>NC_069072.1:24023369-26523369 GCF_025698485.1 Gossypium arboreum
AGAACGAGCGAGAAGACGATACTCAAACCCCAACCGACGGGATGGCTAAAAACCAAGGCAATCAGCTACCTCCTGCAATTACTACAAATCAAAATCCTGCTCCACGTACTATGTATGATTATGCTGAACCGTCTTTAACAGGAACTGAATCTAGCATAGTTAGGCCTGCTGTAGCTGCAAATACTTTTGAATTAAAACCTAACACCATTCAAATGATACAGTAGTTTGTTCAGTTTGATGGTTTGCAGGATGAAGATCCCAACGCTCACTTAGCAAATTTCCTGGAATTTTGCGATACATTCAAAATCAATGGCATTTCTGATTATGTCATTTGTCTTCGGTTATTTCCTTTTTCACTGAGAAACAAAGCTAAACAGTGGTTGAAATCGTTACCACGAGGGTCTATCACTACTTGGGAACAAATGACAGAAATTTTTACTAAAATATTTTCCGCCGGCTAAAATGGCTAAATTACGTAATGATCTCTCTTCTTTTGTACAAATGGATTTAGAAACACTTTACGATGCATGGGAGAGATACAAGGACTTACTAAGAAGGTGACCTCACCATGGGTTGCCGCTTTGGCTTCAAGTACAAACATTCCACAATGGTCTGAATCCCTCGACTCGGCAAATGGTTGGCACAGCTACTAGCAGAACCATCAACAACAAAACACCTGAAGAGGCTTATGAATTCATTGAAGAAATGTCATTGAATAACTATCAGTGGCAAGCCATGAGAACTAAACCAACAAAAATAACTGGCGTTTATAACGTCGACTCAGTTGCTATGCTGTCAAATCAGGTAGAACTTCTCAATAAAAAGATTGATATTTTTCTTGGTTCTACGCAGGTACATCCAAAATGATGTGTGACTCAAGTGGCAGAGGTGTGCATATAGAATACCAATCCTTCAATCCTGCAACTGAAGAAGAACAAGTCAACTATATGGGTAACAATAACTTCTGATCTCAAAATAACCCATATAGTAATACCTATAATGCAGGTTGGAGGAACCACCCAAATTTCTCCTGGGGTGATCAAGGGAATTAAAAGTCACAAAATCCTCAGGGTTTTCAACAGCCACCTTATCAACAAGAGAAGAAACCAAACCTTGAAGAGATGCTTTCTAAATTCATCTTGGTGTTAGAAACCTGTTTTCAAAATACCGAGACAGCACTTAAGAATCAACAAGCATCAATCCAAGGACTCGAAACTCAGATGGGTCAGCTATCCAAACTAATCTCCGAATGACCACAAGGTAGCTTACCAAGTAATACTGAACCTAATCCGAGGGAACACCTCAATGCAATTAGCACTCAAAATAAGGACGGACTCATTGCACCCGAGCCAGAAACACAGCAAGACAACGCGATGAATAAAGGACGAGAAGAGGTAAACAATAATGATCCCAAATAGGTAAGTACGAATCATGAACCTCGTGTGCCATATCCTAAAGGGATGACGAAAGACAGAATAGAAGAAAAATTCAGTAAGTTTGTCAAACTCTTAAAAAAATTACATATTAACTTACCCTTTATTGAAGTTCTTTCGCAGATGCCCAACTTAGCAAAATTCTTAAAGGAACTTCTGACCAATAAAAGAAAATTAGACGCTACATCGCATGTGGAACTCAATGCAGTCTGCTCAGCTATTCTAAAGAATAAGCTACCTAACAAATTGAAAGATCTAGGGAGTTTTACAATTCCTTGCTTAATTGGTAGTTTATCTGTGAATAATGCTTTAGCTGATCTAGAGGCAAGTATAAATGTTATGCCATATAAAATGTTTAAACGACTAGGTCTTGGGAAACCCAAACAGACTAGGATGAGCATACAATTGGCTGACGAAACAGTTAGATTTCCTAAGGGTATTATTAAAGACGTTCTCATTAAAATTGATAAATTTATTTACCCAGTAGACTTTGCCGTCTTAGATATGGATAAGGATAATGAGGTACCTTTAATTTTAGGATGACCCTTTTTAGCAATTGCCAGAACCATTATTAATGTAGGCACAGGAGAGCTAACACTTCGTTCAGGTGACGACGCAGTAACACTTCAAGCATGCGACATAGTCAAAACATCTAAAACTCAAGATAATGCTATAAAACCTATCGATGATAAAACTAATATTCAATTGTCCTTCTAGGAACCTCCTCGAACCAAGACAACAGAGACAGTGCACTACTATCAAGTAGCGAACAAAGACACCCATGAGGAACGAAGGCTTCAAAAAGAGGAGCTAGATGAATGGCGAGAACACAAACCGAGAACACATGATAAATTGAAACTACGCCAAAATAATTCTGATGCCTCTCCTAATCAACTTAAGGTTGGCGATAAAGTCTTACTAGATGCCGTTGATCCTCACATTGTCACTACCACACCAAATGAGGAAATCCCTCTTACGGTATTCAGTATTTTCCCATTCGGTACGTTTAAGGTGAGTCATCCCAAGTTCGGCACTTTTAAGGTAAACAACACCCGATTAAAACCTTATTTTAAGATTGACAGCAAGAACGAGGAGTATGAACTCCTCAAACCACCATGATAAATCAACGGAAAGGTAAGTCGAGCTTAGACTATAATTAAGCGCTTCTCGGGAGGCAGCCCAAGCACTAACATATTTTGATTTCTTCATTTTTAATTTCTAACACTTCAAATCTTTAACTTAGTCTTTGAATTGCAAAGTTTTTCAGCACACACGGCCAGGCACACGGGCATGCCTACAGTCGTGGCCAAACAAGGGAAGAGACACGGCCGTGCAATACGGCCGTGTTGAAGCAGGACATGATTTCCCCAGAACACGGGGTGCGATAAATCCCAACGGCCGTGCGACATGGTCGTGGGTGAACTTGATAGGAAAAACACAGGTGTGGGGATAGAAAACCACGGGTGTGCCACGAACAAGGCTCGATTCTGTTTCTTCGACACGGGCATTCAACACGCCCGTGTCGATCTGCCGTGTACAACAACACATGGTTGTGCTACCATAAAACACGGGCGTGGGAGAAGCGAACAAAGCTGGGCACGGCCGTGCGACATAGCTGTATTTGACACACGCCTAAGAGACACGGGCGTATGATAGTAGCCGGGCATGACCTAACTCGCAAAATTTGAAAAACACCGGCTCACCCTCAAAGTACACGGGCGTGGCCCTAGGCCGTGTGCCCCTCCCCTATATAAGCAAACCACTGTTCATCTTCTTCCTCCTTTCAAAACCCTAGCCGAAATCTACCCTCCCCCAACCCCTAATCCCTATTCCGGCCACCATTCCCCAGATACTCACTTCCCTAACCCCCAAACCACCCTCAAATCCACTCCCCTTGCATCAATCCCCATTTTCCCCTCTCTATATCCTCTATTTTCTCACCACACGGCTTCATCCCCGCGTCACACGCCTATGCTCGCCACCAACACGCCCGTGCACCACCTTACAATAGCCTTTGGTTCACTTTCTCAACCTTATTTTTCCAATTTGTGTTGCTACATTAGTATTCTACATGATTTGCATAGATATTATTACTATTACAAATATGTTTTAGACAAGTTAGGAATTTGCTTTAGAATTTTCTATATTTGAATTGTTCAAGCTACTAAATAGCATATACTAGTTTTCGGCCTCCTGCTTAACTACTGATGTATCTTCAATTCTATCAATGCTAATGTATTTTCAGGACCATTATGTCATCATCGAGAGGCAAGAAGGCTGCGGTTCCATCCTCAAAGAGATGTAGGGTGTAACACCCCTAACCCGAGACCGTCGCCGGAGTCGGACTCGAGGTGTTAACAAACTTCAAACCACTTATTGATAATTTCCCAGACAAGTTGCCAATCTGTGTACTAGTCGCTTCAAAAATCATAACTTAAGTTCTACAACTTGAAAATCAGTTTCGTAATTTTTCCCTGAAACTATACTCATATGTCCATCTACAGATTTTTTTCTAGAATTTTTGGTCAAGCCAATTATTACAGTTTATTAGTTAAAGTCTCCCATGTTACAGGGGTCGACTACACTGACCTTCGTGCGTTGCAACTCGAATAACTCCCTGTGCAGGGCTTCAATACTGATGCCGTTTGTTTCTATAGAAATTAGACTCAAAAAGAAATCTATACATATATGGCATGATTTCTAAATGTCTCGGGTTAATTTATAATGAATTTTCAAAGTCGGAACAGGGAATCCAGAAACAGTTCTGGCCCTATTTCATGAAAACCCAAGTATCTCTTAACATACAACTCATATGACCGTTTCGTTTCTTCCATATGAATATAGATTCATCAAGGTTCATTTACATAATTTATTCACTATTTAATTCCATTCTTACTATTTTTAGTGATTTTCACATCCACATCACTGTTACTGCCAGCATCTATTTCTAGGGTAGACTTTCTCTAACACATAGTTTCTATGATTCAACCACCCCTTTTTCATATATAGTCCAAAATATAATCATGATGACCCATTCTAATGGCTGGTCATTGCCAAACATTTCCGTGCCTCTTAATGAGCATATACATACCAAATGATTATAACATTATGCTCAAAACATTTATAAGCCATTTTCGCATGGCTATTCAAAATTTTACATACCAAGTTCAAACAAAACATAATAGCCTATACATGCCGAAATGTTCTCTTAGACCATCTAAGAAGAAGATACCAAAAAGTCGCTAGTCGGTGTGATGACTTCGATGACGGTCCCGAATACGCAAAAAGTCGAGTCCAAGAAACCTAAAATAGGTGACAAGCAAACACCGAATGAGTATATAACTCAGTAAGTCATAAGCAATGTACTACCAACCATTAATAACATTATCGCAAAAAGGAAACAAAATGGAACGAGGCTAATTACTCCATTCAAACCGAACTATACCATAGTTCCTTAGACCATTCGATTCAACCACATACCAAGTTACACATTCACATTCCATATACTAATCAATAGGATATTTGAAGCATTTCTATACACCATTTTGTTTTCGTCACAATCATACATCTACATGACCTTTCACTCATTCCACGATAATTCTTATGTACGTGACTTCAATTTACATTGTCACATAGGTTCAAACTTTTCAAGCTCAACTCCAAATATAAACATAGCGCCTATTAGCCATGAACTCAAGGTACTTACCCGATCCGCTGTCCGTGATCAACTCAATAGTGGCGCACACTCAGTGTCAATAGTGATTCAAAAGCATATAGTGAGTCCGCACACTTAGTGCTATATAATCAACTCGCACACTTAGTGCTATATGATCAAACTCGCACACTTAGTGCTGTACAAGTTTTAAACCCGCACACTTAGTGCCATTCTCATGATCACAAATGTTTATACCCGCACACTTAGTGCCGAAATCAACAACTCAATACATCTCACCTCTTTTCCTTTCATTCAATACTTCCATCACCACATACATACATGTATATAAATTCATCCTTCCTTTCAGCATAATTATATAGACATTATGTCTATTCAAATCAATACAAAATATATGCTTAGTGACTTACCTTGTGTTGGGTAAAATAGTCCAAGTCGGCTACTCGATGACCTTCGTCTTTCCCTTGCTTGATTCTCCTTCTTTAACTCCTTGAGCTTAATCAATAAATCAACTAGTTTAACCATCTTGCTAAACATTCATAATTCAATTACACATGCATTTGTATGTTTGTATATTCGGCAACCATCCTCACTTATTACCCATTTAGTCAATAATCTAAGCCAAGATAAGGCTTCAATATGGTTGCCTCTAACCGAATACATGCACACCAATCTACTTCATTTGGCCGAATATGCATGTCTATGTTGAGGCCAATTTTACACTTAATACTACACAAAAAACAGCATACATTTTACTAACTAACGATTACATATTGTAGCTCAATACACATCTCTCATTCACTTCATAACCGAAACAACATCACAAGCAAATATACACCTTAAAATAGTATATATGTCATACCAATACATCATGTGCAAACATATATTCATGTAGGTGCAAGGGTCAATCTCAAGTTGTTTATATCCAAATATAAACACATATCCAAAGCTCAAATCTTACCTACCATGCAACATGCATGAATCATACTTATGGATATACCATGACCGAATACATCACAACACCATAATTTTGGTCATGATTAAGCAAAGAACTTAATGTCTTACTCAAAAATACTAAAAAGAAAGTCCAAGAGCCATCAATCCACCATCACATATACCATTAGCAAGCTTCATATTTAACATGCAATGGCATTAACACAAAATCCACCTTGGCCAAATACCATCCCCATGATATAACAAAGATTTGAACCATGGGCTAATAAGAACATCAAGCTAGCAACTAAAACATGCATGAATCTCATGGCACAACCTCAAACATACCTTAATCTTGATGCAAGTATAGCCAAATCTCTTCCTAATCCCCTTCCAAACCAAACATGAAGCAAAAATTCCTTCCTTCCTCTTTGGTATTTTCGGTCAAGAGAGAATGAAATGGATGAGCAAAATTTTTTTCTTTTCTTTTCTTCAATGCACGGCAATGGGGGGTTCACTCACACATTTTTTTTCTTTCTTTATTACCCATACTTATTTGTTTATTGTTTCTCCCTAATGCACCAACAAAACATGTTTCATGACATGTTTAGCCCATACTCCCTTGTCATGGCCGGCCACCTTCTATAAAAAGAGGGATATTTGACATGCAAGGCCATTGTTTTGCATGCATGCTTTAATTAGTCATCACACATTTCCCCATCATACTTTCAAAGTTTTCTACTAGGTCCTTTCTAGTGAAATTCACATTTATAACTCTAAATCAAACATCAAAAATGTCACACACGAATTAACACATATCACAAGCATCAAAATGAGCATTAAATTATTTTTATGCCTCGGTTTTGCGGTCCCGAAACCACATTCCGACTAGGGTCAATTTTGGGCTGTCACATAGGGGACCGGGTTCTTCCTCGGTATGTGCTATAGCTTAAGTTTGGCACTCGTTCCTTGAATTTCTGCAAGCTTCGCAAGAGGAGCTATTTCAGATATTACGCGCACGACCCATCACCACAGGTCACTACATCGACTGGGCAGCCATAGAGCAAGTCTAGCTCGCTGATGCCATCCGTGCCCTCCTGTCCACAGACCCATGGGAACAGTTCTTCGCTATTACCGAGCCCACTTATTAAGAGCTAACTTTAGAATTATGCTCTACTTTTCATTTACAAGTGGTGATGACGAACAATGACGACCCAGGCACCATTCACTTTCGATTAGGCAGTCTAGTTCGTGCGATGAGTGTCCCAAAGTTTGGAGTTGCTCTGGGACTTTACACCGATGAGTTTATGGAGGAGGAGGACATGAATGCACTACCACGCAATATCCACATCTCCCCCTCCTTGTGCTGGAAGGCTTTGGCACCACTCTCTTCCACCTACGACCCCAGCCACTTGAAGGCCTCATCTCTCCCCCCTTCCACGATATCTCCATGCCATATTGGCACACACCTTGACCGGAAGGAGAGAGAGCACCAGCGTCGTCAACACCCACGACACCTACTATTTATGGTGCATGGCGAATGCACAAGTGACTGACTTGGCATACTTCATTACTTTCATCATTCGCCATCAGACCGAGTAGCATAGGAAGGGAGTGATCTCTATCGGCCCTTACGTGACACGCCTTACCAGACACTTCGGCCTCTTCAACACCGCGGCGCAGTCATCAGCCCTTACCCTGGTAGGTCAAATGTCCCCACAGGGCATCACGACTATGTTACACATGAGGATGATCGAGCGCTGACATGGGACCGATCCTCCTCAGTACCGTCTCTCGCATGCCATTGATGAGGAGGATCTTGAGGACATCCCTGATGATGTTCCCCCACATCATGAGGAGCCTTCCACCGCGCCACCTAGGGAACGACCAGTTCATGCAGCTGCTTCATTGGCAGATCTTTCTAACCGACTCGCCCACTGTGAGCAGTATTGCACTACACAGTTCGAGATGATTCATGAGCGAGATCGGCGACGGGACTGACAGATGGACGATATGCAGGCCATGATGCAGCAGCTATGCTAGCACTTTCACATCACCACTCCAACACCACCACCTGAGGGCCCCACCGACGAGGATCATTGAATCCTCCTTTTTTATTTTATTTTATTTATTCTTATTTTTATTTTATTTTATTTATTTTATTTTTCTTTTGATTTTTATTTTTATTTTCACTTCAATTTTATTATTTTATTTTGAAAAACACATCTATATTAGTAAATTTTACTTTTTCCATTTTTTTGTATTTCTAACAAGTAATCCCACTACGCTCTCTTCCACACTAACTCTTAATAAGCTCTTCATGATTCTACAGACTTCCAAGCAAAGCTGCTAGGAATATTTTACAGAATGAGGAAACAAATGGGAAACAATACCTCCCGAGTGCCATGTTCAACAACCCAATTTCTTCATCTAGCCAAGAACAATGGCTGCTACCACTTTCCCTGAACACTCCATCCTCAAAATCAAGCTCCACATCCATATAACAGGAAGTTTCACCTCCTTTCCTCTTATGATTTTCTTTCTTTTGAATAATCTATCTTTGTACATTGAGGGCAATGTACATCTTGTGACACCCCTAATGTGACCCTAGTCGGAGAGTGGTTTCGGGACCACGAAACCGAGTCACAAGAATAATTAGGTGTTATATTCCGTGCTTATTGTATGTGGAATTTGTATGCGTAAATATTTCGTGTCTCGATTTTTATTAATTAGGTGCAAATTTATAAGAAAGGACCCATGTGCTAGGACTTGAAAATGTGATAGGTGTATTTTTAAGTGGCCTAATAATGCATGAAGTGAAATAAATGGAGTTGCATGTCAATTATCCCATTCCCTAAGGTGGATGGCCGGCCATGACAAATTATGGGCAAGGGAAACATGTTCCCAACATGTTTTACTAATGGATGATGTTAGAAATAATAAACAACTAAGCATGGGTGAGAAAAGAATGAAAAAAAAAATGTGTGAGAGAGTAGCATCCCCCATTTTAGTGCAACCAAGAAGAGAAAACAAAAAATTTGTTCATGCTTGCTCTCTCCTTTTGGCCGAAAATACTAAGAGGAAGAAGGATTTTGCTTCATTTCCTTTGTTTAGAAGAGATCTAGAAGGAGATTTGGCTAAATTTGCATCAAGATTAAGGTATGTATGAGGTTGTGTTGGGAGTTTCATGCATGTTTTGGTTGCTAACTTGATGTGCATGTTAGCCATGGCTCAAATCTTTGTTATGCCATGGAAATGGTATTTGGCCAAAGTTGTTATGGTGATAAAGCCATTGCATGCTAAGTGTGAAGCTTGATGATGATGCATGCAATGATGGATTGTCTACTCTTGAGTAAGATTTTGAGTTTTCTTTTGTTTTATCATGATTGAAGTTGAAAAGGAGCATGATTGTCATATTCGCCATGATGCATTCATGAGCATGGTTCATGCTTCTTGCATGTTAGTTAAAATTTGTGTTTTGGATGGCTATGGACACCTTGAAATTCGCCATGCTCATATATGTATATATATGTTTGCACGTGATGTTTTGGTTATGAAGGAAGTGATGAATAAGTTTGTTTAAAGAAGAAGATGTTGAAGAATAATTGTGAAATTGCAAGCACAATTCGCCTAGCACACATATAAGTGCTTGATGCTATATTATAAGTTTTGAGCCACAATATGCAAAGCATTAACTAGTAAAATGCATGCTGTTTTTGTGAGGTATTAAGTGCATAATTGGCCTCAACATGTACATGAATATTCGGCCTTGGGTAGCCTATTGAAGGCCTTAGCATTTCCTTGATGCTCGAATAAATTGTATTGAATTGCTTGATGTAGTATAAAATGTGCATGACCATTGTGTATTCAAGCTAAAGGGTGGCCATATGACCATTTAAACTCCTTGTCATATTCGCCATAAGCTAGCACAATGAGGTTTTAATAAATTGAATTTGTTTGAATTAGCTCAAGAGCTTAGAGGGCCACAATTGGACAAGGGAAGGAGAAAGTGATCGAATAGCCGAAAAAGCCGTTCGACAACATCCGAGGTAACTCCTCAAGAAGTGACCCTACTTGAATTATGTGAAATAAAGTATGGATGTGTATTGATTATTGATTATGTGTGTATGAGCATTTGAATTCTACCGGGCTAAGTCCCAAGGCGAATATGCTTGTGATTATATTTGCGTTTGAGCCTTAGTAACGAAAATGAAATATGTATGTCCAATGATTATTGATGTATGTGTACATGAGAAATTGAATGATATCGGGCTAAGCCCAAGACAATTATGCTGAAATTATATCCGGTTAAGACCAAGGCAATTGTGCAAGTGGCTATATCCGGGCTAAGACCAAGGCATTCGTGCGAGTCATTCTATCCGGGCTAAGACCCAAGGCATTTGTGCACATGGTTATATCCGGTTATATTCGAAGAATCTTGGGCTGGAGGTGAGTGTTGGTTGCTGTAATAAATTCAATTAGTACACCGAAAAGCCCAAAGAATAAGGTGCGTTTATATGTGCATTGGAAAGTCGACACGTTTGAGCAACATTCGCTCAATCGACTAATGAATTTCAGTTATTGACTTGATTGATACTTTGTGAAAGTATATAATGATGAAGTGTGAAATAAGAATGTGTATTAATGAAATGATGCATTTGGCTATGTGAATGTATTGCTGTAATTAGAGTTGATTATATTCCTTGAGACTTACTAAGCATAAAAATGCTTACCCGTTACTTTGGCTTTCTGTTTTATAGATTTCGCTCGATAGCAATCGGATTCGGGATCAATAAAGTCAAGTCATCCACACTATCAACGCCTCTATTTTGGTATAAATTTTGTTTGAACTTTGAAATGGCATGTATAGGACTACCCTGTTAGTTTAAAAATGTGGTGATGTATATGTATACGGGCATGCGAAAATGGCTCGTAAAAAGGAAGCATGAATTTAGACTATTTGTGGTTTGTATGTATATATTTGGTGTCATGATGTGGCTATGGATTGGAAATGGGAATGTTGGTCACATGATCAGCCATTGGCATGGTTAAAATGATCATATATGAACCTATGTATGGCAAGACTAGTTGGTTCATGGAGACTACCAAATAGGTAAGACCTACCTTAAAAACAGATGCTGCCAGCTGCAGTGACGTGAATGTGAAAAATCACCAAAATTCGTAGGAATGGTATTAAATAGTGAATAAGCTATGTAAATTAACCTTGATGAGTCTATTTTCATATGGAAGAAACGAAATGGTCATAGGAGTTACATGTTAAGAGATATTGAAGCTATTGTGAAACAGGGCCAGAACGGTTTCTGGGTCCCCTGTCGCAACTTTAAAAATTTACTATAAATTATCCAGAAAGAATTAGGAGACATACCTTATATGTACAGATTCCATTTTGAGTCTAGTTTCATTAGAAGCAAACGGCACCAGCATTAAAGCCCTGTACAGAGAGATATTCAAGTTATACCGCGCGAAGGTCAGAGCAGTCGATCCCTGTAACATGGGTGACTTTAACTAATAAACTGTACCAATTGGCCCGACCAAAAATTCTAGAAATAAATCCATGGATGGATATATGAGTCTAAATTCAGGTAAAATTTACAAAACCAGTTTCCGAGTTTTGAAACTCGAGATATGATTTTTAAGGCGAAGGTGACGCAGTCTTCCAGCCTGACTGGAAATGTCAAATTGGTGGGCAAAACATGTGATCTTGGCTTGTTAACCCCTCGTGTCCGATACCGGCGATGGTCTCGGGTTCAGGGTGTTACAATTTTATTGGTATCAGAGCCACGGTTTAGTCGATTCTAGGACTACCGTGATGTGTTTGGGGTCTAGCTATACATGCCATTAAATGATGAATCGATAGTGTGGTGATTTCTGACAATTTGACTTTGTGTTTGTTTATAGCAATGGATCCCGATCCCAACCGAGCGATAGCTGATGATGTGGAGAGTGTGGCGCCTGCTCCGCGCAAGGGACGATCTTGGCGGACTCTCAACCTATGGCCAGCAATCCGAATGACGAGGCTAGGCAAGCCTTTTATAGTGTGATGAACGAATGGTTTAATCAATACATTCGAACTAACACTACTGTTCCACAACCTCCATTCCCGACAAATGCAACCCCAAGCACCTACAATACCTCCGGTGATCGACCAAATAAGGTCAAGTAAGCCCCAATCGATAGGATTGAAAACATGGGGCCTTGAATTTAAGGCTACGGATGATGATGATGCCGAAGCGAGCTGAATTTTGGTTGGATAACACTATCCGGTGCTCGATGAGCTATCCTGTACACCCGATGAGTGCTTAAAGTGTACCATCTCCTTGCTACGTGAGTCCGCCTACTATTGGTGGAGTACTCTGACTTCTGTGGTGCCTAGAGAGCAAGTGACTTGGGAATTCTTTCAAACCGAGTTCCGAAAAAAGTATATCAGTCAGAGATTCATCGACCAAAAGCGGAGGGAATTTCTTGATCTTAAGCAAGGTTCTATGTCCGTTATCGACTACGAACGAAAGTTTGTGAGGCTTAGCCAGACGCGAGAATGCATTTCATCCGAAGCTATTATGTAAACGCTTGAGGATGGGCTGAATGATGATATAAGGATGTTTGTTGGCATTCTCGAGATACGAGAGTTCGTAGTACTTGTTGAGCGAGCTTGTAAAGTCAAGAGCTTAGAAAGGAGAAACAAAAAGTGATGTGGGGCTGGAGAATTCGAAAGAGGTCCTCGGAAAGTCTCTTCAACAAGCATCGAAAAGATTTCGAGATGATGCGAGCGGTCTAGAGGCATTTCGGGCTTTTCTAGACGAGGACGCGATCGACCCCTGTGACACACGAGTCACTTGATCGCCGATGGTGGAAATGATCACGAGAGAGGGTGGAATGTCCACATTGTGGCAAATGGCATTCGGGAGCTGTTGGTTTCGTGATCGCCTCGCTATAAGTGTGGATCGGCCGACCACTTTATGAAGGATTGCCCAAGGATGCTTGAGCAGAATGTGAGTCGAGTGGAAACCCGGGTGCTACCAACGCCGAGGTAGGCCACCTAGAAATATGGGCAATGTCATGGCGGACGAGAGAGGACCTAGAGATGCTACCATCGATCCGAGGCTCGTGCTCTGCTAGGACTTATGCCATACGCAAGACGCCGAGGATCTTGCCTCTCCGGATGTCATTACCGGTACTTTCACTCTTTTCAATACAAATGTGATTGCTTTGATTGACCCCGGTTCTACTCATTCGTATATATGTGAAACCTTAGCATCCAAAGAAGACTTTGCCTATCGAGTCTCATCGAGTTTGTAATTCGGTGTCAAACCCTTGGGTCATTACGTGCTTGTCAACAAAGTGTGCAAGAAAAGTCCCCTAGTGTTCCGAGGTTCTTGTTTTCCGCGGACTTGATGCTTTTGCCGCTCGATGAGTTCGACGTTATTCTTGGTTTGGATTGGTTGACCATGCACGATGCGGTTGTAAATTGCAAGAGCAAGACTATCGATTTGAGGCGTGAATAACAAGATAATTCGGGTTGAGTCTACGGACTTAAAGGGGTTGCTAGTCTGTAATATCGCCGATGTTGGCCCGTAAATATGTAAGAAAAGGTGCGAAGCGTACCTTGCGACGTGCTTTCGATGACAAGGAATCGTAAAAGAAACCGAATCTGCGTCCGTGGTTTGTGAATACCGGATGTTTTCCCAAGAATTGCGGGTTTACCACTGTTCGGAAGTAGAATTTGGCATCGAATTGGTACCGGTACCACTCAATTTCGATAGCTCCATATCCTATGGCACCAATGGAATTAAAGGAGTTGAAAACTCGGTTGCAAGAATTGGTGGATAGAGGTTTTGCTCGCCGAGTTTTTCGCCTTGGGTGCGGCAAGTATTGTTCGTGAAGAAGGATGGAACCATGCGGTACGTGATCGACTATCGTCGACTTAATAAAGCGACGATAAAGAACAAATATCCGTTGCCACGTATTGATGACTTGTTCGATCAACTGAAGGGAGCCTCGGTGTTCTCGAAAATAGATTTGAGATCGGGCTATTATCAATTGCGAATCCGAGATTCGGACGTACCCAAGGCGCCTTGAGCGAGATATGGTCACTATGAGTTCCTAGTGATACCGTTTGGGCTCACTAATGCCCTACGGTATTTATGGATTTAATGAATCGGATCTTCGACCATATTTGGATCGATTCGTAGTCGTGTTCATTGATGACATCTTGGTCTATTCAAGAAATGAGACCGAACATCTTTGAACACCTGCGGTTAGTCTTGCAAATTTTACGGATAAGCAATTATATGCTAAGTTCAAGAATCGTGAGTTCGGTTAAGAGAGGTTAGCTTCTTGGGTCATGTGGTATCTGACGGTATTCGAGTCGACCGAATAAAATTTCAGCCATACTTAATTGGAAGCCTCAGAAATATTACGGAGGTTCGAGCTTTTGGGCTTCTTAGGTTATTCTTGACGATTTGTAAAAGGATTCTCAACAATAGCCACACCGATGACGGCTACTCCAAAAGGATGTTAAGTTGAATGGACGGAGAAATGTCAAAAAGTTTCGATCAAGCTGAAAACTTATCGATTGAAGCCCCAATTCTAGTGCAACCCGAGTCCCAAGAAAGAATTTGTCATCTATAGCGACGCCTCCTCCTTGGGTTAGGTTGTGTATTGATGCAAGAGGGTCGAGTTGTGGCCTATCGTCGAGGCAATTAAAGCCACATGAGAAAAATTATCCGACTCATGATCTCGAATTGGCCGCCATCGTGTTTGCCTTAAAGATATGGCGACATTACTTAATTGGTGAAAGGTGCCATGTGTACTCGGATCACAAAAGTCTCAAATATTTGATGACCCAAAGAGAATTAAATCTGCGACAAAGACGTTGGCTCGGTCATTAAAGGATTATGAGTGATCATTGACTATCACAGGAAAGGCGAATGTGGTTGCGGATGCCTTGAGTCGTAAATCATTATTCGCTTACGAGCGATGAACGATGCACTTGTCATCCAATCCGATAGTGTGTTAGTAGCGAATTGAAAGCCAAACCTTTGTTGACACACCAAATTCGAGAAGCTCGAGAAAGTCGACGACGAGTTGGTTGCAAAAGCGGGTGAGTGTGTTAGAACAAGGACTCGGAGTTTCAAATCGGCGATGACGATTTTTGAGGTTCAAAAGTCGTCTGTGTGTTCCAAAGAATTGAACTCATTTTGATAATTCGAATGAAGCCCATTGTAGCCGAATGGCAATCCACCCGGAGTACGAAGATGTACAACGATTTGAAACGTCGGTTTTGGTGGCATGGTATGAAACGAGACATCTCCGACTTTGTTTGAGATGTTTAATATGCCAACAAGTGAAAGCGGAACATCGGTGCCTTGAGATTACTTGACCAATCACGATACCCGAGTGGAAATGGGATCGAGTCACAATGGACTTTGTATCCGGACCGCCATTGTCAACAAGTAAGAAGGATGCGGTTTGGGTCGTGGTTGATAGATTGACTAAGTCGGCTCACTTTGTCCCCGACGCACGGATTTTCAATGGACAAATTAGCGAATTGTACATTCTCAGTTGTGAGATTACACGGGTGCCTATTTCCATCGTGTCGGATAGAGATCCGAGATTTACCTCACGATTTTGGAAAAAGTTGCAAGAAGCTTTGGGTACCAAGTTGCATTTCAGACCGCCTTTCACCCCAAACCGATGGTCAATCCGGCGGATAATTCAGATACTTGAGGATATGTTAAGATGTTGCGTCCTCGAGTTTAGTGGTTCATGGGAACGGTATTTTCCGTTGATTGAATTAAACACAAAAACGACTTTCAATCAAGTATTAAGATGGCACCCTACGAGGCCTTGTACGATCGTAAATGCCGTACACCATTGTTTTGGACCGAGCTCGATGAAAGCAAGATTTTCGGTGGATTTGATTAGAGATCTGAACAGAAAGTGAAAGTAATCCGTGAAAGTCGAAGATAGCCTCCGATCGTCGAAGTCATACGCGGATCTGAAGTGTAAGGATATCGATTATCGGTGGGTGATAAAGTGTTTCTCAAGGTATCGCCTTGGAAAAAGATACTCGATTCGCCGTAAGGGCAAGTCGAGCTCGAGGTTCATTGGGCCATATGAGATATCCGAGCGAGTCGGTCCGGTGGCATATCGTTTGATTTTGCCCCCGAACTCAAAAGGTTCACGATGTCTTTCACGCTTCGATGCTTCGACGCTATAGATCCGATCCATCGCACGTGCTTAGTCCATCGAAATTGAAATTCAAGCTAATATGAGTTATGAGGAAGAACCGATTCGTATCCTATCACGAGAAGTGAAAGAGTTGCGAAACAAGCGGGTTCCGCTAGTGAAAGTGTTATGGCTCAAGCACGGGATAGAAGAAGCTACTTGGGAGACCGAGAACTCTATGAAAGAGCGATATCCAAACCTATTTGTTTAAGATTTTTGGGACGAAAATCTCTTAAGTGGGGAGAGTTGTGACACCCTAATGTGACCCTAGTCGGAGAGTGGTTTGGGACCACGAAACCGAGTCACAAGAATAATTAGGTGTTATATTCGTGCTTATTGTATGTGGAATTTGTATGCGTAAATATTTCGTGTCTCGATTTTTATTAATTAGGTGCAAATTTATAAGAAAGGACCCATGTGCTAGGACTTGAAAATGTGATAGGTGTATTTTAAGTGGCCTAATAATGCATGAAGTGAAATAAATGGAGTTGCATGTCAATTATCCCATTCCCTAAGGTGGATGGCCGGCCATGACAAATTATGGGCAAGGGGAAACATGTTCCCAACATGTTTTACTAATGGATGATGTTAGAAATAATAAACAACTAAGCATGGGTGAGAAAAGAATGAAAAAAAAATGTGTGTGAGAGAGTAGCATCCCCCCCCATTGCCGTGCAACCAAGAAGAGAAAACAAAAAAATTTGTTCATGCTTGCTCTCTCCCTTTTTGGCCGAAAATACTAAGAGGAAGAAGGATTTTGCTTCATTTCCTTTGTTTAGAAGAGATCTAGAAGGAGATTTGGCTAAATTTGCATCAAGATTAAGGTATGTATGAGGTTGTGTTGGGAGTTTCATGCATGTTTTGGTTGCTAACTTGATGTGCATGTTAGCCATGGCTCAAATCTTTGTTATGCCATGGAAATGGTATTTGGCCAAAGTTGTTATGGTGATAAAGCCATTGCATGCTAAGTGTGAAGCTTGATGATGATGCATGCAATGATGGATTGTCTACTCTTGAGTAAGATTTTGAGTTTTCTTTTGTTTTATCATGATTGAAGTTGAAAAGGAGCATGATTGTCATATTCGCCATGATGCATTCATGAGCATGGTTCATGCTTCTTGCATGTTAGTTAAAATTTGTGTTTTGGATGGCTATGGACACCTTGAAATTGGCCATGCTCATATATGTATATATATGTTTGCACGTGATGTTTTGGTTATGAAGGAAGTGATGAATAAGTTTGTTTAAAGAAGAAGATGTTGAAGAATAATTGTGAAATTGCAAGCACAATTCGCCTAGCACACATATAAGTGCTTGATGCTATATTATAAGTTTTGAGCCACAATATGCAAAGCATTAACTAGTAAAATGCATGCTGTTTTTGTGAGGTATTAAGTGCATAATTGGCCTCAACATGTACATGAATATTCGGCCTTGGGTAGCCTATTGAAGGCCTTAGCATTTCCTTGATGCTCGAATAAATTGTATTGAATTGCTTGATGTAGTATAAAATGTGCATGACCATTGTGTATTCAAGCTAAAAGGTGGCCATATGACCATTTAAACTCCTTGTCATATTCGGCCATAAGCTAGCACAATGAGGTTTTAATCAATTGAATTTGTTTGAATTAGCTCAAGAGCTTAGAGGGCCACAATTGGACAAGGGGAAGGAGAAAGTGATCGAATAGCCGAAAAAGCCATTCGACAACATCCGAGGTAAGTCCTCAAGAAGTGACCCTACTTGAATTATGTGAAATAAAGTATGGATGTGTATTGATTATTGATTATGTGTATGAGCATTTGAATTCTACCGGGCTAAGTCCCGAAGGCGAATATGCTTGTGATTATATTTGCGTTTGAGCCTTAGTGTGAAAATGAAATATGTATGTCCAATGATTATTGATGTATGTGTACATGAGAAATTGAATGATATCGGGCTAAGCCCAAGACAATTATGCTTGAAATTATATCCGGGTTAAGACCAAGGCAATTGTGCAAGTGGCTATATCAGGGCTAAGACCAAGGCATTAGATCGAGTCATTCTATCAGGGCTAAGACCAAGGCATTTGTGCACATGGTTATATCCGGTTATATTCAAGAATCTTGGGCTGGAGGTGAGTGTTGGTTGCTGTAATAAATTCAATTAGTACACGAAAAGCCCAAAGAATAAGGTACGTTTATATGTGCATTGGAAAGTCGACACGTTTGAGCAACATTCGCTCAATCGACTAATGAATTCGATTATTGACTTGATTGATACTTTGTGAAAGTATATAATGATGAAGTGTGAAATAAGAATGTGTATTAATGAAATGATGCATTTGGCTATGTGAATGTATTGCTGTAATTAGAGTTGATTATATTCCTTGAGACTTACTAAGCATAAAAATGCTTACCCGTTACTTTGGCTCTCTGTTTTATAGATTTCGCTCGATAGCAATCGGATTCGGGATCAATAAAGTCAAGTCATCCACACTATCAACGCCTCTATTTTGGTATAAATTTTGTTTGAACTTTGAAATGGCATGTATAGGACTACCTGTTAGTTTAAAAATGTGGTGATGTATATGTATACGGGCATGCGAAAATGGCTCGTAAAAAGGAAGCATGAATTTAGACTATTTGTGGTTTGTATGTATATATTTGGTGTCATGATGTGGCTATGGATTGGAAATGGGAATGTTGGTCACATGATCAGCCATTGGCATGGTTAAAATGATCATATATGAACCTATGTATGGCAAGACTAGTTGGTTCATGGAGACTACCAAATAGGTAAGACCTACCTTAAAAGCAGATGCTGCCATTGCAGTGACGTGAATGTGAAAAATCACCAAAATTCGTAGGAATGGTATTAAATAGTGAATAAGCTATGTAAATGAACCTTGATGAGTCTATTTTCATATGGAAGAAACGAAATGGTCATAGGAGTTACATGTTAAGAGATATTGAAGCTATTGTGAAACAGGGCCAGAACGGTTTCTGGGTCCCCTGTCGCAACTTTAAAAATTTACTATAAATTATCCAGAAAGAATTAGGAGACATACCTTATATGTACAGATTCCATTTTGAGTCTAGTTTCATTAGAAGCAAACGGCACCAGCATTAAAGCCTGACTGGAAACTCGAGATATGATTTTTAAGGCGAAGGTGACTTGATCTTCCGACGATTGGAAATGTCAAATTGGTGGGCAAAACATGTGATCTTGGCTTGTTAACCCCTCGTGTCCGATACCGGCGATGGTCTCGGGTTCAGGGTGTTACACATCTTAAGTATGGGGGGTGAACATGAAACCTAAATTTTTGCATTATTCTCAAATCCCTGAATTTGGTCTTGTGCTTAAGTGATTTTCTCATAATATTGATAGAATTAATTTTGATTGATCTATAATTACGGCCTATGCCGAGAGGGTTACAGCGGGCAATCATTAATACGCCTTGGGGAAAGTCATGCACCTTGATATGTCGTGAATTAGACCAAGGGAATTATGCATGATTATTTGATTATAGGACCTTAAAGAATCAAGCATGATAAGTTGGTATTTTGAGAAATAAAATTTTTAGACTATTTTTCCTAAATTGAGGTATTATCTTGAAATCCTAAGTATACAGAAATGACATCAAAAACCCAAATTTTTGGTGATATTTTTGAGCCTTTTGAACATATAGCTTTCTTTTTTGCTCACTTCTTTTGTGGTTTGAGTGTGTCAACATTGAACTATTATTCTAGAACTTGATTCGATTATGCATGTCGAGATCACATGTATGATTTGATATACTTAGATGATAAAGGCACTTAGGATTTAACCCATTTACTCCATAAAAAGCCTTCCCACATAATTAAACCTTTAGCGAACCCCCTTTGAGCCTATTAACTTTTTTTTTTATTGATCAAACCTTATCACTAACCTATTAACCCATTATTGTAGAAATCCTCTTACTTAATTTACCTTTTTATCGAGATCAAATTTAATATTATTACCTCACTATGTTCCCATTTTTTGTTACTGGATCATGAAATATGATTTCTATATTGTATTGACTTGATGAGTTGAAAAAAAAATGTAATTCTCAGCAAGCTAAAGTTGTCATGAACTCATGTAAAATAGTTCTAGATATTCGTTTGTGGTTCAGTAATTAAGTTTTTGATAGTGTGGTAAAATATTGAAATTATCTCGATTCTAACCCCTGTTCTTCAGCTTGTATCCATACCTGTAACCTAAACCCCATTACAACCATGCAAAGACCTTTTGATTAGTGTATCATAATCATTTACAAGTGGTGGAGATTTGATTTTCATGCAAGCCTATGGTAATAACTTTTCATGTTAGACAATTGAGTGCTTAATCTTGAACCTTAAACACTTTGAGTAATTTGAGTGAATCTTTAGTGAGGATGTCATCTCTTGTATATTTAGGACTAAAGTTAATTACTTAGAGGAAGGAGATTACCTATGATTTTATTATCAAAATATCCGATTTAGATTGTTTGAGGTTTTTAATGACCCTATAGTTAAATTCTCACTGTATGATTTTTCATGGAATAGTTTGTAACATTATCAATACTGATCATGTGATTGAAAAGAATGAATTCTGGCAGTAAATGAGAGTTTTGCTTGAAGACAAGTAAATGCTTAAGTGTGGGGGTATTTGATAAACGCCAAATTATACATAGTTTTACCCCAAATACTTAGCATATTTATGAATGTTTACTACTAAATTTATGGATTTTGGTGCTCTTAATCTGGTTATTTCATGTTTTGTACTCAGGAGAGCACCAAGAGTCAAAAGGAGCCAAAAATGAGCTAAAAAGGGACAAAATGGACCAAATCGAGAAGATCACACGGCTTAAGCCTTGCCACACGGGCATCTCACACGCCCGTGGCCTTTGGAGGTGTCGACCAAGGTTTACACGATTCACACGGCCTGGCCATTGAGCCCACAAGACCGGTCCAATTTAACGAATCGAACACAGCCTGGCAATCACGTTACACGGTCGTGGCACTCGGGCGTGTCCCCTTTTCAAAGAGTTGTATTTTACACGGAAAAGGGTACTTAAGGAGGAAGAAAGCCAATCCAAAGCCTATATAAACACCCTAAGTATGACCTAGAGAGGGGGGCCTCTTCCAGAACTTTTTTGGAATACAGAACCACACGCCAGGAATTACTTGAAGGAAGCCAGACGATCCATCCCAAAAGCTAGAGCTACTCCAAGACTGAAGATCTCTCTCAAAATTCCTTCAAGGGTTTTAAAGTTTTGTTCATGTTTTGTTATTTTTATACTTTTGAGATGTACTCTTATTTTATTATGAACTAAACCCCTTAGATACCTAAGGGGAATGAAACCTAAGACGAATCTTGTTATTATTTTCTGAATCGTATGATAAATATTTAACTTGTTCTTAATTATGTGTTCTTAATTCTTGTTTTGATATCCCAGGATACTAATTCAAGACACGCTCTGATTCAGAGGAGGAATAGACCTTGTCTAAGAGTACATTTTCCATAATTAAGCAGAGTTGATTGCGCGCCTAGAAATAGGGTGACAAGATTTTGTCGGATTAGGGTGAAACCTAATAAGGGGATCCATAGATCGAGTTAATGCAACCCTAAAGTGTTAATTAGAGAAAAGTCTCAGTTATTCAATCTAGGGATTAGACGTTATTAGTCTTGAATAGGGATAATAACATAACTTAGGGATCTCTACAGAACAAGTTGAATAAATAAATCATCCGATTTGGAGCCAGAATAACAAGTAAAGTCTAGGTGGATTTTTCTTTACGTATTGTCTCAAGTTAATTGATTTTCCCAAAAGCAATTCCCCAATTCTTTTCTCTTTGCGTTCTTAGTTTAAATAATTAGTTAATTAAAACAAACCCTTTTATTCTTAGGCTAGATAATAAAAATATAGTTATTACTAGTACTTTTGGTTCCCTGGGGTACGATATCCTGGTCTTGCCATTACTATACTATTGTTCGACATAGTTAGTCTAGGTTTGATCTTTATTATAAATATTTATTACTTGTTACGAATCATGCGATCACCTACCTTTAACCGAGTCCCATTACAACCTTGTAAAAGACCTATGATTTGATGATTATGTCACCAACATTAGTGGAGAGGAAGTACTAAGTTCAACATATAAAGATCATAAATAAGCCTTATGATTGTTTGCTTGATTGATAAGAAATTATGTTGAATGAAGAATGTTATCTGTAACTGTGACATACATACAAACTATGATTCATGTTTGTATATTTTGAAACTTAGTATAAAACTTTTAAAATATTTGCATATGAATTACTTGTTAATAAAGAAGATCTATGAACATGAAGTTATTAATGCATGATTATGGGACAAAGATTGATGTTGCTTACACAGTTAGCAATTTTTCCTTAGCAAGACCTTTTGCTGTGTATAAACATTACTCGAGACAAGCAATAATTTAAGTTTGAAGGTGTGTAAACTGAAAAATAGCTTTGCTATTTATCTATTTATTTTGGACAAGTCTGATAGCTTTGCTGGATTACAAAAAAATCGCCCAATTTGAAGACCAAGTTAACCCAAATTCGGCTACACATGGCTGTCCACATAAACCACTTTTTGGTTTAATTACACAAGGTCCTTTCAATGTTGAAGAAATTAGAGATTCACCCGAAGATCTACATTTGATCAAGTCTCAGTCCTGAGTTGTTATGGCATTTAAATTGTTTAAAAATCAAGCAAAATTCAACTCAAAATCCACTAAGCATGGCCGGCCACTCATTGGAAAAGCTTGAAGAGACTAAACCTCTCTATTTTTAGCAAACTACCCTCCTCTCTTCACCTATAAATAAGACCTCATTTGATCCCTCATCAATCATCCCTCATCCCTTATCATTCTCTCTTCTCGCTCAATTCCTTTTAGCATTTTCCATTCCCCATGCCTAGCATCATCTCTTCATAGAGATTTTAGAAATTAAGCCTCTTAAATAGCCCTTGGTCAGCCACCTTGGAGAGCCATCAGCAAAGAAGCAAAGTGAAAAAGTGAAGGAGCATCGTCGGTCAGAGTCTTGGGTGACAGCCATTCTGATTTGGGTTTAATCTTTCTTTTCTATAATTTAATCTAAAAATGTTTCCTATGTGGTCTTTGTTCTTATTTACAGAAATGTTAGCTTAATTTTATTTAAGCTAGGGTGATTCCTTTGATTAAATAATATTTATTTGATCCATGCTTATAATGTTTGTGCCTCAATCGACCATGTTTTCAATTAAAATCAGGTCTGTGTTTCGTTCATACGTGATTGAATTGCACCTGAATTAGTGTGACAGCCCTAAATTGACCCTAGTCGGAAAGTGGTTTCGGGACCGCTAAACCGAGTCATAAAAATAATTAATCGTCATAGTTGATGTTCATTATATGTACATATGCATGTGTGAAAATTTCATGTTTGGATTTTGTTAATTGTAAGTGAATTTTATCAAATAGGAGTTGTGTGAGAAAATTTAGAAACGTGCTAGGTAAATGTAAAGTGGTCTATTAATGCATGTTGTGAAAATGATGGGTTTGCATGTCAATTTACCCAAAATTTAAGCATGGTGGTCGGCCATGCTATGAGTGGAAACATGTTGCAAACATGTTGGGTTAGTGGTTATGTTAGAAAGAATAAAATAATGAAAAAAAGGAATATGATGAAAACAAAGGAAAAAAAAAAGTGTCCATCCTTTCACATTTTTCTTCCTTGGCCGAATGTTCTAAGAAGAAGGAGGGGGAGAGCTTGAGAAAATCAGCTATGGTAGTTTGCTAGACTAAGGTATGTTTGATGTTGTCCATGAGATTCATGCATGTTTTTAGTTGTTAGTTTGAGTTCTACCTAGCCCGTGGTTTAAATCTTTGCTACGGGATGGAGATGATATTCGGCCATGGGTGTTGTCTTCTTGGTTGATGTTTGATGTTGTGGTGATGAGGCATGAAGATGAGTTAAGTTTCGGCTAAGGTGGATTTGTGTTGATGTCATTTGCATGCTAAGTGTGAAGCTTTGTAATGATACATGTGTATGGTGCTTTTGATGTTGTGAATGGAAGTAGTGGAAAAGTAAAAGAAAATTTATGTAGAAATGTGGTATATGTGGATGTAACACCCCAAACCCGGCCTAGACGTTATGACCGAATCTGATGCGCCACATCGAAGTATTCAAAACATTCCGTATTACTTAGTTTGGAAAAAAACTTAGTTGGTGTTGTAAAAGACACTTTTAAAAGTAGGTTAAAGTGAGCGAAGTCGTGCACCGGTAGGAAACCGGGAAGGAGAGGAGGTGAGTCCGTCGGACTACTTAAGTACCAAGCTCCTTGGATCCAATCCTAGACATGCACACCGCCATTGCCACACTCTAACATCTCGTATGATTTGGAGAAAACCGTTTGGTTATGTCTCATTTTAAGAAAATGATTAAGGTTGAAAAACGTTTGTTGGAAATATTTATTTTCTTGAAAAAAACATTTACTTTATGGAAACTTTGCGGCGTCATCGTGATCTTTTAAAACAAGTAGTTTTTATAAAGCGAACCCTAGTGCTAACCAGTTTAATAATCCCCAAAATAAAATTAATTAAAAAGAGCGGCCTTATTACAACTTTGAGCATAATAAAATAATCCAAATTAAATGCTAAACTTATTTAAAATCGGCAATCAATCTTCATGGCCACTCTGAATCCCTTGACTCAAGTCCACCAACTAGGGCTCACGCAAGGATGGAAGAGGAAGGGTGAGTTTGGGATAACTCGGTGTATCTGAAACCCATCCAAAGCCCAAATCAGCTCGAGCCCATTGGGCCTAAGCCCTATTCAGATAACAAGACACAGTGGAACAAAACCCCTTCGAATACATAGCAAGGCCTTAGCCCTTTTAACATAACAATATGGCCCATAGGCCCGATTCAAGAACATATGTAACAATAACGAGAATGAATGCAAGCCCAACTGGGAGACTACTCAACCCACCAACCGCTACACGCCTGCATCATTTCTACACTCCATGTGGGAATATCTCAACCCACCCAAATTTTACACTCCACAGTTGAAAGAACGCACTCAATTATCGATCGATTGAGGCAAAGCCTCCAAAGACGTGGATAAACCACATTCATACTTCCTCTATCAATACCCCAATCCCATGCAAGATATTAATAAATGCATATCATGTAAAATACAAGATTAATCAATCATGCAGTTTAACCAATTTAAACCCTAGGGGTATTTCGGTAATTATGCTCTTTAGGGGTAATTTCGTACTTACGCAACTACACACGTTATTCCAGTAATTCTTAACAATCGTATGCAATTTGATTCTCCCATCTAACTGACATGCTACATTACCCATATTTTACCCATATTGGTCCGTAAGCCCATTGGGCCCAGTTTTGGCCTATCGAGGCCCTATTTCCGAAGTACGTTGAAACGTCACACAAACTTACGTACCACTTTACGGTGCTAGATCTAACAATTATTCTATGTCTTGAGAGCATTCGCGTACTCACAAGCCTATGAAATGCCGGAATTTCGGCATTTCGGCTTTTTGCCGAATTGAACTAAGAAAAGGTGTTCGGTACACACCTGATTCGCGACGACTGCTACTAAGATCTCTTTCGATATCCTACAATTGATTAGCACAGTGCTTATTTACAAACTATAATCACTAAATTCCAAAACTTACTCACCCATGATCGAACCATGTCCCTAAAAGCCTTTGAAACCTTACCTTTTTGTCAAAATCGATAGCTAGCTCCGAATCCGATTGCTCCAATGATTCACGCTTTCAATCCAACACTTAAGAAGACTCTAATCACCGAGAGAAAACATTAGTTACAAACCCTTAAAGCCTTATGCTCAAATCGACAGCCTCCCTAATTTTTAGGGATTTCGGCTTTTCCTAACATTGTAAAATAAGAATAGATCTGAGATGATAAGTACTTACCCCTTACTCCTACTTGATTTCCACGCAATCTAATGCAGATTTATCCTTAGAAAAATGGTAAAACCCGAATCCAGGAGTTTGAAGAAGTTTCGGCTATAAGCCCCTAAACCAGTGGTACTTTCGGCTTTTGGGTGGTGAAGAAGATGATAATATGGAACTATAACCTTGAAGTAGAATTGCTATCAGGTATCTAGGATTAAGAAAAGATAATCGTAGATTAATAAAACAAAGAACATAAAGGACACGGCTTTGAAGAAATCGGCTGGCGGTGATCGAGTTTTCGGCTTTTGTGATTTGACAAAGGTCTTGATGATAAGCGAGTTTGATGAATAGTTTTGAAGTAGAAAAAACAGAAGAAGAAGAATAGGGGAGGTGGTAGCTTCGGCTAGAGATGAAAAAGAGAGGAAAAACAACCCTAAGGTGTTAAAGCAGAAGAAAAACGGCACCATTCAATACCCTAAGTGCCGAAATACCAACCTAATACCCCCTGCCGATTTTCCCTCTTCAATTCCCATAATTCGGCCAACTCCTAGCCTCATCCAAATCCCTTAAATCTCTCCCCTTATCCCTCCTTAATCCAAGCATTTAAACTGATCCAACTCTCTTCTAGTAGAATCCACCTGAACTCCAACACTTACCCCTCCTGCACTTAAAAATAAATGCATCTATTTGTCAACACAGGAATCGATCCCATGCCTTCCCCAACGCTCCACAGGCCACTTTTCTAGGAGCCTAGTGGCGTCACCCTGCCACTTTACCAAGGCTCTTTTGTGATGCAATTTACCTACAACTCTACTTAAGGGCCACTTAGCCGAACCCCTAACTCCTAAGTCTAAAATTCCAAAAATTCAAGCTGGGTTTGGCCAACTCATGGGCCTTCCATAAGCCCATTTACTTACTCAAAATATTAATTTCACATCCAAATACAATAATTTAAAGTCTTTATAAAATATTGAAAACCACGAATAAATCCAGAAAAATCGGGATGTTACAACTCTACCTCCTTAAAGAAATTTCGACCTCGAAATTTTACCTTATCGAAACAGTTGAGGTCTTTGTTGACGATAGCCTCCTCATTCTCTCAAGTAGCTTCTTCTTTGCCATGGTTTCTCCAAAGTACTTTCACTAGTGGAACTGATTTCTGCTCAACATCTTGACGTCACGATCAAGTATTTGCACTGAGTTCCTCTTCAAAAGTTAAATCGACTGTACCTCGATTTACGAAGCGGTATGATATGAGTTGGGTCGATCGATACCGCCAAAGCATGGATACATGAAAATGTCGTGGATACGATGCGATTACAGTGGTAACTCTAGGTGATAAGCCATTGGTCCAACCCGCTAACAATTCGGTAAGGCCCAATAAACCGTGGGCTCAACTTACCCTTCTTACCAAATCTCAAAATTTTCTTCCAAGGGGAAACCTTCAACAAAACCATGTCCCCAACAGCGAACTCAATCTCTTTGCGCTTCAGATCCGCATATGACTTCTGTCTATCCGATGCCGCCTTTAACCGTTCCCTAATCAGCCTAACCTTGCTTTCAGTGTCTGCCACCAATTTCGGTCCAAGCACTCGTTGTTCACCCAACTCTGTCCAACACGTCGGCGTACGACATCTTCGCCCATAAAGCGCTTCATATGGTGCCATCTGAATACTTTCTTGATAAGTGTTATTGTACGCAAACTCCGCAAATGGTAAGTAGTCCTCCCAACTTCCACGAAAATCAATGATACAACCCCTCAACATATCCTCCAGAACCTGAATAACCCTTTCTAACTGTCCATCTGTCTGTGGGTGAAAAGTGGTGCTAAAATCTAATCGTGTACCCAATGCTTCTTGCAACTTCCATCAAAACTGAGACGTAAACCTAGGGTCTCGATCAGATATTATCGACACTGGCACCCCATGCATCGCACTACCTCCGCCACATATAACTTTGGCCAACTTTTGCGTGAGTAGTCGACGAACGGTATGAAATGAGCGATTTTGTTAACCTATCCACAACTACCCACACCGAATCTTTCTTGGTGGGTGTCAAAGGTAACCCACTCACAAAGTCCATTGTTACTCTTTCCCACTTCCATAGCGGAATTTTCACAGGTTGCAGTAATCCCGAAGGCAATTTTTGTTCAGCCTTAACCTGCTGGCACGTCAAACATTTCCCAACAAATTCAGTCACCTCTCATTTTAATCCGGGCCACCAGTACACCTCTCTCAAGTCTCGGTATAACTTATTTCCTCCAGGATGCATGGCACAGAGTCCACCATGAGCCTCTTTTAGAATTAACTGCCTCAATTCAGGGTCCTTAGGAATACAAACCCTTCCACAAAAGCACAGAACTCCTTCAGTGTTCAACCCAAAATCCTCGTTCTCACCACTCTTAACTTGTTGGAACCGAAGACCTAATGAATAGTCCTTCAACTTTTTTTCCTTAATCTGCTCAGTCTAAGTAGGCCTTACTTGTAGTTCTGCCAACAAGCTTCCATCGTCGTATAGACTTAATCGTGCGAACAAGGCTCTCAAATCAGTAACTACCCATCGACTCAAGGCATCCACCACCACATTAGCCTTTCCTGGGTGGTACTCTATCGAACAGTCGTAGTCTTTAAGCAACTCCACCCATCTTCGTTGCCTAAGATTCAACTCCTTCCGAGTCAACAAATACTTTAAGCTCTTATGATCTGTGTATATGATGCACTTTTCCCCATATAAGTAGTGTCTCCAAATTTTAACATAAAAATCACCACCGCTAGCTCCAAATCATGCGTAGGGTAATTCACCTCATGAGCCTTAAGCTGTTGCGATGCATAAGCGTGCCCTCTTGCATCAGTACGCCACCTAACCCCACATGCGACGCATCAGATATCTGAGAAAGTCCTTCCCAGATCCGGTTGAGTCAACACCGGCGCTCGGTCAATACCTTTTCAACCGATCAAAAGCTTTTTTTGTTTCTCGGTCCGCACAAATGGTACTCCTTTCCTTATGAGTTTTGTCAAGGTGCCGCCATCACCGAGAAACCCTCCACAAACCTTCGTAGTAACGCCAATCCCGTAAAACTCGACTTTCCGACATCGACCTAAGTGGCTTCCATTCCGAATCGCTTCAATTTTACGAGGATCCACCTTAATCCCTTGGCGAGACCACATGCCCTAGGAAGGTTACCTCCTTTAACCGAGTCGCAGACTTGTGAATTTCGCATAGAGCTCCTTTTCCTTAACACTTAAAGACAATACGGAGATGCTCATCATGCTTCGCTCCGTTTGAGTATACCAGATATCGTCGATAAAGACGACTACGAATCGGTCCAAATAAGGTTGGAATACTCGATTCATCGATCCATGAAATTCTGAGTGCGTTAAATCACCCAAACGGCATGACCACAAACTCATAATGTCCATATCGAGTTCAAATCTTTGTTTTATGAATATCCCTTCTTTTACCCTTAGTTGATGGTATCCGAGCGAAGATCGATTTTGGAGAATACCGAAGCTCCCTAAGTCGATCAAACAGATCGTCAATTCTTGGTAGTGGATACTTATTCTTAATCGTCGGTTTGTTCAATCTGGCGATAATCGATGCACATGCGCATCGTTCGCCCTTTTCTTCACAAAGCAGACCGGTGCTCCCCAAGGAGACACACTAGGCCTAATGAAGCCTCTATCTAACAACTCTTGAATTTGAGCCTTGACTCCACTAACTCCTTTCTTGCCATCCTATAGGGTGCAATAGATCCGAGTCGTTCCGAGCAACAAATCGATTCCAAACTCAACTTTCCGATTCGGAGGTAATCCAGAAGCTCCTCGGAAAAACATCCCTAATTCCCTAACAGATTCGATAGTCTCCGGTCAATGATCCTCGGTTTCAACTTGGCTTACCAAAGCGATATGCCTCGCACCCTTGTGCATCGGTTTCTCGACCCTCAACGCCGATACTACATTGGATAAGTAATCCTTCGTTCTCCAATAATCATTACCTCTTCATCATTGACAGTCCTTAACACCATCCTCTTAGCTGCACAATCTAAAGTTGCCTTATGCTTGGTCAACCAATCCATCCCTAATATCAAATCGAATTCTTCAAGCGGTAACTCCATCAAATCCCCACAGAAAATCCTGCCTTGAATCTCCAGAGGCACCTCCTTGAAGAGTTTCTCTACCTTAACTGAATGACCCAAAGGACTTATCACAGACACCCATATACAGTCTCCTCGGAGTGCACACCCAGTGCCCCAGAAATGTTAGATGCCACATATGAATGGGTTGATCCCACATCAATCAGAGCAGTATAAGGTACACCATAGATAAAAAAACATACCAGTTATGACATCAAGCGTGTCACCCTCCTCGCATGACGAGCAAAGATACACCAAAGTCTGGCCGACGAGCATCCGCGTTACCAATACCCTATTTGGGTGCCCCCGCCCACGGCCATTACCACCGCGACCTTGTCCACGACCTCTTGGCGGCGGTCCATCCTCACTGAGTTGAGCGATCGCATGACCCCTTGTTCGACCATCCGAGCCCGAGTGGCCCTCCTAGGACAATCCTTAATCCTATGCTCCTTAGACCCACAACGAAGACAAGCCCTTAACGCCCAAGACTCTCCTTGATGCATTACGCCGCAATCCCCACAAACTTGTTGTCTCACTGTTCACCGGAATCGCTCGAACGGTTCCTCCATCCTAGCTCTCTTAACATTGCGATTTGCAGCACCCGCTGGTCCAGCATCCCTCTTGAACCGATTTTGATCCCTATCACGATTCTTCCATTCGGTTTGTTTCACCTCCTCGGCTATCTTAGCCTTCTCTACCAGTGCAGCGAAATCTCGCTCTCTCTGCGAAGCTATGAGCACCCTTAACTCATCTCTGAGACCATCCTCAAAACGAACGCTGCGCTCGTATTTAGTGGAAACGATGCCATTAGCATACCGGCTCAATCGTAGAAACTCCGCCTCATATTCAGCAATGGTCTTATTTCCCTAAGTCAAATTCAGGAACTCCTTTCTGCGTGCATCCACATAGCTAGCTCCAACATATTTTGCCTTAAAGGTCTATTTGAACAGCTCCCATGTTACCCTCTCACCGGGTACCTTCTCTCACAAGAATCCACCACCGATATGCTTCATCCGTAGTAACGAAACCGCCCTTTCAACTTCTTTCTCTTGGCGGCCCAGTCATCCATGATCCGCTCGGTGGCTTCCAACCGAAGCTTACCACATTTGGGGCCACTCCGAGATCGCCCTAAAATCTCATCTCAGTTGGTCGAAGTCGTTCGAAATGGACCCCTATTCATGGGCCGACGTTAGCTCGGCCACCCTTTCCAAAACCCTCAACATGGCACGAGACAAAGTGTCATCCCTGCGCGCACGATCATACGGCCCATTTTCATTAACCGGTGGTGGGCGTACCTCGCCGGTGGTATGTGTTCGGATGACGCAGATCCGGCTTGAGTGCTACCTCGGCCTCGACCACGGCCTCTTCCTCGAGTAGCCCTTGTACTCATAACGATTTATCTGATTATGAATTTTATGACATTAGTTTACTGGTTTCACGGTTTATTACAGAATGTCTTATGAACAGATAGAGTTTCAGAGTTATTCTCGCGCAATCAAAATTTAGCTACGGTCCCAGTTTTGTAGCCCTAATACTACCTTATCAATAGCACTATCTCTAAGGCTCAGTACTATCTATAGTATTATTTCCAGTCCAGTTCTATATAAATATTTAAAGCAGAAAAAGAACACTTACAGACTTGGTGCCGGGGATTCAGTGTGCCACTTCCTTATCAGTCCATAAAAAACCCATGTTTTGTTTACCGAAAATAAAAGATTTCATTTGAAAACACTTTCATTTTAAAACTATTGATTTAACCTCGTTCAATAGAAAAATTTTGAACATCTTTGAAAAACTTATAATTTTTTTTTTTAAAGATTTTCGGACCCGATCCACAGCTGAGTTGTTGCAACCAGGCTCTGATACCACTAAATGTAACACCCCAAACCTGGCCTAGACGTTATGACCGAATCTGATGCTCCACATCGAAGTATTCAAAACATTCCGTATTACTTAGTTTGGAAAAAAACTTAGTTGGTGTTGTAAAAGACACTTTTAAAAGTAGGTTAAAGTGAACGGAAGCTGTGCACCAGGTAGGAAACCAAGAAGGAGAGGAGGTGAGTCCGTCGGACTGCTTAAGTACCAAGCTCCCTTCGGATCCAATCCTAGACATGCACACCGCCATTGCTACACTCTAACATCTCGTATGATTTGGAGAAAACCGTTTGGTTATGTCTCATTTTAAGAAAATGATTAAGGTTGAAAAACGTTTGTTGGAAATATTTATTTTCTTGAAAAAAAAACATTTACTTTGCGGAAACTTTGCGCGTCATCGTGATCTTTTAAAACAAGTAGTTTTTATAAAACGAACCGTAGTGCTAACCAGTTTAATAATCCCCAAAATAAAATTAATTAAAAAGAGCGGCCTTATTACAACTTTGAGCATAATAAAATAATCCAAATTAAATGCTAAACTTATTTAAAATCGGCAATCAATCTTCATGGCCACTCTGAATCCCTTGACTCCAAGTCCACCAACTAGGGCTCACCGCAAGGATGAAAGAGGAAGGGGTGAGTTTGGGATAACTCGATGTATCTGAAACCCATCCAAAGCCCAAATCAGCTCGAGCCCATTGGGCCTAAGCCCTATTCAGATAACGATACAGTGGAACAAAACCCCTTTCGAATACAAGAGCAAGTGGTCTTAGCCCTTTTTAACATAACAAGATGGCCCATAGGCCCGATTCAATAACATATGTAACAATAACGATAATGAATGCAAGCCCAACTGGGAGACTACTCAACCCACCAACCGCTACACCGCCTGCCCGTACCCTACACTCCATGTGGGAATATCTCAACCCACCCAAATTTACACTCCACGATTGCAAAGAACGCCGCTAATTATCGATCGATTGAGGCAAAGCCTCCAATCGTGGATAAACCACATTCAAGACTTCCTCCATCAATACCCCAATCCCATGCAACAGATATTAATAAATGCATATCATGTAAAATACAAGATTAATCAATCATGCGGTTTAACCAATTTAAACCCTAGGGGTATTTGGTAATTATGCTCTTTAGGGGTAATTTCGTACTTACGCAACTACACACGTTATTCCAGTAATTCTTAACAATCGAATGCAATTTGATTCTCCCATCTAACTGACATGCTACTTTGCCCATATTTTACCCATATTGGTCCGTAAGCCCATTGGGCCCAGCTTTTGGCCCATCGAGGCCCTATTTCAAATGCGTTGAAACGTCACACAAACTTACTTACCACTTTGCGGTGCTAGATCTAACAATTATTCTATGTCTTGAGAGCATTGGCGTACTCACAAGCCTATGAAATGCCGAATTTGGCATTTCGACTTTCTTGAATTGAACTAAGAAAAGGTGTTGGTACACACCGATTCATGACGATCGCCATCGAGATCTCTTTCGATATCCTACAATTGATTAGCACAGTGCTTATTTACAAACTATAATCACTAAATTCCAAAACTTACTCACCCATGATCGAACCATGTCCCTAAAAGCCTTTGAAACCTTACCTTTTTTGTCAAAATCGATAGCTAGCTCCGAATCTGATTGCTCCAATGATTCACACTTTCAATCCAACACTTAAGAAGACTCTAATCACCAAGAGAAAACATTAGTTACAAACCCTTAAATCCTTATGCTCAAATCGACAGCCTCCCTAATTTTTAGGGATTTCGGCTTTTCCTAACATCGCAAAATAAGAACAGATCTGAGATGATAAGTACTTACCCCTTACTCCTACTTGATTTCCATGCAATCTAGTGTAGATTTATCCTTAGAACAATGGTAAAACCCGAATCCAGGAGTTTGAAGAAGTTTCGGCTATAAGCCCCTAAACCAGTGGTACTTTCAGCTTTTGGGTGGTGAAGAAGATGATAATGTGGAACTATAACCTTGAAGTAGAATTGCTATCAGGTATCTAGGATTAAGAAAAGATAATCGTAGATTAATAAAAACAAAGAACATAGAAGGACCTAGCTTTGAAGAAATCGGCACAAGCAGTGATCACAGGTTTTCGGCTTTTGTGATTTCGGCAAAGGTGCTGATGATAAGCAGGTTTGATGAATAGTTTTGAAGTAGAAAAAATAGAAGAAGAAGAATAGGGGAGGTGGTAGTTTCAGCTAGAGAGGAAAAAGAGAGGAAAAACAACCCTAAGGTGTTAAAGCAGAAGAAAAACAGCACCACTCAATACCCTAAGTGCCGAAATACCAACCTAATACCCCGCCGATTTTCCTCTTCAATTCCCATAATTGGCCAACTCCTAGCCTCATCCAAATCCTTAAATCTCTCCCTTATCCCTCCTTAATCCAAGCATTTAAACCGATCCAACTCTCTTCTAGCGAATCCACGAACTCCAACACTTACCCCTCCCCGCACTTAAAAATAAATGCATCTATTTGTCAACACAGGAATCGATCCCATGCCTTCCCCCTTGCTCCACAGGCCACTTTTCTAGGAGCCTAGTGGCGTCACCCTGCCACTTTACCAAGGCTCTTTTGTGATGCAATTTACCCACAACTCTACTTAAGGGCCACTTAGCCGAACCCCTAACTCCTAAGTCTAAAATTCCAAAAATTCAAGCGGGTTTTGGCCAACTCATGGGCCTTCCATAAGCCCATTTACTTACTCAAAATATTAATTTCACATCCAAATACAATAATTTAAAGTCTTTATAAAATATTGAAAACCACGAATAAATCCGAAAAATCAGGATGTTACAGTGGATTTGTAGGATGTTATAAATATATGTGAAGCCATGCTAGATTAGGAAGAATTCGGTCAAGTGTTCATGAGATGAAATTTTGTGTTTAGGTGAATTAAAGATGATAGTATAGTTGATATCATCTATATATGTATGCATATTCGGCCATCAAATTAAGAGCATAGGTGATGTTGAGTCTAAGCTTTGCACATTCGCCATATATATATATATATATATATATATATATATATATATATATATGCATGTGTGATTGAATTATTGATAGTAGGGCGATAGCATATGGTTATTAGTCGAATAGCTCAAAAACATATGGTAGGAAGATAAGAATTAGTCATGTATCTCCTATGATATGAAATCATTAATATTTTGATATAAATATTTAGCAAGACGGTTAAACTAGTTAATTTGTTGATTAAGCTCAAGAAGTTAAAGGAGGAGAATCAAGCAAAGGCAAAGGAAAGGACATCGAGTATTCGAGTTAGAACCGTTTTACCCAACACAAGGTAAGTTATTAAGCATATATTTTGTATTGATATAAATAATCATAATACCTATGTACTTATGCGAATGGAATGATATATAAATGCATGAAGTGACAAAATTTATCGAGTGTAAGAAAAGAAGTGAGATGTATTGAGTTGCTGATTTTGGCACTAAGTGTGCGGGTATAAGCGTTTACTATAATGAGATTGGCACTAAGTGTGCGAGTTTAATTGTATAGCACTAAGTGTGCGAGTTTGAATTGTATAGCACTAAGTGTGCGAGTTTGAATATTAAGCACTAAGTGTGCGGACTTCTGTATATTTTGAATAATCATTAACGTTAAGTGTGCGACTTTATCGAGTAGATCATAGACAGTGAACGAGTAGATATTTTGAGTTCATAAGGAATAGATGTTATGTTTATATTTGGAACTGAGCTTGGTAAGTCTTGAACCTATGTGGTGATTATATTTGAAGTAGGAACATAATATTATTGTGGAGTAGATGAAATGCTATTATTAGTATAATTTAAATGAAGATAAAATGATGTGTGGAGATGCATCAAATATCATATCGAATATCATACGAGATGTCAATGGAGGCTTGGCTAGTTGAGAGCATGTAATCATAAATGTGCGTGAAATTATGGCATAGTCGGTATGGATGGAGTACCTAATCTTGCATTATTTGATTTCTTTTCTGATATTTTATAGATGGACAGTAGTGTAATGCTTATGACTTACTGAGTTATATACTCATTCAGTGTGTTTATTTGTCACTTGTTTAGGTTCCTTTGATTCATTTTTGTGTGCTCGGGACCATCGCCGAAGTCATCACACCAGCTTGCAACTTTTGGTATCTTCTTCTTAGTTGGTCTAAGAGAATATTTCGGCATGTATAGGCTATTATGTTTTGTTTGAACTTTGGTATGTAAACTTTGGATAGTCATGCGAAAATGGCTTATATACGTTTTGAGCATAATGTTATAGTCATCTTGAATGTATATGTTCATTAAGAGGCATGGAAACTATGTAATAGGTAAAGTCTACCTTAAAAATGGATGCTGATAGCAGCAGTGACGTGGATGTGAAAAATCACTAAAAATAGTAGGAATGGAATTAAATAGTGAATAAATTATGTAATCGAACCTTGATGAATCTATTTTCATAGGAAAGTAACGAAATGATCATATGAACAGTATATTAGGAGATATTTAAGTTTTTGTAAAACAGGGCCAGGACGGTTTCTGGATTCCCTGTTCCGACTTTTGAAATTCATTATAAATAAACCAGAGATAATTAGAAGTTATTCCATATATGTACAGATTCCTTTTCGAGTCTAGTTTCTATAGAAACAAACGGCATCAGTATTGAAGCCCTGTACAGGGATATATCCAAGTCGTAATGCCTGAAGGTCAGTGTAGTTGAACCCTGAAACAGGGGAGACTTTAACTAATAAACTGTACTAATTGGCTCAACCAAAAATTCTAGAAAAAAATTTGTAGATGGATATATGAGTCTAGTTTCAGGAAAAATTTACGGAACTGGTTTTCGAGTTTTGGAACTCGAGATATGATTTTTAAGGTGACAGTGACGCAGTTAGCCAGCTCGTCTGGAAATTTAAAATGGACTGTACAATAAGTGATTTAAGTCTGCGAACCCCTCGTGTCTGACTCCGGCAACGGTCTCGGGTACGGGGTGTTACAATTAGCTGCGCAATCCTAACCAAAATACGGCTAGTGGACACATAATTGAAATGTGCATGCTCAATTTAGATCCTAAACTGATTAAATTTTAGGTTTCATAACAACTCTAACCAAGCTCTGTTATCAGCATAGTTTTTAGATTTGTGTGATTAAACTGTTTCAAACCTAACACGTCTCTGTTACCTCACATGAATGCTAAGAAACCTTTAGTAAATAAGGATTAGTAAAATGTGTATTTACTAAGTAAAGGATTCCGAAAGGACCTATTGTGGTTTCCAAACACATAAAAGATCGAGTTGCCATGGAATGTTTTTCCGTATGTTATTAAGCATGTTGGTAACTAATTGAGTTTAATTAAAGTAATTGTCCTAGTTTATTTATGTTATAATTGTTGAAAGTTGTGTTTAATTTTGATAAAATCTATTTCATTCATATATTTTTCATATTTAGGATAAATTGAAATGGGATCATTACATTTAGTTTAACATATTTAATTTTAATCATCACTTCTCAATCATATTGTGTTTTTAGTTGCCAAGTTGTTAATATAATTTTACAATTAAGTGATTTAACACAAATACAATCCCTGTGGAGATGCTAACTTGATACTTACTTATTACTTGATAATGACTGTGTACACCTGCACAAACCTACACATTACAAATATACCGAGAATTGGTGGACACCCTCTAACTTAACAAGCACCGCTGCAACTGTCTCTTCCGAGGTAGCCAAGTAGAGATAAAGTGTTTCTCCTACCTAAGGCTATTTCAATAATGGAGGGGAGGTGAGGTATAACTTCAATTCTATGAAGGCTACTTGACACTCTTCTGTCCATGAGAATGATGCTCTTAATGCTTTAAAGAATGAGAGGCACTTGTCTATAATTTTCGAGATGAATCTGTTCAATGCTACCACTCTTCCCGTGAGACATTGTATGTCTTTTATAGTCCGCGGATGAGACATTTCCATGATTGCTTGGATTTTTTTCGGGTTTACCTCTATTCCCCTATTTGAGATCATAAAGCCTAAGAACCGTCCCACTCACACTGTAATAGCCCAAAATTAGGTCTAGTTGGAACAGAGGTTTCGGGACCATAAAATCTGAGATAGAAATACTTATTTTATGATTATTTTGAGGTCTATGATATGATTGCATGATTTTTTGAAAATTTCGTGAAGAAATTCTATGCATAAAGTGCTCAATTTGAAGTTAGGGACTAAATTGAATAAGTTGCAAAACTTGCATTCTAGAAGTTTCTAGTAAGAAATTGCTTTGAAATATTAATTAGGAGGTCTTAAATAGAAATTTTACCAATTTATAAGTGATGGAAAAAAATTGGACATGGATGGAATTTTTGAAAGTTTAGTAAGAATGGCCATTTTGGTCATTTGGTAATTAAAAGAAATAAAAAGGGAAAATAAAGCCAAAATTGACTCATCTTTTTCATGGAGGCCGAAATTAGCATGGGGAAGCCATGGCTAGGGTTTTCAAGATTTCCAAGCTCAATAGTAAGTCCGTTTCTAACCCGTTTTCAAGTTCTTTACGTTTTGGAATCCATTAATTTGATTAAGCTTATTCTAGCAATAATTTAAGCTAGGGTTCATATTTGGAAAAAGACCCATAGGTGAAATGTGTTTATTTTGTTGTTTTATGATAGAATATGAGGTTTTAAATTATGTTAGACAACTTGTGCAACTTCGGTTTTGAGTGAAAAGCAGTAAAAGGGCTTAATCGGTAAAAATACCTAATAGTCATAAGTATATGTTAGAGTGAGAATTTGATGTTTCCATAGAAGGGAAAAGTGATCATCATGTCATAAAACATAATAATAAGGGATGAAGTTTAATTCCCGAGCCTAGGGGCAAAAGTGTAAATATGCAAAAGTTTAGGGGCAAAATTGTAATTTTTCCAAAGTTTGAGTTAAGGACTGTTTTGAATAGTTCATTAATTAAATAAGTAAAATATGATGTTTTAGATCCCGGAAAACGAGATTTAAACCTAGAATGAGAGAAAAATGGAAAATTGGGAAAGTTGGTAAAATAGCCGTTTTAGTATCGAGGTAAGTTCATATGTATAATAAGCATTAATTTATGCATGTTTCAATGTAAAATTGATATATTTATTATGATTTCGAGATGTTGAAAGTATGTAAGTTGGTATGATAATAATACAAACAATAATGTTGTAATTTATATTTGAAAGTTAAATTTAGTGAATTAATTGAATTATGTTAAATTAAATGATTATGGTGCCAAGTTTATGAATTGATTTAAAATATGTCTATGGTACATGAAGTGCATTTAATTATCATACATAAATGTGATTTCTATGATTATGGATATTATGGGAAATTGTAAGTTCATATGATTTTAATAAGGCAATGTGTAATTTAATGTTATGGCCTCGGTATTAAAGGAGATGTAAGCTTATATGTAAGTAATACATCAATATTACTTGTATTATGATATTATATAATAATATTGGAAATATGTTTGTGGATAATTACTTGATTGGTGAAATTGTTGGAAAAGAGAGAAATCTCGGTTGAACCTTGAAAAGATTGGATGATCTGAGATAGTATGTAGCTAGGTGTATAATGAGTGCACATCATGTGTACAAGAGAGCTACAAGACATTATGATGTAGCTAGGTCGCATGGGTGATACTATGTGTACACCATGTAGACAAGAGAGCTACAGGATATATGTAGCTAGGTCGCATGCGTGGTTCCGGTGAAGGACACCATGTAGACAAGAGAGTTACTGAGATAAATTGGCTAGGTCACATGGGTGGTCTTGAGTGTTCACCATGTGTACAAGAGAGCCGAACTATATGATGGGTGGAGCTATGTGCTGAAACCACCAAGTATCGAGGATTGATCCAAGTGTTCAACGGAGACTCTCTATGTGTTGCTTTGTGAGTTTTGTGATGAATAAGTGCAGGAACTTGGTTATGTGAATGATGTGTTCATTAAGTGACCAGGATGTGGTAAGGTTATAAACAAGTAAGTTATACATGAGGATGATTTTATGGTGACCTTGTGATCATGGGCCTATACTTTTGATGTATGAAAAGTGGTAAAAATGATTTGTGATATGTATGTTAAAATGAGGTTAATACAAAGAAAGTGTGAAAGAGTGAATTAGCAATAAAACTATTTTGGATAGTAGCAGTGAAGTCATTTTGAAAAATCACCAAAAATAGTAGAAATTGAATCAGAGACTGAATGAGATATAAAATTAAATCTTAATGAGTCTATTTTCATATAAAAGAAACATAGCAAGAAAAAGAGTTCTATATTTTGAGATATTTATGTTTTTGTGAGAATGGTTCAGAATGATTACGTGACCCCTGTACTGATTTTGGAAAATCACAAAAATTTGGATAAAAATAATTAGAAGATTAAACTTATATTTTTAAAATCCCTGATGAGTATAGTTTCAAGATAAATAAACAAGAACATTATCTGAGTTTTGTACTATGAGATAATTAATTTTTAGTGAAGAGAGCTCAGAACTATCAGAATGTGAAATAAGGTAAGATTTAATGAATAAACTGTACTAATTGGCTAAACCAAAAATTATGAAAATTTTATGGTGGAAAGATATGTGAGTCTAGTTTCAAAGGAAATTTATGGATCTTAATTTGGAGCTCTTTAGCTCTAATTATAAATAATTAAGTGACTATGACTCGTGTGGACAGTTTGATGTGAGCATTTATTAGTAAATTGTGAAATCGTACTTACAAGAATGCTATATACATTAAGGATGTGGAACGGAGAGGAGGAGGAGGAAAATAAATATATGTGGAATACATGGAAACTATGGTATATGAAATATTGATATAATGAAATAAATGATATGTGTTTATAAGAAAACAGAAAGAGAATGATATGTATCATGACATGTATATATATATATGACTAGTCTCAATGTAATGCTCGTTGGGTATGGAGTTGAATTGAAATGTTTCAAGCAAACATGTTATTTTGCACATCTAAATTGTGGTATTTTATAAAGATATGATCTAGTTTTAAATATGAATGCTTGATGATTAAGCTGAAGATATTTGGTAAGAGATTAAGGTTGACCAAAGCTTGGAAAATAGCCTAGGTATATTCCACACAGGCAGAGACACGACCATGTGTCTCAGCCGTGTATGGAACACGACTTTGGGACACGGGCGTGTGGAGCCTTAAAGCATGAAATTTCCAAGATTTTTATAAGTTCTCGGTTTAGTCCCGAACCCTTTCTAAAGTATGTTTTGGGCTTCGTAGACTCAAATAACGAACTATGTGTAAGTGAATGAACGTTTTGAAATATGAATGAAATTTTATGGCCCGAATTTTAGTTTAATGTTTTTATGTTTGTCCAGTAATGTCTCGTACCTTATCCCGATCTCGAGTACGGGTAAGGGGTGTTACACACACCCCAAAAGCACACTTCTCTAGATTCAATTTCATGTTATGGGCTCTTAAGACAACAAATGTCTCTGATAGGCTTCATACATACTCCTTCATGGATTCACTCTTTACTAGCATATCATTAACGTAAACCTTAAGACTGCAGCCTATCTGATTCCTGAAGATCTTGTTTACTAGCCTTTGATAGGTCGCTCATGCATTCTTGAGGCCAAAAGGTATGACTTGATAGCAAAAGAGCCCCTCATTGGTAATGAAGGATGTCTTCTCTTGGTTGTTCTGGTCCAACAGAATCTGATTGTATCCTAAGAAGGCATCCATGAAGCTCATGAACTTATGGCCTACAGAGGCATCCACCAGTCAGTCGATCAAGGGTAGGGGAAAAATGTCCTTTGGGCATGCTTTATTGAGATTGGTGAAGTCAATACACATCCCCCCTTTACCATTTGCCTTGTTCACCATTACAACATTTGAAACCCAATCATGATATTCCACCTCTCTAATGAACCCCATTGAGAGCAACTTAGCGACCTCCTGTCTCACTCCCTTTGCCACCTGTGGTGCGAACATACATCTCTTCTACTTTATTGGCTACACCTCTGGGAGTACACTAAACTTGTGCATTACTTGGGGGCTACGCTTGGCATGTCCACTGTGGACAAGGCAAAAACATCTGTATTTTTCTGTAAACATCTAACCAGCATGTTTTTCTCTCCCACTGTCAATGCCAAAGAGATTTTGATAGTCCTCTCTTCGTTGTCATGGAATAGTTACAGGGTATTAGTATTTTTCGTGGCCACGGGTTTTTTACTTCTATGTTCATCCCTTAGTCCAAATTATCCAAATCTAGAGTCTGACTTGCTAACTCGGCCTTTTACAAATTCTGCCCTTCTGCTTCAGGTTCTCTTGCTTACTTAATAGATAACATGTGACACTGCCTTGCAGTGCGCTAATCAGATCATAGGAAACCAACACCAGCCTTTATTGGAAATTTGATTTTCATGAAAAATGTCGCGATCACCATCCTCGCTGTAACAGCCCGTTTTGGGATCAAATTAGAACAGTGGTTTTGGGACCACAAATCTGAAGTAGAAATATTTATTTTATTATTTATTTAAGGTCTACAGCATGATAGAATAATTTTGTAAAAATTTCGTTAAGAAATTTTATTGATTGAGTGCTTAATTTAGCTAAAAGGATTAAATTGCAATAGGTGCCAAACTTGAGTTCCCTTAGCTAAAGGTGTTTAATTGTTATGAATTTTTCAATTGGAGGTCCTTAAATGGTAATTTGAGAGAAAATGAAAATCCAAAATTTTACCCATGTTGAATATGTTTGTATTTTGATGTATTATGGTAGAAAATGCATGTTTGTTGTTTGTTAAACAACATTTGTAAAATGATTTTCGGTAAAAATGTCAAATAGGGACTTATTTGTAAAGTGTTGAAAACTGTGTGGTAAAGTGTGAATAAATGTAAAATGTGGGCTACTATAAGTAAGGTTAAGGTTTGGCTAGGCTTGGGTTTTGCAGAAATTGAAAGAAATTTATTTGACGAGCCTAGGGACTAAATTGTAAAATGTTGAAATGTTAGGGGAAAAAATGTATTTTTTCTATAATTTGATTTTGGACTGAATTGAATAGCCTGATGATTAAATGAGTTAAATATGGTATTATAGATCAAGAAAAACAAATTTCGGATCTAGATCAGGGGAAAAACAAAGTAATTGATGAATAGATCCTTTTCACTGTTTTTGTAACCGAGGTAAGTTCGTATGTGAATAAGTTTTATTATAATTGTATTTTAAATGCTTTAATTTTGTATGAATTGTGTAAATGACTCTACGAACACGTTTTCTGATGCTCTGGCAAGCAAGAAATCTCAATCGAACCTTAGGAATAGATTAGGCTACAAGTGACATGTCACTAGGGTATTATGTTATATTATCCAGGTGCTGGTCCTATATGTCCTACCGGTGGCTGAGTATACCGGCATATGTTGCAGTTACTTGACAGCTTGTATGAGTAACACTATGTAGTTACATCTTGACTGACAGCTTGTGTAAGCAGGCCCGTTGATGGCTCAAGAGCGAGCATATATGTGATATGATATAGAGGTAGTAATGGCTACATATGTGGCACCTTGTGTGCAAGGTTTCCTGAGTATTCGATATTATTATTTCGAGTGGTTAATTGGGTATGTCCATGATGAGAATGAGTATGAAATTATTACGAGATGGTACAGGTACGTACATAAAGCTTATGATTATTAAATTCTTCAAATGATGATTTCAAGGTAAGTTTGTGATGGAATGAATTATGGTCATGAGATTATGGTAAATTACATTATCTTATATTATATTATTTGAATGTTAAATGCATGGTAACATTTGCTTATTTCTTTCATATGAGCTTACTAAGCTATATAGCTTTCTCCATTTTACTTTCCATGTTTTATAATGTCATCAAGCTATCTCGAGTTGGAGATCATCGGGGATCGCATCACACTATCAAACTATCATTTTCGGTATTGATGATATTAAACATTTTGAGTGTATGGCATGTATAAGGACTTGGTCATTTGTTATATGTGTCATCATGATTTTGGCCAAATGTATTGGCTTGTAATTATCAAAGGTTGATTTGGTATTTGGCCATGTAAATGGGCTCATTTTGGTTAAATTGATTGTAAGCTCATATATATATATATATATATATATATATATATATATGTATGTGCCAAAGGCTTTTAGTGATGTGGTTTATATTGATTTGCTAAATGTCGATTGTGGCTTAATGACTTCTTGTGAAATGGATAAGGTTGGTTCATTTGTATGCTAGAGTATCTTGATAAGATAATGCAAGTTGAAAGTAGTCTTAGTGGTGTTTTTTAATGTGAAATTGGAATGTTTGATTAGCATAATGAAATGTTGTGAGCATGATAGATGATGGTATTTCTTTGACATGTATTGGTCATGATTGTGGATGTTTTGGTTGCCTAAGTGTACCATGATTTATGCCATTGAATTTGTGTATGTGTATGTGTAAATGAGGGTGGCAAATGGCTTGGTAAATAACCCTTATTTTGTCCACACGGGTAGACACACGGCCTGTCCCATGGACATGTGTTTTAGCTTATATCCCCTGCACCTTAATTTTGAGAAACAGAATGCTCAGAATTCACAGACAGAGACATGGTCGTATGTCTCAGCCGTGTAAGGGACACAGCCCCAGATATGGGCATGTGTCCTAGCCATGTGAAGTCTGCACATATTTTATGATAATTGAATTAACCACATGGCCTAACACACAGGCGTGTGGATTGGCCGTGTGACTTCAATTTGTTCATGCCTTGCAAAATAGAGAGTTACACGGGTTAGGGACACGGGCGTGTGTGACCATACGGCCTGCCCACATACGCGTGTCTCAGACCACATAGGTGTGTGACCCCTTTTTATAGTAAAAATTTTCTAAGTTTTATAAAAAATTCCCTGAGTTATCGGTCTAGTCCCAAACCACTTCCAAATTATGTTTTGGGCCTCGTAGGCTAGTATTATGGACTTTATGATTGAATACAAATGGTTTTAATTTGGATGCAAATTTATGACTCAATTTGAATGTTTTCTTGCGATGAAAGTCTGAAAATGCCTCGTATCTTGTTCCGGTGTTGAATATGGGTAAGGGCTGTTACACTCGCCATCCTCATTATCGGTCTTCTGAATATGGCGTTGTATGCTATTAGGTGGTATACCACGTAGAACTGAACATATTCTATGGTAGTGTGTTCTCCATCCCCCAGGGTGAATGGTAGGGTAATTGAACCTTTTACCTCAACTGGATGGTTCACAAAACTACACAACGGGCAAACTCCGGACAACGCTTGTTCCTAACCCCATCTTCAGGTACGCTTCCCAAGATAACACCTTTATTACACTTCCGCTGTCAACCAAGATCCTCTTGACCTTAAAACCAGCATCTGTTGCTAAAGCTATCATCGGGTCATTTCCCTCTTCATCGTAAACCAAGTCTTCATTGTAAACCAGCTCTTCTTCGTTGCTACCCAAACTCGAGACTCCATTTTTATTGTCAACATGGCCTCTTAGGAGCACTAACTGACATCACACTTCTCATGTGTGCCCTTCTTTTTGTGTTGAAACTTGCCCATTCGTCGTTTGTCCCTACAATCACATGGATGGTGCCTCAAACTTTTTGCTTGCCTTTGGGGTCACTATGCAAAATTTGGCCCTACTGCAAACCACTATGATTCACATATTCTATGAGCTCACTGTTTCAGACTGCTGTCTCTATGGCATCTTTTAATGTGAAGCAACCATCATTCTTGTGCCCCATATCATCGTGGAAAGCACATCGATCTCTCGATTTCATGCTTCCCCCCGTGCTCTTCATCGGGGGTGGCTTGGGCAAAATGTCGAGGCCCTTCACCTAGCTAAGGATGTAAGTGCGTATAGCATTCAGGGCAGTCTAAGCCTCAAACCTTTCTGGGGCCATATCTTCTGAAGTTCTCTTACTGGGGGTCTCTAAGGGCCCTATGTGTAACACCCTAAACTCGGCCTAGAAGTTTAAGCCAAATTTGGACGAGTTACACCAACATATTGAAAACTGATTCTTTTTAGAGTTTTAACTTTGAAAACCAAAAATTCATTTTAGTCGATTTAGGTGGTTTTGTAGTTTCATTGTTAAAAATTGACAAATACTAATGAGATTATCAAAAGAAAACCAAGGCAAATCCAAAAAAAAAAATTACCAACCTAAAAGACCAAATCATAGCTATATCAATGCAAAACAATCCAAGCTACTATACACTGTCCAGTCCTAAGTCAGATGTCCATCTGAACATATTAAAGAAAGACAAAGGGTGAGCTACAAAGCATCGTGTATAACCAAAATCAAATACAAATAAATAGATCTTATTATATAAATCAAAGTAACACAAGGCACTTAATAATGGTTTTATAACTAGTACGAAATAGATCTAGACTATCACAAAGATTTCCACATTGGTAGTACAACAAAATCAAACAAAAAAAATGAAGCAAAACATAACAAATCAAGCAGAACTGAATTGAACTGAGCAGAGTAGAGTAGAACAGAATATAGCATAACAGAACAGAGTAGAAAATGTGCATATGTAAATGCTGTATTTTTCCAAAAGATCAGAATGTAGATTTATCAGAGGACATCTTACCTAAACTTTGCAACACACCAGAATAGAGTTCCCTCAGAACTCCTCCAGCCAAATCACACCAACAGATAACTGTGGACGGTGCCACAAGAATTTTGCAGTTAAAACTGCCAAATTGGATACATATGGTTAAGCCACTATAGTAAAGCCAAGTTGTCGAAATAAAATTGTAAATAAACCACCAGATAATGCAAATCATTAAACTACCAGAAACTTCCTCCTTTCACATCAACCCATGTCTCATGCAATATGTAATGGCATGCATATGTAGAATCAGAGTAATGAGCATGCATGTCATGCTATTTTTCAATAACAAAATCAGTAAACTTGGGAGTCCATGTTTTGTACAATAGACTTATCAAACCTCAACAAATCATACAGCTTTGCCATAAAGTCATATGAACAGTTTATAACACTCCTAACCCGTCTCCGTCGTCGGATTAAGGTTACGAAGCATTATCGTACAATTGGACATATTTAACATCATAATATTTAAATAAATTAAACATATCGTAATCCATTCAATAACATGCATTCTATCCCTAAATCAAGCCTCTGAAGCACTAAAAATAGCTTTGAGGCATTCGGGATTAATTTGAAACAAAACGAAAAGTTTAGAAAAAATTTGCAAAAATTGGAAACAAGGGTCACACGTGTAACACCCCTTACCCGAGTTCAACATCGGAACAGGATACGAGGTGTTACCGTACTTAAACACATGCTTACAAATATTTTCGTGCCATAATTTTCGTTCAAATTAAAACTTTTTGAAAATTGAATATAAAGTCCCTAATACAAGCCCACGAGGCCCAAAACATGTTTCAAAAAAGATTCGGACTTAACTGAGTACTTTAGAAAACTTTAAAAAAAATCAAGGTAAACAGGGCACACACTCATGCGGAAAAGTGACACACCTGTGTGTCGTCTTAACATGATCGTGCCGAAAGCCCGTGTAGCTCACACAGCCTAGGCATATCTGGACATGCTCGTGTCCCTAACCCGTGTGGATTTATTTTTCGATTCGAACCTACAGGGGTTTTCACACGGCCTGGCACACACCCGTGTCCATGGCCCGTGTCCCTCGCACGGCCATGACATGCCCTTGTCTCAGCCCGTGTACAAAAACCTTGACATTCTATTTCTGACGTCATCAACCAATTAAAGGCATACGGCCAAGGCACACGCCCGTGTGTTAGGCCGTGTCCTCCACATGGTTGAGACACACGGCCGTGTCTCTACCTATTTGTTTACTACCATGCATACTGACTTGAAAATTTCAGGTGCAGGAAACACACAACTGGACTACACACCCGTGGGGCAAAATGTGTGTCATACATGGTCTAGACACACTCCCGTGTGTCTGCCCGTGTGGACAAAAACAAGGCTATTTACCAAGCCTTTTTGCCACCCTTACTTGCACCAACCTACACAACATCAACCAACACCAATCCAAGCATAACACATATAACCAAAACAACCACAACTATAAGAAATTTGCATCAAATACATTTAATAATAATCAATATTAGCCAACATTAATGGCCTATACAAAATGAATATCACATCCATCATATGAGCCAACTCTTGTGGCTAAACTAACAAGACACTAAACAAAAGATTCAAGTCCCTATACATGCCAAAATCAAAATATTAAACTAGCTATACCAAAGCTTCAGGTGATAGTGTGATCGATGCCTCCAACATCCCTTGAACCCCGATACTAGCTTGGTGGCACTATAAGAAAATAGAAAGGAGAGGCAGTAAGCATAAAGCTTAGCAAGTTGCATATAAATAAGTAACAACATCAACCATGCATATTATAAATCAACACAACATTCTTGAGTGAACATGCGTAAATATCACTACATGCTTATATATATCACAAGTATAAACCAAAGATTTCAATATCGTCCCAAGATCATTTTCATAGCTAGAACTTACGCATGTCATTCTTACCATCAAGGCAACATAACTAAACTCATATCTCATGAGTTTCGAATAAGAACTTGTACCACTCACAACATGATTATATCATTCCATATCATTATCATAAGTTTTTAAAATAACCTGTGAAACCATTTGGAATACTAAAGGATATTTGACAAGCTTTACACAAAACGGTGAGTTGTCGATTCCATGTTCCAAACATGGTCTTACACTAGCTCACATGTCGAGGCCGATGCCATGTCCCAGAAATGATCTTACACTAGCTCTTGTCTCAATGTCTGTGCCATGTCCCAGACATGGTCTTACACTGGCTCTCATAATGTGGTCTATGTCATCTCCTATACATGGTCTTACACTAGCGCACATATCAATGCCGATGCCATGTCCCAGACATGGTCTTACACTAGCTCTCACAACATCGCCAATGACATGTTCCAAACATGGTCTTACACTGGCTCTCATATCGTGGTCGATGCCATATCCCAAACGTGGGCTTACACTGGCACACATATCACCCAAATGTCATGTCATGGATATCCAATCAATTCCTAGGTTCAACAGGGAATTTACCGTATTAATTTCATCATACATTATTCAAAATAATATTATGCAAAATAAATCATCCAACACATAAAAATGATAAAGTTACCGTACTTACGTACAACTTACCTTGGTATACAAAAAGTGGACGACTAATTGGCTTTAGTCTACTAACTTGGCTTTTCCCTAGTCTAGGTCCAAATTTTGTATTTCTTGAGCTAAACTGATAAAAATTCACTAATTTAATCATCATATTAATTAATGCATTCATAAATCAGATTTTGGAAAAATGACATTTTTGCCCCTAGATTTTCACAAAATTATGATTTTACCCATAGGCTCGTAAATCGATTTTTATCAAATTTTATCACTAACCAAGCTTAGCCAAATTATTTTTATACTAGAAGCAGCCCACAATTCCCATCATTTCACACATTTACTACATAATTTATAACTTCTGCAAAATGGTCCTTAGTTAGGGTTTTCATGAAAACTACTTCACAAAAGTTGTCTGTTTAACAACCATGATTCATTTTCTTCCATAAAAATTCAGCAAACAACATGAACACTCTCATGGAAAAACCTATACTTTCAACCATTTTGCAAAATAGTCCCCTCATTAGCTAGATTATGCTACAAGGTTCCCAAAAATACAAAAATTACCAAGAAAGGCCGTCAAAATCACTTACTTGTAAGGGTAAAGAGTGGTTGAAATTTTGAAGCTCCAAAACCCCTAAAATGGCTGAAATTTTCGGTGGTGAAAGAAGGGATGAAAAAGATGAAGTCTTTTTTTTATTTAATCTTATTTTCTAGTCAAAATAGGCTACCAACTTCACCAAATTTGATTTTTTTATTCATCTTTGTCCCTATGGCCAACCACCCCTATTGAAATGGGTCTATTTTCCCTTTAAAGACCCCTAATTATGATTCTCTAGCTATTTAACACGATTTGCTAGAAAAATAAAACTTTTGCTCTTTATGCAATTTAGTCCTTTTTCGCAATTAAGCATGCAGTCGCTAGAATTATTTCACCAAATTTTCATGTACTTATATAAACATGATATAACACATAAAATTATATAAATATAATTTCTCTGACCTCGACTTAGTGGTTCCGAAACCACTGTTCTGTCTAGGCCCAAAATTAGGCTGTTACAATACTGCCGTGTAGCCAGGCGTTGTGACATCACCCCAAGCTGTGTAACTTTCGAACAAGGGACACAGGACCATGTCCCAGCCTATGTCCTCACTAGTGTAACTCAATGAGATACCCCACACGCCCGTGTGCCAGGCCATGTGCTAGGTCGTATAACTCATTGACTTGAACACTAAGAAACTCACAAATGACACAAAATTGTGTCACCAGGGAGTATGAAATACGGCCGTGTAATAGCTCGTGTCCCAGGTTGTGTGAATCCAAAATTTACCTAAAAACAAGCGATTTCATAACTATTTTGATGCATAGCCCACCATACCATTTGTGCATACTTTCAAGGGACTTAAGCATCAGTCAAGTACACATAATTTTGTAAATTCAAACAACCTAAATCACCTAACCAATATGCCAGTCAAAGGCACCACAATTGTATCCAAATACATCACCTACCAAAACAAACCAATATTGCATATTCCTAAGCATAATGACCTGGATCAAATATGTATCAAACAAGTCATAAATAACCATTCTCAAACCATCACAAGCATACCAAAAGACCATATTTTCAATAACTAAAAGTGGTCAAGATGACCTTACTTAACATGCATTACAAGTCCATTATATAAACATAAACTTCAAAGACACAAGCATACTAAATCAACTATTTAATACATCCATGAGCCATCAATACAAAAGACTTATACATGCCATTATTAACCTTAGCCAAAATACTCAAAAACTACCAAATTGATTGCAAGATAGTGTGATACATCTCCGACGAGCTTCCAACCGATCAAGCTTCCAAAAATCTATAAACAAAGGAAAATAACTACGTAAGCAACGAATGCTTAGTAAGCTCGCATAAACTTTAAACATAACTTACCATTTCTAATAATAAAATTCATAGATTAAACATAAACCTTTATCTATGCCATGAGTTTAGTATAAGCCTATTCAAGCATCATCAAGCTCACATGTTAGTAGGTTCAACAACAACACATATAAACTCGTTTATATCGTAAGTAGATTTCAAAAGATACATTACATACGCATCAACCCTTGCATAAAGTCATGAACATTTCCATTAAGTCACTGGTTGTTCCATTCCTTTTCTTACCCGTTGAACCATCTAGAATTACATCGAATACTCAGGAAAGCTCACACAAAGTGTGCCTTTACATATAACCGTAACCTTTCCTTTACATCAATGCTCACACGGGCTGTGAAATAGGTCTACTCACATGAGTTGTTGGTTGGAATGTAACTACACGTTGCTACTCATATGAGCTGTGGAGAATCCACAAGAAATACAGGACCTTAGTCATCAGTAGGACATTCAAGACCAACACTAAAAACATGAAATCCCTAATGACATGTCATTTGTATCCTAAGAATTCTTAAGATTCAACCGTGACTCAATATTCGTCAATTCATCATAGAAATGATACATTTATATATATTGATTCGTTTAAATTAAAAACAACATAGTAAACATTCAGTTTAAGTAAAATTAAAATGATTACAGTTCATACAAACTTACCTTGATAAATATAGTTGTAAAACGAAATCGATAACTAATCCAACATTTAGCTTTTCCTCGATTTTGATCCATTTGGATCGTTTCTTAATCTAAATAATAATTTTTATTCAATTAAATCATTCAAATAACTTAACATAATTAGTTTAAGCCTATAATCCATTTTAAGGTAAATTTACAAAATTACCCCTAATATTTTAACATTTATGCAATTTAGTCCCTAAACCCGAAACTTGCAATTTCACCATTTTTAACTATAAATCATGCTAGCCAATTTTTTATCGAATCTTATAATAACCTATATTTATCCACAATTTACATTATTTACTCATCATTCTGCTTTAACAACTCCTACTAGAAAGCCTATTATTCTGCGAACCGTGCCTCCTGGACGGCCACTTGGTCCTTCATGAATTTCATTTGCTCCTAGAGGGCTAGGAATTACTATAGGGGAGCCTCTTGGGTGAAAGGAATTGGCAACTCCTGACCGATTGAGAGGTTTAAGTCAAAAGGGATGGAGGTTCTCCAATAAACCACATTGTCAAAGTTTTTCAGTCCATCAGTGAACCATCCAGTGAAAAAGTCGGCTTCATCATGTTAGGCACCGAAGCCCAACACCCGGACTTGTCCTGATGATGAGTTAAAAGGGAAATTGTCACTTGGAGGAGCCATTTTTTTGAAAGGAAAACTTAATCAAAATAGAAAAAATCTGATGATTGAAATTACGTTCACGCTCACCGCACCAATTCTTGAGTAATATTTCTCTTGTGTCTTATTGATATGAATATTAGAGTATTTATACATGTCCTTACAAGTACTATTACAGCTTATGATAGGGCCCCACTATTTTGTCTTGACTTCGTTACCCCCGATAATCACATTCTCTGTGAACTCTAGGTTTGTTGGGCATGTGCCTACAAAGCACGCTATCCTTTCTGCTCCTAAGACTGTTGCTCTAGGCGGGCTCTATACTCATGGACACATATCTGAATGGCCTGCGGAGTATGTGGCCCTTTCAGTGAGTCTCTTGGGTGTATGCGAAGTGAGACTACGATCTTCCCTATGTTCTTACGAGCTAGGTCTGTAACTTTGCCTTGCAAACTAGGTCTGCGGGCTGGTCCTGCGACCTTGCCCTATGAGCTCGCACAAGGTGAATCTATAGCCTTGCCTTGCGAGTTGGTTCACCTTGTTATCTTCTCGTGGTCGGGTCGAAGGTCGAAGGCTCAGATCCTTTCTAGAACTCAGGTCTTAGGTTATTAACGTATAACAAATCAACATCTAAAAACTATTATCCAATTACAATGTTAAGAATCTTATACAAAATCAATTTCTCAAAATCAATCAATAAACAAAAAAATAACATATTGTAAAACAGTCCTAATCTATCACAAGAAAAGCTACTCTTAACTTTCTAGAGACTAATCTATAAAGCTAGAAAAGAAAAGAAAAATTGTTACAAAGTTAGGGAGACCCCTTTGAACGCATCAAAAGATTAAACACCTATTTTATAAAAGTTCTAGAGATTTTTTTTTTTTGAGTGAAGAGAAATTCATTTATTTTTATATAAAATATTCACTTTTTTATTTTTCAAAAATTTTGACAGCATTTCTCAATTTTTTGTGAGAACATATTTTTAAGACATCATTTTAAAATTATTATCATCAATTATATAATTTATTTTAAAAATTATAAGAAATATTTTATTTTATTTTCTCTTTATGGATCAATTGACTCCACGATGGTGTATATGACTCGACCAAGCCCATTTTTTATCAACGGAAACGGGCTTAGATTACTTGGTATACGACTACTATCTCCGAGCATGAACAAAATAGTTTCTAATATGGCATCCCAGCATTAATGGTTCATTTAACATATGTTGGTAAAATCCAAATTTCCAGCCGACCTTCTAAAGAAACTTAAGATTCATTCAGAAGTTATTAACCTCAGTTACAAGTCAAGTTGTCTAAGAATTATAGTTGTAATACCTTAGTGATAGGTCCTACATTCCCCCAAATCTTAGTCCAACATTATTTGGAATTACAAAATATCTCTTGCTTTACATGAGTTATCATTCATACTTCTTTTGTGAAATTAATTTAAATGCTATTACTTTTACACTATATTTGGATAAATATACTTAAAGGAAAGGAAAATAAAAATAAAAAGTAGAGGAAGGTTAAAACAAGGAAAGTATATATTTAATTTTTGTTTGGATAGTCAGAATTTATAATGGAAATTAAAGAAAAGCAATTCCTACACTTTTTGTTTAGTTAATTGAATTTTAATTCGATTGACGTGGGTTCGAATGCGCTAAAGTGTATTATCCTCTTATTTATGGGTTTGGGAGGGACTATGGGTAATATTAGACATTGTTTCAAAAAGAGCAGATATGATCGAGAATATATAATGAGATTATTCAAAAAAATTATGGAAAGGAATAGAAATTATTTATTTTACATAAATTTTTGAAATTTATCTTTTTATAATTAATTAATAACAAAATTAAATTAAATATTATAGAAAAATGTGAATACTCTTCATAAAAGATAAAAACTAGTGATAAGATTATTAAATTTGTAAATACAAATTTATAAATATATATCTAATCATTTAAAAAGATTATATACAACCATTGATAGTTAAAAGAGTCCATTTTAAAAAAATATTCAAAACTAAAATCTTAATAAAATCTTTGAAAGATAAAATTGATTTTAACTTAATCCAAATTGTTTTACACTTCCCTTCCCTTACTTTCCTCAAATTGGGATATTAAAAATAATGGAAAGTGAGAGATTCCCAATCGCTTTAATTTCCTTGTTTAATCAAAATATGACATTCAAACAAGGAAATGAATATCCTTTCCTTGATTTTGCTTAGCTTTATTTTATTTTTACACTATGTTTCGATTAAAAGTAGTAAAATAAAAGAAAGTAAAATATTCAGCTTATTTTATTTGGATAGTTAAAATTAATGAAATGAGTTAAATAATTTTAATCATTTTTCTTTGGATGAACCGTGTAAAGGAAAGAAAAGGATTAGTTATAATGATTTTTATAATTATAACATTTTCATAAAACTATTTATAAAAGAAAAGAGGACTAAAAAGAAAAACATTTTACATTTTAAAATTTATTTTACTTTCATTTCCTTTCCTTTTCTTAGGAATAAATAAAAAACTTAAAGTAAGGGATTGAACTTAAAGTTGTCCATCAGCCAAGCCTTAATAAAATTTTAGGCCCGATTAATAGGCCCAACTTGACCCAAAAAATGGACCTAAATTTTTCTAAACTCAATCCAGATAAAAATGCTAAAATCCAGGCTAGACCCAATCCACTCATATTAATTTTTAAAATTTTTATATAAAAATTTTAAAATATATAATACACTAAAATATTAAAATAAATATTTTCCAAAAAATTGAAAATAAATTTAAAAAATCTTGATACTTAAATAACATTAAGATAAGTGTAACTTAACAAGCAAATGCATATAAAATGGTAGAAAAATTAACAATAAACTAAGTGTTATACAATATTCAAACATTAACAACAAAATAGTAGTAACATAATATTAAAATAGTAGCAAAACAGTGGGAAAGTGGAAAAATAGGAGTTTTTTTATTGTAAATTTGGGTTAGGCCCAGACCAAAAAAAACCTTACCCGAGGCTTACCCCATTTTCTAAACGGACCTTATTTTTTGCCCAAACCCATTACGGGCTTATATTTTTGCCCAAACCCTCCATTTTTTGGACTGGCCTTCAGGACAGGCTTAGTGGCCCAGCCCATGGACAACTCTAATCTAGCCTAACTTATAAAGTCTATCCAAACAAGGGAAAGGATGATTATTTCCCTTACTTTCCTTTTCTTCCCCTCTCAACCTCTAATACAAACATAGGCTTAAGAAATCCAAACATGTTGGCCTTTCTCTATGTTTCAGATCTACATGCTAATCTATAAAAAATATTGTTTGGAATAGCCCAATTGAAATAAACATTTTTAAACTTTTACTCCAGAGATAATTAACTAAGGCTAGCAGTTGGGGACTTTGTCAGGCCTAAAAATACCAAAAAGGGGTGAATTGGTATTTTAAAAATCTTTTCAAAGTCTTCTAAAGGATAAAAAAATGAAAAAAAAATGTTTGGACATTCCAATTTATAGTGGTTCAATCCCAATTGCCTACCTCTACTACCTTGGTATACCTCAACCAAGGATTTCCCAGTTCGCTATACTTAAATTGATACCTTTCAAGAAGAAGGTATAACATTTACAATCTCTATCTTTTTTACAAGGCTAAGATAGAACCTTCAGTCTAGTTTTTATGGCTTAACTAGAACCCTTTACAAATTACTTAAGGTTTAACCTTAAGTAGCTCTTGCAATACAAATCTCTCTATCTTAAAGAATCGAAATGAGAATGATAAAAAGATCTAACAATAAGAACCTAAGAGATATGTACAAGAGAAAATGAAGAATTTGAGGCTTTTCTCTTAATTTCTGTGGTTGGCAATTCATCTCTTGTATCTTAAAGTGTTCTTGTTGTGTATATATAACAAAGAAAAAATTTGTGACCATTTATAGCTGTTGGGGATAATTTCTAACCATTGGAAGCATTGCAAATAGACTTGTATCGATACAACTGACAAGATGTATGGGTAGAAATGGACTTGTATCGGTAGAATTGGATGTAACAGCCCACCTTTCAGTGGTGTCGGAAACAGTGATTTAGGGATCATAAATTCGACGAGTAAGTTCGTATAATTAATATTTAAATTATACGAGTCAATAGTAATTTTTATAATGAATTTTGATTTGATGATTTTAAACAATTGAATTAAAGTTGGTATAAGTGATTTGGTTCAAAAGATAAGTGGTTATTGAAAACGAGGTATTAGGACCTCGTTTCTGTAATATAAAGCCGTAATTATTTTTATTAAATATTTACAAAGTCGTATTATACGTGAATTGAACTTGGGTTCGGTAATTTTGATGATTTATTGCTTAATTGAGGTAAAAGGATTAAATTGTAAAAGAGGTAAAAGTTAATTGTTATAGATTTAAAACAGTAAAAGGATCAAAATGGTAATTAAATCATGGTTAAAAAGTCCAAGCAGTGGTGGATGTTAACCATTCCACTAACTTTTGGGTTATTTATTTATCTAGTTCTAATTAGTTTAAGGCCAAATTGTAAGTAAGTGTGTTAATTGGAATTTAATATAATTGAAGGACTAATGGTGTAATTGGACCCTTTTTAAATGACCTAATAATAGAAATGATAAGAATTCTCTAGATTTTGGTAAATTGCATTTAATTCCAAATTAATTGAGGATTTACTAATTAATCAATTCTCTTCTATGATCAGAAATGGTGGTTTTGAGGCCATAATTTTGATGTGTCAAACCCTAAATATTAATTATTTAACATTTACAGGGTTATTAATGTTGTATTAAAATTTTATTATGAAATTTTATTATTTAGATAGTTAATTAAGTAAAAAAGGTTGAATCGTAAAAACTGTAAAAATGGAATTCTATATATTAAAGGCATCAAATGATAATAGGAAGGAAATGCAAGGCCGCTAAATGGTAAATAGACCATTAGAAGAGACAGTGGATGGTATTAGGCTTTAAAATGTTGAAATTAATGAGTAATTAAAAAGACAATTTGGTAAATCAGGAATTAAGTTAAATGTAATAGATAAATAGGTTAAAAAATCAATTTAATTTCATCTTCTTCTTCACAAATGAAAGCGGAAACCCTAGATTAAGAAGATTATTGCATTCGGCCACTTTGAATCCTTAAAAGATTCTAAACGAGTGAAAAATAGAGGAAAAGAGAAAATTACCAAATAGCCTTTGTACTTTTTCATTGCGGTAGTTTAGTCAAGTAAGTTAGTACGGTTTAATTTTAGTACATTTTTAATTGTATTATAGGAACTTAATTGCATAATATTGGATTATATTGGTGAGTGTAATTGGAAATGGAAATAATAAATTGAATTGACATTAATCACTAATTGAGATACTATGAGTCGTTACTATAAATCAATCTTGTAAGTTCATACATTTATTTATACTTCTAATAATCATTGTACTCTTTGTTAATATACAGTTATTGAATGTTATATTATATACCGAATGAGATCAGTGAGCATTACCTATTGGTATACTAGTTGGTGCTTAGACGAGCCATATCTACTAAATCTACTGAAACGTATGCAATCTTAAGCCATACCTATTGAATCTATTGAAAAGAATGCTCTAGCGAGTAAAAGAATCTACTATATACTGAATAATCTCAAGGAATGTTATCCACTGATATACTGAAGAAGCTTAGTCGAGAGGAATCTACTGGTATACTAAGTAAAGCTCAAACGAGCATTGCCCACTATGTAACACCGCGAACCCGAGACCATCGCCGGTGTCGGACACGAGGGGTTAACGAGACAAATCCTCTTAAAGTACCGACCAATTTGGCATTTCCGGACAGGCTGGAAAACTGCGTCACTGTCGCCTTAAAAATCATATCTCAAGTTCCAAAACTCGGAAACTGATTCTGTAAATTTTCCCTGAATTTAGACTCATATATCCATCCATGGATTTATTTCTAGAATTTTTTGTCAGGCCAATTGGTACAGTTTATTAGTTAAAGTCACCCATGTTACAGGGGTCGACTACACTGACCTTTGCACGTTACAACTTGAATATCTCTCTGTACAGGGCTTTAATACCGGTGCTGTTTGTTTCTAATGAAACTAGACTCAAAATGGAATCTGCACATATAAGGCATGACTTCTAATTCTTTCTGGATAATTTATAGTAAATTTTAAAAGTCGCGACAGGGGACCCAGAAACCGTTCTGGTACCGTCTCACGAAATCTCGAATATCTCTTAAAATACGGCTCATATGGTCGTTTCGTTTCGTCCATATGAAAATAGATTCATCAAGGTTCAATTTCATAATTTATTCACTATTTAATTCTACTTCTACTATTTTTAGTGATTTTTCCATCTCACCTCGCTGCTGCTGGCAGCATCTGTTACTAAAGCAAACAATGACTATTTCATAATTCTTCCATGGCCAACTATTTCATCATACGTAATGCAACTATGGCCACCTTATCAAAATTAAGGTTTCTAAGGCTCGTGACCATAGGTTTTAGAATCACACTCAACCGACCACATATGTCATTTTCGCATGGCTTAAGGTTTACAACCCACAATTCAACAAAACAAAATAGCCTATACATGCCAAATGTTCTCCTAGTTCAACTACGAAGACAATACCAAAAGATTTCCAGCCGGTGTGATGACTTCAACGACGGTTCCGAGCACGCAAACGATACGAGTCCAAGAGACCTAAAATGGGTGACAAGAAAACACCGAGTGAGTTTATAACTCAGTAAGTCATAAGCATTCATCAACCAACCATTAATAAAATTATCACAACATGAAACGATAAACGAGGCTAGGTACTCCATCCATATCGAAACTATACTATAATTCCTCGGACCTTTCGGTACAATCTCATGCCAAGTCATACATCCACATTTCATATTCTATACAATAAGATATTTGAGGCATTTTCACACACCAACTCATTTTCACCACAATCATACAATTGCAATCATCACATAGATTTAAAGCTTACCAAGCTCAACCCCGAGCATGAACATATTGCCTATTCGTCATGAGCTCAAGGTACTTACCCGATCCGCTGTCCGGGATTAACTCGTAATGTTGCACACTCAGTGCCAATTGTAATGCAAGAGCATATAGTGAATCCGCACACTTAGTGCTATATACATTCAGCTCGCACACTTAGTGCTATATAATCAAACTCGCACACTTAGTGCTGTACAATTTTAAACCCGCACACTTAGTGCCAATCTTGTCACCGTGTCCATTTATACCTGCACACTTAGTGCCGAGACCAATACCTTATGCATTTTGCTGCCTTTATACATTCAACAATGGCATCATTCCATACACATACATTTCCATTTACACATCAACTCATTTAAACACATTTGCATATATATTATGTTCATTCAAATCAACACCAAATATATGCTTAATGACTTACCTCGTGTTGGGTAAAATAGTTCCAAGTCGGCTACTCGATGACCTTCGTCTTTCCCTTGCTTGATTCTCCTTCTTTAACTCCTTGAGCTTAATCAATAAATCACTAGTTTAACCATCTTGCTAAACATTCATAATTCAACTACACATGCATATGTATGCTTGTATATTCGGCAACCATTCTTACTAATCACCCATTTGGTCGATTATACACCTAACCGAATATGCACCAAAAACTTGATTCAACATTACCTACATACTCACTTTAATGGCCGAATATATATATATATGTACAATGTCAACTAACATCTTTTAATCACCTAATTTCATCTCATGAACATTTAATCAAATTTTCCCAATCTAGCATATATTTTCACATCCATTTGTAACATCATGTACAAACACATATACACACATATCAAAACACAAATTTTTACCTATCATGCAACAAGCATAAATCGCACTTATGAGCATGCCATGGCGAATACATCCCACACCATCCCTTTTAATTTTTGGTCATGGTTAAACAAAGAAAACTCCATGTCTTACTCAAGAATGCTAAAGGAAATTTCAAGAGTAGTCAATCCATCATTACATGCATCATCAACAAGCTTCACATTTAGCATGCAATGGCTTTAACACAATATCAACCTTGGCCAAATACCATTTCCATGGCATAACAAGGATTTGAACCATGGGCTAACATGAGCATCAAGTTAGCAACTAAAACATGCATGAATCTCATGACACAACCTCAAACATACCTTAATCTTGACACAAGTATGACCAAATCTCCTTCTAGTTCTCTTCTAAACCAAGCATGAAGCAAAAATCCTTCCTTTTTCCCTTAGTATTTTCGGCCAAGATTTGAGAATGGATGAACAAATTTTTTCTCCTTTCTTTTTCCTCTACTCACGGCAACAGGGGGGGCACCCATGCTCATTTTTTTTTTCATTTCTTTATTTTTTTCTACATAATCCACTAACTAAACATGTTGGAAACATGTTCCCTTGCCCATATTCTTGTCATGGCCGGCCACTCTTCCCTTTTTTGGGCAAATTGACATGCAAAACCACTCTTTTGCATGCATGTACTATTAGACCATTGTAAGATTAGCCTATCACCTTTCAACAATGTTTCATACAAGTCCATTTTAATAAATTCACATAGAAATGATCAAATTAATGCATGAAACTTTCACACATGCATTTACTAATATCATAAACATAGAATATAACTTTTAATTACTTATAAGACTCGGTTTAGTGGTCCCGAAACCACTTTCCGACTAGGGTCAAATTAGGGATGTCACACACTAAATATACAAAACTACTATGCTGATTGTTAATTATTGATAAAGGTTGTGTTTTATGGAATTTCAACATTAATTTTAATTGATTACAATGTTTAATTGGAAAGGTTTATCAATATATACAAACGAACTTACTAAGCTTTATTCAAGCTTACCTGTATTTGTCTCATTTTGTAGATTACGTTTTCAAGGCTTACAAGATCTAATCAACACAAAAAATCACACTATCCAGGAGATCTTTGGTAGATTTTGTTTTAGTTTGGTATATATGGCATGTACTAGGACCTCTTTGTATATATGATATTGAATCCTAGTTTGAGCAAATTTAATTAAGTTTGTGTTATGTGTTTAAGTGTTCATGCTGGTAGAAAACATTGATAATATGTAAGATTATGGTTTGAAATGAATTGATGTTTTGATATGTAACTATACCTTGTATATGCAACCTTGAAGATGAAATTTTATGAAATGATTTGTGGTGTCAATGAGAGCACATTGGTTTGATATATATAGGTTGAATCCATTGACATGTTTTAAATGTGTTTGAATATGGTTTTTAGCCTATGAAAGTGTGTAATTGAATGTGTTTAAGATCATAAGCAAGTGGGTGAAAATTTAGCCTGGAGTTGGTCATTTTTGGGCTCACACAGTCTGGGACACGAGCTGTCACATGGCCGTGTGAAGCACACAGGCAACCCTCCATGGGTGTGTGCCTAGAACGTGTTTAAAAATAGTGTTGGTGCAGTTCTCACACGGGCACACGGCCTGCAACATGACCATGTAATCCAAATCAGAGAGTTACACGGTCCATGCACACGAGCGTGTGAGGTCTCACACGGGCTAGACTATTACACGGCCATGTGACCCCTAACTTGAAAATTTTCAAATTTTTCCTGAAAGTTCTGATTTGGCCCCTAAATGTTTTGTAACTTATTTTTAGAGCTTTGAAAGCTCGATCTAAGACCTGAAACTAAATGATTTCTTTCTTATTGAATATTACTTGTAATCATGAAATTGAATTTATTATTGATTGTAAATCGTATTAATTGTTCCAACTTGACTAGTAATATCCGATATCCTGTTCCGTTGCCGGAACAGGATATAGGTGTTACAGTGGACTTGTATTGATAGACGTGAACTTGTATGGGAAAAAGTGGAATTATATCAGTAGAAATCCCCCTAAGTATCGGTAGAAGTCTAGAGGTATGCTTGAATTGCTCTCTGACTTACTTCTACCGGTAGAACTTCCTCCAAAGTATCGATACAACTTCTCGAACTTGTATAAAATAAGTTTAAAACACTTAAAAACTTTTAGATAAATTAAAACGCATTTAAATTATATTTTTTAGTATTTTTCACGTCTTTGAAAATGCTTTGAAAATGTTTGATAAAATTTTCAATCATATTTTCACCAAATGATTTAGGACATATAATGCATATAAAGTTTATCTTAAATGTTTTGTCAAAAGCTTGGAAGATCAAAGTTAATAGACTCTATTGATGATCAACATCTTTAGCTAATTAAAAACTCTAAGGCTTTTCTCGATAGAGTGGAAAGAAAATTCAAAGGATGAAAAATTGAATGGGTAGAAAACTAGAATGATGAAAAATATAATTTTTCTTTCTATAGGTGAATTTGGTAGGAAATATGGAAAAGTAAAAGAAAAAATAAGGTTCTTTCCTTCCGTCGCTTCATAGAGTTGAAAAAGAAAAAAATGAGAATAAAACATTTGAAAAATACATAAATTAAAATAACATATGCATATTTTTTCTTTTCTCTTTACTCATCTTTTCAATTTGGTAGGATTAATTGTTATGCATTAAAATAAAAAATAATATCTTTCCTATTCTCTTTCATCTTATTTTTCTTCCTTTTAATTACACTCAAAATTTATTTTCTTTCTAAATTTTAACTCACTTCTCATATCCTTCTATTTTCTCACCAAGGTTTCATCCTTATCTTTCGCTTAACACCACTTCCCCTAAATTTTGGGATCTTTTGCCCAAGTGTTGGACATGATATGACATGTGAAACTCAAGGAAATTTTGTTTTCCTTTATAGATTATGCTTTGGAGAAAACAGTCTTTGGCTGGTTTGAGGGAGAAGAAATCAATGAGAGTATGTGACACTTGTTTATAGATTAAAAAGCCTGCTGTCGATAATGTTGATTTAACTAATAAATATTTTAATTCCAGCCAGTGGTTCCATATAGATTCCTTTTTCTTGGCGTGTTCATCGTACTGTGTTGTAGATGAAAAACGTCCATGTTATCATGGTGGGCAACCTTTCCCATTAAAATACGAAGACATATTCCGCAGTTTCGGACATTATGGGAAATTAATTCCCTGTTATGAAGTTAGGTGCTCTGCAATGAAGGCCAATCATTTTAACAGTGGAGACTGGTTCTAATCTTTTCCAGTTCAATAAAAGATAGTATTTAAGCAGTTATCTCCATGTACCCCAGTCTATATTCTTAAGAGTGTAATTGTTATTTCTCTACCCTGTGAAATACATGTTTAATATGAGTACGGCTTGGCTTTATGCATGTGAGTAGAAAAATGCTCTAGAATTGATGTATCAAGCATGCCATCCAGTTTTGCTGATTAAGAGTGTCACCATAATGGGGCAACAACGGTCTGCAGTTTTGGAAAGAATAGGGCCTGAAGTTTTTATGCGGTGACAAAGTTTCACATGTAAGTATTTCTCAAGCAGCCTTTTCTAAACTTTTTTTTTTTTTTGTTTAAATTGTAATTGTTAGCCATATATGGATGCCCACTTTATGGACTGTATTTGACAAGAAATGGAAAAAAGCAAAAGATAAAGTTTCATGACCCCATGTTTTCTAACATCAACACCTGGAGCCAGTATGTATCGTATTTAGCCCTTCAATAATTTAAATTTTGTCAAATATTATTTGTCCTACTCGCAATGCATCATCATCATCATTTTGTAAAAGAGCTGATACTTAGTTGAGTTAGCTTACTGGAGTTATACTACTACCATGGTCAATGATGTTGGTTGGAAGATGGATATTAGAAATCAGGACCCATCAAAGCGGGCGGAATATACTCGTCAATGGACTCCATCACTCGGTTACATGTTGCATCTTGCATGTAATGATATTGATGTCTTCTTCTCTTGCTCCGTGTCGCCCACTTTTTTCTCAATTTTCTTTTATTGGAACGACAATGATTGAAAACTAGCATTTGCTTGGCTCGCAGATTGTGACCTGATTAGCGGACCCAAACTTTCAGAAAGCCTCTATTGATGGCTTCTTTATCGTATATTGCCAGAATTACCAACTGCTGCAGCCTGCAGTGCTTTCTGCACCAGCCATGGTGTGCCTACACATGTAAAAACAAAAAAAGTGGTACATCTTTTTCCACTATCAAAGAGTGCCGAGGGTTGTTGTCAAACCTTTGTCTTTATATTCTAAATCCATCCCTTTTTTCATCAGTTTCACTGGGCATGCCCTATTTATCTACCTTTCCTTTCCAACTATATGCGTCTCATATTATGACTTCACTTTTTACACATTGAAATACATACAGGTGTCTCTTGTTTGATTTGGACTTCTTATACCTTGTTATCAATTTTAAAAAAATAAAAAAGAATTATCAATCATGTAGTCTTGGGGTGCATATCATGATTTACATGCACATCAAAAGCTGGAAAACAGTACGTTTGATCATTTGGAAATAACCAGTGGCTCTTACAGTTCAATGAACTGGTCTGGACTCAACTCCATGTTTAGCATTTGGGGTTGAAAACATGGTACAGACCACATATCTGCAAATGTCTGAACATGAGTTCACGGGACAGGAATCAGGGTCTGGTAGATACCCCATGGATCAACTCTCAAACTTTTAAGTTCTATGGATAAAGCCAAAAAGAAAATGCTTATGATTGGCGTAGCTATTGCGGTGTGAGTCATCCAAAAAGAGAGCCATGCGGCGCTTACACAGCCGACCTATAGGAATGGCATTTGGCACTCCCTATATGTATCCTTTTTTTCTCATCAATAATCATCTTTAAAATATTATATTTTCTTTATTAATAATTTATATTATAACTAGTAAGTTTTTACTTTAAAATAAAGAAAGTGTTGATAAAGATAAAAATTTGGAATTATACGTACGTATATTTAGTTGAATTTAATTAATTGGAATTGAGTTGAATTAATTATTAAATGATTTAATTTAATATTAAATTCTAATTGAAACTAATTATATACTTAGTGGTAAGTTTAAAATTATACTATATAAATTGGAAACCTATCACATGTATTGTGAAAAATTAATGATATAAATCAAGGTGATATTTGTCATATTTTTAATCTGTTTGTAGACTTAAAAAATTACACTAATAATATATTAAATAATTACTCATATAAACTAATATATTTATATCGTATTTAAATTTATAGATATTTATTGATTGAACTTTATTTTAATTAACACCATTACTGCATTAATAATAAAAATATAAGTTTCATCGTGTTTAAATATATTTTTCTTTCACTTTTAAGAATTATAGAGGAGTTATGATTAATAAATATTGTATAAAAATTTATGAGATACCCACTGATAGTATGCATTCAAGCTTTTAGGCTAAAAGGAGAAGAAGGTTTGGCAAATTCCGACCGATGCATCAATGCGGAGACATCAATATCATTGAGTAATGGGTGGGTTGGTCCACCATTGAAATGTTCTGTGAACATATATCAACATTCAAAATTAATATAACCCCAAACTAATTAATCTAATCTTTTAATTTATGCTTTCAAAAACAATAGTATTTTATTTTGTAATTTACTAAAAAAACTTTAATTTATAAGAATCCAATTCATGTGGCATCTTCGGCGGACCAGATGGTCCACATCACACCACGTGCCAAACCCTTATAAGTGTTGAGATTACAGCTGATTAAACTTAAATAATTTTAGACACAACGTAAATTCTTAATATATTTAATTATTTTTCTATTTTTCTGTGATTATGTTTATATTAAGGTAAAAATTGATTATAGTTTTTATCTCTTCACTATATTTAGTTAATTTTATTTCACTAACATAATTAGAAATCTGGTGTGAAATTAAAATTTCCATCTTTTCTTTTAATTTTGAATTTCGGTTTGTAAAGATAATAAAAGAGATCAAAGTAAGCATGAAATAAAATCTCCAAAAGAAGTACTGTAAAGAAATAACAACTATAATTTGACAATAGAAGAGCCGGCATCCTGACATGGCATGCAAAAACAAAGGAGAAATAGAATAAGTTAAAAGAAAACAAGGTTTAAACCTGGAAAATGATTGGGGTTGGCGTTGGGGTTGGGGTTGGGGTTGGGGTTGGGGTTGAGATAGGGTTAATGGAGGGATGCCTGCCTACTTTATGGGACATTTAAAACGCTTCTTATTTATTCCTCCGCCAATCTCTTGACGATAGCAACTCGTCAGCTTTTTCTTCACACAATTGGTGGGTGGCGATGCCGTAAGCTCTGACGCCTGGTTGTGTCTTAATGTTAAATTCTTTATATTAATATATGACATTTGCTTAGGGTTCATGATGACAATAACCTATCTGTTTAAATTAATATATATATTCTGCTTTGCTTTTTGTGCGACATTCAACTTTTTCGTCCCCTTTAGCTTTCATTCCTCCAAGTTTAACTTACAACTGAGTTTTTAATTTTATTGTTTCTCATGTTTGAACAAACTTCCTTTTCTTTAATATCGGAACTGTTTCCTCGTTGCTTTGGGACCCTTATCAATCTCATGTATAAAAAGTATGGAAGAATCTATTTATACGGACTTAATAAGTACATTTTATAATTTTTTCTACCATTAATATTTTAATTATTCAACTATTAAATTTATCAGTATAGTTATTTTTATCATGCATATAAATTTTAAAATAATTTGATATCTCTATCATATCGATCCAAAATATTAATTTTATTAATTTATTTTTAACTATAGATTGTTAAGTATTTTTAAAAATTCAAATACTAAGCTTCAAGCTATGATTTGACGATCAGGAAGATAGACGGTACCCATTGATAAATAGAATAATATACCTTAGATCCAAGTAGATCTAGTGATCGGTGTTGGAGATCAGAAAAGAAAGTTTTTTGGATTTTGATTCGCAGATTCATGATGTTTAAAGTTATTTCATGAAAAAATTTTAACTGTAGAATAGAAAGGGAAGAAAAACTTTCAATTGGTACGGACGGTGCAAATAGAGAAGACCATATAGTAATGATTTTAACAGTCTAATAACTTAAATGAAAACTTTCAAATAATTCAAGACTATTATGTCAATGTGGCATTTTACCATGTCAACATGATCTACACGTGGACGGCACATGTCATTGTATAATTGGTTTAGGGTTTAGAATTTAGGGTTTAAAATTTAAGGTTTGGGTTCAAACTTGATCAACATTGATGAGCAGATTTAATTTTTTTCTTTTAAGAGTTTAATTGAGTGCAAGTTTTGACGGACAACATAATTGATTTCTTTACTGGGCGCCCTTTTTACAGTTAAGCCTTGATTTACTTCTCATCTTTCTCTTTTTCTGTTTTTCTCTAGTTTTCTAGGCAACCAAACGGACGATGCACGTAGAAGAACCATGATTGCAGGAAAATATAGAAATTTTTCCCTCTCCCTTCTCTTTTTATAAACAACCCCTCTCCTTTCTAATCTCAAAGTGAAACCAAAGTTTTGAATGGATTTTAATTATTGGGTTAAAAACTGCAACATGTAATGGCGAGATAAGTGTAGCTCTCAACCAAAAACATCTTCAATTAAGGAAAAAGCTGAAACCTCAACAAACAATAAGAAATACGTGCCCAGGGGCTTTCTTTTTTTATTATGGTTATTTATTTTTATCCTCTTTTTTTCTTTACAATCGAGGGTAATACCCAGATTTTTTTTATGACTTTGGGTATTTTGTTTTTCCTCATATATAGCTATGTTTTGTTTTCTTTTTTAGATTTGTTAATTGGTAGCTTTAGTTCTTTTTTTAAATCCCCTATTTCACCGCCGTCCCTTTTCTTGGTGAGGTTTTTAAGGCACTACCTTTTTTTTTCCCCAAATTTCCACTAAATTTTCTTAATTTAGATCTAAAAATCATTTGCTAATTTTTATTTTTATTTTATTACAGCTTATGGTGTCAAGTGTTTTTCTATGGAAACAGTGAAAGAATCTATGAGTTTTACTTTTCTTATTTAATTTGTATTTAATTTTCCACTGGATTTGATGCCGATGTTGTTCTCATCAATGAGTAGATATTGTGGTTTCGTGATTAGGTTGTTTCTTAAGAAGCCATGGAAATCGACCCTAAAGATGATGTATGAAAGGAGAGTGTTCTTGAGGAAATAAGAAAATTTTTGGGAAAAAGCAAATCTAGTTTACTTGAAAAGAAGAGAATTTATGGGTTTACTAGATTTGTTGGGTGAAAATTTTTCTTTGATATGAGTTTACTAGATTTATTGTATTTTTAAATTGTATTTATTATATTTTTTATATAAAATATTTGAGCTTGTATTTTTATTATGTTTGTTTTACTGAAAATTATTTCTAAAAATAACTTACTTTTTAAAAAAGTTAATATGTTCAGTGTTTTGATGAATATTTTATGTTATTTGATGATTTCTTAAAATATTTAATAAAATCGTTTTCAATGAAATAAACATACATTTGAGATTTTCGTATCTTTTCATTATTTAATTGATTTTATTTTATATCTATAAATTTATATTTTACATTTTTACATATATTAAAAATATTTTGTTATATTCAAGTTCATTACAACATCATTTTTAATTACATAAATATTAAGTGAATATTTTTATTAAAAATGTGACATCAAAAAATTGACAAAAACATTAACAATGTCAACAAATGGACTTGATTTTCAAATCTGAAAGATAGAGAGGCTAAATTCTTGAAAATAAAAGTATAAAGACTAAATTGTAAATTTGTAAAGAGTACCTACACTTATCACATGTTTTAACCTTTGTACTACAAAAAATTTATTGTTATTATATTTATAATTATAATAAATATTTATTATTAAAATATTAATATTTAATATTTTCAATCATATGTAAAGAATATTATTTAAAATTATTATTTTTAAAATTCATTATTAAAATAAAATTGAAATATTAAATAATTTATTAAAATAATAAATCATATTAATAATTTATTATATGACTAAATATAAATAATTAAATATTTATGTTTAATAATATTAAAAATATAATATTTTATATTAATATATTAATATTTTAAATATTTTAAAATAAAAATAAATTTTATTATCAATATAATAATATTAAACTTGATTTAAGTTAATTTTTATATAAAAATAAAATTACCTATAGAGGAGTTCTTTTTAGTACAGGAAAAATGGCTTATTTTGTTGACTTGTAAGCCATTTTCCATTGACCAAGTTGTTTTCGTGAAACAAACACAGAAAATACAGAAAATATTTTTCATAAAACATTTCACATGTAAACAAACGATCCTTAAAAGAAAGAACTAGAAAAAAAGGAAAACGAATTAATGTAATTTGGAAAAGAAATATATATTTAAAAATAATATATTTTTAAATAATTTTTGTTGAAAAATATTTGTAATGAATTTATTAAAAATATATTTTAATTTAAAATTATTTTGGTAAAAATATTTCTATGGAAAAGAAAACAAAAAAAAAAGGAAGAATTGCTCACAAAAGTCTTACATGATGGATCAAAAGTTAACAAGTTGTCACGTGGCAACCCTTGATTTGGCCACATGCCATGTCAGGATAAAATCTAAAACCATTAGGGTCAAGTTTTGAAATAGTTAACATAAACAAAGTATAGATGCCAAATTGGCTAGGCTGAAAGTGGAGGTGCCACATCAAAATAAACCCAAAGTACAAGGGTCTTTCATGCTATTATCTCTTATGAATATTATGAGGCACCAATAAATGACCTGCATAACATAACCCATACTAGTGCCACAAGGCCAGAACTTTAGTCTAGCAAACCATATAGTCTTAGGCAATTTCTTGGGTTCAAATTCACCTAAATTAGTCTTACTCTCGAAAAATGAGAATTCTTATAGAAAGTCTCTAAGGCACCAAAAGCAAAGCGGAAGCAAACTCAAAGACAAAAGAGCTCAAAATGAACAGAAATGCCACAGGAAAAATAGCATGCACCAAGTGTTGAGTAAATGCTCTCAATAGTATTCAGTTACTACAAAGGATTACAATTGGGTATCCTAGGATAATTACAAATGAAGGAGATGACCTCTATTTATAGTTGAGATCTACCAAATCCAACAGTACAAATTGAGTTATATCGACGGTCAAGATTAGAGCCTATCTACAATTAAGAGTCTTAAAGGATTTAAACTCTATATATCTTTATCCCTTAGGTTTTACATTAATTACCCTTGTAACTCTGGTTTTATTAGAGTGTCTCACTGAGTCACCAAGGCTTCAATTAGATGGGTTTCTCCATATGTTCCACGAGTTGGGTCATTTCAAGCAGGTCAAATAAGCCCCATTTGATTAGTTGACCTCCATGGGATGTTCTGTGTGCAATGCATGGGCTTTGATCCACAGGTCATGACAATCTCCCCCACCCATTCTCTCGATGCCCTCGTCGCATCCTCGAAATGGCACCGGTTTGACTTGTCTCGGAACTTTCTCGATGTTTCGACCAATTCTGGCTAGCCTCTCCGTCAAGTAGTCCCACCCCTTGGAACACTTTCCTTGGCTTCTGTCATCTAATAACTCGAACTATTCCGCTCATTTTTTGGTACATCTCGTTCATAAGATCTCACCGCTCTTACTTGCCCCAATTGAGACTTGCCTTAATTAGGATCCCTTTTATCCTCGTAAATAGGCTTAGGCATGTCCACATTAAGCACCAGGTTAACCTTAAGTATTCTCATCATGCCTGGTTTGTAAGCCCCTCGGTTGACCCACTTCAAAACTCTGAAAATGTAACCGCCCATTTTCAGTGACGTCAGAAAAAGTGGTTCGATACCACTAAAATCTGACAAGTAAGCTTATAAATTATTATGTAGTATTTATGAGCCAATCGTGAATTTAGAAAGGCTTATGAATTAGTGATTTGTGCTTTAGAAATATTTATCAAATTAATTAGTTTTGAAACTAAGGTATCGAGACCTCGATTTCATAAATCGAGCCATAAATATTTTTATAAATATTTATGGAGTGTCATTAAGTTAGTATTAAAGTTTCGTTAGGAAATTTTAACGTTTTGATAGTTAATTAATTAAAAAGGATCAAATTAAAAAAATATATTCCCGAGACTCAGTTCTCGTAAATCGGATTCGTAAATATTTATTAAAAATATTTATAAAGCTAGTTGTGTAGTTAATTAGGTTTCGGTTAAGTGAATTTGCTTGAATTAAAAGTAATTAGGTATAAAGACTAAATTGCATATAGGGTGAAAGTTGAATTATAGATTAAAAAAATTAAAAGGGCAAAATAAGAAATTATGCCATTGCTCATAAATGAGGCCGACATAAAGAAGAATTTTTTTTTTTAATTTAGTATATATTATATTAAAATATCTTTTACTTAACATATAAGTATAAATATATATTATATTATATATAATAAAACAAATAAAGAAAGAATAAATAAATAGAAATAGAAAAAGAAAGCCAAAGCAGAAACGAAAGAGAGAAGGAAAGAAATAAAAGAGAAAGAGAAAGAAAAGAGAAAAAGTTAGGATTTTTATGGGTTCCAAGTTCAATCGCTAACGCCATACCGGAATCCTCGATAAAAAAAAGGAAAAGATAAAGTCGACGCAGAATAGCTCGGAATTTCTGATTTATATTTCTATAATTCGAATTTAATAATTAATTGTTGAATTATTGCTTAATATGTATGGTAAGTGCATTGAAGTGGGTATTGATATTAATTTTGTGATATTAAATTGAATTGAATGGAATTGATTTCATGTACATATGTGAATATTTGAATTGAAATGAATATTGGTTGAAATTGAAAAGTGAATTTAATTATTAATTGTTGTATTTTGATTAAATATTATGGTAAGCAATTAAGGTGAGAATTATTTGTATTGTATTTTACAATTGAAATGGATTGATTGGGAATGTGATGAAATAGATATGAATATGTGAATATTGTGGAATTTGAATATTTGATATTGAAAAGTAAATTAAATTGTATTGAATTATGAATTTATGTGATTAATTAAAATGCGTATTGATTGGCAACTGACAAGTGAATTGAATACCCCATTAACTGTATCGAGCTGAGTCAGATATAGTTGGCATACCATAGGATTGGAAGAGTTTACGGATATTTCGACCACGAGTCGATGAGACAATGGGTGTCAAATTATTACTTCGGATAAATTCGATGAGGTACTGGGTACCAACTTACTTCGGCATGGCCGATGAGACACTGGGTGTCAATCTATTACTTCGAATTATCCGATGAGGCACTAGGTGTCATACTGGTGTGTTTTGGTTGGATCCGTGTATCCGCCAAAGTCTGAGTCTTGTTAAGAGGGGTAAATAAATGAATTGAATTGAGACATGAAAAATGAAATGTATGAACCATGTATTCATGGAATGATTATTGAATGAGACAGTGCTATGATTGAAATTAAAAAATGATTGAAATATGATTTGAGACACATGATTGTGTCATATAGTGAAAGCTATCTGGGATAGCAGATTGATTGAATAGAATGAGTACAATGCTTTATCTATGAAATGATTATTGTAAAACTATGTCTACCGTATGATAAAATGTGTATGCTTTATAATATTATTTTCTCTAAAGTATTCGATTATAGAAATACCACTGAGTTTTATACTCAACGTACGGTTTGTTTTCGTGTGCAGGTTAGGTTAAAGTCGAATTGCTGGATTAACATCCAAAGCCAATCCCGAACTCATTGTGGTGAAGTACATATCTTTTTGGTAATGACATGTACCTAGGACATTTTTATTTGTCATTTTGAAAAGTGTTGCAAAATATGTTATAAAATGTTATTGAATACATATATATATAAGTTTATGTACTATATTAAGATTATAAATAGTATGTTTTGGTATGAAAATTAGATTTGATTTGAATGAAGTAATTGAATTTATTAGGATATTATATGAGAAATAATATGTTTGTTAGATAATTATGTAATGTTCATATTTGATCTGAAATGTCCGGTAATGCTCCGTAACCCTGTTCCGGCGATGGATATTGGTTAGGGGGTGTTACAGAAAGGGCCCTTGTATGTTTGCCAAGCCAACAATAATTCATAATAAAAAACACTGAAAGACTATCACAATTATGGATTTTGAAAATTCTTGGACCCCTCGATGTTCCAATTCATGTTTTACCCACGACTTCAACATATCCATGAAAAAGAAGAATCCCTCATTCTTACTCAAATTCGTAATTTGAAGCATTAGTTTACTGAACCCTTTACATACTTTCAAATTATGCTTTGTTGTTATAACCAACGCAACTTAGATTGAGCCTCCTTCTTGACATATTAAGGGTAAAACTGCTCCTTGAACTCATTCTAGAACTCCTCTCAAGTCTCAATCGCAGCCTGACCACTCTTTTCATTGTGGACCTACATCTCCACTAAAGAAGAGCAAAATCTGTAAAATATCTAGCAGCAGTATTTACCTTAGCATTATCATCATTGATGCTCACAGCACGGAAGTATTGCTCCATCTCCCATAAGAAGTTGTCCACTTCCCTTGCAAACCTTACCCAATTGAACTTTTTCGGTTTGGGGACATTTATCTTGCAATTTAGTGTTACACCCAACACTCCTCTACCCACGGCAACTCGACACATTGTAAGCTCTCCCTCGAGCTCCTCAATTCTTGTGCTCAAAGCCCTCATCATGACCCTAGTTTCCTCTTTTAAAGCCATCACCATGTCTCGAGAGCATCTTCTCTCACTATTAGCTCATTTGTAACGGAATTGAGCACCCCTCGCATCTCTTCCACAATAAAATCGAGAGAATCTAACACATTTTCTTTGAGTTACTCTTCCATCGAGTCTAACTCTGCAATACGTCCCTCAACTACCTCAGGTGTCTTCCTCGTATCCCTCATGCACTCCTCAAGTTTAACCACTCAATTTTATAAAGCCAACAACATGTCCCTTGATCAGCTACTTTCTTGGACCTCCCGTCGGTCTCCATAGGCTCAATCAGATCTTCTACACTTTTCGTCATCTCGATTAGTGCATTCAAAACCTTAGCTCGAATACTAACTGTCACGAGTCTAAAACTTTAGTCTGGAAAACAGTGTGGCCTTAGGCTATTTCTTAGGTTCAAATCCACCTAAGTTACCCTTACTCTCGAAAAATAAGAATTCTCACAAAAAATTCTCTAAGGCATTGAAAATAAAGCAGAAGCAAACTTAAGACAAAAGAGCTTCAAACAAACAGAACTGTCATAGTAAAAATAGCACACACGAAGTGTTTGAGTAAATGCTCTCAATTGTATTCAATTACCATGAAGAATTACAACTAAGCATCTTGGGATGATTACAAATGAGAAGGAATATCTCTATTTATAGTTGAGCTCCCCCAAATTGAGTTACATCTATAGTCAAGATTAGAGCCTATCTACAATTTAGAGTCCTAATAGATTTAAACTCTATACATCTTTATCCCTTAGGTTTTACATTAATTACCCTAGTAACTCTAATTTTACTGGAGTGTTTTACTAGGCCACTAAGGCATTAAATAGATGGGCTTCTTCATATCATTCGTTTAACCAGTTCAAAACACAATCAAACACATTCAAAACATATCAAAATAATCATCCTAGGTGTCTAACCAATGTACTCTCATTGATACCACATTTATATCATCAATTTATATTAACAAAACATCATTCAAATTCAAATTATAAACATACCTAATTTAATCTATTTTACCTAGTTTATGAATATTTAAACATCAATTTAACATGCCATAATAAAACTTCAAAAACAAACACATGTTTATATGTTTATACCAAACCAATATTAAATTTATAACATCATTTACATTTAATCCACAAAATAACTATTATTTAGACACCCTAGATACATGCTGACACAAAATGAAAAAACATCACCACATTTGAGTTCGCGACCGTTGTTGGATGCTGAATCAGCAATCAAAATAAAGTACCTAACTTGCACACAAAAAACAAAACCGTATGCTGAGTAAAACTCAGTGGTATTTCTATAATCCGAATATTTAAAAATAAGAAATTACGAATATACAATTGAAATATAAACACATATTAATATTTATTTATTACAACCATATCATATTTCATTTGTTTCACAAATATCTCAATTCTCATACTTGCTATATAAATAGCTTTTCACAATTTATTTCACATTTCATTATACAATTGCATTATCCATTCCATATTCATTTCGTGAGTATATAACTCGTATATTCCATATATTTGCAACATATTTCAAATTCTATTTTCAATTCACTATTTCACTTCCATTTCTCATACCATGTCTTTTCAATATCTTATAAAAATTTATTATTCATTTACCCCTATTAACACAACTCGAACTCGAATGGATACATGGACCCAACCAAAACACACCTATTTGGCACCCAGTGCCTCATCAGATAATTTGAAGTAATAATTTGACACTCAGTGTCTCATCGGCTAAACCGAAGTAAATTGGCACCCAGTGCCTCATCGAATTAATCCGAAGTAGTAAATTGACACCAGTGTCCTATCGACTCGAAGTCGAAGAAATGCCTAAACTCTTCCAATCCTATGGCATGCCATCTATATCCGACTCAGCCCGATATAGTTAATAGGGTTTAATTTCACTTTTCAAATTCAACCAATATTCATTTCAATTCAAATAAACAATATATTCAATATATATATACCAATTCAATCAATATAAATTTAATAAATTCATCACATACTAAATCAATCCATTTCCATTGCAAAATACAATAATTCTCACATCAACACTTACCATATACATTAAATAAAATTACAACAATTAATAACTAGCTTCATATTATAGAAATACAAACTAGAAATTCCGAGTTATTTCTCATCGACTTTATCTTTCCCCTTTTTAGTCGAGGGTTCTAGTACGATGTTAGCTACGGAATTAAAACAATTAAAAATCATCAATACAACACAATTCAATTTCATATTGAATATTTAAATTTTTACTCAAATATTGTCTAATTTCCAATTTAGTCCCTAAACCGAGACTAACTTTTATTCTTCATATTTAATTCTTTATTTTCATACAAATTCCACTTTAGACTAAATTCAACTCCCTATTTTCACATAAATTCTTAAAATTTGAATTTATCACAATTTAGTCCTTATTACACAAAACTTACTATTTGTTCTACAATTTAATTTTTTTTCATTTCTAGCTTAAAAACCTATCAATTTAATCTCTAATACTAAAATCATTCAACATAGACAACACTTAAAACTGAATAATTCTAAAATTTCGGCATGGGACGAGTAGTATCTAACACCATAATTCCAAAACATAAAATTACAAGAAAAAATGACTAAATTGACTAACCAATTGAGCTTGAAACTTTGAAACCCTTAGCTTTGGTCTTTCTCCTTTCCTTTCTTTTTTTCTTTCTTTTTCCCTTCTGTTTCGTTTGTTCTTTGTTCTTTGTTCTTTATCTTTTTATTTATTTGTTTTTATTATAATATAATATAATATAATATAGTATAATATAATATAATATACTTAATTCTTAAGGTAAGTATATTATAATATATATTTTAACTTAAATTTTATAATAATTTCATCCATATCATTTAAAGGCAATGGCATAAATGCTTCTTTGGTCCCTTTAATTTTTCTTTAATCTATAATTCAACTTTTACCCTATACACAATTTAGTCCTTTTACCTAATTACTCTTAATTCATGCAAATTCACCTAACCAAAACCTAATTAATCACAAACTAACTTCGTAAATATTTCTAATAAATATTTATGAGTCTAATATATGAAAATGGAGTCTCGAAAATGCATTTTCTGACACTCGTAACTATCGGGTTGTTACAATAACATCGCTGTAAACCCAAACACAACTTAAAACTATAACTATGTCTCCCTCAAAACGAAAGAGAAATAAATATTTAAACCCGAAAAGTTTAACACAGAAGAAAAAGAACAAATAATTTAGAGGAGAGTAAGATATAGGTGACTAGAGGATGAAGAATGAGCATTTATATAAGGGATGGAGCCGGTATAAAAAAATTTGTCCAAAGAATCTTGGGTTGCAGGGGCTCAAAAACAATCAAGTTGGCTTGGTTGAAATGGCTAGAGAGAAAACATTCTCTGTAGATGGCGTTTTCATTTGACATGGCAGTGAAAATATTTTCTACAATACATGTTTTTTAGCCACATGTCAGATGAAATGCCTCCTACAGGGAGTGTTTTCTTTCTGACCATTTCAACCAAGCCAACTTGATTGCTTCTAAGCCACTGCAACTTGGGATTCCCAAGATAAACTTAATTGTAGAAAATGTAGAAATCATGAACTCAATGACTTCAGTGTGTCTACACAACCCGAGAGTATCAAGGAGAAGAGCTAATGACTATATGGTAACTCATATAGTGAAAACACTAATTCATTTGTTCATTAAATTTTTTTTTGTAAAGTGTAAGTTAATATTAATTATTTAAGTAAGATATATTACAATATGCAAGCCAAATTTTTAATCTTTTTCTGAACCTTTTAAACAATTCTTTGCATTCTGAAAATATTGCACTTAACAAATGGAAGGAGAAAAACTTAAATGAAAAAGTAACATAAATGATTGTAAATTTTAAACTCACAATATGTTTGTGTACAAATCAAACCAATTTAATAAATTTGTTTCATATATTATAAATAAGTGTATATTTGATATGTAAAACAAAGTATATAAAAAATTACAAAATAACATAATCATCGTTGTCTCTAATGTATGCCACAATCGAGTGGCCGTTGGGCACGTTTAAAGTTCCATTACACTATTTGGGTTGGTGGCTCCTCATCGACTTCATCTTTATCTTTACATCCATGTTGAGGTTGATAGCCAAAATCATCTCCTTCGTACGTCGTTGATTGCGAACATGTCCTAGCCGCCCATCGTACATCATTCTCCATTTGAGTCGGCAATTGTGAGGATGACCCATCTCGATAAAACAACAATGCTAAGGGTATTTGCAAGACTATTATCGGATGACTATATAGTGCCGTATGGGCGATTGCGAATAAATGGTAGGAAATTTCGGTGATACCTAATGCGTAGGTGTTGTTGGTGGGATTGGCATGTAATATGATACAGTGGGTGGTTGTCGTGCAAAATATATCCCTAAAGAATGTGTTGATGCAGGGAATAATTACGCGTGCTGTGGTGCTTATGTAAAATAAACTAGTGCTGGTTATGTTGATGCAGAGAATGATTGTGCATGTTGTGGTACTTGTGTAAAATAAACCAAAGCTAAATGTGTTGATGCAGGGAATAAGTGTGCGTCTTGTGATGCTTGCGACAAAAAAATTGGGTTAGAACCAAAAATAAATGAACCATACTGACCGGGACATCTTCTCCCGACCTAGGATTGATGTGCCATCACCTTGGCCTCCTACGGGGTCATTGTCTACTAATTTCTGAAGCCGCTAATAGATACGACTTGTCATTATGCCTAAATCAATCCATGTAATTTGGAGACATCGCCAACTCTGGTGTGAGAAATAGTTCACGCATCAGCAAGTAATCGTACCTGCACTGCCACATCTTGATATACTTCTTGTGGAATATTGGCCAATCTTCCTTGAGTCTCCCCAGCAAGTCGATCTTGTGTAGGTCATTAAGCTCCTGGTGTGGTGGCAGAATAAGTCGTGTACACCTGAACTATTGTAACGGCCCATTTTCAGTGAAATTGGAACAGTAGTTTAGGGACCACAAATCCGACCCAAAAATATAATTTATTTTTATTTTATTATATGGTCAGCAATAAAGTAGATATGTCGTGTGAAAATTTTGATATGAAAATTTTATTGATTAAATGTTGAATTACGAAAAGGACTAAATCCCATAAAATACGAAAATTAAATTCTAGTAGCTATAAGGATCAAATAGCTATGGAATTCAAATCTAGGGGTCCTTATATAGTAATTAGACCATTAAAGAAAAGTATGTAGATTCTTGGTCACTCATCCATAGAAAAATTAGAAAAGGTCAAGGACTAAATTGGAATTTGAAATAATTACTTTAATTAAAAGATTATAAAAGAAAATATCATCTTATTATTGTCATCTTCAACCTAAAATTTTATGGAAACCCTAGGAGAGAGAGGGGAAACTTTCAAGGCTTAATTGGGTAAGTTCTCTTGTCCCGTTTTTAGTAATTTTAGTATTTTTGAAACTGAGATAGCTTAATCTCTCTACTTGAGATATTAATTTGAAAAGTTATCAAGGTATGAGAATGGGTCATGGACGTACTATGCTAGAAATTATAAATCCATGATATAAAATGAAAGATTATTGATAGATAAACAACTTTTACAAAGTGATTTTTGATGAAAATATGATTTAGGGACTAAAATGAAATGTTATAAAATTTGATGAAAAATTCTAAAATTTTATGAATATATTTGCTGTAAAATTTTGTAATGGGGCTTTGGTTAGACTTGGAATAGGGAGTAGTTTGCACAAGTTTCATTTTTCGGGCTAGAGACAAAATCAGAATTTATGGAAAAGTTGAGGGCAAAATAGTAATTCCGCCTAGAACATAAATTAAGTCCATTTAAATATGAAATGTATGAAATTGATAGTTAAATTCATTTATATGGATCCAGACAACACTAATTCGAGGTTAGATCGAGGAAAAGAAAATGTTTCGGATTAGTAGACTTTTTACGTGAACAAATATCGAGGTAAGTTCCTGTAACTTAATCCGGCATGTAAATATGTTAAATTGAATGTTGTGTTGTATGAAATGTGACTTATATTTATGTACATTACTTGTATGCTATGATGGAAAATTTGATACATGCTTGAAATGGTGATAAAGGGGTTAAGTTTTGATTGAATGTCGAATTTCGATGATTATATACACTTTCCCGAAACTAATAAAGTCCTACATTTGTTGCGGAATGGATTTAGCTCGAACGAGCAATCCCATTGACCTTGATATACAAAGGACTTAGCCCGGATGGGTAATCCCGATATAATACCTCTCGAGCATACATTATGATTAGGGTTTAGCCTGGACTGGTAATCCTAATCGAGCTCCTCTGATCTTACCTTATATAAAGGATTTAGCCTGAACTGGTAATCCTGTTCTATGATATACGACTCGAGAGAGTGTTTCTTGGTTAAGTGCCCAAATGGGTACCCTTGAATAAGAAATTGATGGATTATTGAATTGTACACTTCGAGTGTACTACCTAAGCATCCATCGAAATTCAATGATTCAACAAACATAAAACCTTTGACATGACATGAAAATCTTGAGATGAAATGAAAATGACTTGAAAGAATATTGCTTGATGAGGTCATCTATGTTACTTGATTGATATGAAGATTTTGGTGATATGAAGATTTTGGTGACTAACATGTTTGATTAAATGTATGTATTTAGGCAATTTAGCCAAATGGAGGGAAAACATGATATTGTGTGCTTAAATTTAATAATCAGGATTGGTAAGTTTAGTTTCCATAATATGACCTTACTAGGCGTGTAATGCTTACTCCGTTTTATTTTCTCTTGTTTTATAGTGCTTGGAAGCTCATGAAGGTTAGAGTTCATTGGAGTATCATCACACTATCAACTAGTCATTTCGGATATAATTAGTAAAATCATTTTGGTATAATGGCATATATAGGACAATTTGGCCAATAGTAGCTTAAAATGTTATTTTGTAACCTAGCCATTGGAATGGCTAGTAATGGTTCATTTTGGTATGACTAAGTAGATTATTATGATATATATAAATATACACATGTGTTATGTTAAGAATATGTGATAAATGTTGTGAATGCCTAAGTTAAACTAATGTAAGGTTGTAATCACGCATGCTTGTTGTGATATTCCTTGTGAATGATGGAAATTACCCAATTTGAATGCTTGAATTGGTTAGTTTTGGATTTGTATTTCAAGTGCAGGTCTTAGGTGAAATTTTGGGTGAGAAATAAAACTAGAAATGGCTTTATTTTGTCCACATGGGTAGACACAAGGGCGTGTGTCTAGACCGTGTATGACACACGGCCTGGTAATATGGGTATGTGGGTCGTGTGTCCCTGTACCTCAATTTTGAGAAACAAAATGCTCAAAATTGGGCACACAGGCTGAGACATGGGCGTGTGTCTCAACAGTGTGTGCCACACGACCTAAAACACAGGTGTGTGCCTTGGCCATATGAAACCTGTACCTAATTTCGAAATGAATTAATTGACCACACAGCCTAATACACGGGCGTGTGGCATGGCCATGTGTAAAAGTCAGAGAGTTACACGGGGTTGAACACGACCTGCAGCACGGGCGTGTCCTAGGGTCACACGGGCGTTTCCCTTGGACCACGGGCGTTTCTCTTGGACCACACGGGCATGTAAACCCTGCACCTTGAAAAAATTTTATAATTTCGTGAAAAATTCTTAGAGGTCTCAATTAAGTCCTGACTCGATTTTAATGCTCGTATTAGACCTTAAGGGCCTAATCAAGGGACATTAAGAATAATCTCGATAAATGAATAGTAATTTATATAAGTTATTTATAAATGTTTTTGAATGTTCTGATAATGCTTTGAAACTCTATTTTAGCGATGAATGCGGGTTAGAGGTTTTACATCTAGTGGTATCAGAACTACAGTTTAGTCGATTTTCAGATTTGACGTAGCGAACACGAGTTTAGCTATACATGCCATTATATAAATTGTGATAGTGTAATAACTCCTGATCATTTTAAATGTGTTTTTCATATAGTAATGTCATCCAACTGAGCTAGAGTTGAATCCAAATGAGATGAGAGTAATGCTTCAACTTCAGTACAATGAGTTGCGTCTGCGTCTGGTAGTGAAAGGCCCGTGTCTGAGGGCCGAGGTGAGGAGGCAAAGTAAGTCTTCTTTCAAATGATGAATGAATGGTTTACCCAGTACTTGAGAACAAACCCTGTTGTACAACAACCTCTCCCACCTGCTGCTCAACTGATTCTTGAAGTACCATAGGGTGCCGAACCTATTAGAATTGGTAAGCCTTGGATAAATAAAATCTGAAAACATGGGGAGGAAGAATTTAGAGTGCCGTAGATGATGATCCTTAAAGGGCTGAGTTTTGGCTGGAGAACACTATCCAAGTTTTTGATGAATTGTCTTGTACACCTGCTGAATGTCTGAAATGTGCGGCATCTCTACTAAAATATACAGCTTATCATTGGTGGAATATCGCAACTTCAGTTGTACCGAGAGAAAATGTTACATGGGAATTCTTCCATGCTGAATTCAAGAAGAAGTATGTTAGTCAGAGATTCATGGATCAGAAAAAGAAATAATTTCTAAAGCTTAAACAAGGAAATATGACTGTATCTAAATATAAAAAGAAATTTGTTCGGTTGAGCAAGTATGCTAAGGAATGGGTTCTAACTGAGGTTGAAATGTGTAAACACTTTAAAGAAGGTTATGAAAACATTAAACTATTGGTTGGAATTCTCAAAATAAGGGAATTTGCAGTGTTAGCTAATCGAGCCCACAAAGTTGAGGAATTGAGTAAAGAAAAGAGACAAGCTGAAAAAGAGGCTTAGGTTTTTGGAAAAAGAACTATGACTAAGTCAAAATCATTTGCTTCTAAGAAATTAAAGAAGTATTATGATCATGTGACCACCTCTACGGGATATTCTGAAAAAGAGCGGGGCTCTCAATATTCTAACCCGAGGTCTTCATCTCCATCTGTGACCAGTGTGGGTAGTGTTGGTAACCCTAAACCAAAATGTAAACATTGTAACAAATTTCATCATAGGGAATGTCGGTCTAGAAGTTGAGCTTGTTTTGGATGTGGTTCATTTGAGTATTTTCTCAGAGATTGTCTAGAAAGAGTTAAAAATGAGATAGAACTAGCTCCAAAGTCGAGTAATCTTGTCTCGAGGGGCAGACCACCCCGCCATCCCGAAAATGTTAGTGGTAGTCGAGGTACTACTTAGGATACTATAGTTAAATCTGAGGCATGAGCACCTGCAAGGACATATGCTATTCGTGCTAAAGAAGATTCCTCTGTGCCAGACGTCATTACTAGTACATTTTCTCTACTTGATACTGATATTACTATATTGATTAATCCTGATTCCATACATTCATACATATGTACAAACCTAGTGTCTATTAAAAATTTACCTGTTAAATTCACTGAAATTGTGGTTAAAGTTTCAAACCCTCTGGGCCAGTGTATTATGGTGGATAAAGTTTGTAAGAACTGTCCATTGATGGTAAAAAGTTATTGCTTCTCGGGGGCTTGATGTTATAGCCATTTGATAAATTTAATATGATCTTGGGAATGGATTGGTTAACCCGATATGATGCAATGGTAAACTGTAAACAGAAATATATTATATTGAAATGTGAAAGTGGTGAATTACTTCATGTTAAATCTGATAATCTGGATGGATTACCTAATGTGATTTCAGCAATATCAGCAAAGAAATATGTTAGAAAAGGGTATGATACCTACCTTGCGTATGTGATGGATACCAAAGTATCTAAGTCAAAGATTCAGTCAATGCCGGTTGTATGTGAATTTTTTGATGTATTCCCAGAGGAATTACCTGGTTTACCACCGGATAGAGAAGTGAAATTCTCTATAGATCTTGTCCTAGGAACGACACCGATATCCATAGTACGTTACAGAATGGCTTCTACTGAATTGAAAGAGCTAAAAGTACAGTTGCAAGAGTTGATTGATAGAGGTTTTGCTCGACCTAGTTTCTCACATTAGAGTGCGCCGGTTCTATTTGTAAAGAAGAAGGATGGATCGTTGAGGCTATATATTGATTACAGACAGCTCAACAAAGTTACAATAAAGAACAAGTACCCATTGCCTTGTATTGATGACTTGTTCGACTAGTTAAAATGTTCCACTGTATTTTCGAAGATTGATCTCCGTTCTAGTTATTATCAACTAAGGGTAAAAGAATCAGATGTACTAATGGTTACTTTTAGGACCAAGTATAGACACTATGAGTTTCTTGTGATGCCATTCGACTTGACAAATGCACCTGCAGTGTTTATGGATATGATGAACAGAATTTTTACCCCGTATTTAGACAAGTTTGTGGTGGTATTTATATATGATATTTTGGTTTACTCTCAGAATGAAAATGAGCATATTGAGCATTTGAGAAAAGTGTTGCAAACTTTGTGAGAGAAACAACTGTATGCCAAATTCAGTAAATGTGAATTTTGGTTACGGGAAGTTAGTTTTCTTGGGCATATAGTATCTGTTGAAAGTGTCAGGGTAGAACCGAATAAAATTTCAGTCATTGTTAATTGGAAGCTACCAAAGAATGTGTTTGAAGTCCGAAGTTTTCTGGGACTAGGTAGTTATTATCGAGGATTTGTAAAAAGTTTTTCAATGATAGCTTCTCCGATGATTCGTTTGTTGCAAAAAGATGTGAATTTTGAATAGACTGAGAAATACTAGCAGAGCTTTGATAGATTAAAGGCTTTATTGATAGAAGCACCTGTGTTAGTCCAGCTTGAATCGAGTAAGGAATTTATAATTTACAGTGATGCGTCATTGAATGGTTTAGGCTGTGTTTTGATGCAAGACAGTAATGTAGTAGCCTACGCTTCACAACAGCTAAAGCCACATGAAAAGAACTACCCGACACACGATCTTGAATTGGCAACCATAGTGTTTGCATTGAAAATCTGCAGCATTACTTATTTGGTGAAAAATGTCACGTATTCACTGATCATAAAAGTCTGAAATAGTTGATGTCACAAAAATATTTGAAGTTGAAACAGCATAGATGGCTTGAGTTATTGAAAGATTATAATCTTGTTATTGACTACCATCCGGGGAAAGCCAATGTAAGGACAGATGCTTTGAGCAGAAAATCCTTATATACTTGTGAGCAATGAATACCTGATTATCATTGTCTGATGATAGTTCAATCATAGCTGAGTTAAAATCTAGACCAATGTTTTTGCAATAGATCTTTGAAGCTCAGAAAAATGATAGTAAGTTGCAAGCAAGACGGGTACAAAGTAAATCGACTCCTAACTCAGAATTTTAGATCAGGACTGATGGTTGTTTGTTATTCAGAGGCAGAGTATGTGTACCAAAAGATTTAGAACTAGTATAGAAGATCTTGAATGAAGCTCACAGTGGTAACATGTTTGTACATACCGGAAGTAATAAAATGTATAATGATTTGAAAAAAATGTATTGGTGGCTGGGAATGAAACCAGATATTTTTGAGTTCGTATCTAAGTGTTTGATATGTCAGCAAGTAAAAGCTGAACATCAGTTGCCTTCTAGACTATTACAGCCAGTCACGATACTAGAATGGAAATGGGAAAGAATTACCATGGACTTTGTAACGGGATTACCCGTGTCTCAAAGGAAGAAAGATGTCATTTGGGTAACTGTTAATCGATTAACAAAGTCTGCATACTTTATTCAGGTATGTATAGATTATTCCTTGGATAGATTGGATGAATTATATGTTTTTGAAATTGTCAGATTGCATGGAGTGCCTGTCTCCATTATTTTAGATAGAGACCCTCGGTTTACTTCTCGATTTTGAAGCAAATTGCAAGAAGCTCTGGGTTCTCAATTACATTTTAGCACTGCATTTCATCCCCAAACAGATGATCAATCTGAACAGGTAATATAGATCTTGGAGGATATGGTTTAGTGTTGTATACTTGAGTTTGAAGGTAACTGGGAAAAGTATTTGTCTTTGGTTGAATTTGCTTATAATAACAGTTATAAATCTAGTATTAAAATGGCACCATATAAAGCCTTGTATGGATGCAAATGTAGAACTCCATTGTCTTGGACACAACTCAGTGAGGAAAAGTTATACGGAGTTGACTTGGTCTAAGAGACCAAAGAAAAAGTGAAGGTAATTCGAGATAGCTTGAAAGCAACCTATGATCGTCAAAAGTCCTACGCTAATTTAAAACGAAAAGAAATAGAATTTCAAGTCGTTGACAAAGTATTTTTGAAAGTGTCACCTTAGAAGAAAGTTATTCGGTTTGGATGCAAAGAAAAACTGAGTCCATAGTTCATTGGACCTTATGAGATTATAGAAAGAATTAGACCGGTTGCATATCGGTTAGCTTTACCACCAGAACTTGATCAAATTCATAATGTTTTTCATGTGTTTATATTATGACGGTACCGATTCGATCCTTCACTTGTTGTCTCTCTGACAAAGGTAGAGATTCAGCCTGATATGACATATTATGAAGAACCAATTAAAATTTTAGCTCGGGAAACAAAAGAGTTAATAAATAAAAAGTTAGCTTTAGTAAAAGTTCTTTGGCAACAACATGGTATAGAAGAGGTTACTTGGGATCCAGAGGATACTATAAAGAAGCAATACCCGAATCTTTTTACTGGTAAGATTTTTTAGGACGAAGATCCCTAAATGATGGGAGAGTTGTGACAGTCCATTTTTCAGTGAAATCGGAACAGTGGTTTCAGAACCACAAATGTAACTCAAAAATATAATTTATTTTTATTTTATTATATGGTCCGCAATATGGCAGATATATCGTGCGAAAATTTTGATATGGAAATTTTATCGATTAAGTGTTCAATTACGAGAAGGAAAAAATCGCATAAAATGCGAAAGTTGAAATCTAGTAGCTATAAGGATCAAATAGCTATGGAATTCAAATCTAGAGGTCCTTATATGGTAACTAGACCATTAAAGAAAAGTATGTAGATTCTTGGTGACTCATCCATGAAAAAATTAGAAAATGTCAATGACTAAATTGGAATTTGAAATAATTAAATTAATTAAAAGATGATAAAAGAAATCTTCAACCTAAAATTTTACGGAAACCCTAGGAAAGAGAGGGGAAACTTTCAAGGCTTAATTGGGTAAGTTCTCTTGTCTTGTTTTTAGTAATTTTGGTATTTTTGAAACCGAGATAGCTTAATTTCTCTATTTGTGTAACACCCTAAATTCTAGGCCTAGAAGTTTTGATATTTGAGCATAGGGATAGTGAGGAGGCTACACATATGTGTTTAGTCATAAAATTTAGTGATAGAATAGGTTTGCTGGTCTGGTAGTGGTGTGAGTGTTGGTGAACCTCAAGGTCGCAAGTTAGTGTCTTTACAAGTGTGTTTTGAGGTTTAATAGTTTTATTTTGGTAACTTATTTGTTTTAGATTTATTTTATTTTATTTTTATTTTATTTTTGGAAGTGACGTTTCCTTTCACTTTCTCCCTTCTTCTTTACTTTTTGGTTTTTCAAAACAATCTCTAAAATAGTTTATTTATGGTTTCAGGAATCTCGCGCCTTTGTCGTCTTCTCTGATCGCAAACAGGTGTGGGATTCGAACTGTAACTACGTTACTTTATGTGTTTATTATTTCTGCAAATTTTCTATTTGGGTTTTTTTTACCGTATGCTAACCCATTAGTTTGTGTTTTTAGCCGATAAAAGTGATGGGAAATTATCACTTTCTGATATATGTTGATATGGCAAAGGTTAGGACGGTTCTGGTGGCTAAAACGATAGTTTTGGAATTGTTGTAGGGTGGTTTCATGATCACTCTGACGGCTACACGGGCGTGTGTCGTGGCACACGACCGTGTGGATTTAGGAATTAGGGTTTCTAGGCTAAATTGGGAACCATACGGCCTGGCCACACAGCCGTGTGGGCTGATTTGGAGATTTTGTCAAAATTCACATGGCTGTGTCCCATGGGAACACGGGCGTGTAAGTTTGAGGAAATTAGGGATTTATAGTTTTGGGGTCACACGGCCTGGCCTCATGAACGTGTGATTGGTTTGGGGGTTAGGGATCCTACAAAGGCATGTGTTTTAGAACACACGGTCATTTCTGATGGCACATGAGCATATGAGACCCTCACACGACCAAGTCTACCCTGCACCTTGTTTTAGCGAAATTGGACCGTGAATTACACGACCTGTTCACACTGTTATGTCCCTGCTTCACACGGGTGTGTACCTCTGCCACACGACCATGTGCTACCCTTCACACGGACGTTTAGACCCCGATACGGCCTGTATTGCTCCACACGGCCAGAGCATACGGGCATGTGGCCCTATCTCGCCAAATAATGATTTTAGGTCAAATTTAAATGTAATCACAACTTTGTGTGTTCCAACCCTCGATTGAGCTTTACTTAGGGTAATTATGACTCTGATCTAGGCTTGATATGTGTGTTATTTGTGATTGGTTGTGCGATAAGCTTGATACTGAACTCGAGTTATGAGTGTGCACATGTCTGATTCTGTAACTGACTGATTGGATATGAGTGTCTGCTTCTAATTAACTATCTGAAACTGGTATTCTGATCGTGTACATCTGACTGCATACATACATATACATATACTATTTTTGGGTGGGATTTTGAAGAGAATGAAGATTGACTAAACTGACAGTTGATCTGCTGATTACTAATAGCCCCTAATACCCAGAGGGTCGAGGGCGGTCCCAATACCCAGAGGGTCGTGGACAAGCATAATTGTACTGCGGTTTACTGCATGGCACTATACAGCTCACTGATAACTCCTATTACCCGAGGGACATGGGCAGTCCTAATATCCATAGGGTCGTGGACTTTACTGATAATGGTATAGCAGATTACCGCATTGCACTGTATCGCATGTACGTTAGCTACGCTACGTACCATTGTCTAAATTGGCAATTTCACTTCAACTTATTAGTATAGTGGATTACCGCATTGTACTGTAACGCATTTACGTTAGCTATGCTACGTACCACTATCTGATCTGGCAGTTCATACTGCATGTTTGTGTCACGGTTTACCGCATTGCATAATACAGCTTATACGCTAGCTTTTTTGCGTAATATACGTGACTGGTAGTTTGTCTGCATACTGTTAGCCCTAATACCCAGAGAGTCATAGGAAGTCTTAATACCCAGAGGGTCAAGGAAAATGTTGATGGCCATCGTTGCTGAGCAACCCAGGATGACATCATATGGAGTATAGGTTTGGATGGGCTTTTCAAGGTCCTATATAGAGTGATTAGTTGGATGAGCTTAATAGCTCTATTAAGGAGTGATGGGGGACAGAGAGGTGTATTGGCTGGATGGGTGGGTTTTCTTTAACGGTTTTATGAGTGCGACTATCTGTTTTATGATTTGACTGAAAAGCATTTATGACATTGTGAAATTGTTAAACTCTAATTGTATCTGACTGACTGAATTGAAACTAGTGACTACTGAGAGTTTTGTTGCTAAACTGAGTAGTATTTACGATTGTGTAATTGAGTGTGATTTTGATATACTCTAAATATTGCTGTCTGCCAGTACGTCTGTTTCGAACGTACCAACTATTTCTATACAACTCTGTAAATATGTTCCGTTTTAGAACTACTACTGGTTTTCTGTGTCTGATTCCGTAGTTAATTAGTTTTGATCTCACACTGAGCTCGAGTAGCTCACCTCCTCTTCTGTTTCCCTTTTCAAGTACATTTCAAAGTTCTGGATGCTGGACTTAGTACGCGGAGGTCTCAAACAGGCTTGTGAATAAAAATTATGCATTTTTTTAATGAGACTATCTTGGTATTTGTTTCGTTTTCAACTGTATGGTTTATCAACTGTGGTATAGTTACTGTTTTAAACTTTTGATTCGTACATTCATTCCTGTTAAACTTGTGGATGAAATTTTAATGATTGAGCATTTTTATTGGTTTTGAAAATAGAAATTTTGAACGACTTGTTTTTGTAGAAATTTTCTCACGATCACTTCAGTGATCAATGTAGCATCTCGGATTCGGTCTAGACTTCTAGGCCGAGTTTGTGTCATTACAATTTAAGGAATTAATTTGAAAAGTTATCAAGGTATGAGAATGGGTCATGGATGTATTATGGAAATTAGAAATTCATGGTAGAAAATGAAAGATTATTAATAGATAAACAACTTTTGCAAAGTGATTTTTGATGAAAACATGATTTAGGGACTAAAATGAAAAGTTGTAAAGTTTGATGAAAAATTATGAAATTTTATGAATACATGTGCTGTAAAATTTGTAGTTGGGCTTTGGTTAGGCTTGGAATAAAGAGTAGTTTGCACAAGTTTCATTTTCCGGGCCTAGGGACAAAATCAAAATTTGTGGAAAAGTTAGGGGTAAAATGGTCATTTTTCCTAGAACATAAATTGAGTCCATTTAAATATGAAATGTGTGAAATTGATAGTTAAATTCATTTATATAGATCCGGACAACACTAATTCGAGGTTGATCGAGGAAAAGAAAAGGTTTCGAATTAGTAGACTTTTTACGCGAACAAGTGTCAAGGTAAGTTCGTGTAACTTAATCCAGCATATAAATATGTTAAATTGAATGTTGTGTTGTATGAAATGTGACTTATATTTATGTACATTACTTGTATGCTATGATGGAAACTTTGATACATGCTTGAAATGGTGATAAAGGGGTTAAGTCCTGATTGAATGTTAAATTCCGATGATTATATGTGCTTTCTTGAAACTCATAAAGTCCTACATTTGATGTGGATGGGATTTAGCTCGGATGAGCAATCCCATTGAACTTGATATACAAACGATTTAGCTCGAACGGGTAATCCCGATATAATACCTCTCAAGCATACATTATGATTAGGGTTTAGCCGGGACTGGTACTTCTAATCAAGCTCCTCTGAGCTTACGTTATATAAAGGATTTAGCCTGGACTGGTAATCCTGTTATAAGATATGTGGTTTGAGAGAGTGTTTCTTAGTTAAGTGCCCAAATGGGTACCCTTGAATAAGAAATTGACGGATTATTGAATCGTACACTTCAAGTGTACTACCTAAGCATCCATCGAAATTCAATGATTCAAACATAAAACCCTTGACATGGCATGAAAATCTTGAGATGAAATGAAAATGACTTGAAAGAATATTGTTTGATAAGGTCATCTATGTTGATTGATATGAAGATTTTGGTGACTAACATGTTTGATTGAATGTATATATTTAGGCAATTTAGCCAAATAGAGGGAAAATATGATATTGTATGCTTAAATTTAATAAACAGGATTGGTAAGTTTAGTTTTTGTTATACGAACTTACTAAGCATGTAATGCTTACTCCATTTTATTTTTCCTTGTTTTATAGTGCTCGGAAGCTGGTGAAGGTTGGAGATTACTGGAGCATCGTCACACTATCAACTAGTCATTTTAGGTATACTTAGTAAAATCAATGGCATGTATAGGACAAATTGGCCAATAGTGGCTTGAAATGTTATTTTGTAACCTAGCCATTGGAATGGCTAGTAATGGTTCATTTTGGTATGACTAAGTAGATTATTATGATATATATATATCCACATGTGTTATGTTAAGAATATGTGATAAATGTTGTGAATGCCTAAGTTAAACTAAGGTAAGGTTGTAATCATGTATGCTTGTTGTGATATGCCTTGTAAATGATGGAAATTGCCTAATTTGAATGCTTGAATTGGTTAGTTTTGGATGTGTGTTTCAAGTGCAGGTCTTGGGTGAAATTTTGGATGAGAAATGAAGCTAGAAATGGCTTCATTTTGTCCACACGGGCATGTTTCTAGACTGTGTATGACACATGGCCTGGTAATATGGGCATGTGGTTAGGTCGTGTGTCCTCTGCACCTTAATTTTAAGAAACAGAATGCTCAGAATTGGGCACACGGGTAGAGAAAAGGGCGTGTGTCTCAGCTGTGTGTGCCACATGGCCTAGAACACTAGCTTGTGCTTTGGCTGTGTGAAACCTGCACCTAATTTTGAAATGAGTGTGGCAGGTCCGTGTGCACAAGTCAGAGAGTTACACGAGGTGAAACACAGCCTGCAGCATGGGCGTGTTCCAGGGTCACACGGGCATTTCCCTTGGACCACAGGGGCGTGTGAACCCTGCACCTTGGAAAAATATTGTAATTTCGCGAAAAATTCTTAGAGGTCCTAATTAAGTCCTGACTCAATTTTAATGCTCGTATTGGACCTCGAAGGCCCAATCAAGGGACATTATGAATGATCTTAGTAATGAATAGTAATTTATATAAGTTATTTGTAAATGTTTCTGAATATTCTGGTAATGCTCTGAAACCCTATTCTGGCGACGAATACGAGTTAAAGGTGTTACAACTGCCACATCACTCAATCGGATTCATGTATCTCAATCATTGCAAAAAGACCAATGGCACTTTGACGTGCCAGATGTTGCGATTGGCCAAAAATTTGACCAGGACACATTCTTGAATCCTCGGATTCGCATATGGCATCTATACAAACTACAATATGAATTTATAAACTTTAGCACGTTCTTAATATTAAATTTCAAATGCTAGAATAAAAAATTGATAACTTTGAAATTTATAAACTAACCTCCACTTCGATTTGTTAATCTAAAGCTAATCGAATATCTTCGAGCTCGGTCGGTGTACCGCTGTGTCTCGCAAGGTTGTTCCACCTGTTCAAATAATATGTTATTTCAAAATTACAACAATGAAAAATAGAAACGATAATGATATTATCAAATGAATTTTACTATATTACGAGTGTGAATTCGTAAGGAAGTTTCACTTAGGGGTGTAAAATGGTAGTTGATACCATGCCCACAATTAAAGGAGTATGCAACAGCCAATTTTAACTTTTTTGGGTATCGTCACTCGAAACATTTCTCGGTACAATGTCGTCAGTACTGCTGATCCCCAGCTAAGTCGTTCCACTTCTTTCAAGTTGGTTAGTAGTAGTAGCCATCTTAAATGTACCAGATTGCAATATTTATCTGGCCTTAGTAAACCCTTGGTCAACCTCAATATGAATGTGCGTGGGAATTATTCCTTTTCAACATCGTTCGCAAAATACTCGATAGTTTAGAAGTTGTCCTCCAACCATCTCATCTCAATCTGGCTACTCCTAAACTTGTTCAACACATTCCCTAGTAGTTGTTCGCATGCTGCACTCCAATTGACACTAATAACTAACCCTGTAATGACTTTCCCAGTGACCCGTAGACCGAGTTGTATACTAACATCATTGAGTCTAATTGTACACTTGCCTTAGAGAAGATAGAATGTGTGTGTCTTTGGTCTCCATCTTTCAACCAAGGCACTGATAGTGGAGGATCCAATTTAGTCTCATCGAGCATGCGAGCCACATATAAAAATCATGCACCTTGCAAGTGTCCATAAATGACATCTAGTGCACCTTTGCTTAGATTGTTTGTGTACATCTCCAAAATCCGATCTTCGGGCTGAGTATATAAATATAAAAAATTAATAATCTAAACAACATAATAATTAACTATTTAAAAGTAAATAATTTAATAAATTTTCTTACCATTTATAATTGAATGTTGGAGATATGTTTGTCATCTAAAGGAATAAGTTGATTTGCCATTTAAAAATTATAATGAATAAAAAAATCGAAGAAGATAAAATAAAAAAATAATTGAGGAAAATGTTAGGATAGGAATAGGAATAGGAATTATATAAAAGAAAATTGAAAACAAAATGAGAAAGAGATGGACAACTATAGGGGTTTAGCTTTAAATTGAATTTAATAGGCTTTGATCATACTAAATTTAAAAAATAAAAATAAAAGAAAAAGAAAGCGAGTAAAGTATAAGAAAAAAGATAACATGGCCGGCAGTGGGCTAACACCTGTGAGACAATTTCTGATCTATATTTTTATCTAACTCGTACACGTAATTTAAATTGAAATAAACATGTTTTTGCACACCTTTTCTTCTTAATCATCATTATTTAAATATAATCAAAGACTTTGTATTGAATAATTTTTATTGTATGTAAGACAAAGCTGAGAGCATCACAGAACATGCTTCTGCTATTATTTTATCTCCAAACTTTTGACTATGTTGAGTTTTAAAAGCTTCATTATACAGTACCCACATTATTCCTTCTAAAATTCCATAAATTTACTTTTCTTTCTTATAATAATAGGAGCAATTTATTTTTAATATTAACTTCATTGATCATTTATTAAAATTAATTTGTATCAAAATAATTAAATTAAATAATCAAGTATCTGGAAAATTTTATATATGTTTAGATGAAGAAAAAGAACATTGTACCTTTCCCCTAACCACTGCTTCCTTGCCTACCCCATAAATTAATTCATAGCTTTTATGTCTATTGATGCTAACATGACTTTTTTATTATTAATTATGTTGGAATTTCAAATGGTCTGGCACATTGCTGGTTGCACAATTAAAAGAAAAATAATTTGGAAGTTAGTTGAAAAATAACAAAAAGGAAATGCAATTTGATTAGGTTACAAGGCTGTGGGGGTTTGATGTTGGGATCCTAGATTGAAGCCACCCAGTTCTAATTTTATGGAAACAAAAATCAAACTTCCAGCTTTCAATTGTGTGGAATTTTTTTTTAAAATGAAATGGAATCTTTAATGCTTTCCTTTCTTTCTTTTTTTTTTTTTCAAACGCTGGTGGTGGAATAGGGTAAAGAGTCCTCGAGAAACCCCCAATAAAATCACAACATTACTTGTAAAAATAATAAAAAAAAGGGTTGGTACTGGTTTAACCGAATTAATGTTTAAGTCTTTTTGTTAATTTAGTAATTGATTTATGTATTAAATGCTAATTAAATATGATGTGGAATATATATAAAACTCTCATATTTAATTGTAAAAGTGTATATATATATTACAAGATAATATTTTTTTAACACATTAAATTGAAGTTGTCTATACCATAAGTACATTTTCACAATTTGATCTACAATGTTTTGAATATGATTTATATCAGATTCGGACTATCATTTATAGCTAAATTAACGGTTAGGCTAATAAAATGATCCTGTTTATATGATATTGGTATTTGGGAACTCAATTAAAATGTTTTAAAGTTTAATGACCAATTTAAAGTCTAAATAATAATTTGGGGATGTTTAGTGATGTTATGCCAAAAACATGTCTTGTATAAAGCACACCTTGCCCATCACAAATATCTCGCCATACCAACTATACCTTGTCAAGGGAGTATGCTTTGCCAAAACACCTCATCAATTATTTGACACGTGGGCTTCACTTAGTTTCATCGTAACGCATTCAAGCCAACTTATAAGATAAGACTTTCCAAATCCTACTACAACATGCGTTTAAAAAAGACCATGACTCAACAAGCTTACAAACTAAAAGATAGCTGGTTGAATGAAGGCCATAAAAAGACTTATACAAAGATAGCCGAGAGAATAATACAAGGGACATGAAAATTCAACCACTCTCTAACTCTTCCGAGTTTTTTCCTTTGACTTTCTCTCCCATCTTCTTGGTAACCAAGAACCTCTTTGCATGCCTTCGTGTGAACCTCCTTCAACCTTCTCTAATTCTAACAATTAGCAATTAGGTGTGATAAGCTTGGACAAATATGGCTCTAAGTCAACCTTGATATTCCTGCAACCTAAAAGTATGAAGACCAAACTCATAACCCGCAATCTCAAATGACTCAAACTTAACATAATTCCTCTATAACCGCCTATTAACCAACTTTATAATCCTTACAATCCATAAGATCTTTACTATCAACATTATAATGTATACCTAAACTATGCACCACCGAGATATTATGCCTCATACCCCAACTAAAGCTTGTTTCCACCTCCTCTGCTAGTACCATCTTAGTCCACTTCAAAGGAACAAACCATACAAAATCCTAATACCAACTCCAATCAATTCACCAAAATGCAAAAAGAAAATTAGGTCTCTCGAAAAGTAACTTTTGACACAATAACAATTTAATCAACAATAGTATGAGTAACAAGAACAAATTATTTTATCTTTGAGAGAAAAAAGTACTTCTCCTAAACTAAAAATTGGCTCAAAAGTACTTTTTTCAGAAGTTGAAAATTTTAACTTTTCCTTAGAATTTTTTTTCCAAAAGTATTTTTGAAAAGTATTCCTAAACTAGGCCGTACTCTAATAAGCCTTTCGCGCCAAAATTTGTGACCTTCAAAATTATTTCCTGAAAAAAAAAATTAAATTGTAGAAGTAAAGGGAAAAAATGCTTTTAGTTGATGCATATGGTGCAAATAAAGAATGTCATATAACAACAATTTTAATTGTCTAATGACTTAAATGAAAACTTTTAAATAGTGATCATGTAACTTTTTAAAATTGAATGACGAACACATAAAATTATTAATAATATCAATTAGAATAATTTTTAAAAATGAATAATATATACTCTTTTATTTAATATTATTGTATTGCTATGGAGAAAAAGAAGAGCTTTTACGAACTCACATAAAACTAAAAGCCCCGACGCAAGCGTCCAGAAAAGGAAAAAGACAGAGGCAGCTGCAAATAGATGAATAAATGAAGGCAAAGTCATTATAGAGTTGAAAACGTGGGAGGTTTTGATTGGCTATGAGGAAGAGAGAAGTCGATAAGCCAGAGAGACCGACTCTAATGGCGTGTTTGGATAGATTTATCTTCGTTCCATTATTTTCATTAATTAATAAATCATTATTTATAAGTTAAATTTTAAATTTAGTACGAGTTTTATACATTTAAATTTTCTATTAATAGATAAAAAGTAATTGAGTGGATCTTATCCAGTGTTTGAATAGAAAATTTAAAAAAATTTATATCAAGATTTTAAAATTTTAAAAATAAATTTAATTGTTTAAGTAAAATTAATTAAGAAATTGAACATTTTGATGAATTTTAATAGAGAATTTAAGTGGCATAATTTGCTTTCTCAAATTCTATTTAAATATGTGTTTTTCATTATTTTATTTTTACTCTGCATGCTCTGCTATGAAAAAAAATTTTTTTATATATTACTTACTTAATTTTAATATATATCTTAAAATTTTATTTATTAAAAATATTTATAATTTTTTACAAATCTAATCACATCCACATTAAATATTTTATATATTACTATTTTAATAATTTATAAAATTGTAATAACCCAAACAATCATTAATAAAAGAGGAAGTGAGCTGTCCAGTAATATTTGATGGCCTACTCACCACTTTAGTGACATTGCCTTGATTAAAGTCTGCCCCCGCTTTTTATTTTTTTTTAACTGCCCTTAATTACTCTTTTACTACTGCATTATCGCTCATTCATATTTCTTTTATTTACAAAAATAATCTAATTTCTTTGAAACCTTTTAGTATTTAGTATATCTTATTACCATTAAACAAAACATAAAACTCTCTCCATATTTACAAAACATTTTATTTGACAAATCATTTAATTAATTAATTTTTTTCATACTATAAACTAGGGAAAGAGATTAATAATTGACTTATCATTACCCGTCAGTTTTCCTTACAGATTATCATTGTCAAACGTGTAATTCAGTGGAGTTTCAATTTAAAATGTAGACCAATTTTTTTTAAATTTATAATTTAAAATCCAGTTTTAATTTCAAAAATTTGTTCGTTCTCATTCAACCATATGATTTATTTTAATGAAAAACGAGTTTCATTCTTACACTTACTTTTAGATTTTATTTGTTGAAAAATGTAAAATGAAGATTTTATTAATTAGAAGATTAAGGTTTATAATTCAATTAAAAAAACAATTCATTTTCTACTTGTTTAATCATTAGTTTTTAACATTTTTTTAAATCAAGATGTTGATTATTAGTAGTAGCGATTAATCTTAGTCGTAAGTGTTTTTTAAAAGGTAAAAACTGACTATGAAATGTGTTTAATTCTCATGGGTAGAGATCAAACTCTTGATCTCAAGGTTAAGGGATAAGACAAGTACCCACCACACCACATCTCATAGCAAAAAAAAAAAAAAATTACAAATTTTTATTCTCATTGAAGTTGTTGATATCAATAGTCTAATTCTAGTGTTTATATTTTTGAAATTACAAAAATATTCCTTATTTTACATTATATATGCTTATATTAAATACTTTACTAAATTAGTATCACCCTTAATTGGGTCATAACTAAATTATGAAATCATAAATATGCATCTTCTTTTAAATTATAATTAATATTAGGGTAAACTATCACATTAGTCACTTTAAATAGTAGTCATTCTAATTTTGGTCACTCCAACCTTTTCTTTCTTTTTCTAAATTTGGCCACTCCAAAAAAAGAAATTGATTAAATTAGTCACTCCACTACAAAATGATAATGAAAAAACTACTGGTGCATTTTCATGTATTGTTTGAGGCGACCAAAATAGAAATAACCTTATTTAGAAAGACTAATAGATATTTTTCCCTAATATTAGTGTGACTAACATGGAATGCATAGTTAGCATTCCATTACCATTTATTAGTACTTGATCAATTTAATCAATTTCTATTTTGGGTGGCCAAATTACAAAAAAAATTAGAATGATCAAAATAAAAATTATTCCTATTTAGAATGATTAACGGTAGCTTACCCTTAATATTATTATCATAGCTCTTTTGTTTTTTTTTTATACTTTTATATCAAATAAGAAAATTACAAATTACAATTTAAGGATCGAACACATTTGATAGTGTTAAAATACAAAATTATTACCACTCCACTTATATTCATTATTAAATAAATTTTAAAAGAATATATTTTAACATAATATATATCTTTATCTATGTATCTATTATCTCCGGCTTTAATTGAGTTGGTGCCACTCATCAATCAAATTTCAATTTAGTTCGAAATTACTAAAATACATTTCTTTTCTATAAAGTAAGTTATATTATAATGAGAGAATTTTTGTCCATTTAGAATTTTATAAATCAATTAAAATTTATACACAATAAAATTTAAACAAAAAAAACACTATAAATTTAAAATTTGCATTTCAAGTTTCAACCAAAACATCATAAACTTTTAATAAGTATATTTTGTTACATAATATTTTTTATCTATATTATGAGTGTCATATTTTAGTTATACTTAAAATTTCTAATATAATTGGTGTCACAAATTAACTGAATTGGATTTTAAATATTAGACTTTATCATTTTAATTAAATTTTCATTTAATTTTTATATAAATTTTAATAATATATTCTCATGAATGTACCATAATTTAATATATATTATTTTTCAACGTCCTTAAACATACAAATGGAAAAAAACTCAAAAAGTTATTTTTAATTTTTTAGAAAATTATATTTGTTTTATGAATAGCACATAAACTAACACATTGTTAATAAATCATAAGATGTTAATTAAAAACTATTATTTATTTATTTATTATACTTTTAAATGGTTAATTTATTTATGGATGATGCAAAATAGTATTGATTTAAATATATAAAACAAGGCAGTTTTATATCTTTTCATAATTATTCTTATGCATATTTTAATAATTTAACCAGGGGCGAAGTCAGGGGTTGGCATGCGCCCCGGCCCTCCTAAAATGTAAATTGTTCTTTTAGTCCTTAAAATGTTTTAAAAAATTTAAATTAATAAAAGTAAAATTACACTTTGACCTCCCCTAAAATTATAAAAATTTGATTTAATCCTATACAAATTATAAAGATACAAACTATAAAAAATTAAAATTTTATCCGGCCCCCCTAAATATTTATTCGCTTCATCTAATTTAACCATTGGATTTTTCAATATATTTGTTCTTGTCATATAAGTGAACTTTTGAATCGACCAATATTTTTATTATATTGATCTAAAATATTATCTATATTAATATATATTTAGTTGTTTGAAATTTTTTCATAAAATAAATAGTTAAAAATTTAATTTGTGCGAACTTAACATAGATGATTGAAGAATGAATATGACGATTGAATTGATATAATATTAATCATAAAATTGTGTAAAACTATTTTTATTTTACAACGATATAAATGATAATTAAATATAAAAATATGGTTTTCTCATTTTATGCTGGGGAGGTTCCAACTTTTATTAATTGGATTAGTTAATAAATTAAAAGGGGAAAAAAGAAAGAATAAGATAAGGTTGCATTAGTGCAACATTGATAGTAGTAGAAAATGAAATGTTAAATTAAATACATTTGTAAGCATTGAATTTAAATTTATATTATTTTTGTTGAGAAAATAGTAGTAGTATTATTAAATTAGGGGGGGTTGGGGTGTCGTGAATGGTATGGGTAGAGATAATGGCCTATGCTAGCAGACATTTCTACAACCATATTCTTCTCATCTTCCTTTCATAGATTCTCTCAATCGTAGATGTCCATTAGTCCTACTCTTCTTATGTTCTTCTTTTCCCTCTTCAACTACAGCAGCAAAGTGTCATCTTTAGTAAATAATAAGATTACTTTGTACTAAAAATCAGCTCGAAAATTCTGTTGATAGATCTCAACAGGGTGTTGTTACAGGTGAAGTTTGGGTCTGGGGGTTTTAAACAATAAAACCCACATGTTTAATTGCTGTCTTGGTGCTTGATTTTAGGAATTTAAGGATTTCCTGTCAGATTCTTTTGGCTTGAGGGAAGATTATGTTAGCTAAGTTTTTATTGATTTGATATCCAGTTTTGGAACCCTTTTGGTTTTCTGGACATTTTGGCCTAGTCTTTTTCTTGTTCTGGGATTTGGGTGGTGGTTAGAAAATTGAAACTCAGAATCTAGAGGGATTCTTTCATTCTCTCTATTTCTCTTTTTCTTTTATGGTAATTTTGAAAAATTTCCATGGTCTTCCTCAATTCAAGGTCCTATATCTTGCATTTCTCAGTTATTAGAGGGTGTAGTGCTGGATAAGATGGCATCTTTTGTTTTTTTTCTTTCCCGCACGGTTACAACACCTTCTGTCTTGTAGTCAATTTGGAGTTTGCTGGGTTTTTTTTAAAATATTTTATTCTCTTATCCCAAGGTTCTTGAGGTTTTCTGGTGATGTTGGATTTTACTAGACAGTTTTCTATAGATTTGACAATGGGTCTCTCTCTTTTCTAGCTGGAATAAACAAGCAGGTAAGACCCACTTTCAGGCTAAGGGGGGTTACTGTTTGCTTAGTTAGCTGGTAATTGGTCACTGTTTCTTGGATGAGTTTGCTTCATGTATTTGGGTTTGGTTTAAAGGTGGGGCATCTGGTTTGGATGTTATGTTGCTGGATAGCATCTATGATTTCAATGAACTGGTCCATTAATGGTGAATTTAAGGACCCCAAGGCTGGTCTCCTTGGTGATAGTGGTAGCAAGATGTGGTTCAAATGTTGGGATGAAATCTCAAAGTATAGCTTCAAGATCCACCATCAGTACTACCAGTATATTGGTTCCAAGAGAGTTGGCAAGTCTTGGTGGAGAAAGCTCTTGTTTTCATGGGTAATTGGTTGGACCTTGGCTTCTATTTGGATCTTCTGTTGTATGAGCTCTCAAGCTACCGAAAAGCGCAAGGAGATGCTCGCTAGCATGTGTGATGAGAGAGCTAGGATGTTGCAGGATCAATTTAATGTCAGCATGAACCATATCCAAGCTCTCTCTATTTTGATCTCAACTTTCCACCATGGGAAATACCCATCTGCTATTGATCAGGTAATCCATATCCTCTTCTTCCAACTTTTTCTTAGCATTTTTTTTGTGCTTGATTGCGAATTGTTTAGTGTCTTCTTTGCCTTGTGCTCAAATCAAACTGTGAAATCTTGTTGCTCTTTTTTTGTTCCTTTTTTTTTTTTTTTAAATTTACTATGAAATTCAATCTAATTGCCAATTAAATTGATCTAGGTTAATCTTGGCTTCTCATTTGATGTGATTGATTGCCTGTGATTATACATTTTCAACTATAATGGTTGCTCCTGAATTTTAGATCAAATAGGAATTTTGGCAACTTGATACATGTTCCTCCTTCATTATGTTAAGCGTGGTTATTTAACATTACACCAAAGAGATATATGTGTGTTCTAAGTTATGAATTATGATCACTTGTGTTTTATTCAACAAAGGAAACTCACTCTAAGAACCTGTAGAGGACTTTTGCGAGGTACACAGAACGAACTGCTTTTGAGAGGCCCCTCACAAGTGGGGTGGCATATGCTGTAAGGGTGCTCCACTCTGAAAGGGAACAATTTGAGAGGCAACAGGGCTGGACTATTAAGAGGATGGATACCCTTGAACAAAATCCAGTTCATAAGGATGACTATCATCCCGACTTCTTGGAACCGTCGCCAATTCAGGAAGAATATGCTCCTGTTATCTTTGCCCAGGATAGCGTTTCACATGTGGTTTCTATTGATGTGCTGTCTGGAAAGGTGAGTTTCTTTACTATTTTCTAAAAGGTTCTAGTGATTCCTTCAGTTGCCGTGGTCCATAGTGATGAAATTCACTGGAAGTTATGCTATTCCGATTTAAAGAAAATAACATAGAGGAGAAACCTTACTTTTATTAAGCATAGCAAGATTAAACCAACTAACTTTATAACTTCCTAGGTTGAAAGAATACCAAGTGTTTTCAATTTTTTAAGAACTTGAGACTTTTTCAAGAAATAATATTGAGTTTGTTCATTACAATCTTCAGTTGTGAATCTTTAGTCTCTTGCATATCAACAGGAGGATCGTGAGAATGTATTGCGGGCAAGAAAATCAGGAAAAGGCGTGCTCACAGCTCCTTTTAGATTACTCAAAACAAATCGTCTTGGAGTTATTTTGACATTTGCAGTATACAAGAGGGATCTTCCCTCAAATGCAGCTCATAATGAGAGGATTCAAGCAACTGACGGGTATGTTTTCAGTAAAAACAAAAAAAAGTAGGCACAAATATTTAATCAGTGTCTCCTTGTTTTATGCAAATATATGTGAATCCATCTTTGGAAACAAAAGCCAATCTCTTTTCAACCAGGGGTCCTTGATGTGAAGCTCCTCTTTAACAGTGCTGATAAGATGATATCTTTCATGATAGTTAAAAGATAAGTTATCCTAATACCATCATTGCACAACCAGGTATCTTGGTGGAGTGTTTGATATTGAGTCACTCGTCGAGAAGCTGCTACAACAGCTTGCAAGTAAACAAACAATCCTTGTGAATGTGTTGGACACAACTAATCAGTCTTACCCGATCAGTATGTATGGCTCTAATACATCAAATGATGGGTTGGAGCATGTCAGCCACCTTAATTTTGGAGATCCTTTCAGAAAGCATGAGATGCGCTGCAGGTAATCCATAGATCTCTTATCATCTATCGATCTTGGCCTTGGAGTTCACCTTCTCTTTGATATGGACCTCTATTGTTGGTTCTTGACCAACCTCTTCTATTTCCTTATAAACAAAGTATTTTAGTAAAGTGGCCTTAGCAAGTGACATGTTGACCATTATTTAAGTTTCAACCGATATCTATAACCCATAAAGCCAATTTTTAAGAGGGTCTAAGTTCTTTAAAACATTTCAAAGATAAAGAACTTGTGTAGACATGGACTAAGCTTGGTCTTCATACAGGTTTAAACAAAAGCCACCATGGCCATGGTTAGCAATAACTACTTCGATTGGCATCCTTGTAATTGCATTACTTGTTGGATATATATTTCATGCAACTGTTAACCGAATTGCCAAGGTGGAAGATGATTGCCATAAGATGATGGAGCTAAAAAAACAGGCTGAGGCAGCTGATGTTGCCAAATCTCAGGTATATGATATGATCTGGTTTATACTTTAAGCCGATTAACCTGTGGACATTTGGTCCTAATTTTTGTGTGACCTTTTTGCAGTTTCTTGCTACTGTTTCCCATGAAATCAGAACTCCAATGAATGGTGTTCTGGGTGAGTCTCAAAACTTATTATTTCTCTGAAGTTATTGCAAGCATTTTATGATTATTTTTTATAGAATTAAATTAAAAGTAGAGAATACAGTTTTTGTAGCCTTGACAGTGAGATGCTTCTTTCTGCAGGAATGTTGGATATGCTTATGGACACGGATTTAGATGTTACGCAACTAGATTATGTCAGAACTGCACAAGCTAGTGGGAAGGCACTGGTTGCTCTCATAAATGAAGTTTTGGATCAGGCTAAGATTGAATCTGGTAAGCTAGAGCTCGAGGAAGTGCAGTTTGATCTACGAGCCATCTTGGATGATGTGTTGTCACTATTTTCTGGGAAGTCTCAGGACAAAGGAGTAGAGGTGAGATGCTTGTATCTTACCGACTCATCCTATTCCCTCCACCTCCTCTCCTCACTCATATGTTTCTAGTTTAACCTTCATATGGTGTTCTTCCAAGAGTCTAATGAGAAATCAATTTGTTGATGAGTGCAGTTGGCTGTTTACATCTCTGATAGAGTCCCTGATATGCTAATTGGTGATCCTGGGAGATTTAGACAAATCATCACCAACCTTATGGGAAACTCAATAAAAGTATGTGGTTGGTTCTCCTTTAATGCATATAAAACTTGTTGTGATTTGAGATTTTTTTTTTCTTTAAATTTAGTGTAGTTTTATCTGGACTATGCTTTGGTATCAATTAACTTATAATTTACTTGTCGTCGCAGTTCACTGAGAAAGGGCACATCCTTGTTACAGTTCATCTTGTGGAGGAGGTGATTGATTCTATAGAAGTTGAGACAGAATCATCATCAAAGAACACTTTGAGCGGTTTTCCTGTTGCAGATAGATGCCAGAGCTGGAAAGGATTTAGAACTTTCAGTCAAGAAGGATCCATGCATCCTTTCTCTGACAGCATTAATCTTATTGTATCGGTTGAAGATACAGGAGTAGGAATCCCCCCAGAAGCACAGTCTCGTGTTTTTACTCCTTTTATGCAAGTGGGCCCTTCTATTTCCCGAACACATGGTGGCACGGGCATTGGACTAAGCATAAGCAAGTGTTTGGTTGGTTTAATGAAAGGAGAAATTGGTTTTGTTAGCATTCCTAAGATTGGTTCCACTTTTACTTTTACTGCTATTTTCACTAGTGGCTGCTCTAGCTCAAAGGAGTACAAAAGCCAGCAAATCAACTGCCAGTCTAATACTGTTTCCTCAGAGTTTCATGGGATGAGAGCATTAGTTATGGATCCTAGACCTGTCCGTGCCAAGGTATCAAAATATCATATCCAACGGCTGGGAATTCATGTTGAAGTAGTTTCTGATTGGAAACAAGGTTTATCTAGCATAAGCAGGGCAAATAATGCAATCCACGTGGTTCTCATTGAACAAGAAGTTTGGGATAGGGATCTAAAGAGTTCAGGTCTTTTCATGGAGAAAATAGGCCCCGGTTCTCCTCCAAAGGTATTCCTTTTGTCTAATTCTATAAATTTTTCCAGAGGAAATACTACTCCTGGTGCCTATGACTTGACCGTCATCTCGAAGCCCTTGAGGGCTAGCATGTTAGCAGCATCTCTACAACGAGCCATGGGCATTGGGAACAAAGGGAATCCCTGTAATGGAGAGTTACCTAGCTTGTCTCTTCGGAATCTTCTTCTTGGGAGAAAAATTCTAATTGTCGATGACAACAATGTCAACCTGAAAGTTGCTGCTGGTGCACTGAAAAAATACGGAGCTGATGTGGTTAGTGCAACAAGAGGAATAAAGGCTATTGAACTGCTGACACCACCTCACCACTTTGATGCCTGTTTCATGGATATCCAAATGCCAGAAATGGATGGGTATGTAATCCTACGGCGTGTCATGATTCTAGAACTTTGTTTTGCAATTCTGATCTGGAAATTGAGTTTTGAAACCTTAAGAATAAGATAACAAAATACGTGACAGTTTTTTTCTCCAGTCAGTGCAATGAGCATTGAAGATGCCTTCTGTGATGTCTTATCTTTAATGGATGCTGTTTGCGTCTCAGTGTTTCTCGATTATATTCTCAGTCATGTTCATTGCTAATAGTTTTTTCTTCGTCTCCCAACAGATTTGAAGCTACGAGGAGAATTCGGGATGTGGAACAGAATATCAATAATCATATTAAATTTGGAGAAATTTCAGTGGATGATTACAACAGTGTTTCAAACTGGCATGTACCCATTTTGGCTATGACAGCAGATGTTATCCAAGCTACACACGAGGAATGCCTACGGTGTGGAATGGATGGATATGTGTCAAAACCATTCGAAGCTGAGCAGTTATACCGGGAAGTTTCACGATTTTTCCATTAGGCATTATTAGATCAGAAACTGTTTGAAGAACATCTGCTCATGACTTGGCATGGGCACTAATGGGACTGCCTGTACTTTGGCATTCTTTGCGGTACCTCAATAATTTCAGATTATTCCCAACAGTGAGTTCCTTACCCTCATTTCAAAAACTCTGAATTCTCAAGTATTTCCACTCATAAGGTTTTCCTCATGGTTTTGCTTGATGTACCTATGCTTGACCATTCAATTACTTTTTCAAACTTTTACAAAAACTAAAAACGTCATGTTTATCTGTTTTACCGATCTGTTGACATGTATGTGATGGTTGATGTTTTTGCAGGGAAACATTTGTTTTTGTTGCAGAGTGTACATAGAATCATGCTTGAATATAGGGATTGAGTTTTCTTGTAGTTTTACAATTAAGATGGCAAAGCCTGTTGATCCTTTTGTTTTGATTTGTAAAGTTGGTCATTCCAATTCCAAGTCCTTTTCAGCAGGGTTGGTAAATTGAGATGTCTGTGCAGTAAGAACTAATTGACTTTGGGGTTAAAAAGCAGTTTGCTAATGGAAATGGAGGGAAGAAACCCAGTTCCAAGTCCTGGAGTGTGTTCATAGAAAATTGCAGCAATCCTCGTTGTGTTAGTAATGAAAACTCCTGCAAAATTAAAGCTGTTTTTTTCTGAACATTATTTATTGTATCATAGTGACCAAATTGAATTGAAAGAATTGAAGATTGCTTGCTTCTCAGCTATTGAAGGGGAAGATTGCACCCTTGTACATTAACCTTGTATTCATAATGATTGATTACTCCTTTACCTTTTTGTTAAGCTTTCTTCTTACATGTTTAGTAGTTAATAATATTATGAACGCAGCACAAAAATATGCTTGAAAATCAAATCATTATAAATTATTAATATATTAAAGTTTATTATAGAATATTTTATGACATTGAAAAATAGGAATTCATGGAAGTAGAAGAGAAAAGGTGACAAAATGCATCCATTTGAATTTATCTATCACCCTTTTTTTTTTTTTCAAAAAAGGAACATAACAGGGGTATAGCCGCTTTCATCAGCAACAAGTCTGGCCCATCAAAAGTACAAACACCAATTGACCATGACGCTACAAGTCAGGCAACCCCGTTTCCCTCTCTATGGTTGTGCACCACAGGACGATGAACAAGTAGTTTAATCCGGCTGATGATAGACCAATGAGCAAAATCCTCTGCAAGTCACTGAGCATCCCAACAACCTCCAAACCAAACGTGGAGCACCCAGATTTCAGGTGTGAGAAAGTCCCTCCAAAAACACCCTAACTTCTTCGCTAATCCAGTGATCTACTCAATCCCTTAATACCACTTTTATAATGAAAACTACAATATGCATGCACTACGCATTGCAGACTTAAGTCGGATTTTTAAGTATGATACATGTTCTATATGTAATTATTTTATTTTAACTAAATAATTTTAAAATTTCACTTGTCAAAATCATGTAAAATTGATAAAATAAAATAAAATATTTAAAAACATTCTGTCACATAAAATAACATAACTTGAATTTTTAACACGAAGAATTATATAGATTTATACTACTTTACCGTAAAAAAATGAGAACACAGTACAAACAACTAATTTTTTATTTAATTGCAAATTATATGAAAATATGTTATGAGTTAAAATATGACATGAACAAAAAAAATATTTTCTAAATTAAATTACAGTAATAAATTATACAAAACACAATATAAGACAAAAATAATAGAAACGTAATTGACATATCTGAATGTATCAAAATTTACATAAAATGATTTAAATTTAAGATTAAATCATGATTTCACCCTTAAATTATCATACTTTTCTAATATCTAATTTTTTTGCCTAAATTAAAAAATAATTTATGTCAATATAACTCAATACCATATTTATCCCTCAAAATAATATATTTCATTTTGGGAAAAGTAGTTTGAATTTTTTGGCCTAAATCTTTTTTCCCAAACAGTTTTATTAACCCTTGAACTATATTACTTTACCAAGATTAATTAATGTTCAATATAACTTAATACCATATTTATCTCTTAAAACGGCTCAAAACTAATTATCCACCATGTTAAATTGCTATAGATTATATAACTTTTCATTGTCTTAAAATACTCTAATCCCATATTCATATTTATCTCCAAATATATATAAAAATATCTTTTTAAAAATTGATACTATTATAAAATAAAAGATAGAGCGTAAAAGCAAAGAAAATAGGAGAGCAAAAGAGAGAGAGCGTATTTTTATTGATCAATGAGGATATTTACAAAGCTTATCTTAAGTCTCTATTTATAGGCATAAGAAGCATAAATAAAGTAGATGGCTATTAGAATTTAAAGTACGTCAAAACTTATCGTGATCTTGATCGACATTCACTTAATAAGATATTCATAACATTCACCTTTAGATGTCCGTTGGTAGATAATGTGTAACAACCCATTTTTCAGTGAAATTGGAACAGTGATTTCAGGACCACAAATCCGACCCAAAAATAAGGTTTATTTTTATTTCATTAAATGGTCCGTACTATAATAGGCATGTTGTGTGAAAAATTTGATACAAAAATTTTATCGATTAAGTGTTTAATTTTGAGAAGGACTAAATCGCATAAAATGCGAAAGTTAAATTCTAGTAGCTATAAGGATCAAATAGCTATGGAATTCAAAACTTAAGGTCCTTACATGGTAATTAGACCATTAAGAAAAGTATGTAGATTTTTCTTGGTGACTCATCCATGGAAATATAGAAAAAGAGCAAGGACTAAATTGGAGATAGTAAAATACCTAATCAATTAAAAGATGAAAAGAAAATATATCATCTTATTTTCATCATCTTCAACCTAAAGACACACGGAAACCTTAGGAGAGAGAGAAGAAACTTTTAAGGCTTAATTGGGTAAGTTTCCTTATCTCGTTTTTAGTAATTTTGATATTTTTGAAATCAGGATAGCTTAATCTCTCTACTTGAGGGATTAATTTGAAAAGTTATCAAGGTATGAAAAATGGGTCATGGATTTATATGCTGGAAATTAGAAATTTATGGTAGAAAATGAAAGATTATTGGTAGATAAACTACTTTTACAAAGTGATTTTTGATGAAAACATGATTTAGGGATTAAAATGAAAATTTGTAAAATTTGATGAAAATTTTGAAGTTTTATGAATACATGTGCTGCATAAATTGTAATGGGGGCTTTGGTTAGGCTTGGAATAGGATGTAATTTGCACAAGTTTTGTGACAACCCGAATTAGGGCCTAATCGAAATAGTGGTTTTGTGACCACAAATCCGAGATAGAAATAATTGTTTTATAATTATTTTGGGGTTTATGATATGATTGCATGATTGTGTGAAAATTTCATGATGAAATTCTATGCCTAAAGTGCTTAAATTGAAGGTAGGGACTAAATCGAATAAGTTGCAAAATTTGCATCCCGGAAGTTTTTAGTATGAAATTGTTTTGGAATATTAATTAGGAGGTCTTAAATAGCAATTTGACCAATTTTAAGTTCATGGACAAAATTAGGACATGGAAGGAATTTTGAAAGTTTAGTAAGGAGGGCATTTTGGTCATTTGGATATTAAATGAAATAAAATGGGAAAAATAACACAAAATTGATCATCATCCTCCTTAGTTGCTGCCGAATTCTCACTCTCTCCATAGCTAGGGTTTCTTCAATTTTCAAGCTCCATAGTAAGTGATTCCAAGCCCCGTTTTTAATGTTCTTTACGTTTTTGGAATCCCGGAAGCTCGATTAAGCTTATGCTAGTAATAATTTAACCTAGGGTTCATATTTGGAAAAATACCCATAGGTGAAATTTGTGTATTTTGATGTTTTATGATAGAATATGAGGTTTTAAATTATGTTAAATAACTTGTGCTACTTGGTTTTAAGTGAAAACGAGTAAAACGGCATAATCGGTAAAAATACCTATTGTTCATAACTATATGATAGAGTGAGAATTTGATGTTGTTGTAGAAGAGAAAAATGTTCAGCATATCATAAAATATAAGAATAAGGGCTGAAATTAAATTCCCGAGCCTAGGGGCAAAATTGTAATTTTGTAAAGTTAGGGGCAAAATGTAATTTTTCCATGATGTGATTTTGGATTGAAATAAATAGTATGAGTATTAAATGAGCTAAATGTGTTATTATAGATCAAGAAAGACGAAATTGATCTCGAGCAGGGAAGGAAAAAGTTTTGGACTAAATTGCAAAATTTCCACATTTTGCACCAAGGTAAGTTTGTATGTAAATATTACAATAATTTCATGTACATTCTTATATTTCAGCCTATTATATAAATATACTAGCTGATGTTAAAATATAAATCGACTATTGGAAGAATGGAAATAAATATAGAGAGAGATCCGGTTGAACATTGGAGAGATCGAATGAAATAGAGGGCGTAGCTAGGTCACATGTATGATGCTGAGTGCACATCATGTGTACAAGAAAGCTACGAGACACCTCAGTAGTAGCTAGGTCACATGTGTGATACGAGATGTATCCCATGTAGACAAGAGAGCTACGTGAAAGATAAATGTAGCTAGGTCGCATGCGTGATTCCAAGTGAAGGACACCATGTAGACAAGAGAGCTACGAGACAAATCGGTTAGGTCGCATGAGTGGTACTAAGTGTTCACCATGTGTACAAGAGAGCCGAACTAAACGAAGTATGATGGTGGGGGTGTGTCTTTGAAACCATTAAATATCGAGGATTGATCCGAATTTTTCAACGGGATAGTTTTGTGGTGATATTGTGGTTTGGACCTACACTTATGGTGAATGAAATGTGGTGAAAATGATTTGTGGTATATACATATATAAGATAAAATGAGGTTAGCATAAAGAATGTGTGAAAGAGTGAAATTAGCATTAAAACTGTTTTTAGATGGTAGCAGTGACGTGATTTTGAAAAATCACCAAAATAGGAAGAATACAATTAGAGGTTGAATGAGATGTGAAATTAAATTTTAATGAGTCTACTTTCATATAAAAGAAACAGAGCAAGCAAAGGAATTCTATATTTTGAGATATTTATAATTGTATGTGACTTGCTCAGGATGAATACGTGATCCCCTATTCCAACTTTGAAAAATCATTAAAATTGTACAAAGCAAATTAAGAAATATAGTTTACATGCCTAAATTCCTTATTGAGACTAGTTTTAAATGAAACAGACATCAGGGTTTTTGAATTGTGTACTGAGAGAAATTCAATTCAGTAGCGAACAGAGGTCAGATCAGTCGAGCTGTGTAACAGGGAAACTTTAACTAATAAACTGTACTAATCGGCTGAACCAAAATTATAGAAAAAATTAGCAAAAAGCTTTATGAGTCTAGATTCAGGAAATTTTACAGATTTGAATTTCGAGTTTTGTAACTCGAGTTATGATTTATTTAGTGAATATGACACAGCAGAGATAGCTTAATTAAAATGGAATGAATAGTGAAGTTAAAGTAGATATACTTGAATTGTTGTGTAAACATGTTAGATTCTTTAATTAGTATTTACATACTTACTTACTAAGCTATAAGCTTACTTTGTTTCTCTCTTTTGTCTTATAGTGTCCTTGACTTGCTCGGGAGTTAAGGATCGTGAAGATCTACCCGCACTATCATACTTTAGGGTATTTGAACTAAACGTTTTGAATTATGGCATGTATAGTAGGCTTAATTATTTTGTTACGTGTCATATTTGTCTAGGTTTAAAATATTAGTTACAAAGACTCGACAAGCTACTTTGTACAAGCCATTAAAGTTGGCTAATATTGTTCAAGACATATGTTATCGATGCACTATCAAATTGGATGACATATTTATATCTCTGTTATGTTTAATGGTATGTGTTATGTTCGGTAATACCTTGTATCCTGTTCCAATGACGTGTATGGGTAAGGGTGTTACATTTAGTGGTATCGAGCTATGGTTTAGTTGGTTCTCGGACTAATAAAGTGTGTGTAAAAGTCTAGCTATACATGCTATAAAAATATTGTGATAGTGTGGTGACTCTGATTATTCTAAAGCGTGTTTTGTTTTAATATAGTAATGGATCCTCAAGGAGGCTGCGGTGATGATGTTGCTAGTAATGTGCCGGCTCCCGCACAAGGGACCGCTTTGTGGAAAGTAGACTGAGACATTGAGACAAGGAGATGAGGCTCGGGATGCCTTTCTCCAAATGATGAACAATTGGTATCTTGAATTTATTCGAGCAAATCCAAATGCTCAACCTCCTCCACCCTCCTATACCTCGGGCGATTCTCAGTAGTGCTCAAGGTATAGATTTGGTAAGAATGAACAAGCCTCCGGTTGACAAGATTCAAAAACAAGGGCCAAGAGTTTAGAGCAAAGGTCGATGATGATCCCGAGAAAGCGGAATTCGGCTTGAAAATTCTACCGTGTATTTGATGAGCTCTCATGTACACCGAGGAATGCTTAAAGTGTCTTGTATCACTTTTGAGAGATTGACTACCACCGGTGGAAGACTTTGGTTGCGATGGTGCCAAAAGAAAAAGTTACTTGGGATTTCTTCCGGAAGAATTTAGAAAGAAATACATAAGTCGCGATCTATTGATCAAAACGGAAGGAGTTTCTTGAATTGAAGCAGGGAAAATGTCGTAGCAGTATGAAGCGAATTTGTAAGACTAAGCAAGTATGCCCGGAATGTGTGTCCACCGAGGCCATTATGTGTAGAAGATTTGAAGATGGGCTGAATGAGGACATTAAAGTGCTTGTAGGAATTTTGGAGTTGAAAGAATTTGTAGTATTGGTTGATCGAGCTCTTAAAGTCGAAGAATTGAACAAAGAAAGAAGAAAAGTCGCTATTGAGGCCCGAGATGTCGAAAAAGATAGATAAGCAAGCCATTTCAATCTCAACCAAAGAGGTCCAAAGAGACAAACCCTCGAATGACAGTTTCAATTGGGGATTCACAGAGATCGTGGTAGAGCATATTCGGGTCTAAAGCTCAAGCTACTTGGTGGCAAGTGTGGGTAATGTGCGACCTAGAAAGCCCGAGTGTCAAAGAATGTGGCGAGCAACATTATGGTGAGTGTTGGGGACCGAGCGAGCTTGTTTCAAGTCGGTTCTCATGAGCATTTTATTAGAGATTGTCCGGAGAAAGTTAAAGAAGAAAGATTTGAGTGCTAGATGAATACCACCGCTAGTAGAGGTAGACCACCGAGAAATATTGGAGGTGGGACTAGTAGTAAAACTGTGATGAAAGATTTAACGGCAAGATCGAAGCTAGAGCACTGCTAGAGCTTATGCTATATGTGCCCGAGAAGATGCATCATCTCCGATGTCATTCTTGGTACATTTCTCTCTATGATACTATTGTTATTGCATTGATTGATCCCGGTCCACTCATTCCTATATTTGCATGAATTTAGTATCCAATAAAAAGTTGCTGTTGAATTTATCGAGTTTACGATTAAAGTGTCGAACCCTTAGGCCAATATGTGCTAGTTGACAAGGTTTGCAAGAATTGCCCATTAATGATTCAAGGTCACTTTGCTTTTCCGCCAACTTGATGTTGTTACCATTTGGTGAGTTTGACGTTATCTTGGGAATGGACTGGTTAACATTGTATGATGCTAAGGTAGATTGTAAACAAAAGACACTAGAGTTGAAATGTGAAAATGGAGAAATTACGTGGGTTGAAACAGATGAATCAAATAAATTGCCTATGGTGATTTCGCACATGTCTGCACGTAAATACATGAGAAAAGGGTGTGAAGCTTATCCGCTTATGTAATGAATATTGAGTTGCCTCAACTGAAATTTGAATCGATCTGATAGTCTGTGAGTTTCGGATGTATTTCGGAGGAATTGCAGGTTGCCTCCGAACAGAGAGATAGATTTTGCCATTGATTTGTTGCTTGCATGCACCGATCTCGATTGCTCTATATAGAATGGCTCATTGAATTAAAAGAATTGAAGGCTCGATTGCAGGAGTTAACAGACAAGGGGTTTGTGAGACCGAGTTTCTCTCCACAGGGTGCTCTGTATTATTAGTAAAGAAGAAGGATGGTTCAATGAGACTTTGCATTGATTACCGTCGACAATAAGGTGACTATAAAGAACAAGTACCCATTGCCGAGGATTGATGATTTATTCAATCGGTTAAAGGGGCTCTGATGTTTTCAAAGATTGATTTGAGGTCCGGTTACTACCGGTGAGAGTTAAGGAGTCGATGTGCGAAAACCGCCTTTAGGACAAGGTATGGACATTATGAGTTTCTTGTGATGCCTTTCGCTTAACAAATGCTCCAGCTATATTTATGGACTTAATGAATCGGATCTTAGGCCATATTTGGATAAGTTTGTAGTAGTGTTTATAGATGACATTTTAATTTATTCTCGAGATGAGTCGAACATGCGAACACTTGAGAACTATATTGCAGATCTTGAGAGAAAAGAAACTGTTTGCCAAGTTTAGTAAAAGTGAGTTCTGGCTTCATGAAGTCGGATTTTTGGGGCATATAGTCTCAGGTGATGGTATTCGGGTGGATCCAAGCAAGATTTCTGCGATCGTTGATTGGAAACCGCCCAAGAATGTATCCGAGGTTAGAAGCTTTTTAGGCTTAGCCGGGTATTATAGACGTTTTGTTGAAGGATTTTCGATGATTGCCTCTCCTATGACTAAGTTGTTGCAAAAGAATGTTAAGTTTGAATGGACTGATAAATGTCAACAAAGTTTTGAAAAGTTGAAAGCACGATTGACTGAAGCACCAATTTTAGTACAGCCGAGTCAGGAAAGGAGTTCGTAATTTATAGTGATGCATCATTGACAGGCCTTGGATGTGTGTTGATGCAAGAGGGTAAAGTGGTAGCTTATGCTTCGAGACAGTTAAAACCGCATGAGAAGAACTATCCTACACATGATTTGGAACTAGCCGCTGTTGTTTTTGCCTTGAAGATTTGGCGACATTATTTGTACGGTGAAAAATGCGAATTTTACGGATCACAAAAGTTTGAAGTACTTGATGAATCAAAAGGATCTGAATCTGCGGCAAGATGGCTTGAATTATTAAAGGATTATGATCTAGTGATTGATTATCATCCGGGAAAAGCAAATGTAGTTGCTGACGCCTTGAGCAGAAAATTTCTTTTTACTTTGAGAGCCATGAACACGGGGTTAGTATTGTCTGATGATGGGTCAATCTTAGCAGAGATGAGAGCTAAACCGTTATTTCTCTAGTTGATTTGTGATGCTCAAAAGAATGATAGTGAGTTGCGGATCAAGAGAACTCAATGCGAATCAGGTTACGACTCAGATTTTCGAGTTGGACCAGATGACTGTTTGATGTTTCGAGACAGGATATGTGTCGAAAAAGCGATAAATTGATTGAGAAAATATTACATGAGGCGCACAATGGCTGTTTATCAGTTCATCTGGTAGCACAAAATGTATAATGATTTAAAGAAGGCAGTATTGGTGGCGGTATGAAAAGGACATTTCGAATTTGTAACCAAGTGTTTGATCATCAACAAGTAAAAGTTGAACATCAAGTGCCTTGAGGATTACTTCAACGGTAATGGTGCACGAGTGGAAATGGGACAAGATTACCATGGATTTTGTAACGGTTTGCCTTTAACTCCTAAAAGAAGGATCTTTGTTTGGGTAGTGGTTGATAGATTAACAAAGTCACCCACTTTATACCAAGACGCACCGATTACTCACTTGATAAATTAGCGAATTATATATTGCTGAAATTGTGAAGTTGCACGAGTACCTATGTCTATAATATCGAGATAGAGATCCAAGATTTACCTCGAGATTTTGGAAAAAGTTACAAGAAGCTTTGGGTTCAAAATTGAACTTTAGTACCGCATTTCATCCACAAACAGATGGTCAAACGGAAAGAGTAATCCGGTACTCGAAGATATGCTTAGATCTTGTGTTTTAGAATTTGGAGGTAGTTGGGAGAAATATCTATCTTTGATTGAGTTTGCCTACAATAACAGCTTATCAATCAAGTATACAAATGGCACCGTCTGAAGCCTTGTATGGTCGTAAGTGTCGACTCCTTTATATTGGACCGAGCTTAGTGAGAAAGCAGATTCATGGAGTTGATCTAGTTAAAGAAACCAAGAGAAAATAAAAGTAATTCGGGATTGCTTGAAAGTCGCTTCAGATCGACAAAAGTCATATCTGATTTAAAAAGAAAAGAGATTGAATTTCAGGTGGGTGATAAAGTGTTCTTGAAGGTGTCACCATGGAAAAAGATTTTGAGATTTAGTCGAAAAGGCAAGTTGAGTCCGCGTTTTATTGGGCCGTACAAGATTACTGAGAGAATTGGACCAGTGGCATATCGGTTGGCCTTATCGGCGAGTTAGAAAGAATTCATAACGTGTTTCATGTATCAATGTTGCGACGTTATCGTTCGATCCTTCACATGTGATTTCCCAACGAAATTGAGATTCGATCGGATATGACCTATGAGGAGGAACCAATAAAGATTTTGGCTCGAGAGGTTAAGCAGTTAAGAAATAAAAGTATAGCTTTAGTGAAAGTATTGTGGCACAGACATGGGATAGAAGAGGCTACGTGGGAACTGAGGAAGCTATGAGGAAACAAGACCCAAACCTCTTTACAAGAAGATTTTGGGACGAAAATCTCAAAAGGGGGAGAATTGTGACAACCCGAATTAGGGCCTAATCGGAATAGTGGTTTTGTGACCACAAATCCGAGATAGAAATAATTGTTTTATAATTATTTTGGGGTTTATGATATGATTGCATGATTGTGTGAAAATTTCGTGATGAAATTCTATGCCTAAAGTGCTTAAATTGAAGGTAGGGACTAAATCGAATAAGTTGCAAAATTTGCATCCCGGAAGTTTTAGTATGAAATTGTTTTGGAATATTAATTAGGAGGTCTTAAATAGCAATTTGACCAATTTTAAGTTCATGGACAAAATTAGGACATGGAAGGAATTTTGAAAGTTTAGTAAGGAGGGCATTTTGGTCATTTGGATATTAAATGAAATAAAATGGGAAAAATAACACAAAATTGATCATCATCCTCCTTAGTTGCTGCGAATTCTCACTCTCTCCATAGCTAGGGTTTCTTCAATTTTCAAGCTCCATAGTAAGTGATTCCAAGCCCCGTTTTAATGTTCTTTACGTTTTGGAATCCGGAAGCTCGATTAAGCTTATGCTAGTAATAATTTAACCTAGGGTTCATATTTGGAAAAATACCCATAGGTGAAATTTGTGTATTTTGATGTTTTATGATAGAATATGAGGTTTTAAATTATGTTAAATAACTTGTGCTACTCGGTTTTAAGTGAAAACGAGTAAAACAAAGATAATCGGTAAAAATACCTATTGTTCATAACTATATGATAGAGTGAGAATTTGATGTTGTTGTAGAAGAGAAAATGTTCAGCATATCATAAAATATAAGAATAAGGGCTGAAATTAAATTCCCAAGCCTAGGGGCAAAATTGTAATTTTGTAAAGTTAGGGGCAAAATGTAATTTTTCCATGATGTGATTTTGGATTGAAATAAATAGTATGAGTATTAAATGAGCTAAATGTGTTATTATAGATCAAGAAAGACGAATTGATCTCAAAGCGGGGAAGGAAAAAGTTTTGGACTAAATTGCAAAATTTCCACATTTTGCACCAAGGTAAGTTTGTATGTAAATATTACAATAATTTCATGTACATTCTTATATTTCAGCCTATTATATAAATATACTAGCTGATGTTAAAATATAAATCGACTATTGGAAGAATGGAAATAAATATAGAGAGAGATCCGGTTGAACATTTGAGAGATCGAATGAAATAGAGGGCGTAGCTAGGTCACATGTATGATGCTTGAGTGCACATCATGTGTACAAGAAAGCTACGAGACACCCAGTAGTAGCTAGGTCACATGTGTGATACGAGATGTATCCCATGTAGACAAGAGAGCTACGTGAAAGATAAATGTAGCTAGGTCGCATGCGTGATTCCAAGTGAAGGACACCATGTAGACAAGAGAGCTACTGAGACAAATCGGTTAGGTCGCATGAGTGGTACTAAGTGTTCACCATGTGTACAAGAGAGCCGAACTAAGCGAAGTATGATGGTGGGCTGTGTCTTGAAACCATTAAATATCGAGGATTGATCCGAATTGTTCAACGGGATGGTTTTGTGGTGATATTGTGGTTTGGACCTACACTTATGGTGAATGAAATGTGGTGAAAATGATTTGTGGTATATACATATATAAGATAAAATGAGGTTAGCATAAAGAATGTGTGAAAGAGTGAAATTAGCATTAAAACTGTTTTTAGATGGTAGCAGTGACGTGATTTTGAAAAATCACCAAAAATAGGAGGAATACAATTAGAGGTTGAATGAGATGTGAAATTAAATTTTAATGAGTCTACTTTCATATAAAAGAAACAGAGCAAGCAAAGGAATTCTATATTTTGAGATATTTATAATTGTATGTGACTTGCTCAGGATGAATACGTGATCCCCTGTTCCAACTTTGAAAAATCATTAAAAATTGTACAAAGCAAATTAAGAAATATAGTTTACATGCCTAAATTCCTTATTGAGACTAGTTTTAAATGAAACAGACATCAGGGTTTTTTGAATTGTGTACTGAGAGAAATTCAATTCGTAGTGAACAGAGGTCAGATCAGTCGAGCTGTGTAACAGGGGAAACTTTAACTAATAAACTGTACTAATCGGCTGAACCAAAATTATAGAAAAAATTAGCAAAAAGCTTTATGAGTCTAGATTCAGGGAAATTTTACAGATTTGAATTTCGAGTTTTGTAACTCGAGTTATGATTTATTTAGTGAATATGATGCAGCAGAGATAGCTTAATTAAAATGGAATGAATAGTGAAGTTAAAGTAGATATACTTGAATTGTTGTGTAAACATGTTAGATTCTTTAATTAGTATTTACATACTTACTTACTAAGCTATAAGCTTACTTTGTTTCTCTCTTTTGTCTTATAGTGTCCTTCGGCTTGCTCAGGAGTTAAGGATCGTGAAGATCTACCCACACTATCATACTTTAGGGTATTTGAACTAAACGTTTTGAATTATGGCATGTATAGTAGGCTTAATTATTTTGTTACGTGTCATATTTGTCTAGGTTTAAAATATTAGTTACAGTACTCGACAAGCTACTTTGTACAAGCCATTAAAGTTGGCTAATATTGTTCAAGACATATGTTATACGATGCACTATCAAATTGGATGACATATTTATATCTCGGTTATGTTTAATGGTATGTGTTATGTTACGGTAATACCTTGTATCTGTTAAATGACGATAGCAGGTAAGGGTGTTACAAGTTTCATTTTCCGAGCCTAAGGACAAAATCAAAATTTATGAAAAAGTTAGGGGCAAAATGGTAATTTTTTCTAGGACGTAAATTGAGTCCATTTAAATATGAAATGTGTGAAATTGATGGTTAAATGCATTTATATAGATCTGGACAACACTAATTCGAGGTTAGATCGAGGAAAAGAAAAGGTTTCGAATTAGTAGATTTCTAAAGCGAACAAGTGTCGAGGTAAGTTCTTGTAACTTAGCCGAACTTGTAAATATGTTTAATTGAATGTTGTGCTTGTATGTAATGTGACTTATATTGATATGATTTATTTGATTGTTATGATGAATGTTTGAATACATGCTTGAAATGATGATAAAGGGGTAAGTCCCAATTGAATACTAGATTCCGATGATCATATGCACTTTCCCGAAACTTATAAGGTCCTGCATTTGATGCGGACGGGATTTAGCTCGGACGAGTAATCCCATTGACCTTGTTATAGAAAGGATTTAGCCCAGACTGGTAATCCCTATATAATAATTCTTGAGCATACGTTATGATTAGGGTTTAGCCTGGACTAGTAATCCTAATCGAGCTCCCCTGAGCTTACGTTGTATAAAGGGTTTAGCCTAGACTGGTAATACTATTATAAGATATGTGGCTCGAGAGAGTGTTTCTTGATTAAGTACCCTAATGGGTACCCTTGAATAAGAAATTGACGGATTATTGAATCATACACTTCGAGTGTACTACTTAAGCATCCATCGGAATTCAATGATTCAATAGGCATAAAACTCTTGACATGACATGAAAATATTGAGATGAAATGATAATGACTTGAAAGAATATTGCTTGATGAGCTCATCTATGTTACTTGATTGATATGAAGATGTAATATCCTGATTTTGGGCCTAGTCAGAATAGTGGTTTCGTGACCACAAAATCTGAGATAGAAATAATTATTTTATGATTATTTTAAGGTCTATGATATGATTGCATGATTGTGTGAAAATTTCGTGAAGAAATTTTATGCATAAAGTGCTTAAATTGAAATTAGGGACTAAATCGAATAATTTGCAAAACTTGCATTCTAGAAGTTTCTAGTATGAAATTTTTTTGAAATATTAATTAGAAGGTCTTAAATAGCAATTTTACCAATTTATAAGTCTATGGACAAAAATTGGACATGGATGGAATTTTGGAAAGTTTAGTAGTAAGGGCATTTTGGTCATTTAGGGGTAAAATGAATTAAAATACAAAATTAAAAGCCAATTTTGCTCATCTTCAACCCCATGACCGAATATAGCAAGGAGAAACCGTGGCTAGGGTTTTTCAAGCTTCCAAGCTCGATTGTAAGTCCGTTCTAGCCTCGTTTTTAATGATTTTTACATTTTTGGAGTCCGGTAACTTGATTTAGCTTATTCTAGCAATAATTTAACCTAGGTTTTATATTTGGAAAAATAACCATAGGTGAAATTTGTGTATTTTGGTGTTTTATGATAGAATATGAGGTTTTAAATTATGTTAGACAACTTGTGCTACTCGGTTTTAAGTGAAAACGAGCAAAAGGGCTTAATCGGTAAAAATACCTAATAGTCATAAGTACATGTTAGAGTGAGAATTTGATGTTTCCATAGAAGGGAAAAATGATCAGCATGTCATAAAACATAGGAAAATAGGCTGAAGTTTAATTTACGAGCTTTGGGGCAAAAGTGTAAATATGCAAAAGTTTAGGGGCAAAATTGTAATTTTGCCAAAATATGATTTTGGGTCAATTTGAATAATGTGAGTCCTAATTATACTATATTTTAAATGATAGAGCAAGGAAAACTGAAATTCGGGCTAAAATGGAAAAATACCAAGTTGTGGACGAAATGGTAAAAGTAGCCATTTTCGCATACGAGGTAAGTTTATATGTAAATGTTGGTAACATAGTTATTATTTTAAATGTTTTTATGTTATTTAAATGATATGATAATTATTATGAAATATTATACTCGTGATAATTGTTTGATAATATGTCAAATTGTGTGATATACTTGGAAAATGTGAAATACTACCGAGTATCGGTATCGGCATTCCTAGAAGATGGTGGAGACACATGATTGGGAAAAAGGTCCCGTTGAACCTTAGGAATGGATTAGGATACAAGTGACATGTCACTAGGATATTTGGGCATCCGAACTCGTTGAGTTGAGTCTGAGTTCACTTATGGATGCGAATGTCCGAACTCGTTGAGTTGAGTCCGAGTTCGAGAGATGTAACTAGGCATCCGAGCTCGTTGAGTTGAGTCCGAGTTCACTTGTGGATGCGAACGCCCGAGCTCGTTGAGTTGAGTCCGAGTTCGCTTATGGGCGGGTTACATGGTAACTTGGCTACATATGTGCCACTTATGTGCAAACTTTCCATGTATCTGAATTATATTCCGATGTGTTCAACGGGTAAAGTTCTACTCAAATGGAGGAATACTAGAGATGAAAGGGACGTATTGGCGAGTGTTGTGAAATGGATACTTTGAACAGGTATGTACTTAACCCTCGGGTTGAAAAATCGATATAACAATAATATGGTAAGATGATAAATGAAAATATGATATGAATGTCTTGGTGATGATTATGCAAATGATGTTTTATGTTTGCTTATATGGTTATGTTACTTGCTATTTGCATGTGAACTTACTAAGCATTTATGCTTACTCCATCCTTTTCATTCCTTGTAGTTTTGACAAGCCATTTCGTAAATCGGAACGGTCGGAGGTTCGCTCACACTATCTGTATACCATCTTGGCATAATGGCTTGTATATTTTGAGTATGGCATGTATAGCATTATAATCATTTTGTATATATGGTCTTATGATATGGTTATTGAGTGGTATGGAAATGCTTGGTAATGATTAGCCATTGGAATGGCTAATCATGATCATATTTGGTGTTATGTATGTCAAATTGCTAGCTAATCCATGGAAACCATGAAATAGGTAAAATTTACCATAAAATAGATTCTAACAGCAGCAGTGATGTAAATTTGAAAAATCACTAAAAATAGTATAAATGGAATTAAATGATGAGTATGTTATAATATTGAAGCTTAATGAGTCTATTTTCATATGGATTGAACAAAATAGGTATATGAATTATATTTTATGAGATATTTGAATTTTTGTGAAACAGGGCCAGAGTGATTTCTGGATCCCCTGTTCTGATTTTAAAAATTTATCATAAATTGTAAAAATATAATTAGAAGTCATTATTTATATGTAAAGATTCCTTATTGAGTCTAGTTTTAAGAGAAACAAACTTCATAGTCATTGAAATTCTTTACAGAGAGATATCTGATTCGTAATACATAGAGGTCAGAGCAGTCGAAACCTAAAACAGGGGTTAATTTAACTAATAAACTGTACTAATTGGCTTGACAAAAAATTCTATAAAAAAATTATTAAATATATAAATGAGTCTATTTTCAGGGAAAATTTACAGAATTGGATTTCGAGTTTCGTAACTCGAGATATGAATTTTTAAGCAACTGTGACGCAGATTGCTAGTTTAACTGGAAATTTTAAAAATAAATTGTTTGAGCTGTTTAAGTAATGAATTAAGTCTGTTAACACCTCGTGTTCGACTCCGTCGACGGTCTCGGGTACGGGGCGTTACAGAAGATTTTGGTGACTAACATGTTTGATTGAATGTATGTGATTAGGCAATTTAGCCAAATGGATAGAAACATGGAATTGTATGCTTAGATTTAATAAATAAGATTGGTAAGTTTAGTTTCCATTATACAAACTTACTAAGCATGTAATGCTTACTCCATTTTATTTTTCCCCTGTTTTATAGTGCTCGGAAGTTCGTGAAGGTTGAAGATCACTAGAGCATCGTCACACTATCAACTAGTCATTTTGGGTATAATTAGTAAAAATTATTTTGGTATAATGGCATGTATAGGACAATTTTGCCAATAGTGACTTGAAATGTTATTTTGTAACTTAGCCATTGGAATGGCTAGGAATGGTTCATTTTGGTATGACTAAGTAGATTTTTATGATATATATATACACATGTGTTATGTTAAGAATATGTGATCAATGTTGTGAATGCCTAAGTTAAACTAAGGTAAGGTTGTGATCATGTATGCTTGTGGTGATATACCTTGTGAATGACGGAAATTGCCCAATTTGAATGCTTGAATTGGTTGGTATTGGATGTGTGTTTCAAGTGCAGGTCTTGGGTGAAATTTTGGGTGAGAAATAAAGTTAGAAATGGCTTCATTTTGTCCACACGGGCAGACACATGGGCGTGTGTCTAGACCGTGTGTGACACACGACTTGGTAACATTGGCATGTAGTTAGGCTGTATGTCCCCTGCACCTTAATTTTGAGAAACAGAATGCTCAGAATTAAGCACACGACAGAGCCTAGACCACGGGCTTGTGTCTTGGCCGTGTGAAACCTGCACCTAATTTCAAATCGAATTAATTAACCACACGGACTAGCACATGGACGTGTGGCATGGCCATGTGTGCAAGTCAGAGAGTTACACGGAGTCGGACACGGCAGTGTCTGCTGAGCCAATATTCGTCTCAATGGCTCAAAAATTACTTCTCGATTTTGCGCTTCTAGCAGTGTCTGCCGAGCCAATTTTCGCCCTTTGTGCAAATCTGTCCAAAATAATAAAAAATAATAAAAATTTATTATAAAATTAATTAAAATTCATTATGTTAATAATTTAAGTACAAAATAATTATTTTATAATATTTATATATTTTTCGACAATAATTTTACCAAAGCTGCATGAGTTTGAGTTAAAAAGGGCATGAAAAAGTGTGTATTTTGTGTTTGGAATTACCAGTCTAGGCTAAATCCTTTTTATGACATATGCTTTAAGGAGCTTGATCTAGATTACTTGTCCAGGCTAAATCCAATCCATAACATATATTCGAGAGGACTTATATCAGGATTACCCGTCTAGGCTGTTAATAGGATTACTCATCCGAGCTAAATCCCATCAGCAACAAATGCAGGACCTTATTCATTTCGGGAATATAACACCCCTAACCCATATTTGTCGTTAGAAAAGGGTTTTAGAGTATTACCAAAATATTTAGAACATTTTACAAATAATTTACATAGATTACTATTCATTTACCGAGATCATTCAAAATTTCCTTTAATTAGACCCTCGAGGTCCAATATGAGCATTAGAATCAAGTCAGGACTTAATCGGAAACTTATAAATTTTTTTGTGACATTTCAAAAATTTTCCAAGGTGCAGGGCTCACACACCTATGTGGTCTAGGGACATGCTTGTATGGTTAGGCAGTGTACTACACACGCCCATGTCCCTAACCCGTGTAACTCTCTGACTTTTAAGGCATGAAGAAATTGAAGTCACACGCCCGTGTGTTAAACCGTGTGGTGAATTTTATTTTCGAAATTTAGGTGTAGTTTTCACACGGCCATGTAACACGCCTGTGTTCAAGGCCGTGAAAACCACACGGCTGAGACACATGCCTGTGTCTCTACCCGTGTGCCAATTCTGAGCATTCTATTTCTTATTTTTAGGATGCAGGGGACACACGGCCTAACCACATGCCCATACAGCTAAGACACACACCTGTGTGTCTACCCATGTAGACAAAATAAGGCTATTTCCTAGCCTCATTTGTCATCCAAAACTTACCATTTTCCTGCACCAATACTCACAAACATATATCCACCAATCCAACATCATATTCACATAAAATTTGACATTAATCATATGGTATTATTTCATGCATCAATGGGTATAAACTTACTCTTATCATAAACTTATATGCTAACATAATTCCATCAAACCAATACACAATAAGCAATTGTATAATTACCAAAACATAACTTTTAAGAAAGCCAAATTAAATCATCACTAGCCACTCCAATGGCTAGATTACAAAACAAAAATTACAAGCCATCATTGGCCAAATAAGCTTATACATGCCATTATACCAAAATGAGATTTCTATTTGTACCATAATGAGATAGTGGATAGTGTGATGATTGCTCCGACTGACCTCCAACCTTCGAGAGCTTTGAGTACTATAAAACAAGAAAAATTAAACGGAGTAAGCATTTTATGCTTAGTAAGTTCGTATAACGGAAAATAAACTTACCGGTCATATTTATTAATAAAAGCATACATAAATTTACATTCCATCGATCTTGGGTATGTTACCTAAACACATACACTTATTCAACAAGTTAGTCACAGAATCTTATATGAATATCAAGTAAACATAGATGAGCACATAATCTCATATGAATATCAAGTAAACATAGATGAGCCTAGCACATTTGTAACACCCCAAACCCGGCCCAGACGTTATGGCCTGAATTTGGCGATGTCACATGATAGGGCGTTTGAAAACTAAGTTTCTACGATAAATCCATTTCTGTTTAATTACTTTTCTTATATCTTATTATTTCCAAAATCCTTACTCGTTTAATCGATTGTTCTAAACATAATTCGTCTCCAAAGCTTTTAAAATAGTTTTGAGTAAATTGTGTGTTTAGAGAAAACTTTGCCTTTTTGAAAACCGAGTTTTCCTACGTCTAGCAGTTATAAATCCATAAAAATAAATAAAACCAAATTTAAGCAAAAGTCCCAAAAAGTCCCCAAATTAGATCCAAATAAACCACGATAATTAAAACCATAAATCACAAATTATAAATCGTAAAAGTCCAAAAACTGTGGTCACCGTCGAGTCCTCCGCTGCACCAATCCGGCTAGGTCTATGGATTACCTGTGCACATTAAATAGCGAGGGGTGAGTTTACGTAAACTCAGTGTGTAATCCCACAGAAAACAAATAGCAGTAAGCACAGTGTACAGTCAAAAACAGTCTTGAGCTTAGTATCAGTAGCGTTGGGCCTTAGCCCAACTCAGTATTAGTATCAGTATGCACTAGGGCCTTAGCCCATCACAGTATCAGTAACAAATATACAGTATTCAGTAACCAAGTCCTACCCAACCAGCATCTATGCACTATCTCCATCCAACCCTACACTCCATGTGGGGATTCAATCAACCCACTTATCCCTACACTCCAGGTAGTACCAAATGCGGTACAAAATAGTAGTTGCAGCTGAGCTGTCAATATATTAGGTTTAAGAGCCTTTCAGTACACTTCCTCCAAATAAAATCAACCCAACCCCATGCAATGCAGCATACAATACATGACATGTTATCTCATGATATCAGTACATATAATCAGTAAACGCATACATGCATGCTATCATCATACTTAATATATATATCCATCCATAAATCAGTTAGTTCACACAATTAGTGGTCTAAGTAATGCTTATCGATCCTACAGTAGGTTTACAGTTGACTTAGGCGACTCGTGCAACCTTAGCAATCAATTCAGTGAAAATGGGCTCACATGCCCATGTGCCTGTGTGGGCCCACACGGCCTAAATTGGCATTGGCTGTGTGATCCCTAGCATCCCACACACCCGTGTGGACCCACATGCCCGTGTAGCCCACATGGCCCAAATCATTCCAGCCCGTGTGTAGCACACGGCCGTGTCATGTGCGCACGACCTGGCTTCTTCGAACACATGCCCGTGTCAGGGCACACGGCCTACCACACGGGCAACCACACACCCGTGTGGCGTCGAAAGTGGGGTTTTTAACTTTCACCAAAACCCTATTTTCTGCGTAATTGAGTACATACCTGGTATTAGTTCAATGTGAAACCACTCCTAAGCCTTCCTGAACCTATATTCGATAATCCAAAGCTTATCATACTTAATTCATGATTTAACCATAACCACAAATGACAAACATTCTTATCAAAACCCTTACCTTCGAATCAGTAACAGAGATTCCACAACCTTCACGCCTAGATTGAAGACCTTCCACCCCCTTAATCCTCTCCTAACACCAATTGAAACTCATAAGTTGACGATTCAACAATCCCAAACAGAACTACATCAAACAAACTTACCAGAAATGAAGGAAACACATCGAGGCAGAGAGCAAGGAAACAACGGTGAGCAAAAAAAAAGAAAGAAGAGAAAAACGGTATAGAGTAGAAAGAAGAGGAGCAATGTCAGATTTTTGGGGAAATACTCAAAAGAGAAATTTGAAAAAAAGAATAATATGAAAAACAATCCCAACTCCCTCAAATTTCTCCCAAAAAACCCACTACATCTCAACCAACTAAGAAACTGCAACACCCCTTAACCGTATCCAAGGCCGAAACAGGGTACGAGGCATTACCAGACTTAACCATACACATAGACTAAAATCGGGCCATAAAATTTCATTTAATTCAAAACTTTTCGAACACATGCATAGACTCATATTTAAAGACATATAACGTTGCATAAATGAGCACTTACACATCCATAATCATGCAATAACATGTCATTCAATTTAAACATATTTACTTACCATCCTGTATATAATATACATTCTTACATTAACTAGAACTAGACATGCTAAATCTTATTCTCATTTTATACCATCATAATGTATTTACCAATTTGTCCATTAAACATTCATATTCAAGGCAACATTACTCATTTACATTTAATTCATGATCCACTGGCTTGCATTTAACTTACCTGATGTATTACCAATCATGCATAACAAACAAAGCTAACTATATCATCACATCAAAACATAGGACATGGTATGATTAATTAAAACTTATAAACCGTAATGGATAAGGACCACATCTCATGATCATATACGATAACTCAATGCAGACTGATACGTATGGTCAAAGTCATAATAATAATACATATCACAAACCAACTTCCTATACATGCCACTCACTTGATATTTCTAATATTTGAATTAATTCTCCCAAAAATGATAGTTTGATAGTGTAATTTTACCTCCGACAATCTCCAACCCCGAGCCGACCTGCCAATACCAAAGAAATGGAGAGGATGGGTAAGCTTTACGCTTAGTAAGTCCATATGAAATTAATAAGCAATTACTAACATGCTTTTCAAGATAAAACACTATAATTGTACAATTACACATGTTTAGGTTAAGCTATTTTATCGAGTTACAGTTACTAAATCATTCATATCTGGAGATACAAAACTCCAAATTTAGTTTCGTTAATTTTTATTGAAACTATACTCATATACCTTTCTCCTATAAAATTTTCAGAATTTTTGGTTTAGCCAATTAGTACAGTTTATTTATTAAATTTTTCCCTATTTTGCTGTCTAACAGTTCTGACCTTTCTTCACTAAAAATTATTTATCTCATATTTCAAGATTGGATGATGTTCTCGTCCATTCCTCCTGAAAGTATACTCATTGAGGATTCTATTCATATAAATTATAACTCGTAATTATTTTTTTACAATTTTTAACAATTTTTCCAAGTCAGAACAGGGGATCTCGAATTCATTCTGATACTGTCTCACAAAAATTAAAATATCACATAATATAGAACTCTTTTGCTCTCCCTATTTCTTTTATATGAAAATAGACTCATTAAATTTTAATTTCATAATTTTTTGAAATTTAATTCAACTTACACAAATTTTTGGTGAATTTTCAAAGTCACGCAACTACTATTATCCAACACTATTTTACTACTAAAATTCACTCTTACATAGTTTCACTTAATCCATTTTGTCTTATCGAAGTTCACTCAAATATCGAGCACATTGCTCATAATTTTCATAAACATATACTTGCACTTATTCATCTTATAATCATGTTCACATGTATTTTTACTTAATCGATTTTCCAGTTGAACTCTTTGGAATAATAACTAATACTCAGTTGCCTGCACATATTTTCACACTTGTAGCCAAAGCTATCTGGTACGCATAGTAGCCTGCACTTAGTACTACACATGCGACCAATTATCTGGTACACGTAGTAGTCTGCATTTAGTACTACACACGTGACCTAACCATCTGATACACGTAGGAGCCTGCACTTAGTACTACACACGTGATTAAAGTTATCGGGTACGCATAGTAGCCTGCACTTAGTACTACGCATGCGACCAATAATCCGATACACGTAGTAGCTTGCACTTAGTACTACACATGTGACCTCACAATAGATCATTCGTATCATTTCTATTTCGAAGGCTCAACCGGGAAATTCCTCACTTTCCAACATGTTACAATTTGTTCATAGTCCTTTTTCCATTTGCAATTTTCAACAAATAATCATTCTATAGCCAGCCACATTTCATATGATAACAAAATATAATAAAATAAAAAGAATTAATAAATTATTTACGTACAAACTTGTCAAAATCTCATCAGGAACAATCGTGTAGCAATTCATACAACCCATGTAATAGTAATTTAACATTCAATTCATGTAACAATAATTTGCCATTCAATTTCACATGACACAACAAGCATCACATTTTCCATATCATACACACCATCCATCAACTTCTCCTAAACATATTAAATCATACAATTTATGCCATAAAAATAGAAAATTACAATTCAAGTATGGTATTGCATTATTATTAACACACGAACTTACCTCGCATACGAAAATGACCATTTTTACCATTTTGTCCACAACTTGATATTTTGCCGATTTTAACCCGAATTTCAACTTTTCTTGCTCTATCATTACAAATATAGCCTAATTAGGACTCACATTATTCAAATTGACCCAAAATCATATTTTTAAAAAATTACAATTTTGCCCCTAAACTTTGTCAAAATTACATTTTTGCCCCTAGGCTCGTAAATTAAACTTCATCCTATTTCCTTATGTTTTATGACATGCTGATCATTTTTCCCTTCTATAGCAACATCAAATTCACACTCTAACATGTACTCATGAACATTAGGTATTTTTACCGATTATGTCGTTTTACTCGTTTTCACATAAAATCGCTCAGTAAAAGTTTTTTAATACAATTTCAAGCTTCATATTCTACCATAAAACATCAAAATAAACACATTTCACCTATGGGTATTTTTCCAACTATAAACCCTAGGTTAAATTATTGCTAGAATAAGCTTAACCAAGTTACCGGGATTTCAAAAATATAAAGAACTTTAAAACGGGGCTAAGGAGCACTTACAATCGAGCTTGGGAGTTTGAAAAAACCTTAACCATGGCCGCTGCTGGTAGAAACGGTTGAATGAAGAAGATGATAGCTAATTTGGCTTATTTTTCTTTTTAATTTTTTTAATTATTAGTTTACCAAAATACCCCTAACTTAAAATATTTTATTACACCCATTTCATTTCTATTTTTGTCTAGAAATTAACCAATGGTCTAATTACCATTTAAGGACCCTCAATTTAAAATTTCATAACAATTTGACACCTCTAGTATGTAGAACTCAACATTTACACTTTTTACGATTTAATCCTTTTGACTAAATTAAGTGCCCAAATGTCAAAATTTTCGAACAAAATTTTCACGAAATTATTTCGTGAAATCGTAGACCATAAAAAATATAATAAAAAAATAAAAAATAAAATTTTCATTGTCGAATTTGTGGTCCCGAAACCACTGTTCTGACTAGGCCCAAAATCAAGGTGTTACAGAAACCTAACCCCACTGAGACTCTTGCACTGAAATGAACAAAAATAAATATTCATTCTTGCGCAGGGATTCAACCACAAGGACCTCAGCAATTTGACTCCCCACCTAACCACCAGACCAGCAAGCCTATTCTGACATGGTTTAATAAATAATTAAATTTAAGCCCACTGAACAGAGATAAGGCTTATATCAGAAAAATACCAAAATTTGCCAAAGCTAGCTCTTGAACTTGGGACCTCTCACACACTTCCAGAACACTTAACCACTGAAGCAGATGCACATTTGTGTCAAATATTTACAAAAATAGAAATAGAAATTTTGGGGCGTTACAACATTACAAACTTCCATTAATTTCACCTTTCCACACTTCAAGAGTCTTTTTCATCGAACTATTGAAATCTCGATGGATGTTCGGGTAATATACACATGTGCAAAAGTACCCATTAGGATACATAATAAAAAGGAACACTCTTGAGCTGTACATTTTACAGTAGGATTACCAGTCCGGGCTAAATTCAATTTACATAATAAAGAGGGCTTACATTAGAATTACCCATCCGGGCTAAATTCTATCTGCAACATATGCACTATATTTCTTAACCCATTGAAATTCAACATTGGATCGGAACATGATAATTTGTCCATATTACACAACTTAAGACTATTTCATTATGTATATATCATCTCACACATATCAACACAATTATACAATTCAATTAAGGCATATTAACATACATTTTTAAGTTACACGAACTTACCTTGAAAATGGTTCATATTTGAATTTCAACTAATCCAAAACCTTTTGCTTTCCTCGATCTAGTTCCATGGTTGGTCTTTCCGGATCTATATGAGTAAATTTAACTATTAATCTATCACATTTCATATACATTTGCATTCTATCACATCCTAAGCAAAATTACCATTTTACCTCTATCCTTTTCAAAAATTCTAATTTCGTCCCTAGACCCGGAAAATGAAATCCATGAAATTTAACCCTATTTCCAAGCCTAACCAAAATTTTATATTACAGTTACAGCACATACATTTCACAAATTTTAGAATTTTCCATGGGTTTTATCATTTTTTTATTTTAGTCTCTAAATCAAGTTTTCATAAAAAATTGCTATGTAAAAGTTATTTATCTATGAATAAATTTTCATTTTCTACCATGAATTTCTAATTTTTAGCATATTCATCCATGACCCAAATTTCATACCTTGATAACTTTTCAAATAAATCCCCTAAATAGAAAGATTAGGCTATCTTGATTCCAAAAATATAGAAATTACTAAAAACGACACTTGATTTCATACCTTATTAAGCTTGAAAAGTTTTCTCCCTCTCTCCTAGGGTTTCCACAGAAAAATTGGGGAAGATGATATCAAATTAGATGATTTTTTCTTTTTACTTAATTATCATCTAATAATTTTATTGATTTCCAATTTAGTCTCTACCATTTTCTAATTTTTTCATGGATGAGTCATTAAAATATCTACTAAATACTCTTCAATGGTCCAATTACCATATAAGGACCTTAAGTTTTGAATTTCATAGCTATTTGATTCCTATAGCTACTAGAACTCAACTTTTGCATTTTATGCAATTTAGTCCTTTCCCTAATTAAACACACAATCGGTAAAATTTTCGTACCAAAATTTTCATATGACCTTCCTATCATGATACCAACCATAAAATAAAATAAATTTTTTAGCTCGAATTTGTGGTCCCGAAACCACTGTTCCGATCTTATCGAAAATGGGATGTTAATCACATATCCATCGATTTTCCATTTATTCAAACGGGATTTAAACATTTTTCAAGGATTATCGGGCATGTGTTTGTTTCATACATCCATAACATTCATATAATTTAAGTAAACACATTCCACATTCATTTCAAGCATATAAGTAACATTTTTTTATCATTTATCGGCATTATTATTGATCGGGCTTTGTCAGATATATTTTGAATGTCATATATATATATATATATATGATATTTATACAATTCACAAACAAAACATTTAATTCAAGCATATAAATATACACAATTTAGTTACATGAACTTACCTCGACAATGTTCGTGTACGTAAAATCTACTAATCCGACATTTTCTTCTTTTCTCGGTCTAGCACTGAATTTGGTCTATTCGGATCTATACGAGTAAATTTTACATCAATTTATCATATTTCATATTCAAGTGGACTCAATTTACATCATAGAAAAAATTACCATTTTGTCCTTAACTTTTCCATAAATTCCCATTTCGTCCCTAGGCTCGGAAAATGAAATTTATGCAATTTACTCCCTATTCCAAGCCTAACCGAAATTTCAATATAAAATTCACATATTTTCTATAAATTTCAGAATTTTTCATCAATTTTCACAACTTTACATTTTAGTCCCTAAATTATGTTTTCATAAAAAATCACTTTGTAAAAGTTGTTTATCTATCAACAACTTTTCATTTTCTACCATAAATTTCTAATTTTCAGCATACACATCCATGACCTAATTTCCATACTTTGATAACTCTTCAAATTGATCCCTTAAATAGATAGATTAAACTATCCCGATTTCAAAAATGTCAAAATTACTAAAAACGAGTCAAGAAAACTTACCCAATTTGGCCAAGAAAGTTTCTTCTCTCTCTTCTACGGTTTACATGGAATATATTGGGAAAGAAGATGATATAAATGATTTTTATTTCTATTTAATTAATTTATAATCTTTAATAAATTTGATTTCCAATTTAGTCCTTAGCCTTTTTCTAATTTTCCATGGATGGATCATCCAAAAATATCTACTAACTTTTTATTAATGGTCTACTTATCATATAAGGACCTCAAGTTTTGAATTCCATAGCTATTTAATTCTTCTAGCTACTAGAATTCAACTTTTGCATTTTATACGATTTGGTCATTTCCGTAATTAAACACATAATCGGTAAAATTTTCTTATCAAAATTTTCATATGAAATTTCTAACCTATTACGGACCATGTAATAAAATAAAAATAAATTTTATTTTCAAATCGAATTTGTGATCCCAAAATCACTGTTCCGATTTCACTAAAAAATGAGCTATTACAACTCTCCCCCCTTAAGGAATTTTCGTCCTCGAAAATTTTGGACGAAAATTTTACCAATAAAGAGATTCAGATATTACTATCTCATAGTTTCCTCCAATTCCTAGGTAGCTCATTCTATAGCATGTCATTGTCAAAGAACTTTTACTAATGCCACCTTTTTATTTCTCAGTTTTTTTCTTCAAGTGCCAGAATTTCAATAAACCTCTCACTGTAAGTAGTGTCGGGCTGAATTTAACATTTGTCAAAGTAATAAAAGATGATGGGTCTGATCGATACTATCAAAACACATATAGACATAAGAACATTGTGAATTTCGCAGAGCTCTGATAATATTACAAATCAATATGCAATAGGCCTAATTCTTTTCAATAATTTATATAACCCGATAAACCACAGACTTAATTTGCCTTTACGGCTAAATTGGAGAACTTTCTTCCATGGCGAAACTTTCAAAAATATTATGTCGCCAATCTGAAACTCTATTTCTATTCATCTTAGATTCACATAGGATTTCTGACGATCAAATACTGTTTTTATACCGCCTCAGATCACTTTCACCTTTCTTTGGTTTCAATAAATCAAACCAACTACATTTATCTTTTCTCACTAAGCTCAGTTCAAAACACCAGAGTTTTACATTATAACCATATAAAGTCTCGTATGGTAAAATTTTTATACTTGACTGTTAACTGTTTCAATTGCCTTCAAATTCTAAAATACAACATCGAAACATATTTTCAAAAATATGAATCATATGTTCAGATTGATCATCCGTTTGAGAAAGAAATACGGTGCTAAAATGTAACCGTATACCCAGAGCTTCTTGTAACTTGTTTCAGAATCGGAATATGAATTGTAGATCTCTATCAAAAATAACAGAAACTAGCTGTACATCTCTAACATGTATCCGCCACCGGATTAGGGTTACAAGGCAATACCGATCATATCACAGTTCATACTAATACGCAATACACTTTATAATTCAAAATATACTTTTAAGGTCTAGTTCAACAAATCATGTATTAACATCATGTATGAATACTATAAGTTTAAATCTCAATGAATCGCCATTATCAATCCACATGACGTTTTAAAAAAAAAAATAAAAAGCACTTACCAAAGCCGAATTGCTACTACACTTATTAAATATTTCATAAACAACTATAAAGCAATAATTTATTTACTAATTACTGAACCTCAATTTCTCATGCCATATATATATCCATTTGTTTTACTAATACAAAATTTAATTTTCATATGGTCTTTTATTTCATTGCATTATGTGAAGGTATGACCCCTCTATGCTCAAAATTCCATTCTTCTTCATTTTACCTTGTCAATTCATATACATACATTTAATTAAATAAACGAAATAACATACACATATATTACCTTTAATATATTCACATATATATATTTGGCTAACAAGCTTGACCGAATATATATATATATATATATAAGCATGTAATTTTTATTATCAATCCAACTTTTAATTTATAAATTTAAATTCCAACATGTCAAACTTACCATGTTCGAAATATCCATATACCCTTTATTGTCAATTCATAAAATACTCCCAAGTCTAACATGACAACCAAATTTACATATACAATCATATTATATAATTTAACAAACAACATATATGTTTCCAACACATTATGCCATAGCCGAACCTGCTAATGATGCACACATATAATTTATGCAGCTTACCTAAAATAATGATTACCTTTAACATTAAATATATACCAAACAATCGGCCAAACTTATCCATAAAGCATATGCAATATTTATTAACTATTACGCTAAATGAGCATTTAACCTAAAGCATATAAAATCAAATTTAGACATAACAAGCAAACTATTTTCAAAGCACATGATATCTAACTCAACATCACACATACAAGGTACATAATTACAAAACCAAGGTGAGCACGAACCTAACATAACATAACCGAATTTAACAACAAGCCATTTTCGCATGGCTATTATACAAACCAAAATCCAACATTTCCAAAACACATTCCAGTCTATACATGCCATAATTTGAGTTTGATTATTTAAATACCGAAGTTGGTCGATAGTGTGATAGACTTTGCTGACGATCCCCGAGCTTGTAACTTGAATCCAAAATCTATAAAATAAAGTAAACATAACACACAGAGCAAGCTAACTTAGCTTAGTAAGTCTTAAGCAATTTGAACATTTCAATAATATTATCAACTTAATTAAACCAAGCTAAATTCTAGTATTGTAATACATTGGGTCCAAACATATGAAGTTTATATTATATATATACTTGTATATACATTCATACTCAATTATCACCTTGGCCGAATGCACATGTAGCCAAATTATCATTATTATCATTCAACTTCCACAGTCAAATAGTCATTGTAACCTAGTTCACATACTCATAAACTTATAAGCTCATGTATTATAGCATGGTTTCATATTTCTATCTTAGATATGAAGCCGAATACATATAATCATGCATGCATTTAACTAGGTTTCATTTCAATAGCAATCTTAAAGCCGGATACACTTGCCTCGTTTTAGGTAAACAACAAGCCAATTTGTACCTGACATTTAACTCATATAGCGTATTTAATTACCACACCAACATAAAGTCTTTTAGGCATGAATTTATATTAAATTCACCGACATAAAGCTGGCTAGGCACAAAGCTTGTATCACACACCGGCACGAGGCCTGCTAGACTCGAAGTCTGATTTTATACACCGGCAGTAAGCCTGCTAGGCATAAAGCTAGATTTAATTCACTAGCACAAGGCTTGCTAGGCTCAGAGCCCGAATTTTACTATTATAAGAATGTCTCATAACAACTCATATATTGAAAATTTCCAGATTTTCCATATAGTTCATACGAGCTTACAAATGTTATAACTCAATCAAATTAAACTCAATCAAGTTATTTCCTTGCTTAATCATGTTTGGCTAACTCTACTATAAATCCATAAATTTCAATTCAGCATATTAAATCAATTTACATTTAAAATTAATGATGTTTAATTGCTTAAAGACTTACCTCGGATGTTATAAAACGGAACAGGGCACAACTTTCGTCTTTCCCTGATCCAAATTCGATTTCTTTGGTTCTTGATCTAAACATATCCAAATTAAGCTCATTCAAACATATTTTCATTCCATTTAGTCCAAAATGTTATAACTCAATCAAATTAAACTCAATCAAGTTATTTCCATGCTTAATCATGTTTGGCTAACTCTACTATAAATCCATAAATTTCAATTCAGCATATTAAACCAATTTACATTCAAAATTAATGATGTTTAATTGCTTAAAGACTTACCTCGGATGTTATAAAACGGAACAGGGCAGCTAGTCGACAACTTTCGTCTTTCCCTGATCCAAATTTGATTTCTTTGGTTCTTGACCTAAACATATCCAAATTAAGCTCATTCAAACATATTTTCATTCAATTTAGTCCAAAAACACATAAATGGACAAATTATCATTTTTCCCCTAACATTTAAAATTTTTACAATTTAGTCCCTATTGCATAAAACACAAAACACACCAAATTTCTCCATACTCATGTTGGGCTGACTTTTACCCATGCCTATACAAGTCCATATATTTCATTTATTTCACATTTTAGTCCCTCAAATTATTATTTTTTTAATTTAATCCCAATTACTCAAAATCATCATAAACTCCAATACAAAACATGTTAATCTAAAACATATCTTTCATATTTCATCATCAAACAACAAAAATAAAAAGCTCTCAACAATGGCACAACTCAAAATATTCATCAAAATAAAAAATTCAAGCATGGGTTTTGTAGTACTCGAAGCAACGATCTCAAAAACGTAAAAATTATCAAAAACTGACTAAGAACGAACCTTAAATTGAGCTTGGAAAGATGGCCGAACCTAAGTTTTATCTTTTGTTTCTTATTTTCGGTGAAGGAAAAAATGAAATAAAATATGAATATGTTAACTTGTTTAATTATTATATGTTTATCAACCATATTACTAATTTAACCTTTATAATTTAATATCATTACTTTCCTTAGCCATTACCGTCCATCCATATTAATAATGGCAATATTACAATTTTAAGGCTTCAATTTAGAAAGCCACTAACAATTCAGCCCCTTTTAGAAATAACCACTAAATTTTAATTTTACGCGATTAAGTCCTTTTATTTAATCGAACACTCAAACGATAAAATTAAATCACGAAAATTTCACAGATATAAATTCACACATAATAAACACAGAAAATAATTTTAAAATATTTTTCTGACTCGGATTCGTGGTCCCAAAACCATCGTTTCAATTAGGGTCTAAATCGGGCTGTTACACTAGCACATCATATAATCCTACAGTATCAAAAACAGACAATTCAAAAAATCTATTAAATGAGAAATCCATTCATACTAGGATAAAATGTGCAGGCTACGTCAAACAATCGATAATTACGTAAACAGTATTTCTTTTTCATAGACAGAGAGAACCTTGATATAAAATTCATAGTAACATTGTCCCATTTCCATTTCGGTATTTTCACTAACTATAACCATCTTGAGAGTATCATCTCTATCTTGCTGATACATCTAGCATTTAAATATAGATTCAGAAATACCACCTTTCATTTCGGGCTATCAGTACATCTTTTTCAAATCGATGTGCATATTATCATTTCCCATATAAACAGATGTAGTACCACTGTGATGATTCATGTAAAATTTTCTATAAAAGTTCTAAATTCTTCAGTACGCAGGCTCTATCTCAGAATAACAGACAATCATCAGATTTAAATTTGCTATCCTGATTCAATAATTAGCTCATTCTGTACCCGTTTAACTTACAACTCATTATCACTTTTTTAGGCTTCACAAATCTATTGTAGAAACATCATCTTAGCTTTAAGATGAGCTAAAATTATTCTTTCATCAGAAAATAGAAATCGAGAATTTATTGCTCATAAAACAAACAAAGAATTTCCTACTCAAACTATCATCAACTATATTTACTTTTCCTGAATGATAACCAATTACCAAATTAGGGTCTTTCAATAATTCAAACCATCTACTCTGTGTCAGATTCAAATATTTCCATACCATCAGGTGTTTTAAAATTTTAAAATTTATGATCAGTATATATATGATATTTTCACCATATAGATACTGTTACCAAATTCTCAGTGCAAACACAATAATTGTCAATCCAAGATCATATATCGGGTAATTCTTTTCCTTTAGCTTTATCTTGCTGGAAGTATAAACCATTACTTTAGCTTTCTTCATCAAAATACAGTCTAATCCATTCAATAATGTATCACTGTGATAATAAATTCCTTACCCGATTCAGACTGAACCAGAACTGATGCTTCAGTCATCAGGGTTCCAACTAATCAAAACTTTACTAACATTTGTTAGCCTATTCAAATCTTTCATCTTTCTGTAATATCCATATCATTGATGTAGCTATCATAGAAAACACTTTCACAAAAATTTAAAAGGATATTGAAGCTTTAAAGCATTTCGAGGTCACATTCATCAGATAGGTTAAAACCATAATACTATACTAGATCTGACGTTTCCATAACATAAATGGAACAATACCTCAACCTGAATAATATTTTTCAAATAAAAGAGGAAAACCAAGGGTGGCTCCAATATCAACTAGTGTAATAATACAGTTTCTATAATCTGTGTTCCATATTACCAAATTCCCATGCTCAAGTCAGAATTCATAACAATAGTAAGTATAGTTACCACTTGTAACGGCCTGATTTGGGCCCAATCGGAACAGTGGTTTTGGGGCCACTAATCTAAGGTCAGAGAAATTATTTTTAATATTATTTTATGTGTTGTGGCATGATTATATGAGAGTATGAAAATTTTGGTGAATTAATTTTAGCGATTTCATGCTTAATTGTGAAAAAGGACTAAATCGCATAAAGTGCAAAAGTCCTATTTTGATAGCTAAGGGTGTCAAATACATAGAGAACCAAAATTGAGAGTCTTTAATGGGAAAATAGACCCCTTAGAAGCTAATGGCCGGCCATAGTGGACAAGAAATTCAAATGGTCAAAGGGGTAGGTGACTTAATGTATAATAAAATATTACCCTAGTGTCTAGTTATCATCTTTTTCATTTTCTTCTTTCTCTTCCACCGAAATTTTCAGAAAAAATGGGGTTTTTGGGAGCTTGAAATTTCAAAAACTTGTAACCCTCACAAATCAAGAATTACAAAATCTAGGCCTAAACCAGGGAAAGGCAAAACAAGTGGACTAAGCTGAACTAGTCGTCTACATTTTGTAATCCGAGGTAAGTTGTATGTTAATAATGCAACTATATCTTTATGATGTGTAATTGAGTTGATATGACATAAATTGTCTTGATTTTGAATATGAGAATACACGTTGAGAAATTTACATAGTAAAGACTTTCGTTGAACATTTGGAATAGACTTGGATATTTGTACTGTGATAATGGGTGATATGTGTGCTAGTGTAAGACATGTTTGGGACATGCATTAGCCACAGCATAGAGCTAGTGTAAGACATGTCTGGGACATGCATCAGCATTGAGATGAGAGCTAGTGTAAGACATGTCTGGGACATGCACCGGCCTCGCGATATACAAGCTAGTGTAAGACCTGTCTGGGACATGGCATCAGCTTGTTGTGTGTCAGTGTAAGACCTCTCTGGGACATGGCATCAACACCGATAGATGAGAGCCAGTGTAAGACCTATTTAGGACATGGAATTGGCCTTACTATATGAAAGCCAGTGTAAGACCATGTCTGGGACATAGTGTCGGCATATTAACCAATGTTGCTATATGAGTTGCATTGGATGGTGATGAGTAAGTTGTACATATGTTTATTTATGGTATTCATGAATAAGCTATGAAAAGTTATGTGCATATTGTTCTATGATTAGTTGATGATTATTTTCATGCGACTTACTAAGCTTTATGCTTACCCTATTTCCTTTCCATTTTCTCATAATGTCACCAAAGTAGCTCAAAGATCATTACCTGCATCGAAGAAGCCAATTACACTATCATCCGAAGCACTTGGTATAGTTAGATCTTTTATTTTGATTATGACATGTATAGGACACTGACTTTTTAGTTTTGGCCAAATGTGTTGGCTTACTTTAGCATTTGATTCATTTTGTATAAGTTCATGGAAAATGGCTAATATTGAAAGTTTATATATGAATGCAAGATAGTCTTTCATGAATGTGAAATTGTTGGCATGGTTGAATATAAGAAATGCATATATGCCTTAGCTATGGTTGTTTGGTTGAGAAATCATATTAAGTTATACTTTGATATGTTGGTTGGCATTAGATGGTGTTTTAGGGTGGAAAAAGGCTTGGTAGATAGCCTAATATTGTCCACACGGATAGACACATGGGCGTGTGTCTAGGCCGTGTGTGACATACAGTTAGTCCCATAGGCGTGTTGCTTGGCCGTGTGTCCCCTGCACGTAAAATTTGCAAGTTAGTATGCATGGTAGTAAACACACGGCCAGAGACATAGTCGAGTGGAGGACACGACCTCTGGCCATGGGCGTGTGCCTTGGCCGTGTGCCCCTTATTGGATGCTGACGTCAGAAACAGAATGTTAAGGTTTTTAGACATGGGCTAGGACACGGGCGTGTCATGGCCGTGTAAGGGACACGGGCCATAGACACTGGTGTATTTCAGGCCATGTGAAAACCCCTGTAGGTTCGAATTTAGAATTTAATTTGTATAGGCATGGGACACGGGCGTGTCCCTAGATGCTTAGACATGCACAACCATCAGCATGGCCATGTTATAATGACCACACGGGTGTGTTGCCCTTCCATACGGGCGTGTGCCCTATTTCAAGAGTTATTTTTCTAAAGTTAGTTAAAGGACTCAGGTTGGTCCCGAATGGTTTCCAATGGATGTTTGGGGCCTTGTAGGCCCATATTAAGGAGTTTAGACAAAGTTCAAAAAAGTTTTTAATTTGACCTAGTCTTAATGAAATCGGAATGATTGTATGCATGTGATTACGTGTGGTAACGCCTCATATCCCATCCCGACATAGGGCTCGAGTGTAGGGTGTTACACCACTGACCAATGAATATCTTTCACCGATAAACCATGTTTGAATAATAAAGAGATCGATGGTATCTTAGAGAAAATTCAGAAGTGTAATATCATGCATACTCAGTAGAAACAACTGTGACAAAGACAATATAATTTTGCATATTCGCAATTCAGGACTTTAATCAGTAAAAGTAAAAAATGATATCATATGAACCTTATCTGTGACATCCCTAAAGTGACCCTAGTCGGAAAGCAGTTTCGGGACCGCTAAACCGAGTCACTAAATTATTTGAGTATGATAGTTACTGTCTAAATATGTGAATGTAACACCCTGAACCCGAGACCATCGCCGGTGTCGGACGTGAGGGGTTAACGAGCTAAATCCTCTTAAAGCACCGACCAATTTGGCATTTCCAGACAGGCTGGAAAACTGCGTCACTATCGCCTTAAAAATCATATCTCGAGTTTCAAAACTCGGAAACTGATTCCATAAATTTTCCCTGAATTTAGACTCATATATCCTTCCATGAATTTATTTCTAGAATTTTTGGTCGGGCCAATTGGTACAGTTTATTAGTTAAAGTCACCCATGTTACAGGGATCGACTGCTCTGACCTTCGCCCGTTACAACTTGAATATCTCTCTGTACAGGGCTTTAATACTGGTACCGTTTGTTTCTAATGAAACTAGACTCAAAATGGAATCTGCACATATAAGGAATGACTTCTAATTATTTCTGGATAATTTATAGTAAATTTTTAAAGTCGCGACAGGGGACCCAGAAACCGTTCTGGCCCTGTCTCACAATAACTTTAATATCTCTTAACATGTAACTTCTATGACCATTTCGTTTCTTCCATATGAAAGTAGACTAATCAAGGTTAAATTAAATAACTTATTCACTATTTAATACCATTCCTACAAATTTTGGTGATTTTTCAAAACCACACCACTGCTGCTGCCAGCATCTGTTTTCAAGGTAACCTTTACCTATTTCATGATTTCCACGATTCAAATGGCCCTTTTTGCATACATAGCATAAAGTGTGATCATGATTAACCATTCCAATGGCTAATCTTTTCAAAACAATTCCATACCCCATAATGATCATCATACAAACGATTATAGAATCATACTAAAACGTATATAAGCCATTTTCGCATGGCTATCCAAGCTTACACAAAACCGAAAGGTACATGACCTTCAACAATAGGGTAGTCCTATACATGCCATTTCAAAGTTCAACCAAAATTATACCAAAATGGAGGCTTTGATAGTGTAGATGACTTCGACTTTAATGATCCCGAATCCGATCGCTAACGAGCAAAATCTATAAAAGAGAGCCAAAGCAACGGGTAAGCATTTTTATGCTTAGTAAGTCTCAAGCAATAAAATCAGCTTTAACTAAAGCATTACATTCACATAGCCAAATGAATCATTTCATTAATACACATTCACATAATCATACTTACTTCACACTTCATCATTATATACTTTCACAAGATATCAACCAATTCAATAGCTGAAAACTCGTTAGTCGATTGAGCGAATGTTACTCAAACATATCGACTTTTCCAATGCACATATAAACATACCTTATCCTTTGGGCTTTTCGAGCGTACTAATTAAATTTATTACAGCAACCAACGCTCACCTCCAGCCCAAGCTTCTTCGGAATACGACCAGATATAACCACATGCACGAATGCCTTCGGGTCTTAGCCCGGATAGAACGACTTGCACAAATGCCTTGGTATTAGCCGGATTTAACAACTCGCACGAATGCCTTGGTCTTAGCCGGATGTAGTCACTAGCACAATTGCCTTCGGGTCTTAACCCGGATATAATTACCAGCATAAATGTCTTCGGGACTTAGCCCAGATATCATTCAATTGCTCATGCACACACATACATCAATAATCATTACACATCCATGTTTCATTTTCGTTACTAAGGCTCAAACACAAATATATCACTAGCATAATCGCCTTCGGGACTTAGCCCGGGTATCATTCAAATACTCATACACACATAATTCAATAATCATTACACATCCATATTTCATTTCACATAATTCGAGTAGGGTCATTTCTTGAGGACTTACCTCGGATGTTGTCGAACGGCTTCAATGGCTATTCGATCACTTTTTCCTTCCCTTTATCGGATTTAGCTCCCTTTGCTCTTGAGCTTAACGAATACAAGTAGAAGTATTCAATATTTTCTCAATAATGTTCACTAGTCAATCACATTCGCATCTCATATCATCTCACTTTATTATAATTTATCATTCAACCTTTGAACCAAAACGCCATTATATGGCCACATATACATACATCCATATATTTAAGCTCAAGAATTTTAACATAACATCAAGTGCTCAAATTACTCATGTGGCCGATTATACATGGTCATAAATACACAAAATCAAAAATAATTTCAAGGTTTTTCACACTATACATGTACTAGGCCGAATGTACATGCAAATTTCACAACATTCTTCAACAAATTTCTTCTTTAAACAAACATTTTATCACTTTCTTCATAACCAAAATATCATGTGCAAACATATATACACATATATGTGCAAGGTCAATTTCAAGGTGTCCATAACCATCCAAAACACAAATTTTAACTAACATGCAAGAAGCATAAACCATGCTCATGAATTCTTCATGGCGAATACATCACAATCATGCCCCTTTCAACTTCGGTCATGGTTAAATAAAAAACTCAATGTCTTACTCAAGATTGCTACAAAGAAATTTCAAGAGTAGACAATCCATCATTGCATGCATCATTAGCAAGCTTCACATTTAGCATGCAATGGCTTTAACACAATAACAACTTTGGTCAAACACCATTTCCATGGCATAACAAGGATTTGAACCATGGCTAACATGAACATCAAGTTAGCAACTAAAACATGCATGAATCTCATGACACAACCTCATACATACCTTAATCTTGATGCAAGTTTAGCCAAATCTCCTTCTAGATCTCTTCTAAACCAAAAATGGAGCAAAATCCTATCTTCTTCCTTAGTATGTTCGGCCAAAAGGAGAGAACAAAGATGAACAATTTTTTTTGTTTTTCTTTCACTTGCACGGCAATGGGGAAAGGATGCTACACTCACACACACATTTTTTTGTTTCTCTTCCCACATCTAATTATTTTATCATTTAATACATCATGCATTAACAAAACATGTCATAACATGTTTTCTTTGCCCATAATTCCTTTCCATGGCCGGCCACCACCTATAAAAAGGGAATTTGACATGCAAGTCCATTGTTTTGCATGCATGCTTTAATTAGTCATCACACATTTCCCTATCGTACTTTCAAAATTCACTACTAAGTCCCTTCTAGTGAAATTCACCTTTATAACACTAAATCAATCATAAAAAAATGTCACACATGAGCACACACATATTATAGGCATCAAAATAACTTTTAAATTATTTTTATGCCTCGGTTTTGTGGTCCCGAAACCACATTCCGACTAGGGTCAATTTCGGGCTGTCACAGTGAAAATGCAAGTGTGAATCTTTTTAATTCTTTGATTTAGTTAATTTGAAGGTGAATTGAAAGAAAAAGGACTCATGTGAAAGGATTTAATTATATGTGGCTAATTTTAAGAGGTTAATAAAGGAATGAAGTAAAATAAATGGAGTTGCATGTCAAATAATCCATTTGACAAGGTTAGTGGCCGGCCATGACAAAATTATGGGCAAGGGAACATGTTTCCAACATGTTATGCTAGTGGTGTATGTAGGAAGCCATAAAATAATAGCTAGCATTAAAGAAATGAACAAAAAAATGAGCATGGATGCCCCCCCCATTGTGCCGTAACTAGAGAGAAAAAAAAAAAAAAAAGAAGGAAAATGCTCATTCTATTCTCCATTGCCGTGGCTTGAAGGAGGAAGAAGAAGGGAATTCTTTTGTGCATGATTTGGCTTGGTTGATGCTTAGGAAGAGGTAAGCACTTTGAAACCCTTGGAAATTTAGATGTAAATGAGGTGATTAGTTCAAGTTCTATTCATTCCATGGATTAAATTTGGTTGTTTGGAGGTTTGGTATTTGGCCAAGTAGTTGAAGCTCTTGGTACATATATTTTTCATGAAAGTTGAAATTGGTTTGTTCATAAGGGAGGGTGCGAATGTGGCAAATGAAAGGCCTTGATGAACTATATATGTGGCTTGGGTTTATGATATTCGGTTAAGGGATATTGTGCTAGCAAGGTTGGTTTTATATATACATGTAAGTTACTTTGTATATGATGTTTAGAAAAAAAATAGTGAAGGGAAAAGTTAATGATGTTGGATAAATTTTTAGTAGAGTTGTGCTTAGGCATTCGGTCATTGATGAGCATTTTGGTAACCTAGTTGTAGTTGCAACTCCTAATTTTGAGATGGAATTTGTACACATACGTTAAGTAAATGGTTAGGGCCGAATGGGGACTATGTGTTTGAAAGAATAAAATCGATACTATAATTGATAGTATAAGTATTCGGCCATTCAATCAAGGGTATAGGTGATGTTAGATCAATTTTAGCACATTCGGCTATTTAAGTATACCCAATCATGATATTGCCTTTGATTGTATAAAATCAACTAAAATGGGTGGTTAGTGAGGGTGGTTATTTAATATACGAATATGTATATGTGTATGTGTGATTGGATTATTGATAGAATAGTAAATTGCATAAGGCTATTGGTAGAATAGCCAAGAACATAAGGTAGCAAGATAAAATTTTACCATGTCGTTCGTATGTTATATGATCATTAGAATGTGGGTACCAACATATGTACCAAAGCGATTGAATGAGTTAATTTGTTTGTTTAAGCTCAAGATCCTAAAGGAGAGGCGTCCAACAAGGGGAAATCGAAGGTCAACGAGTAGCCGACTTAGAATTATTTGCCCAACACAAGGTAAGTCATTAAGCACATATTTGATATTGCTTAAATGATTGTAAAATTTATGCAATTGTGTTTAATGGGATGATATATATATATAAATGAAAATGTATGTGTATGGAATGATGACATTTGTTGAATGTAAAAGAAATAGTGAAATGTGTAGAAAGTTGCTTTCGGCACTAAGTGTGCGGGCAATACGAGTGTACGGTGACGAGATTGGCACTAAGTGTGCATGCTGGAAATATATGGCAATAAGTGTGCATGCTGGAAATATATGGCACTAAGTGTGCATGCTGGAAATATATGGCACTAAGTGTGCGAGCTCGAAGGGTATGGCACTATGTGTGCGGGCTTAAATCGCATGGCACTAAGTGTGCGAAATCGAGTATTAAGCACTTTGTGTGCGTACTCTCTCTCTCTCTCTCTATATATATACATATATATCTCCGATCGAACAATTAGATGGAGGGTGTGTCTCCATCGAGTTGAGTATGGGCAGCGGATCGGGTAAGTACCTTGAGCTCATGACGAATAGGCAATATGTTCATGCTCGGGGTTGAGCTTGGTAAGCTTTAAATCTATGTGATGATTGCAATTATATGATTGTGGTGAAAATGAGTTGGTCTGTAAAAATGCCTCAAATATCTTATTGTATAGAATATGAAATGTGGATGTATGACTTGGTATGAGATTGAACCGAAAGGTCCAAGGAACTATGATATAGTTCGATATGGATGGAGTACTTAGCCTCGTTCATTATTTCATGTTGTAATAATTTTGTTAATGGATGGTTGTGGAATGCTTATGGCTTACTGAGTTATAAACTCACTCGGTGTTTTCTTGTCACCCATTTTAGGTCTCTTGGACTCGTCTCTTGTGTACTCGGAACCGTCGTCGAAGTCATCACACCGGCGAACAATCTTTTGGTATTGTCTCCTTAGTCGATCTAGGAGCTTTTTGGGGCTTGCCAGATACTATCGACGATTTGTGAAAGGTTTTTCGATGATAGCTGCACCGATGATGAAACTACTCCAAAAAGATGTTAAGTTCGAGTGGTCGAACGTTTGTCAAGAAAGTTTCGATCGACTAAAAACTTGTTTAACCGAGGCCCCAGTGCTAGTACAAATGAGTCAAGCAAAGAGTTTGTCATTTATAGTGACGCATCCTTGCTTGGGTTAGGTTGTGTGTTGATGCAAGAAGGTCGAGTTGTGGCTTACGCGTCGAGACAACTAAAGCCGCATGAGAGAAACTATCCGACCCATGACCTTGAACTAGCAGCCATAGTGTTCGCCCTTGAAGATATGGCGGCATTACTTGTTTGGAGAAAGGTGTCATATTTATTCGGACCACAAGAGTCTAAAATATTTGATGACTCAGAGAGATTTAAACCTGCGACAAAGACGTTGGCTTGAGTTGTTGAAAGACTATGAACTCATCATTGACTATCACCCGGGAAAGGCCAACGTGGTGGCCGATGCTTTAAGTCGTAAAGCACTGTTTGCTTTGAGAGTGATGGATGCTCACCTATCCGTTTCACCCGATGAGGTGCTAGTAGTCGAATTAGAGGCCAAACCGTTATTGATTCATCAAGTACTTGAATCTCAGAAGGTCGACGCCGAATTGGTCGCTAAGCGAGCCGAATGTGTTTCGAATGAGGAATCGGAATTTCAAATTGACGACCATGATTGCTTGATGTTTAAGGGTCGATTATGTATTCCAAGGAATTCGAGACTTGTTTCAATGATTTTGAACGAGGCTCACAGTAGTCGAATGTCAGTCCACCCGGGTAGTACTAAAATGTACAATGATCTGAAACGCCAATTTTGGTGGCCTGGTATGAAACGAGACATTTCAGAATTTGTTTCAAAATGTTTAATATGTCAACAAGTGAAAGCGCAACATCAAGTGCCATCGGGATTACTTCATCCAATCATGATACCCGAATGGAAATGGGATCGAGTAACAGTGGACTTTGTGTCTGGGTTACCGTTGACTCAGAATAAGAAAGACTCGGTCTAGGTCATTGTTGATAGACTGACCAAGTCTGCTCATTTTATCCCTGTCCGCACGGATTTTTCGCTTGACAAATTGGCAGAATTATACGTCTCCCAAATTGTTCGATTGTATGGGGTACCTATTTCTATCGTGTCGGATAGAGACCCAAGATTTACATCGCGATTTTGGAAGAAATTGCAAGAGGCTTTGGGTACCAAACTGCATTTTAGCACTGCTTTTCATCCCCAAATCGATGGTCAATCCGAACGGATAATTCAAATACTCGAGGATATGTTGAGATGTTGCATCCTTGAGTTTAGTGGGTCATGGGAACGGTATTTACCCTTGATTGAATTCGCCTACAACAATAGTTTTCAATCAAGCATTAAGATGGCGCCTTACGAGGCTTTATACTATCGTAAATGCCGTACCCCATTATTTTGGACTGAACTTAGTGAAAGTAAAATCTTCGGGGTTGATTTGATTAAGGATACCGAGCAGAAAGTTCGAGTAATCCGTGAAAGTTTGAAAGCTGCTTCGGATCACCAAAAGTCGTATGCGAATTTGAGAAGAAAAGACATTGAATATCAGGTGGGAGACAAGGTATTTCTCAAAGTCTCACCCTGGAAGAAGGTGTTTAGATTTGGTCGTAAGGGCAAATTGGGTCTAAGGTTCATCGGGCCGTATGAAGTATCCGAACGAGTCGGACCAACAGATACCGATTAATCCTCCCCCGAGCTCGAAAAGATTCACAACGTTTTCATGTCTCGATGCTTGACGATATAGATCCGACCGTCGCACGTAATCGCTCCATCCGAGATTGAGATTCACCTAATTTGAGCTATGAAGAGGAGCCGCCAAGTTCGCATTCGATGCATGAAGTAAAAGAGTTGCGAAATAAGAAAATCCCACTAGTGAAGGTGTTGTGGCATAAACACGAATTGAAGAAGCCACTTGGGAACCCGAGAACTCTATGAAAGAGCGATACCCAAACCTATTTACGGTAAGATTTTCGGGACGAAAATTTCTTAAGTGGGGAGAGTTGTGACATCCCTAAAGTGACCCTAGTCGGAAAGCGGTTTCGGGACCGCTAAACCGAGTCACTAAATTATTTGAGTATGATAGTTACTGTCTAAATATGTGAAAATGCAAGTGTGAATTTTTTTAATTCTTTGATTTAGTTAATTTGAAGGTGAATTGAAAGAAAAAGGACTCATGTGAAAGGATTTAATTATATGTGGCTAATTTTAAGAGGTTAATAAAGGAATGAAGTAAAATTAATGGAGTTGCATGTCAAATAATCCATTTGACAAGGTTAGTGGCCGGCCATGACAAAATTATGGGCAAGGGAACATGTTTCCAACATGTTATGCTAGTGGTGTATGTAGCAAGCCATAAAATAATAGCTAGCATTAAAGAAATGAACAAAAAAATGAGCATGGATGCCCCCCCCCATTGTGCCGTAACTAGAGAGAAAAAAAAAAAAAAAAGAAGGAAAATGCTCATTCTATTCTCCATTGCCGTGGCTTGAAGGAGGAAGAAGAAGGAATTCTTTTGTGCATGATTTGGCTTGGTTGATGCTTAGGAAGAGGTAAGCACTTTGAAACCCTTGGAAATTTAGATGTAAATGAGGTGATTAGTTCAAGTTCTATTCATTCCATGGATTAAATTTGGTTGTTTGGAGGTTTGGTATTTGGCCAAGTAGTTGAAGCTCTTGGTACATATATTTTAATGAAAGTTGAAATTGGTTTGTTCATAAGGGAGGGGTGCGAATGTGGCAAATGAAAGGCCTTGATGAACTATATATGTGGCTTGGGTTTATGATATTCGGTTAAGGGATATTGTGCTAGCAAGGTTGGTTTTATATATACATGTAAGTTACTTTGTATATGATGTTTAGAAAAAAAATAGTGAAGGAAAAGTTAATGATGTTGGATAAATTTTAGTAGAGTTGTGCTTAGGCATTCGGTCATTGATGAGCATTGTGGTAACCTAGTTGTAGTTGCAACTCCTAATTTTGAGATGGAATTTGTACACATACGTTAAGTAAATGGTTAGGGCGAATGGGGACTATGTGTTTGAAAGAATAAAATCGATACTATAATTGATAGTATAAGTATTCGGCCATTCAATCAAGGGTATAGGTGATGTTAGATCAATTTTAGCACATTCGGCTATTTAAGTATACCCAATCATGATATTGCCTTTGATTGTATAAAATCAACTAAAATGGGTGGTTAGTGAGGGTGGTTATTTAATATACTGAATATGTATATGTGTATGTGTGATTGGATTATTGATAGAATAGTAAATTGCATAAGGCTATTGGCGAATAGCCAAGAACATAAGGTAGCAAGATAAAATTTTACCATGTCGTTCGTATGTTATATGATCATTAGAATGTGGATACCAACATATGTACCAAAGCGATTGAATGAGTTAATTTGTTTGTTTAAGCTCAAGATCCTAAAGGAGAGGCGTCCAACAAGGGGAAATCGAAGGTCAACGAGTAGCCGACTTAGAATTATTTGCCCAACACAAGGTAAGTCATTAAGCACATATTTGATATTGCTTAAATGATTGTAAAATTTATGCAATTGTGTTTAATGGGATGATATATATATATAAATGAAAATGTATGTGTATGGAATGATGACATTTGTTGAATGTAAAAGAAATAGTGAAATGTGTAGAAAGTTGCTTTCGGCACTAAGTGTGCGGGCAATACGAGTGTACGGTGACGAGATTGGCACTAAGTGTGCATGCTGGAAATATATGGCAATAAGTGTGCATGCTGGAAATATATGGCACTAAGTGTGCATGCTGGAAATATATGGCACTAAGTGTGCGAGCTCGAAGGGTATGGCACTATGTGTGCGGGCTTAAATCGCATGGCACTAAGTGTGCGAAATCGAGTATTAAGCACTGTGTGTGCGTACTCTATATATATATATATCTCCGATCGAACAATTAGATCGAGGGTGTGTCTCCATCGAGTTGAGTATGGGCAGCGGATCGGGTAAGTACCTTGAGCTCATGACGAATAGGCAATATGTTCATGCTCGGGGTTGAGCTTGGTAAGCTTTAAATCTATGTGATGATTGCAATTGTATGATTGTGGTGAAAATGAGTTGGTGTGTAAAAATGCCTCAAATATCTTATTGTATAGAATATGAAATGTGGATGTATGACTTGGTATGAGATTGAACCGAAAGGTCCAAGGAACTATGATATAGTTCGATATGGATGGAGTACTTAGCCTCGTTCATTATTTCATGTTGTAATAATTTTGTTAATGGATGGTTGTGGAATGCTTATGGCTTACTGAGTTATAAACTCACTCGGTGTTTTCTTGTCACCCATTTTAGGTCTCTTGGACTCGTCTCTTGTGTACTCGGAACCGTCGTCAAAGTCATCACACCGCGAACAATCTTTTGGTATTGTCTCCTTAGTCGATCTAGGAGAACATTTGGCATGTATAGGCTATTTTGTTTTGTTGAATTTTGGGTTGTAAACTTTAAGCCATGCGAAAATGGCCTATGTGGTCGGTTGAGTGTGATTCTAAAACCTATAGTCACAAGTCTTAGAAACCTTAATTTTGATAAGGTGGCCATAGCTTGTATTATGTATGATGAATTATAGTTGGCCATGGAAGAATTATGAAACAGTCATTGTTTGCTTTAGTAACAGATGCTGCCAGCAGCAGTGAGGTGAGATTGAAAAATCACTAAAAATAGTAGAAGTAGAATTAAATAGTGAATAAATTATGAAATTTAACCTTGATGAATCTACTTTCATATGGAAGAAACAAAACGGTCATATGAGTCAGATTTTAAGAGATATTCAGGTTTTCGTGAAACAGGGCCAAAATGGTTTCTGGATCCCCTACTCCGACTTTGAAAATTTACCATAAATTATTCAGAAACAATTAGAAGTCATGCCTTATATGCATAGATTCCCCTTTGAGTCTAGTTTCATTAGAAACAAACGTCATGAGAATTGGAGCTCTTTACGAGATGATATCCAGGTCGTAATGCGCAAAGGTCAGTGTAGTCGAACTCTGAAACAGGGGTGACTTTAACTAATAAACTGTATCAATTGGCCCGACCAAAAATTCTATAAAAAACTGTGTATATGGAATTATGAGTCTAATTTCAGGGAAAATTTTCAGAACTGGTTTTCGAGTTCGGGAACTCAAGATATGATTTTTAAGGTAACAGCGACGCAGTTAGCTAGCCTGCCTGGAATAGAAATTCATAATTTCCAAGAGAGAAATAAGGGAAGTAAGCCCGGTAACACCTCGTGGTCAAATCCGGTGACGGTCACGGGTTTGGGGTGTTACATTATCATCCAATCTTATATCAATCATGATGAATTAGAAAGCCCAAGTAAGATAGAGCAAAACCACTCATGAATCAACCAGACTTACAGTAATTCCATCTAATTTAATTAACCAGCTTTCAAATATGATAAATATTGCATCTGAACATGAACAATTTCATATGCCTCTGAGAATAATAGAACTTATAGAGTACCCAGAAGATATTGCTGTAATATCCCTGATTATAACAGATTCATTCAAATATCTCTGCAATTTCATCACTATTCCACTGACTAATAAAGTCATCAATAATCTTTCATTACTCAGTTCACTGAAAGAGTCAATTCGGAAGAATTTTTGGCTAATCTGTTCTGTATATATCATATCTGAATAAGTTGTTTACTCATGAATAACTTCTTCCTTAACAATGACATCACATATTCAGAATAATCCTTAGAAACATCTGATATCTCTTTTAATACCGTCTTTACTTATTAACCCATTCTCAATTTTGACATCATTATTAGTCATCCTTTAAACCCTTCTTTCTCACTTATGAATTTAATCAATATAAATCTTGCGAATTTCATCGTATAAAACTATACTGGTGAGGGGGTGGAGATCGTAAGCCTCAAAATTTAGCTTTTATATATATACTCATATAACATAACATTTATCATTCTCATGTACTATAAAACATTTATCCGTACCTTTTTGAATTTTTTTTCATCATAAGTAACATTTTACTCAGATACTTGAGTATCTCTTTCGAAATTATCGGAATTAGCTCGATTGGAAAGCATCTCTATCTATTTGTGAAACAATTTTCATCAGAGTTGGGAGATATCACACTATCGCAAGTTATATAATGGCATGTATTTCTAGACTCCACATATGCTACGTTCAGCATGAAAACTAACTAAATTATAGCTCTAATACCACTAAATGTAACACCCCTAACCCATATTTATCGTCAAAACAGGGTTATGAAGCATTACCGAAACTTTCAGAACATTTACAAATAAATCATGTCAATCACTGTTCTTTTTCTGAGATTATTCATAACGTCCCTTAAATGGACCCTCGAGGCCTAATACAAATATTAGAATCGAGTTGGGACTTAATCGGAGACTCTAAGAATTTTTCATAAAATTTCAAAAAATTTCCAAGCTACAAGGTACACACACCCGTGTGGTCTGAGGGACACATTCGTGTACAGGCTGTGTTCAACTCCGTGTAATTCTCTGACTTGTGCAGATAGACATGCTACACTCCCGTGTGCTAGGTCGTGTGGTTAATTAAATTCTTTTGAAATTAGGTGCAGATTTCACATGGCCAAGACACACGCCTGTTTTCTTGGTCATATAGCACATACGGTTAAGACACACGGCTGTATCTCTGTCTGTATGCTCAATTCTGAGCATTCTATCTTCTCGAATTTAAGGTGCATGGGACACACGGCCTAACTACACGCCCATGTACCAGGTTGTGTGTTACACATGGTCTAGACACACGCCTGTGTGGACAAAATAAAGCCATTCCTAGCTTTATTTCTCACCCAAAATCATACCAAATTCCTGCACCAAACATATATCCAAATACCAAATAGCCCAAGCATTGAATTCAAGCAATTTATAACATCAAACATGATATATTGTTACATGCATTCATGCTTAAATCTTACCTTTCTCAATCAATCAATAAGAAACACTTATGTTATCTCCATAAATTAAACTTAAATACATATATATACATGTACCAAAACATAATCATCACTAGCCATTCCAATGGTTATATTACAATAATCATTTACATTTACATGCCAATATGACAAATATAACCTACACATGCCATTGTAACCATAATTGCTTTACCATATTGTACTGACATGGGTCGATGGATAGTGTGAGTGATCTCTGCCAAGCTTCCAATCCAACGAACTTCCGATTTACTCTAAAACAGGGAAATAAAACTAAGTAAGCATAAAATGCTTAGTAAGTTTGTATAACATGGTACTTAACTTACCATTCATTCTATTTTGAGGTAACTATGTAAGGCATATTCAATCAATTTGACCTCAAGCCCTACACACATCCTCATTGCCCTTGTTAGTCATATATTCTATAATAACATCAAAACATATATGGGCTCTACAACAATCAAGTTTCCATGCACATATGCTTTCCACAACATGTATTCATTTAACATGTATGAATCATCTCTTTATATTACAAGTATAATTTCATAATAGTTCATCTCGAGTTCAGATTGTTTCATGTTAGAACTTTACTCATATCATTCGAAATATCAAGGTCACATGTAACAACCCAAACCCAACCTAGACGTTATGACCGAATATGTAATGTGCAATTGGAGTGTGTTTTGAAAAACGTAGTTCTATTAGAAAAGTCCATTTGGGTTAAAAGCCTCATTTGTGATCTTTATGAGAAGCAAACTTATTTTATTCATTAGTTAAGTTATGTTTGTCTAGCAAAACATGTTCCAAACTCAATCGTTATTACACCTTAAAACCTTGTTCATTGCGAAAGCTTTTAAAGCAAGTTACGTGGTATGGTAGTTGAAAATCATTTACCTTTTGAAAACCCACGTCCTATTGCTAACATATTTAAGTCAATTTAAATAAATTCCCAAATAAAAATAAAAACCTAAAATGGCTTTATTACATAAAATTTACCAAATAAAACTACCTTTACTAGAAATCAAAAATGAAAAACATAAACAATAGTGTGGCCATCCCGGAGTCCCTTACAGCACCGACCCGCCTAAGGATTACCTGCGCAGATAAGTAGAAGAGTGAGTTTATGAAAACTCAGTGTGTAAACCCTATTTATCAAGCAGTAAATCATGTAGTGCAAATAGTCTGGGCCAAAGCCCTTAACAGTGGCATAATCAGTGTGGGCCTTAGCTCATTACGGTAACAGTATCAGTGTGGGCCTTAGCCCAATTCAGAATAGTATTAGAGATGCAAATAGGGATCCTGCCCATCCATCCTCTACACTCCACTCCGTCCAACCCTACACTCCATGCGGGGATAAAATCGACCCACCCATCCCTATACTCCAGAATATAGCATCATTTGAGGCATTAAAGTATATGCAGCAGAGCTACCAGTACAGTACACTTCCTCCAAACATATCAAATCCACCCTCATGCAACGTGTCATTTCATAATATATACGTATATGCAAAATGTCACGCTTGAATACAGTCAAACATAACATAGGGGTATATCAATCATTTTACCTCTCGTATAACAGTCATTTCATCAGTATGGGGTCTAAGTGTACTTACCGACCCATTAGTAGGCCCACAGTCGTCTTAGGCAACCTATGTGACCTTAACAGTCAAACAGTGGAAATGGGCCCAAAGCCCATAATACGACCCATGTAGGCCCACACGCCTGTGTGGCCCATTAAGACCAATAATGACCTTGGCCGTGTGAACTACATAGCCTGGCCCACAAAAATCCACACATCCGTGGGGTTTACCCATGTGGAGCCCTCGAGCCTGTGGGGCCCATACGACCCATTTTGGCCCATCGTGACCAAGAATCGACCTACCCCACGAAATTGTTCATAGTGGCCTTTTCGATTGAATGCCTATGTTTTGTGTATTCAGCTCATCGCACGAGCGTGCGTACACTCGTGTAACGCCAACAGTTGTACATTTTCGGCTTTTGTCGATCTATGCTAAGAGCAGTGTGATTACACACCTTGTTTGCGAAAAGTGCCAATAGAATTCATACAAGACATTCCATTAGTCAACAGAGTTAAACTCCCTCTTTTTAACTCTAACCTAAAAACAACAGTCGATACTTGCCTTGCTTGAAGAGCGCGATTTAGCCTACTAAATCCGTTGAGAAAGGTCGACCACACCCTCCTTGACAAAAAGCTGTATTACCAAAGAAGTCCATTAATGATGATTTTATTCTCACACACGGCTTGAATCAAAAACAGACTTATAGGAAGCACAAAATTAGATATAAGAAAATAAGACATTCGGCCAACCCCTTAACACCAATCATGCACCGATTTTGCCACATGATATCTAAGGGTTAAGTTACCTTTAGTCGAGTGGTAAGCACAAATTTTTGGATGCTTCAGCAATCTTTTAAAACCCCCTTCACTCCTCATGTAGTTCTAAAAATGCAAGAGCACCATGAATGAGAGTCAAGAAGAGAAAAACTGAGGGTTGAGAAACATAACAGAGACTTACCAGGTACTCTACGGCTAACGAACCAAAAGAAAAAAGTAAGGTAAAGGGAAAAAGAAATAGAGGGGGAGAAGAGACAAGATATTTGGTCTGGAAAAAATTTTGAGACGGTAAGAGATGTTAGGAAAAATCGGTCAAGAAAGGGAGACCCAAAGAGAGGAAAAGAAGTCAATTGCCAGAGGAACCAAATGGTCGAAACAGAGAGCACCAACAATTGAAGAGCAAAGCAAAAATTACCCGAATGACCAAGCAATATTCGGCCCTTACCAGGAAGTGCAAGGAAATAAGAGAGAATTCCTTGGCAAAAACTGAAAAAAGAATCACCACAAACCAGTTTCGACACTAAGAGCAAAAATGAATGAATTTGCACACTAGATTTCCCACTTTCGGCATGCTACTACCTCACATCTCAACCTCCCTTATTTTCCCCTAAAATCTCTCCCCACATCTCTCCTCTAATCCCTCAAATGACCAGTTCAAACTCCTTTCAAACTCCCCATAACAAACGGCCACACACACCACTGTCCCTCAAACACTCCAACCACCAGCTAGTAACAGAGTTCTACTACCACTCAACCTCCCACACAGCACAACAACAAAAATAAACATCCCTCTTGTGAGCGGCAGGATTCGAACCCAAACCCTTCTACTAGCAGTGACATGCCACTAACCCTTGGACCAATAACCTTTCTGAGACCTGATTTCCTCATAATAAATTAAGAACCCAACATCTAGCCGTAAAGGTTTAGTTCATTAGAAACCAAAAATTTTTCTAAAGCCTAGGTTTGAACCCAGGTCTTCTCACACTACTCAAGACCCTTAACCATCACAGCAAGTAAGCCAACATGCAACATAGCACACAATTAAATTACCAAAGATTTAAGGCGTTACAACTCTACCCCCAAGAGAAAATTTCGGCCTCGAAATTTACTTGATCAAAACAGATGAGTGTATTGTTGCCGCATCGCCTCCTCGGGTTTCCACGTGGCTTCTTCAAAACTGTGATTACGCCAAAGTACCTTAACCAATAGAACAGACTTCTTCCCCAGAACTTTCACATCATGGTCTAAGATTTGGACCGGTTCTTCCTCGAAGGTCAAATCTGGCCTAACCTTGACCTCCTCAGTCGAAACAATGTACGTAGGACCAGAATGATATTGCCTCAACATAGAGATGTAGAACACATCATGAATCCTGTCCAACTCTGGAGGCAATCCGTCCCACACCCTTCAATATACAAGTAGGGCCCAATGAACCTAGGGCTTAATTTACCCTTTTGACCAAACCTCAGTACCTTCTTCCATGGTGAGACATTAAGAAACACCAAGTCCTCCACAGAATACTCAATCTCCTTATGCTTCAGATCCGCATATGACTTTTGCCTGTCAAAAGCTGCCTTTAGTCGATCCTGAATCAATCTAACTTTGTCCTCAGTATCAAAAATTAATTCAGGACCCAGAACACGCCGTTCGCTCAATCTCAGTCCAATATATAGGAGTACGACACTTACGACCATATAATGCCTCGTAAGTTGTCATTTGTATGCTGGATTAGTAGCTATTATTGTATGCAAACTCTGCCAATGGCAAGTAATCCTCTCAACTACCCCGGAAGTGAAACACACAACTCCTTAACATGTCCTCCAGTATCTGAATCACCCTCTCTGACTGACCGTTTGTTTGAGGATGGAACGCAGTACTGAAGTCCAACCTTGTACCCAATGCTTCATATAACTTCTTCCAGAATCGAGACGTGAAACGAGGATCTCTGTCAGATATTATAAAAATTGGTACCCCATGTAGTCGTACTATCTCAGACACATACAGCTTAGCCAGTTTATGCAACGAGTAATTAGTACGAACAGGTATGCAGTGGGCAAATTTAGTCAGTCGATCCACAATGACCCATATCGAATCCTTCTTAGAAGATGTTAGGGGTAGCCCACTAACAAAATCCATAGTTACCCTCTCCCACTTCCAAAGTAGAATCTTAACTGGCTGAAGCAATCTTGAAGGCAACTGATGCTCTGCCTAAACCTACTGACAAGTCTGGCATTTATTTACAAAATTAGTAACTTCTCGCTTAAGACTTGGCCACCAATATAATTCTCGAAGATCTTGGTACATCTTATTCCTGCTAGGATGTATAGCGTAAGGGCTACTATGCACCTCTTGCAGTATAGACTGCCTCAAATCAGTATCTTTCGGTATACAGACTCTTCCACGGAAACAAAGTACCCCTTCACTATTTAGTCCAAAATCTGAAGTTTCCCCACTCTCTACCTATTGGAAATGAGAAATCAATGACTTATCCTCCAACTGATTACCTTTAATTTGTTCAATCCACCTTGGTTCAACTTGAAGTTTGACCAACAAACTACCATCATCGAATAAGCTGAGACAAGAAAACATCGCCCCCAGATTAGTAACAGCCCTACGGCTCATTGCGTCAGCTACGACATTAGCTTTACCAGGGTGATATTCAATCAAATAATCATAGTCCTTAAGCTACTCAATCCACCTATGCTGCCTATGGTTCAGCTCCTTCTAAGTGAGGAGATATGATAAACTATAATTTATACATATTTTTACCCCATGCTTAACACATTTTATGGATGATTTTTCCTTAAAATTGGTGAATTCGATGCTCCTAATGCTTCAATTTCATGTTTTATACTTAGGTGAGCATAGGAGAGTGGAAGGGACGAGAAACAGGCCAAAAAGGGAGAAAATGGGCCAACGTACGAAATCAACACGGCCTGGACTTCCTCACACGGGCAGACCACACCGCCGTGTCAATTTGGCAGAATCGAAGCATGACTCACAAGGGTAGAACACACGCCCGTTCCATTCTAACAGGCTTGAGCACGGCCTGAAGTAATCACACACGAGAGTGTTACATAGGCATGTCACACGGGCGTGTCACACGTGCATGTCCCTGCCGAGCCCAAGTTGAGTCCAATTCGAAAAAGGCTAATTTCGAGGGTTCTTAGGCATTCCAAAGCCTATAAATACACCATAAAGGAAGAGGAAAAGGGACACGGAGAGAAAATGAGGTAGGGAACTGCTTGAGGGAAGCCGATTGATCCATCTCAAAAGCCGGATTCACCATCAAGACTGAAGATCTCCCTCAATTTCCCTTCAGGAGTTTTGGGTTTTCTTTATGTTTTCTATTCATTATTCTTCTGAGATGTTTTCATTTTTAGTTATGAGCTAAATACCCTAAATACCTAAGGGGAATGAAACCTAAGACGAATCTTGTTATTATTTTCTGAATTGTATGATAAATATTTAACTTGTTCTTAATTATGTGTTCTTAATTCTTGTTTTGATATCCCAGGATACTGATTCAAGATAAGCTCTTATTCAGAGGAGGAATAGACCCTGTCTAAGAGTACATTTGTCATAATTAAGCGGAGTTGATTGCGCACCTAGAGATAGGGTGACAAGATTTTGCCGGATTAGGTTGAAACCTAATAAGAGGATCCATAGATCGAGTTAATACAACCCTAGGGTGTTAATTAGAGAAATTTCTCAATTATTCAATCGAGGGATTAGACATTATTAATCTTAAATAGGGATAATAACATAACTTAGGGATCTCTACGGAGCAAGTTAAATGAATAAATCGTCTGATTCGGAGTCAGAATAACAAGTGAAGTCTAGGTGGATTCTTCCTTAGGTATTGTCTTAGTTCAATCATTTTTCCACAAGTAATTCCCCAATTCTATTTTCCGTGCATTCTTAGTTTAGATAATTAGTTAGTTAAAACAAAATCCCCTTATTCTTAGGCTAGATAATAAAAAGACAATCATTACTAGTACTTTTAGTTCCTTTGGGTTCGACAATCCAATCTTGCTAAAACTATACTACTGTTCAATAGGTACACTTGCCTACATCGTGATAATAGTTAGTTTCAAGAACGATTAATTATAAATATATAAAACTTACCTTTCACGAAAATCGCGATCAAGTTTTTGGCGCCGTTGCCGGGAAACTAAGATATTAGGAACACTCAATTTTTATTACTTTAGCCATTTATTTTTCTAGCAAGTTAATTCTATTTTATTTTTATTTATTAATTTACTTTTTCTTTAACTTGATAGGTTTTTATAGTTTATGACTAGAAGAAACCCGTCAGGACCACTATTTTTTGACGAAGAAATCGATCACACAGTTCGCAGAAACCAAAGAGAAATAAGACGAAGCTTAAGATACACAGAAAATGAGCAAGAGGACGATACTTCAACCACAATCGAGGAGATGGCTGAAAACCAAGACAGTCAGCTACCTCCTGCAATACCCGTTGAACTAGCAAATCAAAATCCTACTCCTGGTACTATGTATGATTATGCTAAACCTACTTTAACAGGAACCGAGTCAAGTATAGTTAGGCCTGCTACTGCTGCAAATAATTTTGAACTAAAACCTAACACTATTCAAATGATACAGCAATTTGTTCAGTTTGATGGTTTGTAGGATGAGGATCCAAACACTCACTTGGCAAATTTCCTGGAATTCTGTGATACATTTAAAATTAATGGCGTTTCTGACGATGCCATTCATCTTCGGTTATTCCCTTTTTCATTGAGGAACAAAGCTAAACAGTGGTTTGAACTCGTTACCACAAGGGTCAATTACTACTTGGGAACAAATGACCGAAAAATTTCTATTAAAATATTTCCTGCCGGCTAAAACAACCAAATTACGTAATGATATCTCTTCATTTGTGAAGATGGACTTAGAAACTCTTTACGATGCATAGGAGAGATACAAGGACCTACTGCGAAGGTGTCCTCACCATGGACTACCTCTATGGTTGCAAGTTCAAACATTCTACAATGGTGTGAACCCCTCGACAAGGCAAATGATTGATGCAGCAGCCGAGGGAACCATCAACAACAAAACACCCGAAGAGGCTTACGAATTTATTGAAGAGATGTCATTTAATAACTATCAGTGGCAAGTTATGAGGACTAAGCCAACTATAACAGCAGGCGTTTATAACGTCGATTCAGTTACTATGCTATCAAACCAGGTAGAACTTCTAAATAAAAAGATTGATGGTTTACTTGGTTCAACTCAGGTACATCCTGTAATGAGGTGCGAGACGAATGGAGGAGGAGCATGCACAGAGTAGCAACCCTTCAACCCTAGCATCGAGGAGGAACAAGTCCAATATATGGGTAACAATAACTCTAGACCCCAAAATAACCCATATAGTAACACTTACAATGCAGGTTGGAGGAACCATCCCAATTTCTCATAAGGCGGTCAAGGAAATCAAAGACCACAACATCCTCCAGGTTTTCAACAACCACCCTATCAACAGGAAAAGAAACCGAACCTTGAAGGGATGCTGTCTAAATTTATCTCGGTGTCAGAAACCGTTTCCAGAACACTGAGACAGCATTTAAAAATCAACAAACGTCGATCCAAGGGTTCAAAACTCAGATTGGCCAGCTTTCTGAACTAATCTCCGAAAGACCACAAGGTAGCTTTCCAAGTAATACTGAACCCAACCCAAGGGAACAACTCAACTTGATTAATGTTCAAGATGAAGAAAGATTCATTGAGCCTGAGCCAGAATCGAGGCAAGAAACTATAGTGAGCAGAGATCAAGGTGAGGTAGGTTATAATAAAAACAAATCTGTGAATGTCAAATATAAACCTCATGTGCCATACCCTAACGCGATAAGGAATGACCGCTCAGATGAAGAATTTGGTAAATTCTTTAAACTCTTAAAAAATTACATATTAACTTACCGTTTATTGAAGCTCTATCGCAGATGCCAAACGCAATGAAATTGTTAAAGGAGCTTTTAGCAAATAAAGAAAGTTGGACAAGACATTGCATGTGGAGCTAAACGCAGTTTGCTCAGCTATTCTGCAGAATAAGCTACCCAACAAACTAAAAGACCCAGGGAGTTTTACGATTCCTTGCTTAATTGGTGGTTTAGATGTTAATAATGCATTATCTGATTTATATCAACCCACCCAGCTAGCACACCAATATCGCAGCAAAACAACCAATAATAATAATGCAACATAGCTGTTAGAAACAGTAAATGTGGCAAAGCCACCAGTAGCAGTGAATGTGACATGGTCACCAATATCCCAAACCCATGCAGTATGTCATGTCATAAATATTACGTGTATGGAAAGTCATACTCAGTACAATCATATATGTAAATCATAAGCACATCATTCATATGGAACATAAGGGCATAATCGTCATTTTACCATACAAGGATATTATGGTCATTTTACCCTATAGGGGCATTACGGTCATTTTACCCTGTAGGGGTATTATGGTCATTTTAACTATTTTAGGGTTTTAGCTAACATAACAACCTCTCTGAAGGTCTACAGTTGGTTCGAGCGACACAGATAACCTAAATGATCATAATGGTGTAAATGGGCCCAAGGCCTATTGCTCGGCCCAAGTGAGCCCACACGTTTATGTGGCCCATTTAGCCCAAATTCAGTTATGGCTATGTGACCTACATAGCCCAATCCAATATTTATCGCTTATCGTGAATTTAATTTGTGTAGGGCCTACGAGCCCATTAGGCCCACACGACCCATTTTGGCCCAACGTAGCTCATAACGACCAAGTCTATGGAAAAGCTCGTGGTGGCCTTTACAGTTTATCGCCCATGATTTGTGGCTCAATTTACCCCACGAGCGATCGCACGCTTGAGAGGCCTCAAATGCCAAAGTTTTGGCACTTCGACTTTTCGGCTTTTGCCGAGTTACAGTCCAATCAGTGTGGAATACACACCTTTTTGCGCAATCAAGTGAGCCACTTTCGAGCCCAAAGCCTACATTGCAATAAGGCACACTATCAGTTTTCCAATCAATAGAATTCACAAAACTTAATCTCCAATCGCCGCCCACTACTAACCTTGAATGAACGACAATGGCTTATTGCTTTTTAAATAACTAACTCAACTGATCAAACGTTTCTTGCCGATTAATTGCATAAACCAAAGATCCTATTAGATAGAATCAATTGCAGATGTGGCTTAAATCCACAGATATCATTTACAGAAACATAAGGATATTCAACCTTTGCCCAAAAAGAAAGAAGGTAATGCATTTACCTTTATTGGGAAAAATAAAAAGGATAAGGTTTTAATCGCTTCCAAAACACTTACACTCCTTTACTCCACTGAAATCCCCAGAACCCATTACATATTACAACACGAAGAAGAATGAGAAGCGTAGTAAAAAAAAATAAGAAAAAAACATTCGGCTTCCAAAAAAATTCAGAAGAACCGATTTAAACACATATTGGAATGATCGAGAAACAAGAGAGAGAACATACGAGTACCTATCGATTCATCAGAACTCTTGCGAGACCAAAACCACAACACCAACAGTAGGCACAAAAGCAATTGGCCCACACCAAAAATTAGGGAAAAACTGAAAGAAGATGAAGAAAAGAAATAGGGATAATCGGCTAGGTGAAAAACCAAAGGAAAAGAGATAATGGGGAAGAAAGAAACTATATTCGGTCAAGATGAAGAAAAAAGGTGAGTGAGACAAGAGGAGAAGAATAAATTCGGTAGAGGGAATTATGGAGAAGAGAAAAGAAAAGCTTCGGAGAAGATAGCCAAAATTCGCCAATTGGCTCTTAGGAGGTTCGGCAAAATGAACAAAGTACAAACCAAAGAAGAAAGTTAAAGGAGTACGAAACCAAAAGAGAGAAAAAGAGCAGCTACCAAAACCCAATGAACTAGACCAATTCGGCACTAAGTGCCTAAGACCAATTTGGTACCCAAAGAATCCCAAATTTGGCCAACTCCACCCCTTGTGAAACTCCACGATTTTCTCCACCAAAATCTCATCCATATCCATAACAACCATCATCCAAACCCTTGATTCTCTCCCTTTGACCAAGTCCACAACCACCTCAGCAGAATTTCAATCCAACACTACCTCCCTCACCTCATGGCAATAAAATAAATACACCTTGTATGCCATGGGATTCGAACCCAAGTTCTCCCAGTTACCAAGTCACGCCACTTGCCACCAAGCCACAAGGCTTTTTGTGACAAAAACCCCCCACATTTAAATATAAGGCCTAAATACTAACATCCAGATTTACTTAAAAGAAAAAACTAAAACTTTTGCAAAAGCAAGGAGTTGAATACAGACTTCTCTAACACTTCTAAATATGCCCAAACACTTAGCCATTACAGCAGAAAATCCATTTTTGAAATTTTCTTGCACAACTAAATTCCAATTGTTTCGATACTCGAAGCCCATTTCTTCTAGGCCCAAATTTGGGGCGTTACACTACACTACATACCTTTGACTGAACTGGCAGTTTTACTGCAACCTATTGGTATAGTGGATTATCGTATTGCACTGTACCGCATGTACGTTACCTACGCTACGTACCACTATCTGATCGGACAGTTTCTATTGCATGTCTGTACTGTGGTTAACCGCATTGCACACTATAGCTTATAGCTAGCTTTGTTGCATAATATACATGACTGACAGTCTATCTACATATTATTAGTCCTAATACCCAGAGGGTCGTGGACAATCCGAATAGCCATCGTTGCCGGGCAACCTGGGATGACATCAGTTGGAGTGCAAGGTTGGATGGGCTTTATAGGGTCCTGAGTGGATTTATTGGTTGGACGAGCTTAAAGCTCTTATGAGGAGTGATAGGGGACAGAGAGGTGTATTGGCTGGATGGGTGGGTTTCTTGTAACTCAATTGCATTCATATGCATCATATTGACTATTAAACTGAAATGTCTGATTGACTGTTAGATTGAAAGGCACTTGTGTCTATGAGAATTCTGTAGACTTTGACTGCGACTATCTGACTAGATAGTTACTATAACTGTTTGAGGATTACTGCTGCTGTTCCTAAATGGTACGTGAGACTGTGTGTGTCTGATTGACCCATATGACTGTAAAGTACATATGGTGTGTGTTAGATTTTGGGTGAATTCGCTCAACTGTTATCTGTCTATTGGTGTCTTCTACTTCCAAACTGCTTCTAGTTCACTATTTCCATTTCTGTAGTTTAATTGGTTTGTTCTCACATTGAGCTCGAGTAGCTCACCCACTCTTCTGTTTCCTCTTTCAAGTGTAGTTCTAGATTCTGTTGATGGGCTCAATACGTGGAGGTTTCAAACAGTATTGGAGGATTGAACTATAAGTTTAATTGTTATTTGGTTTTAGTTTGAACTATAAAAGCTTTGTAAGGCTGTGGTACAATTTTTGTTATATTTTATATTTGTATATTTTAGACTGTATCTTTTTGGACAGAATTTTTAAAAACGATTATTTGTTTTTGGTTTGCTAGGAAATAAATGTTCTTAAGTAATAAAATGGTTTATTTTTGTAAAATTTTCTCACGATCACTTCGGTGATCAATGTAGCATCCCAGATTCGGTCTAGACTTCTAGGCTAGGTTTGGGGTGTTTCAAATATTATTTTGCATTTCCCACTATATTCTTTACTTATTAGATATTTTCTTATTGATTTATGATATTAACTTGACTAATATCTTAATTTCTTGTATGCTTCTTTTTCCAAATTCACTCTCCAATCAAATAATAATACTATTCCTTGCCACTTCTAATAATATCTACCATTTCCTCTATTTCAAGATATTAATATAAGTACAATATGTCAATTGTATATACAATTTTATATGCTCATTTTCTTTTTTATCATCGAGTTTCTAAGTTTTACCTTGTCTTCATCTTTTACTCATTTGAATCTATTTTCTGCGTTTTCTTCTAATTCAAATTCTATATCTTTCTCAAGAAAATTTTGGATATTCAATTCTAGATTTTCTTCAAATTATTCTTTTGCAACCCAATTAGGAATTTCTTCATGGTCTTCTTCATCTTCTTCCCTGATAACTAATTTATCCATCCATGGCAAGTCAAAAGTACTTTGTTTCCCAAACAATTTTCATGAACCTACACTTAGTCTTGTTTTCTTTGCTCCATAAAAGATTATGCACTTTACATAATGTATAACTAAATTCCAATAGTTTCATAGTAACAATGTCTTCCAAAATTGATCCAAAATCATTTGTTGTTCATTGTAATATCCTGATTTTGGGCCTAGTCGGAATAGTGGTTTCGTGACCACAAAATCTGAGATAGAAATAATTATTTTATGATTATTTTGAGGTCTATGATATGATTGCATGATTGTGTGAAAATTTCGTGAAGAAATTTTATGCATAAAGTGCTTAAATTGAAATTAGGGACTAAATCGAATAATTTGCAAAACTTGCATTCTAGAAGTTTCTAGTATGAAATTGTTTTGAAATATTAATTAGGAGGTCTTAAATAGAATTTTACCAATTTCTAAGTCTATGGACAAAAATTGGACATGGATGGAATTTTTGGAAAGTTTAGTAGTAAGGGCATTTTAGTCATTTAGGGGTAAAATGAATTAAAATACAAAATTAAAAGCCAATTTTGCTCATCTTCAACCCCATGGCCGAATATAGCAAGGAGAAACTATGGCTAGGGTTTTTCAAGCTTCCAAGCTCGTTTGTAAGTCCGTTCTAGCCTCGTTTTTAATGATTTTTACGTTTTTGGAGTCCCAGTAGCTCGATTTAGCTTATGCTAGCAATAGTTTAACCTAGGATTTATATTTGGAAAAATACCCATAGGTGAAATTTGTGTATTTTGGTGTTTTATGATAGAATATGAGGTTTTAAATTATATTAGACAACTTGTGCTACTCGGTTTTAAGTGAAAACGAGCAAAAGGGCTTAATCGGTAAAAATACCTAATAGTCATAAGTACATGTTAGAGTGAGAATTTGATGTTACCATAGAAGGGAAAAATGATCAGCATGTCATAAAACATAAGAAAATAGGCTGAAGTTTAATTTACGATCTTTGGGGCAAAAGTGTAAATATGCAAAAGTTTAGGGGCAAAATTGTAATCTTTCCAAAATATGATTTTGGGTCAATTTGAATAATGTGAGTCCTAATTAGACTATATTTTAAATGATAGAGAAAGGAAAACTGAAATTCGGGCTAAAATGGGGAAAATACCAAGTTGTGGACGAAATGGTAAAAGTAGCCATTTTCGCATACGAGGTAAGTTCATATGTAAATGTTGGTAACATAGTTATTATTTTAAATGTTTTTATTTTATTTAAATGATATGATAATTATTATAAAATATTATACTCGTGATAATTGTTTGATAATATGTCAAATTATGTGATATACTTGGAAAATGTGAAATACTACCGATTATCGGTATCGACATTCCATAGAAGATGGTTGAGACATATGATTGGGAAAAATGTCCCGTTGAGCCTTAGGAATGGATTAGGATACGAGTGACATGTCACTGGGATATTTGGGCATCCGAACTCGTTGAGTTGAGTCCGAGTTCACTTATGGATGCAAATGTCCGAACTCGTTGAGTTGAGTCCGAGTTCGAGAGAAGTAACTAGGCATCCGAGCTCGTTGAGTTGAGTCCGAGTTCACTCATGGATGTGATCGCCCGAGCTCGTTGAGTTGAGTCCGAGTTCGCTTATGGGCGGGTTACAGGTAGCTTGGCTACATATGTGGCACTTATGTGCAAACTTTCCATGTATTCGAATTATATTCCGATGTGTTCAACGGGTAAAGTTCTACTGAAATGGAGGAATACTCAAGATGAAAGGGACGTATTGGTAAGTGTTGTGAAATGGGTACTTTGAACAGGTATGTACTTAACCCTCGGGTTGAAAAATCGATATAACAACAATATGGTAAGATGATAAATGAAAATGTGATATGAATGTCTTGGTGATGATTATGCAAATGATGTTTTATGTTTGCTTATATGGTTATGTTACTTGCTATTTGCATGTGAACTTATTAAGCATTTATGCTTACTCCCTCCTTTTCATTCCTTGTAGTTTTGACAAGGCAGCTCGGAAATCGGGAACGGTCGGAGGCTCGCTCACACTATCCGTATACCATCTTGGCATAATGGCTTGTATATTTTGAGTATGGCATGTATAGCATTATAATCATTTTGTATATATGGTCTTATGATATGGTTATTGAGTGGTATGGAAATGCTTGGTAATGATTAGCCATTGGAATGGCTAATCATGATCATATTTGGTGTTATGTATGTCAAATTGCTAGCTAATCCATGGAAACCATGAAATAGGTAAAATTTACCATAAAATAGATTCAGACAGCAGTAGTGATGTGAATTTGAAAAATCACTAAAAATAGTAGAAATGAAATTAAATAATGAATAAGTTATGGAATCGAAGCTTGATGAGTCTATTTTCATATGAAAGAAGCGAAACAGGTATATGAGCTATATTTTATGAGATGTTTAAATTTTTGTTAAATAGGGCCAGAGCGATTTCTGGATCCCCTTTTCTGACTTTTGAAATTCACCATAAATTTTAAAAAGATAATTAGAAGTCATGCTTTATATGTACAGATTCCTTATTGAGTCTAGTTTTATTAGAAACAAACGGTATAGTCATTGAAGCTCTGCACAGGGAGATATCTGATTCTTAATACACAGAGGTCAGAGTAGTTGAACCCTGAAAAAGGGGAGACTTTAAATAATAAACTGTACTAATTGGCCCAACCAAAAATTCTAGAAAAAAATTAGTAGATAGATATGTGAGTCTAGTTTCATGAAAAATTTACGGAATTGGATTTCAAGTTTTGTAACTCGATATATGATTTTTGAAGTGACTGTGATGCAGTTAGCCAGCTTGTCTGGAAATTTTAAAATGAATTGTATGAGCTGTTTAATTAATGAATTAAGTCCGTTAACACCTCGTGTTCGACTCCGGCAACGGTCTCGGGTACGGGGCGTTACATTCATGTTCTGCTAATGTCCCTCTAAGGGTCAAGTATTATGCTTTATTCTTTCTAATCGGTTCATAGCCTTTCCATTGTTTCATTCTATAATTTTGCACTTCATGTTCAGTTGTATATTGTATCATGACACAAATTTATTTATATTTAATCTACTTATAAAATCTATAATCCTTGACTATCTTTTACATCTCTTATTTTCTTTCTTATTATATTTCATTTATTGATTTATTATCAATCTCTCTTAACACTTTACATTTCAGCCCATAGTAGACTTAATAAAATATATAAGATATACGAAAATAGTACAGTAATGCACTAGAGTGCAATAACAGAACAAAGTAGCACTAGAGTGCTATGTCAGAACAGAGGGCACTGAAATACAAATCAAAGGGCACCTAAGTGCTAATCAGAACAGAGAACACCTAAGTGCTAATTTCCATTTATATCCAATATGTTCTTATTTTTTATATTGAGGCACTTGCATTATCATATTCATTATTATTGTTTATCAGTTAATTGGAATACCAATCTTCATATTTATTTCAATTTAGTCCTTATTTTCATGAAAATCAATGTTCACTAAATTATCACTTTATCATGACTTAGAATTAAATTTCAATATTTTTGTTTTACACTTCTAATTCTCACTTTTTGCAAATTAGTCCCCTTACTACTCTTAACATTATAATCTTTCTAATTTAATCCTTGCATATATATACATATATATACAATTCAGTATTCCCTATAAGGCCTTTTCAATATCAATTTGAATTTGATGCACTACCATATAATACTTTGCTTAAGCCCATAACATATTATCCCATAACACTCCTCTAGTTTCACTTAACACTTATCATTTTTATTTTCGAGTTCACTTAATCACTAAATTTTCAATTTCTTATATATTGTGATTACTCTTTCATACTTTAAAGTCGTTTACTACGTCTTACTTTACTAATTTTGTTTAACTACTAATTAAATCATTTCTCATTTAATAACTTCTAACTCAAAAATACTTATTTACATCTTTCTCTACATTTAATTTGCAACATATTTCGGTTTAATCTTTTGAAAAAAATTAAAGATCATATGAGTTCTTAATTTTCTTTTATTGAATTTCATTTCTTTAATTCTATTATTGCTCAAGCTTCTTCATTAACTATTCTTAAATTCAATACTAGTTTACATCAACACTCCATTATATTAGTTTCAAGATATTTACTCGAGAAAAAATCAATTTTACTTTTATCTCATTTACAATTACATTAATTGATCACATTACTTAAATCAGTATGCACTAAATTGAAATAACTGATTTACTTGGTCATATTTTTATTCATCATGCTCTTACGCTTGAAATTTTCAAGAATATTATCAAGATTATTAATAATTATAAAATTTTTTTATCATTCGCTTATCATTTATCACTTGTATTGTAACACCCCTCACTCGTATCCGACGCCGGGATAGGGCTCGAGGCGTTACCGGGATTTCACGTTCATAAACATATTAAATCAAGTCACTAAGTTGTGCTCTAATTTAAAACTTTTCAAATATGTATATCCTTTCCCTTAAACAGGCCTTCGAGACCTAAAACATGTCTAGAGGCGGCGCGGGACAAAACCGAGAACGTTTGATAAACTTTGGGTACCTTAGAAAATTTCTTTTAAGTTGAAGTGTCAAATGCCCATGTGACTTGGGACACGCCCGTGCAATCACCCTGTGTCCAAGACTTGAGCATTCTGTTAAATTCACACGGCCAAGACACACGCCAGTGTGTCTAGCCCTTGTTCATTTAACAGACTTACCATTTTAGATGCAGGGGACACACGACAATGCCACAAGCCCACGAGTGTGGCCCATGTGTCACACACAGCCTAGGCACACGCCCGTATACCCAACCATGTAGACCCTATTAGGCTATTTTCCAAGCCTATGGTCACCCCCTTTTTAACACTTATACTTAATGAATATTTAAAAAAAGTAAAACATAATTATGCTCTCATAAATGATCTTTGCAAAAACTCGTTTCATGGAAACCTCATATCATTGGTTTCGTACATGCTAGGTTATTTCCCATCTTGTATTTATGTGTTGTCATACCACTTTAATATATACAAGATTGGCTCGTTCTTATGACTCATTGCCAATCGAAATTACCATCGCACATGATTACAAACTTGCATGGAAATTTTGTAAGTCATAGCCTACTACAAAACAAGCCGATCTCTATGGCCATAAACAAAAAGATAGATTTATCTTTGCAAGCCTTCATTTGGCAAATCAAATGACACATATAACAAAATACTCAACAGACCTATACATGCCGTTGAACAATTTAGAAATGTCTTTATACTAAAGCTGGTCTATTTGATAGTATACTGACTCTCCAACCGTCCTCCAATCTTTACGAGTCCTCAAGCTTTGTGAGAGACAGGAAAAAGAAAGGGGTAAGCATTTTCATGCTTAGTAAGCTCGAATAACCGGAAAGTAAACTTACCAAGTAATTAGCATGCAATCAAATTGGGCAATACATTCAATGAGCATAGGATGGCTTCCCTATCACTTACACTCAATCAATGAGTTAGTCACATAACAATGCAATATAAAAGTTATCTTAGATGAGCTCATCATTTAACATCTCATTTGTATATATATATATCACATTAATCTTAGTGATTTTCTAGGAAATCTCGATGGAATACCCATTTACTACCAATTCGTACAATGATCATTTCAGATATGCACTCCCGTGAACCTCACATCTTATGGCTGGATTACCAGTCTAGGCTAAATCCCCCATTTTCTAAACTCATAAGGTGATGTTGGGATTACCAGTCCAGGCTAAATCCCTTATAATGACAAACACCTTTATTGAGCTTGGATCTGAATTGCTAGTCCAGGCTAAATTCAGATCCTAATCGGATTACCCGTCTGGGCTAAATCCATAATGCACACATATTCTTTGGGAGGCTCGACTTTTCAAAGGAACACTCGTCCCGGCTAGATCCTTTATAAATGAGATCAACAGATTACTTGTTCGGGCTAAATCCTTACTGCAACACATGCAAGACCTCATTACACATGTCAATCATGGTTTATCCATCGAATTCCTTTTTTAACCTCAACCGAGACATTTATCACAATTTATACTTAAAATGCATTTCATAGAATTTCATGTTATTAATAAATGAAATCATCATGCATTCATAAATCATATAATTAGGCACATTGAGTGTTTACTTTAAATTATCCGAACTTACCTTGTATTCGTTTCGTTGTCGTGTTTCGGTTATTCTGAAACCTTTCGTTTTCCTCGATTGACCTTCAAAATTTGTTCCTCGGGGTCTAAAACAATAAAAATAGATCATTAACACTCCACATTATACATTCCAAGTCTAAATTCCACCCCTGGTCCAAATGATCGTTTTTCCCCTAACCTTTCACATTTTTACGATTTAGTCCCTATGAAACACATGCAATTTCTACCTTACTCAAGCCTAGCCGAACACTTTTCCCTCTTATGGTAGCCCAAATTTTCCATTATTTTCACGTTTCTACCACACATTTTACAACCTTTGCAAAAAGGTCCCTTTAGGGGTTTTTCATGAAAATCACCTAGGCAAAGTTGTTTAACACACTTCAAACTTTCATGTTCCTCCCTAAAACATCAAAATACAAGTAACTCATGCATGGGTAAATTTTTAAGCATGAACCCTAGCATGAAATATGGGTAGAAATAGAGAGAGCAAGCTACCGGGATTTTAAAATTACAAAGAACATTAAAAACGGGGCTTGGGAGCACTTACTATTGAGTTTAGAAAGCTTGAAAACCTTAGCTATGGAAACCCTAGAAATTTTGGCAGCATGGAGAAGAAGAATGGCTGATTTTTGGTTCAATTTTCCCATTTTATTTCACTTAAGTGCCAAATGACCAAAATGCCCTTAAGCCCTTTCTTTGAAATTTCATCCTTGCAAGCCCATTTTTGTCCAAAAATTTAGAAATTGGGGAAATTGCTCCCCAAGACCTTTTATTTTATAATCTAAAGCAATTTCATACAAATTGCTTCTAGAATCCTAGTTTTACAATTTATTCAATTTAGTCCCTAATTTTCCAATTGGGCACTTACTCAACGAATTCCTACATGAAAATTTAACACATGCATATTCTCATATTCTAAGCCTCGTAATAATCATAAAATAAATATTTTGATGTCAGATTTTTGGCCCCGAAACCACTATTTCAACTAAGCCCTATTTTGGGATGTTACATGTATAGACCATTGTATATTTGAAAGAGCTCATAGGATATACGGAACATTAACAATGATGCACTGTAGTGCACAATCACAATATTGCACCAAAATACTCCGTTATGCACAGAAGTGTATCAGTTACGCACTAAAGTGCATTAATTCGCACCGAAGAGCATCAATTACATCCTATTAGTTCTTAGTTCTTTACATGGGCTTTAACAATTTTCATTTCACTTCCTCCACCAAGACCAAGTAAGAACATTTCAAGTTTCAAAATTTTTCCATTTAGTCCTTATCGTCATACAATCTCTTATACTAAAAACTTCACTATCAATTCACCATTTATTTTCCTAAAAACTATTATATTTCTTCCACACTTCATTTCATAACACTTAATCTCACTTATCAAAATTTGCACATTTCTCAATTTAGTTCTCTCTTCTCATAATCTCAACCCATATTTATTTATAACTTTCTTTTCTTTATTATTTTCTCAAGTTCAACCTCTATTCTTTCTCATATATTTATATTTCATACCTATTGTCATGAATCATACTGAGATTATTATCTAGTCAAGAACGATTTAAGACTTTTTTTCACTATTTTCTTAAATTTTAGATTCACATTTCATTATTTTATATTCTATTTTCTTATGTGTCATGTATTTCTAGACTCATTCTTTGTCCGAGGATCGATTAAATCTAAGCTTTGATACCACTAAATATAACACTCTTATATCAGAGTCGATCGTCGAGTTAAGATATCAAGATGCTACTTTTTTTTATCAAAGCAACGAGAGTCAAATTCTTTTGGTTTTGAATACTTATTTAATCAATTTGATAAATTTAAGCTTTTGATATGCATTAGTATCATTTTCGAGTCTGATATAGGTTTATTGTAGCCTTTAAAATAGTATAAAGAGGAACAAAGACTAAAGTGAAAGGTTCTCAAAATTTAGGGGTGACGTTGCGATGTCGGGGGTTCCTTGTCACGACGTCATAAACTAACTTACGTCGCCAAGATGTGGTTCTTTCATTGTCACGACAAGAATCCTATTTCCCATGTTTTATCATATTTCAAGTTTTTAACATCCAAGTCATTTTTCAAAGCTTAAAATTTAATCAATTCAACTCATTTCACATATCATTCACATTTACCCACTTATAATCACAAGTCCACATGATAAAACATGATATTCAATCAAACATAACAAAGCTATAAAAATTAACACAATTATCAAAGTTTTACAGATAAGTCCGTTAGAGGACTTACACTTACACTTAAAAATACAATTTACTCTTTCTACGTACCGTACCTATTGCCAACAAATACCAATTAATTTATCAGTTAGGACTACCTTAATTTATTTTATAATCATCACTTACTTAGTACCTTAACAATATATTTAAATTTCTCTTATGTATTAGCAAATCCATTATTTGAAACAACTTCTTAATAATATCACTCTTTTATCATTTTTCCTCCTCCTCTCCATTCCACTTCCTTAATGTTTATATATATATATAAATGGATCTTTGGCTCTTAACACATCATACTTATATGTAACATTAATTAAAGTTTCTCTAGTTATACACATACTATTATCGTGGTTGTCCATTTGAGTGACAAACACTAATTTATTTATATCTTGGTCTATAGAATTCAAAATCAGGATTTTCTAGTTGTGTTTGAAACTAGAATCAATTAGATTTATACCATAAAAAATTCATAATTTCTATTTAAGCTAATTAATACAATTTTTTCTTCAAATATTCCCCTGTTCTGTTGTTAGGTAGCTCTGACCCTTCTTTACTAAAAATTAAATATCTTTCAGTACAAGTCTCATATTATGTTTCTGTTTGTTTCACTTGAAAATAAACTCGTTAATATTTTTTTACATATAAATTTCATCTCCTATTTTTTAAAAAAAAAATTATAATGAATTTTCAAACTTAGAATAAGGGAGCCCGAAATCATTCTAACATTGTCTCACAAAATTTATTATATATCATAATCTATAATTTCATTTCTTACACCGTTTCTTTTATGAAAAACTATACTCAATAAGATTTAATTTCATATTTGGTTCAACCTCTAACTTGATTTCCACAAGTTTTGGTGAATTTTCAAAGTTGAATCAAGATCGATGTCTAGAAACTATTTCTATGTGAATTTTTACTCTTTCATGGTTCTTTGTATTAACTTTTATTTAGACATACATAATGATTATACTTTTAATGATTGTCCAATTTAATATTTAAAACTCATTTATCATCAACATATGGTTTTATCATAACTTTTCTTATTTCAATTATAAATTTCACAAATTTACAATTTAATTTCTAACATCATGAAAATTCATTATTTACTATAATTTCACCTTAACATCACTTTGTAATTAATTCGTTAACAATCAACATTTCATTTAAACTACCTAACACAATACTTTATTTCACACATGAATTTTTGTACACTTTACAATTTAGTCCTTATTATAAAAAATTTAATGTAACTTTAAATTTTCCCACACATTCACTTTTTATTTCAGCATAACTTCATCACATTTCATTTGTATTCTCTTTTAACATTCAATTTCACATAACCTATTTTATTTACTTTACAATTTAGTCCTTTTTCTAATACTTCAAAATACCAATTTAATTTTCATACATAATATTTGCACATTCACAATTAATTCAACTAATTTAGCATACTTTATCTTTGATTAAAATTAAATAAGTAAAATTCTTGAAGTGCTTATCTTGTCTATTTAATTTCTTCACTTTTCCCACCACTTTCTCGAATTCCACTTCTAATTTCTTTCTTCCAAGATGATATTCTAACTCTCTAGTGTCTCTACTTCATTTCTCATTTTGGGTGGCTATGGAAATTTTCAAGTAATTTGAAAGAAAAATTGGGATTTCATGACAACTGACCAAAATTCTAAAGAAATGAAAATCCCATTTGTATGTATATATAGCTAATGTGAGAAGTATGGAGAAAATGGAAGAAATTTCTACATATTTCTTCAAAAATATCACATTTGTTGTGAATATTTTATTATTAAGTGGATGTCTATCAAGATTAAGATAAGTTTTGATGTACTCTAAATTCTAATAGTGATTAGATGTAGAGTTCTATGTCATTTATACTTCTTATATCTATAAATATAGACTTTGTAGAAACATTGTAGGTTATTTCAATTGATCAATAAAATACGCTCTCTCTTTTGCTCTCTTATTTTATTTGTTATTTACTTTCTATCTTTTTATTTTATAACTCATTATCAGCACAATGATTCTCTATTTTGTTTTACTTCAAAATCTTTCGAAGTTGTCCCACAAATCCAATCCCTCTTTCACTTTAATCTTTCACCCTTACAATTTCATCTTCAGGATTTTGAAAGATTCAATTTCAGAATGGATCATGGTTCTTATTCCCTATCTTTGATTTATCATTGTACAAGTATGGATAAATTATAGATTTGGTAAGAAACTTTTATGTTTCAACCATATGTTCTTTTTGAATAAAGGTATGACTACTATTAATTTTTATTTGACATGAATTTCACATTTTGATGGTATTTGATTTTTGCTTCTCTAGATTAAATTTTTTATGTAAAAGACATAATTGTTGAATAGATATGTTTGTTGTTAATATGCTATATATTACTTTTTGATAACTTATTTTTTAGGATAAATCCTCTTTGATTAGACTCAATGTTTTGCCATGAGTTATTTAATTTCTTTCATAGTTGAATTATGATTAACTTATATATCAATATTATTAAGCCATTTTTGTATGCTCTATTAATGAATAAAATAATCATGATCCTCTTTGACTTATTGGTTTATTTTTTATTCTTAAAATATATATTATAATAACGTTATTTATATATATGTCATGTGAGATAATATTTTGTCTCTAAATTGATTTCCTACTTTCAGCCAAAATTTGTGGAATTATTGAATTATAGAGATTTCAAAAAAAAATGAAATAGTTTGAAGTAGGTGCTTGTCGATGAAACATTAAGAAATTATATATATTTGTGATTTAAACTAGGTGCTTGTGGATGAAGCACTAAGAATTTATATATATTTTTTATATTATTATGAATTATGTGATTTAATTATAGGTTATAATTAGATAAAGAAAGGTATGACCATAAGCATATGATAGTTTTATGATTGGATACACTTGAAAGATCTCTTATCTAAAACTCGTTATGGTTGGATACACCTGAAGTTGTAAATTTTTAAAGCTGTGAGTATAACTCTATAGTATTCATAATAAGTTCTCAATTAAAATTACGTGGAAAAAATATTATTGATGAGAACTTGCAAGAGAAAACTTATTTAACTTTTCATATTTCAAATGTACTCCTACAGTAGCAATATTGTGAAAAAAAATTCAATAGTTAATATCATGTTTACTTTTGGTTGAACAAAAGGTTTTAATCACGAAACCTAACCATTCCTTGAAGAGAATGTAACAATATGAAATAAATGCGAAAGACATAATCTTGGACGTGTATGTAGTAAGTTGGACTACAATAATAGTTAAAGGGGATGATTGTAATAAATTTGCTCACCACCAGAAGTGAAAAAATGAATAAAGTAAGAAAATAACAAGAATTCTCAAGAACTCTTTAAGGAGTGGAAATAACTTATGCTATCAATATGGTAGGAAAGTCATTAGTTGCATACCTGCTGTACATCTAAATATTTAGTTGAACTCTATCAAATCTTTATCAAACAGAAATGAGACAATGTGAAAATGAATAATAAGAATGATGTTGAATTAAATTTGGCATACCAGGTCGATGATTGTGACAAATCTAAACAACAAAGGGATACTGACATTGTCTTTATTATGGTGGCAATTTAAATATTAGCATGTCAATTTTAGGATTTTTATAATCCATATTGAGGAATTTGTTGCTAGAATTTATTGCTATTAATACTTGTTAAATATGACTCCTATTTTCAGTCAAATTTAAAAAATAATCTTTTAGTTAAACTCTGTTTACTTGTTTCAATCAAACACTGATTAGTTTAGATTATTTTATTATTATTTGATCTATGAATTTAGCTTATAAATAGGCTCTTTTACAACCTTAGAAAATATACCCATTAGAGATTAGAACTCATAACACATTTATAGAATTTTGTGTTTACGTTTTGTGGGTTCTTTGTTTTCGAGTTTTTGGGGTTTAGTTTTTACCTCCATCTTTTTGTACTCTTCGTTCTTTTGCCATTATAGTAAAATTATCTTTGCCTGTGGTTTTTTATCCTCTTTGGAGGTATTTTTCCACGTTAAATTTGTGTGTTTAATTTCTCAATTTATTCCGCTATTTTCTTGTTTGTTGCTTAATCGGGTCGAAATCTTAACAAGTGGTATCAGAGCTAGTTCAATTTTCATAAATCAGCCCGTTCAGAGATGACAGCAACAAGATTTGAAATTGAGAAGTTCGATGGTGAGACAAATTTCAATCTGTGGCAAGTTCGGATGATGGCAATTCTAGTTCAATCAGGCTTGAAAAAGGTTGTTATCGGGAAAAAGCCCGGGAATCTAAATAAAACAGAATGGGAAGAGCTTGATGAAAAGGCTTTATCTGTAATCTAGTTGTGCCTCACGAATACGGTATTGCAGGAGGTATTGATGGAGAAGACCTCATTTGCCTTGTGGAAAAGGTTAGAAACTCTTTATGCGACTAAGTCTCTGGCTAACCGTTTAGTGTTGAAACAACGTCTATTTACGTTTCGCATGAACGAAGGTGAGCTTCTTAGAGATCAAATCAGTCAATTCATTACTCTTTTAAATGACTTAAAGAATGTTAAGGTTCATATTGACGATGAAGATCAGGCTATGCTATTATTGTGCTCTTTACCCCCTTCATACAAGTCTTTCAGGGAGACCCTGATTTATGGCAGAGACAAACTCTCGTTCGAAGATGTGAAGGGTCATTTGTTGAGTAGAGACAAACTCGACAATGAGCTTCATTTGGATAGCAAGACAGATAGGCAAGCTTCCGTTTTGGTAGCATCAAAGAAACGAGATAAAATGTGTCACTATTGTAGAAAGTTTAGGTCACGTCAAAGCAAATTGTTATAAACTGTGAAATAAAAAAGCTGATGAGAGTAACGAGGAAGATGTAGCTGGTGCTAATTTGGCCGATGAAAATGGGGATGATTTCTTGTTAGTGTCAACAAGTGATAACACCAAGCTCACGTCTGAGTGGATCCTAGATTCAGGATATTCTTTCCACATGTGTCCCAATAGAGAATGGTTCTCCACATACAGTTCGATTGAAGGTGGAGTTGTACGCATGGGAAACGATTCATCTAGTAAGGTAATTGGTATTGGTACTGTTAAAATTAAGATGCACGATGGGACGATTAGGACACTCTCAGATGACAGGTATGTACCTGATTTACGAAAGAATCTCATCTCTTTAAGTATTTTAGACATGAAAGGATGCAAAATCAACATCGAGTCGAGCGGTATTAAAGTTTCTCATGGATCTCTTGTTTTGTTTAAAGGTAAAAGAACCGGCAGTCTTTATATTTTAGAAGGTTATACAGTGATCGGTGAAATTGGACGTCCCTCGTCCGTTACAGAGTTGAAGTCAACTTGTTTGGAGTGGAGGCAACTTGGTCATAGGAGGGAAAAAGGTATGACTGTTTCGTTGAAGAGAGGTTCTCTTTTGGATGCAGGTTTTGAAAAGTTAGGGCACTGTGTTCGTGAAAATCAGACTCGGGTTAGTTTTGATTTGGCAGTGTACAAGTCGAAGGCTAGAGGTCTTCCAGTTTCTAAGCACAAATTTGACTCAGTTAATTCCCTGCATAGTTCAAGATAGGCTCGTGGCGGGCTTTGGCAAAGATGGCGTTGTGGAAATATGAGTCAAGGTGGAGATTTGTTAAATATGACTCTTATTTTCAGTCAAATTTAAAAAATAATCTTTCAGTTAAACTCTGTTTACTTGTTTCAATCAAACACTGATTAGTTTAGATTACTTTATTATTATTTGATCTATGAATTTAGCCTATAAATAGGCTCTTTCACAACCTTAGAAAATATACCCATTAGAGATTAGAACTCATAACACATTTAGAGAATTTTGTGTTTACGTTTTGTGGGTTTTTTATTTTCGAGTTTTCAGGGTTTAGTTTTTATCTCCATCTTTTTGTACTATTCGTTCTTTTTCCATTATAGTAAAATTATCTTTACCCGTGGTTTTTTATCCTCTTTGGAGGGATTTTTCCACGTTAAATTTGTGTGTTTAATTTCTCAATTTATTCCGCTATTTTCTTGTTTGTTGCTTAATCGGTCAAAATCTTAACAATACTCATTACTAAACTTTAAGTCAATAATTTGATTTTGATATTTATATCCAATCTTATGTTCAATTTTTTTAGATTATATGTATTTTGTTAAAGACGGAATCTCGAGTATGAGTTGCATCCTTTTTGTGAATTGTGGCACTCATTTCTTGATTTTTGGATATATTATTTGTAATATTTCTTTTTCGCCACTAGAAGTGAAAAGATAGAGATAACTAAGAGAACAACAAGAGTTCTTGATATAAACTTTCAAATAAGAGAGACAACTTATGTACGAAAAGTCAATAGTTATATACCTATTGTACACCTGGAAAGTAAGATTCACTCTCAAAGTTTACTATTAATAATTTTTTATTAGATTCAAAGTCTACTATTGGAGTTTAATTTGCTTACTTCTTGATAAAACCATCAAGAATCAACGTAGAACAAAAAATCTACATCTTTAAGTATTAAATTGACTTGATATATAGTTTAAATATTTGACGTGGTCTTCTTTTTGAGTTTTGATTACATGGGTTACATTTTGTTTTAAGCATCTTATTTGTTCATGAAAATGAATATTAACTGACTTATTTCTGTTGCTATAGTAGGTTTTATAATGAAATTATATATTTGACTAAAACATATCTGGCATGCAAATTTGTGTTAATAAACCAATGAATTTTATGATTATTTGAATTTGATTTAGTTCAAAGAATTGTTAAAAGTAGTAGTTCATACGTTTTATATTATTCCATTTGTTAATTATTTAGAAAATGACATGAGCAATTGTAAATGAAAAGTTCTATGAGTATGAATGGTTAGATTTTGAATTAAATTTGATGCATGTTTACGATGATGATTATGAAAAAAAATGCTAGTTTTTCATTACGTCATGTTTTTATGTTTGAAATGTGACCTTTATTCATATATTTAATTTAGGCTTGTTTCTATACATGACCTAGCTAGTTATTTTTGGTAGTTAGCTAATTATGCAAAATTCTAACTGAATGTAGCAATACATAACAACTATGAAAATCTAACTTATTGACATAATTGACAAATAGATAAGAAGAAGATGAATGATTCAAAATGCTGCCAAATGTTTATTCTTAGTATAGAATGCTCAATGATTTATACTAATTTGTCATTCCTTGAATAAGATGATATCTATATAATCTTATTTGTAAGAAATATGATATATGTGTTGGATCTGGTGCCCTAAGTGTAGTATTTTTGTCTAAGTACACTTGTAATTTTTCAAACAGATTGGTTATTAAAATTATTTATGAATTAAATACTTTGTATTATTATCTTTACATGGTTTTTGCGTGCAAAGTGCAATAAAAGAAAATGTTGCTCATTGGTTGTCTAAATGTTTAACTAATACTAAGTGGTATTACGTGGTTGGATCATAGTATAGAAAGACATCTTGTATTAGTAGACGAACCTAAATATGTCCTTAATCTAATTGAAAATGAGAAAACCAATTGAAAGACTAATTTTTCGTCTATCAAGTCCAATTGAGTATATGCTTGTCTTAGGCATCAAAGTGGATGACTCCTAGATGATAGAGACATAGATGTGACTAACTAGACTAACAGTACATCGGACATGACTCAAGTATAATAGATCCTAAATCTGTTTATGAATTTGTTCACTCATGATGTTCATAGTGTGACATACCTAAATTCCGAGTGGATGGCAGACTATGTATGTGTGACTCGTACACTTTGATGTAAGTAAAAGCCTGAGTTCAAATAGATAAGGAATTGAAAGCTGGTGCGTTGGGTGTACAAAATCTGTAGTATGTAGTGTCATTCACAATAGTGGAATTCATAGCCCAAAACATGGGTAAATGATATTCTCTCGTTGACATTACATGGTTGATGAAAAGTAAACGTGGCCATGGGTCGTCCGTTTTTGTGATGGATGACTTGATCACTATTTGACAGTGATCGACTTTTCATGAAGGAAGATGTAATGATTACCATGAGATAAGATAGGATCATATTGGGAGAACAAATATTATCCCAAAGAGATCAATGATATCCTATGAGGGTAACACAGTTATGACAAGATTATTGGACGAACACTGAGTAGTTGTTTTTGTAATGGTATGTTGTTGGGGAGAGCTCAGTCACGATGCTATAGTGGAATGACTTCATGACTAAATGAGTTTATAATTAATAAGCAAAAAGCCAGAATTTAATTATAAATCATTTGAGCCTCAACTACATATGTGTAATCAATCCCATTGCTAGCTCATTAAAACCATAAATGAATTGAATGTTTGAATAGAAATGAACTTAATGAATAGAAAAAGAGAAATGAAAAACATTCAAGAATGATTATGGTTTTCTTAGAAATAGAGAAATGGAATCACTTGGAAATGGATGTAGGTTCCCAAAAATGAAAATGAAAATGAAAACTTACAATCCTATATCGGATTACTTAAAAATGATGGAATAATGAGTTTATGTTTTTGGACTACTTTGAGGCCCAAAAATGAAAATAAATCATTCAGTCATAGTGAACATGTTGAGTTGTGACATATTGAACGAATTTTCTTAAAATTTTATGGGGGTAAAATTGTCATAAATTTTACCGGGGTAAATTTGGATTGAGAAAATTATTTAATATGTAAATATTAAAGTTTATTTTGGGAAATAGAAAATCTGAATCGGGTTGGATCATATTACAAAGTGCTGGGTCAAAAAGGCCTAGGAAGTACTCATAATTAGACTCGATGTGAGAGGCGCTCAAAACCTCTCATGTAAGGAGGTGGGACGAAAAAACCCTAGTATCATTAACTAGGGTTGCCTCTCCCTATATCCTAGTTAAACTAGAATATCATTTTTCTAGTGGAAATAAACTTTTACAACTCTACAAGAGTTCTACATTCTCTTCTTGTAAATAGATGGCATCGGTAGAGTTATGAACGCAACTTTTGAGAGATTGTTATTCTATCAAAAAATAGAGAGAATCTATTCTTAACTTATAAACATATTTTTCAGAATAAAAATTTTACCGATTTCTATTAAAGAAAAGAGAATTTCCGTTTTCACCCCAAAAGGAAAATTTTTCTAGTGCTGTGTTTTGGTTCAATTGGTTCGAGCCCACACTCGAAGCATTTCATGGTACGAGAATAGTAGAGAAGATAATTTGGTTGAAAGCCAAAAGACATTAAGGATTCATTTATCCAAAAACATTGGTACGAATTTGATTAAGGTTTATTGCTATAAATATCACAAACTGAGCCTGTTTTCAAAATTTTAATTTTTCACTGTGCACGAAAACTGTTTTCAAATAGGATTTTTTTCTAACAATTGTTATCAAGAGCCAAGTTTTGCTATGTTTATGGTGTAAACTGAGGCCAAATCTCTCTTTTCATCTTGTTTGAGTAATATTGGATAAGATGTGACATTCTTGTAATTATTCGCATGTTTAGGGGAATGCATGTGAATGAATGCAATATTATATATATTTGTTATATAATTTAGTTTTGTGCCAAGATTGTGGTTCTTAGGAAATAGACCGTGGACTATGATCTCCATGTAAGATTATTTTTTATTTATAGAATTCTTGTGAGCCAAAAACGGACATAGGACATAAATGTAACTTTTCCAAAAAAGAGTCTATGACAAGAAGAAGATGGAGCAATGACTATCGAAGACACAAGGAATGCCTTGTGATGAAAAACTATGTGATTTTTGTTTTTCATTTATTTTCTAGAAATAGAACCATGAAAACCTTGATTGATAATTTTATTTTATTACCCATATCTTCATATATTTGTTTACTAATTTTTTATGATATAATTGTGATATATATATATATATATATATATATATGATATGATTCACAGTTGATCTATTAAAGATAAGAAGTGTGGTAATGAGAAAATACATGTGTTTTATTATTCCATTCACTTTTTAGGTTATTCTATTGCTATTAGAAGTGTGGTAATAAGAAGATGCATGTCTAGTATTGGATCTAGCAAGGAAAGACTTGGTTTTTAAGTGGTCAAATATGACTCACCTCCCTTTCCTGGGAAGATACCTGGTGCGCGGTTCACGTTTACTTTCTTGATTTTTCTTTTAAAAGAAAAATTGTGAAGAATCAAGATTGTTTAATTGACTCATGTGAATAATTGAATATGAATATCATAAAATTGTCATAGCAGGTCATGCATACATAAGATAAGCATGCCACATAGTTTAGGAAAGAATGCCACATGTATTTGTCATGCATATATTGATCATACATGATTGAAACCGAAAATTAAAAATCTTACATGTTTTTTACAATATTGAGTGGGAGAAGGTCCCTAAATAAGACATATGATCTCCATCAATGGTCTTTTGTGATGGCATGAAATGGACCTACCCCAAGGTAGACGTTGTCATATGGATTTCACTGAGAAGACTTCCTAAAAGTAAGTGTAATTTCTTATGATCATATGATAATTGGATCGATCCTTGTGGTAGGTATTACCATGTGATACATTAAGAAATTATGTCTTCAAAGAAGACAACTAGTCACAGCATGCTACTTGGTGAGATTGTCCCAAGATGACACATTTGTGGTACATGATGTAATAGGTGTTGAGTTGATGATTATACATTCAAGATCATCTAATTAAGTAACTCCTCAATGAGCTATGCTTAAGTTAGAATGATGGCCAAATGTTACACGATTATTAGTACATGTGAATGCCTAGGGAATTAGGTTCATATACTAATTGGATGGAAATCCATATTTTTACTAGTTGATCATGATCACCTCAAGATGACTTGATTCAATAGGTGTAGGAATTATCATTGCAATGACTTACAAATGTTTCAAGGTTTAATGTAAGATGCATGCATCATCTTAATGCATATCGTGATGTTGCAAAATGTTTTTAAACATTTACTTAATACAAATATATTAATATATGAATATTTTATTTTTAGTTTGAAAATGGCACTAACTCTCTTATTGAGCATACTCGCTGAAAATAAATTAAACAGAAATAACTATAAGGAATGGAAAATGACCTTGATAATTGTCTTGAGCTATGAGGAATTTAAAACAATTCTTGATAATAAGTGTCCATCAGCTGTTCAAGTTGAGGCTAGAAAATGTTAGGAAGAGTCTGATGAGATAACTCATTGCTATACGCTGGCAAGCGTGACCAATACTCTACATAAGCAATTGAAGAGCTGTAAGAATGCTAAAGCCATTCTAGGATAAGCTAAAAGACATGTTCGGAGGCCAAGGTGCCTTGACTTGACAATCTGCCATAACCAGCTTGATGAATGCCCAACAAAACCCCGACACTCCAGTCAAAGACCATATAATCACTCTTATGGGATACTTTGCCAAGGTTACAGACAATGAGGTCAATTTGGACTAGAATACTCAAATTGAAATGGTGAGCAAATGTTTGTCAAAGGATTTTACTATTTTTTGGGTCGCATATAACATTGGCAACAAAAACCTAACGCTTACACAACTCATAAAGGAGTTACAATCCTATGAGTTAAAGTTGAATGGCGGTCAGCCAGTCCAAAGAGCAAAAGCAAATATAGGCGTCGCTTCTTCCTCAAAAGGGAAGGAAAATTGCACTAAGAAAGGCAAAGCTAAGGTATTTAGGCCACCACAAATGGAAAGGAAGAGAACCTGAAAGCCTAAAGACTTATTTAAGTCTAAATGGTTCTTTTGTAGCAAGAAAGGACACTTCAAGGCAAACTGTAATAAGTGGAACAAATACCTAGCTACCAAAGGCAAATGTATAGAAATCTTGATAATAGAAGCTTTTTTAGTGGAAGTGTCAATAGACCACTGGGTCATTGATTTGGGAGCAACTAATAATGTTTGTGTTTCTCTATAGTGGTTCGAGGAGGCAAAAGATCTAAAAGATAGGACCTTATCATTGTGGACCGAGAATAGGACAAGTGTGGCAGTTGAAGCAGTGGGAGATGTACATATTTATTTTGATAATTTTAGGTAGATTATTTTAAAAAATGTTTTCTATGTTCCAAGTTCCAAAAGAAACTTAATTTCTATTGCATGTTTATATAAAGATGACTTGACCGTGACTTTTAATAATTAAACTGCAATATTTAGAAATCACAATCTTATCTTTAATGGATGAATGACAAATAATCTCTATTTTATTAAACTAAAGATGTACATACTGCTTGAGACTAAAATATTGAATAAAAGAATTAAAACTTCTCACTCTAATGAGATGTACCTTTGGCATTTGAGACTTGGTCATATTAACCGAGAAAGAATCATTAGACTTGTGAAAGAAGACATCTTAAGTTCGCTTAAAGAAGTTTATCTTCCACAATGTGAATCTTGCTTAGAAGGTAAGATGACTAAGTGATATTTTAATGCAAAAGGAACGAGGGCCAGAAAACCTCTAGAAGTTGTTTACACTAAAGTATTTGGCCCCATGAGCGTTAGCGCAAGAGGTGGTTACGAGTATTATGTAACCTTTATTGATGACTATTCTAGATATGGGAATGTATACTAGATGCACCGCAAGAGTGAAACCTTTGATAAACTCAAAAGTTTCTGTGTAAAAGTGGAGAATCAACTAGTATTACCCATAAAGACATTTAGGTTTGATCGAGGTGGAGAACATTTATCTGATAAGTTCTTAGGATATTTCATAGAGAATGAGATTCTATCCTAGTTAGCCGTGTCGGGCACTCTACAACAGAATGGCTTGGTAGAGAGAAGGAATCGAACATTGTTAGACATGATACATTTGATGTTAAGTAATTCGAATGTGCCAATCTCTTTCTGAGGATATGCGATACAAATGACTTGCTATATTCTGAATGATATGCCAACGAAGGCAGGATTGAAAACTCCATACAAATTGTGGCATGGTAGGATGCCAAGTCTAAAACATTTAAGGATTTGGGAATGCCTAGCCCACGTATTGGATAAAGATGTGAGGAAGCTGGACTTAGAAAAAAATTGTGTATGTTTGAAACATATCCAAAGGGAACAAAGGGTGGTTTGTTTTATAACCCGAAAGAGCAAATTGTTATAGTGTCTGTAACAGTCTGGTTTAGACCCTAGTTGGAATAGTGGTTTCGAGACCATGTATCCGAGTCAAAAAATATTTAAATATTATTTTCTACGTTTATGATATGTGAATGAGCATGTGTGAAAGTCTCGTTTGAAAATTTGAATGTTTGCGTGATTAATTTTTAAAAAGGACTTAATCGCGTTAAATGTAAAAGTTTCCTGCTCTATGTTAAAAGTGCCTATTTGGTATGGCTTTATTATGAGAGGTTCTTTTGCGGTTATTATTCTATTTACATGGTTAATGGACATATATGACCTTAATATATATGGTTTGTTAATGTTTTAATTCAAGGGTAAAATGGTAACATGTTTATTAAATGAATTAAAATAAAACAAAGTTATGAAAATATGGTCATTTGCTCATCCATGACCGAAAAACACAAAGAAAATAAAACTAGGGTTTGACCTTGGTTTCCTTTGGTTTAGGTATGTGTTTTGCTCGATTTTTGATAATTTTTACGTTTTTGTAATTGTTGCTTGGTATACTATCAAGCCCATGCCTCAATTTCTAATTTTGATGATGATTTTAAAATGTGGCACAGATGAATTCATGAGCTCTATGTTGTTAATTGATGAAATATGATAGTTTGATGTTGGGTTTATATGTTTTGTCTTTGGATTTTTGATGGTTTTGAGTAAAATGGGCTAAATTGTGAAATTTGTAAATCAAGGGACTAAAATGAGAAATAAATGAACTACATGGACTTATATGAACCTTATAGAAATTTGGCTAAGCTTGTGTACAAGCAAATTATGTGTATTTTGTGATTTTGTGAATTAGGGACTAAAGTGTCAAAACGTGAAAATGTGAGGGCTAGTTTATAAAATTCCCCAAATGTGTGTTTGTGGATAGTTTTGAATAAATTTGTGATTGAATTAGTTAAATTTGAATTTATATAGATCGGGAATTAAAGAATACGGAGTTAGATCGGGGAATGTTGAAAGTTGTCGAGTAACCGATTTCATTCATCCGAATCTATATGAGGTAAGTCTATATACAAATAAATGTATTTGAAATGGTTTATTTATGCTTATTGCCATTGAACTATGATGAATAAGTATATGAGTTGAGAAAAATAAGACATCAGAGAAAGTATTGACAAAGTTCCGACGTTCAAGAAGCCCCATATGAACCTTAGGAATAGTTAGGATACATATGTCATGACATAGGATTTCGAAATTTGTTATCATGTAAGACCACGTCTGGGACGTTGGTATCGACTTCAGTTTTATGTGTAAGACTATGTCTGGGACATCGGCATCGTATCTGATTTCGTGTAAGACCTTGTCTGGGACAATGGCATCGATGTTTGATTACATGTAAGACCACGTTTGGGATGTTGGCATTGTATATGCTTTCTGAGCTTTCTGCGTATCCTTACTTTTTCTAATGGTTCAAACGGCATTCGGAGAAATGAATGATTTTGTCAAATGCATATTCGATTCAAGTACATATGAAATGTACATTGCGTTGAGAATGAAAGGTAAGTATATGTATCTTTGAGAACATGTGAATTATAGGTGAACCATGTGATATATGTTAGTATATTGGTCTTAAAGTACATTTATTCTTGATGTTTATATGCTTATGTCGATAAATTTATTTGTGTATGGCCTACTAAGCTTTTGAAAGCTTACTCTGTGTATGTTTACATTGTTTTATAGATATCGAAGCTACTGTGAGCTCGGGGATTGTCGAGGATCGTCACCACACTATCGAACCTTATTTTGGTACTTTTGAAAACGTATATATTGAAGTATGGCATGTATAGGCTAGAAGTGTTTAGATTATGTTTTGTGATGTATATATTTAGCCATGTGATATGGCTCGGTATGGATGCCATTATGATATGGTTTTTTGTTTATGAAATGTGAGGCAATAATATATATTTGGTATGTTTATGTATGGATATAATAAATGGTAAAAATGGTACGCTTTTGGTTGATGTTAGCTATGGTAATTGATAAGTTTTGATCATAAGATTAAATGATGTATTGAAAGAAATGTATTGATATGCCTTTGTCTTATGTTTTACCAGAGATTAGTAAGGCTTATGAGCATGAAATTGGTTGGTAATGATATGTCATGAATGGCTTATGTTTTGGTTGTGAATTGGTCATAAAAGGTTGTGCAAATATGCTTAGTTTGGTGCTTGTAGGTCTGACCCAATTGGGGTGGCAAGTTGGCTATTCAAATGGCCTATTTTTGTCCACACGGGCATGTGCCTCAGCCGTGTACGACACACGGTCACGTTACACAGCTGTGTATCCCCTGGGGTACCCTACGAATTAAAGTCAATATACCCTCAAGTTAGTAGCCTTTCTAATTTTCACACAGCCTGGCACACGGGCGTGTCTTATGGCCGTGTGGATAAGTAAGTAAGTATGCCCTATTTTTCCACAGCTTAGACACACGGGCATGTCTAATGCCATGTGAGGCACACGGCCTATTCACACAGGCGTGTGACCTTTGAAATTTTTAAAAATTTTAAAAGTTTAGAAACTTTTATATGTTATCGATTTGGTCTTGAATGCTTGGTTTAGACTTTGTACGCTTGGTTTAAATTCATATTAATTATGAATGACTTGTATTTATTGAATTGAGATGATATTTGATATTTGATTGTTCTGATCTAAGTTACGAGTCCAGTAATGCCTCTTAACCTATTTTGGTGACGGTTATGAGTTAGGAGTGTTACATTTTAATTTGGTATCAAAGCTATGGTTTAGTTGGTTCTAGGACTACCATAGCGTATATGAGTCTAGCTATACATGCCATATTTATGAATTGCGATAGTGTGATGAATCTTGACATTGGAATGTGCTTTTATATAGCAAATAGGTCTCGAGCGAGCCGTAATGGATGATGTCGAAAGCAATGAACCTACTCCCTCGTAAGGGACGGTACCATTCGATTCTAGACCAACTACGAATAGCAATGATGGAGAGGCTAGACAAGCTTTCTATCAAATGATGAACGGCTGGTTTAGCAAATTATTAGAACCAATTCGGCTGTACAACAACCGCCACCCCCGTTCAATTCTCCACAAGCTCCTGTCATGCCATTAGTGAACCTAGTTCAGCTAAGTAAGCCTCCGATAGGTAAAATTAGAAAATATAGGGCTGAAGAGTTCCAAGCTACAACAAATAATGATACTGAAAGGGTCGAGTTCTGGTTAGAGAACACGATAAGAGTATTCGATGAATTATCTTCGGATCCTGAAGAATGCATAAAATGTGCCGTTTCACTTCTGAGAGATACAGCATACCATTGGTGGAAGACTTTAATATCTGTGGTTCCGAGTGAGCAGGTTGCCTGGGATTTCTTCCAAGCTAAATTTCCAAAAAAGTACATCGGTCAGAGATTTATCGACCAAAAACGTAAAGTGTTTCTTGAGCTTAAACAAGGTCGTATGTCTGTCACAGAATATGAATGGGAATTTGTAAGACTGAGTCAGTATGCTCCTGAGTGTGTATCTTCTGAGGCAATAATGTGCAAAAGATTTGAAGATGGTTTGAACGAGGATATCTGTTTTCTAGTTGGGATTCTTGAAATCAAAGAATTCATTGTGCTTGTTGAACGAGCATGTAAAGTGAAAGATCTTGGAAAAGAGAAAAGAAAAGCCGATTTTAAAGCTAGAGAAGTGCGAAATAGATCATCGGTCAAAGCATTTCAGTCTGCCTCAAAGAAGTTTAGAGATGATAATAGCCATTCAAAAACTAATGTGGCACATTCGATTAGAGATCATACTAGATCGTACTCGAACTTGAAAGCTTAAGCTATATCTGTTGCCAGTGTTGGAAATGCTAAATTCGATCGCCCTGAGTGCAAGCATTGTGGTAAAAGACATCCTGGTAATTGTAGACTGTATGATCGGGCTTGTTTTAAATGTAGATTGTTAGACCATTTTATCTGTGATTGCCCTAAATTTGTCGAGCAAGAAAGTGTGCAAAATCTGAGACCAAGCAGCAATGCTTCTAGTGGTAGACCTCCCAGAAATACGAGAAAATGTGAGCGGCAGTAAGAGGGTAACAAAAGACATAGCTGTTAGATCCGAGGTTCGTGCACCTGCCAGAGCCTATGCTATTTGAACTCGTGAGGAAGATTCTTCACCAGATGTGATGATGGGTACATTTACTCTTTATGATACTTTTGTGATTGCTTTGATAGATCCTGGATCGACACATTTGTCTATATGCATTAATTTAGTCAACAGTAAGACTTCGTCTGTAGAGTCTATTGAGTTTGTAATTAGAGTTTCGAACCCCCTAGGCAGATGTCTGTTGGTTGATAAATTCTGCAAGAATTGTCTGTTAATGTTTCGAGACACTTGTTTTTCGGCTGATCTGATGTTGTTACCTCTTGATGAATTTGATATAATTTTGGGTATGGATTGGTTAACTTTGCATGATGCTATTGTGAACTACAAACAGAAAACTATTGATTTGAGATGCAATAATGATGAAATAGTCAGAATTGAATCTAGTGATTTGAATGGATTACCTGCTGTAATATCTTCGATGAAAGCTTTGAGTATTGTGAGAAAGAGTTGTGAAGCCTACTTTGCCTATGTGATCGATTCGAAAGTATCAGAAAAGAAAGTTGAATCAGTGCCTGTTGTATGTGAGTTTCCTGATGTGTTTCCTGAAGAACTTCCGGGTTTACCTCCAGTTAGAGAAGTTGAATTTGGCATTAAATTGGTACCTAGTACTACTCTAATTTTGATAGCTCCGTGTATAATGGCTCCGATCAAATTAAAAGAATTAAAGTCTCAGTTGCAAGAATTGACCAATAGAGGATTTGCTAGACTATTTGTGAAAAAGAAAGACTGTACGATGAGAATGTGTATAGATTATCATCAGTTGAATAAAGTGACTATCAAGAATAAGTATCCTCTGCCCCGAATTGATGACTTGGTTGATTAGTTGAAAGGAGCTGATGTGTTTTAAAAATAGATTTGAGATCAGGCTATTAACAGTTGCGAGTAAAAGACTCAAACATTCCGAAAACTGCTTTCTGAACGAGGTATGGCCACTATGAATTTTAGTTATGCCTTTCGGATTGACTAACACACCTGCTATCTTTATGGATTTGATGAATAAAATTTTCAGACCATATTTAGATCAATTTTTTGTCATATTCATTGATGACATATTGATTTATTCATGTGATGAGAATGAACATGCCGAGCGTCTAAAAATAGTATTAAAGACTTTGCGAGATAAACAGTTGTATGTGAAGTTCAGTAAATGTGAATTCTAGCTGCGAGAAGTTGGTTTTTTGGGTTATATTGTATTAGCATCTGGTATCAGAGTTGATCAGAGCAAAATTTTAGCTATTTTAGATTGGAAGCCTCCGAGGAATGTCTCTGGAGTTTGCAGTTTTCTGGGACTTTTCTGTTACTATAGACGGTTTGTAAAAGACTTTTCTATGATTGCAACTCCGTTAATGAAACTGCTTCAGAAAGATGTGAAGTTTGTGTGGTCTGAAAAGTGTCAGAACGACTTTGATCAGTTGAAAACTTTTTTGACTGGAGCTCCAGTATTGGTGCAACCTGAATCGGGTAAAAAATTTATGATCTACAATGATGCTTCATTGATCGGTCTGGGATGTGTTTTAATGCATGAAGGCAAAGTCATTGCTTATGCTTCGGGGCAGTTGAATCTGCATGAAAAGAATTATCAGAGGCACGACCTTGAGTTAGCATCGATTGTGTTTGCTTTAAAAATCTGGCATCACTATCTGTTTGGTGAGAAATGTCATGTGTATTCCGATCATAAAAGTTTGAAATATCTGATGACTCAGAAAGATTTGAATCTGCGACAGAGAAGATGGCTTGAATTGCTAAAAGACTATGAACTTGTGATAGATTATCATCTGGGTAAAGCAAATGTTGTTGCTGATACTTTGAGTCGAAAATCATTATTTGCTCTGTGTGCGATGAATGCTCATTTGGTTTTGTCCAATGATGGTTCAGTTTTAGCTGAATTGAAAGCAAGACCTTTGTTCTTACAACAAATTATTAAAGCTCAGAAGATTGGTAATGAGATTTTAGCTAAACGAGCTCAGTGTGATTTAGAGGTTGATTCAGAATTTAGAGTTGATAAAGATGATTGTCTGAGATTCCGAGATAGAATTTGTGTCCAAAGAAATTCAGAGTTAATTCAGATAATTTTGAGTGAAGCTCACAATAGTCGATTATTTGTGCATCCGGGTAGTACGAAAATGTACAATGATCTGAAACAACATTATTGGTGGTCTGGAATGAAAAGAGATATCTCTGACTTTGTTTCGAAATGTTTAATCTGTCAACAAGTTAAAGTTGAACATCAGGTGCCATCTGGTTTGTTACAACCGATTATGGTTCTGGAGTGGAAATTGGATCAAGTGACAATGGAATTTGTTTCGGGTTTGCCCCTATCTCCAAGAAAGAAAGATGCTATCTGGGTTGTGATTGATCAATTGAAAAAATCAGCTCATTTTATTCCTGTTCGATCTGATTACTTGCTTGATAAATTAGCTGAGTTATACATTTATGATATTGTGAGATTGCACAGTGTGCCATTATCTATTGTATCAGATAGAGATCCGAGATTCACCTCACGATTTTGGAAGAAATTACAAGATGCTCTGGGTACTAAATTGCACTTCAGTACTGCTTTTCACCCGCAAACGGACAGTCAATCTGAGTGGATTATTCAGATACTCGAGGATATGTTAAGATGTTACATTCTTGAGTTTGAAGGTACATGGGAACAATATTTTCCTTTGATTGAATTTGCTTATAATAATAGTTTTCAGTCGAGCATTAAAATGGCACCATACGAAGCTTTATATGATCGCAAATGCCGTACACCTTTGTATGGGACTGAGCTCAGCGAAAATAAGATTCACAGAATTAATTTGATAAAAAAACTGGACAGAAAGTAAAAGTGATCCAAGATAGTTTAAAAGCAGCTTCTGATCGTCAGAAATCTTATGTGGATCTGAAAAGAAAAGATATCGAGTTTGAGATCGGCAACAGAGTGTTTTTGAAGGCGTCTCCATGGAAGAAAGTACTTCGGTTCGGTAGAAAAGGCAATTTGAGTCCGAGGTTCATTGGGCCGTATAAGATTACCGAGTGTATTAGGCTGAGAGCATATAGATTATTATTGCCGCTAGAGTTAGAAAAGATTCATGATGTTTCACGTATAGATGCTTCAACAATACAGATTCGATCGTTCGCATGCGATTCCTCCGTCTGAGATTGAAATTCAGTCTGATATGACTTATGAAGAAAAGTCAATCTGTATATTATCTCACGAGGTTAAAGAACTGTGAAATAAGAAAATCTCGTTAGTAAAATTGATGTGGCATCTGCACGGTATTGAAGAGGCCACGTGGGAGCCTGAAGATGCTATGAGATAATAATATCTGAATCTGTTCAACGGTAAGATTTTCAGGGACAAAAATCCCTAAGAGAGGAGAATTATAACAGTTCGGTTTAGACCCTAGTTGGAATAGTGGTTTTGGGACCACATATTTGAGTAAAAAAAAATATTTAAATATTATTTTTCGCGTTTATGATATGTGAATGAGCATGTGTGAAAGTCTTGTATGAAAATTTGAATGTTTGTGTGCTTAATTTTGAAAAGGACTTAATCGCGTTAAATGTAAAAGTTGGTTGTTATATGTTAAAAGTACCTATTTGATTTGGCTTTATTATGAGAGGTCCTTACGCGGTTATTATGCCATTTACATGGTTAATGGACATATATGACCTTGAAATATATGGTTTGTTAATGTTTTAATTCAAGGGTAAAATGGTATCATGTTTATTAAATGAATTAAAATAAAACAAAGTTATGAAAATATGGTCATTTGTTCATCCATGATCGAAAAACACAAAGAAAATAAAAGAGAAAAGCTTGCTAGGGTTCAGCCTTGGTTTCCTTTGGTTTAGGTATGTGTTTTGCTCGATTTTTGATAATTTTTACGTTTTTGTAATCATTGCTTCATATACTATCAAGTCCATGCCTCAATTTTGATTTTGATGATGATTTTAAAATGTGCCATGGATGAATTCATGAGTTTTATTTTGTTAATTGATGAAATATGAAAGTTTGATGTTGGGTTTATATGTTTTGTCTTTAGATTTTTGATGATTTTGAGTAAAATGGGCTAAATTGTGAAATTTGTAAATGAAGGGACTAAAATGTGAAATAAATGAACTACATGGATTTATATAAGCCTTATAGAAATTCAGCTAAGCTTGTGTACAAGCAAATTATGTGTATTTTGTGATTTTGTGAATTAGGGACTAAAGTGTCAAAACGTGAAAATGTGAGGGCTAGTTTGCAAAATGCCCCAAATGTGTGTTTGTGGATAGTTTTGAATGAGTTTTTGATTGAATTAGTTAAATTTGAATTTATATAGATCGAGAATTAAAGAATACAGAGTTAGATCGGGGAATGTCGAAAGTTGTCGAGTAACCGATTTCATTCATCTGAATCCGTACGAGGTAAGTCTATATACAAATAAATGTATTTGAAATGGTTTATTTATGGTTATTGCCATTGAACTATGATTAATGAATATATGAGGTGAGAAAAATAAGACATCAGAGAAAGTATTGATAAAGTTCCGACGTTCGAGAAGCCCTGTACGAACCTTAGGAATAGTTAGGATATATATGTCATGACATACGATTTTGGAATGTGTTATAGTGTAAGACCATGTCTGGGACGTTGGCATCAACTTCTTTTTTATGTGTAAGACCATGTATGGGACCATCAGCATCGTACCTAATTTCATGTAAGACCCTGTCTGGGATAGTGGCATCGATGTTTGATTACATGTAAGACCACGTCTTGGATGTTGGCATTGTATATGATTTTGGAGCTTTCCACATATCCTTACGTTTCCGAATGGTTCAAACGGGCATTCCGAGAAATGAATGACTTTGTCAAATGCATATTCGATTTAGGTACATTTGAATTGTACATTATGTTGAGAATGAAATGTAAGTACATGTATCTTTGAGAACACATTAATTATAGGTGAACCATGTGATATATGTTAGTATCTTGGTCATAAAGTACATGTATTCTTGATGTTTATATGCTTATGTTGATAAGTTTATTTGTATATGGCTTACTAAGCTTTTGAAAGCTTACTTTGTGTATGTTTGCATTGTTTTATAGATATCAAAGCTACTGTGAGCTCGGGGATCGTCGAGGATCGTCACCACACTATCGAATGTTATTTTGGTACTTTTGAAAATGTATATATTGAAGTATGGCATGTATAGGCTAGAATTGTTTAGATTATGTTTTGTGATGTATATATTTAGCCATGTGATATGGCTCGGTATGGATGTGATTATGATATGGTTTTTGGTTTATGAAATGTGAGGCAATATGATATATTTGGTGTGTTTATGTATGGATAAAATAACTGGTAACAGTAGTAAGCTTTTGGTTGATGTTAGCTATGGTAATTGACAAGTTGTGATCATAAGATTAAACGATGTATTGAATGAAACGTATTGATATGCTTTTGTCTTATGTTTTAACAGAGATTAGTATGGCTTATGAGCAAGAAATTGGTTGGTAATGATATGTCTTGAATGATTTATGTTTTGGTTGTGAATTGGTCATAAAAGGTTGTGCAAATATGCTTAGTTTGGGGCTTGTAGGTTTGACCCAATTGGGGTGACAAGTTGGCTATTCAAATGGCCTAGTTTTGTCCACAGGGGCGTGTGTCTCAGCCGTGTATGCTTCGTTTAAATTTTCTAAGTTTTGAAACTTTTATATGTTATCGATTTGGTCCTGAATGCTTGGTTTAGACTTTGTATGCTTGGTTTAAATTCATATTGAATATGAATGACTTGTATTTATTGAATTGAGATGATATTTAATATTTTATTGTTCTGATTTGAGTTACGAGTCCGGTAATGCTTCTTAATCCATTCCGGCGATGGTTATGGGTTAGGGGTGTTACAGTATCAACTCATGCTACTTTCCTTGAATAAAGTTATATGAATGACTTCAAACATCAAAGTAAAAAGGTACTCGAGGAACTTTCGAGAAATATACAAAACCCTACGGAAATGGTTCCAGAACCAACTCTTAATAGTTGACCTGGAAATGATCAGCAACATAGGGAACATAGGCCTGAGTTCTTCCAATCTGGCGAAAGTGTTTTTAACACTGAGTCTACAGAACAAGAAGATGATGAGCCACACATATATGACGAAGCGATGCAGAGTGTTGATTCCAAACTCTAGGAAATAACTATGAAAGCTGATATGGACTCCATGTATTCCAACTCATAAGAATTTGTAGACATACCGGAAGGGATAAAACCCATAGGGTATAAGTGGATTTACAAGAGGAAAAGAAATCTAGATGGAAAAGTGGAAAATTATAAGGCCAAACTTGTAGAAAAACATTATACTCAGAAATAAGACATCAATTACGAAGAAACCTTCTCTCTGGTTGTCATGCTCGAGTCAATCCATGTAACACCCCGAACCCGAGGCCATCGCCGGTGTCGGACACGAGGGGTTAACAAGCCAAGTTCACTTGTTTTGCCCATCCATTTGACATTTTCAGTCAGGCTGGAAACTGCGTCACTGTCGCCTTAAAAATCATATCTCGAGTTTCAAAACTTGGAAACTGGTTTCGTAAATTTTCCATGAATTTAGACTCATATATCCATCCATGGATTTATTTCTAGAATTTTTGGTTGGGCCAATTGGTACAGTTTATTAGTTAAAGTCACCCATGTTACAGGGATCGACTGCTCTGACCTTCGCACGGTATAACTTGAATATCTCTCTGTACAGGGATTTAATGCTGGTGTAGTTTGTTTCTAATGAAAATAGACTCAAAATGAAATCTGTACATATAAGGTATGTCTCCTAATTATTTTTGGATAATTTATAGTAAATTTTTAAAGTTGCGACAGGGAACCCAGAAACCGTTCTGGCCCTGTCTCACAATAGCTTTAATATCTCTTAACATATAACTCCTATGACCATTTCGTTTCTTCCATATGAAAATAGACTCATCAAGGTTCATTTACATAGCTTATTCACTATTTAATTCCATTCCTACGAATTTTGGTGATTTTTCACATTCACATTACTACAGCTGGCAGCATCTGTTTTTAAGGTAGGTCTTACCTATTTGGTAGTCTCCATGAACCAACTAGTCTTGCCATACATAGGTTCATATATGATCATTTTAACCATGCCAATGGCTGATCATATGACCAACATTCCCATTTCAAGCCACAGCCACATCATGACACCAAATATATACATACAAACCACAATTAGTCTAAGTTCATGCTTCCTTTTTTGAGCCATTTTCGCATGGCCGTACATATATACATCACAACATATTTAATCAACAAGGGTAGTCCTATACATGCCATTTCAAGTTCAACCAAAATTTATACCAAAATGGAGGCTTGATAGTGTGGATGACTTGACTTCAACGATCCCAAATCCGATTGCTTGAGCGAAATCTAGAAAAGCGAGAGCCAAAGCAGCGGGGTAAGCATTTTATGCTTAGTAAGTCTCAAGGAATATAATCAACTCTAATTACAGCAATACATTCACATAGCCAAATGCATCATTTCATTAATACACATTCTTACTTCACACTTCATCATTATATAATTTCACAAAGTATCAATCAATTCAATAACTGAAATTCATTAGTCGATTGAGCGAATGTTGCTCAAACATGTCGACTTTCCAATGCACATATAAACGTACCTTATTCTTTGGGCTTCTTGAGTGTACTAATTGAATTTATTACAGCAACCAACACTCACCTCCAGCCCAAGATTCTTCAGAATATAACCGGATATAACCACGTGCACAAATGCCTTCGGGTCTTAGCCCGGATAGAATGTCTCGCACGAATGCCTTGGTCTTAGCCGGATGTAGCCACTAGCACAATTGCCTTGGTCTTAACCGGATATAATTTCCAACATAATTGTCTTGAGGCTTAGCCGGATATTATTCAATTTCTCATGTACACATACATCAATAATCATTGGACATACATATTTCATTTTCGTTACTAAGGCTCAAACGCACATATATTCACAAGCATATTTGCCTTGGGACTTAGCCGGGTATCATTCAATTTCTCATACACATAAATCAATAATCATACACATCCATACTTCATCTCACATAATTCAAGTAAGGTCACTTCTTGAGAACTTACCTCGGATGTTGTCGAGCGGCTTTTTCGGCTATTCGATCACCGCTTCCTTCCCTTGTCCAATTGTGGCCCTCTTAGCTCTTGAGCTAATTCAAACAAATTCAATTTATTAAAACCTCATTGTGCTTGCTTATGGCGAATATGACAAGGAGTTTTAAATGGTCATATGGCCACTCTTTAGCTTGAATACACAATGGTCATGCACATTTTATACTACATCAAGCAATTCAATACAATTTATTTGAGCATCAAGGAAAAGCTAAGGCCTTCAATAGGCTACCCAAGGCCGAATATTCATGTACATGTTGAGGTCAATTTTGCACTTAATACCTCACAAAAACAGCATGCATTTTACTAGTTAATGCTTTGCACATTGTGGCCCAAAACTTATAATATAGCATCAAGCACTTATATGTGTGTTAGGCCGAATTGTGCTTGCAATTTCACAAGCATTCTTCCACATCTTCTTCTTTAAACCAATATATTCATCACTTACTTCATAGCCAAAACATCATGTGCAAACATATATATACAATATGAGCATGGCGAATTTCAAGATGTCCATAGCCATCCAAAATACAAATTTTAACTAACATGCAAGAAGCATGAACCATGTTCATGAATGCATCATGGCCGAATATGAAAATCATGCTCCATTCAACTTCAATCATGGTTAAACACAAAAGAAAACTCAAAATCTTACTCAAGAGTAGACAATCCATCATTGCATGCATCATCATCAAGCTTCACACTTAGCATGCAATGGCTTTATCACCATAACAACTTTGGCCAAATACCATTTCCATGGCATAACAAGGATTTGAGCCATGGCTAACATGCACATCAAATTAGTAACCAAACCATGCATGAAACTCCCAACACAACCTCATACATACCTTAATCTTGATGTAAACTTAGCCAAATCTCCCTCTAGGTCTCTTCCAACCCAAGCATGAAGCAAAAATCCTCCCCTTTTCCCTTAGTATTTTCGCCAAGAAGATGAGAAAGGATGAACAAATTTTCTTTTCTTTCCTTAGGACATTCGCCAAGCCTATGGAGAAGAATGAACATTTTTTTCATACTCTTATTTTATCATTTCTAACATCATCCATTAGTAAAACATGTTGGGAACATGTTTCCCTTGCCCATAATTTGTCATGGCCGGCCATCCACCTTAGGGAATGGGATAATTGACATGCAACTCCATTTATTTCACTTCATGCATTATTAGGCCACTTGAAATACACCTATCACATTTTCAAGTCCTAGCACATGGGTCCTTTCTTATAAATTTGCACCTAATTAATAAAAATCGAGACACGAAATATTTACGCATACCAATTCCACATACAATAAGCACGGAATATAACACTTAATTATTCTTGTGACTTGGTTTCGTGGTCCCGAAACCACTCTCCGACTAGGGTCACATTAGGGGTGTCACAATCCACATATTACTATCCATTGTAGTGACTTTCAATTATGAGATTTGACAAATGGATGTCAAGACAATGTTTTTGGATGGTTATATTTAAGACAACATCTACATTATGCAACCTATCGAATATATAGCTAAAAGAGACACACATAAAGTTTGTAGATTGCTTAGAACCATATATGGACTGAAGCAAGCATCCCGTTCATGGAATTAAAGATTTGATCAAGTGATCAAGACTTTTATATTTGAGCAAAATGTAGATGAGCCTTGTGTTTACAAATGTTTAGAGGATGGAAAGGTGATCTTTCTCACTCTATATGTCGATGACATTCTACTCATTGGAAACAATGTATGGACATTTTCATCAGTTAAATTGTGGTTAACCCATCAGTTTAGCATAAAGGACTTTGGAGAAGCTAATTTTGTTCTAGGTATTTGAATACTAAGGGATAGAAATAACAAAGTGATATCACTGTTTCAGGCTTCATACATAGACAAGATATTGGAGCATTATGCAATGATTGATTTGAAGAAAGAAAAACAACCTTCCACATCGTGATTTCATATCTCTTTATAGGACTATCCTAAGACAATGAAAGAAAGAGAAAAAAATGAGAAAGGTTACTTATGCTTCGAAAATAAGAAGTCTCATGTATGCTATGTTATGCACATGCCTAAATATCTATTTTTGCAATGGGGTTGATAAGTCAACATTAGGCAAATTTAGGTCCAATGCACTGGCAAATAGTTAAGCATATACTCAAATATTTATGAAGAACGAGAGATTATATTCTTATGTATTTCAGGGAAGATCTCACTCCTATGGATAGACAGATTCTAACTTCAAAAAGTGTCAAGATTCAAGGAAATCGACATTGAAATGTGGTTTTGTACTAAACGACGGGTCCATAGTGTGGATAATTGTCAAACAGGCTTACACTGATAACTTCAGTACGGAGGGCCGAATTGATGTATGGAAAATATATGACACTATAATAGTGTAGACATAGCTAAACCTAAAAGAAACTATATAAGGATAAAACATATTAAAGGAGACGATAGTTTTCGATGGAATAATGGATGTAGCCAAAGATCACATTTGATGACAAACCACGGGGATTTGATTTACCAAGACTCTACTAGCTAGAGAGTTCTCTGGGAAATATGTAAAGGGGCATAGAAATGCAAAACATCACTCATCTACTTCAGTAGGGCAAGTGAGAGGCTGTTCGATCTAGTGCCCTAACTGTAATATTTTCGTCTAAGCACACTTGTAATTTTTTTGACTAGATTGGTTAATAAAATTATTTATGAATTAAATTAATTTACTTTGTATTATTTTCCTCATATGGTTTTTATATGCAAAGCAAAATAAAAGCAAATATTGCTTATTGGTTGTCTAAATATTTAACTAATACTAAGCAGTATTACATGGTCGGATCATAGTATAGAAAGAGAACTTGTATTAGTAGATGAACCTAAATATGTCCTTAGTCTAATCGAAAATGAGAAAACTGATTGAAAGACTAATATGTCGTCTATCAAGTCCAATTAGGGAGGTGCCTTGTCTTGGGCATCGGAGCAGATAACTCCTAGAAGATAGAGACATAGATGTGACTGACTAGACTGATAATACATCGAATAGAACCCAAGCAGAATAGATCCTGAATCTGTTTATGGACTTATTCACTTGTGATGTTCATAATGTGATATTACTAAATCCTAAATGGATGGGAGACTATGTATGCATGACTCGTACATTTTTATGTAAGTAAAAGCCTGAGTTCAAATAGATAATGAACCGAAAGCTGGTGCCTTTGGTGTACAACTTCTATAGTATGTAACTTCATTCACAATAGTGGAATTCATAGCCCAAAACATGGGTATATGATATCCTTTCATTGGCATTACATGGTTGATGAAAAGTAAACGTGGCCAGGGTCGTCTGTCTTTGTGATGGATGACTTGATCACAATTTGATAGTGATTGACTTTTCATGAAGGAAGATGTAATGGTTACCATGAGATAAAATAAGATCTTATTATGAGAATAGATATTATCAAAAAGAGATCAAGGATATCGATTAAAACAATTATGACAAGGTTATTGGACGAGCACTGAATAGTTGCTTTTGTAATGATATGTCCTTGGGGAGAGCTCAGTCACAATACTATAGTGGAATGACTTCATGAATAAATGAGTTTATAATTAATAGGAAAAAATTCGAAACTTAATTACAAATCATTTGAGCCTCAACTACATAGTCCAATCGGTCCCTCCGCTAGCTCTTTGAAACCATAAATGAATCGCATATTTGAATAGAAATGAACGGAATGAATAGAAAAAGAGAAATGTGAATCATTCAGGAATGATTATGGTTTTCTCCGAAATAGACAAATGGAATAATTTGGAAATGAATGTAGGTTTCAAAAAATGAAATTGAAAATGGAAACTTACAATCCTATATAAGATTACTTAACAAATAATGGAATAATGACTTTATGTTTTTGGACTGTTTTGGAGCCCGAAAATAAAAATAAATTATACGGTCATAGTGAACATGTTGAGTTGTGACATATTGAATGAATTTTTCTCAAAATTTTACTGGGGGTAAAATTGTCATAAATTTCACTAGGGTAAATTTGGGATGAGAAAATTATTTAATATGTAAATATAAAATTTATTTTGGGATAATATTATAGAGTATTGGGTCAAAAAGGCCCAAGAAGTATTCTTAATTAGACCTGATGTGAGAGAGGCCTAAAACCCATCATGTAAGGAAGTGGGATGGCAAAACCCTAGTATCATTAACTAGGGTTATCGCCCTCTATATCCGAGTTTAACTAGAATATCGTTTTTCTAGTGAAAATAAACTCTTACAACTCTACAAGGGTTCTACCTTCTCTTCCTATATATAGATGACACCGATAAAGCTACGACCACAAATTTTTAGAGATTGTTATTCTGCCAAAAAATAAATAGAATTTATTCTCAACTTATAAATATGTTTTTCACAATAGCAATTTTATCAATTTCTGTTAAAGAAAAGAGAATTTTCGTTTTCACCCCAAAAGGAAAACTTTTTCTAGTTCTGTGTTTTGATTCAATTGATTCGAGCCCACACTCAAAGCAATTCGTGGTACGAGAATAGTGGAGAAGATCATTTGGTTGAAAGCCAAAAAACATTAAGGATTCACTTGTCCAAAAATGCAATTATGAATTCAGTTAAGGTTTATTGCTACAAATATTACAAATTGGGTCGATTTTCAAAATTTAAATTTTTTGCTGTGTAAGAAAATCATTTTCAAGTTGGATTTCTTCTAACAATATGCTTATATTATTGTTTAAATTATTTTTTACACATTCCTTAAAGTGAATGTCTGTAATAAATATAATGTATTTTATAATATTTTTATCATTAAAGTCAGTTTGGATATTTGAAGATTTTGGCATATTCCCTGAAGTGAATATTGCATATAATTGTAACAGCCCGATTTTGGGGCTAGTCGGAATAGTGATTTCGGAACCACTAAACTGAGATCGAGAAAATTTTTTTAAATACTATTTTATGTATTGTAGCATGGTTAGATAAGTACATGAAAATTTTGGTGAATTAATTTTAGCGATTACTTGCTTAATTGTGAAAAAGGACTAAATCGCATAAAGTGCAAAAGTCCTATTTTGCTAGATAAGGGTGTCAATTAGATAAAGAAACTAATTTGGGGGCCTCAAAGAGCAATTATACCCCTTAATTCTTAGGTTGGCTGGCCATAGGGGACAAATTGATGGGAAAGTCAAAATTAGGTGGTGTTTGGTCACCAATTTTGACTAGTTTGAATAAAATAAACAACAAAAGGTTTCATCTTTTTCACTCTTTCTTCTTGCACCGAAAAATTGGCCATTAGAGTGGTTTTTGAAGCTTGATAATTTTAGCTACCTTAAGCCTTCACAAGTAAGTGGTCTTCTTGACTTTTCTTGATGATTTTTACATTTTTGGAACCCTTGAAGCAAGAGTTTTTAAATGAGGGGACTATTTGCAAATTGGTTGAAAGTGTAGGGCTTTTCCATTAGAGCATTTAGGTTTTTTTCTAAATTTTTGTGGAAAAATATGATCCTTTGGTGAGTAATAAACAAATTTTGTGAAGGGTTTTCATAATAGGGACTATTTTGCATGAGTTGTAAAATAGATAATAAATGTGTGAAATAATGGAAATTTTGGATTGCTTATAGTATATAAAGTAATCAGCTAGGTTTATAATATGAAGAAATTCGATAAAAATCAATTTTCGAGCATAAGGGTAAAATGGTCATTTTGTGAAAGTCTAGGGACAAAATTGTCAATTTTCCCAATTACGAACTTTCAGGTTTTTAAATCGATATACTGATGAAATAAATGAATTTTATTAATTTGGATCCAGAGAAACGTGATTCGAGTCTTGATCGGGGTAAGAACAAAGTTTACAGGGATTAAGCTCGTCTTCATCATTTGTATCGAGGTAAGTACATATGTAAATAATGTGTTATCAAAGTTTACTTTGGTATATTTTAATAATACTCTGTAAAACTAGCTTATTTTTGTTATGTACTTAAATTCTAATTGTTTCCATGAGTGTTTAAATGACATGTTATGCGAGTAAATTACAATGTGAGCAAATGCGATGCTATTCGATTAGATATGAAGCCCCATTGAACCTAAGCCATAGCATAGGATACAAAGGGGCATGTTATGAAAATTATGTGGTCTGAACTCATGAGTTGAGTCTGAGTTCATGAGATAAATGCTATAGGTAACGTGGGTCCGGGTACTGACTTTGTGTAAAGGCCCGTGAGTGGCTCAATGAGCATACGTTACATGACAGCTATGGGGTCCGAGTCCTGACAAGCCTGTGAGTAGCTCAAAGGTGAGCGTTTCATAGCACGAGGTAGCCCTGATTTCTTATATGGCATTTAGATGCAAATTCCTCGCGTATCCATATGTATTTTGAGAGTTCAACGGGTAACCCGAAGATTTATGTAACACCCCAAACCCGAGCTAGACGTTATGGCCGAATCTGTGATGCCACATTAGAGTTTTTTTCTAAAACACTAATTGATGAAAAATCTGTTCTTTATAAAAACCTCTTTAGGATCTTAACAACAGGTTAGGCAACCAAGTTCATTGTGAAAACTCAAGTTGTTTAAGTAAAATATTAGTTATACTCGTTTATCGTTAAACTTTAAAATCGTGTTTGTTACGGAAGCTTTTAAAACGTGTTGTGTGAGCTGGATGTTTCTAGAAAAACATTCATTTGTATTTTTTGAAAACTCGAGTCCTAATACTAACAGGTTAAATAAAATAAATAAATTCCCAAATTAAAATGAACTTTAAAAGGCCTTATAACAAAATGAAAACCCAAGAATAAATTCTTAATCATAATCTATAATAAAATACTACGTCGAGTGGCCACCACTGAGTCCTCTGTCACCTCGATCCATCTAAGCCTGGAGATTTCTTGCACAAATGACAAAAGGGTGAGTTCACGAAAACTCAGTGTGTGAAATCCCAAAATAGCAGACAATCGAAGTAAAATCTGGGCCTAAGCCCTTTCAGTTTCAGCTAGGGGCCTTAGCCCCTTTTTCAATAACAGTCGCAGTCTGGGCCTAAGCCCATTTTAGTAATACTGACAGTCTAGGCCTGAGCCATTTTTAGTACAGTATGCAAACAAAGAATCCTACCCAATCCATCCGCTACACACCATCTCCGTACTAGCCCTACACATCATGTGGGGATAAAATCAACCCACCCAACCCTACATACCAATTTCAGTACTTAAATAATACCTACAGCAGAGCTGCCATTAATAGGCTTATAGCCTTTTAGTTCACTTCCTCCAACATCATATAAATAACCCACCCCATGTAATGCAGCATAAAATCATACGTGTACGCAGAAAAGTCATGCTAAAAAACAATCATACATAATACAAGGGTATTTCAGTCAATTTACCTCACAGGGGCATAATGGTCATTTCATCCATATAGGATCTAAGTACACTTATCGGCCTAACAATAGGTCCACATTCGTCTTAGGCGACTCGTGTAACCTTAACATTCAATCAGTGATAATGGGCCTAAAGCTCATATTGCGGCCCATGTGGGCCCATACTCCCGTATGGCCCACATAACCCAGAAATGGCCTTAGCCGTGTAGTTTACACAGCTTGGCCCACAATCTACCACACTTTGAGTGATTTTTCGTGTGGGGCCCACATCCCCATTGGGCCCATGTGGCCCAGTTCGCCCCAAAATGGCCAAATATCGTTTCGACCCATGAAATCGCTCATGCCCATCTTATCGATAGTACGACCTTGTTTTACTACTCGGCCTGCCACACAGGCGGCCACATGCCCGTGTGGAGTCGACGATGTACTATTCAGTTTTTCGGCTTTTTCCATTTAGCAGTTTTTTGCAGTGTGATTACACTCCTGTTTGCAAAAAGAGTGCAATCCTCACGAAAACCGACCTACATTCAACATGATCAGATGTCAGCCTTTAAACCATTAGGGTTAGACACTCTTTTACAAGCACTTAGTCCTCAATAAAGGACATTACCTACCTTGTTTGAACAAGTATGGATTACTCTCTCTTTAAACCAGTAATCGCAATTAGCTTCCAGAACCTTGACAAGAATTTGCATTACATCCTAGTTTTATTATCTTCCACCATGAGCGAAATAAATATACTGTAACCAAATTGTCAAACTTACCACCATGTAACCTTAAGAACGATTGTTAGAAGTAATCGGCCTACCCACACAATAACCAACTATACAAGATAGCAGTGGCAAACGGGATGATTGTACCTTAATTAGTAAATAGCAATATCGTATGATGCTAAATGAAAATAGCAGTGTACCGAAAGAGAAAAAGAATTACCACCTACCCACATCAATAAAAAACAATAGGCCAAAATCGCGAGGGAAGAAGAAAAAAAAGAAGATGTAGTATTCGACTTGTCTTTTAGTTGCAAAGAAGAAGAGTTATGGTCAAAGTTAAAACAAGATATTCGGCCAAATAGCAATAATCGATTGGGAGAGAAAAAGGAAAAGAGAAACGGCCCAAAACCAATAGTTAGCAACTAGGAGAATAGAAAGGAAACAGGATGTTCGGCTACAACAGTGAAGATGAAGAGAGAAGGAGAAAGGTGAAAAGCACTCAGTTTCAAGAAGTATAGTTGAGGAAGGGGGAAAAAAATGAGTGTTCAGCCAGAAGGAGATGGAAGCAATAGCAGAAACCTTCACCCCAAAAGCAAAGTAGACAAAACCACACTACACCCTAAGGAAGACCAAACAATTTGCTACCAAAACAAAGAATGCCCCCAAAACCGAAACTTGAGAGCCAAACTCAGCCGAAACTATGTGTGCCCACACTTCCCAACTTCGGCACAACTCTTTCTCTACCTCAATCGGCCCATACTTTTTGTCCATCCGAAAATTAGCCAAATCCCATCAAAATCTCCCCACTTCTCTCCCCCCCAACACTCCTAAAATCACTCCTCAACAACTCATTCAATCCTTAACAATTTCGGCCAACTAGGGCACTCCCACGGTGCACTAAGCAAAATAAAATTCTCTTATGCACTGCTAAGTCTCAAACCTCAGACTAGTAGGCTTTTTATGACTTGAAACCCTCACATTAAATTAAGAAGCCTACCATCAAATGACAAGGGCTTGGTGCAAAATTTTTTCTCAAGCCAAGGCTTGAACCCATGACTTCCTAGATAGTCGCAGAACACATAACCACTGAGGTAGACACAAAGTTGTGTCACAGACATGCAAAATTAATTTTAACAGGGATTTCAAGATTTTGAAAATAATTGGTTCGTTAAAATTCTACCCTCCTTAAAGAAAATTTCGGCCTTGAAATTTACCTGGTCAGAATAGGTGACGGTATTGCTGTCGCATCGCCTCCTCAGGCTCCCATGTGGCTTCTTCAGAATTGTGGTTATGCCATAGTGCTTTTACCAGTGGAATAGACTTCTTCCTCAGGACCTTCACATCATGATATAAAATCTGAACTGGCTCCTTCTCAAAGGTCAGATCTGGTCTAACCTCAATCTCTTCAATCGGGACAATGTGCGCAGGATCTGAATGATATCGCCTTAGCATGGAAACGTGAAACACGTCATGAATCTGGTCGAACTCTGAAGGTAACTCAATTTGATAGGAAATCGGTCCCACACGCTTCAATACATGGTAAGGCCCAATAAATCTTGGGCTCAACTTGCCCTTGCACCCAAATCTCAGTACCTTCTTCCATGGCAAAACCTTCAGAAAGATAAAATATCCCATAGAATACTCAATTTCCTTACGCTTTAGATCTGCATATGCCTTCTGTCTATCAGATATCGCCTTCAGTCGATCCTGACTCAAATGAACTTTATCCTCAGTATCAGAAATCAATTTAAGACCCAGAACTCGCCGCTCGCTCAACTTAGTCCAACATAAAGGAGTACGACACCTACGACCATACAATGCCTCATAAGGTGCCATCTGTATGCTAGACTGGTAGCTATAATTATACGCAAATTCTGCCAACGGCGAGTAATCCTCCCAACTACCCCAGAAGTCAATCACACAACTCCTTAATATGTCCTCCAATATCTGAATCACCTTCTCTGACTAACCATTTGTTTGAGGATGGAATGCAGTACTGAATTCTATTCGTGTACCCAGAGCTTCATGTAACTTCTTCCAGAATTGAGACGTGAAGCGAGGATCTCTGTCAGATATTATGGAAACTGGTACCCCATGCAGTCTCACTATCTCGGATACATACAGCTTAGCCAGTTTCTGCAACGAATAATCTTGCGAATCGGTATGAAATGAGTAGTTTTGGTCAACCTATCCATAATATCCCATACTGAATCTTTCTTGAAAGGCGTTACGGGTAGCCCACTCACAAAAGCCATAATTACTCTTTCCCACTTCCACGTCGGAACTTTAGCCGGCTGAAGCAACCCAGAAGGCAACTGATGTTTTGCTTTAACCTGTTGACAAGTTAAACATTTCCCCACAAAATCTGTAATCTTACGCTTAAGGCCCAGTCACCAATATATCTCACGAAGATCTCTGTACATCTTATTTCCACCTGGGTGCATAGCATAGGGGCTACTATGCCCCTCTCACAGTATAGCTTGCCTTAAACCAGTATCTTTAGGTACACAAATTCTGCCTCAGAAACAGAGTACCTCTTCACTGTTCAGCCTAAAATCTGCAGTATTACCATTCTCAATCTGACAGAACCAAAGACCCAAAGACTCATCTTCCAATTATTTATTCTTAATTTGCTCAATCCACACAGGTTTAACTTAGAGCTTCGCCAACAAACTACCATCATCGAAAAAGCTGAGACGTACGAACATGGCTCTTAGATCAGTCATAGCCCTACGGCTCAGTGCATTGGCCACCACATTGGCCTTACCAGGTTGGTGTTCAATCTAAAAGTCATAATCCTTAAGCAGCTCGATCCACCTACGCTGCCTAAGATTTAACTCCTTCTGAGTGAGGAGATATTTGAGCCTCTTGTGATCCATGTAAATGATACACTTCTCACCATACAAGTAATGCCTCCAAATTTTTAATGCGAATACCACTGTAGCCAACTCCAAGTCATGTGTTGGGTAATTTGCCTCATGAGTCTTAAGATAACGAGATGCATAAGTTACCACCTTACCCTCTTGCATCAATACACAACCTAAACCAACGTGTGATGCATCACTATAAACAGTAAATTCTTTCCCCGACACCGGTTGAATACAGACAGGAGCCTCAATCAAAACTTTCTTCAGCTTCTCAAAGCTCCCTTGTTGATCATCAGTCCAGTTGAAAGGCATGCCCTTACATAGAAGCTTAGTTAAGGGCGCGACAATCAGTAAGAACCCTTCCACAAATCTTTGGTAGTACCCAGCCAGTCCCAGAAAACTAAGAATTTTTGATACAGTCTTAGGCTACTTCCAGTCCAACACGGCCTTAATTTTCTAAGGATCAACCCAAATCCTCTCAGCAGATACTACATGGCCAAGAAATGTTACCTCACGTAACCAGAATTCGCGCTTGCTGAACTTGGCATTTAGTTATTTTTCTCTCAAGATTTGCAGAACTACTCGTAGATGCTCATCATGTTCATCTTCAGTCCTCGAATACACCAGTATGTCATCGATAAATACTACAACATACTGATCCAGATAGGGTTGAAACACTCTATCCATCAGATCCATAAAAGCCGCTAGTGCATTCGTTAGTCCAAAAGGCATTACCAGAAACTTGTAATGACCGTAAAGAATTCTAAACGTTGTCTTCTGCACATCAGCCTCTTTAAATCTCAGTTGGTGATGCCCCGACCGGAGATCTATTTTAGAGAAAATCGATGCTCCTTGCAATTGGTCGAACAGATCATCAATTCTTAGCAGAGGGCATTTGTTCTTAATGGTCAACTTATTCAGTTGCCTGTAGTCAATACACATACGCATGGATCCATCCTACTTTTTCACAAACAAGACTGGTGCTCCCCATGGAGACACACTAGGTCAGATAAACCGATGGTCTAGTAATTCTTGAATTTGGGCCTTAAGCTCTACAAGCTCTTTCGATGCCATCCTATAAGGAGCGATGGACACCAGAGCTGTACCAGGAAGGAGCTCTATCCCAAACTCTACTTCACATTCTGGAGGTAACCCCGGTAGCTTTTTAGGAAAGACATCCAGAAAATCTTTAACTGTTCTAATATCTTTTACCAAAGAGTCTCTAACCTCTGAAACACTGACGTATGCAAAGAATCCTTCACAATCCTTGCAAACCAACTTCTTAGCCCTTAGTGCAGTAATCACATTACTCAAATAATTTCGTTGTTCCCTAACTACCACTACCTCCTCATCTATTTCAGTTCTCCGTACAACCCTTTTAGTGGCACAATCCAAATTTACCTGATGTTTAACTAGCCAATCCATACCCAATATTAAGTCGAATTCTTTGGAGGGCAGCTCCATAAGATTGGCTAGAAATACTATTCCTTGCATCTCCAAGGGAACATCTCTAAACATCTTATTTACTTGAACAGACTGACCTAGTGGACTTAAAATAGTAATTCCACTCAGAGTATTCTCAACTGAAATCCCCAATTTCTCAGACACAGAGCATGCTATGTATGAATCCATAGACCCAACATCAATTAATGCAGTATAAGGTACATTATAGATAGAGAATGTACCCGTTATGCCATCTGGAGCATCTCCGTCTTCTCAGTGACATACAATATATACCAATGTCGGCTGCCTTGCCTCAGTATGACCAGGACCTCTGGCCGGTGCTCCAAGACCTCGGCCTATACCATTTCCACCGCTAACCTGACCACAGCTTCTCGGCGGCTGTTGAACACTTGTCTGCGGCTGATCCGTACCCATACCAGTAGCTTGCATCTAATCAGGCCTCTGCGGACAATCCTTAACTCGATGCTCCAATGATCCACACCTCAGACATGTACCCAACTTCCTCTAACACTCGCACTGATGGCGTTTTCCAAAATCAGCACAAAACTGTGGTCCAGTAGTAGCAGCAACAGAGGTCCTAACTCTGATATACCCATCAACTCTAGGCTTTTTCTTAAACCTCTGAAAAGAATTTGAAGGCTCAGCCTCCCTCTTACCTATGCCTTTATCTCTGCCCTGACGCTCAGCACGCGTCACATCCTTAGTGATTTTTTCCTTATCAACCAATGCAGCGAAATCTTGCTCCCTCTGAGGAGTTATCAAAACCCTTAGACCATCCCTGAGGCCATCCTCAAATCAAACACACCGCTCATATTATGTTGCCACTATCCCACGTGCATTGTGGCTTAGTCGTAAAAATTCAGCCTCATATTCAGCCACTGTCCTATCTCCCTGAGTTAAGTTCAGAAATTCCCTCCTACGAGCATCCACATAGTTGGTACCCACATACTTAGCCTGGAAAGAAGTCTTGTAAAACTCCCAAGTCAGACGGTTGGCTTGAGTGCCCTCTTTGACGGTAAGCCACCATTGGTAAGCCTCATCTCTTAGAAGAGATACTGCACCTTTTAGCTTCTAATCAGGGGTGCAGTCAAGGTCATCCGTGATCCTTTCTGTGGCCTCCATCCAATATGCAGCCACATTAGGGGCAACTCCAGTAATACACCTGAAGATTTCCGCCCCATTAGACCTGAGTCGTTCCGTAATCGACCCATGGCCCACACTACAATACCAGGCCCAACGACCCTGTAATATCCTGAAATAGGACTTAATCGGAATAGTGATTTTGTGACCACAAATCCGAGATAGAAATAATTATTTTATAATTATTTTGATGATTATGATATGATTGCATGATTGTGTGAAAATTTCGTGATGAAATTCTATGCCTAAAGTGCTTAAATTGAAAGTAGGGACTAAATCGAATAAGTTGCAAAATTTGCATTCTAAAAGTTTTTAGTATGAAATTGCATTGAAATATTAATTAGGAGATCTTAAATAGCAATTTGACCAATTTTAAGTTCATGGACAAAATTAGGACATGGAAGGAATTTTTGGAAAGTTTAGTAGTAAGGGCATTTTGGTCATTTAGTTATTAAAATGAATTAAAAACAAAATTAAAAGCCAATTTTTGTCCATCTTCTTCATTAGGCCGAAATTTCAAGGGTTCTCCACAGTTAGGGTTTGTTTCAAGCTTCCAAGCTCCATAGTAAGTGATTCCAAGCCCCGTTTTTAATGTTCTTTACGTTTTTAGAATCCCGGTAGCTCATTTAAGCTTATGTTAGCAATAATTCAACCTAGGGTTTATATTTGGAAAAATACCCATAGGTGAAATTTGTGTATTTTGATGTTTTATGATAGTATATGGGGTTTTAAATTATGTTAGACAACTTGTGCTACTCAGTTTTGAGTGAAAACAAGTAAAAGGGCTTAATCGGCAAAAATACCTAATAGTCACAAGTATATGTTAGAGTAAGAATTTGATATTGCCATAGAAGGGAAAAATGATCAGCATGTTATAAAACATAAGAATAAGGAATAAAGTTTAATTCCCGAGCCTAGGGGCAAAAGTGTAATTATGCAAAAGTTTAGGGGCAAAAGTTTAATTTTTCCAAAGTTTGTATTAAATGCTGTTTTGATGAATGTATGTATTAAATAAGATTAATTTGGCATTATAGATCAAGAGAAACGAGATTCAAGTCGCGATCGAGGAAAAGAAAAGATAGTGGACTAAATTGCAAAATCTTTATATTTTGGTACCAAGATAAGTTCATGTGTAAATAATGTAGCATAATTGTTATTTTTAAGTTATTGATGTTAATTATATGATATGCTGATTTTTATTATGAAATATATGCTTTGTGGTTATTTTCGAATAAAATGCAAATTATGTGTATTAATTGTTAAATATAAAGTACTACCGAGTATTGGTTTTGGTATTTTACGGAAGATGGCAAGGATATGTGTCCGAGGAAAATCCCGTTTGAACATTAGGAATAGATTAGGATACTAGTGACATGTCACTAGGATGGTTGAGCATCTGAACTCGTTGAGTTGAGGCCGAGTTCACTTATGGATGCGAATGTCCGAACTCGTTGAGTTGAGTCCGAGTTTGTGAGATGTAACTAGGCATCCGAACTCGTTGAGTTGAGTCCGAGTTCACTTATGGATGCGAACGCCTGAGCTCGTTGAGTTGAGTCCGAGTTCACTTAGGGGCAGGTTACATGATTTCCTGATTACATATGAGGCACTTATGTGCAAATTATCCGTGTATCCGAGTTGTATTCCGATGTGTTCAACGGGTGAAATTTCTAGTGAAATGAAAGAACAATTAAGATGCAAGCGACGTATTGGTAAGTGTTGTGAAATGGACACTTTGGACAGGTATGTTCTTAACCCTCGGGTTGATAATAGATACAACAACGATAAGGTGGTAAGATGATGAATGATGTTTAGAAATATGACATATGTTTGGTGATACCATGCTAAAGTTGTTTGGTATATTTGTATTGTTATGTTACTTGTTATTTACATATGAACTTACTAAGCATTTATGCTTACTCCCTCCTCTTTATTTACTGTAGTTTTGAACAAGCCAGCTCGGGAATCGGGACGGGTCGAAGGTTCGATCACACTATCTAAAGGACTTTCATCTGGGTAAATGGCTTGTAAAACTTAAGTATGGCATGCATAGCAATATACTTATTTTGTGTAAATAATTTTATGATACAGCCATGATTGGTGGAGAAAATGTTTGATATTGATAAGTCATGGTGGTGGTTAAATTTAGATCATGTTTGATATCATGGAAGTTTAATAGGTTATCTAGTTCATAACAACTCATGAAAAGATGAAACTTGCCTTAAAACAGAATATTGCTGCAGCAATGACATGAATTTGAAAAATCACTAAAAATAGTATAAATGGAAATAAATGATGAGTAAGTTATGAAATTGAAGATTAATGAGTCTATTTTCATGTGGATTGAACAAAACAGGCATATAAATTATATTTTATGAGATATTTAAACTTTTGTGAAATAGGGCCAGAGTGATTTCTGGATCCCCTGTTCTAACTTTAAAAATTCATAATAAATTTTACAAAAATAATTAGAAGTTTTTATTTATATTTAAAGATTCATTTTTGAGTCTAGTTTTAAGAGAAACAAACCTCATAGTCATTTAAATTCTGTATAGAGAGATATCTGATTCGTAATACACAGAGGTCAGAGCAGTCAAACTCTGAAATAGGGGAGACTTTAATTAATAAATTGTACTAATTGGCCCAACCAAAAATTCTAGAAAAAATTATTAAATAGATATATGATTCTAGATTTAGGGAAAATTTACAGATTTTTATTTCGAGTTTCTTAACTCGAGATATGATTTTTCTTGTAACTGTGACACGGGTAGCTGGAAAGCTTTGAATGTAGAAACAAATTATTTGAAGTTCTTAATTTGAAAAATTATGTTCGGTAACTCCTTAAGCTCTACTCCGACGACGATTTCGGGCGTGGGGGCGTTATATTTAGTGGTATCAGAGCAGGTTTAGTCGGTTCTCGGACTACGTGTTGTATGTACGGATTTTGCTATACATGCCATATGTATGAATTGTGATAGTGTGACGACTTCTGACCTTTTTAAATGATTTTATTTAGTAAATGGATCCCGATCCATTGTGGTAGATGAAGTAGAGAGTAATGCGCCAGTCCATTTGAAGGGTAGTACCGATGAAAACCCACCTCCTCTGAAAACCCCATTGATGAATTAAGTAAACAAGGGGTGAAGAATTTAGAGCAAATATTGATGATGATGCGAGAAAGCGAGTTCGGCTTGAAAATTCTATCCGGTATTTGATGAATTATCTTGTACACCGAAGAATGTTTGAAATGTGCTACATCTTTGTTGAGAGATTCAGCCTATAATTGGTGGAAGACTTTGATTTGGTGGTACCGAAAGAGAGGGTAACACGGGAATTCTTTCAAGAAGAGTTTGGAAGAAATATATTAGTGAAAGATTTATTGATCGAAATGTAAAGAGTTTCTTGAGTGAAGCAAGGTAATATGACAGTCTCGAATATGAAAGAAAGTTTGTTCGATTAAGTAAGTATGCCGGGAATATGTTCCTCTGAAGCCAAGATGTGCCGAAGATTTAAAGACGGGCTTAACGAAGACATTAAGGTATTTTTTGGGATCCTTGAACTAAAAGAAATGGTGGTACTTGTCGATCGAGCTTGCAAGGCTGAAGAATTACTGAAGGAAAAGAAAAAGGTAGAACTTGAAACACGAAATTGGAAGAAAAGACCAACGAGTAATGCACCCTCACAGCAAACCGGAAAGTCAAGAAATATGAATCCTCGTTCCCAAGTTTCATTTGGGCAATCATATGGAAATTTTAAGAAGCGAGAATGTCGTCCTAAATCTCGAATATACAGAGCAGTGTAGGGAACTCGAGATTTGTTAAACCCGAGTGCCAGCGGTGTGGTAGAAATCATTTTGGTCCGTGCAGAGCAAATGAATGTTTTCGATGTGGTTCTCCAGATCATTTTATTAGAGACTGGCCAGAGAGAGCTGAGAAAGAAAAATTTGAGTGTAAAAGCTAGTGGTGCAAACTCGAGGGAAAGTATCCAGAAAAGTTGGAAGTGAAACAAGTAGTAAGAATGTAGCCGAGATGCAGAGATTAGATCTCAAGGAAGAGCCCTGCTAGAACTTATGCTATTAAAGCGCGTGAAGATGCTTCCTCACCCGATGTGATTACCGGTACATTTTCTCTTTATGATATTAATGTTATTGCTTTGATTGATCCTGGTTCTACTCATTCATATGTATGCATGAAACTAGTGTCTAGTATGAATATACCTGTTGAGAACACAGAATTTATGATTAGAGTGTCGAATCCACTAGGCAAATGTGTGATTGTTGATAAAGTAAGCAAGAAATGCCCTTTAATGATTCGGGGTCATTACTTTCCGGCCGACTTGATGTTGTTGCCGTTTGATGAATTTGATGTTATTTTGGGTATGGATTGGTTGACATTGCATGATGCTATAGTAAATTGCAAAGAAAAGGTTATAGAATTAAAGTGTGAAAACGGTGAAACTCTGTGGGTTGAATCAGATAAATCAGAGGCATTGTCTAGTGTGATTTCTTCGATGTCGGCTCAGAGATATTTGAGAAAGGGTTATGAAGCTTATTTGGCGTATGTAATTAATACAAAAGAAGTTGAAAAGAAAGTTGAATCAGTGCCGGTTGTGTGTGAATTTGCGGATGTATTTCTAGAAGAATTACCGGGTTTGCCTCCAGTCAGGGAAGTAGAATTTGGTATAGATTTGATACCGGGAACAGCTCCGATCTCGATTGCTCCATATAGAATGGCACCAACAGAGTTGAAAGAATTAAAGTCACAGTTGCAAGAGTTAACTGATAAAGGCTTTGTGAGACCAAGTTTTTCACCTTGGGGTGCTCCCGTGTTATTTGTGAAAAAGAATGATGGTTCTATGAGATTATGTGTTGATTATCGGCAGTTAAACAAGGTGACAATCAAAAACAAGTATCCATTGCCGAGAATTGATGATTTGTTTGATCAGCTAAAAGGAGCGACATGGTTTTCAAAGATTAACTTGAGATCTGGGTATTATCAGCTACGAGTGAAAGAGTCAGATGTGCCTAAAACTGCTTTTAGAACAAGGTACGGTCATTATGAATTTTTAGTTATGCCATTCGGGTTGACAAATGCTCCTGCTGTGTTTATGGACTTAATGAATAACATATTTCGCCATACCGGACAGATTTGTTGTGGTGTTTATAGATGATATTTTAATTTATTCAAAAGATGAGACAGAGCATCTTGAGCATTTGAGGATAGTTTTGCAAACTTTGAGAGATAAGCAGTTGTATGCTAAGTTTAGTAAAAGTGAATTTTGCCTCCGGGAAGTTGGATTTTTGGGTCATATTGTTTCAGGTGATGGTATACGGGTTGATCCTAGTAAAATTTCAGCCATTGTTGATTGGAAACCACCGAAAAATGTAACGAAGTTAGGAGTTTCTTGGGGCTAATGGGTATTATCGGCGGTTTGTAAATGGATTTTCTATAATTGCTGCTCCTATGACTAGACTACTCGAAAGGATGTTAAATTTGAATGGACGGAAGAATGTCAACGAGTTTTGAAGAATTGAAAAGTTATTAAGCTGAAGCACCGGTGTTGATACAACCCGAATCGGATAAAGAATTTGTGGTGTATAGTGATGCTTCTCTAAATGGTTTGGGTGTGTACTCATGCAAGAAGGAAAAGTGGTGGCTTATGCTTTGAGGCGCTTAAAACCTCATGAGAGGAATTATCCTACTCACGATTTGGAATTGGTTGCGATGGTGTTTGCTTTGAAGATTTGGCGACATTATTTGTATGGTGAAAAGTGCCGAGTATATACCGATCACAAAAGTCTTAAATACTTGATGTCACAAAAAGACTTGAATTTGAGACAGCGAAGATGGTTAGAGTTATTGAAAGATTACGAGCTTGTTATTGATTATCATCCGGGAAAAGAGAATGTGGTTGCTGATGCTTTAAGTAGAAAGTTGTTGTTTGCTTTGAGAGTTATGAACACTCAGTTGAATATGTCAGATGACGGTTCGATTCTAGCAGAGTTAAGAGCAAGACCGATGTTTTTATAAGAGATTTTTGAAGCTCAGAAAAATGATCAAGATTTGCTAGCCAAGAGAAAACAGTGTGAAGCTGATACGGGATCAGATTTCAGAATTGGTTCTGATGGTTGTTTGATGTTTAAAAATTAGATTTGTGTACCGAAAAATGATGAGTTGATTCAAAAGATTTTGAAAGCACATAATGGTTGTTTGGCGGTTCATCCGGGCAGTACAAAGATGCAAAATGACTTAAAGAAAATGTACTGGTGGAGTGGAATGAAAAGAGATATTTCCGAGTTTGTATCAAAGTGCTTAGTTTGTCAACAAGTGAAAGATGAACACCAAGTACCTTCGGGATTACTTCAGCCTATTATGGTTCCTGAATGGAAATGGGATCGGATTACTATAGATTTTATATTAGGGTTGCCGTTAACTCCAGGGAAGAAAAATGCCATCTGGGCAATAGTTGACAGATTGACTAAATCAGCTCATTTTATTCTGGTACGTACAGATTATTCTCTTAATAAGTTGGCCGAATTGTATATCCGAGAGATTGTTAGACTTCATGGGATACCTTTGTCAATCATTTCGGATAGAGATCCGAGGTTTACCTCACGATTTTGGCAAAATTTGCAAGAGGCATTAGGTACAAAGTTAAATTTCAAGACCGCTTTCATCCACAAACCGATGGACAATCGAGAGAGTAATTGATTCTTGAAGACATGCTCGATGTTGCGTATTGGAATTTCAAGATAGTTGGGAAAGGTACTTACCATTGGTAGAATTTGCTTATAATAATAGTTATCGACGAGTTTGAAGATGGCACCTTATGAAGCATTATATGGTCGTAAATGTCGACGCCATTGTATTGGTGAACTCAAGGAAAATCGATTTATGGAGTTGGTTTAATAAAATAAATCAAGAAAAGGTGAAAGTGATTCGAGATTGTTTGAAAGCTACTTCAGATAGACAGAAATCTTATGCGGATTTGAAACGAAAAGAAATGGAGTTTCAAGTTGGTGATAAGGTATTTTTGAAAGTGTCTCCATGGAAGAAAGTCCTTAGATTTGGACGAAAGGGTAAGTTAAGTCCGCGTTTTATTGGACCGTATGAAATAATTGAAAAAGTTGGACCGGTAGCATATTGGCTAGCGCTACCACCTGAATTTGAGAAGATTCATGATGTGTTTCACGTATCTATGTTACGTCGGTATCGTTCAGATCCTTCACATATAATTTCACCGACTGAAGTTGAACTACGACCGGATATGACTTATGAAGAAGAACTGGTTAAGATTTTAGCTCGAGAAGTCAAACAACTAAGAAATAAAAGTGTTGCACTTGTGAAAGTGTTGTGGCAAAAGCATGGGGTAGAAGAGACTACATGGGAACCTGAAGAAACTATGAAAAACCAATACCCACACTTGTTTATCGGTAAGATTTTTGAGGATAAAAATCCTTAAAAGGGGGGAGAGTTGTAATATCCTGAATTAGGGCTTAATCGGAATAGTGGATTCGTGACCACAAATCCGAGATAGAAATAATTATTTTGATGATTATTTTGATGATTATGATATGATTGCATGATTGTGTGAAAATTTCGTGATGAAATTCTATGCCTAAAGTGCTTAAATTGAAAGTAGGGACTAAATCGAATGAGTTGCAAAATTTGCATTCTAAAAGTTTTTAGTATGAAATTGCATTGAAATATTAATTAGGAGATCTTAAATAGCAATTTGACCAATTTTAAGTTCATGGACAAAATTAGGACATGGAAGGAATTTTTGGAAAGTTTAGTAGTAAGGGCATTTTGGTCATTTAGTTCTTAAAATGAATTAAAAACAAAATTAAAAGCCAATTTTTATCCATCTTCTTCATTAGGCCGAAATTTCAAGGGTTATCCATAGTTAGGGTTTGTTTCAAGCTTCCAAGCTCCATAGTAAGTGATTCCAAGCCCCATTTTTAATGTTCTTTACGTTTTTGGAATCGCGGTAGCTCGATTAAGCTTATGTTAGCTATAATTCAACCTAGGGTTTATATTTGGAAAAATACCCATAGGTGAAATTTGTGTATTTTGATGTTTTATGATAGAATATGGGGTTTTAAATTATGTTGACAACTTGTGCTACTCGGTTTTGAGTGAAAACAAGTAAAAGGGCTCAATCGGCAAAAATACCTAATAGTCACAAGTATATGTTAGAGTAAGAATTTGATGTTGCCATAGAAGGGAAAAATGATCAGCATGTTATAAAACATAAGAATAAGGAATAAAGTTTAATTCCCAAGCCTAGGGGCAAAAGTGTAATTATGCAAAAGTTTAGGGGCAAAAGTGTAATTTTTCCAAAGTTCGTATTAAATGCTGTTTTGATGAATGTATGTATTAAATAAGATTAATTTGGCATTATAGATCAAGAGAAACGAGATTCAAGTCGCGATCGAGGAAAAGAAAAGATTGTGGACTAAATTGCAAAATCTTTATATTTTGGTACCAAGGTAAGTTCATGTGTAAATAGTGTAGCATAATTGTTATTTTTAAGTTATTGATGTTAATTATATGATATGCTGATTTTTATTATGAAATATATGCTTTGTGGTTTTTTTTGAATAAAATGCAAATTATGTGTATTAATTGTTAAATATAAAGTACTACCGAGTATTGGTTTTGGTATTTTACGGAAGATGGCAAGGATATGTGTTCGAGGAAAATCCCGTTTGAACATTAGGAATAGATTAGGATACAAGTGACATGTCACTAGGATGGTTGAGCATCCGAACTCGTTGAGTTGAGGCCGAGTTCACTTATGGATGCGAATGTCCGAACTCGTTGAGTTGAGTCCGAGTTCGTGAGATGTAACTAGGCATCCGAACTCGTTGAGTTGAGTCTGAGTTCACTTATGGATGCGAACGCCTTGAGCTCGTTGAGTTGAGTTCGAGTTCACTTAGGGCGGGTTACATGATTTCTTGATTACATATGAGGCACTTATGTGCAAATTATCCGTATCCGAGTTGTATTCGATGTGTTCAACGGGTGAAATTTCTAGTGAAATGAAAGAACACTTAAGATGCAAGCGAAGTATTGGTAAGTGTTGTGAAATGGACACTTTGGACAGGTATGTTCTTAACCCTCGGGTTGATAATAGATACAACAACGATAAGGTGGTAAGATGATGAATGATGTTTAGAAATATGACATATGTTTTGGTGATACCATGCTAAAGTTGTTTGGTATATTTGTATTGTTATGTTACTTGTTATTTACATATGAACTTACTAAGCATTTATGCTTACTCCCTCCTCTTTATTTACTGTAGTTTTGAACAAGCCAGCTCGGGAATCGAGACGGGTCAAAGGTTCAATCACACTATCTAAAGGACTTTCATCTGGGTAAATGGCTTGTAAAACTTAAGTATGGCATGTATAGCAATATACTTATTTTGTGTAAATAATTTTATGATATAGCCATGATTGGTTGAGAAAATGTTTGATATTGATAAGTCATGGTGATGGTTAAATTTAGATCATGTTTGATATCATGGAAGTTTAATAGGTTATCTAGTTCATAACAACTCATGAAAAGATGAAACTTGCCTTAAAATAGAATATTGCTGCAGCAATGACATGAATTTGAAAAATCACTAAAAATAGTATAAATGGAACTAAATGATGAGTAAGTTATGAAATTGAATATTAATGAGTCTATTTTCATGTGGATTGAACAAAATAGGCATATAAATTATATTTTATGAGATATTTAAACTTCTGTGAAACAGGGCCAGAGTGATTTCTGGATCCCCTGTTCTGACTTTAAAAATTCATAATAAATTTTAAAAAAATAATTAGAAGTTTTTATTTATATGTACAGATTCCTTATTGAGTCTAGTTTTAATATAAACAAACCTAATAGTTATTTAAATTCTGTATAGAGAGATATATGATTCATAATACACAGAGGTCAGAGCAGTCGAACCCTGAAATAGGGGAGACTTTAACTAATAAACTGTACTAATATGCCCAACCATAAATTCTAGAAAAAAATTAGTAAATAGATATATGAGTTTAGATTTAGGGAAAATTTACGGATTTTGATTTCGAGTTTCTTAACTTGAGATATGATTTTTCTTGTAACTGTGACGCGGGTAGCTAGAAAGCTATGAATGTAGAAACAAATGATTTGAAGTTCTTAATTTGATAAATTATGTTCGGTAACTCCTCAAGCTCGACTCCGGTGACGGTTTTAGGTGTGGGGGCATTACAGACCCTTTCTAGAGTCCTGAACATTGCTTGGAACAATACATCGTCCCTAGCTGCTCGATTTTGAGACCCTGTCTTAGCCATAGGCGAAGCTGGTGCCTCTCTAACATCCTTATTAGGCTGGTGTCCAAAAGACGAAGACCTTGCCCGAGCACCCTCACGGCTTCTTTCGCGGCCTCTACCACGAGTACCTCTAGTGCTCATTATCCACTCGCGCTTTTATCTGTATTAAAATTTTTATGCCAGTCAGTTATTATTCCAGTGTTTATTATAGATGTTTTATGAACAGTATTATTTCAGAGTTTATTTTCGCATTTCGTCGTTCGAAGTTTACTCTAGCTAAAGAGTTTTTCGTATAGTTTTTACTACCTAAAGTTGTCTCAATAATTTCATTTCTATACTATTATTTCAGTATAAATAATCAGAAGACTTACAGGATCGGGGTGGTGACTTAGTGTACCACTCCTTCAGTAAAATATTTCCACGGTTTTGAAAATCCAAACCCACAGTCGAGTTTTACAACCTGGCTTTGATACCACTAAATGTAACACCCCAAACCTGGCCTAGACGTTATGGCCGAATTTGTGATGCCTCATTAGAGTGTTTTTCTAAAACACTAATTGATGAAAAATCTGTTCTTTATAAAAACCTCTTTAAGATCTTAACAACAGGTTAGGCAGTTGAGTACATTGTGAAAGCTCAAGTTGTTTAAGTAAAATATTAGTTATACCCATTTATTGTTAAACTTTAAAACCGTGTTTGTTACGGAAGATTTTAAAATGTGTTGCGTGAACGTGATGTTTTCAGAAAAACATTGGTTTGTATTTTTTGAAAACCCGAGTCCTAATACTAACAGGTTAAATAAAATAAATAAATTCCCAAATTAAAATGAACTTTAAAAGGCCTTATTACAAAATGAAAAACCAAAAATAAACACTTCATCATAATCTATAATAAAATACTACGTTGAGTGGCCACCTGTGAGTCCTCCGTCACCTCGGTCCATCTAAGCCAAGGGATTTCCTACAAAAATGACAAATAGGTGAGTTTACGAAAACTCAATGTGTGAAATCCCAAAATAGCAAACAATCAGAGTAAAATCTAGGCCTAAGCCCTTTCAGTTTCAGTCTGGGCCTGAGCCCCTTTTTTAGTAACAGTCGCAGTCTGGGCTTGAGCCCATTTCAGTAACAATAACAGTCTGGGCCTAAGCCCGTTTCAGTACAGTATGCAAACAAAGAATCCTACCTAATCCATCCACTACACACCATCTCTGTACCATCCCTTCACACCATGTAGGGATAAAAATGACCCGCCCAACCCTACACACCAAGTTGTACAGATTTTGGTACTTAAACAGTATCTACAGCAGAGCTGCCAGTAATAGGCTTATAGCCTTTCAGTTCACTTCCTCCAACATCATATCAATAACCCACCCCATGTAATACAACATAAAATCATACGTGTATGTAGAAAAGTCATGCTAAAAAACAATCATACATAATACAGGGGTATTTTAGTCAATTTACTACACAAGGGTATAATGGTCACTTCATTCGTATAGGGTCTAAATACACTTACCGGCCCATTAGTAGGTCCACAGTCATCTTAGGCGACCCATGCAACCTTAACATTCAATCAGTAATAATGGGCTTAAAGCCCATATTGCGGCCCATGGAGGCCTACCGGTGGCCCACATAACCCAGAAATGGCCTTAGTCATGTAGTTTACGTAGCCTGGCCCACAATCTACCACACTTTGAGTGACTTTTTTGTGTGGGCCCCACAACCCCATTAGGTCCACACGGCCCAGTTTGTCCCAAAATGGCCCAATTCTGTTTTGGCCCATGAAATCGCTCATGCCATCTCGTGGACAGTACAGAATCATTTTACTACTCGACCTGCCACACAGGTGGCCACATGCCTGTGTGGAGTCGACGATGCACTATTCAATTTTTTAGCTTTTGCTATTTAGCAGTTTTTGCAGTGTGATTACACACCTGTTTGCGAAAAGAGTGCAATCCTCACGAACACCAACCTACATTCAACACAATCTGATGTCAGCCTTTAAACCATTGGGGTTAGACAATCTTTTACAAGCACTTAGTCCTTAATATAGGACGTTACCTACCTTGTTTGAGCAAGTATGGATTACTCTCTCTTTAAACCAATGATCGCAATTAGCTTCTAAAACCTTGACAAGAATCTGCATTACATCCTAGTTTTATTAACTTCCATCATGAGCAAAACAAATATATTGTAACCACATTATCAAACTTACCACCACATAACCTTAGGAACTATTTTTAGAAGTAATCGGCCTACCCACATAAGAACTGACTACATAAGATAGCAGTGGTAAATGGGATGATTGTACCTTAATTAAGAAATAGCAATATCGTAATATGATAAATGAAAATAATAGTGTACCAAAAGAGAAAAAGAAGAAGATGTAGTACTCAGCTTGTCCCTCAGTTGCAAAGAAGAAGAGTTATGGTAAAAAAGAACATAAGATATTAGGCTAAACAACAATAATCGACTGGGAGAGAAAAACGAGAAGACAAATGGCCCAAAACCAATAGTTAGCAACAGGGAGAATAGAAAAGAAACAGGATGTTCAGCTACAACAGTTAAGATGAAGAGAGGAGAAAGATGAAAAGCACTATGTTTCAAGAAGTATAGTTGAGAAAGAAGGAAAACAATTAGTGTTCAGCCAGAAGAAGATGGAAGCAATAGTAGAAACCTCACCTCAAAAGCAAAGTAGAGAAAACAGCACTACACCCTAAGGAAAACCAAACAATCGGCTACCAAAACAAAGAAAGCCCCCAAAATTGAAACTTGAGAGCCAAACTTAGCCAAAACTATTTGTGCCCACACTTCCCTACTTTGGTACAACTCCTTCTCTGCCTCAATCGGCTCCTATTTTTTCTCCAACCGAACATTAGTCAGATCCCATCAAAATCTCCCCACTTCTCTCCCCCCAACACTCCTAAAATCACTCCTCAACAACTCATTTAAACCTTAACAATTTCGATCAACTAGAGCACTCCCACGGTGCACCAAGCAAAATAAAATTCTCTTATGCACTACTAAGCCTCGAACCTCAGACCCCAAGAACACTCCACAGGCCACTTGCCACTAGACTAGCAGGATTTTTATGACTTGAAACCCTCACATTAAATTAAGAAGCCTACCATCAAATGAAAAGGGCTTGGTCAATTAGGAGCAAAATTTTTGCTCAAGCCAAGGCTTGAACCCATTACTTCCCAGACACTCCCAGAACACATAACCACTGAGGTAAACACACAGTTGTGTCACAGACATGCAAAATTAATTTTAACAGGGATTTCGAGATTTTGAAAATAATTAGGGCATTACTATTTAGTTGGTGAATACTTCGATGAGGTATGCATACTGAACTCATGGTTGTGACCTGAGTAAAGAACTAGGTGTATTAAGTATACATGAACGAAAAGAAGAGTAATATACAGATGTTATGTGATTTTTATCTTTTAAGCATGACAAGCTACCATTGAATGAATATGATTTTCTTACAATTACACTTCATCTGCATATATATACTTACTAAGCTCCCACGCTTACCCTCCTTTCTTTTCTTTCCTTATAGTGCTGCCAAGCTAGCATCGAGGATCCAACGACATCAAAAGCTTCGATCACACTATCACTCAAGACCTTGGTATAGCTAGTTTCCTTGTTCTGTTTTCTGGCATGTCTAGGGACTCGAGTCTTTGTTTAGTGTTTTGTTAGTTAGCCATAATGTATTAGCTCATATGATGAATACGATACTTATTTTGTACAAGGCCATGGATGATGGTCAATACACATTTTGATTTATAAATGAAAGATGATATTTCATTGTGGTTATTTGGGCTATGTGATGTGCCCTTATGTTAGTATAGAGTGATTCTTGTGCAGGTTACATAAGAAAGGGTGACAAAAAGGCTTGGTAAATAGCCTCATTTTGTCCACACGGGTAGGTACATGGGCGTGTGTCTAGGCCGTGTGTGATACACGGTTTACTATATGGGCGTGTGATATGGTCGTGTGTCCCCTGCACATAAAAATTGTAAGTCAGTATGCATGGTAGTAAACACACGGGTAGAGACACGGCTGTGTGTCTCAGCTGTGTGAAGGGCACGGCCTAGCTCACTGGCGTATGCCTTAGCTGTGTGTCCCTTAAAGATTGCTGACGTTAGAAATAGAATGTCCAAGTTTTTGCACACGGGCTAGGACACATGCATGTGATGGCCATGTGAAGGACATGGGCCAGAGACATAGGCGTGTTCCAGGCCGTGTGAAAAGCCCTGTAGGTGTGCATTTAGAATTAATTCCACATGGGTATAGGAAGCTGGCGTGTCCCTGTATTACTTAGGCCGTGTGAGCCACACGGGCCAATAGCACGACCATGTTGATATGTCACACGGGCGTGTTGCTCCTCTCACACGGGCATGTGGCTTTATGTTAAGAGTTATTTTCAAAGTTCTTTAAAGGACTCGAATTGTTTCTGAATGGGTTCCAATGGGTGTTTTGGGCTTAGTAGGCTCTTGTTAAGGAGTTTATAAATAAAATTGAAAATTTTTTAATTAGACCATGTTTTGGTGTTATGAAAATGTATATATGCATAAGTTTAAGTTAATAAAGCCTTATATTTTGACCCGGCATAGGGCACGAGTGTGGGGTGTTACATTTAGTGGCATCAGAGCTACGGTTTAATTGGTTCTCAGACTAACGTAGCTGTGTATGAGTCTAGCTATACATGCCATAAATAAATTGTGATAGTGTGACGACTCCTAATCTTTTATATTGTGTTTTCATATAGTAATGTATCCTGGTCGAACTATGGTGAATGACGTAAAAAGTAATGCACTGCCCCCACCGAAGGGGCGATGCCATCCGATAATTGACCTCCAACAGTTAGTCAGGGAGGAGGAAAAGGGGCTCGATAGGCCTTTATCCACATGATGAATGAGTGGTATACAGAGTTCGTCTGAGCGAACCCGAATGCTCAACCCCCTCCACCCCCACCTATCCCTCAACCTGTCCCCGTAGTACCTATAATAGTCTGATTTAGACCCTAGTTAGAATAGTAGTTTCGAGACCACAAATCTGCGTTAGAGAAATTTTTAAACATTATTTCCTGTGTGTTATGATGTGTGAATTAGCATGTGTGAACATCTCGTATGAAAATTTGAATGTTTGTGTGCTTAATTTAATAAAAAGGACCTAATCGCGTAAAATGTAAAAGCTGTGTGCTAGATGTTAAAAGTGCCTATTTGACTTGGATTTATAATTGAGAGGTCCTTATGTGGTTATTATGTCATTTACATGTATAATGGACATTTATAGCCTTAATATGTGTCAATTTATAATGGTTTTATAAAAGGGCAAAATTATCATTTAGGTTATATGTTAATTAAAATAAAATAATAGCTTAAAATAAGCTCATTTCATGCTTATGTTGCTGAAATAATCAAAAGAAAAATAAAAGAAATACAAGCTAGGGTTCGGCCTTGATTTTCATTGATTAAGGTATGTGTTTTGATCAGTTTTTGATAATTTCTACGTTTTTGTAATAGTTGCTTCGTATACTATCAAACCCATGCCCCAATTTATAATTTCGATGATGATTTTGAAATGTGCCATTGTTGAAATTATGAGCTTTGTAAAGTTAGTTGTTGATAAATGAAAGTTTGATGTTGGGTTTACATGTTTTATCTTTGGATTTTTGATGATTTTCAGTAAAATGGACTAAATTGTGAAAATGTGAAATTGAGGGACTAAAATGTGAAATAAATGAAATATGTGGACTAGTATGAGTACTAGGAGAATTCGGCTAAGCTTGTGTACAAGAAAATTATGTGTATTTTGTGATTTTGGTGATTTAGGGACTAAAGTGTCGAAATGTGAAACTGTGATGGTTAGTTTGCAAAATGCCCTAATTGTGTGTATAATTGATTATGGTTGAATACGATAATTAATCAATGGTATTTGGCACTAAGTATTCGATTCAGAATAGCTTCGGCTATCTGAGGCACTAAGTGTGCGATACCGAGATAGCTTCGGTTAATTGAAATGGCACTAAGTGTGCAGAATCGTTCTAGTTTCGGCTAACCCTTAAAGCACTAAGTGTGCGGATGTTAAATTATGAATAATCTTTGGAAAGTCTTAAAATATCTGAATGAGAGATGAGAATGAAAATGAATAAATACGGGAAGGTTCAGGTATGTGTTGTAACGCCCCCACACCCGAGACCATCACCGGAGTCGAGCTTGAGTTGTTACCGAACATAAGTTATCAAATTAAGAACTTCGAATCATTTATTTCTACATTCACAGCTTTCTAGCTACCTGCGTCACAGTTACAAGAAAAATCATATCTTGAGTTACAAAACTCAAAATCAAGATCCGTAAATTTTCCCTAAATCTAGACTCATATATCTATTTACTAATTGTTTTCTAGAATTTTTGGTTGGTCCAATTAGTACAGTTTATTAGTTAAAGTTATCCCTGTTTCAGGACTTGACTGGACTGACCTCTGTTTACTATGAACCATATTTCTCTCTGTGAAAATTTATATGACTATGCCGTTAGTTTATCCTAAAACTAGACTCAATAAGGATTCCAAGAATATAAAATACAACACCTAATTATTTTTTTGCAATTTATGGTGAGTTCCTAAAGTTGGAATAGGGGATCCAGAAATCACTCTGGCCCTGTTTCACAAAAATTCAAATATCTTCTAACATCTAATTCCTTTATCTGTTTCGTTTGTTTTATGTGAAAATAGACATATTGGGCTTCAATTACATATTTAATCCATCACAAAATTCGATTTCTATGATTTTTAGTAAATTTTCAAACTCACATCAGTGTTGCTGCAATGTTCTGTTTATGGCAAATTTCATCTTTTCATGAGTTTTTATGGACTAGATAACCTATTAACTTTTCATGACATCAAACATGGTCTAAATTAGTCATTTCCATGACCTATCATTATCAAGCATTTTCTCAACCAAATCACTGCTATATCACAAAATTATTTACACTAAATAGGTATATTTCTATACATGCCATACTTAAGTTTTACAAGCCATTTACCAAAAAAATGTCCTTCGGATAGTGTGATCGAACCTTCGACCTGTCCGATTCCCGAAATGGCTTGCTCAAAACTACAGATGAATAAAAGGAGGAGTAAGCATAAATGCTTAGTAAGTTCATATGCAAATAACAAGTAACATAACAATACAATTATACCAAACAACCTTAGCATAGTATCACCAAAACATATATCACATTTCTAAACATCATTCATCATCTTACCACCTTATCGTTATTGTATCTATTTTCAACTCGGACTCAACTCAACGAGTTCGGATGATCAACCATCCTAGTGACATGTCACTTGTATCCTAATCTATTCCTAAGGTTCAAACGGGATTTTCATTGAGCACATATCCTTGCCATCTTCCGTAAAATACCGAAACTAATACTCGGTAGCACTTTATATTTAACAAATAATACACATAATTTGCATTTTATTCGAAAATAACCACACAGCATATATTTCATGATAAAAATCAGCATATCATATAATTAACATCAATAACTTATAAATAACAATTATGCTACATTATTCACACATGAACTTACTTTGGTACCAAAATATAATGATTTTTCAATTTAGTCCACAATCTTTTCTTTTCCTCGATTGGAGTCGATTCCACGTCTTTCTTGATCTAAAATAACACATTTAGCTTATTTAATACTCACATTATCAAATTAGTTTTTAATTCAAATTTTAGAAAAATTACAATTTTACCCCTAAACTTGGCATATTTACACTTTTGCCCCAAATCTCGGGAATTAAACTTAATTCCTTATTATTATGTTTTATAACATGCCAATCACTTTTCCCTTCTATGGCAACATCAAATTCTCACTCTAACATGTACTTATGACTATTAGGTATTTTTGCCGATTAAGCTCTTTTACTCGTTTTCACTCAAAACTGAGTAGCACAAGTTGTCTAACATAAATTTAAAACCTCACATTCTATCATAAAACATCAAAATTCACAAATTTCACCTATGGGTATTTTTCCAAATATGAACTCTAACTCAAAATATTACTATCATAAGCTATACCTAGTTACCGGGATTTCAAAAACGTAAAAATCATTAAAAACAGGGCTTGGAATCACTTACTATGAAGCTTGAAAGTTGAAGAAACCCTAGCTATGGAGAGAGGGAGCATTTGGAAGCAACTAAGGAAGATGATAACCAATTTTGTGTTATTTTTCCCATTTTATTTCATTTAATATCTAAATGACTAAAACGCCCCTCCTTACTAAACTTTTAAAAAATTCCTTCCATGTCCTAATTTTGTCCATGAACTTAAAATTGGTCAAAGTACCATTTAAGACCTCCTAATTAATATTTCAAAGCAATTTCATACTAAAAACTTCTAGAATGCAAGTTTTGCAACTTATTCGATTTAGTCCCTAACTTTAAATTAAACTCGTTATGCCAAAAATTTCTTCACGAAATTTTCACACAATTATACAATCATATCATAAACCTCAAAATAATTATAAAATAATTATTTCTATCTCGAATTTATGGTCACGAAACCACTATTTCGATTAGGCCCTAATTCGGGATATTACAACTATCCCCATCTTTAAAGATTTTCGTCCTCGAAAATCTTACCGGTAAATAGATGTGGGTATTGATTCCTCATAGTTTCTTCGGGTTCCCATGTAGCTTCTTCTACTCCATGCTTTTGCCACAACACTTTCACAAGTGCAATACTTTTGTTCCTTAGTTGTTTGACCTCTCGAGCTAATATCTTAATCGGTTCTTCTTCATAGGTCATGTCTGGTTTTAGTTCAATTTCTGTCGGTGAAACCACATGTGAAGGATCCGAACGATACCGACGTAACATAGACACATGGAATACATTATGAATCTTCTTCAATTGAGATGGAAATGCTAACTGATAGGCTACTGGTCCAACTCTTTCAATTACATCATACGGCCCGATAAAACGTGGACTTAATTTGCCATTCCGTCCAAATCTGAGAACTTTCTTCCACGGAGACACTTTTAAAAATACTTTATCACCAACTTGAAATTCAATGTCTTTTCATTTAAATCTGCATAAGATTTCTGTCTATCTGAAGCAGCTTTCAAACAATCTCGAATTACCTTCACTTTTTCTTCGGTTTCTTTTATTAGATCAACTCCATAGATCAAATTTTCCTTGAGTTCAGTCCAATACAAAGGCGTCCGGCACTTACGGCCATACAATGCTTCATAAGGTGCCATCTTCAAGCTCGTCTGATAACTATTATTATAAGAAAATTCTACCAACGGTAAATATCTTTCCCAACTTCCTTGAAATTCCAATACACAACATCTAAGCATATCTTCAAGAATCTAAATTACTCTCTCTGATTGCCCATCAGTTTGTGGATGAAAAGTAGTACTGAAATTTAACTTCGTACCTAACGCGTCTTGCAACTTTTGCCAAAACCGCGAGGTAAACCTCAGATCTCTATCCGAAATGATCGACAATGGTATTCCGTGTAGTCTAACAATTTCTCTAAAATACAATTCAGCCAACTTGTTAAGAGAATAATCCATACGTACCGGGATAAAATCAGCCGACTTAGTTAATCTGTCAACTATTACCCAGATTGCATCTTTCTTTCTTGGAGTCAATGGCAACCCTGAAACAAAATCCATAGTAATCCGATCCCATTTCCATTCAGGAACCCTAATAGGCTGAAGTAATCCCGAAGGCACTTGGTGTTCAGCTTTCACCTGTTGACAAATTAAGCATTTTGATACAAACTCGAAAATATCTCTTTTCATTCCACTCCACTAGTACATTTTATTCAAGTCATTATACATTTTCGTACTACCCGGATGAACAGCCAAACAGCCATTATGTGCTTCATGCAAAATCTTTTGAATCAACGCATCATTTTTTGGTACACAAATCCAATTTTTAATCATCAAGCAACCATCAGAACCGATTCTGAAATTTGATCCCGTATCAGCTTCACACTGCTTTCTCTTGGCTTGCAAATCTTGATCATTTTTCTGAGCTTCAGAAATCTCTTGTAAAAACATCGGTCTTGCTCTTAACTCTGCTAGAATCGAACCATCATCTGACATTTTCAACTGAGTGTTCATAACTCTCAAAGCAAACAACAACTTTCTGCTTAAAGCATCAACAACCACATTTGCTTTTCCCAGATGATAATCAATAATAAGCTCGTAATCTTTCAATAACTCCAACCATCTTCGCTGTCTCAAATTCAAGTCTTTTTGTGACATCAAGTACTTAAGACTTTTGTGGTCGGCATATATCTGGCACTTATCACCATACAAATAATATCGCCAAATCTTCAAATCAAACACCACCGTAGCCAATTCCAAATCGTGAGTAGGATAATTCCTCTCATGAGGTTTTAACTGCCTCGAAGCATAAGCCACTACTTTTCCTTCTTGCATGAGTACACACCCCAAACCATTTAGAGAAGCATCACTATACACCACAAATTCTTTACCCGATTCGGGTTTGTACTAACACCGGTGCCTCTGTTAATAATTTTCAATTCTTCAAAACTGTTGACATTCTTACATCCATTCAAATTTAACATTCTTTCGAGTAGTCTAGTCATAGGAGCAACAATTATAGAAAATCCATTTACAAACCGCCGATAATACCCACTAGCCCCAAGAAACTTCTAACTTTGGTTACATTTTTCGGTGGTTTCAATCAACAATGGATGAAATTTTACTAGGATCAACCCGTATACCATCACGAAACAATATGACCCAAAAATCCAACTTCTGAGCCAAAATTCACTTTTAGTAAATTTAGCATACAGCTGCTTATTTCTCAAAGTTTGCAAAACTATCCTCAAATGCTCAAGATGCTCTGTCTCATCTTTTGAATAAATTAAAATATCATCTATAAACACCACAACAAATTTGTCCAACTATGGCCGAAATATACGATTCATTAAATCCATAAACACAGCAGGAGCATTTGTCAACCCGAATGGCATAACTAAAAATTCATAATGACCGTACCTTGTTCTAAAAGCAGTTTTAGGCACATCCGACTCTTTTACTCGCAGCTGGTAATACCCAGATCTCAAATCAATCTTTGAAAACCATGTCGCTCCTTTTAGCTGATCAAACAAATCATCAATTCTTGGCAACGGATACTTTTTTTTGATTGTCACCTTGTTTAACTGCCGATAATCAACACACAACCTCATAAAACCATCCTTCTTTTTCACAAATAACACGGGAGCACCCCAAGGTGAAAAACTCGGTCTCACAAAGCCTTTATCAGTCAACTCTTGCAACTGCGACTTTAACTCTTTTAACTCTGTTGGTGCCATTCTATATGGAGCAATCGAGATCGGAGTTGTTCCCGGTATCAAATCAATACCAAATTCTACTTCCCTGACTGGAGGCAAACCCGGCAATTCTTTTGGAAATACATCCGCAAATTCACACACAACCGGCACTAATTCAACTTTCTTTTAAACTTTTTTTGTATAAATTACATACGCTAAATAAGCTTCATAACCCTTTCTCAAATATCTTTGAGCCGACATTGAAGAAATCACACTAGACAATGCCTCTGATTTATCTGATTCAACCCGCAGAGTTTTACCATTTTCACACTTTAATTCTATAACCTTTTCTTTGCAATTTATTATAGCATCATGCAACGTCAACCAATCCATACCCAAAATAACATCAAACTCATCAAATGGCAACAACATCAAGTCGGCCAGAAAGACTCCGAATCATTAAAGGACGTTTCTTGCATACTTTATCAACTATCACACATTTGCCTAACGGATTCGACACTCTAATCATAAATTCTGTGTTCTCAACAGGTATATTCATGCTAGACAACAGTTTTATGCATACATATGAATTAGTAGAACCGGGATCAATCAAAGCAATAACATTAACATTATAAAGAGAAAATATACCGGTAATCACATCGGGTGAGGAAGCATCTTCACGCGCTTTTAAGTTCTAGCCGGAGCCCTTCCTTCAGGTCTAACTGCTGCATCTCTGGCAACATTCTTATTGCTTGCTTCACTCCCAGCTTTTCTTGGATACCTTCCCCTCGAATCCACACCACTTACTTTTGTATACTGAAATTTTTATTTCTCAGCTCTCTCTGGGCAGTCTCTAATAAAATGATCCGGAGAACCACATCGAAAACATTCATTTGCTCTGCATGGACCAAAATGATTTCTACCACACCGCTGGCACTCGGGTTTAACAAATCTCGAGTTCCCTACACTGGCTGCCGAAGTAGTCTGGGACTTAGGACCCACAATTTGCTTTTTAAAATTCCCATATAATTGCCCAGCTGAAACTTGAGAACGAGGATTCATATTTCTTGACTTTCCAGGTTGCTGTGAGGGTGCATTACTCATTGGTCTTTTCTTCCAATTTCGTGTCTCAGATTCTACCTTTTTCTTTTCCTTAAGTAGTTTTTTAGCCTTGCAAGCTCGATTGACAAGTACCACCATTTCTTGTAGTTCAAGGATCCCAACAAATACCTTGATGTCTTCGTTGAGCCCGTCTTCAAATCGTCGGCACATCTTGGCCTCTGTAGGAACATATTCTCTGGCATACTTACTCAATCGAACAAACTCTCTTTCATATTCCGTGACTGTCATATTACCTTGCTTTAGCATAAGAAACTCTTTACGTTTTTGATCAATAAATCTTTCACTAATATATTTCTTCCGAAACTCTTCTTGAAAGAATTCCCAGGTTACCCTCTCTTTCGGTACCACCGAAATCAAAGTCTTCCACCAATTATAGGATGAATCCCTCAACAAAGATATAGCACATTTCAAACATTCTTCAGGTGTACAAGATAATTCATCAAATACCCGGATAGAATTTTCAAGCCAGAACTCTGCTTTCTCGGCATCATCATCAATATTTGCCCTAAATTCTTCGGCCCCTTATTTACGAATTCTGTCAACTGGAGTTCTGTAAAATTTTATCATATCCACACCCTAAGGCATCGGGGGTATAGGTTGAGGAATTGGGGAGGTGGGGGAGGTCGTACATTTGGGTTTGTACGAACAAACTCAGTATACCATGCACTCATCATTTGGAGAAAGGCTTCTCGATCCCTTTCTCCTCCTCATTGACCAACAGTAGGAGATGGATTTTCAGTCAGCGCTGCCCCTTCAGCCGGAGCTGGCGCATTACTCTCTACTTCATCTGCCACAGCTGGATCAGGATTCATTTACTATATAAAAAAAATCATTTAAAAAGGTCAGAAGTCGTCACACTATCACAATTTATACATATAGCATGTATAGCAAAATCCGTACATACAACACGTAGTCTGAGAACCGACTAAACCTGCTCTGATAACACTAAATGTAATGCCCCCATGCCCGAGACCATCACCGGAGTCGAGCTTGAGGTGTTACCGAACATAAGTTATAAATTAAGAACTTCGAATCATTTATTTCTATATTCACAGCTTTCTAGCTACCTGCATCATAGTTACAAGAAAAATCATATCTCGAGTTAAAAAACTCAAAATCAAGATCTGTAAATTTTACCTAAATCTAGACTCATATATCTATTTACTAATATTTTTCTAGAATTTTTGGTTGGGCCAATTAGTACAGTTTATTAGTTAAAGTTACCCCTATTTCAGGACTTGACTGGACTGACCTCTGTTTACTCTGAACCATATTTATCTCTGTGAAAAATTTATATGACTATGCTATTAGTTTATCCTGAAACTAGACTAAATAAGGATTCCAATAATATAAAATACAACACCTAATTATTTTTGTACAATTTATGGTGAATTCCTAAAGTTGGAACAGGGGATCCAGAAATCACTCTGGCCCTGTTTCACAAAAATTCAAATATCTTCTAACATCTAATTCCTTTATCTGTTTCGTTTGTTTTATGTGAAAATAGACATATTGGGCTTCAATTAAATATTAAATCCATCACCAAATTCGATTTCTATGATTTTTAGTAAATTTGCAAACTCACGTCAGTGTTGCTGCAATGTTCTGTTTATGGCAAATTTCATCTTTTCATGAGTTTTTATGGACTAGATAACCTATTAACTTTTCATGACATCAAACATGGTCTAAATTAGTCATTTCCATGACCTATCATTATCAAGAATTTTCTCAACCAAATCACCGCCATATCACAAAATTATTTACATGAAATAGGTATATTGATATACATGCCATACTTAAGTTTTACAAGCCATTTACCAAAAAAATGTCCTTCGGATAGTGTGATCGAACCTTCGACCTGTCCCGATTCCCGAGCTGGCTTGTTCAAAACTACAGTGAATAAAAAGGAAGGAGTAAGCATAAATGCTTAGTAAGTTCATATGCAAATAACAAGTAACATAACAATACAATTATACCAAACAACCTTAGCATAGTATCACCAAAACATATATCACATTTCTAAACATCATTCATCATCTTACCACCTTATCGTAGTTGTATCTATTTTCAACCCGAGGGTTAAGTACATACCTGTCCAAAGTGTCCATTTCACAACAATTACCAAAACGTCAATTGCATCTTAAGTGTTCTTCCATTTCACTAGAAATTTTACCCGTTGAACAAATCGGAATATAACTCGGATACATGGATAATTTGCACATAAGTGCCACATATATAATCAAGAAATCATGTAACCCGCCCCTAAGTGAAATCAGACTCAACTCAACGAGCTCGGGCGTTCGTATCCATAAATGAACTCGGACTCAACTCAACTAGTTCGGATGCCTAGTTACATCTCACGAACTCGGACTCAACTCAACGAGTTCGAACATTCGCATCCGTAAGTGAACTCGGACTCAACTCAACGAGTTCGGATGCTCAACCATCCTAGTGACATGTCACTTGTATCCTAATCTATTCCTTCAAATGGGATTTTCATCGAACACATATCCTTGCCATCTTCCGTAAAATACCGAAACCAATACTCGGTAGCACTTTATATTTAACAAATAATACACATAATTTGCATTTTATTCGAAAATAACCACACAACATATATTTCATGATAAAAATCAACATATCATATAATTAACATCAATAACTTATAAATAACAATTATGCTACATTATTCACACATGAACTTACCTTGGTACCAAAATATAATGATTTTGCAATTTAGTCCACAATCTTTTCTTTTCCTCGATTGGAGTCAATTCCACGTCTTTCTTGATCTAAAATAACACATTTAGCTTATTTAATACTCACATTATCAAATTAGTCTTTAATTCAAATTTTAGAAAAATTACAATTTTACCCCTAACTTTTGCATATTTACACTTTTGCCCCAAATCTCGAGAATTAAACTTAATTCCTTATTCTTATGTTTTATAAGATGCTGATCACTTTTCCCTTCTATGGCAACATCAAATTCTCACTCTAACATGTACTTATGACTATTAGGTATTTTTGCCGATTAAGCTCTTTTACTCGTTTTCACTCAAAACGAAAGCAAAGACAAGTTGTCTAACATAAATTTAAAACCTCATATTCTATCATAAAACATCAAAATTCACAAATTTCACCTATGGGTATTTTTCCAAATATGAACTCTAACTCAAAATATTACTATCATAAGCTATATCGAGTTATCGGGATTTCAAAAACGTAAAAATCATTAAAAAAAGGGGCTTGGAATCACTTACTATGAAGCTTGAAAGTTGAAGAAACCCTAGCTATGGAGAGAGGGAGCATTCGGGAGCAACTAAGGAAGATGATAACCAATTTTGTGTTATTTTTCCCTTTTCATTTCATTTAATATCCAAATGACTAAAATGCCCCTCCTTACTAAACTTTAAAAAAATTCCTTCCATGTCCTAATTTTGTCCATGAACTTAAAATTGGTCAAAGTACCATTTGAGACCTCCTAATTAATATTTCAAAGCAATTTCATACTAAAAACTTCTAGAATGCAAGTTTTACAACTTATTCGATTTAGTCCCTAACTTTAAATTAAACTCGTTATGCCAAAAACTTCTTCATGAAATTTTCACACAATTATGCAATCATATCATAAACCTTAAAATAATTATAAAATAATTATTTCTATCTCGGATTTGTGGTCACGAAACCACTATTTCGATTAGGCCCTAATTTGGGATATTACATGTATGATACATATGTGATAGATGATGTTGTGCATATGAAGTTCATTGAATTGGTATAAATATATGAATGGCGTTGGTATGAAATTGATAGATGAATTGAGAATTAATAAGTACCTCAGTGTTGATGTTTTACATTTTATAAAATGTTGATGATTTTTGGTACGAGCTTACTAAGCTTTTGAAAGCTTACTCTATGTATGTTTGCATTGTTCTTATAGATATCGAAGCTACTATGAACTCGGGGATCATCAAGGATCGTCACCACACTATCAAATCTCATTTTGGTACCTTTTGAGAATGTATCTAGTAAAGTATGGCATGTATAGGCTAGAAGTACTTTGGATAGGTTTTGTAATGTTTATATTTAGCCATGTGATATGGTTTGATATGGTTGTGTTTATGTTTTGATTTTGGTATATGAAATGTGATGCAAAATGATCTATTTGATGTGTTCATGAATGGCTAAGAAAAATGGTAAGCTTGGTAAGTTTTGGTATGAGAATTGGTCATGAGTTTAGATATTATGAGACCATATGTTTTTATATGATTTGATCTTATGTTTTGGCACAATTAAGTTGAGTTTATAAGCATGTCAATGGTTGATAATGTTATGTCATGAATGTTGTATGGTTTGGTATAGAAATTGGCTGAAATTGTTGTGTAAATATGCTTGGTTTGGTACTTATAGGTTTGACCCATTTGGGGTGGCAAGTTGGCTATTCAAATGGCTTATTTTTGTCCACATGGGCAGGGACACGGGCATGTGTCTTAGTCGTGTGTGACACACGGCTATGTTACACGACTGTGTGTCCCTTAGGATACCCTACAATTGTAAGTCAGGCTTGAGTACGGCCAAGGCACACGGGCGTGTGGGTAGCCGTGTGGCCCAAGTCAGATTTGATCATGGCCAAAGCACACGGGCGTGTCTTGTGGCTATGTGTACAAGTCAGTATGTATGCCCTGTTTTGACACGGTCTAGACACAAGGGCGTGTCTAAAGCCATGTGAGGCACACGGCCTGTTCACACGGGCTTGTGACCTGTACTTGTTTGAAAAATGTTTAAATTTTGGAAAAAATATTTATGTGTTTGGTTTAGTCCTGACCCCCTTCTAGTACATGTCTAAGGTCTCGATGACCTATATAAAGGATTCTATATTGATGATTGATCTTTAATGCTTCAATGCTTATGAAATAAATGTTAATGTTCCAATTTGTCCAGTAATGCCTTTAACCCTAGTTTGGCAACGGAAACGGGTCAGGGGTGTTACAGTACCCCAAGGTATAGACCTTGAGAGGCGGAATAGACCTCTAGTGGATAAGATCTAGAAGCATGGAGCCGAGGAGTTTTGTGCTAATAAAGATGATGACCCTGAAAGGGCATAATTCTGGCTTGAGAATACCATCAAGGTATTTGATGCATTATCTTGCATTTCCAAAGAATGCCTGAAGTGTGCCATATCCTTGTTGAGCGACTCTTCATACTACTGGTGGAAGACGTTAGTTTCGGTGGTGCCTCAGGAAAGGGTCACATGGGAATTCTTCCAAAAGGAATTCCGGAAGAAATACATCAATGAAAGATTTATGGATCAAAAGCGTAAGGAATTCTTTGACTTGAAACAAGGCCGCATAACGGTCAATGAAAATGAAAGAGAGTTCATCCGACTTAGTAAGCATGCTCGGGAGTGTGTATCCTTCAAGGCTAAGATGAGTAGAAAGTTCGAAGACGAACTTAATAAGGACATTAGACTGTCAGTGGGTGTCCTTGAGTTGAAAGAGTTTGTAGTACTTGTTGATTGGGCCTGTAAAGCCGAGGAATTAATCAAGGAAAAGGAGAAAACTGAATCGAAAACTAGAGATGTAAGGAAGAGACATGCGAGCAAGTCATTTCCATCACTGTCCAAGAAATCTAGAGACACCTACTCTCGTTCTCATGCATCATCTGGACATTCGTACCGAGATCATAAGAAACAAGATTAGAATTTTAAGTCTCGAGCTACATCAGTGGCTAGCGCGGGCAATGTCAGATCTTCTAAACCAGAATGCCAGCATTGTGGTTAAAATCGTTTCGACAAGTGTAGAATGAACGATGGATTTTGTTTTCGGTGTGGTTCTTAAGACCACTTTATTAAGGATTTCCCTGAGATGAATGATAAAGAAAAATTTCAGAGTACAAGGCCAAATGGCACCAATTTTAAAGGAAGACCTCAGAAGAATGATGGAGTTGAGGCTGGTAGCAAGAATGTGACGAGAGACACTACCGCAAGGTTTGAAGCTAGAGCTCTGGCTAGGACCTATGCCATACGTGCACGTGAAGATCCATCCTCTCCTGATGTGATCACCAGTACATTCTCTCTCTATGATAATACTGTTATTGCTTTGATTGACCCTGACTCTACTCATTATGTGTGCATGAAGTTGGTGTCTTGCACGAATATGCCTGTTGAGTCTACGAAATTTATGGTTAAAGTGTCAAACCCATTAGGCAAACATGTGATAGTCGATAAAGTATGTAAGAAATGTCTTTTAATAGTTAAAGGTCATTGTTTTCTGGCCAATTTGACGCTGTTGCCATTCGATGAGTTTGATGTCATATTGGGTGTGGACTGGTTGACATTCCATGATGTTGTAGTAAATTGTAGACAAAAGGCTATTAAATTAAAATGTGAAAATGCTGAAACCCTTTGGGTTGAATCAGGTGAGCCAGGGAACTTACCTACGGTGATATCCTTCATGTCTGCCTAGAAATGTTTGAGAAAAGGATGTGAAGCTTATTTGGCTTTTGAAGTGAATACTACGGAATCAGAGTTGAAGGTTGAGTCAGTACTAGTTGTGAGTGAATATGTGGATGTATTCCCAGAAGAATTGCCTGGGTTACCCCCTAATACAGAGGTTGAATTTGGTATAGAGCTAATGCCAGGACCACACCTATTTCGATTGCTCCGTATCGGATGGCCCCGGCTGAGCTGAAAGAACCAAAGTCACAATTGCTAGAATTGACCGACAAGGGTTTCGTGAGACCGATCTTTTCACCGTGGGGTGCTCCAGTGTTATTTGTGAAAAGGAAAGATGGATCTATGAGGTTGTGCATAGATTATCGGTAGTTAAATAAGAGGACGATCAAGAACAAATACCCGTTACCGTGAATTGATGACTTATTCGACCAACTGAAGGGAGCAGTATGGTTTTCTAAGATTGACTTGAGATCTGGCTACTATCAACTACGATTTAAAGAAGTAGATATGCCTAAAATCGCTTTTAGGACGCGGTATGGCCACTATGAGTTTCTCATTATGCCTTTCCGCTTCACAAATGCTCCCGCCGTGTTTATGGATTTAATGAATAGAGTATTTTGGCCATATCTAGATAAGTTTGTAGTTATATTCATCAATGACATCCTGATATACTCTAGAGACAGGGTAGAACATGCCGAACACTTGAGAACCATTTTACAGACTTTGAGGGACAATCAAGTGCATGCCAAATTTAGTAAAAGTGAGTTTTGGCTTCGAGAAGTCAGCTTTTTGGGTCATAATGTCTCGTGTGATGGTATCAGGGTCGATCCCAGCAAGGTTTCTGCTATTGTTGAATGGAAGCCGCCAAAGAGTGTGACTAAGGTTATAAGCTTTTTAGGGTTGGCCGGTTATTACAGACGATTTGTAAAGGACTTCTCTATGATTGTGACTCCCATGACAAGGTTGCTTCAAAAAGGAGTTAAGTTTGAATGGTCAGATAAGTGTCAGCAAAGTTTTGAGAAGTTGAAGATGTTGTTGACTAAGGCTCCCATACTAGTATAACCTGAATTAGGAAAATAGTTTGTGATTTATAGCGATGCTTCTTTGAATGGGTTGGGATGTGTACTTATGCAAGAGGGCAAAGTTGTGGCTTATGCATCGAGACAATTGAAACCTCACGAGAAGAACTATCCGGCACACGACCTAGAGTTAGCCGCCATAGTATTTGCTCTGAAGATCTGGAGACATTATTTGTTCGGAGAGATATGCCATGTATACTCCGATCATAAAAGTCTTAAGTACTTGATGACCCAAAAGGATTGAAATCGGAGGCAACGTAGATGGTTCGAACTATTAAAATATTGTGAGTTGATTATAGATTACCATCCGGGAAAAGCGAACGTGGTTGTCGATGCATTAAGTAGCAAATCTTTGTTTGCTTTGAGAGCAATGAATGCCTGATTGACCTTGTTAGAGGATGGTTCAGTTCTAACAGAGCTAAAAGCTAGACCAAAGTTTCTTCAAGAAATTTTTGAGGCTCAGAAGAGTGATATTGAATTACTATCCGAGAAAACCCTGTGCAAATCGGATGTTGAATCAGATTTTCAGATCGGTTCCGACAGTTGCTTGAGATTTCGGGATAGGATTTGTGTTCCTAAGGACATCAAATTGATTCAGAAAATATTAGATGAGGCATATAGTGGCTGTTTATCAGTACACCCCGGGAGTATGAAAATGTATAACGATCTAAAGAAAATGTATTTTTGGCCGGGAATGAAAAGAGACATTTCAGAGTTCATTTCCAAGTGTCTTGTGTGTCAGCAAGTGAAGGCTGAACACCAAGTACCTTCAGGACTACTTCAGCCTATCACAGTCCCCGAGTGGAAGTGGGATCAGGTTACTATGGATTTCGTGATGGGTTTGCCGGTGACCCTGAAGAAAAAGGATACTGTTTGGGTTATTATGGATAGGCTAATAAAGTTGGCACGTTTTATACCAGTGCGTACCGACTACTCCCTTGAGAGATTGGCTGACTTGTATGCTTCTGAAATTGTGAGACTACACTGGGTGCCCCTGTCGATTATTTCTGATAGGGACCCAAGATTTACCTCGAGGTTTTAGAAAAAGTTACAAGAGGCATTGGGAACAAAGTTGAGTTTCATCATGGCATTTCACCTACAAATCGACGGTCAGTCAGAAAGAGCAATTCAGATTTTAGAAGACATGTTGCGGTGTTGTGTTCTCAAATTTCATGGTAGTTGGGAAAGGTACTTATCATTGGTTGAATTTGCCTACAATAATAGCTATGAATTGAGTTTGAAGATGGTGCCTTATGAGGCTTTATATGGGTGAAAGTGTCGAACGCCCTTATATTGGACCGAGCTCAGAGAAAGTCAGATTCACGGGGTCAATTTAGTCAAGGAGACTGAAGAAAAAGTTAAAGTGATTCTCGACTGTTTGAAGGCCACCTCGGATAGGCAGAAATCCTATGCGGATTTGAAACGGAAAGAGATCGAATTTCAAGTTTGCAATCGAGTGTTTTTGAAAGTATCCCCATGGAGAAAAGTTCTCAGATTTGGTAGAAGAGGAAAGTTGAGTCCTCATTTCATAGGACCCTATGAGGTTATCAAAAGAGTAGGGTCGGTTGCCTATCGATTGGCCTTACCACCAGAATTGGAAAAGATTCACGACTTGTTTCATGTGTCCATGCTACGTAGATATAAATCAGACCTTTCGCATGTGATTGCACCAACAGAAGTTGAGATTCATCCTGATATGTCTTATGGTGAGGAACCTATTAAGATCCTAGCTTGAGAGGTTAAGCAACAAAGAAATAAGAACGTTCCCCTTGTGAAAGTGTTATGGCAGAAACATGGGGTTGAAGAGGCCACATAGGAGCCTGAAGAGAACATGAAAAGCCAATACCCAAACCTTTTTATCGGTAAGATTTTTTAGGACGAAAATCCCTAAAGGGGGAAAGAATTGTAACAGCCTGATTTTGGGGCTAGTCAGAATAGTGATTTCGAAACCACTAAACCAAGTTCAAGGATTTTTTTAAAATATTATTTTATGTATTGTAGCATGGTTAGATAAGTACATGAAAATTTTGGTGAATTAATTTTAGCGATTGCTTGCCTAATTGTGAAAAGGACTAAATCGCATAAAGTGAAAAAGTCCTATTTTGCTAGATAAGTGTGTCGAACCTAATTTGGGGGCCTTAAAGAGAAATTAGACCCCCTAATTCTTAGGTTGGCTGGTCGTAGGGGACAAATTGATGGGAAAGTCAAAATTAGGTGGTGTTTGGTCACCAGTTTTGACTAGTTTGAATAAAATAAACAACAAAAGGTTTCATCTTTTTCACTCTTTCTTCTTCCATCGAAAAATTGGCCATTAGAGGGGTTTTTGAAGCTTGAAAATTTCAGCTACCTTAAGCCTTCACAAGTAAGTGGTTTTCATGACTTTTCTTGATGATTTTTTCATTTTTGGACCCTTGAACCAAGAGCTTTTAAATGAAGGGACTATTTTGCAAAATGGTTGAAAGTCTAGGGTTTTTCCATGAGAGCATTTAGGTTTTTTTCTAAATTTTTGTGGAAGAATATGATCCTTTGGTGAGTTATAAACAACTTTTGTGAAGGGATTTCACATGAAAACCCTAATAGGGACTATTTTGCATGAGTTGTAAAATAGATAATAAATGTGTGAAATAATGGAAATTTTGGATTACTTCTAGTGTATAAAGTAATTAGCTAGGTTTATAATATGAAGAAATTTGATAAAAATCAATTTTCAAGCATAAGGGTAAAATGGTCATTTTGTGAAAGTCTAGGGACAAAATAGTCAATTTTCCCAATTATAAACTTCTGGGCGTTTAAATCGATATGCTGATGAAATAAATGAATTTTATTAATTTAGATCAAGAGAAACGTGATTCGAGTCTTGATCGGGGTAAGAACAAAGTTTACGAAGATTAAGCTCGTCTTCATTATTTGTATCGAGGTAAGTACATATGTAAATAATGTGTTATCGAAGTTTACTTTGGTATATTTTAATAATACTCATGTATAATTATGTACTTAAATTCTAATTGTTGCCATGAGTGTTTAAATGACATGTTATGCAAGTAAATTACAATGTGAGCAAATGTGATGCTATTCGATTAGATATGAAGCCCCGTTGAACCTTAGACATAGCATAGGATACAAAGGGGCATGTTATGAAAATTATGTGGTTTGAACTCATGAGTTGAGTCTTAGTTAATGAGATAAATGCTATAGGTAACGTAGGTCCCGGTATTGACTTTGTGTACAGACCTGTGAGTGGCTCAATTAGCATACTTTACATGATAGCTATGGGGTCCAGGTCCTGACTTGATAAAAAGGCCCTTGAGTAGCTCAAAGGTGAGCGTTTCATAGCACGAGGTAGTGACACAAATTCCTCGCGTATACATATGTATTTTGTGAGTTCAACGGGTAACTTGAAGATTTAGTTGATGAATATTTTGATGAGGTATGCATACCGAACTCATGGTTAGGACCTCAGTAAAGAACTAGGTGTATTAAGTATACATGAATGAAAAGAAGAGTAAGATAGAGACGTTAAGTGATTTTGATCTTTTAAGCGTGACAAGATACCGTTGGATGAATATGATTTTCTTATAATTACACTTCATTTGCATATATGTACTTACCCTCCTTTCTTTTCTTTCCTTATGGTGCTGCCAAGCTAGCATCAGGGATCCAACGACATCAAAAGCTTCAATCACACTATCACTCAAGACCTTGGTATAGCTAGTTTCCTTGTTTTGTTTTCTGGCATGTATAGGGACTCGAGTCTTTGTTTAGTGTTTTGTTAGTTAGCCATAATGTGTTGGCTCATATGATGAATACAATACTCATTTTGTATAAGGCCATGTAACACCTCTAACCTATATTTGTTGCTGGATGAGGGTTATGAGACATCATCGATCATAATACAGTTCATACAAGTATGCATAACCTATTACAATTCGAAATTTTCAATTACATCAATGCTCATAACTAAATCAAAGATTCAATTTTAAAATCATATTATTCATAGCCTGACGTAATTTAAAACATAATCTACGTCTATCAAACAATTTAGCCATATACTGAACATGTAACAAATTAATAACTTCATTAATTGAATGTCAAACCTACTTTTATAAGTCATGCGCACATACAAAATTAAACATCATTTAAAACAAATTTCAATACCTTCCTTTTTATTTATTTATATGGCATTACTATATTAATTTATATGTAGTTCATAATTCATACATTAATGTTATCCAATACACCCATTTAATATATATATAACATATTAATAAAGGTAACTAAACATAACGAATAAAGCTTTAAGGTAAGTCATAGTTATGGTTTGATAAATAACTATCACATAAGAGATGCAACATGTTTTATCGAGCTCAAACATATTTCACCATTTTATCTTAAATCAATTTCAGCTACAAATAACAACTCAATATTAAAAACATGCATAACTTGTTATATCCTCAGTCTATCACTTGATCACGAGTATCAATTTCTACACAAGATTTTAATATAACCGATTAAAAACTTTTACATAATTTAATAAGCAATCACGTAAGCATCTTTAATACAATACAACATGGTCGAACATGCTTCTAACACATATATACATTGTGCTTATTTACCCTAAATTTGAAAACCACACTTAACATTTAATTGCATACAAAACAATTGACTAAAACATTCATGGGACATTTTTATTACATATTACCTTTCATAACTGAATTACTTTACTAAAAACCACAGACACATCCAAAAGATTTCATCACCGAACTACCAAAAACTAATTTCTTTAAACATTACAACTAACTAAAAAAAACATATAAGACTAAGACTAAACATAGTAATCAAATACTAATATATAAATATATTAGTATGAAACACATCCAAAGCAACCAAACATACTTACGACCAATTTCAATATAAAAACTCATAACACAAACTATAATCATTCATGGCACATAGCATATTAATCAAAATGGACTTAAACAACAATTATACCAAAACTGAATTTAGGCATAGAAAATAAGCCATTTTCGCATGGCCTTTTTACAAAACAAAGTTCTACTTTTCAACACACATTCCAGCCTATACATGCCACAATTCAAGTTTAACTTATAAAGGTACCAAAATAGCTGATAGTGTGATGAACTTTGCTGACAGTCCCCGAGCTCGTAGCTTGACTCCAAGATCTATAAACAGAGACAAAAATATACATAGAGTAAGCTTTTTATAGCTTAGTAAGTCATAAGCAAATGAGTAACTTAAAAAGTCATCAACTTAATTAAATTAGGCTAAAGTATATCATCTTAACACAATTAAATCCCAACATATAAAGTTCACATTATAAATATAAATATTCATTCATAAAAGTCACCTTGACCGAATGCTTATATCTCCAAATTAACATATTACCATTTAATTTCCAAAGCCAAAAAATTCATTATCAACCTAGTTCACATATACACAAACTCATGAGTCACAATATAATTTCATATACATATGTAAATTATGTAACCAAATACACATAATCATGCATGCATAATTTTAAGGCTCATTCCAATAATAACCTCAAGGCCGAATACACTTACCTTATTTTAGTTAATAACAACCTAATTCATACCTGGCCATTTAGCTCATTTTACACATTCGAACACAACTTATCTATGCCCGATAACCATTTGGAATTGGATAAGACACTCGGATAATCACACATATCATACAATGCCAACGTCCCAGACGTGATCTTACATGTAGCCACATATCGATGCCACTGTCCCAGTCAAGGTCTTACTCACACACATATATCAGAGTCACATATCGATGCCATGGTCTTACTCACACACATATATCAGAATCCTATGTCATGACATATGTATCCTAACTATTCCTAAGGTTCATACGGGACTTTTGGATGTCGCAACTCAGTCGAAATGAATGCATGAACATGGTTACCAAGCTTATACACCTTCAGCAATAGCATATATATATTCATATATTTCATTTCAGCATATATACTTAGCATTTAATTAAAATTAAGTACGTCTATTTGCTTATAAACTTACCTCGGACGATGCAGAACAAAACAGGGCAGCTAGTCTATAACTTTCGTTTTCCACCGATCCAAATCTGATTTCTTTGGTTCTTGATCTAAACATATTCAAATTAAGCACATTCAAGCATATTTTCATTCAATTTAGTCCAAAAACATATAAAATGGGCAAATTACCATTTTACCCCTGACATTTACACTTTTTACAATTTAGTCCCTATTGCACAAAACACAAAATATACAAAATTTCAACATACCTATGTTGGGCCGAATTTTACCCATACTCATAAAAATCCATATATATCATTTATTTCACATTTTAGTCCCTCAAATTATTATTTTTGTAATTTAGTCCTAATTACTCAAAATCATCAAAAACTCCAATACAAAACATGTTAATCTAAAACATATATTTCATATTCCATCATCAAAAAAACAAAAATCACAAGCTCTTAACAATAGAATAACTCAAAATATTCACCAAAATAAAAAATTTATGCATGGATTTTGTAGTACTCGAAGCAACAATCTCAAAAACGTAGAAATTATCAAAAACCAAGCTAAACACATACCTTGATTGAGCTTGAAAGCAACCGAATCCTAGTTTCTTTTTCTTTTATTTGGTTTTGGCAAGAAAAATAATAATAACACAGATGTTAACTTTATTTTATGTTTTATGATATATATTATAACATATTATAACTTAAAGTTTAATATACAAATATAACCTTAATGAATTATTATAAAAACTTTATATTATAAGCCTAATACCGTCCAACTAATATGTAAGTGGACTATTTACAACATAAAGGTTCCCATTAAAGAAGCCAATAGCAATTAGGTCCCTTTTAGAAATAACCACCAAATTTCCCTTTTACGCAATTAAGTCCTTTTATTTAATTGGATACCTAAACAACAAAATTAATCACAAAAATTTCGTAGATATAAATTCACACATAATAAACATAGAAAATAATTTTTAAATAATTTTCGACTCAGATTCGTGGTCCCGAAACCACCATTCCGATTAGGGTCTAAATCGGGCTGTTACAGGCCATGGATGATGGTCAATACTCATTTTGATTTATAAATGGAAGATGATATTTTCATGGATGAGTGAATTGCATGAATGAAATATTGTCCATTGTGGTTATTTTGGCTATGTGATGTGCCCTTATGTTAGTATAGAATGATTTTTGTTCAGGTTACACAAGAAAGGGTGACAAAAAGGCTTGGTAAATAGCCTTATTTTGTCCACACGAGTAGGCACACGGGCGTGTGTCTAGGCCATGTGTAATACACGGTTTACCACATGGGCATGTGATATGGTCATGTGTCCCCTGCACGTAAGAATTGTAAGTCAATATGCATGGTAGTAAACACACGGGTAAAGACACGGCTGTGTGTCTCAGCCGTATGAAGGGCACGGCCTAGCACACGGGCATGTGCCTTGGCCGTGTATCCCTTAAGGATTGCTAACATCAAAAATAGAATGTCCAAGTTTTTGCACACGGGTTAGGACACGGGCGTGTCATGGCCGTGTGAATGACACGGGCCAGAGACACGGGCGTGTTCCAGGCCATGTGAAAACCCTGTAGGTGTGCATTTAGAATTAATTCCACACGGGTATAGAACACGGGCGTGTCCCTATATTGCTTAGGTCATGTGAGCCACACAGGCCAATAGCACAACCATGTTGATATGTCATAGGGCGTGTTGCCCCTCCCACACAGGCGTGTGTCCCTATGTTAAGAGTTATTTTTAGAGTTCATTAAAGGACTCGGATTGTTTTCGAATGGGTTCCAATGGATGTTTTGGGCTTAATAGGCTCTTATTAAGGAGTTTATAAATAAAATTAAAAAAGTTTTATTTGACCATGCTTTGGTGTTATGAAAATGTCTATATGCATAAGTTTAAGTTGGGTAATGCCTCATATTCCAACCCGTAGTGGGGCACGAGTGTGGGGTGTTACAATAATAGTTTGGAAATTATATTTATTTTGTTGGCTTAGTGGGATTACAGACTCCACATTGATTTAGACATTTCCAATAGTAAATGTCACAATGGTATTTATATGTGGATACAAAGTAAAAGGAATGACAGTAAAATTATCAATTTGTCACAATTTATATTGACATTATTAGTAGAATTGAAATTCATGTTAAAGTAAAGCAGAAATTTACTGATACAAATTTATTCACTACTTAGCGTGACCAGTTAGGCCATCTTGGGTCATATATAATGTGAAAATTAATTGAGAATTCATATGGACATTCATTAATGAACCAACAGATTCTTTAATTTAAAGAATTCTCATTTGTTGCTTATTCTCTATGAAAATTGATTATTAGAAACTCATTAACTAAAGTTGAGCTTTAATGTCTTGCATTTCTGAAATGAATATGGACTCATTCATCCACTGTAACACCCCTATCCCGTATCCGTCGCCGAAATAGGTAAGGGCATTACCGGATGAACAGAACATTACAGAACAATACAGAATAACAGATATTAAATATCATTAATATCAGAGGAATTCATCAACAATTCATTCATTAAGATGGTCTACGAGACCTAAAACATACATTTAAGAAAGGTCGGAACTAAACCGAATACATTCAAAATTTTCAGAACTTGACCAAATCTTTCAAAACTGTTAAAGTCACACACCCGTGTGACTAAGCCGTGTGACACACACGGGCACCAGACACGCCCATATGATCTAACCGTGCAAAAAAGAGGTTCTATACTGACTTTTTCACATGGCCAGTAGACACGACCGTGTGGTACTTAGCTAGCTACTGACTTAAGCCCACGGCCATATGACACGCCCGTGTGTCTTAACCGTGTGGCACAATGCAGGCTTGGTTTAAGCCAACTTGTCACTCCTATATGATTCTTTCCTACTAGCAATGTTAAACAACATTCATACAACAATTTTTAGCCAATTCCATGCTCAAAACATGCTTCATTACAACTAAATCATCATCATTCAATAACCCATTCAAAACCATATCAAAACTTAACACATCCATACCATTTGCTAACCAACTCTCATGGCCTAACATATATTTACAAATCAAAACTTAATACATAGATCTTCTAGCCTATACATGCCATACTTAAAATATTTACACTTTCAAAAAGTACCAAAATGAGTTCGATAGTGTAGTGATGATCCTCGACTATCCCCGAGCCTTCAATAGCTACGATAACTGTAAAATAGGCAGAAATCACACAGAGTAAGCTATAAATAGCTTAGTAAGCCAAATACAATTGGTCAAACTACTAAAGCATATAAATACAATTCAACCATAATGATTTATAGCCATTTCATAGGATAATTCATAAGCTTAACCGTGCTCCTTTGTTTGCATTTGTGTCATGCTTCATTTCCAAATTCTATACATATTTCATAGAGATAGATTCTTTCATATTCAAAATTTTAGTACGATTCATACGTACCTATATAAGTTATACATTTCATATGCTCATTCTCATATTTCGTACTCTATCATTAGACGGTTCAGAAATGATACAGATACTCGTAAACAAGTACAACGCCAACGTCCCGGATGTGGTCTTACATGTAATTCAATATCGATGCCTCTATCCCAGACAGGGTCTTACACGAAATCAGAAACGATGCCAATGTCCCTGACATGGTCTTATACGTAAATCTCAATCGAGACCTGTGTCCCAGACGAGGTCTTACACGATATCTCAGATAGATGTAAATGTTCCTTTAAAAGCATATAGAGCTTTTCGGATACTAACATATTATCAGACCTTACTCAAAAGATATTTATCAGGCTCTCAAGGCCATCCAATACAGATTACCGTTTATATATGTGGAAATTAATCAACTTAACACATAATTGTAATTTGACTTACCTTGGACGGATTTCGGATGAAACGAGTTGATTATTCAACTATTTTGGACTTCCCTCGATCTAAGTTCGATTTTCTTTGTTCTTGATCTAATACAATTCAAATTCAACCATTCATTCATTCATTTCACTCAAAATAATCCATGAACACATATTTAAGGCACTTTGAATTTTAGCCCTTACATTTTCACACTTTAACAATTTAGTCCATTTTCCACAAAATCACAAATATGCAAAATTCACCAAGACTTTAGCTTAGCCAAATATTCATGGCTTCCATACAAGTCCAAATAACACATTTAATTCAAAATTTAGTCCCTCAAAACTCTTTTTTACAATTTAGCCCAAATAGCTCATTTCATCAAAAATTCAAGAACAAAACACGATAATCTCACATATATCTTTCATAATCCATATAAGAACACTACAAAGCTCATATAATCATCAATGGCACATTTTATAATCTTCAACAAAAACAGAAATTTAGACATGGGTTTTGAAGAACACAAAGCAACGATCACTGAAACGTAGAAATTATCAAAAACCGAGCAAAATAAGCCCACCTATTAAGACATGCACTAGCCGAACATCAAAATGCTTCAATGGCTTCTTCTTTCTCTAACTTTTGACTGAACAGGGTAAAAATGCATGGCCATTTTATGTTTATTTTATTTTATTACACATTATAAGCCATATACCAACTTTACCCTTATTATTTTATGTGAAATTTCACCTACTAATGTCCATAATTGTCCACTATTTAAACAAATGGTACATTTGACATGCAAGGACCTTTATTTTAAAAGCCAAGCCAAATAGGTGCTTTAACATCTAGCACATAACTTTTGAAGTTTAAACAATTAAATCCTTTTTCATAATTAAGCATAGAAACAGACAAATTAAATCACAGAAATTTCACAGACATAAATTCACATATCACAGACACAGAAAATAATATTAAATATTTTTCAGACTCAGATTTGTGGTCCCAAAACTACTATTCTGACTAGTGTCAAAACCAGACTGTTACATCCACCATGTAAATGATTTTGATATTATATAATTTTGGTAGATGCATTTACAAAATAATCACATATGTGTTATCAACTTGCAACTTGTCATTTGCAAGATCACTTGTTTAAATAATTAATTTCATATTATGCAATTAAGACAATTCATCTTGCTAATGTTAATGAATTTATATCTTGCCCTTTTATTGATTGTTGTATATGAGTTTCAAAAACCTTTGTAAAAGCTTGTTATTTATACGCATAATGGTTTAGAGAAATTATTATTGAACACCTCTGATTTATATCTAAACTATTACTTATGAGAACTAAACTTCTTATTTCAACATGAGATTATATTAATTTATGTGTTGTACGCATCAAGCTAAAAAGTTATAAATACTCCTTCAATGAGGGTATAAATGAAGTCGTTTCTGCAAAAACAGAATAAAAATATGAAGTTTTTCACTAAGCCCTAAAATTGTTATGAAAAGATACAATATTCTTTTATGGTGGATGCAATAACCTTTAGATATATTTTTAAACTGACAGTTCATGAAAGATTTAACATGTGTCTAATGGTTGTTGTTACAACCTTTTATATGAATCACTATATAGTAATGTTTATATTAAAATCCTTAAAGAATTTAGAATGCTAGAAACATATAGAAGTTCATGAGAAATTGTTCATTGAAATAATTTGAACATATGTGGTAACTTTGACTTAGTGAATAGTAGTTGAAGGAGGATTATAAAATGATCCAAAATACCTATTTGTATTTTTATAGAAGAATCATGATTAAAATTTGCTATGATTATTTTTGAAACTCCTGAAGAGGTCAAAATATAATTTTCCCTTACTCATGATTTTCAAAAGAATGGTGATATAAATGCTTAGCAAATACATTCAAATAGTCATTTGAAAAGCTAGTATTCAAGATTGAATAAGTAGAATATGATATATTATGTAATGTTTTCATGAGGGAGAGTAAATACACGCTGTACTATTTTTTCCTTAACCGAGATTTTGTCTCATTGGGTTTTTTTGGTAAAGTTTTTAATGAGGCAGCATGTTATACGTATTATAGATATGTGTACTCTTCTTCCTGCACTAGGAAATTTTTTCCCATTGGGCTTTTATGTTAGTAAGATTTTAATGAGACACATCATCTACCAATGGACATCTAAGAGGGAGTGTTATGAATATTTTATTAATAAGTGGATGTCTATCAAGATCAAGATAAGTTTTGATGTATTTTAAATTCTAATAGTCATTAGAAGTAGAGTTCTATTTCATTTATACTTCTTATGTCTATAAATATATTCTTTGAAGAAGCATTGTAGATTATTCCCATTGATCAATAAAATATGCTTTCTCTTTTGCTCTCTCATTTTCTTTGTTCTTTACTTTCTATTTTTTATTTGATAACATCATTATTTTTAATTAATTAAAATATTAAAATATCTTATAATAAAATATTAATTAAATAATCAATCATTTCTTTTCAACAATTTCCATCCATCATCATCATTATACCAAACAATTATCTATTTTAGAACATGACCATTTTACCCTTGAACCTTTTTAAGTTTTATTTTCAGGCCATGCCTCACTTTTTGAAAGAATTGTAATTTAGTCCTTCATGTTTCCTTCTCTTATTCATTTTTTCCCTGCTTTTTAGTTTCCTATAAGAAAAAATTGGTTTAATTTCACTTTTGGTCCTTCAACTTTTCTCGTATTTACACTTCAACCCCTTTGAATCTTGAATAATTGTTCTTGTGTCTCAAAACTTTTGACATCTTTATAATCTAATCTCTGCCTTAAATTTAACATTTCACAACATACTTCTCTTTTTATTACCTTCATTTCTTTATTTTACTTTATTGAAAAATCAGTTATTCATAATCTCAATTTATTACCGCTTTTATAGTATAATAATTTTAGGAGTGTTACAGTATTAATTTAATTTTCACTTCAAACTCCAATTATTTAATTACATAAAATGTATAATAATATCAAGAGATTAATTTGATTCCGAAGTCATCTGGGTGTGTATGAGAGGTCTTGGGTTTAAGTCTCACCTTTGCTAAATTTTTTGATTTTTGGAATCAAGTCTTATCTTTGTTTAGTGGGCTTATATTAAATTACCTGTAAATCCATATTAGAATGAGCCTGCTGCTTGAGTGGTAACGGTGGTAGTGTGTTGGAGGTCTTGTGTTCAAATCCTTGCACGAACGTTAGTATTATTTTTGCTTGGTTAGTTGATAGAGTTTCAGTTGAGTCAAACTTCTAAGGTAGTTGTGTGTAGTGGGTTAATGGGAGAGATATGGGGGATTTTGGGATATTTTCTTTTATTTTTTCAAAAAAAAAACATTTTCTCTCTCTTCCAAAGGAATTCTGAAGGCTCTACTCTTCTCTTTTCGGGTTCTCTGTAAATTTTTCTTTGTCTTCAATTGTGCTTCACTTCTGTCACTTCCATTTTTGCGCAATCATCTTATTTCGACTTTTTGGTGATCCTTGTGCGTTTCTGGTAAGTGTGGTGAGTGTGGTTTTTGTTTTGATTTGTGAATTGATGGTTAATGGGGCTCGTTTTGTGCTTAAGAGAAGATTAAGGGTTGGGGGGTTCCAATCGGCGCTCTTGTTGTGTGAAATCGTCATTGCTTGCTCGAAGGTAAGGGTTTTGTTAGATAAAAAGGGGTGTTCTATTTGATAAAGTTCGGTTGGGTATCGGTTTAAACAACTAATTCGGTGTCTTGTTGGACAATTTTAAGTTCTAGTGTCTCGGTAACAGGTGTGTGCTCGACACGCAAAAAATTGAGCTTTGGAAAAAAATCGAAAAACCTCACTATCGACGCCACAAGAATGTGTGCCTGGCCGTGTGGCTGGATGTGTGCGAGAAACGGCCGTGCGATCAACGAAGGCGTGGCTGTGAGCAGGGCACGACCATGTGGTGGTCGGAATGTGGCTATATAGGCCACTCGGGCTAGGCTAGCTTGGGTGTTTGGGCCCACACGGGCATTCCACACGGGCATGTGTGTTTTTTGGCCAAGCCGTATGGGCCACAAGGGCAAACCACACGGGCATGTGGGCTCATAATTTTGAAATTTTCCCTAGGGTCACACTGGTCGCTTTGATCGACTGTGGGCCTACTATAGGATCGGTAAGGGCTAATTAAACCCTGATTTGTATGCTATGATATTCTGATAGACTGATTTGAGTAGGATACTAAATGTATTCCTAACTATACTGATGTATGTGTATCTGTTATTTGTATTAAGCATGTTTAATCTGTTATATCTGTATTAGAATCCCTATATCTGTTATTGGGGTGGGATTTGTATATGAGGAAGAAGTATTCTGTTACGTGGTGTGTAGGGAGGGTGGGTTTTTTTAACGCTACATGGTGTGATGGGATGGTCGGAGTTGGTATGTGATTTTGCATCTGAATCTGAATTTTTTATCTGAAACTAAATCTGAAATAGAATCTATATTTGTATCTGGCTGTGCATATGATTCTGTATGTATTGCATGTCTATTTTTGTTGGGTTACACACTGAGTTTATGTAAACTCACCTCTATTTGTCTGTTTCTATTTAGGTAATCCACAGACTTAGACGAGTCGGTGTGGCGAAGGCTTAGTGGTGACCACATGATCGAGAACTATTTTACTTAGTAAATGATGGTTTAATTTATAATTCTGGTTTTATTTGAAAGTTTGTAATTTTCGGGACTCTCTCTGGACTGTTGGTTTTATTTTGGTTTTGGATGTGTTTTTAACTCTTTCATTGCGATGCATGACGAAAAATACAATTTTATGAAAACAAAGGGTTTTTTTTCTAAAAACACGAACTAGATTTCTAAATCGTAATGGTTTTAAGACTTCCGCTGTAAATTATGTTTTGGCAAACAAACGAATATGAACTATTGAACTTGAATGATTTGACAAGATGAGTTTGTTTTCAGTTTTCAAAACCCTACCTTGTGACATTTTCGGATTCAACCATAACATCTAGGCCGGGTTTGGGGTGTTACACATTCACTTCAGATAGTGATATATGTGATCTATTTCTCTAGTTTATCATTTCACATTTTTCATATCATCAATTAATGCAAACCATCATAGTTATATAGAGCTAACGGAGGGACCGATTGAACATATATGATTAAGGCTCAAATAATTTGTAATTAAGTTACGACTCTTCATCTATTGATTACAATATTATTTATTCATGGAGTCATTTCACTAAAGTACCATGACTAAACTCTCCTTTTTATATATCATTATGAAAGCTACTCTATCAAGTGTTCATCCAACAACCTTGTCATATGTGTGTTACTCTCATAAGATATCCTTAATCTCTTTGAGATAAATCCATACTCCCAATATGATCCTATTTTATCTCATGATAACCTTACATATTCCTGCATAAAAAGCAAACTACTAACAAATAGTAATTAAATCTTTCGTCTTAGGAAAAATGTCTCATGGCCATATTATTTTTCATCTATCATGTGATGCCAATGAGAGAATATCATTTACTTTTTATTGGGCTATGAATTCCACTATTGTAAGTGAAGCTATGTCATGCAGAAGTTGTATACTCAATGTACCAGATTTTGACTTTATTATCGGTTGAACTTATGATATCAATACATGAACGTATACAAGTCATGCACACATAGTCTGTCATTTACTTAGGATTGAGGTAAGTCACATTATGAACATCATAAGTGAATAAATCTATAAACGGTTCTAGGATTTATTCTAGTTGGGCCCTATCTGATGTACTGTTAGTTCAGATAGTCACATCTATGTCTCTATCATATGGGAGTCATCTACTCTAATACCCAAGACAAGGTATCTTCTCAATTAGACTTGATAGATGACATATTAGTCTTTGAATCAACTTGCTCAAATTTTATTAGATCAAGGACTTGTTTATATTACCTACTAATACAAATTGTTTTCTTGCATTACGATCTAACCACATAATGTAACTTAGTATTAGTTAAACGTTTACATAATCATTGAGCTAATATTTTTTTCAGTTTTCTTTATGTGTAAAGCTATTGAAGACAATATACAGAAAGATATTAATGATAGTGATGGAGTTTTATTAAACCAAATTGTTTGAAACATTGCAAGTGCATAGTTGTAATCACTACACTAAGGGCACTAAATCCCAACATAGAGAATTCCAAGCAATCCGGATCCCAAGAGGTCATCCATAAGAGTTCTTTATGAAAAGGATTCTGGTGCAACTCTTAGTTCGAGGGACAATTCATATCCAAAGAGGTGCTGAAAATAAAATGAGGGCTTAAGTTATCAAAAGGTGAGCTGTATGGAGCCTTAAGCATGTAGCCACACATATCAGAATATTTAAGGCTTGTTGTTAGGAGCTTTTGGCTCCTTGTAATCAATCTTGACTTTTGTCTTTTAGTGCATGTAAGAATAGTTAAACTCAATGGTTGCAAATGCAACTGCATTAAGAAGAAAAGATAGTTTGATTCAATTTGGAAAAATTATTCTACCTTTTCTTCTCTCTTTTTTTTTCTTGAATTTTACATCATATTTTATTTTGACTAGGCTTTTGACCCTTTATTTTTCCATGCAGTTGCATTTCCCATTTGGAGATAACAAGGCTTGGTTAATCTGGCTATTAGTGTTACCAATTTAATATATTTAAGGATAATGACTGGCTTAAATAGGACCAAAGGTTGATAGGATCTCATTTTGTGCTTCATGGTCAACTTGATCAATCTTTGGTTTCTTGAACGAGGAAGGAAATGTGTTAAGGGGATAGTCATTACCTATTTGATCTTTTAAAGAAGCAAAATGGTTAGGTTTCTTGCATGCCTAAGGTAAGTGGCCCATTAATATGGATTATAGTTGTATGAAGATGGATTGAGGGAGGTGAGCTCAAGACATCCCTTTTATTTGGATCTGTCGAGAGAAGTGCTTTACCTTTGTTTATCTATTGTAGGTTTTGAGCACTATGCAGACTGACTAGTCCATTCCCTCTTTAATTGGAATTAATGTGGTATATAGGGATATTGATGCTTTGAAATGGACCTTATCAACAGCTTTTGGAGAATTATCAAACTTTTTAGGACCTTTCAACTATGTCCCATATATCTTAGGTATATTCATCTCTTGTTTCCCTTTGCCTATACCTATCGATTTATGTGTATTTAATTGTTGTATTTTTGTTATACCTCAAGTTGTGATCTATTTATTAGATATTCACCTTTTTAAAGAATAACTTGGGTTCAAGTATTCATTGTTTCAAAAAAAAATACCGGTTCTTTTATGTTTTTTAAATTGCTCATTTGCAATTCTTTACATAAACTTTTTATTTTGTTAACTCCATTTAAAAGTTCAACATAATCATAAATTTTCCTCTCAATCTTCATAGTTTTAGTCAACTTTGGCCCAATTGCTTTTCCCACTTTAGTTGCCCCTCAGTCTTTTATTTTTGTCAAATTAGAAAATTTAATTTGACAAAATTATTAGAAATTGCACTAGATGTTGACATGGCAACCAACATGATGATCCACATGTATTTTGTAGTTGATGTGGAACTATGTTTTATCTTATATGTGATGTTAATAAATAATTTAAAATTTAAAAAATATTTAAAAATAAGAGCATGTATAAAAGTTTCCAAAATTTATGAACAAAACTCTTCAAAATTTAAAAAATGGAAAGTAATAATAATAAGTACATAAAATTTGGCGAGCCTATTGTTTGAATTGCTCTTTTTTGTTAACTCCATTTTGAAACGATGATGGCTCTTTGTATTTGACATGCCCTCATGTGATTTTTACCTAACGATATGCATTGACATATGTATGTTTCGTATAATTTGATAAACAAGAACTAAAATGTATTAGAAAAAGAAAAAGAAACCAAAATCTTTTACTAAAATTAAAGAAGACATCAATATGAAAAATGACTTCAGTTGAAATCAAGTGATTGAAAAAGGAAAAAGAAAACAAACCCTAAACCTTTATAATCAACCCAAAGCAATCACTATTAATCCTACAAAGAAACTGAGTAAAACTTAACCATTAAGTGCGATTTTAATTTTTTAATACATTTTACTTTTTTTAATCAAGTGACTAGGCTCACAAGTACGAATTCGAGGCTCAAAATGATATTATAAAATTTTAAAGAATTAAAATACATTTTTTTTAAATATGCTTGTTAGTTTAGAATTTTAAAGGGATTAAATTAAAATTTATCATCTTTGAAGATTCAAAGTATATTTTACTATTAAAATAACTTAAAATTTTAAAAATTTTAAGGGACATAATTTGCTTTTTTTTTTAGGGCGGGGGTGTTTAGCTTACTCCCCTTCAAGGCCCCTACATATGCAATAGTAAGTAAAATACAAAAAGTTACATCATATTTTTAAATGGAGTTAAGAGAAAAAAGTTATAAAAATGGTTGAAAATGAGCAATTTGTAAAATAGAGGGATCATTTTTACGAGCTTTTTATATTTTTTTCTAATTTTTAATTTTGAAGAGTTTTAAATTTTTTTAGAATTCTTGAAATTTGTTGATACCAATGTTTAACAAGAAGGGACAAAAAAGGAGAATATAATGGTGACAGGGAGACCGGTTCACCTGTTATAGGCAGAGAGTCAAAGTATCTAAAGAAGAGGAGAAAGAGGAGGAGGAAGGAGAAGGGAGACTAAAGTATATTGCTTAAGGGAGTAAAAGTGGGAATAAGATCCCTTTTGTATTGTATGTTGGGTATATATAGGGAGAAAGTCTCCTTGCTTGTAATGTCACGTCATCAACAACACGAGTGGTGGCCTGCTCGTGTGGTCAGTCAAGTGGCAAGTCTAAGGTATATTGCTAAAGGGAGTAAAAGTGGGAAGAAGATCAATTTTGTATTGTATGTTGGGTATATATAGGGAGAAGGTCTCCTTGCTTGTAATGTCACGTCATCAACAGCACGAGCGATGGCCTGCTCATGTGGCCAGTCAAGTGGCAGGCCTGTTATATGTTGGTTGTTGTTAAGTTTAATTTTGTGTGGGCATACTCTAACATTCCATTTACGGAGGTAGTATGAGCTTGTTAGGCTTCAATAGTCCCTTGGTGGTCCCCTCTTGGGGATAAGAATGGGTCGCTAATAGTAGGTGGCTTGATAGGAAAGTGACCAGTAGAGGTGTCCATAGGTCGAGTTGGGTCAGGTTCTGACTAAGTCCAATCAAAATCTTAAGCTTGATTGGTAGGCTTAGGCTTGGCCTGACCCAAAAAACAAGATTAAATTTTTGTCAAAACCCGGCCCAGTTTATATATATGAAACTCAAGCCTGGCCCGATTTGGCCAATTTTTAAAAAAAATTATTATTATTTTTTTATGAGCATATTGTTTGCTTGAAGAAAAGAACAAATTTGGTTCTTTTCGTCTCACATAACATAAGGATTTCTACACCAAATATTCGGGTTTGCTTTGATGAAATGAGGTAAGCCAGTGTGTATATATATTCTTGCTTCACCAAACCCCCAAAACATTTACTATTTTTCTTTATTATGCTTGTTTAGAATAATACGATATAAATAAACTAATTTTATCAAAGAAAAGAAGACGACGAAAAAGAAAATGAGATGGGTAATTTTCTTTCTAAACAGACCATCCATGGCTGCCGCACCGTTACAAGTTTCTACTTTCGGAGAGGGAAACACTGCTTCGATTAATGATAGTACTAGTCATAATAAACCTTCCCAACTATAAAGAAAGCAATCTACAAAGCAGAAGTATGGGTTTATTGCTGATAACTTCTCAACCTTCGATCAGGTTCCTTTTTTTTTTTCCCCTCAACTTGAAAAGAAAAGAAAAGAAAAGAAAACTAGGAAGCAGGAAGAAGTAGATGTGACAAATGAAAGCAAGAAGCATCAGTGGCAAAAAAGTACGAAGAAAAAAAATTTAGTCATTAAGGATTAGGGAAGGGGAAATAGAGATCGGAAAGGGAATTAAGGATTGGGAAGAGAAAGAGGAATATGAGGAACTTGGTTTGCTGGGAACAGGGGTAAAATATTTAGGTTAATAAAATCAAGCTAGGCTCGAGCTGAAAAAACTTTACTTGAAACCCGATCTATTTTTTAAAAGGGTCTTATTCATAAGCATAAACTCAAATTTTAAGCCTATATTTTTGTCCAAACCCTCTTATATTTTGGGCGAACGACCCGACCCATGGACAAGTATAATGAACAGGCGATCAAAGGCGGGTGGGGTGCCTTTCCTATGGGTGGCATAAAATATGTTAGTGGTTGATTATGAGGTGACCAACTGGAAGTTCATCTGTAGGGGCCTTTTAAATCACTTCTCTTGTTGTTACATATCTAAGCAGAGTAGGGGTATAGCAAAAATGTTTATAATTTTTATATATTTAATTTTTTTAATTTTAAATTACTTGCTGAGTGACATACACAACAAAATAGGAGCACGACAATTATAATGTACTTGTACATATGGTATAATTTCTAATGGTTTTGTTAAATTGTAGTGAAAATTTTTCAATTTGATAAAAACTCAAAAGATAAAAGGGTTCAAGACAGAAAAAAAAAAAAGAAGAAGCATATGCCAAATTCACAAAAGTTACAAGTGTTAGAGGTTTAACAGGTAATTATACTTCAATTTTAAACGGAATTAATGAAAGAAAAGTTATTCAATGGACTGAAAATGAGTCATTCAAAAAGTAAAGATTCAATCAAACAAAAGTAATGAATTAAATCCAAACAAATTGATAAGTAGAGGGACTATTCTTAAGATTTACCAATAAATTTGCTTGGCTTAGCTGCGTTATATTGACGCAAAGAAAAGAGGGTGTATAAGTGAGGGCCCTTTCTACAGTGACTGATAAATAAAATAAATGAAAGAAATGAAATTAAGAAAAACACGCCGGCAGGCATCCACTGTTCGATTTTGATATTAATTTTTTATGATTCAAAATGAACCGTTGGATCAATCCTCCTATAAATACACCTCAATATTTATTATTATAAATAAGAAAAAAAAGAGATAAAAAAGGAAAACGCTCTCTCAAATATTGGCTCGCCAGTCGCCTCTCTTTCTCCTTCTTCTTCTTCATTCTGTTGGCTGCTGCTGCTGCTTTGGTGGCGTGATTTAGAAGCCACAACTCAATTTCATATAAAGAAAAAAAAAGTGAGATGGATCCAGACGCAGTAGCCAAGGCCTTCGTCGAGCACTACTACTCCACATTCGATGCCAACCGGGCCGGTTTAGCCAATCTCTACCAGGAAGGTTCCATGTTGACCTTCGAAGGTCAAAAGATCCAGGGCTCTCAGAGCATCGTCGTTAAACTCACCAGCCTTCCTTTCCAGCAGTGCAAGCACAACATCACCACCGTCGATTGCCAGCCTTCCGGCTCCGGCGGCATGCTCGTCTTCGTCAGCGGTAACCTCCAACTCGTTGGCGAGCAGCATGCTCTCAAGTTCAGCCAGGTATTTTTCTTATTAGCTCAGCCATCTACGGCTAATCTTATGTGTCACTCTTGAATTCATCGGTTATATCCTTGTGTTAATTTCACGATTCCATTTCGTATTGGTGGATCTTTTAAGTTGGTGTTTTGATCTGACCGAAGCCGGAGCGGGAATGGAAATGTTCTCTATGGGATCTTAATAATGGTCTTATCTGTGATGTTTAAGCATTAATGCTCATCGGATTTGCTTAAGATTACAGTTCCAGGAATTGCACATTTTTCATTCATTTTGCATCTATATTGATGGGATTGGTTCAGGTAAAAAAAAATGTTATTTCGGCTATAAACCCGATTTCATTAAATTGTGCCATAATACGTTTTGGAAGATGTGGATTTGTTTTTGGATCCACCATCTTTCCATAGAACCTGCTCCACTTTTACTTTGTTTTGCAACCTGGAACTGCACATTTACATGTTCCTTGTCATCAATTATTTGGACCGTGTCGGTCCTGGATATTCCTATCCTCTTGCTATAAGCGTGGTGTGGGCCGTAGTTGTGTAGGTAATTATACTATAGACACTGCATTCAAGAGCTTGCTTTTGTTTCATTTTGTTTATTGCGCCCTTTGCTTGTACTCATTTCATTTTTATACTTGTCTTTTTCGCATAAGTGACAGAGGTCCTCTCAGTGCTCACTCTGAACAATTATCTGCCATCTCCCTTGATGTTGTTTCTTGCGACTCTACTGGATATAAAAGAAAATCCACTACCACATGCCCCCTCCTCACCTGGAGACATTGATGATTTCCTTATGGTTTATGTCTTTCATTCACGTGGAGCAAACTTTTATATGTGTTTCATCTATGTTGATAGTTAACCAATGTTTATCCCAGATTACATTTTTTTTGAAGTACACATCTGTATTCAACATATTTTTGGGTATAGATATGGGGATATGAGCCTCCAAGATCCTCTAAATTTTATAACTTAGAGGAAATTGAATATACAGACATCGACATTAACACCCCAATTTGAGCAACATAGTAGTTAACCGTTTTATGTTGCCTAAAATTATGAATGCAAAGACATTATGTTTTTAATGTTCTGTTTAGAAAACTAATAGATATTGCATCCACCAATGCCTTGGTTCAGTTTCATTAACAACTTTACTAACCTAGGTTATCCTTATGTTGCATTCTGCTATCAGATGTTTCATTTGATGCCAACGCCACAGGGAAGCTTTTATGTGTTGAATGACATATTCAGGTTGAACTACGCGTGAAGACGATGATTAATCAAGGGATGGGAATACAATGCCTGAGGATTTAAAACACGTTTTGCCTATTTTAGGCTCTAATGAAATTTGGAATTTTGTTTTTTTGGGGGATGATTATGTTTCGTGTTCCATTATGGTTTCCATATCTCTCCATATTTCAGGGACTGATTGGTTCAGTTGGTCAAAGACGCTATCCTGTGAATTGGATGTTTTGATTGAGACTTATTTCAGTTATTTTCAAATCAAATGAATCATAGATATGTATATGCAATTGTATGCCCACTGTGAATGTTTTTTCTGTTTCCTTGTATTATTTTCGTTTGAAAGGATTGAATCTTGTTCGTGCACATAACACGGGTCTGGACCTTGGTTTTGAAACATTGGGTGGTTAATGTTGTGATATACACAAGCACATATGATTATCTTGGAATCACAGATGTATTATTGGATTAGAAAAGCCCAATGAAAACAATCTTTAAAACTGAGTTAAAAACCAAAGCAAAGGAGAGTAGAATTTGGATTATTGATTGATTATAATAGATGGAATCCTAAATAAAATTATTATTTCGATACTTTGCTACTCACTTTTGAACAAAATAAACAAAAACTATGATTGGTAAAACCTTGGATGGCTCCCACTCAGTGTCCATCACCGCTGGATCCCAGATGTGGGAACTCGGGAAGTTGAAGAGAGGGAGGTGAAGCTGAAGCATCAACAAGGTGATTACAATGTTGTTGTGTAGGTTTGGCTCGACCTTTGAGCAGTGTAACAAGCCAACTTCCAACAGATTTGAAAGGGTGAGTGAGACCATTTTTAACCTGGAGGAGGAGTGATGCTTCAGAGACTTGCCAGAACAAAGTGACGACAATCATCACCAAAAGAAGGCCATGGGTTATGGTATTCTGCTTCTTTATTGCTTTAAGCTCTTTCACCAATTCTTCAACACCCATTCCCCCACGTCCACTGCCATTTTCACTTTTTGCCTCTGCTTTATCATCTTTAGCCCTTGGAAAATTTAACTCCTCAACTTCAGATTGCTTCAGGGTGTTATTTTCTTTTAATGATTCTAACTGTTCAACAACAGCATTACAACATTAAAAATAAATCCCAATGATGTTTAAATTAGTTCTTCAAGATGAAGAAAAACCCATTTTTGATGGGGGGGAATTAGAACTATGGAGTTGGCGAGTGTAAGGGCATCTTAAATGGGGATTTTGCAAACGAGGTCTGGTTAGTTCATATGAAGTTGCTCTGAATGAATGAATAGTTTGGTTTTAGATTAAGATTTGGATTTTGTGATGTAGTGTACATACCTGACAGAACAATCTGGAGAGGAGGTGGTCATTATCGTTTTCAGAGATATCTTTTACTGTGGTACCTTCTAAGAGTTTCTGGATTTCCTGATTGATAAGCTCAATATCTTGAGTTGATTCCATTGGTTCTCAACATGGAAATTTCACTTGTTTCTTTGTTGGAGGTGGATGAAAGCCGCCGGTGACAGGTTTTTCTTCCGCTTAGACGTTGAACAGGTGCAATGGATGTCTAAACCCCCTAAAGCTATAACAAAGTTGAGGCCACTAGGCTATGATGTCATCTTGTCTGGCCCACTGCCCAATCTGCGAATGTTCATGAAACCCACATCCAAAACCCATTCCAAGTCCAACTATGCCTTTTTCTTTCTCCAAATCTAGTGTTTGATTTGATTAAGTGGGTTTAATTTTAATTCGACTTTATTTAAACTTAAACTTAATAAATTATAATTTTATGAATTGAATCGAATCTTATTATTTTTTTATGACTGCTTTCCCTAGGAGAAAAAGAAAATGAACAATTACAAATAGAAGAAATGAGGGAGTTAAGTTCATAAAAAATTGCAGCAACGTATCATTTTCACCGAGCAATGCATCAATGCAGGATTTGTTGTTGGATTCGAGGATGGTATTATGCCAGTTCTGAAGGAAAATTAGTTAAAAACCTAGCCCTAGAGCAAAGGCTTTAACCACAAATGCTGATGTGCAGCCAGTTTTGCGGTGGCTCCCAAAACCATCAAGCCTTGACTATCCCTAACAATAACAACAATGCTTGCTTTGTGGGATGAATTATTAAAGGTTGCATCGCAGCTGAGTTTTGTGGGATGAATTATTAAAGGTTGCATCACAACTGAGTTTCAGTGATCTTGATGGTAAAGGTGTCTAAGAAATTTCTTTCAGCGTAGTTAAATTCATGGTTGAGGTCGAAAAGGGAGATTAGCCAAGTTGTGTGAAGAACCCATGAATTCTGTGAACCATAAATGATCTGTTTATCAAAAAACACAGGTGCGTATCCAGTTAAGGTTTATTGCTATAAATATCACAAACTGGGTTAGTTTTCAAATTTTTAATTTTCTACAGTGTAAGAAAACCGTTTTCAAAGTAGATTTTTTCTAACATGGACGTGGAGCCTTTGATAGAGAGGACACATGAGGCCATTATAGTGGCTGATACATGGGTGCAGCCTGGTAGTAGCCATAAAAGGAGAAGGACTGAAAAGGGCTCTTATAGTACCAATGAGAGCAGTGGCAGTAGGTTGGTCCACCGTAAGCGAAGCAAGAAACCAGTTAGCTCTAAAAAGGAGATTACTTTATTGGTTGTCCCTACTCATCCCGAAAATAGAGTTTGCCACTCTAATGGACTTAACTCTTAGCTCCCAAAGTCCGCCTCAAGAGCCCTCTCCCAACACTGCCCTTTCTATACGATCTTCTATCCCTACTGGCTTAAAGAAAAATCCCTTTTCTTCTAGTGGGTCATCAAGGTTATTCTCATGGAGGGACCTTTTTAATGGGGGTCAGCATCCTTCTCTCCAATCGAAATCAACCAATGGAAGGAAAGTGGCCTCCCTTAAGAGTTGAAAGAATGCACTCTACCCTTGTCCTCTGAAGCTAACCAACCATCACTAACAAAGTTGGTGGACTCCTACTAGATAATTGTGTATCAATGTGGCTTTCTTGGCTGGGCCTTTCGAAAGCGTTGTAGTAGAAGTGAAGCTAGACGAGCCCAGTTAGAAATGGCCTTGGCATATTGAGATTAAAAACTGGCTCAGCTTCGTCAAACACAAGAGGCTACAGCCCACCATATCCATGAGTTTGCCAAGTCTGTCTCTAGCTGGAAGACTTAGTACAACTCTCTAAAGATGGAATTCGAGGATAGTGTACACCAACTGAAGAGCTAGATCAAGTCCCTGGAGGAACGACACTTAGCAGACTTGGAGAGAGTGCAGAAGGCGAACAAGGAAGCCTTAGAATAGTACAAGACAGATACCACGATGGAGATAACAAATTATATTCCCAAATTAAGATACAACCATATTCTACACACCTAAGTTATTAATGGGACTTTTGATGTGAGTTAGGTGAATTTCGATTGCTTGCGCTAGTTTACCAGTGTTGATTTGGGCTTCAATGTGATGAATCCCTCTGGTGCTGAATGAGAAGAGTTCCAGAAGAGGTGAGGGTGTAACACCCCTCACCCGTATTCAATGCCAGAATAGGGTTACAGAGTATTACCGGACTTAATAACACATAAATGCACTATTTTCATACATCGATCAAATCATACAATCATCATTCAAACTCAAACAATTTGTCCCTTATAATAGCCTACAATGCCGTAAACATGCTTTAAAAGTGGTTTGGGACTAAACCGATAGCATATGAAAATTTTAGAAACTTAAGAAAAATTGCAAAACATACAGGGGTCACACGTCCGTGTGAACAGTCTGTGTGCCTCACACGGCTCTAGACACGCCCGTGTCTCAGGCCGTGTAAAAACAAAGAATACATACTAACTTGGGTCATACGGCTGACCACAAGCTCGTGTGTCTAGCCCAGGCCATGCCAAAACTATAGGGTATACTAACTTATGCAACACGGCCAAGTTACACGCCCGTTGCTAGGCCGTGTGCCAATTAGGGGGTATACTGACTTGTACCACACGGGCGGTCACACGCCTGTGTGTGAGACCATGTGGAGCATACTAACTTCATTTTAATTCAACACCAGGGGACACACAGCTGTGTAACATAACCATGTGTCACACACGGCCGAGACACACGCCCGTGTCTATACCCATGTGGGCAAAAATAGGCTATTTGCAAAGCCATTTTACCACCCTATTTTCACATACATGCACAAGCATAAAATTTCATCAATCCATAACTCAATAGGCAGCCATTCCAATAAATTTTATACATATATGATACCAATTAAACATAGTATTCAAATAACTAATTAAAATCATGCATTTTCCAATCATATGACAACCACATATCAAGATAACATTTGCATAACTCCATTTCATCTAATACTTACCAAAACATACCAAAACATAATATCAAGTTTAGCCAAATCACATGGCTTAGACTTATACCACAAAATGTACCAAAATCATTATCTCAAGTAACCATACTTATCATTTTTAATACTAGCCTATACATGCCATATTTACATATCCACAAGTTCAAAAGTACCAATCGACAACTAGATAGTGTGATGTGTAACTCCGACATGTCCAAAACGAGTGAGCTATCGAACCTCTATAAAACATGGAAAAAGAAACAGAGTAAGCTTTATAGCTTAGTAAGCCCGTATAATTCAGAATTAAACTTACCATTTATACAATTAAGGCAATAAATAAGGTATACTCAACTCAACTTCCAAATGTCTAAACACAAACATTCATCAACAAGTTTAGCCAGATAAGTACATGTAAACATCCATTATTTCAATTCAATACTCAATACATTGCATTATACCAAATTCATATATCATGTACAACATTAGTAAAATTTCATTCTCAATCATATAAACAATAATCCATTTGCAAACAATAGCTCATCCATATAAACAATATTTCATCCATATAAACTGTAACAGCTCGGTTTAGACCCTACTTGGAATAGTGGTTTCGAGACCACAAATCCGAGTTAAAAAATATTTTGATATTAATTTTCGTGTTTACAATATGTGTTTAAGCATGTGTGAAAGTTTGTATGAAAAATTTATCATATGTGTGCTTAATTTGCAAAAAGGACCTAATCGCTTAAAATACAAAAGTGGCCTTCTATTTGATTAAGTACTTATTTGCTATGGTTTATTAATTGTAAAGTCCTTAAAATGAAATTTGGCCACTATTAAGGTTAGTAGATGGTTGTGGACTTAATATATGTGATGTTATAATGTTTTTAGTAAGGTTAATTTGGTAATTGAATTAATAAGTTATAATTTAATAAAACAAAATGAAATATGGCTTGATAATCATGTTTATCAACCGAAAATAAAAAGAAAAGAGAAAGAAAAAGAGTTCTAGGGTTTCGGCCCTTTGAGATTGAATTAAGATCAAGAAAAGAGGAATTCGAATCTAGATCGAGGGAAATCGAAGGTTATCAAGTAAACGATCTGAATTGTCAATTCTGAGTGCAAGGTAAGTTCATACATGATAAATGATGTTACAATTATATTCTAATGCTTTGATAATGCATAAATAGTATATGTTTGAATATGGTTTGAGTACGGTGATAAATCGACTATGTTTGGCACTAAGTGTGCGATTCAAAATAGCTTTGGCTATAAATAACACTAAGTGTGCGAATTGAAATAGTTTTGGCTATACGAGGCACTAAGTGTGTGATATTGAGATAGTTTCGATTATTTGAGATGGCACTAAGTGTGTGAGATTGTTACAGCTTCGGCTAATCATTAATGCACTAAGTGTGCAAGCTCTTAAAGTATGGAAAGACTTCTAAATGAATGAATGTATTCAAATGAGAGGTGAGGATGAAAATGTATAAATACGGGAAAGTTTAGGTATGTACGATACCTATGTGGTAGATGATACTATGTGTATGAAGCTTGATGAATTTGTATGAACATATCAATTGTGATTGAATAGAACTGATGGATGATTTAAGAACTACAAAATGTTTATTAGTTAATGTTTTGTATTATATGAACTATTAATTATATTTGGTACGAACTTACTAAGATATGAAGCTTACTGTGTGAAATGTTCCCTGTTTTACATTGTTATAAAGCTAGCTCGGATCCGGGGATCTTCAGTGACTCATTTACACTATCAGACATCTATTTTGGTACCATTGTGAGAATTGTACATATGGTATATGGCATGTATAGGCTAGAGTTATTTTGATAGGTTTTGTGATATGACTGTCTAGCCATGAGATTTGGCTTGTAAATATTGGTATGTATGGCTTTTTAAGTTGGCCTAAATGATGTGTTTGATAGGTAAGTCATATGATAATGCTTATGTGATGCTTTGAATATGGAAAGTTGAATTGGTAAGTTTTGTGGTATGAAGTATGTGATAAAATGATGAGTTTATGTATTAGAAACTTATGTAAGTTGTGATGATTTTGGTACATTGACTTGGTATGTTTTTGGATGCCTATAAGTGTATGGAAATGATTTCAAATTGGTTGTTATGAGTTCATGATTGTAAGGTGGAAAATTTGGCTTTTCAAATGGCCTATTTTTGTCCACACAGGCAGAGACACAGGCGTGTGTCTCAGCCGTGTGTGACACATGGTCATGTTACACGATCGTGTGTCTCCTGGGGTACCCTACGATTTTAAGTCAGTATACCCTACAATTTTGACACGGCCTAGACATACGGGCGTGTCTATCGGTCGTGTGTGGTACACGGGCTGGCACATGGGCGTGTGGTCGGCTGTGTGACCCAAATCAATAACCTCCCTAATTTTCACACGGCCTAGCACATGACGTTTCTTGTGGCCGTGTGGACAAGTTAGTATGTATGCCCTATTTTTCCACGGCATAGACACACGGCGTGTCTAATGCCGTGTGAGGCACACTGTAACACCCCAAACCCAGCCTAAACGTTATGGCCGCATCTATGGTGTCATATTGGAGTGAGTTTTGGAAATATATAGTTCTATTAGAATAATCCATTTAAACCTCGATTGTTTCCTTATGAAAAACTAACTTATTTTATTCATTTGTTAAACCACAGGTTCGTTTAGCAAAACATGTTTCATACTCAATCATTATTATGCTTTAAAACATTATTTGTAGCAGAAGCTTTTTAAAATAGATACGCGTGATAGTTGTAAAATCGTTTACTTTTTGAAAACCCGAGCCTAGTACTAACAGGTATAAATCAATCTAAATAAATTCCCTAATAAAAATACAAACTTAGAACGGCCTTATTACATAAAATTTTCCCTAAATAAAACTGCTTTTACTAAAAACGAAATGAAACATAATTAATGGTGTGGCCATCCTCGAGCCCCTCATAGCACCGACCCGCTTAAGGATTACCTGCACAGATAGGTAGCAAAAGGTGAGCTTATGAAAACTCAGTGTGTAATCCCTACATATCAAGCAGTCAACATACAGTGTTGAACAAACTGGGCCTAAGCCCATATTAATCGCAATATCAGTGTGGCCTTAGCCCATTATAGTATCAGTATCAGTGTGGGCTTAGCCCATCTCAGTACAGTATCATAAATGCATACAAAGATCCTACCCATCCATCCTCTACACTCCACTCCGACCAGCCCTACACTCCATGTGGGGATAAAATCTACCCACCCATCCCTACACTCCAGAATATAGTATCGGTATCGGCACAAATAGTATTTGCAGCAGAGCAACCAGTATAGGCTTATAGCCTTTCAGTACACTTCCTCCAATATCATATATCCCACCCCATGCAATGCAACATAATAAAAATGTTCATACAATAAAGATGGCATGCTCAACAGTCATACAACATACAGGGGTATATCTGTCTTTTACCTTATAGGGGTACAATAGTCATAACATAAATTAGGGTCTAGGTGCACTTACCGACCCAATAGTAGGTCCACATTTGTCTCGTGCAACCCATGTAACATTAACAATTAAACAGTTAGAATGGGCCCAAGCCCATGATACGATCCACGTGGGCTCACGCGCTCGTGTGGCCCAATAGGCCCAAATAATGGCCATGACCGTGTAAACAACACAGCCGACCCAGTATGGTAATTCCCCGCACCCGAGACCGTTGCCGGAGTCGAACACGAGGTGTTAACGAACTTAATTCATTTATTTACAGTTCATTTTAAAATTTCGGACAAGTCGGCTAAGCTGCGTCCTTGTCACCATAAAAATCATATCTCGAGTTCCAAAACTCAAAAACTGATTCCGTAAATTTTCTTTGAAACTAGACTCATATATCCATCTACAGATATTTTTATAGAATTTTTGGTTGGGCCAATTAGTACAGTTTATTAGTTAAAGTCTCCCCTATTTCAGGGTTCGACTACTTTGACCTTCATGCATTACGACTTAGATATATCAATGTACAGGGCTTCAATTATGCCGTTTGTTTTTAATGAAACTAGGCTCAAAAAGGAATCTGTACATATAAAGCATGACTTCTAATTATTTCTGGTTAATTTATGGTAAATTTCAAAATTCAGAACAGGGGATCCAGTAACCGTTCTGGCCCTGTTTAACGAAAACTTAAAAATCTCATAAAATACGGCTCATACGGTTGTTTTGCTTATTCCATATGAAAATAGACTCATCAAGGTTCGATTACATAATTTATTAATTATTTAATTACATTCCTACTATTTTTAGTGAATTTTCAAACTCACATCACTTCTTCTTTGTCAAGCATCTATTTTAAGGTAAATTTCACCTATTTCATAGTTTCCATGATTCAACTAGCCATTTGACATACATAGCACCAAATATGATCGTGATTAACCATTCCAATGGCTAATCATTGCCAAGCATTTCCACACCTCTCAATAACCATATATATACAAAATGATTTTAATACTATGCTCAAAATATTTAAGCCATTTTCGCATGGCTATCTGAATATATACACATTACCAAAGGTACTTGATTAACAACAAAGGTTAGTCCTATACATGCCATTATCAACGTTTAACTAAAAGAGTACCAAAAGGGCTTAGATAGTGTGGACGACTTCGACTTCGACAATCCCGAGTCCGATAGCTGACGAACAAAAATCTATAAAATAGAGAATTAAAGAAACGGAATAAGCATTTAATGCTTAGTAAGTTTTGAGTAACGAAATTATTTACGACTAAAGTATAGCGTTCATATGACTAAATGAATAATTTCATATATGCACATTCTCAAAATCATAATTTCTTCACGCTTCAACCAATATATTCATACGTGGTATCAAACCGAACTAGAGGCCTAAGCTCGTTAATCAATTGAGCGAGTACTATTTGAAAGGAATCAACCTTTCCGATGCATATCTGAAACATACCTTATCGTTTGTATTTTATGAGCATATTAATTGAAATTATTACAGCAAGATCGCCGCTTCCAAACCCAAGTATCTTGAGATTTAGCCAGATATAACAACTTCGCACAAATGCCTTGGTCTTAGCAGGATATAGTCACTAGCATGAATGCCTTGGGACTTAGCCGGATATAGTCACTAGCACAAATGCCTTGGGACTTAGCTCGGGTATAGCAACTACTCGCACAAATGCCTTGGGACTTAGCCAGGATATAGTCACTAGCACAAATGCCTTCAGGACTTAGCAGGATATCATCAGAATAATCAAGCACATATACCAATAAATCATGACACATCCATATTTCATTATCATAACTAGAATTCAAACACAAGACGCTTATCAACCATTACCATTTTCGGCTCAATAGCCACATACAAAGAGCATGATTTTGATTTGCTTTATAACATGATCTCTATACACATTCGGCTACCCGTCATAGGTATAAACTAATCACCTCAATATACAATTCAAGTAGAATCATTATATCACCGTTTATTTGTTATGCTTATATGTCATGACTTAATCAAATCATAAACTAAGTTTCATTACTCGAAAACTTACCTCGGATGTTGTCGAACGACTTCAACGGCTATTCATCACTTTTTCCTTTCCCTTATCCAACTTTGTTCCTCTAAGCTCTTGAGCTAAATCAAACAATTTACTCCCCAATCAAACACAATCATACGGAATTCATATACATTTTAGAACCAATTCATTTGAATCAATTTACTACTTATACATCAAAATTTCCAATACAAAGTATTTAGCACCTATGCACTTAAACCGGATTGGAAAACACTCATAGACCATGTCCGAATGCCATTTAAACACAAGTCAACAAAACCTCATGATTTCAAATCAAACTCTTAACAAGAATGCACAATGCCGAACCCTTAGATGATTAACATCTAATTTAGACAATTTAGAACACCTAAACGGCACTTGTTCAAACATTAAACAACTACATGTTCGGCCATTACCATAGGTGCATTAGAAATCTATACTATCAATAAGCTCAACTCCTTAGGTCCTAATCGGTACACTAAGACCATCTTAACTCATTTCTCATCTTGTTAACAAAGACATAGTAAAGCAAATCTTTATACACAATTATTATCAATTCATCCATCCACTAGGGACTTAGCCTAACGTTCAATAACAAACTCCTCCTTTATCAATTACATTTTCGGCAAGAACATGGTAACTTATACTACATCAATTTTAAGTACATAAATTACTCAAACATAATCAAATTCACATTCGGTCTTGGTACATAATAAGGTAGCCGATTCTTTTCCCTTAGCACCCAATGCTCACATATGCTCACTTGTATAGTTCAAACACTCATCTACCATTGTTCATCTAAATTTATCATGAAACAGCAACCATCACCCTTATTAATTACCATAGTCGAAAGCCCTACTCATTCTCACAATCAAAAATTCAACATGGGTTACTAAAATAACTTGATACCTCATTCAAGATTAACCAAAATTTCAAGAATTAACATAACTTCTTACCTTAATGCTAACTTAAGATGATCGAATGCCTTTCTCCCATCTTCCTCTTTACATTCGGCCAAGAAGAAAGAAACTCAAGCTTTGTTTTCGTCACCCTTCATTTCCTTATTTCAATTACTTTTTCCTTTTTTTATTTATTTATGTTATAAAATATAAAGCTACTAACTAATAATTAATACATATTGCATGTATATAACCCATCATGGCCGGCCACTACTTGTCATAGGTGGAAATTTGACATGCAAACCCATTATTTTCATAACATGCACTAATAGATCCTTATTGATTAACCTATCACATTTCAAAAGTGTCACACATAAGTCCTATTAACTAAATTCACATGCAATTGACTAAATCGAAGCTTAAAACTTTCACACACTCATATTCACATATTTTAGACAATAAATATTTTACTCAAATACTTCGGTGACTCGGTTTAGCGGTCCCAAAACCACTTTTCGACTAGGGTCAATTTAGGGCTGTCACAACTCTCCCCCACTTAAGAAATTTTCGTCCCCGAAAATCTTACCGGTAAATAGGTTTGGGTATCGTTCTTCCATAGAGTTCTCAGTTTCCCAAGTAGCTTCTTCGATCCAGTGTTTGAGCCATAACACCTTTACTAACGGAACCCTCTTGTTTCGCAAGTCTTTCACTTCACGAGCTAGGATGCGAATCGGTTCTTCTTCATAACTCATATCGGCTTGAATTTCAACCTCGGAGGGATTTATTATGTGCGAAGGATCAGATCTGTAACGTCGAAGCATTGAGACATGAAAAACGTTGTGAATCTTCTCGAGGTCAGGGGGTAAAATCAATCTATATGCCACTGGGCCAACTCGTTCGGATATTTCATATGGCCCTATGAACCTCGGACTCAGTTTGCCCTTACGGCCAAATCTGAGTATCTTTTTCCAAGGTGAAACTTTAAGAAACACTTTATCTCCCACCTGATACTCAATATCTCTTCGTTTTAAATCCGCGTCACGACTTCGACGATCGATCTTCGCCTTCAGACTTTCATGAATTATTTTTACTTTCTGCTCAGCATCTTTAATCAAATCAACTCCGAAAATTTTACTTTCACTGAGCTCGGTCTAAAACAATGGTGTACGGCATTTACGACCGTACAAAGCCTCGTAAGGCGCCATCTTAGTACTTGATTGAAAACAATTGTTGTAAGCGAATTCAATCAAAGGTAAATACCGCTCCCATGAACCACTAAACTCAAGGATGCAACATCTCAACATATCCTCAAGTATCTGAATTATCCGCTCTGATTGACCATCAGTTTGTGGATGAAAGGCGGTGCTAAAATGCAACTTGGTACCCAAAGCTTCTTGCACTTTCTTCCAAAATCACGAGGTGAACCTCGGATCTCTATCCGACACAATAGAAATAGGTACCCCGTGTAATCTTACAATCTGAGAAACATACAATTCAGCTAGTTTATCCAATGAAAAATCCGTACGTACGGGGATAAAGTGAGCCGACTTAGTCAGTCTATCAACAACAACCCAAATCATATCTTTCTTACTTGCCGACAATGGCAACCCAGATACAAAATCCATCGTGACTCGATCCCATTTCCATTCAGGTATCATGATCGGCTGAAGTAAACCTGTAGGTACTTGATGTTCCGCTTTCACTTGTTGACATATTAAACACCTCGAAACAAAATCGGAAATGTCTCGTTTCATACCATGCCACCAAAACTGACGTCTCAGATCGTTGTACATTTTCGTACTCCCTGGGTGAATTGACATTTGGCTACAATGAGCTTCGTTCAGAATAATCGAAATAAGTTCTGAATTTCTTGGAACACACAAATGACTTTTGAACCTCAAATAATCGTCATCATCAATTTGGAACTCTGATTCCATATTCGAAACGCATTCAGCCCGTTTTGCAACCAATTCATCATCGACTTTCTGAGCTTCACGAATTTGGTGAATCAACAATGGTTTGGCCTTTAATTTTGCTACTAACACATTGTCAGATAGAACAGACAGGTGTACATTCATCGCTCGTAAAGCAAACAGTGATTTAAGACTTAAAGCATCCGCAACCACATTAGCCTTTCCCGGGTGATAGTCAACGACAAGCTCATAATCTTTTAACAACTCGAGTCAACGTCTTTGTCGCAGATTCAAGTCTCTTTGAGTCATCAAATATTTGAGACTTTTGTGATCCGAATATACATGACACTTCTCACCAAATAAGTAATGTCGCCATACTTTCAAAGCGAATACGATGGCAGCTAGTTCGAGATCATGGGTTGGATAATTTTTCTCATGTGGCTTCAATTGTCTCGACGCATAAGCTACAACTCGACCTTCTTGCATCAATACACAACCCAACCCAAGTAAGGATGCGTCACTGTAAATGACAAACTCTTTGCCTGATTCAGGCTGCACTAGCATTGGAGCTTCAGTCAAGTAAGTTTTTAGTTGATCGAAACTTTTCTGACATTTTTCTGACCATTCGAACTTAACATCTTTCTGAAGTAGCTTCGTCATTGGTGTGGCTATCATCGAGAAACCCTTTACAAACCGTCTGTAGTAACCGGCAAGTCCCAAAAAGCTCCGAACCTCAGTAATATTTCTCGGGGGCTTCTAGTTAAGTATGGCTGAAATTTTGCTCGGATCAACTCGAATACCCGATGCAGATACCACATGTCCCAAAAAGCTAACTTTATCAACCAGAACTCACATTTACTGAACTTAGCATATAACTGCTTATCCCGTAAAACCTGCAACACTAACCCCAGGTGTTCAGCATGATTGGTTTCATTTCTCGAATAGACCAAAATATCATCAATAAACACAACTACAAACCGATCCAAAAACGGTCTGAATATTCGATTCATCAGATCCATAAATACTGCTGGGGCATTAGTGAGCCCAAACGGCATCACTAAGAAGTCGTAGTGACCGTATCTCGTTCTGAAAGTACTTTTGGGTATATCCGAATCCCGAATTCGCAACTGATAATAACCCGATCTCAAATCTATCTTTGAAAACACTAAGGCTCCCTTTAGTTGATCAAACAAATCATCAATACGCTGTAACGGATATTTATTCTTTATTGTCACTTTATTCACTAACGAGTCGATGCACAACCTCATGGTTCCGTCCTTCTTTTCACAAACAATCTTGGTGCACCCAAGGTGAAAAACTTCGGTCGAGAAAAACCTCTATCCGTCAACTCTTGCAACCGAGTTTTCGGTTCTTTTAATTCATTGGTGCCATACAACACGGAGCTATCGAAATCGGTATAGTCCTAGGTACAAGTTCGATGCCAAACTTTACCTCCCGACAGTGGTAACCCGGTAATTCTTCGCAAAAACATCCGAATATTCACAAACCATCGGTACCGATTCAAGTTTCTTTCTTGATTTTCATTATCAAGCACGTATGCAAGATCGCTTCACACCCCTTTCTCACATATTTTTGAGCTAACGTCGAGGATATTATTGTTGGCAATCCATTCAAGACAGTAGACTCAACTCGGATTATCTCATTATTTGCACACCTCAAATCAATAGTCTTGCTTTTGCAATTCACAACCGCATCATGCACGGTCAACCAATCCAAACCGAGAATAACATCAAATTCATCAAGCGGTAAAAGCATCAAGTCCGCCGAAAACGGAACCTCAATTACTAGGGACATTTCTTACACACCTTATCAACAAGCACACAATGACCCAAGGATTCGACACTCTAATAACGAACTCGAGAGACTCAACGGTAAAGTCTTCTTGGATGCTAAAGTCTCACATATATAAGAATGAGTGGAACCAGGGTCAATCAATGCAATCACATTAGTATCAAAGAGAGTGAATGTACTGATAATAACATCAGGCGAAGAAGCATCCTCGCGTACACGTATAGCATAAGCTCTGACAGGAGCACGAGCCTCAGATCTGGTGGTAACATCTCTAGATCCTCTCTGACCGCCACTAGCATTCCCCGAATTTTTAGATGGTCTACCTCGAGCAATAGTAGCACCCGGTTTCCCACTCTGATTTACATTCTGTTCAGATAATCTCGGGCAATCTTTAATAAAGTGGTCAACTGATTCGCACTTGTAACAGGAGCGGTCATGGAATCTACAACTCCCCGAATGCCATTTACCACAATACTGGCACTCTGTTCTGCCTCGACGATCATTTCCAACACTGGCGATCGAAGTAACTCGTGTACTCACAGGGGGTCGATCATGGTCTCGTCTAGAAAAGCCCGACGTGTCTCTAGATCGGCCTAAATCATCTCTAAATTTCTTCGATGACTATTGAAATGGCTTTCCCGATGATCTTTTACGAAACTCCTTTGCTCCCATATCAGCTTTTCTTTTCTCCTTACTGAGCTCTTCGGCTTTGCAAGCTCGCTCGACAAGTACCACAAATTCTCTGATTTCTAAAATGCCAACATACAGCTTTATATCATCGTTCAGTCCATCTTCGAAACGTTTACACATCACAGCTTCTGAAAAAATACATTCTCACGCGTACCGGCTAAGGCTTACAAAGTTTCGTTCATAATCAGTAACCGACATGGAACCTTGTTTAAGTTCAAGAAATTCTTTTCGTTTTTGATCAATGAATCTCTGGCTGATATACTTTTTCGAAACTCGGTTTGGAAAAACTCCCAAGTTACTTGCTCTCTGGGCACAACAGAAATCAACGTATTCCACCAATAGTAGGCAGAATCACGTAGCAAGGAGATCGTACACTTTAGGCATTCATCGGGTGTGCAAGATAGTTCATCAAGTACCCGAATAGTGTTGTCCAACCAAAATTCAGCTTGCTCGGCATCGTCACTGTCTGTAGCTTTAAATTCAGTAGCCCCGTGTTTTCGGATTCTATCAACTAGGGGTTATCTAACCTTATCTGGTCAGTTACCGGAGGTATCGCAGGTGCAGGGGTTGTATTAGTCGGAAATGGGGGTTGTGGAACAGCCGTATTAGTTCGAATGTATTGGTTGAACCAATCATTCATTACGCTATAAAAAGCCTGTCTAGCTTCATCATTCTGATTACTAGCAATAGGTTGAGAGTCCACCGGTGCTGTCCCTTGTGCGGGAGCAGGTGCTACACTCTCAAGATCATCAGCTACCGCTCGGTTGGGATCGGGATCCATTACTATAATCAAACACATTTTTAACTGTCAGAAATCACCACAGTATCAAATAGACACACAATGGCATGTATAGCTAGACCCGAACGTATTACGGTAGTCCTAGAATCAACTAAACCGTAGCTCTGATATCAATAAAATTGTAACGCCCCGCACCCGAGACCGTTGTCGGAGTCGAACACGAGGTGTTAACGAACTTAATTCATTTATTTACACAGTTCATTTTAAAATTTCCAGACAAGCTGGCTAACTGCGTCACTGTCACCATAAAAATCATATCTCGAGTTCCAAAATTTGAAAACTGATTCCGTAAATTTTTCCTGAAAGTAGACTCATATATCCATCTACAGATTTTTTTCTAGAATTTTTGATCTGGCCAATTATTACAGTTTATTAGTTAAAGTCTCCCCTATTTCAGGGTTCGACTACCCTGACCTTTATGCATTACGACTTAGATATCTCCCTGTACAGGGATTCAATTCATATGCCGCTTGTTTCTAATGAAACTAGACACAAAATGAATCTGTACATATAAATAATGACTTCTAATTATTTCTAGTTAATTTATGGTAAATTTCCAAAGTCAGAACAGGGGATCCAGTAACCGTTCTGGCCCTGTTTCACGAAATCTTAAACATCTCAGAAAATACGGCTCATATGGTCGTTTCGCTTCGTCCATATGAAAATAGACTCATCAAGGTTCGATTAAATAATTTATTCATTATTTAATTACATTCCTACTATTTTTAGTGAATTTTAAAACTCACATCACTGCTGCTGTCAGCATCTATTTTAAGGTAAATTTCACCTATTTCATAGTTTCCATGATTCAACTAGCCATTTGACATACATAGCACCAAATATGATCGTGATTAACCATTCCAATGGCTAATCATTTCCAAGCATTTCCACACCTCTCAATAACCATATATATACAAAATGATTTTAATACTATGCTCAAAATATTTAAGCCATTTTCGCATGGCTATCCGAATATATACACATTACCAAAGGTACTTGATTAACAACAAAGGTTAGTCCTATACATGCCATTATCAACGTTTAACTAAAAGAGTACCAAAAGGGCTTAGATAGTGTGGACGACTTTGACTTCGACAATCCCGAGTCCGATGGTGACGAACAAAAATCTATAAAGCAGAGAATTAAAAAGCGGAATAAGCATTTAATGCTTAGTAAGTTTTGAGTGTGAAATTATTTACGACTAAAGTATAGCGTTCATATGACTAAATGAATAATTTCATATATGCACATTCTCAAAATCATAATTTCTTCACGCTTCAACCAATATATTCATACAAGGTATCAAACCTAACTAGAGTAGGAAGCTCGTTAATCAATTGAGCGAGTACTATTTGAAAGGAATCAACCTTTCCGATGCATATCTGAAACATACCTTATCGTTTGTATTTTATGAGAGTATTAATTGAAATTATTACAGAAAGATCGCTCACGTCCAAACCCAAGTATCTTGAGATTTAGCGGATATAGCCTTCGCACAAATGCCTTGGTCTTAGCAGGATATAGTCACTAGCATGAATGCCTTGGGACTTAGCCGGATATAGTCACTAGCACAAATGCCTTCGGGACTTAGCCGGGTATAGCAACCATTGGCACAAATGCCTTCGGGACTTAGCCCCGATATAGTAACTTGCACAAATGCCTTTGGGACTTAGCAGGATATCATCCGAATAATCAAGCACATATACCAATAAATCATGACACATCCATATTTCATTATCATAACTAGAATTCAAACACAAGACGCTTATCAACCATTACCATTTTCGGCTCAATAGTCACATACAAAGAGCATGATTTTGATTTGCTTTATAACATGATCTCTATACACATTCGGCTACCCGTCATAGGTATAAACTAATCACCTCAATATACAATTCAAGTAGAATCATTATATCACTGTTTATTTGTTATGCTTATATGTCATGACTTAATCAAATCATAAACTAAGTTTCATTATTCGAAAACTTACCTCGGATGTTGTTGAACGATTTCAACGGCTATCCAATCACTTTTTCCTTTCCCTTATCCAACTTTGATCCTCTAAGCTCTTGAGCTAAATCAAACAATTTACTCCCCAATCAAGCACAATCATACGGCATTCATATACATTTTAGAACCAATTCATTTGAATCAATTTACTACTTATACATCAAAATTTCCAATACAAAGTATTTAGCACCTATGCACTTAAACCGGATTTTGCAAACACTCATAGACCATGTCCGAATGCCATTTAAACACAAGTCAACAAAACCTCATGATTTCAAATCAAACTCTTAACAAGAATGCACAATGCCGAACCCTTAGATGATTAACATCTAATTTAGACAATTTAGAACACCTAAACGACACTTGTTCAAACATTAAACAACTACATGTTCGGCCATTACCATAGGTGCATTAGAAATCTATACTATCAATAAGCTCAACTCCTTAGGTCCTAATCGGTACACTAAGACCATCTTAACTCATTTCTCATCTTGTTAACAAAGACATAGTAAAGCAAATCTTTATACACAATTATTATCAATTCATCCATCCACTAGGGACTTAGCCTAACGTTCAATAACAAACTCCTCCTTTATCAATTACATTTTCGGCAAGAACATGGTAACTTATACTACATCAATTTTAAGTACATAAATTACTCAAACATAATCAAATTCACATTCGGTCTTGGTACATAATAAGGTAGCCGATTCTTTTCCCTTAGCACCCAATGCTCACATATGCTCATTTGTATAGTTCAAACACTCATCTACCATTGTTCATCTAAATTTATCATGAAACAACAACCATCACCCTTATTAATTACCATAGCCGAAAGCCCTACTCATTCCCACAATCAAAAATTCAACATGGGTTACTAAATAACTTGATACCTCATTCAAGATTAACCAAAATTTCAAGAATTAACATAACTTCTTACCTTAATGCTAACTTAAGATGACTGAATGCCTTTCTCCCATCTTCCTCTTTACATTCGGCCAAGAAGAAAGAAACTCAAGCTTTGTTTTCATCACCCTTCATTTCCTTATTTCAATTACTTTTCCTTTTTTATTTATTTATGTTATAAAATATAAAGCTACTAACTAATAATTAATACATATTGCATGTATATAACCCATCATGGCCGCCACTACTTGTCATAGGTGGAAATTTGACATGCAAACCCATTATTTTCATAACATGCACTAATAGATCCTTATAGATTAACCTATCACATTTCAAAAGTGTCACACATAAGTCCTATTAACTAAATTCACATGCAATTGACTAAATCGAAGCTTAAAACTTTCACACACTCATATTCACATATTTTAAACAATAAATATTATACTCAAATACTTCGGTGACTCGGTTTAGCGGTCTCGAAACCACTTTCCGACTAGGGTCAATTTAGGGCTGTCACAACTCTCCCCCACTTAAGAAATTTTCATCCCCGAAAATCTTACCGGTAAATAGGTTTGGGTATAGTTCTTTCATAGAGTTCTCGGTTTCCCAAGTAGCTTCTTCGATCCCGTGTTTGAGCCATAACACCTTTACTAACGGAACCCTCTTGTTTCGCAAGTCTTTCACTTCACGAGCTAGGATGCAAATCGGTTCTTCTTCATAACTCATATCGGCTTGAATTTCAACCTCGGAGGAATTTATTATGTGCGAAGGATCAGATCTGTAACGTCGAAGCATTGAGGCATGAAAAACATTGTGAATCTTCTCGAGGTCAGGGGGTAAAATCAATCTATATGCCACTGGGCCAACTCGTTCGGATATTTCATATGGCCCTATGAACCTCGGACTCAGTTTGCCCTTACGGCCAAATCTGAGTATCTTTTTCCAAGGTGAAACTTTAAGAAACACTTTGTCTCCCACGATACTCAATATCTCTTCGTTTTAAATCGCGTACAACTTCGGCGATCGATCTTGCCTTGGACTTTCACGAATTATTTTTACTTTCGCTCGGCATCTTTAATCAAATCAACTCCGAAAATTTTACTTTCACCGAGCTCGGTCCAAAACAATGGTGTACGACATTTACGACCGTACAAAGCCTCGTAAGGCGCCATCTTAGTACTTGATTGAAAACTATTGTTGTAAGCGAATTCAGTCAAAGGTAAATACCGCTCCCATGAACCACTAAACTCAAGGATGCAACATCTCAACATATCCTCAAGTATCTGAATTATCCGCTCGGATTGACCATCAGTTTGTGGATGAAAGGCGGTGCTAAAATGTAACTTGGTACCCAAAGCTTCTTGCAATTTCTTCCAAAATCGCGAGGTGAACCTCGGATCTCTATCCGACACAATAGAAATAGGTACCCCATGTAATCTTACAATCTGAGAAACATACAATTCAGCTAGTTTATCCAATGAAAAATCCGTACGTACGGGGATAAAGTGAGCCGACTTAGTCAGTCTATCAACAACAACCCAAATCGCATCTTTCTTACTTGCCGACAATGGCAACCCAGATACAAAATCCATCGTGACTCGATCCCGTTTCCATTCAGGTATCATGATTGGCTGAAGTAAACCTGTAGGTACTTGATGTTCCGCTTTCACTTGTTGACATATTAAACACCTCGAAACAAAATCGAAAATGTCTCGTTTCATACCATGCCACCAAAACTGACATCTCAGATCGTTGTACATTTTCGTACTCCCCGGGTGAATTGACATTCGGCTACAATGAGCTTCGTTCAGAATCATCGAAATAAGTTCTAAATTTCTTGGAACACACTAACGACTTTTGAACCTCAAACAATCATCATCATCAATTTGGAACTCTGATTCCATATTCGAAACGCATTCAGCCCGTTTTGCAACCAATTCATCATCGACTTTCTGAGCTTCACGATTTTGGTGAATCAACAATGGTTTGGCCTTTAATTCTGCTACTAACACATTGTCGGATAGAACAGACAGGTGTACATTCATCGCTCGTAAAGCAAACAGTGATTTAAGACTTAAAGCATCCGCAACCACATTAGCCTTTCCCGGGTGATAGTCAACGACAAGCTCATAATCTTTTAACAACTCGAGCCAACGTCTTTGTCGCAGATTCAAGTCTCTTTTAGTCATCAAATATTTGAGACTTTTGTGATTCGAATATACATGACACTTCTCACCAAATAAGTAATGTCGCCATATTTTCAAAGCGAATACGATGGCAGCTAGTTCGAGATCATGGGTTGGATAATTTTTCTCATGTGGCTTCAATTGTCTCGACGCATAAGCTATAACTCGACCTTCTTGCATCAATACACAACCCAACCCAAGTAAGGATGCGTCCTTGTAAATGACAAACTCTTTGCTCGATTCAGTTGCACTAGCACCGAGCTTGATCAAGTAAGTTTTAGTTGATCGAAACTTTTCGACATTTTTCGACCATTCGAACTTAACATCTTTACGAAGTAGCCGTCATTGGTGTGGCTATCATCGAGAAACCCTTTACAAACCGTCTGTAAGTAACCGCAAGTCCCAAAAGCTCGAACCTCAATAATATTTCTGGGCTTCAGTTAAGTATGGTTGAAATTTTGCTCGGATCAACTCGAATACCCGTGCGAGATACCACATGTCCTAAAAGCTAACTTCTCTCAACCGAACTCACATTTCTTGAACTTAGCATATAACTGCTTATCCGTAAAAACCGCAACACTAACCCCAGGTGTTCAGCATGATCGGTTTCATTTCTCGAATAGACCAAAATATCATCAATAAACACAACTACAAACCGATCCAAAAACGGTCTGAAGATCCGATTCATCAAATCCATAAATACCGCTGGGGCATTGGTGAGCCCAAACAGCATCACTAAGAACTCGTAGTGACCGTATCTCATTCTGAAAGCAATTTTGGGTATATCCGAATCCCGAATTCGCAACTGATAATAACCCGATCTCCAATCTATCTTTGAAAACACTGAGGCTCCCTTTTGTTGATCAAACAAATCATCAATCTGTGATAACGGATATTTATTCTTTATTGTCACTTTATTCGGTGACGACGATCGATGCACAACCTCATGGTTCCGTCCTTCTTTTTCATAAACAATACTGGTGCACCCCAAGGTGAAAAACTCGGTCGAGAAAAACCTCTATCCGTCAACTCTTGCAACTGAATTTTCAGTTCTTTTAATTCCGTTGGTGCCATACGATACGGAGATATCGAAATCGGTGTAGTCCCAGGTACAAGTTCGATGCCAAACTCTACCTCCCGAACAATGTGGTAACCCGGTAATTCTTCGGAAAAACATCCGGATATTCACAAACCACTGGTACCGATTCAAGTTTCTTTCCTGATTTTTCATTATCAAGCACGTATGCAAGATACGCTTCACACCCCTTTCTCACATATTTTTGAGCTAACGTCAAGGATATTATTGTTGGCAATCTATTCAAGACAGTAGACTCAACTCGGATTATCTCATTATTTGCACACCTCAAATCAATAGTCTTGCTTTTGCAATTCACAACCGCATCATGCACGGTCAACCAATCCAAACCGAGAATAACATCAAATTCATCAAGCGGTAAAAGCATCAAGTCCGCGGAAAGCGGGAACCTCGAATTACTAGGGACATTTCTTACACACCTTATCAACAAGCACACAATGACCCAAGGGATTCGACACTCTAATAACGAACTCGAGAGACTCAACAGTAAAGTCTTCTTGGATGCTAAAGTCTCACATATATAAGAATGAGTAGAACTAGGGTCAATCAATGCAATCACATTAGTATCAAAGAGAGTGAATGTACGGTAATAACATCGAGCGAAGAAGCATCCTCGCATGCACGTATAGCATAAGCTCTGGCAGAGCACGAGCCTCGAATCTGGTGGTAACATCTCTAGATCCTCTCGACCGCCACTAGCATTCCTTGCATTTTTAGATGGTCTACCTCGGCAAGTAGTAGCACCGGTTTCCCACTCGATTTACATTCTGTTCAGACAATCTCGGGCAATCTTTAATAAAGTGGTCAACTGATCCGCACTTGTAACAGGAGCGGTCATGGAATCTACAACTCCCCGAATGCCATTTACCACAATACTGGCACTCTGTTCTGCCTCGACGATCATTTCCAACACTGGTGACCGAAGTAACTCGTGTACTCACAGGGGGTCGATCACGGTCTCGTCTAGAAAAGCCCGACGTGTCTCTAGATCGGCCTAAATCATCTCTAAATTTTTTCGATGACTGTTGAAAGGGCTTTCTCGAAGATCTTTTACGAAACTCCTTTGCTCCCATATCAGATTTTCTTTTCTCCTTACTGAGCTCTTCGGCTTTGCAAGCTCGCTCGACAAGTACCACAAATTCTCTGATTTCTAAAATGCCAACATACGACTTTATATCATCGTTCGGTCCATCTTGAAATGTTTACACATCACGACTTCTGAAGAAATGCATTCTCGCGCGTACCGGCTAAGCCTTACAAAGTTTCGTTCATAATCAGAGTAACCGACATAGAACCTTGTTTAAGTTCAAGAAATTCTTTTCGTTTTTGATCAATGAATCTCTGGTGATATACTTTTTCAAACTCGGTTTGGAAAAACTCCCAAGTTACTTGCTCTCTGGGCAACAGAAATCAACGTATTCCACCAATAGTAGGCGTAATCACGTAGCAAGGAGATCGTACACTTTAGGCATTCATCGGTGTGCAAGATAGTTCATCAAGTACCGAATAGTGTTGTCCAACCAAAATTCATCTTGCTCGGCATAAATCGTCATTGTCAGTAGCTTTAAATTCAATAGCCGTGTTTTCGGATTCTATCAACTGGGGCTTATTTAACCTTATCTCGTCGATTCGGAGGTATCGCAGTCTTGAGGGTTGTATTAGTCGGAAATGGGGTTGTGGAGCAGTAGTATTAGTTCGAATGTATTGGTTGAACCAATCATTCATTAGCTATAAAAAGCCTGTATAGCCGTCATTCGATTACTAGCAATAGGTTGAGAGTCCACCGGTATTTGTCCCTTGTCAAAGGGAGCAGCACTACACTCTCAAGATCATCAGCTACCACTCAGTTGGGATCGGGATCCATTACTATAAACAAACACATTTTTAACTGTCAAAAATCACCACAGTATCAAATAGACACACAATGGCATGTATAGCTAGACCCGAACGTATTACGATAGTCCTAGAATCGACTAAACCGTAGCTCTGATATCAATAAAATTGTAATGCCCCGCACCCGAGACCGTTGCCGGAGTCGAACACGAGGTGTTAACGAACTTAATTCATTTATTTACATAGTTCATTTTAAAATTTCCAGACAAGCTGGCTAACTGCGTCACTATCACCATAAAAATCATATCTCGAGTTTCAAAACTCGAAAACTGATTCCGTAAATTTTCCTTGAAACTAGACTCAAAGATCCATCTATAACTTTTTTTATAGAATTTTTGGTCTGGCCAATTATTATATTTTATTAGTTAAATTCTCCCCTGTTTCAGGGTTCGACTACTCTGACCTTCATGCATTACGACTTAGATATCTCCCTGTACAGGGATTCAATTCATATGCCGTTTGTTTCTAATGAAACTAGACTCAAAAATGAATCTGTACATATAAAGTATGACTTCTAATTATTTCTTGTTAATTTATGGTAAATTTCCAAAGTCAAAACAGGGGATCCAGTAACCGTTCTTGCCCTGTTTTACGAAAACTTAAACATCTCATAAAATACGGCTCATATGGTCATTTCGCTTCTTCCATATGAAAATAGACTCATCAAGGTTCGATTACATAATTTATTCATTATTTAATTATATTCCGACTATTTTTAGTGAATTTTCAAACTCACATCACTGCTGCTGTCAGCATCTATTTTAAGGTAAATTTCACCTATTTCATAGTTTCCATGATTCAACTAGCCATTTGACATACATAGCACCAAATATGATCGTGATTAACCATTCCAATGGCTAATCATTGGCAAGCATTTCCACACCTCTCAATAACCATGTATATACAAAATGATTTTAATACTATGCTCAAAATATTTAAGCCATTTTCGCATGGCTATCCGAATATATACACATTACCAAAGGTACTTGATTAACAACAAAGGTTAGTCCTATACATGCCATTATCAACGTTTAACTAAAAGAGTACCAAAAGGGCTTAGATAGTGTGGACGACTTCGACTTCGACAATCCCGAGTCCTATAGTGACGAACAAAAATCTATAAAATAGAGAATTAAAGAAACGGAATAAGCATTTAATGCTTAGTAAGTTTTGAGTGTGAAATTATTTACGACTAAAGTATAGCGTTCATATGACTAAATGAATAATTTCATATATGCACATTCTCAAAATCATAATTTCTTCACGCTTCAACCAATATATTCATACGTGGTATCAAACCTAACTAGAGGCGAAAGCTTGTTTATCAATTGAGCGAGTACTATTTGAAAGGAATCAACCTTTCCGATGCATATACGAAACATACCTTATTGTTTGTATTTTATGAGAGTATTAATTGAAATTATTATAGCAAGATCGCTCGCTTCCAAACCCAAGTATCTTGGATTTAGCTGGATATAGCAACTCACACAAATGCCTTGGTCTTAGCAGGATATAGTCACTAGCATGAATGCCTTGGGACTTAGCAGGATATAGTCACTAGCACAAATGCCTTTGGGACTTAGCCAGGGTATAGCAACTCTTGGCACAAATGCCTTTGGGACTTAGCCCGATATAGTAACTTGCACAAATGCCTTGGGACTTAGCAGGATATCATCCGAATAATCAAGCACATATACCAATAAATCATGACACATCCATATTTCATTATCATAACTAGAATTCAAACACAAGACGCTTATCAACCATTACCATTTTCGGCTCAATAGCCACATACAAAGAGCATGATTTTGATTTGCTTTATAACATGATCTCTATACACATTCGGCTACCCGTCATAGGTATAAACTAATCACCTCAATATACAATTCAAGTAGAATCATTATATCACCGTTTATTTGTTATGCTTATATGTCATGACTTAATCAAATCATAAACTAAGTTTCATTACTCGAAAACTTACCTCGGATGTTGTCGAACGATTTCAACGGCTATTCAATCACTTTTTCCTTTCCCTTATCCAACTTTGATCCTCTAAGCTCTTGAGCTAAATCAAACAACTTACTCCCTAATCAAACACAATCATACGGCATTCATATACATTTTAGAACCAATTCATTTGAATCAATTTACTACTTATACATCAAAATTTCCAATACAAAGTATTTAGCACCTATGCACTTAAACCGGATTTGCAAACACTTATAGACCATGTCCGAATGCCATTTAAACACAAGTCAACAAAACCTCATGATTTCAAATCAAACTCTTAACAAGAATGCACAATGCCGAACCCTTAGATGATTAACATCTAATTTAGACAATTTAGAACACCTAAACGGCACTTGTTCAAACATTAAACAACTACATGTGGGGCCCATTAACCCGTGGGGCCCACATGAACCATTTCAGTCCAACTTGGCCCAACCCGACCTAAGCCCACGATATCGCTCATGGTGGTCTCTACATTCACATGCTCGCACTAATGTGTTTAGATAAGCACATGGACGAGCACGCACCCGCGTGGCATCGATGGTAACAATTTTTCGGCTTTTGCCATTTATCGATTGAAACAGTATGGTTACACACTTGATCACGAAAACGCCACGAAACCATAAGCACTCCCAACCTATAGTATCAAAAGCTTTGGTTAGATGCCTAACATCCAAGTAGAAAACAAGCCTTAATCAAATTCTTTACCATAAGATTACCTTTCAATTGCCTAGATTAGTCGACTTGGCTTGTTTATCTTACTTCGTTCCAAGAGCCCTATCCTTACTCCTTAGGGATTACCTACATACCAACCGAGTCTTATCAATCATCCCCAAAAGAATAGTCTAAAACTTTGACAGGAGTCTACTTACCACAACCGTAGGAACCAAATTGGATGAAAGTACAATCAGCTCTAACCCACATAAGTCGAGGGTATAAGCAGACTAGAAGAAACGTCCCTAGCAATGTTCAGCAAGGGAAAACAATGTCAGACAACGACCCCCCTAAAGAAAAAACTAGAGTGAAAGAGAGAGAGAGAGTCTTAAGTGCTTACCAAAATCAAAGAACACTGACAGAAGCCGAAAACTGGAAGGGGATAGGTTTATGTAGAAACGATTGAAGATTAGAAGAGAAAAAAATGACGAGAGGAAAGGAGAACCAATGAGGAATTCGTCAAGTGAACAAGAGGGAAGAAGTGCGGTTGGCCAAGAGAAGAAACCGGTTCAGAAAAGAGAAAAAGAAGGAGAGTTGATGAGACTTGCCCAATCCGAACCCAAAAGCTATAGGAAGGACCTCAAGAAGGGGATAGTATTTGGCAACCCAAAGAACAAACACTTCAAAACAAACACTTCAAAGTACCAAGTGGTCAAAACCAATTTCCACAATTCTACAACAAGGAACGAACTCAAAAGCAAAAGAGGAAAATGCAGAAGAGAACAAAACCTAGACACATACGACACTAAGTGCCCAAGTCCCCAATTGGCACAATCCCACTTTCGGCCAACCACTTCCACGACCCTACTCCACGATCCCCTCCTCAATTCTCTCCCCAAATTTCTCCTTTGACCGAATCAAAATTCTTTCCCATCCCTCTTAAAATTCGGCATCACACACACTCCCCTTCCCCTCAAACACTCTAACCACCTATTATCTCAGAGTTCTACTAGCATTCAACCTCCCTCATGGCACAACACAAAATAAAAAAAGCTCTATTACATTGCCACGCCTCAAACCTCAGACCCCCTGTAACACTCCACATGCCTTCATCCTCTAGACCAATAGGCTTTTTATGCCAAGCAACACTCTCTTTAATTTAAAAGTCTACCAACAGGAGACAAGGGTTTATTCAATAAAAAGCCAAAATTTTTGCTAAAGCCTAGGTTCGAACCCAGGTCCTCTCACACTACTCAGGACCCCTAACCAACACAGCTCGAGAACCACACACAACATAACACGCAATTACATTATTGAAGATTTGGGGCGTTACACACAGTTTGTTCACATGGGCATGTGACCTTTATAACTTTGAAAAATTGTTTAAGTTTTGGAAAAATTTGTATGTGCTTGGTTTAGTCCCGACTCCTTTCTAAAACATGTTTAAGGTCTCGATGACCTAAGAAAGAGACTTTATGTTGATGTTTGATTATGACATGATGGAGTATGACTTTTAGATTGTGAAATGTATTTGAAATGTTTCGATTGTCTGATAATTCCTCTTAACCCTAGTCCGGCGATGGATACGGGTTAAGGGTGTTACATAAATAGTATTTATGCTTGTTGAACCTATTAGAATATCGAGGGATACTCGGGTGGTATACATTACGTATAAATCAGTAATCCATCTGTAATATCCTGATTTTGGGCCTAGTCGGAATAGTGGTTTCGTGACCACAAAATCCGAGATATAAATAATTATTTTATGATTATTTTAAGGTCTATGATATGATTGCATGATTGTGTGAAAATTTCGTGAAGAAATTTTATGCATAAAGTGCGTAATTTGAAATTTGGGACTAAATTGAATAAATTGCAAAACTTGTGTTCTAGAAGTATTTTGAATAAAATTGAATTAGATTATTAATTAGAGGTCCTTAAAGAGTAATTTTACCAATTTCTAAGTCTATGGACAAAAATTGGACATGGATGGAATTTTTGGAAAGTTTAGTACTAAGGGCATTTTGGTCATTTAGGGGTAAAATGAATTAAAATACAAAATTAAAAGCCAATTTTGCTCATCTTCAACCCCATGGCCGAATATAGCAAGGAGAAACCATGGCTAGGGTTTTCAAGCTTCCAAGCTCGATTGTAAGTTCGTTCTAGCCTCGTTTTTAATGATTTTTACGTTTTTGGAGTCCGGTAGCTCGATTTAGCTTATGCTAGCAATAATTTAACCTAGGGTTTATATTTGGAAAAATACCCATAGGTGAAATTTGTGTATTTTGGTGTTTTATGATAGAATATGAGGTTTTAAATTATGTTAGACAACTTGTGCTACTCGGTTTTAAGTGAAAACGAGCAAAAGGGCTTAATCGGTAAAAATACCTAATAGTCATAAGTACATGTTAGAGTGAGAATTTGATGTTGCCATAGAAGGAAAAATGATCAGCATGTCATAAAACATAAGAAAATAGGCTGAATTTTAATTTACGAGCTTTGGGGCAAAAGTGTAAATATGCAAAAGTTTAGGGCAAAATTGTAATTTTTCAAAAATATGATTTTGGGTCAATTTGAATAATGTGAGTCCTAATTAGACTATATTTTAAATGATAGAGCAAGGAAAACTGAAATTGGGCTAAAATGGGGAAAATACCAAGTTGTGGACGAAATGGTAAAATAGCCATTTTCGCATACGAGGTAAGTTCATATGTAAATGTTGATAACATAGTTATCATTTTAAATGTTTTAATGTTTTTAAATGATATGATAATTATTATGAAATATTATACTTGTGATAATTGTTTGATAATATGTCAAATTATGTGATATACTTGGAAAATGTGAAATACTACCGAGTATCGGTATCGGCATTCCGTAGAAGATGGTTGAGACACATGATTGGGAAAAAGGTCCCGTTGAACCTTAGGAATGGATTAGGATACAAGTGACATGTCATTGGGATATTTGGGCATCCGAACTCGTTGAGTTGAGTCCGAGTTCACTTATGGATGCGAGCGTCCGAACTCGTTGAGTTGAGTCCGAGTTCGTGAGATGTAACTAGGCATCCGAACTCGTTGAGTTGAGTCCGAGTTCACTTATGGATCGAACGCCCGAGCTCGTTGAGTTGAGTCCGAGTTCACTTATGGGCGGGTTACATGGTAGCTTGGCTACATATGTGGCACTTAGGTGCAAACTTTCCATGTATCCCAATTATATTCGATGTGTTCAACGGGTAAAGTTCTACTCAAATGGAGGAATACTCAAGATGAAAGGGACGTATTGGTAAGTGTTGTGAAATGGATAATTTGAACAGGTATGTACTTAACCCTCAGGTTGAAAACTCGATATAACAACAATATGGTAAGATGATAAATGAAAAGGTGATATGAATGCCTTGGTGATGATTATGCAAATGATGTTTTATGTTTGCTTATATGGTTATTTACTTGCTATTTGCATGTGAGCTTACTAAGCATTTATGCTTACTCCTCCTTTTCATTCCTTGTAGTGTTGACAAGCCAGCTCGAAATCGGAAGCGGTCGGAGGCACGCTCACACTATCCGTATACCATCTTGGCATAATGGCTTGTATATTTTGAGTATGGCATGTATAGCATTATAATCATTTTGTATATATGGTCTTATGATATGGTTATTGAGTGGTATGGAAATAGAAATGCTTGGTAATGATTAGCCATTGGAATGGCTAATCATGATCATATTTGGTATTATGTATGTCAAATTGCTAGCTAATCCATGGAAACCATGAAAAGGTAAAATTTACCATAAAATAGATTCAGACAGCAGCAGTGACGTGAGTTTAAAAATCACTAAAAATAGTATAAATGGAATTAAATAATGAATAAGTTATGGAATCAAAGTTTGATGAGTCTATTTTCATATGGAATAAGCGAAACAGGTATATGAGCTATATTTTATGAGATGTTTAAATTTTTGTGAAACAGGGCCAGAGCGATTTCTGGATCCCTGTTCTGAATTTGGAAATTCACCATAAATTTTACAAAGATAATTAGAAGTCATGCTTTATATGTACAGATTCCTTATTGAGTCTACTTTTATTAGAGATAAACGTCATAGTCATTGAAGCTCTGTACAGGGAGATATCTGATTCGTAATACACAGAGGTCAGAGTAGTTGAACCCTGAAACAGGGAGACTTTAACTAATAAACTGTACTAATTGGCCCAACCAAAATTCTAGAAAAAATTAGTAGATATATATATGAGTCTAGTTTCAGGAAAAATTTAAGGAATTGGATTTCGAGTTTCGTAACTCGAGATATGATTTTTAAAGCGACTGTGATGCAGTTAGCCAGCTTGTCTGGAAATTTTAAAATAAATTGTATGAGCTGTTTAATTAATGAATTAAGTCCGTTAACACCTCGTGTTCGACTCGCAACGGTCTCGGTGCGGGTGTTACATTTAGTGGTATCGAGCAGGTTTAGTCGGTTCTCGGACTAACCTAGCATGTGTAAAAGTTTAGCTATACAAGCCAGCGATGCGTGATAGTGTGATGTCTTCCGACGCGTATAAGTACCGTCTTATTTAGGCAGGTACTCTCCAACCGAGCTGCGCCAACCATGTTCAATGTTAAGTAAAGGTATTTGAGTAGAATTATGATTATGATAAGTCTCGGTTCAGAAAAGTATGAATAAAAGTTTATGATACATATGTGATAATATGTGAGATGAAAGTTCATGTTGTGATAAATATCCATATTTGCTTAATGCTCATACGATGTAGTGTATGTGGCTTACTTGATAAGATGAACGGAATAAATAGAAAGTAGTAGAGGTATGAATAAAGGTCATAATATCATAATACGAATGAAAATGTCCTTGTCTTGATTGGACGTTGAATGTTGATGAATGTTAATGATATACAATTTTGTTATGAGATAAAGGATTATAATGAAATGAACTTATCTATGTTAAATTGTTGGACTGAATTATATGATTGTAATGATATGTACATGATGATGCACGAAATGAAAGTTGTGATTGTGATGCAAATACCTATGTTTGTTTGGCCTTATATAATGTCATGAGCATGAATTAATTTAATTAATTGAATGGATAAGTAAAGCTGTCTAGAAAACATAGAATATATGCATAAGTATATTGTCTAAATGGGACAATAGGAAAATTGGTGTAAGCCAACATGAATGAATGACATGATTTTGATGATGTTACTATGATGATGGAAGTTGTGTCATATGTGTATGTATAAGAAAGTCGAGTCAGAGGTCCTACAACCCCTCCCCCTTACCAAAGTGGTACTTATAATGGAATTTCATGAGATTTGTATTGAATAAGTTTCCTGTTGAAAACCCAAAGAGTTCAGTGATAGAATAATTATAAGTATGATCCGAGATTGAAAATGAGCTGATAAGTAAAGTCAGAGCCAGAAAGTATTTGATTGATATAAAGATTATTGGAATTATGCACTGTCCCAGTTAGAGAAGGAATTCTCTTTGGTAAATCGAATTACTCAAGTGCAAGGTCGAGAAAAGTGTAAATCGAAATTTATTCAGAACTGACATTCTTTAGTAAATGATTTAATATGAAATTTGTGACGGCAGAACTAGTTGGGGAAATGATATTTCAAATGTGAATTATCTGAGTGTGACAGTTATGACCGGACAGATTTAGCAGTCTCTTTTGAGATGTTCTATGTGTTCACCCGTTCTCAGAAATATTTCTATGGCTATTGATCTTCTGAAGAAATTTTTGTTATATGGGAATGTCTTCTAATTTGGTGTTGGATGAAAGCATTGGTAGTCTGACTGGTTTATAATTTATATTGCTCTATTTCATCGGGTATTCTATTTCATTTAAATCGATAAGAATTGATGAGAGAATTCATATGATATTATGATTTTGTTTCTTTTACTTGATGCTTCATCTGATATATATGTATGGGAAGATATATTGATCTTGTTATATTTGATTTCAGTGGGATTAAATGATGTTTTCTTTTGGACTTTCTTTCTTTGAAGAATTATCAGGGTATTCTGTATTTTCTCTATGAATTTGGTTTTCGATTCTCGGCTTAGTATCGTATCTTGGGTTTCTTTATCCCGGATCTCTTTATTCGGATTTCTTTATTCCGGTTTCTCTATCTTGGATTTCTTTATTCGGTTTTCTTGTTATCTTTGTTCCATAATTTGTCAATTACGACTCATGTTCGAAGTACGTTCTTCAGCTCGTGATAATCATGTCAAATATGACTATACTTCTAATTTGATCTTGGTAATGTGGTGATTTTAGTATTGGGATTTTTCTAATTTCGTAAGGATTTGACATCGATAAAGGCATAGGTGATAAAAGCGCTAGTTTTAGTCAAGATGGTAAATTATTTATTTGAAGATTTCATGTGACAATTATGTCGGATTATTTTTCCCAAGTTTGATAATAGAATTTCATTTTGTACAGATCAAAGAGTAAATAGTTTGAACGAGAAGTCTATATTTAATAGAAAGAGTTGAATATTAGTTTAAGTCACTACGAATGATAAGGTTTCCATCTTGTGAAAGCTGAAAAGTTTATTACATGTTGACAGAGTTCGGATAGATGAGAATATTGGTAACCAAGCGTCCGAACTAGACTAGTCTACATTGAGCAATGACTTCGACTTTCAAGAATGTATTGTTGTATGAATTGTGATGTGTTTCAAGACGGTGAGGTAATGTGATAGTTTAGAGCATCCGATGTTACATAAAATCGGAGTTGTTAAAGGGGTTAAAGCCGAGCATTGGGATCTATCAAAATTATCCTTGTCAATGTTGATATTGGGATGGAAATGAGAAGGATTATTCTTGAGGCCATATCGTAATTATTTCTATGGCGGAAAAAGGAAAATGGGATGTATCCTATTGTTAAATGTTTGGCGAGATCTATAAATCACATCTGTATTGAATGAATTCCTACTCATCGATTCATGGAATTTCGGTCTCTTTAATTGTCGGATTTCTTGGAATTTCGGTCTCCATTAAATCAAGTTGAGATCCGTGTTTTATGTCATGATATCATGGGAAATTAAGAAGGGTTGAAAATTTAAGAACAGTTGAGAGTTGAGGCTGTAAGCTTTTAGATCATATGAGAAATTGAAGAGATGTATTGGAGGTGCAGTCTAAGTGCAAGTTCTTGACACCAAATATGAGATTAAAAGTGAAGACCACTTTTCGGTAAGATTTTCTGGGACGAAAATCCACAAGGGGGAGAGTTGTAATATCCGATTTTGGGCCTAGTCGGAATAGTGGTTTCGTGACCACAAAATCCGAGATATAAATAATTATTTTATGATTATTTTAAGGTCTATGATATGATTGCATGATTGTGTGAAAATTTCGTGAAGAAATTTTATGCATAAAGTGCTTAATTTGAAATTTGGGACTAAATTGAATAAATTGCAAAACTTGTGTTCTAGAAGTATTTTGAATAAAATTGAATTAGATTATTAATTAGAGGTCCTTAAAGAGTAATTTTACCAATTTCTAAGTCTATGGACAAAAATTGGACATGGATGGAATTTTTGGAAAGTTTAGTACTAAGGGCATTTTGGTCATTTAGGGGTAAAATGAATTAAAATACAAAATTAAAAGCCAATTTTGCTCATCTTCAACCCCATGGCCGAATATAGCAAGGAGAAACCATGGCTAGGGTTTTTCAAGCTTCCAAGCTCGATTGTAAGTTCGTTCTAGCCTCGTTTTTAATGATTTTTACGTTTTTGGAGTCCCTTAGCTCGATTTAGCTTATGCTAGCAATAATTTAACCTAGGGTTTATATTTGGAAAAATACCCATAGGTGAAATTTGTGTATTTTGGTGTTTTATGATAGAATATGAGGTTTTAAATTATGTTAGACAACTTGTGCTACTCGGTTTTAAGTGAAAACGAGCAAAAGGGCTTAATCGGTAAAAATACCTAATAGTCATAAGTACATGTTAGAGTGAGAATTTGATGTTGCCATAGAAGGAAAAATGATCAGCATGTCATAAAACATAAGAAAATAGGCTGAATTTTAATTTACGAGCTTTGGGGCAAAAGTGTAAATATGCAAAAGTTTAGGGGCAAAATTGTAATTTTTCAAAAATATGATTTTGGGTCAATTTGAATAATGTGAGTCCTAATTAGACTATATTTTAAATGATAGAGCAAGGAAAACTGAAATTCGGGCTAAAATGGGGAAAATACCAAGTTGTGGACGAAATGGTAAAATAGCCATTTTAGCATACGAGGTAAGTTCATATGTAAATGTTGATAACATAGTTATTATTTTAAATGTTTTAATGTTTTTAAATGATATGATAATTATTATGAAATATTATACTTGTGATAATTGTTTGATAATATGTCAAATTATGTGATATACTTGGAAAATGTGAAATACTACCGAGTATCGGTATCGGCATTCCGTAGAAGATGGTTGAGACACATGATTGGGAAAAAGGTCCGTTGAACCTCGTGAATGGATTAGGATACAAGTGACATGTCACTGGGATATTTGGGCATCCGAACTCGTTGAGTTGAGTCCGAGTTCACTTATGGATGCGAGCGTCCGAACTCGTTGAGTTGAGTCCGAGTTCGTGAGATGTAACTAGGCATCCGAACTCGTTGAGTTGAGTCCGAGTTCACTTATGGATGCGAACGCCCGAGCTCGTTGAGTTGAGTCCGAGTTCGTGAGATGTAACTAGGCATCCGAACTCGTTGAGTTGAGTCCGAGTTCACTTATGGATGCGAACGCTCGAGCTCGTTGAGTTGAGTCCGAGTTCACTTATGGGCGGGTTACATGGTAGCTTGGCTACATATGTGGCACTTAGGTGCAAACTTTCCATGTATCCGAATTATATTCCGATGTGTTCAACGGGTAAAGTTCTACTCAAATGGAGGAATACTCAAGATGAAAGGGACGTATTGGTAAGTGTTGTGAAATGGATAATTTGAACAGGTATGTACTTAACCCTCAGGTTGAAAACTCGATATAACAACAATATGGTAAGATGATAAATGAAAAGGTGATATGAATGCCTTGGTGATGATTATGCAAATGATGTTTTATGTTTGCTTATATGGTTATTTACTTGCTATTTGCATGTGAGCTTACTAAGCATTTATGCTTACTCCCTCCTTTTCATTCCTTGTAGTGTTGACAAGCCAGCTCGGAAATCGGAAACGGTCGGAGGCACGCTCACACTATCCGTATACCATCTTGGCATAATGGCTTGTATATTTTGAGTATGGCATGTATAGCATTATAATCATTTTGTATATATGGTCTTATGATATGGTTATTGAGTGGTATGGAAATAGAAATGCTTGGTAATGATTAGCCATTGGAATGGCTAATCATGATCATATTTGGTATTATGTATGTCAAATTGCTAGCTAATCCATGGAAACCATGAAAAAGGTAAAATTTACCATAAAATAGATTCAGACAGCAGCAGTGACGTGAGTTTAAAAAATCACTAAAAATAGTATAAATGGAATTAAATAATGAATAAGTTATGGAATCAAAGTTTGATGAGTCTATTTTCATATGGAATAAGCGAAACAGGTATATGAGCTATATTTTATGAGATGTTTAAATTTTTGTGAAACAGGGCCAGAGCGATTTCTGGATCCCCTGTTCTGAATTTAGAAATTCACCATAAATTTTACAAAGATAATTATAAGTCATGCTTTATATGTACAGATTCCTTATTGAGTCTACTTTTATTAGAGATAAACGGCATAGTCATTGAAGATCTGTACAGGGAGATATCTGATTCGTAATACACAGAGGTCAGAGTAGTTGAACCCTGAAACAGGGGAGACTTTAACTAATAAACTGTACTAATTGGCCTAACCAAAAATTCTAGAAAAAAATTAGTAGATATATATATGAGTCTAGTTTCAGGAAAAATTTACGGAATTGGATTTCGAGTTTCGTAACTCGAGATATGATTTTTAAAGCGACTGTGATGCAGTTAGCCAGCTTGTCTGGAAATTTTAAAATAAATTGTATGAGCTGTTTAATTAATGAATTAAGTCCGTTAACACCTCGTGTTCGACTCCGGCAACGGTCTCGGGTACGGGGTGTTACACCATCAATTCATTATTATTTTTCGATTTTTCAAGTTATGAACAGTAAGCTTCTCCTGAGCAGATGGACAGTAGGCTCTATTGAGCTGAAACTGTAAGCACTGACGAGCTGAAAACAGTAAACTCTTATGAGTTGAAACGATAAGCTTCAACGAGCTGAAAATAGTAAGCTCTTATGAGCTGATATATCGGTAAGCTCATACGAGCTGCTGTGAGTCCGCAACACATGCAAGATCTCGACCAAAACGGTAACCTTAGTGACATGTCACTCGTATCCTACGAATTCTTACAGTTCAAATGGGACCTCAGTAACCATTAAATTATATCGATAAGGCATTCACATTCCAAGTATATTAACTACTCAATTATACACATTCATTACAATTATATCAAGTATTTAAAAGTTTGATTCTAATTATACGAACTTACCTCGTATCGCTCGGATAATAACTATCGGCTATTTGTTAATCTTTCCTTTTCCCTGATCTAAACCCGAACTCGGATTATCTTGATCTATATATTATCAAAATTAGCTTATTTAATCAAATATTTATACAATTTAGTCCAAAACATATATTAGAGCTATTTTACACATTTGCCCCTAAACTTTCTCATTTTTACAATTTAGTCCTTATCACATAAAATTGCAAATTCATGCAATTAAGTACAACTCATGCGTAGCTGATTTTACTATATATTACTAGTAGCCCATATTTTCAATTTATTCACACGTTTACCCACATAATTTTATATTTTCACAATTTAATCCCTTTTTGACATTTTTGTCAAAAATCACTTAACAAAACTAGTTTAACTAACAAAAACTATTCAAAATCCATCATCAACCATTAAATTACTCAAACATTCAACAATGGAAACAAGTTAAATATTTAATAGTTTCAAAATCTAAGGTACGGGATAGCTAGAATACGAAGCAACAATCTCAAAAACATAAAAATCATTAAAAATCGAGCTAAAATGAACTTACAATTAAGCTCCAAAGTGATCGAATATTCAAAACCATAAAAATGGCTTTCTTCGTCTCCAATTTTGGTTCAAAAAAAGAAAGATGGACACATTTTATGATTTTGTTTTTATTTATTATAACTTATTTCATAATTTAGTAAATTATCCTTGATTCAAAACATTAAAATTCACATGTTTTATGTCCATAAATGTCCACTCACCAACATAATGGTCTAATTACAACATAAGGACCTTAACTTTTAGGTTCTATAGCTACTTAATACCTTTAGCTAATAGAACATGCATTTTACACTTTACGCGATTTAGTCCTTTTTACCGAATTAAGCATTCAAATAGTAAAATTTCTTTACAAAACTTTCACACAATAATTTTATCTACTGTAAACTTTAGTAATATAAAAAAATAAATATTTTGACTTCATATTTGTGATCCCAAAACCACGGTTCCTATTTGACTCAAAAACGGGCTATTACAGAGGGAATCTCAAAACCTCTTATTCTCTTTAGAACCTGAGCCAAACACTTCCGCCCCCATTGAGGAAGCCAACGATGAGAGGGAGAAACATAGAGGAGATGACTAGTCTGCCACTTAATCATCTTTGTACTTGTATTGGTTCTCCATTTTAATGGAAACTCTCATCTTTATTTTTTTGTTTACCACCCATCTTGCAATGATCTGCCAACCAGAACTTATGCTCATCACATTTATAAAAAATTAAGAGACCAAGGCAAATCTAATGTAACATGTATATAGGGGTTATTTCATAACTTCCTATTTCTAGAGGGTCAATTAAACTGAAGCTCTGGTACCACTAAATTCTAACACCCTAAATCCAACCCAGTCACCGAGTTCGGATATCAATGTCACAAATGACTTGAATAACCTAACAACCGCTAACCCGTTACTCACAAGTTTAATTATGTAAACATATATCTATCATTTTAACAATCAATTCGTAATCAATTCCATGTTTATCGATTGATTTCATACACTAATTTCTTTTTGAAATTAGATTCAATTCCTTTTAGTACTAAGCCTTTATAGTCATCCTTCATTGTTAATACAAATAATGATTTACAAAATTTCCAACTCGAGTCTTTACTACAACTACACTATAGTAGCCCCCAAGGCGTGGCTTCTAAGTGTATCTTTCTGTATACATGAAATAGCTACTGCACCCAACACTCGAATATTCCAGTGTCTAGCTTGGTCTCTCCACTCGATCCTTGAGTCTTCATCTACCCTACATACAAGTAGTAAATTATATAAGTTTAGAAGAACTTAGTGAGATCTGTGCATAGGTATTCATAAAGGACTTCTTAAAATTTAAGAACTAGAACTCCTTGAATCTCGTAGGAGAAGTTGCAAATTTTGTTGGTGTAGTCAATTCCTTGTTCTCTTTGAGCCAACTGTTGGTGAACATAACTACTGGTTTGGCCATTACTATGTTCCATCTAACAATATTTTCTTATGAGTCTTGATCTTGTTTATCATTATTCTAAACTTTCCTTATAGCATTCATGATATGCCTCATCATTGATACCTATATTCACCATCACGAGTTGGCGACAACTATTGGCATTTTAACTAAGAATTTTCCATAGCTGTGGATCCTTACTTTGATCCCTTTAATTTACACTGAACTCAATATGGATCTACCATACCATTCTGACGAAACCTACATTTCGATTTAGCATATGCTTGATCCTTTTCTTTTCTTGAATAAGGTCTCTTCTTAGTATCCTTATTTTCGGATTTGAATATAATACTTGGCTGGCTAAATAAACATTATTTTTTTCATGGTCAAGTCGTACCCTCAATGTAACCCCAAAGTACTTATTCACCTTAGTCCAATATTTTGAGACACTCCAATTAATAGATAGTTCCTCACGGACTATCTCCTACTCAGGTATCCCTTGGTGGTTTCCACCTTTGGTAGTCTCACATGGTTTTCTTTTTGCTATATGGCCTGGATGGACTTCCGTTTCTTCCACTATTTTTCAGTAGACTTTCCTCCGAAGGTAGTCCTCAATGAACTCTTCTGCGCTACGTAGTCTTATTCGAGCTCCTTTTTTCTCTATAGACCTCTAGCGGACTTTACCAATCAAACTGTTTGGGTGATCCTTGCCTTAAAGTGATCCTTGGTGGACTTCCCACTTTTTCTAGAGACCCCTTTATCAATTTCACTTGAAATTTCAAGAATCTAATGAACCTCTACGTACCCTTAGCCAATTGTTCTACAACATATCTGGTGGATACTTGTTCTCAAGTATCTCTAAAAGAAATGTAGCAGCCTCATTTGACCCGGTCGCCGAATCTGGGTATGGAGTGTCACAATTGAATCGAATTAGTCCTAACCATAATTTTAAACTTAACTATTTTGAAGACAGACTTCAATAAACATTCTTGCAATATAAACCTTGAATTAAAATAAAAGTTTACTATCTCTGAATTTTTGGACTCTGAGGAAACTATTTAGTTACAATATATTTGGCCTCAAAGCGAAGCCTCAGAAGGTACCCCCTTCTAAGTGCATTACACCTAACTGACGATGCTCCTTGGTTCAACAAGGTCTAGCTTGGTCCCTCATCGAGTTCCTTATCCAAAGAGCCTTGCAAGCATAGGCTAACTTTCTGTAAATTCAAATGAACTTAGTAAGTTTCCTTTCTATTATATATATAAATATGACGAGTCTTATTCCTTTTGGGGTATTAACCTACAAGAAAGTAAATTATTCTAGCTCTTTGACTTATTTAGACATTCGTGTATTATCTGGAGTGTCAGTGTAACATCCCTTACCCATATCCAAAGCCGGGACAAGATTTGAGGCATTACCAGACTTAAACTCACTCAACCATACAAAATCGAGACATGAATTTTCGTCAAAATTTAAAACTTTTCATTTACCAGCATAACGTCCCTATATGGGCGAGGCCTAAAACATACACCAAGGGTGGTTCAGGACTAAACTGAGAACTTTAAAAATAATAGGAAAACTTAGAAAATTTTCTTGATTTAGAGAGTCACACGCCCGTATGGGTAGGTAGCGTAGTCGCACACACATATGTGGCTTGGGACACGCTCGTGTCCTTAGCCCGTGTAACTCTCTGTTTATGATGTCATCAACAAAATAAGGTCACACGGCCAAGTCACACACCTGTGTGCGTAGGCCGTGTAGCGAATTAATTTTCAAAAATTAAGTGCAGACTTCACATGGCCTGGGCACACGCCCATGTCCTAAGGTCATGTCCTTCACACGGCCGAGACACACGGTCGTGTCTTTACCTGTGTGTTTACTACTGGGCATTCTGTTTTGCATAATTGGGGTGCAGGGGACACACGGCCAGATCACAAGCCTATGGGGTGGACCATGTGTCACACACGGCCAAGACACATGCCCATTTGTCTAACTGTGTGGACAATTTCTAGGCTATTTTCCAAGCCAATTTCCACCTTTAAACACTCACATACTTATAATTACTTCATGGCATGTAACATGGCAGATTTGGCTACTCAAGCATTCGCATTCGTCGTTAAATTATGACTTGATAATGTCAACATATTACCTATTTAAACTATTATGCTTTCATAAGGCATTCCACACCAATTTCATATTTGTCTATCATCTTTACTAACCTACATTCAAGTTACCCACTTGCATATTGTCATACACATTAATCATATTTCATACACCAAACATACATGCCATCCATCACATACTCATTAACCATAAGTAGCCATAACCACATTAAAGTATAAACACATTTACATGCATGCGCCAATAATTAGGGTTACAACACAAATAATCAATATGAGCCACCTCTCATGGCCATATACAAAATAATTGTAATACTTTCATGAGCCAACTTATTTGGCTAATCATATGGCACATAACAAAAAGACCAAGTCCCTATACATGCCATACTCAAAATGATAAGACTAGCTATACCCAAATATTCAATTGATAGTGTGATCGAGTCTCCAAAGTCATCCGACCCCCAGCTAGCTTGGAGATACTATAAGAAGGAGAAAGGAAAGGGGGTAAGCATTAAAGCTTAGTAAGTTCACATGCAAATAAAATGAAACTTAAACAAGTATTAATCATACATTTAACATAATGAACATAATCTTGTATATTATCAAATCTCTTAAACTCATTCTTCATATATATATATTCTTTCCACAAGTTCATCATATCTCATGTCATTCTCATGAGTTTGATGTACATACTTGTGCCACTTGCACATAATAACTTACTTTTTCATCTTTGACGTATTCATCAAGATTACTTATTGAAATTCCTTTAGAACTACCCGTTGAACACTCGAAATACTATCGGATACAACAGAATCTCGCACCTAAGTGCCTCATATGTAGCCAATGCTACCTCATATCGCAGATCACATGTTGCTCACTTTCGAGCTACTCATGGGTCTGTTCATACAGGCTATTAGGTATCTGCAACACATGCTGGACTACCCAGCCACCGTTAGAATATACGAGACCAGTACCCGAATACCAAAACATGTGCCACATACATCATGAACTTAGACCACAATCAATGAGTTCAGATCACATAGTTCCTAGTGACATGTCACTTGTATCCTAAACTATTCCTAAGGTTCAAACGAGATTCTTTGATACCACATTTCTGTCAAACTTGCTCGTAACGTCGAGTTCAATACTCATAGCACCAATCACATATTCATGGAATAATCAAAGTATAATTCATGATAAAATTTAGGCAATAAATACATGATACAATCATCATATCAAATATGTAAGTACTTACCATACATGCGATTTTAAAGCTTTTAAAGTATGGTGCATGTTGCATTATTTACAAATGAACTTACCTCGGTACGAAATCATAGAAACGAGCCTAATCCTCGTAAACTTTATTTTTCCCCCGATCAAGACTCGAATCACATTTTTCTTGATCTATAATGCCAAATTCAACTTTTTCAATAAATACATTGCTCATATCGACCCATAACACCTACTTTGGTAAAATTACCTTTTTACCCCTAACTTTTCACTTATTTACACTTTAGTCCCTAGGCTCGTAAAATGAAATGCATGCAATTTCTTAGTTACCCAAGCCTATCCGATTCATATTCTAACTCATATCAGCCCACATTTTTCTTTATTTCACATCTCTACTACTCTTTTTTACACCTTTTTCAAACAAGTCCTTTTTAGGTGTTTTCACTAAAATCACTTAGCAAAAGATGTTTATCACACATCAAACATTCATATTCCTCCATTAAACATCAAAATACTACCATGTCACACGTGGGTCAAATTTCATACATGAACCCTAGCTCAAAATAATGGTAAAAATAGCTAGATCGGTTGATAACAACTTCAAAAATGTAAAGAACATTAAAAACAAGACTTGGAAGTACTTACAATCATGCTTGAAATGTTGAAAACCCTAGCTATGGAGCCCTTTCAAATTTTAGCTAAGGTAGGAGAAGATGGACAAGATTTTTGCTTGATTTTTCCCTTTTTATTCTTTTATTAACCAAATGACCAAAATGCCCTTAAGGCATTTCTTTCAAATTTTTTTCTATTCATGACCATTTTTGTCCAAAATTTTAACTTGGACAAATTGCTACTTAAGGACCTATAATTAATAATCTATGCAATTTCATGCTTGAAGCTTCTAGAACACAAGTTTTACAACTTATTCAGTTTAGTCCCTAAAGTCAAATTGGACACTTTAGGCATAGAATTTCTTCATGAAAATTTCACACAAACATGCAATCATATCATGGATCATAAATTAATCATAAAATAATTATTATATTTTAGATTTGTGGTCTCGAAACCACTGTTTCGACTAGACCCTAATTCAAGATGTTACAGTCGAACTCCTATTCAACTTCTGCAACTCTCTATTTGTGGAATGATTGCTTAGTGATCATTACCTGGTTGAGCTTAAAATAATTCAACCAATTTTGGTAAATCCTAGATGATCTATCATTCTTGTGAATTATCATTTTTCCTTTCACATATTACCTTATGTTCCTATTCCTCATACTTCTTATCTTGAATATTCATTTAAATTTATCCTAACTCGAAATCCTATTATAATTTCAGTGGATAAACTATCGCTCTACCTATAAGGCCTACAAGAAAAGACCCACACCAAACTAGTGATTTGACCCTATTTCATCTTTTCTACTTCTACCTTACACTTGGGTAGAAATGTTGGTTGGATTACTTTCCTAAATATTTGCAATACCTAACTTTTAGGTCATAAAAAGTCTGCCTATTTTGAACCATTTGGACTTATAGTTTTCAGCAGACAATTATTTGAATAACTGTTCTAGTATTCGACCTCCTTTCTATGGTGGTTCCCAATTGAATTTCGCCTTGATGGATATACTCACAATAGATTTTCCTCCAAGAGAAATAGTCTTGACACACATATCTGTCACTTGGACTAACCTTCATAGTACTTTTTCCTGTCAATGGGTTCTAGTTAACCCCTATTTATTAATTAAACAATTTGAAGTACATACGACCAAACCTTTCTGCACACATAATAGTTTCAATGAACCTTACAGTAATGATTCTCTCATTTACCTTATAAGGTATTATTCTAACATGTAGAATTTCTTCAAACACTTCTTGGCAATTCTTGTTGGTGGATCCTCATCTACGATCCTCAGATAAATCTTCTTCTATTTGCCTATACACTAGGCAGTATTGACATATCATCTCCCATGTCTAATTTTTGCTGGGTTAACACCCAAGTGCCCTACTGGATCCCATGACTACTATTTTGGAGGACTATTCCCAATTATACTACATTTTCCTTGTTCGATAGATTCCTCAAAGTTCGCTTGCTAACTATAGCTTACTAACACTAGTATTTTTTCTAACCTTTTTTTCATATTCGTGATTTTCCATAATTACTGTCTTGGCGATCTAACCCATGTTAAATGTCCCAATAGACTACCCCATATTTAATGTCTCGACGGATTACACATGTTGCCATACCCTAGCTACGGTCTTACTCATTAGCCTTCATGTTTAATGTACTAGTAAACTTCCCTGTGTTTACTATCCTAGCAGACTGCCCCATTTTTAATGTCCCGACGGACTTTCTATGCTACCACAGTCGAGCTATGGTCTTACGATATACCCCATGTATAAAATCCTAGAGAAATATCCCATTTTTAGTGTCTAGAAGGACCTTCTATGTTTCCATGTTCGAGCAATGGTCTTACACATTATTCCCTATGTTTAATGTCTTGATAGACTCCATTGGTAGCTATAGTCGAGCTATGGTCTTATACCTTAAACCTCTTTAAGATGTCACCTCGAAAGACCTTACCACTTCATAGTGTTGCCCCATAGAGGCTACTGATCGCCATCGTAGTGTTACTCTATAGAACCTATTTACTGTCGTTATAGTGTCACCCCGAAGGGCCAGTCGATATCATTACATTTTCACATTTAACCTTAATGCTCAAACATTGTAGTGTCCCTTCTACAAGGCACTCAATAAGCTTCATACATTGTGGTTTGCACCCAGCAACACCGTATAGAGGGATCTGACAGAAATTCCATTTTCCAATCCATCCGCCCATATCTCCATTTCGCCATTTCTAACCTTGATGCTCGAACACTGCAGTGTCCCCTCCACAAGGCCCGAAGCTTCACACATCACGGTTTGCACCCAACAACACCGTATGGCAGTATAAAGGAACAACATTTCCCAAATCCTAGCTTCATCTAACCCGCCAATAATTTCCTCTCCATACTCCACCATCGCAAGGATGCAATACAATCAATTCATAAACATACTATCATGTAATACGCTACTTTTTAAGCATAAAATCATAACAATTTCATTCATACTAACACACTTGCGAATATTTATATACTTACTCAACCTTATGCATAACAAGCATTCTAAAAAAGAAAATATCATACATCATCGCAGACTCTTACAGAACTTGACATAGATTCATACCAACCAAAAAATATTCCTGGGAATGGTGTATGGAAACTTACCTGATGCTTCTTTGCCTCATGAACTTAGCTTTTTTGAACTCTAGAGCTTCCATTCTCCTGGTAGCTGAGCATTACCACAAGGATCATAAGTTAAACTCAACATCTTAGCTTAAAAATCAGTGCAAAACCCTAAAAAGGTTTTAAAAATTCCTAACTTTATTTCTTTTAATCTTACGTACACAAAAAGACTTAGACCCTTACCAGCTTACTGGATTCTCTACTTTTCAAACTCAAACCTCGTGATCACCACTCCATTCAAAGCTTTCATAACTATATCTTCTTCGGAGCAACCAATGAAGAAGATGAAGAAGAGAAGAAGATGAAACAGATTTGAGAAGAATTCTCCCTAGGAAGTCATTTCCTAGCTATTTATAGCCCTTCACGCTTGAATAACAACCTCATAGAAACCATCCATTGGTAATTATTTTGTCTCCCACTAAGGAACTAGTTGATTTTAATCCTACTGAACCAGAATTGGACCATAACCATGTCCAGTTCAGTTACTAAATTTTCCCAATTTTTTAATAGAGGTCACCCTGAAGGACCTATCAATAACTGCCATCACGGTGTCACTCTGTAGAGTCGATAGACTGTCCTCATGGTGCCGCTCTAGCTAGCCACTAGATACTATTCACGGTGCTAATCCCCATTTCAGTCTGCCCATTCCTCCATTACGCCAATTTTTCTTATCTTCAACTAACTCACCAATATAATTCCCTCCTTACTCCACATGCAATAATCATGTATATCACTCAAGTCATTACACTTATTACTATATCATATAGTACACCGTTGATTATTTAGTCAATACATTTAAAATCTTGTATACATAGTTACATGGTATTATTCTTACTCGGCATGCTTATTTACCATTTCCATACACAACAATAGTTTTAGACAAAATCAAACACAGATCATTCAAGTAGTGCATTATCAATGATCACCCAGGGGCAGAGCATAGAAACTCACCTGAACTCCTTCTTCCTCATCAGCTTAACTTTTCCAAATGCTAGAGCCTCTACCATCTTGGAAGCTAAGCATGACAACATATATCGATTAAATTGAAGGCATTTAACCCTTTAAAACCCAAAACCCAGTTTACAAAATCTTGTTAGAAAATCCTTACTCTTACTCTTCTCCTAATCCATAAGTATATAAAGATAGAAAAACTTATCGGATTCTCAAATTCTCTACTTCCATACTTCAAATCTCACGGCCACTGCTTCATGCAGAATTCCTCTAAATTTTCCTCTTCTTCGGAACAACCGAAGAAGACTATGCAGATGAGAGGAAATTGTAAACAAAATTGGGAGAAATTCCTTTAGCAGGATTATCCCTTTTCACCTAAATATATAACTGCTCTACATGGTCTCCAAATCTCTATTAGCCATTCACTGGCAATCATTATGTCTCCCACCATGGAATTAACCGGTTCCATCTTAACCAAAATAGAATTGAAACCCAACTAATTTCCTATCAACCACTAAAAACTTCTAAATTTCCTAGAAAAGCCTGCCAATTTCTATTTCTATTCAATAACTCCACGTCTCTTCTTTAAATTTGGGTCCTTAGGAGAATCGGGTGTGTGACATTCTTTTATCCATGCTTTGAACTCTAATATAGTATTTACAAGTATAAGCAATTCATGAGTATTTGTGCAACTATGAGTGAGATTTTCTCTAGTACTCATACTATTTGATTTATTTCAATTTATTCATTCTTCACTCCCATGGCTTTTAATTATTCTATGCTTTTATCACACTCTACTTTAACCCTCACAATGCTTTTGTTCACTCATTAATTTTCATTTTTAAGCATTTACTTGTATGGTTTTTATACTTATTATACTATACCATTTTAATAACCATGGATTCAGTAACTAAGTGATCGAATTTAAACAAATTACAATTCAAACAAACATATATGCCTACTCATGTCTACCTTTATCATTTTGTACGTTTAACTTTTTTTCCTATTTACAGGTTAGCTAATTGAATAAACTAGTCCAAATGCAAACAACCTAAAATTGTCTATTCTCATGCTAGATTTATAGTTTATACAAACATCCTATTCGTATACTCCTAACCAATCACTTGTATTTTACAAGCTCGAGCACAAATAATTACACAAGAAAAGAAAAAAATTCAGCTAAAAATTACAAAAAAAATAAACAAAATTCATAATTTTTTTTTTTAAAAATTTTTATGTTACCCCACACTTTATTTGGCACATTGTCTCTAATGTACGCCTAAAAAAACAAAAGAGAAGAGACTACCCATTTTTTTTGTGAAAGTACCGTAGTTAGCCGAGTTATCCTCCTCTTGCTTCTTTAGCTTAAAATTGTAGTGTCACCTAAGGTGGGGTTCCTACACACAAAGAAACGCATATTTTTTTTTGGTGTAATGAATAATTAAATAAAATAATTAAAAAATAAAAATAGATTTTTTTAAGACTCCCTCAAAGGTTGGCTAAGTCGTAATAATTGAACTCTTCAGTACGGTCGCCTTTGTCCGAAATGACCATATTCCCTTTCATGGGCTTCTGGACTGTACTTTCGAAATAAGGTGTCGAATGTTGGATGGATCGCACATAAGGATCCCCTTTTCCTTTGGTTGCGAACATGCACCACCACTTTGTGGTGGGACAAAGGAATCATCATCCACGGGAGTAGAATAGAATAGGGGTGGCTTTAGGGTGGTCCAGGTCATACCTTTCGACATAATGACTCACAATTGTCTTGAAGAATGCTATGCCCTGTGTAATATACTCGAGATAGGCTCGTATAATTTGGTCATCATCCATCAGAACTGTTGAATTCGCCTTCTTTAGGTGTACCCTTGGTGGTACGAGTTGTGGCTTCTTTATAGGTTCCGGGAGCTCGTGGTCTCGAGTGTATTCTCGATGTACCGCCACTTGTTCATTTCTCTCATCTACTCGACTTGCCTGTTGATTATAGAATTGCTCAAAAAGAACATCGTTTAAGACACCTTTCGATGGGTAGGTTGGTTCCTCTAGGTCTATCTTAATATCGACCCTCCTACACATCTTCATAATCAAATGTGGGTATGAAATCCCTCATGTGTGACCTCTAGCACATTACCTTATGTTGTGGAGGATTTGGCCCCCACATTGATCTTCTAACCCTGCAAAATAGCATACAAGGGAAAAGCACGATCAGAGGTAACTTAAGTGATGTACTGTGCAGGAAAATAATTGGCACAGATAAAATGCATCCATATTTTAATTTTTGGGATCATGATGGATTGTTGAAATCGGAAGAGATCTCTGGTCATTACTTTCCAAACCCAAGCACCCCGACCCTTAGATAAAAAATCAATTATTTAATGATAATTCACCTCTTCTTCTAATAAATTTTCATAAAATTTAGGGTTATAATGAGGTTTTTTATGAATAATTTTGATTTTTGTTGGAGAGGTATTTACGAAGGCATTCCTCACGAAGTCCTTGTGGTATTGTGCTTCAATAAAATTAGCATAAAATTCCTGTACAATCAAAATCACTGCCGGCTTAAAGGGTTGTCGGCAAAAAGTTTCCCACTTTATATGCTCGACTTTTGTAATTATAGGGTTGTGGAATAATTGTGTGGCGAAGTTAAATCCACTTTTTGAAATAAATGGTTTATCAAAGCTACCAAACCATTGGCCGCTTTGTCTGAGACAAACTGTATCCTTGGATCATTGGGAGCATCACACTCCACGGTTCTTCGAGATGCCATTATTTTCTAAGAAGCCATATGACCAATTTCACAATAATTTTCAAACAAAAACACTCACAATGTACTCGATTGGATCAAAATCTAAATGAAAATTCTAAGGGATTATACTTTAGATTGGTATTATCGTATTGTTGTTGAAACGATCAGATTATTATGCATTTCTCGTTGACAATCGTTGTAACATCTTGAAATAGGGCCTAGTCAGAATGGTGGTTTTGGGACCACAAATCTGACATCTAAATATTTACTTTATGATTATTATGAGGCCTAGAATATGAGTATATGTATGTGTTAAAGTTTCATGAAGAAATTCTTTGAGTAAGGTGTTCAATTGGAAATTAGGGACTAAATTCAATAAATTGAAAAACTTGAATTCTAGAAGCAATTTGTATGAAATTGCTTTGGGTTATGAATTAGAAGGTCTTGGAGAGCAAATTTCCCAAATTTTAAGTTTTTGGACAAAAATGGGCTTGATGGATGGAATTTTAAGGAAAGGGCTTAAGGGCATTTTGGTCATTTGGTATTTTAATGAAATAAAATGGGAAAAATGAACCAAAATCAGCCCATTCTCTTGCTTGTCCAGTCAAAATTTCAAGGGTTTCTATAGCTAGGGTTTTCAAGCATTCCAAGCTCAACAGTAAGTGCTCCCAATCCCCGTTTTTCATGCTCTTTGTATTTTTGAAATCCCAATAGCTTGATCTCTCCATTTCTACCCATATTTCATGCTAGGGTTCATGTTTAAAAATTTACCCATGCATGATTTGCTTGTATTTTGATGGATTATGGAGGAATATGAAAGATGAATGTGTATTAAACATCTTTTCCTAGTTGATTTTCATGAAAAACCCTTATAGGGACTATTTTGCAAAAGATGTAAATGTGTGGTAGAAATGAGAAAATAATGGAAAATGTGGGCTACCATAAGAAGGAAAAGTGTTCGGCTAGGCTTGGGTAAGATAGAAAGTGCATGTGTTTCATTATATGAGCCTAGGGACTAAATTGTAAAAACGTGAAAGGTTAGGGGCAAAACGATCATTTGGACCGGGGTAGATATTAAACTTGAAATGTATAATGTAGTGTATTAATGAGTTAAATTTTGTTGTTATAGACCCCGAGGATCAAATTCCGGAGGTCGATCGAGGTAAACGCAATGTTTCGGAATAACCGAAACACAACTCCGAAAAGAATACCAGGTAAGTTCGGATAACTTAAAGTAACCCCTAATATGCATAATTGATTGATTTATGAATGCATGATGATTGCATTTATTATTAGCATGAAATATTATAGAAATGCATATTTGATGGTAACATGTGAAAAATGTCTCGATGAGGTTGACAAAGGGAATTCGATGGATAAACCCTCATTGATATGTGTAAAGAGATCCTGCATGTGTTGCAATAAGGATTTAGCCCGGATGGGTAATCTGTGATCTCAAGTATGAAAAGTATCTAACCCGGATGGGTGTTCCTTGAATGATCAAGCCTCCCGAAGAATATATGTGCATTATGGAGGGTAGAGTTGTAACATCCTGATTTTCGGGTTTATTCGCGATTTTCAATATTTTGTAAAGATTTTTAAAATTTTGTATTTGGATGTGGAATTAGTATTTTGAGTAGGTAAATGGGCTTAAAGAAGGCCCATGAGTTGGCCAAAACCCAGTTGAATTTTTGGAATTTTAGACTTAGGAGTTAGGGGTTCTGGCTAAGTGGCCTTAAGTGGAGTGATGGGTAAATTGCATCACAAAAAGAGCCTTGGTTAAGTGGCAAGGGTGACGCCACTAGGCTCCTAGAAAAGTGGCGTGTGGAGCTTTGGGAAGGCAAGGGATCGATTCCTGTGTTGGCAAATAGATGCATTTATTTTTTAGTGCGGGAGGGGTAAGTGTTGGAGTTGGTGGATTACGCTAAAGGAGAGTTGGATCGGTTTAAATGCTTGGATTAAGGAGGGATAAGGGAGAGATTTAAGGGATTTGGATGAGGCTAGAGTTGGCCGAATTATGGGAATTGAAGAGGAAAAATCGGCGGGGGCTATGTTGTTAGTATTTCGGCACTTAGGGTATTGAGTGGTGCCGTTTTTCTTCTACTTTAACACCTTAGGGTTGTTTTTCCTCTCTTTTTCCTCTCTAGCGAAACTACCACCTCCCTATTCCTCTTCTTCTATTTTTCTTTCTTCTTCTTCAAAACTATTCATCATACCTGCTATTCATCAATACTTTTGCGAATCCATAAAAGCCAAAATCTCGTGATCATTGCTTGTGCCGATTTCTTCAAAGCCGAGTTCTCCTATGTTCTTTTGTTTTTATTAATTTGCAAGTATCTTTTCTTAATCCTAGATCTCGACCGCAATTCTACTTCAAGGTTGTAGCCCACATTATCATCTTCTTCATCATACAAAAGTCGAAAAACCATAGATTTGGGGCTTATAGCGAAACTTCAAGACTTTGGGGAATCGAGTTCACCGTCGTTTGATAGATAAATCTACACTAGATTGCGTGGAAATCAAGTGGGAGTAAGGGGTAAGTACGTATCATCTCGGATCTGTTCTTATTTTGCAAAGTTAAGAAAAGTCAAGTCCCTAAAATTAGGGAGGTGTCGATTTAGGCATATGGCTCTAAGAGTCTTTAAGCGATGTTTTCTTTGGTGACTAGAGTCTTCTTAAGCGTTGAATCTAAGGCGTGGTTCATTGGAGCAATCGGATTTGAGCTAACTATCGATTTTGGCAAAAGGTAAGGTTTCAAAGGTTTTAGGGATATGGTTCGATCATGGATAAGTAAGTTTTGGGGTTTAGTGATTATGGTTTGTAAATAAGAACTGTGCTAATAAATTGTAGGACATCGAAGGGATCTCGAAGCGGTCATCGCGAATCGGTGTGTACCGAACACCCTTTCTTAGTTCAATTCGGCAAAAGCGAAATTTGAAATTCGGCATTTCATGGTCATGTAAGTATGTGAATGCTCTCAAGTCATAGAGGAATTGTTAGATCTGGCACCGCAAGGTGGTAAGCACGTTCAGCGTGATGCTTTAGCGTATTTGGAAAAAGGGGCTTGATGGGCCAAAAGCCGGGCCCAATGGGCTTACGGACCTATATGGGTAAGAGATGGGCTAATTAGCTCGTTAGGTAGATGGTGGAATCAAATTGCATAAAACCGATAAAATTACTGAATTAGCTTGTACGATGGCGTAGATCACGAAATTACCCTAAAGAGTAAAATTACCAAATTACCCTAAAGAGCAAAATTACCGATATACCCCTAGGGTTTTAAGTTGGTGAAGCGCTTGATTGATTACTACTGTATTTTGCATGATATACATTTATTAATATCTCATTGCATGGGATTGGGGTATTAATGGAGGAAATCTTGAAAGTGGTTCATCCACGTCTTGGAGGCTTTGCCTCAATCGATCGAATTTGAGTGACGTTGTCGCAACTGTGGTGTGTAGAAGGGTGGGTGGGTTGAGATATTCCCACATGGTGTGTAGGGCTGGTGCAGGCGGTGTAGCGGTTGGTGGGTTGAGTAGTCTCCCGGATGGGCTTGCATTCATTGTTTGTTGATACTCATGTTCTTGAAGCGGGCCTATGGGCCATCTTGTTATGTAAAAGGGCTAAGGCCTTGCTCAGATTCGAAAAGGGCTTCACCTCTGTGTCTTGATATCTGAATAGGGCTTAGGCCCAATGGGCTCGAGCTGAATTGGGCTTTGGATGGGTTTCTGTATACACTGAGTTTTCCAAACTCACCCCCTTCCTCTTCCCTCCTTGCAAGTGAGCCCTAGTTGGTAGACTTGGAGTTGGGCGGGATTCAGAGTGGCCATGAAGATGGATTGCCAATTTTAAATAAGTTTAGCATTTAATTTGGATTATTTTATTTTTATTATGTTTAAAGTTGTAATAAGGCCGCTCTTTTTAATTATTTTTATTTTGGGGATTATTAAACTGGTTAGCACTAGGGTTCGTTTTATAAAAACTACTTGATTTTTAAAAGATCACGATGACGCATAAAGTTTCATAAAGTAAATGTTTTTCCAAGGAAATAAATATTTTAAACAAACGTTTTCAACTTAAACATTTTCTTAAGACGGACATAATCAAACGATTTTCTCAAAATTATACGAGATGTTAGAGTGTGGCAATGGTGGTGTGCATGTCTAGGATTGGATCCGGAAGAGCTTGGTACTTAGCGGTCGAGCGGACTCACCTCCTCTTTTCCGGTTTCCTACCGGTGCATGACTTCTATTCACTTTAACCTTGCCTTTAAAAGTGTCTTTACAACCCCAACTCACTTTTCCAAACTAAGTAATACGAATGTTTTGAATGCATCAATGTGGCGCATCGATCCGGTCATAACGTCCGGCCGGGTTTGGGGTGTTACATTTAGTGGTATCGAGCCTGGTTGCAACAACTCGGTACGTGGATCGGTCCGAAAATCTTTTCAAAAACTTGGGCCTAAGAAGGGTATTTTTAGAAATGGTAAGTTTTTGAAGATGTTCAAGTTTTTTTCTATTTGTTAAGCGGGTTAAATCAATCATTTTAAAATAAAAGTGTTTTCAAATAAAATCTTTTATTTTGGTAAACAAAAACATGGTATTTGAAATTTTAAATAGACTGATAAATGAGTGGCACACTGAATCCTCGGCACCAAGTCTGTAAGTATCTTTCTGCTCTATATATATCTTGATCTTGTCTTTGTAAATAATATCGTAGATAATCTTGAGCCTTAGAGATAGAGCTATTGATGATGTAGTATTAGGACTACAAGACTGGAACCATAGCTAAATTATGATTGCGCGAAATAACTTTAAAACTTTATCTGTTCATAAAACATTCGGTATTAAACAGTGAAACCAGTAAACTAATGTCATAAAATTCGTAATCAGATAAATCGTTATGAGTACAAGGGCTACTCGAGGAAGAGGCCGTGGTCGAGGCCGAGGTAGCACTCAAGCTGGATCGGCGTCATCTGAACACGTGCCAGCTGGCGGGGTACGTCCACCACCGATTAATGAAAATGGGCCGTATGACCGGGCTGCAGGGGATGACGCTTTGTCTCAGGCCATGTTGAGGGTTTTGGAAAGGGTGGCCGGAGCTAACGTCGGGCCCATGAATAGGGGGTCCATTTCTGAACGACTTCGGGCCAACGGATTTGAGATTTTAGGGCATATCTGGAGTGGCCCCAAATGTGGCCGAAATCTTGGTTGGAAGCCACAGGCGGATCATGGACGACACGGACCGCTCGGGAGAGCGAAGTTGAAAGGGCGATGTCGTTCTTTGCGGGATGAAGCGTGTCGATGGTGGATTCTTGTGAGAGAAGGTACCCCCGGTGAGAGGGTAACATGGGAGCTGTTCAAGCAGACCTTTAAGGCGAAATATGTTGGGGCTAGCTATGTAGATGCACGCAGAAAGGAGTTCTGAATCGACTCGAGGAAATAAGACCATTCTTGAATATGAGGCGGAGTTTCTACGATTGAGTCGGTATGCTAATGGCATCGTTTCCACTTGAATATGAGCGCAACAGACGTTTTGAGGATGGCCTTAGAGATGAGTTAAGGGTGCTCATAGATCCGCAGAGGGAGCGAGATTTCGCTGCACTGGTAGAGAAGGCTAAGATAGCCGAGGAAGTGAAGCAAACCGAACGGAGGAATCGTGATAAGGACCGGAATTGGTTCGGGAGGATCTTTGGACCGGTGGTCTTCAGAATCGAAATGTTAAGAGAGCTAGGATGGGGAACGGTTCGGCGATTCGGTGAACAGGTAGTACTAAGCTTGTGGAGATTGTGGCGAGAATGCATCAAGGAGAGTGCTGGAAGCGTTCTGGGGCTTGTTTTCGTTGTGGGTCTAAGGAGCATAGGATTAAGGATTGTCCTAGGAGGGCCACTCCAGCTCAAGTGGCCGAACAAGGGGCTGAGCGACCGGCTCAACCTGTGAGGGATGGACCACCGCTGCCAAGAGGTCGTGGACAAGGTCGCGGAGGTAATGGCCATGGACGTGGGGCACCCGACAGGGGTATTGGTAACGCAAATGCTCGTCAGCCAGCTTTGGTGTATCTTTGCTCGTCGTCGCATGAGGAGGGTGCCTTTTGATGTCATAACTGGTACGTTTTTTATCTATGGTGTACCTTATACTGCTCTGATTGATGTGGGATCAACCCATTCGTATGTGGCATATAACATTTCTGGGGCACTGGGCGTGCACTTCGAGGAGACTGTATGTGGGGTGTCTGTGATAAGTCCTTTAGGTCATTCGGTTAAGGTAGAGAAACTCTTCAAGGAGGTGCCTCTGGAGATTCAAGGCAAGGTTTTCTGTGGGGATTTGATGGAGTTACCGTTTGAAGAATTCGATCTGATCCTAGGGATGGATTGGTTGACCAAGCATAAGGCAACTTTGGATTGTGCAGCTAAGAGGATGGTGTTAAGAACTGTCAATGATGAAGAGGTTATGATCATTGGAGAACGAAGGATTACTTATCCAATGTAGTATCGGCGTTGAGGGTCGAGAAACCGATGCGCAAGGGATGCGAGGCATATCGGCTTTGGTAAGTCAAGTGGCGAGGATCGATGTGGAGACCATCGAATCTGTTAGGGAATTCAGGATGTTTTCCGGAAGAGCTTCTGGATTACCTCCCAATCGGAAGTTGAGTTTGGAATCGATTTGTTACGAGGATAGCTCGGTCTCTATTGCACCCTATAGGATGGCACCAAGGAGTTGGTGGAACCGAAGGCTCAAATTCAAGAGCTATTAGATAGAGGCTTCATTAGGCCTAGTGTGTCTCCTTGGGGAGCACCGGTCTGTTGTAAAGAAGAAGGACGAAACGATGCGCATGTGACCGATTATCGCCAGTTGAACAAAGCGGCGATTAAGAATAAGTATCCACTACCAAGGATTGATGATCATTCGATCAATTTAGGGAGCTTTGGTATTCTCCAAAATCGATCTTCGATTCGGATACCATCGCCTAAGGGTAAAAGAAGGGGATATTCATAAGACAGCATTTCGAACTCGATATGGACATTATGAGTTTGTGGTCATGCCGTTTGGGCTAACGAACGCACCTGTAGCTTTTATGGATTTGATGAATCGAGTATTCCAACCTTACTTGGATCAGTTTGTAGTCGTCTTTATCGACGATATCTTGGTATACTCTGAAACGGAGGCGAAGCATGATGAGCATCTCCGTATTGTGCTGCAAGTGTTAAGGGAAAATGAGCTCTATGCAAAATTTAGCAAGTGTGAATTCTGGTTGAGGGAGGTAACCTTCCTAGGACATGTGGTTTCTGCCGAGGGGATTAAAGTGGATCCTCGTAAAATTGAAGCGATTCTGGAATGGAAGCCACCTAGGTCAGTATTGGAAATTCGGAGTTTCCTAGGGTTGGCAGGTTACTACAGAAGGTTTGTGGAGGGTTTCTCGGTGATGGCGGTGCCCTTGACAAAACTCATAAGGAAAGGAGTACCATTTGTCTGGACCGAGAAACAGCAAAAAGCTTTTGATCGGTTGAAAAAGGTATTGACCGAAGCGCCAGTGTTGATTCAACCGGTGTCCGGGAAGGACTTCACCAGTATATAGCGATGCGTCGCATGTGGGGTTAGGTTGCGTCTTGATGCAAGAGGGCAAGGTGGTTGCTTATGCATCACGACAGCTTAAGGCTCATGAGGTGAATTACCCTACGCATGATTTGGAGCTAGCGGCGGTGATTTTTGCGTTAAAATTTGGAGACATTACTTATATGGGGAGAAGTGCATCATATACACAGATCATAAGAGCTTAAAGTATTTGTTGACTCAGAAGGAGTTGAACCTTAGGCAACGAAGGTGGGTGGAGTTGCTTAAAGACTACGACTGTTCGATAGAGTACCACCCAGGAAAGGCTAATGTGGTGGCGGATGCATTGAGTCGAAGGGTTGGTACGGATTTGAGAGCCTTGTTCGCACGATTAAGTCTATTCGATGATGGAAGCTTGTTGGCAGAACTGCAAGTAAGGCCTACTTGGACTGAACAGATTAAGGAAAAACAGTTGAAGGACGATTCATTAGCTCTTCGGTTCCAGCAAGTTAAGAGTGGTGAGAACGAGGATTTTGGGTTGAACAGTGAAGGAGTTCTGTGTTTTCGTGGAAGGGTTTGTATTCCAAAGGATCTGAATTGAGGCGATTAATTCTAAAAGAGGCTCATGGTGGACTCGTGCCATGCATCTGAAGGGAATAAGTTATACCGAGACTTGCGAGAGGTGTACTGGTGGCCCGGATTAAAACGAGAGGTGACTGAATTTGTTGGGAAATGTTTGATGTGCCAGCAGGTTAAGGCTGAGCACCAACTGCCGTCGGGATTACTGCAACCAGTGAAAATTCCACTATGGAAATGGGAAAGAGTAACAATGGACTTTGTGAGTGGGTTACCTTTGACACCCACCAAGAAAGATTCGGTGTGGGTAGTTGTGGATAGGTTAACAAAATCTGCTTATTTCATACCTGTTCGTACCGACTACTCACTACAAAAGTTGGCTAAGCTATATGTGGCGGAGGTAGTGCGACTGCATGGGGTGCCAGTGTCAATAATCTCTGATTGAGACCCTAGGTTTACGTCTCGATTTTGGCGGAAGTTGCAAGAAGCGTTGGGAACACGATTGGATTTTAGCACCGCTTTTCACCCACAGACAGATGGACAGTCAGAAAGGGTTATTCAGGTTCTGGAAGATATGTTGAGAGGTTGTATCATCGATTTTTGTGGAAGTTGGGAGGACTACTTACCATTGGCGGAGTTTGCGTACAATAACAGCTATCAAGCAAGTATTCAGATGGCACCATATGAAGCGCTTTATGGGCAAAGATGTCGTACGCCGACGTGTTGGACAGAGTTGGGTGAACGACGAGTGCTTGGACCGAAATTGGTGGCGCATAATCGAAAGCAAGGTTAAGGCGATAAGGGTCGGTTAAAGGAGGCGTCCAATAGGCGAAGTCGTATGCGGATTTGAAGCGCAAAGAGATTGAGTTATTTGTGGGGATATGGTTTTCTTGAAGGTATCCCTTGGAAGAAAATTTTGAGATTTGGTAAGAAGGGTAAGTGAGCCCACGGTTTATTGGGCCTTACCGAGTTGTTAGCGAGTTGGACCGATGGCTTATCAGCTAGAGTTGCCACGAAGCGCATCGTATCCACGACATTTTCATGTATCCATGTTGGCGGTATCGATCGACCCAACTCATATCATACCGATTCTTTGAAATTGAAGTACTGACCAGATTTAACCTTGAAGAGGAACTCGTGCAAATACTTGATCGTGACGTCAAGATGTTGAGAAGGAAATCAATTCCACTAGTGAAAGTACTTTGGAGAAACCATGGCAAGGAGGAAGCTACGGGAGGCGAAGAGGCTATGCAGCAACAATACCCTCAATCTGTTTCGATAAGGTAAAATTTCGAGGTCGAAATTTCTTTAAGGAGGGTAGAGTTGTAACATCCCGATTTTCGGGTTTATTCGCGATTTTCAATATTTTGTAAAGATTTTTAAAATTTTGTATTTGGATGTGGAATTAGTATTTTGAGTAGGTAAATGGGCTTATAGAAGGCCCATGAGTTGGCCAAAACCAGTTGAATTTTTGGAATTTTAGACTTAGGAGTTAGGGGTTCGGCTAAGTGGCCTTAAGTGGAGTGATGGGTAAATTGCATCACAAAAGAGCCTTGGTTAAGTGGCAAGGGTGACGCCACTAGGCTCCTAGAAAAGTGGCGTGTGGAGCTTTGGGAAGGCAAGGGATCGATTCCTGTGTTGGCAAATAGATGCATTTATTTTTTAGTGCGGGGGGGTAAGTGTTGGAGTTCGGTGGATTTCGCTAAAGGAGAGTTGGATCGGTTTAAATGCTTGGATTAAGGAGGGATAAGGGAGAGATTTAAGGATTTGGATGAGGCTAGGAGTTGGCGAATTATGGGAATTGAAGAGGGAAAAATTGGCGGGGGCTATGTTGTTAGTATTTGGCACTTAAGGTATTGAGTGGTGCCGTTTTTCTTCTGCTTTAACACCTTAGGGTTGTTTTTCCTCTCTTTTTCCTCTCTAGCCAAACTACCACCTCCCTATTCCTCTTCTTCTATTTTTCTTTCTTCTTCTTCAAAACTATTCATCATACCGCTATTCATCAATACTTTTGCGAATCCATAAAAGCCGAAATCTCGTGATCATTGCTTGTGCCGATTTCTTCAAAGCCGTGTTCTCCTATGTTCTTTTGTTTTATTAATTTGCAAGTATCTTTTCTTAATCCTAGATCTCGACCGCAATTCTACTTCAAGGTTGTAGCCCACATTATCATCTTCTTCATCATACAAAAGCCAAAAACCATAGATTTGGGGGCTTATAGCGAAACTTCAAGACTTTGGGGAATCGAGTTCTACCGTCATTTGATAGATAAATCTACACTAGATTGCGTGGAAATCAAGTGGGAGTAAGGGGTAAGTACGTATCATCTCGGATCTGTTCTTATTTTGCAAAGTTAAGAAAAGTCAAGTCCCTAAAATTAGGGAGGCTATCGATTTGGGCATATGGCTCTAAGAGTCTTTAAGCGATGTTTTCTTTCGGTGACTAGAGTCTTCTTAAGCGTTGAATCTAAGGCGTGGTTCATTGGAGCAATCGGATTTGAGCTAACTATCGATTTTGGCAAAAGGTAAGGTTTCAAAGGTTTTAGGGATATGGTTCGATCATGGATAAGTAAGTTTTGGGGTTTAGTGATTATGGTTTGTAAATAAGAACTGTGCTAATAAATTGTAGGACATCGAAGGGATCTCGGAAGCGATCGTCATGAATCGGTGTGTAGAACACCCTTTCTTAGTTCAATTAAGAAAAGCCGAAATGCCAAAATCGGCATTTCATGGTCATGTAAGTATGTGAATGCTCTCAAGTCATAGAGGAATTGTTAGATCTGGCACCGCAAGGTGGTAAGCACGTTCAGCGTGATGCTTTAGCGTATTTCGGAAAAAGGGCTTGATGGGCAAAAGCGGGCCCAATGGGCTTACTGGACCAATATGGGTAAGAGATGGGCTAATTAGCTTTGTTAGGTAGATGGTGGAATCAAATTGCATAAAACCGATAAAATTACTGAATTAGCTTGTGCGAGAGCGTAGATCACGAAATTACCCTAAAGAGCAAAATTACCGAAATTACCCCTAAAGAGCAAAATTACCGATATACCCCTAGGGTTTTAAGTTGGCTGAACTGCTTGATTGATTACTACTGTATTTTGCATGATATACATTTATTAATATCTGTTGCATGGGATTGGGGTATTAATGGAGGAAGTACTGAAAGTGGTTCATCCACGTACTGGAGGCTTTGCCTCAACTGACTGAAATTTGAGCGTGCTTTGCAAACTGTGGTGTGTGAAGGGCTGGGTGGGTTGAGATATTCCCCACATGGTGTGTAGGGCTGGTACGGGGCAGTGTAGCGGTTGGTGGGTTGAGTAGTCTCCCCAGATGGGCTTGCATTCATTGTTTCTGTTGATACTCATGTTACTGAACTGGGCCTATGGGCCACACTGTTATGTAAAAGGGGCTAAGGCCTTGCTACTGTATTCTGAAAAGGGCTTCGGCCTACTGTGTACTGTTATCTGAATAGGGCTTAGGCCCAATGGGCTCGAGCTGAATTGGGCTTTGGATGGGTTTCTGTATACACTGAGTTTTCCAAACTCACCCCCTTCCTCTTCCCTCCTTGCAGGTGAGCCCTAGTTGGTGGACTTGGAGCTGGGCGGGATTCAGAGTGGCCATGAAGATGGATTGCCAATTTTAAATAAGTTTAGCATTTAATTTGGATTATTTTATTTTTATTATGTTTAAAGTTGTAATAAGGCCGCTCTTTTTAATTATTTTTATTTTGGGGATTATTAAACTGGTTAGCACTAGGGTTCGTTTTATAAAAACTACTTGATTTTTAAAAGATCACGATGACGCGCAAAGTTTCCGCAAAGTAAATGTTTTTCCAAGGAAATAAATATTTTAAACAAACGTTTTCAACTTAAACATTTTCTTAAGACGGACATAATCAAACGATTTTCTCAAAATTATACGAGATGTTAGAGTGTGGCAATGGTGGTGTGCATGTCTAGGATTGGATCCGGAAGAGCTTGGTACTTAGCGGTCCGATGGACTCACCTCCTCTTTTTCCGGTTTCCTACCGGTGCATGACTTCTATTCACTTTAACCTGCCTTTAAAAGTGTCTTTACAACCCCAACTCGGCTTTTCCAAACTAAGTAATGAGAATGTTTTGAACGCATCAATGTGGCGATCGATCCGGTCATAACGTCCGGCCGGGTTTGGGTGTTACATCTTCTTCATTGTCAAGACCGCCTTTAAGGTAGACTTTACCTACTTCATAGTTTCCATGATTCATCTAGCCCTTTTAGCATAAATAGCACAATTTATGATAGTGATTAACCATTCCATACCATATGATTATAACATTATGCTCAAAACATATATAAGCCATTTTCGCATGGCTATCCAAAATTATACAAATCCAAAGGGGTCCATGACCCACAACAAAAAAAGGGTAGTCCTATACATGCCATTTCAAGTTCAACCAAAATAGTATACCAAGAAGAAGCTTTGATAGTGTGGGCGACTTCGACTTCAAAATCCCGAGTCCGATAGCTGAAGAACCAAAATCTATAAAACAGAGAATCAAAGAAACGGAGTAAGCATTTAATGCTTAGTAAGTTTGAGTCATGAATTTAGACACAACCAAAGTATAGCATTCATGTAGCTAAACAGATAATTTCATATGCACAAATTCTCAATATCATACTTACTTCACATTACCAACCCTTATATTCATACACAAAGATCAACTTAGCCAAAGGCCTAGAGCTCATTTATCAACCGGCGAATACTTATTTGTAAGGGCTCGACTAATTCAAAGCACATCTGAAACATACCTCATTGTTGGGATTTCACAAGCGTATTAACGAAATTTTTACAGCAAGATCATTCATTCCCGAATCACGTACCTTGAGTTTAACCAGATATAGCTACTGTTCAAATGCCTTGGGACATAGCCCGGTTATAGTAACTCGCACAAATGCCTTGGGACTTAACCCGGATTTAGTAACTCGCACAAATGCCCTTGGATCTTAGTCCGGATTTAGTAACTTCATACGAATGCCTTGGATCTTAGTCCGGATATAGTCACTTAGCACAAAGCCTTGGGACTTAGCCGGACATCATTGAATAACCATGCACATTTATCAATAAATCATGACACATTCAGTATTTCATTTTCATTAGCAAAACTCAAACACAAGGCACTTATCACACTTGCAATTTCGCTCAATAGCCACACACAAAGAGCATGATTTTGATTTGCTTAAAACATGATCTAATCAAATCATAATCTAAGTTCCATTACTCGAAAACTTACCTCGGATGTGGTCGAACGTTTTCGGCGGCTACTCGATAACTTTTTCCTTTCCCTTATCCAACTGTGGTCCTCTAAGCTCTTGAGCTAATTCAAACAAAGTTAACTTATTAAAGTCTCGTTATGCTAGCTTATGGCCGAATATGACAAGGAGTTTGATAGGTCATATGGCCACCTTCTAGCTCAACTACACAATGGTCATATGCATTTTTAATCACATCAAGCAATTTAATACAATTCATTCGAACATCAAAAAGGAAACCTCAAGGTACTTAGCCCATATATACTTTAGGCATTAGAGTCACATATATATATATATATATGGAATCCCGAATCAAACTCAACATTTTAGCTAATATTTCCCCCTTGGCCGAATTTTTCTAAGCCAAGATAAAAGCATCAATATGCTTGCCTCTAACCGGATACATGCAACCCCAATCTTCTTCCTATGGCCGAATATGCATGTCTATGTTGAGGCCGATTATATACTTAATACCACACATAAATGGCATACATTTTACTAACGAACGCATTACATATTATAACTCAATACGCATCCATCATTTACTCCATAACCGAAACACCATCATATGTAAATATATACCTTGAGATAATATATAGGTCATACCAATACATCGTGTGCAATCATATATATATATATATGTGCAAGAGCCGAATCACAAAGTTGATTATAACCAAATATAAACATATATCCAAAACATAAATCTTACCTACCATGCAATAAGCATAAGTCATACTTATGGATATATCATGGCCGATACTTCCAACAACACCAAATAAAAAATATACTTCATGGATCTAAGGTAGAACCAAGAAAGGAACTCATAATCATCAAGATGTAAGCAAACTACCATTGTTCATCTAGATTTAGCATGAAACACGACCATCACCTTTATTAATCTCTATAGCCGAAAACCTTACTTATTCCAAAATCACAATTTCAACATGGGTTTACAAAAATCACTTGATATCAACTAAAATTTCAAGAGCTAGTACAATCTTCCTTACCTTAATAATGACCTAAGATGACCGATTGCTTCACTCCTTTCTTCCTCCTTTCAATTCGGCCAAGAAAAACCAAAGAACACAACTTGTTTTTTTTCTCCCTTCCTTAGAACATTCGGCCAAGAGCTATGAAGAAAGATGGACACTTTTTTTTTTGTTTTCTTTCTTACACTCACGGCAATGGGGAGGGGGAGAAACAATCTCTCCATTCTTTTCCTTTTTCCATTTCTTTATTACCCATACTCATTATTTAATTGTTCCTAACATACATCACTACATAACATGTTTGTGACATGTTTCCACTCATAGCATGGCCGACCCTTAGCTCAAATATTGGGCAATTTGACATGCAAACCCACCATTTCTATAACATGCATTATTAAGCCACTTTACATTTGCCTAGCACATTTCTAATTTTTCTCACATAAGTCCTATGTACTCCATTCACATGCAATTAACTAAATCGAAGCTTAAAAATTTTCAGGCATTCATATTCACATATTTTAAACAATAAATATCACATTCAAATAATTTGGTGACTCGGTTTAGCGGTCCCGAAACCGCTTTCCGACTAGGGTCACTTTAAGGCTGTCACATTTCATGATTTAAATATAGATGTATGCTAATTACTCAGTAAGTTTACTTTCCAGTTATTCGAGCTTACTAAGCATGTAAATGCTTACCCCTTTCTTTTTCCCTGTCTCACAGAGCTCGAGGACTCGAAAGGATTGGAAGACAATTGGAGAGTCAACACACTATCCATTAGACAAGCTTTGGTATAAAGACTTTGTTTGTTTTGTTCAATGGCATGTATAGTATTTTTGTGTATTTTGTTATATGTCTCATTTGATTTTCCAAATGAAGGCATGTAAGAATATGTTTATCTCTTTGTATATGGCCACAAAAATTGGCTTAATTGAAGTAGGCTATGACCTACGAATTTATGCATGGTTTTATTTACAAGTGATGGGTCGTTACCAATTGGCAATGAGTCACATGAACGAGCCAACTTTGGATGAATTAAAGTGACATGGGAACCCATAAACACTATATGAGAAATAACCTATTATGTGTGAAGCCAATGATATGAGGTTTCCATACATCCAGTTTAATCAAGACTATTTACAAGTGTATAATTGTATTCTACTTTGAATTTGGTAACCACTAAGCACAAGTAGTAGAAAGGGGTGACTAAAGGCTTGGAAAAGAGCCTATTGGAGTCCACATGGTCAGACACACGGGCATGTGTCTAGGCCGTGTGTGACACATGGTTCCCTCCTATGGGCGTGTGTTATAGCCGTGTGTCCCCTGCACTTAAAATTTTAGCTCAAAGTTGTACACGGGTAAGCCACATGGGCGTGCACCATGGCCGTGTTTGAAAGACAGTGTCGTCCACGGGCATGCAGCACGGGTGTGTGCCATGGCCGTGTTGATAAGTCAGTGTTGCCCACGACTGAAGGGCATGGGCATACCCCAAGTCACATAGGCGTGTGAGTCCACATGGCCCACCCACACGGGCGTGTGACACTTTATGATAAGGAAAAATTTCCTAAGGAGCCCAAGGTTTATCGAATGTACCCGAATTTGTCCCGCACTGCCTCTAAGAATGTTATAGGCCTCGAAGGCCTATATAAGAGATAAGTTGTTCATGGATGAAAAGCTTAAAATTTGAGTAAAACTTGGTGACCCAATTTTGTACGTTCCAAAATATAAAGTCCTGGTAATGCCTCGAACCCTATCCCGATATCGGGTACGGGTGAGGGGTATTACAATCGTGGTTCCTTGCTAGAGAAGCAGTTCACTATTACTCAAAGGGGATTTCAATGATTTAATCAGAGTTTTAAATAAAATAGGAATGAAGATAATGGAAATAAAATAGGAATGAAGATAATGGAAATAAAAGAATAATTCATAAGAAACAAAGAAAAACTAAGGGAGTAGAGGTGTTAAGGTCGTACAGACAGAAAGCGACGGTAGGGATGGGAGAAAAATTATTAGAAGGGGCTGTTGGGATAGGGCTCGTTGTGACATGGCCCTTATAATTGTCACCTTATCATAACGTGGAGCTTCGGCTTGTCACGACTTTGTGTAGCCATTACAAGTTCCAAGGTCATTATGTCACGGCTTGTCTCGACATCGGTGTGGCTCATCTTGACGCTAAAGAGTTGTCCCTGCTTTTGTTGGGGTGGATCATTGCAGAGTCGGCGAGGTCGCATTGGGACATGGCTAGCTCATCAAGACGACGTGATGTTCCTTGTCGAGACATCACTTACTGTGTTGAACCTTTTGGTTTGCAAATATTTCAACATTTTCAACTCTTTGCTTCCCCCACTTTTCGAACTCCTCAACCACTGGAAAAACACATAAAAGCACCTAATTTAAGATTAAAAATGAAGTAAAGAAATAAAAAAAAAATACAAAAATTAAAATCAACAAAAATTTAAAAGAGAAGTCATTTTTCAGAGTCAGGACGATCTGTATCGCCATCGTAGAAGAACTTTTAGCTAGACCTCGACACTTTGTTCCATCATTTTTCTTCCATTGAAAGATGTAAACCAACGCTGTTGGTCGGTTCAATTGATGTTTCCTTATTTTCATTCGACATGACATCTATATTATGATCCATTTAACCTCAAATTCGAGCCAACCCCATAACATGTATCGAGGTATTACTACTTGGTGCATTTTTACCTCTATGTCAGTTGAGGCTTTGTTAGCCTGATCTTTAATTTCATCATCGAATGAGAACAAGATGAACCCATCGACTTCTTTGGTGCGAATTTCCCCAACTATGGCTAGAAAGTGTATTGGCTCATCTACGTTTTCATTCGAAATTGGTTCAAGCTCAATGTTAGTTGTCAATGCTACCACTACATCTGTTGCTTTATCTAGCACTATGTCAATTGGATCAAAGATACCCTCGACCGTTTTTAACTTGTCTTCATGGTATCTAATTCCAAACTCTTGCCAACTTTTGTAATCTAATTTTGGATGGTTGACGGTGATATAGTGGTTCTCATAATCAAGATTGAAAATGTCATGTACAACCTCCATCGATTGAGTCATTGCTTCGTATCTTTTTTGGAGTAGCTCAATCATTAGTGACATTTTATCTGACATAACCTCTAACTTGTAACACCCCTTACCCGTATCCGTCACCGGAACAGGGTACGAGGTATTAACAAATTATAGTATATACTATTAAACAAAACCCAACAAAAATATGGCGTGCAATTTGATCATTATAACATATGCCATTAACAATACAAACCAACTTCAAAGGCTTCGTACAAAATGATTAGTTTGATACTATAAGTAGTAATTTGAACCTAGACAATTATGACACGTAACAAAATAACTAAGTATGCTATACATGCCATATTTCAAAATGTTGAGTTCAGATACCAAAAGTATTGATAGTGCGGGCGGATCTTCTACGATCTCTGACTCCTGTGCTAGCTGGACGACACTATAAGACAAAGGAGAGAAAAGAAAGTAAGCTTATAGCTTAGTAAGTAAGTATATAAATAACAAATAAGAAATCTAATATGTTTACAACATAACTCAATTATATCATATTTTTAATTTTATTGTTTACTCCAATTTGATCAAGCTGTCCCTCCTGCATCATGATCACTAAATAAATCATAACTCAAGTTACAAAACTCAAAATTCAAATCCGTAAAATTTACCTAAATCTAGACTCATAAAACTTCTTACTAATTTTTTTCTAGAATTTTTGGTTCAGCAAATTAGTACAGTTTATTAGTTAAAGTTTCCCCTGTTACACAGCTTAACTGATCTGACCTCTGTTCATTACGAATTGAATTTATCTCAGTACAAAGTTAAAATAACCATGAAACCTATTTCATTTAAAACTAGACTCAATAAGGAATTTAGTCATATAAACTATATTTCTTAATTTTTTTTGTACAATTTTTAATGATTTTTAAAAGTTGAAACAGGGGATTACATAGTCATCCTGAGCAAGTCTCACACAATTGTAAATATCTCAAAATATAGAATTCCTTTGCTTTCTCTGTTTCTTTTATATGAAAATAGACTCATTAAGATTTAATTTAATCTCTCATTCAACCTCTAATTAAATTCCTTCTATTTTTGGTGAATTTTCAAAATTACATCACTGCTACTATCCAAAACAGTTTTAATGCTAATTTCATTCTTTCACACATTCTTTATACTAACCTCATTTTAACTTACATATATATATATACTACAAATCATTTTCATCACATTTCATACATCACAAGTGTAGGTCTATGACTACAATGTCACCACAAAACCATCCCGTTGAACAATTCGGAATAATCCTCGATACTTGATAGTTTCAGCACACAGCCCCACCATCATATCTCATTTAATTCGGCTCTCTTGTACACATGGTGAACACTTAGTACCACTCATGCGACCTAGCCGATTTATCTCGTAGCTCTCTTGTCTACATGGTGTCCTTCACTTGGAATCACTCATGCGACCTAGCTACATTTATCTCTCACATAGCTCTCTTGTCTACATGGGATACATCCCGTATCACACATGTGACCTAGCTACATTTATCTCTCACGTACCTCTCTTGTCTACATGGGATACATCCCGTATCACACATGTGACCTAGCTACTATATAGTATCTCGTAGCCTTCTTGTACACATGATGTGCACTCGGCACCATACATGTGACCTAGCTACGCCCTCTATTTTATTCGATTTTTCCAATGTTCAACCGGATCTCTCTCTATTATTTATTTCCATTCTTTCAATAGTCGATTTATACTTCAACATCACTAATATATATATATATATATATATATATATATAATAGGCTGAAATATAAAATGTAAATGAAATTAATGTATTATTTACATACAAACTTACCTCGGTGCAAAATATGAGAATTTTGCAATTTAGTCCAAAACTTTCTCCTTTCCCCGTTCAAGGTCGATTCCACGCCTTTCTTGATCTATAACAACATATTTAGCTCATTTAACACTCAAACTATTTATTTTAATCCAAAAACCACATTATACAAAAATTACATTTTTGCCCCCTAACTTTTACAAAATTACAATTTTGCCCCAAGGCTCGGAAATTTAATTTCAGCCCTTATTCTTATGTTTAATGAACTACTGATCATTTTTCTCTTCTATGGCAACATCAAATTCTCACTCTAACACATAGTTATGAACAATAGGTATTTTTATCGATTATGCCGTTTTGCTCGTTTTCGTTAAAAATCGCTCAGAAAAGCTCGTTCCCCTAACTTCAAACATTCATATTCTACCATCAAACAAAAAAATACATGCCTATCATTCATGGGTAAATTTTTAAACATAAACCTTAATTCGAACTAATGGTAGAAATAAGTAAACCGAGCTACGAGGATTTCAAAAATGTGAAGAACATTAAAAACGGGGCTTGAATTCACTTACTATGAAGCTTGAAAGTTGAAGAAACCCTAGCTATGGAGGAGAGCAATTTTGAAGAAACCCTAGCTATGGAGGAGAGCAATTTTCGGCAGCAACTAATGAAGATGATAATCAATTTTGTGTTATTTTTCCCATTTTATTTCATTTAATATACAAATGACCAAAATGCCCTTACTACTAAACTTTCAAAAAAATTCCCTCCATGTCCAACTTTTGTCCATAACTTAAGAATGGGTCAAATTGCTATTTAAGACCTCCTAATTAATATCCCAAAGCAATTTCATACTAAAAACTTCTAAAACACGAGTTTTACAATTTATTCGATTTAGTCCCTATTCTCAACTTAAGTGCGAAATGCACAGAATTTCATCACGAAATTTTCATGAAATCATGAAATCATATCATAAACCCCAAAATAATTATAAAACGATTATTTCTATCTCAAATTTGTGGTCACGAAACCACTATTCCGATTAGGCCCTAATTCGGGTTGTCACATAACCATTTAGATATAGACCACTTAATTGCTTCGCATGAAGATATCTCATGCAAATTACAAGAAAACTCATTTGATATTTGAGTATATCATCCTCTTGGTCATATGACTCATAAGGGGGTTTGTATGAATACTCATTTTCTCCATATCCGTTGTCATAATTCTATTGGTTCGTTAAGGCTTTGATCAATTGTCTTGATCTCTGATTGCTCACATGTTGCTCATACAAATGTCTATATATATCGTCATCCATAATTAAGTTCAATTCTCACAGAATTGAATATTCGGGCATATTGCATTCTCTGTTATAACTCCACTAGTTTGTTGCAACTCTGTTTGCCCAAATTGATGCTTCTTTACAATACATTTCATCATTGTACAATGCAACATCTCATGTTCCTCGTCCCAACTGCTATAATCATCAAATTCATCGTAAAATTCATCCATGATCAAATTAAATAGTTAACAAGGTAATTAAATAATATAAAAATAATAAAAATAATGAAAACAAAACTAATTAAAAAATACAACACTATCTAGCTAATTTTTCTTTCAACTAGTATTATTTTACCGAATAATCAATTCAACAAGAAATTTCACCATTGCAATCCCAATGGCGCTAACAACTGGGCCGCCACCAAACGTGCAAACGTTCTAGAAATACTACAGCAGAAAGATATGAAAATAAAGCAGCGGTGTTCGCAAGTATACTGGTCAAATTTAATATAGTTTTGTTTACAATGAAACAGTTTGAAAGTATTTCGAGGATCGTAACCAATGGATTACAGATTGAAGAAATTTATTATTACTTTCATAGTTTCATAGTTTCTTCCGGCTTCTACGTAGCCTCTTTTGTACCATGATGATGTCATATTACTTTCACTAGTGCCACCTATTTGTTCCTAAACTTTTTTTATTTCTCGAGCTAAAATCTTAACCAGTTCTTTACTATATGTCAAATCAGACTGCAACTCAATTTTGTCCAGAGCTAACCTATGAGAAGGATTAGATCTATACTTTCGTAGCATCAATACATGAAAAACATTGTGAATCTTGTCTAATTTCGGAGGTAGAGCTAGTTGATATGTTATAGTTCCAATTCTTTCAAGTATCTTTTATGGCCCAATAAACCTCGGATTAAGCTTTCCTTTCTTACTGAAAAGTAAAACCTTTTTCCAAGGTAATACTTTCAGAAAGACTCTATCATTGATCTTAAAATCAATGTCTTTTCTTTTCAAGTAAGTACAGGACATTTGCTGATCGAAAAAACTTTCAAGTAGTCCTGAATAGCTCAAACTTTCTCTTCTATTTGATGTATCAAATCAGTTCTTGCTAGCTTTCTTTCACTTAAATTTGACCAACATTAAGGAGTTTGACATTTACAAACATATAAAGCCTCGTAAAGTGCCATTTTAATGCACGACTTATAACTATTTTTGTAAGCAAACTCAACTAATGGTAGGAATCTTTCCTAACTACTTTCAAATTCAATCACACAACAACGCAACAAATCTTTGAGTATCTGAATCACTCGCTCCGATTGTCCATCGATCTAAGGATGAAACGCCGTACTGAAATTTAACTTAGTGCCTAAAGCTTCGTGTAACTTACACCAAAATCTAGAGGTATAAATTTCAGAGATATATATTTCAACCAATTTCTCAAGTGAATAGTCAGTTCTAACAGGAATGAAGTGAGCCGATTTAGTCAATCTGTCAACTATTACCCAAACTGCATCTTTCTTTTTGAATGGTAACAACAAACTTGATACAAAATCCATAGTCATTCGCTCCCAATTTCACTCAGAAAAAATATAATTCGTAGTAAAAATGATGAAACCTGATGTTCTACTTTAACCTGCTGAAAAACTAAACATTTAACCACATTTTTAGTGATCTCTCTTTTCATACTTGGCCACCAGTACAATGGTTTCAAGTAATTATGTATCTTAGTATTTCTCAGATGTATCGTTGATCGCCTCTGGATGTACTAATGTCTAGAGTGTGAATATTGTAGCAACAGATATGTATATGAGGTGGTATCAGCAAGTATACAGGTCCGGTTGTAATATAGTTACAACGAAGTATGTGAGTACTCCGAGGATCGTACCTAAAGGAGGCTAGTGCTAGATCAACTTTAACCTAAATACCAAAAGATCTAATTAGTACTCAAAATACGTTATAGTACGAAAGTTAAAATAAAAGGGATTTTTAAGATTTTCATAATAATAAAAGATATAAAATAAAGTAATAGATATCAAGAGATTAAAAAGTAGAATTAATCAAATCTAGTTATGGATGATCAGCTCGTTTCAATAATCTTTATTAACTGTTGCTTTGGGTTCCTCGTCAATCAACTAGTTGATATCCGAGTAGGATCTTTCAATCTTCCACTAAAATAATAAGTCAACAAGGACTACTTATCTTCCAACCTCATAATCCAAAATGGCTTTGTAACATCTCGAATTAGGGCATAGTCGGAACAGTGGTTTCGAGACCACAAATTTAAAATAGAAATAATTATTTTATGATTGTTTGATGATCTATGATATGTTTGAATGCTTGTGTAAAGGTTTCATGAAGAAATTTATTGGATAAAGTGTCCAATTTGACATTAGGGACTAAATTGCAAAAGATGCAAAATATGAGTTCTAGAAGCTTTTAGCATGAAATTGAATTGGTTTTAATAATTAGAGGTCCTTAAATGGTAATTTGACCAAGTTTTAAAATTTTGGACAAAAATAGGCTTAGGTAGGTGAAATTTCAAAGAAAGGCATTAAAGGTATTTTGGTAATTGGGTAATTAAATGGACTAAAAGACAAAATAAAAGCCAAAATGTGTCCATATTTTCTTCCCCATGGCCATGTGAACCAAGAAGACACCATGGCTAGGGTTTTCAAGCTTCTAAGCTCGATAATAAGTGCATCTAAACCCCGTTTTTAAAGTTTTTTGCATTTTTGAAGTCCTTGTAACATGATCTACCCATTTCTAGCCATATTCTGAAGTAGGGTTCATGTTTAAAATTTTACCCATGTGTGACATGCATGTGTTTTGATTTTTAATGGAGGAATATGAAATATTGATGTGTGTTTAACATCTTTTACTAAGTGATTTTGCATGAAAATGCTTAAAAAGGACTAAATTGTAAAAGTGGTAAAAGGGGTAGTAGATTTGTGAAATAAACGAGAAATGTGGACTGCTATAAGTGTGAAAATGGTATAGCTAGGCTTGGGTAACAAAGAAAATGTATATATTTCATTATACGAGCCTAGAGGCTAAAGTGTAAATATGAGAAAGTTAAGGAATAGTAAATTTACCAAAGTGTAATCTTTGGACCGATTTGAATAATGTGAGTGTTAAATAAGTTATATTTGATTTGTTAGATCAAGGAAAATGAAATTTGGGCTTAGATCGGGAAAGATCGAGATTATGGGCTGAAATGGAATAAATAGCCGTTCTTGGATTCGAGGTAAGTTCGTGTGATAATAATACTACAATGTTATGTCTGAATTATAATTCCTTATTATGATTGCATAAATAGTATGATTGAATATATTGGAAAAGTTAATGGGATGGTGTATATGATGTGGAAATATGACATGGAAGAATATTACATGAAATGCAAGAAAATGATGATGCATGACAAGTGATATATGAAATATTTGATAGATGTTATGTGAATTTTTAAAAGCTTATTTGCTATTTGAGTTATGCCTTATTATGCCATGAATGGGCAATTAGTACTATGGATAGTGAGATTGACACTTCGAGTAAGTTCATTTGCAAATAATGCAACTTATACCATACTTTAAATGCTTTAATATTGCATGTATGGTAAGTTCATATGAGATGTTATGTCATATTTCTATTGCTTTGATATCAGGTGAATTTTAATGCTTTATTACCATTATGAGTGTGTTTGATTATTCCATAAGTATGTAATTGGTGCTATGAGTATTGAAATTGACATTACGAGCAAGCTCAATAGAAATGAGGTATCGAAGAAATCCCATTTGAACCTTAGGAATAGTTTAGGATACAAGTGACATGTCACTAGGAAATATGTGATCTGAACTCATTGAGTTGTGGTCTGAGTTCATGATCTATGTAATCTGAACTCATTGAGTTGTGGTCTGAGTTCATGATATATGTGACATCCGAACTCATTGAGTAGTGGTTTGAGTTCGTGATATAGTGACACATGTTTTGGCGTCCGGGTACTAGTCTCGTATATTTTATTGATGGCAAGGTAGTCTGGCATGTGTTGCGGATACTTGACAGCCTGCATGAGCAGACCCGTGAGTAGCTCGTAAACAAGCAATATGTGATCTGAGATATGGAGTAGTATTGGCTACATATAAGGCACTTAGGTGGAAACTTCTGATGTATCCGATAGTATTCTGAGTGTTCAACGGGTAGTCTAAAGAGAAGTTCAACGAGTAATCCAAAGATTATGTCAAAAAAATGACAAGGTATGATCATGTTGAAAGGGTACAGGTACGTACTTGAAACTCCTGAGCAATGAGCTTAATACGTGGAAAACATGTGGTAATGTTGCACATGAGAAGGTTATGATTATGAGACCTTAATGAGATGTGAATGAATGAATTATGATTATAGGACTTATTTGTACACTATCCTAATGATATGATTGCATTATGTTTAAGATACATGATGACCTCATGGTGAATTTTGTTTGAATGAATGATGAACATGAGGTATGATGAAAATTATGTGTTCATGAGCTATGACATGGGAAGGTAAATGTGTGATAAGAGTTTTGAATGGAAAATATGTAGATATACCCATAAGATACTTGTGATATATACTATGTTGTGATTACAATATTGATTTAAGTAAAGAAATGGCATGGAATGCTTATTATTTTCATACGAGCTTACTAAGCTTTAAAGCTTACTCCCTCCTTTCCATTTCTTTTAGTGTTGTCAAGTTGGCTTGGGGTTGGAGATCGTCGGAGGCAGCATCACACTATCAAGGTATCACCTTTAGGGTATTGATAAACATTTAGTGTCTTTGAGTAAGTGGCATATATAGGGACTTAGTTATTATGATATGAGTTCTTATGATTTAGCCAAATGTATCTATCGATTTATTGTATATGGCCAGGAGATGTAGCCTATATTGATTATGGTTTGTAAACCTATCTATCCAGGCTATGTTCTAATGCTTTGTGATACGATGAAGTAGTCATGCATATTTGCTATGAATGGTTAGTGTTATGACATATGTGCATGATGAATGCTTTATGACTAATCGAAATGGTCATAGCTAAGAAGTAATTGTGTGATATGGTAATAAGATGATGATGATTGAACATGAGTGTTTGATGATTAGGTTAGGATTAATTGGCAAGTTGAAAATCATGAATTAATGGTAAAAGTGGTAACACAATGGCAAGGCCAACGAATATGAATTGTTGTGCCTAGACTTGGTATCACATGAGTATGTGGTACATATGAATGATGACATGCTAATGCTAAGAATGTGTCTTAAGAGAGGATGCTTAATCATTAAATTGATGTTGTAATATGTGTCTTTGATGTGTATAAATGTTTAAGGGATTAAGGATAACAAAAGGCTTGGAAAATAGCCTAAGTACTAGTCACACGGGCAGAGACACGGCCGTGTGTCTCAGCCAAGTGGAGGACACTGCCTGGAGACATGGGCATGTGAAGTCTGTAGCATTTTTACGAGAATTTAATTCGTCACACGGCCTAGCACACGGGCATGTGGCTTGGCCGTGTGGTTCAATTTGTTTTGCTGACGTCATAAACAAAGAGTTACACAGCTTGAGGACATGGGCCTGTCGAGGGCACACGGGCGTATGACCTTGTTTCATGTAAAAATTTTCTAAATGTTTACAAAACTTTCCAAAGTTCTCAGTTTAGTCTCAAACAGCTTTTAATGCATGTTTTGGGCTTCGTAGCCCCAAATAAGGAACGAAACACATGTTTTTGAATAGTTTTGAATATGAATGAAATTTTGTGGTCTGGCTTTACATGTTTGTGTACGTTTAAGTCTGGTAATGCTTCGTACCCTGTTCCAACGTCAGACACGGGTAAGGGGTGTTATAGGCTTGGGGTGAAGGTGTTTATGGATAAGCCATACCAATTATGGGTTAATTCCCACCTTCATGACTTCCTAGGTTGGTCAGGCCTATGGTCTAGGTTCTTCATTTCCCAAACAGTTGATCTTTTGGGTAGCTCTATGAAATACTTAACAAATCATACTTCCACTCACTAATTCCCCATAGAAGGATTAGTTCCTCATGATTTTCATAAACAATATAAAATTGATATAAAGAGTAAACATGCTAAATGAATTGATAGTATAGAGTTTAAGAAAAAGCCTGATTTGTATTAAGAATGAATGTAAATCCACAGAGTTTGATTATCTCCACAAACTAGATCTCTCGAGACAAAACAAAGAATAAACTAGAAGTAAATCTAAATCTAAGAAAAGAGTAAAACTAAACTGATTTTAAAAGAATAATTTTAGACTAAGTAATTGATGTGTATAGTGTGTGACAAATGAGCCTATTTATAAATTTTAGGTGGCTGTCGTCCTTAACCCTAGGTTAGCTGACGTTCTTGAGCTATAAGTTTGATTGTGCAGACCAAAATACCCTATGACTTGTGTTAATTCTCATCTAGAGTCCATGTCATGACACAACAGGACCTGTGTCGTGACATAAGAGTCAGTATACTCCTCTTAAGATGTCTTCAGGGGTTTGTCGCGACACCCTTAGGTTGTGTTGTGACACTCTCAGCATTGAAGGTTGTCTCGAGATTTCTCCATTCTACTCCCTATGTTGCGACATTGGTCATTCCGTATAGTGACATAGTGACCCGTGTCGATTTAGTACACTTTCTAATGGTCACCTACACACTTACAAAGTTCATTGGCTTACCCTTAGGCCTCATTCGACCTTTAAGGTCAATAAAAGACTCAATTTTCATATTTTATTATCTTAAGAAAAATTACAAAAACATAATTAAAACCTAATAAAAATACTTGCTTTCAATCTCCTAAAGTGAAAAAATTAGTTTAATCCGTCGCACCAAATTACGACAGATCAAACTCTCCCACACTTAAGTCTTTGCTTCTCCTCAAACAACACAAACTAAAATAAGAAATAGAAGAGACGAGCCTTTAGAAAATATAATACAAGTGTTGACTTTGGAGCACATGACTAGGCATTTCATATTCACGAATAATTTTAACATGATGAGTAATTGATTTACCACTTTTGAGCTCAAATGTCTAAGTTAAGTGCATTACAAAGTATACAAGCATTAAAGGCCTCACCTGTAGGAATCCATCAACAAATCATACAAGTAATTTGATTATCCTAATAGAATACAAATATTAGTTTATGCAATTGTTTAATAAAATGTCCATTTATGCATAAGGATATTTAGGTCGCATAGGACTTTTCAACTTGTAATGTTCTAAGGCTTAGGACATGTATGGAATTCAAAAATAGTAAGAATTAAAAGGGTTACAAATAGGAAAATAGTTTTGCACATCGTATTGATTCCTATTCTTCCTAGTTAGTGACCCTTATCCACTCACTGCCTTCTCTCGCCTTCATTGTTTCTCTATATAGGAAATCATAGAAAACATAATAATTATGGCTAGCTTATTTTCATAACGTTGTCACTTTCTTTCTTTTTTCAATTCCTCTCACTCACAAATGCTCGTTGCTTTTTAAGAACTATTTCTACTTGTATTGATTTTCTTTTTGATTTTTTTACAATTTTTAGGCTAACCTATAATTCCTATATCACACCAATATTCCCTATTTCACTACCCTCAATACTTATGGCCAGACATCTATAGTAATGCAATTCAGGACGAAAGAAAGAGGGCAAATACATATTAATGTTTTAGGCTTAGGTTTGGTAATAAGGTTCATCAAGAAGCATTTATAGGATCAAAAATTGGTACTAAAGGTGAATAAACATCGGTCAGCTTTTTGGCACTGGATGTGTTCCAAACAATGCCTTAGGTCATCCCTAAGTATCTCAATAACTACAAATTTAATCAGCAAAGCAAACTCAAATTCAACTATTTATCATTCATACTAGCATGCTTGTTTCCTTGTATTTTCTATATCATTTGGTACAATTAATTGCTTAATGCCTATTTATAGTGTAACACATAGAACTTAGTAGTCTAATAGTAAAAAAATTAAAATCACCTATCATTGTGACAAATTTATTTATAAACACAAGCAACATATGTACATGATTCTAACTAATCACTTGTATTTCTACAAGCTCAAGCATACAATTGATAAGAAAAATCAAAAGAAAAAACACAAAATTTAGACAAATTTTCTATGTTACCCCCATGCTTTAGATAATACATTTTCCTCAACATGTAACCCTTAAAAAGATAAGGAAAGAGTTACCCGATTGATCGTGATTGTTCCAACTACTAATGGTGGGTGCTTCCTCCTTTGATCTTATAAAGCTCAAATTGTTGTGTCTCCTTCCTATGGGGTTCCTACATAGAAGATTAAAACCAACACAAAACAAAACAACTAACCGTTTATTTCTATCCTACTCCTAAAAATAAATTAAAAATCATTCTTAAGTTTAATACAATCCAAAACAATAACTTCTAATCATCCTCCTTATCATCCATCTTAATATTCTGAGATAGTTTCAGCGACTGCTTGGTGGATGCCATAAGAACACCTTCTTTTTCACATAAGGCCGTCACTAAGTGGGGAAAGAACACTCCCACTTTTTGGCCACTAATACATCTCTTTTTGTTTTAATGGATCCACTTTCCAATACACACCTGCTTTTTCTACAAAATAGCATATAGTAAAACTGCTAGAAAGGTATTAACATTAGATACATTTAAAGCAGGGACTATTCATGTACACACAAATTGATTCCACATTTTGGCCTCTGGGAACATGATAACTTGATTGGAGGTTGGGATACTAGTACTTGGGCGGTATTTCCATTCACCCCTTCCCTCTGTTAAGTAATTTATAATATTGTCCATATTTATGTCTCTAAAGTATTCTAACTCGGTTTCATCGATAAAGTCTTGATCATAGAATGGAGCATTGTAATAATCAAAAATAATTTGAGGGGTTATTTTAATTTCTATCCCTGCACAGATACAATATGCCGTATATGGCTATTAGTATTTCTAGACTCCTGATCTCACAAAGATGTATAGAATTTTTGAACTATCGGGACCACATCGATATCTTTTGGGATCATCCAAAAATGTTCCCACCTATGTTACCAAACTAAAGGCCATATCTTCTTACAATTGATCATCGATGGATCAAATCCCCTCTTTTGAATGAATGTTTTCCCTTGAAGTTGATTAAAATAATTTTCAACATTTGAGTTCTCAAAACTAGAGGGATTTTGAGTTGTTGATGGCTCTGGTTCAATAGTTCATCTAACTTTTCTAGGAGGACTAAGAACTAAAGCAAAATATCAAACAAAGAAATTCAATAGAACAATAGAAGTCTAAGTTAGGGACCTTTAACCTTGTATAAGTTGTTGAATTTGTTTCGTGCAACGTCTATTATTCCCTTGAGTGTTCCCGACCTTTGTGGAACCAAGTATGATTAAGAAATAGAGATTTTAAATAAAAGAAGTAAAAATTGTGGTTTTAATGTTTAAGAGGTTTTAAGAGATTTTAGAGGGTTGAGAAATTAAGTCGTTAAGATATGTTTAGGAACGAGGGGTAATGTTTTTAGGTTAAAAATATGGCTAAAATAGGGTTTAAAGCCACCGGGCTGTGCATTTTGGGTCAGGTTACTTGCAAAAAATTACAACGACGTCGTGACATAGGGGTTCCATGTCACAACATCCCTGCCAGTATACTGATATCGAACACTAAGATTTTTGTGTCCTAACAGACCCTACAAATTAGAAAACTTGGTGAAACTATCTTCTATGTCGCGATGTAGAAGTTCCATTTCGCGACATTGATAACTTTTCTATTTAGGTTTGGAGGTGTATTGAGCATTTATGAATCATTTTCTATTTAGGAAACACTTTGTTTATATTTAGTAAGCATGTTGATTTTAGTGAATTTTGTTTTACCACGTAACTAACAAGGACTACTTCGACTATGATGAGTACAACTTTTACTTGTGATGTTCGATGATGAGCTTAAATTCTTCACTAAATCTAGAACATGTGATAGTGGATTAGCTAAATTTAGCTTAGGTAAGGTTGCTTGGAAATTAACTCCTAAAAGGGAGATGTCCTGAATTTAGATATATTTGGACTTTAGAAAATTTCTTTTAATAAACTTAGATATTCTTGTAGCTAAACTTAAAAAATAAATACCAAATCATTATTTTAAGAGATAACAATAGATACTCCAATACTTAGAATTGCCAAGTGAGTCAGCAACATTTTGTTTGCTCCATCATGCTAGTGGCTAGAAAAGCAAGTTTAAGCAAGAGTGTGAAATAAAGTAAAGAAAATTGGGGGCACTCCACTGTAGCAACATGCTAAGTAACTAAGGAGGTAGTTGTTTGCACTATCCATCTTCTAACTTTAGCTTCATGAGTGATTTTTATGCAAATTGCGACATGGTTGAGTACTCGGTAATTTAGTGTATGCTCCATCTTGATTATCGAGTCAAAGAATTGTGTGACATGCTAAAACCCTTGTTTCAAAAAAATCTAAAAAAATAAAATAAAATAAAATGTCATTTCAAAGCACCTTGAGTTTAGTTAAAAGATGAAATAAGTAAATTAGGAGATACTTGCTATAATAAAAGTTGCATGAGTACTTGGCCCAATATTTTCTACACTGTCTTTGCTGAATAAGCTTATGAAATTTGATCAAGTTTTTAGACATAGAAGATTGCTGAGAACTGAAGTACATGATGCTCTTTTGATGGTCTAATAGTACAAAGGTGATTATGTTGCTATGGGAATTCGTACATTCATTCATTCATGCATATATTGCTTGAGGACAAGCAATAACTTATGTTTGGAGCTGTGATAATTCTTGAAAAGAGTTATATTTCACGCTTTTAGACTTGGTTAATTGTCTATATTGAAGTGAATTTAGTTGCATTTAGGATATTATATTAGCATTTTTTAGGAAATTGCATTAAAAAGTTTGGACTGTGCTTAAATGTTATTGCATGTTACTTCTAATTGTTTGCGGGAATGATTTGTTTGTTAAGTGTTAGGTGTAGAATGAGGAAAAGAAGTAAAGGATTGAAGGTTTTTCGTGGAAAAAGATTGACAGTTTGCCAACACGAATGCTGTGGAAATGCTAGGAAGCAACCCAATCAACACTGAACCGTTATTAGCCCTGTTGTACGTATACCAAAAAAATCAACCTATAAAAGAGGAAAAATATTATGGGATCATGGGATAGTGGGCCAACTCTAAAGGAAGAGATATAAAGCCCAATATGAAAAAGAAAAAGTGGGGGACGGTTGAGGAGACAATTGAAAAAAAGACCCTTGGACGGGAGTAGAGGATAACGGTTGAGAATAAGGCAGAATCGTAGGGGAAAAGGACACAGTTCCTCTTGGCTACTATTAGATTGTGACATCGAAGCTGTAGGGCTGGATAGGTGAATGTTGTAATATCTCTAAATCGGGTCTAGTAATTTCAGGTATACTTTTCGAGTTCGAGTGTGGCTGGAATTTATGAGGTTTCTAATAATTTTAATATAATTTAGGAGATTAATTTCATCTAAAATTTATTAAAAATAATCCCAAAAATAAGAATATTTTTGGAAAATTAATTTCAAAGCAATTAAATAATTATTAGTGAAAACAATTAATTTGGATCGAAAAAGAATTTTAAAATGATTTTTATTGGGGGTTAATTTGAGTTAAATTTAAGTATTAATTAAATTAGTTTTAACTGTAAAATAAGGGAAATTTTGGAGTATTTATTTGGCAAATAAACCTTAAAATTCAAAATTTTGGAGGGAAATGTTTAAACGGTAAAACAAGGGAAATGTGGGAGTGACCATTAGGCAAAGTTTCCAATTTTTAAATTCTGGCGGGTTGTTTCAGTTTTAAAAACAATGCATCTAGCCTACTTTTCATATCATTTAATCAGATTAGAGAGCTATAAATTTTGTTCTCTTTCCATGGTTTTAAAGATCTATCATCAGAGAATAGATCCACCATTTTCCTCCTCAAAATATTCTCTTAATTCAGCCACACTTATTCTCAAAAGTAGCCAAAAATATTCTGAAATTTCTCAAGCTTCTTAAATCAAGATTTTCAATCAACAAATTTAGAGTGAATCAAAGGTATCCTAAACTTGTTTTTATGAAGATTAGAAATAGCTTTACATGATTTGAGAGTTAATTAAATGATTTTCTTATCAATGTCAACTTATTCAAAAGTTTAAGGTGTTTTAATGGTTGATCTTGAATTTTGAGAGGAAATCCACAAATCAATGGATGTTCCAACTCAAAATGGATCTATTAAAAGGTTTTTGGTTTTATTTGTCAAGATTAAACATGAATTATGAGGTAATTTGAAGAAATTCGAATTTCATCATCTTCTTGAATTAATTTTCTGGATTTTTTGAAATTGATTTAAATGTGAAATTAATGCTTAGTTTATGTGTATTTGGTTTAGTATTGATGTTTGGAAGTGATTAGGAGGGCTGGGGAGATCGATTTTTTGAGAAATTGAGTTTTAGACTGGATATTACAAATTCGGTAAGGTATCTTTGTGAGTGAATTTTGATTAGCATAGTTAATTAAAAATTGTGTTTAATATAGCTCTGGGAAGGTGGTAATGTCTACTTTACCTCTATTGAAGCTCCGAATCTTGAAGAGGATCGAGATACTCGGAATTGAAGCTCGAAATTGCCTAGTTGATCACTTGTTGTGATAGAATAAAATTGTGTGGTGAGTGTTTCTAAAGGCGATTTGGTAAATTGACCATCAATTATGTTTAATTAGTACCTTAATTAATGATTAAAATTAATTAATTATGGATAAATGGTTGATTTTGCAAGATTGGTATTAAATGTGCAAAAATTGAATTTGTATTAAAAATGGTAGGTGAGTTTTTGGGTAGTGTTGTGCTATTTAATTAAATTATTTTTAAAGGTGATTTTAAGCATGTGTACTAAAATTTTTGATCATGTTATGTTGGTATTACAATTGGTAACTGAATATGAGAAATTGAAGAATGAATTGCTTGATTTAATTGGATGTTAAATGCTATGCTACATGTTACATATAAACATGTTGTCACATTAAATTAAGCATAATAATGACTGATTTATATGCTATGTTTGAATGAATATATTGGCAACATGCATGGTGGATCCATTGGATATAGTTGGCATGCTATAAGATTTGTGGGTACTCACCTTTATTTGTGACATTGTGAGCATATGGCTCTAGGTGGACTGGTTTGTTTGGAGTAGATAAGGGAGTGTTGAGTATGATTCTCCGATTAATGGGTTATTTGAAGCGCTAGAAGGGAGCATGTGCTTCATCCTGCTCAACTCGGTGGACTTCATTTGATATTTTTGGGAGTTTGGAGATCCATTTATCCAATGTATGATCACTCGATTAAGCCATGAGAAATGAATGCCAATATATTTATGTGTGATTGTTGTTATATCAATTGATAATTGAAAGCGATGAATAATTGATTTTTGGAACTGAAAATGCTTATGAAAATTAAATTGACATGTTTAATTATTTTTGCTGACAATTGGTGAAATATTGGTTGTGAATTAAGCATGCATTAGATGTTAATTTACTTGTTTTTATTAACATTCACTGAGCTTTTTAAAGCTCAAAAACCCTTACATTCGTGCAGATAATCGTAGGGATTGAGGAGTTGAGGAGCCGAGTAAAAGAGTTCTAAGAAATTTAGGCTTGGTAATGACTTTATTACATGTTTTAGAGACTGTAAGTAGGCATTGTGGAACGCCCAGGAATTAGTTGGTTTTGGTTGTAAATGGACTTTGGACATTTATTTTGGATGGTTTTATAATAATTTTGAGGCATGTTTGGGTTTATTATTGAATTATTTGCTGTGAATTGTTGCTTGATAACACGGTGATTGATAACACGGTGTGTGAAGCATGAAATTTATACTAATGATTGTTTAAATGAAGTTTCCATGGAGTAGTTTACTAGAGACTAAGGTACTCCACTTGTTTGAGTTATTCGGTGTTTGATGTGCATGAAATTAATTGCATAATTCTATTTAATTGAGAATTAATTGATGTCAATAAATTCAATTGAAGTTGTATGTATATATATGTTAGCCGTAGTTAAATTGGGTTAACTTGGCCATTTAAATATGTAAAATTGGGTTTTAAAATGAGTTTTTCGCAAAAGTAGGTGTAGTGGCTTTCACACGGGCGTGTGCTTGTCCACACAGGCGTGTGAGGGGTTGCACATGTGCATGTGGAAACTGGAGCTATCACACACGAGCGTGTGCGATTTGCTTGAAAGTTTTTCCCGACATGAACTTAGGCATTTGATGACATACGGTCTCGGGGACACGGCCGTGTGGGTTTTTGGGGTTTGAATTTTTGTCTTTTTAAATTGGTATTCTAATTTGGTTATGTTACAGTTTAGTCCTGAAAATTGGTTAGTCTAATTAAAGCCCTAGATGATATGGAAACTTGGTAAAATTTTAGGATTAGTCTTGTAATGGGTAAAATTTGATAGAAACACACTTAATTTGTAACTCAAAGTAGATCCTGATAGTTTGTATTTGTTACAATATAGTCCCTAATAGTAAAACTTGAATTAGACATAACAAACAAACTCAATTTAAGCTGAAATTTTTAGGGTTGCATAATTTTTACTAAAAGAAGGTTGGTAAACATTTAGATCTAAAATCAGGTTAGTTTTACCATAGGTGGTAAAATGATGAAAATGCTCTTAGGTTAAATTACCCAGAAAAAGTTTAAAATTGGCTCATAGTTTTCTTGTAACACCTCTTACCCGTATTCGACGCCGGAACAGGGTACGAGGCATTACCAGGCATACCACACTAACAATCATACAATACCGAGCCATAAATTTGCGTCCAAATTAAAACCATTCACATTCAACTATAAAGTCCCTAGCATGAGCTTAAGAGGCCTAAAACATGCATTGAAGTGGTTTGGGACTAAACCGAGAACTTTAGAAATTTTTACAAAACTTAGAAAATTTTTGCCCTACACAGGGGTCACATGCCCGTGTGGGCATGCCGTGTGGTCACACACGCCGTGTCGCTAACCCGTGTAACTCTCTGTTTTTTAATGCATGAATAAATTTATGTCACATGGCCAAGTCACACGCCCGTGTGCTAGGCAGTGTGGATAATTAAATTTTCACAAAATAAGTGCAGACTTCACATGCCTGTGCCTGAGGCCTTGTCATCCACGCGACTGAGACACACGTCCGTGTCTCTGCCCTTGTGCCCAATTTTGAGCATCCTGTTTCTCAAAATTAAGGTGTTGGGGACACATGGCTAGAACACACGCCCATGTGGCAGACCGTGTGTCACACACGGCCTAGATACACGTCTGTGTGTCTACCCGTGTGGACAAAATAAAGGCTATTTGCCAAGCCATTTGCCACCCCTTATTCACACATACACCTACACTAATTCAAAGGCACAAAACATACTATACTTAGGCAACCAAAACATCTACATTTATGACCAACACATGCCAATACAATATCAACATCTATCATACACACAACATTTATCAAACCATAATTGACTACTTTCAAGATACTTAATTGTACACAAATTTTATCATTTCATCCATAGGTCATATTACCAAACATTTCAAATTCATGCCTTAAATCACAATTCCATCATTCACCAAGCGTTCATAGACCACATCACACAAGGATGATTGTACATGCATGCATACATAATATATATAGATTTGCTTACAACCATTCCAATCAAAATGAGCCAAGTTACATGGCCGAATACCACATCAACCTTTGACAATTACAAGCCAATATTTTTGGCCAAAACACAATGACACATATAACAAAATGACCAAGTCCCTATACATGCCATACTTTTAAAATACTAAGATAATTAATACCCAAAATGAAAGTTTGATAGTGTGATTCGAGTCTCCGGTGATCTCCAATCTGAGCTAGCTTGGCAACACTATAAAAACATGGAAAATAAACAGAGTAAGCTATATAGCTTAGTAAGCTCGTATGCAAGAAATAAGCAATCTTACCATGCATATAACATTTAAATATTATAACATAATTAAATGTACATTTACCATGGTCTCATAATCATAACTCACTCCATCACAAAACTTACCTCATATTCATCATTTCAAGCATTTAATAGATATGAGCTTAAAGTACATACCTGTACCATCTCGAAAGGAATTTACACATAATCTCATCTTTGACATACCCGTGAACCACTCGAAATAATAATGTTAGGTACTTAGGAAATTTTCACACTAAGTGCCACATAAGTAGCCAAAGCTACCTCAAATCTCATATCACTTAGTTGCTCACTCTCGAGCTATCAACGGGCCTACTCACACAAGCTGTTAGTTAAGATGTAGCTACGTGGTGCTGCTCACACAAGCTGTCAAGTATCCACAACATATGCCAGTATACTCAGCCACCGATAGGACGTACAAGACCAGCACCCGAATCACATAATCACATAACACATAATGACTCTAATGACATGTCACTTGTATCCTACCCTATTCCTAAGGTTCAAATAGGATTTCCTGCTTGTCGATTCGTCTTCGGACCTATTTATAGGATTAAGCTCATCCACATTTATCAAACATACAATTAATGCAATACTAAAGCAATAAAATAAATTATATTAAAGCTTATTTTTAATATACGAACTTACCTCGGTACAAAATAGCTAATAGTTCGATTTGGTCCACAACTTTGTTCTTTCCCCAGTTTAGGTTAGAAAATCTTCTTTCTTGATCTATAATATCAAATTTAACTCATTCAATTATCACATTATTCAATTTAATCCCAAAAAACCTTACGAAAAAATACATTTTTGCCCCTAACTTTTCAACTTTTTACATTTTAGTCCCTAGGCTCGTAAAATGATTTTCATTCGATTTCTTCATTACCCAAGCCTAGCCGGATATTATTAGTACTTATATAAGCCCACATTTTTCATTTATTCACATTTTTACCCATATTTTATAACTTTTACAAATAGGTCCCTATTTGACATTTTCATAAAAAATCACTTGGTAAAACCAAACATGCATTTTCTACCATCAAACATCAAAATACACAAATGTTAAACATGGGTAAAATTTAAGACTTTGATTTTCTTTCAAATTAGTCATTGGAATAAGTTGAGACAACTTCAAAAACATAAAAATCATTAAAAACGATACTAAGAAGGACTTACAATCTAGCTTGGAAGCTTGGCCAAAACCCTTGCTATAGAGACTCTTCAATTTTAAGCACAAGGAGGATGAAATTGAGAAGATGACATCTTTTATTTGTTTTATTTTGTCTTTATTAACCAAATAACCAAAATGCCCTTAATGCCAAACTTTGAAATTTTACCTAACCATGTCCATTTTTGTCCAATTTAAAATCTAACGGTCTAATTACCATTTAAGGACCTCCAATTTAAAATTTCATAGCAATTAGACACCTCTAGCTTCTAGAACACATATTTTGCACCTATTGCAATTTAGTCCTATTAGTCAAATTGGACACTCTATCGATAAAATTTCTTAACGAAATTTTCACACAATCATTTAATCATACTATAGACCTTAAAGAATTAATAAAAATAAATATTTCTACTACTCGGATTTGTGGTCCCGAAACCACTGTTCTAATTTGACCCCAAAACGGGCTATTACATTGCTTCTGCGTTAATAAATAATTAATATCCAGATAAGACTTAGGTGTAATAAGGTCAGGGTGTACCGTGGGTGGTCGTTAGCTGAAAAGTCATTTAGGTGGCTGATGTAATGCTTTTAATTCGGGCTAGTCCATCCTGATCGGGTTTGAGGTGTCATAAAAGCCATTTTCTTGAAGTTCTTGTTTTACTTTTTTATTTACTACTTTGTGAATTGAATTGAGAAGAATGTTGTTGAATGCTATTCTGAATTTGAATGTTATTTGCCAGCCCATGAGTTAATCTCATAAGCTTGGGATTGCTTGATGAAACCTTTGTTTCCTTTAATGAATAAAGCTTAGATTAGTTTTAATTTTCTATTTCATTCGATGGTATTTATGAATTGCATACGTATAATATCTAGAAATAGATGACTGAGTAGCATGTTTATGAAATTAATCTAATATTGACAAGTTTAGGTTAGTTAGATCGAAATTGAATGATATGAGTAAGTATTTGATTGAATACTTGTAGAAGTCTCTAAACAAAGAGCAGCATTCCATACCAAAAGAAAACAAAACATTGTTGGATACTATGCTAAAGGCTTATATACATAAATCACTTTAGGTAAGGTAACTTGAGGTCTTGCTCTTGAAAGAAGCAGACCATTTTATATCTCTTTCGAGCAGTAGAATAAGATTGATTTTTCCGAGGCATATTTGGTTAACAACGGTAGATTCTCAGTAATTACAATCTTTCAAGTTAACATCGTAAATTTTTTAACCTTTTCCATAGCATCTCTATTTTTACATCCCTAATTGTTTACTTGTTTGTTTTGCATATTTTATACAACATTATTCCCCTAATTTCCATTGCATTATTATTACTGTTTTTGCTTATCATTAATCTCACTTTACTATAATAACCTAACCATTTTATACATATTTGATCCCTGCGGAGACAATCTCACTTATCGCTTTATTACTTGATCCAACGTGTATACTTGAAGAATTCCCATATCATATTAACATGCGACAAGATTTTGGCGCCATTGTCCGGGATCAGCAATTTGGTGAAATTTAGTTTTTTTATTTTACTAATTCCATTTTAACTTATTTAACTTATTCTATAGGTTTGTTGTTAGTGAATGAATAGAGCCATTCTTGCTAGAGTATCCTTTTGACTCAAAGATCGAGAGAACTTTGTGAAGAAGGAGAAGAGAAGTACATAACATGGCTAAGGACGAGAATGATCCCTAGTTTGAATGATCTATTAAATCCAAATGGTCAAGATATTAATCTTCCTATTCATCATGTGATAGATGACCAAGACAGGCCAATTCAAAAGCATGTTGTTCCAGTTTTGGATGATTTGAATTCAGGGATAGTCAGGCCACACATACAAGTTCAAGAATTTGAATTGAAACCAGTTATGTTTCAGATGCTGCAAGCTATTGGACAGTTCAGTGGGTTACCAAATGAGGATCCAAGACTGCACTTAAGACTTTTTCTAGAAGTTTATGACTCATCTAGACAACAAGGTGTTCCTAAAGACGCCTTGCAGCTTAAATTGTTTCTATATTCCCTGAGAGATTGAGCAAGAGCGTGGCTAAATGCTTTGCCATCAGGGACAGTGGCATCATTGTCAGAGGTTTTCGTTACGGTATAATTCACCAAATGTGAATGCCAAGCTTAGAAATGACATCACATCTTTTCGAAAATCAAAGGATGAAACACTGTACAAAGCTTGGGAAAGATTTAAAGAATTATTGCGAAAATGTCTGATGTATGGGTTTCAGCATTGGACTTAGATGGAGATGTTTTATAATGGGTTGAATGAAAATACAAAAATGGTAGTTGATGCTTCTACCAATGGTACCTTGTTGGATAAATCTTATAATGAAGGTTATGAGATTTCTGAACAGATTACCAACAATGATTATCAATATCCTACCACATGAGTTAGGATTGGCAGGAGAACTATTGGCATCGTGGAACTTGATACAATCACTTCATTGACTACCCAGGTATCACCTTTAACTAATATGATCAAAACAATAAAGAGCCAACTGTAGTTCAGGAGATAAAATTAGTCGAACTATTGTGTTTTTATTGTGGCGAAGACCATGTGTACCTAAGAAAGGAGGTGTCAAGTAATCAACAATGATAATAATGAGTTTATTCCAACTCGTACTTTCATAGGATGGAGAGTATGCATGGATTATCGCAAGCTCAATAAGGCAACTCGAAAATATCATTTCCCCTTACCATTTATTGACCAAATGTTGGATAGATTAGCTAGGAAAGCCTTCTACTATTTCTTGGATGGTTATTCATGGTATAATCAGATTGCTATAGATCCTACCAACCAATAGAAGACAACTATCACTTGTTTATATGGTAATTTTTCATTTCAACGAATGCCATTTGGGTTATGTAATGTCCCGACAACCAGTGTTGTATGATGGCAATATTCTCTAATATGGTGGAAAATTTCCTTAAAGTCTTCATGGATGATTTCTCTATCATTGGGAATAATTTTGAGGGTTGTTTGGCAAATATGGAATTGGTTTTCTGCCACTGTGAAGAAACAAATCTTGTTTTGAATTGGGAAATGCCACTTCATGGTTCATAAAGGTATTGTGCTAGAGCATAAGATATCACGGTAATGGATTGAAGTTGGCAAAGCAAAAATTGAGTTAATATAAAAATTTCCACCTCCAACCAAAGTCAAGGGTATTAGATGTTTTCTAGGCAATGCGGGATTTTGTACAAGATTCATGAAGGATTTCTCGAAGTTATCTAAACCTTTATGCACCTTGTTGGAGCAAAATAAACCTTTCAATTATGATGAACCTTGTTTGATTACTTTTGAGGAATTAAACAAAAGATTGGTAGTGACACTAATTGTAATAGTGTCAGAATGGACACTACCCTTCGAACTCATGTTTGACACCAACGATTATGCCATGGGAGTAGTGTAAGCTAAACGACAAGGTATTTCATGTAGTCTATTATGTGAGAAGGACCCTGACAGATGCGCAACTAAACTACATCACTAAGGAAAAGGAGGTATTGGCTTTGGTGTTCACATTCGATAAATTTCAATCTTATTTAGTTGGCACCAAAGTCACGGTCTACACAGACCACTCTGTTATTAATTATTTTGTGACCAAGAAAGATGTCAAACCAAGAATAATTCAGTGGATACTTCTGCTGTAGGAGGTTGATTTAGAAATTTGAGATAGAAAAGGGATTGAAAATTAAGTGGTTGACCTGTCAAGATTAGAAGCTAGAAATGAAGATAGCAAAATTTAACTTATTAAAGAAGATTTTCTATATGAGCAACTGTTGGTTTCCATGGCATTACCTTGGTATGCTGATATAGTGAACTTCTTAGTAAGTGGTTTGATTCCATCTGATCTCAACAGCCAAAGAAGATGGAAGTTTCTTCGTGATGCCAAGAATTATTATTAGGATGAACCTTTCCTATTCAAGCATTATGCTGATAAGATAATTAGAAAGTGTGTCCATGATGATGAAATACATAACATTTTGCAACATTGTCACTCAATGCCTTACAGAGGACACTTTGGAGGAATGAGAATTGCTCCCAGGTACGTTAATCTAGGTTTTATTAGCTGATTTTGTTCAAGGATGCCCATTAATTTTATAAGTCACGTGACCATTTTCAGAGGATAGGAAATCTATCTAAGAGACATGAAATGCCGCTGCATAACATTTTGGAGATTGAGTTGTTTGATGTCTGGGGAATAGGCTTCATGGGTCCATTTCCACCATCATTAGGCAATCTGTACTTACTCTTGGCAGTGGACTACGTCTTTAAATGGGTCAAAGTTGTTGCCCTCCCTTCTAATGATTCAAAGTCAATGATGAAGTTCTTACACAAGAACATTTTCATAAGATTTGGTACACCTTGAGCCATTATTAGTAATGAAGGTTCTCATTTTGATTGCAAATTAGTTTCTAATGCTTTGCAAAGTTATGGGGTGAAGCATAAGATTGCCATGATATATCATCCCCAAACAAATGGACAAGCAGAGATCTCTAATAGAGAAATTAAACAAATTCTGGAAAAAGTGGTGAATCCAATTCGAAAGGATTGGTCCTCTAAGCTAGATGAAGCTTGTAGGCTTATTGTATGTCATTCAAAACACTGTTAGGGATGTCACCTTTTAAGCTGGTTTATGAGAAGCCATGTCTCATACCTATTGAGCTAGAACATAAAACATTTTGGGCTATTAAAAAATAGAATATGGATTTGATCGCTGCTGGCCATAAAAGGTTGTTAGAACTAAATGAAATGGAGGAATTTCAGGCACAAGCATATGAGAATGCTAAACTATACAAGGAGAAAACCAAGTGCTGGCATCATAAAATGATTATGCCAAGGCAATTTGAACTAGGACAATCGGTGTTGTTGTTCAACTTTAGGCTCAAATTGTTCCTTGGCAAACTATAATCTCGTTGGTTAGGTCCCTTCGAAGTAACTCAAGTATACCCTCATGGACCTATTGATGTCAAATATATGGAAAAGAAGGTCACATTTAAAGTTAATGGACAACGCCTAAAGCACTACTAGGGTGCTCATGTAACTCGAGAAAAACAGTCCATTAGTCTCTGAGATGTTTAACTTCAACATTTCTATAATTTCTTTTTGTTTTCTTTTTTTTTATTTTAAATTTCTTTTAGTTATTTTATTTATTTTTTAACAAATTTCATTTCCTTGTATTGCAGGTATTTTTGTTTTCATAACGACAATAGTGCGGTCGCCCCATATGTTAGCCGTTGGCCCATTAGAGTTTGTTTTCCAAATATTTGGGCCTTCCACTTTTTCACTTTCACTCCAAACTCTATTACACCAAAGTCAAGCCATAATTACCGCCCTCCCATCACCCACGTCATACCCCATTTACTCCTTACATTGCTATCATTTTATTTTACCCTAATCACTTCAATTCTTTTTATAGTCACCCTAAATTTTCTTTCTCTCCCCACTTAGTTGAGCTTCTTTAAAAACTATAAGTTTTCTCCTTTCTTTTCTACATATACATTTGCCTTAACTTTCTCCAATGGCTAGTTGATCTATTCCTCAACCATTTGTTATGCCACCCCGGACTTTCTTTAACACTGCGGCAAAAGAGCGGTACTAGAACAACATCTCCAAATGACTTTTCCCTTGGAAAAATGTTTTTTTTTTAAAGATGAGTCTTTCATGGGATACGAAGCTTTCATTTATTCTGTCTTCGAGCAACATGGATGGAAATTTTTTTTTACATCTGGAGGATGTTTTGACCAAAATTGTTCGAGAGTTTTATGCTCACCTTACCTCTCCAAATACTGCTTTTATATATGTTCGAGGAATCTCGTTTTTATTTGATGAAGACACTATTAATGCTTAGTATGGTCTTTTTGATATCTAAGATGAACATACCGAGTTTCTTGCAACCATCATTGTTGATGGGTTGACTTAGGTTCTTCAAGACCTATATGGTGGGAACTGAATGGATGACGTTGAGGCAAGATTGTTACACCGTGGAAATGACATCTTTGAAGCCCAAGTGCAGGGTTTGGTATCACTTCCTTAAGTCACGCATACTCCCTTCTACCCATAATTCAATAGTTTTTATGGATCAAATTTTGCTGGTCCATTCCATCATGCAGGGTAGGAAAATTAATGTGGGTAAGATTATATTCAACAAAGTACACCGATGTGCACAAAAAGATGTCAAGAGTCTGAACTTTCCTTCTTTAATCACCGTGCTCTGCCAGCATATAAATGCGTCTGTCCAAACCAATGAGGATGTTGTCCCAAATAGAGGGGCCATTACAAGATTGATTGTTGTAAATATTTCTAGGGAGGATTTTCCATGACAACAACCTCTTGGCTCAGCTTTAACATCTTCTACGCCAACATTTGCCACTGCAACAACCTCCGAGACTAATAGTTTATTTGAGCAATAAGTGCTTAGTTCATTAGAGGATTTGTAGAAATAGAATAATCTTTTCGAGAGTCAGCAGCTTTAGCTTGCTATAGAGTTGGCAAATGTGCAGGACAAATTGACTCTTTAGTGGGCCTATGTGGAGAGGAGGGACGTTGCTTTGAAAAGGTTCCTTTAAAAGAATTTCACCAAGCCAATGCATGCATTTCTTGAATTTTCGAAGGAATTGTAGGTAGTTGTAGCAAAAAAGGTTGGTAAAGGCCATCTAGCTAAGACGGACCCTGCCATTACCAAGAAAGAAACCGAAAAACCAAAGGAAGAAACAAAAAAAATGAAATCAGTTAGTATTGCAATTGATTATGAAGAACAAGAAGAAGAAAATCCCACACCCGCACCACCAGTGGACAGCATTCAGTTGTTCTATAACACCCTCACCCGTATTTAACGCTGGAATAGGGTTACAGAGCATTACCAGACTTATAACACAAACAAACATACATACATTTCACATACATATTCTAATTTCATGTAATTATCATTCAACATAAACCACATTGTGCCTAATACGAGCCTACGAGGCCCAAAACATGCTTTAAGAGTGGCTTGGGACTAAACCGATAACTCATGAAATTTTTTCAAAACCTAGAAAATTTTTACAAAATACAGGGGACATATGATCGTGTGGCCCGACCGTGTATCCCACACTGCCAAAGACATGCCTATGTCATAGGTCGTGTGGACATTCGAAATTGGATCACATGGCCCTGTCCTAGCCTGTGTCCCACCTTGTGTAATTCTCTGACTTGGGTCACACAGCCAATACAGACACCCGTGTGGCTAGCTTGTGTGCCCTAAAAATTGGCCTCACACTCCAGTGTGCCAAGCCATGTGCTACGCCGAGCCAAACCTGTAGGGTATACTGACTTATGCCACACAGCCAAGTCACACGCCCGTGTGCTAAGCCGTGTGCAGCATACTGACTTGATTTTTAATTCAACACTAGGAGACACATGACGTGTAACCTGACCGTGTGTCACACATGGTTGAGACACATGCCTGTGTGTCCACTCGTGTGGACAAAAATAGGCTATTTACCTAGCCATCTTGCCACCCAAATTTGTACAAACCTAAACCAACCCAATTGGCACAAAACATGGCATAACTAGGCATTTAAATCAACTTCAATCAAGCTCAATTCTTGATAACCTCATACCATTAACCATAATACACACAAACATAAAATTTGACCATTTCATTCATGCTAACTCATAATCACAAATCACCTAAATGGCATTTTACAATTATGCATCATTTGGCCTAAACAAATAAGCACACTAATTCTCAAATATCAGCCAACTAACATCCACAATACCTATAATCAACAAGCATCATACATCTATCAACAAATTCACAACACAAGCCATATGCACATGTATATACATAATCAAACCAACTAAATTAAGCCAACTCTCATGGCTATATATAAAACCAAACTCTTAATGTTTACAAGCCATTTCAAATGACTAAATTCATTAACAACATAAATACCAACATGACCAAAGTCCCTATACATGCCCTATACACAAAATACTTAAGTTCAAAAGTACCAAAATCATAGTTGGATAGTGTGATGAAGTCTCTGACGATTCCCGAATTTGAGCTAGCTTTGATTTCACTATAAAACACAAAAAATTAACAAAGTATGTAACATCCCGATTTTGGGCCTAGTCGGAACAGTGGTTTTGGGACTGCATATTCGATGAGGAAAAGTTCATTTTTATTATATTTTTATGGTCTATGATTTCACAAGATGATTTCATGAAAATTTCGTTTGAAAATTTTGACGTTTGGGCACTCAATTTAGTCAAAAGGACTAAATTGTAAAAAGTGAAAAAGTTGAGGTTCCACATGTTAGAAGTGTCAAATTGTTATGATTTTTTAAATTAAAGGTCCTTAAATGGTAATTAGACGACGAAAATAGACATGAATTGGGTGAAATAAAGTATTTTTAAGTTAGGGGCATTTTGGTAAACTAATAATTAAAAGAATTAAAAAGCCAAAATAGAAAAAATTTGGTCATCTTCTCCATGTACCAGCTGAAACCCCCATGGAATCCATGGCTAGGGTTTGGTTCAAGCTTCCAACCTCATTTGTAAGCTCGAGCCCCGTTTTTAATGTTCTATGCATTTTTGAAGTCCCGATAACATGATCTACTTATTTCTACCACTAATTTGAGTTAGGGTTCATGTTTAAAAATTGACCATGTGTGATATGCATGCATTTTGATGTCTAATGGTAGAAAATGAGTGTTGGGTGTTAGATAAATAACTTTTACTAAGCGATTTTGAAAATGCCCGAAAGGACCGTTTTGCATAAGTTGTCAAAATGGTATAAAATGTGACAGCCCAAAATTGACCCTAGTCGGGATGTGGTTTCGGGACCACAAAACCGAGGCATAAAAATAATTTAAAATTTATTTTGATGCCTATGATATGTGTTAGTTTGTGTGTGACATTTTTGATGTTTCGATTTAGAGTTATAAAGGTGAATTTCACTAGAAAGGACCTAGTAGTAAACTTTGAAAGTGTGATGGGGAAATATGTGATGACTTGTTGATAATGCATGCAAAAATAAGGGATTTGCATGTCAAATTCCCCCAACATGTAGTGGCCGGCCATGACAAGGGTGTATGGGTTAAACATGTCATGAAACATGTTTTGTTGATGCATTAGGGAGAAATGATAAAATAAAGAGTATGGGTAAGTAAAGAATGAAAAAAAATGTGTGTGAGTGTGGTATCTTCTCCCCATTGCCGTGAGTTGTAGAGGAGGAAAGGAAAAAATTTTGTTCATCCATTTTTCTTCTTTGGCCGAAAATACTAAGGAAAAGGAAGGATTTTTGCTTCATGCTTGGTTTAGAAGAGAACTAGAAGGAGATTTGGCTATAATTGCATCAAGATTAAGGTATGTTTGAGGTTGTGTCATGAGGTTCATGCTTGTTTTGGTTGCTAACTTGATGTGCATGTTAGCCATGGTTCAAATCCTTGTTATGCCATGAAAATGGTATTTGGCCAAGGTTGATATTGTGTTAAAGCCATTGCATGCTAAATGTGAAGCTTGTTGATGATGCATGTAATGATGGATTGACTACTCTTGAAATTTCTTTTAGTATTCTTGAGTAGGACATTGAATTCTTTGTTTAACCATGACCAAAGTTAAAAGGGTATGGTTGTGATGTATTCGCCATGGTGCATTCATGAGCATGATTTATGCTTCTTACTTGATTGGTAAAAATTTGTGTTTGGATGGGTATGAACCCCTTGAGATTCGGCCATGCACCTATATGTGTATATGTGTTTGCACATGATGATTTGGTTATGAAGTAAATGATAAATATGTTTGTTTAAAGAAGAAATGGTTGAAGAATGTTTGTGAAATTTGCATGTATATTCGGCCTAGTACTTATATGGTGTGAAAATCTCGAAATTTATTGTTGATTTTGTGCAAGTATGACTAAGTATAATCGGCCATATGAGTGCTTGATGCTATGTTATAATTATTGAGCTTAAGTATGTGGATGTAAGTGTGTGCGGCCTTATAAGGGCTAAGTACCTTGAATTCCCCTTTTGATATTCAAAACGATTAAATCAATTTATTTGTTAACATTAAGCTCAAGAGCAAAGGGGGACCAAATCCGATAAAGGGAAGGAAAAAGTAGTCGAATAGCCATCGGAATCGTTCGACAACATCCGAGGTAAGTTTTGAGTATCGAAACTTAGATTTTGATTCGATTGAATGAAGTAATAAGCAATCGAAATTGTGCCTTTGTATGTGGCCATTGAGCGAAATGATATTTTGCTAAGTGAATTGTGCATAAAAGTTGTGTTATGAAATTGAAACAAAGATGTGTATGAATGTTCGAGTGATATCGGGCTAAGCCCAAGGCAATTGTGCGAGTTATGATATCCGGGCTAAGCCCAAGGCAATTGTGCGAGTTATGATATCGGGCTAAGCCCAAGGCAATTGGGCGAAGTTATGATATCCGGGCTAAGCCCAAGGCAATTGTGCAAATTGTGATATCCGGTTAAGTCCCGAAGGCCTTTGTGCGGGTTACCATAACCGGGCTATGTCCCGGCGTTTGAACGAGTAGCTATATCCGGATAAACTCAAGGTATGTGATTCGAGAACTTTGAACTTGCTGTAAAAATTTTCAGTTAATGCACTTGTGAAATTCCCAACAACAAGGTATGTTTTGTGTGTGCTTTGCACACTATGAGTAAATGCGTACGAATATTCGCTCTAATGATAAATGAGCTATCGGCATTAACTAGGCCGTTATTTGTGTATGAATATAAGAGTTGGGATTGTGAAGTAAGCATTTCTTTGAGAAATTGTGCATATGAATTATTGTTTAGCTACTTGAATGCTATGCTTTGGTTGTGTGTATATTATGGCTCGAAACTTACTAAGCATAAATTGCTTACTCCGTTTCTTTGTTTCTCTGTTTATAGATTTTGCTCGTTAGCGATCGGATTCGGGATCATAGAAGTTGAAGTCAACCACACTATCAAAGCCCCTTTTTGGTACTCCTTTAGTTGAGTTCGGATATGGCATGTATAGGACTACCCTCGGTTGTTTTTAAGTACTTGTGATGTATATGTGTACGGCCATGCGAAAATGGTTCGTAATAGTGGAGTATGGAATTAGACCATTTGTGGTTTGTAATTATATTTGGTTTCATGATGTGATTATGGTTTGGAATGAGAGAGTTGGTCACATGATCAGCCATTGGAATGGCTAAATATGATCATATATGGACCTAAGTATGACTAGACTATAGTTGGTTCATGGGAACTACAATATAGGTAAAGCCTACCTTAAAAACAGATGCTGCCAGCTGCAGTGACGTGGATGTGGAAAATCACCAAAATTTGTAGGAATGGTTTTAAATAGTGAATAAATTATGTGATCGAACCTTGACGAGTCTATTTTCATATGAAAGTAACGAAACAATCATATGATCAGTATACCGAGAGATATTAAAGTTCTCGTGAGACAGGACCAGAACGGTTTCTGGGTCCCCTGTCGCGACTTTGAAAATTTACCATAAATTATCCAGAATGAATTAGAAGTCATGCCTTATATGTGCAGATTCCTTTTTGAGTCTAGTTTCATTAGAGACAAACGGCATCAGTATTGAAACCCTGTACAGAGAGATATTCAAGTTGTAACGCGTGAAGGTCAGTGTAGTCGACCCCTGTAACATGGGTGACTTTAACTAATAAACTGTACCAATTGGCCTGACCAAAAATTCTAGAAATAAATCCAGGGATGGATATATGAGTCTAAATTCAGGTAAAATTTACGGAATCAGTTTCCGAGTTTTTTAACTCGAGATATGCTTTTTAAGGCAACAGTGACGCAGTTTTCCAACTTGCCTGGGAATGTCAAGTTGGTCGGTGCTATAAGTGGTTTTGGCTTGTTAACCCCTCGTGTCCGACACCGGCAACGGTCTCGGGTTCGGGGTGTTACATAAAAAGGTATTGTGATGAGAATTGAAGTTTGATATAGTTATTAAAATGGTTTAGATAGGCTTATAGAGTGAGGAAATTGAATAAAAATCATTTTACGAGCCTTGGGGCAAAAGTGCAATTATGTGAAATTTTAGGGGTCAAAATGAAAATTTGTAAAAGTATGATTTATGGACCCATTTAAATAATGTGAGTAGTAAAAGAGCTATATTTGTAATGTTAGATCAAGAAGATCGAGATTCGGGCTTAAATTTGGAAAATACAAGGTTAATGGCTAAAGTGGTAAAAATTCATTTTCGTATTCGAGGTAAGTTCATGTGATTTTAATAATGCAGTATTGAATTTAAATATTAATGCTTCGATATTACACGAGTTTTAAGTATATATATGTGAATAATTTGATATTATGTAAATAATGTGACATTATAATATGTTGTGTTGGTAATTGTATGATTAAAATGCTTATGTGATTATTTTGATGATATAACATGTTCTTTATGTTTTGCGGTTATGATGAAAATGTTGCAATGCCATGTGATTATGAGATATTTTCTATGTGAATGAAGCCACAATTGGAGTATGTCCGGTAAAGTTTTGGAAGTCTGAAATCCCATTTGAACCTTAGGAATAGCTGAGGCTACAAGTGACACGTCACTAGGATAGCTATGTGTTTTATGAGCTCATTTGATATGTGATACATGCTAGGGTCCGGGTGTTGGGTATCCTGAGCTCTTTGAGTAGCCCCCGTTGAGAGCGGCATGTAATTCTGTATGATGAAGCACTTTGGTACATATTCTATCAGGTAACCAAGGCTACATTTAGGCACTTCAGTGCATTTCTTCCGTGCGTCCGAATCATATTCCAAGTGTTCAACAGGTAACGTATTATGAATTCTGAAAGTAATCCAAGTAAACCATGTGTGCGCAAGAGGGCACATGTATGTATTTGTGTGAGCATGTGCCAATAGATATGAACGCTAAGTTTATATGATTTGATGAAAGTATGATGGGTTATGGCAAGAATGCATATGTGATAGTAAATCATGCCTATGAGATTATTGCATAATGACTTTATGATTATGGTATTATGTCTATGATACATAATAAGCATTTTTACCATGATAATTGAAATGGTTGTAAAGGTGATATAACCTTAATACCATTATTTTACATTAAAGCAGTTTTGGATAGCAACAGTAGACCAACTTTGAAAATCCACCAAAAATTGTGAAAATTTAATTAGAGGCTGAATAATATATGAAACTAAAGCTTATTGAGCCTAGTTTCACATAAGGGAAATAGTGTAAGCAAAATAATTTTTTATAATGATAAATTTAAATTCTTGTGAGATAGGGTCGGAGTGATTCCAGACTCCCCTGTCTTAACTTTGAAAAATTACTAGATATTGTAAAAAAAAAATTATGAGGTATAATTTATATTACTGAAATCTTTAGTGAGTCTATTTTCAAGAGAAAGAGATAGAAACATTATCCAAGTCTTGTACTATGAGCTAATTGATTTTTAGTAGATAAACGTTGAAGCTACCGAATAGCGAAATAGGGGAGAGTTTAATGAATAAACTGTACTTATTGGCTAGACCAAAAATTTTGAAAATTTTTTGGTAAAAAGATATATGAGTCTAGGTTCACGGAAAATTAACGGATAATAATTTGGAGTTTCTTAACTCTAGATATAAATAAATTAGTAACTATGACTCGAGAAAACAGCATGATCAGAAAATCACTAAAAGTGTAATTATGATTATATTTCCATGGAATCATGTTGATAATTTGCTTATTATTTTCTTATGGACTTACTAAGCATAAAGCTTACTCCCTCCTTTCCATTTCTTTTAGTGTTGTTAGGTCAGCTCGAGGTTGGAGAATGTCGGAGGCAACATTACACTACCCACCTATCACCTTGGGATATTGATACATAGGTTGAAAAGTTTCAAGTGAGTGGCATGTATAGGAATCAGTTTCTATGATATGTGTTCTATGATTTGGCAAAATGTAATGGCTTAGTTTGATTTATTGTATATGGCCATAGGGTGTGTGGATCATATTAATTATGGTTTGTAAATCTATCTATTCATGCTATGTTATAATGTTTGTGATGAAATGATGTGAGCATGATGTTGGCCATGCATGATTGGTGTTGTGACATGCATGTGTGATGAATGCATCATGACCATGATTAATATATATAATAGGGCAAGATTGTAAGGTATTATGGGTAACATGAGGGCTTGGAAAATAGCCTAAGAGTTGGCTACATAGGCAGAGACATGGCCATGTGTCTCAATTGTGTGGAGGACACGGCCTAGCACACGGGCGTGTGGCTTGGCCATGTAGATCAATTTGTTTTGCTGATGTCATAGTCAGAGAGTTACATGGCCTGAGGACACGGGCGTGTCTTAGTTCCCACATGGGCGTGTGACTCTGTTTCTTGAAAAAAATTTCTAAGTTTTCCTAACACTTTCCAAAGTTCTCGGTTTAGTCCCAACCTGCCTTTAATGCATGTTTAGAGCTTCAATAGCTCACGTAAGGGACATTATTCATGTGATTGAAAAGTTTTAATTTAGAACATAATTGTTTTATGGCCTGGTTTTGCATGTTGTTTATGTTTAAGTCCAGTAATGCCTCATATCCTGTCTCGGTGTCGGACACGAGTAAGGGGTGTTACAAAGTATGCTATAAAGCTTAGTAAGTTCGTATATCAATAAAATTAAATTATCAAATATGCACAATTTAAACAATTTTAAACCATTTAAACATATCATAACATATCTTATTTTAAACCATCAACCTACCACAATTTCCATTCACAGGGTTAATGATACATTTCACAAATTTCTTCGATTCAATACTTGTACGGTTTATGTACATACCTGTGCCATCTTGTATCAAATACATATTTATCCACTCATTGATTTACCCATTGAACCATTCAGAATACAATAGGATACTCGAGAAACTCGCACCCTAAATGCCACATATATAGCCTAAGCTATCTCAATCTCATATCACATATAATGCTCACTCTTGAGCTATCAACGGGTCTGCTCACACAAGCTAACGGTCATGACGAAGCTGCACGATGTTGCTCACACAAGCTAACGAGAATCCACAACACATGCCACATAATTCAGCCATCGGTAGGACATACAGACCAGCACCCAAATCGCATAAACCGTAATGACATGTCATTCGTATCCTAATCTATTACTAAGGCTCAACCGGGATTTCTCATTTTCTGAATCGTCATTAAATATATCTGTAGTGTTTTATTCTCAATTTATACAATATCAAAGCATTTAAAACACAATATAATAACGTTTAATACATAGGAACTTACCTCGAATGCAAAAACAATGATATAGGTCGATTAATCTGAAACCTTGTTCCTTTCCTGATCTAAATTCGTATTTTGCTTTTCTTGATCTAAATGTAATCAAAATTAAATTATTTAATAATCTCTCTATTCAATTTAATGCAAAACACACATTAAGGAAATTTTACATTTTTTCCCCTAACATTTTAACATTTTTACAATTTAGTCCTTATTTCATAAAATTACAAATTCATGCAATTCAACCAAAACCCATGCTAGCCGAATTTCAATTAGGTCCCTAGCAGTTGATATTTTTCATTTATTTCACAATTTAACACAATTTACACATTTCACAATTTAATCCCTAATTGGACATTTTATTAAAAATCACTTAACAAATGTTATTTATATAACTACAACCATGCATTTTCTACCATTAAACATCAAAATAGACCAACATTCATTAATGGAAAAACCCAAAACCTTTAACAATTTTTCAAAATAGCCCCTACGCTAGCTAGATTAAGCTGCAACGATCTCAAAAATATAGAAATGATTAAAAACGAGACAAAAATCATGCCTAAATGAGTATGAGAAGCTTGACCGAATGTAAACCTATCAATGGCTTCTTCTTCTTTCAATATTTGGTTGAATAAGCATAAAAGATGATGATTTTAAATTTTTGTTTTACTAATTTATTAACATGTATTTAAAATTTACTAAAATAACCTTAGTACAACACCATTTAATATCATCCATTTTATGTCTATCTATGTCCACTTATATTAATAATGGGCTAATTGCAACATAAATCCCTTAACTATTTAATTTCATAGTGATTTAATACCTTTAGCTAATAGAACATCACTTTTACACTTTACTTAATTTAGTTCAAATGATAAAATTCCTTAACTAAATATTCACACAATCATATTAACTAAATTTTCACACAATCATACTATCATGCTGTAAACATTAAAATATTAATAAAATAATTATTTCAACTTCAAATTTGTGGTCTCAAAACCACTTTTCTGATTTGACTAAAAATAGACTGTTACATATTCCACCTCCTTTTACTGAACCTGTGACTGAACAGGATAGTGAGATCAATCAGATTATTGATGAAATCACCAAATTTGATGATGAAAAAGAGGACGTACCACCCCAATCATTAAAAAGGAAAATGTGCTATAAACATAGTATACGTAAATCCACTCGCAGGGTAGAATGAAGTAACAACACTTTGGTCCAAGCTAGGGAAGTTCTTTTCCCTTCCATACATCATACACTCCATTTATTTTGCCATGACATTTTCTGTTGTATATCCATACATGTATTGAGGACAATGCATCCCTTAGGCTTGGGGATGTGTTGAGCATTTAGTGTTGTATTAAATAGTTAGTTGAGTATGTTTTAATTTTTGGTTCTCTTGTCATTCATTTTTCCATGGCAAACATAATTACCATGAGTTGTTTTGCCTATGATAAGTACAATCTTTACTTATTATTTTTGATGATGAGCTTAAATTCTTTAATACACCTAGAACATGTGGTAGTGGATTAGGTGAATTTAGCTTAGGAGAGTTGCTTGAAAATTAACTCCTATAACATGAGTTGTCTAATATCAGTTAGTTTTGGACTATAGCGAGTGTCTTTTCATGAACTTAGGGAATTTTGAAGCCAAACTCAGTCAAATTGCCAAAGCATTACTTAAATAAAGGACAGCCGGCACTCTAAGGCTTTAAATTGCCAAGTAAGTTATCATTACTTTGTTTGCTCCATTGTGTTGTTGACTAGAAAGGTAACTTGAGTAAGAGTGTGTAATAAAAAAAATAAGGGGCACTCCACTGCAGTAACATGTTAAGTAGCTAATGAGGTAGTTTTGTTCGATCCATCTTCTAAGTTAAAAGCCTTAGCTTTAAGAGTGATTTTTATTTAAATTCTGACATGATTGAGTACTCAGTAATCTAATGTTTGCTCTATTATGATTATCGAGTCAAAGAATTTTGTGACATGCTAAATCACCTACATTAATTTGAGTAGGCTTAGAGCAACTTGAGTTTAGGTAACAAATGAATTAAGTGAATTAAAAGATGCTTGCTATGGCCACAAAGCACACATGAGCATTTAGAAAGTTTTATTTTCAAGATGAAATTTTCTGCACTACCTTTGTTAAGAAAACCTCTGACACTTGAACAAGTTTTTGTAAAAAGGAGATTGTTGAGAACTGATGTATATAGTGTTCTTTGAGTAGACTGCTAGATCAAGGTGGTTATGTGTGATGGCAAATTCGTGCATATTTCATTCATACATATCTTGCTTGAGGAAAAGTAATAACTCAGGTTTGGGGGTGTGATAACTCTTGAAAAGGGTTATATTTCTTGGCTTTAGACTTGGTTAATTACTTGTACATAGGTAAGTTTAGTTGCATTTTAGGATTTTCCATTGGTTTTTATAAGAAATTGCATTAAAAGGTTTGGACTGTGCTTAAATGTTATTACATGTTACTTCTAATTGCTTGCGTGAAGGATTTGTTTGTTAAGTGGTAGATGCAGAATGAGGAAAAGAAGTAAAGGAATGAAGGATTATCATGGCAAAAGGTTGGACAATTTGCCAACACGAATGCCATGGCAATGCTAGGAAGCGACCCAGTCAACACTTAACCGTTATCAACCCTATTGTACGTATACCAGAAAAATCAGACTAAAAAAGAGGAAAAAGATCATTAAATAATGGGATGATGGGCCTACTCTAAAGTAAGAGATATAAATCCCAAAAAGAAAAAGAAAAAAAGAGGGATGGTTGAGGAGACAATTGAAAAATAGATGCTTGGACGGGAGTAGAGCATGATGGTTGAGAACAAGGCAAAACCATAAGAAAGAAGGAGGAAGTTCCTCTTGGCCACCATTAGTTTGCGATGCCGAAGCTGTGGGGCTGGATTGGCAAAAGCCATCTTCCTGAAGTTCTTATTTTACATCTTTATTTACTATTTTGTTAATTGAATTGAGAAGAATGATGTTGAATGCTATTCCAAAATTGAATGCTATTTGCCAGCCCATGAGTTAATCTCATAGGTTTAGGATTGCTTGATGAAACCTTTTTTTCCTCTAATGAAAAAATCCTACATTAGTTTTAATTTATTGTTTCATTCGATGGTAGTTATGAATTGCATGCATATAATCTCTAGACATAGATGAATATGCAGCATGTTTATGAAATTAATCTAATACTGACAAGGTTAGGTTAGTTAGATCGAATTGAATGATATGAGCAAGTATTCGACATGATACTTGTAGTAGTCTTTAGACATAGAGCATTGTTCCATACAAAAAGAAATCAAAATAGTGCTGGGTACCGTGCTAAAGGCCTATAAGCATATATTGCTTTAGGCGAGGTAACTTGAGGTCTTACTCTTGAAAAGCAAGCAATTTTAGATCTCTTCTGAGTAGTAAACTAAGATTGATTTTTCTGAGGCATATTTGGTTAACAATGGTAGATTCTCAGTAATCCCAACATTCCAAGTCAACATCGTAGATTCTTTAACCTTTGCAGTAGCATCTCTATTTTCACATCCTTAATTGTTTACTTGTTTGTTGTGTACATTTTATACAACATTATTCTCCTAATAGGCGCTGCATTATTATTATTGTTTTTTCCTTAGCATTAATCTCACTTTACTATAATAACCTAACAATTTTATACCTATTCAATCCCTATAGAGACAATCTCACTTATCACTTTATTACTTGATCTGATATGTATACTTGCACAATTTGCATATCATATTCACCAACGACAGACATTGAGATGGTTTTTCCAATTCTTGCATCCCATTTGGGGTGTTGCGGCACGGGGTTGTCGTGTTGTGACACCAACTCTATTTCATCCCAAATTTCCACCTTGAGAATGTCTCAGTCTAAAAATAAGCATATATCAAATAATATTTAGAATCTAAACTATATGGTTAGTTAAATATACAATAATATATAGGATAAGTGATTTTTAAGTTCCATCATATTTTACTATTGGATTCATCCAATAGCTCTATCGTCGTGTTCCCACTTGCATCTCTTTCAACATTTTTCCATCGGCCATCATGTCGCTTCATCATTCTCCACATGTATCTATCTTTATACTTGCTTTTTAACTCTACATTAATCTCATTAGGTGTATCCCTGAATTCAGAGCAGTTGGATTCAAAAGTGAATATGGAATGACATTGCTCCCCTGGTTTCCTTCGATTTTCTTCACTTGGCTGAGATCCACATCTAAAAATTTTAGTTTCACCATTAATTTTAATCATCAATTCATTTTTCTCTAAATCAATGGTGGCTCTGGATGTTGCTAGAAAAGGTTTTCCCAATAAGATGGGTATCTCCCGATCTTCTTAAAAATCTAATACTACAAAATCTGCCAGGATAATAAAACTACGCACATTCACTAACACACTCTTAGGTTGGATAGCAGATTTGACAGCTAATTGTAACGTAAGTTGAGTGTTTTTGAGGTCCCCCACCCTGCCTTTTTTGTAAATAGATGAGGGCATTGAGTTTATACTAGCTCCTAAATTGCATAGAGCTCTCGAAAAATTAATGCTCCCTATGTCTATTGGTATTGTCAAGTTTCTTGGGTTTTTTAGTTTTTGGGGTACCTACTTAGAGATAATAGCACTACAAGACGCATTGAGTTTTACTTGCTCTCCTACCTTAACTTTCCTATGCTTAGAAATAATTTCTTTTAAAAATTTGGCGTATTTTGGAATTTTATTGATTAATTCAATTAATGGTAAGTTGACATTCAATGTTTTGAACAAGTTTAGGAAACTTACAAACTCATTCTTATCCCGTTTATGTTTCTCTTCTAATTTGGAAGGAAACGGTACCTGGGTGTTAGTGGCCATGGCTTTTGCTATCTCCTCTGTAGTTCAGTTACTGATTCGATGACCTCTTATGGTTCTTATTCTTGTTCAGCTTCTTGGAATTTTCCTAAAATGCTTTCAGCATTTCCTTTTTCCTTCTCTTGTAGCAGGGTTGTCGAGTTACTAATGATTTTACTCGACTAGAGTACGATTGCTTTTACTTGCTCGTTCCCTTCTCTGTGAGGATTATTCTTAGTATTGTTGGGTATGCCTGTGCCAATTTTCCTTTTGATATCTTCCATTGTACTTATTAATTGGCTCATTTGGTCCTTCAATTTGGTCAATATCTTCAATGAATTAGAGCACTGAGATTGCACTTGCTTTACTTCTATTCTTATTGACTGCATCTCCATTTCAATTTGATCCAGGCATTGACCACATACAGTATGTTATTCAGGTTGGCTTTCTCTTGAGGATTCTGCAAATAAGGTGGTTGGCAATTAGTGGTTTTAGCTTGATTATTATTATCTCCTCCTTGATTTCTTCCCCATCTCAAGTTCAAGTGATCTCTCCAACCGAGCTTGAAGGTATTTGAATAAGGATTTCCACCCCTATTCCTGATATAATTTATGTCCTTTGTAAGATTGTTAATGTAATGGAAGAGCAGTTTGTCTCCTCCACACACAGATGGTGCACTATTTGCGGATTCAATACGGTTAAGTCTATCCATTAACTGTTTGTATTTGTCATCTTCCTGAATAACTTTTAACGTAGCAGGCTTCTAGCCATATGTAAATCATTCAATATGTCGCTAACAGGAGTTTAACGCCATGTTCTCTATCAATTCGTGTAACAGCCCTATTTAGACCCTAATCGGAACAGTGGTATCGGGACCACGAATCCGAGTCAAAAAAATATTTTAAAAAATATTTTCTTTGTTTATTATGTGTGAAATTTTCGTGATTTAATTTTGTTGTTTGAGTGCCAGATTAAATAATAGGACTTAATCGCGTAAAATGAAAATTTGATGGTTAATTGTAAAAGGGCCAAATTACTGTTGTCTTTTTAAATAGAGGCATTTAAGTTGCAATTAGACCAAAATAATAAGTGTTGGACAGTTGTAGACAACCATTATAAAGAAATCGTATTAAATAATAAGGTTAAATATGTAATTAAATTATAAGTTAATATATGTTATAATAAAACATAAATTAAACGAAGTGCTCATAATTTTCTTTCATGACCGAAACTTAAAAGTTAAAGAAAAGAATAAGGTTTTTCATGTTCGGCCATTGCTAAGCTCAATCAAGGTATGTAACTAGCTCATTTTTTGATGATTTTTACATTTTTGAGATCGTTGCTAAGTTATCTACAAGACCCATGCATGAATTTTTGATTTTGATGAATATTTTGAGTTATGCCATTGCTGAAAGCTTGTGATTTTTTTGTTTGATGGTAGAAAATAAAAGACATGTGATAGATTAGCATGTTTTGTATTGAAATTTTTGATGATTTTGAGTAATTAGGACTAAATTGAAAAAATAATAAATTGAGGGACTAAAATGTGAAATAAATGAAATGTATGGACTTGTATGAACACTAAGAGTATTCGGCCTAAGCATGGTGTGTGCAAATTTTGTATGTTTTGTGTTTTGTGCAATTTAGACTTATTGTAAAAAATGAAAATGTCAGGGGTAAATGGTAATTTTCCTATTTATGTGTTTTTGGATGAATTTGATAGAATAATTGATTAAATAAGTTTAATTTATATTAATTTAGATCAAGAAAAGAGAAAATCGAATTTGGATCAGGGGAAAACTAAAGTTGTCGACTATCCATCCCGTTCTAGTTTTTCATTATCCGAGGTAAGTTTATAAGCAAATAGACGTTGTTTATTTTAATTAAATGTGAGTTATATATGCTGAATCGAAATATGTGAATAAATATATATAATAGTCAAATGTATACAAGCTTGGCAATTATATTTATGAATTCATTTTGATCGAGTTACAACATCCGGAAGCCCTGTATGAACCTTAGGAATAACTAAGATACATATGTCATGTAACATCTCGAATTAGGGCCTAGTCAGAATAGTGGTTTCAAGACCACAGATCTGACATTAAAATAATTATTTTATGATCATTATGAGGTCTAGGATATGAAAATAAGCATGTGTTAAAGTTTCATGAAGAAATTCTATGTGTAAGGTGTCCAATTGGAAATTAAGGACCACATTGAATAAATTGCAAAACTTGGATTCTAGAAGCAATTTGTATGAAATTGCTTTGGAATATTAATTAGAGGTCTTTAAAGAGTAATTTTACCAATTTCTAAGTTTTTGGACAAAAATGGGCATGCATGGAAAATTTGGAAAAGTTAGTAAGGAAAGACATTTTGGTCATTTGGTTAATTAATGAAATAAAAAGGGAAAATCAAGCAAAAAATTCACTCATTTTCTTCTCCATGCTGTCAAATTTGAAGGAGTCTCCACAACTAGGGTTTTCCAACATTTCAAGCATAATAGTAAATGTTCCCTAGCCCCGTTTTTAACGTTCTTTGTATTTTTGATACCCTCGTAACATGCTCTATCCATTTCTACCTATATTGCAAGCTAGGGTTCATGTTAGAAATTTGAAACATGCATGAGATGGTTGTTCTTTGATGATTTATGGAACGTTATGAAAGTTAGATGTTAGATAAACATCTTTTGCTAGGTGATTTTTTCATGAAAACAGCAAAAAGGGACCTAAATGAAAAAGGTATAAAATGTGGGGTAGAAATGTGAAATAGAAGAAAATGTGGGCTAGTATGAGCTTATAATTCATTCGGCTAGGCTTGGGTAGCCAAGGAATTACATGCATTTCATTATACAAGACTTAGGACTAAATTGTAAATATTATGAAGGTTAGGGGCAAAATGGTCATTTTGCCCGGGGTGAGTTTTAGTCCTAAAAAGAATAATGTGATGTATTAATAATCTAATTTTATTGATATAGACCCCGAGGAAACAATTTCGGAGGTTGGCCATGGAAAACGAAAGGTTTGGGAATAACCAAAATACGAAACCGAAGCTATTACCAAGTAAGGAAGTAAACTCTTAATATACTTAAACATGCATGTTCTTGAATGTATGAAAATTTAGATATTCATTGCATGATAATTTATGAAATGTACTTGTGTAAAAGAAAGATGATAAATGTCCCGGTTGAAATGTAAAAGGGAAATCCGATGAGTAAACTATGGCTTACATGAGATCCTGCATCTGTTGCAGAAAAGGATTTAGCCTGGACGAGTAATCCAATGATCTCAAATAGAAAGGATCTATCCCGGACGGGTGTTTCTTGAGTGATTGAGCCTCCCGAAAAATATAGTGCATTAAGGATTTAGCCTAGACGGGTAATCCGATTGAGGACTGAATTTAACCTGGACTGACAATTCAGATCTGAGCTTATGAGAGAAATTGTTGTTAAAAAGGGATTTAGCCTGGACTAGTAATCCCGACATTGCTTTATGAGTTACTACTACGGTGGATTTAGCCTGGACTGGTAATCCCACCGTAAGATATAAGGTTCACGGGAGTGCGTACTCGAGATGATCATTTGTATGATTTGATGGTAAATGGCTATCCATCGAGATTTTTGAGAAATTCAACGGGATTAACATGCTAAAATAAAGAATGAGAATATTGAATTGATGAGCTCATCTAAGACTAATGACATGATGAACTTGATGATTGAGTGCATGTGATAGGGAAACTGTTCCGTGCTTGTTGGAATTACTGCTTAATATTGTTGTATGCTAATTAACCGGTAAGTTTACTTTCCAATTATATAGACTTAGAAAGCATATAAAATGCTTACCCCCTCTTTCTCATTTCCCTGTCTTACAGAGCACGTGGACTCGTGAAGATTGGAAGACGGTTGGGGAATCAACACACTATCGACTTGTCCTGCTTTGGTATATAGATATTTCCATTTTGTTTAATGGCGTGTATAGGATTTTTGGTTATTTTGTTATATGTGTCATTTGGCTAGCCAATGTAATGGCCTAAATGGTATACTTATTCTTTTGTATATGGCCATGAGATATGACTCATATTGATGTAGGTATAAACCTACCAATGATGCATGTCTATGTTTAAATGTTTCATGGGATATGATGATGAGGTTTATCATGACTGGATGATTGAAATGGAACCTAATAATTTGAGAGTGGACATAGCATATAATGGTATATGGTTATAATATGACCTAAGTGTAAAAAGTAAAATGTGTTATGTTAATCCCTAATATGAAAAGGATAATGTAGCATGTACTAAACTGATGAGATGAGGTCAACATGCAATAAGTCATGTCAAGTTTGTTTAAGAGTATAATTAGGCCATGTTAAATACCATTGAAGTCTCTAAGTGTGTATGGATGATAGAGGGTGACTAAAGGCTTGGAAAGTAGCCTTAAAAAGGTCTATACGGGTAGACACACGGGCATGTGTCTAGGCCGTGTGTGACACACGGTTAGCCCCATGGGCGTGTTGCCCGGGTGTGTGTCCTCTGCACTTAAAATTTTAGGTCAGTTTGCATGGTAGTAAACACACAGGTAGAGACACAGCTGTGTGTCTCAACCGTGTGGAAGACACGGCCTAGCACTCGTGCATGTGCCTTGGCCGTGTGCCTCAAAATGAATGATGATGTCATAAATAGAATGTCCAGGTTTTTAGACACGGGCGAAGATACGGGAGTGTCTAGGCCGTGTGAGGGACACGAGCCAAAGACACGGGCGTGTGCTCGGCTGTGTGAAATCCCCTATAGGTTTGAAGTGAAAAATAAATCCAAATAATTCAACACGGGTGGGACACACGGGACTGTCCCTAAGCACATCGGCGTGTGCTTTTCCTCTACACGGGCGTGTGTGGCATAACCCTAGTAATTTTTCTAAAATTTTCTATAGTTCTCTGTTTAGTCCTGGATCACTTTTAATGTATGTTTCAGGCCTCGTAGGCCTATAATAGGGACACTATGATGTTGTTTAGTCAGTTTTAAAATAGAATGAAATTTTATAACCTATATTTCCTGAAAGTGTCCAAGTATATGTCTGGTAACGCCTCAGACTTTGTCCCGGTCTCGGGCACGGGTAAGGGGTGTTACATGTCATGACATAGGATTCTGATATGTGATGTGCGAGTAAGACCACGGCTTCGATATACGTGTGCAAGTAAGACCATGTTTTATACGTTGGCATCGATATGTGACTTCAGTATATGTGTGCGGGTAAGACCCTGTCTGGGACAGTGGCATCGATATGTGGTTACATGTAAGACCACGTCTGAGAAGTTGGCATTGTATGATATATGTGATTATCTAAGTGTCCTATCTAATTCCGAATTGTTCATCAGGCAACTATAAAATGTGATCGAATGTGTAAAACGAGCTAAAATGACCAGGTATGAATTAGCATATTACCTACTTGAAATAAGGTAAGTAAGTTACTTGATATTTGTTACAAATTATGTATGATGAAAATGAAGAATGTATATAAATATGGAAAGTATATTCGGTCTTTTGAATAAATAATAATGAATATTTCAAATGATTCTTGAATATGTGTATAAAAGATTATGTATATTTGGCAATATGATAAGTGTATGTATATGATGTTATATTTTGATTCATGTGCTTGTGTATATAAGTGTATGTATACTTGGTTATATAATGAAATTTTGGCTTTGAAAGTTGATTGATATTTTGTTATTATAACTATATGAGCATTCGGACAAGGTAACATTTATGCATAAAGGTATATATATTATTTATGAAATTGTAAGTTTGAGACTAAATGTGATAATGATATTATAATTTGGTTTAGTTTAATTGAGTTGGTTATTTGCTTATGACTTACTAAGCTATGATAGCTTACTGTATGTGTTTATGTTTGCCATTGTTTTATAGATTTTGGAGTCAAGTTACGAGGTCAGGGATCATCAGCAAAGTCCATCACACTATCGATTGTCTTCGGTATCTTTATAAGTGAACTTTCGAATCTATGGCATGTATAGGCTGGATCATGTTTTTAAATGTTGGATTTTGGTTTTTGTATAAATTAGGCCATGCGAAAATGGCTTAACTTCTATGTTTAAATTCAATTATGTCTATGTTCATATTGGTTATAATGTTATGTGCTATGAATGTATAGTATTTGTGGTAGATGTTATATGCTTTGAAAATGGTTGATGATTTTGGGATTTATTATATGTTATGTTTTGTCTTTGAGTATGGTTTACTAATTCAAACTTAGTATTGAAATGAAATGATTATGATATATGTATTGAAATGGGTATTAGTTGTTTTAATTTGGTTGTAATAAAATGTATGAGTATACATGTATATGTGCATAAGTCATGGATATTAATGTAGTGAATTGGTCAAGTAAAGACAAGTTAGATAAGTTATTTAGACTTATTAATATGCTGAATTTTTATTCAAAGAAATGTATTTTAAAGTAGGTTATTATATGTATACTTGTATGTTCGTGATATAATTGTTGTTTTTGTGTTGGTTTAAAAAAAGATATCAATTGGATATCTGGTTGGTTTATTTGAGTACTTTATTTGGTAAAGTTGATAATATACCTTCGGTATATGTTAGGTAAAGTATTACATATATATTCGAATGGATGTCAAAATTTGTATTAATGTATGAAACATGTATATTCATATTGACTAATATATTAAAGCCGCATAAATGAATGAAAAGTTTAGTATTGAAATTTGTTTCATTTGATGTATAATTTGTACATGTGCAAGACCTATACAAAAATAGGTCTGATATTCAATTAATGAAGTTGTTGATTTGTATACGTTCTGTATATAAAAATAAATTTGTTTTGATATATGTTGGATTATGTTTTAATTATGTTATATTATGAATAATATGATTTTAGGATTTGATATTTGATTAAGTTACGAGCATTGATGTGATTAAAATTTTTGGATTGTAAAATGTAATGCATATTTATATAATCTGTGATATGATCGGTAATGCCTCATAACCCTAATCTGGCACGGATACGGGTTAGGGACATTACATTTAATTGGTATCAGAGCTACGGTTTAGTCAATTCTAGGACTAACGTAGCGTGTGTGAGTCTAGCTATACATGCCATATTATATACTGCGATAGTGTGATGACTTTTGACATTTGAAAATTTGTTTTCGTATAGTAAATGGATCCTGACAGAGCTATAACTTATGACGTCAAGAGTATAGCGCCTGCTCCCGCTCAAGGACAGTGCCGGTTTATTCTCGACCGACTTCGAGTAACCAAGAGGGAGAGGCTAAACAAGCCTTTTACCAAATGATGAACGGTTGGTTTACTCAATATATCCGGACTAATCCTGTAACACCCCAAACCCGGCCTAGACGTTACAGCTGCGTCTGCGATGTCACATTGAAGTGAGTATTGAAAAATGTAGTTCTATTAGTGAAGTCCGTTTGTTTTAAAACCTCGTTTATGATCCTTATGAAATGCTATCTTATTTTCTTTATTTGTTAAATTATGGGTTCATTAAGCAAAACACGACTCGTACAAAATCGTTATTACTCTTTAAAACATTGTTCGTTGCAGAAGCTTTTGAAACTAGTTACGTGGCATAGCATTGAAAACATTTTACCTTCTTAACACCCGAGTCCTACAGCTAGCAGATATAAGTCAATTTAAATAAAAATCCAAATGAAATGAAACTTTAAAACGGCCTTATTACATAAAATTTACCCATATAAAACTACTTTTACTAAATTCAAATAAAAACATAACCAGTGGTATGGTCATCTCCGAGTCCCTCATAACACCGACCCGCCTAAGGATTACCTGCACAGATAGGCGAAAAAGGTGAGTTTTTGAAAACTCAGTGTGTAATCCATATTTATCAAATAGTCAAACAAACAGTGTTGAACAGTCTGGGCTTAAGCCCATATCAGTGGCAGTATCAGTGTGGGCCTTAGCCCAATACAATAACAGTATAAGTGTAGGCGTAGCCCATTTCAGTACAGTATCAGAAATGCATACAAAGATCCTACCCATCCATCCTCTACACCCCACTCCATCCAGCCCTAGACTCCATGTGGGGATAAAATCGGCCCACCCATCCCTACACTCCAGAATATAGTATCGGTCTCGGTACTAATAGTATTTGCAGTAGAGCTGCCAGTATAGGCTTCTAGCCTTTCAGTACACTTCCTCCAATATTATATATCCCACTCCATGCAATGCAACATAGTATAAATGTTCATACAATAAAGATGGCATGCTCAACAGTCATACAACATACAAGGGTATATCCGTCATTTACCTCATAGGGGTATAAAAGTCATTTCATAGATTAGGGTCTAGATATACTTACCGAATTGCCAGTAGGTCTACAGTCATCTCAAGCGACTCGTGCAACCTTAACAGTTTAAACAGCAAAAATGGGTCCAAGCCCCTACTACAGCCTATGTGGGCCCCTCGCTCGTGTGGCCCATTAAGCTAAAAAATGGCCTTGGCCGTGTGAACTACACAGCCTGGCCCACTATATTTTACATATCCGTGTGATTGCACACCTGTTATGAATCTGAAGTTGACCCATGCTCCAAACACTCTTATGCCTGAAGAACAAATAATGCGATAACTAATTATATCTCGATTGGAAACTAACGAAGTTCCAAAGCAATCGTAATCACTTACCCAAAAGCCAACAATAATCGCACCTTTGATCCTCAAAGGGGTGTGTCAATCAACTTCAATCACTACCTACACCAAAATACCACCTTCCATATCAAACTCATATTTGAAGCATAAAAACATCATAACCGTACCAAACTTACCACAATGACCAAGCAGAGTATCGATTAATAATGTAACGCACACAGAAGCACATAAAAGGATTGATTTGAAAGGTAGAGGAGATAGTCGACAAGAAGAGGGAATGTTAGAAGAAGGATCAACCAAGTGAAACAAATCGAAAGGAGAAGAAAGAAACTGAGACTTATCAAACAATATTCGGCCAACACAAGAACACTAAAGCGGCAGATGAGAGCCGACGTCTAACCCAACCGATCACACCACACTTGTTAACCAAAAGCAGAACATAAGTGAGAATGAGTTTTCAATCAAGCAAAACCAATGAGTGAGGGAGGAGGAACAAAACCGAGAGTGCTGAGAGGAAACAACAATAGGCCAAGAAGGAAGGGAAAAGAAAATAAAACCAAATGAGAAAGAGGAAAACGGAAACAAATAACTAAAGAGCGTGAACCAAAAAAGGGAGAAAGACTCGAATGGACAAGCACAATTCGATCAAAACAAGCAAGGAAGGCAAACCCAAAAAATTAGCCAAATTCGGCACCAAAGGCAAGTAAAGAAACCAAAGTCGACTTGCCATAAATGAATCCCCTAATTCGGAAAAATCTCAAACAACCCTCACACTAAACTCAATCAACCCTTTCCCACCTTAGCCAAAACTCTCATGAACAAGAGTCCAATTTTGGCACAACATTCTGCTACTTCCAAAATTCCACAAAATCCTCCTAAAATTCCTCCTCCAACATCTCCTCAATTGCCTATTCAAACACTCATCAACCAGCAGAGTTTTGGTCAACTACAACTACCTACACGGCAGAGCTAAAAAATAAACACTCTTTGCACGCAACAGGGCTCGAACTTAAGCCCTTTAGCATAGCAACACGCAATTTGCCACTAGACTAGCAGTCATTTTTATGACACATCCTTCCCACTTTTGTTTAAGAAGCTCATCAATAGGCGACGGGAGCCAAAAAAAAAATTTTGCATAAGCCAAGGCTTGAACTCAGGACCTCTCCCACACTCCTAAGGAAACTTGACCACTGTAGCAAGCATGTTTTTGTGCAACATAATAAACAAAAATAAAGTCCTAAATTTTTGGGGCGTTACAAATCTGGCTGCATAATAACCTCCACCCCCGACTAATCCATCTTCGATACCTGTTATACCTCAAGTGATTGATCCGTTGAGATTGCTTAACCTCCTGTTGATAAAATTAGAAAACACAGGGCTGAAGAGTTCAAAGCCACTGATGATGATGATGCTGAGTGAGTTGAATTCTGGCTTGATAATACTATTCATGTGTTTGATGGGCTATCTTGTACCCCAGATGAATGTTTGAAATGTGCCATATCTTTCTTCGAGACACTGCATATCACTGGTGGAATACACTAGTATCGGAGGTTTTGAAAAAGCGGTGACCTGGGAATTCTTTCAGACTGAGTTCCGTAAGAAATATATCAGTCAGAGATTTATTGAACAGAAGCGCAAAGAATTTCTGGAGTTGAAACAGGGTCGGATGACAGTGATAGAGTGTGAGCAAAAATTCGTGAGACTCAGTCAGTATGCCTGAGAGTGTGTTTCGAACGAAGCCATAATGTGTAAAAGATTAGAAGATAGGTTGAACGGAGACATTAAACTGCTAGTTGGCATACTTTAGATAAAAGAGTTTGTAGTACTGGTTGAGCGAGCCTGCAAAGTCGAACAACTCGGGAAAGAGTAAAGAAAAGCTGACTTTGAAGCTAGAGATTCGCGTAAGAGATCATCGAGGAAGTTATTTCAGTCGACACCAAAGAAGTTTTGAGATGATTTTAGCCATTCTAAGGCTACTTCGGGTTATTACGACGGGATTGGGATTGTACCTGTAAGCTCGAGAGCTACCTCAGTAGCTAGTGTGGGTAATGTTAGATCAAATCAACCTGAGTGTAATCATTGTGGTAAACGACATCTTGGCAGTTGTAGATTGCATGATCGAGCCTGTTTCAAATGTGGATCGATGGATCATTATATTCGTGAATACCCTGAGTTAGTTGAACAAAATCCAGTACAGAATACGAGATCGGGTAACATTACAGCTCGAGGTGGACCACCCAGAAATACGGGTAATGTGAGTAGTATTCAGAGAGGGACTAAAGAGATGGCCATTAGTTTCAAGGCTCGTGCACTCGCTAGAGCCTATGCTATTCGCGCACGCGAGTAAGCTTCATCCCCAGATGTTATTACTGGTATATACACTCTCTATGATACTAGTGTAATTGAATTGATTGATCCTGGTTCGACTCATTCTTATGTGTGTCAGACTTTAGTATTCAGTAAGACTTTTCCTGTTGAGTCTACCGAGTTTGTGATTAGAGTATCAAACCTCTTAGGCCGATGTGTTATGGTTGATATAGTATGTAAGAATTGTCCCTTAATAATTTAAGATCCGTGCTTTTCGGCTGATTTGATGTTGTTTCCATTTGATGAGTTTGACATAATTCTGGGTATGGACTGGTTTATTTTGCATGATGCTATTGTAAATTGCAAAAGAAAGACTATTGATTTACGCTGCCAGAATGATGAGATTATTGGGGTTGAATCTAATGATCTGAACGGTTTATCGGCAGTGATTTCCACTATGTTAGCTTAGAAATATATAAGAAAAGGTTACAAAGCTTACTTTTCATATGTGCTTGATAGTAAAGTAACCGAAAGAAAGATTGAATCAGTACCAGTTTTGTGTGAGTATCCAGATGTGTTTCCTGAATAATTGTTGGGTTTGCCACCTATTCGAGAGGTAGAGTTACTCCGATATTGATAGCTCCGTACAGAATGGCACCTACTAAATTAAAAGAATTGAAAGCTCAGTTGCAAGAGTTGATAGATAGAGGTTTCATGCGACTGAGTTTCTCTCCCTAGGGTGCACCAATTTTATTTGTGAAAAAGAAAGATGGAACTATGAGAATGTGCATCGATTAAAGACTGCTCAATAAGGTGACTATAAAGAATAAGTATCCGTTACCATAGATTGATGATTTGTTTGATCAACTGAAGGGGGCTACAATATTTTCGAAGATATATATTTGAGATCAGGCTACTATCAGTTGCAAGTTAAAGACTTCGATGTGCCAAAGACTGCTTTTCGAACGAGGTACAAACACTATGAGTTTTCGGTTATGCCTTTCGGATTTACTAATACACCTGCTATTTTCTTGGATTTGATGAATCAGATCTTCAAACAGTATCTAGATCGATTTTTGGTTGTGTTCATATATGATCTACTCCCATGATGAAATTGAGCATGCCGGACAGTTGAGACTTGTGTTACAGAATTTGCGAGATAAATAGTTGTATGCAATGTTCAGTAAATGTGATTTCTGGTTACGCGAAGTCAGTTTTCTGGGCCATGTTGTATCAGCATCAAGTATTCGGGTTGATCCGAGTAAAATATCAGCTATACTTGATTGAAAACCTCCAAGAAATGTTTTTGAAGTTTGAAGTTTTCTAGGACTCACCAGTTACTATAGGTAGTTTTTGAAAGGTTTCTCTACGATTGCAACCCTGATAATGAAGCTACTATAGAAAGATGTTAAGTTCGAGTGGTTAGAAAAGTGCTAGAAAAGTTTTGATCAGTTGAAAGCCCTTTTGACCGAAGCTCCAATGCTAGTTCAGCCAGAGTCGGGTAAATAATTTGTTATTTATAGTGATGCATCTTTAAATGGTTTGTGCTGTGTTTTGATGCAGGAAGGCAAGGTTATAGTTTATACCTCGAGAAAGTAAAAACCTCATGAAAAAAATATCCAATATACGACCTAGAATTGGCAGCTATTGTGGTTGCATTGAAGATATGGCGTCATTATCTGTTCGGTGAAAAATGTCATGTTTATTCTGATCACAAAAGCCTGAAATACTTGATGACTCAGAAAGATCTAAATTTGAGATAGTGATGATGGTTAGAGTTTTTAAAAGACTACGAGCTTGTGATTGATTACCATCCGGGAAAGGCTAATGTTGTTGCTGATGCTCTAAGTCAAAAATCACTATTTCTTTTACGTGCAATGAATGTGCATATGGATATGTCTGATGATGGTTCGGTAATAGCTAAATTAAAAGCAAGACCATTATTTGTTCAAAAAATTTGTGATGCTCAGAAAGATGATAACGATTTGTTAGCAAAGCGAGCTCAATGTGAATTGAATGTTGAATCCGAGTTTTGAGTTGATACTGATGGTTGTTTGAGGTTCAAAAACTAAATATGTGTTCCGAGAAATTCAGAGTTGATTTAGATGATTTTGAACAAAGCTCACAGCAGTCAGTTATCTGTTCACCCGAGTAGTATGAAAATGTATAATAATTTGAAACAGCTTTACTGGTGGCATGGTATGAAACGAGACATTTCTGGCTTTGTTTCGAAATGTTTAGTCTGTCAGCAAGTAAAAGCTGAACATCAGGTACCTTCTGGATTACTTCAACCGATCATGATACCTAAGTGGAAATGGGACAGAGTCACGATGGGTTTTGTATCTGGTTTATCGTTGACACTGAGCAAGAAAGATGCAATCTGGGTTATTATGGATAGATTGACTAAATCAGCTCACTTTGTTCCGGTTCGTACAGATTATTCACTTAATAAGCTTGCTGAGTTATATGTTTCTCAGATTGTGAGATTACACGGAGTACCTATTTCTATTGTTCCGGATAGAGATTCGAGGTTTACATCGCGATTTTGGAAGAAACTGCACTAGGTACTAAACTACATTTTAGCACTGCTTTCCATCCACAAACAGATGGTCAGCCTGAGTGAATCATTTGGATACTTGAGGATATATTGAGATGTTGTATTCTCGAGTTCGAAGGTACATGGGAATGATACTTACCTCTGATTGAATTTGCATACAATAATAGCTTTCAATCGATTATCAAAATGGCACCTTACGAGGCTTTGTACATGTGTAAATTTTGTACACCATTGTATTGGATCGAGACCAGTGAAAACAAGATACATGGGTTTGATTTGATCAGAGAGACTGAACAGAAAGTGAAAGTAATTCATGAAAGTTTGAAAACAGCATCGAATCGTCAAAAATCATATGCGGACTTGAAATGAAAAGATATAGAGTTTGAAATCGGGGACAAAGTATTTTTGTAAGTTTCACAATGGAAGAAAATACTCAAATTTGGTCGTAAAGGAAAATTGAGTCCGATATTTATTGGATCGTATGAGATTATAGAGCGTATTGGACCAGTTGCTTATAGACTACTGTTGCCACCTGAGCTAGAAAAGATCCACAATGTATTCCATGTTTCGATGCTTCATAGATATCGATCTATTCCTTCACATATGATTAGTCCGTCAGAGATTGAGATTAAGTCCGATATGACATATGAAGAAGAACCGATTCGCATTCTGGCTCACGAAGTTAAAGAATTGCGAAATAAGAAAATTCTATTAGTTAAAGTATTGTGGCATAAACACAGAGTTGAGGAAGCAACGTGGGAGACTGAGGATGCAATGAAAGAGCGTTATATAAACCTATACACCGGTAAGATTTTTGAGGACGAAAATCCCTAAGGGGGAGAGTTGTAACAGCTCGATTTAGACCCTAATCAGAATAGTGGTTTCAAGACCACAAATCGGAGTCATATAAATATTTTAAAAATTATTTTCTATGTTTATTATCTGTGAATTTGTATGTGTGAAATTTTCGTGATTTAATTTTGTTGTTTGAGTGTCCGATTAAATAAAAGGACTTAATCGCGTAAAATGAAAATTTGATGGTTAATTGTAAAAGGGCCAAATTGTTGTTGTCTTTTTAAATGGAGGCATTTAAGTTGCAATTAGACCAAAATAATAAGTGTTGGACGGTTGTAGACAACCATTATAAAGAAATCATATTATATAATAAGGTTAAATATGTAATTAAATAATAAGTTAATATATGTTATAATAAAACAAAAATTAAACCAAGTGCTCATAATTTTATTTCATGACCAAAACTTAAAAGTAAAAGAAAAGAATAAGGTTTTTCATTTTCGGCCATTGCTAAGCTCAATCAAGGTATGTAACTAGCTCAGTTTTTGATGATTTTTATGTTTTTGAGATCGTTGCTAAGTTATCTACAAGACCCATGCTTGAATTTTTTATTTTGATGAATATTTTGAGTTATACCATTGTTGAAAGCTTGTGATTTTTGTTGTTTGATTGTAGAAAATAAAAGATATGTGATAGATTAACATGTTTAGTATTGGAATTTTTTATGATTTTGAGTAATTAGGACTAAATTGCAAAAATAACAAATTGAGGGACTAAAATGTGAAATAAATGATATTTATGGACATGTATGAAAACTAGGAGTATTCAACCTAAGCATGGTATGTGCAAATTTTGTATGTTTTGTGTTTTGTGTAATTTGGACTAAATTGTAAAAAATGAAAATGTCAGGGGTAAAATGGTAATTTTTCCAGTTATGTGTTTTTGGATGAATTTGATTGAATATTTGATTTAATAAGTTTAATTTATATTAATTTAGATCAAGAAGAGAGAAAATCAAATTTGGATCGGGGGAAAACTAAAGTTGTTGACTAGCCGTCCCGTTCCGGTTTTTCATCGTCCAAGGTAAGTTTATAACCAAATAGACATTGTTTATTTTAATTAAATGCGAGTTATATATGCTGAATTGAAACATGTGAATATATATATATAATAGCCGATGTATACAAGCTTGGCAACTATGTTTATGAATTCGTTTTGACCGAGTTATGGCATCCGAAAGCCCCATATGAACCTTAGGAATAGCTAGGATACATATGTCATGACACACGGTTCCGATATGTGATGTGCGAGTAAGACCATGGCTTCGATATATGTGTGCAAGTAAGACCACGTTTTATACGTTGGCATCAATATGTGACTTCGATATATGTGTGCGAGTAAGACCCTGTCTGGGACAATGGCATCGATATGTGATTACATGTAAGACCATGTCTGGGACGTTGGCATTGTACGATATATGTGATTAACTAAGTGTCCTATCCAATTCTGAATTGTTCATGGGGCAATTATAAGATGTGATCGAATGTGTAAAACGAGCTAAAATGACCAGGTATGAATTAGCTTATTACCTACTTGAAATAAGGTAAGCAAGTTACTTGATATTTGTTACAGTATGATGTAAATGAAGAATGTATGTGAATATGGAAAGTATATTAGTTTTTTGAATAAATAATAATGAGTATTTCTGAAATGATTCTTGAATATGTGTATAAAAGATTATGTACATTCGACAATATGATATGTGTATGTATATGATGTTATATTTTGATTCATGAGCTTGTGTATATAAGTGTATGTATACTTGGTTATATAATGACATTTTGTCTTTGAAAGTTGATTGATATTTTGTTAATATAACTATATAAGCATTCAGCCAAGGTAACATTTATGCATGAAAGTATATATATTATTTATGAAATTGTAAGTTTGAGACTAAATGTGATAATGATATTATAATATGGTTTAGTTTAACTGAGTTGTTTATTTGCTTATGACTTACTAAGCTATGATAGCTTACTGTATGTGTTTATGTTTTCCTCTGTTTTATAGATTTTGGAGTCAAGTTACAAGCTCGGGGATTGTTAGCAAAGTCCATCACACTATTGACTGTCTTCGGTATCTTTATAAGTGAACTTTCGAATCTATGGCATGTATAGGCTGGATCACATTTTGAAATGTTGGATTTTGGTTTTTGTATAAATTAGGCCATGCGAAAATGGATTAACTTATATGTTTAAATTTGGTTATGTTTGATTATGGTTTATGTTCATCTTGGTTATAATGTTATGTGTTATGAATGTATTGTATTTGTGGTAGGTATTATATGCTTTGAAAATGGTTGATGATTTTGGGATTTATTTTGGTATATATATTATATGTTATGTTTTGTATTTGAGTACGATTTACTAATTCGCTTAGTATTGAAATGAAATGATTATGATATATATATATTGAAATGGGTATTAGTTGTTTTAATTTGGTTGTAATAACAATGTATGAATATACATGTATATATGCATAAGTCATGGGTATTAATGTAGTGAATTGGTCAAGTAGAGACAAGTTAGATAAGTTATTTAGACTTATTAATATGTTGAATTTGTGATTCAGCAAATGTATTTTAAAGTGGGTCATTATATGTATACTTGTATGTTCGTGATATAATTGTTGTTTTTGTGTTGGTTTAAAATGAGCATATCACTTGGATATTTGGGTTGGTTTATTTGAGTACTTTATTTGGTAAAGTTGATAATATACCTTCAAAGATATGTTAGGTAAAGTATTACATATATATTCGAATGGATGTCAAAATTTGTATTAATGTATGAAACATGTATATTCATATTGACTAATATATTAAAGCCGCATAAACGTATGAAAAGTTTAATATTGAAATTTGTTTCATTTGATGTATAATTTGTACATGTGCAAGACTTATGCAAAAATAGGTTTGATATTCAATTAATGAAGTTGTTGATTTGTTATATGTTCTATATATAAAAATAAATTTGTTTTTATATATGTTGGATTAGGTTTTAATTATGCTATGTTATGAGTAATATGATTTTAAGATTTGATATTTGATTAAGTTACGAGCATTGATGTGATTAAAATTTTTGGATTGTAAAATGTAATGCATATTTATATAATCTATGATATGATCGGTAATGCCTCATAACCCTAATCTGGTGACGGATACGGGTTAAGGGTGTTACAATTCGTATGCATCTTCAAACGTTCTGTTCATATGGGCTCCTCTTACTGCTCCATCTAATCCAAATCTTACATTTGCGTCCAACCCATTGTAAAAAACCTACAATACCATTCGCTGAGCAAATCTGTAGTGCGAGCATTTCTGGACCAATGTTTTAAAACATTCCCAAGCCTCATGAAAACTTTCCCCTTCCATTTGTCTAAAAATATCAATTTCTATTCTTAGTTGAACCACTTTGGTAATAAAGAAAAAATTCGGTAAAAAGTTTCTAGCAAGCTCATCCCATGTCTTGATAGAACCTAATGGCTACAAATTTAACCAAGAAAAGGTGTTTTCAATCAAAGAAAAGGGGAACAACCGAAGACAAATAGTGCCATCAGTGACCCTGTTGTACTTTAAAGTATCAAAAAGTTGACGAAACTGTTTTAAATGTTGACTCTGATCCTTTGATATTGTGCCCCTAAATTGTAGATTATTCCAAATCATTTGAATCATTTCCAGTTTGATCTCAAAATTGCTAGTTGTAATAGCCAACCTTGTTATGCTTTCCTGAACCATGTCTAGACTTGGTAATGTATAATCTATTAGCGTTCTCTCGTTACGAGCCATATGTAAATTTCTAGGTAGCTGTAGTGGTGTTGGTAGATCTACTAAAGCGTTACCGTTAACTTTGTCGAACAGTGGATTCTCACTTGGAACATTGCTTACAGGATATGGTGGGGGATCTTGCATCTACTATTATTGTTAGCAATTTCTGTAAATTATTCTCTCTGGATCTGTGACTGGCTCTATAGGTATTCCCTACTATGAGTCATACACTAAACACAAAAGAGAAAGTTAGAAACAATAAAAATTAAAATCATATCTATAGCCTAAGAATTTCCTAATTATTCTTATTGAAGTACAAAAAGTAAGATTGAACTAGCGACGTTGTCTCCCCGACAACGACACTAAAAACTTGACTGCCTCCAGAAGTGCTAACGTCTAGCGTGTGAATATTGCAACAAAAAATATGTATATGAGGTAGTATTCACAAGTATACGGGTCTAGTTGTAATATAGTTACAACAGAGTAGGTAAGTACCCCGAAAATCGTACCCAAGGGAGGCTAGTGCTAGATTAACTTTAACCTAAACACCAATAGATCTAATTAGTACTCGAAATAAGTTATAGTATGAAAGTAAAAATAAAAGGAGTTTTAAGATTTTTATAAGAATAAAAGATATAAAATAAAGCAATAGATATCAAGAGATTGAAAAGTAGATTAATCAAATCTAGTTATGGGTGATCAACTCGCTTTGGTAATCTTTATTAATTGTTGCTTTGGGTTCCTCGTCAATCCACTAGTCGCTATCTCAGTAGGATCTTCCGATCTTCCACTAAAATAATGAGTCAACAAGGACTACTTATCGTTCGACTTTACAATCTAGACTGGCTTGGGGTGAAGGTGTTCAAGGATAGGTACTACCAATTTTGGGTTAATTTCTATCTTGATGGCTTCTTAGGGTTGTTAGGCCTTGGGTTTAGGTTATTCCTTTCCCAAACAGTTGATCCATTGAGTAGCCCTATGAAATAGTTAACAGATCATACCTTCACTCACTAATCCCCTATAGAACAATTAGTTCCTCATGGTTTTAATAAACTATATAAAATCAATATAAAGAGTAAACATTCTAAATGAATCGATAGTGTAGAGTTTAAGAAAAAGCCTGATTTGTATTAAGAATGAACATGAGTCCACAAAGATTGATTATCTCCACAAACCAGATCTCTCAAGACAAAACAAAGAATAAATTGGAAGTAAATCTAAACCTAAAAAAAGAGAAAAACTAAGCTGAATTTAAAAGAAAAATTCTAGACTAAGTAATTGATGTGCATAATGTGTGAAAAATAAGCCTATTTATAGATTTCAGGTGGTCGTCATCCTTAACTTAGGTTAGCTAACATTCCTGAGGTTGAAGTTTGATCGTACAAACCAAAATACCCACTGTCTCGTGTTAATTCTTGTCTAAAGTTGATGTCTGATAACTCTTGAAAAGAGCTATATTTCACGCCTTTAGGCCTACATAATTGCTTGTACTTAAGTATATTTTGTTACATTTCAGGACATTTTTGTTAGCATTTTTAATGTTGCATTAGGACTTGGACTAGGTTGAAATTAAGTGCTTTTAATTCTTTCTGGTGCAGTTTTTCATCTATTGGTATGGCAGGAATAGGTTTTAGAACAAGGAAATAAATAAAGGAAGTTTTGTCAAGGAAAAAGTGCATATAGTTTTTAGCACGAATGTCGAGGCAATGTCGGGAAGACGAAGTCAATATTTTTCGTGCAACAGTCCTAGTTCAAATTCAAACTTGTATCGGATAAATCCTCCTAAAAGAGGAGAAGATAATCACAAGTTGTTAGCTAACCCTAGCCTAATATATCTATAAAATCTAATGAAGGGGACCTTACAAATGGTGGAAAAAAAAGTAGGAGAAATCCTTAGGCGTGAATAAGGTTTCAATAGTGCAAAGGAAAGGAAGTCGAAGGCAGTCGTTCTTAGCCATCACAAGACACTGTGTTGTTGAAGTACGGGCTAGGGAAGGAAAAGTTGTTTCTCAAAGTTCTTTCAATATTTCCATTAGTGTTCCTTGGAAAGATTGAACTGAAGTAGTTGAACACAATGTCTGATATTGTTTTGGTTTGAAATTTTATTTCCCAGCCCATGAGCTAAATCTCATGGGGTTGGCATTACTTTTGATGAAACCTTAACTATTTTTATGGACGCAGTATATATATAATTTACTTTATTGTTTCATTTGATCGTTCTTATTTCTTAATTAATATGAAAACGATCTCTATACATAGAAGACTATTTGCATATTTATAAATTGATTCTGTAATAGCCCGTTAACAGTAGTTTCAGAACCACAAATTTGAGGTTGAAATATTTTTTTATTATTACTTTTAATGTTTACAGCATGAATATATGATGTTATGAAATTTTCGTTAAGAAATGTTAGCAATTGGTTGTTCAATTTGATAAAAAGGACTAAATCGCGTAAAATGCAAAAGTGCTGTTCTAATAGGTAAAGGTGTCAAATAGCTATGGAACATTAAAGTAAGGGTCCTTATGCTATAATTAGACCATAATGAAATTGAATGGACATTATTGAACATATTATTATGTAATTTGAAGGTTTTTAACCAAGGTTAAAAATGTAAATTAGTAAATAATTGATAATTTAATAAAACTGAAAGCTATTTTCTTTATTATCATCTTCCTTAGCTGATTTTAACAAGAAGAATAGCCATAATGACGGCTTCCATTTGGCCAAACTTTCATTGTCTATTAAGGTACAATTTTTGTCTCGTTTTTAATGATTTCTACGTTTTTGAGATCGTTGCACTAAGTCTAACTAGCCCAAGAACTATTTTCCAAATTGTTAAAGATTTTGAAAATTGAAATTGATGAATATGTATGAGTTTTGATGTTTTATGATAGATTATGAATATTTATTATGAATTATACAAGTTTTGTTAAGTGATTCTGAGTGAAAATGCAAAATAGGGATTAAATTGAGAAATGTGTAAAGTTAGTGGTTAAAATGTGAAATAAATGAAAATATGGGCTGCTAGGGGAATTATAGTAATTCGGCTAGCATGGGTTTATTTAGAATTTCATTAATTTGTGATTTTATGAAATAAGGACTAAATTGTAAGAGACGTGAAATATTAGGGGCAATTGTGTAAAATAGCCCTAATGTATATTTTGGATTGAATTGAATAAATAGTTGATAAAATAAGTTAATTTTGAATATATTTAGATCAAGAAAGGAGAAATGCAAATTGGGATCGAGGAAAAGATAAAGTTATCGACTAATCGACTCGATTCATTGTTTTAACATCCGAGGTAAGTCCTTATGTTATAATTTCATTTCAAATTTATTTTATGTGCTTTGATATAACATGAATATTGATTAAGTGATTACAGACAAGTTCAAAAATGATTCGACGAAGATTCGGCAGTTGGAATCCTAGTTGAACCTTAATAATAGTTTAAGATGCTAGTGACATGTCATTAGGGATACTTTAAGTTGGCTTCGGGCCATGATATAGCACTTCAGGAGCGAGAGAAACCGATTTGGCTTCGGGCCATGCGTATCGGTTAATTTGGCTTCGGGCCATGATATTAGAATTTCGGATAAGTTACCATAATTTGGCTTCGGGCCATGGTATAGGTACTTATCGTGTGAGACCCTTGAGTATCTGACTTCTATTCCAAATGGTTCGCCAGGTAAATGAAAGATGTGGTTGAGTATGAGGTTGGTACGAGATGGTACAGGTATGTATGGTAATGAATTGGGTTTTGAAACTATGAAATTGTTAAGTCTTTGGTAAGTTATGTGAATGATCATTTGATAGCTTTGAGATTTAGTAGAATTGTTGTATATTGTTTTCTATTATTTGAGTGATTAATGAACAGTGATAGCTACTTATTGTTAACATACGAGCTTACTAAGCTATATAGCTTACTTTGTTGCTTTTCCATGTTTTATAGTGATTTCAAAGCTAGCTCGAACTCGGGGATCATCGGAGACTACATCACACTATTCATTGACACTTTGGTACTTTTGAAACTATGTTTTGGGTCATATGGCATGTATAGGGACTTTGAGTAGTTTTGGTTATGTTTTATTAATGATATTGGCTATTTGGATTGGCTTGTAAATGTTTATGTTTCGGCATGTATATATATAGCCATGTGTGATGGATTATTTTTGGTTTGTTTGGTATATTTGAATAATGTACATATATGTATAGTTATGTCTTATGAATTGAGTTGGTTGATAGTTATGTGATGATTCTTGATAATGGATACTATGAATGGTAAATTGATGACTTGTGGATAGAGGTATGCTTGTGAAATTAGGACAAATAATGCAAATTTGATAATGGTTATTTTAGTGAATTGAAAAGTCAAGGAGTGGTATGAAATTAGGTGACTATAAATGGTATTTATGTTTTGTTGTGATTGATGTTGGAAATGGTATAAATCATGCTTGGTTTCGAAGTAAATTATATGTCTATTGATGTTGTGTTTGGTGCCATTTGGGTTTTGTAGGTATATGTAAAATTGGGTGGCAAAGTGGCTTGGTAAATAGCCTATTTTTTTTCACATGGGCAGAGATAAGGGCGTGTGCCTCAACCGTGTGTGACACACAGTCTTGTTACATGGTCGTGTGTGACACACAGTCTTGTTACATGGTCGTGTGTGACACACAGTCTTGTTACACGGCCGTGTGTCCTGTAACACCTCAAACATGTATCCGTTGTCGAAATAGGGTTATGAGGCATTACTGATCAATACACATCATTCACATACATAATGTATTCATTTACGCATTCATATATAAAACTCATTCAAATCATTCACATTGTCCCTTATAAGGCTCTACGAGACCTTAAAACATGCTTAGAAGAGGTTCGGGGCTAAACTGATAACATTTGCACACTTTGGGAAACATAAAAAATTTTCAAACATGCCCGTGTGAACAGACCGTGTGCCTCACACGGCTACTAGACATGCTCGAGGACATGCCCGTGGGAAAATTAGGGAGGTTACTGACTTGGCCACACGTCCAGCCACACGCCCATGTGTCAGCCCGTGTGTCACACACGGCCAGTAGACATACCCATGTGTCTAGGCCGTGCCAAACCTGTAGGGTGTACTGACTTTAATTCCAAGGGTACCCCAGGGGACACACGGCCGTGTAGCATGACCATGTGTTGCACACAGCTAAGACACACGCTCGTGTCTCTGTCCGTGTGGACAAAAATAGGCTATTTGCAAGGCCAATTTTCCACCCTTTTCTTATGCACACCTAGCCATCAAAATGGTATCATTTCAATACATTAATAAGCAACCAAAACATGCTATTTCATACACATTTCATGCCATTTATACATCATCCTTTTCACTACTCAATTCCACAACCAAAAAACATGCCAAATCAAATTGATACTTTAACTAATATCCACATTTAGACACAACCCAAATCATCAAGCATTTACTAAACCAAAATGGCATCCAAACATCATCTTAAATTATACCAAAGCTTTCCATTTCTCAAACATAGCACATCATTAAAAATTTAATAAATACTTATTCATCAACTCATCAAAATAACCATAACATATCTACCAAAGCATAAGGCATCTTAAATACATCACATATCACATATTAACTCATAACATAAGTCAAATTCAACTTCATCAACAACACCATTTACAAGCCAACTCACATGGCTAAATTCAAAGCTCAAAACATACCAAAATGACACTAGCCTATACATGCCATATACCAAATTCACAAAGCTTCAAAAATACCAACGAGATAATCGATAGTGCGATGACGTATTCCCGAAGATCCCCGATCTGAGTTAGCTTCGATAATCTATAAAACAGTGGAAAATAAACACAGTAAGCTTTAAAAACTTAGTAAGCCATGCACAAATAAATAATCTTATGAATCAATATCATTTTCGTCAATTAACTAAGATATGAATAAGCATATCTAAATATATATTCAAGTTCACAAACCTTTCTCATTTTACACATATTTAATATTATAATTGAATTCATCAAATGCTTTACTTTTCAACACTCGTATGAATCTCGTACGTACCTGAGTCGTTTAACTCTTTCACACATTCTTTCTCGACTTAACTTTTCCCGTTGAACCATTCGGAATCATTAAGGATACTTAGCAGTCACATATCGCTCGTACAATGCCACATCCCAGATATGGTGTTACATGTTATCACATATCGATGCCACTATCTGTAATATCCTGAATTAGGGCCTAATCAGAATAGTGGTTTCGTGACCACAAATCTGAGATAGAAATAATTATTTTATGCTTATTTTGATGTCTATGATATGATTGCATGATTGTGTGAAAATTTCGTGAAGAAATTCTATGCATAAAGTGTTTAATTTGAAGTTAGGGACTAAATTGAATAAGTTGCAAAACTTGCATTCCAGAATTTTCTAGTATGAAATTGCTTTGAAATATTAATTAGGAGGTCTTAAATAGCAATTTGACCAATTTCAAAGTTTATGGACAAATATTGGACATGAATGGAATTTTTGGAAAGTTTAGTAGTAAGGGCAGTTTGGTCATTTAGGGGTAAAATGAATTAAAATACAAAATTAAAAGCCAATTTTACTCATATTCTTCACCATGGACGTGTAAAAGTCCAGCTATACATGCCACTGATCCATGATAGTGTGATGTCTTCCGACGCGTATGAGCATCGTCTTGCTTAGATAGAGGTACTCTCCAACCGAGCTGCACTGACCATGTTTAATTGTTTTGCTTTATTTTCATGTGAAAATAGACTCATTAAGCTTTATTTTCATATATCATTTGCATTTTTATTCAACTTCCACAATTTTTAGTGAATTTTCAAAGTCATGCAACCGTCATTGTCCAACACTGTTTTACCACTAATATTCATTCTTACATAATTCCACTTAATCCATTTTGTCTTATCGAATTCACCCAATTATCGAGCACATTGCTCATAATTTTTCATAAACATATACCTACACTTATTCATCATATAATCATGTTCAATTGTATTTTTACTTAATCGATTTTCCCATTGAACTCTTCAAATAATAAGCGATACTCAATTGCTCGCACATATTTTCACATTTGTAGCCAAAGCTATCTGCACGCATAGTAGCTCGCACATAGTACTACACATGCACCAATTATCCAAGAACGTAGTAGGCTGCACTTAGTACTACACACGTGACCAATTATCCTGCATACACGTAGTAGCTCGCACTTAGTACTACACACATGACCTAACCATCGATACACGTAGTAGCTCGACTTAGTACTACACACATGATCACAGCTGCACGCATAGTAGCTCGCACTTAGTACTACACATGCGACCTCACAATAGATCATTCAGATCGTTTTTATTCAAGGTTCAATCGGAAATTCCTCACTTTTCAACATTTTACTAATTTGTCCGTAATCAATTTAAATTCATAATTTACATCAAATAACCATTTGATAGGTAGCCACATTCCATATGATATCAAAATATAATAACCTAAAAAGAATCGATAGATTATTTATGTACGAATTTACTCGAAGTGTCGATCTCACTATCCATAGTACCAATTGTCCATTCATAGTATAATAAGACATAACTCAAATATCAAATCAGCTTTTAAGAATTTACATAACATATATCACATATTTCATATATCACTTGTCATGTATCTTCATTTTCTTACATTTCATGTAACATTCTTTCATGTCATATTTCTACATCATAAACACCATTCCATCAACTTTTCCAATATATTAAATCATAAAATATATGCAATAATAGTAAGAAATATAATTCAAACATAACATTGCATTATTATTATCATACGAACTTACCTCGATCCAGAAACAGCAATTTACCATTTTAGTCCATAACCTTGTATTTTCTCGATTTAATCCCGAATCTCAATTTCTTTCATCTATAATATCACATTTAGCCTAATAATTAGTCACACTATTCATACGGGTCCAAAAATCATATTTTTAAAAATTTTCATTTTGACCCCTAAACTTTTGCATATTTTCACTTTTGCCCCAAGGTTCGGAAATTAAACTTCATCCTATTTTCTTATGTTTTATGACATGCTGATCATTTTTCCCTTCTATGGAAACATCAAATTCTCACTCTAACATGTACTTATGACTATTAGGTACTTTTACTAATTAAGCCCTTTTGCTCGTTTTCACTTAAAACCGAGTAGCACAAGTTGTCTAACATAATTTAAAACCTCATATTCTATAATAAAACACCAAAATACACAAATTTCACCTATGGGTATTTTTCCAAATATGAACCCTAGGTTGAATTATTGCTAGCATAAGCTAAATCAAGTTACCGGGACTCCAAAAACGTAAAAATCATTAAAAACGAGGCTAGAACGGACTTACAATCGAGCTTGGAAGCTTGGAAACCCTACCCCTGGAGTCTCCCTTGGTATACACGTCCATGGTGAAGAAGATGGGTAAAATTGGCTTTTAATTTTGTATTTTAATTCATTTTACCCCTAAATGACCAAAATGGCCTTACTACTAAACTTTCCAAAAATTCCATTCATGTCCAATATTTGTCCATAAACTTTGAAATTGGTCAAATTTCTATTTAAGACCTCCTAATTTATATTTCAAAGCAATTTCATCTAGAAACTTCTAGAATGCAAGTTTTGCAACTTATTCAATTTAGTCCCTAACTTCAAATTAAGCACTTTATGCATAGAATTTCTTCACGAAATTTTCACACAATCATGAAATCATATCATAGACCTCAAAATAATCATAAAATAATTATTTCTATCTTGAATTTGTGGTCACGAAACCACTATTTCGATTAGGCCCTAATTCGGGGTATTACACTATCCCAGACAGGGTCTTACACGTAATCGACTAACGATCCCAATGTCCCATACATGGTCTTACATGTAATCTTAATACAATGCCAATGTCCCAGACATAGTCTTACATGTAATCACATCTCTGTAACCTAATGTCATGACATTCGTATCCTATACTATTCCTAAAGTTCGTACGGGACTTTCGAATATCGTAAATTCATCGATTCTTACTCATAAATGGTCAATATTTATAACATTTCTATAATAAGTAAACACATGTAATTCAATTTAAAGACATTTATTTGCATATGAACTTACTATGTCATCGGAATAGAGGGATTGGATCGACTATTCGATAACTTTAGATTTCCACCGATCTAAATCCAATTTCTTTCGTTCTTGATCTATATACATTCAAAATTAATTCTTTTATTCATCAACACATTCAATTTAGTCCAAAAACACATATTTGGGCATTTTTGTACTTTAGCCCCTAAAGTTCCACATTTTTATAATTTAGTCCCTATTTCATAAATACACAAAATTACACAATTTCTACTAAATCCAAGCTAACCGAATATCTATAGGCTCCATAACAGCCCTTATTTATCAATATTTCACACATTTAACCACAAATTTTACACTTTTCACAAATTAATCATATTTAGGCATTTTCACTCAAAATCACTTAAGAAAACAAGTTTATTAAACACCAAACTTTCATATTTCATCCTTAAACATCCAAAAACACATGAATTCATCAATGGAAACTTTCAAAATCAACAACACTTTCAAAAATTTAGGCATGGGCTAGCTAGTACTCAAAGCAACGATCAAAAAACATAGAAATCATCAAAAATCGAGCTAGAATCATACCTTAATCAAATATTTATATTGTCAAGCCCTAGTTGAATGTAAAAGCTTTCTTTTCTCTTCAATAATTAGATACAGATGATGATAAAGGAACTTATTTTCACTTTGTTTTGTTTTAATTAACATTAATAACCAAATTACTATTTTAACCTTAATTAAGACATTAACAAAACATTTAATGGTTGGTCATTTATGTCAAATTCCACTAATCATGGTCTAATTACATCATAAGGACCTTTCATTTAATAATCCATGGAAAAAGCACTTCTAAGATATAGAATGCAACTTTTGCATTTTACGCGATTTAGTATTTTTTCTCAAATTGAGCTATTAAACGATAAAATTAGCTCACGAAAATTTCACACATGCATATTCACATACTGTAAACACCAAAAATAATATTAAAATAATTTTTTGACCTTATATTTGTGGTTTTGAAACCACTTTTCTAATTTACGTAAAATGGCTGTTACATGTCCCCTGGTGTTGAAATTAAAATCAAGTCAGTATGCTCCACACGGCCTCACGTACGGGCATGTGACTTGGCCATGTGGCATAAGTCAGTATACCCTACAGGTTTGGCATGACCTAGCACACGGCCTGGCACATTAGGGCACATGGGCTAGCCACATGAGCGTGTGTGTTGGCCGTGTGATCCAAGTAAAAAAGTTATACAGGGTCAGACATGGGCTAAGACACGACCATGTGCTCCAATTTCGAATGTTCACACGGCTTGTGACACGAGCGTGTTTGGTGGCCGTGTGAGACATACGACCTGGCCATATAGGCGTGTGTCCCCTATTTTGAGTAAAATTTTCAAACTTTTGTGGAAGTTTCTTGAGATATTAGTTTCGTCCCAAACCACTCCTAAAGCATGTTTAGGGCCTCGTAAGCTCGTATAAGGGACAAATTGATTGAGATTGAATGATGATTGTATGAATTGGTTTAAATGTATGTGAACAGTATGATTAAATGTATTGTAAGTCCGTTAATGCTCCAAAACCCTATTCCAGCATTGAATACAGGTAAGAGGTGTTATAGATTCTAATTCCGAAAGGGTTAGAATTGTTGGATTAAAATTAATTGAAATGAGAAAGTATTCGATAGACACTTGTAGTCGACTCTAGACATAGAGTCACGATCATACAAAAGGAACCCATGCAAGATATCTAAAAAGTCTTTGGACGCGGGCAAGGTAACTTGAGGTTTTACTCTTGCGAGAGGCATGCCATTTAGAACTCTTTTGTGCAGTAAAGTAGATACGATTTTGCCAAGGCATTATTGACAGTAAGGGTCGATTATGAGTAATCTGCCTTCCAAATCAACATCACTCTATCCTTATTCTTTGTCGTAGTATCTTTGATACAGCATATTTAGTTGTTTATGTAACAGCCCAATTTTGGATCTAGTCAGAACAGTGGTTTTGGGGCGACAAATCTGACGCAAAAAAAATTATTTTTATTATATTGTTACAGTCTAGAGTTTTATGGAATGATTTCGTGAAAATTTCGTTAAAAAATTTTGACGTTTGGGCACTCAATTCGGTCAAAAGGACTAAATTGCAAAAAGTGCAAAACTTGAGTTCTATAAGATAGATCTGTCTAATTGTTATGAAATTTTAAATTGGAAGTTCTTAAATGGTAATTAGACCATTGGTTAAGTTGGTGGACAAAAATGGACATGCTTATGTATGTTTCTAAAGTTTTTTATTAAGGGCATTTTAGTAATTTGGTAATTAAATGAATTAGAAAGCCAAGTTAAAAGCTAATTTTTGTCCATCTTCCTCCCATGGCTGAATTTTACAAGGAGAAACCATGGCTAGGGTTTTTCAAGCTTCCAAGCTTGATTGTAAGCTTGTTCTAACCTCGTTTTTAATGATTTTTATGTTTTTGAAATCTTCGTAACATGATCTATCTATTTATACCATTAATTTAAGACATAATCAAAGAATAAAATTTTAGCCATGATGAATATTTGTGTATTCTGATGTTTAATGGTAGAAAATTCATGTTAGTTGTTTGATAAACGACTTTTGCTAAGTGATTTTCAATGAAAATGCCTAAAAAGGACTTATTTGTAAAAAGTTGAAAAATGGGTGTTAAAATGTGAATAAAAGAAAAATGTGTGCTGCTATAAGTATGTATAAGGTTCGACTAGGCATGGGTATTGAAGACATTGAGTACATTTCATTTTACGAGCCTAGGGACTAAAATGTAAAAATGTGAAACTTTAAGGGCAAAAATGTAATTTTTGCCATAATGTGATTTTGGCTGATTTGAATAGTGTAATGATTTAATAAGTTAAATGTGATATTAAAGATAAAAAAATGAGGTTTGGAATTAGAACGGGGAAAAACAAGTATTTGACGATTAGGTCATTTTCGCCATTTTTATGTCGAGGTAAGTTCGTGTGTTTAATAAGCATTAAATTATATATGTATAAATGCTTAATTGATATGATTGTGGTAAATGCTATATTATTGAAATGAAATATGATTGTTATTGAGTACGATACAACGGAAATGACCGACAAAGTTTCAACAAGCGTGAAATTCCTGTTGAACCTTAGGAATAGATAGGATACAAATGTCATGACATTTGGGTTACTGAGATTACGTATAAGACCATATCTAGGATATGGCATCAATATGAGACTTCGTGTAAGACCATATCTGGGATATGGCATCAATATGAGACTTCGTGTAAGACCATAGCTGGGCTATTGTTATCGATACGAGATTACATGTAAGACCATATTTGGGATATGACATTGGACTGGTACTGTGTGTACGAGATTCCCGAGTATCCTTTAGTATTCCAAGTGGTTCAATGGGTAATTTAATGGGTATGTCAAAGAAGAGACAGAGCATGTAAGTATTACGAATTGGTACAAGTATGTACAGAAAGTTTATAAGCATTGACTACGTGAAATTGTGAGTTCATGATTACCATGGGAATGATTTTCTGAAAACCTTGTTATTATTGGTCTATATTTGTGATGTATGAAATTCATGATAAATTCGGTTGAAGATCATGTAATTGGCTTTGGGCCAAATTGGGTTATGATATAGCATGTCTTATTCACACAAATTGTGATTTATCGAATACGAGAAAAAAGGAAAGATTGGCATAATTGCCTAATAATGCAACCCTCTGATTTTGGGCCTAGTCAGAACCATTAATTTGAGGTTGGAGAAATTATTTATATTATTTTATTTTATGTGTTATAGCATGATTATATGAGTGTATGAAAATTTTAGTGAATTAATTTTAGCGATTTTGTGCTTAATTGTGAAAAAGGACTGAATCGTATAAAGTGCAAAAGATTTGTTCTACAAGCTAATGTTGTTAAATAGCTATGGAACACTAAATTAGAGGTCCTTAGTGAGCAAATAGACCAATAAAAATTAGTGGCTAAACATGGAGACAAAGAAATTGAAAAGTCAAAGTTTGGTGGACATTAGGTGACTTATTTAGTAATAAAATAAAACAAAAAGGAAAAAGTTTGTCACCTTTTCATCTTTGTTCTTCATCCACTGAAAATGGCAGCAAACATGAGGATTTTGAGATCCCAAACTTTCAGCCACTTATTTCTCTTGCAAGTAAGTGTTTTTGAAGGTCTTTCTTGATAATTTTTGTATCTTTGTGACCCTTATAGCTTAAGCTAACTAATGGAAGGACTAGTTTACAAAATGGTTGAGAGTCTAGGGTTTTTCCATGTGAATACTCATGTTGTTTGCTAAATTTTTATGACAGAAAATGAATCTTGGTTGTTTAATTAACAACTTTTGTGAAAGGATTTTTCATGAAACCACCTAAAATGGACCTTTTGGTAAAGATTATAAAATAGGTAATGAATGTGTGGAATAATTGAAATTGAGAGTTTCTATAAGCTTAAATCAATTTCGGCTAGGCTGGTTAATGAGGAAATTCGCTGAAACTTTTGTGTAATAGTAACTTTGCCTTTATGTAATAGCTCGTTTTTAGTCAAATCGGATCAATGGTTTTAGGACAACAAATCCAAAGTCAAAATAATTATTTTATTATTATTTTAATGTCTACAACATGATAGTATGTTTGTGTGAATTTTTTGCTAAGAAATTTTATCGTTTTAGTATTTAATTCAATAAAAAGGTCTAAATCACGTAAAGTGTAAAACTTGAGTTCTATTAGCTAAAGGTGTCTAATAGCTATAGAACTTTAAAGTGGAGTTCCTTATGTGGTAATTATCCCATTTATAAAGTTAGTGCACAATCTTGGACATGTATTAAGTGTTTTAAGTGATTAATTAATAAGGTTAATTTTGTAATTTTGTAAATAATGATAATTAAAAAAGTAAAATAAAGTCATCATCTTTTCTTCTTCATTATTCAACCGAACCTAGGGCAACAAGAAGCTATAATTAGGTACGATTTTTGTCCCATTTTTAATGATTTCTATGTTTTTGAGATCGTTGGAACTTAGTCTATCTAGCCCAGGGACTATTTTGAAAAATTGTTAAAGGTTTAGAGTTTTGCCATTGATGAATGTTGGTGTGTTTTGATGTTTAATTATAGAAAATGCATGCTTGTTTTTAGATAAACAACATTTGTTAAGTGATTTTTAGTAAAATGTTCAATTAGGGATTAAATTGTGAAATGTGTAAATTATGTGGTTAAATTGTGAAATAAATGAAAAATATGGACTACTAGGGACCAAATTGAAATTTTGCTAGCATGGGTTTTGGTTGAATTGCATGAATTTCTAATTTTATGAAATAAGGACTAACTTGTAAAAATGTTGAAATGTTAGGGGCAAAAGTGTAAATTTTTCTTAATGTTATTTTGGACTAAATTGAATAGAGTGAAATTAAATAAGCTAAATTTGATATTATTTAGATCAAGAAAGGCGAAATACGAATTTAGATCGGGGAAAGAACAAGGTTTCAATTAATCGACTTATTACGCAATTTTGCATTCGAGGTAAGTTCGTATGTAATAAGCTTTGTTATAACTATATTTTAAATACTTTGATATTGCATAAATTGTGAGTACGACTCTACGGTCATGTTTGACGATGATTTGGTAAGTGATAAATCCCGATTAAACCTTAGGAATAGATTAGGATGTAATATCCTAATTTTGGGCCTAGTCGGAATGGTGGTTTCGAGACCACAAATCCGAGATAGAAATAATTATTTTATAATTATTTTGAGGTCTAATTTGAAATTCTATTCATAAAGTGCTTAATTTGAAATTAGGGACTAAATTGAATAAATTGCAAAACTTGTGTTCTAGAAGCATTTTGCATAAAATTGAATTAGATTATTAATTATATGTCCTTAAAGAGTAATTTTACCAATTTCTAAAAAAATTTTGGACAAAAATGGGCTTGGAAGGGTAAAAATTTAAAGAATAGTAAAAAGGGCATTTTGGTCATTTAGGGGTAAAATGAATTAAAAGACAAATTTTAAAACCCAAATGTGTCCATCTTCAACCCCATGGCCGAATATAGCAAGGAGAAACCATGGCTAGGGTTTTTATAGCTTCCAAGCTCGATTGTAAGTTCGTTCTAGCCTCGTTTTTAATGTTTTTTTACGTTTTTGGAGTCCCGGTAACTTGATTTAGCTTATGCTAGACAATAATTTAACCTAGGGTTTATATTTGGAAAAATACCCATAGGTGAAGTTTGTGTATTTTGGTGTTTTATGATAGAATATGACGTTTTAAATTATGTTAGACAACTTGTGCTACTCGGTTCTAAGTGAAAACGAGCAAAAGGGCTTAATCGGTAAAAATACCTAATAGTCATAAGTACATGTTAGAGTGAGAATTTGATGTTGCCATAGAAGGGAAAAATAATCAGCATGTCATAAAACATAAGAAAATAGGCTGAATTTTATTTTATGAGCTTTGGGGCAAAAGTGTAAATATGCAAAAGTTTAAGGGCAAAATTGTAATTTTTCCAAAATATGATTTTGGGTCAATTTGAATAATGTGAGTCCTAATTAGACTATATTTTAAATAATAGAGCAAGGAAAACTAAAATTTGGGCTAAAACGGGAAAAATATCAAGTTGTGGATGAAATGGTAAAAGTAGCCATTTTGCATACGAGGTAAGTTCATGTAACATCCTGATTTTCGGATTTATCCGCGGTTTTCAATATTTTGTAAAGATTTTAAAATTTTGTATTTGGATGTGGAATTAATATTTTGAGTAAGTAAATGGGCTTATGGAAGGCCCATGAGTTGGCCATAACCCAGTTGAATTTTTGGAATTTTAGACTTAGGAGTTAGGGGTTCTGGCTAAGTGGCCCTTAAGTAGAGTTGTGGGTAAATTGCATCACAAAAAGAGCCTTGGTAAAGTGGCAAGGGTGACGCCACTAGGCTCCTAGAAAAGTGGCGTGTGGAGCAGTGGGGAAGGCATGGGATCGATTCCCTGTGTTGACAAATAGATGCATTTATATTTTTAAGTGCAGGAGGGGTAAGTGTTGGAGTTCAGGTGGATTCTGCTAGAAGAGAGTTGGATCAGTTTAAATGCTTGGATTAAGGAGGGATAAGGGGAGAGATTTAAGGGATTTGGATGAGGCTAAGAGTTGGTCAATTATGGGAATTGAAGAGGAAAATCGGCGAGGGGGTATTAGGTTGGTATTTGGCACTTAGGGTATTGAGTGGTGCCGTTTTTCTTCGCTTTAACACCTTAGGGTTGTTTTTCCTCTCTTTTTCCTCTCTAGCCGAAACTACCACCTCCCCTATTCTTCTTTTTCTATTTTCCTTCTCCAAAACCATTCATCAAACCTACTATTCATCAGTACCTTTGCCGAAGTCGCAAAAGCCGAAATCCTGTGATCACTGTTTGTGCCGATTTCTTCAAAGCCAGGTCCTTCTATGTTCTTTGTTTTTATTAATCTACGATTATCTTTTCTTAATCCTAGATACCTGACAGCAATTCTACTTCAAGGTTATAGTTCCACATTATCATCTTCTTCACCACCCAAAAGCCGAAAGTACCACTGGTTTAGGGGCTTATAGCCGAAACTTCTTCAAACTCATGGATTCGGGTTTTACCATTGTTCTAAGGATAAATCTGCACTAGATTGCGTGGAAATCAAGTAGGAGTAAGGGGTAAGTACTTATCATCTCGATCTGTTCTTATTTTGCGATGTTAGAAAAGTCAAATCCCTAAAAATTAGGGAGGTGTCGATTTGAGCATAAGGCTTTAAGGGTTTGTAACTAATGTTTTCTCTCGGTGATTAGAGTCTTTTTAAGTGTTGGATTGAAAGTATGAATCATTGGAGCAATCGAATTCGGAGCTAGCTATCGATTTTGACAAAAGGTAAGGTTTCAAAGGCTTTTAGGGACATGGTTCGATCATGGGTGAGTAAGTTTTGGAATTTAGTGATTATAGTTTGTAAATAAGCACTGTGCTAATCAATTGTAGGATATCGAAGAGATCTCGGTAGCGATCGTCGCAAATCGTGTGTGTACGAACACCTTTTCTTAGTTCAATTAAGAAAAGTCAAATACCAAATTCCAAGCATTTCATAGGCTTGTGAGTATGCGAATGCTCTCAAGACATAGAGTAATTGTTAGATCTAGCACCGCAAAGTGGTAAGTAAGTTTGTGTGACGCTTCAACGCATTTGAAATAGGTCCTCGATGGGTTAAAATCGGGCCCAATGGGCTTACTACCCAATATGGGCAAGAGGTGGGCAAAGTAGCTTGTCGGTTAGATGGGAGAATCAAATTGCATATGATTGTTAAGAATTACTGGAATAATGTGTGTAGTTGCGTAAGTACTAAATTACCCCTAAAGAGCATAATTAGAAATACCCCTAGGGTTTAAATTGGTTAAACCGCATGATTGATTAATACTTGTATTTTACATGATATGCATTTATTAATATCTGTTGCATGGGATTGGGGTATTGATGGAGGAAGTACTGAATGTGGTTCATCCACATACTGGAGGCTTTGCCTCAATCGATCGATAATTGAGCGTTCTGTCGCCCATGTGGAGTCTTGAGGCTAGGTGGGTTGAGATATTCCCCACATGGAGTGTAGGGCTGGTACGGGGCAGTGTAGCGGTTGGTGGGTTGAGTAGTCTCCCCAGTTGGGCTTGCATTCATTACTGATATTGTTACATATGTTACTGAACTGGGCCTATGGGCCACACTGTTATGTAAAAAGGGGCTAAGGCCTTGCTACTGTATTCTGAAAAGGGCTTCGGTCCACTGTGTACTGATATCTGAATAGGGTTTAGGCCCAATGGGCTCGAGCTGATTTGGGCTTTGGATAGGTTTCTGTATACACTGAGTTTTCCCAAACTCACCCCTTTTTCTTCCATCCTTGCAGGTGAGCCCTAGTTGGTGGACTTGGAGCTGGGCGGGATTCGGGGTGGCCACATGTTTTCTGCAAATTTGTTTTCTTCTGGTGAACTAGATTTTCCATATTTTCGTTCATGGTTTTGGGTTTTTAAATGTAATAAGGCCGCTTAATTATTTTTATGGTTTGGTTTGTTTCTTTATTATTTAATTCTATTATGATAAAACTGAACTATGATAACTAACGAAATGGATTAGCTCTAGGACGCGTTTTCAAAAACATTAAGTGATTTCAAAATAACACGAATACAAGTAAGACTTCCGCTAAGCACACATTTTCAAACTTAATCATTTTCTTAAGATGGACATAACCAAACGGTTTTCTCAAAATTATACGAGATGTTAGAGTGTGGCAATGGCGGTGTGCATGTCTAGGATTGGATCCGAAGGAGCTTGGTACTTAGCAATCCGACGGACTCACCTCCTCTTTTTCCGGTTTCCTACCGGTGCATGACTTCCATTCACTTTAACCTACTTTTAAAAGTGTCTTTACAACACCAACTAAGTTTTTCCAAACTAAGTAATACGGAATGTTTTGAATGCATCGATGTGGCGCATCAGATCCGGTCATAACGTCTAGGCCAGGTTTGGGGTGTTACATTTAGTGGTATCAGAGCCTGGTTGCAATAACTCGGCTGTGGATCGGGTCCGAAAATCTTTAAAAAAAAAAAGAAAAAAATTTCATAAGTTTTTCAAAGATGTTCAAAATTTTTCTATTGAACGATGTTAAATCAATAGTTTTAAAATGAAAGTGTTTTCAAATGAAATCTTTTATTTTCGGTAAACAAAACATGGGTTTTTTATGGACCGATAAGGAAGTGGCACATCGAATCCCTGCACCAAGTCTGTAAGTGTTCTTTTTTCGCTTTAAATATTTATATGGAACTAGACCTCAAGAGAATGAAGTTGAAAGGAGCGGTGTCGTTTGCTTTGGGATGAAGCGTGTCGGTGGTGGATTATCGTGAGAGAGGGTACCCCCCGGTGAGAGGGTAACACGGGAGCCGTTCAAACAGACTTTTAAGGCAAAATATGTTGGAGCTAGCTATGTGGATGCACGCAGAAAGGAGTTCCTGAATCTAACTCAGGGAAATAAGACCATTGCTGAATATGAGGCGGAGTTTCTACGATTGAGTCGGTATGCTAATGGCATCGTTTCCACTGAATACGAGCGCAGCGTTCGTTTTGAGGATGGTCTCAGAGATGAGTTAAGGGTGCTCATAGCTCCGCAGAGGGAGTGAGATTTCACTGCACTGGTAGAGAAGGCTAAGATAGCCGAGGAGGTGAAACAAACCGAATGGAAGAATCGTGATAGGGATCGGAATCAGTTCAGAGGGATCTTTGGACCAATGAAAGTCCGCAAATCGAAATGTTAAGAGAGCTAGGATGGAGGAACCAGTTCGAGCAGTTCCGGTGAACACAGGTAGACCGCAAGCTTGTGGGGATTGCGGTAAAACGCATCAAGGAGAGTGCTGGAAGCGTTCTGGGGCTTGTCTTCGTTGTGGGTCTAAGGAGCATAGGATTAAGGATTGTCCTAGGAGGGCCACTCGTGCTCGGTGGCGAACAAGGGGTCAGGCGACGGCTCAACTCTGTGAGGATGGACCGCCCGCCAAGAGGTCGTGGACAAGGTCGCGGTGGTAATGGCCTTGGACGTGAGGCACCGGCGTAGGGTATTGGTAACGCGGATGCTTGTCACCAGCTTTGGTGTATCTTGCTCGTCGCCATGAGGAGGGTGACCTTTTGATGTCATATTGTACGTTTTTATCTATGGTGTACCTTATATCGCTTCGATTGATGTGGGATCAACCCATTCATATGTGGCATATAACATTTCGGGCATCGGGCGTGCACTCGAGGAGATCAGATATGGGGTGTCGTGATAAGTCCTTTAGGTCATTCGGTTAAGGTAGAAAAACTCTTCAATGAGGTGCCTTTGGAGATTCAAGGCAGGGTTTTCTGTGGGGATTTGATGGAGTTACCGCTTGAAGAATTCAACTTGATACTAGGGATGGATTGGTTGACCAAGCATAAGGCAAATTTAGATTGTGCAGCTAAGAGGATGGTGTTAAGGATTGTCAATGATGAAGAGGTAATGATTATTGGAGAACGAAGGATTACTTATCTAATGTAGTATCGGCGTTGAGGGTCGAGAAACCGATGCTAAGGGATGCGAGGCATATCCGCTTTGGTAAGCCAAGTGAAATCGAGGATCGATGTGGAGACCATCGAATCTGTTAGGGAATTCGGGATGTTTTTCCAAGGAGCTTCGGATTACCTCCGAATCGGAAGTTGAGTTTAGAATCGATTTGTTGCCTGGAACAGCTCCAGTATCTATTGCACCCTATAGGATGGCACCGAAAGAGATGGTGGACCTGAAGGCTCAAATTCAAGAGTTGTTAGATAGAGGCTTCATTAGGCCTAGTGTGTCTCCTTGGGGAGCACCGGTCCTGTTTGTGAAGAAAAAGGACGGAATGATGCACATGTGCATCGATTATCGCCAGTTGAACAAACTGACGATTAAAAATAAGTATCCACTACCAAGGATTGACGATCTGTTCGATCAACTGAGGGGAGCTTCGGTATTCTCCAAAATCGATCTTCGTTCTGGATACCATCAGCTAAGGGTAAAAGAAGGGGATATTGATAAAATAGCATTTCGAACTCGATATGGACATTATGAGTTTGTGGTTATGCCGTTTGGGCTAACGAACGCACCTGTAGCTTTTATGGATCTGATGAATCGAATATTCCAACCTTACTTGGATCGGTTCGTAGTCGTCTTTATCGACGATATCCTGGTATACTCTGAAACAGAGGCGAAGCATGATGAGCATCTCCTTATTGTGCTGCAAGTGTTAAGGGAGAAGGAGCTCTATGCGAAATTCAGCAAGTGTGAATTCTGGTTGAGGGAGGTAACCTTCCTAGGGCATGTGGTTTTTGCCGAGGGGATTAAGGTAGATCCTCGTAAAATTGAAGCGATTCTGGAATGGAAGCCACCTAGGTCAGTATCAGAAATTCGGAGTTTCCTAGGGTTGGCAGGTTACTACAGAAGGTTTGTAGAGGGTTTCTCGGTGATGGTGGCACCCTTGACAAAATCATAAGGAAAGGAGTACCATTTGTCTGGACCGAGAAACAGCAAAAAGCTTTTGATCGGTTGAAAAAGGTATTGACCGAAGCGCCAGTGTTGATTCAACCGGTGTCAGGAAGGACTTTATTGTATACTGATGATGCGTCACATGTGGGGTTAGGTTGCGTACTGATGCAAGAGGGTAAGGTGGTCGCTTATGCATCGCGATAGCTTAAGGCTCATGAGGTGAATTACCCTACGCATGATTTGGAGCTAGCAGCAGTGATTTTTGCGTTAAAAATTTGGAGACACTACTTATATGGGGAGAAGTGCATCATATACACAGATCATAAAAGCCTAAAGTATTTGTTGACTCAGAAGGAGTTGAACCTTAGGCAACGAAGATGGGTGGAGTTGCTTAAAGACTATGACTGTTCGATAGAGTACCACCCAGGAAAGGCTAATGTAGTGGCGGATGCGTTGAGTCGAAGGGTTATTACTGATTTGAGAGCCTTGTTCGCACGTTTAAGTCTGTACGACGATGGAAGCTTGTTGGCAGAACTACAAGTAAGGCCTACTTGGACTGAGCAGATTAAGGAAAAATAGTTGAAGGACGATTCATTAGCTCTTCGGTTCCAGCAAGTTAAGAATGGTGAGAACGAGGATTTTGGGTTGAACACTGAAGGAGTTTTGTGCTCCCGTGGAAGGGTTTGTATTCCAAAGGACCCTGAATTGAGGCAGTTAATTCTGAAAGAGGCTCATGGTGGACTCTGTGCCATACAACCTGGAGGGAATAAGTTATATCGAGACTTGCGAGAGGTGTACTGGTGGCCCGGATTAAAACGAGAGGTGACTAAATTTGTTGGGAAATGTCTGACGTGCCAGCAGGTTAAGGCTGAGCACCAATTGCCTTCGGGATTACTGCAACCTGTGAAAATTCCACTATGGAAGTGGGAAAGAGTAATGATAGACTTTGTGAGTGGGTTACCTTGGACGCCCACCAAGAAAGATTCGGTGTTGGTAGTTGTGGATAGGTTAACAAAATCTGCTCATTTCATACCTGTTCGTACCGACTACTCACTGCAAAAGTTGGCCAAGCTATATGTGGCGGAGGTAGTGCGACTGCATGGGGTGCCAGTGTCGATAATTTCGATCGAGACCCTAGGTTTACATCTCGGTTTTGGCGGAAGTTGCGAAGCGTTGGGTACACGATTGATTTTAGCATCGCTTTTCACCCACGCATGATGGACAATGTAAAAGGTTATTCGAGTTCGGAGGATATGTTGAGGGTTGTATCATTGATTTTCGTGGAAGTTGGGAGGACTACTTACCATTGGCGGAGTTTGCATACAATAATGACTATCAAGCAAGTATTCAGATGGCTCCATATGAAGCACTTTATGGGCGAAGATGTCGTACGCCGACGTGTTGGACAGAGTTGGGTGAACGACGAGTGCTTGGACCGGAATTGGTGGCAGACACTGAAAGCAAGGTTGGGCTGATAAGGGATCGGTTAAAGGAGGTATCCGATAGACAGAAGTCGTATGCGGATCTGAAGCGCAAAGAGATTGAGTTCACTGTTGGGGATATGGTTTTCTTGAAGGTTTCCCCTTGGAAGAAAATTTTGAGATTTGGTAAGAAGGGTAAGTTGAGCCCACGGTTTATTGGGCCTTACCGAATTGTTAGGCGGGTTGGACCAATGGATTATCAGCTAGAGTTACCACCAGAACTGCATCGTATCCACGACATTTTTCATATATCCATGCTGAGGTGGTATCGATCTGACCCAACTCATATCATACCAGTTGCAGAAATCGAGGTACAGTCAGATTTAACTTTCGAAGAGGAACCTGTGCAAATTCTTAATCGTGACGTCAAGATCTTGAGAAGGAAATCAGTTCCACTAGTGAAAGTACTTTGGAGAAACCATGGCAAAGAAGAAGCTACTTGGGAGACTGAGGAGGCTATGCGTCAACAGTACCCTCAACTGTTCTGATAAGGTAAAATTTCGAGGTCGAAATTTCTTTAAGGAGGGTAGAGTTGTAACATCCTGATTTTCGGATTTATCCGCCGTTTTCAATATTTTGTAAAGATTTTAAAATTTTGTATTTGGATGTGGAATTAATATTTTGAGTAAGTAAATGGGCTTATGGAAGGCCCATGAGTTGGCCAAAACCCAGTTGAATTTTTGGAATTTTAGACTTAGGAGTTAGGGGTTACGCTAAGTGGCCCTTAAGTAGAGTTGTGGGTAAATTGCATCACAAAAAGAGCCTTGGTAAAGTGGCAAGGGTGACGCCACTAGGCTCCTAGAAAAGTGGCGTGTGGAGCAGTGGGGAAGGCATGGGATCGATTCCCTGTGTTGACAAATAGATGCATTTATATTTTTAAGTGCAGGAGGGGTAAGTGTTGGAGTTCAGGTGGATTCTGCTAGAAGAGAGTTGGATCAGTTTAAATGCTTGGATTAAGGAGGGATAAGGGGAGAGATTTAAGGGATTTGGATGAGGCTAGGAGTTGGCCGAGTTATGGGAATTGAAGAGGGAAAATCGGCAGGGGGTATTAGGTTGGTATTTCGGCACTTAGGGTATTGAGTGGTGCCGTTTTTCTTCTGCTTTAACACCTTAGGGTTGTTTTTCCTCTCTTTTTCCTCTCTAGCTGAAACTACCACCTCCCCTATTCTTCTTTTTCTATTTTCCTTCTCCAAAACCATTCATCAAACTCGCTATTCATCAGCACCTTTGTCAAGTCGCAAAGCCGAAATCTGTGATCCTTTGTTTCACGATTTCTTCAAAGCCAGGTCCTTCTATGTTCTTTGTTTTTATTAATCTACGATTATCTTTTCTTAATCCTAGATACCTGACAACAATTCTACTTCAAGGTTATAGTTCCACATTATCATCTTCTTCACCACCCAAAAGCCGAAAGTACCACTAGTTTAGGGGCTTATAGCCGAAACTTCTTCAAACTCATGGATTCGGGTTTTACCATTGTTCTAAGGATAAATCTGCACTAGATTGTGTGGAAATCAAGTAGGAGTAAGGGGTAAGTACTTATCATCTCAGATCTGTTCTTATTTTGCGATGTTAGGAAAAGCCGAAATCCCTAAAAATTAGGGAGGCTGTCGATTTGAGCATAAGGCTTTAAGGGTTTGTAACTAATGTTTTATCTCAGTGATTAGAGTCTTCTTAAGTGTTGGATTGAAAGCGTGAATCATTGGAGCAATCGGATTCGGAGCTAGCTATCGATTTTGACAAAAAGGTAAGGTTTCAAAGGCTTTTAGGGACATGGTTCGATCATGGGTGAGTAAGTTTTGGAATTTAGTGATTATAGTTTGTAAATAAGCACTGTGCTAATCAATTTTAGCATATCGAAAGAGATCTCGGTAGCAGTCGTCGCGAATCAGGTGTGTACCGAACACCTTTTCTTAGTTCAATTCTAAAAAAGCGAAATGCCAAATTCCAAACATTTCATAGGCTTGTGAGTATGCGAATGCTCTCAAGACATAGAGTAATTGTTAGATCTATCACCGCAAAGTGGTAAGTAAGTTTGTGTGACGTTTCAACGTACTTCGGAAATAGGGCCTCGATGGGCCAAACTGGGTCCAATGGGCTTACGGCCCAATATGGGCAAGAGGTGGGCAAAGTAGCCTGTCAGTTAGATGGGACAATCAAATTGCATATGATTGTTAAGAATTACTGGAATAACGTGTGTAGTTGCGTAAGTACGAAATTACCCCTAAAGAGCATAATTACCGAAATACCCCTAGGGTTTAAATTGGTTAAACTGCATGATTGATTAATCTTGTATTTTACATGATATGCATTTATTAATATCATTGCATGGGATTGGGGTATTGATGGAGGAAGTCTGAATGTGGTTCATCCACGTCTCGGAGGCTTTGCCTCAACTGACTGATAATTGAGCAGCGTTGCTACCACTGTGGAGTGTAGGGCTAGGTGGGTTGAGATATTCCCCACATGGAGTGTAGGGCTGGTACGGGGTAGTGTAGCGGTTGGTGGGTTGAGTAGTCTCCCCAGTTGGGCTTGCATTCATTACTGATATTGTTACATATGTTACTGAACTGGGCCTATGGGCCACACTGTTATGTAAAAAGGGGCTAAGGCCTTGCTACTGTATTCTGAAAAGGGCTTCGGTCCACTGTGTACTGATATCTGAATAGGGTTTAGGCCCAATGGGCTCGAGCTGATTTGGGCTTTGGATGGGTTTCTGTATACACTGAGTTTTCCCAAACTCACCCCTTTTTCTTCCATCCTTACAGGTGAGCCCTAGTTGGTGGACTTGGAGCTGGGCGGGATTCGGGGTGGCCACACATTTTCTGCAAATTCGTTTTCTTCTGGTGAACTAGATTTTCCATATTTTCGTTCATGGTTTTGGGTTTTTAAATGTAATAAGGCCGCTTAATTATTTTTATGGTTTGGTTTGTTTCTTTATTATTTAATTCTATTATGATAAAACTGAACTATGATAACTAACGAAATGGATTAGCTCTAGGACGCGTTTTCAAAAACATTAAGTGATTTCAAAATAACACGAATACAAGTAAGACTTCCGCTAAGCAAACATTTTCAAACTTAATCATTTTCTTAAGATGGACATAACCAAACATTTTCTCAAAATTATACGAGATGTTAGAGTGTGGCAATGGCGGTGTGCATGTCTAGGATTGGATTCAAGGAGCTTGGTACTTAAGCGGTCAACGGACTCACCTCCTCTTTTTCCGGTTTCCTACCGGTGCATGACTTCCATTCACTTTAACCTACTTTTAAAAGTGTCTTTTACAACACCAACTAAGTTTGTTCCAAACTAAGTAATACGGAATATTTTGAACGCATCGATGTGGCGCATCAGATCCGATCATAACATCTAGGCCAGGTTTGGGGTGTTACAGTTCATATGTAAATGTTGGTAACATAGTTATTATTTTAAATGTTTTAATGTTATTTAAATGATATGATAATTATTATGAAATATTATACTTGTGATAATTGTTTGATAATATGTCAAATTATGTGATATACTTGAAAAATGTGAAATACTACTGAGTATCGGTATCGGCATTCCGTAGAAGATGGTTGAGACACATGATTGGGAAAAAGGTCCCGTTGAACCTTAGGAATGGATTAGGATACAAGTGGCATGTCACTGGGATATTTGGGCATCCGAACTCGTTGAGTTGAGTCCGAGTTCACTTATGGATGCGAATGTCTGAACTCGTTGAGTTGAGTCCGAGTTCGAGAGATGTAACTAGGCATCCGAGCTCGTTGAGTTGAGTCCGAGTTCACTTATGGGCGGGTTACATGGTAGCTTGGCTACATATGTGGCACTTATGTGCAAACTTTCCATGTATCTGAACTATATTCTGATGTGTTCAATGGGTAAAATTCTACTCAAATGGAGGAATACTCGAGATGAAAGGGACGTATTGGTAAGTGTTGTGAAATGGATACTTTGAAAAGGTATGTACTTAACCCTCGGGTTGAAAACTCGATATAACAACAATATGGTAAGATGATAAATTAAAATATGATATGAATGTCTTGGTGATGATTATGCAAATGATGTTTTATGTTTGCTTATATGGTCATGTTACTTGCTATTTTCATGTGAACTTACTAAGCATTTATGCTTACTCCCTCCTTTTCATTCCTTGTAGTTTTGACAAGCCAGCTCGGAAATCGGAAACGGTCGGAGGCTCGCTCACACTATCCGTGTACCATCTTGGCATAATGGCTTGTATATTTTGAGCATGGCATGTATAGCATTATAATCATTTTGTGTATATGGTCTTATGATATGGTTATTGAGTGGTATGGAGATGCTTGGTAATGATTAGCCATTGGAATGGCTAATCATGATCATATTTGGTGTTATGTATGCTAAATTGCTAGCTAATCCATGGAAACCATGAAATAGGTAAAATTTACCATAAAATAGATTCGCAATGACAAAGATGACGTGAGTTTGAAAAATCATTAAAAATAGAAGAGATATAATTAGATGATGAATAAAATATGAAATTGAGTTATATTTTATGAGTTATATTTTATGAGATGTTTAAATTTTTGTGAAACAGGGCCAGAGCGATTTCTAGATCCCCTGTTCTAACTTTAACAATTCATCATAAATTTTAAAAAAATAATTAGAAGTCATGCTTTATATGTACATATTCCTTATTGAGTCTAGTTTTATTAGAAACAAACGGCATAGTCATTGAAACTCTGTACAGGGAGATATCTGATTCGTAATACACAGAGGTCAGAACAATCGAACCCTGAAACAGGGGAGACTTTAACTAATAAACTATACTAATTGGCTTGACCAAAAATTCTAAAAAAAACATTAGTAATATATATATGAGTCTAGTTTTAGGAAAAATTTACGGAATTGGATTTCGAGTTTCGGAACTCGAGATATGAATTTTTAAGCAACTGTGACGCAGATTGCTAGCTTGACTGGAAATTTTAAAAATAAATTGTTTGAGCTATTTAAGTAATGAATTAAGTCTATTAACACCCTGTTTTCGACTCCGACGATGGTCTCGGGTACGGGGCGTTACATAGGATACGAATGACATGTCAATAAGAGTTATGTGATTTGGGTGCTGGTTCGTATGTCCTACCGGTGGTTGAGTTATCCAGCATGTGTTGCGGATACTCATCAGCTTTTACGAGCAGCACCGTGTAGCTCCTCATGATTGTCATCTTGTGTGAGCAAACCCATTAATAGCTCTAGTGTGAGCATTATATTTGATGCGAGATTGAGATAGCTTTGGCTATATATGTGGCATTTAGTGTGCGAGATTCTCGAGTATCTGATAGTATTCTGAATGTTTCAACGGGTAAACCAATGATGTGGATAACTGTGTATTTGATACGAGGTGGCACATGTATGTGCATAAACCATACAAGCACTGAATTGAAGAAACTTGTGAAATGTATAACTAAACTTGTGAATAGAAATTGTGGTAGGTTAATGGTTTAAATTGAGATATATTATGATATGTTTCAATTGCTTAAATTGTGTGTATGTGATAAGTTAAGTTTATTGCTATACGAACTTACTAAGCATTATAGCTTACTTTGTTTATTTTTTGTGTTTTATAGTGAATTCAAAGCTAGCTTGGATTCGGGATTGTCGGAGACTTCATCCCACTATCCAATTATCACCTTGGTACTTTTGAACTTAAGTATTTTGGGTATATGGCATGTATAGAATTATGGTCATTTTGATATATAGTTTGGAAATAAATTTAGTCATTTGAAATGGCTTGTAAATGTTAATATTTTGGTTTTGTATATAGCCATAAGAGTTGGCTTAAATTGGTTGATTTGGTTGTGTATTCATATGTGCATATGGTTTTGGTTATGTGTTTATTGATAGATATGTGATGCTTGATGATTATTGGTAATTAGGGATACTAAATGGTTGAGATACAAGATTTTGTATGTTTAAATTATAGCTAAAATAATGCAAGTTTGAAATGTAACCATATTGATGATTTAAGAATGTGATAATTTGGTATAACTTGAATGACATATTGTGATATTGTGTGCATTGTATTTGTTGGTATTGAAATGGTATAAATGATGCTTGGTTGAGGTTGATTGAATGCCTATTTATGTTTTGACTTGGTGCCATTTGGTTTAGTGTAAGTGTATAAAGATTTGGGTGGAAAATTGGCTTGATAACTAGCCTACTTTTATTCACACGGGTATAGACACGGGCGTGTGTCTCAGCCATGTGTGACACACGGTCAGGTTACGCGGCCGTCTATCCCCTGGTATTGAATTAAAAATCAAGTCAGTATGCTCCACACGGCTTAGCACAGGGCATGTGATTTGGTCATGTGGCATAAGTCAGTATACCCTACAGGTTTGGCACGGCATAGCCTATGGCCTGGCACACGGGCAAGTCACACGGGCGTGTGTGTTTGTAACAGTCTGGTTTTGACCCTAGTCAGAATAGTGGTTTCAGGACCACAAATCCGAGTCTAAAAAATATTTTAATATTATTTTCTGTGTCTGTGATATGTGAATTTACATCTGTGAAATTTCTGTGACTTAATTTGTCTATTTTTGTGCTTAATTATAAAAAAAGATTAAATCGCATAAAGTGTAAAAGTTGAGTGCTAGATGCTAAAGCACCTATTTGGCTTAGCTTTTAAAATAAAAGTCCTTGCATGTCAAATTTACCATTTGTTTTAATGGTGGACAAAAATGGTCATGTAATTGGTGAATTTAATGTTATATCATTAAGGGCAAAATGGTAAAAGGTGATTATAATGCTTATTATAATAAAATGAAAACAAAAAGGTGGCTTATTATCATGCATATTAGTAGAAAATCAGCCAAAGAAAAAAGGGTTTGAAGCTTTTGTACATTCGGCACTTTGGTAGCTAAATTGAGGTATGAAATTTGTTCGGTTTTTGATAATTTCTACGTTTCTGTGATCGTTGCTTCATGTTCTTCAAAACCCATGTTTGAATTTCTGTTTCTGTTAAAGATTTCATGAAATGCCATTGTTGATATTATGAGTTTTGTGATGTTTTTGAATGAACTATGAAGGCTTGGTTGATGGTTCATAAGTTTTGTCTTTGAGTTTTTGATGAAATTGAGCTAATTGTGTTAAATTTTGAAAATGAGGTTTTGAAGGACTAAATTGTGAATTAAACATGTTGTATGGGTTATATAAAAGCCATGAAAATTCGGCTAGCCCTTGTTGCAAGGAAATTTTGCATCTTTGTGATTTTATGAAGAATGGACTAAATTGTTAAAGTGTGAAAATGTAAGGGCTAAAATGCAAAGTGCCCTAAATATGTGTATATGGATTATATTTAATGAAATGAATGATTGAATGGTTGAATTTGTACTGTATTAGATCAAGAACAAAGAAAATCGGACTTAGATCGAGGGAAGTCCAAAATAGTTGAATAGTCGACTCGTTTTATCCGAAATCCATCCGAGGTAAGTCAAATTACAATTACGTGTTAATTAAAATAAATTCTGCACATATAAACTGTAATCTATATTGGATGGCTTTGAGTGCCGAATGAATATATTTGGAGTAAAGTATGATAATATGTTAGAATCTGAAAAGCTCTGTATGTTTCTAAGAAAGGTTGACATCTGTCTGAGACATCGTGTAAGACCATGTCTGGGACACAGGCCTCGATTGAGATTTACTTATAAGACCATGTTTGGGACATCGACATTGTATCTGATTTCGTGTAAGACCCTGTCTAGGACAGAGGCATTGATATTGAATTACATGTAAGACCACATCCGGGACGTCGGTATTGTACATGTTTATGAGCATCTGTATCGTTTCTGACCCATCTGATGATAGTGTACGAAATCTGAGATTGAGTATATGAAATGTATAACCTATGCAGGTACATTTGTATCGTACTAAATTTCTAAATATGAAAAAAAAAAAAACTCTGTCTCTATGAAATATGTATGGAAATGAAGCATGACATATATGCAAACAAAGGAGCTTGGTTAGGTTTATGAATTATTCTATGAAAATGGTTATGAATCTTTATGGTTGATTAGTACTTATATGCTTTAGTAGTTAGACCAATTGTATTTGGCTTACTAAGCTCTTTGTAGCTTACTCTGTGTGATTATTGTTTGTTTTTTTTTCAACTATCGTCACTACTGAAGGCTCGGGGATAGTCGAGGATCGTCACCACACTATCGATCTCATTTTGGTACTTTTGAAAGTGTAAATATTTTAAAGTATGGCATGTATAGGCTATAAGGTCTATGTATATAAGTTTTGATGTGTATATATTGTGCCATGGGAGTTGGCTAGCAAATGAAATGTTGTATATAGTTTTAGTTTTTGGTTGAAGGTGCCAAATGGTGTATGGTTGTAGTATTTTATGAGCTAATATGTTTTTGTATAATGAAGCATGTTATGAGTATGGAATTGGTTGAAAATTTAAGTTCAAATGTTGTCTATTATGGCTTGTACGGATGACCTCTAAAAGGGGTGGCAAATTGGCTTAAATCAAGCCTGCTTGGTGCCACACGGTCAGGGGACACGGGCGTGTCATGGGCTAAAGTTAGTAGCTAGCTAAGTATCACAGACCATAGCACATGGGCGTGCCCATTGGCCATGGTTGAAAGTCAGTATGGTTACCCTGGTTTGGCACGGCTGGTTCACATGGGTGTGTCTGATGCCCGTGTGAGGCACACGGCCTGCACGCACGGGCGTGTGACCTCAATAGAATTGAAAAATTTTCTATGTTCTGAATTTTATGACTATGTTCGGTTTAGCTCTAACTTTTCTTAAACGTATGTTTTAGGTCTCGTAGACCATCTTAAAAGATGATTGCTTATGAAATGATGTTAAATAATATTTGTGATTCTTAATTGGTCTGAAATGTTCTATTTGTCTGGTAATGCCCCTTACCTATTCCAGCGACAGATACGGGATAGGGGTGTTACAGTGTTGGCTATGTGACCCAAGTCAGAGAGTTACACAGGGTCGGACACGAGTTGGGACGCAGCCATGTGCTCCCATTTTGAATGTCCACACAACTTGTGACACGGGCGTGTGTCCCCTGTAGATTGTAAAAATTTTCTAAGTTTTGTAAATTCTCTTGAGTTATCGGTTTAGTCCTGAATCACTATAAATGCATGTTTAAGACCTCGTAGGCTCGTATTAGGGACAATGTGATGATGCTGAATGATGATTATTTAAAATTTGAAAATGTATGTGAAATAAATGTTTAATTGTTTTATAAGTCTGGTAATGCTCCGTAACCCTATTCCGGCGTTGAATACTGGTAAGCGGTGTTACATTTATTGGTATTAGAGTACATTTTACTAAAAATCACTTAAAAAATTTTGTTTATCTAACAACAAGGACGCATTTTCTATCATTAAAAATAAAAACGCACCAGTATTCATCAATGGAAAAACCCTAAACCTTTAATAGTTTTCCAAAATAGTCTCTAGGCTAGCTAGACTAAGCTGCAATAATCTCAATAGCATAGAAATCATTAAAATTGCGATAAAAATCGTACCTAATTGAACACAAATGCCTTGGAAAAATTTAAATAAGAAAAATGGCTTCTTCTTGCCCTAGTTTCGATTGAATAATGAAGAAGAAAAGATGATTCTTTATTTTATTTGTTTTAATTATCATTATTTACTAAATTACAAAATTAACCTTATTAATTAATCACTTAAAACACTTAATACATGTCCAAGAATATCCAATAACTTTATAAATAGGCTAATTACCATATAAGGACCTCCACTTTAAAGTTCTACAGTTATTAGACACCTTTAGCTAATAGAACTCAAGGTTTACACTTTACACGATTTAGTCTTTTTTATCGAATTAAAAATTCAAACGATAAAATTTCTTAACGAAAATTTCACGCAAGCATAATATCATGATCTAGACATTAAAATAATAATAAAATAATTATTTCAACCCGAAACCACTATTTCGATTTGACTAAAAATGAGATGTTACAACTCTCCCCCTTACAGATTTTCGTCCTCGAAAATCTTACTAGAAAAGAGGTTGGGGTACTATTTTCTCATAGCTTCCTTGGGTTCCCAAATATTTTCTTCGACTCGTGACATTGCCACAATACTTTCACCAAAGCTAGGTTTTTATTTCTCAATTCTTTAACCTCTCGATCAATTACCTTTGATCGTGGCGTGCTATTCATCTCCAAACGTTACTTGTCCATGAATATTCTTATCCAACTATGAAAATAAGTCTTTTTGGCCACACATGTGATTGTTGGCACAATTATTGTAATGCCTCGAATTTTGGGCCTAGAGGTTTTAAGTCTTGAGTGGGTGCAGTTAGGAGACTATACATAAATTTTTAGCTGTGCAAGAAAGTGACACAAATATATGTTTGGCTTAGTGGTTGTGTGCTCTGGAAGTGTCTAAGAAGTCATGGGTTCAAGCCTTGGCTTCCACAAACTTTTTCTTTTTAAGGACGAAACCCCTATCTTTGGTCAGTAGGGTTATAAGTTTATTTTGGTAAAAACATGACAAAATGGGCCTGCTGGTCTAGTGGATAGTGGAGTGTGGAATATGCTAGTGGTCTAAGGTTCAAATCCCTGCTTGTGCAAATGGAGACTATTTTTGCTGGTGGCCATGAGAGGAAGTTGTGTTTGACCGAAATAACAAGAGTTTGAACAGATTTGAATAGGGTTGTTGTTAGCAAAATTTGAAGAGATGGATGGACCGAAACAACAAGAGTTTGAACAGATTTGAATAGGGTTGTTGTTAGCAAAATTTGAAGAGATGGATGGGAGGAAATTAAGGAGAAAATCAAGCAAGTTCAAATTTGGAGAAGAGTCTTGCCGGGTTTGAATTCTGGCACTTAGTGCATCGGTTGTGTAGGGATGTTAGGGGAGGTGTTTAGTGTGTGAAAGGTTGAACGAAATTTGGGAGTTCTTTAGGGGTAAAATTTGGCTATGTATTGGTAATTGGTCATTTCATTTCGGGTTTTTGCTAAATTGTGGTTTTTCTCTCCATTTCAAAATCGATTACCACTTATTGTACATTTTTTGTTACCTTTTGAGTATTGTTTGTTTGGTAGCTAAATAGCATTAGTGTTTATTCGAGTAGTTTGGTTTTTTTTGCTCTCCATTATCGTGCTTTGCTTGATTAACTTCTTCTCTCTCCCTCACCTATCTTCTCTTGAATATTATTGGTACTTAGCCTTTACTCACATTCAGTTTTGTGTAACCGAACATTTTCCTCCCTTGTAGTCGAATATTGTTTTGCCCTATCAATCCTTTCCCTAGTCCTTCATTGCCGATTCTCTTCTACTCTCCCTCTCTCTCAAGCCTTAGTGGAGTACCCTCTCATCTCTCTCTCGATTTTATCCTCTCTTCCCTTTCACTCGATCATTTTTCATTGGCTAGATATCAGTTGGTAAGTATCTGTGACTCTGCTCTTTCAGCTTATTTCCTCTATTTCTCTAAATGTCTATTCTTATCTTCTTCTTTCTTTTGGTTGTGGTGTTCTTTCAGGTTTAAGTGAGTCGCGAGGAGTGGAAGAGTTCTCTAGCGCTGTAGAAACGATTGAAACCTTTTCTTTCGTTCTTGACCAAAGGTAATACTATTCGTAGTGATTGATCTGAATTGGAATATGTTGGCTGGGTTGGTATTGGTTGAATATTCCTTTTCCTCGCTTTGGGGTTTGCGTTTTCTATAGGCTGGTATATGTGGATTCAACCAATATGTATAAGTAACGTGAGTAATGAATTCGCTTTATGTGCAGATAACCATCAAAGAGGTTGTTAGCAATCTTTGTCAGCGTGTTGGGTGGGCAAAAACCACACTCATTCAGTCAAGGCAAGTATCGGTATATTTTAGAAATAGGTGTTTAAATGAGGGTGTTAATCTTGTTGATTATAAGACTAATTAAGGATCTTGATTGGATATAGGTTGGTGGTCATGGTTTTCGGCGCGTTCTCGTAAATAGGTGTGTGTAACACTGTTATTAGGTGTAAAACTACAAAGGCTGAAAAGCTGAAAAGCTGAAAGGCTGAAAAGTTAGAAAGTGGGTTGTCGACACCACACAGGTGTGTGGGTGCCAGTGTGGTAGGCCGTGTGACAAAACATGGCCATGTGGTCGATGAGATGGCCAGAAGTGTTTTCATGGGCCAAATTGGTATTGGGTCATTTTGGGCCGAATTGGGCCATGTAAGCCCAATGGGCTTGTGGGCCCTACAGGAAGCGATCACACAAAAGTGTGGTTACTATTGGGCTAGGTTGTGTGAACCACACGGTTAAGGCCAATTTGGGCTATGTGGGCCATATGAACGTGTGGGCCCACATGGGCCCGTAATATGGGCCGTGAGCCCATTATCACTGATTGACTGTTAAGGTTGCACGGGTCACCCAAGACAACTGTGGACCTACTGTTGGGCCAGTAAGTGTAACTGGACCCTTATTCGGGAAGATGACTATTTTACCCCTATGTATTGTATGACTGTTTAAGCATGCCATTTTTACTGTATGTTCATTTATATTATGTTGCATTGCATGGGATGGGATATAAGATTTTGGAGTAAGTGTACTGAAAGGCTATAAGCCTATTACTGGTAGCTCTACTGTAAATACTGATTTAGTGTCACAACCGATACGACTTGGTGTGTAGGGCTGGGTGGGTCGATTTTATCCCCACAATGTTGTGTAGGGCTGGTACGGAGATGGTGTGTAGCTGATCGATTGGGTAGGATTCTTTGTTTGCATACTGTTCTGAAATGGGCTAAGGCCCAGACTACCATTGATACTAAAATGGACTCAGGCCCAGACTGTTACTGCTGTTGAAAGAGGGCCTAAGGCCCTTAACTAAGACTAAAAAGGCTTAGCCCCAAATTGTGTCTACTCTGATTGTATGCTTTTATGGGATTTCACACACTGAGTTTTTGTAAGCTCACCCATCTTTAACTGTGCAGGAAATCCCCAGGCTTAGACGGATTGAGGCGATAGAGGACTCAGAGGTGGCCACTCGACGAAGTTTCTTTTAATATTATAATTAAAATTTTATTTTGGGTTTCATTATGTAATAAGGCCTCTATGGATTTTAACTTTAAATTGGGGATTTTTATTTGCTTCGGTTTTGAACTACTAGTGATAGGAAAACTCGAGTTTTCAAAAGAGACAATGTTTTTTACAAAGCAAGTACGCAATTGTTTTAAAAAGCTTCCACTATAAAATGATATTTTGGAAATGAATAACATTTTTTTAAAAAAAATTTAATAAGGACGTTTTAATATGAAGAAACTTTTTGGCAAACAACTCACGTTTTGAACCTAAATGAACGTCTTTAAGATCGCATAAAGAGTTTAAATAGAGAATGGGTTCTTTTAACAATATCTCGTTTTACGAAAAACACTTCAACGTGATATCGCCAGATTCAACCATAACGTCCAGGCTGGGTTTGGGGTGTTACAATTATCAAGATACCAACTATTTTCACTTGATTTTTCACTTTCTTTATATGTGAGGAATACACTAGATTCCACGTTTTCTTTTTCTTTAGCTGCTGCTACATGATTTCTCTCCTCCACCTTGGGAGTTGATCTACACTCGTAACTAAAATGGTCATAGTTATTGTAATTATAACATTGTATCTGATATTTATTTCCTTTTTGAAATCAACCTCTGCCTCGACCTTAACCTCGTCCTCGGCCTCAAACTCCTCGTCCATGACTTGATGTTTAATATTCTTCACTTGTTTGGACTCTACCATATGATTGATTGCCTTCTCCACGTGTTCCTCTTCCATCATTATTTCTACATCTATATCCTCTACAGTATCATCCATGATTGCTTGTACCTTGTCCAAAACTATTGCTAGTTCCACTTTCATTAAAGGATAGCTTGATTTGCAAAACTTGCTCCATATTTTCAGTATCATCATTTTGCTTCATTTTATGCTCATGGGGTTGGAAGGAACCCATGAGTTCATCGGCTAATATTTGTGACAAATCTTTTGACTCCTCAATAGCAATCACCACATAATCAAATTTGAATGTCAATGAACACAAAATTTTTCCATTACTCTAACATCATCAAGAGTTTCTCTACCTTTTCATTTCATTTACCACCGCTTTAACTCAAGTGACATAATCATCAACACTTTCTGAATGTTTCATTTTCAATGTCTCAAATTTAAGTCTAAGGGTTTGTAAACGTACCTTTTTTGTCTTTTTCGTTCCTTGAAGGGATTTTTACAAAATTCCCTATGCTTCCTTTGATGTCTTCGCATCTAAAATTTTTTCAAAGGTTGATTTATCAATACCTTGAAAAATAAAGGATGACACCCTCTTATCCTTTCTACGACTTCTTTCAATACTCATTTTCTTTGTTCGTCAAAGCTGCTTCAGTTGTTGCATTTTTGGGCTCAGGATATCCTTCTTCGACAATGTCCTAACAATCTTGAGAACCAAACAAAGCCTTCATCTAGATTCTCTAATTGCCATAATTTTTCTTTGTTAATTTCGGGATCTGTAATTGAATCATGTTTTCCATTTTAACGTTGACACGAACCTGACTCTTATACCACTTGTTGGAAGTGTAGTAAAACTAACTCAAATAGCAATTTTTTATTACACGTAAACAAACACAATACAAATACAAACTCTTTTTCCCTATATACTAGTTGCTGCTAGTTTTTCCCCTTTTTTTTTACCTACAACACTTTTTTTTTCCTTTTCTCTCAAGGCTTACTAACGTTTTCAACACATACTCATTGATTTATTTCATAAGACTCTACTTACATATTTATAAGCATAGTAAACCAACTTAAACTTTATCAAGCCTTGTCATAAAAAACTATTCAAGCTGCTGCCATCATTGTAACGCCCTAAATTTAGGCCTAGAAGTATTAGGTCTTGAGCATGGGAACAATTAGGAGGCATCACAAAATGTTTAGTTGTGCAAGAGAGTGACATAAATGCATGTCTACTTCAGTGGTTAAGGGCTCTGGGAAGTGTCTGAGAAGTCTTGGGTTGAAGTATGGGCAGATGCAAAAAGTTTTGTTTTTTTAAGGAATAAGCACTGTCTCTAGGCAGTAGGCTTTTAAATAAAAATGGGTAAAACATGATAGAAAGGCCTTCTGGTCTAAGGGATAAGTGGCGTGCTATGGTTACTTGAGGTCTAAGGTTCGAATCCTACTTTAAGCAGTGGAGTGTTTTATTTTGCTACACTTGCCGTGTGGACAGTAGAGGTTGACTGAAACACTGCTGAGTGGAGTGGAGTTTGAATTGGTCATGGAGGGAATGTTGGGATGTGGATAGTGATCGTTTGAGGAGACATTGATGGAGGAATTTTAAGAGGGATTTGGGGAGGAAATCGTGGGGAGTTGAGGGGAGAGGTAGAGTTGTGCCGAAATTGAACTGTGGGCACACATCAATTTAGCTTTGGTTGCTCCCTCTCCTCATTTTTGGATTCTATCAGTTGTTTTGGGGTTCCTTTCACTCTTGGTTTTGAATGGCTGAATATTGCTATTGACAATTCAGGATCTTTTCGTGTTGGCCTATATTGGTTCTTATCTTTTTCTTTAGAGGCCGATAGTGCTAGGGTGTTGGGCAGTAGTTTTCGTCCTTACTTATTCTTTTGGGTTTTAACTTCTCTAGCCGAATGCTCTTTGCTCCTCCCTCTTTTCTTTTCGGACTAAAAAACTTCCTTTCTTTTGTATTCTAGTACCTTGGCCGAATATTGCTTTTCTCTCCCTCTTTGTATTTCGATTTTGGGCAATTCCTATTGTCTCTTTGCTTGTTCTCTGCCAATTTTCCTCCTCCATTCTTCCTCTTTCCCTCTAATAGGCATGTGTTGGCCGAATACTGTTAGGTAAGTTTTTGCTTTGCTTCTACTTTTTTTGGCTTTTCTCTTCTTTCCTTTATTGTCGTTACACTCCCCTCTGTTTATTATTTCAGTTCAATCCTCCTTTTCAGTTCTTTACCGAATTTGTTCTTCCCTTGCACTCAACTTCTGTTCCCGTGGTTTTGGTAAGTCTTTCGATAAGAGACGAGGATGTAGTTTTAATTGTTAATTGGAGTAGGCATTCTGACTCTCTATTATGATTAAACCTTGCTGGCAACATTGAATAGCATCGAACTTGGTTTACCTGCTGATTTGAAGGCTACAACGGTTGAAACAGTAGAAGTAAGTATCATTAATGATTTCGATTGGGGATTGTCCTTTCATGATCGGTTCTAGGCATGGCTAACGTTGTCATTTTTTTAGGTGTGAGTTATCTCAGGAGCATTCGTATCTTGAATCCTATAAGGTGTGTAACCACACTGCCATACTCATAAATTGACAAAAGTTGAAATAAGTGACCGTCAGCACCACACGAGCATGCGCTCGCTCATACGGTAATTCGAATGCCTAAATGTGGGCGTAAGATCGTTGAGGCCACCATGAGCAACTTCATGGTCTACGGTTGATTTGGGCCCTGATGGGCCAAAATAGGTCGTGTAGGCCCCACATGGATAAACCATAATGACGTGTGGAGAATATTGGGTCAGGATGTGTAGATTGCACGGCCAAGGCCATTTGTGGGCTTTGTAGGCCACACAGGCGTGTGGGCCCACATGGGCCCTCAATATGGGCCTGAGGGATATTTTCACTATTTGACTATTTTGGTTTACACGGGTCGCCCGAGATGATTGTGGACCTACTATGGGGTCGATAAGTACACTAGAACCCCTTATGTGATAAAATGACTATTTTGCCCTTATGTGATAAAATGATTATTTTTCCCTTATGTGATAAAATGACTAATTTGCCCTTATGTGATAAAATGACTGTTTTGCCCTCATGTGGTAAAATGATTATTTTGCCCTTATGTGGTAAAATGACTGTTTTGCCTCTATGTGATATATTTTTATATTTTAGCATGCTATTGTAACTGTGTTGAGTACATGAATAATATTATGACATGACATGACATGACATGACATGACATGTGGCATGATACATTGCATGGGGGTGGGTTTTATATCATTAGAGGAAGTGTACTGTACTGGCAACTCTGTTGTAAATCACTGATGGCTTTAAGCTTATTATACTGCCAGATTTGCTGTAAAAACTGTTTAGTGCCGCAACCGGTGCTAATTATGGAGTGTAGGGATGGGTGGGTTGATTATATCCCCACATTGAGTGTAGGGTTAGACAGATATGGAGTGTAGAGGTTGGATGGGTAGGATTTGCATACTGTTTACTGTTACTGCAATGGGTCAAGGCCCAAACACATTACTAATATGTATTGCGATAGGCTAAAGCCCAAACTAATATTGTCACTTTTACTGATATGGGCTTAGGCCTAGACTGTGCTTGTTTCTGACTATTTAGTTTAAGGGATTACACACTAAGTTTTCGTAAACTCACCCTTCTACTTATATGCGCTGGTAATCCTTAGGCGGATCGGTGCTGCGAGGGACTCGAAGGTGGCCACACAACAGCTGATGCTTCTATATTCATCTTTTAATTTATAAGTGGTTTAATGTGGATATTTTTATGTAATAAGGCCTCTCTAGATTTTATTTTTAATTTTGGGATTTATATTTCTCTTGCTTTAATACTGCTAGCAGTAGGAAAAAGACGCGGGGTTTCAAAAGGATAAATGCTTTTCAAAACACCCCGTTTCGCGCAACATGTTTTAAGAGCTTCCGCTACAAACGAGATTTTGAAATTAAAAACGTTTTAAAGAAAGTACTTTCGACAGCGACGAAAGTTTTAAAATCATTTTTAGATCATGCAAAGAGGCTTAATAAAGATTGGGCTTTTCAAACGTTATCATGCTTTACGAAACACTTTAATGTGACATTGCCAGATTCGGCCATAACTGTAACACCCCAAACCCGTGACCGTCACCGGATTTGAACACGTGGTGTTACCGGGCTTACTTCCCTTATTTCTCTCTTTGAAATATTTGATTTCTGTTCCAGGCAGGCTAGCTAACTGCGTCACTGTCACCTTAAAAATCATATCTCGAGTTACAGAATTCGAAAATCAGTTCCGTAAATTTTCCATGAAACTATACTTATAATACCATCTACACATTTTTTTGTAAAATTTTTGGTCGAGTCAATTAGTACAGTTTATTAGTTAAAGTCACCCATGCTACAGGGGTCAACTACACTGACCTTCGCCCATTACGACCTGGATATCTTCTCGTACAGAGCTTCAATGCTCATGGCGTTTGTTTCTAATGAAACTAGACTCAAAAGGGAATCTGCAAATATAAGGCACGACTTCTAATTCCTTATGGATAATTTATGGTAAATTTTCAAAGTTGAGACAGGGGATCCAGAAACCGTTCTGGCCCTGTCTCACGAGAACTTTAATATCTCTCAGTATACTGCTCATATGGTCGTTTCGTTTCGTCCATATGAAAATAGATTCATCAAGGTTCAATTTCATAATTTATTCACTATTTAATTCTACTTCTACTATTTTTAGTGTTTTTTCCATCTCACCTCACTGCTGCTGGCAGCATCTGTTACCAAAGCAAACAATGACTATTTCATAAATCTTCTATGGCCAACTATTACATCATACATAATACAAACTATGGCCACCTTATCAAAATTTAGGTTTCTAAGGCTCGTAACTATAGGTTTTAGAATCATACTCAACCGACCACATAGGCCATTTTCGCATGGCTTAAAGTTTACAACCCACAATTCAACAAAACAAAATAGCCTATACATGCCAAATGTTCTCCTAGCTCAACTACGAAGACAATACCAAAAGATTTCCAGCCGGTGTGATGACTTCAACGACGGTTCCGAGCACGCAACAATACGAGTCCAAGAGACCTAAAATGGGTGACAAGAAAACACCGAGTGAGTTTATAACTCAGTAAGTCATAAGCATTCAACAACCATCCATTGATAAAGTTATCACAACATGAAATAATAAACGAGGCTAGGTACTCATCCATATCGAAACTATACCATAATTCCTCGGACCTTTCGGTTCAATCTCATACCCAGTCATACATCCACATTTCATATTCTATACAATAAGATATTTGAGGCACTTTACACACCAACTCATTCACACCACAATCATACAATTGCAATCATCACATAGATCTAAAGCTTACTAAGCTCAACCCCGAGCATGAACGTATTTCCTATTCGTCATGAGCTCAAGGTACTTACCCGATCCGCTGTCCATACTCAACTCGATGGAGACACACCCTCCATATAATTGTTCGATCAGAGATATATATATATATATATATATATATATATATATAGAGTACGCACACACAGTGCTTAATACTCGATTTCGCACACTTAGTGCCATGCGATTTAAGCCCGCACACATAGTGCCATACCCTTCGAGCTCGCACACCAAGTGCCGTATATTTCCAGCATGCACACTTAGTGCCATATATTTCCAGCATGCACACTTAGTGCCATATATTTCCAGCATGCACACTTAGTGCCATATATTTCCAGCATGCACACTCAGTGCCATATTTTTCCAGCATGCACACTTAGTGCCATATATTTCCAGCATGCACACTTAGTGCCAATCTCGTCACCGTACACTCGGATTGCCCACACACTTAGTGCCGAAAGCAACTTTCTACACATTTCACTATTTCTTTTACATTCAACAAATGTCATCATTCCATACACATACATTTTCATTTGTAAATATATATATCATCCCATTAAACACAATTGCATAAATTTTACAATCATTTAAGCAATATCAAATACGTGCTTAATGACTTACTTTGTTTTGGGTAGAACGGTTCCAATTCGGCTACTCGTTTGCTTTCTCCTTTCCTTTGTCCGATTTAGTTCCCCTTTGCTCTTGAGCTAAATCAAACAATTTACCTCTCCATCAAACACAAACATACGGCATTCACATACATTATTATGATTATTGCCGAATACTTAACACAACTAAGCTGAAAATTTACTCAATCTCATCTTAATTTATTGCTACTTATTTATCAAAATTTCCAATACAAGGTATTTAACACCTATGCCCATTTATACCCCATATGGCCGAATGTATGTATATATATATATATATATACAATGTCAACTATAACATCTTTTAAACACCTAATTTCACCTCATGAACACTTAATCAATTTTTTTCCTAATCTAGCATATATTTTCACATCCATTGTATCATCATGTAAAATCACATATAACTACCTTTCTTAAGTTCTACATCTCAAGCAACTTAACCCATCCATATAATTAGCATGATAATAGCATCAAGGTATCAACCAAAAATGTTTTTGTTAGGCTCCTTAGCCAATTCTAACTCTCCATCAATAGTAAAAATTCAAACCATGGGCTAGGTAGAACTTAAACTAACAACTAAAACATGCATGTATCTCATGGAATATCATCAAACATACCTTAATCTTGACACAAGTATGACCAATTCTCCTTCTAGTTCCCTTCTAAACCAAGCATGAAGCAAAAATCCTTCCTTTTTCCCTTGGTATTTTCGGCCAAAGAATTGAGAATAGATGAACAAATTTTCTCCTTTCTTTTCCTCTACTCACGGCAACAAGGGGGCATCCATCCACTTTTTTTCTTTTTTTTTTTTGTCAACATTTTCTTTATTGCTAACACATTATTTAATTGCTCCCAACATGCCTCACTAACCCAACATGTTGGAAACATGTTTTCCTTTGCCCATCACATCCATCTTGGTCGGCCACTATAGAATAATTTGGGCAATTTTGACATGCAAGTCCACCTTTGTGTCAACATGCACAAAAAAGCCATTACAATTTAGCCTATCATTTTTCACCATGTTTCACCTTGATCCCTATTTAATAATTTCTCATACAATTGGTAAAATTAGAGAATGAAACTTCCACATATGCATGCACACATATAGTAAGCATAAAATATAACAATTAAATATTTTTATAACTCGGGTTTGTGGTCCCGAAACCACTTTCCGACTAGGGTCACATTAGGGATGTCACAACTCTCCCCCACTTAAGAAATTTTCGTCCCCAAAAATCTTACCGGTAAATAGGCTCGTATCGCTCTTTCATAGAGTCCTCAAGTTCCCAAGTGGCTTCTTCAATTCGTGTTTATGCCACAACACCTTCACTAATGGGATTTTCTTGTTTCAGTAGCTCTTTTACTTCACGCATCGAATGCGAACCGGCTCTTCTTCATAACTCAAATTAGGTGAACCTCGACCTCGATGGAGTAATTACGTGTGTCGGGTCGACCTATATCGTCAAGCATCGAAACATGGAAAACGTTGTGAATCTTTTCGAGCTCGGGGTAAAATTAATCGACGCCATCGCCCAACTCGTTCAGATACTTCATATGGACCGATGAACCTCGGACTCAATTTGCCCTTACGGCCAAATCTAAGCACCTTCTTCCGGTGAGACTTTGAGAAATACCTTGTCTCCAACCCGATATTCAATGTCTTTCCTTTTCAAATCAGATACGACTTTTGGCGATCCGGCGACCTTTAAACTTTCACGAATTACTCGAACTTTTGCTCAAAGATCCTTAACCAAATCAACCTCAAGAATTTACCTTCACTAAGTTCACCAGAATAATGGGGTACGGCATTTACGATCGTATAAAGCCTCGTAAGGCGTCATCTTAATACTTGATTGAAAGCTATTGTTGTAAGCAATTCAATCAAAGGCAAATACCGCTCCCATGAACCACTAAACTCAAGGATGCAACATCTCAACATATCCTCGAGTATTTGAATTATTCGCTCGGATTGACCATCGGTTTGGGGGTGAAAGGCGGTCTGAAATGCAACTTGGTACCCAAAGCTTCTTGCAACTTCTTCCAAAATCGCGAGGTAAATCTCGGATCTCTATCGACACGATGGAAATAGGCACCCCGTGTAGTCTCACAATCTGAGAAACGTACAATTCGGCTAGTTTGTCCATTGAAAAATCCGTACGTACGGGGACAAAGTGAGCCGACTTAGTCAATCTATCTACAACGACCCAAATCGCATCCTTCTTACTTGCTGACAATGGCAGTCCGGATACAAAGTCCATTGTGACTCGATCCCATTTCCACTCGGGTATCGTGATCGGTCAAGTAATCCTCAAGGCACTTGATGTTCCACTTTCACTTGTTGACATATTAAACATCTCGAAACAAAGTCAGAGATGTCTCGTTTCATACCATGCCACCAAAACCGACGTTTCAAATCGTTGTACATCTTTGTACTCCCCGGGTGGATTGCCATTCGGCTACAATGGGCTTCGTTCAGAATTATCGAAATAAGTTCCGAATTCTTTGGAACACACAGACGACTTCTGAACCTCAAACAATCGTCATCATCGATTTGAAATTCTGAGTCCTTGTTCGGAACACTCTCATCTCGTTTTGCAACCAACTCATTGTCGACTTTCTGAGCTTCACGAATTTGACGTATCAATAATGGTTTGGCTTTCAATTCAGCTACTAACACATTGTCGGGTAGAACAGACAAGTGTACATTCATCGCTTCATAACGCAAATAGTGATTTATGACTTAAGGCGTCCGCAACCACATTAGCCTTTCCGGGTGATAGTCAATGACCACTTATAATCCTTTAACACTCGAGCCAACGTTTTTGTCGCAGATTTAAGTCTCTTTGAGTCATCAAATATTTGAGACTTTTGTGATCCGAATACACATGGCACTTCTCACCAAATAAGTAATGTCGCCATATCTTTAAGGCGAATACGATGGCGACCAATTCGAGATCATGGGTCGGATAATTTTTCTCATGTGGCTTTAATTGTCTCGACGATAGGCCACAACTCGCCCTTCTTGCATCAATACGCAACCCAACCCAAGTAGGGATGCGCCACTATAAATGACAAACTCTTTGCCCGATTCGGGTTGCACTAGAATTGGGGCTTCGGTCAAATAAGTTTTCGTTGATCGAAACTTTTCGACATTTCTCCGTCCATTCGAACTTAACATCCTTTTGGAGTAAGCCGTCATTGGCGTGGCTATCGTCGAGAAACCTTTACAAATCGTCGGTAATAACCGGCAAGCCCCAAAAAGCTCCGAACCTCGGTAATATTTCTCGAAGGCTTCCAGTTAAGTATGGCTGAAATTTTGTTCGGGTCAACTCGAATACCCGATGTAGATACCACATGCCCCAAGAAGCTAACCTCTCTTAACCAGAACTCACACTTGCTGAACTTAGCATATAATTTCTTATCTCGTAAAACTTGCAACACTAGCCTCAGATGTTCAGCATGTTCAGTTTCATCTCTCGAATAGACCAAAATGTCATCGATAAATACAACTACGAACCGATCCAAGTATGGCCTGAAAATTCTATTCATTAAATCCATAAATACCATAGGGCATTAGTGAGCCCAAACGGCATCACTAGGAACTCGTAGTGACCATATCTCGCTCAAGGCGGTTTGGGTACGTCCAATCTCGAATTCAAGAATCGATAATAGGCGATCTCAAATCTATTTTCGAGAACACCGAGGCTCCTTTCAGTTGATCGAACAAATCACCGATACGTGATAACGGATATTTGTTCTTTATTGTCACTTTATTAAGTCGACGGTAGTCGATGCACGACCTCATGGTTCCGTCCTTCTTCTTCACGAACAACACGGCGCACCCCAAGGTGAAAAACTCAGCGAGCAAAACCTCTATCCACCAATTCTTGCAACCGAGCTTTCAACTCCTTTAATTCCATTGGTGCCATACGATCATGAGCTATCGAAATTGGAGTGGTACCAAGTACCAATTCGATGCCAAACTCTATTTCCCGACATGTGGTAAACCCGCAATTCTTGAGGAAAATATTCGGTATTCGCAAACCAGCGCACAGATTCGGTTTTTTGCTAACTCCTTGTCGTCTAGTACATACGCAAGGTATGCTTCGCACCCTTTCTTACGTATTTCGGGCCAACATTGCCGATATTACGGTGGCAACCCTTTTAAGTTCGTAGACTCAACCCGAATTATCTCGTTATTCGTACACCTCAAATCAATAGTCTTGCTTTTGCAATTTACAACCGCATCGTGCATGGTCAACCAATCCAAACCAAGAATAACGTCGAATTTGTCGAACGGCAAAAGCATCAAGTCCGCCGAAAAACAAGAACCTCGAAATACTAGGAGACTTTTCTTACACACTTTGTTGACAAGCACGTAATGACCCAAGGGGTTTGACACCCGAATTACAAACTCAGTAGACTCAATAGGCAAAGTCTTATTGGATGCTAAGGTTTCGCATATATAAGAATGAGTAGAACCAGGGTCAATCAAAGCAATCATATTAGTATCGAAAAGAGTGAAAGTACCGGTGATAACGTCGGGGAGGATGCCTCCTCTCATGCGGATGGCATATGCTCTAGCAGAGCACGGGCCTCGGATCGAACAGTAGTGTCGAGGCTCCTCTCGATTGCCACCCCTACCTCCGAAATTCTCGGGGCCTACCTCTAGCCATTGTTCCACTAGGTCTTGCACCTTGCATCTTATTCTTCTCATCTAGCTCGTGCAATCTCTAATGAAGTGGTCCTTGAACCGCATCCATAACAGCCCTATTAACAGACTTACCCCAACATTCACCTAGGTGTCGTCTTCCACATTGGGGCATTCAGGTCTCTCTTGACGATTATTGCCCACACTAGCTACCAAGTAGCTCTGGAGTCCGTCGATGGTCGGGCTCTAATGGAAATTCCCGATCGCCCTCGACTTCATGGTGTCCTCCCGAACCTCTTTGTACCGAGAACGGAGCTTTACTTGTTGATCTTTTACGGTAATCTCTTGCTTCAAATTCAGCCTTCTTTTCTCCTTCCCAAGTTCTTCCGCCTTGCGTGCTCGTTCGACTAGTGTCACGAACTCCTTTATCTCCAAAATTCCCACTAGTAACTTTAACTCTTCATTCAATCCTTCTTCAAATCTTTTGCACATAGCAACCTCATCAGCCACACACTCCGGGCATACCGATCGAGTCTTACGAACTCATGTTCAGATTCGACATCTTGTCATATGGCCTTGCTTGAGTTCCAAGAATTCCTTGCGCTTCGATCGATGAACTGTTGACTAATGTATTTCTTTGAAATTCGATTGAAAGAAATCCCAAGTAACTCGTTCGTTTGGGACTATGGAAATTAAAGTCCTCCACCAATAGTAAGTGAGTCTCATAACAAGGATATAGCACACTTAAGACATTCATCGGTGTGCATGATAGTTCATCTAACACTCGAATGGTGTTATCGAGCGAACTCGGCCTTTTCGGCATCATCAAGAACTATGGCCTTGAACTCCTCAGCCCGCGCTTCCTAATCAGTCTCTGGTGGTTTACTCAACCTCACGGGATCATGAATCAAGGCATTACGGGCTCTTGGGGTGGAGTATTTAAATTTGGGAATGGTTGGGCATTTGGGTTGGTTCGCATATTATGCGACCCACTCATTCATCATGGTGAAGAAGGCTTGTTTCGCCTTCATTTTGATTATTCGCGGATGACCGAGGCTCAACAGCGGTGTCCCTTGCGCGGAGCAGCCGCTACACTTTCAACATCATCCGCCAAGGGTCTCTCTATCCGGGTTCCATCGCTAATCAAAACAAAAATTTCAAACGTCGAAGTCATCACATTATTAAGCACTAACAATTCGGCATGTATAGCTAGACTCACACGCCTATGGTAGTCCTAGAACCGACTAAACCATAGCTCGATACCAATTAAATGTAACACCCCAAACCCGTGACCGTCACCGGATTTGAACACGTGGTGTTACCGGCTTGCTTCCTTATTTCTCTCTTTGAAATATTTGATTTGCATTCCAGCAGGCTAGCTAACTGCATCACTGTCACCTTAAAAATCATATCTCGAGTTACAGAATTCAAAAATCAGTTCCGTAAATTTTCTATGAAACTAGACTTATAATACCATCTACACATTTTTTTCTAGAATTTTTGGTCGAGCCAATTAGTACAGTTTATTAGTTAAAGTCACCCATGCTACAGGGGTCAACTACACTGACCTTCGCGCATTACGACCTGGATATCTTCTCGTACAGAGCTTCAATGCTCATGGCGTTTGTTTCTAATGAAACTAGTCTCAAAAGGGAATCTGCAAATATAAGGCACGACTTCTAATTCCTTTTGGATAATTTATGGTAAATTTTCAAAGTCGAGACAGGGGATCCAGAAACCATTCTGGCGCTGTCTCACGAGAACTTTAATATCTCTCAGTATACTGCTCATATGGTCGTTTCGTTTCATCCATATGAAAATAGATTCATCAAGGTTCAATTTCATAATTTATTCACTATTAATTCTACTTCTACTATTTTTAGTGATTTTTCCATCTCACCTCACTGCTGCTGGAAGCATCTGTTACCAAAGCAAACAATGACTATTTCATAAATCTTCTATGGCCAACTATTACATCATACATAATACAAACTATGGCCACCTTATCAAAATTTAGGTTTCTAAGGCTCAGAATTATAGGTTTTAGAATCACACTCAACCGACCACATAGGCCATTTTCGCATGGCTTAAAGTTTACAACCCACAATTCAACAAAACAAAATAGCCTATACATGCCAAATGTTCTCCTAGCTCAACTACGAAGACAATACCAAAAGATTTCTAGCCGGTGTGATGACTTCAACGACGGTTCCGAAAGCACGCAACAATACGAGTCCAAGAGACCTAAAATGGGTGACAAGAAAACACCGAGTGAGTTTATAACTCAGTAAGTCATAAGCATTCAACAACCATCCATTGATAAAGTTATCACAACATGAAACAATAAACGAGGCTAGGTACTCATCCATATCGAAACTATACCATAATTCCTCGAACCTTTTGGTTCAATCTCATACCAGTCATACATCCACATTTCATATTCTATACAATAAGATATTTGAGGCACTTTACACACCAACTCATTCACACCACAATCATACAATTGCAATCATCACATAGATCTAAAGCTTACCAAGCTCAACCCCGAGCATGAACGTATTTCCTATTCGTCATGAGCTCAAGGTACTTACCCGATCCATTGTCCATACTCAACTCGATGGAGACACACCCTCCATATAATTGTTCGATCGGATATATATATATATATATATATATATAGAGTACGCACACAAAGGCTTAATACTCGATTTCGCACACTTAGTGCCATGCGATTTAAGCCCGCACACATAGTGCCATACCCTTCGAGCTCGCACACCCAAGGTCAGTATATTTCTAGCATGCACACTTAGTACCATATATTTCCAGCATGCACACTTAGTGCCATATATTTCCAGCATGCACACTTAGTGCCATATGTTTCCAAGCATGCACACTCGGTGCCATATTTTTCCAGCATGCACACTTAGTGCCATATATTTCCAAAGATGCACACTTAGTGCCAATCTCGTCACCCAGACACTCAGATGTTCAAGACACTTAGTGCCGAAAGCAACTTTCTACACATTTCACTATTTCTTTTACATTCAACAAATGTCATCATTCCATACACATACATTTTCATTTGTAAATATATATATCATCCCATTAAACACAATTGCATAAATTTTACAATCATTTAAGCAATATCAAATACGTGCTTAATGACTTACTTTGTTTTGGGTAGAACGGTTCCAATTGCTACTCGCTTGCTTTCTCCTTTCCTTTGTCCGATTTAGTTCCCCTTTGCTCTTGAGCTAAATCAAACAATTTACCTCTCCATCAAACACAAACATACGGCATTCACATACATTATTATGATTATTGCCGAATACTTAACACAACTAAGCTGAAAATTTACTCAATCTCATCTTAATTTATTGCTACTTATTTATCAAAATTTCCAATACAAGGTATTTAACACCTATGCCCATTTATACCCCATATGGCCGAATGTATGTATATATATATATATATATACAATGTCAACTATAACATCTTTTAAACACCTAATTTCACCTCATGAACACTTAATCAATTTTTTTCCTAATCTAGCATATATTTTCACATCCATTGTATCATCATGTAAAATCACATATAACTACCTTTCTTAAGTTCTACATCTCAAGCAACTTAACCCATCCATATAATTAGCATGATAATAGCATCAAGGTATCAACCAAAATGTTTTGTTAGGCTCCTTAGCCAATTCTAACTCTCCATCAATAGTAAAAATTCAAACCATGGGCTAGGTAGAACTTAAACTAACAACTAAAACATGCATGCATCTCATGGAATATCATCAAACATACCTTAATCTTGACACAAGTATGACCAATTCTCCTTCTAGTTCCCTTCTAAACCAAGCATGAAGCAAAAGTCCTTCCTTTTTCCCTTGGTATTTTCGGCCAAAGAATTGAGAATAGATGAACAAATTTTCTCCTTTCTTTTCCTCTACTCACGGCAACAAGGGGCATCCATCCACTTTTTTCTTTTTTTTGTCAACATTTTCTTTATTGCTAACACATTATTTAATTGCTCCCAACATGCCTCACTAACCCAACATGTTGGAAACATGTTTTCCTTTGCCCATCACATCCATCTTGGCCGCCACTATAGAATAATTTGGGCAATTTTGACATGCAAGTCCACCTTTGTGTCAACATGCACAAATAAGCCATTACAATTTAGCCTATCATTTTTCACCATGTTTCACCTTGATCCCTATTTAATAATTTCTCATACAATTGGTAAAATTAGAGAATGAAACTTCCACATATGCATGCACACACATAGTAAGCATAAAATATAACAATTAATTATTTTTATAACTCGGGTTTGTGGTCCCGAAACCACTTTCCGACTAGGGTCACATTAGGGATGTCACAATAACGTCTAGGCCAGGTTTTGGATTTTACATTTAGTGGTATCAGAGTCAAGTTGTAAAACTTGGCTGTGGATTTGGGTGTCTTTAAAATAAATATTCTAAAAGAACTATTTCAAATGATTTGAAGTATTTCGAAATGTTTTACTAAATGTGTGGAACACTGAGTTTCTGCATCGATCCTATGAGTTCTCTCTGAAAACTATATTTCAATTTTGACTGAAACTGTCATAGATAGGATTACTGAGATTACTATAGGTAGTATACCATACTGTAAACTCTTTAGTAGTGTATACTGAAACTGTAGAGAAACTAGTACACACCAATAGACACTGTGTTGTGCGAAAATAAAACTCTATACTTTTGATATTGCTTCCATAAAATATTTGTAATAACCAACTAAAACTATAAACTGATCTGCATAAAACTATTAATTCGGATAATACGCAATTCGATAATGAGCACCAGAGGTACTGGGTCTCATGATCATGCGGCTGGGGACGACACGCTGTTCCAAGCTATGTTGCAGATTTTAGAGGGGTCGTTAGCCCAGTTCTGGATCTGGGGTCGAGGGTCGGTTTCAGATCGAATGTGGCCGAGGATTGAGATTGACGCATTATTCCAGTCTATCTCAGGTAAAATGCGGTAGTGTTTTGTAATTAGAGTGTGCAGCGGGAGCGTGGTGATGTAGTCTGTGTTATGCGACTGATCCGATAGTTGGAAATTTTGGGGACGAAATTTCTTTAAGGACGGGTGAATTGTAACGCCCTGAATTTGGGCCTAGAAGTATTAGGTCTTAAGCATGGGAACAATTATGAGACAACACAAAAATGATTAGTTGTGCAAGAGAGTGACACAAATGCATGTCTGCTTCAGTGGTTAAGGGCTCTAAGAAGTGTCTGAGAAGTCTTGGGTTCAAGCCTGAGCAGATGCAAAAATTTTTGTTTTTTTAAGGAATAAGCACTATCTTTAGGACGTAGGCTTTTAAATAAAAATGGGTAAAACATGACAGAAAGGGCCTGGTGGTCTAAGGGATAAGTGGCATGCTATGGTTACTTGAGGTTTGAGGTTTGAATCCTACTTTGAGCAGTGGAGTGTTTTATTTTGCTACACTTGCCGTATGGGTAGTAGAGTTTGACTGAAACACTACTGAGTGGAGTGAAGTTTGAATTGGTCATGGAGGGAATGTTGGGATGTGGGTAGTGATCAATTTAGGAGATATTGATAGAGGAATTTTAAGAGGGATTTGGGGAGGAAATCGTGGGGGGTTGAGGGGAGAGATAGAGTTGTGCTGAAATTGAACTGTGGGCACACATCAATTCTGCTTTCGTTACTCCTTCTCTTCATTTTCAGATTCTATCAATTGTTTTGGGGTTCCTTTCACTCTTGGTTTTAGATGGCCGAATATTGCTGTTGACAATTCGGGATCTTTCCGCGTTGGCCTATCTTGGTTCTTATCTTTTTCTTTGGAGGCCGATAGTGCTAGGTTGTTAGGCAGTAGTTTTCATCCCTGCTTATTCTTTCTAGTTTTCACTTCTCTAGTCGATTGCTCTTTACTCCTCTCTCTTTTCTTTTGAGACTAAACAATTGCCTTTCTTTTGTATTCTAGTACCCTAGCCGAATATTGCATTTCTCTCCCTCTCTGTCTTTCAGTTTTGAGCAATTTCTTTTGTCTCTTTGCTTGTTCTCTGCCGATTTTCCTCTTCTATTGTTCTTCTTTCCCTCTAACAGGCATGTGTTGGCCAAATACTGCTAGGTAAGTCCCTGCTTTGCTTCTACTCCTTTCGACTTTTCTCTTCTTTCTTATATTATCATTACACCTCCCTCTGTTTATTGCTTCAGTTCAATCCTCCCTTTCGGTTCTTTACTGAATCTGTTCTTCCCTTGCGCTCAACTCTTATTTTCTGTGGTTTTGGTAAGTCTTTTGGTATGAGACGAGGATGTAGTTTCAATTGTGAATTGGAGTAGGTGTTCTGACTCTATATTATGATTAAACCTTGTTAGCAGCATGGAATCACATCAAACTTGGTTTACCTGCAGATTTGAAGGCTACAACGGTTGAAGCAGTGGAAGTAAGTATTGTTAATGATTTCAGTTGGGGATTATCCTTGCATGACCGGTTCTAGGTGTGGCTAATGTTGGGCATGAAATTGTGATTTGTTTATGTGTGAGTAATCTCAGGAGCATTCGTATCTGGAATCCTAACAGGTGTGTAACCACACTACCATACTCGTAAATCGACAAAAGTTGAAATAAGTGACCATCGACACCACACGAGCATGCACTTATTCATGTGGTAATTCGAACGCCTAAATGTGGGCGTAAGATCGTAGAGGCCACCATGAGCGACTTCATAGTCTAAGGCTGATTTGGGCCATGATGGGCTGAAATGGGCCATGTGGGTACCATGGTTTTGTGGGCCTCACACGGGTAAACCACACAGACGTGTGAAGAATATTTGGATAGGCTATGTAGATCACACGGCCAAGGCCATTTTTGGGCTTTGTGGGCCACACGGTGTGTGGGACCGCATGGGCCCACAATATGGGCCTGAGGCCCATTTTCACTGTTTGACTGTTGTGGTTTGTACGGGTCGCCCAAGATGACTGTGGACCTACTGTCGGGTTGTTAAGTACACTAGACCCCCTTATATGATAAAATGACTATTTTTCCCTTATGTGATAAAATGACTATTTTTCCCTTATGTGATAAAATGACTATTTTACCCTTATCTGATAAAATGACTATTTTGCCTTTTTGTGATAAAATGACTATTTTGCCCTTATGTGATAAAATGACTAATTTTCCCTTATTTGATAAAATAACTATTTTTCCCTCATATGGTAAAATGATTGTTTTGCCCTTATGTAGTAGAATGACTATTTTGTCCCTATGTGATATATGTTTATATTTTAGCATGCTATTGTAACTGTGTTGAGTACATGTATAATATTATGACATGACATGACATGTGGCATGATGCATTGCATGGGGGTGGGTTTTATATGATTAGAGGAAGTGTACTATACTGGCAGCTCTGCTGCAAATCACGATGGCTTTAAGCCTATTATACTGGCAGCTCTGCTGCGAAAACTATTTAGTGCCACAACCAGTGGTAATTCTGGAGTGTAGGGATGGGTGGGTTGATTATATCCCCACATGGAGTGTAGGGTTGGACGAGATGGAGTGTAAAGGCTAGATGGGTAGCATTTGCATACTGTTTACTGTTACTGAACTATTTACTGTTACTACAATGGGCCAAGGCCCAAACACATGACTGATTATGTATTAAGATGGGCTAAAGCCCAAACTAATATTGTCAATATTATTGATATGGGCTTAGGCCTAGACTATGCTTGTTTCTGACTGTTTGGTTTAAGGGATTACACACTGAGTTTTTGTAAACTCACCCTTCTACTTATTTGTTCAGGTAATCCTTAGGCGGATTGGTGCTACGAGGGACTCGAAGGTGGCTACCAACAGCTTACACTTCCATATTTATCTTTTAATTTATAAGTAGTTTAATTTGGGTATTTTTATGTAATAAGGCCCTCTCTAGATTTTATTTTTAATTTGGGGATTTATATTTCTCTTGCTTTAATACTGCTAACAGTAGGAAAAAGGCACGGGTTTTCCAAAGGATAAATGTTTTTCAAAACACCCCGTTTCACGCAACATGTTTTAAGAGCTTCCTCTACAAACAAGATTTTGAAATTAAAAATGTTTTAAAGAAAATACTTTTGATAGTGACGCAAGTTTTAAAATCATCTTTAGATCATGCAAAGAGGCTTAATAAAGATTAGACTTTTCAAATGTTATCACGCTTTACGAAACACTTCAATGTGACATTACCAGATTCGACTATAAAGTCTAGGCCGAGTTTGGGGTGTTACAATCATTATCCTTTGTCCTTGATTTTTCATGAAACTTCCAGCACAATAATGTTGTATCCTTTGTGCAGGACAATTTGCAAAGTTGTAGGCCACTTTTCAATTCAATTTCAAGCCACGTTTCCATGAGGTTGAAAGTCAATTTGGATAGAAATTCTTTGGCTTCAATTTTTATGTCGACTTTGAAAGTCGGTTTGTTTTCTTACATAAATTACACTTAGGAAAATTAGTAGTAACTCTATAATCGAACTCTTTGGTTTTACTGTAGGACTCATGGTTGCCACTAGTAATGTAGAACGTAACCTTTCCAGGAAGGTGAAGAGGATCTTTACAATAGATAACACCTTCCTGAATGATCTCAAGAGGAACTTCAATCTCCCCGAACATACATGACTGGGCAGATTTTGATGGATCATAGAGAAAAGATCCAACAATAGTGACCTACAATGCAAGCTTTTAAGACTTAATTGAAGTCATAAAGATAAAGAACTTCATGAAACAAAACTTCCAGTGACAAAGAACCGAAGATATAGAACTGTTTGGCACACACCTTTGTAGTCTTATTTGAGTAGCACCATTCTGGAGAAATCCCCCAAATTGTGAATTTCTTCTGTTCAACAGTAAAGCCTGAACCAATTGAAAAGGAAAATCCTATTTCATCGTGGTTGGACAAAGTTTTATAATAATCATGATTGGTATCAATGGTTTCTATTGTAGAAGAATATGAAGGAATTTAATCATTTTTAACTTCTTCATGTTGCATTATAAAAGCTAGCATAGAGAGAGATAATAAAATGTCAACAAAATAAGCTACATACTAGAATTTCAATTGTCAAAAGTACTATCATCAGTAGAAGGTCATAAATCTTCAAATTTAGATACATACATTAAAATTCAGCCAATGAGACCACTCTTGTTGCTTAGCTAGCCCTGCTATTGAAGAGATAGTGGCTTTCCCTTTTTAAGGACAAAGAAATTCTCATTAAAGGAAAAAAATATATTCAGCCTCATATTAAGTCCAAAATGTATGATAAAGACAGTGAGCTTTGGAAAACTTGGCCTGGTAGCCACCTTTAGGAAAGACTGTTACCAATTTAGAGCCCAAACCTTATACCAACAATATATCTCAACCAAAACATAGCCTAGAATAGAATAATTACAATAGGATATTGTTATACTAAGCTTTAGTTGATAATGAGTTTTGATATAACAAATTAAAATTTTTTGAATAAAAGTTAAAGTTGAACAAAATTGGCAAAATGATATTTCAAATGAAGTTTATGAGATAAAATTTTGAATTTTATACTTTGAACTCTTAGAAAATTTTTGAATCAACTTTTAAATCAAGTTAAAATGATTTCAATCAAGTTAGAATTTTGTCAATCAGTTAAATTATTTTTAAAACAAGTCAAAATAGCTCTAGGCCAAAAAGTATCGTATATCGTTTCCAAAATATTGATACCCTTTCAAAAATCAATACCAAGTTAACGTTCTTTTTCTCAACAAATTCAGCTAAGAATCGATCCAATATCGATACTTTTTTATTTGGTATTGATAAATGTAACACCCTCACCCAACCCAATCACTAGATCTGAGAGTGGGCATTATAACAAAACTGGGTTATTGTTCATACTAAGATCTCACTATTTTAAAATCTGATTATATTACCTATTTATAAATTAAACTTATATAAGAGAAAAAATTTCTTAAATAAATTTCATTGTCCCAACTTTGAACTCTAATGAGACTACATAATTATAGTATATTTGACCCTACGGAGAAGCCTCTAAAGATAACCCCTTCCTATGTACATGACACTTTACTATGGACCTCCTTGATTCAATAAGGTATGGCTTGATCCCTCCTCGAGTTCCTTAATTCACAATTCCTACAACCAAAGATCAAACTTCTATAAGTTTGAATGAACTTAGTGAGTCTCTAGTTTTCACATAAATAAATCCCCACACAACGGAGGTTTAAATAAATTGAGCTAGATATGATAAAATCCCTGTTTGTTCTGGGAAAGTTCACTTAAACCTATCGTAGCAGACTTTATCTTATCTTTGATCCTATCCATTAATGGATAAGTCATTGATTAATTATCTTCTGCCATTCTATCGACTTCGATTAGCATTGTTAGTTCCTTTTATTGTCTCATCATTTCTATGGACTCTATCACTTCCTTTACCTTATGTTATTTCTTTATTTTTTTTTCTATTGTGGGTTCTTCCTTTCACCGTATTCTTATAAGGTAGTTTTTCAACCTTATTCCTGAGCCTTGAGTATTTCACCTTGGATGACCATTTCACATCTGTTTAGTTCAGGGAGGATCCTCCTCTTACCTTAGTCCTAGAAGGGACTTACTAGCATCCCAACTGTCAGGATAACTTATTATAGTCCTCCACCACTATGGCAAACCAAGGTCTATTTAGTTTAATAAGTGATCGAACTACTTCATTACAATCTTGTAACAGCCCGGTTAAGACCCTAGTCGAAACATTTGTTTCGGGACTACAAATCTGAGTCAAAAAATATTTTAATATTATTTTTCATGTTTACAGTATGTGGTTAAGCATGTGTAAAAGTTTCGTGATAAACCGTAGATTATACATATTTTTACCCCATGCTTGGCATACTTATGAATGATTTTTCCTTGGTTTTAGTGAATTTGATGCTCCTAATCCTTTAATTTCATGTTTTTATACTCAGAGGAGCTTAGGATAGCAAAAAGAGCGAGAAATGGGCCAAAAACGGACAAATTGGGCTTAAAATAGTGTTGCACACGGCCTAGGCACTTCCACACAGGTAAACCACATGCCCGTGTGAGGCAGACGAAGAGACCACATGCCCGTGTGTCGTGGCCATGTCGACTAGAAACCAACTCAGAATTACACATGGTTTGAGCACTTGCACACAGGCGTGGCACACGGTCGTGTCCCTGTCGAGCCCAAGTCTAGTTCTAATCAGAAAATGCCACTTTTGAGGGTTTTGAAGCATTCTAAAGCCTATATAAACACCCTAGAAGAGGATTAGACGGGACACATAGAGTTTGAGGTAGAAAATACTCAAGAATAGCCATCAGAATCACCTCAGAGCCAGGATCTACATCAAGGCTGAAGATTTCCATCCAATTTCCTAGTAGTTCTTTGGGTTTCTTTATGTTTTGTTATTTTCCAAACTTTGAGATGTTTTCCATTATTATTATGAACTAAACTCCCTAAATTCCTAAGGGAGATGAACCCTATGACGAATCTTATTACTATTTGAATTATATGATAAAGACTTATTCTTATTCTTAATTGTGAGTTCTAAATTCTTGTTTTAATACTCCAGGGTATTAATTCAGGTTTTGATGTACTTATTCAATGGAGCAAAAGTCCTTGTTTGAGAGTAGATCATCCATAATTAATCAGAGTTGAATGCAGTCCTAGAGATAAGATGACACAAATCTATCGAATTAGAGTCAAATCTAATAAGGGAGTCTATAGATCGAGTTAATGCGACAATAGGGGTTTTAATTAGAAAGAGATTTCAATTAATCAACCTAAATTCAGTTGTTCTTAGTCTCGAGAGAGATATTAACATAAATTAGGGATTTCTACGGATTAAGTTAAGTGAATAAATCATCTAACTCAGAAGTAATGAGTGAAGTCTAGGTGGATTCTTCCTTGGGTATTGTCTTCTCCATCGATTTTTCCTAAAGTATTTTCCAAACTTCATCTTTTTCGTAATCTTAGTTAATTAGATAAATAGTTTTAGTTTAAAAACACACTTTAATTATTAGGCTAGATAATAAAAAGATAGTAATTACTAGTACTTTTAGTCCTCGTGGATACGATATTTCCAGTCTCACCATAACTATACTACTATTCGATAGGTGTGCTTGCCTTAAGTCAAATTTTTAGTTAGTTACACGATCATCAAGTTTTTGGCGCCATTGCCAGGGACTAAGATATTAGGAACACTTAATTTTTATTACTTTATCCATTTTTTTATTGCAATTTAAATTTTATTTTGCTTAAATTACTAAATTTTCTTTTATTTACTTCTGGCAGGTTTTCATAGTTTATGACTAGAAGAAACCTGTCTGGACCTTTACTTTTTGATTGTGAGATCGAAAGAACAGCTCGCAGAAATCGAAAAGAAATAAGGTGAAGCATATAGTACATAGAGGAAGGGCAAGAGGATCTTATTCACACCACAACGGAGAGATGGTTGATAATCAGAATAACCCGCTACCCTCTGTGGTTGCTGCAAACCTAGTAAATCAGGATCCTGTCCCTCGTACTATGTATGATTATGCTAAACCTACTTTAACAGGAACCAAATCGAGTATAGTTAGGCCTGCTGTGGCTACAAATAATTTTGAACTGAAACCTAACACAATTCAAATGATACAACAGTTTGTTCAGTTTTTATGGTTTGCAGGACGAGGATCCCAATACTCATTTAGCAAATTTTCTGGAATTCTGTGGCACTTTTAAGATCAATGGCGTATCTGATGATGCCATTCGCCTTCAGTTGTTTCCATTCTCATTGAGAAACAAAGCTAAACAGTGGTTAAAATCGTTACCACGAGGGTCAATCACTACTTGGGAACAAATGACCGAAAAATTTTTACTAAAACATTTTTCGCCGGCTAAAATGACTAAACTAAGGAAAGATATTTCTTCTTTTGTGAAGATGGATTTAGAAACTCTTTATGATGCATGGGAGAGATACAAGGACTTATTGAGAAGGTGCCCTCACTATGGGTTACCTCTATGGTTGAAGGTTTAGACTTTTTACAACGGTGTGAACCCCTCAACAAGGCAACTTATCGGCGCAGCCACCGGTGGAACATTAAACAAAAAAACACCTGAAGAGGCTTATAAATTTATTGAGGAAATGTCACTGAATAACTATTAGTGGTAAGTCATGAGAACGAAGCCGACGAAAGCCACTGGTGTTTTCAACCTCGATGCGGATACTATGTTATCTAACCAGGTAGAACTTTTAAATAAAAAGATTGATGGTTTGTATGGTTCTCATCAGGTACATCTAGTAATGAGGTGTGATTCAAATGGAGGAGGAGTACATAAAACAGAATATCAATCCTTCAACCCTACCACCGAGGATGAACAAATCCACTATATGGGTAATAATTCTAGACCTTAAAATAACTGTATAGTAACACTTATAATGCAGGTTGGAGGAACTATCCCAATTTCTTGTGGGGTGGTCAAAGAAATCAAAGGCCACAACATCCCCCGGGTTTTCAACAACCACCTTACTAGCAGGAAAAGAAGCCGAACCTTGAGGAGATGCTAACGAAATTCATCTCGGTGTTAGAAACTCATTTCTAGAATACCGAAACAGCACTCAAAAATCAACAAGCGTCGATTCAAGGGCTCGAAACTCAAATGGGTCAGCTTGCTGAGTTGATTTCTGAACGACCATAAGGTAGCTTGTCGAGTAATACTGAAACTGAACCAGAACCGAGGCAAGGACTTGTGGTAAGTAAAGGTAAGGATGAGGTGGACCACAGTGAGTAAAAACTGGTAAGTAGAGAATATAAACCTCGTGTGCCATACCCCAGTGCGACAAGGAAAGACCACACGGATGAACAATTTGGTAAATTCCTTAAATTATTAAAGAAATTACATATTAACTTACCGTTAATTGAAGCTCTTTTGGAGATGCTAAATGCAGTTAAATTTTTAAAGGAGCTTTTAGCAAATAAGCGGAAGTTGGATGAGGCGTCGCATGTGGAGTTGAACACAGTTTGCTCAGCCATTCTACAGAATAAGCTACCCAACAAGTTGAAAGATCCAGGGATTTTTATGATTCCTTGTTTAATTTGTAGTCTAAATGTTAACAATGCTTTGGCTGATTCAGGGGCAAGTATTAATGTCATGCCTTATAAAATTTCTAAACAACGAGGTCTTGGGAAACCCAAACAAACTAGGATGAGCATTCAATTGGTAGATAAAACAATCAAATTTTCTAGGGGTATTATTGAAGACGTGCTTGTTAAAATTGACAAATTTATATTCCCAATTGATTTTGTTGTTCTAGACATGGAAGAGGATAGTGATGTGTCTTTAATTTTAGCACAACCCTTTTTAGCAACTGCGAGGAATATCATTGATGTTGGCACAAGTGAATTGATACTTTGTGTAAGGGATGACATGATTACTCTTCAAGCTTGTGATTCTGCTAAAAGATCTAGCAATCTAGATGATTCGATTAACTTAAATTATGTTGCAACTCAAACTTCTTTGTAGAAGTCCCCTAGGAAGAACGTGTGGAGCCTCATTATAATCCATGCCGGAAAAATAGAGCGACTCACAAAGAACAAAGGCTTTATATCGATGAACTAGATGAATGGTGAACACATGTCAAAGAGAAATCAAAAGCACACAATGAATCCAAGCGACATCATGATGAGCGTAGGGATAAAACAACGCAATTTAAGGTCGAGGACAAAGTTTTGTTAGATAAAAAGGACCCTCAATTTGATACTTTAGAGCACAATACAGACGAAGCGACTCCCTTCACAGTAATGAACATCTTTCCACATGGTACAGTCGAGGTAACAATTACTAAATTCAAAACTTTGAAGGTAATTAATACTCGACTTAGACCTTATTTTGGTAAAACTGATAGCAGAAGTGAAAAGTTTCAACTCCTCAATCCACTGTAATCATGTGAATGAGAGGTAAGTCAAGCTTAGACTCTAAATAAGCGCTTCTTGGGAGGCAACCCGAGAACTAACATAACTAACTAGTTTATTTTAGCTATTTTTAGTGTTTTTGTGTAGTTACAGTGGCCCACACAGCTTGGACACACGGGTGTGTCCTTGGCCGTGTGGAAACAGGGCTAAAAATTCCTCAAGTATCAAGCCACACGGGCGTGTCCTAGGCTGTGTGAAAACTGGAACTAATTTTTCAAATTTTAAATAAGTCAGGGAGCCACATGGGCAAAGCAAACGGCCGTGTGTTAGGACACACGGGCGTGGGAGAAGCAAAGGACTTGACACACGGCCGTGCCATGCGACTGTGTGACGCTTGGACAATAAAATTTCACCATAAACACAGGCTGGGCGCGAGCCACACGGGCGTGTGACACGGCTGTGTGTCCCAATACGGGTTTCACACGGCCGTGCCCTTTTTTAAACCCGCCAAACCCTAATTTTTATTTTCTTCTTCCTCTTCCCCAAAATCCCCCAATCCTAGCCGCCGACTATCACCTCCCTCCCCCATCGACCGGTCACCCCTAGCTCTCCCTTCTTCTTTCCTTCTCTTTCCCCCTATAGCCCACGCTTTCTTCCCTTTTTCTTTTCTCTTTTCTCCCTTCTCTTCCCCCTCCTCCCTCTTTTCTCCCTTGCGCACACAACCACCATCCCTGCCGCACAGCCTTGTCCTTACGCCCGTGCCGCCCGCAACGCTGAACATCCAGTCGACACCAGTAGCCCGTGCTCCCTTACCGGCCGACCCCCTCTCCTCCCCTTCCCTTTCTTTCCATTCTTTTTCATTTTCTCCCCTTTTTTCCCCTTTTCTTCCCTACCTCTGATCGCCGGCCCATCGTAGTCCCTTCCTCCGACAACCACTGACAGTTTCCCCTTTTACCCCTCTCAATAATTAATATTATTAGTATTATTATTATTTGAATTATTATTATGTTAGGGATTTTATTTCTTTATCTTTTATCTTTGTCTTTATTTTAGTTTTGTTATGCATTTCAGTTAGTTTAAGTTTCATCTTAATTTTAGTTTCGTTTGCTATAGATTAGTTTAGGATAATTAGGTTTAAATTACTATTGCTATACTCTTAAAAGCTCGATATTTAGTTCATCATTTTGGTCATATTTAGTTTAGGATAATTATTTTAGTTTTGTTATGCATATAGTATATTGACTTGTATTACCCATTTATCAACATATTTACTTATTATGCATTTTATGATTGTATTCTGCATCTTACTTTTAAATTCTTTGTCATTTGTTATTTCCCTTTTGAATTTCTCATGTTCGAATATGCTATTCTAGGAATAGATTACTATTAAATATTATTTGGAATTTTTTCTATTAATCCATCTTTTATTTTTGTAGGCCTATAATGACAAACACACGAGGTAAGAAAATTGTTGTTCCCGCTTCGAAAAAGCGGAAGGGTCCTGGCACAACCTCCTCGAGCACCTTGACCGAAGCTCGCCACCCTTTACTTTGGTTCTCGTCAAGCCTACAGGACGACCTGTTTCAGCTTCTTTGAGGGCGATCACTAGGTGTGGGCCGATGTATTAACTGGGCTGCTTTGGAGCAGGTCTAACTTGATCACCTTGTTCGCTTCCATCTCGATACTGCGCCATGGGATCAGTTCTTTGCAATCATCGAGCCCACCTGTTCAGAGCTGACATTGGAGTTCTGCACTACCTTCCACTTCTAGCACGTGATGCACACACATGACGAGGCTGGTACTATCATTTTCAGACTTGGTGGACTCGTCAGGCATATGAGTGTACCCGAGTTTGGAGCTGCCTTGGGCCTTTACATGGAGGAGTTCATGTCTTTTGAAAATTTCTTATAGCTTCACTCACATTTACTTTTCGCCATATTGCTATTGGACCGACCTTACAGCTTCACTCACATTTACTTCTCTCCCTCCAGCACTACGCTACATTCATGCCATCTTGGCTCACACTTTGACTGGGAGGAGAGAGAGTATAGGAGTAGTCAGCATTACCAACGCGTACTTCCTATATAGAATGGCGACTGGCCACGTATTTGACTTAGCATATTTTATCTCCCTCACCTTTTGCCAGCAGATGGATCGCCATAGGAGGGGCCCCATCTGCCTTTGCCCTTACGTGACTCGCCTCACTCGACACTTCAGCCTCTTCGACACTCTAGAGATGTCACCGACACTCACATTAGTTGGCCAGATGTTTCTGCAGGGAATTTCCAGCATGATCCACATGCAAATGATAGAGCGACACCGTGAAGTTGACCCTCCTTAGTACAGACTCGTCCACTTTACTGACCAGGATGAGCCAGAGGACATTACTTACGATGTCCCTTCCCCTCACGAGGACCCACCCCCACCACCACCACAACGTCAACAACCTCCTGCTGCCACTTTGACAAACTTATCCTAGCGATTCACTCACTTTGAGTAGCAGTGCTTCGAGCAATTTGACAGCATGGACGCCACTCTCCGACAGATTTGCCACCACCTCCATATTTCTTCTCCAGTGCCACTAGCTCACGACTCTAATGATGAGGACCTTTGAGTCCCCATTAATTTTTTTATTTTTTTATTTTCCTTTATTTATTTTTGAAGACTTATGTTTTATGTTTTAAAATCTGCTTATATTTATGATTATTATCAAATTATACCTTAATTCTCTTCCACAGTGGTGTTTATTTTCTTATTAGTACCTCAGAATCATGCCTTTTATTCGGCTTTCTCTACAATTCTTGCTTTTACTACTCCAAAGATCTCATCCAAATATTCAGGGCAATTTCGCTTCTCTCCCTCTCTTTTGATATTATACTATTATTCTTATTAGTTATCTTTGTCCATTGAGGACAATGTACATCTTAAGTGTGGGGAGGTTATTTATGTGATTATCAGAAATCCCTGAATTTTTATCTTGTTCTCAAATAATTTTCTCATATCATTATTAGAATAAATTTTGATTGATTTATTATTTTTATTAATATGTTTCTAAATTAAATCATAGGTAACTATGCATTGATTGTTTAAACTTTAAGACATTAGAGAATCAAGTATGATAAGTTGAAATTTTTGAAAATTAAAATTGCTAGGTTGTTTCCCTAAATTGAGGTATTATCTTGAAGTTTTGAATTTACAGGATTGACATCAAATGTAACACCCCGAACCCGAGACCATCGCCGGTGTCGGACACGAGGGGTTAGCAAGCCAAGTTCACTTGTTTTGCCCATCCATTGGACATTTCCAGTCAGGCTGGAAAAACTGCGTCACTGTCGCCTTAAAAATCATATCTCGAGTTTCAAAACTCGGAAACTGGTTTCGTAAATTTTCCCTGAATTTAGACTCATATATCCATCCATGTATCTATTTCTAGAATTTTTGGTCAGGCCAATTGGTACAGTTTATTAGTTAAAGTCACCCATGTTACAGGGATCGACTGCTCTGACCTTCGTGCGGTATAACTTGAATATCTCTCTGTACAGGGCTTTAATGCTGGTGCCGTTTGTTTCTAATGAAACTAGACTCAAAATGGAATCTGTACATATAAGGTATGTCTCCTAATTCTTTTTGGATAATTTATAGTGAATTTTTAAAGTTGCAACAGGGAACCCAGAAACCATTCTGGCCCTGTCTCACAATAGCTTTAATATCTCTTAACCTGTAACTCCTATGACCATTTCGTTTCTTCCATAAGAAAATAGACTCATCAAGGTTCATTTACATAGCTTATTCACCATTTAATTCCATTCCTATGAATTTTGGTGATTTTCACATTCATGCCACTGCAGCTGGCAGCATCTGTTTTAAGGTAGGGCTTACCTATTTGGTAGTCTCCATGAATCAACTAGTCTTGCCATACATAGGTTCATATATGATCATTTTAACCATGCCAATGGCTGATCATATGACCAACATTCCCATTCCCAAGCCATAGCCACATCATGACACCAAATATATATATACAAACCACAATTAGTCTAAGTTCATGCTTCCTTTTCGAGCCATTTTCGCATGGCCGTACATACTTACATTACAACATATTTAACAAACAAGAGGTAGTCCTATACATGCCATCTCAAGTTCAACCAAAATTTATACCAAAATGGAGGCTTGATAGTGTGGATGACTTGACTTCAACGATCCCAAATCCGATTGCTTGAGCGAAATCTAGAAACCGAGAGCCAAAGCAACGGGTAAGCATTTTTATGCTTAGTAAGTCTCAAGGAATATAATCAACTCTAATTACAGCAATACATTCACATAGCCAAATGCATCATTTCATTAATACACATTCTTACTTCACACTTCATCATTATATAATTTCACAAAGTATCAATCAATTCAATAACTGAAATTCATTAGTCGATTGAGCGAATGTTGCTCAAACATGTCGACTTTCCAATGAACATATAACGTACCTTATCCTTTGGGCTTTTCGAGTGTACTAATTGAATTCATTACAGCAACCAACACTCACCTCCAGCCCAAGATTCTTGAATATAACCGGATATAATCACGTGCACAAATGCCTTGGTCTTAGCCCGGATAGAATAACTCGCATACGAATGCCTTGGTCTTAGCCGGATATAGCCACTAGCACAATTGCCTTGGTCTTAACCGGATATAAATTCCAGCATAATTGTCTTGGGGCTTAGCCGGATATCATTCAATTTCTCATGCACACATACATCAATAATCATTGGACATACATATTTCATTTTCGTTACTAAGGCTCAAACACAATTATAATCATTAGCATATTCGCCTTGGGACTTAGCCGGGTGGAATTCAAATACTCATACACACATAATCAATAATCATACACATCCATATTTCATCTCACATAATTCAAGTAAGGTCACTTCTTGAGGACTTACCTCGGATGTTGTCGAACGGCTTTTTCGGCTATTCGATCACCTTTTCCTTCCCTTGTCCAATTGTGGCCCTCTTAGCTCTTGAGCTAATTCAAACAAATTCAATTTATTAAAACCTCATTGTGCTTGCTTATGGCGAATATGACAAGGATTTTAAATGGTCATGTGGCCACTCTTTAGCTTGAATACACAATGGTCATGCACATTTTATACTACATCAAGCAATTCAATACAATTTATTTGAGCATCAAGGAAATGCTAAGGCCTTCAATAGGCTACCCAAGGCCGAATATTCATGTACATGTTGAGGTCAATTTTGCATAATACCTCACAAAAACAGCATGCAATTTACTAATTAATGCTTTGCACATTGTATTTAAAACTTATAATATAGCATCAAGCACTTATATGTGTGCTAGGCGAATTGTGCTTGCAATTTCACAAGCATTCTTCCACATTTTCTTCTTTAAACCAATATATTCATCACTTAGTTCATAACCAAACATAATGTGCAATCATATATATGCATATATGAGCATGGCGAATTTTCAAGGTGTCCATAGCCATCCAAAACACAAATTTTTAACTAACATGCAAGAAGCATGAATCATGCTCAAGAATGCATCATGGCGAATATGACAATCATGCTCCTTTTCAACTTCAATCATGATAAAACAAAGAGAAAACTCAAAGTCTTACTCAAGAGTAGGCAATCCATCTTTGCATGCATCATCATCAAGCTTCACACTTAGCATGCAATGGCTTTATCACTATAACAACTTTGGCCAAATACCATTTCCATGGCATAACAAAGATTTGAGCCATGGCTAACATGCACATCAAGTTAGCAACCAAAACATGCATGAAACTCCCAACATAACCTCATACATACCTTAATCTTGATGCAAATTTAGCCAAATCACCTTCTAGATCTCTTCTAAACAAAGGAAATGAAGCAAAATCCCTTCTTCCTCTTAGTATTTTCGGCCAAAAAGGGAGAGAGCAAGCATGAACAAATTTTTTGTTTTCTCTTCTTGGTTGCACGGCAATGGGGTATGCTACTCTCTCACACACATTTTTTTTTCATTCTTTTCTTACCCATGCTTATTTGTTTACTATTTCTCCCTAATGCCCAACAAAACATGTTTCATGACATGTTTAACCCATATCTCTTTGTCATGGCGGCCATTACTTGTAAAAGGGGAATTTGACATGCAAGTCCATTATTTTGCATGCATGCTTTAATTAGTCATCACCCCTTTCCCTATCGTATTTTCAAAGTTCACTACTAAGTCCTTTCTAGTGGAATTCACCTTTATAACACTAAATCAATCATCAAAAAATGTCATACATGAATACACACATATTATAGGCATCGAAATAAATTTTAAATTATTGTTATGCCTCGGTTTTGTGGTCCCGAAACCACATTCCGGCTAGGGTCTATTTTGGGCTGTCACAACTCTCCCCCTCTTAAGAAATTTTCGTCCCCGAAAATCTTACTTTCACCGAGCTCAGTCCAAAACAATGGTGTACGGCATTTACGACCGTACAAGGCCTCGTAGGGTGCCATCTTAATACTTGATTGAAAGCTGTTGTTGTAAGCGAATTCAATCAACGGCAAATACCGTTCCCATGAACCACTAAACTCGAGGACGCAACATCTTAACATATCCTCAAGTATCTGAATTATCCGCTCGGATTGACCATCGGTTTGGGGGTGAAAGGCGGTGCTGAAATGCAACTTGGTACCCAAAGCTTCTTGCAACTTTTTCCAAAATCGCGAGGTAAATCTCGGATCTCTATCCGACACGATGGAAATAGGCACCCGTGTAATCTCACAACTCGAGAAACGTACAATTCGGCTAGTTTGTCCATTGAAAAATCAGACGACTGGGGATAAAGTGGGCCGACTTAGTCAATCGATCTACCACGGCCCAAACCGCATCCTTCTTACTTGCTGACAATGGCAGTCCGGATACAAAGTCCATTGTGACTCGATCCCATTTCCACTCGGGTATCGTGATTGGCTGAAGTAATCCTGAAGGCACCTGATGTTCCGCTTTCACTTGTTGACATATTAAACATCTCGAAACAAAGTCGGAGATGTCTCGCTTCATACCATGCCACCAAAACCGACGTTTCAAATCATTGTACATCTTCGTACTCCCCGGGTGGATTGCCATTCGGCTACAATGGGCTTCATTCAAAATTATCGAAATGAGTTCCGAATTCTTTGGGACACACAGACGACTTTTGAACCTCAAACAATCGTCATCGTCGATTTGAAACTCCGAGTCCTTGTTCGAACACACGCAGCCCGTTTTGCAACCAACTCGTCGTTCGACTTTCTGAGCTTCTCGAATTTGGTGTGTCAATAATGGTTTGGCTTTCAATTCAGCCACTAACACACTGTCGGATCGGACAGACAAGTGCACATTCATCGCTCGTAAAGTGAATAACGATTTACGACTCAAGGCATCCGCAACCACATTCGCCTTTCCCGGGTGATAGTCAATGATCAGCTCATAATCCTTTAACAGCTCGAGCCAACGTCTTTGTCGCAGATTTAAGTCTCTTTGGGTCATCAAATATTTGAGACTTTTGTGATCCGAGTATACATGGCACCTTTCACCAAATAAGTAATGTCGCCAAATCTTTAAGGCGAATACGATGGCGCCAACTCGAGATCATGAGTCGGATAATTTTTCTCATGTGGCTTTAATTGCCTCGACGATAGGCCACAACTCGACCTTCTTGCATTAATACGCAACCTAACCCAAGTAGAGAGGCGTCGCTATAGATGACAAACTCCTTGCGGACTCGGGTTGCACTAGAATTGGGGCTTCGGTCAAATAAGTTTTCAGTTGATCGAAACTTTTTGGCATTTCTCCGTCCATTCGAACTTAACGTCCTTTTGGAGTAACCGTCATCGGCGTGGCTATCGTTGAGAAGCCTTTACAAATCGTCGGTAATAACCGCAAGCCCCAAAAACTCGAACCTCGATAATATTTCTGAGGCTTCCAATTAAGTATGGCTAAAATTTTATTCGAATCGACTCGAATACCGTCTGAATACCACATGACCCAAGAAGCTAACCTCTCTTAACCGTAACTCACACTTGCTGAACTTAGCATATAATTGCTTGTCCCGTAAAATTTGCAGCACTAACCGCGGTGTTCAGCATGTTCGGTCTCATTTCTTGAATAGACCAAGATGTCATCAATGAACACGACTACGAATCGATCCAAATATGGTCTAAAGATCCGATTCATTAAATCCATAAATACCGCGAGGGCATTAGTGAGCCCAAAGCGGCATCACTAGGAACTCATAGTGACCATATCTCGCTCAAGGCGGTCTTGGGCACGTCCGAATCTCGGATTCGCAATTGATAGTAGCCCGATCTCAAATCTATTTTCGAGAACACCGAGGCTCCCTTGAGTTGATCGAACAAGTCGTCAATACGTGGCAGCGGATATTTGTTCTTTATCGTCGCTTTATTAAGTCGACGATAGTCGATGCACGATCGCATGGTTCCATCCTTCTTCTTCACGAACAACACCGGCGCACCCTAAGGCGAAAAACTCAGGCGAGCAAAACCTCTATCCACCAATTCTTGCAACCGAGCTTTCAACTCCTTTAATTCCGTTGGTGCCATACGACACGGAGCTATCGAAATTGGAGTGGTACCGGTACCAATTCGATGCCAAATTCTATTTCCGAGCAAGTGGTAAACCCGGCAATTCTTCGGGAAAACATCCGGTATTCACAAACCACGCGCACAGATTCGGGTTTCTTCTCGATTCCTTGTCATCGAGCACGACGCAAGGTACGCCGCACCCTTTTCTTACATATTTACGGGCCAACATCACGATATTACGGTGGCAACCCCTTTAAGTCCGTGGACTCAACCCGAATTATTTCATTATTCGCGCACCTCAAATCGATAGTCTTGCTCTTGCAATTTACAACCGCATCGTGCATGGTCAACCAATCCAAACCAAGAATAACATCGAACTCATCGAACGGCAAAAGCATCAAGTCCGTCGGAAAACAAGAACCTCGGAACACTAGGGGACTTTTCTTGCACACTTTGTTGACAAGCACGTAATGACCCAAGGGTTTGACACCGAATTACAAACTCGATGAGACTCAATGGGCAAAGTCTTCTTTGGATGCTAAGGTTTCACATATATATGAATGAGTAGAACCAGGGTCAATCAAAGCAATCACATTTGTATTGAAAAGAGTGAAAGTACCGGTAATAACATCTGGAGAGGCAGCATCCTCGGCGTGCGCGTATGGCATAAGTCCTAGCAGAGCACGAGCCTCGAGATCGATGGTAGCATCTCTAGATCCTCTCGACCGCCATCGACATTGCCCATATTTCTAGGTGGCCTACCTCGGCGATGGTAGCACCGGGTTTGCACTCGACTTACATTCTTCATGCATCCTCGGGCAATCCTTCATAAAGTGGTCGGCCGATCCACACTTATAGCAGGAGCGATCACGAAACCAACAGCTCCCGAATGCCATTTGCCACAATATGGACACTCCGCCTCTCTCGGCGATCATTTCCACCACCGACGATCGAGGTGACTCGTGTGGTCACAGGGGTCGATCGCGTCCTCGTCTAGAAAAGCCCAAACGCCTCTAGACTGCTCGCATCATCTCGAAATCTCTTCGATGCTTGTTGAAGAGACTTTCCGAGGACCTCTTCGAATTCTCCGGTTCCCACATCAGCTTTTTGTTTCTCCTTTCTAAGCTCTTGACTTTACAAGCTCGCTCAACAAGTACTACGAACTCTCGTATCTCGAGAATGCCAACAAACATCCTTATATCATCATTCAGCCCATCCTCAAGCGTTTACACATAATAGCTTCGGACGAAATGCATTCTCGCGTCTGGCTAAGCCTCACAAACTTTCGTTCGTAGTCGTAGCGGACATAGAACCTTGCTTAAGATCAAGAAATTCCCTCCGCTTTTGGTCGATGAATCTCGATCGATATACTTTTTGAACTTCGGTTTGAAAGAATTCCCAAGTCACTTGCTCTCTAGGCACCACGAAGTCGAGTACTCCACCAATAGTAGGCGGACTCGTAAGCAAGGAGATGGTACACTTTAAGCACTCATCGGGTGTACAGGATAGCTCATCAAGCACCCGGATAGTGTTATCTAACCAAAATTCAGCTCGCTTCGGCATCATCATCATCCGTAGCCTTAAATTCAGTGGCCCCATGTTTTGAATCCTATCGATTGGGGCTTACTTGACCTTATTTGGTCGATCACGGAGGTATTGTAGGGCGGGGTTGCATTTGTCGGGAATGGAGGTTGTGGAACAGTAGTGTTGGTTCGAATGTATTGATTAAACCATTCGTTCATCACACTATAAAAGGCTTGCCTAGCCTCGTCATTAGGATTGCTGGCCATAGGTTGAGAGTCCGCCGCGCTGTCCCTTGCGCGGAGCAGGCGCCACACTCTCCACATCATCAGCTATCGCTTCGGTTGGGATCGGGATCCATTGCTATAAACAAACACAAAGTCAAATTGTCGAAATCACCACACTATCGATTCATCATTTAATGGCATGTATAGCTAGACCCCAAACACATCACGGTAGTCCTAGAATCGACTAAACCGTGGCTCGATACCAATAAAATTGTAACACCCGAACCCGAGACCATCGCCGTGTCGGACACGAGGGTTAGCAAGCCAAGTTCACTTGTTTTGCCCATCCATTGGACATTTCAGTCAGGCTGGAAAAACTGCGTCACTGTCGCCTTTAAAATCATATCTCGAGTTTCAAAACTCGGAAACTGGTTTCGTAAATTTTCCCTGAATTTAGACTCATATATCCATCCATGGATCTATTTCTAGAATTTTTGGTCGGGCCAATTGGTACAGTTTATTAGTTAAAGTCACCCATGTTACAGGGATCGACTGCTCTGACCTTCGCGCGGTATAACTTGAATATCTCTCCGTACAGGGCTTTAATGCTGGTGCCGTTTGTTTCTAATGAAACTAGACTCAAAATGGAATCTGTACATATAAGGTATGTCTCCTAATTATTTTTGGATAATTTATAGTGAATTTTAAAGTTGCGACAGGGAACCCAGAAACCATTCTGGCCCTGTCTCACAATAGCTTTAATATCTCTTAACCTGTAACTCCTATGACCATTTCGTTTCTTCCATAAGAAAATAGACTCATCAAGGTTCATTTACATAGCTTATTCACCATTTAATTCCATTCCTATGAATTTTGGTGATTTTTCACATTCACGCCACTGCAGCTGGCAGCATCTGTTTTTAAGGTAGGGCTTACCTATTTGGTAGTCTCCATGAATCAACTAGTCTTGCCATACATAGGTTCATATATGATCATTTTAACCATGCCAATGGCTGATCATATGACCAACATTCCCATTCCCAAGCCATAGCCACATCATGACACCAAATATATATATACAAACCACAATTAGTCTAAGTTCATGCTTCCTTTTCGAGCCATTTTCGCATGGCCGTACATACTTACATTACAACATATTTAACAAACAAGAGGTAGTCCTATACATGCCATCTCAAGTTCAACCAAAATTTATACCAAAATGGAGGCTTGATAGTGTGGATGACTTGACTTCAACGATCCCAAATCCGATTGCTTGAGCGAAATCTAGAAAAGCGAGAGCCAAAGCAACGGGTAAGCATTTTTATGCTTAGTAAGTCTCAAGGAATATAATCAACTCTAATTACAGCAATACATTCACATAGCCAAATGCATCATTTCATTAATACACATTCTTACTTCACACTTCATCATTATATAATTTCACAAAGTATCAATCAATTCAATAACTGAAATTCATTAGTCGATTGAGCGAATGTTGCTCAAACATGTCGACTTTCCAATGAACATATAACGTACCTTATCCTTTGGGCTTTTCGAGTGTACTAATTGAATTCATTACAGCAACCAACACTCACCTCCAGCCCAAGATTCTTGAATATAACCGGATATAATCACGTGCACAAATGCCTTGGTCTTAGCCGGATAGAATAACTTCGCACGAATGCCTTGGTCTTAGCCGGATATAGCCACTAGCACAATTGCCTTGGTCTTAACCGGATATAAATTCCAGCATAATTGTCTTGAGGCTTAGCCCGGATATCATTCAATTTCTCATGCACACATACATCAATAATCATTGGACATACATATTTCATTTTCGTTACTAAGGCTCAAACACAATTATAATCATTAGCATATTCGCCTTGGGACTTAGCCGGGTGGAATTCAAATACTCATACACACATAATCAATAATCATACACATCCATATTTCATCTCACATAATTCAAGTAAGGTCACTTCTTGAGGACTTACCTCGGATGTTGTCGAACGGCTTTTTCGGCTATTCGATCACCTTTTCCTTCCCTTGTCCAATTGTGGCCCTCTTAGCTCTTGAGCTAATTCAAACAAATTCAATTTATTAAAACCTCATTGTGCTTGCTTATGGCGAATATGACAAGGATTTTAAATGGTCATGTGGCCACTCTTTAGCTTGAATACACAATGGTCATGCACATTTTATACTACATCAAGCAATTCAATACAATTTATTTGAGCATCAAGGAAATGCTAAGGCCTTCAATAGGCTACCCAAGGCGAATATTCATGTACATGTTGAGGTCAATTTTGCACTTAATACCTCACAAAACAGCATGCAATTTACTAATTAATGCTTTGCACATTGTGGCTCAAAACTTATAATATAGCATCAAGCACTTATATGTGTGCTAGGCGAATTGTGCTTGCAATTTCACAAGCATTCTTCCACATTTTCTTCTTTAAACCAATATATTCATCACTTAGTTCATAACCAAACATAATGTGCAATCATATATATGCATATATGAGCATGGCGAATTTTCAAGGTGTCCATAGCCATCCAAAACACAAATTTTAACTAACATGCAAGAAGCATGAATCATGCTCAAGAATGCATCATGGCGAATATGACAATCATGCTCCTTTTCAACTTCAATCATGATAAAACAAAGAAAACTCAAAGTCTTACTCAAGAGTAGGCAATCCATCTTTGCATGCATCATCATCAAGCTTCACACTTAGCATGCAATGGCTTTATCACTATAACAACTTTGGCCAAATACCATTTCCATGGCATAACAAAGATTTGAGCCATGGCTAACATGCACATCAAGTTAGCAACCAAAACATGCATGAAACTCCCAACATAACCTCATACATACCTTAATCTTGATGCAAATTTAGCCAAATCACCTTCTAGATCTCTTCTAAACAAAGGAAATGAAGCAAAATCCCTTCTTCCTCTTAGTATTTTCGGCCAAAAGGAGAGAGCAAGCATGAACAAATTTTTTGTTTTTCTTCTTGGTTGCTGCGGCAATGGGGTATGCTACTCTCTCACACACATTTTTTTTTCATTCTTTTCTTACCCATGCTTATTTGTTTACTATTTCTCCCTAATGCCCAACAAAACATGTTTCATGACATGTTTAACCCATATCTCTTTGTCATGGCGGCCATTGTAAAAGGGGAATTTGACATGCAAGTCCATTATTTTGCATGCATGCTTTAATTAGTCATCACCCCTTTCCCTATCGTATTTTCAAAGTTCACTACTAAGTCCTTTCTAGTGGAATTCACCTTTATAACACTAAATCAATCATCAAAAAAATGTCATACATGAATACACACATATTATAGGCATCGAAATAAATTTTAAATTATTGTTATGCCTCGGTTTTGTGGTCCCGAAACCACATTCCGGCTAGGGTCTATTTTGGGCTGTCACATCAAATATCCATAATTTTTGTGAGATTTTGAGCCTGTTAAGAGCATAAATCTTTCTTGCTCACTAATTTTATTGATTATGAGTGTGTCAACATTGAATTGTTATTCTAGAACTTACATCAATTATACATGTCAAGACCACACCTTTGATGTGATATACTAAAAATGATAAAGGCACTTAGGTTTTAACCCATTTACCCCATAAAAAGCCTACCCTCATAATTAACCCTTAGTGAACCCCTTTGAGCTTAACAAACTATATTTTTTAAATTTACCCTAAATTTTAACCCCTTTTATCCTACTTTTTGATTCATTAAGAATTTTTCCTAATTATTGAGTCCCTATTTGTCGAGATTTGATTTGGTTAATTGCCTAACTACTTTCTTTCATTCGAATCTTATAATTTTCTCTTATACAATTATTTTTTCTTATATCTAAAAAAAACATACATTTTGGTAGTAATTCTTTGTTTTTGAGCTTAACTATTTAATTCCATATTCTGAGATGAAGCTCATGTTTATTCAAGTGATGTTAGTTATTTTTCTAGTTAATCTTGATTCTAATTGTTTCTTTTTTAGCCTTTATCCACACCTTAACCCAAAGCCCCGTTACAACCCTTCAAAGACCTTTTGATTTGTGTATCATCTCATTTATAGTGGTGGAGATTTGATTTTCATGCAAGCCTATGGTAATAACTTTTCATGTTTGACTAATGAGTGCTTAATCATTGAACCTTAAACACATTGAGTGATTTGAGTGAACCTTTAGTGAGGATGTCGACCATTGTCAATTTGGAATTAAAGATAATTACTTAGATAAAGGGGGATGCCTATAATTTTATGATTAAAATGCTCAACTTTGACTATTTGAAACTTTAATGTTCTTTTAGTTAAATTTTCAATGTATGATTACTGTGAATTATTTAGAACATTATTGATGAGAATTATAAGTTGAGAAGAATTGGTTTTGATTGTGAGTTAAGGATTTTGCTTGAGGACAAGCAAATGCTTAAGTGTGGGGATATTTGATAAACTGTAAATTATACATATTTTTACCCCATGCTTGGCATACTTATGAATGATTTTTCCTTGGTTTTAGTGAATTTGATGCTTCTAATCCTTTAATTTCTTGTTTTTATACTCAGGAGAGCTTAGGATAGCAAAAAGAGCGAGAAACGGGCCAAAATGGACAAATTGGGCTTAAAACAGTGTTGCACACGGCCTAAGCACTTCCACACGAGTAAACCACACACCCGTGTGAGGCACACGGGCAGACACACGCCCATGTTTCATGGCAGTGTTGACTAGAAACCAACTTAGAATTACACACGGTTTGAGCACTTGCACACGAGCGCGGCACACGACCGTGTCCCTGTCAAGCCCAAGTCTAGTTCTAATAAAAAAAAGCACTTTTAAGGGTTTGAAAGCATTCTAAAGCCTATATAAACACCCTAGAAGTGGATTAGAGGGCACATACAGAGTTGGAGGCAGAAAATACTTAAGAATAGCCATCAGAATCACCTCGGAGCAAGGATCTACATCAACACTGAAGATTTCCATCCAATTTCCTAGAAGTTCTTTGGGTTTCTTTATATTTTGTTGTTTTCCAAACTTTTAGATGTTTTCCATTATTATTATGAACTAAACTCCCTAAATACCTAAGGGAGATGAACCCTATGACGAATCTTATTACTATTTGAATTATATGATAAAGACTTATTCTTATTCTTAATTGTGAGTTCTAAATTCTTTTTTTAATATTCCAGGGTATTAATTCAGGTTTTGATGTGCTTATTTAGTGGAGTAAAAGTCCCTATTTAAGAGTAGATAATCCATAATTAAACAGAGTTGAATGCAATCCTAGAGATAGGATGACATAAATCTGTCGGATTAGAGTCAAATCTAATAAGGGAATCCATAGATCGAGTTAATGCGACAATAGGGGTTTTAATTAGAAAGACATTTCAATTAATCAACCTAAAGTCAGTTGTTCTTAGTCTCAAGAGAGATATTAACATAAATTAGGTGTGACAGCCTTAAAACGACCCTAGTCGAAATGTGGTTTCGGGACCACAAAACCAAGGCATAAAAATAATTTAATATTTATTTTATTGCCTATAATGTGTGTTAACTCATGTGTGATATTTTTTATGCTTTGATTTAGAATTATAGATGTGAATTTCACTAGAAAGGACCTAGTAATAAACTTTGAAAGTATGAGGGGAAATGTGTGATGACTAATTAAAGGATGCATGCAAAACAATGGACTTGCATGTCAAATTTCCCCCCCCATAGCTAGTGGCCGGCCATGACAAGGATTTATGGGCAAAAATCATGTCATGAAACATGTTTGGTAAATGGGTTATGATGGAAAGAATAAAATAAGGGGTATGGAATAAACAATTAATGTTAGTAGATGAGAAAAAAAAAAAAAAAGTGTCCATCTTCCTCCATAGCTTGGCCGAATGTCCTAAAGGAAGAAAGAAAAAAATTTTGTTCATCTCTTTTCACTCTCTTGTTGGCCGAAAATACTAAGGTTAAGGAAGGAGTTTTGCTTCATACTTGGTTTGGAAGAGGATTAGGAAGAGGTTGGCTAAACTTGCATCAAGATTAAGGTATGTTTGAGGTTCATGCATGTTTTTAGTTGCTAGCTTAATGTTCTTGTTAGCCCATGGTTCAAATCCTTGTTATGTCATGGGAATGAAATTGACCAAAGTGAATGTGGTGTTAATGCCATTGCATGTTAAATAACAAGCTTGAAAGTGATACATGTGATGGAGGATTGAAGATTCTTAGATTTTCTTTTAGCATTTTTTGAATGAGATACTAAGTTCTTTGTTTCACCATGACCAAATTGAAATGGTGTGGTGTTGTGGTATTCGCCATGATATATCCATAAGTATAATTCATGCATGTTGCATGGTAAGTAAGATTTAAGCTTTGGAAATGTGTATATATTTGGATATAAGCCACTTGAGAATTGGCCCTTGCACCTACATGAATATATGTTTGCACATGATGGATTGGTATGACATATATACTAATTCAAAGTGTATATTTGCTTGTGATGATGTGTTGATTATGAAGTAAATAAGAGATGTGCAATGAATTACGATATGTAATGTGTTAGTAGTAAAATGTATGCTTTTTTTTTTTTTTTGTGTGTGGTATTAAGTGTATATTCGCCACATGAGGGTAATTAGTGTGCATGCATTCGGTTTGAGGCAAGCATATTGATGCCTATTCTTGGCTTAGAAAATTCGGCTAAGAGGAATATTAACTAATGTGTTGAGTTCGATTTATGATTTCGTACATATACAACTTTGATGCCTAATGTATATAAGGGCCAAGTACTTTGAACTTCACGTTGATGTTTGAATGTATTGAATTGCTTGTTGTGATGTAAAATGTTCATGACCATTGTGTATTTGAGCTAAAGGATGGCCATATGACCATTTACACTCCTTGTCATATTCGCCATAAGCTATCATGATGAGATTTTAATAAGTTAAATTTGTGTAAATTAGCTCAAGAGCAAAGGGAGCTAAATCCGATAAAGGGAAGGAAAAAGTAGTTGAATAGCCGTCGAAATCGCTCGACAACATCCAAGGTAAGTCTTGAGTGATGACCCTACTTGAATTATATCAAAATTATGCTCCTTGTTTGTGTGGCCATTGAGCGAAATAGTAAAGGTTGATAGATATTTTGTGCTAGAGCTTTAGTAACGAAAATGAACTATGGACGTGTCTTGAATATTGATATATATGTAAGTGAACATTGGAAATATATCCGGCTAAGACCGAAGGCATTCGTATGAGTTGATATATCCGGGCTAAGACCGAAGGCATTCGTGCGAGTTGATATATCCGGGCTAAGACCGAAGGCATTCGTATGAGTTGATATATCCGGGCTAAGACCGAAGGCCTTTGTGCAAGTCACCAAATCCGGTTATGACCCAAGGCAATCGTCTTGAGTCGCTATATCCGGTTAAATCCGAAAGTATGTGATTCGGAAGTGAGCAATCTTGCTGTGAAAATTTCAGCTTATACACTTGTGAAAATTCCAGCAATGAGGTATGTTTGTATGTGCTTGTACTAATTGAATTCTTACAAGTAAGTATCGCTAAGTTGATAAACGAGCTACCGCCTTGGGCTAAGTTGTTCTTTTGTGTATGAACATAAGGGTTGGTGATGTGAAATAAGTATGAGTATGGGAATGTGAATTAGTAAAGTGGTTTAATTAGCCATGTGAATAAAATACCTTAGTCAAAGCTGATTTCATTGCTTGAGACTTACTAAGCATTAAAATGCTTACCCGTTGCTTTGGCTCTCTGTTTTATAGGTTTCGCTCGTTAGCTATCGGATTCGGGATCAAAGAAGTCAAGTCATCCACACTATCGAAGCCCCATTTTGGTACAAATTTTGGTTGAACTTTGAAATGGCATGTATAGGACCATCCTTTGTTGAAGGTCATGTACCTTCGGTTTGTGTAAACTTGGATAGCCATGCGAAAATGGCTTATATACGTTTTAGCATAGAACTATAATCGTTTGTATGTTGACCCTTATGAGGTATGGAATTATTTTGAAACGATTAGCCATTGGAATGGTTAATCATGATCACGCTTTGTGCTATGTATGTAAAAAGGGCCAATTGAATCATGGAAAGTATGAAATAGGTAAAGCCTACTAAAGGCAGATGCTGACAGCAGCAGTGACGTGGATGTGAAAAATCACTAAAAATAGTAGGAATGGTATTAAATAGCAAATAAATTATGTAAGTGTACCTTGATGAATCTACTTTCATATGGAAGAAACGAAATGGTCATATGAGTTATAAGTTAACAGATTTTAAAGTTCTTGTGAAATAGGGCCAGAACGGTTTCTGGATCCCTGTTCCAACTTTGGAAAATCATTTTAAATTAACCAGAGATAATTAGGAGTCATTCCATATATGTGTAGATTCCTCTCTGAGTCTAGTTTCTATAGAAACAAACGGCATTAGTATTGAAGCCCTGTACAGGGAGATATCCAATTCGTAACGCACAAAGGTCAGTGTAGTCGATCCCTACAACAGGCGAGACTTTAACTAATAAACTGTACTAATTGGCTCGACCAAAATTCTAGAAAAAATATGTAGATGGACATATGAGTCTAGTTTCAGGAAAAATTTACGGAACTGATTTTCGAGTTGTAAAACTCAAGTTATGAATTTTGGAGCGACTAGTACTCAGATTGGCAGCTTGTCTGAAAATTGTCAATAAGTGGGTTGAAGCACAGTTAACACCTCGCGTTCGACTCGTGACGGTCTCGGGTTCGAGGTGTTACAATTTTATTGGTATCAGAGCTACGGTTTAGTCGATTCTAGGACTACCGTAATGCGTTTGGGGTCTAGCTATACATGCCATTTTATGTGATTATATGATAGTGTGGTGATTTACGACGTTTGAACTTGTGTTTATTTATAGTAATGGATCCGATCCCAACCGAGCGATAGCTGATGATGTGGAGAGTGTGGCGCTGCTCCCGACAAGGGACAGCGCCGGACTCTCAACCTGTTGCTAGCAATCCGAATGACGAGGCTAGACAAGCCTTTTATAGCGTGATGAATGATTGGTTCAACCAATACATTCGAACTAATACTACTGTTCCACAACCTCCATTCCCAACAAACACACACCCCGCACCTACAATGCCTCCAGTAATTGACCAAATAAGGTCGAATAAGCCCCAGTTGATAGAATCCGAAAACATGGGGCTACTGAATTTAAAGCTACGGATAGTGATGATGCCGAGCAAGCGAATTTTGGTTGGACAACACGATCCCGTACTCGATGAGCTATCTTGTACACCGATGAATGCCTAAAGTGTACCATCTCCTTGCTACGTGATTACGCCTACTATTGGTGGAGTACTCGACTTGTTGTGCCCATGAACAAGTAACTTGGGAGTTCTTCCAAACCGAGTTTGGAAAAAGTATATCACCGAGATTTATGGACCAAAAGCGAAAGGAATTTCTCGAACTTAAACAAGGTTCCATGTCGGTTCATCGACTATGAGCGAAAATTCGTGAGGCTTAGCCGATGCTGCGAGAATGCATTTCTTGAAGGTGTGATGTGTAAACGCGAAGATGGGTGAATGATGAGATAAAGCTGTATGTTGGCATTTTGGAAATCCAGAGTTTGTGACTCTCGTCGAGCGAGCGATGCAAAGCCGAGGAGTTTAGTATGGAGAAAAGGAAAGCGGAGCGGGAGCAAGGGAGTTTCGTAAGAGGTATTCGGGAAGCCCTTCCAAGATCATCAAAGAAACTTAGAGATGGCTTAGGCCGATCTAGAGACACCGGGCTTTTCTAGGCGAGATCGCGATCGACCCTGTGACCACACGAATCACTTCGATCGCCATGAGTGGGAATGATCGACGAGAGAGGACGGAGTGCCGTGATTGTGGCAAATGGCATTTTGAAGTCTGTAGATTCGTGACCGCTCTGTTACAAGTGTGGATCAGTTGACCACTTCATTAAAGATTGCCCGAGGTTGTGCGAGCAGAATGTAGATCGGAGTGGGAACCGGGTACTACCACCGCCGAGGTAGACCATCTGGAAATACGGGCAAGGCTAGTGGTGGTCGAGAGGATCTAGAGATGTTTGCGACCAGATCCAGGCTCGCGCTCCAGCTAGGACTTATGCTATCTGGCACGCGAGGATGCCTCCTCGCCGGATGTTATTCTGGTACTTTCACTCTCTTTGATACTAATGTGATTGCTTTGATTGACCCCGGTTCTACTCATTCTTATATATGCGAAACCTTAGCATCCAAGAAGACTTTGCCTATTGAGTCTCTCGAGTTCGTAATTCGGTGTCAAATCCTTTGGGTCGTTATGTCTTTGGTCGACAAAGTGTGTAAGAAATGCCCCTAGTAATTGAGGTACTGTTTTCCGGCGGACTTGATGCTTTTGCCGTTCGATGAATTTGATGTTATTCTTGGGTTGGATTGGTTGACCGTGCATGATGCGGTTGTGAATTGCAAAAGCAAGACTATTGATTTGAGATGCGCAAACAACGAGATGATCCGAGTTGAGTCTACGAACTTGAAGGGGTTGCCAGTTGTAATATCATCAATGTTGGCCCAGAAATATGTAAGAAAAGGGTGTGAAGCATACCTTGCGTATGTACTTGATGATAAGGAGTTAGGAATAGAACCCAAATCATGCGGTGGTTTGTGAATACCGGACGTTTTTCGAAGAATTGCGGGTTTGCCACTGTTCGGAGATAGAGTTTGGCATTGAGCTTGTACAGGACCACACCGATTTCGATAGCTCCATATCGTATGGCACCAACGGAATTAAAGGAGTTGAAAGCTCGGTTGCAAGAGTTGATGGATAGAGGTTTTGCTCGCCTGAGTTTTTCACCTTGGGGTGCACCGGTGTTGTTTGTGAAAAGAAGGACGGAACCATGAGGTTGTGCATCGACTATCGTCGACTTAATAAAGTGACAATAAAGAACAAGTATCCGTTACCACGATCGATGATTTGTTCGATCAATTGAAGGAGCCTCGGTGTTCTCAAAATAGATTTGAGATCGGGCTATTATCGATTCATGAATCCGAGATTCGGACATACCCAAAACCGCCTTGAGCGAGATATGGTCACTACGAGTTCTTAGTGATGCCGTTTGGGCTCACTAATGCCCCGCGGTATTTATGGATTTGATGAATCGGATCTTGAGATCATATTTGGATCGGTTCGTAGTTGTGTTCATCGGCGACATCTTGGTCTATTCAAGAGATGAGACCGAACATGCGAGCACCCGAGATTAGTGTTGCAAATTTTACGGGATAAGCGGTTATATGCTAAGTTTAGCAAGTGTGAGTTACGGTTAAGAGAGGTTAGCTTCTTGGGTCACGTGGTATCTGATCGGTATTCGAGTCGACCCAAGCAAAATTTCAGCCATACTTAGCTCGGAAACCTCCAAGAAATATTCTTGAGGTTCGAGCTTTTGGGACTTGCGGTTACTACCGACGGTTTGTAAAAGGATTCTCGATGATAGCCACACCCATGATAAACCGCTTCGAAAGATGTCAAGTTTGAATGGACGGAAAAGTGTCGGAAAAGTTTTGACCAATTGAAAACTCATTTGACGGAAGCTCGATTACTAGTACTGGCCGAATCGGCAAAGAGTTTGTCATCTATAGTGACGCCTCCCTACTTGGGTTAGGTTGCGTATTGATGCAAGAAGGTCGAGTTGTGGCCTATCGTCGAGACAATTAAAGCCACATGAGAAAAATTATCCGACCCATGATCTCGAATTGGTCGCCATCGTATTCGCCTTAAAGATATGGCGACATTACTTATTTGGTGAGAAGTGCCATGTATTCGGATCACAAAAGTCTCAAATATTTGATGACTCAAAGAGACTTAAATCTGCGACAAAGGCGTTGGCTCGATTTGTTAAAGGATTATGAGCTGGTCATTGACTATCACCGGGAAAGGCTAATGTGGTTGCGGATGCCTTAAGCGGAAATCTTTGCTTGTTTTCTGACGATGAATGTACACTTGTCTATCCTACCCGACAATGTGTTAGTAGCGAATTAATGACCAAACCATTGTTGACTCATCAAATTAGTGAAGCTCGAGAAAGTTGATGAGGAGTTGCGTGCAAAAGCGGGTGAGTGTGTTCGAACAAGGAATCGGAGTTTCAAATTGATGATGACGATTGTTTGAGGTTCGAAGTCGTTTGTGTGTTCCAAAGAATTGAACTTATTTCGATAATTCGAGCGAAGCTCATTGTAGCCGAATGGCAATCCACCCGGAGTACGAAGATGTACAATGAGTTGAAAGCGTCGGTTTTGGTGGCATGGTATGAAACGAGACATCTCCGACTTTGTTGCAAGATGTTTAATATGTCAACAAGTGAAAGCGAGCATCAAGTGCCTTGAGGTTACTTGACCGATCACGATACCGAGTGGAAATGGGATCGAGTCACAATGGACTTTGTGTCCGGATGCCGTTGTCGACAAGTAAGAAGGATGCAATTTGGGTTATTATTGATAGACCGACTAAGTCGGCTCACTTTATCCCATGCGTATGGATTTTCATTGGATAAACTAGCTGAATTGTACGTTTCTCAGTTGTGAGATTACACGGGTACCGATTTACATTGTGTCGGATAGAGATCCGAGGTTCACCTCGCGATTTTGGAAGAAATTACAAGAAGCATTGGGCACCAAGTTGCATTTCAAGACCGCCTTTCACCCCCAAACCGATGGTCAATCCGGCGTATAATTGAGATACTTGAGGATATGTTGAGATGTTGCATCCTCGAGTTCGATGGTTCGTGGGAAGCGGTACCTACCTTTGATTGAATTCGCACAACAATAGTTTTCAATCAAGTATTAAGATGGCGCCTTACGAGGCTTTGTGCGGCGTAAATGCCGTACACCATTGTTTTGGACCGAGCTCGGTGAGAACAAAATTTTGGAGTGGATTTGATTAAAGATCTTTGAGCAGAAAGTAAAAGTAATCCGTGAAAATCGAAGATAGCCTCCGATCGTCGAAATCGTATGCGGATTTGAAGCGAAAGGACATTGAGTATCGGTGGGAGATAAAGTGTTTCTTAAAGTTTCGCCGTGGAAAAAGATACTCAGATTCGGTACCGTAAGGGCAAGTTGAGCCGAGATTCATTGGGCGTCTGAAATCTCCGAACGAGTTGGCCCGATTGCGTATCGTTTGATCTTGCCCCTGAACTTGAAAAGATTCTAGCGTCTTCCATGTTTCAATGCTTGACGCTATAGATCTGATCCGTCGCACGTAATTAGTCCATCGAGGTTGAAATTCAAGCCGATATGAGTTATGAAGAAGAACCGATTCGTATCCTAGCTCGTGAAATGAAAGAGTTGCGAAACAAAAGGTTCCGCTAGTGAAAGTGTTATGGCTCAAACACGGGATAGAAGAAGCTACTTGGGAACCGAGAACTCTATGAAAGAGCAATATCCAAACCTATTTACGGTAAGATTTTTGGGACGAAAATTTCTAAAGTGGGGAGAGTTGTGACAGCCTTAAAACGACCCTAGTCGAAATGTGGTTTCGGGACCACAAAACCAAGGCATAAAAATAATTTAATATTTATTTTATTGCCTATAATGTGTGTTAACTCATGTGTGATATTTTTATGCTTTGATTTAGAATTATAGATGTGAATTTCACTAGAAAGGACCTAGTAATAAACTTTGAAAGTATGAGGAAATGTGTGATGACTAATTAAAGGATGCATGCAAAACAATGGACTTGCATGTCAAATTTCCCCCATAGCTAGTGGCCGCCATGACAAGGATTTATGGGCAAAAATCATGTCATGAAACATGTTTAGTAAATGGGTTATGATGGAAAGAATAAAATAAGGGTATGGAATAAACAATTAATGTTAGTAGATGAGAAACAAAAAAAAAAAGTGTCCATCTTCCTCCATAGCTTGGCGAATGTCCTAAAGGAAGAAAGAAAAATTTTGTTCATCTCTTTTCACTCTCTTGTTGGCCGAAAATACTAAGGTTAAGGAAGGAGTTTTGCTTCATACTTGGTTTGGAAGAGGATTAGGAAGAGGTTGGCTAAACTTGCATCAAGATTAAGGTATGTTTGAGGTTCATGCATGTTTTTAGTTGCTAGCTTAATGTTCTTGTTAGCCCATGGTTCAAATCCTTGTTATGTCATGGGAATGAAATTCGCCAAAGTGAATGTGGTGTTAATGCCATTGCATGTTAAATAACAAGCTTGAAAGTGATACATGTGATGGAGGATTGAAGATTCTTAGATTTTCTTTTAGCATTTTTTTTGAATGAGATACTAAGTTCTTTGTTTCACCATGACCAAATTGAAATGGTGTGGTGTTGTGGTATTCGGCCATGATATATCCATAAGTATAATTCATGCATGTTGCATGGTAAGTAAGATTTAAGCTTTGGAAATGTGTATATATTTGGATATAAGCCACTTGAGAATTGGCCCTTGCACCTACATGAATATATGTTTGCACATGATGGATTGGTATGACATATATACTAATTCAAAGTGTATATTTGCTTGTGATGATGTGTTGATTATGAAGTAAATAAGAGATGTGCAATGAATTACGATATGTAATGTGTTAGTAGTAAAATGTATGCTGTTTTTTTTTTTTTGTGTGGTATTAAGTGTATATTCGCCACATGAGGGTAATTAGTGTGCATGCATTCGGTTTGAGGCAAGCATATTGATGCCTATTCTTGGCTTAGAAAATTGACTAAGAGGAATATTAACTAATGTGTTGAGTTCGATTTATGATTTCGTACATATACAACTTTGATGCCTAATGTATATAAGGGCCAAGTACTTTGAACTTCACGTTGATGTTTGAATGTATTGAATTGCTTGTTGTGATGTAAAATGTGCATGACCATTGTGTATTTGAGCTAAAGGATGGCCATATGACCATTTACACTCCTTGTCATATTCGCCATAAGCTATCATGATGAGATTTTAATAAGTTAAATTTGTGTAAATTAGCTCAAGAGCAAAGGGAGCTAAATCCGATAAAGGGAAGGAAAAAGTAGTTGAATAGCCGTCGAAATCGCTCGACAACATCCAAGGTAAGTCTTGAGTGATGACCCTACTTGAATTATATCAAAATTATGCTCCTTGTTTGTGTGGCCATTGAGCGAAATAGTAAAGGTTGATAGATATTTTGTGCTAGAGCTTTAGTAACGAAAATGAACTATGGGCGTGTCTTGAATATTGATATATATGTAAGTGAACATTGGAAATATATCCGGGCTAAGACCGAAGGCATTCGTATGCGAGTTGATATATCCGGGCTAAGACCGAAGGCATTCGTATGCGAGTTGATATATCCGGGCTAAGACCGAAGGCATTCGTGCGAGTTGATATATCCGGGCTAAGACCCGAAGGCCTTTGTGCAAGTCACCAAATCCGGGTTATGACCCGAAGGCAATCGTGCGAGTCGCTATATCCGGTTAAATCCCGAAAGTATGTGATTAGGAAGTGAGCAATCTTGCTGTGAAAATTTCAGCTTATACACTTGTGAAAATTCCAGCAATGAGGTATGTTTGTATGTGCTTGTACTAATTGAATTCTTACAAGTAAGTATCGCTAAGTTGATAAACGAGCTACCGGCCTTGGGCTAAGTTGTTCTTTTGTGTATGAACATAAGGGTTGGTGATGTGAAATAAGTATGAGTATGGGAATGTGAATTAGTAAAGTGGTTTAATTAGCCATGTGAATAAAATACCTTAGTCAAAGCTGATTTCATTGCTTGAGACTTACTAAGCATTAAAATGCTTACCCGTTGCTTTGGCTCTCTGTTTTATAGGTTTCGCTCGTTAGCTATCGGATTCGGGATCAAAGAAGTCGAAGTCATCCACACTATCGAAGCCCCATTTTGGTACAAATTTTGGTTGAACTTTGAAATGGCATGTATAGGACCATCCTTTGTTGAAGGTCATGTACCTTCGGTTTGTGTAAACTTGGATAGCCATGCGAAAATGGCTTATATCGTTTTAGCATAGAACTATAATCGTTTGCATGTTGACCCTTATGAGGTATGGAATTATTTTGAAACGATTAGCCATTGGAATGGTTAATCATGATCACGCTTTGTGCTATGTATGTAAAAAGGGCCAATTGAATCATGGAAAGTATGAAATAGGTAAAGCCTACTAAAGGCAGATGCTGACAGCAGCAGTGACGTGGATGTGAAAAATCACTAAAAATAGTAGGAATGGTATTAAATAGCAAATAAATTATGTAAGTGTACCTTGATGAATCTACTTTCATATGGAAGAAACGAAATGGTCATATGAGTTATAAGTTAACAGATTTTAAAGTTCTTGTGAAATAGGGCCAGAACGGTTTCTGGATCCCCTGTTCCAACTTTGGAAAATCATTGTAAATTAACCAGAGATAATTAGGAGTCATTCCATATGTGTAGATTCCTCTCTGAGTCTAGTTTCTATAGAAACAAACGGCATTAGTATTGAAGCCCTGTACAGGGAGATATCCAATTCGTAACGCACAAAGGTCAGTGTAGTCGATCCCTACAACAGGCGAGACTTTAACTAATAAACTGTACTAATTGGCTCGACCAAAATTCTAGAAAAAATATGTAGATGGACATATGAGTCTAGTTTCAGGAAAATTTACGGAACTGATTTTCGAGTTGTAAAACTCAAGTTATGAATTTTGGAGCGACTAGTACTCAGATTGGCAGCTTGTCTGAAAATTGTCAATAAGTGGGTTGAAGTCTGTTAACACCTCGCGTTCGACTCCGGCGACGGTCTCGGGTTCGGGGTGTTACATTAGGGATTTTTACGGATTAAGTTAAGTGAATAAATCGTCTAATTTAGAAGTAATAAGTGAAGTCTAGGTGGATTCTTCCTTGGGTATTGTCTTCTCCATCGGTTTTTCCTAAAGTTTTTTCCAAACTTCATCTTTGTCGTAATCTTAGTTAATTAGATACATAGTTTTAGTTTAAAACACACTTTAATTCTTAGGCTAGATAATAAAAAGATAGTAATTACTAGTACTTTTAGTCCTCGTGGATACGATATTTTCGGTCTCACCATAACTATACTACTGTTCGATAGGTGCACTTGCCTTAAGTCAAATTTTTAGTTAGTTACACGATCATCATTTCGTATGAAAATTTTATCATTTGTGTGCTTAATTTGATAAAAAGACCTAATCACGTAAAATATAAAATTGGCCTTCTAATTGTTAAAGTGCCTATTTGCTATGTCTTATTAAAGGAGAGGTCCTTATGATGCAATTAGACAATAACTAAGGTTAATGGACATTAATGACTATCTATTAAGTGATTTTTATATGGTTTAATAAAGGTTATAATTGGAAATTATTATTAATATGTGTTATAATAAAAGAAAATATGTTAATGGATGATTTATTCATCCTTGTTAGTCGAAAATACAAAAGGAAAAGAAAATAAAGCTTAAGTTAGGGTTCGGTCAAGTAGATTGGTGATTAAGGTATGCTTTGAGCTTGGTTTTTGATGATTTTTATGTTTTTTAAGATCGTTGCTTAGTAATCTATCAAGCCCATGCCCTAATTTTTGAATTGGTTGATGATTTTGAAAAATGGCATTAATGAATCATGTGTTTTATGATGTTTAATGATGAATATGAAAGCTTAGTGCTTGATATATATGTTTCGTAAAGATAGTAATTACTAGTACTTTTAGTCCTCGTGGATACGATATTTTCGATCTCACCATAACTATACTTCTGTTCGATAGGTGCACTTGCCTTAAGTCAAATTTTTAGTTAGTTACACGATCATCATTTCGTATGAAAATTTTATCATTTGTGTGCTTAATTTGATAAAAGGACCTAATCACGTAAAATATAAAATCGGCCTTCTAATTGTTAAAGTGCCTATTTGCTATGTCTTATTAAAGGAGAGGTCCTTATGATGCAATTAGACAATAACTAAGGTTAATGGACATTAATGACTATCTATTAAGTGATTTTTATATGGTTTAATAAAGGTTATAATTGGAAATTATTATTAATATGTGTTATAATAAAAAGAAAATATGTTAATGGATGATTTATTCATCCCTGTTAGTCGAAAATACAAGAGGAAAAGAAAATAAAGCTTAAGCTAGGGTTCGGCCAAGTAGATTGGTGATTAAGGTATGTTTTGAGCTTGGTTTTTGATGATTTTTATGTTTTTTGAGATCGTTGCTTAGTAATCTATCAAGCCCATGCCCTAATTTTTGAATTGGTTGATGATTTTGAAAAATGGCATTGATGAATCATGTGTTTTATGATGTTTAATGATGAATTATGAAAGCTTAGTGCTTGATATACATGTTTTGTAAAGTGATTTTGAGTAAAAATGCATATTATGGATTTAATTGAGAAAAGTGGAAATTGAGGGGTTGAAATGTGAAATAAATGATAAATATGGGTTGATAAGGACCATAGGAAAATTCTGGTGTGTTTGGGTTCATTAATATTATGTGTATTTTGCGAATTTGTAAAATAGGGACTAAAGTGTTAAAATGTGAAAATGTGATGGCTAATTTGTAAAATGCCATAAATATGTGTATATGAATTGAATTGAATGATTTGTTGAATAAAAGGGTTAATTTTGAATACATATAGATCAAGAAAAGAGGAATTCAGATTTAGATCGAGGGAAATAGAAGATTATTGAGTAAACAATTTGAATAGTCAAATCCGAGTACGAGGTAAGTTCATACGTGATAAATGATGTTATAGTTATGTTTTAATGCTTTGATAATGCTTAAATTGTATAGATATTTGATTACGGTTTGAGCATGATGATAATCGATTATGTTCGGCAATAATTGTGCAGTTCGAAATAGCTTTGGCTACAAATGGCACTAAGTGTGTGAGTTGGAATAACTTCGGCTACATGAGGTACTAAGTGTACGATACTGACATAGCTTCGGTTTATTGAGATGGCACTAAGTGTGCGAGATTGTTATGGCTTTGGCAAATCACTAATGCACTAAGTGTGCGAATTCTTAAAGCATGGAAAGACTTCCGAATGAATTAATGTATTTGAACGAGAGTTAAGGTTGAAATGAATAAATACAGGAAAGTTCAGGTATGTTCGATACCTATGTGGTAGATGATACTATGTGTATGAAGCTTGATGAATTTGTATGAACATATTAAAGGAGATAGAATAGAATTGCTGGATGAATTGTGAATTATTAAGTGTTTATTAGTTGATGTTTCGTATATTATAAACTGTTGATTATTTATAGTACGAACTTACTAAGCTTTAAAGCTTACTGTGTGAAATGTTCTCTATTTTACAGTGTTATAAAGCTAGCTCGGATTTGGGGATCGTCAGCGACATCAATCACACTATCGGACATCAATTTTGGTACCATTTTGAAAGTTGTATGTATGGTATATGGCATGTATAGGCTAGTGTCATTTTGGTATGTTTTGTGTTGTGATTAGCCAGAGACTTGGCTTGTAAATAATGGTATGTATGACTTCTTAAGTTAATTTAATTGGTATGTTTGATAAGTAGAAATGTGATGTTTATAATGTTCAAGTGATGGTTTAAATATAGGATGTTGAATTAGCAAGTTTTGTCGTATGAAACAGGTGATAAGATGATGAAATTATACTTTTGAAACTTATGTGAGTTTTAATGATTTTGGTATATTTAGATGGTGGAATTGAGTAGTGAGATTGATGGTATTTGGATGTTATGCAATATGTATGAATTGGTTGATTTGGTTTCCTATGAATGTGTAAGCTACCTGTTGATAAGATTCGTAAACATAAGGCTGAAGAGTTTCGAGCTATGGTTGATGATGACGCCTAAAGGCCAAGTTCTGGCTTGAGAACACTAGGGTTAAAGGCGTTACTAGACAAATCTAAACATTTCGCATTCCTTTCTCAATCATCATGGCATCACCACCACACATCATTACAAAGTCCGTTACATAGGTCAATGAGACCTTAAACATGTATTAGAAAAGGGTGGAGACTAAACTAAGCACATACAAATTTTCTCAAAAACTTAACAAAATTTTCAAAGTTTCATAGGTCACACGGCCGTGTGAACAGGCTGTGTGCCTCACGTGGTTTTAGACACGCCCGTGTGTCTAAACCGTGGTAAAACAGGGCATACATATTGACTTAAACACACAGCCACAAGACACACCCGTGTGCCTTGGCCGTGGTTAAAACTGACTTGGGTCACACGGCCGACCACACGCCCGTGTGTCTAGCCCATATACCCTTCAAAATGGCCACACATGCCCATGTACCAAGGCTGTGTGCCTCACACGGCCACCAGACACGCCCGTGTGTCTAGGCTGTGCTCAAGACTGACTTGAATAGCTAAATTACAATAGACGCACGGTCGAGACACACACCCATGTTGTAACACCCCGTACCCGAGACCGTTTCCGGAGTCGAACACGAGGTGTTAACGAACTTAATTCATTAATTAAACAGCTCATACAATTCATTTTAAAATTTCCAGACAAGCTGGCTAACTGCATCACAGTCGCTTTAAAAATCATATCTCGAGTTACGAAACTCAAAATCCAATTCCGTAAATTTTTCCTGAAACTAGACTCATATATCTATCTACTAATTTTTTTCTAGAATTTTTGGTCGGACCAATTAGTACAGTTTATTAGTTAAATTCTCCCCTGTTTCAGGGTTCAACTACTCTGACCTCAGTGTATTACGAATCAGATATCTCCCTGTACAGAGCTTCAATGACTATGCCATTTATCTCTAATAAAACTATACTCAATAAGGAATCTGTACATATAAAGCATGACTTCTACTTATCTTTGTAAAATTTATGGTGAATTTCCAAAGTCAGAACAGAGGATCCAGAAATCTCTCTGGCCCTGTTTCACAAAAATTTAAACATCTCATAAAATATAGCTCATATACCTTTTTTGCTTATACCATATGAAAATAGACTCATCAAGCTTCGATTCCATAACTTATTCATTATTTAATTCCATTTCTACTATTTTTAGTGATTTTTCAAACTCACGTCACTCCTGCTGTCTGAATCTATTTTATGGTAAATTTTACCTATTTCATGGTTTCCATGGATTAGCTAGCAATTTGACATACATAATACCAAATATGATCATGATTAGCCATTCCAATGGCTAATCATTACCAAGCATTTCTATTTCCATACCACTCAATAACCATATCATAAGACCATACATATAAAATGATTATAATGCTATACATGCCATACTCAAAATATACAAGCCATTATGCCAAGATGGTATACGGATAGTGTGAGCGTGCCTCCGACCGTTTCCGATTTCCGAGCTGACTTGTCAACACTCGTATGCGAAAATGACTATTTTTACCATTTCGTCCACAACTTGGTATTTTCCCCATTTTAGCCCGAATTTCAGTTTTCCTTGCTAATCGAGCTTGGAAGCTTGAAAAACCCTAGCCATGGTTTCTCCTTGCTATATTCGGCCATGGGGTTGAAGATGAGCAAAATTGGCTTTTAATTTTGTATTTTAATTCATTTTACCCCTAAATGACCAAAATGCCCTTACTACTAAACTTTCCAAAAATTCCATCCATGTCCAATTTTTGTCCATAGACTTAGAAATTGGTAACATTACTCTTTAAGGACCTCTAATTAATAATCTAATTCAATTTTATGCAAAATACTTCTAGATCACAAGTTTTGCAATTTATTCAATTTAGTCGCAAATTTCAAATTAAGCACTTTATGCATAAAATTTCTTCACGAAATTTTCACACAATCATGCAATCATATCATAGACCTTAAAATAATCATAAAATAATTATTTCTATCTCAGATTTTGTGGTCACGAAACCACTATTCCGACTAGGCCCAAAATTAGGATATTACAACTCTCCCCCCTTCAGGGATTTTCGTCCCCGAAAATCTTAGCAGAAAAGTGGTCTTCACTTTTAATCTCATATTTGGTGCCGAAGAACTTGCACTTAGACTGTACCTCCAATACATCTCTTCAATTTCTCATATGATCTAAAAGCTTACAGTCTCAACTCTCAACTGTTCTTAAATTTTCAACCCTTCTTAATTTCCCATGATATCATGACATAAAACCCGGATCTCAACTTGATTTAATGGAGACCGGAATTCCAAGAAATCCAACAATCAAAGAGACACGAAATTCCATGAATCGATGAGTAGGAATTCATTCAATCTGAGATGTGATTTATAGATCTCGCCAAACATTTAACGATGAGGATACATCACATTTTCCTCTTTCCGCCATAGAAATAATTCGATATGGCCTCAAGAATAATCCTTCTCATTTCCATCCCAATATCAACATTGACAAGGATAATTTTGATAGATCCCAATGCTCGGCTTTAACCCTTTAACAACTCCGATTTTATGTAACATCGGATGCTCTAAACTATCACATTACCTCACCGTCTTGAAACACATCACAATTCATACAACAATACATTCTTGAAAGTCGAAGTCTTTGCTCAATGTAGACTAGTCTAGTTCAGACGCTTGGTTACCAATATTCTCATCTATCCGAACTCTCAACATGTAATAAACTTTTAGATTTCACAAGATGGAAACCTTATCATTCGTAGTGACTTAAACTAATATTCAACTCTTTCTATTAAATATACACTTCTCGTTCAAACTATTTACTCTTTTATACGTACAAAATGAAATTCTATTATCAGACTTGGGAAAAATAATCCTGACATAATTGTCACATGAAATCTTTCAAATAAATAATTTACCATACCGACTAAAACTCGCGCTTTTATCACCTATGCATTTCTTGATGTCAAATCCTTACATAGAAATTAGAAAAATCCCAATACTAAAATCACCACATTACCAAGATCAAATTAGAAGTATAGTCATATTTGACATGATTATCACGAGCTGAAGAACGTACTTCGAACATGAGTCGTAATTGACAAATTATGGAACAAAGATAACAAGAAAACCGAATAAAGAAATCCAAGATAGAGAAACCGGAATAAAGAAATCCGAATAAAGAGATCCGAGGATAAAGAAACCCAAGATACGATACTATGCGGAGAATCGAAAACCAAATTCATAGAGAAAATACGAATACCACGATAATTCTTCAAAGAAAGAAAGTCCAAAAGAAAACATCATTTAATCCCATGAAATCAAATATAACAAGATCAATATATCTTCCCATACATATATATCGGATGAAGCATCAAGTAGAAGAAAGCAGAATCATAATATCATATGAATTCTCTCATCAATTCTTATCGAACGAAATGAAATAGAATACCGATAAAATAGAGCAATATAAATTATAAACCGATCAGACTACCAATGCTTTCATCTAACACGAATTTGAAGACATTCCCATATAACAAGAATTTCTTCGAAGATCAATAGCCATAGAAATATTTACGAGAACGGGTGAACACATAGAACATCTCAAAAGAGACTGCTAAATCTGTCCGGTCATAACTGTCACACTCAGATAATTCACATTTGAAATATCATTTCCCCAACTAGTTCTGCCGTCACAAATTTTATATTAAACCATTCACTAAAAAAGGCCAAACAAACATAGATATTTGCATCACAATCACAACTTTCATTTCGTGCATCATCATGTACATATCATTACAATCATACAATTCAGTCCAACAATTTAACATAGATAAGTTCATTTCATTATAATCCTTTATCTCATAAAAAATTGTATATCATTAACATTCATCAACATTCAACGTCCAATCAAGATAAGGACATTTTCATCCGTATTATGATATTGTGACCTTTATTCATACCTCTACTACTTTCTATTTATTCCGTTCATCTTATCAAGTAAGCCACATACACTACATCGTATGAGTATTAAGCAAATATGGATATTTACCACAACATGAACTTTCATCTCACATATTATCACATATGTATCATAAACTTTTATTCATACTTTTTTGAACCGAGACTTATCATAATCATAATTTTACTCAAATACCTTTACTTAACATTGAACATGGTTGGCGCAGCTCGGTTGGAGAGTACCCTGTCTAAATAAGACGGTACTTATACGCGTCGGAAGACATCACACTATCACAGATCAGTGGCATGTATAGCTAAACTTTTACACATGCTAGGTTAGTCCGAGAACCGACTAAACCTACTCTGATACCACTAAATGTAACACCCCGTACCCGAGACCGTTTCCGGAGTCGAACACGAGGTGTTAACGGACTTAATTCATTAATTAAACAGCTCATACAATTCATTTTAAAATTTCCAGACAAGCTGGCTAACTGCATCACAGACGCTTTAAAAATCATATCTCGAGTTACGAAACTCGAAATCCAATTCCGTAAATTTTTCCTGAAACTAGACTCATATATCTATCTACTAATTTTTTTCTAGAATTTTTGGTCAGACCAATTAGTACAGTTTATTAGTTAAAGTCTCCCCTGTTTCAGGGTTCAACTACTCTGACCTCAGTGTATTACGAATCAGATATCTCCCTGTACAGAGCTTCAATGACTGTGCCGTTTATCTCTAATAAAACTATACTCAATAAGGAATCTGTACATATAAAGCATGGCTTCTAATTATCTTTGTAAAATTTATGGTGAATTTCCAAAGTCAGAACAGAGGATCCAGAAATCGCTCTGGCCCTGTTTCACAAAAATTTAAACATCTCATAAAATATAGCTCATATACCTATTTTGCTTATTCCATATCAAAATAGACTCATCAAGCTTCGATTCCATAACTTATTCATTATTTAATTCCATTTCTACTATTTTTAGTGATTTTTCAAACTCACGTCACTCCTGCTGTCTGAATCTATTTTATGGTAAATTTTACCTATTTCATGGTTTCCATGGATTAGCTAGCAATTTGACATACATAATACCAAATATGATCATGATTAGCCATTCCAATGGCTAATCATTATAAGCATTTCTATTTCCATACCACTCAATAACCATATCATAAGACCATACATATAAAATGATTATAATGCTATACATGCCATACTCAAAATATACAAGCCATTATGCCAAGATGGTATACGGATAGTGTGAGCGTGCCTCCGACCGTTTCCGATTTCGAGCTGACTTGTCAACACTCGTGTCTGAAAATGACTATTTTACCATTTCGTCCACAACTTGGTATTTTCCCCATTTTAGCCCAATTTCGGTTTTCCTTGCTAATCGAGCTTGGAAGCTTGAAAACCCTAGCCATGGTTTCTCCTTGCTATATTCGCCATGGGGTTGAAGATGAGCAAAATTGGCTTTTAATTTTGTATTTTAATTCATTTTACCCTAAATGACCAAAATGCCCTTACTACTAAACTTTCCAAAATTCCATCCATGTCCAATTTTGTCCATAGACTTAGAAATTGGTAAAATTACTCTTTAAGGACCTCTAATTAATAATCTAATTCAATTTTATGCAAAATACTTCTAGAACACAAGTTTTGCAATTTATTCAATTTAGTCCCAAATTTCAAATTAAGCACTTTATACATAAAATTTCTTCACGAAATTTTCACACAATCATGCAATCATATCATAGACCTTAAAATAATCATAAAATAATTATTTCTATCTCGGATTTTGTGGTCACGAAACCACTATTCCGACTAGGCCCAAAATCAGGATATTACACATGTGCTCAACCGTGTAAGGTGAAATTAGGCTTGGTTTAAGCCACAATTTCCAGCTAACTCAAGCACTCCAAAACCACAACATTTTAGCATCATTTTCATAGATTCATAGGCAGCCAAATCAACCAATTTGTATATATTCATGCCATTTAATTACCATTCAATTCATTACTCAATTTCTCAACCAAAACATACCTAGTCAATGTACCAAAATCATCACAACTTACATAAGTTTCAAATACATAAACTCATCATTTATCACATACTTCATACCACAAAACTTGTCAATTCAACATTCCAAAATCAAACCATCACATGAACATTATATACATCATATGACTTGTTTAGTAAACATACCATTTAGGCCAAATTAAGAGACCATACATATCATCTACTACAAGCCAAAACTCATGGCTAATATTCACAACACAAAACATATCACAACGACACTAGCCTATACATGCCATATACCATATATACAACTCTCAAAATGGTACCAAAATAGATGTCCGATAGTGTGAATGTGTCCCTGATGATCCCTAGATCTGAGCTAGCTTTATGACACTGTAAAACAGAGAACATTTCACACAGTAAGCTTTTAAAGCTTAGTAAGTTCGTACTAAATATAATCAACAATTTATATAATATAAAACATCATCTAATAAACACTTAGTAGTTCTCAAATCATCCACCACTTCTATTTCATCACAATTAATATGTTCATACTAATTCATCAAGCTTTGTACACACAATATCATCTACCACTAGGTTTCGTACATACATGAATTTTCCCATATTTATTCATTTTCATTCTCACCTCCTGTTTGAATACATTAATTCTTTCCGAAGTCTATCCATGCTTTAAGAATTCGCACACTTAGTGCTTTAATGGTTAGACGAAGCTAGAATGATCTTGCACACTTAGTACCATCTCAAATAACCGAAGATATCTCAGTATCGCACACTTAGTGCCTCATATAGCCGAAGCTATTCCATTTCGCACACTTAGTGATATTTATAACCAAAACTATTTCAAATTGCACACTTAGTGCCGAACATAGTCAATTTATCATCTTACTCAAACCATAGTAAAATATATATACAATTTATGCACTATCAAAGCATTAAAACATACTTGTAACATCATTTATCACGTACGAACTTACCTTGTACTCGGCATTGACGATTCGGATCGTTTACTCGATAATCTTCAATTTCCCTAGATCTAAATCTGAATTCCTCTTTTCTTGATCTATATTATTCAAAATTAACCCTTTTATTCAAAAAGTCATTCAATTCAATCCATATACACATAATTAGGGTATTTTACAAATTAGCCCTCACATTTTTACATTTTAACACTTTAGTCCCTATTTCACAAAAATACAAAATACACATAATTTCAATGAACCCATGCATAGCCAAATATTATAAGGACTTTTAGGAGTCCAAAACTATCATTTATTTCACAATTTAACCCCTCAATTTACACTTCTAAATTAAATCCCTAATATACATTTTTACTCAAAATCACTTTACAAAACATGTATATCAAGCACTAAGCTTCATAATTCATCATTAAACATCATAAAACACATGAATTCATCGATGGCATCTTTCAAATCCTCAACCAATAGAAAAATTAGGGCATGGGCTTGATAGATTATGAAGCAACAATCTCAAAAAAGTAAAAATTGTCAAAAATCGAGCTCGACTGCTTACCTAATTGACATTAAATATGGCCTAACCTTAGTTGAGCTTCAACCTTTCTTTTTCTTTGATATTTTTGGCAAGAATAAGATGAACACATTCATCTTTTACTTTGTTTTATTTAATCATAACTTAATACATAAATTACAAAATTAACCTTAGCTATTTCATTAAAATTCCACTAACTATTGTCTATACTTGTCCATTCATTAAACCAATAGTCCATTTGCATCATAAGGACCTCTCATTTAAAAAGACATAGCAATTAAACACTTTAACAATTAACTAGTCACTTTTACATTTTACTCGATTAGGTCCTTTTTACAAATTAAGCACACAAATGATAAAATTTTCATATGAAACTTTCAGACATGCTAATTCACATATTATAAGCACAGAAAATAATATTGAAATATTTTTCTGACTCAGATTCGTGGTCCCAAAACCATTATTCTGACTAGGGTCTAAACCGGGTTGTTACAACTCTTCCGCCTTAGGGATTTTCGTCCTCGAAAATCTTACCGTTGAACAAATTTGGATATTTTTGTTTCATAGCATCTTCAGGCTCCCACGTAGCCTCTTCCACGCTATGTCGATGCCACAGTACTTTTACCAATGGAATTTTCTTATTTCTCATTTCTTTAACTTCACGAGCTAAGATATGGATCGGTTCCTCTTCATAAGTCATATCAGATTGTATTTCAATCTGGGACAGAGAAATCACATGTGAAGGATTTGATTTGTATCTTCGCAGCATTGATACATGAAATACGTTATGAATCTTTTCTCGCTTTGGTGGCAACAACAATCTATAAGCAACCGGCTCGATACGTTCGGTAATCTCATATAGCCTGATGAACCTCAGACTCAGCTTACCTTTTCTACCAAATCGATGTACTTTCTTCCATGGCGACACTTTCAAAAAGACTTTTTCGCCAATCTCAAAGTCAATATCTTTTCATTTTAGGTCTGTATATGATTTCTGATGATCAAAAATTATTTTCAGACTATCACATATTACTTTCACTTTTTCTTCTGTTTCTCTAATCAGATAAACCCCGTGAATCTTATTCTCAGTAAGCTCTATCCAATACAATGGTGTTCGATTTTTGCAACCATACAATGCTTTGTAAGGAGTCATTTTGATACTTGATTGAAAGCTATTATTATAAGTAAATCAATCAATGGCAAATATTGTTCCAACGTACCTTCAAACTCAAGAATCCAACATCTCAACATATCCTCGAGTGTTTGAATAATTCGCTTAGATTGACCATCCATCTGCGGGTGAAAACCAGTACTAAAATGTAGTTTCGTACCTAATGCATCTTGCAGTTTCTTCCAAAATCATGATGTAAACCTTAAATCTCTATCTGAGACAATAGAAATAGGTACTTCATGTAATTTCACAATTTGAGAAATATACAACTCAGCAAGGTGAATAATCTGTATGAATCAGAATGAAATGAGCCGATTTAGTCAATCTATCCACAAAAACCCAGATTGCATCTTTCTTACTCGGTGATAGAGGTAAATCCGATACAAAATCCATCGTGATTTTGTCCTATTTCCACTTAGGAATCATAATCAGTTGAAGTAACCCAAACGGAACCTGATGTTCAGCTTTAACTTGCTAAAAAATTAAGCATTTCAAAACAAATTCTGAGATATCTCGTTTTATAACATGCCACCAATAAAGTTGTTTCAGATCATTATACATTTTAGTACTACCCGGATGAACAGATAACTAATTGCTATGAGCTGCATTTAAAATCGTCTGAATCACCTCTGAATTTCTCGGAAACCATATTCGATCTTTGAATCTCAAACAACCTTCAGCATCAACTCAAAATTCTAAATCAATATTGAAATCACACTGAGCCCGTTTTGCTAACATTTCATTATCAACCTTCTAAGGTTCGTAAATTTGATGAATAAATAACAGTTTTACTTTCAACTTAGCTAAAATCGAACCATCATTAGACAAAGTTAATTGAGTGTTCATCGCACATAATTTAAACAATGATTTTCGACTTAGAGTATCAGCAACAACATTGGCCTTTCACGGATGGCAGTCAATTACAAGCTCGTAGTGTTTTAACAAATCTAACCATCTTCGCTATCGTAGATTCAAATCTTTCTGAGTCATTAGATATTTCAAGCTTTTATGATCAAAATATACGTGAAATCTCTAACCCAAAATATAGTGGCACCAAATTTTCAAATCAAATACAATCACAGCCAACACAAAATTGTGCGTCGGATAGTTCTTTTCATGCGGCTTTAACCGTCTCGAAGCATAGGCTATAACTTTGCCTTCTTGCATCAAAACGCAACCTAAACCGTTTAACAAAGCATCACTGTAGATCACAAATTCTTCACTTGATTCTGGCTATACTAACACCAGAGCTTTAGTTAATAGAACTTTCAACTGATCAAAACTTTTTTGACACTTTTCAGACCATTTGAATTTCACATCTTTCTAAAGTAGTTTTGTCAATGGAGTTGCAATCATTGAAAAACCTTTTACAAATATTCGATAATAGCCAGCAAGTCCAAGGAAACTGCTAACTTCAGAAACATTTCTCGGAGGTTTCCAATCCAAAATAGCTGAAATCTTGCTCGGATCAACTCGGATACCAGATGTTGACACAACATGTCCCGGAAAACTAACTTCTCGTAACTAGTATTCATATTTGGTAAACTTCGCATATAACTGCTTATCTCACAAAGTCTGTAGCACTGTTCTCAGATGTTCAGCTTAGTTTCATCACGCGAATAAATCAAAATGTCATCAATGATTACAAAGACAAATTGATCTAAATACGGTCTAAAAATTCTGTTCATCAAATCCATAAAAACTGCAGGTGCATTTGTTAATTCGAAAGGCATAACTAAAAACTCATAGTGTCCGTACCTTGTTCTGAATCTAATTTTTGGAATGTCTGAATCTTTTATTCGCAACTGATAGTAACCTGATTTCATGTCTATCTTTGAAAACACGGTAGCTCCTTTTAATTGATCAAACAAATCATCTATCCACGGTAAAAGGATATTTGTTCTTGATTTTCACTTTATTGAGTTGTCGATAATCAATGCACATTCTCATAGTTCCGTCTTTCTTTTTCACAAAAAAAACTTGTACACCCTAGGGAGAATAACTCGGTCTAGCAAAACCTCTATCCGTCAATTCTTGCAATTGAGCTTTCAACTATTTTAACTCTATCGGGGCCATTCTATACGGAGCTATTGAAATTGGAATAGTTCCCGTCATTAACTCAATGCCAAATTCAACTTCTTGGATCGGCACATCTGGATATTCACAAACAGCTGGTACTGATTCAATCTTATTTTCAATCAATTTCGTGTCAAGTATATGGGCTAAATAAGCTTCGCAACCCTTTCTCACATATTTCTAAGCTAGGATCACTGAAATCACTGTCTGCAATCCGTTCAAACCATCTAATTCAATTCCGATAATCTCATTACTCTGGCATATCAAATCAATCATCTTTCGTTTACAATTCATGACCGCATCATGCAACGTTAGCCAATTGATCGCATGATTCGTAACAAGTAATAAATATTTATAATGAAGATCAAACCTAGACTAACTATTATCACGACGAAAAGGCAAGCGCACCTATCGAACAATAGTATAGTAATGGCAAGATCGGGATATCGTACCCAAGGGAACCAAAAGTACTAGCAAAAACTATCTTTTTATTATTTAACCTAGAAATAAAGAGGGGTTGTTTATTAAACTAATTAACTAAACTAGTTAACTAATTAAACTAAAGCAAAGAGAAAATTTGGAAAAAGACTTGAAGAAAAGCGATTGATAAAGACGACACCCAAGGAGGAATCCACCTAGATTTCACTTGTTATCTAACTCTGAACCAGACAATTTATTCACTTTACTTGATCCGTGAGACTCCCTAACCTATATTATTATCTCTTTCGAGACTAATAACATCTAACCCTCAGTTGAATTAATTGAAATCTCTTTCTTAATTAAAACCCCTAGGGAAGCAGTAAATCGATCTATGGACTCCCATATTAAGTTTCACCCTAATTCGGCAAAATCTCGTAACCTTATTTCTAGGCGTTCGATCAACTCTGCTTAATTATGCCAAATCTTCTCTTAGACAGGGACTTTTGCTCATTTGCATAAGCACATCAAATCATGAATTAATACCTGGAATATTAACTCAAGCATTAAGAACACATAATTAAGAACAAATCAAGTATTTATCATATAGTTCAGATAATAATAACAAGATCCATCATAGGTTTCAACCCCTTTAGGTATCTAAGGGGTTTAGTTCATAATAAAATAAGAGTACATCTCAAAAGTATGAAAATAACAAAACATAAAGAAAACTCTAAAACCCTTGAAGGAATTCTGAGTGAGATCTTCAGTCTTGGATTAGCTTGGGCTTTTGGAATGGATCGTCTGGCTTCCTTCAAGTAATTCCTGGCTTGTGGTTTTGTACTCTAGAAAAGTTCTGGAGGGAGGCCCCTTATAAGTCATACTTAGGGTGTTTATATAGGCTTTGGATTGGGTTTCTTCCTCCCTAAGTATCTTTTTCTGTGTAAAATACAACTTCTTGAAAAAGGGATATGACCGTGTGACGTGATTGCCAGGCCGTGTTTGATCCGTTAAATTGAACACGGCCGTGCGGGTCAATGGTCAGGCCGTGTGAATCGTGAAAGCCTTGGTCGACACCCTCGAAAGACACGGCCGTGTGAGTTGTCCGTGTGGCAAGGCTTAGGCCGTGTCATCTTCTCGATTTGGTCCCTTTTGTCCCTTTTTGGCTCGTTTTTTGGCTCCTTTTGACTCTTGGTGCTCTCCTGAGTGCAAAACATGAAATAACCGGATTAAGAGCACCAAAATCCATAAATCTAGTAATAAACATCCATAAATATGCTAAGTATTTGGGGTTAAAATATGTATAATTTGGCATTTATCAAATACCCCCACACTTAAGCATTTTCTTGTCCTTAAGAAAAACTCTCATTTACTGCTAGAATTTATTCCTTTCAATCACATAATCATTACTGATAATGTTACAAATTTTTCCACGAAAAATCATACAGTGAGAATTCAACTATAGGGGCATTAAAAGCCTTAAACAATCTAAATCGAATATTTTGATAATAAAATCATAGGTAATCTCCTTCCTCTAAGTAATTAACTTTAGTCCTAAATATACAAGAGATGACATCCTCACTAAAGATTCTCTCGAATCACTCAAAGTGTTTAAGGTTCAAGATTCAGCACTCGATTGTCTAACATGAGAAGTTATTACCATAGGCTTGCATGAAAATCAAATCTCCACCACTTGTAAATGATATAATACACAAATCAAAAGGTCTTTGCATGGTTGTAACGGGGTTTAGGTTATAGGTATGGATACAAGCTGAAAAGAAAAAGGTTAGAATTGAGATGATTTCAATATATTACCCGACTATCAAAAACTTTAATTACTGAATTACAAACAAATATCTAAAACTATGAGCTCTCTTTTTCATGACAACTTTAGCTTGCTGAGAATTACAATAATAATACTAAGTTTTTTTTTAGAATAAATCAAGTCAATACAATAATCATACTGCATGATTCAGTAAAAAAAAAATGGTGAACAAAGTGAGGTAACAATATTAAATTCAATCTCGATAAAAAGGGGAAAATTAAGTAAGAGGATTTCAATAATTATGGGTTAATGGGTTAATGATGAGGGTTAATCAATAAAAAGAGTTAGTAGGCTAAAGGGGGTTCACTAAGGGTTTAATTATGTGGGAAGGCTTTTTATGGAGGAAGTTGGTTAAATAGGCTAAAGGGGGTTCACTAAGGGTTTAATTATGTGGGAAGGCTTTTTATGGAGGAAGTTGGTTAAATCGTAAGTGCCTTTATCATCTTAGTATATCAAATCATACGTGTGATCTCGACATGCATAATCGAAGCAAGTTCTAGAATAATAGCTCAATGTTGGCACACTCAAACCACAAAAGAAGTGAGAAAGAGAGAAAGCTATATGCTCAAAAGGCTCAAAAATCTCACCAAAAATTTTGGTTTTTGATGTCATTCCTGTATACTTAAGATTTCAAGATAATACCTCAATTTAGGAAAATAATCTAAAAATTCTAGTTCTTAAAATATCAACTTATCATGCTCGATTCTCTAATGTCCTATAATCAAATAATCATGCATAATTCCCATGGTCTAATTCATGACATATCAACAATATTTATAGATCAATCAAAATTCATTTGATCGATATTATGAGAAAATCACTTAAGCACAAGACCAAATTCAGGGATTTGAGAATAATGCAAAAAGTTAGGCATCATGTTCATGTTCACCCCCCACACTTAAGATGTACATTATCCTCAATGTACAAAGAGAGAATATTCAAAATAAAGAAAATCATGAGAGGGAAAGAGGTGAAACTCCCTGATTTATGGATGCGGAGCTTGATTCAGAGGCTGGAGTGTTTGGGGAAAGTGGTAGATGCCACTATTCTTTGCTAGATGAAGAAATTGGGTCGTTGAACATGGCACTCATGAGGTATTGTTCCCTATTTGTTTCCTCATCCCGTAAAATATTCCTAGCAGCTTTGCTTGGAAGTCTGTATAATCATGAAGAGCTTATTAAGAGTGGGTGTTGAAGAGAGCATAGTGGGATTACTTGTTAGAAATACCAGAAAAATGAAGAAAGTATAATTTACTAATATAGATTTGTCTTTCAAAAGAAAATAATAAAATTGAAATGAAAATAAAAATAAAAACATAGGAGGATTCAATAATCCTCGTCAGTGGGGCCCTCAAGTGGTGGCGGTGGAGCTGGAGCGGCGATGTGAAAGTGCTGGCACAGCTGCTACATCATGGCCTGTATGTCGTCCATCTGTTTATCACGTCGCCGATCTCGCTCGTGAATCATCTCGAGCTGTGTAGTGCAATACTGCTCGAAGTGAGCGAGTCGGTCTGAAAGGTGTGCCAATGAAGCAGTCACATTAACTGGTCGCTCCTTAGGTGGCATGGTAGAAGGCTCCTCGTGCTGTGGGGGGACATTATCAGGAACATCCTCAAGATCCTCCTCGTCAATGGCATGAGTGAGACGGTACTGAGGAGGATCGGTCCCCCATTGGCGCTCGATCATCCTCATGTGTAACATAGTCGTGATGCCCTGTGGGGACATCTGACCTATCAGTGTAAGAGCTAATGAATAAGCGACGGTGTTGAGGAGGCCGAAGTGTCTGGCAAGGTATGTCACATAGGGGCCGATAGAGATTACTCCCTTTCGATGTCACTCGGTCTGATGGCGAATGACGAAAGCGATAAAGTATGCCAAGTCGGTCACGTGTGCATGTGCCATGCACCATAAATAGTAGGCATTGCAGGTGTTGACTACACCGGTGTTCTCTCTCCTCTCGGTCAAGGTTTGGATCAATATGGCATGGAGATATCATAGGGAAGGGGTAAGAGCTGAAGCCTTCGTGCGGGTGGGGTCGTACGTGGAAGAGAGTGGTGCCAAAGCCTTCCAACACAAGGAGGGAGAAATGTGGATATTGCATGGTAGTGCATTCATGCCCTCCTCCTCCATAAACTCATCGGTGTAAAGTCCCAGAGTGACTCTAAACTCTGGGACACTCATCGCTCGAACTAGACCGCCTAATCGGAATTAAATGGCGGGGTCGTCGTTGTTCGTCATCACCACCTGTAGATGAAAAATAGAGCATAATTTTAAAGTTAATTCTAAATGAGTGGGTTCGGTAATAGCGAATAACCGTTCCCATGGGTCTATGGACAGAAGGGCGTGGATGGCATCAGCTAGTTGGACTTGCTCTGTGGCAGCCCAGTCGATGCAGTGACCTGTAGTGAGGGGTAGCGCACGTAGTATCTGAAATAGCTCCTCCTGCAAAGCTTGCAGAAACTCAAGGAACGGGTGTTGAACTTCTGCTGTAGCATGTGCCGAGGAAGAATCCGGTCCCTTACCTCTCTTTGAAGATGGGATCGCGACCTTCTTGCCTCTTAATGATGACATAGCATACCAATGTAGTAGAAAAAACAAGGGAAAGAAAGTGGGTGGTGCACTGGCGTGGTGGTGGCAAGCACGAGCTTGTGAAGTGGGGGTACAGCCAATGTGGAAGAATAATAGAGGGAAAAGAGAGGGGAAAGTGAGGATTAATGTAGGGGGAGTGGATTTCAGGGTGGTTTGGGGGTTGGAGAAGTGAGAATCTAGGGAACGGTCGCCGGAATAGAGATTAGGGAGTGGAGAAGGGGAGCTTTCGGCTAGGGTTTTGAAAGGGGGAAGAAGATGAATAGTGGTTTGCTTATATAGGGAAGGGCCACACAGACTAGGGCCACACCCGTGTACTCTTAAGGTGAGCCCGTGTTTTTCAAATTTTGCGATTGAGGTCGTGCCCGGCTACTATCCCATGCCTGTTGTCTTGGGCGTGTGGGTTCACATGGCCATGTTGCACGACCGTGTCTAGCTTCATTTGCTTCTCCCACGCCTATGTTCTTTTAACAGGTTCGACCACGGGCATGTCACATGCACGTGTTAGTTTCTCAGTTTCAACCACGGGTCTTTTACACGGGCGTGTCGCACACTCATGTTGTTTTAGCAGGCTCAACCACGGCCATGTCGCACGGTCGTGGTGTTTTATCGTAGCCCGTGTGGGGAAATCTGTTGCCCTATTTTCACATAGCCTTAGGCACGCCCGTGTGCTTGGCCGTGTCTCTGTGGAAACACCTGTATTCAATATTTCTATTAGTAAGTTAGGAGTTAAATACCAAAATTCAAAGAAATTAATATTGTTAGTGCTCGGGTTGCCTCCCGAGAATCGCTTATTTATAGTCTAAGCTCAACTTACCTCTTCAGTGAATGGTCATGGTGGTTTGAGAAGTTTATACTTCTCATTCCTGCTTTCAGTCTCATCAAAATAAGGTTTTAATCGGGTGTTGTTTACCTTAAAAGTGCTAAACTTGGGATGACTCACCTCCACCGTACCGAATGGAAAAATACTGAGTACCATAAGAGGGATTTCCTCATTCGGTGTGGTAGTGACAATGTGGGGATCTACGACATCTAGTAAGACTTTATCACCAACCTTAAGTTGCTTTGGAGATGTATCGGGCTCGTTTTGGCGTAGTTTTGGTTTATCATGTGTTCTCAGTTTATGTGCTCGCCATTCGTCTAGCTCCTCTATCCGTAGCCTTCGTTCTTCATGAATGTGTCCTCTATCATTTCTGGAACATGGCTCGTGAACTTCTTTGAAGCTCAATTTCTGCAAAGTCATATTGTCAGTTTTAGTAGATTGGTGTCGACCATTACCTTCAATGTTCAATGTGATGCCAGAATTATGAGCTTGAACAGTAATCGTTTCGTCTCCCACACGAAGTGTAAACTCACCTGTGCCAACATTAATAATTGTTTTAGCAGTTGCTAAAAAAGGCCTCCCTAAAATCAAAGGGGTGTTATTATCCTCCTCTATATCTAGAACAACGAAATCAACAGGAAATATGAACTTATCTACTTTCACTAGTACATCTTCAATAATACCCTTAGGAAGTCTTATAATTTTATTTGCCAATTGAATGCTTATCCTAGTTTGTTTAGGTTTCCCAAGACCTAGTTGCTTAAACATTTTGTAAGGCATGATGTTAATACTAGCCCCTAAATCAGCTAATGCATGATTTATATCTAAACTACCAATTAAGCAAGGAATTGTAAAACTCCTCGCATCTTTCAATTTGTGGGGTAGCTTATTTTGTAGAATAGCTGAGTAGACTGCGTTTAGCTCCACATGAGACGCTTCGTCCAACTTTCACTTATTTACTAAAAGCTCTTTTAAAAATTTCATTACATTTGGCATCTATGACAAAGCTTCAATAAACGGTAAGTTAATATGTAATTTTTTCAAAAGTTTGAGGAATTTATCGAATTGTTCATCTGAGTGGTCTTTCCTTGTTGCGTTAAGGTATGGGACACGAGGTCTATATTCTTGATTCACCGTTTTGTTATGACTTACCTGACTTTTACCTTTTCGCACCACAGTTTCTTACATCAATTCTGGCTCAGGTGCAATGAATCCTTCCTTATCTTGAGTACTAATTATGTTGAGGTGTTCCCTTGGATTAGGTTCAGTATTACTTGGTAAGCTACCTCGTGGTCGTTCAAAGATTAATTTGGATAGCGATCTATCTGAGCTTCGAGCCCTTGGATCGATGCTTGTTGATTCTTAAGTGCTGTCTCGGTATTTTGGAAACAGGTTTCTGACACCGAGATGAATTTAGAGAGCATCTCTTCAAGGTTTGGTTTCTTCTCTTGTTGATAAGGTGGCTATTGAAAACCCTGAGGATTTTGTGGCTTTTGATTCCCCTGACCACCTCAGGAGAAATTTGGGTGGTTCCTCCAACATGCATTATAAGTATTACTGTATGGGTTATTTTTAGATCTAAAGTTATTGTTACCCATATAGTTGACTTGTTCCTCTTTAGTTGTAGGATTGAAGGATTGATATTCTGTATGCACACCTCCTCTACTTGAGTCACACGTCATTACTGGATGTACCTGCGTAGAACCAAGTAAGCCATCAATCTTTTTTTTGAGAAGTTCTACCTGATTTGACAGCATAGTAACTGAGTCGACGTTATAAACGCCGGCTATTTTTGTTGGCTTAGTCCTCATGACTTGCCACTGATAGTTATTCATTGACATTTCTTCAATGAATTCATAAGCCTCTTCAGGTGTTTTGTTATTGATGGTTCCTCTAGCAGCTACGTTAATCATCTGTCTTGTTGAGGGATTCACACCATTGTAAAACGTTTGAACTTGCAGCCATATAGGTAACCCATTGTGAGGGCACCTTCGCAATAGATCCTTGTATCTCTCCCATGCATCGTAAAGTGTTTCTAAGTCCATCTGCACAAAAGAAGAGATATCATTATGTAACTTAGCCGTTTTAGCCAGCGGAAAATATTTTAGAAGAAAATTTTCGGTCATTTGTTCCCAAGTAGTAATTGACCCTCATGGTAACGAGTTCAACCACTATTTAGCTTTGTTTCTCAATGAAAAAGGATATAACCGAAGGCGAATGACATCATCAGAAATGCCATTAATTTTGAAAGTGTCGTAAAACTCCAGAAAATTCGCCAAGTGAGTGTTGGGATCCTCATCCTGCAAACCATCAAACTGAACAAACTGCTATATCATCTGAATTGTGTTAGGTTTCAGTTCAAAATTATTCGCAGCAATAGCAGGTTTAACTATACTTGACTCGGCCTCTGTTAAAGAAGGTTTAGCATAGTCATACATAGTACGTGGAGCGAGATTTTGATTAGCCGCAATTGCGGGAGGTAGTGATTGCCTTGGTTTTCACCATCTCTTGATTGGGGTTGAATATCATCTTTTGCTCGTTCTTGGTGTATCTTAAGTGCGCCTTATTTCACTTTTGTTTCTCTGAATTGTACGATCGATTTCTTCGTCAAAGGTAATGGTCCGACGGGTTTCTTCTAGTCATAAACTATAAAAACACATCAAGGAGAGAAAAAGTAAATTAATTAGTAATAATAATAATAAAATAAAATAAATTTGCAAGAAAAATAAATGCCTATGGTAATAAAATTGAGTGTTCCTAATATTTTAGTTCCCAACAACGACGCTAAAAACTTGACCGTGTGATTCGTAACAAGTAATAAATACTTATAATGAAGATCAAACCTAGACAAACTATTATCACGACGAAAAGGCAAGCGCACCTATCGAACAATAGTATAGTAATGGCAAGATCGGGATATCGTACCCAAGGAACCAAAAGTACTAGTAATAACTATCTTTTTATTATTTAACCTAGAAATAAAAAGGGTTGTCTATTAAACTAATTAACTAAACTAGTTAACTAATTAAACTAAAGCAAAGAGAAAATTTGGAAAAAGACTTGAAGAAAAGCGATTGATAAAGACGACACCCAAGGAGGAATCCCTAGATTTCACTTGTTATCTAACTCGAACCGGATGATTTACTCACTTTACTTGATCCGTGAGACTCCCTAACCTATATTATTATCTCTTTTGAGACTAATAACGTCTAACACTCGGTTGAATTAATTGAAATCTCTTTCTTAATTAAAATCCCTAGGAAGCGATAAATCGATCTATGGACTCCCATATTAAGTTTCACCCTAATCGACAAAATCTCAGTAACCCTATTTCTAGGCGTTCGATCAACTCCGCTTAATTATGCCAAATCTACACTTAGACAGGGACTTTTGCTCCTTTGCATAAGCACAACAAATCATGAATTAATACCTGGAATATTAACTCAAGCATTAATAACACATAATTAAGAACAAATCAAGTATTTATCATATAGTTCAGATAATAATAACAAGATCCATCATAGGTTTCAACCCCTTTAGGTATCTAAGGGGTTTAGTTCATAATAAAATAAGAGTACATCTCAAAAGTATGAAAATAACAAAACATAAAGAAAACTCTAAAACCCCTGAAGGAATTCTGAGAGAGATCTTCAGTCTTGGATTAGCTTGGGCTTTTGGGATAGATCGTCTGGCTTCCTTCAAGTAATTCCTGGCGTGTGGTTTTGTATTCCAGAAAAGTTTTGGAGGAGGCCCCTTCTAAGTCATACTTAGGGTGTTTATATAGGCTTTGGATTGGCTTTCTTCCTCGTAAGTATCCTTTTCCGTAAAATACAACTTCTTGAAAAAGGACACACCGTGTGCCACGGCCGTGTGACGTGATTCCCAAGCTAAGTAGTTAGGGTAAAATATGAGGTAGTCGATTGCCTTGGTTTTCATTCTTGCCATCTCTTTAAGGGTTCAATATATTTGGGGTTGAATATCATCTTTTGCTCGTTCTTGGTGTATCTTAAGTATCTTAAGCGCCTTATTTCACTTTTGTTTCTATGAATTGTACGATCGATTTCTTCGTCAAAAGGTAATGGTCCTGACGGGTTTCTTCTAGTCATAAACTATAAAAACCTGTCAAGGGAGAGAAAAAGTAAATTAATTAGTAATAATAATAATAAAATAAAATAAATTTGCAAGAAAAATAAATGCCTATGGTAATAAAAATTGAGTGTTCCTAATATTTTAGTTCCCCGGCAACGACGCTAAAAACTTGACCGTGTGATTCGTAACAAGTAATAAATACTTATAATGAAGATCAAACCTAGACAAACTATTATCACGACGAAAAGGCAAGCGCACCTATCGAACAATAGTATAGTAATGGCAAGATCGGGATATCGTACCCAAGGGAACCAAAAGTACTAGTAATAACTATCTTTTTATTATTTAACCTAGAAATAAAAAGGGGTTGTCTATTAAACTAATTAACTAAACTAGTTAACTAATTAAACTAAAGCAAAGAGAAAATTTGGAAAAAGACTTGAAGAAAAGCGATTGATAAAGACGACACCCAAGGAGGAATCCCCCTAGATTTCACTTGTTATCTAACTCTGAACCAGATGATTTACTCACTTTACTTGATCCGTGAGACTCCCTAACCTATATTATTATCTCTTTTGAGACTAATAACGTCTAACACTCGGTTGAATTAATTGAAATCTCTTTCTTAATTAAAATCCCTAGGGAAGCAGTAAATCGATCTATGGACTCCCATATTAAGTTTCACCCTAATCAGACAAAATCTCGTAACCCTATTTCTAGGCGTTCGATCAACTCCGCTTAATTATGCCAAATCTACACTTAGACAGGGACTTTTGCTCCTTTGCATAAGCACAACAAATCATGAATTAATACCTGGAATATTAACTCAAGCATTAATAACACATAATTAAGAACAAATCAAGTATTTATCATATAGTTCAGATAATAATAACAAGATCCATCATAGGTTTCAACCCCTTTAGGTATCTAAGGGGTTTAGTTCATAATAAAATAAGAGTACATCTCAAAAGTATGAAAATAACAAAACATAAAGAAAACTCTAAAACCCCTGAAGGAATTCTGAGAGAGATCTTCAGTCTTGGATTAGCTTGGGCTTTTGGGATAGATCGTCTGGCTTCCTTCAAGTAATTCCTGGCGTGTGGTTTTGTATTCCAGAAAAGTTTTGGAGGGAGGCCCCCTTCTAAGTCATACTTAGGGTGTTTATATAGGCTTTGGATTGGCTTTCTTCCTCCGTAAGTATCCTTTTCCGTGTAAAATACAACTTCTTGAAAAAGGGACACACCCGTGTGCCACGGCCGTGTGACGTGATTCCCAAGCCGTGTTTGATCGTTAAATTGCACTCGGCCATCTGGGTCAATGACCAAGCCGTGTGAATTGTGAAAGCCTTGGTCGACACCCTCAAAAGACACGGGCGTGTGAGCTGCCCATGTGGCAAGGCTTAGGCCGTGTCATCTTCTCAATTTGGTCCGTTTTGTCCCTTTTTGGCTTGTTTTTCTGGCTTCTTTTGACTCTTGGTGCTCTCCTGAGTACAAAACATGAAATAACCAGATTAAGAGCCCCAAAATCCATAAATCTAGTAATAAACATCCATAAATATGCTAAGTAGTTAGGGTAAAAATATGTATAATTTGGCATTTAACACCAATCCATACCCAGAATTATGTCAAACTCGTCAAATGGTAGCAGCATCAAATTGGCCAGAAAACAATTACTCTGAATCATCAATGGACAATTCTTGCAGACTTTATCAACCAATACACACTTGCCTAAGGGGTTCAATATATTTACAAGGGGTTCGATATATTTACAATTTCAGTAGACTTTACAAGCAGAGTCCTACTAGATACTAAATTCACACATATATAAGAATGTGTAGACCCTGGATCTATCAATGCAATTGCAGGAGGTAGCTGATTGCCTTGGTTTTCAGCCATCTCTTCGGTTGGGGGTTGAATATCATCTTTTTGCTCGTTCTTGGTGTATCTTAAGCTGCGCCTTATTTCACTTTTGTTTCTATGAATTGTACGATCGATTTCTTCGTCAAAAGGTAATGGTCCTGACGGGTTTCTTCTAGTCATAAACTATAAAAACCTGTCAAGGGAGAGAAAAAGTAAATTAATTAGTAATAGTAATAATAAAATAAAATAAATTTGCAAGAAAAATAAATGCCTATGGTAATAAAAATTGAGTGTTCCTAATATTTTAGTTCCCCGGCAGCGACGCTAAAAACTTGACCGTGTGATTCGTAACAAGTAATAAATACTTATAATGAAGATCAAACCTAGACAAACTATTATCATGACGAAAAGGCAAGCGCACGTATCGAACAATAGTATAGTAATGGCAAGATCGGGATATAGTACCCAAGGGAACCAAAAGTACTAGTAATAACTATCTTTTTATTATTTAACCTAGAAATAAAAAGGGGTTGTTTATTAAACTAATTAACTAAACTAGTTAACTAATTAAACTAAAGCAAAGAGAAAATTTGGAAAAAGACTTGAAGAAAAGCGATTGATAAAGACGACACCCAAGGAGGAATCCACCTAGATTTCACTTGTTATCTAACTCTGAACCAGATGATTTACTCACTTTACTTGATCCGTGAGACTCCCTAACCTATATTATTATCTCTTTTGAGACTAATAACGTCTAACACTCAGTTGAATTAATTGAAATCTCTTTCTTAATTAAAATCCCTAGGGAAGCGATAAATCGATCTATGGACTCCCATATTAAGTTTCACCCTAATCGGACAAAATCTCAGTAACCCTATTTCTAGGCGTTCGATCAACTCCGCTTAATTATGCCAAATCTACTCTTACGAGGACTTTTGCTCCTTTGCATAAGCACAACAAATCATGAATTAATACCGGAATATTAACTCAAGCATTAATAACACATAATTAAGAACAAATCAAGTATTTATCATATAGTTCGATAATAATAACAAGATCCATCATAGGTTTCAACCCTTTAGGTATCTAAGGGTTTAGTTCATAATAAAATAAGAGTACATCTCAAAAGTATGAAAATAACAAAACATAAAGAAAACTCTAAAACCCCTGAAGGAATTCTGAGAGAGATCTTCAGTCTTGGATTAGCTCTGGCTTTTGGGATAGATCGTCTGGCTTCCTTCAAGTAATTCCTGGCGTGTGGTTTTGTATTCCAGAAAAGTTCTGGAGGGAGGCCCCCTTCTAAGTCATACTTAGGGTGTTTATATATGCTTTGGATTGGCTTTCTTCCTCCGTAAGTATCCTTTTTTGTGTAAAATACAACTTCTAGAAAAAGGGACACACCCGTGTGCCACGGTCGTGTGACGTGATTCCCAAGCCGTGTTTGATCGTTAAATTGCACTCGGCCATCTGGGTCAATGACTAGGCCATGTGAATTGTGAAAGCCTTGGTCGACACCCTCAAAAGACACGGGCGTGTGAGCTGCCCATGTGGCAAGGCTTAGGCCGTGTCATCTTCTCAATTTGGTCCGTTTTGTCCCTTTTTGGCTTGTTTTTCTGGCTCCTTTTGACTCTTGGTGCTCTCCTGAGTACAAAACATGAAATAACCAGATTAAGAGCCCCAAAATCCATATATCTAGTAATAAACATCCATAAATATGCTAAGTAGTTAGGGTAAAAATATGTATAATTTGGCATTTAACACCAATCCATACCCAGAATTATGTCAAACTCATCAAATGGTAGCAGCATCAAATCGGCCAGAAAACAATTACTCTGAATCATCAATGGACAATTCTTGTAGACTTTATCAACCAATACACACTTGCCTAAGGGGTTCGATATATTTACAAGGGGTTCGATATATTTACAATTTCAGTAGACTTTACAAACAGAGTCCTACTAGATACTAAATTCACACATATATAAGAATGTGTAGACCCTGGATCTATCAATGCAATAACTTTAATATCATAGAGAGTAAATGTACCGACAATAACATCTGGAGATGATGCTTCTTCATGTGCTCGAATAGCGTAGGCTCGTTTAGGTGCTCTAGCATCAAATCTTTGTGCAGTGTCTTGCGTTACACCTCTACCACCACTCACATTTCCCATGTTTCTCGATGGTCTACCTCTAGCTGCAGTGTTACTCGGCCTCATATTCTGAACGTTATCTTTTTCATCTAACTCTAGGCAATCCTTTATAAATTGATCTCGTGAACCACAACTGTAACAAGTTCAGTTATTAATTTTTCCCCAAAAATCTCCAAAATGTCGTCTTCCACATTGTTTACACTCAATCTTTACATCCTTTGCATTACCAACACTCGATACTGAGGTAGTTTGAGTTTTAGGGTTGATGTATTGCTTTCCACAATCTCTGTTCTAATATCCTATTGAAGCTATCGATCGATCAATAAAATCTCTAGATTTCTTTGACAAGGAATGATAAGATTTATTCATTAATTTCTTTCTCGAATCTCTAGCCTCTGAATCAACTTTTCTCTTTTCTTTGATGAGATCCTCGGCTTTACAAGCCCTCTCAACCAATATTACAAATTCTTTCAGTTCAAGTATCCCGACTAACAATTTTATATCTTCATTTAATCCATCAACAAATCTTTTACACATAATCTCTTCAGTAGACACGTATTCTCGAGTAAATTCTCTTTCCTATTCTATTACAGTCATCTGACCCAGTTCCAACTCTAGAAACTCTTTATTTTTCTGATCGAGGAATCTCTGGCTTATGTACTTCTTCCGGAACTCGGTCTGAAAGAATTTCCCATGTAACTCGTTCTCTAGGAACCACCAATGTCAACATTTTCCACCAGTGATATGCATTATCTCTAAGCAAGGATACGACGCATTTAATACATTCATCTGGAGTACAGGACAACTCATTCAATACTTAGATAGTGTTCTTAAGCCAGAACTCAACCCTTTCGGCATCATTATCAACTGTAGCCTAAAACTTTTCAACCCCGTGTTTACGAATCTTATCAATAGGTGGCTTACTTAGTCAAATCAGATCTATTACTTGTGGCACAATCGGGACTTGTTGAGAAATAGGTGGGGGTGGAGGTTGTTAAGTAGCCAGGTTCATTCGTACGAATTCTGTGAACCACTCAGTCATCATTTGGAAGAAGGCTTGGTTGGCCTCTCCTCCCTGACAACTAGATATCGGCCTAGATTCGGCTGACGCTGCCCCTTGAGCGAGAGTGGGCGCATTGCTCTCAACATCATCAGCTATCGCTCGTTCAGGATCCAGTAGCTATATGAAAAACACATTTTAACTGTCAGGAATCATCACACTATCTCAATTCATATATATGGGATGTACAGCTGGACTCTCACACGCTACATTAGTCCTAGAATCGACTAAACCGTAGCTCTGATGCCAATAAAATGTAACACCCCTAACCCATATCTATCGCTGGACTAGGGTTAAAGGAGTTACCGGACAAATCTAAACATTTCACATTCGTTTCTCAATCATCATGGCATCATTGTCACACATCATTACAAAGTCCCTTATATAGGTCAACGAGACCTTAAACTTGTATTAGAAAGGGGTCGGGGCTAAACCAAGAACGTAGAAATTTTCTCAGAAACTTAACAAAATTTTCAAAGTTTCACAAGTCAGACGCCCGTGTGAACAGGCCGTGCGCCTCACACAGTTTTAGACACGCTCATGTGCCTTTGCCGTAGTTGAAACTTACTTGGGGTCACACAGCTGACCACAAGCCCGTCTACCTCTTGAAATGGCCACACACGCCCATGTACCAAGGCTCTGTGCCTCGCACGGCCACCAGACAAGCCCCTATGTCTAGGCCGTGCTCGAGACTAACTTGAATAGCTAAATTACAACAGACACACGGTCAAGACACACTCCCGTGTGCTCAACCGTGTAAGATGAAATTAGGCTTGGTTTAAGCCACAATTTTCACCTAACTCAAGCATTCCAATACCACAACATTTTAGCATCATTTGCATACATTCAGAGGCAACCAAATCAACCAATTTGTATATATTCATACCATTCAATTATCATTCAATTCATTACTCAATTTCTCAACCAAAACATACCTAGTCAATGTACCAAAATCATCACAACTTACATAAGTTTCAAATACATAAACTCATCATTTATCACATACTTCATACCACAACACTTGGCAATTCAACATTCCAAAATCAAACCATCACATGAACATTATATACATCATATGACTTGTTTAGTTAACATACCATTTAGGCCAAATTATGAGACCATGCATATTATTTACTACAAGCCAAAACTCATGGCTAATATTGACAACACAAAACATACCACAACGACACTAGCTTATACATGCTATATACCATATATACAACTCTCAAAATGGTACCAAAATAGATGTCCGATGTGTGAATAAGTCGCTGATGATCCACGGATCCAAGCCAACTTTATGACACTATAAAATAGATAACATTTCACACAATAAGCTTTTAAAGCTTAGTAAGTTCGTACTAAATATAATCAACAATTTATATAATACAAAACATCATCTAATAAACACTTAGGAGTTCTCAAATCATCCATCACTTTTATTTCATCACAATTAATATGTTTATATTAATTCATCAAGCTTTATACACACAGTATCATCTACCACATAGGTTTCGTACATGCCTGAATTTTTCCGTATTTATTCATTTTTATTCTCACCTCCTGTTCGAATACATTAATTCTTTTCGAAGTCTATCCATGCTTTAGGAATTCACACACTTAGTGCTTTAATGGTTAGCCGAAGCTAGAGTGATCCCGCACACTTAGTGCCATATCAAATAACTGAAGCTATCTCGGTATCGCACACTTAGTGCCTCATATAGCCGAAGCTATTCCATTTCGCATTCTTAGTGCTATTTATAACTGAAACTATTTCAAATCGTACAATTAGTGTTGACCATAGTCGATTAATCATCTTACTCAAACCATAGTCAAATATATATACAATTTATGCATTATCAAAGCATTAAAACATACTTGTAACATCATTTATCACGTACGAACTTACCTTGTACTCAAAATTGACGATTCAGATCGTTTACTCGATAATCTTTGATTTCTCTCAATCTAAATCTGAATTCCTCTTTTCTTGATCTATATGTATTCAAAATTAACTCTTTTATTCAAAAAATCATTCCATTCAATCCATATACACATAATTAGGGTATTTTACAAATTTGCCTTCACATTTTTACATTTTAACACTTTAGTCCCTATTTCACAAAAACACAAAATACTCATAATTTCAATGAACCCATGCATAGTCAAATATTATAAGGACTTCTAGGAGTCCAAAACTTTCATTTATTTCACAATTTAACCCCTCAATTTACACTTTTCTAAATTAAATCCCTAATATGCATTTTTACTCAAAATCACTTTACAAAACATGTATATCAAGCACTAAGGTTTTATAATTCATAATTAAACATCATAAAACACATGAATTCATCAATGACATCTTTCAAAATTATCAACCAATTCAAAAATTAGGGCATAGGCTTGACAAATTACTAAACTATTTTAAAAACGTAAAAATCATCAAAAGCCGAGCTCGAATGCTTACCTAATTGAACTTAAATATGGTCGAACCCTAGTTGAGCTTCAACCTTTCTTTTTCTTTGATATTTTTGGCAAGAATAAGATGAACATATTCATCTTTTACTTTGTTTTATTTAATCATAACTTAATACATAAATTACAAAATTAACCTTAGCTATTTCATTAAAATTCACTAACTATTGTCCATACTTGCCCATTCATTAAACCAATGGTCCAATTGCATCATAAAGACCTCTCATTTAGAGAGACATAGCAATTAAACACTTTAACAATTAACTAGTCACTTTTACATTTTACGCAATTTGATCCTTTTTGCAAATTAAGCACACAAATGATAAAATTTTCATGCAAAACTTTCACACATGCTAATTCACATATTATAAGAACAGAAAATAATATTAAAATATTTTTTCTGACTCAAATTTGTTGTCCCTAAACCACTACTCTGACTAGGGTCTTAACCGGGCTATTACATCCTATACTCCAGATGAATGTATTAAATGGTTAGTATCGTTGCTTAGAGATAATGCATATCACTGGTGGAAAAAATTTACATCAGTGGTTCCTGGGGAACGAGTTACTTGGGAATTCTTTCAGACTGAGTTTCGGAAGAAGTATATAAGTCAGAGATTCCTCGATCAGAAAAATAAAGAGTTTCTAGAGTTGAAACATGGCCAGATAACTGTAATAGAATACGAAAGAGAATTTGTATGTTTGAGCAAGTATACTCGAGAATATATGTCTACTGAAGAGATCATGTGTAAAATATTTGTTGATGGATTGAACGAAGATATAAAGCTGTTTTTCAGGATACTTGAACTGAAAGAATTTGTAATACTAGTTGAGAGGGCTTATAAAGCGAGGACCTCAGTAAAGAAAAGAAAAATGTTGATACAGAGGCGAGAGATTCGAGGAAGAGATCGATGAATAAATCTTATCATTCTTCTTCAAAGAAATCAAGAGATTATTTTAATCGATCGACAGCTTCAATAGGATATCAGAATAGAGATCGTGGGAAGCAATACAATAATCCTAAAGCTCAAGCCACATCGGTATCGAGCATTGGCAACATAAAAGATGTTAATCCTGAGTGTTAACAATGTGAAAGATGGCACTTTGGAGATTCTTGGGGAAAAAGTAATAACCAAGCTTGTTACAGTTGTGGTTCATGAGATCACTTTATAAAAGATTGCCCAGAGTTAGTTGAAAAAGATAATGCTCAGAACACAAGGCTGAGTAACACTGCAGCTAGAGGTAGACCACCGAGAAACACAGGAAATGCGAGTGGTGGTAGAGGTGTGACGCGAGACACTACAGCTAGATCTGATGCTAGAGCACCTGCACGAGCCTACGCTATTCGAGCATGTGAAGAAGCACCATCTCCAAATGTTATTACCGGTACTTTTACTCTCTATGATACTAAAGTTATTGCATTGATAGATCCAGGGTCTACTTATTCGTATATATGCATGGGTTTAGTATCTAGTAAGACTTTTCTTGTAAAGTCTACTGAATTTGTAATTAGAGTATAGAACCCCTTGGGCAAGTGTGTTTTGGTTGATAAAGTGTACAAGAATTGTCCATTGATGATTCGAGGTAATTGCTTTCTAGCTAATTTGATGTTGTTACCAGTGGATGAGTTTGACATAATCCTGGGTACGGACTAGTTAACGTTGCATAATGCTGTTGTAAATTGCAAACGAAAGATGATTGATTTGAGATGTCAAAGTAATGAGAATATTCGCATTGAATCAGATGATTTAAACGGATTGTCGGTATTGATTTCAATGATGCTAGCTTAGAAATATGTGAGAAAAGGTTGTGAAGCTTATTTAGCTTATGTACTTGACACAAAAGTGATTGAAAAGAAGATTGAATCACTGCGAATTATTTGTGAATATCCAGATGTGTTTCCTGATGAATTATCGAGTTTACCACCGATCAGAGAGGTTGAATTTGGCATTGAGTTAATGCCTAGTACAACGCCGATATCGATGGCTCCGTACAGAATCGCTCCGACAGAGTTAAAAAAATTAAAGTCTTAGTTGCAAAAGTTGACTGATAGACGATTTGTACGATCGAGTTTCTCACCTTGGGGTGCTCCTGTTCTATTTGTGAAATAGAAAGACGACACGATGAGAATGTGCATTGATTATCATCTGTTGAAAAAAGTGACTATCAAGAACAAATATCCACTGCCCCGAATTGACGATTTGTTTGATCAGTTGAAAAGAGCTATCATATTTTCAAAGATATATCTCAAGTCAGGATACTATCAGTCAAGAGTAAAAGATTCACATATTCTGAAAACTGCATTTAGAATGAGGTATGGACACTATGAATTTTAGTTATGCCTTTCGGATTAACGAATAGACCTACTGTTTTTATGGATTTGATGAACAAAATTTTTAGACTATATTTAGATCTATTTGTCATTGTATTCATTGATGACATTTTAATTTATTCGCGTGATGAAACTGAGCATGCCGAACATCTGAGAACAGTGCTACAAACTTTGCGAGTTAAGCAATTGTATGCGAAGTTTAGCAAATGTGAATTTTGGTAACGCGAAGTTGGTTGTCTGGGTCATATTGTATCAGCATCTGGTATTCGAGTTGATCCAAGAAAGATTTGAACCATTCTGTATTAGAAGCCTCTGAGAAATGTTTCTGAAGTCCACAGTTTTCTGGGACTTGCTGGTTATTATCAACGATTCGTAATAGGCTTTTTAATGATCGCGACTCCGTTGATGAAACTACTTCTGAAAGATGTGAAAGTCGATTGGTTTGAAAAGTGTTAGAAAAGCTTTGATCAATTGAAAGCCCTATTGACTAAAGCTCCGATGTTAATACAACCAGAATCGGCTAAAAAATTTGTGATCTATAGTGATGCTTCGTTGAATGGACTAGGTTGTGTTTTGATGCAGGAAGGCAAGATAATACCTTATGCCTCGAGACAGTTAAAGCCTCACGAAAAGAATTATTCGACCCATGACCTTGAGCTTGCTGCGATTCTATTTGTATTGAAGATTTGGCGCCACTATTTGTTTGGTGAGAAATGTCACGTTTATTCTGATCATAAAAGCTTAAAATATTTGAGGACTTAGAAAGATCTGAATCTACGACAACGAAGATGGTTAGAGTTGCTAAAAGATTACAAGCTTGTTATCGATTATCATCCGCGAAAAGCAAATGTTGTTGCTGATGCTTTAAGTTAGAAATCATTGTTTGCATTACGTGTCATGAATATTCATTTAGCTTTGTCTGATGATGGTTTAGTTTTAGCTGAGTTGAAAGCAAAACTGTTATTTATTCAACAGATTTACGAAGCTCAAAAGATTGATAATGAATTGTTAGCAAAACGGGCTCAGTGTGATTTGAATACTAATTCAGAATTTCAATTTGATGCTGAAGGTTGTTTGAGATTCAGAGACCGAATATGTGTTTCGAGAAATTCAGAGTTGATTGAGATGATTTTAAATGAAGCTCATAGCAGTCAGTTATCTGTTCATCTGGGTAGTACAAAAATGTATAATGATTTGAAATAACATTATTGGTGATCTAGAATGAAGAGAGATATCTCTGACTTTGTTTCGAAATGTTTGATATGTTAGCAAGTCAAAGCTGAACATCAAGTTCCATCCACTTTGTTACAACCGATTATGATTTCGGAGTGGAAATGGGATAGAATCACGATGGATTTTGTATTGGGTTTACCTCTGTCACTGAGTAAGAAAGATGCAATTTGGGTTGTGGTTGATAGATTGACTAAATCAGCTCATTTCATCCTGGTTCATACAGATTATTCACTTGATAAGCTTGCTGAGTTATACATTTCTCAGATTGTGAGATTGCATGGCGTACCTATTTCTATTGTTTCCGGTAGATATCCGAGGTTTACATCGCGCTTTTGGAAGAAACTACAAGATGCGTTAGGTACGAAACTACACTTTAGCACTGCTTTTCACCCACAGACAGATGGTCAATTCGAGCGAATTATTTAGATACTCGAGGATATGTTGAGATGTTGTATTCTTAAGTTTGAAATTACTTGGGAATGGTGTTTTCCACTGATTGAATTTTCATATAATAATAGCTTTCAATCGAGTATCAAAATGGCTCCTTATGAAGCTTTGTATGGTAGCAAATGTCAAACACTGTTGTATTGGACAAAGCTTAGTGAGAAAAACATTAACGGGGTTGATTTGATCAGAGAAACAAAAGAAAAAGTGAAAGTAATACGGGATAGTATTAAAGCAGCTGTGGATTGTTAGAAATCGTATGCAGATTTAAAAAGAAAAGATATTGAGTATTAGATAGGGGATAAAGTGTTTTTGAAAGTATCTCCATGGAAGAAAATACTTCGATTCGGTCGTAAAGGCAATTTGAATTTGAGGTTCATCGGACCGTATGAAATCATAGAGCGAGTTGGACCAGTGTCTTATCGATTAGCATTGTCGTCTGAGTTAGAAAAGATACATAACATATTTCACGTATAGATGCTACGAAGATACAGATCAGATCCTTTGCATGTCATTTCCCCGACTAAGGATTAAATTCAGCCTAATATGTCTTATGAAGAAGAATCGATACAGATTCTAGCTCGTGAAATCAAAGAGTTGAGAAATAAAAGAATACCATTAGTGAAAGTGTTGTGGCATCAACATGGGGTTAAAAAAGCTACGTGGAACCCGAGATGCTATGAGAAAACAATATCAAAACCTATTCACTGGTAAGATTTTCGGGGACGAAAATCCCTAAGGGGGAGAGTTGTAACAGCTCGATTAAGACCTTAGTCAAAACAGTAGTTTTGGGACCACAAATTTGAGTAAAAAATTGTTTTAATATTATTTTTCGTATTTACAGTATGGGGTTAAGCATGTGTGAAAGTTTCGTATGAAAATTTTATCATTTGTGTGCTTAATTTGATAAAAGGACCTAATCGCGTAAAATGTAAAATTGGCCTTCTAATTGTTAAAGTGCCTATTTGCTATGTCTTATTAAAGGAGAGGTCCTTATGATGCAATTAGACCATAACTAAGGTTAATGGACATTAATGACGATTCATTAAGTGATATTTATACGGTTTAATAAAGGTTATAATTGGAAATTATTATTAATATGTGTTATAATAAAAGAAAATATGTTAATAGATGATTTATTCATCCTTGTTAGCCGAAAGTACAAAATGAAAAGAAAATAAAGCTTAAGCTAGGGTTCGGCCAAGTAGATTGGTGATTAAGGTATGTTTTGAGCTTGGTTTTTAATGATTTTTACGTTTTTGAGATCGTTGCTTAGTAATCTATCAAGCCCATGCCCTAATTTTTAAATTGGTTGATGATTTTGAAAAATTCCATTGATGAATTCATGTGTTTTATGATGTTTAATGATGAATTATGAAAGCTTAGTGCTTGATATACATGTTTTGTAAAGTGATTTTGAGTAAAAATGCATATTAGGGATTTAATTGAGAAAAGTGTAAATTGTGGGGTTGAATGTGAAATAAATGATAAATATGGGCTATAAGGACCATAGGAAAATTTAGTTGTGTTTCGGTTTGTTAAAATTATGTGTATTTTGTGAATTTGTGAAATAGGGACTAAAGTGTTGAAATGTGAAAATGTGAGGGCTAATTTGTAAAATTCCCTAAATATGTGTATAAGAATTGAATTGAATGATTTTTTGAATAAAAGTGTTAATTTTGAATACATATAGATCAAGAAAAGAGGAATTCAGATTTAGATCGAGGGAAATCGAAGATTATTGAGTAAACGATTCGAATAGTCAAATCCGAGTACGAGGTAAGTTCGTACGTGATAAATGATGTTATAGTTATGGTTTAATTCTTTAATAATGTTTGAATTTTATAGATATTTGATTATGGTTTGAGCATGATGATAATCGATTAAGTTCGGCACTAAGTGTGCGGTTCGAAATAGCTTTAACTACAAATGGCACTAAGTGTGTGAGTTGGAATAGCTTCGGCTACATGAGGCACTAAGTGTACGATATTGAGATAGCTTCGGTTTATTGAAATGGCACTAAGTGTGTGAGATTGTTATGGCTTCGGCAAATCATTGATGCACTATGTGTGCGAATTCTTAAAGCATGGAAAGACTTCCGAATGAATTAATGTATTTGAACGAGAGTTACGGTTGAAATGAATAAATACGAGAAAGTTCAGGTATGTTCGATACCTATGTGGTAGATGGTACTATGTGTATGAAGCTTGATGAATTCGTATGAACATATTAAATGAGATAGAATAGAATTGATGGATGAATTTTGAATTATTAAGTGTTTATTAGTTGATGTTTTGTATACTATAAACTGTTGATTATTTATGGTAGGAACTTACTAAGCTTTAAAGCTTACTATGTGAAATGTTCTCTGTTTTACAATGTTATAAAGCTAGCTCAGATTTGGGATCGTCAGAAACATTAATCACACTATCGGACATCTATTTTGGTACCATTTTGAGAGTTGTATATATGGTATATGGCATGTATAGGCTAGTGTCATTTTGGTATGTTTTTTGTTGTGATTAGCCATGAGACTTGGCTTGTAAATAATGGTATGTATGGCCTCTTAAGTTAATTTAATTGGTATATTTGATAAGTTAATTTAAGGTTCTATAGATATTAGACACTTTTAGCTAATAGAACACAAGTTTTACACTTTACGCGATTTAGTCTTTATTATCAAATTAACCATTCAAACAATAAAATTTGTAAACGAAATTTTTACCCAAACATATTATCATGCTGTAAAATTTAAAATAATAATAAAATAAATACTTTGACCTTAGATTTTTGGTTCTAAAACCACTATTATGATTTGACTAAAAACGAGTTGTTACAACTCTCCTCATTTTAGGGATTTTCATCCCCGAAAATCTTACCAGTGAATAGGTTAGGGTACTGTTTTCTAATAGCTTCCTCAGGCTCCCACGTAGCCTCTTCAACGTCGTGATGTTGCCACAATACTTTCACTAAAGCTATGCATTTATTTATCAGCTCTTTAATCTCCCGAGCTAGAATTTTGATCAGTTCTTCGTTGTAGGTCATATCGGGTTGAATTTCAATCACTACCGGAGAAATCACATGTGATGGATTAGATCTATATCAACGCAACATCGATACATGAAATACATTATGAATCTTTTCTAACTCAGTCGGTAAAGCTAGTCTACATGCCACTAGCCCTATTCTTTTGATGATCTCATATGGTTCAATGAAACGCGGACTCAGCTTGCCTTTTCGACCAAATCTAAGGATTTTCTTCCATGGAGAAACTTTCAGAAATACTTTATCACCAATCTAGAATTCTATGTCTTTTCATTTCAAATTCGTGTATGATTTATGTCGATCTGAAGCTACTTTTAAACTATCACGAATTACTTTTACTTTATCTTCAATCTCCCGAATCAAATCAACCCCGTGAATTTGTTTATCTCTAAGCTCGGTCTAGAACAATGGATTTTGGCATATGCGACCATACAAAGCTTCGTAAGGTGCCATTTTTATGCTCGATTGAAAATTGTTATTATACGTAAATTCAACCCGTGGTATATATTTCTCCCAATTGCCTTCAAACTCTAAAACACAACATCTGAGCATATCTTCGAGAATCTGAATTACTTTCTCAAACTGACCATCGATTTGCGGATGAAAAGCTGTACTGAACTAAAACTTTGTACCCATAGCTTCTTGCAACTTTTTCCAAAACTGCGACGTAAATCTTGGACCTCTATTTGAAATAATCGAAACTCGCACCCCGTGCAATCTAAGGATTTTAGAAATATACAACTCAGCCAATTTATCAAGTGAAAAATTAGTATGTACCGGGATGAAATGTGTTGATTTTACGAATAGTAAAAGGTCAGGTAAGAAAGAAGGTAAGTGAGTAAAGAAGAAGGTAGAAAATGAGAAGTAAAGAAAGTTTATGAGGCTAGGTGACATTATGTATAATTATTCATTATGTTGAATATTGTAATTTATTTGCTTGTAAGCTTACTAAGCCTAGTGCTTACTCTCTTTATTTTCTTTTTCTTATAGTTTTTATCAAGCCACTCAGGGATCAAAGGAAACGTCGGAGACCCGATCACACTATCGAAGAAATCACATTGGTATAGTTAGACGTTTCGTTTTGTGTATGGCATGTATGGGAACTTGGTTTCTTTTGATATGATATGATCAATGAATGATGTGTAAATACTTGCTAGTGATTAGCTAATAGAGTGGCTGATGATATAGATGTTTAATAGTATGTATGATTAAGTAGTAACTATCACATGAAAACTAAGAAAAATGTGAAAGTAACTTAAAAACAGATTCAAGTATCAGAAATAACGGGATTTTGAAAAATCACTATAAATTGTAGAGACATGGGTTGATGGTGAATAATATATGAAATTAAATCTCGTTATGTCTATTTTCATATGGAATAAGCAAAATAGGTAAAGGTTTTGTATTTTATAGGGTATCTGAGTTTTGGTGAAATAGGGCAAGAGCGATTTCTGGATCCCGTGTACCAACTTTAGAAATTCACCATAAATTTTAAAAAAATAATTAGGTGGTGTACATTATATGGTTAGAATCCTTATTTAATCTAGTTTTAATAGAAACAAATGTTATAGTCATATAATTTTTGTACAGAGAGAAAAGTGGTTCGTAGTAAGTAGAGGCCAGTGCAGTCGAATTCTAAAATAAGGGTAACTTTAACTAATAAATTCTACTAATTGGCTAAGTTAAAAATTCTAGAAAAATATTAGTAGATAGATATATGAGTCTAGTTTTAGGAAAAATTTACAGATCTTAATTTCGAGTTTTGAAACTCGAGAAATGAATTTTTAAGCAACCATGATGCAGAAAAATAGTTTATTTCGAAAATTAAAATAAGTGGTTTAGAGTTGTTTAGAGGGTAAGATAACTTTAGTAACACCTCAAGCTTGAATCTAGTGACGGTTTCGGGCGTGGGGGTGTTACATTTATTGGTATCAGAGCAGGTTTAGTCGGTTCTCGGAATAGTTAGTGTGAGTAAAAGTCTAGCTATACATGCCATACTTGTATTTTGATAGTGTGATGACTCTTGACGATTTTTAGATATTTTGTTTTATAGTAATGGATCCCGAGCGAGCTGGTGATGATGATGTAGAAAGTAATACGCTTGCTCCCGCGGAAGGGGCATCGCCATCTGAGAATAGGCCAGTAACAGTTAATCACGAAGGAGTGACTCGAGAAGCTCTCTTCCAAGCTTTGAATGACTTGTTTGCCGAGTTCGTTCGTACGAATCCGGCAGTTAGACCTCCACCCCCTCATGATTCTCAGGCTACCATATAGCTCAAGCTCCCCCAGTCACAGGTACAGTGATAAGAGAAAAGCCACCAGTTGATAGAATCAGGAAATAAGGGGTAGAAGAGTTCCGAGCAACAAAAGATGATGATGCAGAAAGAGCAGAATTTTGGTTAGAAAATACTATCAGAGTCTTTGACGAATTATCTTGTACACCCAAGGAATGTATAAAATGTGTAGTATCACTTCTTAGAGACTTAGCCTACTACTGGTGGAAGACACTTGTATCAGTTGTACCAAAGGAGAAGGTCACTTGGGATTTCTTTCAGGAGGAATTTCGTAAAAAGTACATCAGTCAGAGGTTTACTGATCAGAAGAGAAAGGAATTCCTGGAATTGAAACAAGGTAATATGACAGTGACCGATTATGAGCGCGAATTTGTCAGGCTTAGTAAATATGCTCGAGAATGTGTGTCCATAGAGGCTATTATGTGTAAAAGGTTTGAGGATGGGTTAAATGATAATATCCGACTGTCAGTGGGTGTCCTAGAAATAAAAGAGTTCGTTATTTTAGTTGAGAGAGCCTGTAAGGCAGAAGAGCTATTAAAAACAAAAGGAAAAGTTGCGACAGAGACACAAGATATAAAGAAGAGACAGATGAGTAGGTCATTCTAGGCTACATCTAAAAGACCAAAGGAGTTTTCTACCAGATCTAGTTTCTAAGCCAGGTATTCTAGTCAGAATAGAGGCAGCAGATTTAAGGATTCGAAGGCTCAGAACACCTCGAATGCGAGTGTAGGTAATGTTGGACAAGGTAGATCAGGGTGTTCACAGTTTGGTAGACTTCATTATGGTCCTTGTCGGGCAGGCAAAAATGTTTGTTATAAAAGCGGTGCTCCAGATCATTTTGTACGAGAATGTCCAGAGGTTACTAATCGAGAGATAACACAGAGTGCTAGATCCAAAAATGCTCCTACTAGAGGTAGATCACCGAGGCAATTGGGAGTAGGAGCAAGTAACAGAGGTACCTCAAGAGATTCGACTGTGAGACCAGATGTTAAAGCCCCTGCAAGGACTTATGCTATTCGTACATGCGAAGAGGCATCCTTCCCCGATGTGATTACGAGTATATTTTCTCTATATGATATTAATGTCATTGCTTTGATTGATCCGGGTTCAACTCATTCATATTCTTGCATGAAATTGATGTCTAGTACAAGTATGCCTATAGAATCTACAGAATTTGTGATTAAAGTATCGAATCCATTAGGCAAGAATGTATTAGTAGATAAAGTAATTAAGAAACAAAAGTATTGTACTTGTGAAAGTACTATGGAATAGACATGGGGTAGACGAGGCTACATGGGAACCCGAAGAGGCTATGCGAAAACAGTACCAAAATCTCTTCACAGGTAAGATTTTCGGGGACGAAAATCCCTAAAGGGGGGAGAAATGTAACATCCCGAAATAGGGCCTAAATAGAAAAATGGTTGCGAAACCACAAATTCGAGGTAGAAAAATTTATTTTATTATTATTTTGAGGTTCACGATATGATTGCATGATTGTGTGAAAATTTCATGATGAAATTCTATGCATGAAGTGCTTAAGTTGAGATTAGGGACTAAATCGAATAATTTACAAAACTTGCATTCTAGAAGTTTTTAGTATGAAATTGCTTTGGAATATTAATTAGGAGGGTTTAAATAACAATTTTACCAATTTCTAAGTTCATGGACAAAATAGGACATGGATGGAATTTTTGAAAGTTCAATAAGGAAGGGCATTTTGGTCATTTGGATATTAAATGAAATAAAAGGAAAAATAACACAAAATTCATCATCTTCTTCATTAGCACGAAATTTCAAGGGTTCTCCATAGCTAGGGTTTGTTTCAAGCTTTCAAGCTCCATAGTAAGTGATTCCAAGCCCGCTTTTAATGTTCTTTACGCTTTGAGTCCCGTAGCTCGATAAAGCTTATGCTAGCAATAATTTAAGTTAGGGTTCATATTTGGAAAAATGCCCATAGGTGAAAAGTGTTTATTTTTATGTTTTATGATAGAATATGAGGTTTTAAATTATGTTAGACAACTTGTGCTATTCAGTTTTAAGTGAAAATGAGTAAAAGGGCTTAATCGGTAAAAATACCTAATAGTCATAAGTACATGTTAGAGTGTGAATTTGATGTTATCATAGAAGGGAAAAATGATCATCATGTCATAAAACATAAGAAAATAGGATGAAGTTTAAATTACGAGCCTTGGGGAAAAAGTGCAAATATGTGAAAGTTTAAGGGCAAAAATATAATTTTTCCAAAGTTTGGATCAGGGACTGTTTTGATAAATGTGAATATTAAATAAGTTAAATTTGCTATTATAGATCAAGAAGAGCGAAATTCGGGAGTAGATCGGGGAAAAGAAAAAGTAAAGGACTAAATTGTAAAGTTTAGTCACATTTTGTATCGAGGTAAGTTACAGTAAATAAATGCAATATTCTTTTACTTTACATTATTACTGTCAATTTCCAGCATTTATATACTTATTTTCTTCGAATATTTAAAGTCAAATTAAAGGCGAAGTGACAGAGAAAAAGCATTAGGAAGCCCCGTTTGAACCTTAGGAATGTTAGGATATTGGGGTTGATAGGACAAGATAGGACAGAAATGAGTCATGTAAGTCCATATCAGTTATATGGATTTGGAGACAGGAATGAGCCATGTAAGCCCATATTATATATATATATATATGGCATTGGAGACAGGAATAATTCATGTAAGTCCATGTCGAAGACATGGCATTGGTAGGATATTGATAGACAGGAACGACCCTAGTATCCTTAGTATTCCGAATGGTTCAACGGGTCATTGTACACGTTAAATTAGAGTGAATTATCAGCAAAAGGGAAGGTAGATTATATTTATGAATAGTGAAAGGTTAGGTAAGAAAGAAGGTAGAAAATGAGAAGTAAAGAAAGTTTATGAGGCTAGGTGACATTATGTATAATTATTCATTTGTTGAATGTTGTAATTTATTTGCTTGTAAGCTTACTAAGCCTAGTGCTTACTCTTTTTATTTTCTTTTTCTTATATTTTTTATCAAGCCACTCAGGGATCGAAGGAAACATCGGAGACCGGATCACACTATCGAAGAAATCACATTGGTATAGTTAGACGTTTCGTTTTGTGTATGGCATGTATAGGAACTTGGTTTCTTTTGATATGATATGATTAATGAATGATGTGTAAATACTTGCTAGTGATTAGCTAATAGAGTGTCTGATGATATTCATGTTTAATAGTATGTATGATTAAGTAGTAACTATCACATGAAAACTAAGAAAAATGTGAAAGTAACTTAAAAACAGATTCAAGTATCAGAAATAACGGGATTTTGAAAAATCACAAGAAATTGTAGAGACATGGGTTGATGGTGAATAATATATGAAATTAAAGCTCGTTGTGTCTATTTTCATATGAAATAATCAAAATAGGTAAAGGTTTTGTATTTTATAAGGTATCTGAGTTTTGGTGAAATAGGGCCAGAGCGATTTCTGGATCCCCTGTTCCAAATTTAGAAATTCACCATAAATTTTACAAAAATAATTAGGTGGTGTACTTTATATGGTTAGAATCCTTATTGAATCTAGTTTTAATAGAAACAAACAATATAGTATATGATTTTTGTACAGAGAGAAAAGTTGTTCGTGGTAAGTAGAGGCCAGTGCAGTCGAATTCTGAAACAGGGGTAACTTTAACTAATAAACTGTACTAATTGGCTAAGTTAAAAATTCTAGAAAAATATTAGTAGATAGATATATGAGTCTAGTTTTAGGAAAAATTTACAGATCTTAATTTCGAGTTTTGAAACTCGAGAAATGAATTTTTAAGCAACCATGATGCAGAAAAATAGTTTATTTCGAAAATTAAAATAAGTGGTTTAGAGTTGTTTAGAAGGTAAGATAAGTTTAGTAACACCTCAAGCTTGAATCTAGTGACGGTTTCGGGTGTGGGGGTGTTACAGTAATCAAATCAGTAGTATTGCAATCATAAAGAATCCTTTCATAAAACGTCGAAAATAACCAGCTAGTCCCAAAAAACTTCAAACTTCAAACACATTTCTCGGAGGTTTCCAATCTATAATTGTAGAAATCTTGCTCGGGTCAACTCTAATACCTTCGGCTGAAACGATATGCCCCAGAAATCCAACCTCTTAGAGCCAAAACTCACATTTTCTAAACTATGCAAAAAATTGCTTGTCTCTCAAAGTCTGTAACACTATTTTCAAATGCTTGGCATGCTCGGATTCATCTCGAGAATAAATCAGAATATTGTCAATAAATGCAACAACGAATCTGTCTAAATACGATCTAAAAATCTGATTCATGGAATCCATAAAGACTGCAGGAGTGTTAGTTAATCCGAAAGGCAGAACAAGGAATTCATAATGTCCATACCTCGTTCTGAATGCTGTCTTCGGCACATCAGCATCTTCAACTCACAATTGATAATAGCCAAATCTCAAATCAATTTTAGGAAAAACTATAGCCCTTTTTAACTGATCAAACAAATCGTGAATTCTCGGTAGAGGATATTTATTCTTGATTGTCACTTTGTTGAGCTATCGATAGTCTATACACATTCTCATAGAACCATCCTTTTTCTTTACAAACAAAACTAGTGCACCCCAGGACGAGAAACTTGGTCGTGCGAATCCTTTATCAGCTAATTCCTGCAATTGAGCTTTCAACTCTTTCAACTCTGTCGTATCCATTCTATACGGAGTTATAGATATTGGTGAAGTTCCCAGTACTAAATCAATAGCAAATTCAACCTCTCTGATCGGTTCTAGAAACATATCTGGATACTCGCTAACAACTGGTAGTGATACAATCTTTAATTCTGACACTTTTGTATCAAGTACATATGCAAGATATGCATTACATCCCTTTTTCATATATTTCTGAGCTAACATAAACGAAATTACAACTGGTAAACCACTCAGATCATTTGATTCGATTCGGAGAGTCTCATTATTCTGACATTTCAACTCAATTGTCTTTACATTATGCAATGTCAACCAGTCTATACTTAGAATTACATCAAACTCATCAAATGGCAACAACATCAAATTAGCCAGAAAATAGTAACCACAAGTCATTAATAGACAATTATTGCAAACTTTGTCAACCAGGACATATTTGCCTAAGGGGTTCAACACTTTTATAACAAACTCAGTAGAACCAACAAGTAAATTCACACATATATATGAATGAGTTGATCCAGGGTCTATCAATGCAACCTCATCGTGTCATAAAGAGAAAATGTACTGGTAATGACATCTGGAGATGACGCTTCTTCGTGAGCATGAATAGCATAAGTTCTGGCAGGTGCTCTAGCTTCAGATCTTATAGCAGTATCTCTTGTTGCACCTCTTGTAACACCCTACACCCGTACCCTATGCCGGGACAGAATACGAGGCATTACCTATCTTGAATACATGCATTCTTACGTTTCTGAATCATCAAGATCTGGTCAAATTTAAAACCTTTTCTAAACTTCTTCAATATGGCCTACGAGACTCCAAACATTCATTTAAAAACCAATCAGAACTAATTTGGGTCCTTCAACGAACTCTAAAAAATAACACTAGATATAGGGGCATACACCCATGTGGGAGGGGCAACACACTCGTGTGACCAATTCGACATGGTCGTACTGTTGGCCCATGTGGCTCACACGACCTAAGCATACAGGGACACGCCTGTGTCCTTTACCTGTGTGGACTTAATTTCAATTTCGAACCTTTAGGGGTTTTCACACGGCCTGGCACATGCCCATGTCCATGGCCTCACAAGGCCATGACACGCCCGTATCTTAGCCCGTGTGCAAAGACTTAGACATTCTGTTTTTGAAATCAACAATTCTTAAGGGTCACACGGCCAAGACACACGCCTGTGTGCTAGGCTGTGTCCTTCACATGACTGAGGCACACGGTTGTGTCTCTGCCCATGTGTTTACTACCATGCATACTGACTTGCGAATTTTACGTGCAGGGGACACACGGCCGGATCACACGTCCATGGGGCATACCGTGTGTCACACATAACCTAGACACACGCCCGTGTGTCTACCCTTGTGGGCAAAAATAAGGCTATCTACCAAGCCTCTTTGTCACCTTTACTCACATAACCTACACAAAATCAATCAACACCAATACAAGAATGATCCACATAACTAAAACAGCCACAATAGACAACGTTTCTCATATGCAATATACCCATCCATGATAATAGTATCTTTTATGTATATATAAAAAATGAATATTAGCCCTCATTCAAGGCTTTATACAAAATAAAGGGTTTTAGCCCAAGCCAACACATTTGGCCAATTCCCAATGACACAAAACATTAAAACCCAAGCCCTATACATGCCATACTCAAAACAAGTAATCTAACTGTACCGAGTGTTTCGGCTGATAGTGTGATCGTTGGCTCTTACGTCCATTGGTCCTCGAGCTATTTAGGCGGCACTATAAGAAAATGGAAAGGAGAGGAATTAAGCACAAGGCTTAGTAAGTTGCATGCAAATAAATATAACGATAATTCTACCATTCATCATCATGCTCATAATACAAGAGAAGGCAAAAGCACACCTTACTCATCACTATCCATTACAAATCATATAGCATATTTTGAGCTCACATCTCATACATACCAAATCGGTACTTGTACCACTCACAACAAGTTTATACTCCTCTCATTAACTTAAACGATAACTCTCACTGTTGAACCATTTGAAACACTACCGGATAATAAATAAGCATTAAACATGGGGTAAAATGTCGATGCCATGTCCCAGACATAGTCTTACACTGGTTTATATCTCAAGACAATGCCATGTCCCAGACATGGTCTTACACTGACACATCTCGTAGTTGATGCATGTCTCAAACGTGTCTTACATTGGTTTACTTCTCGAAGCCGATGCATGTCCCAGACATGTCTTACACTAGCTCTCATCTCAATGCCGATGCCATGTCCCAGACATGGTCTTACACTGACACATCTCGTAGTTGATGCATGTCTCAGACGTGTCTTACATTGGTTTACTTCTTTAAGCTGATGCATGTCCCAGACATGTCTTACACTAGCTCTCATCTCAATGCCGATGCCATGTCCCATACATGGTCTTACACTGGCTCATAATAACCTATACGTCATGGCATGAATATCCAATTCATTTTTTGACACATGAATGTCGACTGGTAGCATTTTTAACGTGTTTTTGATTTTTCTCCAAGAATTGGGCAATTTCTCTTCTTGCTTTTCGTTTTGTGAGTCTGCCTATTATTCTTTTAAATTTTATGGCAGTTTTGGGGTTTTGTGTGGTGCCCCGATTGGTGGTGGGGCTGGGGTTTGAAGTGGTGGTTTGCGGCCTGTGGGTGATTGGTTGTTTTCATAGGTGTTGCATGTTCTGACCCTACTTTGACTGGCCGAGTTATCGTGATTTTCAAGCTTGTAAGATTGTCACTAGGATTGTGAAAGGGCTCCGTGTTTCTTTTCGAGGTTAGCGGTGGTGGGATTATTGAGGAGTACGGGCAATACACTCGGGGTTTGTCACACACACTCTCTAGCATAGTCAGACCCTGTTTGATAAACGCTTGGATAAGACGTTCTTGCAGTGCTTTCGAATGATCTTCATGGTGATTCTTGTCCTTTTTATTTTTTTCTTTCGATTCTTTGTGTTCTTTGGGTGTATTTTCATTTTTTCGGGTGTAGTGCATGTTCTTTCGGGATAAGTCGCTAATAGCTTTGTGGCGGGTCCCAGGTGGACTAGAAAAGCGGCGGTGAAGTTGACTTCTCTACGTCCATTTTAGTTATTTTTGCATGGATTAAGGGTTTCGTTTTACACCCTTTCGTTTGTGTTTGATTGGCTTGCATGTATGGTTTTGACGAGATCGTTTATTGGGATTGCCGAGGTTCTGTCGTTTTCTTGTGGTCTTTTTTATTCCTCCTTTTCTTTCGTAAGGGTGCATGGGGTTTGTACGTATCATGCATGGTTTTTGAATCTTTTTTCATGATCGCCATTAATGGTTTGGATTCTTTTTGCATGGATAACATTAATGGTAGAGTCTTCTTTTGACTTGTTTAAAGATATTCTCATTGTAGGGTTAATCTTGCTGTAACAAGAATTTTTTTTACAATATTCGTTTTTTATATTGTTACTTGGTTGTCTTAGTTTTCTTCAGATTATGTGTAAGTTGTTGTTAATCTCTTGGGTATCTTTTGATTGTAGTTTTCTGCTTTGGGTTTTGATTTCTTGCATGTTTCTCTCTGTCTTGAAACATGAGGGTGGGTGTTTATCGAAAGGTGTCTCTGTAGGGTTTTGAGGTTTTCTTTTCGGTCTTATGTTGGATTGGTATAGCGCTACACTTTATTTTGTTTGGTGTCTTTATTTTGCAGACTCTGTTGGCTGGTTTGAATTTTTTTCGGTGGAGTGCTTCGTTCTCCTTTTCTCTTGTCCCGGTTTTTGATTCGGTTGTGGCTTGGTCTAGGGTTTTTTCATGCCATGAAGTTTCTTTGTTGAAATTGTCAGGGTTTGGGGAATACCGCGACTGTCAGGGAGCTAAAGCAATTGCTGGCTGCTTATAAACCTGATATTTTTTTCCTGAGCGAAACAAAGATGAGTGCAAATGAGTTCAGTCGGGTTCAAAATAGATGCAGGATGCAGAGTGGTTTAGCCGTGAACTCGGAAGGATGTAGCGGCAGTCTTGCGTTAATGTAGGAGGAAGGAATAGATGTTACCATTCAAAGTTCCTCTAAGCATCACATTGATTCCCTGGTTCGGTTGAAAAATCGTAATAACATCCGTGTAACTGGATTTTACGGGCATGCGATTCCAAATTTAAGAAGCAATTCTTGGGAAATGTTGGAAAAGGTAGGTGGTTTGGTGAAGGAGGATTGGGTGGTTGGGGGGACTTTAATGCTATCCTAAATGAAGCTGAAAAGGATGGAGGCTGAAGGAAGGTGAAGGCACATATGGATGAATTTAAAGATGTCCTAGACAATTTAGCTCTTGTGGATGTTAAACATGTTAGAGGGTGGTTTACTTGGGTCAACAACAGAAGCGGGGGGAACATGATAAAAGAAAGGTTAGATAGGTTTGTTACCACAGTATCTATGATTGAGAAATATCCCTTTATGACCTTTAAGGTGGTGTGCCAAACACAGTCTGATCATGATGCGATCATATGGGACATGTGGGGCAGTAAGCCTAAGGAGTACCCTAGAGACCAAAGATTATGCTTCAGATTTGAAGAATGTTGGGCTACAAATAGTAAGGCAAAAAGTATTATTAGCAGTAAGTGGAACTGGGAAGCTACAAATTATGTTAACAAGTTAGAGAAGATTCGGGGAGTCCTGGGCCTGTGGCAGAGGGATAGATATGGGAAAATGAAGAATGATATGCGGAAGTTGGAAAATAAAATTGACTGGGCCATCGATTCTGAAAGAAGGGATGATAGTGTGATCATTTTAAGGGAGATGAGGAGTAGACTTAGCCAACTTTATGCCAGGGAAGAAAAATACTGGGCTCAAAGGTCAAGGTCTCAATGGTTAAGAGATGGGGATAGGAATACGAGATATTTTCATGCTAGAGCTATGGGTCGATTAAAGAAAAATACCATTGAGAAGCTTAAGAATGAGGATGGGATGTGGGTAACTGATAGTATGGATATTAGCAATGTGGCTAAAAATTACTTTTGGAGGCTCTTTTGGTCAAACGGTCAGAACGTTGAAAACCATTATATGGAGTACATTCAGGAATGTGTTACTACAGAGATAAATGAGTGGCTTAAGATGGACTACACGGAAAATGAAGTTCTCCAAGCTATTAAACAAATGAACCCTCACAAAGCTCCAGGGGTTGATGGTCTATCGGGAAGTTTTTTCAAAAATTATTGGGAGATTGTTGGAAATGAAACTGTTCAATTCTATCTGGACATTCTTAAGGGAAAAATGGCATCACTGATATTAATGAGATAATGATTATATTAATTCCAAAAATTCGTGATCCATGTGAAATTACTAACTATCGTCCCATTAATTTATGTAGATTTATTCACAAGATTGTTTCAAAGGTCTTGGCTAATCGGCTTAAAGTTGCACTCCCGAGATGTATCAGTCAGAATCAAAGCGCTTTCGTACTTGGAAGGATGATACATAATAATATCTTAATCGCACATGAACTCCTACATTACCTTCAGAGCTCCAAAAATGGTCCAAATAAAGGTATAGCAATCAAGATTGATATGAGTAAAGCATATGACCGAGTGGAGTGGGATTTTATCGAGAAGGTAATGAATAAAATGGGGTTTGCTGAGCAGTGGATAGAAAAAATTATGTGTTGCGTTCTGTCGGTAAGATATTTTGTTAAGTGTAATAATTTGTTATCGGACATTATTATTCCCGAGAGGGGTCTCTGTTAAGGGGATCCTTTATCCCCTTATCTGTTTCTTTTTTGTATGGAAGCCTTGTCAAGGATGATGATTTAGGCTCAGAATAAAAAATCATTACAAGGAATTAGGGCTAGTATTAAAAGACCTAGAGTTAACCACTTATTTTTTGCTGACGATGCTCTACTATTTGTTAAAAATAAGCAAAGTGATATTACCTGTCTTAGCCATATACTGAAGGTTTTTGCTAATGTTTCAGGACAAGAAATTAATTATGAAAAATCTATGGTTCTTTTTAGTCCTAATACTCCCAGGGAACAGAGACACAATTTCAGTGAAATTCTTGGCATGAAGGTGGTTGAGAAGCTGGATAACTATCTCGGCCTTCCACTTCCTATAGGAAAAAAGAAAAGAGTGGCTTTCCAGGAGATAATTAACAAGCTGTCATGTAGATTAAACAGCTGGACCAAAAGACTCCTTTCATTTGGCGGTAAGGAAGTCTTCATAAAAGTAGTTCTTCAGTCCATACCAACATATGCTTTGTCGATCTTTAAGGCTCCTAGAGGTGTGCTGGATGACATACAACCAAAGTTGAGCAGAGCATGGTGGACGGGCAAAGATAAAGGTAGATTTTGGACGATGCTTCCGTGGAAAACATTGTGTCACCTGAAAGGAATGGGTGGAATTGGCATAAGAGACATGAGACTGTTTAACTTGGCTCTACTGGGGAGGCAAGTCTAGAGGCTTATTAATAACAAAGACACACTATGCTATAAAGTGTTGTCGTCTAAGTATTTCCCCGATGGCAATATATTCAACTCCAAGAAGGTTGATAAAGCATCTTTTACGTAGACTAGCATTGCAGCTGTAGCAAATACCCTCAGAAATGGATTCGGGTGGCAGGTAGGAAATGGAAATAAGATAAATATAAGGGAAAATAACCGATGGATGGAATGATTAAACGGTGGAGCTCTTAATATGGATTTACTTGACCTGAATGATAGAAGAGTGTCAGACCTATGGAATAAGGATCAGAGAAGTTGGAATAGGGATAAAATCTTTAAGTTGTACGGGCAGGATTGGGGGGATAAAATTTGCAACCTCCCCATTGGGAGAATAGACCATGACGATAGAATAATATGGTTCCATAATCTGCATGGATGCTATACCTCAAAGTCTGCTTACTCTTGGCTGCTGTTAAAAAAGATGGGATATGGCCCACATAGGTTTTTTTTGAAAGCACTATGAAAGCTTGATACCTTACCGAAGATACGTGTATTTACTTGGCAGGTGGGACACGAAATTCTCCCAACTAACAGTAAAATAGCTTCCATTAGACAGGGCTTTGACAAGGGATGTCCGAGATGTGGAGCTGAGACAGAAACGGTGTTACATGCTTTAAAAGACTGCCCAACGTCGAGTGCAGTTCTCTCGATAGGGGGATGGTCCAGGAGCTTTATCACAAAGAAATATGACCATTGCATTGATTGGTTGGAAGACATGATGCGTGTCCTTGACAAGATGACTATGGCTGACTTAATGACAACATTATGGAACTACTGGAATAATAGAAATAATTACGTCTTTAGGGGAAAAGAAGAGGAGGCTCAAGTAATATGGGAAAGAGCAAGCAATCTGATTAAGGAATTTCAAATTTGTAACATGGTGAATGCTCCTTTAATTTCACACACTGGCCTGGAGAAACAGTGGGTTAAACCTCCAAAGGGCTTCATTAAAATAAATTTTAATGCTACAGTATGCGAAAATAGAATCGGGTATGGGACGATCATAAGAGATGAAGAGGGCTTTGTTTTAGGAGGCAATGGGGGGTTTAAAGAGTGAAGGTTGTCGGTGGAAGAGGCTGAATGTATGGCCTTCAGAGAAAGTATTAAAATGGCGTGTAAATTAAAAATAAATGGCCATGTTCTTTTTGAGACGGACCATGTTGGACTGGTCAACAGGCTAAGTAATATAGCCAATGACGTCACAAATATAGGTACCCGTATTAAGGATTGTATAGCAGATTTTAATTTCTTTCATTCAACCAAGTTAATTTGGATCGTTCGGTCTTACAATAATGTTGCCCATTTACTTGTAAAAAAGTGTATAGTGAAGGTAACAACTATTTTTTTGATATGGATTATCCGTCGAATATCCATGAAGCTGTAATTTATGTAATAATATGAGTTGACCCTCGTGGTCTTTTTTGTTCAAAAAAAAGAATATCCAATTTATTTTCTATGGTTCAAACAGGAGATTCTACTATCTCAATTATCATCATACATTCTCAATTCCACAATCAAGCAATTCATGCTATAGCAATCCAAAAACATATAATAACAATGTAGTTGTATTATTTACATACAACTTACCTCAGATTACAAAATATGGCAATTAGTCGGTCTAATCTACTTGCTTGGCCTTCCCCCGGTCTAGGTACGAATTTTAAATTTCTTAATCTATAATAGTAAAATTCACTCATTTTTGTCAGCACCGTAATCTAGACACTCGAAAATTCAACATTAGGCAAAATGACCATTTTGCCCCTAAATTTTGACAAAATTACCATTTTACCGTTACACTTGAAAATAGATTTTTATCAATTTTTTTCATATCATAAGCCTAGTCGAACCCTTTTTACTCTTATAGTAATCCAAAATTACCACTATTTCACACATTTATCACTTATTTTACAACTTATGCAAAATGGTCCTTAGTTAGGGTTTCTATGAAAACTTCTTCACAAAAGTTGTTTATTACACATCTAATACTCATATCCTTTCATAAAATATTAGAAAATTACATGAAAATTCTCATGGTAAAACCCTAAACTTTCAACCATTTTGCAAAATAGTCCTCTCGTTTGAAAGCTCATGCTTCAAGGGGTCCAAAAATGTAAAAGTCATTAAGAAAACTATCAAAATCACTTACTTGAGAAAGGGATAAGCTGCTCTAATGGCTGATATTTTGGTGGGAATAAAGAAAGAGTAAAGAGGATGAAGGTAAACTTTTATTTTATTCAATCTATTCACTTTAGTCACCAACATTTCTTTGACTTTTCTATTTCCTTGTCCCTATGGCCGGTCATGCTATTCTAAAGGGTCTAATTTTCCTTTAAAGACCTCCAATTAAGGTTCTCTAGCTATTTGACACCCTTAGCTATCAAAATATGACTTTTGCACTTTATGTGATTTAGTCCTTTTTCGTAATAAAGCTCATAAATGCTAAAATTTCATCACCAAATTTTTCATGCACTAATATAAATATGTTATAATCTTAAAATAATAATAAAATACTTTCTCTAACCTTAGATTAGTGGTCTCAAAACCACTGTTCTGACTAGGCCCAAAATCGGGCTGTTACACCTCTACTACCACTCACATTTCCAATATTACGGGATGGTCTTCCTCTCGCAATCGTGTTGCTTGGTCTTGCACTCTGAGATTTATCTTTTTCATCTAAATTAGGACAATCTTGATTGAAATGTTCTTGTGAACCACATCTAAAGCAGGCTTTGTCATTCATTCTACACTCTCCAAAATGTCATTTTCCACATCGTCCACATTCAGGTTTATTCAATCTAGCATTACCCACACTTGCCATTGACATAGCTGGAGTTTTTGAACTCATAAATTTCTTCCCACAATCTCTATTTGAGTACTCCATCGATGCATTTGATTGACTATAAACATCTTGTGATTTCTTGGATAAAGAGTGATAGGGTTTATTCATCAATCTCTTTCTTGAATCTTTAGCTTCAGAATAAACCTTTCTCTTTCCTTTGCCTAGTTCTTCAGCTTTACAAGCACGATCAACTAGTACCAAGAAATCTTTCAAATCTAGAATTTCGCTAGCAATCTGATATCTTCGCTCAATCCGTCTTCAATCTTTTGCACATAATAGCTTCTGTTGAAACACATTCTTGGGCATATTTACTAAGCCTCACGAATTCTCGTTCATATTCTGTCACGTTCATATTCTCGTTCATATTCTACCACAAATTCGAGGCCAAAAAAATTATTTTAATATTATTTTATGTGTTATAGCATGATTATATAAGTGTTTGAAATTTTTAGTCAGATTTCAGTGAATGCATGCTTAATTTTGAAAAAGGACTAAATCGCATAAAGTGCAAAATTTTGTTCTACTAGCTAAAGATGTCAAATAGCTATGGAATTTTAAATTAGAGGTCATTATTAAAAAAATAGACCACAAATTTGTTAGTGTATGAACATGGAGACAAAGAAATTGTAAGGACAAAGTTAGGTGAAATTTGGTGACTAATTTGACTAGAAATATAATAAAATAAGGAGAAGCTTTCATCTTTATCATTCTTTCTTTCTTCTCCATCGATTTTCTCCAAGAAAGAAGGCCATGGGAGCTTGAAATTTTCAGCAGCTTTAGACTCTTGCAAGTAAGTGATTTTGATGGTCTTTCTTGATGATTTTTGTACTTTTGGGGCCCTTGTAGCTTAAGCTAACTAATGGAGGCTATTTTGAAAAATGGTTGAGAGTCTAGGGTTTTTCCATGAGAGTACTCATGTTGGTTGCTAAATTTTTATTGAAGAAAATGAATCATGGTTATTAAATAAACAACTTTAGTGAAAGGGGTTTTCATGAAAACACCAAAAAGGGACCTTTTTGTAAAAGTTACAAAATAAGTAGTAAAGGTGTGAAATTATTGGATTTTTGAGTTGTAATAAGCTTAAAATAGATTCTTCTAGGCTTGGTTAATGAGGAAATTTGATGAAAATCGATTTACAAGCCTTGGGGCAAAATCATAATTTTGTGAAAGTCTAACGGCAAAACGGTCATTTTGCCAAAATATGAATTATGAAATGTCTTGAATAATGTGATGATTAAATTAGTGATTTTTATCATTACGGATTAAGAAATACTAAATCCAAAACTAGATTGGGAGAAGACCAAGCTAGTAGACTAATTCAATCTAGTCGCCCACTTTTTGTATACCGAGGTAAGTTACACGTAAATATCACAATTCTGTTGTTATTATGCATTAAATACTTGATATTACATGGAATGTTCGATTTTGTTATGAATATGCATGACGAGGTTTGATGTTATAAAACTCCCAGTTGAACAGTAGGAATAGATCGGATATCTATGCCGTGATACTAGGGTTAGGAGAGCTAGTGTAAGACCATGTCTGGGACATGGCATCGCCCTTGATATGTGAGCTAGTGTAAGACCATGTTTGGAACATGGCATCAGCATTCATATAAGAGCTTGTGTAAGACCATGTCTGGGACATGGCATCGACACTGATATATAAGAGCCAGTGTAAGACCATGTCTGGGACATGGCGTCGACATCTTACCCTTTTGTATGAGGCTTATCGGGTATCCATTTATTTTTTCAACTGGTTCCACGAGTAATTTAAAGATTATATCATGATTGAGAAAAGTTATGATTATGTTGCAAGTGGTACAGTACCTATACGAAACTCATAAGAATGAGCTCGGGTTATGTATATGAATGGTAAGGATGAAAATGAGTAAGTTATGTCTAGAGTCATTCGAGAATCTTGTACAAGTGTATGATATGTTATGAGTATGATGTTATTTGGTAAAGCGATGTTAATTATTTACTTGTAACTTACTAAGCTTGATGCTTACTTCCTCTCTTTTCCATTTTTCTTATAGTGCCACCAAGCTAGCTCAGGAATCAAAGGACGTCGGAGGCATTGATCACACTATCACCTAAAGTTTTTGGTATAGTTAGTCTAAATGTTTTAAGCGTGGCATGTATAGGGACTTAGTCTTTTTGCTTAGTCTCATGTTAGTTGAACCACAAGTGTTGGCTCATATGGATGTGATATTCATTTTGTATAGGCTATTGATGTTTACTAATATTGATTATTATAAAATGCATTTGATGAAAATTCTCATGGATGTGTTTGTTGCATGGTTTGTGTTAATAAGTAGAAGATGTTGTATGTGATAGGAAATAGCTTGGAAATGATGTATGGATGCCTCTGTATTGGATGATATGGTCATGTGTTTATATGGTATTGGTATTGTTTGATGTTTTTGTTGGTGGGTGTAAGTAAAGGTGACAAAAAGGCTTGGTAAATAGCTTTGCTTTTATCCATACGGGTAGACACACAAGTGTATGTCTAGACCATGTGCGACACACGGTCTGTCCCATGGGCATGTAGTCAGTCCGTGTATTCCTTGCACCTAAATTTAGTAAAACAAAATGCCCAATAGTAACCACACGGGCAGAGACACTGCCATGTGTCTCAACTGTGTGGAGGACACGGCCTAGCACATGGGCGTGTGCCCCTAAATGGTTGATAACTTCAAAAATAAAATGTCAAGGTTTTTGTACACGGGCTGAGACATGGGCGTGTCATGGACATGTGAGGGACACGGGCCATGGACATGTGTGTGTGCTAAGCCGTGTGAAAACCCTTGTAGGTTTGAATCGAAAAATAAATTCACACGTGCGAGGGACACGGGCATGTCCAGATATGTTCAGACCGTGTGAGCCACATGGGCCTTCAACATAGCAATTTTAAGAGGACAGACGGGCGTGTCGCCCTCCTACACGAGCATGTGCCCTTGTTTGCATTGAAATTATTCAAAGTTTTCAAAAATGTTTGGTTTATTCTTTAACTGCTTCCAAAACGTGTTTTAGGCCTCGTAGGTTCATATTAGGGTCGTTAAGACGAAGTTTGAAAGTTTTAAATTTGATCAAAATTTTATGACCCTAAATTGTTTGTATGCATGTGTTTAAGTCTAGTAACGCCTTGTACCCTATCCCAGTGTGGAATACGGGTAAGGGGTTTTACATTTAGTGGTATCAGAGCTGCGGTTTGGTTGAGACTCAGACTAATGTAGCAAGTGTACAAGTCTAGCAATACATGGCATAAATACATTGTTATAGTGCGACGACACTTGACGAATTTAAATTATTCTTTCATATAGTAAATGTATCCCGACGGAGTAGTGGCGGATGATGTAGAGAATAATGCACCGGCTCCCGCTGAAGGAACCGCGCTAGTCAAGAGTGGGACCCTAAAATTTAGTCAGGGCGAATGGATTAGAGAAGCCTACCTCCACATGATGAACGCATGGTATTCAGAGTTTGTTTGTGCAAACCCGAACACTCCACCTCCTCTTCCCCCTCTAATCCCCCAGTTTGCCCCCATAGCTCCCCAAGCCATAGAGATGATTAGAAGGGAGAAACCTCCAGTTGACAAAATTCGAAAACAAGGGGCCGATGAATTTAGAGCGAATATAGATGATGACCCAGAGAGGGCAGAGTTCTGGCTAGAAAATACCATTAGGGTATTTGATGAATTGTCTTGCACACCGAATGAGTGCATGAAGTGTGTTGTGTCACTCCTGCGAGGCTCGGCCTACAAATAGTGGATCACTCTTGTATCGGTTGTGCCAAGGGAAAGGATTACATGAGAGTTTTTCCAAGAGGAATTCTGAAAAAAGTATATTAGTCAGAGGTTTATAGATCAGAAGAGGAAGGAATTTCTTGAATTCAAGCAAGGTCGAATGATAGTAATAGAATATAAACGTGAGTTTGTGAAGCTCAGCAAATACGCTAGGGAGTGCGTATCTACTGAAGCTATCATGTGCAAGATATTTGAGGACGGATTGAATGAAGACATCTGATTATTAGTTGGCATCTTAGAGTTAAGGGAGTTTGTGATGCTAGTTGAGAGAGCTTGCAAGGCAGAAGAATTGGCTAAAGAGAAGATAAATGCTGATATTGAGTCTTGTGACTATAAGACAAGACAGATAGGGAAATCACTTCAGACCTCATCCATGAGGTTGAGAGAGTTTCCTACTCGATCAAATGCTTCAGTGGGATTCTCAAGTAGAAATAAGAATAAGCAATACATGGCTTCTAAAGCTCAAACCACTTCTATCGCACGTGTTGGTTGTGCTCGGCCAAATAGACCCTAGTGTTTGTAATGTGGTAGGCGTGTTGGTTGTTTCAAGTGTCGTGAAATGGATGACGAAGACAAAAAGCAAGATGTGAGAGCGAGTAATGCTCCTTCGAGGGGTAGATCACAGAAGAACCCGGGAAGTAGGGCTAGCAATAGAGGTGCCCATTGAGATTCCGCCGTGAGGTCCGAGTGCCGAGTGCTTGCAAGGACATATGCCATTCGCGCTCGTGAAAAGGCATTGTCATCGGATGTGATTACTGGTTCTTTTTCTCTTCATGATATTTTTGTTGTTGTTTTGATTGATTCGTGGTCTACCCATTCGTATGCTTGTGTGAAACTGGTGTCTAGCATGAATATGCTTGTCGAGTGTACTAAATTTGTGGTAAATGTGCCAAACCCATTAGGCAAGCATGTATTAGTTAACCAAGTATGTAGAACTTGTCCCTTGATAATTAGAGGTCATTGTTTTCCCGCTAACCTCATGTTATTACCATTTGATGAATTTCATGTTATCCTTGGTATGGATTGGTTGTCTACCTATGATGTTATAGTGAATTGTGGAAAAAAATTCATTGAACTAAAATGTGAAAATAGGGATATTCTTCGGGTTGAATCAGGTGAACCGGATAGCTTACTTGTAGTGATTTCTTCTATGACTGCTGAGAAATATATGAGAAAAAGGTATGAGTCTTATCTCGGATTTGTGTTGAATACCCAAGTGTCGGAAGTAAATAGAGTCAGTTCCAATGGTATGTGAGTTTTAGGATGTGTGTCTGAAAGAGTTGCTCGAACTTCCTCCAACTAAGGAAGTCGAGTTTGGTATTGAGTTGGTCGCTGGTACGGTGCCTATTTCGGTTGCCCCATATAGGATGACACCATTAGAGTTAAAAGAGTTGAAGGTTCAGTTACAATAATTAACAGATAAGGGTTTTTCGAGACTAAGCTATTCTCCGTAAGTGCTCTGGTACTTTTTGTGAAAAAGAAAGACGGGTCGATGAGGTTATGTATAGATTACAGACAGCTCAACAAGGTGACTATGAAGAACAAGTATCCTTTGCCAAGGATTGATGATTTGTTTGACCAATTGAAAGGAGCCATAGTGTTTTCTAAGATAGACTTAATGTCTGGTTATTACCGGCTAAGAGTTAAGGTGCAGGATGTATCGAAAACTGTGTTTTGAACGAGGTACGGGCACATGAGTTCCTTGTCATACCCTTTGGTTTAACAAATGCTCCCACCGTGTTTATGGATTTAATGAATTGTATTTTCTGCTTGTACTTGGATAAGTTCGTTGTTGTTTTTATCGATGATATATTAATTTATTCTCGTGGTGGGATTGAGGACGCAAAGCATTTGAGAACTATTTTGCAGACTTTAAGAGATAAGCAATTGTATGCCAAGTTTAGTAAAAGTGAGTTTTGGCTCCAAGAGGTTGGATTTTTAGGACACATCGTGTCAGCTGATAGAATTAGAGTTGACTCGAGTAAGATCTTAGCTATTGTTGAGTGAAAACTGCCAATGAATGTATCGGATGTTAGAAGCTTTTTAGGCTTAGCAAGTTACTACAGATGATTCGTTAAAGGATTCTCCATAACTATTACTCCGATGATGAGGTTGCTATAGAAAGATGTCAAGTTCCAATGGACAGAAAAATGCCAACAGAGTTTTGAGAAACTAAAGGCGTTATTGACTGAAGCTCCAATTTTTGTGCAACTAGAACTGGGAAAATAATTCATGGTGTATAGTGACACATCCTTGAATGGATTGGATGCATGCTCATGCAAGAAGGCGAGGTAATAGCGTATGCCTTGAGACAATTAAAGCTGTATGACAAAATTTATCCGACTCACGACTTAGAGTTAGCCGTTATAGTGTTCGCACTGACGATTTGGAGACACCATTTGTATGGTAAAAGATGCCGAGTATTCACCGTCCATAAAAGTCTAAAGTATTAGATGGCTCAAAAGGAACTGAATCTTTGCCAATGAAGATGGCTAGAGCTCATAAAAGACTACGAACTGGTAATCGACTATCACCCGAGGAAGGCAAACGTGGTTGTCGATGCTTTGACTAGGAAGTCATTATTTGCCTTGAGGGCTATGAACACTCAGTTGTTAGTAACCAACTATGGTTCGATTTTAGCTAAGTTGAGAGCGAAACCAATGTTTTGGCAAGAGATCTGTGAAGCTCAAAAGGTGATAAAGAATTGCAAGCTAAGATAACTCAGTGCGAGACGGGTATAGAATCAGATTTTCGAATTGGTTCAAATGGTTGTTTAATGTTTCGAGACAAAATTTGTGTACCCAAAGACGATGAGCTTATTCAGAAAATTTTGCATAAGGCACATAGCAGTTGTATGTCTATCCATCCGGGTAGTACTAAAATGTATAATGACTTGAAGAAAATGTATTGGTCGTCGGGAATGAAGAGAGACATTTCAAAGTTTGTCTCTAAGTGCCTATTTTGTCAGCAAGTGAAAGCCAAACACCAAGTACCTTCGGGTTTACTTTAGCCTGTGATGGTCCCTGAATAGAAATGAGACCGTATTACTATGGATTTCATGTCTGGGTTGCCTTGGACGCCAAGGAAGAAAGATGTCGTATGGGTTATGGTTGATAGGGTAACAAAGTCGACTCATTTTATACCGGTGTGTATGGATTATCCGCTTGAAAAATTGGCTGATTTGTATATTTTTGAAATTGTGAGACTTCACGGAGTGCCATTTTCAATTATTTTGGGTAGAGATCAGAGGTTTACCTCTCGGTATTGGAAAAAGTTACAAGAAGCTTTAGGGATAAAGTTGAGTTTTAGAAAGACTTTCCATCCTCAAACCGATGGTCAGTCAAAGAGAGTAATTCAGGTTCTTGAAGACATGTTGCGATGTTGTGTCCTTGAATTCCAAGGCAGTTGGGAAAAGTATTTACCGTTGGTAAAGTTTGCCTACAACAATAGCTATCAGTCGAGTTTGAGAAATGGCACCTTATGAGGCTTTATACGGGCATAAGTTTCGAACGCCTTTGTATTGGACCAAACTCAGAGAAAATCAAATTCACGGGGTTGACTTAGTCAAAGAGACCGAAGAGAAAGTAAAGGTAATTCGTGATTGTTTGAAGGTCGCTTTGGATAGATAGAAATCCTATGCGGATTTGAAATGAAAAGAAATTGAGTTTTAAGTCGATGATAAGGTGTTTTTAAAAGTAAACCCGTGGAAAAAAGTCCTCAGATTCGGCAAGAAAGGAAAATTAAGTCCACATTTTATTAGACCATATGAGGTGACTGAGAGAATTGGATTGGTAGCTTATCGACTAGCCTTGCCATCTAAGTTAGAAATGATCCACAATGTTTTCCATGTGTCGATGTTGCGCCAATACTGTTCTGACCCTTCGTACATTCGTTCACCTACAAAGGTTGAGATTCAATCAAACATGACTTATGGTGAAGAACCGGTTAAGATTTTGGCTTGGGAGGTTAAACAATTGAGGAACAAGAGTATAGCACTTGTAAAATTACTATGGCATAGACATGGGGTTCAAAAGGCCACATGGGAGCCCAAGGAGACTATGAGAGATCAATACCTAAACCTTATCACTGGTAAGATTTTTGGGGATGAAAATCCCTAAATGGGGAGAATTGTAACAGCCCAATTTTGGGCCTAGTCGAAACAGTGGTTTCAGATCCACAAATCCAAGGTCGGAAAAATTATTTTAATATTATTTTTATGTGTTATAGCATGTAACAACCCTGTTTAGACCTTAGACAGAATAGTGGTTTTGGGACCACAAATCTGAGGTCAAAAAATTATTTTATTATTTTTAATGTTTATAATATGTGGATTGATATGTGTGAAAGTTTCGTATGGAAATTTTATAGTTTTTGTGCTTAATTTGATAAAAGGATTAAATTGCGTACAATGCAAAAGTTGCATTCTATTTGTTTAAGTGCTTAATTGCCATGACTTATTAATTATAAAGTCCTTATGATGTTATAAAACCATTTAAAGAATGGATGGACCATTATGCCTATAGTTAGTACAATTTTAATGTTAATTCATTAAGGCTAAAATGGTAATTATATTATTAAGCCATTTATAATAAAACATAGTGAAAATAATGGCCATTTTTATCATCTTTTATGACCGAATAAAGAAAGGGAAAAAGCTTAAAATAGGGTTTTAATATTTGGTTCTTGTGTGGCCAAATTGAGATCAAGAAAGGAGGAATTCAGACCTAGATCGAGGCAAAAACAAAGTGCTCGATTGATCGACTAATATCGTTGTTTTTACGTCCGAGGTAAGTTCATGTATAATACATTTTGTTTGTATAATGGTTGTATGTGATGAAATAAATAGAAATGAGATTGATAAGTTGGAGTTTGTGAAATGTGAATCGAATTTGAAGCACTAAGTGTGCAAGAAATGAAATAGCTATGGTTATTAAATATGGCACTAGGTGTGCGAGAATATACAGCGATGGCTGAACAAATGGCACTATGTGTGCGATACTGATATAAGTTTGGTTTAATGAAATGGCACTAAGTGTGCGATAATATTATAGCTTCGGCTAATTAAATTGGCACTAAGTGTACGAGTTCATTGAATGTTCGAGTATGATCGAATGGAGTAGTGCATCAAGCATTGAAGTGATAAATGTGATAGGTAAGAACGTGATAATACAGGTATGTACGGAACCTATATGGTTGACGATATTGAGCATGAAGTAGAAGAAAGGTTATGTAAATGAAGAATCAGATGAATTGCATTAAGTGTTAGCTAATTGATATAATTATACTTTAGTTGATGAGTTAAATGTGTTATATCATGATCTTACTAAGCTTAAAAGCTTACTGTGTGAAATGTTCTTTATTTTACAGTGTTATAAAGATAGCTCAGATCTAGGAATCGTCAGTGAATCATTCACACTATCGGACATCTATTTTGGTAACATTTTGGGAGTTGCATATATAGTATATGGAATGTATAGGCTAGTGTCATTTTGGTATGTTTTGTGTTGTGGTTAGCCATGAGATTTGGCTTGTAAATATTGGATGGTATTTGAATGTTATGTAATATGTATGAAATGGTTGATTTGGTTGCCTATGAACAATACAAAAATGTTGTGGTTTTTGTGTGATTGAGATAGGTGGGAAATGTAGCTTAAACCAGGCCTAATTTCACCCCACACGGTTGAGCACACGGGCGTGTGTCTCGATCGTGTGTCTATTGTGATTAAGTTATTCAAGTCAATTTCGACTACGACTTGGACACACAGGTGTGTCTGGTGGCCGTGTGAGGCACACAAACTTGGTATATGGGCATGTGTGGTCATTTCGAAGGGTACTCGGGCTAGACACACGGGTTTATGGTCAACCGTGTGACCCAAGTTAGTTTCGACCATGGCCAAGGCACACGGGCATGTCTTGCGGCCATGTGGACAAGTCAGTATGTATGCCCTGTTTTGCCATGGCCTAGACACATGGGCGTGTCTAATGCTGTGTGAAGCACACGGCCTGTTCACACGGGCGTGTGACCTTTATAATTTTGAAAAATATTTAAGTTTCAAAAAAATTTGTATGAGCTCGGTTTAGTCACGACTCCTTTCTAATACATGTTTAAGGTCTTGTTGACCTATGTAAGGGACTTTTTAATGATGTGTGACGATGATGCCATGATGTGAGAAATGAATGTGAAATGTTTAAATTTGTTTGGTAACGTCTTTAACCCTAGTCCGACGACGAATATGGGTTAGGGGTGTTACATAGCATGATTATATGAGTGTTTGCAATTTTTGGTGAATTAGTTTTAGTGATTGCATGCTTAATTTCGAAAAATGACTAAATCACATAAACTGCAAAAATTTTGTTCCACTAGCTAAAGGTTTCAAATAGCTATGAAACATTAAATTAGAGGTCTTTATTGAGTAAATAGACCACAAATTTTTTAGTGGCTGAACATGGAGAGAAAGAAATTGTAAGGTTAAAGTTAGGTGAAATTTGGTGACTAATTTGACTAGAAATATAATAAAATAAGGAGAAGCTTTCATCTTTTTCATTCTCTCATTCTTCTCCACCAATTTTCTCCAAGAAAGAAGGCCATGGCAGCTTGAAATTTTCAGCAACTTTAGACTCTTGCAAGTAAGTGATTTTGATGGTCTTTCTTGATGATTTTTGTACTTTTGGGGCCCTTGTAGCTTAAACTAACTAATGGGGGGGACTATTTTGCAAAATGGTTGAGAGTCTAGGGTTTTTCCATGAGAGTGTTCATGTTGGTTGCTGAATTTTTATAAAAGAAAATGAATCATGGTTGTTAAATAAACAACTTTAGTGAAAGGGGTTTTCATAAAAATACCAAAAAAGGACCATTTTGTAAAAGTTACAAAATAAGTAGAAAAGGTGTGAAATAATTGAATTTGTGAGTTGCAATAATCTTAAAATAGATTTGTCTAGGCTTGGTTAATGAGGAAATTTGATGAAAATCGATTTACGAGCCTTGGGACAAAATCGTAATTTTTTGAAAGTCTAAGGGCAAAACGATCATTTTGCCAAAATATGAATTATGAAATGTCTTGATTAATGTGATGATTAAATTATTGAATTTTATCATTATAGATCAAGAAATACGAAATCCGAACCTAGATCGGGGGAAGACCAAGCTAGTAGACTAATTTAATCTAGTAGACCACTTTTTGAATACCAAGGTAAGTTGCACGTAAATATCACAATTCTATTGTTATTATGCATTAAGTACTTGATATTGCACAGAATTTTTGATTTTGTTACAAATATGCATGGCGAGATTTGATGTGTTAAAACTCTCGATTGAATTGTGGGAATAGATTGGATATCCATGCTGTGATACTAGGGTTATGAGAGCTAGTGTAAGACCATGTCCAGGACATGGCATCGCCCTCGATATGTGAGCCAGTGTAAGACCATGTTTGGAACATGGATCAGCATTCATATAAGAGCTAGTGTAAGACCATGTCTGGGACATGGCATCGACACCGATATATAAGAGCCAGTGTAAGACCATGTCTAGGACATGGTGTCGGCATCTTACCCTTTTGTATGAGGCTTATCGGGTATCCATTTATTTTTTCAACTGGTTCCACGGGTAATTTAAAGATTATATCATAATTGAGAAAAGTTATGATTATGTTGCAAGTGGTACAGTACCTATACGAAACTCATAAGAATGAGCTCGGGTTATGTATATGAATGGTAAGGATGAAAACAAGTAAGTTATGTCTAGAGTCGTTCGAGAATCTTGTACAAGTGTATGATATGTTATGAGTATGATGTTACTTGGTAAAGTGATGTTAATTATTTACTTGAAACTTACTAAGCTTGATGCTTACTTCCTCTCTTTTCCATTTTTCTTATAGTGCCACCAAGCTAGCTCAGGAATCAAAGGACGTCGGAGGCATTGATCACACTATCACCTAAAGTTTTTGGTATAGTTAGTCTAAATGTTTTGAGTGTAGATGTATAGGACTTGTTCTTTTTGTTTAGTGTCATGTTGGTTTAGCCACAAGTGTTGGCTCATATGGATGTGATATTCATTTTGTATAGGCTATTGATGTTGGCTAATATTGATTACTATTAAATGCATTTGATGAAAATTCTCATGGATGTTTTTGTTGCTTGGTTTGTGTTGATAAGTAGGAGATGTTGTATGTGATAGGAAATAGCTTGGAAATGATGCATGGATGCCTACGTATTGGCTGATATGGTCATGTGTTTATGTGGTATTGGTATTGTTTGATGTTTTTGTAGGTGGGTGTAAGTAAGGGTGACAAAAAGGCTTGGTAAATAGCATTGTTTTTGTCCACACGGTTAGAAACACGGGCATGTGTCTAAAACATGTGTGACACACGGTCTGCCCTATAGGCATGTAGTCAGGCCGTGTGTCGCCTGCACCTAAATTTAGGAAAACAGAATGCCTAGTAGTAACCATACGGGCGGAGACACAGCCATGTGTCTCAACCGTATGGAGGACACGGTCTAGCACATGGGCTTGTGCCTTGGCTGTGTGCCCCTAAGACACGGGTGTGTCATTGCTGTGTGAGGGACACAAGCGTGTGCCAAGCTGTGTGAAAACCCCTGTAGGTTCGAATCGAGAAATAAATTCGCACGAGCTAGGGACACGGGTGAGTCCCAATATGTTCAGGCCCTGTGAGCCACACGAGCCTTCAATATAGCCAAGTTAAGAAGACACATGGGTGTGTCGCCTTCCCACACAGGCATGTGCCCTTGTTTGCATTGAAATTATTCAAAGTTTTCAAAAGTGTTCGGTTTATTCCCTAATCGCTTCCAAAGCATTTTTTGGGCCTCGTAGGTTCATATTAGGGTCGTTAAGAGGAAGTCTAAAAGTTTTAAATTTGATAGAAATTATATGACCTGAAATTGTTTGTATGCATGTGTAAGTCTAGTAACGCCTCGTACCCTGTCCCGGCGTGTGGTACGGGTAAGGGGTGTTACACTATTACTATACGAAAACATAGTTTATAATGTCAAGATTCATGACATTATCACAGGTTATATATGGCATGTATAGCTAGACTTTAACACACGCTACGTTAGTCCTAGAATCGACTAAAGCTTAGCTCTGATACCAATAAATGTAACACCCCTCACCCATATTTAATGTCAAAATAGGGTTAGGGAGCATTACCAGACTTACAATACAATCACATTTATTTAGCATACAGTTTCTCAATTTAACCATTCATCAATCAATCTCAATCAGTTTATCCCTAAAATGAGCCTACGAGGCCCTAAACATGCTTTTGGAATGGTTTAGGACTAAACCAATAACTTATGAAACTTAGAAAATTTTTCCTCAAAATAGGGAACATACGCCGTGTGGCCAGACCGTGTGTCTCACACGGTCACCAGACATGCCCGTGTCACAAGCCGTGTGGACATTCGAAATGGGAGCACATGATCGTGTCCCAGCCCGTGTCCTACCCCGTGTCCAACAAGTGAGCTTACTGACTTGGGTCACACGGCCAACCACATGCTCGGTGTCTAGCCCGTGTACCCTTCAAAGTGGCCACACATTCCCATGTGCCAGGCCATGTGCTAGGCCGTGCCAAACCTGTAGGGTATACTGACTTTTGCCATATGGCCAAGTTACACACCCGTGTGTGAGGCCTTGTGGAGCATACTGACTTGATTTCAAATTCAACACCAGAGGACACATAACCATGTAACACGACCGTGTAACATGATCGTGTGTCACACACGGCTGAGAAACACGCCCGTGTCACTGCCCGTGTAGACAAAAATTAGCTATTTACTAAGCCAATTTGTCACCCAAATTCGCATGTACCTTGTAACACCCCAAACCCGGCCTAGGCGTTATGGCCGAATCTGGCGTGTCACATCAAAGTGTTTTTCAAAAATTGATCTTTTTGGTAAGAATCTGTTACTGAATCCAAATCCATTTATTATTATTTAACAAAAGTTCTCGTCAAAACATTTACCAATTTGTTTGCCTTTTGTATATCACTTCAATTTAAACCGTGGAAGCATTTTGAAAATTTTTTTGTTGAAAGCTCGTGATCTTTAAAAAATCGTGCTATTTTGAAAACTCGTGTTTTCCTACACTAGCAGTTTAGAATAAGAAATCAAAATCCAAATTAAAACTTAAAACCCACCAACGGCTTTATTACATAAATTAAAACCCAAAACGAAATTTAATTGCAAATAAAAGAAACAGAAGTAGTAGTGTGGCCATCTCTGAGTCCCTGGTAGCTCCAAACCAACTAAACTTAGGGATTACCTCAATAGTTAGAAATGGGGTGAGTTTACGAAAACTCATTGTGTAATCCCAATAACAAACAAACAATGAATAACACAGTATCAGTACAGTTTGGGCCAAAGCCCTATTCAGTATTAGTACAGTCTGGGCCAAAGCCCTATTCAGTAACAATACAGTACGATGTAATGCAATTATGCATCCCACCCAAATCTAACCAGCACACCACCCGTACCAACCAACACACCATGTGGGAATATAAATCGACCCATCCAGCCCGCACACCAATATCGCAGCAAAGCTGCCAGAAATAATTATGCAGCATAGCTACTAGAAACAGTAAATGTGGCAAAGCCACCAGTTTCAGTAATTGTGGCATAGCTACCAGTAACAGCGAATATGACACAGTTACCAGTATAGAACTTCCTCCATATCAAACCCCCTACGCCATGCAGTATGTCGTGCCATAAATATTATGTGTATGCAAAGTCATACTCAATGCAATCATATATGTAAATCCCAAGCACATCAGTCATACGGAACATAAGGGCAAAATTGTCATTTTATAATACAGGGGTATTACGGTCACTTTACCCTACAGGGGCTTTACGGTCATTTTACCCTACAGGGGCCTTACGATCTTTTTATCTATTAGGGGTATTTTAGTCATTTCACCCTACAAGGGTGTTTTGGTAAATCTATAAACCAAGGGTATTTCAGTGATTTTACAAACCAATGGTATTTCTATAATTTTTGAAAGTCAAGGGTATTTCTATAATTTTGTAAATCAGGGGTATTTCTGTAATTTTCCAAATCTAGGGTATTTCGGTAATTTTCCAAATCAGGGGTATTTTGGTAACTTTACAAATCGAGGGTAGTTCGGTAATTTCATAAATCGGGGGTATTTTGGTAATTTTACAAATCAAGGGTATTTCAGTAATTTTACAAACTACGGTATTCAGTAATTTTGTAAACCAAGGGTATTTCAGTAATTCTACCCTACAGTGGCATTTCAGTAATTCTACCCTACAAGGGCATTTCAGTAATTCTACCCTATAGATATGAGATTCACATAGTCCAATCCAATATTTACTACACAATCATACAATTTATCCACTTGGGCCCATGGGCCCAATGGGCCCACATGGCCCAAAGCAACCTAAGCCCACGAGAGCACTCATGATGGCCTCAACCATCACGTCAAAGCTCCCATACATGCGCTCTCACGCTCGTGTGGATGCCATCGCCGTGTGACAAGTATTTCGGCATTCTGACAATTGCCATTCTATAGCTAGAGTAGTGCAAAATATACACCTATTTATGATAACGCACCGAAGTCCATGATCACCAACCTTGGCACATCCTGCATTTAGTCTTGCCCTCCAACTCATCTGGTTCGCTCTATTTAAAGCTAGCTTCCCACCCATTCTCATGTTAGCTTACCGATGTGGGATTACTTTCAACCAATAGGAAAATTCCTCCTTCTTATGACCACTTCAACCACAGAGTTTCAGTCCAACTCCACCTCCTACACAGCTCAATTAGCAAAATAAATACTCCATTGCGCATCCCAAGACTTGAACCTTAGACCTCACAGTTACACAACACGCCACCTTGCCACTCCACCACAAGCTCTTTTTATGATAAAAACGTCTATAATTAACTTTAAGACATATGTGACAGCATCCAGATTCACTTAAGAGAAAACCAAAATGAATTGTAAGAGCCAAGACTTGAGCCCAAGCTCCCTTGCAACCTTAATGACACCACAACCACTAGACCACTGCTTCCTTGTGTCATTTATTTAACACAATAATTTAAAAGGCCATCATCCAAGCATCCAGGGTTTTATTCACTTAATACCAAAATTTTTGCTAAAGCCCAGGTTTGAACCCAAGATTTCTCCAACACTTCTTAAAGCCATTAACCACCAAAGCAGACATTTAATTGTGTCATTTCCTTGCACAATTAAATACTTATATACAACCTCCTTACGAACCCATCCTCAAGGCCCAATACTTCTAGGCCCAAATTCGGGGTGTTACATACCTACATAACTCCAATTTTACCATTTCAAGACTCAAATATGCAGCCAAACATCATCAACCAATATACAAATCATACTATGTAACACCCCAAACCCGGCCTAGTTGTTATGACCGGATCTGATGCGCCACATCGAAGCGTTCAAAACATTCCGTATTACTTAGTTGGAAAACTTAGTTGGTGTTGTAGAAGACACTTTTAAAAGTAGGTTAAAGTGAATGGAAGCTGTGCACCAGGTAGGAAACCAGGAAGAAGAGAAGGGGAGTCCATCGGACTGCTTAAGTACCAAGCTCCCTTCGGATCCAATCCTAGACATGCACACCGCCATTGCCACACTCCAACATCTCGTATAACTTTGAGAAAACCGTTTGATTATGACCATCTTAAGAAAATGATTAAGGTTGCAAACGTTTGCTTAAAAATATTTATTTTTCTTGGGAAAAACATTTACTTTACGGAAACTTTGCGCGTCATCGTGATCTTTAAAAAAAAAACAAGTAGATTTTATAAAAGCGAACCTAGTGCTAACAGTTTAATACTCCCCAAAATAAAATCAATTAAAAGAGCAACCTTATTACAACTTTAAGCATAATAAAATAATCCAAAATAAACGCTAAACTTATTTAAAGTCGGCAATCACTCTTCATGGCCACTCAATCCTTGACTCCAAGTCCACCAATTCTAGGGCTCACGCAAGGATGGAAGAGGAAGGGGGTGAGTTTGGGAAAACTCAGTATATCTGAAACCCATCCAAAGCCCAAATCAGCTCGAGCCCATTGGGCCTAAGCCCTATTCAGATAACGAGACACGAGAGGTCAAGCCCTTTTCGAATCTGATAACAAGGCCTTAGCCCTTTTTACATAACAAAGTGTGGCCCATAGGCCCGTTCAATAACATGAGTAACAACAAGTAATAATGAATGCAAGCCCATCTGGGAGACTACTTAACCCACCAACCGCTACACCGCCTGCACCAACCCTACACACCATGTGGGGAATATCTCAACCCACCCAAATTTTACACACACAGGTTAAAGAACGCACTCAAATTCAGTCGATTGAGGCAAAGCCTCCGAGACGTGGATGAACCACTTTCATACTTCCTCCATTAATACCCCAATCCCATGCAGCAGATATTAATAAAAGCATATCATGAAAAATACAACATTAATCAATCATGCGATTCACCATTTTAAAACCCTAGGGTATATCTGTAATTTTGCTCTTTAGGGATAATTTCGTGATCTACGCTACTACACAAGCTAATTCAGTAATTTTTATCAGTTTTATGCAATTTGATTCCACCATTTACCTAACAGGCTAATTTGCCCATCTCTTACCCATATTGGTCTGTAAGCCCATTGGGCCCAGTTTTGGCCCATCGAGCCCCTTTTTCCGAAATACGCCAAAATGTCATGTGAACGTGCTTACCACCTTGCGGTGCCAGATCTAACAATTACTCTATGCCTTGAGAGCATTCGCATACTCACATGACCATGAAATGCCGGAATTTCGGCATTTTGGCTTTTGCCGAATTGAACTAAGAAAGGGTGTTCGGTACACACCTGATTTGCGATATTCCTTGACGAGATCTCCTATGCGGTTTCCCCTATAATCAACCACTTATAGATTAGACCATGTTGTATTAAACCAAATCGAAACTACCTATTATCATCACTTACACATTCGGCCACCATCCACAATGGCCCTTGGGTACCTTACCTTTGTCGCCAAAATCGACAGCTAGCTCCGAATCCGATTGCTCCAGTGATTCACGCTTTCAATCCCACACTTAAGAAGGCACTAACCAATGAAAGAAAACAACCATTAAAAACCCTTAGAGCCACATGCCCAAATCGATAGCCTCCCTAATTTTAGGGACTTCGGCTTTTCTTAACTTTGCAAAATAAGAACAGATCTGAGATGATACGTACTTACCCCTTACTCCCACTTGATTTCCATGCAATCTAGTGTAGATTTATCTATCAAACGACAGTAGAACTCGATTCCCCAAAGTCTTGTAGCTTCGGCTATAAGCCCCCAAATCTATGGTTTTTTTCGGCTTTTGCGTGATAAAGAAGATGATAATGTGGGGCTACAACCTTGAAGTAGAATTGCGGTCAGGAATCTAGGATTAAGAAAAGATGATTGTAAATTAATAAAAGCAAAAGAATATAGGAGAACCTGGCTTTGAAGAAATCGGCACAAGCAGTGATCACAGGATTTCGGCTTTTATGGATTCGACAAAAGTGTTGATGAATAGTAGGTATGATGAATAGTTTGAAGAAGAAAAATAGAAGAAGAAGAGTAGGGAGGTGGTAGTTTTGGCTAGAGAGGAAAAGAGAGAAAAGAACAATCCTAAGGTGTAAAAGCGTAAGAAAAGCGGCACCAACAATACCCTAAGTCCCAAATACTAACCTCATAATCCCCTGTCGATTTTCCTCTTCTATTCCCACCATTCGCTAACTCCTAGCCTCATCCCAATCCTTAAATCTCTCCCATTATCACTCCTTAATCCAAGCATTTAAACCGATCCAACTCTCCTCTAGCGAATCCACGAACTCCAACACTTACCCTCCCGCACTTAAAAAATAAATGCATCTATTTGCCAACAAAGGGAATCGATCCCAAGTCCTCCCCCAACACTTACACGCCACCTTTATAGCTCCCTAGTGGCGTCACTTAGCCACTTTACCAAAGGCTCATTTGTGATGCAATTTACCCATCACTCCACTTAAGGCCACTTAGCCAGAACCCCTAACTCCTAAGTCTAAAATTCCAAAAATTCAACTGGGTTTTGGCCAACTCATGGACCTTCTATAAGCCCATTTACCTACTCAAAATACTAATTCCACATCCAAATACAAAATTTTAAAAATCTTTACAAAATATTGAAAATTGCGAATAAACCCGAAAATCAGGATGTTACATACTATATCTATTTCAACAATTTCAATGCCATTTACATATTCAAATACCTATCAGCTCAACTTGCTTTACTAGTCATAACTCACATATATATATCATGTACTATAAATCATCTAATTTATAATCCAAACCAATCCACAACAAACATATCTCAACCAACTAAATACCTCATACCACAATAAACACTTGGATATCATATTTCAACATCTACCATATCATATGGAAATATTTACGACAAACCACATAACATTTATAAGCTACTTCTAATAACCAAAATACATTTCCATCAAACATACCAAAATGACCAAAACCTATACATGCCATATACCATACATACACAACTCAAAAGTACCAAAATAGATGTCTGATAGTGTGATGAAGTCTCTGACGATCCCCGAATCGAAGCTAGCTTCGAAATACTATAAAACATAGAAAAATAAACAAAGTAAGCTATAGAGCTTAGTAAGTTCTTATTTAATTATGAAATAATCTCATCATTCATTAGCATTTCAAAATAGATAACATAAATAACATTTAAAGCATCAATCAATAAGTTAACATAAAGTTTAACCACATAGTAACTCATAAGTCCTCAACTTCTTTTAACTCAATACTTGAACAATTTTCCATGCATACTTGTACCAATACGTAGCTATCTCACCAATTCTCTTACTAAACCACTCTGGCTTATAAATGCTTATGGTACGAGTACATCGATTTTCTGATGCCATAGTCCAACTATGGTCTTACACATACATTTCCATGCCCTGCCGTGGTCTTACATTCATATGCCATAACCCGGTTATAGTCTTATTTTCTAATTGCCATAGCCTAGCTATGGTCTTATTTAACAACTCGTCTTATTTAACCGTACATTTAATTTAAGATCTCCAAATTAACTAATAGGATAAATACAATCTCAATTCCATCCATCAATTAGATAAATACACATTTAAATTCAATTATACGAACTTACCTCATGTACGGAAATGACAAAACGGACTGACTATTCAATTGTTTTGCTTTTTCTATGATCTAAGTTCGAATTCCTCTTTTCTTGAATTATAAGTAATCAAAATCAGCTTATTTATTCCTCTATTTATTCAATTTAGTCCAAAACACACTTTAAAACACATTTACACTTTTACCCCACATATTTCACATTTTTCACAAATTAGTCCTTATTTCACAAAATCACAAATTTATGCAAATTTCAAAATACCTATTCTTAGATAAATTACCATTACACCCTTAGCAGCCCATATTTTTCATTTATTTCACATTTTAACCACAAATTTTCAACATTTCTCAATTTAATCCCTATTTTGCATTTTCATTAAAAATCACTTAACAAAACTTGTATATCTAACACATACAAAACACATACATTACTCAATAGTATTCAAAGTCACATTCGGCCTTAGCACACAACTTCTCTACTTCATCTAACATGAACAACAACTATATTTCTCTTCTACTTCCTACCATGGCCGAATGCCTCATGAAGTTGCTAAGACCTACCTTTTTCAAATTCTCACACACACTCTATCATCTTCATACCTCATCAACACAACATCAAACACCAACCAAGAAGACAACATCCATGGCCGAGTATCATCTCCCTCACATAGCAAAGATTTAAACCATGGGCTAGGTAGAACTCAAGCTAACAACTAAAAATATACATGAATCTCATGGAGCAACATCAAACATACCTTAGCCTAGTTACATGCATGGCCGAACCTCTTCAACCTTTCTTCTTCCTTTCTCCTTAGAATTTTCGGCCAAAGATGTTAAAGGATGAACATTTTTTTTTCTTTTCTTTGTTTTCATCACCCTTCATCCCCTTATTTTATTACTAACACTTTTATTTTATTCTTTCCAACATGAGACATTAACACACCATGCTTAAAATATGCTATGACCCATAGCATGGCCAGCCACTAGCTCAAATTTTGGGCAATTTGACAAGCAAACCCATCATTTCTATAGCATGCATTAATATGCCACTTTACATTTGCCTAGCACATTTCTAAATTTTCTCACATAAGTCTATTTACTAAAATTCACCTACAATTAACAAAATTCAAATATGAAATTTTCACACATGCATATATACATATAATAAGCATCAAATATGACAGTTAATTATTTTTATGACTCGGTTTTGTGGTCCCGAAACCACTTCCCAACTAGGGTCACATTAGGGCTGTCACAACTCTCCCCCACTTAAGAAATTTTCGTCCCCGAAAATCTTACCTAAAAATAGGTTTGGGTATCGTTCTCTCATAGAGTTCTCGGTTTCCCAAGTAGCTTCTTTGATTCTGTGTTTGAGCCATAACACCTTTACTAACGGAACCTTTTTGTTTCACAACTCTTTCACTTCACGAGCTAGGATACGAATCGGTTCTTCTTCATAACTCAAGTCAGATTGAATTTCAACCTCTGATAGACTAATTATGTGTGAAGGATCAGATCTGTAACGTCGAAGCATTGAAACATGGAAAACATTGTGAATCCTTTCAAGTTCAGGGGGTAAAAGCAACCTATATGCAACTGGACCAACTCGTTTGGAGATTTCATACGGCCTAATGAATCTCGGACTCAGTTTGCCCTTACGGCCAAATCTGAGTATCTTTTTCCAAGGTGAAACCTTAAGAAACACTTTGCCTCCTACCTGATACTCAATATCTCTTCGTTTTAAATCCGCGTACGACTTCTGACGATCGGATGCCGCCTTCAGACTTTTACGAATTATTCTTACTTTCTGCTCAGCATCTTTAATCAAATCAACTCCGAAAATCTTACTTTAACAGAGCTCGGTCCAAAACAATGGTGTACGGCATTTACGACCGTACAAAGCCTCGTAAGGTACCATCTTAATACTTGATTGAAAACTATTATTGTAAGCGAATTCAATCAAAGGTAAATACCGTTCCCATGAACCACTAAACTCAAGGATGCAACATCTTAACATATCCTCGAGTATCTGAATTATCCGCTCGGATTGACCATCGGTTTGGGGATGAAAAGCGGTGCTAAAATGCAACTTGGTACCCAAAGCTTCTTGCAATTTCTTCCAAAATTGTGAGGTGAATCTCGAATCTCTATCCGACACAATAGAAATGGGTACCCCGTGTAATCTCACAATCTGAGAAACATACAACTCAGCTAGTTTATCCAATGAAAAATCCGTGCGTACGGGGATAAAGTGAGCCGACTTAGTCAGTCTATCAACAACAACCCAAATCGCATCTTTCTTACTTACCAACACTGGCAACCCAGATACAAAATCCATCGTGACTCGATCCCATTTCCATTCAGGTATTATGATCGGCCGAAGTAAACCCGTAGGCACTTGATGTTCCGCCTTCACTTGCTGACATATTAAGCACTTCGAAACAGAATCGGAAATGTCTCGTTTCATACCATGCCACCAAAACTGACGTCTCAGATCATTGTACATTTTCGTACTCCCCGGGTGAATTGACATTCGGCTACTATGAGCTTCGTTCAGAATCATCGAAATAAGTTTTGAATTTCTTGGAACACACAAACGACTTCTGAACCTCAAACAATCGTCGTCATCAATTTGAAACTCTGATTCCCTATCCGAAACACATTCAGCCCGTTTTGCAACCAATTCATCATCGACTTTCTGAGCTTCACGAATTTGATGAATCAACAATGGTCTAGCCTTTAATTCTACTACTAACACATTGTCGGATAGAATAGACAAGTGTACATTCATCGCTCGTAAAGTAAACAGTGATTTACGACTCAAAGCATCTGCAACCACATTAGCCTTTCCCGGGTGATAGTCAATGACAAGCTCATAATCTTTTAACAACTCAAGCCAACCTCTTTGTCGCAGATTTAAGTCCCTTTGAGTAATCAAATATTGGAGACTTTTGTGATCCGAATATACATGGCACTTCTCACCAAATAAGTAATGTCGCCATATTTTCAAAGCGAATACGATGGCAGCCAGTTCGAGATCATGGGTTGGATAATTTTTCTCATGTGGCTTCAGTTGCCTCGACGAATAAGCTACAACTCGACCTATAAGCTACAACTCGACCTTCTTGCATTAATACACAACCCAACCCAAGTAAGGATGCATCACTGTAAATGATGAACTCCTTGCCTGATTCGGGCTGCACTAGTCTTGGAGCTTCCGTCAAATGAGTTTTCAATTGATCGAAACTTTTTCGACACTTTTCTCGTCCATTCAAACTTAACATCTTTCAAGTAGTTTCGTCATTGGTGTGGCTATCATCGAGAAACCTTTTACAAACCGTCGGTAATGTAAGCAAGTCCCAAAAAGCTCGAACCTCATTAATATTTCTGGAGGCTTCCAGTTAAGTATGGCTGAAATTTTGCTTGGATCAACTCGAATACCGTCGCGGATACCACATGACCCAAGAAGCTCACCTCTCTTAACCGAACTCACACTTCTTGAACTTAGCATATAACCGCTTATCTCGTAAAATCGCAACACTAATCTCGTATTTTCGGCATGCTCGGTTTCATCTCTTGAGTAGACCAATATGTCATCAATAAACACAACTACAAACCGGTCCAGAGAATCTTGTCGAAGACCCGATTCATCGATCCATAAATACCGCAGGGCATTAGTGAGCCCAAAGCGGCACCACTAAGAACTTCGTAGTGACCGTATCTCGTTCGAAATTTGTTTTGGGTATATCCGAATCTCGACCATGAATCGATAATAACCCGATCTCAAATCTATCTTTGAAAACACCGAGGCTCCCTTTAGTTGATCAAAAATCGTCAATGCGAGGTATCGGTATTTATTCTTTATTGTAACCTTATTTAGGCGGCGATAGTCGATGCACAACCTCATGGTTCCGTCCTTCTTTTTCACAAACAATCTTGGTGCACCCCAAGGTGAGAAACTAGGTCGGCGAAACCTCTATCCGTCAACTCTTGCAACCTGAGCTTTCAACTCTTTTAACTCGGTTGGTGCCATACGATACGGAGCTATCGAAATCGGTGTAGTCCAGTGCACGAGCTCAATACCAAACTCTACCTCCGAGCAGTGGTAAACCCGGTAATTCTACGGAAAAACATTTGGGTATTCACAAACCACCCAAGCAGATTCGAGTTTCTTTTGAACTCTTTGTCATCAAGTACATACGCAAGGTATGCTTCACACCCTTTCTTACATATTTACGAGCCAACATCGATGATATTACGGTGGCAACCCATTCAAGTCGAGAGACTCAACTCGGATTATCTTGTTATTTACACACCTCAAATCAATGGTTTTCTTTTGCAATTTACAATTGCATCATGTACGGTCAACCAATCCATACCGAGGATAACATCAAATTCATCGAACGGCAAAAGCATCAAATTGGCCGGAAACCAGTAACCTCTGATTTCTAAGGGACATTTCTTACACACTTTGTCGACAAGCACATAACGACCCAAGAGATTTGACACCCGAATTACGAACTCAGTAGACTCAACAGGTAAAGTCTTACTGGTTGCTAAAGTTTTACATATATAAGAATGAGTAGAACCAGGGTCAATCAAAGCAATCACATTAGTATCAAAGAGAGTGAAAGTACCGGTAATAACATCAGGCGAAGAAGCATCCTCGCGTGCACGTATAGCATAAGCTCTAACAGGAGCACGAGCCTCAGATCTGGTTGTAGCATCTCTGGATCCTCTCTGACCGCCACTAGCATTGCCCGTGTTTCTAGATGGTCTACCCCGAACAGTAGTAGCACCTGGTTTCCCACTCCGATTTACATTTTGTTCAGACAGTCTCAGGCAATCCTTGATAAAATGGTCAGCTGATCCGCATTTATAACAGGAGCGGTCATGGAATCTACAACTCCCCCAATGCCATTTACCATAATACTGACACTCCGTTCTGTCTCGACAATCGTTTCCAACACTGGCGACCGAAGTGACTCGTGTACTCATAGGGGGTCGGTCACGATCTCATCTAGAAAAACCCGAAGTGTCTCTAGACCGGCCTAAGTCATCTCTAAATTTCTTCGATGACTGTTGGAAGGGCTTTCCCGAAGATCTCTTACGAAACTCCTTTGCTCCCATATCAGCTTTCCTTTTCTCCTTACTGAGCTCCTCGGCTTTGCAAGCTCGCTCGACAAGTACCACAAATTCTCGAATTTCTAAAATGCCAACATACTGACTTTATATCATCATTCATCCATCTTGAAACGTTTACACACGACTTACGAAGAAATGCATTCTCGTGCGTACCGGCTAAGCCTCACAAATTTTCGTTCATAGTCGGTAATCGACATGGAACCTTGTTTAAGCTCAAGAAATTCCTTCCGTTTTTGGTCAATGAATCTCTGACTGATATACTTCTTTCGGAACTCAGTTTGGAAAAACTCCTAAGTTACTTGCTCTCTGGGCACAACAGAAATCAACGTATTCCACCAATAGTAGGCAGAATCACATAGCAAGGAGATAGTACACTTTAAGCATTCATCGGGTGTGCAAGATAGTTCATCAAGTACCCGAATAGTGTTATCAACCAAAATTCAGCTTGCTCGGCGTCGTCATTGTCCGTAGCTTTAAATTCATAGCCTGTGTTTTCGGATTCATCAAGCGGGGCTTATTTGACCTTATTTGGTCAGTGACCGGAGGCATCGCAGGTGCGGGGGTTGTACTAGTCGGGAATGGGGGTTGTGGAACAGCCGTATTAGTTCGAATGTATTTGTTGAACCAATCATTCATCACGCTATAAAAAGCTTGTCTAGCTTCATCGTTCAGATTACTAGCAATAGGTTGAGAGTCCGTATTTGTCCCTTCTTGCGCGGAGCAAAGCGCTACACTCTCAAGATCATCACTACCGCTTCGGTTGGGATCGGGATCCATTACTATAAATAAACACATTTTCAATTGTCAGAAATCACCACACTATCAAATAATCACATAATGACATGTATAGCTAGACCAAAACGTATTACGGTAGTCCTAGAATTGACTAAACCGTAGCTCGATACCAATAAAATTATAACGCCCGTGCAGAGACCGTTTTGAGTCGAACACGAGGTGTTAACAGACTTATTTCATTGTAAAACACAGTTCATTTAAAATTTCCGACAAAGTGGCTAAGCTGCGTCCTTTGTCACCTTAAAATCATAACTCGAGTTCCAAAACTCGAAAACCAGTTCTGTAAATTTTTTATGAAACTAGACCCATAAGTCCATCTAAAAATGTTTTTCTAGAATTTTTGGTCTGGTCAATTAGTACAGTTTATTAGTTAAATTCTCCCCTGTTTCAGGGTTCGACTGCTCTGAACTTCATGCATTACGACTTATATATCTCCCTGTACAGGGCTTCAATACTTATGCTGTTTGTTTCTAAGGAAACTAGACTCAAAAAGGAATCTATAAATATATGGTATGACTTCTAATTATCTCTGGTTAATTTATAGTGAATTTCCAAAGTCAGATCAGGGGATCCAGAAATTGCTCTGGCCCTGTTCCATGAAAACTTAAATATCTCTTAAAATACTACTCATATGATCATTTCGTTTCTTCCATATGAAAGTAGGTTCATCAAGGTTCGATTACATAATTTATTAACTATTTAATTCCATTCCTACTATTTTTAGTGATTTTCAAATTTACATCACTCTGCTTTGTCAAGCATCGCCTTTAAGGTAGACTTTACCTATTTCATAGTTTCCATGATTCAACTAGCTCTTTAGCATATATAGCACAAAATATGATCATGATTAACCATTCCAATGGCCAATCATTGCCAAGCATATCCACACCTCTCAATAACCATATACATACAAAATGATTATAACACTATGCTCAAAATATATAAGCCATTTTCGCATGGCTATCCAAATATATACAACACCAAAGTACTTGACTAATAACACGAGGCGGTCCTATACATGCCATTAGCGAGTTCAACTAAAAGAGTATCACAAGGGCTTTGATAGTGTGGATGACTTGACTTGGACACTCCCGAGTCGATGGTGACGAACCAAAATCTATAAAACAAAGAATCAAAAAGCGGAATAAGCATTTAATGCTTAGTAAGTTTTGAGTAAGGAAATCATGCACAACTAAAATATAGCATTCATATGACTAAACGAATAATTTCATATACACATATTCTCACAATCATACCTACTTCACATTTCCAACCCTTATATTCATACATAAGGAATCAACTTGACTAAAAGCCGGAAGCTTGTTAATCGATTGAGTGAACACTATTTAGAAGGAATCAATTATTCCAATGCATATACAAAACTTACCTCATCGTTGGGATTTTACGAGCATATTAATTGAAATTATTACAGCAAGATCGCTCATTCCCAAACCCAAGTATCTTCGGGATTTAGCCGGATATAACCACTCGCACAAGGCCTTGGTCTTAGCCGGATATGGTCACTAGCATAAATGCCTTGGGACTTGGCGGATATAGTCGCTAGCACAAATGCCTTGGTCTTAGCAGGATATAGCAACTTCGCACAAATGCCTTTGGATCTTAGTGCGGATATAGTCACTAGCATAAAAGCCTTGGGACTTAGCACGGATATCATTCGAATAACCATGCACATATATCAATAAATCATGACACATCCATATTTCATTTTCATTACCAAAGCTCAAACACAAGACACTTATCACACTTACTAATTTGGCTCAATAGCCACATACAAAAACACGATTTTGATTGGCTTTATAACATGATCTCTATACACATTCGGCTACCGTCATAGGTATAAACTAATCACCTCAATATATAATTCAAGTAGAATCATTATATCACCGGTTATTTGTCATACTTATATGTCATGACCTAATCGAATCATAATCTAAGTTCCATTACTCGAAAACTTACCTCGAATGTTGTCAAACGATTTCAACGTCTATTCGATCACCTTTTCCTTTCCTTTGTCGGATTTAGTTCCCCTTTGCTCTTGAGCTTAATTTAACAAATAAATTGATTTAATCATTTTGAACATCAAGGAGAAATTCAAGGTACTTAGCCCATGTATATTAGGCATTAGAGTCATATATGTGACATCCCAAAATTGACCATAGTCGGGAAGTGGTTTCGGGACCGCTAAACCGAGTCACTGACATGTTCGAACGTAATATTTATTGTCTAGAATATGTGAAAATGCATGTGTGAATTTTGAATTCTTTGATTTAGTTAATTTGATTGTGAATTGAAAGAAAAAGGACTCATGTGAAAGGATTTAAATATATGTGGCTAATTTTAAGAGATTAATAAAAGGATGAAGTAAAATAAATGGACTTGCATGTCAAATAGCCCATTCCTAAGGTTAGTGGCGGCCATGTCAAGAGTGATGGGCAAGGAAAACATGTTTCAAACATGTTTAGTTAATGGATTATGCTTGAAAGAATAAAGAAATGAAATTCAAAAAAAAAAGGGATATGATGAAAACAAAGAGAAAAAAAAGTGTCCATCCTCTCATCTTTTTCTTGCTTGGCGAATATACTAAGAAGAAAGGGGAAAAGCTTGAGAAAATCAGCCATGGGAGCTTACTAGACTAAGGTGTTTTGATACAAGAAGGTATGTTTTATGCCACTCTTGAAAATGCATGCATGATTTGGAGGATTGGTTCAAAATTTTCCTTGAATCTTGAATCGAAACTAGGTTGTTAGTTGAGTTAAATTTGACCATGAATGTTGTCTTCCTTGGTGAGTGTTTTGATGTTGTTGTGATGAAAGCATGGAGATGAGTGAGTTGAATGTTTAACAAAAGGAAATTTTGTGCCATTGAGTTCTTGTTGTTATGTGTGTGTGTGCATGAGTATTCGGCCATGCTATAGAATTTATGTTGCAAAATGATTAATGCTTAATGAGATGTATAATAGTACTTGTGAATGAGCTTGAGGGTATTTAAACAATTAGACATAAAAGGGTGGTAATGAGGTTGAAAATTGTTGGATGGTTAATTGGGTAATGAATGAAGCATTCGCCATATGGGGTATAAATGGGCATAGGTGTTAAATACCTTGTATTGGAAATTTTGATAAATAAGTAGCAATAAATTAAGATGAGATTGAGTAAATTTTCAGCTTAGTTGTGTTAAGTATTTGGCAATAACCATAATAATGCATGTGAATGCCGTATGTTTGTGTTTGATGGAGAGGTAAATTGTTTGATTTAGCTCAAGAGCAAAGGGAACTAAATTGGACAAAGGAAAGGAGAAAGCAAGCGAGTAGCCGATTTGGAACCGTTCTACCCCAAACAAGGTAAGTCATTAAGCACGTATTTGATATTGCTTAAATGATTGTAAAATTTATGCAATTGTGTTTAATGGGATGATATATATATTTACAAATGAAAATGTATGTGTATGGAATGAAGACATTTGTTGAATGTAAAAGAAATAGTGAAATGTGTAGAAAGTTGCTTTCGGCACTAAGTGTGCGGGCAATCTGAGTGTACGGTGGCGAGATTGGCACTAAGTGTGCATGCTGGAAATATATGGCACTAAGTGTGCATGCTGGAAAAATATGGCACTGAGTGTGCATGCTGGAAATATATGGCACTAAGTGTGCGAGCTCGAAGGGTATGGCTTGTGTGTGCGGGCTTAAATCGCATGGCACTAAGTGTGCGAAATCGAGTATTAAGCACTTGTGTATGCGTACTCTATAAATATATATCTCCGATTTAACAATTATATGGAGGTGTGTCTCCATCGAGTTGAGTATGGACAGCGGATCGGGTAAGTACCTTGAGCTCATGACGAATAGGCAATACGTTCTTGCTCGGGGTTGGCGTGGTAAGCTTTAAATCTATGTGATGATTGCAATTGTATGATTGTGGTGTGAATGAGTTGGTGTGTAAAATGCCTCAATTATCTTATTGTATAGAATATGAAATGTGGATGTATGACTTGGAATGAGATTGAACCGAAAGGTCCGAGGAATTATGGTATAGTTCAATATGGATGAAGTACCTAGCCTCGTTCTTTGTTTCATGTTGTGAAAATTTTACTAATGGATGGTTGATGAATGCTTATGACTTCTTGAGTTATAAACTCACTCGGTGTTTTCTTGTCACCCATTTTAGGTCTCTTGGACTAGTATTGTTGCGTGCTCGGAACCGTCGTTGAAGTCATCACACGGCTGGAAACCTTTTGGTATTGTCTTCGTAGTTGAACTAGGAGAACATTTGGCATGTATAGGCTATTATGTTTTGTTGAATTGTGGGTTGTAAACTTTAAGCCATGTGAAAATGGCCTATGTGGTGCGTCGAGTGGGATGCTAGAACCTATAGCCACGAGTCTTAGAAACTTTTATTTTGATAAGGTGGCCATAATTTGTGTCATGTATGATGGATGATTAGTAAGGCCAAGGAAAGATTCATGAAATTGGCATAGTCTACTGCAGTAACTGTTGCGGACAGCAGCAGTGAGATGAGATTGAAAAATCACTAAAAATAGTAGAAGTAGAATTAAATAGTGAATAAATTATGAAGTTGAACCTTGATGAATCTACTTTTATATGGATGAAACGAAACGACCATATGAGTAGTATACTGAGAGATATTAAAGTTCTCGTGAGACAGGGCCAGAACAGTTTCTGGGTCCCCTGTCACGATTTTGAAAATTTACTATAAATTATCCAGAAAGAATTAGAAGTCATGCCTTATATTTGCAGATTCCATTTTGAGTGTAGTTTCATCAGAAAGAAACGGCACCAGTATTAAAGCCCTGTACAGAGAGATATTCAAGTTGTAACGCGCGAAGGTCAATGTAGTCGACTCCTGTAACATGGGTGACTTTAACTAATAAACTGTACCAATTGGGCCGACCAAAAATTCTAGAAATAAATCCATGGATATATATATGAGTCTAAATTCAGGGAAAATTTACGGAATCAGTTTCCGAGTTTTGAAACTCAAGATATGATTTTTAAGGCGACAGTGACGCAGTTAGCTAGCTTTGCCTGGAACAACAATCGAGATATTACAAAGAGAGAAATAAGGAAGTAAGGCGGTAACACCACGTTTTCAAATCCGGTGGCGGTCACGGGTTTGGGGTGTTACATTTTATTGGTATCGAGCTATGGTTTAGTCGGTTCTAGGACTACCATAGGCGTGTGAGTCTAGCTATACATGCCAAATTGTTAGTGCTTAATAATGTGATGACTTGACGGTTGAAATTTTTGTTTTGATTAGGAATTGAGCCGGGATAGAGACCCTTGGCGGATGGCGTTGAAAGTGTAGCGGCTGCTCCGCGCAAGGGACACCGCCTGTTGAGCCTCGATCATCCGTGAATAATCAAAATGAAGGCGAAACAAGCCTTCTTCACCATGATGAATGAGTGGGTCGCACAATATGCCCGAACCAACCGTATTGTCCAACCATTCCGAATTTAAATACTCCGCCCCAAGAGTCCGCAATGCCTCCGATTCTTGATCTGTGAGGCTAAGCAAACCACCTGTAGACTTGATTAGGAAGCGGGGCGAGGAGTTCAAGGCCATAGTCATGATGATCTTTGAAAGAGCCGAATTACGCTCGATAACACCATTCGGTGTTAGATGAACTATCATGCACACCGATGAATGTCTTAAGTGTGCTATATCCTTGTTGCGAGACTCGACTTACTATTGGTGGAGGACTTTAATTTCCATAGTCCCAAATGAGCGAGTTACTTGGGATTTCTTTCAATCCAATTTCAAAAGAAATACATTAGTCAGCGGTTCATCGATCGAAGCGTAAGGAATTCTTGGAACTCAAGCAAGGCGGATGTACGTATCTGAATCTGAACATGAGTTCGTAAGACTTAGTCGGTATGCGGAGTGTGTGGCTGATGAGGTTGCTATGTGCAAAAGATTTGAAGAAGGATTGAATGAAGAGTTAAAGTTCCTAGTGGGAATTTTGGAGATAAAGGAGTTCGTGACACTAGTCGAGCGAGCACGCAAAGCGGAAGAACTTGGGAAGGAGAAGAAGAAGGCTGAATTTGAAGCAAGAGATTACCGTAAAAGATCAACGAGTAAAGCTCCGTTATCGGCTGTAAAGAGGTTCGGGGAGGACACCGATGAAGTCGAGGGCATTGCGGGAATTTCCATTAGAGCCCGGCCGTCGACGGAGTCCCGAGCTACTTCGGTAGCTAGTGTGGGCAATAATCGTCAAGAGAGACTTGAATGCCCCAATGTGGGAGGCGACACCTAGGTGAATGTTGGGGTAAGTCTCATTAATAGGGCTTGTTATGGATGCGGTTGAAGGACCACTTCATTAGAGATTGCACGAGCTAGGCGAGAAGAATAAGATGCAAGGTGCAAGACCTAGTGGAACAATGGCTAGAGGTAGGCCCCGAGAATTTCGGAGGTAGGGGTGGCAATCGAGAGGAACCTCGTCACGGCTGTTCGATCCGAGGCCAGCGCTCTGCTAGAGCATATGCCATCCGCGCACGAGAGGAGGCATCCTCCCCGACGTTATCACCGGTACTTTCACTCTTTTCGATACTAATGTGATTGCTTTGATTGACCTGGTTCTACTCATTCTTATATATGTGAAACCTTAGCATCCGATAAGACTTTGCCTATTGAGTCTCTTGAGTTTGTAATTGGTGTCAAACCCCTTGGGTTATTACGTGCTTGTCAACAAAGTGTGTAAGAAAAGTCCCTAGTATTTCGAGGTTCTTGTTTTCGCGGACTTGATGCTTTTGCCGTTCGGCGAATTCGACGTTATTCTTGGTTTGGATTGGTTGACCATGCACGATACGGTTGTAAATTGCAAAAGCAAGACTATCGATCGAGGTGCGTGAATAACGAGATAATTCGGGTTGAGTCTACGGACTTAAAGGGTTGCCGGTATAATATCGCAATGTTGGCCCGAAATATGTAAGAAAAGGTGCGAAGCGTACCTTGCGTATGTGCTCGATGACAAGGAGTCGAAAAGAAACCCGAATCTGTGCGGTGGTTTGTGAATACCGGATGTTTTCCACGAAGAATTGTCGGGTTTGCCACTGTTCGGAAATAGAGTTTGGCATCGAATTGGTACTGGTACCACTCCAATTTCGATAGCTCCGTATCGTATGGCACCAACGGAATTAAAGGAGTTAAGCTCGGTTGCAAGAATTGGTGGATAGAGGTTTTGCTCGCCGAGTTTTTCGCCTTAGGGTGCGCCGGTGTTGTTTGTGAAAAGAAGGATGGAACCATGAGGTGTGCATCGACTATCGTCGACTTAATAAGCGGCGATAAAGAACAAATATCCGTTACAGCGTATCGATGATTTGTTCGATCAAGCGAAGAACCTCGGTGTTTTGAAAATAGATCGAGATCGGGCTATTATTAGTTGCGAATTCGAGATTCGGACATACCCAAGAGCGCCTTGAGCGAGATATGGTCACTACGAGTTCCTAGTGATGCCGTTTGGGCTTACTAATGCCCTGCGGTATTTATGGATTTGATGAATCGGATCTTGGACCATATCTGGATCGGTTCGTAGTTGTCTTCATTGATGACATTTTGGTCTATTCGCAAAATGAGACCGAACACATTTGAACACTGATGATAGTGTTGCGAATTTTACGGGATAAGCGGTTATATGCTAAGTTCAGCAAGTGTGAGTTACGGTTGAGGGAGGTTAGCTTCTTGGGTCATGTGATATCTGCATCGGGTATTCGAGTCGACCCGAATAAAATTTCAGCCATACTTAATTGGAAGCCTCAGAAATATTCTCGAGGTTCGAGCTTTTTGGGGCTTCTTGGTTATTACCGACGATTTGTAAAGGTTTCTCAACGATAGCCACGCCAATGACGAAGCTACTTCAAAAGGATGTTAAGTTGAATGGACGGAGAAATGTCGAAGAGTTTCGATCAAGCTGAAAACTTATTTGGTGAAGCCCCAATCCTAGTGCAACCCGAATCGGGCAAAGAGTTTGTCATTTATAGTGACGCATCCCTACTTGGGTTGGGTTGCGTATTGATGCAAGAGAAAGGCGAGTTGTGGCCTATCGTCGAGACAATTAAAGCCACATGAGAAAAATTATCCGACCCATGATCTCGAATTGGCTGCCATCGTATTCGCCTTAAAGATATGGCGACATTACTTATTTGGTGAGAAGTGCCGTGTGTATTCGGATCACAAAAGTCTCAAATATTTGATGACCCAAAGAGACTTAAATCTGCGACAAAGGCGATGGCTCGAGTTGTTAAAAGATTATGAGCTCGTCATTGATTATCACCGGGAAAGGCTAATGTGGTTGCGGATGCCTTAAGCGGAAATCCTTTGTTTGCTTCTGACGATGAATGTACACTTGTCTATCCTACCCGACAATGTGTTAGTAGTCGAATTAAAGGCCAAACCATTGTTGGCTCATCAAATTCGGGAAGCTCGAAAGTTGATGAGGAGTTGCTTGCAAAAGCGGGTGAGTGTGTTACGAACAAGGAATCGGAGTTTCAAATTGATGATGACGATTGTTTGAGGTTGAAGTCGTCTGTGTTCCAAAGAATTGAACTTATTTCGATAATTCGAGCGAAGCCCATTGTAGCCGAATGGCAATCCACCGGGAGTACGAAGATGTACAACGATTTGAAAGCGTCGGTTTTGGTGGCATGGTATGAAGCGAGACATCTCGATTTTGTTTGAGATGTTTAATATGTCAACAAGTGAAAGCGGAACATCAAGTGCCTTGAGGATTACTTGACCGATCACGATACCCGAGTGGAAATAGGATCGAGTCACAATGGACTTTGTATCCGGACGCCATTGTCGACAAGTAAGAAGGATGCGATTTGGGTCGTTGTAGATAGATTGACTAAGTCGGCTCACTTTGTCCCCGACGTCACGGATTTTTCAATGGACAAACTAGCGAATTGTGCGTTTCTCAGTTGTGAGACTACACGGGTGCCTATTTCCATCGTGTCGGATAGAGATCCGAGATTTACCTCGCGATTTTGGAAGAAGTTGCAAGAAGCTTTGGGTACCAAGTTACATTTCAGCACCGCCTTTCACCCCCAAACCGATGGTCAATCCGAGCGGATAATTCAAATACTCGAGGATATGTTGAGATGTTGCATCCTTGAGTTTAGTGGTTCATGGGAGCGGTATTTGCCTTTGATTGAATTAAACACAACAATAGCTTTCAATCAAGTATTAAGATGGCGCCTTACGAGGCTTTATACGATCGTAAATGTCGTACCCCATTATTCGGGTGAACTTAGTGAAGGTAAATTCTTGAGGTTGATTTGGTTAAGGATGCGAGCAAAAGTTCGAGTAATTCGTGAAAGTTTGAAAGCGCCGGATCGCCAAAAGTCGTATCGGATTTGAAAAGAAAAGATATTGAATATCGGGTTGGAGACAAGGTCTTTCTCAAAGTTTCACCTTGGAAGAAGGTGCTTAGATTTGGTTGTAAGGGCAAATTGAGTCCGAGGTTCATCGGGCCATATGAAGTATCTGAGCGAGTTGGGCGATCGCATATCGATTAATTTTGCCCCGAGCTCGAAAAGATTCTAGCGTTTTCATGTCTCGATGCTTGACGATATAGGTCGATCCATCATGCGTAATCGCTCCATCGAGATTGGGATTCAGCCTAATTTGAGCTATGAAGAGGAACCGGTTCGCATTATGAGGCGTGAAGTAAAGAGTTGCGCAATAGGAAAATCCCGTTAGTGAAGGTGTTGTGGTATAAACACGGAATGGAAGAAGCCACTTGGGAACTTGAGGACTCTATGAAAAGCGATACCGAGCCTATTTACGGTAAGATTTTGAGGGACGAAAATTTATTAAGTGGGGAGAGTTGTGACATCCCAAAATTGACCATAGTCGGAAGTGGTTTGGGACCGCTAAACCGAGTCACCGACATGTTCGAACGTAATATTTATTGTCTAGAATATGTGAAAATGCATGTGTGAATTTTGAATTCTTTGATTTAGTTAATTTGATTGTGAATTGAAAGAAAAGGACTCATGTGAAAGGATTTAAATATATGTGGCTAATTTTAAGAGATTAATAAAAGGATGAAGTAAAATAAATGGACTTGCATGTCAAATAGCCCATTCCTAAGGTTAGTGGCCGGCCATGTCAAGAGTGATGGGCAAGGAAAACATGTTTCAAACATGTTTAGTTAATGGATTATGCTTGAAAGAATAAAGAAATGAAATTGAAAAAAAAGGGATATGATGAAAACAAAGAGAAAAAAAAGTGTCCATCCTCTCATCTTTTTCTTGCTTGGCGAATATACTAAGAAGAAAGGGGAAAAAGCTTGAGAAAATCAGCCATGGGAGCTTACTAGACTAAGGTGTTTTGATACAAGAAGGTATGTTTTATGCCACTCTTGAAAATGCATGCATGATTTGGAGGATTGGTTCAAAATTTTCCTTGAATCTTGAATCGAAACTAGGTTGTTAGGTGAGTTAAATTTGACCATGAATGTTGTCTTCCTTGGTGAGTGTTTTGATGTTGTTGTGATGAAAGCATGGAGATGAGTGAGTTGAATGTTTAACAAAAGGAAATTTTGTGCCATTGAGTTCTTGTTGTTATGTGTGTGTGTGCATGAGTATTCGGCCATGCTATAGAATTTATGTTGCAAAATGATTAATGCTTAATGAGATGTATAATAGTACTTGTGAATGAGCTTGAGGGTATTTAAACAATTAGACATAAAAGGGTGGTAATGAGGTTGAAAATTGTTGGATGGTTAATTGGGTAATGAATGAAGCATTCGGCCATATGGGGTATAAATGGGCATAGGTGTTAAATACCTTGTATTGGAAATTTTGATAAATAAGTAGCAATAAATTAAGATGAGATTGAGTAAATTTTCAGCTTAGTTGTGTTAAGTATTCGGCAATAACCATAATAATGCATGTGAATGCCGTATGTTTGTGTTTGATGGAGAGGTAAATTGTTTGATTTATCTCAAGAGCAAAGGGGAACTAAATTGGACAAAGAAAAGGAGAAAGCAAACGAGTAGCCGATTTGGAACCGTTCTACCCCAAACAAGGTAAGTCATTAAGCACGTATTTGATATTGCTTAAATGATTGTAAAATTTATGCAATTGTGTTTAATGGGATGATATATATATTTACAAATGAAAATGTATGTGTATGGAATGATGACATTTGTTGAATGTAAAAGAAATAGTGAAATGTGTAGAAAGTTGCTTTCGGCACTAAGTGTCTTGAACAATCTGAGTGTCGGTGTGAGATTGGCACTAAGTGTGCATGCTGGAAATATATGGCACTAAGTGTGCATGCTGGAAATATATGGCACTAAGTGTGCATGCTGGAAAAATATGGCACTGAGTGTGCATGCTGGAAATATATGGCACTAAGTGTGCGAGCTCGAAGGGTATGGCACTGTGTGTGCGGGCTTAAATCGCATGGGACTAAGTGTGCGAAATCGAGTATTAAGCACTGTGTGTGCGTACTCTCTATATATATATCTCCGATCGAACAATTATATGGAGGTGTGTCTCCATCGAGTTGAGTATGGACAGCGGATCGGGTAAGTACCTTGAGCTCATGACGAATAGGCAATACGTTCTTGCTCGAGGTTGAGCGTGGTAAGCTTTAAATCTATGTGATGATTGCAATTGTATGATTGTGGTGTGAATGAGTTGGTGTGTAAAAATGCCTCAATTATCTTATTGTATAGAATATGAAATGTGGATGTATGACTTGGAATGAGATTGAACCGAAAGGTCCAAGGAATTATGGTATAGTTCCAATATGGATGAAGTACCTAGCCTCGTTTACTGTTTCATGTTGTGAAAATTTTACTAATGGATGGTTGATGAATGCTTATGACTTACTGAGTTATAAACTCACTCGGTGTTTTCTTGTCACCCATTTTAGGTCTCTTGGACTCGTATTGTTGCGTGCTCGGAACCGTCGTTGAAGTCATCACACCGGCTGGAAACCTTTTGGTATTGTCTTCGTAGTTGAACTAGGAGAACATTTGGCATGTATAGGCTATTATGTTTTGTTGAGTTGTGGGTTGTAAACTTTAAGCCATGTGAAAATGGCCTATGTGGTCGTCGAGTGGGATGCTAGAACCTATAGCCACGAGTCTTAGAAACTTTTATTTTGATAAGGTGGCCATAGTTTGTGTCATGTATGATGGATGATTAGTAAGGCCAAGGAAAGATTCATGAAATTGGCATAGTCTACTGCAGTAACTGTTGCGGACAGCAGCAGTGAGATGAGATTGAAAAATCACTAAAAATAGTAGAAGTAGAATTAAATAGTGAATAAATTTTGAAGTTGAACCTTGATGAATCTACTTTTATATGGACGAAACGAAACGACCATATGAGTAGTATACTGAGAGATATTAAAGTTCTCGTGAGACAGGGCCAGAACGGTTTCTGGGTCCCCTGTCGCGAGTTTGAAAATTTACTATAAATTATCCAGAAAGAATTAGAAGTCATGCCTTATATGTGCAGATTCCATTTTGAGTCTAGTTTCATTAGAAAGAAACGACACCAGTATTAAAGCCCTGTAAAGAGAGATATTCAAGTTGTAACGCGCAAAGGTCAATGTAGTCGACTCCTGTAACATGGGTGACTTTAACTAATAAACTGTACCAATTGGCCCGACCAAAAATTCTAGAAATAAATTCATGGATAGATATATGAGTCTAAATTCAGGGAAAATTTACGGAATCAGTTTCTGAGTTTTGAAACTCGAGATATGATTTTTAAGGCGATAGTGACGCGTTAGCTAGCCTGCCTGGAACAGCAATCAGATATTACAAAGAGAGAAATAAGGGAAGTAAGCCCGGTAACACCACGTTTTCAAATCCGATGACGGTCACGGGTTTGGGGTGTTACAGTTATGTATGAACTCATGAATCAAATTCAACCTACTAGCCAATATTCTCCTTTAGCCGATTTTCTAAGTCAAGATAAAGCCATCAATATGCTTACCTATAGCCGAACGTATAACATCAATCTATGTATTCATTCATGTGGCCGAATATGCATGTCTATGGTGAGGCCGATTGTACACTTAATACATTCTACAAATATGGTCACTTGTATTGACTAATTACCATTTTGTTTCAAGTTCAAAGTTCGGCTAAAACACATATATACACTAGTAATCAAATACTAACATTTGCACTTCACCTTAATAGCTAACTTAGCAACCCTTAATTTAACATATAATTATTCATAACAAAAATTAAAGCATCCTCTCCATTCCATCAATTCAAAACACATACATTACTCAATAGTATTCAAAGTCACATTCGGCCTTAGCACACAACTTCTCTACTTCATCTAACATGAACAACAACTATATTTCTCTTCTACTTCCTACCATGGCGAATGCTTCATGAAGTTGCTAAGACCTACCTTTTCAAATTCTCACACACTCTATCATCTTCATACCTCATCAACACAACATCAAACACCAACCAAGAAGACAACACCCATGGCGAGTATCATCTCCCTCACATAGCAAAGATTTAAACCATGGGCTAGGTAGAACTCAAGCTAACAACTAAAATATACATGAATCTCATGGAGCAACATCAAACATACCTTAGCCTAGTTACATGCATGGCCGAACCTCTTCAACCTTTCTTCTTCCTTTCTCCTTAGAATTTTCGGCCAAAGATGTTAAAGGATGAACATTTTTTTTTCTTTTCTTTGTTTTCATCACCCTTCATCCCCTTATTTTATTACTAACTCTTTTATTTTATTCTTTCCAACATGAAACATTAACACACCATGCTGAAAATATGCTATGACCCATAGCATGGCCGGCCACTAGCTCAAATTTTGGGCAATTTGACATGCAAACCCATCATTTCTATAGCATGCATTAATATGCCACTTTACATTTTCCTAGCACATTTCTAAATTTTCTCACATAAGTCTTATTTACTAAAATTCACCTACAATTAACAAAATTCAAATATGAAATTTTCACACATGCATATATACATATAATAAGCATCAAATATGACAGTTAATTATTTTTATGACTCGGTTTTGTGGTCCCGAAACCACTTCCCAACTAGGGTCACATTAGGGCTGTCACACCACTGCTTTTCAAACTCCATGGTTTTCTCCACCAAAATCTCCTCCATATCCATAACAACCATCATCCAAACTCTTGATTCTCTCCCTTTGACCAATTCCACAACCACCTCAGTAGAATTTCAATCCAACACTACCTCTCTTACCTCACGGAAATAAAATAAATACACATTGTATGTCATGGGATTCGAAACCAAGTTCTCCCAATTACCAAGTCACGCCACTTGCCACCAAGCCACAAGGCTTTTTTTGACAAAAACCCCTCACATTTAAATATAAGGCCTAAATGCTAACATTCAGATTCACTTAAGAGCAAAAACTAAAACTTTTGCCAAAGCAAGAACTTGAACCCAGGCTTCTCTAACACTCCTAAATATGCCCAAACACTTATCCATTACAACAGAAAATCTATTTGTGAAATTTTCTTACACAACTAAATTCCAATTGTTCCGATACTTGAAGTCCATTTCTTCTAGGCCCAAATTTGGGGCGTTACATTGATGTTTCTCTCATTGAGTAATGATCTTCGGGGATTTAGAGATGATGTTAACACTAGGCTATCATTGTTAGAGAGACAAATGGCATCACTTCTAACTTATTTTCCTTTGACCCCTCCTTTTTCTCCTCATATGATGATTAAGATAGAACTTTAGTTTTGCATCTTCATATCATTGTTCATAACATTTGCACTATTACTTTTGCTTGTTTCTTATAACTAGGGTATTTTGAACCTTAATGTTTAATTAGTATTTTAAGATAATTTGGTGATTTCTTTGCACAAGTTAGTTCACTTGGTCTTTATTTTTTAACTTTTATTCTTGAACTAACCATTTTCTTTCTCCTAAGCTTTATTTGATTTTTGATAGAAAAAATGGGGAGAAAGCAAAGTTAAATTGTTTATAGGCAAAGGTTGGTTGATTAGTATTTAATATTGTGCTAAATTAACTTTATGCAAATTATGTGACCATTTTTTTCAAAGTAAAAATGAATGTCAAATTTTAAATATATGTCAATTTTTAAGGCTTTAAATTGAAATGACTTTTATAAAGGGGGAGCAATTTATTCAAAAACAAATTTTCCAAATGTTTTGTTATATCTAAAAAGGGTAGATTATTATACCAATCTTTATTTATTAATAAGTTTTGATATAACAATTTAAAATATTTTTGAATAAAAGACAAAATTGAACAAAATTGCCAAAATGATATTTCAAATGAAGTCTAAGAGATAAAATTTTCAATCTTACACTTTGAACTCTTAGAAAAATTTTGAACAAACTTTTAAATCAAGTTTAAATTATGTCAATGAAGTAAGAATTTTGTTAATCAGTTAAACTATTTTTATAACAAGTTAGAATAGCTCCAGGCCAAATATTTTTTAGCCTATATCGACAGTTTCCAAAATATCAATACGCCTTCAAAATCGGTACTAAATTGACATTTTGTTTCTCAACCAATTCATCGAAGTATCGATCCAGAATTGATACTTTTTCATTAAATGCAAAAAATATCAATACCTTTTTAGCCAGTATCAATACTTGTAGTTGTAGGTGAATTAAATGCACTCGTTATTTCATCCCCAATGACTCTATTCATGTCTCTAACAACCACAATGGCTGGAAATCAATTAGGGGTATAAATACCAGCTTCCAAAATCCTACAACAACAAAAGAGATTATGATGCTTAAAGATCAATCAAAAACAACCTTGTCCTTACAATTCTCAACAATTATTTAAACACTTATGAGCTTTCATTGTTTTCATTTAGCTCAAGTGTTTCTCTTTGTAATTGAGCTTAATTTGCAAACATTTTGATCTTGTAAAGGTTATTTCTTTGTTTTCTTATTTATATCTCTTTAAGAGGGTTTGTGTCTTAAGGTTTGGGTAGAAACCTTAAGAGAGTTTCTAAGGTTAAACATTGTCCTAAAAGGTTACCAAATTAGTGAGTTTGGGAAAATCCTTAGTAGTGGAAAGATAAGGTAGTAGAGTAGTCAATTGGAGCCAAACCACTCTAATTTCTTCTGTCAAATTTTTCTATCCTTACTCTCTTACATCCATAATATTTTAAAAAGCCAATTGACCCCTTCTTGGCAATTTCAGTTTGATTTTTTAAGCTAACATATATGTAACAACTTATTATAAAGGTATGAGTGTTTTATGCTCACATAACAAACTATAAAGTTGGAAACAAGATTTTAGGATCAATAGACACCTTTTCATCATGGAAAATAAACATTTTATAGAGGATCAATAGCATGCAAAAGCTAAAACACTTTTCATGATTTGATATGTCAATTAAACAAGGAAAAGTATTTACCTAAGAGTCAACACTCAATTGATTCTTGCATGATTCTAGTATATTTTTCCAATACAAAAAGTCTTTACTTCCATCTGACTTACCATTGTGATGTACTTGGCTATGTTTTGCATTTTAACCAATAAAAAAGACAAATTACTTTCTTTTTAGATTCCTTATCATAAAATTCAAGAATCTATGAAGAAATACAGAAACAAAGGGTAAAAATTAAATTTGATACCAAAATATCTATCCAGAACTCATGTTTGCCACTAATATGATAAGAAAAAAGAAGAAGAGACTTTGCAATATCAAACTGAAGAAAAATGATGTTGTTAAAAACTACTTCTATATACCTTTGATTTCCTTTCATTTTCCTTCTCCATTCTCTAAGGAAAACAAGAGACAAAAAGGAAAAGGATGCCCAAAGCTCCCAAATTATAATGTTATAAAATCAAAAGAAATAAAGATCTTTTTTCATGTTCATAAATTTGTTACAATACGAAAGTTGGGAATATCACCTTTTTATAATAAACATTAAGGCTCCTTTAAACCATTTAATAAAATCACCTTTATGTAGTAAACATTTTCATATATTGATCGCCTCTAGACATCCTATCGTCGAGAGTGTGAATACTACTACAAGAGATATGGAATTGCAGCGGTGCCCGTAAGTATACGAGTCAAGTTGTAATATAGTTTGTTTATAATGAAACACTTGGTAAGTATTTTGAGGATTGTACCTTAGGGATTTCAGTTTTGGGAAAACTGTTATTAAGCCAATTACCAAAAGTAACTATTAGTCTACTTGAGCCATGAATTAGTAGTGTTAATTTAGAAGCAGGATGATAATAATAGTAATAATAAACTAAATGAATTGAACTAAACCTGAATTTACTCCTAAGTTCATGTATTGGCTTCTCCTATCCCTTGTTTCGACTATACGAGTTCCTTTAGCCTAGATCCAATTGTTTTACCTGATTAATGATTAATGTAGGGTTCTAAATAATTGGCTACCAATTATCCTAGTAGCGTTTCTCAGCCTTCTACTAACCTAACTAGTCAGCAAGGACTGTTCATCTCTCAATAACATAGTTTAGACCAGGGTAGAGTAAGGTTATCATTAATTTGAAATATCGAGTTTGGGTTATTTCCTTTCTATATGACTTTCTAAGGTTATCAATCCTAGGGTTTTAGTTCTTCCTTCCCTAACCATTAATCTACTAAGTGATGCTTGATAAGCAATACTGATTTCAGGTTAATTCCTACCTAAATGACTTCTTAAGGATGTCAATCCTAGGGTTTAATTACACTCAACTAGATCCAACCAATCCAAATTAATCAATCAATTGAAACATGCAAAATATGTATAAAGCATAAATTGATTCTAATCTTTACACAAAGATTCAATTAACTATGTTAAAGAAAGAAATGTAAATAATAGAGTAAATGAAAGAGATGATTATGGGTTTATCAATGAATGAAAGACTCCGAAACAATCTCTACTTGTGAAAGTCTCACTTAAGAATAGGATCTTTTGATTACAAGAACATAACGTAAATTAAGAAAAAAACTAAGAACGAAATAAAAACCTAAGAATCAACCCCCCTAATGTGTTGTTCTGAGCAAGTATTTATAGATTACATGTATTATAACCTAATTAGGTCAAGTGAGGATAGTTACGCATGTTAATTTAGGTTGTGTAGATGAAAACACTCTTGCTCATTAAATTGGCTTTGATGTAGCTGTGTCACAACACCTTCAAGCTTGTGTCACAACATCAAAGGCAGTTTGTTTTATTTTAGGTGTCTTCAGGGCTATGTCATGATACCGTCTCACATGTGTTGCGACATCCTCTACAGACTGCTCATTGGGTATTATACTTGCTGTGCTGTGACATCCCAACTCTGTGTTGCAACATCAGGAGCAATTCACTGTATCTTTTCCCTGAGATGATATCCTGTACACTTAATCAACATGTTATTATTCCCTTAAGCCCAGATTGGCCTAGAAGGTCATAAAACACATAAAAATCTCATTTTATTCACTAGGTCCTAAGAAGGGAAACCTAATAAAAATTATATTAATCTACTATAAGACCAGCTCGTTAAGTAAATAATTGGGCCTAATCTGCTACAAGGAACTATGGCAGATAATATATTTTAAGCATTTACAGCCAACAAAAGGAAAAAGAAGTATGTTTCGGGCATCAACTTAGGGCAATTGCATGTACATACATACATATTGATGTTAAGAATTATAAATAGGTTATTACATTTTTTTACAAAAACTTCAAGTTTTATATTGTTGCAATTACTATATATCCTATCTTTATGCTTTGTTTTGTCAAAACCCCATACGTATAAATGCAAAAAAGCTACCTGGACCAACAAATAATATCAAGAGAAAAAACTTTTACCTTGCCAAATTGCTTTAAGAATAATTAATATGTATGAAACAGCCTACTCTTAAGTCAACTAAAATAAATGATGTCCAAGAAAATATAAAGGACAAAAAATGAATATATTATGTTGATTTCGTGAAAAACTAACAAACCTCCATCTGGAAGTAGAACAAAACTATTTGAATACTTTTCCACCCTAGCAAGTTGAGAATAAAGGTGACCTTGAACAATATCATCTACTCCATATAGAAAATTCAATTGTGGATTCTACTTGACTGTGGCACTTCCATATTCCAAAAATCTTGAATTATCCACATCCCTGTCAAGGCTGCAAAATAGATTCATTTCCTAGTAGATGTCCTCATTCAAACTTAGTTGTTCATCAAGTTTTTTTTAAAGCTTGACTAATCTCAAGATCAATTGGGCTTGCATGTTCCACTATATTATCTACCCCATTTTTTGGATGACTATATTAGAGGAAAATTTAGCAAACTCCGGACAAGACAAATCGTGGTATGGTTTGTGTACATTGCTAGCTAGAGAACTAGATCTAGGATTTTGAAAAGTATAAGAATTCGTACTCTAACTCAAGGCAGAAGAGGATATTAGTGATTACACAACTGACATAAAATGGGGTTTAGCTTATGTATAGATATAAAGAGTGACATTAGTCTAGAATATAAAGAAAAGTAGTATTTTTTTGTCTTAAGATGAACAATGAAGTTAGGGTGGCTTCCAGCTAAACAAAGAAAAAGATGAAGTTTTAAGGAAATTAGTCACATGAACAAGATATAAATTTCACCAAACAAGCCTAGGAAGTTCCATTTTTGTAGTAAGCATATTAGGTTTTTAACACCCTATACTCAATCCAACCATTAGATCCGAGCTGTAAGGTATTATGATAGTCAACCACATTCATCGTACATAAATTCTACTTAAATATCCAGTTAAAACAACGAGTGCTCAAATACATCATAATACCATGAATTACAACAAAAACGAACAATCGAGCTTACAAATCTCTTAAATCAACTCGAAAACAAAATATGACTAATTTGAAACTCTTACATAAAATAGGTAAAAAGCAAAAACAGGGGCACATGGTTGTGTGACAGGCTAAGGCCATGTAAAGCCAAGGGCATGGCTGTCTTGCCAAACTGTGTAACAGACTAATGTCATTTAATCTTGTGTCACACAGTCGTGTCGTCAGGCCATGTAATAGACTATGGTCGTGTGGATCACCCTGCACCAAAATTAAACATACCACATGGTCGTGCCCTATGCTCGTGTATGGCACACAACCATGTTGCAAATCATGTACCAAACCATGTGTACCTAAAATACCTTCCAAAAATAATAAATCACAGCGTAGGCTCACTTAAGGCACAAGTCATGAAATATACCAACCATTTAACCTATTCTAAATCATCAAAACCCTGCCAAAATAAATCAAATAACATTCATTCTAAATTCCTAACCAATATGCCACAATTGGCACCTCAATTTAACCATTAAACATAAAACATTCATTACCATTCACGCCACGATATTCATAGTCAAATATTCACATACAATCACCATTTCCATGGTTAAAATATCACCAAGCAAGTTTGTCCAAGTGACCTAAAATATAAGTGCCAATTCAACAAGCCAAAATGCATTATAAGTACCAAAACATGCTTAAACCACCAAGTACTTGAATAAACCAACTCAACCATTAATGTTTACATCCCGTAAACCTAATTCACATTCAAAATGGCACAAAACATACTTTGATTGCTTATAAACATATATTGTCATTAACCTATTTACATGCCACTTATAATTAGGCTAAAATGAGTAAATAGCTACCAAAAGATTTAACGGGTAGTGTGATCTCCCAAGACGATCCAATCGATTGCACGAATCTGACAATCTACAAGGAAGAAAACAATGAGGTAATCTTATTTAAAGATTAGAAAGTTCGTAAAATTTAAACACAACATACCTGTTATATAAAAGTATACCAATTGAAATTAACATACAACTTTGTATTTCTTGCCATGTTTCATACCCCCTACCATGCTAAATGGTTAGTCGTGAACATTAATATCATCAAGACATCTAGATGCATAACACATATGCCAACTCACATTCAATCAATAAATAACATTTCATGCCATTAACTTGTTTTTCCCAGATAACTGTAGTAAATTAACTTTGGATACACGAGATAACTTTGCTCACACAAGTTAATATTCGAGACATCAACCATTACTCGATGCTACTCACACAAGTTGTTGAGAATCTGCAACAAATGCTAGATTCTAGCCATCATTATGGTACCCACCACTGGTACATAGTACTTGATAAATATAACACTAGCGTAAAGTGCTTGATAATTGTAACACCAGTACAAAGTACATGATAACTATAATCACTGGCACATAGTGCCTAATAAACCCTAATGACATGTCATTTGTATCCTAATCATTCACTAATCTCACATGTGCCTTAATTCAATTCTCATACTCTTTCCATCTTTACATCAAGTACCATGTTCAACATGATCATATACATACCATATGATAATATAATTCAATTCAATCACATACAATTGTCATACTTTACAATTCAATCCCTTATTTCCTCTTTCAATTCTTTTCTCAATCAATAATATCAACATATACTTATATAGTAATACATAATATGAATTTAAGTAGTTATTAAATAGAATAAACCTAATACGAACTTACCTAAATGAGACAACAATAAACACCACACCGAGGACTACTCAACAATTTCCCCTTTTTGTGGTTATCAACCAGTTGGTCTGTTTATTGGTCTATATAATGATTTAACTCAATTAGCCAATTCAAATACATTAAAATATCTAAATTCATGTATTTTACCCTTTAATAACACTTTACATTATTACCCTAAACTTTTACCTTTTATTCAATTTAGTCATTAAAGTCGAAACTTACACATTTATCACAATTAAGCCCAAAACATGTTAGCTGAATTTACTCTTATCCATTTTTGGCCCATAATTAATGAAATTTTACAAGAATTTCATGCTAAATTCATTATATTATCATTTTAGTCCCTAAACTTAAAACTAACCAAATTCACTTTAAAAAATAGTCCTATTCAACACTAAGCTTCAAAATCAACCCTTTACATTAAAAAAGCTTTAAAAACAACAATGGTAACTTTTCAAATCTTTAATATTTTTACAAAAGAGTCCCTGTGTTAGCTAGATTAAGCTACAACGATCACCAAAACATAAAAATCATGGAAACGGGTGAGAAAGTAAATTACATGCAATGCAATGAGCTTGGTCAAACCTTAGTGTTCTATAACAATGGAGATTTCAGTTTTGCCAAGTGAAAAGAGGAAGATGATGGCTTATTTCATTTTTTTGTTTATATTAAGTAATTTTTTAATTACTAATTTACCATTACAACTAACTTAAAATTTCTTTAATAAGCACACCATGACCATCCACTATAGCTAACATGGACTAATTGCCTCATAAAACTCTTCAATCATGACTTTATAATCATTTAACACATATAAACTAATAACGATTAACTTCTACCATTTTTACGATTTAGTTATTTTTCTTTAATTAATTACTCAAACATCAAAATTATCGTACCAAAATTTCATGTGACACTCTAATAACCTTGTAATTATTAAATAAATAATATTTACTAATTCACTAGTCAGAATTATGGTTTCGAAACCATTATTTCTAAAACCACTAAAAACAGGTTGTTACAATGTTAGAATAAAATTAATTCTAAGCAAAAGGAATAAGAGACATAAAGGGATGACATAAAATTATTAGTCCAAACAGCTGAACTCACCTCATTTGTCTCCCTATAATAAACGAGAACAATATGTTCAAAAACCTTGCCAAAGTACACTAAACTGTTAACATATATGCCTCCCCATTGCTAACTATCTTCTATCAAGAAATGAAATGACGTAAATAAATAAACTGTGATGTAAACTTATGGGTCAAGCATCCAATAACTACATCTCTGAAAAGTCGGGTCTTTCTTTCTGTGCACATAATAAAAAAATTAAAGTTTCAACACTACCGACCTACCATGAATAAATATATTACCATTCAGACCGAAAAACCAAGGATAAAACTTCGTAAGTACATCAAAACAATCAAATGTTATGGAACATCTAAGGCAAACACTAAAATAAATACCTTTCATTCTTTAGTTCAATTAGCCATTAATTTTTCAAGAAACGAGTGAGTATTGTAACACCTATAAAACCACTATGTTATATAAATGAAGTGTTATATCGAGGATATGCATAGTAGATTTCTCAGGTAAATGAAATGAGATATATTTATGGATTGTGGAGAAGGTTTATGGATATTAAAGAAGATTGAAATAATAATTATGTTGTGAGATATTAAGTTGAGGTATGAACTAAATTGTAGATAAGTGAAAATTGGATGGGTCAAAATGAAAAAGTGAAAAGTTGATAGACTAAAGTTGTAATTTTTCCAAAAACGTGAATTAAAAGAAAATTATAAATATTAAAAAGTGTCAAGGACAAAATGATCAAGTGAGATTTTTTTAATAAAACTACTAAAATACCATTAGACATGTGTATTTAATTTGTGCCCTTAGATTTACTTGCTGGAGATGGAACTAATGTGGGCCATTGGATAAAAGATATTACATTTATTTTAATTATTTGTTCATGAAAATGTTGGAAAATTTTATGGTCGTTGGATCTTGATGGAAGAAGTGAAAAAATAATGTCCATTGGATTTTAATTATGATGTTGGGATTTTTATTGATATTTTAATTATTATAATATTATATATTTATTATAGAAATATTTAGAAATGTCTTGGTATTTCCATTTGTCTCCAACGTTCAAAGAAAGAAAAAAAGATAAAGTTTTGTCTTGTATTCAATTTGGTCTTTTTTTCATTAAACTTCATTGTTTCATCCCAAAATTTTTGAGAATTTTCACTGCCATCAAGAAATAAAAGTGAAGTAAAGACCTTAAAGATATTGTTTATCATCTTGAAAGCAAGAGATTAGACTTTGGAAGTGAAAAGAGTTAAAAAGGAAAGTGAAAGGAAGTGATGAAAGTAAGAAAGAGAGAGAAGAGAAGCAAAGAAAGTGAAGTTTTAACTTAAGGAAGGTAAGTACTCGAAGATTTCTTTTATTACCGAAGGATTAAGTGTAAAACATGTTAAATTTAATTATGTTAATTGTATGAAATATTTATAAATATGATAAAATCCTAAAAGATTAAATTAAGTAGAAAGAACATGATCAATCCATGTTAGTGAATTGGGAGTAAACTAGAAACAAACATGTTAAAAGTTTCACCAAAACAGATTATGCACAGCAACAATGTTGTAACTTTGGAAATCTATAAAAAAAAAAATTATATGAATTGAGTTAAATGTTAAACCAAGCATGAAATTGAATTTTAATGAGTCTAGTTTTACATAGAAGAAACTGTGTAAGCAATTAAATTGTAATTTATGAGAAAATAAATTTTGGTAAGATATGGTCAGAATGATTTTGAGCTCCCCTATTCTAACTTTGAAAAATTATTAAAAATAGTAAAAAAATAATTAGGAGATGAAATTTACATGAATAAAAATTTTAATGACTTTATTTTTAAGAAAAACAAACGAGAACAATATGCGAGCTTTGTACTAAAAGATAGATATTTTTTAGTCGAACAAGGGCAAAATTGTCTCGCAGCAAAACAACAACTTTAAAAACAATTTTGGTATTAGTTCACTTTTGGTAAAATTCTGAAAACATTTTTTGGTAGAAGGTCAATAAGTCTAATTTCTAAAACATGAAATGGATCTTGATTTTGAATTTTATGGGTTGAGAAATAAATAATTTAGTGACCGCCATTGAACTAGATAGTTTTGTTATGTGTATATATTAATGCACTTATTAGGCCTATATATGAAGATAATGAAAGAACACATCAACAAAGTGAATAAAGTGATAAGTGAAATCGAATTAAGTGATATAATTAAGAGAGTAGTAAGAATGTACATGTTTGAAATTGAAGCATAATTAATGGAAAGAATAATTATAAATGGATCAAATTACTTCATATGGTCATAATAAAGTTAAAATGAAGTGTTTAAGATTGATTTCAAAATTTTAGTGTTCGAAGTATTTAAGTGTGATATTCTATATTTGAGATATCAGTTCATGTCAGATAAGGGATGTTACATGTTGTGTCTGATACGCGGCAAGAGTTCATTTTAAATCAACCAACTAGCCCAATGGTTTGGCTTAAGTTCCTAGAATAATAGCGTTTCCTTCATTTCCAAATAATAGAAGCATGTATTTTGTAGAAATTTCAACTAACAACATGGCATATATTTCAGGGAATTGACTTAAAATGTAAGGGTGTTGGAAAAACCTTAAGCCGTTCATAGGCTTTACCAACAGTTCTTCCATCCTTCTTCTTACGCCAACTATGACCATCTTTGTGAAAGAAACGAAGAACTCTATTGTTGAAAAGAAACAAAGAGCCTCCTATTAGAAAATTAAGAAATTCCAGTCAATGATACAAATATCTGAAAAATATAACTTAAACAAATTCTAAAGTCAAAATTAAAAGATTTACTTACTTGTTGGTTTTTAGGAGGTTGATGCCTAAGTTGATACTTTTCATGATTTTCTAGTATAAATAACAATTCAGTTGGTTTCAACCACTGAACTTGAGCTTCTCGAAACCTGAGAGATTATTATCGAAATAAAGGAATAAACAAATGGTTTCCAATTTAATTAAAGCCCTAGAATATTTTTTTAAATAATAAATTATTTGTACCTGATTGCGCCATATTAACATCAATTCTAGTAAGAAAACAAAAAACAAACAAAATGAAAATTACATAACATCATTTACAACAGTGGAATTCATAGCTTGGGATATGGGTAAATGATATCTCTCATTGGCATTACATGATTGATGAAAAGTAAACGTGGTCATGGGTCGTTTGTCTTTGTGATAAATGATTTTATTGCTATTTGATAGTGATTGACATTTCATGGAGCAAAATGTAATGGTTACCATGAGATAAAATATGATCATATCGGGAGACCAGAATTTATCCCAAAAAGATGAAGGATTTTCTATGAGGGTAACCGACTTATGACAAGGCTATTGGACGAGCACTGAGTAGATGCTTTGGTAATGGTATGTCGTTAAGGAGAGTTTAATCCCGATGCTATAGTGGAATGACTTTGTGACTAAATGAGTTTGTAATTAATAAGCAAAAAGTGGAAACTTAATTGTAAGTCATTTAAGCCCTAATTACATATGTCTAATCGGTCCTTTCGTTAGATCATTGAAACCAGAAATAAATTGTTTGTTGAATTGAAAATGAACAGAATAAATAGAAATAGATAAATAGAATACATTCAGAAATGATTGTGGTTTTTTTTGAAATGGAGAAATGGAATCATTTAGAAATGAATGTGGTTTTCTCAAAAAAAATGAGAAATGAGAAATGATCCATTTGCAAGTATATATGGATTATTTAGAAATGATCGAAAGAATAAGTTTATATTTTTTTAGTAGTTTTAAAGCCCAAAAATGAAAATAAATCATTTGGTCATGGTGAATGTAATGCCCCAAACCCGGTCCAATAAAACGGACCCGAATATTGGGTGTCATGCCCTAGTGCAAATGTAACTTAACTGTTTACTTAAATAAAAAGTTTCTATTCATGAACAATTTACATAGTTATGAGATCTTTGAATTGAATTACTAAATATATATATAAACAATGCATGATTACAAGTACGACGTATGGTAGTCAAAATTTCATTGACACCTATGATTAACTCCCAAATCTAACATAAATACCATAAGACGTTGATTTACAACCATGTATTCAGGTTTGAACATGCCACTTAACTTGCTCTGTATGCATAATAGCCCCATCTCGCCACTCATATGGTGTAGTCCTGGCATTGTCCTTCCAGGCATAGACCCAATTCAACTCACCTGAAACATACGGCATAGTAATAAGTTCATGTGATTTTAGTGAGGCAAACATCAATTACCTGAATTATATTTAACACTTCCTTTATCCACCTATTTATACTTATTCTTCAAATTAGCTCTGGCGTATATCATTCTAGGATTTTTCCTTATTCATACCATGGTGTTGTCTCTTACCCTAAAATCATACCTTACATATGATCATTTCCTTATGTAATACTCACGTTCATCACTTCACCTTCTCATGTTTTCCTTAATCAGACTCATTTCATAAGTCCATCTAGGCAGAGTACTATTGTTTTTATGTTCCTATTCTAAAAAATCATTTCCTTAACTATTCATGAAGTTCATGGACACTAATAGATATTTCATTCATATCTTTCCAGACATAACCCTTACTTAAGTTGGTCCTTCTAGCTTAAATGACGCATTCTTTTGTATTCACGACATACTCTGGCGAATACTCTCCTAATTACTCTATTTATCCCTTGTTAGAGGTCTATTCACCCAAAACATTGTCATTTTAGCATTTATCAACCTTTGGTAGATGTCTCATCGAAATCCTTTAACATAGTTAGTCAATATCTTTCAAAATTACATGATTAAAATCCTTAATTGAAAATATGCTCCTATAAGCTAGCTTATAACTTTTTTATCTACTTTCATTTTGTTATCCTTATCGGAACAAAAGCTAGAATTCTACTTTACCGAAGTGCATTGATTCTACAACATGTAAATTACCCTAATTATTCTTGCGAGTCTTACTAGTTATGTCATATCCATTTTTTTATAGCTCACTACAAGATTCAACCACTTAACAATTTTTCGTACATACAGTTTCTTCCTAGTTCACCACAGAAACTTTTCCTTCATATTGTACCATAAAGGTTTCTCTTTTTATGTTAGGCCACAGAAGCTTCCCTTTCACATTATTCTACTAAGGCATTTCTTTTTAAAATTGCCACTGAGACTTTTCCTTCAGACTATGCCACGAGGGCATTTCCTTTCATGAATCACCACAGAGGATTTTCATTCAAGAGATTCTCACAAGGTTTCCTTTATCAGAGGTTGTCACAAAGGCTTTCTTTACAAAGGTTCACCACAAAGGCTTTCCTTTGTAGAGGTTTGCCGCAAAAGCTTTCCTTTACGGAGGTTTGCCACAAAGGCTTTCCTTTCAGAGGTTCGACATAAAGGCTTTCTTTTCAAAGGTTCTCCATAAAGGCTTTCCTTTCAGAGGTTCGCCATAAAGGCTTTCATAGAGGTTTGCCACAAAGGCTTTGTAATGGCCTGTTTGTCAATGGTGTCGAAAACAGTGGTTTCGGGGCCACAAAATCTAACGACAAAGTTCGTAAATATTATTATTTAATATTTACAAGTCAAATATGATTTTTGAAAAGGTTTTTGATTTGATAAATTATGATTTATAAGCGATTTATTAAGTTCAAGTGGTATGACCTTAAGGTCAAGTGATTTTAGAAAATGAGGTATTGAGACCCCGTTTCTATAAACCGAGCAGTAAATATTTTTATAAACATTTATGAAGTGTCATTAAGGTGGTATTAAAGTTTCATTGAAAAATTATAACGTTTTGATAGTTAATTAATTAAAAATAACTAAATCGTAAATGATGTAAAATTTGATCACTATGTAACTTGACTCCTTAAATGGTTGCTTGAATAAAGGAAGAAGGAAATAAATGGTAATTAGACCATTCAAGGTGTTAGTGGACAATAATGGACATGAATTTGATGTTTTATTTAATTATTAACTAAGGTTAATATGGTAATTTGATAATTATATTAAAATAAATAAAACAAAAGTTTTATCATCTTTTTCAAAGCTTCATCACCAATTGTAAATGGGGCAAGAAGCCATTTTCCAAACTTGGAGATTTCGATAACTTCACAAGCAAAATTAGTATGTAATCTTAGCATCGTTTCTTGTATTTTTTATGTTTTTGATATCGTTGCAACTTAGTCCAACAAGCCTGTACCTTCGATTTTGAAACTATTAAAGATTTTGAATGCTGCATTTAATGAACCTTGTGACCTTAGATGTTAAATGATGAATTTGAGATGTTAGTTGTTATTTAAAATTATTTTATTAAGTGATTTTTGATGAATTTTCCAATTAGGGACTAAATTATTAAAATACTAAAAGTACAACGATTTGATGTGAAATTGTTGCAAATATGTGCTGACATGGTACCATGAATATTCTGTTATAAATTGGCATTAAAAATGGTTAATTTGCATGTTTTGGGCTCAGGGACTAAATTGAATAAAAGTAAACTTTAAGGGTAATTTTGTAAAAAATGTCAAAAATGACTAAATTTCATAATGATTGTTTTATTGTCTAAATTAATATATTGAATGAAATTATTAATTTAGATCAATATCGGTGGAAAATCGAGGAAAATGAAAAATTACCAAAATGCCCCTAAACTTTGGTATTTCTACAATTTAGCCAGGTAAGTTCGCATGAACTGTACTCTATACAATTTTGATTAAATTGAATGTTAATATGTGATTATATTGTAATTAAATCAATATATATTAGTATTCAATTTATCGTGTTACGAAACAATGTAAGTCCAATGATGTACGACGATTACTGAGTCCCATTTGAACCTTAGGAATTCATAGGATACAAATGATGTAACACCCCAAACCCGGCCTAGACGTTATGACCGGATCTGACGTGCCACATCAAAACGTTAAAACATTTTTCATTCTAAGTCTAGGAAATCATACTTGATGTTCAAAGGATTAATTCATTGAGGGTTAAAGTGAGTGGACGCTGCGCACCAGGTAGGAAACCGGAGAAAGGAGGTGAGTCCATCGGACTGCTTAAGTACCAAGCTCTTTCGGATCCAATCCTAGACATGCACACCGCCATTGCCACACTCTAACATTGCGTATATTTTTAGGTTACCATTGAAATTATGTCTATTTTAGAATAAAACGTATTTAAGTTTGTAAAACGTTATCATAGCAGAAGCCTTGTTTGTAATTGTGTTACTTTGAAATCAGTTTATGTTTTTGGAAAACGAACCCTAGATCTAGCCCATTTTGACAGTTAATATAATTTAAGATCATCATGATAAGTTATAAATCAAAACCCAAAAAAAAAAATTTATAAGCGGCCTTATTACATAACAAAACCCAAATCATCAAAGTGAATAAAATTGAAGTCCAAATCACCAGAAGAAATCCATATTGCAAAACGAGTGGCCACTCCGAATCCCTCGCAACTCCAAGCCCACTATGGCTGGGGATTACCTGCATGGATGAAAATAGGGGATGAGTTTGGGGAAACTCAGTGTGTAAAGTTAACCCAACCATAGCCCATATCAGCTCAAACCACAGAAATAGAATAAATTGGCCTTAGCCCAAAACAGAATACAGAATTAAGCCCATAGGCCCATAACAGATCAGATCAGATATTTCATGTATATGCAGAACCCAACCCATAACCAACCACACACACCCCCTTACCAACCTTTCACCATGTGGGGAGACTACTCGACCCACCCAAAAGCTACACGCCACAGAATTATGCAGCATGGCTGCCAGAACAAATAATGTGACAGAGTCACCAGATACAGATAATCATGGCAGAACCACTAGAACAGATATATGTGGCAGAGCCACCAGATCAGATAATTGTGGCATAGCCACCAGGACGCTTCCTCCAAAATATAATCCATGTCCCCATGCAACAAATATTCATTCATGGCATACATCATACAGATTTAAATCAACATGCTTTTCAGACAAAATTAACCCTAGGGGCATATTGGTCATTTACACCTAGGGGTATCATGGTAATTTTCCATACATAAGGGTATTGTATTGATTTAACTACTTCTAGGGTTTTCATGCATATCCTATCTATTTACGTACTATCAGAATACTTATCGCGCATACTTACCAAATTGAGCCCATTGGCCCATGAACCCGATTTTTGGCCCATTAAGCCCAAGTTATCAAAATACACGAAATCACACGTACTGTAGTTTATTACCCTCAGAATACCAAACATACAAACCCAACTATCTTATGAGCATTCGCACACTCGCAAATTCCTAAACTACCAACTTTTCGGTATTTCGGCTTTTCGGCTTTTGCCGATCTAGTCTATGAGAGGGTGTCAGTTACACACCTGTTTTATGATGATTCGCTGACGAGATCCACGCACAAACTGCCTACAATTATAAAACTACCACATTAATCTTACTACCGAAACGAACTACATATTAACTTCTTACCATATTCGGCCAACAACACCTTAGGCCTTAACGTTCCTACCTTTGCCGAAAATAGTGTCTCGATCTAGATCCGTTCGCTCCACTTGTCCAAGCCCTTGATCAACAGCCTCTTAATCACACTATTACCAAAATAATACTATTATCACAACCCCTTAGGGCTACAAGTCCAAAAAAACGACAACCTCCCTAACCTTTTAGGGATTCCGGCTTTTCTTAAAATATGCAAGATAGACTAAGTTGGAAAGACTTACCACCGATTCTTCCAGTCAACGTTCCCCCTTAGTTCCTACTTGATTCTGATGCAGTTCTAAGCCCTCAAACGATAACAAAAGTCGAGCCCTCGGTGATCTCGAGATTCTGCTATGTCCCTAGGATAGTGTGGGAGTTTGGCTTTTTGCAAGAGTGTAGAGAAAGATAAAATATGAGGGTTTTATTTGTGGTATTGTCGTGAAACACGGGGTTTAGAGGTTGAGAGAATCGGCCAAAGATGATGAGAAAAATAAGAGATTTGGCTAGGGAAAAATCGGTACAAAAGGAGTCAAGTTTTCGGGATTTTTGGATTTGAGGCAATCGGCTATAGTCTTAAAAATAATGGAAGGAAGGTGGTATAGAGTAGGGTGGCTGAAGGATTCAGCTATGGGGAAAAGAAGAAGAAAAGAATAAGTGGATGGAGAGAAGAGAAAAAGAAAAGAAGAAGAGAATGGTCAGGAAATGGCATCACTTACCACTAATGCCGAATTTATACTGGCACTAACCCTAGCTGAATTTCCCATGCTAAAGTCCCTTGGCCGGCCACCTCTTGTTCCTTGATCAGCTCCTAGATTTCCTCCCTTATCTGCTCCTAAAACCTATCCCTTATCAACTCCTAAATCCTATCCTAACAGACTTTCACTTCAGTTCCACTGCTTACTTTTTCTGAACATAAAAATAATAATTCCCTTAATATGTTGTCATTGTGACTTGAACCTCAGCTCTCCCTAGCATCCACACGCCACTTTTATAGCCTTGCCAGTGGCGTCACATGCCACTTTGCCACTTGCTTCCTTATGTCTTATTTTACCCAAATAATATTTAAGACCCCTGTTAACCAGAACCCCCCTTTTCCTCTTATGGATTAAAATCACCTAAAATTACCAGGTTTTAGCTTAAGCTTGGGCCTTCTAGAGCCCACCAACATAATTAAACCTACGCCAAACAGTCAAAACAGAAAAATTCCAAAATTCACCAAAATTAACAGAAGTCCCGAAAATTGGGGCGTTACAAATGACATGTCATTCGAGTTTATATAGTTAAGGTGCCAGTTCTAAATGTCCTACCAATGGATGAGGTCCGACATGTGTTGCGGATACTCCACAGTTCATGTGAGCAACATCGTGTTGCTACATTCTGACGCATAGCTCGTGTGAGCAGGCCCATTTTCACAGATCGTGTGAGCATTCTGATTCACAGCTCGTGTGAGCAATGTAGAGGAATTAACGGATTATAGTTATATGAGTTAGCACACTATGTGTGAGCTATCCCATGTAACGCCCCGTACCCGAGTCCGCTGCCGGAATCGGACACGAGGGGCTAACGACTTAAACCATTCACTTTTACAGTCCATTTTAAAATTTTTCCAGGCAGTCGGCTAACTGCGTCACTGACACTTTAAAAATCATAACTTGAGTTATACAACTCGAAAATCAGTTTCGTAATTTTTCCCTGAAACTAGACTCTTATATGCATCTACAAATTTTTTTTCTAGAATTTTTGGTCGGGCCAATTAGTACAGTTTATTAGTTAAAGTCTCCACTGTTACAGGGTGCGACTACACTGACCTTCATGCATTACGACCTGGATATCTCCCTGTACAGGGATTCAATACCGATGTCGTTTGTTTCTATAGAAACTAGACCCAAAGAGGAATCTATAAATATATAGAATGACTCCTAATTATCTCTGGTTAATTCACAATGAATTTCCAAAGTCAGAACAGGGAATCCAGAAACCGTTCTGGCCCTGTTTCACGAAAACCTAATTATCTTGTAACATACAACTCACATGACCGTTTCGTTTCTTCCATATGAAAGTAGATTCATTAAGGTTCATTTACATAATTTATTAACTATTTAATTCCATTCCTACTATTTTTAGTGATTTTTCACATCCACCTCACTGCAGCTGTCAACCTCTGTCATTAAGGTAGATTTTACCTACTTCATAATTTCCTTGATTCAACTAGCCCTTTTAACATACATGGCACAAAAGATAATCACGATTAACCATTCCAAGGGCTAATCGATTCCAAACATTACCACATCTCTTAATGAACAACATACAAAATGATCATGATACCATGCCAAGGTGCATACAAGCCATTTTCGCATGGCTAAAAGTTTACATACCAAATTTTCAACAAAACATATTAGCCTATACATGCCAAAATGCTCTCCTAGACCCACTAAGAAGAAAGTACCAAAAGTTGCTAGCCTGTGTGATGACTTTGACGACGGTCTCGAGCACACCAAAATGGATCAAGAACCTAGGTAAGCAACAAACAAGCACACCAAATGAGTACATAACTCAGTAAGTCATAAGCACTACTCTACCATCCAACATTAATAATCATTTTTTTGTTTCTTTCAAATCATAACAACTATGCTACAGTTTCTTAAATTCTTGGTTCGATCTCATGCCAAGTCCTCAAGTTTGGAACAACGATGCACTAGATAAATCTATGCATACACCGCACAACCTCAAATTCGATATTTAGTTAATAGCTCAATCACTTACCTCATTCATCACAATTTATACCAACAACCAAACGTTGCACACATAGTGCTTATTATGTTCGCACACATAGTGCCATAGTAAATCGCACACATAGTGCTATAGTAAATCGCACACATAGTGCCATAGTAAATTGCACACATAGTGCATTTGAGATTCCCTCATGCTTCAACCTCCCAATCGGCACACATAGTGCCACTTAATTTTGCACACATTGTGCCCTATGTCAATTCATCATGGTAAAGCAATTTGCTAAATTCAAATTGTACATATGGTCATATTAACAAGTAGGAGAATCACTCCGAAAAATATCTATCAAGGAGTTCTCACAACAAGTGCTTAAGGACTTACCTTGCGTTGAGTATAACGGTTCCGACCCAAGCTACTCGATGTCCTTGGCTTTGCCCTTGCTTGTTTCTCCTTCTTTAACTTCTCGGGCTTAATAGATAAATAAACTAGTTTAATCATCTTGCTGTACATTTATAATTCAATTACACATGCATATGTATATTTGCATATTCGCAACCCTCTTACTAATTACCCATTTAGTCGATTATATACATGATTAAAGGTAACATCATGAATGGGCATACTTATATATATATACATACCCGATTGTGCACCAAAATTTGACTCAACATCACCTACATACTCACTTTGATGGCGAATATATAGATACATGTATAGTGTTATCTACAACATCATCTAAACACCTAAATTTTTCTCATGCACACTTGATCAACCTTTTTCCCAATCTAGCATAGCTTCACCTCCATTTGTGATATCATATAAATTTGCATGTTGCTACATTTCTTAAGTTCAACATCTCTATGCCCATTATAGCCACTCCCATAATCAAATTCTAAAATCGGCAACATCCCTTTCAACTATGTTAGCGAATACTCCTCCCTTCTTAGTCCCAACTTCGGCACCTCCAACAAAAAGGACTTAACATCTTCCCTTTCATGCTAACATAACAAGCAACTTAGTTCATCCATACAACTAACATGTTAATAGCATCAAGGTATCAACTAAAATTTTTAAGCTTCTTGTCAACTTCCAACTCTCCAACAACCCCAAATCCAACCTTGGGATAGATAGTATTTAGACCCATCACCCAAAGGTTGTGTAAACTTCAAAAAAAATATCATTGAACATACCTTGATCTAAAGGACCACCTTGGCGAATCTTGCTTCCTCTTCTTCCTCTAGTTACGACAATTGCAAAGAAAGAAAACATGAGCACTCATTCTTCCCTCCTTATTAAGCATTCAAACTCTCTCATTTTCATGCCACAAGAAGTGAAAGAAAATGATGAACATTTTTTCTTTCTTCCTCCCTCAACTCACGGCAATGGGGGTACACCCACACCATTCTCTTTTTTTTTTTTCTTTATTACCCATGTTTCTTATTTTATTTTTTTCTACATACCCACTAACTAAACATGTTTGCAACATGTTTCCACCCATAGCATGGCCGGCCATCATGCTTAAATTTGGGTAAATTGACATGCAAACCCACCTTTCTTTCACAACATGCACTTATAGGCCACCCTACATTTGCCTAGCACATTTCTAAATTTTCTCACATAAGTCCTATTTGACAAAATTCACTTATAATTAACAAAATTCAAACATGAAATTTTCACACATGCATATGTACATATAATGAGCATCAACTATGACAGTTAATTATTTTTATGACTCGGTTTAGTGGTCCCGAACCCACTTTCCGACTAGGGTCAATTTAGGGCTGTTACATCCCAAGTATCCAACGATATTCTAAATGGTTCAACAGGCATTATTCATATAAGAAACGGTAAGAGAATTTTGTGTATTATGACATGTACATATATGAACATCCTTGATATAAAGATACATGAAAATTATGTAAGTTGAGATGAGTAATAAACTCAAGTGTTACATGTTAAGAATAAATGGTTATCCATGTTGAATTTATATAAAATATGTTTAAGTATGCTAACATGTGTGGTTGTTTGATACTTAGGCATGTGCCAAGCTATTAGTTAAATGGTATTATGTTTACTTATAAGTTGCATTGAAATGGTAAGAGCCCAAATTGAAATGTACTTGTGTTCATGAAGGAGTAGTAAGGTTTTAATTATGAAATTTCTTATGAAATGATTTATCATGTGGTTAATTCTCAAAAGAGCTATGTTTAAATACACTGGCTTGTGGCTATGGTTGATGATATGCTTATGTCTTGGGTGTTATGCATTTGAAACGAGTGTGGAAAGGTAATGAAATAGTAAGTTCATACTTGAAGTGTAAAATGATGAAAAAGGGAATGATGAGTTAAATTGTTGTTGTTATTTAAGTTAAAGAAAGTAAACGCAATGGAAAATAATGAAATGCAAATGAAAATAAGAAAATTTGAAAGAGTTTAAAGTTGTTTAAAAACCTACTTTGCAATAGATGATATGTATATGTGATTGTAACACCCCTAACCCGTATCCATCGCCGGATTAGGGTCACGAGGTATTACCAGTCAAAACACGAATTAAAATGAACACAAGCATACACTTGCATAATAATTTTTTTAAAAGATAACAATCATTTATTATCTTCAATAATCGATTTAAATATTATTATCACATAATTAAATACACTTTTGATTCAACTTATAATACGTGCATATACTCAGACTTCATTACACTTTAGTTGAATACTATAAATCATACTCAAACGAGCTCCAAAAATCTACTACATATAATTATTTAATGAAAATCATATTATATTCATCTTCCATTTACTATCAAGTTGGACATTTATATATCACATAATATACATGTTGTTTTATAATTTGTTATTGAACAAGTCAATATTCATTTGATCATTCTTCCATGCATTTAATATACCGCAACCTAATAAATACATACTATAATTACCTTTTTTTATGTTTTATCACATTTACCGAACCTTAATAATATAAATTAATAAGTCTAAATAACATATTCAAATTATCACTACTTATTCAGTACATTACCTGACTAACACAATCGAATTTTAGCATCTAAAACCCACTCAAAAACATGCATGAATTCATAATTCAACTAAGTTGAACGAATATACTTATCAACTAAAGAAGACCTACTTTTCCAGAGCCATAAACTTACCTCGACATGGAGAAAAATTGTCGCATGTGAATGTGTAATGCGAATATGCAAGTATACACATCGAATTAAGTAATAAAGTGATTAATGAGTATCATCTCCACAAGGATTGGAATTGATGAAAATAATTGGTTATGCTATTACTATGAAATTGGCTAATTAAATTATGCAAAAGAAAGGATGAAAAATTGATAAAGAAATTTAATGAATGGATTAATAAAATCAATTATGAATGAAAAATGTTAAGGCAATTAAAATGTTGTGGCAATTCTCAAAGATTAAGTGGGAAAGAGTTTGTACTGTTGAATGATAAACGTTGGAATTACTTGGGCTTATTTTTATATCAGAATAATGCCATGGAAAAATCTTGACCATTCTACTCCTCAGGGACTCACTACTGCAATCTACCTCTTTTGAAAACCAGACTTTGGGCTATCATTCTGTGTTTTTGTATGTCTACAGAACTCAAGAATGATATCCAAAATTGCTCTTCCATTCCCAGTACAAATCGCAACTTCTACGTCTAGAGTGCTGCAAATATTCTTTTGAATACTTGTCTGTATCAATCGATTATAATCCAATCTATTTAATCTTTCCAGAACTAAATTAGATCTAATAACATACCATACAGTCATTTATGTCTAGAGCTTGCATGCATGCATTTAAAATAATCACAATTTGAATTAAACAATATTCTACTCAAAATCAAACCATGGACATTAAAGATAATAAAAATTCGCCCAAATAATTCCAACCCAATGAGATTTAGCTCATGGGTTGGATATTCAAATCCAAAATAAGACCATTTAACTTCGTCATTTAATTTTATGAATCACAAAGTTCAAATCAAAAAATAAAGGCAAAACTGCAGAAAGCTTTTGCTACTCCAACTTTCACTCTAGTAATAATGAGATTTGATGCAAAATCCAGGGCATATTTCTCTTCCCCTTCCTTGCGTATGTAATTCTTCTGCTCTATAAGCTGCTACGCTTTCCTTTCTTTCTCTGAGATTTTTCATGAGAACCAGATACAAAGAGAAAAAACTTTTTTCTAATTCTTGTCTTTCTCCCCGAATTCCCTTTTTCTCTTTTCTCTTTCCTTCTTTATAAGGTAGGTACCTCCCTATCAGCACACACCTTTTGTTTCCTTTCTTTAGGCTTGTTTATCTGGTACAAGTACAATTGGCTGAGAGTGATGTGGATTGAGTGTTGCGTCATCTTCTTAGAATTGCCATGGCATTCTTCTTGGTAATCTAACCAACATTTTGTCATGGAAATATTTGACAATCTTTATTTTCCTACTATTTTTTCTCCTCTTTTTCATCCTGCACCTACTTCCAACCACAACTAAGACCTTTCTTCCCCAATAATACAAGTAACAAATAATAACATTTATAGCACAATCCAATTTTTGTTATGCAATGTTTTAAAAATATCTAAAAATGAAAACATATTTACTTAATTACAAATAATTAATTAAATCTAGAGGCTTGAAGTATAATTCTTTTCAAGAGTTATCACACCCTTAAACTTGAATTATTACTTATTCTCAAGCAAAATATATATGAATATGCATGAATGCATGAATATTTGTCAAAACACAAGTTACCATTTGCACTGTTGAACCATATGAAGTATATTTAATATCTTCATTCTCAACAGTCTTCTATAAAAAAAAAACTTTGAGTTTTATAGGCTTGTTTAGCAAATGAAGTGCAGAAAATGTTTCCTAAAAATAAAAGTTACTAAATAATTATGCAATTCTAACTATAGCAGACCTCTCTTAATGTATTTAGGATATCTTTCCTTTAAACTCAGTTTCTCTATTCTCACTTATTCAGTCATTTCAAAATTTTAATTAAAAATATTATTTTTTCTGAGGAATTCATCTTGTCACATGGTTTTTTTACTTGACAATCTCAATGGAGCATGCACTAGATTACCAGGTAGTATATCATGTCACAATTTAAATGTATTTCGCTCATAAAGCTAAGGCTTTTAACTAAAGAGATGGATGGAGGAAACAACTATCTCCTTAGCTAATCAGCCTATTACTACAGTGGAGTGCCCCTAAATTATTATTGATACAACTTTTTTTTCCTCACTCTTATTTGAACTCATTTTTCTGATCAATAATACGATGGAACAAATAAAGTATTACTGACCTACTCAACAATTTAAAACATTGGAGTGTAAAACTATTGCTAGGTCAACAAGCATAAGGGGAAATTCAACCCAACCCAATTAGAGTAACCCCAATTCCTTCCTAGCTTTTTGTTTTCTTCTTTCATTTTATAGCATATGTTTCATGCACTCATATTTAATTGTCATTGCATTTTTATAATTTTTAGCTTTTTTTTTTTTTTTGCATTTTGACATGTTTCATTGTTCATGCTTTGAGGGTAATGCATCCTTTAGGTTTGAGGGTGTGTTATGCTGTAAATATAGTATGCTGTAGATAGATGCCATAAATGTGTTGGCAAAAATTCAATCCAACCCAATTAGAGTAACCCTAATTCCTTCCAAGGTTTTTTTTTCGTCTTCTTTCATTTTATAACATATGTTTCATGCATTCATATTTAATTGTCATTGCATTTTTATAATTTTTAACTGTTTTTTTTTTTTTTTTTGCATTTTGACATGTTTCATTGTTCAAGCTTTGAGGGCAATGCATCCCTTAGGTTTGGGGGTGTGTTATGCTGTAAATATAGTATGTTGTAGATAGATGCTTTAATATTCATGCATTTTCTCATTCATTTTGCCATTACATACAAATGCCAAATAACTGTCAGACTGTGCTTAGTATATTGATATCGGTCATGTTCGATGAGGATGATAACTCTTCGATTAATTTAGAAAATTGTGAAAGTCGATTAAGCATGTTTAGCTTAGTATAGTTGTTTGAAAATGATTCCTAAAAGTAGAATAACTTAAGTATCAATGCAATTAAATCTGTAGTAGGGTTCTTTTAAATTGGAGTGTAAATATAGTATGTTGTAGATAAATGCTTTAATATTCATGCATTTTCTTATTCATTTTGCCATTACATACAAATGCCAAATAACTGACTATGACTATGTCGTGTCCTTAGGCCGTGTAACTCTTTGACTATGACATCGGTAAGCAAATCAGACCACACGGACAAGCCACAAGCCGTGTGCTAGGCCGTGTGGCGAATTAAATTCTCACGAAAATGATATAGACTCCACACGCCCTTGGTACATGACCATGTCCCCAAGCCGTGTCTCCCTCACGGTAGAGACAAACGACCGTATCTCAACCCGTGTGGCCAACACTCAAGCTATTTTCCAGGCCTTTTTGTTGCCTTAATTTATTTCATACTTAAACATATCATAAACACATGTTATAACATCATTTCAATGGTCAATCATTCTTTAATATAATCCAATTAAAGCATTTGTATGTTGTCATACATGTGTTTTTCAATTTCTCATGTTACACCAAGTTAGACATTCCAATTCATGTTCAATATCCTTATCATATTGATAACCACTTTTACCAATTAACCACAACATTTACCCAACACTCAATCTCTACTCATTTGGAAAATGTTCATGTTCAATCATTATCAATTTATTATCATGTCACGCATTTATTTTATAGCCATGACCACTTCGAATGGTCCTAGGGCATTCATTATGCACATATGCAATACACTTCCCATTCATAGTAATCAAGCAAAATCACATAACCACATCTCAAGACATTAACACATAGCATGGATGAATAGGCTTTCAAGCCATAACCTTTATAAGCCATATCTCGTGGCTATATACAATGAATCAATATAAGCCAATACATTTGGCTAATCATAACAACATCTAACATAAAAACTAAGTCCCTATACATGCCACTCACTTGCAGATTAAGACTCATCAATACTCCAAAGGTTGTAGCTTGATAGTGTGATGCTGCCTTCAACGATCTCCAACCCCGAGCTGACCTAACAACACTAAAGAAATGGAGAGGAGGGAGTAAGCTTAAAGCTTAGTAAGTTTGCATGAGAAATAATAAGCATTGCATTAACATGCAATTTTTCAATTTCTCTCTATTTATTTAAGGTCCAGTTATGCTGTTTTCTTGAGCCATAGTCACTAAATTATTTATATCTGGAACTACAGGACTCTAAATTGAGAACCGTTAATTTTTCCAAAAACTAGACTTGTATGTCTTCTTACCATGAAATTTTCAAAATTTTTACTCTAGCCAATAAGTACATTTTATTCTTCAAAGTCTCCCCTATTTCACTGTCCAACAGTTTCAACCTTCCTTTACTAAAAATCAATTATCTCATAGTACGAAACTCGGAAAATGTTACCATCTATTTTCCTTGAAAATATACTCATTAAGGATTTTAAGAGTATAATTTATAACCCATGATTATTTTTTTACAATTTCTAGTGATTTTTCGAAGTTAGAATAGGGGATTCCAAACTCATTCTGACTCTGTCTCACAAGAATTCAAATATCTCGAAATAGGAGATTCCTATGCTTTCCTGTATACAAAACTAGACTCATTAATCTTTAATTCCATATCTTATTCAGCTTTTAATTTGACTTCCACAATTTTTGGTGGATTTTCAAAGTAGGAATCTGCTTTCAGTCAAACTGCTTTTTAGTGCAAACAAAATGATAATCAACATAAGATTTCCATAAAAATTATTCACATATGAATCACTCATTCATTTGCATTCTTATCACAAGTTCATTTCATTTCACATCTCAAACATATGTTCATGGATTTTGAGTACGTGCCTGTGCTATCATTTATGACAATACTCGTCCAAACATGACAATTCATAAGCATCATAATAGTATCATATAATATAAATGATGGATCATGGCAAGGACTCTTTATTTCATTTCTCATATCAAACTAGTTGAATTTCTCGAAACCTCGATGGATATCTCATTCAGCGTCAATTCATACAAGTGTTCATTTCAAGTACGCGGTCCCGCAAACCTTTTTCCTACGGAAGGATTACTAGTCCAGGCTAAATCCCTTTTAATGACAATTGCTCTCATAAACTCAGATCTGAATTGCCAGTCCAGGCTAAATTCAGTCCTCAATCGGATTACCCGTCCGGGCTAAATCTTTGATGCACCCATATTCTTTGAGAGGCTCGATCACTCAAAAACCACCCGTCAAAAACCACCCGTCCAAGCTAGATCCTTTTTATTTTGAGATCATCGGATTACCCGTCCGAGCTAAATCCTTTTCTGCAACACATCCAGGATCTCATGTCATGCAAGTCATAATTTATCCATCGGATTTTCCTTTCTATTTCAACCGGGACATTTATCATCTTTCATTTACACTAGCACTTTTCATGGATTATCATGCAATGAATATCTAAATTTTCATACATTCAAGAACATGCATTATTTAAGTGCATTAAAAGTTTACTTTGAGTTATACGAACCTACCTCGATTTCGAGTACGGCTAATTATTTCGAATTAGTCCTTAACCTCGTTTAACCTTGTTCTAAGCTCGAATCTTGTTTTCTTAATCTAAAATTACAAATATAGCTAATTTATTACTCACATTATTCAAGTGGGTCCATAAATCATACTTTTACAAATTTGTATTTTGACCCCTAAACTTTCACTTATTTACACTTTGACCCCTAGGCTTGTAAAATGATTTTATTCAATTTCCTTACATTTTAAGCCTATCTGAATCATTTTCATAACTATAGCAGCCCCCAATTTCCACTAAATCACCCTTTTATGATCAATTTTATAAGTTTTGCAAAACGATTCTTTCGAACATTTTCATCGAAAATCACTTAGTAAAAGTTTTTCCTCTAACCATAAACATGCATAATTTACCATTAAACCTCAAAATACCAGCATGTCACTCATGCATAAATTTTTAAACATAAACCCTAGCTAAAATAATGGTAGAAATAGGTAAACCGGGTTACTAGGACTTCAAAAATGTAAAGTACATTAAAAACGAGGCTTGGGATCACTTACAAATGAGCTTGGAAGCTTGAACCAAACCCTAGCCATGCCTTTCATGGTATTTTCAGCCGGATGAAGAAGATCAGCATGAATTTTGACTTATTTTCCCTTTTTATTATTTTAATTACTAAAAGACCAAAATGCCCCTCACTTAAAAATATTCTACTTCACCCATTTCATGTCTATTTTTGTCTAAAAAATTAACCAATGGTCTAATTACCATACAAGGGCCTCCAATATAAAATTTCATATCAATTGGGCACCTCTAGCATGTAGAACTCAACTTTTACACTTTTTTACAATTTAGTCCTTTTGACCAAATTGAGTGCCTAAACGTCAAAATTTTTTAACGAGATTTTCATGAAATCATTCCGTGAAATTGTAGACCATAAAAATATAATAAAAATAAATTTTCTTACGTCAGATTTGGGGTCCTAAAACTACTATTTTGACTAGACCCTATTTCGGGATGTTACATTTCTCCCTCCTTTAGGGATTTTCGTCCCCGAAAATCTTACCAGAATAGTGGTTTAACTTTCATATAGACTCTTCTATCCCATCTTTGGTAAGGAACTTTTACTCATGATGTACTTTTGATGCTAGCTCTTTAATCATTCATACTGAAACTATAAGCGATTCTTCGCTATACGACACATTAACTGAATCTTGCTCTCAAACCACTTAAAGAGAACTAGCATACCAAGAAATCTGACAATCTCAGAGATACATGATTCCATTGATCCGTTAAACAAGAATTCAACACGTACTGAAATGATTTGCAGATTTTTTCAAACATTTATCAACAGGCCACAAAACATTTTTCTCTTTCAAAGATAAGAATAATCCGGATAACACTTTATGTATTCAAACAACACAAAGATCAGAAATGTCGAGTTCCAAACTCGAGTACCACTACATTGCTCCTGTGAGTTTTCTCGCGAACTCTCTGTATAAACTCTGGACTTTCTACCCAAGCACTTGTAATCACATTTTTCTTTACTGAAGATCATACAATAACTATCTCATCATCTTTTAACAACTCTAATCATCTATGCTATCAAATACTCAGATCCAGCTATAATATTGGATACATTGAGCTATCACATTGTCCTTCAGTCTTAAAACGCATCACAATCTGTTTAATGACACATCACTGAAAAATCAAGAATTTCTCGCCTGCTGTAGGCTAAACCAGGTCTAATGTTTTCATTAACAATGTTCTCGTGTATTCCAAACTTTACTAACAGGCAATAGACCATTCAACTTTCATAAGGAGATAACTTTATCATTCATAAAAACTTTAAATCATATCAAAATCTGCTAAGAAATATACACTTTTCATTCAGACTAACCGTCTTTTATTCGTAAAGAAATGAAATTTTATTCCCAGACATGAATATCTCTTTTCATCTTTCAAACAATAACCATTACCGATTAAACTACCAAGTTGGTCTTGATCATCAATAAATGATAGTTCAAGAAATCTTCCCTTTCAGTCGATAAAACGATTCAACAAGTAATCATTCAAAATTCACTTATCGTGCTAGTCAAAAGACAACTTCAAGTCTGTTAACTCATAAAAACATGAATATCCCGATTAAAAGCATTAACTTGATTAACTTACTTGAGAAAAGAAATCCAGGTACTGGAATCATTCATGTTGCTATAATCAAACCAAAAACATAGCCATAATTGACACAGTTGTCAGGCCAAAGAACTCACTTTAGATAAAAGTCATGATTAATAATTTACGGAATAAAGATGACAAGAAATCCAAAATAAGGAAATCTGAAATAGAGGAATCCAAGATACCATATCATTCAAATCCACTGGAAATGGATGCAGCAAGGACAATAAAATTTCCCTCATATATACATCGAATAGAGCATCAATTTGAAGGGAACAAAATCATAATATCATGTGCATTTTCTCATAAAATTCCCATAAATGGAATGTAACAGAGTACCTAAGAGAAATAGAGCAATACCGATTAGACTGACAGTGTTTTCGTCTCATTTCGAGATTTGGAAACATTCTAATATAACAACATTTATCAGAGGTAGATAGCCGCAATAATAAATTCAAAAGAGACAATTATAATCTGCTCACTGTAATTTTCACATTTAGATATCATACATCTTGAATATTATTCTCTAACTATCTCTTAATAGCTCCACATTTACGTATCAACCCATTTTAATCTCTGATCATATTTGTAATCGTTCTACCACTAAACCCTTTGGTCTCATACTTGTGAACTTATTCAACTCTAATACCAAAAAATCCTTTACTGAAACCCCACTCTTGTAACACCCCTTACCCATGTCCAACGTCAGAATAGGGTACGAGGCATTACTGGACTTAAACATACACATTCATGCAAAAACCAGGCCATAAAATCTCTTTTAATTCAAAACCTTTCAAACACAAGCATGTCATCCGTTATTTGGGTCTACGAAGCCCAAAACATTTATTAGAATCGATTCGAGACTAAACTGAGAACTTTAAGAAGTTTCAGGAAAACTTAGAAAGTTTTCCCATGAAACAGGGTCACACGCCCGTGTGGACATAGGGACACGACCGTGTGCCTTTGGCACGCCCGTGTCCTCAGGCCGTGTAACTCTCTATTTATGACGTCAACATGCACATCGAACCACACGGCCGGGCCACACGCCTGAGTCTCCAGGTCATGTCCCTCACATGGTTGAGACACACGGTCATGTCGCAGCCCATGTGGCCAACACTTAGGCTATTTTTCAAGCCTTCATGTTACCCATAATCTCTTACAACCTTATGCACATTAAAATCGCAAATCATGACATTATTTTACTGATTAAACACTCTTTATTAAGACATATCCTTAACATTAACATGTCCTCTTAAAAGTAATGCATCTGCTCATACTATACCAAGTCTAGATTCCTTATTTCACATTCATAAGACTTGTCATTTTGATTACCACTTTTACCATTATACTATGGTTACCAACTTATCCATCAAGCACTCAAGTTCAATCATTATCACGTTGTGTTTATAACATGCGATTACTACATAGCTATGACCACCTCAATTGGTCATAGAGCATACATCCAACACATATGTCATATTACTAACCATGATGGCAAACAAACATAATCACCTTATAAACATTACACATGACATGAATAGCTTGGCTTACAAGCCAAAATCAATATGAGCGACATCTCATGGCCATATACATATAACTCAATATAAGCCAACACATTTGGCCAAAGCAAAATAATACATGTCAATCAACTAGATCCCTATACATGCCACTCACTTGAAATTTCTAATATATGCTTCATTATTCCAAAGGTAGCGACTTGATAGTGTGATGCTGCCTCTGACGATCTCCAACCTTGAGCTAACCTGAAAACACTAAAGGAAAGGAAGGGAAGGGAGTAAGTTTTATAGCTTAGTAAGACCGTATGAAAATAATAAGCAATTTAACAACTTGCTTCTCATAGTAATACAACCCTATTTGCATTTTTACTCATGTTCCAATCAAGTTGTTTTTTCGAGTCACAATCACTAAATTATTTATATTTGGAGCTACGGAACTCCAAATTAAGTTCTACTAATTTTCCTTGAAACTAAACTCACATATCTTCGTACCATAAAATTTTCAAAATTTTTTGTTCATCCAATTAGTACAGTTTATTCCTTAAATTTACCCTTTTTTGCTGTCTGACAGTTTTGACCCCTCTTCACTAAAAATTAATTATCTCATAATACGGGACTCGAATGATGTTCCCATCTTTTTATATTGAAAATATACTCATTAATAATTCTAAGAGTATAAATTATAACTCATAAATATTTTTTTTTACAATTTTCAATGATTTTCTCAAATCAGAACAAGGGATTTCAAAGCCATTTTGAATCTGTCTCACAACAATTAAAATATTTCATAATATGAAACTCTTTTGCTTACACCATTTCTTCTATGTGAAATTAGACTCATTAGGATTTAATTTCATATTTTATTCAGCCTCTAACTCAATTTTCACAATTTTTGGTGGATTTTTAAATTCGGACTATGGCTGCTATACAAAACTGTTTTAGTGTAAATTAATGATACTACGTTTATCACACCATATTAGTTCATTTTCACCACATTGGTAAGGTTACATATTCATACATCATAAGTATAGACCTATAATCACAAGGTCATCACAAAATCATTCTCATAAGCATGAATTACCTATTTACATCTTCATTAAATGTGCATCATAAACTGAAATCATTTCTCATGAGCTTGGCATACATACCTGTGTTACTCAACATGCTCATATTCATTCCTTACTGATCATATAACATGAATTGAATTCACATCTCATCAATTTCATATAAGTACCTATACCACTCACAATATGGTCATAACTTTTCTCATTTAGCTTAAACCGTAACTCTCAACATTGAACCATTCGGAACACTACCGGATATTCAATAAGCCTCAAACGTGGGGTAGAATGCCCATGCCATGTCCCAGCCATGGTCTTACACTGGCTCATCCATCAAGTCAATGCCATGTCCCAGACATGGTCTTACACTGACTATCGAAATCGAGGTTGACGCCATGTCCCAGACATGGTCTTACACTACCTCTTGCATATTCGTGCTGATGCCATGTCCAAGACATGGTCTTACACTAGCTCTCATAATGTGGCTGATGCATATCCCAGACATGTCTTACGCTAGCACACAAATAACCCAAATGTCATGGCATGAATATCTGAATTGTTTCTTAAGGTTCAAACGAGAATTCTACTATCTCAATATTCATCATACATAATCATTTCCACAACCAAGCAATTCATGCTATATCAATTTAAACAGATATAATAACAATGAAGTTTTATTATTTACATGCAACTTACTCGTTTCAATGGAATATAATATTCCATCAAATCTCCAAGCATTCAATCAACACATAAATGTTATTTACATTTGACATTACTTTCTCATATACAATATCATCAACATAAACTTTAACACAATCATGGCAAGATAGATTTTCAAGTATAATAATAATGGCATAAATACCATACTCATTTAATTACACGGACTTGCCTCAAATGCAATTTCGGCTAATTATTCTCTTTTTGTCTTTAACCACACACTTTCTTGATTTAAGCCCAAATCTCGATTTTCTTGATCTAACATGATGAAATTCACTCACTTAATCACTAAATAAATCTGGACAATCAAAATTCATATTTTTGGAAAAATGACCATTTTGCCCCTTGACTTTCACAAAATGATCATTTTACCTTTAGGCCCAAAAATCAATTTTTATCGAATTTCCTTATTAGCCAAGCCTAACCGACCAATTATTACTGTTATGACAACCCCAAATTTCCACTATTTCACACAATTACAACCTATTTTATAACTTTTGCAAAATGGCCCTTTTAGGTGTTTTCCATGAAAATCCTTTCACAAAAGTTGTTTATTACACAACTAAGACTCATTTTCTTCCACAAAAATTCAAAAAACAACATAAATCATTTCATGGAAAATCCCTAGACTATCAACCATTTCACAAAATAGTCCCCCCATTAGCTAGTTCATGCTACAAAGGTTCCAAAAGTACAAAAATTATCAAAAATAGGCATCTAAATCACTTACTTGTAAGGTATATAAGTTGCTAAAAATTTTTAGCTTTCAAAACCCCCTCTTTGTTGGTATTTTCGGTGTGGAAGAAGGAAGATGAAAAGATGACAACAATTTTTTTTTTCTTTTTGTTTTATTTTATTACCAAAAAAGTCACCTAATGCACATCAACTTTGACTTTTCAACCTTTTTTTGTCTCCTTGATCAGCCACTAACATATTTATGGTCTATTTACTTAATAAAGACCCTAATTTAATGTTATATAGCTATTTAACACCTTTAGCTAGCAAAACAAAACTTTTGCCCTTTACGTGATTTAGTCCTTTTTCGCAATTAAGTATGAAATCGCTAAAATTATTTCACCAAAATTTTCATGCACTTGTATGATCATGCTATAACACATAAAATATCATTAAAAATAATTTCTCTGGCCCCGGAATAGTGGTTCCAAAACCACTGTTCCTACTAGGCCGAAAATCGGGCTGTTACAACTCTAGTAAGGGGCTGGGGTCGTAAGGTCCCTAACTCATCTCTCATACGCATATGCATATCATATAACGCTATGTCATCATCATAGTAACATTTTCACAAGGCAAATTATTATTCACACTTGTATTACATGAATTTTCCAATTATCTTGTTTAATCAAGTGCATTTATGTACGCACATCATGAGTTCTAAACAACTTTACTTATCTCATTCATTTCATCAAAAAGTCATGCACATAGTATCTCATGAGGGTCAAACAAGCATGAATAAGTACGTCACAATTAAAAGTTTTATCTCACACATCACCATATACATATCATTCCAGTTATATAAATCAAACCAATCAATTTAACACATTTACTTGGGCTCTACGAGTTTGTCATTTGGAATTTCAAACATGTATACATAGGCATTTATCCCATCAATACTTTCAATATGTTACCTAAACACATGCATTCATTCAAATAAATCAATCATAGATGAGCTCATTACGATATAATCTTTTATCATAGATGAGCTTATTACGATATAATCTTTTATCTCATTTCATTTAATCAAGTACACCAAGTGTACAACATCATATGAATCATTGAACAAGCATGAGTACTCATCACAACATGAACTTTTATCTCACATGTTATCATGTATATTATGAACTTTTATTCATAATTTTCTAAATCCAGGCTTATCATGACTATAATTTTACCCGAATACCTTAGCATCACATTTAACATGGTTGGTATAGCTCGGTTAGAGAGTACCTCTATCCAAACAAGATGGTTCTCACTCACATCAGAAAACACCACACTATCACAAATTTGTGGCATGTATAGCTAGACTCTCACACATACCAGGTTAGTTCGAGAACCAACTAAACCATAGCTCTGATACCATTAAATGTAACACCCTTTACCCGTATCCGAGGTCAAAACATGGTACGAGACATTACCGGACATAATCGTAAACAAACATGCAAATTTGAGTCACAAAATTTCATTCTCTGTATAAACATTCATACATATACATGATGTCCCTTGAACGGGCCTACGAGGCTCTAAACGTACTTTGAAAGTAGTTAAGGACTAAACTGGGCATTTTAGAAGTTTTGGGAAAACTTGAAAAAACTTTCCATGACACACGGTCACATGCCCGTGTGGACACAGGAACATGCCTGTGTCCTTAGGCCGTGTAACTTTTTGACTATAACGTCAGCAAGCAAATCGAACCACACAGCCATGCCACACGCTCGTGTGCTAGGCCGTGTGACAAATTAAATTCTCATGAAAATGCTACAGACTCCACATGCCCTGGGTACATGACCATGTCCTTAGGCCGTCTCCCCTACACGGTTGAGACACACGGCCGTGTCTCAACCCGTGTAGCCAACACTGAAGCTATTTTCCAAGCCTTTTTGTTCCCTTAATCTATTCCATACTTAACCATATCATAAACACATGTTATAACATCATTTCAATGGTCAATCATTCTTTAATAAAACCCAATTAAAGCATTTGTATGTTGCCATACATGAGTTTTTCAATTTCTCATGTTACACCAAGTTAGACATTCCAATTCACGTTCAATAGCCTTATCATATTGATAACCACTTTTACCAATTAACCACAACATTTTACCCAACACCCAATCTCTACTCATTCGGAAAATGTTCATGTTCAATCATTATCAATTTATTACCATGTCACACATTTATTCCATAGCCATGACCACTTCGAATGGTCCTAAGCCATTCATTATGCACATATTCCATACACTTCCCATTCATAGTAATCAAGCAAAATCACATAACCACATCTCAATACATTAACACATAGCATGGATGAATAGGCTTACAAGCCATAACCATTATAAGCCACATCTCGTGGCTATATACAATGAATCAATATAAGCAAATACATTTGGCTAATCATAACAACATCTAACATAAAAACTAAGTCCCTATACATGCCACTCACTTGCAGACATTAAGACTCATCAATACTCCAAAGGTGGTAGCTTGATAGTGTGATGCTGTAACACCTCTCACCCATATCCGATGTTGGGATAGGGCTCGAGGCGTTACCGAGATTTCACGTTTATAAACATATTAAATCAAGTCACTAAGTTGCGCTCTAATTTAAAACTTTTGAAATATGTATATCCTTTCCTTTAAACAGGCTTTCGAGACCTAAAACATGTCTAGAGGCGGTGTAAGACAAAACCGAGAACGTTCTATAAACTTTGGGCACCTTGGAAAATTTTCTTTATCTTAAAGTGTTACACGCCCGTGTAGATGGGCCGTGTGGACTCACACGCCTGTGTGACTTCGAACACACCCATGCCCTTCGGCCGTGTGTAACACTGACTTATCAAAATGGCCGTGGCACACGCCCGTGCTGCCTGCCCGTGGGCAACACTGTCTTTTAGACATGGAAAGGACACACGCCCGTGTGGCCTACTCGTGTGCGTTTTTGATTTAAAATTTTAAGTGCAGGGGACACACGGCCATAGCCCACACCCATGGGATGAAACCGTATGTCACATACGGGCTAGACACATGCCCGTGTGTCCAACCATGTAGACCCTAATAGGCTATTTTCCAAGCCTTAAGTCACCCCTTTCTACTCCTTATACCTAGTGGTTACCAAATTCGAAGGAAAACATGATTATACACTTGTAAATAATCTTGATAAAACTAATTGTATGGAAACCTCATATCATTGGTTTCATACATGAAAGGTTATTTCCCATTTAGTGTTTATGGGTTTCCATGTCACTTTAATTCATCCAAAGTTGGCTCGTTCATGTAACTCATTGCCAATTAGTAACAACCCATCACTTGCAAATAAAACCATGCAAAAACTCGTAGGTCATAGCCTATTTCAATTAAGCCAAGTTTCATCGCCACATACAAAGAGATAAACATATTTTTACATTCCCTCATTTGGCAAATCAAATGACACATATAACAAAATACTCAAAAAACCTATACATGCCATTGAAAAAAATAAAAATGTCTATATACCAAAGCTTGACTAGTTGATAGTGTGTTGACTCTCCAATCGTTTTCCAGTCCTTACGAGTCATCAAGCTCTGTGAGATAGGGAAAAAGAGAGGGGTAAGCATTTACATGCTTAGTAAGCTCGAATAACCGGAAAGTAAACTTGCTGAGTAATTAACATACATCCATATTTAAATCATGAAATCATCAATCATGAAATAATTCCCTATCACATACACTCAATTAATGAGTTAGTCACATAACAAAGCATCATATAATTTATGTAGATGAGATCATTATTCGTCATCTTATTGACATACATCATATTAATCCCGTTGAATTTCTAGGAAATCTCGATGGAATACCGATTATCCGTCAATTCTTACGAATGATCATTTCACATTTATGCACTCCCGCGAACCTCACATCTTATGGCAGAATTACCACTCCAGGCTAAATTCCCCATATCATGAACTCATAAGGTGATGTTGGGATTACCAGTCCTAGCTAAATCCCTTATAGACATACACCCTTACTGAGCTCAGATCTGAATTACTAGTCCAGGCTAAATTCAGACCCTAATCAGATTACCCGTCCGGGATAAATCCATAATGCGGTAAATAAATCAACTCATCAGCTACCACATTCGCCTTCCCCGAGTGATAGTCAATGATCAAATCATAATTCTTAATTAATTCTAATCATCTCTGCTGTCTCAGATTAACTTCTTTTTGAGTCATCAAGTACTTCAAGCTCTTATGATCAGTGAATATGCGGCAAGTCTTACCATATAAATAATGTCTCCAAATTTTCAAAGTAAAAACGATGGCAGCAAGTTCTAGGTCATGTGTAGGATAGTTCTTCTCATACGGCTTCAACTATCGTAAAGCATAGGCTATTACCTTGTCATCTTGCATAAGTACACAACCCAGTACATTTAAGGATGCGTCACTGTAGACTACAAATTCTTTTCCTGACTCAGGCAATACTAAAACAGGAGCTTTAGTTAACAGTGTTTTTAACTTCTCAAAACTTTGTTGACATTTTTCCGTCCATTCAAACTTCACGTTTTTCTGTAACAATCTCGTCATCAGAGTTGCTATCATGGAAAATCCTTTCACAAATCTTCAATAGTAACTTGCGAAGCCCAAAAAGCTTCTAACTTTATTTACATCCTTAGGTGATTTCCATTTGACGATAGCAGAAATCTTACTTTGATCGACTCGGATGCTTTCACCCGAAATAATATGACCCAAAAATCCAACTTCCTGAAGCCAAAACTCACTCTTGGTAAACTTAGCATACAGCTGCTTTTCTCGCAAAGTCTGCAACACAATTCTCAAGTGCTTTACATGTTCTGACTCATCTTTGGAATAAATCAAGATGTCATCAATGAACACAACGACAAACTTATCCAAATATGGCCGAAAGATCCTATTCATTAGATCCATGAATACGACTAGTGCATTCGTTAACCCAAACGGTATGACGAGAAATTCATAATGACTGTACCTCGTTCTGAAAGATGTCTTAGGTACATCCGATTCTTTAACTCGCAGGTGATAATAGCCAAACCTCAAATCTATCTTAGAGAACACGGTGGAGTCATCTATCTTTGGTAAAGGATACTTATTCTTGATAGTTACCTTGTTCAGTTGTCGATAGTCGATACATAACCTCATCGATCCATCTTTCATCTTTACAAACAAAACGGGGGCACCCCAAGGTGAAAAAATTGGCCTTACGAATCCTTTATCCGTCAGCTCTTGCAACTATGCCTTCAACTCTTTCAGCTCAGTTGGTGCCATTCTGTATGGAGCAATAGAAATGGGAGCTATCCCTGTCACCATCTCAATACCAAATTCTATTTCCCTCTCAAGAGGTAATCTGGGTAATTCTTCTGAAAATACATCTAGGTACTCACATACTATAGGCACAGACTCAATCTTCAACTCTGTTTCCTTAGTGTTCAATATAATTGTAAGATAGGCTTCATACCATTTTCTCATATATCTCTGAGCAACTATTGCTGTGATCACAACCAGAGGCATATCCAACTCTCTTGAATCAACCCGTATAATCTCACCATCTGGGCATTTCAATTTAATATACTTACTACCACAATTTACAATTACATCATGCAGTGCTAACCAATCCATACCAAGTATTACATCAAATTCATCAAATGGTAACAACATAAGATTAGCTGGAAAACAATGACCCTGAATCATCAAAGGACAATTCTTACAAACTTTATCAACCATGACTGATCTGCTTAGTGGGTTCAACACTGTAATAATAAATTCCGTAGGCTCAATAAGTATCATTCTAGATACCAAGCTCATGCAAATGTATGAATGCGTCGACCCTGGTTCAATTAAAGCAATAACACTTGTATTAAAAAGGGAAAAAGTACCTGTAATAACATCAGGAGCAGAGGCTTCCCCTTGGGCACGTATCGCATACGTTCTTGCCAGAGCTCGAACCTCTAGTTTTGCAGCGTCCTTAGTCACAACTTTACTTCCACTAGCACTTCCAGGGTATCTCGGAGGTCTACCTCGAGGAATAGGAGTACTCGATTTCGGAGTTACATCCACTTCCTTTTCGACTCGTTCCGGGAAGCCTCTGAGAAAGTGATCAAAAGAACCACATCTAAAACATGGGCCACTCTTCATTCGGCACTCTCTGAAATGAAATTTGTTGCAAATATTTTGATCATATACACTCCCCACACTAGTTACCATCGGGGAGGAAGACTTTTGATCTCATCGTTTAGAGCTTCTCGCTCTACCTGAATATCCTACTGACGAAGTGGAGCGTTCATGTGGGCTCCTGGCTTTCTTCATGGAGAATGAGAGTGTTTTACCGCTAGACCTCTTTCTCACAACTCGAGCCTCTCTTTTAGCTTGTTTTCTTTCATTATTAAGTTCTTCGGCCTTCTTGACTTGATCGGCCTTCCTCGAAGCATTTATACATTTCTGATTCCGTTTGGACCCATTTAGTTGCGTACTGACTTAGTCGTACCAACTCTCTCTCGTATTTCGCTACAGTCTTGTTCCCTTGTTTGAGTTCCAGAAACTCCTTTCACTTCGAGTCCAAAAATCGATGGCTAATATATTTATTTTCGAACCTTGCTTGAAAGAAATCCCAAGTAATATTTTCTTTTGGCACTTCCGTGGATACAGTCTTCCACCAATGGTATGCAGTGTCCTTCAAAAGGGACAGAGCACACTTCAAACATTCCTCGATGTGTACGACAAATCATCTAGCACCCGCGTACTATTCTCGAGACAGAATTCAGCTCTTTCAGCGTCATCATCAACTTTCGCTTTGAATTCCTCAGCCGTATACTTTCTAAGCTTATCTATAGGGGCTTTATCGATTCTCACCGGTGCCATACCTTGTGGTACATCCTCATCAGATTGGTTAAGGGGCAGGGGAGGTCTTGGTATATTGGGGTGATTTCATAGATAATCCTCAAACCATTCATCCATCATATCAAATAAGGCAGCCCGGGCCTCTTCTCGGCCTTCTCACATCAGCCTTCTACTACTAGATGTAGGTCACTGTACAAAAGCTGGAGCATGGCTCTCGGCTCCCTTGGACTCAGCTTGTGCTTGATTGGAAGACATTTTCTATATTCAAAACAATTTAAACAATTAGGAGACGTCACACTATCAACATTCAAATAATGGCATGTATGGCGAACTTTAACATCCTCTATAATAGTTGTAACGCCCCGTACCCGTGACCGTTGCCGGAGTCGAACACGAGGTGTTAACGAACTTAATTCATTTACTTACACAGTTCATTTCGAAATTTCCAGGCAAGCTGGCTAACTGCATCACAGCCACTTTAAAAATCATATCTCGAGTTCCAAAACTCAGAAACTGATTCTGTAAATTTTTCCTGAAACTAGACTCATATATCCATCTACAAATTTTTTTCTAGAATTTTTGGTCAGGCCAATTAGTACAGTTTATTAGTTAAAGTCTCCCCTGTTTCAGGGTTTGACTACTCTAACCTTCATGCATTACGACTTAGATATCTCCCTGTATAGAGCTTCAATACTTATTCCGTTTGTTTCTAATGAAACTAGACTCAAAAATGAATCTTTACATATAAAGCACGACTTCTAATTGTCTGTGGTTAATTTATGGTGAATATCCAAAATCAAATTAGGGGATCCAGAAAATGCTCTGGCCCTGTTTCACGAAAACTTAAACATCTCATAAAATACGGCTCATATGGTCGTTTCGTTTCTTTCATATGAAAATAGACTCATCAAGATTCGATTACATAATTTATTCACTATTTAATTCCATTCTTAATATTTTGAATGATTTTTCAAATTCACAACACTGCTGCTGTCAGCATCTATTCTAAGGTAAATTTTACCTATTTCATAATTTTCCATGAATCAATTAGTAAATTGACATACATCATTTTCAAGTATAATCACGATTAGCCATGTAAATGCGTAGCACCAATAGGACCATGATTGGCCATTCCAATGGCTAATCATTACCAACATTTGCACACCACTTAATAACCATATCATAAGACCATATATACAAAATGACCATAATGTTATACTCAAAATATACAAGCCATTTTCGCATGGCTATCTGAATATACATTACCAAAAGATACTTAATTAACAACAAGGGTCAGCCCTATACATGCCATTATCAAAATTCAACTAAAAGAGTACCAAAGGGCTTAGATAGTGTGGACGACTTGACTTTGACACTCCAGAGTCCGATGGTGACGAACAAAATCTATAAAACAGAATTAAAGCAACAGAATAAGCATTTTGATGCTTAGTAAGTTTTAAGTAATGAAATTATTTACAACTAAGGTATAGCGTTCGTATGACTAAATGAACAATTGCATATACGCATATTCCCAAAATCATGTTTACTTCACGCTTCAACCATTATATCCATACACTCAGGATCAAACCTGACTAAAGGCCGGAAGCTTGTTAATCAATTGAGCGAATACTATTTAAAAGAAATCAACCTTTCCAATGCATATACAAAACATACCTTATCGTTTGGATGGATTTATGAGCGTATTAATTGAAGTTATTACAGCAAGATCGCTCATTTCAAACCCAAGTACCTTGAGATTTAGCGGATATAAACTTCGCACAAATGCCTTGGGACTTAGCAGGATATAGTAACTCGCACAAATGCCTTGGGACTTAGCCGGATATAGTAACTAGCACAGATGCCTTCGGGACTTAGCCGGATATAGTAACTAGCACAAATGCCTTGGTACTTAGCAGGATATAGTCACTAGCACAAATGCCTTCGGATCTTAGTCCGGTTATCATCTGAATAATCATGCACATATATCAATAAATCATAACACATTTATATTTCATTTTCATTACTAGAACTCAAACACAAGACACTTATCAACCTTTACCATTTTCGGCTCAATAGCCACATACAAAGAGCATGATTTTGATTGGCTTTGTAACATGATCTCTATACACATTTGGCTACCAGTCATAAGTATAACTAATTACCTCGATATATAATTCAAGTAGAATCATTATATCACCGTTTATTTGTTATGCTTATATGTCATGACTTAATCAAATCATAAACTAAGTTCCATTACTCAAAGACTTACCTCGGATGTTGTCGAACGACTTCAACTGCTATTCGATTACTTTTTCCTTTCCCTTATCAGATCTAGATCCTCTTTGCTCTTGAGCTTAATTTAAAACAATTGAATTCAATTAATTTCAAATCAAATAGGCGATTTAATATAATACATGTATATTATAAGGTTGAGGTACATATGACTTAATGGTTAACTATCAAACACCATACGCATATATATATGTATATATATATATTCTCTAGTCATGCACAACCCAACATCTTACTTAGGCATTAACAACTTTATAGATATATGCATATATATGTTAAGGCCGAATATATATAATTTAACATATTCTACAAATATGGTTATTTATAATGACTAAACACCATTTTATCTCATGTTATACTTATAAGCACATCCATCCAAATACATTCGTACTTAAACATCATTCCGACCTAACACTCATATTACATCTATAAAACTACAAGCCGAATATACCTATACTTACATCACTTAAACATCAACCCTCAATTTCTTTGACAAAGCACATTTCCGAAAATGATAAGGCAATATAACAGCCTTTAATCCAACTTATAATTCACACATATCACATTCCAAGCATTCACTGTGACAGCCCAAAATTGACCCTAGTCGGAATGTGGTTTCGAGACCGCAAAACCGAGGCATAAAAATAATTTAATGCTCATTTTGATGCTTATGATATGTGTTAATTCGTGTGTGACATTTTTGATGTTTGATTTAGAGTTATAAATGTGAATTTCACTAGAAAGGACCTAGTAGAAAACTTTGAAAGTATGATGGGGAAATGTGTGATGTCTAATTAAAGCATGCATGCAAAACAATGGCCTTGCATGTCAAATATCCCTCTTTTATAGGAGGTGGCGGCCATGACAAGGGAGTATGGGCTAAACATGTCATGAAACATGTTTTGTTGGTGCATTAGGGAGAAACAATAAACAAATAAGTATGGGTAATAAAGAAAGAAAAAAAAATGTGTGTGAGTGAACCCCCATTGCCGTGCATTGAAGAAAAGAAAAGAAAAAATTTTGCTCATCCATTTCATTCTCTCTTGACCGAAAATACCAAAGAGGAAGGAAGGAATTTTTGCTTCATGTTTGGTTTGGAAGGGATTAGGAAGAGATTTGGCTATACTTGCATCAAGATTAAGGTATGTTTGAGGTCGTGCCATGAGATTCATGCATGTTTTAGTTGCTAGCTTGATGTTCTTATTAGCCCATGGTTCAAATCTTTGTTATATCATGGGGATGGTATTTGGCCAAGGTGGATTTTGTGTTAATGCCATTGCATGTTAAATATGAAGCTTGCTAATGGTATATGTGATGGTGGATTGATGGCTCTTGGACTTTCTTTTTAGTATTTTTGAGTAAGACATTAAGTTCTTTGCTTAATCATGACCAAAATTATGGTGTTGTGATGTATTCGGTCATGGTATATCCATAAGTATGATTCATGCATGTTGCATGGTAGGTAAGATTTGAGCTTTGGATATGTGTTTATATTTGGATATAAACAACTTGAGATTCGGCCCTTGCACCTACATGAATATATGTTTGCACATGATGTATTGGTATGACATATATACTATTTTAAGGTGTATATTTGCTTGTGATGTTGTTTGGTTATGAAGTAAACGAGAGATGTGTATTGAGCTACAATATGTAATCGTTAGTTAGTAAAATGTATGCTGTTTTTTTTTGTGTAGTATTAAGTGTAAAATTGGCCTCAACATAGACATGCATATTCGGCCAAATGAAGTAGATTGGTGTGCATGTATTCGGTTAGAGGCAACCATATTGAAGCCTTATCTTGGCTTAGATTATTGACTAAATGGGTAATAAGTGAGGATGGTTGCGAATATACAAACATACATATGCATGTGTAATTGAATTATGAATGTTTAGCAAGATGGTTAAACTAGTTGATTTATTGATTAAGCTCAAGGAGTTAAAGAAGGAGAATCAAGCAAGGGAAAGACGAAGGTCATCGAGTAGCCGACTTGGACTATTTTACCCAACACAAGGTAAGTCACTAAGCATATATTTTGTATTGATTTGAATAGACATAATGTCTATATAATTACGCCGAAAGGAATGATGAATTTATATACATGTATGTATGTGGTGATGGAAGTATTGAATGAAAGGAAAAGAGGTGAGATGTATTGAGTTGTTGATTTCGGCACTAAGTGTGCGGGTATAAACATTTGTGATCATGAGAATGGCACTAAGTGTGCGGGTTTAAAACTTGTACAGCACTAAGTGTGCGAGTTTGATCATATAGCACTAAGTGTGTGAGTTGATTATATAGCACTAAGTGTGCGGACTCACTATATGCTTTTGAATCACTATTGACACTGAGTGTGCGACACTATTGAGTTGATCACGGACAGCAGATCGGGTAAGTACCTTGAGTTCATGGCTAATAGGCGCTATGTTTATATTTGGGGTTGAGCTTGGTAAGTTTGAACCTATGTGACAATGTAAATTGAAGTCACGTACATAAGAATTATCGTGGAATGAGTGAAAGGTCATGTAGATGTATGATTGTGACGAAAACAAAAGGGTGTATAGAAATGCTTCAAATATCCTATTGATTAGTATATGGAATGTGAATGTGTAACTTGGTATGTGGTTGAATCGAATGGTCTAAGGAACTATGGTATAGTTCGGTTTGAATGGAGTAATTAGCCTCGTTCCATTTTGTTTCCTTTTGCGATAATGTTATTAATGGTTGGTAGTGCATTGCTTATGACTTACTGAGTTATATACTCATTCGGTGTTTGCTTGTCACTTATTTTAGGTTTCTTGGACTCGACTTTTTGCGTATTCGGGACCGTCATCGAAGTCATCACACCGACTAGCGACTTTTTGGTATCTTCTTCTTAGATGGTCTAAGAGAACATTTCGGCATGTATAGGCTATTATGTTTTGTTTGAACTTGGTATGTAAAATTTTGACTAGCCATGCGAAAATGGCTTATAAATGTTTTGAGCATAATGTTATAATCATTTGGTATGTATATGCTCATTAAGAGGCACGGAAATGTTTGGCAATGACCAGCCATTAGAATGGGCCATCATGATTATATTTTGGACTATATATGAAAAAGGGGTGGTTGAATCATAGAAACTATGTGTTAGAGAAAGTCTACCCTAGAAATAGATGCTGGCAGCAACAGTGATGTGGATGTCAAAAATCACTAAAAATAGTAGGAACGGAATTAAATAGTGAATAAATTATGTAAATGAAGCTTGATGAATCTATATTCATATGGAAGAAACGAAAATGTCATATGAGTTGTATGTTAAGAGATATTTGGGTTTTCATGAAACAGGGCCAGAACGGTTTCTGGATTCCCTGTTTCGACTTTTAAAATTCATTATAAATTAACCTGAGACATTTAGAAATCATGCCATATATGTATAGATTCCTTTTTGAGTCTAGTTTCTATAGAAACAAACGGTATCAGTATTGAAGCCCTTCACAGGGAGTTATTCGAGTTGCAACGAACGAAGGTCAGCATAGTCGGCCCCTGTAACGTGGGAGACTTTAACTAATAAACTGTACTAATTGGCTTGACCAAAAATTCTAGAAAAAAATCTGTAGATGGATATATGAGTCTAGTTTCAGGGAAAAATTATGAAACTCATTTTCTAGTTGTAGAACTCAAGTTATGATTTTTGAAGCGACTAGTACACAGATTGGCAGCTTGTCTGGGAAATTATCAATAAGTGGTTTGAAGTTTGTTAACACCTCGTGTTCGACTCCGGCGACGGTCTCGGGTTAGGGGTGTTAGATTCACTCTATTCTATCACTTAAAGTACAAAAATTACTCAATAACTTCTTAGTTCAAATTTGGCAATTACACCAATTCACTAGATGATTTATTATTATTATTGTTCATTTCTTCAAACTACTTAAAATTACCTTAAACTATCACAATTAACAACCATTTGTAACTTATTCATTAAACATGAAAACAACCATATATCTCTTCCATTTTCTACCATGGCCGAATGCTCAAGACACCACACCATTGAGCAAAGAACTTAATGACTAACTCAAAAATGTTAAAAATCCAAGAATCATCATTGAACTTACCTTAATTTAGCTAACCACCATAGCCGAATTTCTCAAAGCTTTTTCTCTTCTAGTTACGGCAATGAGGAGCAAAGATGGAGAAACTTTGGTTTCTCCTTCCACAAATCAACATTTTTTTATTATCCATATTTTTATTTTTAACATAAAATATTAACATAAAATAATTATAATATGTTTTAGTCCATAACATGGCCGGCCACCATCTAGAATTTGGCTAATTTAACATGCAAGTACAAGCATTTTCTAACATGCATTAATAGGCCACTTTAACATTTGCCTAGCACATTTCTAAATTTTCTCACACAAGTCCTATTTAATAAATTTCGCACCATATACACATAATTTAAGCATGAATTTTTCACACATGCATATTCATATATAATGAGCATCAAACATGACTGTAAATTATTTTTATGACTTGGTTTCGTGGTCCCGAAACCACTTTCCGACTAGGGGTCAATTTAGGGCTGTCACAATAGTCCTAGAACTGACTAAACCGTAGCTCTGATACCATAAAATGTAACACCTCTCACCCATATTCGACGCCAGGATAGGGCTCGAGGCATTACCGGGATTTTACGTTCATAAACATATTAAATCAAGACACTAAGTTGCGGTCTAATTTAAAAATTTTCAAATATGTATTCATTTCCCTTAAATAGGCTTTCGAGACATAAAACATGTCTAGAGACGGTGCAGGAAAAAACCGACAACAGTCGATAAACTTTGGGCACCTTGGAAAATTTTCTTTATCTTAAAGTGTTACACGCCCGTGTAGATGGGCCGTGTGGACTCACACGCCCGTGTCACCTGGGACACGCCCATGCCCTTCAGTCGTGTGCAACACTGACTTATCAACACGGTCGTGGCACATGCCCGTGCTACCTGCCCGTGGGCAACACTGTCTTTTAGACACGGCAAGGACACACGCCCGTGTGGCCTACTCGTATGCATTTTTTATTTAAAATTTTAAGTGCAGGGGTCACACGACCATAGCCTACACCCATGGGATGAAACCGTGTGTGACACACGGCCTAGACACACGCTTGTGTGTCCAACTATATGGACTCTAATCGGCTATTTTCCAAGCCTTTAGTCACCTCTTTCTACTCCTTATAGCTAGTGGTTACCAAATTCGATGGAAAACATGATTATACACTTGTAAATAATCTTGATAAAACTAGTTGTATGGAAACCTCATATCATTGGTTTCATACATGAAAGGTTATTTCCCATTTAGTGTTTATGGGTTTCCATGTCACTTTAATTCATCTGAAATTGGCTTGTTCATGTCACTCATTGCCAATTAGTAACAATCAATCACTTGTAAATAAAACCATGCAAAAATTCATAGTTTATACCCCTCTTCAATTAAGCCAATTTTCATGGCCACATACAAAAAGATAAACATATTTTTACATTCCCTCATTTGGCAAATCAAATAACACATATGAAAGGTTATTTCCCATTTAGTGTTTATGGGTTTCCATGTCACTCAAGAATCCTATACATGCCGTTGAACAAAATAAAAATGTCTTTATACCAAAGCTTGACTAGTTGATAGTGTGTCGACTCTCCAATGGTCTTCCAGTCCTTAGGAGTCCTCGAGCTCTATGAGATAGGGAAAAAGAAAGGGGTAAGCATTTACGCGCTTAGTAAGCTCGAATAACCGAAAAGTAAACTTGCTGAGTAATTAACATACATCCATATTTAAATCATAAAATCATCAATCATGAAATGATTCCCTATCACATGCACTCAATCAATGAGTTAGTCACATAACAAAGCATCATATAATTTATGTAGATGAGCTCATTATCCATCATCTTATTGACATACACCATATTAATCCTATTGAGTTTCTAGGAAATCTCGATGGAATACCCATTAGCCGTCAATTCTTACGAATGATCATTTCGCATATATGCACTCCCGCGAACCTTACATCTTATGGCAGAATTACAACTCCAGGCTAAATTCCCCATATCATGAACTCATAAGGTGATGTCGGGATTACCAGTCCAGGCTAAATTCAAACCCTAATCGAATTACCCGTCCGGGATAAATCCATAATGCAGATATATTCTTCGGGAGGCTCGATCATTCAAGGAACACCCGTCCGGGCTAGATCCTTTTCATAATTGAGATCAACGGATTACCCGTCTAGGCTAAATCCTTACTACAACACATGCAGGATCTCAAATCACATGTAATTACGGGTTACTGTCGAATTCCCTTTGTCAACCTCAACCGAGACACTTTTCACATGTTGCCATCAAATATGCATTTCTATGATATTTCATGCCAATAATAAATTCAATCATCATGCATTCATAAATCATACAATTATGCATTTTAGGGGTTTACTTCAAGTTATCCAAACTTACCTGGCATTTATTTCGGAGTTGTGTTTCAGTTATTCCGAAACCTTGCGTTTACCTTGATCGACCTCCGGAATTTGTTCCTCGGGGTCTATAACAACAAAATTATATCATTAATACCCCACATTATACATCACAAGTCTAATTCTCACCCCCGGTCCAAATGACCGTTTTGCCCCTAACCTTTGATATTTTTACGATTTAGTCCTTAAGCTCGTATATTGAAACATATACAATTTCTACAGTACACAAGCCTAGTCGAACACTTTTCCTTCCTGTGGTAGTCCTCATTTTCCATTATTTTCACACTTCTACCACAGATTTTACAACTTTTGCAAAATGGTCCCTACAAGGGTTTTTCATGAAAATCACCTAGGAAAAGATATTTAACACATATTCATCTTTCATGTTCTTCCATAACCCATCAAAATACAAGTGACTCAGGCATGGTTAAATTTTTAAACATGAACCTTAGCATGAAATATGGGTAGAAATGGAGAGAGCAAGCTACTGGGATTTTAAAAATACAAAGAACACTAAAAATGGGGCTTGGAAGCACTTACTATTGAGCTTGGAAAGCTTGAAAACCCTAGCTATTGTGACAAGAGAATTTCGGCAGCATGGAGAAGAAGAATGGCTGATTTTGGCTTGATTTTTCCCATTTTATTTCATTAAAAAGCCAAATGACCAAAATGCCCTCATGCCATATCTTTAAAATTTCACCCATGCAAGCCCATTTTTGTCCAAAAATTTGGAAATTTGGAAAATTACTCTCCAAGACCTTCTAATTCATAACCCAAAGCAATTTCATACAAATTGCTTCTAGAATTCAAGTTTTGCAATTTATTCAATTTAGTTCCTAATTTCCAATTGAACACCTTACTCAAAGAATTTCTTCATGAAACTTTAACACATGCATATACTCACATTCTAGGCCTCAAAAAATTATAAAATGAATATTTTAATGTCAAATTTTTGGTCTCGAAACCACTATTCTGACTAGACCCTATTTTGAGATGTTACAGTGCTGCCTCCAACGATCTCCAACCCCGAGTCGACCTAACAACACTAAAGAAATTGAGCCGATATCCAATCCCGTGTCACACGGTCGTGTCCTACTTCGTTCGCTTCTCCCATGCCCATGTTTAAATGTGTACGCCCGTGTTGTTTTATCTATCTTGAGCACGGGTGGCAGGCACGGGTGTGTCGCACACTCGTGCTAAATTCTCAGTCTCAACCACAGTTTATAGACACAGGCATGTCGAACGCCCGTGTTGTTTTGACAGGCTCTCCCACGGCCATGTCGCACGGCCGTGGCAACTTATCGCATCTCAAGTTGGGGAAAGATTTTGCCCTATTTCCACACAGTCGTACCTCATGGCCGTGTCTCCTCCCGTGGTGTGAGCACGGCCTAAGGCACGCCCGTGTGCCTGGCCGTGTAGATTAGAAAACCTGTGTTTCAAGGACTTAGTTAGTGGTTAGATGTTAAAAACTAAAATTTTAAAGAAATCAATACTGTTAGTGCTCGGGTTGCCTCCCAAGAAGTGCTTATTTATAGTCTAAGCTCGACTTACCTTTCTTGTTGCGTGGTCATGGTGGTTCGAGGAGTTTATACTCATCATCCCTACTATCAATTTTATCAACATAAGGTTTAAGATGAGTACTATTTACCTTGAACGCGCCAAATTTGGGATGAACTACCTCGACCGTACCGTATAGAAAAATGCTAAGTACCATAAGAGGGATTTCTTCATTTGGTTCAGAAGTGGTAATACAAGGGTCTGTTGCGTCTAATAGCACTTTGTCTACAACCTTAATTGATTTGGGGAAAATTTAGTTTGTCATGGCGTGGTTTTGGTTTATCGTGTGTTCTCTATTTATATGTCCGCCATTCATCTAGCTCCTCGATTTGTAGCCTTCGTTCTTCATAGATAGGTCTTTTGTTGTTGCTTGAACATGGCTCATGTATGTTCTTCGAACCTATTTCCTGCAAAGTAGGTTGCACCACATGATCAGTTTTAGTAGAATGATTTATACAACCACCTTCAATTTTTGATGTGTTACTCGAATTACGAGCTTGAAGGGTGATTGTTTCGTCTCCCACACGAAGTGTGAGTTCACCTGTGCCAACATCAATTATTGTTCTAGTAGTTGCTAAAAAGGGCCTCCCTAAAATTAAAGGAACGTTACTATCCTCTTCTATGTCTAGAACAACGAAATCAACTGGGAATATAATTTGTCAATTTTAACGAGTACATCTTCAATAATACCCCTAGAAAATCTGATTATTTTATCAGCTAATTGAATACTCATCCTAGTTTGTTTCGGTTTCCCAAGACCTAGTTGCTTAAACATTTTGTAAGGCATGGCATTGATACTAGCCCCTAAATCAGCCAAAGCATTATTAACATCTAAGCTTCCACTTAAACAAGGAATCATAAAACTTTTGGATCTTTTAATTTGTTGGCCAGCTTATTCTTTAGTATGGCTAAGCAAATCATATTTAGCTCTACATACAATGCCTCATCCAACTTCCGCTTATTTGTTAAGAGGTCTTTTAAGAATTTGACTGCGTTTGGCATCTGCAAAAATGCTTCAACAAACGGTAAGTTAATATGTAATTTCTTTAATAATTTAAGAAATTGTTCGTCTGTGCGGTCTTTCCTTATCGCATTGGGGTATGGCACACGAGGTTTGTACTCTTTTCTTACCGTTGTTTGTTCACTGTGGTCTACCTGACCTTTGCTTTTACTTACCACGATTCCTTGCCTTAGTTCTAGTTCAGGTTCCACTAACCCTTCCTTGTCTTGGATGGTAATTGTGTTGAGTTGTTCCCTTGGGTTAGATTCAGTGTTACTTAGCAGGCTACCTTGTGGTCGTTCAGATATTAATTTGACGAGCTATCCTATCTGAGTTTCGAGCCCTTGGATCGATGCTTGTTGATTCTTAAGTGTTGTCTCGGTATTCTGAAAATGAGTTTCTGACATCGAGATGAATTTTGTTAGCATCTTCTCAAGGTTTGGCTTTTTCTCTTATTGGTAGGGTGGTTGTTGGAAGCCTGGAGGTGGTGGTCTCTGATTCCCTTGGCCTCCCCATGAAAAATTTGGGTGGTTCCTCTAACCTACATTGTAAGTGTTACTATAAGGATTATTTTGAGATCGAGGATTATTACCCATGTAATTTAACCGCTCGTTCTCCATGTTGTAGCCATAGGATGGGTATTCTGAATTGCTTGATCCACCTCCACTTGCTTCACACTGCATTACTGGGTGTACCTGTAAAGAACCAAGAAAATCGTCAATTTTTGTATTCAAAAGTTCTACCTGATTAGAGAGCATGGTGACTAAATTGATGTTAAAAACTTCGACTATTTTTGTTGGCTTTGTCCTCATGACTTGCCACTGATAATTATTCAGTGACATCTCTTCTATAAATTCATAAGCATCCTCAGGTGTCTTATTATTGATAATTCCACCAGCAGCTGTGTCAATCATCTGTCTAGTCGAAGGATTCAAGCCATTGTGAAATGTTTGAACCTGTAGCCAGAGTGGTAACCCATGGTGAGGGCATCATCTCAGAAGGTCCTTGTATCTCTCCCATGCATCGTAGAGTTTTTCTAAATCCATTTTCACAAAAGAAGAGATATCATTACGTAATTTAGCTGTTTAGCCGGTGAAAAATATTTTAATAAAAACTTTTCGGTCATTTGTTCCCAAGTAGTGATTGACCCTCGTGGTAACGAGTTTAACCACTGTTTAGCTTTGTTCCTCAATGAAAAGGGAAATAACCGAAGACGAATGGCATCATCAGAAACGGCATTGATTTTAAATGTATCATAAAACTCCATAAAATTCACCAAGTGAGCGTTGGGATCCTCATCCTGCAAACCATCAAACTAAACAAATTGCTGTATAATTTGAATTGTGTTAGGTTTCAGTTTAAAATTATTTGTAGGAACAGCAGGCCTAACTATGCTTGATTCAGTTCCTATTAAAGAAGGTTTAGCATAATCATACATAGTACGTGGAGTAGGACTCTGATTAGCAGCAATCGTAGGAGGTAGCAAATTTTCCTGGTTTTCAGCCATCTCCTCGGTTGTAGTGTGAGTATCGTCCTCTTGCTCTTTCCCTGTGTATCTTAAGCTTCGCTTTATTTCTCTTCAGTTTCTGCGAACTGTGCAATCAATCTCACTATCAAAAAGTGATGGTCCTGACGGGTTTCTTCTGGTCATAAACTAGAAAAACCTGCCAGGAGCAAATAAAAGAAAAATTACAAAAGAAAATAAAAATTTAAATTGCAAATAAAGTACAATGGCTAAAGTAATAAAAATCGAGTGTTCCTAATATCTTAGTTCCCCAGAAACGGCGCCAAAAACTTGATACGTGACATTCGTGACAGGTTTTAAAAATTTATAATTAATCGCTCTTGAAACTAACTATTATCACGATGAAGGCAAGTGTACCTATCGAACAGTAGTATAGCTTTAGCAAGACCAGGTTGTCAAACCTAAAGGAACCAAGAGTACTAGTAATTACTTTCTTTTTATTATCTAGCCTAAAAATTAAGGGATTTTTTTATCTAAACTAATTAATTAAGCTAAGGGTGCATAGAGAGAAAATTGGGGAAAAGCTTTTGGGAAAACTCGATTGATTAAGACAATACCCAAGGAAAAATCCACCTAGACTTCACTTGTTATTTAACTCAGAATCAGATGATTTATTCATTTGACTTGATCCGTAGAAATCCCTAAGTTATATTATTATCTCTCTCGAGACTGATAACATCTAACCCTAGGTTAATTAATTGAAATCTCTTTCTAGTTAACACCCTAGTGTTGCATTAACTCGATCTATGGACTCCCTTATTAGGTTTCACCCTAATCCAGCAAAATCTTGTCACCCTATCTCTAGGCGTGAAATCAACTCCACTTAATTACAATAAATTTACTCTTAGACAGGGACTTTTGCTCCTCTGAATATGCACATTAACTTGAATCAATATCCTGGAATATTAAAACAAGAATTAAGAACACATAATTAATAACAAGTTAAATATTTATAATAACAAGATCCGTCTTAGGTTTCATTCCCCTTAGGTATTTAGGGGGTTTAGTTCATAATTATGAAAGAAAACATCTCAAAAGAATAAAGATAACAAAACATAAAGAAAACCCAAAACTCCTGAAGGAAATTTAATAGAGATATTCAGTCTTGACAATGAATCTGGCTTCTGAGATGGATCAATCGGCTTTCCTTGAGTAATTTCTTGCCTCCTACTCCGTGTGTCCCTTCCTAAGTGCCTCCTCAGGTGTTTAACTAGGCTTTAGAATGCCTAAGAGCCCTCAAAAGTGGCCTTTTCCGAATAGGACTATACTTGGGCTCGACAGGGACATACCCGTGTAACACGCCCGTGTACGATTGCTTCAGACCGTGGTCAAGGCTGTTAAATAGGCACGGGCATGTGGTCTACCCATGTAAGTCTTGTTTTGATTCTGCCAAATGGACACGGCCGTGTGGACTACCCGTGTGAGGAAGTCTGAGCCGTGTTGATTTCTCATGTTGGTTCATTTTCTCCGTTTTTGGCCCATTTCTCTCTCCTTTTATTTTCCTATGCTCACCTAAGTGTAAAACATGAAATTAAAGGATTAGGAGCATCGAATTCACCAAATATAAGGAGAAATCACCCATAAATGTTCTAAGCATGGGATAAAAATATGTATAAATTACCGTTTATCAGGGGGCATATTGGAAAAGGAAACCTTTTTCAAATCAAAATGACCTCTTTGATATGTTCTGGGTATACTTTTCTTCTTTGCTAAAAAATGTTTGTGGAGGCATAGATGTGGAAGAAGATGGTGCTTGGCAGGCCAGTATAGAGACAATAATGACTAGAAAATTGTAACATCCCAAAATTGGGCCTAGTCAGAATGGTGGTTTCAGGACCTCAAATCCGACACTAAAATATTCCTTTATGGTTATTATGAGGTCTAAGGTATGAAAATAAGCATGTTTTAAATTTTCATGAAGAAGTTATTACTGTAAGGTGTCCAATTGGTAATTAGGGACCAAATTGGATAAGTTGTAAAATTTTGATTCTAGAAGTAATTTGTATGAAATTAATTTGAATTATTAATTAGAAGGTCTTAACGAGTAATTTTCCCAATTTCTAAGTTTTTGGACAAAAATAGGCATGCATGGAAAATTTTTAAAAGTTATTAAGGAAAGGCATTTTGGTCATTTAGTAATAAACTAAATAAAAAGGGAAAATGAAAGAAAAATTAGCCATTTTTCTTCTCCATGCTGCCAAAAATTAAAGGGTCTCCATAGCTAGGGTTTTCAACATTTTCAAGCTCTATAGTAAGTGCTCCCTACCCCCGTTTTTAACGTTATTCGTATTTTTAAAATCTTCGTAACATGCTCTCTCTATTTCTACCCATATTTCAAGCTAGGGTTCATGTTTACCCATGCAGGAGACGCTTGTGTTTTGATGATTTGTGGAGGAACATGAGAGTTTAGAGGATGGTAAACAACTTTTACTAAGTAGTTTTTCATGGAAATGGCTTAAGGGACCATTTTGTAAAAGTTGTGAAAAAGGGTAGAAAAATGCGAAATGAAAGAAAATTTGGGCTGTTATAAGCAAGAAAAATTTTGACTAGGGTTGGATAACTTATAAATTTAATGCGTTTCGTTAAATGAGCCTAGGGATTAAATTGTAAAAGTGTGAAAGGTTAGGGGCAAAATGGTTATTTTGCCCAGAGCAAAATTTAGTCCTAAATTGAACAATGAGAGGTCTTAAAAATTTATTTTTACTGATATAGACCCCGAGGAACCAATTCCAGAGGTCGATCGTGGAAAACAAAAGGTTTTGGAGAAACTAAAATTCGAATCCGAAACGGTTACCAGGGAAGTTCGCGTAACTTAAATGTAAACTATTTTTTTAAATACATTAAAGATGTAAGTTCATGTATAAATTATAATATCGATATGCAGAATATGATAATTCATGAAAAGTTTATGTTGCAATGAAATGTCCAGGTTGAATAAAAAGGATACCTGATGGATTTCTCGAAAATGAATTAATGGTAGAAAGGATCTAGCCTAGACGGGTGATCCTATAATGATCTATCCTCCCGAAGAATATGTGTGCTAAAATGGATTTAGCCCAGACGGGTAATTTGAATAGGATCTGAATTAAGCCTGGACTAGTAATTCAGATCCGAACACATAGAAGTATATGTCACTGTAAGGGATTTAGCCTGGACTGGTAATCCCGACATTACTCTGTGAGTTTATATCACAGGGGATTTAGCCTGGACTGGTAATCCAACCATAAGGGTGAGGTTCACGGGAGTGCGTATTTAAAATGATCACTTGCATGACTTGACGGTAAATGAGATATCCATCGAGATCCCTAGAAATTCAATGGGTTTAAAATGAGAAATGAGAATAGAAATGCTTGAATTGATAAGCTCATCTAAGACTAATGTTATAATGTATTTTCCTGAGACTAACTCGATGGTCGAGTGTATGTAATAGGGAAATTATACTATGCATGTTGGCATGAATTCTATTATGATTGTATGCTAAATAACCGGTAAGTTTACTTTCCTGTTATCCGAACTTACTAAGCATGTAAATGCTTACCCCCTTTCATCTCCCTTGTCTTACAGAGCTCGCGAACTTGTGAAGATTGGAAGACGGTTAGAGCATTGTCAACACTATCAACTTGTTCTACTTTGGTATATAGAAACTTTGTTATAATGGCATGTATATGATTCTTGGTCATTTTGTTATATGTGTCTTTTGGCTAGCCAATGTAAGGGCTTGAATGATATACTTATTCATTTTGTATATGGCCATGAGATATGCCTCTTTTTGATGTAGGTTGTAAACCTACTAATGAATCATGTTAGGGCTTGAATGTTTCATATGATGGTTGATGTGATATACCATGAATGGATATGTGACATGTGGCCAAATCACTTGGAGATGGTTTATGTCATATTTGGCATGAGTTAAAATAAGCCAAGTACAAAATGAGATTGTTGAAATGGCAATCCTTAATACAAAAAGGGATAACCTAGCATGTGTTAAACCAATGAGATAAGGTTAACATGCGATAGCTTATGCTAAGGTGGTTTGAGAGTATATTTTGGCCATGTTAAATGCCATTGAGGTTAACAAGTGTACATGGATATTGGAGGGTGACCAAAGGCTTAGAATATATCCTTCAAATTGGTCCACTCGGGTAGACACACGGGCATGTGTCTAGGCCGTATGTGGCACACGGCAAGCCCCTTGGTGTTTTGCTCAGCCGTGTGCCCCATGCACCTAGAATTTTAGGTTAGTATGCATGGTAGTAAACACACGGTAGAGACATGGCTGTGTGTCTCAACCGTGTAGAGGACACGGCCTAGCACTCGGCGTGTGCCTTGGCCGTGTGCCCCTAGATGGATGATGGCTTCAAAAATAGAATGCCTAGATTTTTGGACACGGGCGACGACTCGAGCATGTCTAGGCCGTGTGAGGGACACGGGCCAGGGACACAGGCGTGTGCTCGGCCGTGTGGAATCCCCTGTAGGTTCGAAATGAAAAATGAATTCCAATAATTCAACATGGGTAAAAGACATGGGCGTGTCTCAATGCACACGGGCATGTGCATTGCCTCCACACAGGTGTGTGAGGTTTAAACCTAGAAATTTCCTAAAGTTTTATAAAGTTCTCGGTTTAGTCTCGGATCACTTTTAGTGCATGTTTTGGACTTTATAGGTCCATAATTGGGACAATACGATTCTATTTGATTGGTTTTAAATTGAAATAAAATTTTATAACCCGTATTTTTTGGTAATGCCCAGTATTTTGTCCCAGTCTTGAGTAAAGGTAAGGGGTGTTACATTTAGTGGTATCAGAGCTACGGTTTAGTCGATTCTTTGACTAACTAGCTGTATCGAGTCTAGCTATACATGCCATTATGGAAGTTATGATAGTGTGACATCTCTTGACCCTTTTAATTATATTTGAATATAGAAAATGTCTTCCGATCAAGCCCAAGATGAGTTTGAGGGAGTCGAGAGCCACGCTCTAGCTTCCTATAGCTGGCTACTTCTAGTAGTAGAAGGCCTATGTCTGAGGGTCGGGAAGAGGCAAAGGTTGCCTTTTTCGAGATGATGGATGAGTGGTTTGGGGATTAGCTAAGAAACTGCCCCAATATACCACGACCTCCTTCGCCGCCTACTTGACCTGAAGAAGAAGTACCACAAGGCATAGCACCCGTGAGAATTGATATGGCCCTAGTGGATAAACTTAGGAAATATGGAGCCGATGAGTTTAGGGCCACGATTGATGATGATCCGGAACGTGCTAAATTTTGGCTTGATAATACCATGCGGGCTCTCAACGAACTATCTTGTACTCCTGAGGAAAGCTTGAAATGTACGGTATCACTGTTGAAAGACACTGCATACCACTAGTGGAAGACTATATCCTCGGTGGCACCAACAGAGAGTATCACATGGGAATTTTTCCAAGCCGAATTTAGGAAGAAGTATATTAGTCAAAGGTTTCTAGATTAGAAGCGGAAAGAGTTCCTGGAACTCAAACAAGGAAATAGAACCATGTCAGAATATGAAAGAGAGTTTGTGACGCTAAGTCAGTATGCAAGTGAGTAGGTCCAAACGGAGGCAAAAATGTGTAAGAGTTTCGAGGAAGGTTTGAGTACGAAAATTTGTTGCATTATTCGATCGGGCCAAGAAGGTCAAAGAGCTCAATAATGAAACGAAACAAGCAAAGAGAGAAGCTCGAGTTTTGAGTAAGAGATCTAGCGGTAGAACACACTCTTTCCCCATGAAGAAATCAAGAGGTCACAATAACGCTCCATTGCACCGGTGGGATATTCGGGTAGAACAAGAAGCTCCAAGCGTCACAACCCGAAGTCTCCTTCCCCTATGGTAACTAATGTGGGAAGTGTAGATGATCAAAAATTGAGACGTAAAAGTTGCAAAAAATTTCATTTCAGAGAATGTCGAATGAGAGCGGAGCATGCTACAGATGTGGTTCTTTTGACCACTTCCTTAGAGATTGGCTGAAGCGAGCCGATAAAGAGGTGGAATTAGCCCCAAAGCCTAATGCTCCTATTTCTTGAGGTAGACCTCCAAGACATCCCAAAAGTGCAAGTGGCAGTCGAAATGTTGCCAAGGATACTACTGCAAAATCAGAGGCCCGAGCAAGAACTTATGCGATACGCGCTAGAGAGGAGGTTTTAGCTCCCAATATCATCACGAGTACATTTTCTCTCCATTATACTCATGTTATTGCCTTGATTGACCCCGGATCGACCTATTCATACATTTGCATGAAATTGGTGTCTAGTATAGATATGTTTGTGGAACCAACAGAATTTGTGATTAAGGTGTCGAACCCTCTAGGCAAGTTTGTTTTAGTCGATAAAGTTTGTACGAACTATCCTTTGATAATTCAGGGTTATTTTTTTTGACTAACCTTATGATTTTTCCTTTAAATGAAATTGATGTAATACTTGGCATGGATTGGTTGGCCATTCATGATGTGACAGTAAATTGTGGTAGCAAGTATATTGTATTGAAATGTTTAGATGGCGAAGTTCTCCGAGTTGACTCAAGTGAGTTGAATACACCACCGATTGTGATTATCTCAATGATGGGTCAAAGGTATACGAGAAAAGGGTATGAAGCCTACATTGCTTTTGTAATGAATACTAAAGAGTCAGAGTTGAAGATTGAGTCGGTGCCAATAGTACGTGAATATCTGGATGTGTTTCCAGAAGAGTTGTCTGGTTTGCCTCCTATTAGAAAAGTAGAGTTTGGTATTGAGATAGTGTCAGGAACAACGCCTATTTCTATTTCCTCATATAGGATGGCACCAACAGAGTTGAAAGAGTTAAAAAGCTGTAAGAACTGACAGATAAGGGTTTTGCAAGACCAAGCTTTTCGTCCTGGAGTGCTTCCGTATTATTTGTAAAGAAGAAATATGGTTCGATGAGATTATGTATAGATTACCGCCAACTCAACAAGGTAACTATTAAGAATAAGTATCATTTGCCAAGGATCGATGACCTGTTCGATCAGTTGAGGGGAGCCACCATGTTTTCTAAAATATATCTGAGATCTGGCTACTACCAGTTGCGAGTCAAAGAGTCAGACGTGCCTAAGACTGCCTTCAGGACGAGATATGGTCACTACGAGTTTCTTTTCATACCTTCTGGTCTAACAAATGCCCCGTCTGCGTTTATAGATTTAATGAATTGTATTTCCCAACCATACTTGGACAAGTTTGTTATGGTATTCATAGATGATATTTTAATTTACTCCCGAAATGAGTCCAATCATGCCGAACATCTGAGGACTGTTTTACAGACTTTGTGAGACAACCAACTTTATGCTAAATTTAGCAAGAGTGAGTTTTGGCTCCGAGAGGCAAGATTCTTGGGTTATATTGTTTCAAGTGAATGTATTAGAGTTGACCCAAATAAGATATCTGCTATTGTCGAATGGAAGCCACCGAAGAACGTAACCAAGGTTAGAAGTTTTTTGGGCTTAGTCGGTTACTATCGACACTTCGTGAAAGGATTTTTGATGATTGTAACTCTTTTGACAAGGTTGCTACAAAAAGATGTTAAGTTTGAATGGTCAAAAAAGTGTCAATAGAGTTTCGAGAAATTGAAGACGTTGCTAACTGAAGCTCCATTTTTAGTGCAACCCGAGCTGGGAAAAGAATTTGTAGTCTATAGTGATGCATCTTTGAATGGACTAGGTTGCATGCTTATGCAAGAGGGAAAAGTAATAGCCTATGCTTTGAGGTAGCTAAAGTTGCATTAGAAAAATAATCCAACACATGACTTGAAGTTAGCTACCATTGTATTTGCCTTGAAAATTTAGAGACACCATTTGTATGGTGAAACTTGTCGCGTATTCACAGGCCACAAGAGTTTGAAGTATTTGATGACTCAAAAGGAATTGAATCTGAGACAGTGAGGATGGTTAGAGTTGATTAAAGATTATGAGCTGATAATTGATTATCACCCGGGAAAGGAGAATGTGGTCGCTGATGCCTTGAGTAGGAAGTCCTTGTTTGCATTGAGGGTTATGAATACATAATTGGCGTTGTCTGATGATGGTTCGATTTTAGTAGAGTAAAGAGCTAGATTGACCTTTCTTTAGGAAATTTGCGCAGCTCAGATCAATGATAGCAACTTGCAAGTCAAGAGAGCACAATGTGAGACGGATGTTGAATTAGACTTTCAGATTTGTCCTAATAATTGCTTGATATTTCAAGATAGGGACTGTGTACCCAAAGGTGATGAACTCATTCGAAAAATTTTGCAAGAGGCACATGATAGTCGTCTATTTATTCATCCGGGAAGTATTAAGATGTATAATGATTTAAAGACAATGTACTAGTGGAATGGTATGAAAAGAGACATCTCTGAATTTGTGTTGAAATGCTTAATATGTCAACAGGTCAAAGCTGAACACCAAGTACCTTCGGGTTTATTATAGCCTGTGATGGTCCCCGAATGGAAGTGGGATAAGATTACCATGGATTTTGTGACTGGATTACCGTTAACCCTGAAAAAGAAAGATGTTGTTTGGGTTGTGGTTGATAGAATAACGAAGTCAGCTTACTTCATTTCGGTACGGATAGATTACTCTCTGGATAGACTGGCCGACTTGTACATTTCTGAGATTGTGAGACTACACGAGGTACCATTGTTGATCATCTCAGATAGGAACCAGAGATTCACTTCGAGATTTTAGAAGAAACTACAAGAAGCCTTGGGTACGAAGTTGAGTTTTAGTACGGCATTCCACCCACAGACTAGTGGTCAGTCTGAGCAGACGATTTAGACTCTCGAGGACATGTTACGGTGTTGTGTCTTTGAATTTCAGGGTAGTTGGGAAAAATACTTGCCATTGGTGGAATTCGCTTACAATAATAGTTTCCAGACAAGGTTGAAAATGTCACCTTATGAGGCGTTGTATGGCCGGAAGTGCCGGACTCCGTTGTATTGGACAAAACTCAAAGAACACCAGATTCACAAAGTTGATTTGATCAAGGAAACTGAAGAAAAGGTAAAAGTGATACGAAATTGCTTGAAAGCGGTAATGGATATGCAAAAGTCATATGCTAATTTGAAAAGAAAAGAGATTGAGTTTCAAGTTAGAGATAAAGTATTCTTAAAAGTATCTCTATGGAAAAAAGTCTTGAGATTTGGTCGAAAGGAAAACTGAGTCTAATGTTTATCGGACCATATGAGATTACCAAAAGAGTTGGACCATTAGCCTACCAATTAACGTTTCCTTCCGAGTTAGAAAAGATTCATGATGTATTCCATGTGTCCATGTCATGTAGGTATAGATCGGACCCGTCACATGTGATTTCACCGACTGAAATTGATATTAGATTGGATATGACCGATAGTTAAGAACCGGTCAAGATTTTAGCTCGAGAAGTCAAATAGTGGAAGAATAAGAATATAGCCTTGGTGAAAGTTTTATGGCATAGACATGGAGTGGGAGAAGCCACATGGGAACCTGAAGAAGCCATGAGAAGTCAATATCCAAACCTGTTTATTGGTAAGACCTTCGAGGACGAAAGTCCTTAAGGGGGAGAAATGTAACATCCCAAAATTGGGCCTAGTCGAAATGGTGGTTTTGGGACCACAAATCTGGCATTAAAATATTTGTTTTATGGTTATTATGAGGTCTAGGATATGAAAATAAGCATGTGTTAAAGTTTCATGAAGAAGTTCTAAGTGTAAGGTGTCCAATTAGTGATTAGGGACCAAATTGAATAAGTTGTAAAATTTTGATTCTAGAAGCGATTTGTATGAAATTACTTTGAATTATTAATTAGGTCTTAAAGATTAATTTTCCCAATTTCCAAGTTTTTAAACAAAAATAGGCATCCATGGAAAATTTTTAAAGGTTATTAAGGGCATTTTAGTTATTTGGTAATAAAATAAATAAAAAGGGAAAATGAAAGAAAAAATCAGCCATTTTTATTCTCCATGCTGTCGAAAATTGAAGGGTCTCCATAGCTAGGGTTTTTAGCATTTTCAAGCTCTATAGTAAGTGCTCCCTAACCCCGTTTGTAACGTTCTTTGTGTTTTTGAGATCCTCGTAACATGCTCTCTCTTTTTCTACCCATATTTCAAGCTAGGGTTTATGTTTAGAAATTTACCAATGCATGAGATGCTTGTGTTTTGATGGTTTGTGGAGGAATATGAGAGTTTAGAGGATGGTAAACAACTTTTACTAAGTAGTTTTTCATGGAAATGGCTTAAGGGACAATTTTGTAAAAGTTGTGAAAAAGGGTAGAAAAATGTGAAATGAAAGAAAATGTAGGCTGTTGTCTAGGCTTGGATAACCTAGAAATTTCATGCATTTCATTGTACGAGCCTAGGGATTAAATTGTAAAAGTGTGAAAGATTAGGGGCAAAATGGCCATTTTGCCCAGGGGCAAAATTTAGGCCTAAATTGAGCAATGTGAGGTATTAAGAATTTATTTTTACAGATATAAACTCCAAGGAACTAATTCTGGAGGTCAATCGTGGAAAACAAAAGGTTCCGGAGTAACCGAAATTCAAATCCGAAACGATTACAGCTACGTTCATGTAACTCGAATGTAAACTATTTTTTTAAAAATACATTAATGATGTAAGTTCATGTATAAATTATAAAATCGTTATGCAAATATGATAATTCATGAAAAATTTATGTTGCAATAAAATGTCTCAGTTTAATAAAAAGGATACCTAATGGATTTCTCGAAAATGAATTATTGGTAGAAAGGATCTAGCCCAGACGGGTGATCCTATAGTGATCTAGCCTCCCTAAGAATATGTGTGCTAAAATGGATTTAGCCCAGACGGGTGATCCGAATCGGATCTGAATTTAGCCTGGACTGGTAATTCTGATCCGAACCCATAGGAGTATATGTCATTGTAAGAGATTTAGCCTGGACTGGTAATCCCGACATTACTCTGTGAGTTTATATCACGGGATTTTAGCCTGGACTGGCAATCCCACCGTAATTGTGAGGTTCACAGGAGTGCATATTTAAAATGATCACTTGCATGACTTGATAGTAAATGAGATATCCATCGAGATCCTGAGAAATTCAACGGGTTTAAAATGAGAAATAAGAATAGAAATGCTTGAATTGATGAGCTCATCTAAGACTAATGTTATAATGTATTTGCCTGAGGCTAACTTGATGGTCGAGTGTATGTGATAGGGAAATTATACTATGCATGTTGGCATGAATATCTATTATGATTGTGTGCTAAATAACCGGTAAGTTTACTTTCCCGTTATCCGAACATACTAAGCATGTAAATGCTTACCCCCTTTCATCTCCCTTGTCTTACAGAGCTCGTGGACTTGTGAAGATTGAAAGATAGTTAGAGCATTGTCAACATTATCAACTTGTTCTTCTTTGGTATATAGAAACTTTTATTTTGTTATAATGGCATGTATAGGATTCTTGGTCATTTTGTTATATGTGTCTTTTGGCTAGCCGATGTAAGGGCTTGAATGATATACTTATTCATTTTGTATATGGCCATGAGATATGGCTCTTTTTGATGTAGGTTGTAAACCTACTAATGGTTCATGTTTATGCTTGAATGTTTCATGTGATGGTTGATGTGATATACCATGAATGGATATGTGAAATGTGGCCAAATCATTTGGAGATGGTTTATGTCATACTTGGCATGAGTTAAAATGAGCCAAGTACAAAATGAGATTGTTGAAATGGTAATCCTTAATACAAAATGGTATAACCTAGCATATGCTTACCAATGAGATGAGGTTAACATGCGATAGCTTATGCTAAGGTGGTTTGAGAGTATATTTTGGCCATGTTAAATGCCATTGAGGTTTACAAGTGTACATGGATATTGGAGGGTGACCAAAGGCTTAGAATATAGCGTTCAAAATGGTCCATAAGGGCATGTGTTGTGTTGCTCAGCCGTGTGTCCCCTGCATATAGAATTTTAGGTCAGTATGCATGGTAGGAAACACACGGGTAGAGACAACCATGTGTCTCAACCATGTGGAGGACACGACCTAGTACACGGTCCTGTGCCTTGGACGTGTGCCCCTAGATGGATGATGACATCATAAACAGAATGTCCAGATTTTTGGAGACGAGCGTGTTTAGGCCGTGTGAGGGACACGAACCAAGGACACGGGTGTGTACTCGGCTGTGTGGAAACCCCTGCAGGTTCGAAATGAAAAATAAATTCCAGTAATTCAACACAGGTAAGGGACAAGGGCGTGTCCCAATGCACACGGGTGTGTGCATTGCCGCCACACGGGCTTGTGAGGTTTAAACCTAGAAATTTCCTAAAGTTTTCTAAAGTTCTCAGTTTAGTCCCGGATCGCTTTTAATGCATGTTTTGGACATAGGTCCATAATTGGGACAATACGATTCTGTTTGATTGGTTTTAAATTGAAATTAAATTTTATAACCCGTATTTTTCTGTAATGCCCCGTATCTTGTCCAGATCTCGGGTACAGTAAGGGGTGTTACAAAAATAATAATGGTGAGACCATTAAAGTTTTATGGAGTAAAAACAAAGAAAGTTGAAGAAGATGAAATTAAAAAGAAGTTAGAAAAGAAGTGAAATAACTAGGGTAAAACGTGAAAGAAAATATAGCAATGACGTGGGGGCTACGATTAATCTGAGAGTGTGCCTTGACATAGATAAAAGAAAATTTTAGCAGGAAAAGAAAATTAGTAGAAAAATTAGGAAATTAAAATTAACTAATGTATTAAATGGGCTGATTTCTGCAGACCTAGGCCATAATGTACCTGTAACAAAAGAAAATAATAGTTAAATAAACTTATTGAAGAAACTAAACAAAGAAATTAAAAGCAAAGTAAATGAATAAAATAGAATAGGAAAGAAATATTAAGCAGTTCGAAAATTGATGGAATTTTTATCACGAATTATAGGGGCTCCAAAGTAATACTTTAATCGTTGGCCATTAACTTTGAAAATAGAACCAGTCTTGCTATCTTTAACTTCAACAGCTCTATGAGGATGGACATGCACTATCTCGTATGGGCCAGACCAACGAGATTTCAATTTGCCAGGAAATAATTTAAGCCTGGAATCGAATAACAAGACCTGTTGTCAGGAGTAATTTTTCGTGGCAAAATTTTGTTGTCATGCCACCGCCTAATCTTTCCTTTGTATAGCTTGAATTCTTTCATCTCATTCAACTCCAATAGACAGTTGGTACCAATAGCACTCCAATCCATTTTCAATTTCTTAATTGCCCAATATGTCTTATGTTCAAGTTTAATAGGCAGATGACAGGGTTTTCCACAAACAAGCTTGAAGGGTGACATTCCCAGTGGTATCTTGAATGTAGTGCAATATGCCCATAAAGCTTCATCCAATCTGGATGACCAATCTTTTCAGTTGGGATTTACTACTTTCTCCAAAAAAACTTAATCTCTTTATTTGAGACTTCCACCTACCCATTTGTCTAGGGATGGTATGCCGTGGTAATTTTATGTTTAACTCCATACCTGTTCAAAGAATTAGCAACTAATTTGCAATCAAAGTGTGAAACTTCATCACTAATTAGAGCACGAGGGGTACCAAACCTAGTAAAAACATTCTTATGTAGAAATTTTAGTACTGATTTGGCATCATTTATTGGTAAAGCAACAGCCTCAACCCACTTGGAGACATAATCAACAGCTAAACGTATGTATACATTTCCCCAAAAAGGTAGGAATGGACCCATAAAATCAATTCCCAAATGTCAAATAGTTCCACTTCTAAAATAGTTTGCATGGGTATTTCATACCTCCTCGATAGATTTTCAGTTCTTTGATAGCGAACGCAAGCTTGGCAAAATTCATGAGCATCTTTAAACATGGTTGGCCAATAAAAACCAAATTGGAGAACTTTTGTCGTAGCTATCATGCCCCCAAAGTGCCCAAATGACAATGAAATAAAATACTTTGAATCTCATCATCTGGAACACACCTCCGAATTATCTGATCTGCACAATGTTTGAATAAAAATGGCCCATCCCAATAATACTGCTTGGCATCATGGAGAAATTTTCTTCTTCTTTGATTTGTGAGGTCAGGTGGCAGTAATCCACTAACCAAAAAATTTATGATATTAGCATAACACGATAATGCCATGGCAACTAATAGTTGCTCATATGGGAAATCATCCTGAATGCATTCAATATTATCGTCTTCATTTCCAGCTTTAATTCAAGATGAGCGATCAGTCACTTAATTTGCTGTGTCTTTCCTATCTCTAATTTCCAAATCAAATTCCTACAATAATAGTATCCATTGAATCAATCTAGGCTTGGCGTCTTTCTTGGTCACTAAGAATTTAATAGCAGAGTGGTCTGTATAAACCGTAACTTTAGTGCCTACTAAATAAGCTCTGAATTTGTCGATGGCAAATACCACAGCTAACATCTCCTTCTTAGTGGCGATATATTTAGCTGTGAATCAATCAACGTATGACTTGCGTAGTAGATAGCATGAAATACCTTGTCCTTTCTTTGCCCAAGTACTACCTTCGACAAAATCACTAGTATCACACATAAGTTCGAAAGGTAAAGTCCAATCTAGTGCTATGACTATTGGTGATATGACTAGCCACCTTTTCAACTCCTCAGATGCTTGTAAGCACTGCTCATCAAAATTGAAAGATCTGTCGTGTTCTAACAATGTACACAGAGGTTTTGATATTTTTGAAAAATCTTTAATGAATCATCTATAGAATCCTGCATAGCCAAGAAAACTGCGAATACCTTTAACTATGAAGGGTGGTGGCAATTTCTCAATAACTTTGATTTTTTCTTTGTCGACGGCAATTCCTTACTATAAAATTTTATGTCCCAGAACAGTGCCTCCATTGACCATGAAGTGGCACTTCTCCCAATTGAGAACAAGGTCAGTTTCTTCACACCGACAAAGAACTAACTCTAGATTTTTTTTAAACAATCTTCAAAATTATCACCAACACTGAGAATTCATCCATAAAAACTTATAAAAAATTCTCCACCACGTCCAAAAATATTGCCATCATGTAACGTTGAAATGTTGCAGGGGCATTGCATAATCCAAATGGCATTCGTTGAAATGCAAAAGTTCCATAAGTATATGTGAATATGGTCTTCTCTTAATCAGTAAGAGCTATGGCAATCTGCTTATACCCCAAATAACTATCTAAAAATAATAGAAGGCCTTCCCTTCTAGTCTATCTAATATCTGGTTGATAAATGGTAGAGGAAAATGGTCTTTCCTTGTTGCTTTGTTGAGTTTCTGATAGTCTATACACACACTTCATCCCGTGATAGTACGAGTAGGAATTAGTTTGCTGCTATCATTGCTTACCATGGTGACACCCCCCTTTTTAGGTACACATTGAACAGGGCTTACCCAAGAACTATCCGAAATTGGGTATATGATTCTAGCATCTAGCTTTGACAACTTCCTTCATAATGGGATTCAGTCTTCTCTACTACTCGATAGATTTTTCATGGCAATCCTCTAGTAATATCATCAGCATGTAGATTGCTGGACTGATTCCTTTGGTATCCGCAATCGTCCATCCCAATGCTTTCTTAGATTTCTTTAAAACTTTTAATAATTGAGCTTATTGATCTAAGGTCAATGCCACATAAACAATTACTAGCAATGTGTTGTTATCTCCCAAGTAAGCGTACTTCAGATGTGCTGGCAAAGGCTTTAACTCCAACATAGGAGGATCTTCTATTGATAACCAAGGAAGTTTAAAATAATGGTAGGATAAATTTAATGGTTCAAAACTTCTCCTTGATCCGTTCTCGATTTGCTTAACGTCCATCAGTTCACCAAATGCTTAAATCATTTCTGCTTCAATTAATTCAATTGAGTCTGCATCATAATTACAATTATTGTGATAAAATTCTATAATTTGTTCTTGAACTATTGTGTCAAAAATCTCCACAACGTGAAATTCTTCATTTGTATTTGCACACTTCATAGCATCGAAAACATTAAAAGTTATATGATGATCATTAACTCTCATAGTTAATTCACCTTTTTGAACATCAATTAATGTTCTACTGGTTGCTAGAAAAGGTCTTCCAAGTATGATTGGTACCTCTTTATCAGCCTCACATTCCAGAATAATAATATCTACTGGAAAAATAAATTTTTCAACTCTTACCAACATGTCTTCTATTTTACCTTCTGGATATGCATATGAAAGATCAACTAATTACAAAGTCACAATTGTAAGTCTCGTCCTCCCTATTCCCAGCTTCCTGAAAACATAGGCATTAGATTTATACTCGCACCTAAATCGCATAATGTTTTGCCAACATAATGGTTTCCAATAGAGCAAGGTATAGTAAAACTCCCTGGATCCTTCAGTTTTTGTGGCAATTTATTTCTCAGCATTGTTGTGCATCCTTCCATGAGAGCAGCAGGTTTGAACTCCCCTAACCTTCTCTTCTTTGATAAGATATCTTTCATGAATTTCACATAGTTTGACATTTGTTCCAATGCTAACACCAATGGTATGTTGATGTGTAATTGCTTCAGGAAATCTAACAATTTCTTGAATTGGAAATCTTGCTTAGATTTTTGGAAACGTTGAGGAAAAGGTGGCGTTGGCCTTCATTCCATTTATTAAGGCTATTTTTGTCGTGGCATTTTTATTAGCAAAGCAAGATGAATCTGCTTCGACATTTTCGATATCCTCAGAAATGCTCCTTGTAGGTCTTGAGCTTAATGCTTTGGCTGTTTGCCCCACTTGATTCTCTAAAGCTCTTTAAGATACAGGTTGAATCTGAATGATAGCATCATTCTTAGCCAAGTATTCATTCAATAGATCTTCCATCGATAAAGAACTCTGTAACACCCCTGACCCATATCCATCGTCGGAATAGGGTCCTAAGGTATTACTGAACAAAAGCACGACTCTGAACATTCACACAAGTCATATTCATATATGTAAACGAATGTCTAATTAATTGTTAATCATGAAATTCTTAATACATAATACATAAAAAATTACAAATCATATAATGAACATGTTAATGATACTCGAATATCTAATAAACATCAATCATTTTTACGTCATATTTCTATACATGTATAAATTTAAATCAAATAAAATCTAACACAAGGCATTTTAGAAATTAACTTATACGGCATTAATAATCCATAAATGATCAAATAAATTTCAATGAATAAATAAAACTTATACATATTTTAATCATAATGAAATGGAACTATTGTCGAACATCAATAATGATACTAATCGAGCTTAGTTCACATACTAAAAGTATACTTAATCAATTATTTATAGTTAACCATTTTATAACACAGTAGCGACTTAAATTGCACTCATTTTACATGCCAAAATGTATATACACCACTAGTCTTTTTACCACCAATTCGGACATTTAAACATTACATAAAACACATATACTCTTGAATATCACTGTCTAATACATGTTATACCTTAGTTAACAAAATAACCATTATTTACCTTGTGGTAAGCGATATAAACCAAACTCCTTAACATTACATAAATTGAACATACCTTCTATATAAGTCCAAACCAAGGTTAATTGTATACATAACCATGAGCATTATAATTAACCATATTCATTGTCTCATTTTAACAAAGCATATTAACCAACTTCACACATATTTATATATAAATACCATAGCCGAATCAACCAATATACTTACGAACAAGTATATATATTTGTACCATGACAGGTGCATCAAATACTTAGATACATAAATACAAAAACCGAATCATTTTAACTAAGAGTGACACATCAACATGATTCATACTATAAGTATATCATGTCCGACTCTTTCAAACCACATCCAAATCATCAAGCACTTCAATCACATATCACATATACTTCTATCCATGAATAACCATAGCCGAACCATTCACATGCATATCCTAAGTCGTCAACCATTTCTAAAGCTTGCAGTACCTAACACAAATATTATACATTCATAGCACATAACCTTATGACTAAAATGAATTTAAACCATACTTAACATAATCGAATTCAAACATAAAAGGGTTAGCCATTTTCGCATGGCTTAGATTATACAAAACCAAAATCTAGCATTTCAAATTACAATCTAGCCTATACATGCCATAGGTTCGAAAACTCAGCTTATAAAATATCGAAGACAGTCGATAGTGTGATAAGCTTCTCTGACAATTCCCGAGCTCAAAACTTGAATCCAAAATCTATAAAACAGAGGTAAACATGAACACACACAGAGTAAGCTTTTATAACTTAGTAAGTCATAAGCAAATAAACAACGTAATTACATAATCAAATCATTTAAACTAAACCAAATTATACTATCATAGTTACTTTAAATCTTAAGCTAACAAATTCATGTATTTTATATGTACTTCCACATGTATATTATTCATGGCGAATAAACATATATATATATTTCATCAAACTATCATTCAATTTCCAAACCAAAATATCTTTATCATAACTAGTACATATACTCTTATATGCATAAATTCATAGGTCAAGGATAATAATCACATACATATTTATATTATATGGCCGAATACACATACATATTTATAAGCAAAATATCCTTCAATTTCAAAGCTATACATCAATATGTGAGCACATATATGTATACTCATAAATCAAAATATAGCACCTTATGCATAAACATGGTAATGACCGAATGAACACTTTTATATATAAAGATACATTACTAACTATCTTTCAATGGCCAAGCCAAAACACATTTTTCATACCAAATACATATACATTTATATGCATACACTCGTAAGTCGAAGTATAACAATCATGCATATATTTATATCAATGGCCGAATATACTACCAATTGCATATATTCAAAAATAATTTCAATAATGTTCATATTAAATATTTACAAGGCCAATACTTTTTTTCACATTCACATATAATTTTTACTCTACTTCAAATATGTTTGCATCAAAGATTAAGTAACTCATTCATTTTATTTCAAATAGGTAATAAACCAATCCATACATGATCATTTTAAGTCATTTTTGTACATTTGATCACAGCTTATCTATGCCTGATGAACCATTCGAAATTGGATAGGACACTTGGATAATCACACATATATCGTACAATGCCAACGTCCTAGACGTGGTCTTACATGTAACCACATATCGATGCCACTATCCCAAACAGGGTCTTACTCGTACACATATATCGGAGTCACATATCAATGCCATGGTCTTACTCGCACATCACATATCAAAATCCTATGTCATGACATATGTATCCTAGCTATTCCTAAGGTTCATACGGGGCTTTCGGACGTCGAAACTCGGTCGAAACGAATGCTTAAACATGGTTACCAATCTTATTCACATTCAGCATAAGCATATATAAATTCATATTTTTCAACCAGCATATATATATAGCATTTATCTACAATTAAACACGTCTATTTGCCTATAAACTTACCTCTGACGATGTAAAACGGAACGGGACGACTAGTCGACAACTTTCGTTTTTCCCCGATCCAAATCTAATTTCTTTGGATCTTGATTTAAACATATTCAAATTAAGCTCATTCAAACATACTTTCATTCAATTTAATCCAAAAACACATAAATGGGAAAATTACCATTTTACCCCTGACATTTGCACTTTTTACAATTTAGTCCTATTGCACAAAACACAAAACATTCAAAATTTCAAGATACCCATGTTTGGCTGAATATTCCTAGTGTTCATACAAGCCCATATTTTTCATTCATTTTACATTTTAGTCCCTCAAATTATTATTTTTTCAATTTAGTCCTAATTACTCAAAATCATCAAAAACTCCAATACAAAATATGTTAATCTAAAACATATTTTTCATATTTCATCATCAAAAAAAAAAATCATAAGCTCTCAACAACGGCACAACTCAAAATATTCATCAAAATCAAAAATTCAAATATGGGTTTTGTAGTACTCGAAGCAACGATCTCAAAAACGTAAAATTATCAAAAACTGAGTAAAACGAACCTTGAATCAACTTGGAAGATGGCCAAACCCTTCAAAACTTATTCTTTTTATGTTTTTCATATTCGTTCATGAGAATAAAATAAAACCTTGGCTTTTTAATTATATTTTTATATTATATACTTATTATTACCTATTTTACTATTATAACCTCAGTAATAAAATTATAAAATCATATATAACATACCCATTGCCGTCCATTCTTTCCTCAATTGGGCTAATTGCAACATAAAGGCTTCCATTTAGAAAGCCACTAACAATTCAGCCCTTATGCTTTTAACCATCAAATTTTTAATTTACTCGATTAAGTCCTTTTATTTAATCAGATACCTAAACGGCAAAATTAAATCATGAAAATTTCACAGAAAATAAATATAGAAAATATTTTTTAAATATTTTTTGACTCAGATTCGAGGTCCCAAAACCACCGTTCCATTAGGGTCTAAATCAGGCTATTACAAACTCGAAGCTGAATTTTGCTGAACATTTTCCCATGGCATGAGTTGATTGTATCTAGGTAGTGCACCCGGAACATTCTATCGAATAGCATTGCTAGAATTTCCTACCCTTAGGTTACTCCAACTAAAGTTAGGATGTTGCTTCCACCCTAGATAATGTGTTGGAAAATGGATTTTTTTTGTTGCAATTAAAATTTCCTATATAATAAACCAAGGCTGGATTTGATGGGTATTCATAAAAAACATGACCTTCTCCGTAGTAAACAGATGCTAACTCAGTTGCTTTTATTTCCTACACTGCAGCTGGTCTTTTTAGTGTTTTAATCATATTTATTAAAGATGATACCTAAGCTATTAGGGATGTAATCACATCAAGTTCCATTGCTTCAGAAACTCTTCTATCAGTCACTACTCTGGTAGTGGGCTATTGATAATCATTGTTTGCTATCCTCTCCAGAATTTCATATACCTCATTATATGATTTATCAAGCAGAGTCCCATTGGAAAATGTGTTAGCCACCATCCTCGTATTCACATTTAATCCATTGTAAAACATTTCCATTTGTGTCCAATGTTGAAAACCATGCATCGGGCATTTTTTAATTAACTCCTTGAATCGCTCACATGTTTCATATAATGTTTCATCCTTAGATTATTGAAAGGACATAATAGTTTGGCATTCATGTTCAGAGGATTATATCTCAGTAAAAACCTCTGACAAATTTCATTCCAAGATGCTACTATACCTGACAGAAATGCATTTAACCATGCTCTAGCATGATCTCGTAATAAATAAGGGAATGACTTCAGATTTAGGGCATCTTTAGGAACACCATGCTGCCTAAATGAATCACATACTTCCAAAAAGAGTCATAAGTGAAACTGTGGATCCTCAGTAGGCAATCCACTAAATTCCCCTACAGTTTGTAACATTTGAAACATCACTGGCTTCAACATGAAATGTTGAGCCTGAATATGCAGCCTGACAATTCCTAGATTCAAATAATCTAAGATCGGGACTACATGTTCTCTAATGGGTCTGTCTCTGCCATCTATTATTCGAGGAATATCAACATCCCTGCCTTCTTGATGTAATGGCTCTTCTTTAACCTGATCATTTCCAATTCTCTCTATTTTTCACAATTCTTTTTCTTATTCTTCTGAAGGTTCTCTCTATTTCTAGATCAAAAGAATACTCTTCAATTGTTGAAATGCCTCTATCATGCACCAACAAAAATCCTGAGCAACAAAAAAATCAAAACAACTAATTAAGCTAAACTAAAAAAATTAAAGAGGTAATAACACACCAAAATTTTCACCAAATTTGCTGATCCCTGACAACAGTGCCAAAAATTTTCTGCGTGTGAATGTGTAACATGAATGTGCAAGTATACATATCAAATCAAGTAATAAAGTGATGAGTGAGTATCATCCCAACTGGAATCAGAATTGATTAAAATAATTGGTTATGTTATTTCTACGAAATTGACTAATTAAATTGTGTAAAAGAAACATGTGACAAATTGATAAAGAAATTTAATGAATGGGTTAATAAAATAAATTATGAATGAAAATATACTAGGGCAATTAAAATGTTGCAGCAATTCTCAAAGAATAAGTAGCAAAGAATTTGTATTATTGAATGATAAAGGTTGGAATTACTCGGGCTTATTTTTATATCAGAATAATGCCATGGCAAAATCCTGACCACTTTACTCCTCAAGGAGTCACTATTGCAGTCTGCTTCATTCGAAAGCTAGACTTTAAGCTATCATTATGTGTTTTTGTATGTCTACAGAACTCAAGAATGATACCCAAATTTTTCTTTTGTTCCTTGTACAGATCGCAACTTCTACATCTAGAGTGCTTCAAATATTCTTTTGAATACTTATCTATATCAACCGATTATAATCCAATCTATTAAATCTTTCCAGAATTAAATCAAATCTAATAACATACCATACAGTCATTTTTTTCTAGAGCTTGCATGCATGCATTTACAATAATCACAAATCGAATTAAATAGTATTCTACTCAATCAAACCATGGGCATTAAAGATAATAAAATTTCACCCAAATAACTCCAACCCAATCAGATTTAGCTCATGGGTTGGACATTCAAATCCAAGACAAAACCATTCAACTTCGACATTTAAGTTTATAAATCACAAAGTTTAAATTAGAAAATAAAGGCAGAACTTTCGGAAGCTTTCGCTACTCCAGCTTTCACTTTAATAATGAGATTTGATGAAAAACCCAGGGTAGATTTCTCTTCCCCTTCCTTGCATCTGTAATTCTTCTGCTCTGTAAGCTGCTACCCTCTCCTCTCTTTCTCTGAGATTTTTCACGAGTACCTAATGCAGAGAGAAAAAAATATTTTCTAAATCTTCTCTCTCTCCCCCAGATTCCCTTTTTCTCTTTTCTCTTTCCTTCTTTATAGAGTAAGTCCCTCCCTCTCAGGACATACCTTTTGCTTCCCCTTTTTCAGGGTGGTTTATCTAGTACAAATACAATTGGCTTAGATTGATGTAGACCGAGTGCTGCGTCATCTTCTTCAAATTGCCATGGCATTCTTGTTGGCAATCTAACCAATATTTTGCCATGGCAATATTTCACTATATTCATTTTCCTACTCTTTTTTTCTTCTCTTATTCATCTTACATCTGCTACCAACCACGACCAACATCTTTCTTCCCCAATAATCAAAGTAACAAATAATAACATTTATAGCACAATCCAAGCTTTGTTATGCAACGTTCTAAAAATTTCTAAAAATGCAAACATAATTACTTAATTACAAACAATTAATTCAATCTAGATGCTTGAAGTATAACTCTTTTTAAAAGTTATCAAGAATCACTTAGTAAATCCTAGAATTTTAGATCTAGCTTAAACAAGAAAAATGGTTCTTGTTTCCTGCAGCTCTAGGTCTAAATACTTTAAAGGAAAGAGGGAAGAAGATAAATCCCCTTAACCAAATTGGAGTACTCTGTTAACTTAACCCAAGTCTCTATTGGAACTTGATACACGTTACATCCCTACTGAGTTGTCTTATCCAAAATCTGCCACTTCCAAGAGACCTACTCGATTATCTCCATAGCTTTTAACTCTTCTAGTTCACATTCGGTTAGTTCCTAACCAGTTTACCTTGTAACCTAACTGGCACGAAACCATAGTCAGAGGGTGCATTATACATTGGTGTAAACTCATACCCTAAAAATCATTTCACTTAATCACGAATCTCATCCCACTGATCATAGTAATCTGACATGGAACCCTTATTTGTTTATAATCATTTCAGAGTCCGCCTACTCTATATGCCAAAATTGCATTTGGGCGACTACTACTTCACCAATCATACAACTTTAAGACTATGCAGGATACGCCACAACATTTCTTACGAAATCGTTTCTCTCAATGTTTACAATGCCTTATAGTCCTTTAGGGCTAGCCACACATATCATCTCTTCAGGGTTTGTCATACTTACCTTCCTTCAAAGCTATCCATGCTTATCATTCTTCCAGGGTCCCCGCACTTACTATTCGTCTCTTTCAAGGTCCACCAAAGTCGGGGTTTTCTAGGAGTGCTCATAGAATTCTTATACTTAGTAAAATTCTAACACCATATACGTTCATAACTTACTCTATATGCCTTATTACTTTAAATGGTGTTCGAACACTAATGCTTCGTTGGGCGAGATGTTACAGTGTACAAGTTGAGTTGTGAAATACTAAATATATTGGGTTGGATTAAATTATAAAGTGTCAGGTTAAATGTCTAGAAATCATATATAATTGGGCTCAATACTGTAACACCCCTCACCCGTATTCAATCTCGGAATAGGGTTATGAAGTATTACTGGACTTACAGTACATTTAAACATTCAGTTCACATATAATTTCACATTTCATGCAAGCATTAATCAAACTCAAGCATAATGTCACTATAACAAGCCTACGAGGCCTTAAACATACTTTGGAAGTGGTTCAGGACTAAACCGATAGCTTGAAAAATTTTTACAAAACTTAGAAAATTTTCCTCAAAACAGGGGACACACGCCCATGTGGCTCGATCGTGTGTCTCACACGGCCACCAGACACGCCAATGTCATAGGCTTTATGGACATTCAAAATGGGAGCACATGGCTGTGTCCCAGTCCGTGTCTCACCCCATGTAACTCTCTCACTTAGATCACATGACCAACACACACGCCAGTATGGCTAGCCCGTGTGCCCTAAAAATGGCCATTCATGTCCGTGTGTGAAACCGTGTGCTCGGTCGTGCCAAACTTGTAAGGTATACTGATATGCCACACGGCCAAGTCACACGCCCGTGTGTGAGGCCGTGTAAAGCATACTGACTTGATTTCAATTTCAACACCAGGGGACACACGGCCGTGTACTTAACCATGTGTCACACATGGCTGAGACACACGCTCGTGTGGACAAAAATAGGCTATTTACCAAGCTAATTCACCACCCAAACTTGTGCTCACCTACATCAACTCAATTATACCAATATATAGCATTAATAGGCATTTTAAAACAATCAATTCAAGCCTAGTTCAAGCATAATCTAAACCACTTTTCTCAATACACAAATATTAAACTATACCATACCATTTGTACTAAAATTCATATACAATTCAACTAACTAAACCTTTCTCAAACATACATCATTTTACACCAAATCATAAGCACAATTCATGACTAATATTAACTATTCATCATTTACCATGTCAATATGCACAAACCTCATAATATAAGCCAATCACATAGTCATCCATGAACTCACCATGACAACCATATATGCACATTTATGTACCTAACTAAATCTACCAAATTAAGCCAACTTTCATGGCTATATTTACAAACGAAAACATATACATTTACATGCCATTACAACTAACCAAAATCATTATCAATCTATAATCATAATGACTCAAAATACCTATACATGCCATATACTTAAAATACCAAAGTTCATAGGTACCAAGTGATAGGTAGATAGTGTGAAGCGATCTCCGACAATTCTCGAATCCGAGCTAGCCTTGAATTCACTATAAAACATAGAAAATAAACGATGTAAGCTATAAAGCTTGGTAAACTCATATGAAATAAACTTGATATAATCATATACACATATTTCAACAAGTGATTATAGATATAAGAATTCAAATCAACTAACAAACCTTTCAATTTCAAAATCACAAAACTATATACTTTCTTTACAATATCTTTGATACGAAGCTAGTATAATTTATTCACATACCTGTACCATCTTGTACCAATCTCATACACATTCTCAAATTTCTTTTACCCTTTGAACCATTCGGAATAGAAGTCGAATACTCAAGGTTTTCACACGATAAGTACCTATACCATGGCCCGAAGCCAAATCAAGGTAACTTATCTCCAAATTTCTGATATCATGGCCCGAAGCCAAATCAGCCAATATGCATGGCCCGAAGCCAAATTGGTATAACTCACAACTGAAGTGCTATATCATGGCCCGAAGTCAACTCAATGTATTCCCTAATAACATGTCACTAGCATCCTAAACTATTCCTAAGGTTCAACTGGGATTTCGAATGTCGAAACGTCGTCGAATCACTATCGTTCATATCCAGAGTCTCGTATTCAAAATTTATACAATATCAAACCATATGGAATACATTTTTATTGAAATTTATCACATATGAACTTACCTCGAATGTGGAAACGACGAAATAAGTCGATAAGTCGACAACTTTAGTTTTCCCCCGATCTAGATCTGAATTTCGCTTTTCTTGATCTAAATATATTTAAAATTAACTTATTTAATCATCTATTTATTCAATTCAATCCAAAATATACATGAGGGCTATTTTACACATTTTCCCCTAAATTTTCACATTTTTACAATTTAGTCCTTATTACTCAAAATCATAAATTCATGAAATTTCATCAATACCCTTGATAGTCGAATTACCATAATACCCCTAGCAGCCCATATTTATCAACTTTTCACACATTTAACCACATATTTTTACATTTTCATAAATAAATCCCTATTTTGCGTTTTTACTCAAAATCACTTTACAAAATATGTAAATCTAACAACAAGCTTTCATATTTTATCATCAAACATCAAAGAATACATATTTTCATTATTGGAAACTTTCAAAATCTTTAACAGTTTTGCAAAATAGTCACTGGGCTAGCTAGTAGTAACTGCAACGATCTCAAAAACATATAAATCATTAGAAACGGGACAAAAACCAAACCTTAATTGACAAAAATTCTTTGGCAAAACCTAGGTCTTCAACTATGGCTTTCTCCTTTTTAATTTTCGGTGGAGCAAACTTAAGAAAGATGATGACTTTAATTTTTATGTTATTTACTTAAGATTATTTTCTAATTTACCTTTTTATCCTTGAGATTAAACCATTAAAATTCCATTAACCATGCACATAAATGTCCACCCACTTTTATAATGGTCTAATTACAACATAAGGACCTTTACTTTAAGATTTTATAACTATTAGATACTTTTAGCTAATAGAACATCACTTTTGCACTTTATGCAATTCAGTCCTTTTTCTCAAATTGACCATTTAAACGATAAAACTTCTTAACGAAATTTTCACACAATCATCATACCATTCCATAAACATTAAAATAATAATAAAATAAATATTTTGACTTTGTATTTGTGGCCCCAAAACCACTATTCTGATTTGACTAAAAACGGGCTATTACAACTCTCCCCCTCTTAGGGATTTTCATCCCCGAAAATCTTACCAGCGAATAGGTTAGAGTACTATTTTCTCGTAGATTCCTCGAGCTCCCACGTAGCCTCTTCAACACCGTGTCATTTCCATAAAACTTTCACTAAATCTATGCATTTATTTCTCAACTCTTTAATCTCTCTAGCCAAAATTTCGATCGGTTCTTCATTATATGTCATATCGGGTTGAATTTTGATCTCCGACGGTGAAATTACATGTGATTAATCTGATCTATATCAATGCAACATCGATACGTGAAACACATTATGTATCCTTTCTAACTGTGATGGTAAAGGTAGTCGATATGCCACTGGCCCTATTCTTTCGATGATCTCGTACTGCTCGATAAAACGCGGACTAAACTTGCATTTGTGACCAAATCTAAAGATTTTCTTCCACAGAGAAACTTTCAGAAACACTTTATCACCGATCTAAAATTCAATATCTTTTCATTTCAAATCCGCGTACAATTTTTGACAATCTAAAGCTGCTTTAAAACAGTTGTGAATTACTTTCACTTTCTTTTCAGTTTCTCTAACCAAATCAACCCCGTGAATCTGTTTCTCGCTAAGCTCGGTCCAGTATGATGGAGTTTGGCATTTACAATCATATAAGTCTTCATATGGCGCCATCTTTATACTCGATTGAAAACTGTTATTATATGCAAATTCAACCAGCGGCAAATTTTTCTCCTAGTTGCCTTCGAATTCTAAAACACAACATCGGAGCATATCTTCTAGAACCTGAATTACTCTCTCAGATTGATCGTCTGTTTACAGAATAAAAAGCTATACTAAAATTCAACTTTGTACCCAAAGCTTCTTGTAATTTCTTCCAAAATCTCGACGTGACCCTCGGATCTCTATTAGAAATAATCGAAACTAGCACCCCGTGCAATCTAACGATTTTAGAAATATACAATTCAGCCAATTTATCAAGTGAAAAGTCAGTACATACCGGGATGAAATGTGCTAATTTCGTTAATTGATCAATGACAACCCAAACAGCATCTTTCTTTTTCGGAGACAAAGGCAATCCCGATTCGTAATCCATCGTAACTCGATCCCATTTCCACTCTGGTATCATTACAGGCTGAAGCAAACCTAAAGGTACTTGATGCTCGACTTTCACTTGCTGACAAATCAAACACCTCGATACAAACTTAGAAATACCTCGTTTCATACCCAACCTCCAATACGACTTCTTCAAATCATTGTACATTTTGGAACTCCCCGGATGAACGGATAATTTACTACTATGTGCCTCGTGCAAAATTTTCTAAATCAACTCTAGATTTTTTAGTATGCAGATTCTCTCTTGAAACATCAAAAAAATCGAATCCAATTTGGTACTCTGAGTCACTATTCGACTCGCATTGCACCCTTTTAGCTTGCAATTCACTATCACATTTCTGAGCTTCACAAATTTATTGAAGAAATACTGGTTTAGCTTTTAACTCAGCTAAAATCGAACCATCATCAGATAATATCAATTGTGTATTCATTGCTCTCAAGGCAAATAATGATTTTCTACTTAAAGCATCCACGACTACATTTGCTTTCCCCGAATGATAATCGATTACTAACTCATCATCTTTTAGTAGCTCGAGCCATCTTCGTTGTCGCAAATTCAAATCTTTCTAGGTCATAATATACTTTAAGCTTTTATGGTCAATAAAGATGTGGCATTTTTCACCATACAAATGATGTCGCCAAATTTTCAATTCAAATACAATAGCGGCCAACTCTAAATCATGCGTCGGATAATTCTTTTCATACAGTTTCAACTATCTGGTGGCATATGCTACAACTTTTTCCTCTTGCATCAATACGCAACCCAAACTGTTCAATGGCGTGTCGCTGTAAATAACAAATTCTTTACCCGATTCAAGTTGAACCAACAGTGGTGCCTCAGTTAACAATATTTTCAATTGATCGAAACTTTGTTGACATTTTTCAGACCATTTAAACTTTACATCTTTCTGTAGCAATTTGGTCATCAGTATAGCAATCATTGAGAACCCTTTAACAAAACATCGATAGTAACCAGCCAATCCCAAAAAGCTTCTGACCTCAGATACATTTCAATGTGGTTTACAGTCAATAACTGCAAAAATCTTGCTCGGATCAACTCGAATGCCATCCGCTGAGACAATATGTCCCAAAAATCTGACTTCCTAGAGCCAAAACCCACACTTATCGAATTTAGCATATAGTTGCTTATCTCTCAAGGTTTACAACACAATATTTAAATGCTTGGCATGCTTAGACTCATCTCATGAATAAAGCAGAATGTCGTCAATGAAAACAACACAAATCTATCTAAATACGATCTACAAATCTGATTCATCAAATCCATAAAAATGGCAGGAGCATTAGTTAGTCCAAAAGGTATAACAAGAAATTCATAATGTCCGTACCTCATTCTGAATGCAAGTTTTGATACATCTGAGTGTTTAACTCGCAACTGATAATAACCCTATCTCAAATCAATCTTTGAAAACACTGTTGCTCCTTTCAACTGGTCAAACAAATAATCTATTCTCAGCAACGGATACTTGTTCTTTATCGTAAATTTGTTGAGCTGTCGATAGTCGATACACATTCTTATTGACCCGTCTTTCTTCTTTACAAACAATAGTGGCGCACCCCAGCATGAAAAACTCGATTGTGCAAAATCCCTATCTGTTAACTCTTGCAACTGAGCTTTTAACTCTTTCAACTGAGCTTTCAACTCTTTCAACTCTGTTGGAGCCATTCTGTGTGGAGCTATAGATATAGGTGAAGTTCCCAGTACTAATCCAATACCAAACTCAACCTCTCTGACTGGTGGCAACCCAGGCAATTCTTCTGGAAATAGATCCGGATATTCACAAACTATAGGCACCGGTTCAATATTCTTTTCTAACACTTTGGTATCTAAAACATATGCTAAGTACACATCGCAACCTTTTCTCACATATCTCTGAGCCGACATTGATAAAATCACTATTAGCAATCCATCAAACTCATCAGATTCAATCCGAAGAATTTCATTATTTTGACATTTCAATTCTATAATCTTTCATTTACAATTCACAATAGCATCGTGCAGAGTTAACCAATCGACACCCAGAATCACATTGAACTCATCAAATGGTAAAAGCATTAAGTCAGCTAGAAAATAGTAACCCCGAGTCATTAAAAGACAATTCTTGTAAACTTTGTCAACTATAACATACTTGCCTAAGGGGTTCGATACTCTAATTACAAATTTTGTAAACTCAACTGGAAATTTCTTACTGGACACTAAATTCTAGCAAACATACGAATGTGTCAATCCAAGATCAATTAAGGCAATCACATTAGTGTCGTAAAGAGAAAATGTACATGTAATAACATCAGGAGACGACACCTCTTTGCGAGTGTGAATAGTGTAACCTCTGGCCGGTGCTCTGGCCGATGCTCTAGCTTTGGATCTCACAACTGAATCCCTAGTCACACCTCTACCATTAGACACATTCCTCGTATTTCTCAGTGGTCTCCCTCTCGCAGTCGTCTTGCTCAATCTTGCATTCTAGAATTTATCTTTCTCGGATAACTCTGGGCAATCTCAACTAAAGTGATCTGGCGATCCACATTTGAAACAATTTTTACTACTCTTATTCCAGTAGTCTCCAAAATGTTTCCTCCCACACTGTTGGCACTCAGATTTTTTATTTCTCACACTGCCAACACTTGAGATAGAAGTTGCTTAAGCTTTAGGATTCACATATTGATTTCCACAATCTCTATTCTAGTATCCCACGATGCATTCAATCGACTAAACGAATCCTGGCATTTCTTTGATGAAGAATGATAAGGTTTATTCATAGGTCTTTTCCTCAAATCTCAAGCTTTTGAATTAGCTTTCCTCTTTTCTCGGCTAAAGTCTTCAGCTTTGCAAGCTCAATCAACTAACACAATAAATTCCTTCAAATCTAAAATCCCAACCAAAAGTTTAATATCTTCATTCAACCTATCAAAAAACCGCTTGCACATTATCTCTTCGATAGAAACATACTCCTGAGCATATTTACTCTTTCCCGCACTCGGTTACAGTCATACGGCCTTGTTTCAATTTTAAAAACTTTTTATACTTTTGATCCAGAAACCGTTGGCTTATATATTTCTTCCTAAAGTTGGTCTGAAAGAATTCTCAGGTAACCCATTCTCTAAGTACAATAGATACTAGACTATTCCACCACTAGTATGCAGTGTCCCTCAGAAGTGATATAGCACATTTCAAACATTCAGTCGGTGTGAAAGAGAGCTCATCAAACACTTGAATCGTATTTCCAAGCCAAAACTCAGATCTCTCAGGATCATCATCAACATTAGCTCTGAACTCTTCAACCTCGTGTTTACAGATCTTATCAACTAGTGGCTTATTCAATCTTAAAAGCTCGATTCCTTAAGAAGCTACAGGAACCGATTGGGGATTAGGAGGGGGTGGAGGTTGTTGAGCAACTAGATTTGTCCGGATATACTGCGTGAACCATTCGTTCATCATTTGGAAGAAGGCTTCTTTAGCCTCTCCTCCCTGGCTACCCGATACGGGTCTAGAATTAGAAGACACGGTCCCTTGAGCGGGAGCTGGCGTATTACTTTCAACCTCATTAGCTATAGCTCAATTGGGATCCATTTACTATATGAAAAAACAGTTTAAAATTGTTAGGAGTCATCACACTATCACAGTTTATATATGGCATATATAGTTAGACTCTCACACTCGCTATGTTAGCCCTAGAATCGACTAAATCGTAGCTCTGATACCAATAAATGTAACACCCCTCACCCGTATTCAATGCTGAAATAGGGTTACAAAGCATTACCAAACTTACAACACATTTAAACATTCAATTCATATATAATTTCATATTTCATGCAAGCATTAATCAAACTCAAGCATAAAGTTCCTATAATAGGTGATAAACCGTAATTTATACATATTTTTATCCCATGATTAACACATTTATGGATGATTTCTCCTTATATTTGGTGAATTCGATGCTCCTAATCCTTTAATTTCATGTTTCATACTTAGGTGAGCATAGGAGAGTAAAAAGAGCAAGAAACAGGCCGAAAACAGAGAAAATGGGCCAACGTAGGAAATCAACACGGCCTGGACTTCCCTACACAGGTATACCACACGCCCGTGTAGTGTTAGCAGACTCTAACACGGCCTGGACTTCCTTACACGTGTAGACCACATGGCCATGTCCATTCAACAGACTCAAATAGGGGCTGAAGCACTTGCATATGGGCGTGTCCCTGTTGAGCCCAAGTCTAGTCCTATTCGGAAAAGGCCACTCTTGAGGGCTTTGAAGCATTCTAAACCCTATATAAACACCTCAAGAGGTACCTAGAAGGGAGAAATGAAGTAGGAGGTAAGGAATTACTCGAAGAAAGCCGATTGATCCATCTTAGAAGTTGGATTATCCTTCAAGACTAAAGATCACCCTTCAATTTCCTTCAAGATTTTTTGAGTTTTCTTTATGTTTTGTTATCATCATTATTCTGAGATGTTTTCTTTTACACTTATGAACTAAATTCCCTAAATACCTAAGGGGAATGAAACCTAAGATGGATCTTGTTATTATTTTCTGAATTATATGATATATATTTGACTTGTTCTTGATTATGAGTTCTTAATTCTTGCTTTGGTATTCCAGGATATTGATTCAAGTATTGATGTGCTTATTTCGAGGAGCAAAAGTCCTTGTCTAAGAGTAGATCTAGCATAACTAAGCAAAGTTGATTGCACGCCTAGACATAGGGTGACATAATTTTGCCAAATTAGGGTGAAACCTAATAAAGGAATCCATAGATTGAGTTAATGCAAGACTAGGGGTTTTAATTAGAAAGAGATTTCAATTAATCAACCTAGGGTTAGACATTGTTAGTCTCGAGAGAGATAATAATATAAATTAGGGATTTCTACGGATCAAGTGAAATGAATAAATCGTCTAATTTAGAGTCAATAACAAGTGAAGTCTAAGTGGATTTTTCCCTTGGGTATTGTCCAAATCATTTAGTTTTCCCAAAAGTTATTTCCCCAATTTACTTTCTGTGCATTCTTAGTTTAGTAATTAGTTTAGATAAAACAAACCCCTTTATTTTTTAGGCTAGATAATAAAAAGAAAGTTAATACTAGTACTTTTAGTTCCTTTGGGTTTGACGTCCCGGTCTTGCCATAAGCTATACTATTGTTCAAAAAGGTGCGCTTACCTTTGTCGTGATAATAGTTAGTTTTCAAGAACGGTCAATTGTAAATTTAAAACTTATCACAAGACATAACAATCAATAGGCCTACGATGCCCTAAACATACTTTGGAAATGGTTCGGGACTAAACCGATAGCTCGAGAAACTTTTACGAAACTTAGAAAATTTTCCTCAAAATAGAGGACACACACTCGTATTGTCTGACCATGTGTCTCACACAGCTACCAGACACGCCCATGTCACTGGTCGTGTGGACATTCGAAATGGGAGCACAATGTTGTATCCCAACCCATGTCCGACCCTGTGTAACTCTCTGACTTGGGTCACACAACCAACACACACGTCCACGTGGCTAGCCCATGTGCCCTAAAAATGGCCACACACGCCCGTGAGTGAAACCGTGTGCTAGGTCGTGCCAAACCTGTAGGGTATACTGACATATGCCAGCCAAGTCACATGCCCGTGTCTGAGGCCATGTGGAGCATATTGACTTGATTTCAATTTCAACACCAGGGGACACACAACTGTGTACTTTATACAATAAATCAATATAAGCCAACATCTTTGGCCAAATCATAAGAACATATATCATAATAACTAAGCCTCTATACATGCCACTCACTCGAAAAAATTTAAGACTTTCAATACCCAAATTGATAATTTGATAATGTGATGCTGCCTCAGACGATTTCCAACCCCGAGCCGACCTGTCAACACTAAAAGAAATGGAAATGAGGGAGTAAGCTTTAAAGCTTAGTAAGCCCGTATGAAAATAATCATGCTTATTTCTTTACTTAGATCAATAATGTAAGCACAACATAACATAAATCACAAGTATTTCATGGATATACCTACATACTTTCCATTCACAACACTTACCATACATTTACCCACCCATGTTGTAACTTATGAACACATAATTTACATTATACCTCATACTCATCACTCATTCAAACATAATTCGCCACAAGATCATCAAGTATCTTAAACATATTGTAAATAATATCATTAGCATAGTGTACAACAAATCTTATAATCATGATTCATTCATTTAAATCTCATTAAGATCTTATAATCAGAACTTCCTCATGTACAACATTGCCACATGTTCATCACATATTAAGCTCGTTGCTCATGAGTTTCGAGTACGTACCTGTACTATCTCAAATCATAATCACTTACTTTCTCATCTTTGATATGCTCAATGGGTTACGCTTTAAATTTCTCTTAGGACTACTGGTTGAACACTTGGAATACTATCGGATAGATCGGAATCTCGCACCTAAATGCCTCATATGTAGCCAACACTACCTCATATCACATATCACATGTTGCTCGCTTTTGAGCTACTCACGGGTTTGCTCATACAAGCTATCGGTGAGGATGTAGCTACACGGCTACTCACACAAGCTGTTAGGTATCCACAACACATGTCGGACTACCCAGCCACAGATAGAATATACAAGACCAGTACATGGAACGCCAAAACATGTGCCACATATATCATGAACTCAAACCACATCTCAATGAGTTCATATGTCACATATATCATGAACTCAGACCACAACTCATGAGTTTAGATTGCATAGTTCCTAGTGACATGTCACTTGTATCCTAAACTATTCCTAAGGTTCAAACGGGATTTCTTTGATAACACATTTCTGTCGAACTTACTCGTAACGTCGATTTCAATATCCATAGCACCAATCACATACTCATGGAATAATCAAAGCATAATTCATAATAAAATTTAGGCAATAAACACATGATACAACATCACATTAAATATGTATGTACTTACCATACATGCAATATTAAAGCATTTAAAGTAAGGTACATGTTGCATTTTGCAAATGAACTTACTCAAACAGTCGTTTTTACAACTCATAAAACTCATCATAGTATAAGCTTCCATTTCATTTCACCTTTTCACAATCTATTCAATTCAATAAAATATCATGTTCTATAAAATTTCCAATATATTCAACCATCAAATAGCACGTTATCGACACTTGGACTATCAAAGATTTCATGGGGTATGTCACTATCACGTGCATATTATCGTAAACAAATAATTCATCACAACCAAATTAACATACCAATTTAGTTTTCAACCATAAATGAAAATAACATTAACAACATGTTTATTTTATCATACGAACTTACCTCAAATGCGAAAACGGCTATTTATTCCAATTTAGTCCATAACCTCGTGCTTTCCCAATCTAAGCCCAAATTTCATTTTTGTTGATCTATCACATCAAATAATACTTATTTGACACTCACATTATTCAAATCAGTCCAAAAATCACACTTTTGAAATTTTTCATTTTTTCCCCTTAAGTTTTACATATTTACACTTCAGTCACTAGGCTCGTAAAGTGAAATGCATGTATTTTCTTGATTACCCGAGCCTAGCCGATTCATATTCCTTCTCATAGTAGCCCACATTTTTCTTTATTTCACATTTCTGCTACCCACTTTCACATCTTTTACAATTTGGTCATTTTAAGGTGTTTTCATGCAAAATCACTTAGTAAAAGATGTTAAACACACATCAAACTTTCATTTTCTTCCATTAAAAATCAAAACACAAGCATGTCATACATGGTTCAAATTTTAAACATCAACCCTACCTCAAAATATGGGTAGAAATGGGTAGATCATGCTACGAGGATTTCAAAAATACAAAGAACATAAAAAAATAGGGCTTAGATGCACTTACTATTGAGCTTGCAAGCTTGAAAACCCTAGCCATGGTGTCATCCTTGGTTTACACAGCCATGAGGTAGAAGATGGACAAATTTTGGCTTTTAATTTGTCTTTTGGTTCATTTAACTACTAAATAACCAAAATACCCCTAAAGCCTTTCTTTCAAATTTTACCCATAAAAGTCCATTTTTGTCCAAAATTTTAGAACTTGGTTAAATTACTATTTAAGGACCTCTAATTAATAATCCAATGCAGTTTCATGCTTGAAGCTTCTAGGACACAAGTTTTACAATTTATTCAATTTAGTCTCTAAAGTCAAATTGGACACTTTTCACATAAAATCTCTTCATGAAATTTTCACATAAGCATGCAATCATAGTAGAACCCTTATAATAATCATAAAATAACTATTTCTATTTCAGATTTGTGGTCCCAAAATCATTGTTCCCATTAGGCCTTAATTTGGGATGTTATAACTCTTCCCCCTTTAGAGATTTTTGTCCCAGAAAATCTTACCGGAAAAGAGTTTGGTTTTCACATAAACTCCTCTATCCCATAATCATTGCTAAAGGACTTTCACTCAGGTTGTGCTTTTAATACTTAGCTCTTTAACTCTCTCGTACTAGAGTCATGAGTAGTTCTTTACTATATAACACGTCGACTGAATTTTAACCTCTATCGGAGAGTTTATGTACCCAAAGGGTCCGATCTATAATGTCATAACACATATACACATAACATTCTTGAATCTTTTCAAATTCGAACGGTGACGCTAGCCAGTTCATCATGCCCTTATACTCTCTATAATTCATACGGCCTAATAGTTTACGTGTAACGCCCCAATTTTTGGGTTTTCTGTGTTTCTGTGATTTTTAAAATTTGTGTGTGTTCTGGTTGGTTAAAATATATATTTTAGTAGGTTAGTGGGCCTTTGGAAGGCCCAAACTTAAGTTAAATCCGTGGTAGTCTTCAAAATTTTAATTTTATGAATAGGTGATGCAATTGGCGTTTGGGGTTTTAAGAGTAAAGGGGTAAAAGATGACACAAAAAGGAGTGTGGTGTAGTGGCAAGGTGGCGCCACTTAGGGGACAAAGAAGTGATGCCATAGAGGAAGCAAGGGGTCCAAGGTTCAAGTTTTGGCTCTTGCAATATATTTTGGTTTTTCTTTTCAATAAATCTGGAAGTAAGTAGGTGTGTTTTAAAGTTTAATGTGTTGGATTTATGACATAAATGATTTGATGGCCTAGTGGTGGTGGCCTGAGTTGGCATGTGAGAGGACTTTGTGTAATATCTCGAATTAGGGCCTAATCGGAATAGTGGTTTTGTGACCATAAATCTGAGATAGAAATAATTATTTTATAATTATTTTGAGGTTTATGATATGATTGCATGATTGTGTGAAAATTTCGTGATGAAATTTTATGCCTAAAGTGCTTAAATTGAAAGTAGGGACTAAATCGAATAAGTTGTAAAACTTGCATTCTAGAAGTTTTTAGTATGAAATTGTTTTGGAATATTAATGAGGAGGTCTTAAATAGCAATTTGACCAATTTTAAGTTCCTGGACAAAATTAGGACATGGAAGGAATTTTGGAAAGTTTAGTAGTAAGGGTATTTTGGTCATTTAGTTATTAAAATGAATTAAAACAAAATTAAAAGCCAATTTTGTCCATCTTCTTCATTAGGCCGAAATTTCAAGGGTTCTCCATAGCTAGGGTTTGTTTCAAGCTTCCAAGCTCCATAGTAAGTGATTCCAAGCCCCGTTTTTAATGATTTTTACGTTTTTGAGATCCCGGTAACTCGATAAAGCTTATGTTAGCAATAATTTAACCTAGGGTTTATATTTGGAAAAATACCCATAGGTAAAATTTGTGTATTTTGATGTTTTATGATAGACTATGAAGTTTTAAATTATGTTAGACAACTTGTACTACTCGATTTTAAGCAAAAACGAGTAAAAGGGCTTAATCGGTAAAAATACCTAATAGTCACAAGTACATGTTAGAGTGAGAATTTGATGTTGCCATAGAAGATAAAAGTGATCAGCATGTTGTAAAACATAAGAATAAGGAATAAAGTTTAATCCCGAGCCTAGGGGCAAAAATGTAAATATGCAAAAGTTTAAGGGTAAAATTGTAATTTTGCCAAAATTTGAGTTAAGGATTAATTTGATAATGTGAGTATTAAATAAGCTAAATGTGTTATTTTAGATCAAGAAAGACGTGGAATCGACCTCAATCGAGGAAAAGAAAAGATTGTGGACTAAATTGCAAAATCTTTGTATTTTGGTACCAAGGTAAGTTCATGTGTAAATAATGTAGCATAATTGTTATTTTTAAGTTATTGATATTAATTATATGTTATGCTGAATTTCATTATGAAATGTATGCTTTGTGGTTAATTTCAAATAATATGTAAATTATGTGAACTACTTGTTAAATATAATTGTTACTGAGTATTGATTTCGCATTCTACGGAAGACGGCAAGGATAAGTGTTCGAGGAAAAGCCCGTTTGAACCTTAGGAATAGATTAGGATACAAGTGACATGTCACTAGGATGGTTGAGCATCCGAACTCGTTGAGTTGAGTCCGAGTTCACTTATGGATGCGAATGTCCGAACTCGTTGAGTTGAGTCCGAGTTCGTGAGATGTAACTAGGCATCCGAACTCGTTGAGTTGAGTCCGAGTTCACTTATGGATCTGAACGCCCGAGCTCATTGAGTTGAGTCCGAGTTCGCTTATGGGCGGGTTACATGATTGCTTGATTGAATATGTGGCACTTATATGCAAATTATCCATGTATCCAATTATATTCGATGTGTTCAGCGGGTAAAGTTCTACTCAAATGGAGGAATATTCGAGATGTAAAGAGACGTATTGGTAAGTGATGTGAAATGGATATTTTGGACAGGTATGTATTTAACCCTCGGGTTGAGTATTGATACAACCACGATAAGGTAATAAGATGATGAAAATGATTAAAAATGTGATATGTGTTTTAGTGATACATGCTAATGTTGATTGGTATGATTTGTTTGTTAAGTTACTTATTATTTGCATATGAACTTACTAAGAATTTATGCTTACTCCTCCTTCTTACTCATTGTAGTTTTGGACAAGCCAGTTCAGAGTCGGGATAGGTCGAAGGCTCGGTCACACTATCCAGGAAGATTTTTGGTAAATGGCTTGTAAATTTAAGTATGGCATGTATAGCAATATACTTATTTTGTGTAAATGATCTTATGATATGGTGACAGAATGGTTGAGAAAATATTTGATAATGATAAATTATGAAAATGGTATGTTTAGATTATGTTTGATGTTAAGGAAAATTATTAAGATACTTGGTGCATAAAAACTCATAAGAGGGATGAAATTTGCCATAAATGAATCATCGCAGCAACACGATGCGAGTTTGAAAATTTACTAAAATCATAGAAATTGAATTTGGTGATGGATTACATATAAAATTGAAGATTATTATGTCTAGTTTCACATGAAACAAATGAAACAGGTAAAGGAATTATATGTTAGAAGATATTTGAATTTTAGTGAAACAGAGTCATAGCAGTTTCTGAATCCCCTATTCCTATTTTAGAAATTCACCATAAATTGTAAAGATATAATTAGGTGGTGTATTTTATACCGTCAGAATCCTTATTGAGTCTAGTTTTAGGAGAAACAAATCTCATAGTCATATTAATTTTTTACAGAGAGAAATGTGGTTCGTAGTAAACAGAGGTCAGACCAGTCAAGTCCTAAAACAGGGGTAACTTTAACTAATAAACTATACTAATTGGCCCTACCAAAATTTTATAAAAAATTAGTAGATAGGTATATGAGTCTAGATTTAGGAAAATTTATGGATCTTGATTTCAAGTTTCAGTAACTCGAGATATGATTTTTCTTGTGATGTGGACGCAAGTAGCTTAAAAGCTGTGAATGTAGAAACAAATAATCCAAAGTTCTAAAAATGTTAAACTAAGCTTAGTAACACCTCATACTCGACTCCGGCGACGGTCTCGGGCATGGGGGCGTTACACTTTGGTTCGAATCCCTTAGCACGCAAAGGTTGATTATTTTGCTATGTTGGGACGGCAAGAGTTGGTGTTGGTTTTAAACTCTGGTGATGGAGGGATCCCACATCGGGAAGCTAACATAAGAGTAGATGGAGAGTTGGCTTTAAATAGAGCAAACCATGATGAGAGTAGGCATACCCTTCTTGGCTGATCCCTTTCGCTTTGTGATGTGCTCGTTTGGGTTGGGCGTCAGCTAAGAGTGTTTGGAGCGTGGATTAACTGCATTCTCCTAGCAGGTGTGTATTTCTCATTACTCTAGCAGTAGGACGGCTATTTCGGGTCGTGATAGGCTGAAATGGGCCATGTGCTCCCAATGGGTCCGTAGGCCTAAGTGGATAAGTTGTAGAATTACTGAAATACCTCTGTAAGGTAGAATTGCCGAAATACCCTTGTAGGGTAGAAATACCAAAATACCCCTATAGGGTAGAATTACCGAGATACCCTTGTAGGGTAAAATTACCATTTTGCGTCTAGGGTGTTAAATGACTATTTTGCCCCTCGTGCGTAAATGACTAACTTGTGTGATGATTAGGTTAGTTGACGTGGATTTATGTTACTTATCGTTAATTTGTAAGTCTAATGTGTTAGTAATCGATTGTAGGATTATCGAGTGGGAGATATCATCATCAACCAGGTGTGTAAACGACACCCTCCCTTAGACTGAATCGGTAAAAGTCAAAATACCGAAACGTTGGTATTTTGTGAACTAGCGAACGTGCGAGCGCTTGTGAGACAGTTGTCAATGAATATGGGGCATTTGGATGATTAGAGTGCACAGTGTTCATTTTCATGCACAACGGTATTTTTGGGCTTATTGGGCCGAAAACGGGCCAACGGGCCAATGGGCCAACGGACCAACGGGCCAATGGGCCAACTCTGGTAAAAAGATGAGGTAAGTACTTCTGATTACTTGGTAAACGTTAGAATGAGCATGAAACCTTAACAATAGGTAATAACTACTAAAATACCCTTTTGCATACAAAATTACGATTTTACCCCTTGGGCTATTTTTTTCTAAAAAGCATGATGTTCTGTTTCTGTATACGTATGCTATGACATATTATTTCTGTTGTATGGGACATGGGTTTATATTGATGGAGGGGCGTTACAGCGGCCTCATTTGCAATCTGGTGGCCTCGCCACATATATCTGATACAGTGACTTTGTCACAATATCTAGCAAACCTCGTCAGAACTCGGTAACCGCCATATATATATATATATATATATATATATATATATATCTTTTCTGGAGGCCTAGCCACAATATCTGTATCTAGTGACTTCGTCACAATATCTGGCAGCCTCGCTGCAATTTCTGTAGTGTGTAGCGGTTAGGTGGCTCGAGTATTCTCTCCACGTGGTGTAAGGCTGCTACGGGGGTGTTATGGATGGCTCTGGGTTGGGATTTCTGCATTCATGATATATTTGTTCTGTATCTGTTATGGGCTATAGGTTTCATTCTGATTTCTGTACTGGGCCAAGGCCCAGATAAGTCTGGCTCTGAGGTTTGATCTCTTTTGGGCTATGGTTGGGTTATGTTACACACTGAGTTTACCAAACTCACCCTTTATTTTCATCTCTGCAGGAAATCCCCAACCATAGTGGGCTTGGAGCTGTGAGGGATTCGGAGTGGCCACATCATCTGCAAAGTTAGTTTTTCTAAGTTAGTTTATTTTTATTACTTTTATATTCTGATTTAATTTTAGGTTTTAAGTTGTAATAAGGCCACTATTTAAATTTCTTTTTCCGCTATGGTTTTATTTTCTGATTATATTTATACTATGATGAAACTGCTGGTGTTAGGCTGCACGGGTTTTCAAAATTAATGAACGTTTTCAAGACTCAACAAGCACAACAAATGAATAGCCTAAAGATTGATAAACCGGCTTTTCATTCAACCGCTGTTTTTACAAAGACCACTCCAATCACTTAAACCAGCGAATGCATACTAAGTCGTAAGTCTATGTGACATGTCAGATCTGGCCATAATGTCTGGGCCGAGTTTGGGGTGTTACATTTAGTAGTATCAGAGCCAAGTTGTAACAACTCAGCTGTGGAACGGGTCTAAAAACGGGAGTTTGTAAAGAAACACTAAATAAAGGTTTTCAAAAATCATTTTTTAGAACTTGATTATAAATTGTTTTCGAGAATGTTTCCAATATTTTCTCTTTACAAATAGATGATTTTAAAGATTAAAATCAGTTTTCTAAAATTAGGTTTTTTTTAGAAGGTGGCACATCAATCTCCGCCCAAGTCTGTAAGTTTTACGAGCCTTTCGATTGTTTTGAAATATCATTATATGCTTGTACAAAACCTTATCATGGTACTTTAGTTAGGGTAACACTAGAACTATAGAAACTCTGATAAGTAGACTGAGACTGTAGCTAGGCTACCGCAAAAGGAAACAAACTCAAACTCTGAATTACTGTTATTCATAAGACATCTATAAGAAACACTAAAATATTAAACTGATTCATAAAATTCTTAATCAGATAATACAAAATGAGTACACGAGCAGCTAGTGGAAGAGGCCGTGGACGTGGCCAAGGTAATGCTCAGGCTGAATCTTCGTCTTCAGGACATGTGCCGGTAGCAGATGCACCGGTACCACCAGTAACAGAGGTAGAGTCTCATGATCAAGGTGCCGGGGACGATGCTCTGTCCAGGCAATACTCTGAGTTTTGGAAAGGGTTATTGGGGCAAGTACGAGAAACGAAATTCGGGGGTCTATTTTTGAGCAGCTCCGGGCCAATGGAACAGAGATATTTAGGGGCGTATCTGGTGTAGCTCCGAATGTGGCTGAGTATTGGTTAGAAGCCACAGAGCAGATTATGGATGATCTGGACTGCTCTGTGGAGCAGAAGCTGAAGGAAGCCATATCGTTACTCAGGGATGAGGCTTATCAGTTGTGGCTCACGGTGAGAGATGGAACTCCTGCTGACAGTGTGACTTGGGAGCTGTTTAAGAAAACCTTCAAAGGAAAATATGTTGGGGCTAGTTACGTGGACGCTCGCCGGAAAAAATTTCTCAACCTGGTCCAAGGGAGTAAGTCAGTGGCTGAGTATGAGTCTGAGTTTCTGAGATTGAGCCAGTATGCTTCTGGGATTGTCGCTACAGAGTATGAGCATAGCGTATGCTTATGAGCGTAGCGTACTCTTCGAGGATGGTCTAAGAGATGAACTTAGGGTGCTGATTGCTCCGCAGAGGGAGCGTAACTTCGCTGCTTTAGTGGAGAAAGCTAAGATAGCTGAGAAAGTGAAGCATATAGAAAGACAGAATCGTGAGAAAGATCAGAACTGTTTTGGGAGAGATTCAGGACTTTCAGGTGGTATGAACAAGAATGTTAAGAGAGCAAGGGTAATGGAGCCAGTTCGAGCAGTACTAATGAATGCTGTTAGACCACAGGGTTGTAGGAATTGTGGGAAGATGCATATGGACGAGTGTCGGAAACGTTCTGGTGCTTGTTTCCGATGCGAATCTATGGAGCATAGGGTTAGGGATTGTCCCCAGGAACCAAATCAGGTTCAAGTTTTAGAGCAGAGGGTCGCTCAACCAGTGAGTGGTAGACCACAGTTTTCGAGAGGACGTGGGCAAGGCAGAGGTGGTAATGGAAACGGTCGAGGAAGAGGAGCTTCTGGCAGGGGTGCTGGATTTGTTGAGGTTCGTCAGTCGGCGTTGGTGTAAGCAGCTCATCACCGAGATGAGGGTGATGCACCTGACGTCATAACTGGTACGTTTCTGATTTCCAGTATGCCATACACTGCGTTGATAGATGTTGGATCTACCCATTCATATGTTGCATGTGCTATATCTGGGTTGCTGGGTGTGCGCTCTGAGGAGACCGTGAGTGGGGTATCTGTACTAAGTCTTTTGGGTCACTCGGTTAGGGTAGATAAACTGTATAGAGATGTGCCTATAGAAACTCAAGGAAATGTTTTCTCTAGAGATCTGATGGAGCTACCTTTCAAAGAATTCGATCTCATTTTGGGAATGGATTGGCTTGTTAAGAATAGGGCTACTCTGGATTGTGCTGCTAGGCGAATAATGTTAAAGACCACAAAGGATGGGAAGGTTTTGGTGATAGGCGAGCGTAGGGATTATCTGTCTAATGTGGTGTCGGCATTGAGAGCCGAGAAGTGGATTTGAAAGGGATGTGAGGCTTATTCGGCATTTGTAAGCCAATTGAAAACTGAGGATCTGACAATGGATAAATTAGAACTGTCAAGGATTTTCAAGATGTTTTTCTAGAGGAGCTTCCGGGTTTGCCCCCGAACCGAGAGGTTGAGTTTGGAATTGACTTGTTGCCTGGAATAGCACCGGTGTTCATTGCACCTAATAGGATGGCACCAAAGGAGTTGGTGGAGCTGAAAGCCCAAATTCAAGAGTTATTGGATAGAGGCTTCATTAGACTAAGTGTGTCTCCGTGGGGAGCACCAATGTTGTTCGTAAAGAAGAAAGATGGGTCAATGCGGATGTGCATCAATTATCGACAGTTGAACAAACTGACGATTAAGAACAAGTACCCAATACCGAGAATCGATGATTTATTCAACCAACTTAGAGGAGCTTCAGTGTTTTTCAAGATTGACCTTTGATCTGGGTATCATCAGTTGAGGGTTAAGGAGGCGGATATTCACAAGACGGCATTCAAAACTCGGTATGGTCACTATGAGTTCTTGGTTATGCCATTTAGGTTGACGAACGCACCTGCGGCATTTATGGATCTGATGAATCGAGTGTTCCAGCCATACTTGGATCGATTCGTGGTCGTCTTTATCAACGATATTCTGGTTTATTCTAAAACTGAGGAGAAGCATGATGAGCATCTTCGTATTATGCTACAAGTGCTGAGGGAGAAGGAGCTTTATGCGAAATTCAGTAAGTGTGAGTTCTGGTTGAGAGAGGTAACTTTCTTGGGGCATGTTGTCTCTACTGAAGGGATCAAGGTGGACCCTCGAAAGATTAAAGCGATTCTGGAATGGAAGCCACCGAGGTCAGTGTCAAAAATTCAAAGTTTTCTGGGTTTAGCTGGGTACTATAGAAGGTTTGTGAAAGGATTTTCTATGACGGCAACGCCTTTGACAAAACTTATAAGGAAGGGAGTACCGTTTGTTTGGGCTGAGAAACAACAGGAATCTTTTGAGAAGTTGACGAAAGTTCTGACTGAGGCACCTGTACTGATTCAGCCAGAGTCTGGAAAAGATTTTACCGTATGCAGTGATGCATCACATGTAGGGTTGGGCTGTGTACTGATGCAATAAGGTAAAGTGGTTGCTTATGCATCACGACAGCTTAAACCACATGAAGTTAACTATCCTACTCATGATCTAGAGTTGGCAGCAGTAATCTTTGCGCTTAAGATTTGGAGACATTACCTGTACGGAGAAAGGTGTATTATATACACAGATCATAAGAGTCTTAAGTACTTTTCGACTCGAAGGAGCTGAACCTTAGCGCGGAGATGGATAGAGTTGCTTAAGGATTATGGTATGCGATTGAGTATTGCCTGAGCAAAGCTAATGTGGTGGTGATGCCCTAAGTCGTAGAAGCAGATTCGATCGAGAGCCATGTTTGCTCGTTTGAGTCTGTATGACGACGGTAGTCTGTTAGCGTAAGCGCAAGTTAGCGGCACTGGTGGATGAGATTAAGGAAAAACAGTCGAGGGATGAGTCCCTGGTTTCTTGATTCTGGCAGGTCAAGAATGGGGATACTTCTGAGTTCGGACTGAACAGTGAGGGAGTTCTGTGTTACCGAGGTAGAGTTTGTATTCCGAAGGACTCTGACTTGAGGCAAGCAATTCTAAAAGAAGCTCTTGGAGGTCTGTGTGCTATGCATCCTCGAGGGAGTAAAATGTATTGCGACTTAAAGGAGTTGTATTGGTGGCCTGGATTGAAGCGAGAGGTAACGGAAGTTGTGGGAAAAAGTTTGACTTGTCAGCAAGTGAAAGCTGAACATCAATTACCTTTCGGACTTTTGCAGCCAGTGAAAGTACCACTTTGGACGTGGGAGAGGGTAACCATGGATTTTGTGAGTGGGTTACCCTTGACACCGTCGAAGAAGGACTCAATTTGGGTAATTGTGGATAGGTTGACCAAATCTGCTCATTTCATACCTGTCCGCACTGATTTTTCACTTTAGAAGTTAGCCAAATTCTATGTGGCAGAAATAGTGCGATTTCACGGAGTGCCAGTGTCGATTATTTCTGGTCGAGATCCTAGATTCACATCTCGGTTTTTTCCAAAGTTGCATGAGGCGTTGGGTACGCGGTTGAACTTTAGTACAGCCTTTCATCCTCAAACTGATGGTCAGTCAGAAAGAGTTATTCAGATTCTAGAAGACATGTTGAGGGGATGCGTTATCGACTTTCGAGGCAGTTGGGAGGATTACTTACCGTTGGCAGAGTTTACATACAACAACAGTTATCAGGCAAGTATTCTAATGGCTCCTTATGAGGCACTGTATAGGCGAAGATGTCGTACACCTAGTTGTTGGACCGAGTTGGGTGAACGATAGGTTCTTGGACCTGAGTTGGTGGCAGATACTGAGGATAATGTCAAGTTGATTAGAGACCGGTTGAAGGAAGCATCTGATAGACAGAATTCATTTGCAGATTTGAAGCGTAAGGAAATTGAGTACTCTGTGCATGATATGGTCTCCTTGAAGGTTTCGCCTTGGAAGAAAATATTAAGGTTTGAGAGGAAAGGCAAGTTAAGTCCGCGGTTCATTGGGCCTTATCGGATTCTTAAGCGAGTGGGTCCAGTGGCTTATCAGTTGGAGATACCTCCAGAGTTGGATAGGATTCATGATGTCTTTCACGTCTCCATGTTAAGGTAGTATCATTCTGACCCTACTCATGTTGTGCCAGTTATAGAGATAGAGGTCCAAATAGACTTGACTTTTGAGGAAGAGCCTGTGCAGATTTTGGATCGAGATGTTAAGATTTTGAGGAGGAAATTAGTTCCGCTAGTAAAGGTGCTATGGCGTAATCATGGCAGAGAGAAAGCTACTTGGGAGCCAGAAGTGGTAATGCGTCAACAATATCCTCATCTGTTTGATTCAGGTTAAATTTTGAGGACGAAATTTCTTTAAGGAGGGTAGAGTTGTAACTCCCCAATTTTCGAGTTTTCTGTGTTTCTGTGATTTTTAAAATATGTGTGTGTTCTGGTTGGTTAAAATATATATTTTAGTAGGTTAGTGGGCCTTTGGAAGGCCCAAACTTTAGTTAAATCCGTGGTAGTCTTCGAAATTTTAATTTTATGAACAGGTGATGCAATTGGCATTTGGGCTTTTAAGAGTAAAGGGGTAAAAGATGACACAAAAAGGAGTGTGGTGTAGTGGTAAGGTGGCGCCACTTAGGGGACAAGGTAGTGACGCCATAGAGGAAGCAAGGGGTCCAAGGTTCAAGTCTTGGCTCTTGCAATATATTTTGGTTTTTCTTTTCAATAAATCTGGAAGCAAGTAGGTGCGCTTTAAAGTTTAATGTGTTGAATTTATGACACAAATGAGTTGATGGCCTAGTGGTGGTGGCGTGAGTTGGCATGTAAGAGGACTTTGGTTCGAATCCCTTGGCATGCAAAGGTTGATTATTTTGCTATGTTGGGATGGCAAGAGTTGTTGTTGGTTTTAAACTCTGGTGATAGAGGGATCCCACATCAGGAAGCTAACATAATAGTAGATGGAGAGTTGGCTTTAAATAGAGCAAACCATGAGGAGAGTAGGCATACCCTTCTTGGCTGATCCCTTTCGCTTTGTGACGTGCTCGTTTGGGTTGGACGTCAGCTAAGAGTGTTTGGAGCACAGATTAACTGCAATCTCCCAGCAGGTGTGTATTTCTCATTACTTTAGCAGTAGGACGGCTATTTCAGGCCGTGATAGGCTGAAATGGGCCATGTAGTCCCAATGGGTCCATAGGCCCAAGTGGATAAGTTGTAGAATTACTGAAATACTCCTGTAAGGTAGAATTACCGAAATACCCTTGTAAGGTAGAAATACCGAAATACCCCTATCGAGTAGAATTACCGAGATACCCTTGTGGGGTAAAATTACCATTTTGCTCCTAGGGTGTTAAATGACTATTTTGCCCCTCGTGCGTAAATGACTAACTTGTGTGATGATTGGGTTAGTTGACGTGGATTTATGTTAGTTATCGTTAATTCGTAAGTTTAATGTGTTAGTAATCAATTGTAGGATTATCGTGTGGGAGATATCGTCATCAATCGTCATCAGCCAGGTGTGTAAACGACACCCTCCCTTAGACTAAATCGGTAAAAGCCGAAATACCGAAATGTTTGTATTTTGTGAACTCGCGAGCGTGCAAGCACTTGTGAGATAGTTGTTAATGAATATGGGGCATTTGGATGATTAGAGTGCAGAGTGTGCATTTTCGTGCACAATGGTATTTTTGGGCTTAATGGGCCGAAAACAGGCCAATGGGCCAACGAGCCCACTTTGGTAAAAAGACGAGGTAAGTACTTCTGATTACTTGGTAAACGTTAGAATGAGCATGAAACCTTAGCAATAGGTAATAATTACTGAAATACCTTTTTGCATGCAAAATTACGATTTTATCCCTAGGGTTATTTATTTTCTAAAAAGCATGATGTTCTGTTTCTGTATACGTATGCCATGACATATTATTACTGTTGCATGGGACATGGGTTTACATTGATGGAGGAAGCATTCTGGCAGCCTCGCTGCAATCTGGTGGCCTCGCCATATATATTTGTTCTGGTGACTTCGTCACAATATCTGGCAGCCTCGCTGCAAACTGGTGGCTTTGCCACATACATATATATCTGTTCTAGTGGCCTAGCCACAATATCTGTATCTGGTGACTTCGTCACAATATCTAGCAGCCTCGCTGCAATTTCTGTAGTGTGTAGTGGTTGGATGGGTCGAGTAGTCTCCCCACATGGTGTAAGGCTGGTACGGGGGTATTATGGATGGCTCTGGGTTGGGATTTCTGCATTCATGATATATTTGTTACAGATCTCGCTATGGGTTATGGGTTTCATTCGATTTACAGATCGGGCCAAAGCCCGATAAGTCGGCTCGAGGTTTGATCTGTTTTGGGTTATGGTTGGGTTATGTTACACACTGAGTTTACCGAACTCACCCTTTATTTTCATCTCTGCAGGAAATCTCCAACTGTAGTGGGCTTGGAGGTGTGAAGGATTCGGAGTGGCCACATCATCTGCAAAGTTAGTTTTTCTAAGTTAGTTTATTTTTATTATTTTTATATTCTGATTTAATTTTGGGTTTTAAGTTGTAATAAGGCCGCTATTTAAATTTCTTTTTCCACTATGGTTTTATTTTCTGATTATATTTATACTATGACGAAACTGCTAGTGTTAGACTGCGCGGGTTTTCAAAATTAATGAACGTTTTCAAGACTCAACAAGCATAACAAATGGATAGCCTAATGATTGATAAACCGGCTTTTCATTCAACCGCTATTTTTACAAAGACCACCCCAATCACTTAAACCAGCAAATGCATACTAAGTCATAAGTCCATGTGACACGTCAGATCTGGCCATAACGTCTGGGCTGGGTTTAGGGTGTTACATTACGAATTTGGCCCTCTGTTGCTTTTTAAATTTCAGAACTTCATTTATCTTTCCCAATAAATCACCATATAAAATCTGAATCTTAATCTGATCAATGAAGACTAGCATTCTAAAAAATTTGACAACCTTAAAAACACATAACTCCATCAATCTATTAAGCGAGAATTTAGTACAGACCGAAATGATTTGTAGATTTCACCAAACATTTAACAACAAGTCATATAACATTTTTCTTCATCAGAGATGGGGATAATCCTGATATGAATTCTATAGTGACTTTTTTTAAATTTCCATTCTAGTGTCAACACTGGTGAAAATAATTCTGATAACACTTGATATTCGGCTTTCACCCTACTGCAATTCAAGTATTTATACCCAAAGATTAAAAATGTCGAGTTCTAAACTCGATCACTAACACACTATTCCTATGAGTTTTCTTGCAGAACTTCTGTATAGGTTCCGGATTTTGTATCCAAGAACTTGTAACCGCATTTTGCTTTTCTCAAAGATCATACGATAACTAATATCATCATCTTTTAATAACTCAGGTCATCTATGCTATCTCAAGCTTAGATCTTTCTATGACATCAGATACTTTAATTCTTGAAATCAGGGAACATGTGACACTTTTCATGGAATAAACGATATCACCAAATTCTCAATACGACATAAAAATGACTGTCTCTAAATCATTGGACAAACGATTCTTTTTAATGTGACATTAACCGTATGAAAACATGAATCATCATTTTACATTCTAGTAATACAACACATTCCAATCCTTTCAATAAAGCATCATTGAAAAATCATAAATTCATTACTCAATTCAAACTGAACTCAGAACTAAAGCTTTGGTTAATAATATCTTCAACTGTTTTTAACTTTGCTAACATGCACAGACCATCCATATTTTCATAAATGTGATAACCATATTATCCAGAACATTTTTAATTATTAACAATGTCTTCTAAAAATATACATTCTTCATTCAGTCTATTCATCTTTTATCCATAGGGAGATGACATTTTATTTTCAGAACTAGAAATAGACCCGGACACAAATGTCTCATTTAATCTTTCAAACAAATCACCCGTACAGATTGAAGAAACAAGTCGATCTTAATGATCAATTAATAACACTTAAGAAATCCTTTCTTCCAGTTGATAGAACAATTCAAACATAAAATATTTCATAATTCACTTATCAAGCAAATCAAAGACCTTTAAAATCGCATTAACTCAAAGTAACAAGGATATCCTGATTGAATGCATTGACTTTGACTAACTTACTTGAGAAAAGAAATCCATCATACAAATTGGAGCTTGTGATTTCACCACTTATGCCTTTCCCGATGTCAAGTTCTTACACGAAAATTAGAGAAATCTGGATACTAGAATCTCCACGTTACTATGATCGAATCAGAAGCATAATCATAATTGACATAGTTATAACAAGTTGCAGAACACACTTTAGATATGAGCCATGATTGATAAATTATGGAATAAAGATGACAAGGAAACCGAGATAAAGAAATCCAAAATAGAGAAATCCAATGTACGACACCATATCGAAAGACCAAGAACAAATCTCATAAGAAAATAGTAAAGATCTTGATGATTCCTCAGAGGAAAGAAGTCTAGAAGAAAACATCATGCAGACCCACTGGAATTAAATGCAACGAAAACAATGTACCTTTCATATATGTATATATCAGATAGAGTAACAATAAAAACAAAAAACAAAATCATAAAATCATATGCTTTTTCTTATCAATTCCCAACAGATGAAATGTAATAGAATGCCAGAGAGTAATAGAGCAATACAGATCATAACCAATCAGACTAACAATGCTTTCATCTAACATCATGATTAGAAAACATTCCCATATAATAAAATTTGATTAGAGAATAGATATTCACAAGAATACTTCTAAAAACAAATGACCATATAGAATGCCCTAGAAGAGACTGTCATAACCTACTCAACTGTAATATGCCACACCCAGATATCTTACATTTCAAATATTATTCCTTCAACTATATCTGCCATCACTAATTCTGCATTATTTCTTTCACTAAAGAAAATCAGTTCAGAAGAGATTACAGTTAATACATTCTTTCAACATCGTGCCTGAATAAGTCGATTTACCAAATTTAATCTCTTCTCTAACTGTGATATTGCGTAAACCGAACAATCTTTAGATCAATCTGATACTTTTCTAGCTTTATCTTTACTTGCTAACCCATTATATCAATCTCTGGTTATATTTATAATTATTCTACCACCAAACTCTTTGGTTTCACATTTGGGAACTTATTCAACATAGTTCTCATGAAATTTCATTATAAAACACCTCATTGGTAAGAAGGGGCGAAGTCGTAAGGCCTCTAACTCAATTGTCATATACACATATATGACATAACTTTCCTCACCATCATAATATCATAACAGTTATATTCATTTCAAGTAAGCTCCTACACATATCTATGTTTCACAAATTTTTCAATTATCTTATTTAAACAAATGCATACATTTTATGAATTTTGAGTGACTTTACTCATCACATTCACTTAATCAAACAAATCGGGCACACAACATCACACGAATATCAAGCAAACATGGATGAGCTTATTACAATATAAACTTTCATATCATACCTCATCACATACATATCATGAACTCTTATTCATACCTTTTCGATTTTCGACTCATCATAACTGCACTTTACTCAAATACTTTAATATCACTATCAATATGGTCGGGTGTAGCTCGGTTAGAGAGTACCTCTATCTAAACAAGATAGTTCTCATTGGTGTCAGCAGACATCACACTATCACAGATGTGTGGCACGTATAGCTAGACTCTCACACAAGCTAAGTTAGTCCGAGAACTGAATAAACCATAGCTCTGATACCACTAAATGTAACACTCCTTACCTGTGTCTTACCTAGTACAGGGTACGAGGTATTATCGAACATAAACATGACCAATCATACAAAATCAGGCCATATGATTTCATTCAATTCAAAATTATCAACATTCAATCATAGTGTCCCTGTTATGGGCCTACGAGACCAAAACATACATTGAAAGCAGCTCAGGACTAAATCAAGAACTTTGAGGAATTTTGGGAAAACTTAGAAAAATTTCTCATAGAACAGGGTTACACGCCCATGTGCACACAAGGACACACCCGTGTGCCTTCAACACGCCCGTGTCTTTAGGTCGTGTAACTCTTTTTTTATGACGTCAGCAAACAAAATAAACCACACGGCCAAGCTACACTCCCGTGTACTAGGCCGTGTGACGAATTAAATTCTCATAAAAATGCTACAGACTTCACACGCCCAGGACACATGCCCATACCTCCAGGCCATGTCCTTCACATGGCTGAGACATACAGCTATGTCTCTGCCCGTATGGCTAATACTTAGGCAATTTTTCAAGCTACCATACTTATACACATCAAAGACACATAACCTAGCATCAATTTAATGATTAAACACTCTCAATTAAAGCACAATTATAGCATTTACATGCCATCATCCATGTGCTTCACATACTTATATTATACCACATCTAAACATACCAACTCGCATTCATTTAGCCTTGTCATTTTGATGACTACTTTTACCTTAATACTATGATTATCAACTTACCAATTAATCTCAACTTAATCATCAAGCATTCTTATTCAAGGCATTATTATCTTATTACTATATCACACATTAATTCCATGGCTATGACCACTTCGATTGGTCATAATACATTCATCAAACCCATATATATATATATATATATCATGACACTATCCATTCATAGCAAACAAGTATGATCACATCACATGAAATCTTAACACATGCATACACATAACCGCATCTCAAGACATTAGCATAGATGAATAGGCTTAAAATCCATAACCAATACAAGCCACATCTCATGGCTATTTACAACGAATCAATATTAGCCAACATCTTTGGCCAAATCATAAGAACATATATCATAATAACTAAGCCTCTATACATGCCACTCACTCGAAAACATTTAAGACTTTTAATACCCCAAATTGATAATTTGATTGTGTGATGCTGCCTCCAACGATCTCCAACCCTGAGCCAACCTGTCAACACTAAAAGAAATGGAAATGAGGGAGTAAGCTTTAAAGCTTAGTAAGGCCGTATAAAAATAATAAGCATTTCATGCCATTTCTTTACTTAGATCAATAATGTAAGCACAACATAAAATAAATCACAAGTATTTCATGGATATACCTACATACCACATTTACCCACCCATGTTGTAACTTATGAACACATAATTTACATTATACCTCATACTCATCACTCGTTCAAACATAATTCGCCACAAGATCATCAAGTATCTTAAACATATTGTAAATCATATCATTAGCATAGTGTACAACAAAGTCTTATAATCATGATTCATTCATTTACATCTCATTAAGATCTTATAATCATAACTTCTTCATGTTCAACATTACCACATGTTCATCACATATTAAGCTCGTTGCTCATGAGTTTCGAGTACATACCTATACTATCTCACATCATAATCACTTATTTTCTCATCTTTGATATGTTCAATGAGTTACGCTTTGAACTTCTCTTAGGACTACTCGTTGAACACTTGGAATACTATCGGATACATCAGAATCTCGCACCTAAGTGCCTCATATGTAGCCAACGCTACCTCATATCACATATCACATGTTGCTTACTTTCGAGCCACTCGCAGGTTTGCTCACACAAGCTATCGGTCAGGATGTAGCTACAAGGCTGCTCACACAAGCTGTCAGGTATCCGCAACACATGCCGGACTACCCAGCCACCGGTAGAACATACAAGACCAGTACACGGAATGCCAAAACATGTGTCACATATATCATGAACTCAAACCACAACTCAATGAGTTCATATGTCACATATATCATGAACTCAGACCACAACTCATGAGTTCAGATCGCATAGTTTCTAGTGACATGTCACTTGTATCCTAAACTATTCCTAAGGTTCAAACGGGATTTCTTCGATACCACATTTCTGTCGAACTTGCTCATAACGTCGATTTCAATATCCATATCACCAATCACATACTCATGGAATAATCAAAGCATAATTCATAATAAAATTTAGGCAATAAACACATGATACAATATTACATTAAATATGTATGTACTTACCATACATGCAATATTAAAGCATTTAAAGTAAGGTACATGTTGCATTGTTTGCAAATGAACTTACTCGAAGAGTCGTTTTTACAACTCATAAAACTCATCATAGTATAAGCTTCCATTTCATTTCACCTTTTCACAATCTATTCAATTTAATAAAATATCATGTTCCATAAATTTCCCAACATATTCAACCATCATATAGCACGTTATCGACACTTGGACTATCGAAGATTTCATGAGGTACGTCACTATCACTTACATATTATCGTAAACATATAATTCATCACAACCAAATAAACATACCAATTTAGGTTTCAACCATAAATGAAAATAACATTAACAACATGGTTATTTTATCATACGAACCTACCTCAAATGCGAAAACGGCTATTTATTCCAATTTAGTCCATGACCTCGTTCTTTCCCGATCTAAGCCTGAATTTCGTTTTTCTTGATCTATCACATCAAATAATACTTATTTAACACTCAAATTATTCAAATCAGTCCAAAAATCACACTTTTACAAATTTACATTTTTGCCCGTAAAGTTTTACATATTTACACTTCAGCCCCTAGGCTCGTAAAGTGAAATGCATGCATTTTCTTAATTACCCAAGCCTAGTTGATTCATATTTCCTCTCATAGCAGCCTACATTTTTCTTTATTTCACATTTCTACTACCCACTTTCACATCTTTAACAATTTGGTCATTTTTAGGTGTTTTCATGCAAAATCACTTAGTAAAAGATGTTAAACACGCTTCAGACTTTCATATTCTTCCATTAAATATCAAAACACAAGCATGTCATACATGGGTCAAATTTTAAACATGAAGCCTACTTCAAAATATGGGTAGAAATGGGTAAATCATGCTACGAGGACTTCAAAAATGCAAAGAACATAAAAAATGAGGCTTAGATGTACTTACTATTGCATTTGGAAGCTTGAAAACCCTAGCCATGGTGTCATCCTTGGTTCACACAGCCATGGGGTAGAAGATGGATAGATTTTGGCTTTAATTTATACCCTAAACCCTAAACCCTAAGCTTTAAAGCTTAGTAAGGCCGTATAAAAATAATAAGCATTTCATGCTATTTCTTTACTTAGATCAATAATGTAAGCACAACATAAAATAAATCATAAGTATTTCATGGATATACCTACATATCACATTTACCCACCCATGTTGTAACTTATGAACACATAATTTACATTATACCTCATACTCATCACTCGTTCAAACATAATTCGCCACAAGATCATCAAGTATCTTAAACATATTGTAAATCATATCATTAGCATAGTGTACAACAGAGTCTTATAATCATGATCCATTCATTTACATCTCATTAAGATCTTATAATCATAACTTCTTCATGTACAACATTACCACATGTTCATCACATATTAAGCTCGTAGCTCATGAGTTTCGAATACGTACCTATACTATCTCACATCATAATCACTTATTTTCTCATCTTTGATATGCTCTGTAACACCCCAAACCCGGCGTAGATGTTATGACCAGATCTGATGCGCCACATCGAAGCGTTCAAAACATTCCGTATTACTTAGTTGGAAAACTTAGTTGGTGTTGTAAAAGACACTTTTAAAAGTAGGTTAAAGTGAATGGAAGTGTGCACCGGTAGGAAACCGGGAAGGAGAGGAGGTGAGTCCGTCGGATCGCTTAAGTACCAAGCTCCTTCGGATCCAATCCTAGACATGCACACCGCCATTGCCACACTCTAACATCTCGTATGTTTTGGAAAAAGCCGTTTGGTTATGTCTCATTTAAGAAACTGATTAAGGTTGTAAACGTTTGTTGAAAATATTTATTTTCTTGAAAAAAAACATTTACTTTACGCGTCATCGTGATCTTTTAAAACAAGTAGTTTTTATAAAACGAATCCTAGTGCTAACCAGTTTAATAATCCCCAAAATAAAATTAATTAAAAAGAGCGGCCTTATTACAACTTTGAGCATAATAAAAATAATCCAAATTAAATGCTAAACTTATTTAAAATCGGTAATCAATCTTCATGGCCACTCTGAATCACCTTGACTCCAAGTCCACCAACTAGGGCTCACCGCAAGGATGGAAGAGGAAGGGGTGAGTTTGGGAAAACTCGGTGTATCTGAAAACCCATCCAAAGCCCAAATCACTCGAGCCCATTGGGCCTAAGCCCTATTCAGATAACGATTACACGATGGACCGAAGCCCTTTTCGAATACATGAGCAAGGCCTTAGCCCTTTTTAACATAACAGTATGGCCCATAGGCCCAGTTCAGTAACATAGGTAACAATAGTAATAATGCATGCTAGCCCAACTGGGGAGACTACTCAACCCACCAACCGCTACACAGTCCCCGTACCAGCCCTACACTCCATGTGGGGAATATCTCAACCCACCCAGCCCTACACTCCACAGTGGCAGCAACGCTGCTCAAATATCAGAAAGTTGAGGCAAAGCCTCCAGTACGTGGATGAACCACATTTAGTACTTCCTCCATCAATACCCCAATCCCATGCAACCAGATATTATTAAAAGCATAATATGAAAATACAAGTATCAATTATTCATGCATTTCGGTCATTTTAAACCCTAAGGGTATTTGGTGATTATGCTCTTCAGGGGTAATTTCGTAACTTACGCAACTACACAAGCTACTTGATAATTTTAGCGCTTTTACGCAATTTGGTTCCACCATCTAACTAACATGCTACTTTGCCCATATTTTACCCATATTGGTCCGTAAGCCCATTGGGCCCAGTTTTGGCCCATCGAGGCCTCTTTTTCCAAAATACGCTAAAATGTCACACGAACTTACTTACCACTTTGCGGTGCTAGATCTAACAATTTCTCTATGTCTCAAGAGCATTCACATACTCACAGGCCTATGAAATGCCAGAATTTCGGCATTTTGGCTTTTGCCGAATTGAACTAAGGAAGGGGGTTCGGTACACACCTTATCTATGATGTCCTACAATTGATTAGCACAGTTCTTAATTACAAACCATAATCACTAAACCCCCAAAACTTACTTATCTATGATCGAACCATATCCCTAAAAAGCCTTTGAACCCTTACCTTTTGCCAAAATCGATAGCTAGCTCCGAATCCGATTGTTCCAATGATTCACGCTTTCAATCCAACACTTAAGAAGGCACTAATCATTGACAGAAAACGTCAGTTAAAAACCCTTAGATCCACATGCCCAAATAGACAGCCTCCCTAATTTTAGGGACTTCGGCTTTTCTTAACTTTGCAAAATAAGAACAGATCTGAGATGATAAGTACTTACCCCTTACTCCTACTTGATTTCCTCGCAATCCGGTGCAGATTTAACCTTAGAACAATGGTAAAACCCAAATCCAAGGGTTGATGAAATTTCGGCTATAAGCCCCTAAACCAGTGGTACTTCGGCTTTTGGGTGGTGAAGGAGATGATAATGTGGAACTATAACCTTGAAGTAGAATTGCTGTCAGGTATCTAGGATTAAGAAAAGATAATCGTAGATTAATAAAAAAAGAACATAGAAGGACACGGCTTTGAAGAAATCGGCACAAGCGGTGATCACGGGTTTTCGGCTTTTGTGATTTCGCAAAGGTCTTGATGATAAGGTGTTTGATGAATAGTTTTGAAGTAGAAAAATAGAAGAAGAAGAATAGGGAGGTGGTAGTTTTGACTAGAGAGGAAAAAGAGATGAAAAACAACCCTAAGGTGTTAAAGCGGAAGAAAACGGCACCACTCAATACCCTAAGTGCCGAAATACCAACCTAATACCCCTGCGATTTTCCTCTTCAATTCCCATAATTCACCAACTCCTAGCCTCATCCAAATCCCTTAAATCTCTCCCTTATCCTCCTTAATCCAAGCATTTAAACTGATCCAACTCTCTTCTAGCGAATCTACCGAACTCCAACACTTACCCATCCCGCACTTAAAATAAAAGCATCTATTTGTCAACACAGGAATCGATCCCATGCCTTCCCCTTTGCTCCACACGCCACTTTTCTAGGAGCCTAGTGGCGTCACCCTTGCCACTTTACCAAGGCTCTTTTGTGATGCAATTTACCTACAACTCTACTTAAGGGCCACTTAGCGTAACCCCTAACTCCTAAGTCTAAAATTCCAAAAATTCAACTGGTTTTGGCCAACTCATGGGCCTTCCATAAGCCCATTTACTTACTCAAAATATTAATTCCACATCCAAATACAAAATTTTAAAATCTTTACAAAATATTGAGAACCGCGAATAAATCCGAAAATCAGGATGTTACAAAATATGAGTTGGGTCAGATCGATACCGCCTCAGCATGGATACATGAAAAATGTCGTGGATACGATGCAGTTTTGGTGGTAACTCTAGCTGATAAGCCACTGGTCCAACCCGCTTAACAATTCGATAAGGCCCAATAAACCGTGGGCTCAACTTACCCTTCTTACCAAATCTCAAAATTTTCTTCCAAGGGGAAACCTTCAAGAAAACCATGTCCCCAACAGCTAACTCAATCTCTTTGCGCTTCAGATCCGCATACGACTTCTGTCTATCCGATGCCGCCTTTAACCTTTCCCTAATCAGCCTAACCTTGCTTTCAGTCTGCCACCAATTCCGGTCCAAGCACTCGTCGTTCACCCAACTCTGTCCAACACGTCGGCGTACGACATCTTCGCCCATAAAGCGCTTCATATGGTGCCATCTGAATACTTGCTTGATAGTTTGTTATTGTACATAAACTCGGCCAATGGTAAGTAGTCCTCCCAACTTCCACGAAAATCAATGATACAACCCTCAACATATCCTCCAGAACCTGAATAACCCTTTCTGACTGTCCATCTGTCTGTGGGTGAAAAGCGGCGCTAAAATCCAATCGTGTACCCAACGCTTCCTGCAACTTCCGCCAAAATCGAGACGTAAACCTAGGGTCTCGATCAGATATTATCGACACTGGCACCCCATGCAGTCGCAATACCTCCGCCACATATAACTTGGCCAACTTTTGCAGTGAGTAGTCGGTACGAACAGGTATGAAATTAGCAGATTTTGTTAACCTATCCACCACTACCCACACCGAATCTTTCTTGGTGGGTGTCAAAGGTAACCCACTCACAAAGTCCATTGTTACTCTCTCTCACTTCCATAGTGGAATTTTCACAGGTTGCAGTAATCCCGACGGCAATTGGTGTTCAGCCTTAACCTGCTGGCACGTCAAACATTTCCCAACAAATTCAGTCACCTCTCGTTTTAATCTGGGCCACCAGTACACCTCTCGCAAGTCTCGGTATAACTTATTCCCTCCAGGATGCATGGCACAGAGTCCACCATGTGCCTCTTTCAGAATTAACTGCCTCAATTCAGGGTCCTTTGGAATACAAACCCTTCCATGAAAGCACAGAACTCCTTCAGTGTTCAACCCAAAATCCTCGTTCTCACCACTCTTAACTTGATGGAACCGAAGACCTAATGAATCGTCCTTCAACTGTTTTTCCTTAATCTGCTCAGTCCAAGTAGGCCTTACTTGCAGTTCTGCCAACAAGCTTCCATTGTCGTATAGACTTAATCGTGCGAACAAGGCTCTCAAATCAGTAACTACCCTTCGACTCAAGGCATCCGCCACCACATTAGCCTTTCCTGGGTGGTACTCTATCGAACAGTCGTAGTCTTTAAGCAACTCCACCCATCTTCGTTGCCTAAGATTCAACTCCTTCTGAGTCAACAAATACTTTAAGCTCTTATGATCTGTGTATATAATGCACTTTTCCCCATATAAGTAGTGTCTCCAAATTTTTAACGCAAAAATCACCCCTGCTAGCTCCAAATCATGCGTAGGGTAATTCACCTCATGAGCCTTAAGCTGTCGCGATGCATAAGCGACCACCTTGCCCTCTTGCATCAAGACGTTAACCTAACCCCACATGCGACGTATCATTTGTACTGAGAAAGTCCTTCCTGACACCGGTTGAATCAACACCGGCGCTTCGGTCAATACCTTTTCAACCGATCAAAAGCTTTTTGCTGTTTCTCGGTCCAGACAAATGGTACTCCTTTCCTTATGAGTTTTGTCAAGGGTGCCGCCATCACCGAGAACCCTTCCACAAACCTTCTGTAGTAACCTGCCAACCCTAGGAAACTCTGACTTTTTGATACTGACCTAGGTGGCTTCCATTCCAAAATCGCTTCAATTTTACGAGGATCCACCTTAATCCCCTCGGCAGAGACCACATGCCCTAGGAAAGTTACCTCCTCAACCGAATTCGCACTTGTGAATTTCGCATAGAGCTCCTTTTCCCTTAACACTTAAAGGCTACGGAGATGCTCATCATGCTTCGCCTCCGTTTGAGTATACCAGATATCATCGATAAAGACGACTACGAACCGATCCAAGTAAGGTTGGAATACTCGATTCATCGATCCATAAAAGCTGCAGTGCGTTAAATCACCCCAAGCGGCATGACCACAAACTCATAATGTCCATATCGAGTTCGAAATGTTGTTTTGTGAATATCCCTTTCTTTTACCCTTACCGATGGTATCCGAAGCGAAGATCGATTTTGGAGAATACCGAAGCTCCCCTAAGCTGATCAAACAGATCTTTAATTCTTGGTAATGGATACTTATTCTTAATCGTCAGTTTGTTCAACTGGCGATAATCGATCCACATGCGCATCGTTCCGTCCTTTTTCTTCACAAACAGGACCGGTGCTCTCCAAGGAGACACACTAGGCCTAATGAAGCCTCTATCTAACAACTCTTGAATTTGAGCCTTCAGCTCCACTAACTCCTTCGGTGCCATCCTATAGGGTGCAATAGATACTGGAGCTGTTCCAGGCAACAAATCGATTCCAAACTCAACTTCTCGATTCGGAGGTAATCCAAGAAGCTCTTAGGAAAAACATCCGAATTCCCTAACAGATTCGATGGTCTCCACAATCGGATCCTCGATTTAAACTTGGCTTACCAAAGCCAGATATGCCTCGCATCTCTTGCGCATCAGTTTCTCAACCCTCAACGCCGATACTACATTGGATAAGTAATCCTTCGTTCTCTAATAATCATTACCTCTTCATCATTGTGATCCTTAACACCATCCTCTTAGTGCACAATCCAAAGTTGCCTTATGCTTGGTCAACCAATCCATCCCTAGTATCAAATCGAATTCTTCAAGCGGTAACTCCATCAAATCCCCACAGAAAACCCTGCCTTGAATCTCTAGAGGCACCTCCTTGAAGAGTTTCTCTACCTTAACCGAATGACCCAAAGGACTTATCATAGACACCCCACATACAGTCTCCTCGGAATGCACACCCAGTACCCCAGAAATGTTATATGCCACATATGAATGGGTTGATCCCACATCAATCAGAGCAGTATAAGGTACACCATAGATAAAGAACGTACCAGTTATGACATCAGGTGCGTCACCCTCCTCGCGGCGACGAGTAGCATACACCAAAGCTGGCTGACGAGCATCCGTGTTACCAATACCCCTGCCGGGTGCCCCACGTCCACGGCCATTACCACCGCGACCTTGTCCACGACCTCTTGGCAGCGGCGGTCCATCCCTAACGAGTTGAGCGGTCGCCTGACCCCTTGCTCGGCTCCCTGAGCCTGAGTGGCCCTCCTAGGACAATCCTTAATCCTATGCTCCTTAGACCCACAACGAAGACAAGCCCTTAACGCTTCCAAAGACTCTCCTTGATGCATTTCGCGCAATCCCCACATGCTTGCGGTCTACTGTGTTCACCGCAAGACTTTGCCGAACCGGTTCCTCCATCCTAGCTCTCTTAACATTTCAATTTGCAGCACCCGCTGGTCCAGCATCCCTCTTGAACCAATTCCGATCCCTATCACGATTCTTCCGTTCGGTTTGTTTCACCTCCTCGGCTATCTTAGCCTTCTCTACCAGTCTGTGAAATCTCGCTCTCTGCATGAGCTATGAGCACCCTTAACTCATCTCTCGAGACCATCCTCAAAACGAACGCAGCTGCGCTCGATTCAAGTGAAAACGATGCCATTAGCATACCGACTCAATCGTAGAAACTCCGCCTCATATTCAGCAATGGTCTTATTTCCCTGAGTCAGATTCAGGAACTCCTTTCTGCGTGCATCCACATAGCTAGCTCCAACATATTTTGCCTTAAAGGTCATTTGAACAGCTCCCATGTTACCCTCTCGGTGGGGTACCCTCTCTCACAAGAATCCACAGCGACACGCTTCATCCCGCAAAGAACGACACCCCCTTTCAACTTCGTTCTCTTGGCGATCCCGGTCATCCATGATCGCTCTGTGGCTTCAACCAAGACTCGCCACATTTGGGGCCACTCAGAATCGCCCTAAAAATCTCGGCTCAGTTGGCAAGTCGTTCGAAATGAACCCCTATTCATGGGCCCGACGTTAGCTCCAACCACCCTTTCCAAAACCCTCAACATGGCACGAGACAGGCGTCATCCCCTGCGGCCCGATCGTACGGCCCATTTTCATTAATCGATGGTGGACGTACCTCGCCAGCTGGCATGTGTTCAGATGACGCAGATCCAGCTCGAGTGATACCTCGGCCTCGACCACGGCCTCTTCCTCGAGTAGCCCTTGTACTCATAACGATTTATCTGATTATGAATTTTATGACATTAGTTTACTGGTTTCACTATTTATTACAGAATGTATTATGAACAGATAGAGTTTCAGAGTTATTTTCACGCAATCACAATTTAGCTACGGTCTCAGTTTTGTAACTCTAATACTACCTTATCAATAGCACTATCTCTAAGGCTCAGTACTATCTATAGTATTATTTACAGTACAGTTCTATATAAATATTTAAAGCAGAAAAAGAACACTTACAGACTTGGTGCCGGGGATTCAGTGTGCCACTTCCTTATCAGTCCATAAAAAACCCATGTTTTGTTTACCGAAAATAAAAGATTTCATTTGAAAACACTTTCATTTTAAAACTATTAATTTAACCTCGTTCAATAGAAAAATTTTGAACATCTTTGAAAAACTTATAAATTTTTTTTTTTAAAAATTTTCGGACCCGATCCACAGCCGAGTTGTTGCAACTGGCTCGATACCACTAAATGTAACACCCCAAACCCGGCCTAGACGTTATTACGGATCGATCGCCACATCGAGCGTTCAAAACATTCCAGTATTACTTAGTTGGAAAACTTAGTTGGTGTTGTAAAGACACTTTTAAAAGTAGGTTAAAGTGAATGGAAGGCATGCACCGGTAGGAAACCGGAAGGAGAGGAGGTGAGTCCGTCGGACTGCTAAGTACCAAGCTCCTTCGGATCCAATCCTAGACATGCACACCGCCATTGCCACACTCTAACATCTCGTATGTTTTGGAAAAAACCGTTTGGTTATGTCTCATTTTAAGAAACTGATTAAGGTTGTAAACGTTTCTTTGAAAATATTTATTTTCTTGAAAAAAACATTTACTTTGCGGCGTCATCGTGATCTTTTAAAACAAGTAGTTTTTATAAAACGAACCCTAGTGCAAACCAGTTTAATAATCCCCAAAATAAAATTAATTAAAAGAGCGGCCTTATTACAACTTTGAGCATAATAAAATAATCCAAATTAAATGCTAAACTTATTTAAAATCGACAATCAATCTTCATGGCCACTCTGAATCCCTTGACTCCAAGTCCACCAACTAGGGCTCACGTGCAAGGATGGAAGAGGAAGGGGTGAGTTTGGGAAAACTCGGTGTATCTGAAAACCCATCCAAAGCCCAAATCAGCTCGAGCCCATTGGGCCTAAGCCCTATTCAGATAATAACGATACACAGTGGACGAAGCCCTTTTCGAATCTGATAGCAAGGCCTTAGCCCTTTTAACATAACAAGATGGCCCATAGGCCCATTCAATAACATAGGTAACAATAGTAATAATGCATGCAAGCCCAACTGGGGAGACTACTCAACCCACCAACCGCTACACAGTCCCCGTACCAGCCCTACACTCCATGTGGGGAATATCTCAACCCACCCAGCCCTACACTCCACAGTGGCAGCAACGCTGCTCAAATATCAGAAAGTTGAGGCAAAGCCTCCAGTACGTGGATGAACCACATTCAGTACTTCCTCCATCAATACTCCAATCCCATGCAACAGATATTATTAAAAGCATAATATGCAAAATACAGTATCAATTATTCATGCATTTCAGTCATTTTAAACCCTAAGGGTATTTCGGTGATTATGCTCTTCAGGGGTAATTTCGTAACTTACGCAACTACACAAGCTACTTCAGTAATTTTTAGTAGTTTTACGCAATTTGGTTCCACCATCTAACTAACATGCTACTTTGCCCATATTTTACCCATATTGGTCCGTAAGCCCATTGTGCCCAGTTTTGGCCCATCGAGGCCTCTTTTTCCGAAATACGCTAAAATGTCACACGAATTTACTTACCACTTTACGGTGCTAGATCTAACAATTACTCTATGTCTTAAGAGCATTCGCATACTCACAGGCCTATGAAATGCCAGAATTTCGGCATTTTGGCTTTTGCCGAATTGAACTAAGGAAGGGGGGTTCGGTACACACGATTCATGACGACCGCTCTCGAGATCACTTTCGATGTCCTACAATTGATTAGCACAGTTCTTAATTACAAACCATAATCACTAAACCCCCAAAACTTACTTATCTATGATCGAACCATATCCCTAAAAAGCCTTTGAACCCTTACCTTTTGCCAAAATCGATAGCTAGCTCCGAATTCGATTGTTCCAATGATTCACGCTTTCAATCCAATACTTAAAAAGGCACTAATCATTGATAGAAAACGTCAGTTAAAAACCCTTAGAGCCACATGCCCAAATCGACAGCCTCCCTAATTTTAGGGACTTCGGCTTTTCTTAACTTTGCAAAATAAGAACAGATCTGAGATGATAAGTACTTACCCCTTACTCCTACTTGATTTCCTCGCAATCCGGTGTAGATTTAACCTTAGAACAATGGTAAAACCCGAATCCAAGGGTTGATGAAATTTCAGCTATAAGCCCCTAAACCAGTGGTACTTCGGCTTTTGGGTGGTGAAGGAGATGATAATGTGGAACTATAACCTTGAAGTAGAATTGCTGTCAGGTATCTAGGATTAAGAAAAGATAATCGTAGATTAATAAAAACAAAGAACATAGAAGGACCTGGCTTTGAAGAAATCGGCACAAGCAGTGATCACAGGTTTTCGGCTTTTGTGATTTCAGCAAAGGTGCTGATGATAAGCAGGTTTGATGAATAGTTTTGAAGTAGAAAAAATAGAAGAAGAAGAATAGGGGAGGTGGTAGTTTCGGCTAGAGAGGAAAAAGAGATGAAAAACAACCCTAAGGTGTTAAAGCAGAAGAAAAACGGCACCACTCAATACCCTAAGTGCCGAAATACCAACCTAATACCCCCTGCGATTTTCCCTCTTCAATTCCCATAATTCAGCCAACTCCTAGCCTCATCCAAATCCCTTAAATCTCTCCCCTTATCCCTCCTTAATCCAAGCATTTAAACTGATCCAACTCTCTTCTAGCAGAATCCACCTGAACTCCAACACTTACCCATCCTGCACTTAAAAATAAAAGCATCTATTTGTCAACACAGGAATCGATCCCATGCCTTCCCCACTGCTCCACACGCCACTTTTCTAGGAGCCTAGTGGCGTCACCCTTGCCACTTTACCAAGGCTCTTTTTGTGATGCAATTTACCTACAACTCTACTTAAGGGCCACTTAGCCAGAACCCCTAACTCCTAAGTCTAAAATTCCAAAAATTCAACTGGGTTTTGGCCAACTCATGGGCCTTCCATAAGCCCATTTACTTACTCAAAATATTAATTCCACATCCAAATACAAAATTTTAAAATCTTTACAAAATATTGAGAACCGTGAATAAATCCGAAAATCAGGATGTTACATGCTCAATGAGTTACGCTTTGAACTTCTCTTAGGACTACTCGTTGAACACTTGGAATACTATCAGATACATCAGAATCTCGCACCTAAGTGCCTTATATGTAGCCAACGCTACCTCATATCACATATCACATGTTGCTCACTTTCGGGCTACTCACGGGTTTTCTCACACAAGCTATCGGTCAGGATGTAGCTACAAGACTGCTCACATAAGCTGTCAGGTATCTGCAACACATGCCTGATTACCCAGCCACTTGTAGAACATACAAGACCAGTACACGGAACGCCAAAACATGTGTCACATATATCATGAACTCAAACCACAACTCAATGAGTTCATATGTCACATATATCATGAACTCAGACCACAACTCATGAGTTCAGATCGCATAGTTCCTAGTGACATGTCACTTGTATCCTAAACTATTCCTAAGGTTCAAATGGGATTTTTTCGATACCACATTTCTGTCGAACTTGCTCGTAACGTCAATTTCAATATCCATAGCACCAATCACATACTCATGGAATAATCAAAGCATAATTCATAATAAAATTTAGGCAATAAACACATGATACAACATTACATTAAATATGTATGTACTTACCATATATGCAATATTAAAGCATTTAAAGTAAGGTACATGTTGCATTGTTGCAAATGAACTTACTCGAAGAGTCGTTTTTACAACTCATAAAACTCATCATAGTATAAGCTTCCATTTCATTTCACCTTTTCACAATCTATTCAATTTAATAAAATATCATGTTCCATAAATTTCCCAACATATTCAACCATCATATAGCACGTTATCGACACTTGGACTATCAAAGATTTCATGAGGCACGCCACTATCACGTACATATTATCATAAACATATAATTCATCACAACCAAATGAACATACCAATTTAGGTTTCAACCATAAATGACAATAACATTAACAACATGGTTATTTTATCATACGAACTTACCTTAAATGCGAAAACGGCTATTTATTCCAATTTAGTCCATGACCTCGTTCTTTCCCGATCTAAGCCTGAATTTCATTTTTCTTGATCTATCACATCAAATAATACTTATTTAACACTCAAATTATTCAAATCAGTCCAAAAATCACACTTTTGCAAATTTACATTTTTGGCCGTATAGTTTTACATATTTACAATTTAGTCCCTAGGCTCGTAAAGTGAAATGCATGCATTTTCTTAATTACCCAAGCTTAGTTGATTCATATTTCCTCTCATAGCAGCCTACATTTTTCTTTATTTCACATTTCTACTACCCACTTTCACATCTTTAACAATTTGGTCATTTTTAGGTGTTTTCATGCAAAATCACTTAGTAAAAGATGTTAAACACGCTTCAAACTTTCATATTCTTCCATTAAATATCAAAACACAAGCATGTCATACATGGTTCAAATTTTAAACATGAAGCCTACTTCAAAATATGGGTAGAAATGGGTAAATCATGCTACGAGGACTTCAAAAATGCAAAGAACATAAAAAAATAAGGCTTAAGTGCACTTATTATTGCGTTTGGAAGCTTGAAAACCCTAGCCATGGTGTCACCCTTGGTTCACACGGCCATGGGGTAGAAGATGGACCAATTTTGGCTTTTAATTTATCTTTTAGTTCATTTAACTACTAAATGGTTAAAATACCCCTAAAGCCTTTCTTTCAAATTTTACCCATACAAGCACATTTTTGTCCAAAATTTTGGAACTTGGTTAAATTACTATTTAAGGACCTCTAATTAATAATCCAATGCAATTTCATGCTTGAAGCTTCTAGGACACAAGTTTTGCAATTTATTCAATTTAGTCCCTAAAGTCAAATTTAACACTTTTCATATAAAATCTCTTCGTAAAATTTTCACATAAGCATGAAATCATAGCATAACCATTATAATAATCATAAAATAACTATTTATATTTTAGATTTATGGTCTCGAAACCACAGTTCCAACTAGGCCCTAATTCAGGATGTTACAGATGGTGTAAGACCCTGTTGCTTTCTAGCCAGTTGGTTATCTCATCTTGAATTCTGAGATGTTGTTGCTAAGTGTTGGGTTACAGATGAAGGAGTTATGGATAATCTTGAGAACTTCCTGCAATCAATACAAGTTTGGAACAAGACTGTGTTTGGTAATATTTTTGTGAGGAAAAGGAAAACGATAAGGGAATTGGCATGCATACAAATAGTCTTAGAAAGATATAATAGCATGAGGCTTAGATCAAGAGGAAAAGAGGTCCATCTTGAAATCGAGCATATTCTAAATTAGGAAGAATTTTTCTGGTTTTAGAAGTCCAGAATTGAATGGCTATTGAGTAGGGATAGGAATACTACCTTCTTTCATAGCCGCACATTGAAGCGACGATGATAGAATAAGATAAAGGCTTTACATATTGAAGGGTCTGGATGATGTTTCAATAATGATACCTTAAAGAGACATGTGGTTGATTATTTCTTTAATTTGTATACAGTAGATGATTACTTGTTGGGGAATTTCCCTGTGCAAGGACTTTTTCCAAAATTGGAGGCTTGTGTTGTTAGTAAGTTGCTAGAAGAGGTTAGTTTTGAAGAGGTTCGACACTCTATTTTTGGCATGGCCCCTCTTAAGGCACCTGGGGTGGATGGCCTCCATGCCAAATTTTACCAAGCTAATTAGGAGTTAGTAGGAAACATTATTTTTCAGCTGGTCAAACATGTCTTCTCAGAAAGGTGCTTGGATATTAGGATTAATAGGACTTTTATGGTTCTTATCCCTAGGATTATGATAGTGGAGGCTACCAGTTAGTTTAAGCCCATTTTTATGTAATGTTTTGTATAAAATTGTTACTAAGACAATTGTCAATCATCTTCGACAAATTATGCAAATAATGGTTAAGAAAAATCGATTGAGTTCCATTACTTCATGAAATATCTTAAATAATATATTCATTGCGCAGGAAGCGATTCTCATCATGAAGAACACAAAAGGTAGAAAAGTGTGGATGGTTGTCAAGGTGAACCTTGAAAAGGCATATGACTGGGTTCGTTGGGACTTCTTAAATGATAACTTGAAAGATGTTGGTTTGCCTGGAACACTTGTTAATAGTATTATGTAGTGTGTTTCCACATCCTCCATGCAACTACTTTGGAACGGCTCTCTCTTGGAAGGTTTCATTCCATCAAGAGGAGAGAGACAATGAGATCCTCTTTCTCGTTACTTGTTCATTCTCGGCATGAAAAGAGTGGGACATCTAATTGAGGCAACAATTGAAGAAGGGTCTTGGGAATTGTTTATGCTCTCATGTCGAGGTCTGAGTGTTTTGAATCTATCTTTTGCTAATGATCTTTTGATATTTGGTATAGTGAATGAGTAAGGTGAAGAATGTCTTAAGCAAGTTCTAGACAAGTTTTTCTTTTTCTCCTACTACAAAGTTAATAGATAGAGGACCCAACTTTTTTTTCTCTAGTAATGTGACAAAAGAGGTAGTTGCAAATCTATGTGGTAATTTAGGTTTCTCTAAAATCAATGACTTGGGGAATATTTATCCATGCCTTTCTTTCATTGCAAGGTTAGGAGTAATGCCTTCTAATTTATTCTGGATAAAATGAGGAACTGTTTAAATGGATGGGATGCTCATAAGTTATCACTTGTTGGTAGACTCACTTTGGTGAAGTTTGTGTTACTTTCAATTCCCAATTACTTCGTGACTACAGCCCGAATTCCAGTTACGATATCCAAGGAAATCGAGAAGATTGCTTGGGGCTTTCTATGGGGTTCTCTAACAAAGGTAAAAAATTGTCTCTTGTTAGTTGGAAAGATTATTGTAAACTAGTGTTTAAGGGAGGTTTAGGAATTCAGCAGTTACAAGATCAGAATAAGTTGTTACTTTTAAATTTGGAGTTTAATTTGATGGCTAATATGGATGCGTTGTGGGTCCGGGTACTCCGAAACAAATATAATGTTCATGGGGTCATATTGAAAGAAATACATCGTAGTAAATGTTCTTATGTATGGCGATCCATTACTAGTGTTTTTAATGAGGTGAAGCAAGGTCTCATCTGGACCATTCAGGATGCTAGGATGGTAAAATTTTGGAATGATGCCTAGTTGCGAGATTCGGGTCCTTTAAAGCTATAGTACATTGGAAGTGGACCTCTCAACAAACCATACGTGTTTGTGACTTGGTGGGTGCAGAAGGAGGATGGAATTCTAATTGGCTTTCAATAGTACTCCCTAGGAATATGGTAAATTAAATACAAGCTAGCAATCCACGATTGAAGGGTTTAGGTAAGGATCGTATTTATTAGAAGTTGACATTAGCCAGTAAATTCTCTCAAAGAGTCATATAAGCATATATGTTGTACTACCAGTCCAAATCAATTTGGGAATGACAAAGTAATTTGGAAAGTGAAGGTACCCCAAAGGGTATGGACCTTTTTATGGTTGCTTGTTTGGAATAAACTTTTGACAAATGAGGAGCCCACACGAAGAGGTATAACTTTCTTCCTGTTTGTGAACAATGTGGAAAGGCAATAGAATTAGCAATTCATGTTGTGAGAGATTGCGATTTCACTCAAACTGAGTGGAAGTCATTAGTACCTAAACTAAATTGGAACGCTTTCTTCAACCTACATGTTGGGTGTTGGGTACACTAGAATATCACGAATGAGGGGAATCTAATAGTTGGCAGGGGTGAATGGCCAACTTTTTTCTCAATTGTTACTTGGTTTCTTTGGAAGAGTAATAATGATTTCATCTTTGATAATGCTAATAAAAGTAGTCATGAACTCATTGCTTCTTACTTAGGCAAAATATTTTGGATTCAATGTTAATAGGGAACAATTAGCCTATTTTTCTAAAACGGAACAAGGGTGGCAACGTCCAGAACCTAGATGGATCAAGATTAACGTCGATAGATGGTGTCAATAAGCAGTACTAAATTGAAAATAGAGGGAGCTGTGAGATTCAAGCGGAGTTTGTTGGTGGGTTTCAAAATGGTAACAAGGGTGTCCGAAGCTTTCCAGATTGAGGCACGAACGATTATTAACGGCTTGAAGTTGGTTAGGTCAAAGGGCTTCAAACAGGCAAAGGTTAATTGTAAGAATGCAATGTTAATTGATACTATTCGAAATGGTTTTGCATCAATTAGTAACATTGTAAAAGTCCGATTAATTTTGAATGGTGCACTAAAGATTGGCAAATGAAGTTTAAGTATGTATTAAGAGAGGGTAACAAGGTGGCTGACAGCTTAGCCAAGATAATAGTAGGGCAATTAAATCAATTAATTGTTCTCACAGATCCACCACAGTATGTAAGAATTCTGCTAGAGGAGGATGTTCGTCGCTCACTGCATGAAGCGACCTTTATCCCTATACATTCCTAGTCGTACGCATATATTTTTATTTACTACCATCAAAAAAAAAGAAATAGGAATGGCAATGAAGTGGAGTAATATAGTTTTTTGTTGCCACAATCTCATCTTGATATGATTTTATTTAAAATTTTTGTTCTGAGCTTGACTTGATCTTGAAATAGTTTTATCAATTCTATCATAACCTTCCCAAAATTTTAAATAATATTTTATAATATGTGATATTTTTAAATAAATTAAATCAAATAATAATATAGAATAAAAAATATTTTTTTTTGCAAATATCTCACAACGAAGTGCGACGAATTCTCTAAAGCAAATAATAATAATAATAATAATAATAATGAAAAACTTGAACCAACCAAACACAATTTTCAAAATAAAAGTTACACTTTTATTGGATTGGGAGGTAAAAGTATTACGGAGGCCCTTTTATTAAGAGTCAAATTACATTTTGCTCTCTATTAAAAAATGGCCAAATTAATCCTTACAGGTTAGATCAAAGAGTAAATTGGCCTTTCTATTAAAAATTTTATAAATTTATACCGTTAAAATTAGTATTTGTATATCAAAATAAGATACGCGAGACACTCCACATGTAATTGTTCAGCTATTCTATTTACGTTAGTTTATAACAATAGAAATGAATGAAATTTTTAATAATAAAAAAATTAATTTACTCTTTGATCTAATGTAAAATGATTAATATATTTATTTTTAATGATTAATATATTTATTTTTAATAAAGAGAACAAAATATAATTTAACTTTTAATACTAAGAATTAAATAATATTTTTACCATCTATCGAAATGAATAAAATTAAAGGTTTTTTAAGGAAGAAAACAGAAATGTAACCATGGTTGAGAGGTGCATTATAAAGTGGGAAAATGAGGTTAAAAGGTCAAAGGGGGACCACCATTTATGACCAACTCCAACGAGCAATCAGAAACTGATGGTTTACCCTCTTTTCTTTGTCAAGTTTCTGCAATGAAATTAACAGCATTAAAAGTTCCCCTTTTTGTTTTCCAGATATAGTTGGAGATTCTTGTTTTACTTGCTTGAATCATTTTCCCCTTGTTATTTGCCCCTAAAATGTGGTCCTCAATGTCCCATTATCTACCAGAAGTACAACAAAACACCCCTATTATATTTTAGATTCCATTTTAATTTTTTTAAATAAATTAATTATTATATATTAGATGAATGAATAAAATAATTTATCCGTTAAATTTTGATATTTATATATAAAGTATAATAACAAATTTAGTATTCAACTTTACACATTTATTCTATTTAACTCCTACTCTTTTATTCAAAGTAAATCATTGAAATTGGTAAAACTAAAGGATCAAAAAGTCTTAGTAACAAATTTTAAAAAACGATTAAGCTCTTTTAAAATTTAAAAATTATTAAAAATCATAAAAAATTTATGAACAATTTTTTAAAATTTTAAAATTATAGTTTTTTAATAAAATATTTTTATAATTTTAAATTTTAAAAGGGTTAATTGATTTTTTAATTTGTTACTAAGGTATTTTGACCTTTTAACCTTATTAATTTCAAAAATTTTAATTTACTTCTAATAAAAGAGTAGGGGTTAAATTGAATAAATGTAAATATTGAGAGCTAAATTTGTTATTATACTTATATATAAATAACAAAACAAACATTTAACTGTGCAATGTTAACAAAGAGGTTGTTTTGCTCACTCATCTAAAATATAGAAACTAATTTATGTATTTTTTAATAAAAACTAAAATCCAATTTAAAATATAATACAAAAAGTTTTGTGATATTTTTACCAATTCGCCTTTCCAAATTTTACTTCTTTAGATTGAAACTTCAATTTGGAACTGTATGACTGTTTGTGGGTATTAAAATATCAAAAACATGTACAATAAGGCTCGATTTTTATTGGTTTTGGGTTTAAAAAGTATTTTTAACCCAAAAATAATGAAAAATACTTGGCTTCCAAAATGATGTCGGAAATTTTTTTTCATCTAAATACAAAAGTTTAGATTTAAATGTCTTAGATTTTGAGTGTTAGAGTAGAATTATCAAAGATACACTTATATTAATAATTTAAAAGTATTTATAATTTAAATTAATTTCTATTTTATGCATCATTATATAAAATATTATTCACAAACATCATTATATTAAATTACTAAAATATAATCTAAATTAACTAACTTTTGGTATAGTGTAAACCAAACCATGTTTTTATTTAACACAAGCCAAAATATTAAAGTAAAAATTTTAGTTTGTTATGAATATTTTATTAAGTAGATGTCCTCTAACAATTCGATTTTGGGCCTAGTAGGAACAGTGGTTTCGGAACCATAAATCTGAGGCCAAGAAATTATTTTTATCATTATTTTAGTGTCATAGTATGATTATGTGAGTGCATGAAAATTTTGGTAAATTAATTTTAGCGATTGCATGCTTAATTGTGAAAAATGACTCAATTGCATAAAAGTGCAAAAGTCCTGTTTTATTAGCTAAAGGTGTAAATTGAATGTGAATCATATTGTGGAGGTCTTTAAAGGGAAAATAGACCCTTTAGAAGTTTATGGTCGGCCATAGGGGACAATAAAATCAAACGGTCAATGGGGTAGGTGACTTAATGTATAACAAAATATAACCCTAGTGACTAACCATCATCTTTTTCATTTTTTTCCTTTCTCCTCCACTGAAATTTTCAGCAAAAATGGGGTTTTTGGAAGCTTGAAATTTCAGCAACTTATCATCTTTGAAAGTAAGTTATTTTCATATTCATTCTTGATGATTTTTGTATTTTTAGGACCCTTGTAGCATGAGCTTTCTATTTAGGGGACTATCTTACAAAAATGGTTGATAGTCTAGGGATTTGCCATGAAAGAATTTATGATGTTTTCTGAGTTTTTATGGAAGAAAATGAACTTTGGTTGTTAAATAAACAACTTCTGTAAAAAGATTTTTCATGAAAACCCCTAATAGGACCATTTTGTAAAGTTTGTAAAATAGGTGGTATTTGTGTGAAATGTGTGAAATTATGAGTTTTCATAAGCATGAAATAGGTTTGGCTAGGCTTGGTTAATAAGGAAATTTGATAAAAATTGATTTTCGGGCCTAGAGGTAAAATGGTCATTTTGTGAAAGCCTAGGGGCAAAATGGTCATTTTACCCAAAATATAAATTTGTAAGTGTCTAGATTGATATGCTGATTAAATGAATGAATTTTTCCATTTTAGATCAAGAATTACAAAATTCGGGCCTAGACCGGGGAAAAGCCAAGCTAACGGACTAAGTCGAAATAGTCGTTCACGTTTTGTATACCGAGGTAAGTTCTATGTCAATAATGCAACTATACTGTTATGATTGTGAATATGAGAATGCATGTTGAAAAATTAATGTAGTAAAGATTTCCGGTTGAACATTTGGAATAGACTTGGATAATCATACCATGACATTGGGTGGTATGTGAGCCAGTGTAAGACATGTCTGGGACATGCATCGTCATTGAGATGAGAGCTAGTGTAAGACATGTCTAGGACATGCATCGTCCTCGGGATATACAACCTAGTGTAAGACCTGTCTCGGACATGGATTTAGCTTGTTATGTGACAGTGTAAGACCTGTCTGGGACATGGCATTGACATCGATAGATGAGAGCCAGTGTAAGACCTATCTGGGACATGGCATCGGTCTCAATATATGAAAGTCAGTATAAGACCTATCTGGAACACGACATTAGCTTTAATGTGCTAGCCAGTGTAAGACCATGCCTGGGACATGTCATCCGCATTTTATCCCATGTTCGGGGCTATTGAGTATCTGGTAGTATTCCAAATGGTTCAACGAAAGATTTATGATTTATATCGAAATGAGAAAAGTTATGACCATGTGGTGAGTGGTACAGGTACCTATTTGAAATGTATGAGATGTGGGCTCAATATATGCCGTATGAATTGTATTGGATGGTAAGGAGTAAGTTGTGCTTATATCTGTTTATGGTATTCATGAACAAGCTATGAAAGGTTATGAGCATATTGTTCTATGATAATTAGTTGATGTTTATTTTCATGCAACTTACTAGGCTTTATACTTACCCCATTTCCTTTCCATTTTCTTATAGTGCCGCCAAAGTAGCTCGTGATCATCGCCTACATCGGAGAAGCTAGACACACTATCATTTTGAAGCACTTGGTATAGTTAGTTCTTTTATTTTGATTATGGCATGTATAGGATCCTCTGATTTTGTTAAAGTGTCACATTGTTTTGGGGCCAAATGTGTTGGCTTAATTTAATACTTGTCTCATTTTGTATAAGGCCATGAATAATGCTAATATTGAAAGTTGTTTTACGAATGCAAGAAAGTCTTTCATGAATGTGAAAATTGTTGGCATGGTTGTATATGTATGAAATGTATATAGGCCTTAGTTATGGTTGCTTGGTTGAGAAATAATGTTGTGATAGACTTGGGTATGATAGATTGTGTTTCAGGGTGGCAAAGGGCTTGGTAAATAGCCTTATATCGTCCACATGGGTAAACACATGGGCATGTGTCTAGGCCGTGTGTGACACACGGTCAGCCCCATGGGCCTGTTGTTCGACCGTGTGTTCGCTGTACCTCGAATTTGCAAGTCAATATGCATGGTAGTAAACACACTGGCAGAGACACGGCCGTATGTCTCAGCCGTGTGGAGGACACAGCCTCTGGTCACAAACGTGTGCCTTGGTCGTGTGCACCTAAATTGTTGCTGATCAGAAATAGAATGTCAAGGTTTTTAGACACGGGTTAGGACACGGAGGTGTCATGGCCGTGTGAGGGACACGGACATGTGTCAAGCCGTGTGAAAACCCCTGTAGGTTCGAATTTAAAATTTAATTCACACGGGCTCAGGGCACGGGCGTGTCCCCTTGTGCTTAGGTCGTGTGAACCACGCGGGCCTTTAGCATGGCCATGTCATAATGGACACACGGGCATATTGCCCTTCCACACGCGTGTGTGCCCTACTTCAAGTAGCATTTTTCAAAGTTTTCAAAGATATTGGGATTAATCCCGGGTTATTTCCAAAACGTGATTTGGGCCTCATAGGCCCATATTAAGAACTTTTAGATTAAAAGAGAAAAGTTTTAAGTTTGACCTAGTTTTCGTAACTCGAAAATGATTGTATGCATGCGGTTAAGTCAGGTAATGCCTCATACCCAGTTCTGGCCTCGGACTCGGGTAAGGAGTGTTACATGTCTATCAAGATCAGGATAAGTTTTGATCAAATTTAAATTCTAATAGTCATTAGAAGTAGAGTTCTGTTTCATTTATATTTTCTATGTTTATAAATATAGATTTTGGAGAAGCATTGTAACTTACTTCTATTGATCAATTAAATACGCTCTCTTTTTTATTCTCCTATTTTCTTTATTCTTTGCTCTCTGTTCTTTTATTTTATAACACGTTATCAGCACGATTCTCTTTTAATATATTATTCTACTGAAACTATTTCACATGATTCAAACAAATTTCTTTAAATAAAATCCCTTCAAAACCAAAATCAAGGCTTGAACCAAAGCCCTGTACCCATTATTACTTCCAAGTTCTTTAGCTTTTGTGTTTGTGCACAAAGAAACTTGTAATGAGGCTGTATATTATGCAAATTATATGTATGTGTACTCTTTTACCTTCAATAGGAATTTTTTTCCCTCAGGGTTTTTATCTTAGTAAGGTTTTAACGAGGTACGTTATCTACCAATGGGCATCCAAGGAGGAGTGTTATGAATATTTTATTAAGTGGATGACCATCAAGATCAAGATAATTTTTTATGAAATTTAAATTATAATAGCCATTAGAAGTAGAGTGTTGTTTCATTTATACTTTCTATGTCTATAAATATAGATTTTGGAGAAGCATTGTAACTTACTTCTATTGATCAATAAAAAACGCTCTCTCTTTTATTCTTTTTTCTTTGCTCTCTGTTCTTTTATTTTATAACATATTATCAGCACGATTCTCTTTTAAATATTATTCTGCTCAAACTATTTCCCATAACCCAAACAAAGTTCTTTTAAAAAAATCCCTTCAAAACCAAAATCAAGGCTTGAACCCATGCCCTATCTCTATCATTGCTTCCAAGTTCTTTAGCTTTTTGTGTTTGTGCACAAAGAAACCTATAAAGGCAATCTACTCAGGATGTATAAAGAAAAAAATCCAAACCATTCTACAAAGATTCAAACTCGTGTTTGCTTGATTCCGTTAAAGACCTAAATCGCCACCGATATTGCCAAAAGTAAGATTCATACTACACCCTCTAGTAACCACTAAAACCTTCAATCCTCAATGCTTGTGATAATAGTCAAGGTGATAAGGATGATGTTAAAGAATCTTAGATATATTTTATTATGATTTATTTATTATATCATGTTTATTATATTTGGAGACTAATCATGACAACATAAAATAGATAGATTATGATGTTAAATCCTATAACATCCTAATTTTGGGCCTAGTCAGGATAGTGGTTCTGAGACTACAAATCTGAAGTAGAAATATTTGTTTTATGATTTTTTTGAGGTCCATGACATGTTTGCATGATTGTGTTAAAGTTTCATAAAGAAATTTTGTGAATAAGTGTCCAATTCAACTTTTAAGACTAAATTGCAAAAGTTGCAAAATATGAGATTCTAGAAGCTTTAAGTATGAAATAGCTTTGAATTATTAATTAGAGGTCCTTAAATGGAAATTTGACCAATTTTCATATTTTTGGACAAAAATGGGCATGAATAGGAAAAATTTGAAAGAAAGGTCGTAAAGGGCTTTTTTGTCATTTGGTTAATAAAAGAATAAAAAGGGAAAATAAGTCAAAATTTGTGTCCATCTTCTTCCCCCATTGCCAAAATTTCTAATAAGCCATAGCTAGGGTTTTGTTCATCCTTTCAAGCTTAATAGTAAGTGCATCCTAGCCTTGTACAGCCTTAAAACGACCCTAGTCGGAATGTGGTTTCGGGACCACAAAATCGAGGCATAAAAAAATAATTTAAAATTTATTTTGATGCCTATAATATGTGTTAACTCATGTGTGACATTTTTGATGTTTTGATTTAGAGTTATAAATGTGAATTTCACTAGAAAGGACCTAGTAGTAAACTTTGAAAGTATGATGGGGAAATGTGTGATGACTAGTTGATCATGCATGCAAAAACCGAGGGTTTGCATGTCAAATTTCCCATATATCATAAGTAGTGGCCGCCATGATGGGCTTATATGCACATAATATGTATTAATTATTAGTTAGTAGCTTATATTTTATAACATAAGTAAATAAAATAAGGAAAAGAGAAAAGAAACAAAGGAGTCTTTCTCATGTTTTCTTCTTGGCCGATTCTAAGAAAGGAAGAGGAGGAGCCATTTGGCCATGGTAGGCCTTCATTAAGGTAAGAAACTCAAGCTAGTCCTTTAAAATCTTAGCATGGTTTTAAGCTAGATTCTAAGTCCCTTACTTAACCATGCCGAGATCTTTGAAATGGATGGTGATATGAACATTCGGCCATGGTAGAGGTTAAAGAAAAATGGTGGTAATGTTATATATTTTGATAAGTATGTTAAATGGTTTGAGATTTGAACTAGTCATCAAATCCTCTAGGTAGCCGATGCTAAGAATTTTGATTTTGGGATGACTAGAACTTTCGGCCATGGTAGCTATTGAGGATTTAGGTTTGTGTTTCATGTTAAATTGGATGAATCTTGGTGTAAGGGTGTTTGAACTAAACTAATGATCAAATAGGTGCATAGATACAAAATGGAAAGAATCGGCCTAAGTGTTTTAGTCATTGACATATATATATATATATGTTGCCGAATGTGTGCTTAAGGAATTGGTTAAGTACATTGTTGTTAAATGCTTCTGCTAAGGAATTTTGAATGGGTTATAAATTGAGTTTAATGTTCGAGGAACATTGGTTTGGACACCTAGTGCCGAATGTGTTCAAACATAACTTACCAAGTGCATAAATATGATAATGCTATGATGGTAGACTTAATTGGAATTGGCATTGTAAGTGATGCCTTGGGCTCTTATGATGGTTAGGGACAAAATGTGTGTTGTAAGGAACGAAATGATGTCTATGAATTCGAAAATGCAAGGTATTAAGCTAGTCCTATTATTCGGTGGTGCATGAGTAGAGCACATGTATAATGCTTGAATAACTAGTCAATAAAGCTATTCGCGCCTAATTGTATAATATAAATGTATTTAATCGGATTGTTAAATTGATAAATTATTAAATAAGCTCTATTTGTTTGAATTAAGCTCAAGAGCTTAGAGGACCAAAGTTGGATAAGGAGAAGGAAAAAGTGAGCGAATAGCCGTCGAAATCATTCGACAACATCTGAGGTAAGTCTTCGAGTAATGACCCTACTTGATTTATATTGAAATGATTTGTCATATTATGGCGGATAGCCGAATGTGCATAGAGCCTATGTTATAAAGCCAATTGAAATCATGCTCTTTGTGTGTGGCTATTGAGCCGAAATTGGAAAGGTTTGATAAATGATTTGTGTTTGAGCCTTAGTAACGGATATGAAATATGGATGTGTCATGAATATTGATATATGTGTGCATGAGCATTTGAATGATATCCGGGCTAAGACCCGAAGGCATTTGTGCGAGTTGTTATATCCGGGGCTAAGACCCGAAGGCATTTGTGAGAGTTGCTATGTCCGGGTTAAGACCCGAAGGCAATTGGGCGTGTGGTTATATCCGGCTAAATCCCGAAGAAACTTGGGTTTGAAGGTAAGTGATTTGTGCTATAATAATTTTAATTAATACGCTCGAAAAACCCAAACAATAAGGTATGTTTGCATGTGCATCGAAAAAGTTGATTCGTTTTAAATAGTATTCGTTCAATCGACTAACGAACTTTCGGCTCTTAGATAGGTTGATACCTTGTGTGTGTATATGTTGATGAAGTGTGAAGTAAGTATGATTATGAGAATGTGTATCAATAAAGTGATTCAATTAGCTATGTGAATGTAATACTTTAGTCAAAGCTGATTTCATTACTTGAGACTTACTAAGCATTAAAATGCTTACCCGTTGTTTTGGCTCTTTGTTTTCTAGATTTTGTTCGTTAGCCATCGGATTCGGGATCATCAAAGTCGAAGTCATCCACACTATCAAAGCCCTTTTGGTACTCTTTTAGTTGAACTCTGGATATGGCATGTATAGGACTACCCTTTTTGTTGTTGGTCATGTACCCATGGATTTTGTGTAAATTTGGATAGCCATGCGAAAATGGCTATATATCGTTTTAGCATAGTACTATAATCGTTTTGTATGTTGATCACTAAGAGGTATGGAAATGTTTGGAAACGATTAGCCATTGGAATGGTTAATCATGTTTATACTTTGTGCTATGTATGCAAAAAGGGCTAATTGAATCATGGAAACTATGAAATAGGTAAAGTCTACCTTAAAGGCGGAATCTTGACAGCAGAAGCGATGTGGATGTGAAAATCACTAAAAATAGTAGGAATGGAATTAAATAGTGAATAAATTATGTAAATTAACCTTTATTAATCTAATTTCATATGGAAGAAACGAAACTGTCATATGAGTTGTATGTTAAGAGATATTTAGGTTTTAGTGAAGCGGGGCGTAACGGTTTCTGGATTCCCTGTTCCGATTTTGGAAATTCATTATAAATTAACCAGAGATAATTAGGAGTCATTCCATATATGTATAGATTCCTCTTTGAGTCTAGTTTCTATAGAAACAAACGGCATCAATATTGAAGCCCTGTACAGGGAGATATCCAAGTCGTAATGCATGAAGGTCAGTGTAGTCGAACCCTGGAGCGGGGGAGACTTTAACTAATAAACTGTACTAATTGGCTTGACCAAAAATTCTAGAAAAAATTTGTAGATGGAAATATGAGTCTAGTTTCATGGAAAAATTACGAAACTGATTTTCGAGTTTTGAAACTCAAGATATGATTTTTTAAGGCGACAGTGATGCAGTAACCAGCTTATCTGGAAATTTTTAAATGGACTGTGAAAATAATTAAGTTAAGTCTGTGTGCACCTTGTGTTCGACTCCGGTAACGGACTCGGGTACGGGGTGTTACAAGCCTCGTTTTTTAACATTCTTTGTATTTTTGAAGTTGTCATCAACTGATCTAGCTATTTCTACCATTATTTTGAGCTAGGGTACATGTTCAAAAACTTACCCATGTGTGACATTCATGTATTTTCATGTTTAATAAAGGAATATGAAAGTTTGATGTGTGATAAACATCTTTTACTAAGTGGTTTTTTATGGAAATGCATATAAAGGACTTATTTGTAAAAGATGTGTCGAGACCATTTTTTTAAATCGTGTTTTGGAAAATGGGAATCGACTTTAAGAAAAATGAAAACGGGAGTTGCCACCAAACTTTTTAGGTGTGATTGGATCACCTTATAAAATTTTTTGTTTTAAAACATTAATTTTGGTCTACGAAATTCGAGAAAACGGATTCGGGAGTCGGTTACCTACGAGGAAGGGTTAGCACCCTCGTAATGCCCAAAAATTGGTACCTAATTGATTATCAAGTGTCTTTAATGTCGAAAATTTGAAAGTTTTAAGATGCAAACCTCTTTTAATTAGAATGTCTCAATTTTGAAAATTAAGGCTCACTTATTTCAAACGAGTCAAAACATCACATCCAGTAAGTTAGGACGCAACATTTTAAAACATTCGAAACTAAGCTCGTCTTTCAAAATTTCTATCTTGAAACAACAAAACGCCATATCCGAGAAGTTAGGACACTATGTTTTGAAATCTCGAAATAATTGTTTAAGTTTTGAAAACTCAAAATCACTTAGAAGGGTGCTTGACTATTCAATTCAACGAGAAAAGTCGCAACCCGAGAAGTTAGGGCACTAACTTTCTCGAACTTTCAAACATCAAGCATTGCCTTTTATTTTTTTAAAAAAACCTTGGAATATTATTTTAAATGACATTTTAGGATGACATATTAATGCATCATGAAGCATAGATGTACAAAATATTCTAACATTTCCATACAAACATAAATAATATCATTAAGACAAAACTAAATAACATGAACATACGTTTAATGAAAAAATCATACTAGGGTAAATATAAGATAATAAACAAATAAAAATATGAGTAAACTAAAAGAAAAACATAATACATGCAAAAATTATACAACAATATATATCATAAAATAGCACATAAAAGAAATAATTAAACATAGCATATAAAAAAATGAAACTATGCACAAATAAGATAAATGACATACACTAAAAAAATGAATAAATATAACATTTACAAATTATAAAAATATAATGCAATAGTTCAAAATGCATGAAATGATAATATAATATATATACATGCATAGAAAATATATATTTGAAAATAAACTATATAAAAGATTAAATATTATAATATATAAAATACATAATCAAATGTATAAAAGATAGGAATAAATATACATATTTGAAAAAATGAAGAAATTAAAATAAAAAAAAGGTTGAAAAACTAAGATAGACGAAGAATAAAATAAGAACAAACCATAGAGAGTAAGAACGCAAAAGGGAGAGAAATTTTAGTGAATGCTCTCAAGAATTCTTATTGCTTCCCAAAACTCAAGTGATTTACAATAAAAGGAGAGGCCTCTATTTATAGTTGAGCCTCCCCAAATCCAACGGTACAGATCAATTACATCAACGGTTAAGATTAAAGGATATCTACAAATTAAATCTCCAAGATTATAAGATCATATCTTCAAGATTGCATATTATATCTAAGATTGCATATCATATCTAAGATTGTATCATATCTAAGATTGCATATCATATCTAAGATTGCATATCCTTAAAGATTATATTTCCATATGAGTCAAGCTTATAGATGGACCTTAAATCTTTTCAAGTAATGGGCCATTTTGATTGGGCCAAATTATATGTTTGTAATTTTGTGCTGGACTTGGACTTTGTTTTATTTTTTTTTTGAACTTATTTCTGGGCCCAGGCAAAATTGAGTGTCTACAGCTGCCCCTCTTTGCTCATTGCTGTGTAACAGGAATAGAGCAAAGACTATAAAAGGACTAATTTTGCCCGGGCTCGCCGAGTCTTGAGTTCTTGATCCTTGATCTTCTTTAAATAGCCTCTTGACGGCTTCAATCTGCTTCACTGCAACTCAGGAAGGCGATATCTGCTATCTTTGATCTGCTCCCCGTCTAATACAAAGACGCCAAATTTGTTATCTTCGATCTATTTTCTGACAAAACAGATATGCCAAATCATCTTAGATCTGCTTCAGCATAAACACGTGAAAGCCAAATCTGTTATGTCTTCGATTTGCTCCTTGTGAACACAAGCATGCCAAACCATCTTGGATCTGCTTCAGTAAAATCATCTGAAGGTTAGACCTATTATGTACCTGCTCTCCATCAAAATGGAGATGCCAGATTAGTTATCTTGGATCTGCTTTGGTGTAAGAACATCCGAAAGTCAAATCTGCTATGTCTTCGATTTGTTCCTTGTAAACACAAGAATTCCAAATCATCTTGGATCTGCTTCAGTATAAACCTCTGAAGGTTAGACCTGCTATGTACCTGCTCTCCGTCGAAATGGAGATGCCATATCTGTTATCTTAGATCTTCTTTGGTGTGAAAACATCCAAAAGTCAAATCTGCTATGTTTTCGATTTGTTCCTTATAAACACAATAATGCCAAATCATCTTGGATCTGTTTCAGTATAAACATCTGAAGGTTAGACCTACTATGTACCTGCTCTCCGTCGAAATGGAGATGCCAGATCTGTTATCTTGGATTTGCTTTGGTGTGAGAACATCCGAAAATCAGATCTGCTATGTCTTCGATTTGTTCCCTGTAAACACAGGGATGCCAAATCTGCTATCTTCAACTTGTTCCCTATAAACACAGGGATACCATGTTAAAATCTTTGATCTGTTTTGCTGTAAGCACAGGAATGTCAGATCTGCTATCTTCGATCTGTTCCCTATAAACACAGGGATGCCAAATCTTGTTTCTTTGATCTACATTGTCCCATAAAAGACATAACCTGTAGAATGCGTATAAGTTCATGCCTAATAATAAGGATGCTATGATCGAAGTGAGTCAAATTCTCCTAATTAGACATGTTATAATGCAAAATGTTATGAATATGACCCCTATTTCGGACGTTATCACTCATTCCCTCATCGAAGTTTTATCTTTATACTTCTTGGTGTATCAATCATACTCTGCTTGTATGCTTTGAATCAACTTAGTCCTATTGTACCATTCTCTAAATGTTGTGACCCGCTAGAGATGTTTATGAAATGATCCTTTCTTAAGATCAATATTGGTTAAAACGTCCAACCACCTTTTGGACTGAAGAAGAAATTTCCCCGAGTACATCCAACCCTCAAATATGGAAATTCTTTAAACAATTGTCTTGTTTCAGTTTCTTGTATTATCTAGAAATTTCCAGAGTAATATGCAAAACTTTGTTTGTAAAGATATTTAGCTCATCAATCATTATTTCTATGCAACACACTTTATGAATAATGGAGGACGAATAAATTGATCTTGAGGATAATTTGAATGATTTATCAAAAAAACAAAGGAGGTTAATCTAAGAATCTATCTTTGAGAAGAAAGAGAATCCAAAGATAGTAAACAGGACAAAAATCAGATGCCCCAGATATCGCAGCTTGGGCTTCCGTATGCAAACTCTGTGAGGACTGCTTTGAGTTTAACATATGTTTAAAAGATCCAAAGTAGTTTTTTGATGCTCTGGTACGTAACATATTTCACTTCTTGTCAAATCTAGTATAGCAAGATTGCTGCATGCCTTTCAAAATTTAAGCTGCCCTTTCAGGTTTCAGCTCAAAACCCCTTTGGTCTCCAGGCGCCCTTTGCGGGTTTTCACCTTGGCCTCTCCATTTTTTTTTAGTTCTTTTTCTTTTCCTTTTTTTTTTTTGAAATAGAAGTTTCAAAGCGCCCTTTGCGGGTTTTCACTTTGACTTCTTTGAGAAGTTCTTGTGAACGAACACTCTTTGTCTTTGTCATCCATTCTTGGTACATTTGATTAGGATGAATACTTTCAAGTTAAGTTCACTGGAGGTAATTTTTTTTTGACTCCATCGAATCATAAACCTATGAGAAAGAGATTGCCCCAGCAGCAATCCTGGCTGTCGTTTAATAAACCCTATAAAAAGATGGTTCAACGATTCTCAGCAGATAAGAATGAAGCTGCTGACATTATCCTTCAACCTGGAAAGCTGAGGTATCTAAAGTGCTCCTAGAGCAGTCACCCCACCATGGCTTATTGATGTCTCTGAAGCATCTACAAACTTCATAAATTGCCCTAATTGTGAAACTGTCAAACGAGCGTAACAAATAGGGGCCACAAAAAATATGGCTGTGCTACTCCTTCAATACACATAAAATGAAGAATGAACAAGCTCTTGTAGATCATCAGCCGAAAACCCAGTCTGGTCTAAGAGAACATGATAGTGGGTTTGCCTTCTGATTCCAATCATTCCAGCACGGGTACCAAGGTAAAAATCATTGTTCTTTGGATGGCATACTTTGTTGTCAATGACAGTACCATGTAGCACATTGTCAGGAGATCCCTGCTGAAAAAAACTTGGTATGATGGTTTTTCGTACAACAATAACCACAATCTTTAGGGTTCCACTTCTCGTCAAGGAACTTGCAAGCCTCAATAACTTGATCAAAACTTGATTGAATTGAGACTCGCTAACCCTATTCCTGAAAATAATGATTTGATCAGGTTTCCTCTTCCCTGAACTTGTATAGAAGTCTATGATACCGTCATCCACTTTGTAAGAAACTGGTTTTGAAGAAAGAATCTATCATTTTAAGCTTCAGAGACTGTGTACAGCCTGATGCCCCATAGCTGGAAATCAATGGCCACCGCCTGGAGCTAACCATCGCAGTTATTGAAGGCACATCAGACTGCTCAGGAAAGCCAAACAATGCACCCATTCCAAGGATGATGGTTGGAACCTTTGAAACAACTGGAATTGAAGGTGTTTGTCCCAGCGTAAGCATAGAGAGTAGGCGAGTAGGCGGTAGTTTCTTATGCCAATTTTTACCAGTCTCGGTCATCTTCTATAATTTGTTTTTTTCTTCTTTTTCTTTTATTTTGGCAACCTTTGTTGTACTGTGGTATGGCGCATTATCTTTGAAAAGACTGCAAACTTTTGGCATTGTGCAGTTATATATAATCTTTTTTTTCTTTTTCTTTTTTTTTTTGAAATGAATGACTTTTGACTTTGTAATATTGGCATATGAAGCTATCTCCCCCTCTTAATGGAGTACTTGACGTCCACAAAAATGAGTCATTGTCAGCTTGAAACTTTTGACGAGCTTGGGCCCATAACATACATGCCCCATAAGTCTTGACTCCTTTAAATTTGGCATTCATTGTACAACTGATGCGATCCCTTTCCATGATGGAGCAACAGTGCCCCAAAACCTCATGTTTATCCTGGCAATTGCAAATCCTCCTGCATGCGTCTTTGGACCACATTTTTGAATTCCCATAATAGTCTTAACAAGGTCTTGTTTTGTCTCCTCAGCTAATTCCAATTTCGCAATCTTTCCTTCCTCTAAGGCTATATTTCCTACCACCACTTCATGGGGTAAAAACCATTTTCAATAAATTCAAAAACAAGTCACAATTTCTTTCACCTTTAAAGTACTGAGATTCCTCTAAACACATATCACACTCAAAAGGAACTCTGAATCTGTAGTATCGTTGCCCGTGTCATTGATATCTAGGGATCTATGATAGGCACACAAAAGAATATACAAGGAATAAATGAATTCAAGAATGACTATTTACATGAAATAAAAATTTATAAAAAATGTCAAAGGTCAAAAGAATCAGAATGAAAGAATATTTACTCGGATAAATAATAAAAGTATGTTTTATTGAAAATAAAAATGTCTGACCAAGAGCCCACTTCTCAAAAGAAATCTCATTACTCCTAGGCTTTAGAGCAACAAGAGTGTTCTGAATATTACTCTGTAAAATTCCTAAAGATTACAGGAAGCTCTTCTGCAGTCCAATTGTTTAAAGAACTTCCCGGTTCGTAAGGGCGAATGCCCTCAAGGTTTCTTTGTTTGTAAGAGGGAGAGAAATTTGAGTGAATGCTCTCAAGAATTCTTATTACTTCCCAAAACTCAAGTGATTTACAATGAAGGGAAAGGCCTCTATTTATAGTTGAGCCTCTCCAAATCCAACGGTACAGATCAATTACATCAACGGTTAAGATTAAAGGATATCTACAAATTAAATCTCTAAGATTACAAGATCATATCTTCAAGATTGCATTTCATATCTAAGATTGCATATCATATCTAAGATTGCATATCCTTAAAGATTATATTTCCATATGAGTCAAGCTTATAGATGGACCTTAAATCTTTTCAAGTAATGAGCCATTTTGATTGGGCCAAATTATATGTTTGTAATTTTGTACTGGACTTGGACTTTGTTTTATTTTTATTTTTTTTTAACTTATTTCTGGGCCCAGGCAAAAATTGAGTGTCTATAATATGTAAAATGAATAGTAAGATGCATGATTTAATGAGAAATGTGGGCTTAAATGAGCATGTGTTAGGTTCGACTAGGCTTGGGTCACAAAGAAAATGGACACATTTCATTGTACAAGCCTAGGGACTAATTTGTAAATATGTGAAAGCTTAAGGGAAAAACTATAATTTTTCCAAAATACAATTTTTCAACTGATTTGAATAATGTGATGATTAAATGATCTAAATTTACTTTTATAGATCAAGAAAAACGGAGTTCGAAACTTGACCAGGGAAAGAACGGGATTTTAGACTAAATCGAATTAATTGTCCATATTTTGTACTGAGGTAAGTTCGTATGTAAATGACACAACATTATATTATTAGATATTTAATGCTTTAATATTGCATGAATTGTGTAACTGTCTTTATGGATTTGATTAATGATGACTCAATGACAATTTGACGAAAATATGATACCTCGATGTTCCCGGTTGAAGCTTAGGAATAATTTAGGATACAATGTGACATGTCATTAGGAACTATCTGGTTATGAGCTCATGAGATTATGTGATCTAATTCATGTGATCCGAGTGCTAGTCATGTACGTTTTTCGGTGGCTGGGTATTTCAGCATGTGTTGCGGATACCTGTCAGCTTGTGTGAGCAGCCCGAATAGCTACGTCTTGACTGTCAGCTTGTGTGAGCTAGCCCGTGATTAGCTCTTGAACGAGCATTATGTGATATGTGATATGAAGTAGCATTGGCCACATATGTGACACTTATGTGTAAAAGTATTCTATGTATCTGAGAATATTCCAAGTGGTTCAATGGGATATCCAATGAGTAATTGAAGAGAATGTCAAAGATGAGATTGTGTATGAATATGTTAGAGATTTGTACAAGTATGTATATGTAACTCTTAATTTAGGTGATGTGTGAATGATGGACATATGATAAGCATGTAATGGAGTAAGTTATATTTATGAGATTTGTGGTTGATTATATTAACCTACCTCATGCTAATTGTAGGATAAATGCATGATCTATGTTGCTTACTCCCATTTCTTTTCCATTTTCTTATAGTATTGCCAAGCTAGCTTGGGGATCGAAGGATATCGGAGCTCGACTTCACACTATCAATCTAATCTTTTGGGTATAGTGAATTCAAGTATTTTGAGTATGGCATGTATAGGGACTTGGTCTTTTTGTTATATGTCATATTAGTTTAGCCAAATGTGTTGGCTGATGATGATACTTGATACATTTCCTATAAGGCCATGAGAGGTGGCTCATATTGATTATTTGGTTGTAAATCTATTCATATATGCATGCATGTGCCAATGTCATTATGATATGGCCTATGGTTATTGATGGTTGATTGATGATGTGTTACATGTGATTATGGTTGAATTGGTTGCATGTATGCACTTGAAATTGTGTTGCTTATTGTTGTGTAGGATGGTACAAGTATGGGTGGCAAAATGGCTTGGTAAATAGTCTTATTTTTGTCCATACGGGTAGACACACGGGCATGTGTCTAAGCCGTGTATGACACACGGTCTGCCCCATAGGCATGTGATCCAGTCGTGTGTCCCCTGCACCCTAATTAGCCCAAACAGAATGCTCAGTAGTAAACACATGGGCAGTGACACGGCCATATGTCTCGGCCGTGTGAAGGACACGGCCTTAGGACATGGGCGTGTGCTCAAGCTGTGTGAAGTCTGCACCTTATTTATGAAAATTCATGAAAATTAAATTCACCACACGGCCTAGCACATAGGCGTGTGATTTGGCCGTATGACCCTATTATGTTGATGATGTCATAAACAGAGAGTTACATGAGCTGAGGAAACGAGCGTGTCCTAAGCCACACGGGTGTGTGTGACCATACGGCCTACCCACAAGGGCATGTGACCCTCCAAAATAAGAAAATCTTTTAAGTGTTGTAAAAGTTTCGAAAGTTCTCGGTTTAGTCCTGAACCAAACCCAATGTATGTTTTGGGCCTCGTAGACCCATATAAGGGACAATATGCCTGTGTACAAATGGTTCTAAATTAGATGAAATTTTATGGCCCAATTTTGTATGAATGTTTATGTTTGAGTCTGCTAACGCCTCGAACTCTGTCTCTGTGTCGGGTACGAGTAAGGGGTGTTACAAATCTACATATGTTTGTGATGGTGATTATGAAATAAAGAATCAATTGAGGCATTTAGAAGTCTATCCTACTAGATTTGTTGCGTTCTCCGAAGTGAATGCAAACATAAAATATATATAATCAAAGACCACTAAAAGTGGGAACATAGTAATAAATAATAGAATAATGAGAGATCTCAAGATAACTCTTCAAAGGGTAAAGATAACTTATGTTATCAATGTGATATGAAATATTATTGGCCACATACGTGGCGTATACACAAATATTTTGTTTCTATTAATATTCTTTAAGAAAGGATATGAAAATATAGTAACGTAATTCTTCATTACAAATAGAAAATATTTTGCTTATTTGATACTGAAACAAACAAACATTATCCCAATATTTGATTGTACAAAATTAGTTGAAAGCTCCAAAAGAGCTAATATATCAATATCTAAAAAGAAAAAAAATTATGATGGTTAATGCATTAGTTTTAAAACATATTCATTATAATGGATGTTTAAAGATTTTGGCATATTCCTTGAAGCAAATATTGTATATAATTGTTTGAAAATTATATTTATTTTATTGCCTTAGTGACATTATAAACTTTACATTGATTTAGACATTTCTAGTAGTAAATGTCACAATAGTACTTATATGTCGATACAAAGTAAAAGGAATGACAGTAAAATTGATAATTTGTCACAATTTATATTGACATTATTAGTATAATTGAACTGAATGTTAAAGTAAACCAGAAGTTTACTGATACAAATGTGTTTACTACTTGGCGTGACTAGTTAGACCATGCTAGATCATATATGATGCGATAATTAATTGAGAATTCATATGTACATTTATTAAAGAACCAGAAGATTCTTTAATTTAAAGAATTCTCATTTGTTGTTTGTTCTCAATGAAAATTGATTTTTAAGAACTCACTAGCTAAAGTTGAGATTGAATGTCTTGTATTTTTGAAATGAATATGGGTCTATTCATCCACAATGTGGATGGTTTTGATATTATATGATTTTGGTAGATGCATCTACAAAATAATCATGTATGTGTTATCAACTTACAACTTGTCGTTTGCAACATTGATTAGTTAAATAATTAATTTCAGATAATGCAATTAAGACAATTCATCTTGCTAATACTGATGAGTTTATATCTCGATATTTTATTGATTAAGTTTGAAAAACTTTTGTGAAAGCTTGTTATTTATGCGAAAAATGGTTTAGAGAAATTATTGATTGAACGCCTCTGATTAATGTCTAAACCATTACTTATGAGAATTATACTTCCTATTTCAACATGAGATTATGTTGATTTATGTGTTGTACGCATCAAGCCAATAAGTTATAAACACTCCCCATTACAATTGATTTTTGGTCAAAAGTTAAATATTTCTCATCTTTGAATTTTTATATGTGTGTATACGTTTCAATTGCTCCACCACAACAAAGATGAGTGAATACTTAAAGAAAGATGGGAATATATATTAATTACGAGTCTTCTTGTATTATTATGTTTTAAATGTATTGGAGATTCAATTATGACATGATTTGTGATTACTATTTTGATTTGATAGTTTTCCCGACATTAGGGTGAGAGAAATAATAATCTGTAATGAGTTAGGGGGAGAGTAATTTGAACCAGAAGTTCAAAAAGGATAACTCATTACAAGTTTCAAATAATAAATCTAGATGGTCATATAGTGAAGGCGGGTGCTCCAGAAGAGACGCGATACATAACTAATAAGTAAGACTCCATAAAAGATTTAGGTACTTGAAACTGAAGATTGAAGTAGTGAAAATAAGGAAATTATGACAAGTTATGTCTATTCGATAAAATGTGAAATCAAATAACAAAAAGTGGTTGACAATGGTTTTTCATGCAATATTATTGTTGAAATGAAAGGAGAATATTGAATAAACCTATTAAGAAATATAGATATCGAATAGATTGGTCAAAATAGAAAGACACAACTCAAGCACAATTAAATTCGTGGAGTTTTTGGACTAATAGTCCAAATATCTAAAGGTGTAAAGTCAGTGAGGGTACAAATGAAGTAGTTTTACAAAAGCAGAATAAAAATATGAAACTTTTCACTAAGTCCTGGTATTAATTATGAAAATATATAATATTTTTTGTGGTGGAACCAATAACCTTTAGATATATTATTAAATTGACAATTCATAACATATTTAACTTGCATCTAATGTTTGTTGTTACAACCTTTTATGAATAACTATTTAGTAAAGTTTATATTAAAATCTTTGAATGATTTAGAATGATAGAAGCATATGGAAATTCTCAAGAAATTGTTTATTTATATGATTTGAAATAATTTAAACATATGTAGTAAATTTGACTGAATGAATAGTAGTTGAAGGAGGATTATAAAATAATCCAAAATACCTATTTATATTCTTATAGAAGAATCATGATTAAAGTTTGCTATGATTATTGTTGAAACTCCTGAAAAGATCAAAATATATTTCCCCAAAATTTTTCATCAGTCATGACTTTCAAAAGAACGTTGATATAAATTCTTAACAAATACTTTCAAATGGTCATTTGAAAAGATAGTATTCAAGATTGAATAAGTAGAATATGAGAAAGTCTGTGATGTTTTCATGAGGGGGAGTAAATACGCACTATACTCTTTTTCTCTTAACCAAGGTTTTGTCCCATTGGATTTTCCTGATAAGGTTCTTAATGAAGCAGCATATTATGCGTATTATAGATATGTGTACTCTTTTCTTTCAATAGGAATTCTTTTCCCACGAGATTTTTATCTTAGTAAGGTTTTAACGAGGTACATTATCTACCAATGGACATCCAATGGGGAATATTATGAATATTTTATTAAGTGAATGTCCATTAAGATCAGGATAAGTTTTGATGAAATTTAAATTCTAATAGTCATTAGAAGTAGAGTTCTATTTTATTTATACTTTCTATGTCTATAAATATAGATTTTGGAGAAGCATTGTAGCTTGCTTCCATTGATCAATAAAATACGCTGTCTCTTTTATTCTTCTATTTCCTTTGTTCTTTGCTCTCTGTTCTTTTATTTTATAACATAGTTCTTAGTATTTGTAAAAGGGTTTTTGGTTGAAATTAGTTTTATCCTCTTTTAAGAAGTTCAATATATCTTTTTACTTTACAGCATCATGTTTAAAATAGACATTTTATATATTTTCTTAAAAACACTTTTAATAGCAATAGTAATCACTATCAATCTTTTGAAAAGCATTTTTCAACTTCAACAATAAACTGGTTTTAAAATGAAATCAAGAGTTCGAATAATAATTGTTTAACTTGATGACTTGGTCCACACAACAGCTTAGATCAAATGTGACAATTACGTAGATTCAACAAACAATGCAATGGTATCCATCCTTTGTAAAACATTGTGATGACATACAATGTTTATTACTTTAACTCTAATGTGAGTGTTGACATTTGATTTTTTTGAAAAAAAAATTCAAGTAAAATGATAGAATATAGCATATTGGTGCTACCAAAAAGGGAAGTCTTAGTATACCATTACAATGGGACCTGGCATGGACAGCCTTTGCTATTATTCTTCTGGCTTTCAAAGTCTTGAAGAATCAATTTTTGAAACTTTATACTATCAGATTTTAGGAATAAGGTGGCTTTGCTTATAGTTGATGCAGATGCTCCCCACGGAATAAGCCGATATTTCACTACATATGCGCATATATATTCTTCATGATAGATTTTGGACTAAATTTAATGATTTGTAGTTGTATCAATTACTTGATGCCGGGTGTTTTGCAATCAAACATTAAAATCTAAAATCAGCCACGAAATGAAAGAAAATGGTTTGACAGGCCATTTGACTTTGGAGTTTCTGATGTAATTCACCAACAGCTTTTGATTTAGACTTCAACCGGACATGATTGGGAATTTTAACTAAATCAAGCAACATGACTGTTAGGCATTAGTCGGAATCCACTTCTTACCCAAAAATAATGACCCCGCTGAAGAGAGTGCATTTGGATTCTTTTACATGTATAATGACTTTATATTATGATGCAAAAATGTTGAATCCAATCCATACCATGTTCAAACTTGTCTACTAGGTTAAGATTGCTCCTTTTATATATTATTGCCATGCTGGATAAAAGATCCTGCCAAGGCCTTACCTTTTGTGTAATATGGTAATTATATATATATATGTTCTTATTCCTTTTTCATAAGGTTATTTTTTAGAAGAAAAAAAGCAATAACAGAAATACATGGTTCAATTGCAACTCATAGATTCACACTTTAAACGAATTTCTAATTCGAATTCAACATGTGTAAAAAGAAAAATAGAACTTGGAAGCTCTGAAATTGAAATCAAATCATGTGACAACTGCTTGCAGTTTAGGAATTCTTCCATGTTCTGGAAAAAAAAATTAAGAAAAGGTAAAGGAATAAAAACCAAAGACGGTTCTTATTTGTTAATCAGAAAAAAGGAAAGAAATATTAATTATATTAGCTAAGGATAGACAGACGATTACAATTTACAGTCATTGGAAAGGGACGGACGATCCGTAATGTTGCCACGTTGTTATTGCACTGGCATCTGTCGAGAACCCACGATGTAGACATGCATGTATATATTTCCCTCTCCCCGTGCGTTGTTTGCTTCTTTCAACCACAACCCACCTTTTTTCAAAGCTTCATTCATTCCAAGAGAGTGTGAAGAGTAAAGTATGGCGGACTGGGGACCGGTGGTGATAGCGGTGGTGCTATTTGTGTTGTTAAGTCCAGGATTGTTGTTTCAGTTGCCAGGGAGGAACAAAGTGGTGGAGTTTGGGAACATGCAAACCAGTGGGATTTCCATTCTTGTCCATGCTATTATCTTCTTTGGACTCATCACTATCTTCCTCATCGCCATAGGTGTTCACATCTACACTGGATAGCCTGCCACTCTTATTATTGTGTTTTTGTAAGATTTAGTCCTTTTTTTTTTCTTTTATTACCCTTCTGATTGGTTAATGTATTTCCCCAGGGTGAAGTGTTTGGTTTTGGATTGTTATCTTGTTGGCCTTAATGCAGTAGTAGAATAATAGAAATGATTGGTGAAATAGCAAAATTGTGCTTTTATTTTTATGTTCGGACTCTGAGGATAATCTCACAACTTTCTGGACAAAAATTAGTTTTGAAGGAAACAACAACAAAGAAGAAAATAAATAAATAAATATATATAAAGTAAAAAGACCTCTTTAACAGACACCTGCCTAGTAGATAATTTGTCGAAGTGTCTTTTTTTGCTTGTTTTAACCTTCCATTTGGATAAGAAATTCTATGCTGATTAGCTGATGAAGATTTTGAACGTTAAAAAACAAAGCAACGGAAGTCCCTTAAATCCAACAAGTAAACGATGGGAGAGACTTGCACGCAATAAAGGGTTGGTAATAACCAAAATAGAACACCAATAGTTGTATTCACAAAGACGCTATAATACATCCACATATCTCAGTTACATATGAAGCAACATTTATACACATTTCCAGCATGCATTACTACTGGAAGAAAGCCTGGTACAATAGGTTTCCCAAGAACTCCAGTGCTCCTCAATTATCCAACCCATATTCCAACTCTCTTGTCTCGATCTTGTTTTTCTCTTCACATAAGTTCCCATGCTGCAATGCCACAATTCCCACAGCGTTTTGAATATAAAGTCTTATCAGTGATCTGCTAAATCTTTGCATTAAATTTTATAGATTGAAGAAGAGATACATTCATGTCACGCAAACAAGGATAAAATTTAGCAGCCTAACGCAAAAGGTAATTGATTCAAATGATTCCCAAGGATCGGAGAGCGGCAGGGTATAATAAGTAAGGAAATTTGTTGCAAAACGGGTCATTAATGCGATATCATGAACCTATTATAACCTTAAGCAATGCCATAATAATTAACATCAAGGCTCAGTTTACCTGTTCGAGTTAAACCCAAAGCTCATTTCAAATCAAATATTAAAAAAAACCAAACCTCATAGACAAAAACTCATTTTTTCCCCCTTTTTAACTAGTAAAAAAGTTTTTTCCCGTGCTGTAGGAAGAAAGATCTGCATTGGATTGCATAAAAGGTTCAGGAAAGGCATGCACCAAAGATCAACAGATAAATAAAAGATTGGACAAACTAGAAAGCATAATTTTGGTGAAGAGTAAACAACATATTTGATATTCGAAAGCATTGAAAGCATTCCAAATAAAAGGAGATGGGGAATATGGGGTGTAACAAGACAGGAACTTCTTAAATCCTACCAACCAAAGGTTCGGCCACCACCAAAACCAACCTGAAAGAGAGTTCCCATTAAGCTCTGTTTCACAGTTTCTTTTCTCCTAGGTTTGGTGCTCACCTCTCATAGCTGCAACCTGCAGTTCAGCACTACACTAGTAAAAATACAAAATATCAAACGCCAAATTTTAGCAGAATCTATCAAAAGCGATTTAAGGCTAATAAAAAAATGCAGAGGATGGAACAGAATTAATTCCTGCGAACAAAAGAGGCACTTCGCAAAACATAGCTCTAATTCACAATATCCTACTTACTTAGTCCTCTAAGTTCAATAAATATCCTTCTTCTTTTTTTAATCTTCACCCATTCAACTATCAATCATGAAATATACCCCCAATCTCAAACCTACAAATCTTACAGTATATTGCCATTATTAGCGTGCTATTGAAATCAGAGTCACTTAATGATGAAATCCAGTAACTTGACAAAAACGTACGAAAGGAAGAACCTAGGGTTTATTATAAAGTTCTTTCTTTTCTTTTTTATGTACAATTTCCAAATTAATCCAAAAAAAAATTAGGAGAACCTAGAATTGAACACATTTTTATCCCCAGTCCTTCACGAAAACAGATAATGCGACATCAACAGGTAAAAAGTCACAATTTAAGAGAAAAAGTACATGTAAAATACAACACAAAATCAACCCATTCAAGAAGAAATAATCAACAAACAAATTACCAGGGATATCCTTTCGCCGCGAAGGAGGGGCCATGGCGTAACACAGAATCGAACGACCTAACATGGAGACCGTTGAAACAATCCCAACAACGTAACAAACCATGACCAAACCAAGAACCCAAGGCATCAACATGAACCCTATAAAGAAAGTAACTGATCCACACAGCATCAACGAAATAGATATTCCTAGCATCAGCCAAGCGAATCCCGCCGGCGGTATCGTCGTCATCGATGCCGTTCGCGGAAGAGGAATCCTCTCCGGGGCGGCTGGTTGGTCAGAGAAGGGAAGCGGCATCGTAGGCAATCGTAGAAGATTTAGGACCAGCGCCAACAGCTCGTAGAAAAACCTTGATTGTTGGCCCTGATTTCGTTGTTGTCTTCTCATCATCTTTTTCTTCTCAGAAAAATTCCTAGATGAAAATTGTCCTAACCCTATAATCCGAGCCGGGGGGGGGAGTGAAAATTGGAAACAATAACTAGAATTTATTTTTGCTAAAACGAGGCAACCGGAAAAACGAGTACACAGTTATCAAAACCACCGTTTAATTGGAGAAAAATTAACAATCAGAGGGTTCCAGCCAAGGCTAAGGCTTTGTTTGTTTCTCATGAAAATTTGGAGGGTAACCAAAAGATAAAAGTGACGCGGCGCTGCTGTTATTCCATTTAAATGGAATTTTCAGATAGCAAAAAAGTAAAAACAAAGACAAAAACAGAGATTAATGCCCGAAACAAAAGCGTGAAGGATTAAGTTAGGCGTCCCTACCTAAAACTCCCACGTGGCTATTTTTCTTAATGCCTGATTTGCACGACTTTATTTTTTTTTTATGTTCTAAATTATAGATTAGCTAGTGAAAAATAAATTTTTGTAATATATGTATTTATAAATTGATCTAAATAATAAAGATGCTTTAATTCAAATGTGTAGATATTTTTGTATTTATATTTTCTATATAAAATATATAACATGGAAAAAATTAGATTCAAAATAATACAATTAACTATATAAAGTAAATATTTTTATTTTTAATTGAATTTATATTCGATTAACTTACCACACTAATTCAAATGTTTAAGTATTAGTTTTATAATAAATATAGATATTTAAATTTTAAAAAGTATTTTAATAAAAATTATAATATATCCATTTTAAAATATTTACTTTATTGGAATAGTTCTTTGAGATACATTAAATGTTTAATTTATTTAATTAATTTTATTTATAATTAATAAATTAATACCTATATATTGGTAAGGTTCATTTTCAAAATAATTCTTAATTTTAATTTCTTAAAAAATTAATTTACTAACTGATTATTTTCAAAAAATTCTAAAACAATTAATTTGTTATGAATATCTTATTAAATGGATGTCCATTATAATCAAGATAAAATTTTAATATATTTTAAATTCTAATAATGATCTCTACTTCTTCTATATTTTTATTCCTATAAATAGAGACTACGATGAAGCGTTGTAATTATCCTTTTGATCAATAAACTACATTCTTTATTGCTTTCATATTTTCTTTGTTCTTTATTTTCAACATTTTTCTTTATTTTATAACACATTATCAGCACGATCTTGCTCAAAATGATAGTTTCTTTTATTGACAACCAAATTTATCCTTCATGATTTTCAATATTTTTTACAGTAAGACGCAGAGTTTTTACATGAAGTTTCTTTTATTTAATGTTTCATATCTTATTATCATTATTCATTCTTATTTCATTATCGTTATCATTGTTTTGATTAATTTATTTTACTTTTTGTTCTTAAGGATTGTGAAAGATTTGATACCATTATCTATATGAAATCGAGAAGTAAGATTCACTCTCAAAGTTTACTTTTTGATATTTGCTTAGGGATGATCTGTTTCTCTTCATTACAAAAGATGTTTAGAATCACTACTTCTCATTCATGGTAATGTAAGCTAATCTAATGAACTTTTTTTGAAATTTGATTTGATTTCTATTAAAAAGTTCAATTTATATAATTCACTATTTGTATCTCTATGAATTTATAAAACCCTTCACGCATTTAGTTATTGGGATTTTTATGTGGAGATAAATATTTTTTTCATTTTAATAGAATTGATTGGTTTAATTTTGATTTTGATTAAGATATATGATTATTGCAAAATGTGATATAAAAAACTTACTTATCATGAACTTTAGGATATTCACCACATTCGTGATAATTTCAAATCATTGTAAGATTTGAAATGAAATTATGTCATAAGAGGTAGAGGTTAGAAAATGTTTATGTTTAAACTTTTATAGCTGTAAAGTTATTTTAATTTGACATTATAATATTTTGTATTTTGTTGTGGTATGATATATAAAATATATATTATCTAACCACAATGATTTATTAGTGACATGAATTTATTATTTGTTACGTTTAATATATGTTTTATTTATACCTATTCATTTTATTCTTATATGAATAAGTAAAATTTTATTTTAAAAAATTTATATGATTATATGCTCCTAAAGAGCTAATATTGCATCAAACTATAAAAAGCTCTTTAAAGCTTATATTTTAGCTCCTTGTAATGTAAATTTTTGTAAAATATAATATTATTTTTAGATCAAGAAGATATATGTTGAATAAAACTTTTATGTGTTTTACATTATAACCATATATATAAATAACATGAGATACTCATGTATTTGTATTATATATATTCTCGAAGGAATACATTACACTATATGATTGGAATATCTAATGTGCTCTGTAGTAGCAATATTGTGAAAATAACTTTAACATTATTTTCGAACGATCTCATACCTTCTAGTGGCTAAGCAAAATAACAAGTTACTAATGAAAACTATAAAATTCTTCCCACTAGTTTTGCTTCACTCCCTGAAATGAATGTAGTAGTACATAACAATTATGAAAAATAAAAATATAGAGATCATGATTGTTGTTGTAATTGAAGGTGTGATTGGAGACTAATCATGATAACATGAATAGATAGATTTTGATTTGAAATTCACGCATGTTTTGTATGGTGATTATGAAATAAAGAATCAATGGAGGCGTTTAGAAGTCTATCCTACTAGATTTATTGCATTCTCTGAAATAAATGCAAATATAAAGAAAAAAAAAGATATAATCATGGATCACTAAAAGTGGGAACATAGTAATAAATAAAAGAACAATGAGAGTTTTTAAGATTAACTCTTCAAAGCGTAAAGATAACTTATGTTATCAATATGATATGAAAGATTATTGGCCACATGTGGCATGCGTCCAAATATTTTGTTTCTATTAATATTCTTTGAGGAATGATATGAGAATATAATAATAAATTTTATCTTTATAGATAGAAAATATTTATCTTATTTGGTACTAAAACAAACAAATATTATTCCAGATTTGATACTACAAAATTAGTTGAAAGCTCGAGAAGAGCTAATGTATTAATATCTTGTGATAGTTAATCCATTGGTTTTAAAAGATATTTATAATGGATCTTATATTGAGATTGTGAATGAGGAAAATATTATATTTCATATGAATCACTATTGTTATAAATATTTATTTTGAAAAGATAAAAAGAGAGGATTGAGTTATTAATTTATATTTATTTTATAATTTTTATGATCTTCTTTTGTCATCATCCCGTTAAAGAGTTAGAAGTAAAATATTTGATTGTGAAAGATCTATTTATAAGTAATAAAATATGATAATTCTATCTAAAGCTCGTTATAGTTGGATGCACTGAAATTGAAAATTTTTTCTTTAGATATTTGAAAATTTTGGTATATTCCTAAAGCGAATATTGCATATAATTCTTTTGAAAATTATATTTATTTTGTTGAATTTGTGATATTATAATATTCACATTAATTTAGACATTTCCAGTAGTAAATGTTACAATAGCACTTATATGTGGATACAAAGTAAAATGAATGATAATAAAATTATTAATTTATTACAATTTAGTACAATTGAAACACATTTTAAAGTAAACCAAAAGTTTCTTGATAAAATGCATTTATTACTTGGCATGACCAGTTGATCATCTTGGATCATATATGATGCAATAATTAATTGAAATTTCATATGGACATTCATTAAAGAACCAAAAGCTTTTTTAATTTAAAGAATTCTCATTTGTCGTTTGTTCTTAATAAAAATTTATTATTAGAAACTCAATAGTTGAAGTTGAGATTTAATATTTTGCATTTCTGAAATGAATATGGGCTCATTCATCTACCATGTGGATGGTTTTGATATTATATGATTTTGGTAGATGCATACACAAAATAATCACATATGTGTTATCAATTTGCAACCTGTTATTTGCAAGATTGCTTGTTTAAATAATTAATTTTAGATAATGCAATTAAGACAATTAATCTTGCTAATACTGATGAGTTTATATCTTAATCTTTTATTGATTGAATTTGAAAAATGTTTGTAAAAGTTTGCGCATAATGGTTTAGAAAAATTATTGATTGAACACCTTTGATTAATGTCTAAATAATTACTTATGAGAACTAAACTTCCTATTTTAACATGAGATTATTTTTATTTACGTTTGTACGCATCAAGCCAATAAGTTATAAATACTCCCCATTACAATTGGTTTTTTTATCAAGAGCTAAATATTTATCATTTTTGAATTTTTGTATGTGCGTATATGTTCCAATTGCTCCACCACAACTCACAAATATGAGTGAATCCTCAAAGAAAGTTGAGAATATATATTAATTACAAGTTCTTTATATTATTTGATGTTTTGAATGTATTCGAGATTCAGTTATGACATGATTTGTGATTACAATTTTGATTCGATAGTTTTCCCGACATTAGGGGAAGAGAAATAATAACTTGTAGTGAGTTAGGGGGAAAGTAATTTGAACCATAAGTTCAATAAGAATAACACATTACAAGTTAACTGTCAGATGTATTTACAAACTTAATGAGAATAACCAAGTGTTATATATCATCTAATATTTTAATTTAAATCAAAGTCCAAGTAGGACAATCAGTTAAAATAAATAATAGATTGATCAATTCTAAAGATGAAAATTCTTCTAGATGGTCATATAATGGAGGCAAGTGCTCTAGAAGAGATCCAAGATATAACTAATAAGTAAAACTCCAAAAGAGATTCAGGTACCTGAAACTGAATTTTAAAATAATGAAAATAAGAGATCTCGATAAGTTATGTCAATTAGAGAAAATGTAGAACCGAATAATAAAAGTGGTTGACAATGATTTGGCATGCAATATTATTATTGAAATAATGAAATAAAAGGAAGATCTTGAATAAATCTATTGAGAATTATAGATATGGGATAAATTGATCAAAATAGAAAGACGCAACTCAAGTACAATTAAATTCGTAGAGTTTTTGGAACAATAGTTCAAATATCTAAAGGTATAAAGCTAGTATGGGTGCAAATGAAGTAGTTTTGCAAAAGCGGGATAAAAATATGAAGTTTTTCACTAAGTCCTGGTAGTAATTATGAAAATATATAATATTCTTTTGTGATGGATGCAATAACCTTTAGATTTATTATTAAATTGATAATTCATAAAAGATTTAACTTGCGTCTAATGGTTATTGTTATAACCTTTTATTAATCACCATATAGTAAAGTTTATATTAAAATCCTTGAAAGATTTAGGATGCTAGAAGCATATTGAAATTCTCGAGAAATTGTTCATTTATATGAGTTGAAATAATTTAAACATATGTGGTAAATTTGACTTAGTGAATAGTAGTTAAAGGAGGTTTATAAAATGATCGAAAATACCTATTTGTGTTTTCATAAAAGAATTATGATTAAAGTTTGTTATGATTATTGTTGAATCTCCTAAAGAGATCAAAATATATTTTCCCTAAATTTCCCTCACTCAAAAGATTTGTAATATGAATACTTATCAAATATATTCAAATAGTCATTTGAAAAACTAGTATTCAAGATTAAATACGTAGAATATGAGAAAATATGTGATGTTTTTACGAGGGGAGTAAATACGCGTGGCACTCGTTTCCCCTTAATTGAGATTTTGTTCCATTGGGTTTTCCTGGTAAAGTTTTTAATGAGGCAGCATATTATGCGTATTATAGATTATGTACTCTTTTTCATTCATTAGGTTTTTATCTCATAGGGCTTTTCCTAATAAGGTTTTAACGAGGCACATTATCTACCAATGGACATCTAGGTTTTTATCCTACAGGGTTTTTCCTAATAAGGTTTTAATGAGGCACATTATGTACTAATAGACATCCAATGGGAAGTGTTATGAATATCTTATTAAGTAGATGTCCATCATGGTCAAGAAAAAGTTGTAATGTACTTTAAATTCTAATAGTTATTAGAATTAGATCTCTACTTCTTTTATACTTCTTATGCCTATAAATAGAAACTCTGATGAAGCATTGTAATCATCCCTTTTGATCAATAAGGTACATTCTCTATTGCTTTCATATTTTTTTGTTCTTTATTCTCTCCATCTTTCTTTATTTTATAACATAATTCGCTATTTTAATATACATTTTTCTTTAAATATTTTTAAATATTATACATATCTATATTATTTTTTTAATATTTCTCTAAAATAAAATAACCCATTTCCATGTATATATCACGTTAGTACTTCATTATTTTTAAAAATTAAAAATAAAATATATATTTATACTATTTATTCTTTTTTATTAAATTTTATTTTTACAAAATATTTTTAAAATTTTAAAAAATTAATTAATTGTTGACATGTCATTCATGTGATAATCTAAGGTATATCACCTAATTTTTCTATTTATTTTGAGATGATTTGACAAATAATGTATGCTTAAAAGTGAAAATTAAATAAAGAGTTAAATAATTTTTAAGAGGAGTGATTGTGCCAAAAAAAAATTAGCTTAGAAAGTGAGGGAAATGTTGCAGCCACAAATTGATTCAATTCTCTATAGTTGAGCAAGATTAAGCTACCGCACTTACGCATGAATCAAGCAAATTCTATTACAAGCAGATTTCACCCCCCCCTCTTTTTATATATATATATATATATATATATATCAAACCTATAAGTAAAATTTAACTATTTCATAAGAAAGAATGAGATGACTAGTCTCACGGGTATGCCGAAAGGAAGAAGTAACTCCTTTCAACCCAACACCCACTCCTGACCCCTACTATCTCAAATTACACTTAAAATTCTAAGCAAGGCACCTGTCTAGAACTCATCTTTTGACCCTCTTTGCCATTTTTATTCTGATTGTAACTTGATTTAAGTTTGATTAAGTCATTTTATAGAGGCATGTTTGAAGTAAGATAAAAAAGTAATGGTAAGATTCTTGTGCTTTACATTTTGGGGCTAAATTAAGACCAGGACAAAGGATGTAAATAAGATAATGGTGTTCATAAGCTTTTCGTGTTCGACTCGAAAATAATTCAAATTTGATTTGGTAATAATTAAGCCAAGCGTAAGCTTGAGTTATCGAACAAACTGAAGTCGAACTTAATAATACTTAATTCTAAAAACTAACGAGTCTCATCAAACTTTTCATATTATTAAATTATATTATTATCCTGAATATATATTATTAACCATAAACTTAATTATTGAGTTGAGTTCAAGTTCAAGTATAGAAATTGGTGAACAAACTTAATCAACCTCTGACAGTTCTATAGAACCAACAAAACCTTATCAAAACAATGCTTGCGTACACATCAACATATATAATGCCAATGTGTGACTTACCACATGAAAGGCATATGGTGATTTCCCCGTGTTTAGCCGTGATACAGAACTCAACTGGAACCCAATCCTCCGATCCAAAGTAATTACCTAATGCCGCTTTATATAACTATGATCTTCAAAGGTGACCGCGGGTGGTCCAAAAATGAGCACAAGCTGTGCTCTCTCTTACAGGCAAAAAGTGGAATTGTATTCTTTTTCTTGATAATCCGACTGAAACAGAGTATGAGATAGTTTCAACTCAACAAGGCTATTTTTCGTTGTTGCAAGTACAAGTTTTATCTCATTAGATCATTCAATCTAGCATCGTCCTAGATGTATTACTGGTGAAAATAATGAATTCTATAGGCATTGCCATGATTGAGGACAATCAAAATGTTGGAATTTCATTTCATCTCAACTTGTTAGAGACAAGCAGTCTTAGACCATGTAAATCTTGTAATGTTTATAGAATACTATTATTGAACCAATTCCGATTTATTAGCAATTCAACAGCCGCCTCAAGCAACTTGGGCTTCATAGCTACACTAGAATCCACAATGAAATTAAATCAAATAGACAGGAAGGATGAACCCATGTTTGATATAGATTTTTCCAAACAAAACCTAAAAGAAAAACAACATGAAAAGTTTCCCATAACCAATTAAAACCACATTTGGGTTATAAACATTGAAAAGGGAGACATTGAAGAAACGAGGAATTCATGTAATGGCGTTTAAAGGCGGGAATGTGGTGAAAAACATTTCTGATGGGGAAGTCGAAAGACGGGAAATTGGTATAAGAAAACCAAATATCCCATCCCAACGACTAAAACCAACCAAAAAATCAAAAAACACAAAACCCGTACTATGATGCCATGGATAAAGGGTTTGATGTGCAGGGCTGATTGGAAGGCAGGGCAGCCTGTAGAGAACCCATCAGTATTTTAAGAGCCACGAAAATACTGCTCTCCCCTATTTGTGTCACCCCTTTCTCCCCTCCCAACTGTTGTGGGTGAGAAAGAATTAATAAAACGAAGCGTAGCACATTAGTTAAACGGGGAATTTTGACAATAAAAAGTATCCACGTCAGCTTATCCACGTCAGCTTCCTATTTTTCTTTTAAGTACGAATGAAAGATGTAAACGGTTATGCATATTTTGACTTTTATGAAAATCAGAAATCTTCTTCTTCTCTGAGTTTTCTCTTCTCTCAAATCTTCTCTATTCTCCTTCTTACTCCAATTCTTCTACTTACCATTTCAGGGCGTAACAAAGGTATCAGAGCTATTACGATCCCTATCATGGCCGGTGATGGTGTTTCAACAAGACTGCAGAAAGAGGTGAGTGCTCTACAACAAGATATGTCTAAAATGCAGGAGGAGTTGGCCCGGCTAGAGGCCAAGATGGATACGAAATTTCTGGAGTTTAAAGAAGAGTTTCGTGGAGATCTATAGACTCTTTTTGGTCAGTATTTTAGACCCCTGGTTAAGGGTCAAATTGCAGCGACAGACAAGGGAAAAGGGGTATTGGGCGCACCTCATGGGTTTCCTCCCAAAGATGTGGGGGTTGGTCAGAATCTGGGCAATGGGAGCAGCACTCATCCGAGCAATCAGTCGTGTGAGTTTGGAACGATGGAAAAGGGCAGTCGATTGGAGTGTCCTAAATTTGATGGCATCGATTTTTGCGGGTGGTAGACCAAACTGGAGCAATTTTTTGAAGCGGAAGGTACGCCAGAGTCCAACAAGGTTCGTTTGGTAATGCTCAACTTGGAGGGGCGAGCTCTTGAGTGGCATCATTTTTACTCCCACCGTAATGGTGGTCTTCAAATGATATCTTGGCCGGCTTATTTAAAGAGCTTGCAGGAACGCTTTGGGTTTGGACAGTTTGGGAATCCGATGAAAGCATTGGTAAATCTGAAGCAAACAGGTACGATAGAACAATACCAAGATTCTTTTGTAGGTTTGCTAAATCAATTGCATCTTCTAGAATCATATGCTCTTAGTATTTTTGTTAGTAATTTGAAGACTGAGATTAGCCATTATTTGGATCTATTCGAGCCTTCTAACTTGATGGAGGCATTTCATCTCGTTCGAAAAATCGAGGTGCTTCTCGTTGGTTCTGCTAAGAAAATCTCGACACCCTTGCATAGCTCACCTAGATCTTCATTCAATCCCTCGGTTATATCGGGTTATTCCTCACCACCCATGCGAGCTAATTCAGTTTCACAAGTGGGGAGTAGTATTCCAGGCAGCAAGTCGACTTCTCGTTCAATTTCACCAGCACTAATGGCTAAATAGAAACAGAAGGGATTATGATTTTGGTGTGGTGCCAAGTATCAGGTGGGGCACAAATGTGTAAAATCACAGTTGTATCAGTTGCTGCTAGAACCTTTTTCTGATGGAGAAGCGGAAGATTTTCAAGAATGTTCGGATCGATTAGAAGAGAGTAGTCCCAAGGAGGAAGCACCTAAGTCACCTATAATTTCACTACACGCACTCACTGGTATGCAGGGCCATAATACTATGCGTGTGGCTGCTAGGGTCGGTTCGAGTTGGGCTATTACTCTAGTGGATTCTGATAGTACTCATAATTTCATTGATGCACGATTGGTTAGTAGATTGTCATTACCGGTGACCCAACAACAGCAGTTGAAGGTTTCGGTGGCAAACAGAAGTTGTTTATTCACTAGAGGTTTATGTAGGAAAGTACCATGGGAAGTCCAGAATTATCGATTTGAAATCGATTTCTTGGTGTTACCTTTAAAAGGGTGTGATATAGTGCTTGTAGTTCAGTGGTTACTTGCTTTGGGAGATATCATTTGGAATTTTAGTTCCTTAACTATGCAGTTTACAGTCAAGGTTGAAACATGTACCATGCATGGCATTGTTCCTAGTTCAATAGCAGCACAGAGTTCTACTTCGGATTCAAAATGTTTTTTAACAGTTGGGCAGACTTTGGGGCCTTATATGTTGGTGTTGAGTTCCCCTAGTCAAATGACACTATCAGCTATGGTGGCAAATGAATCAGAGGAGAAACTTCAAGGGCTATTAGAGGATTTTGCTGATGTTTTTCAAGTACCAAAAGGGTTACCTTCCTCTGGCCTGTAAGATCATCGAATTCCATTAAAGGATGAAGGGGTGGTGATTAAGATTCGGCCTTATAGATATCCAGCCATTCAGAAAGGGGAAATGGAGAAACTAATTCATGAAATACTCCAAGCTGGAATAATTTGAGATAGCAATAGTTCTTTCGCTTCCCCTATTGTGATGGTAAAAAAAAAAAAGACGAAAGCTGGAGGCTCTGTGTTGATTATAGACAATTAAATCAGCATACCATAAAGGATAAGTTTCCCATTCCCATAATTGAGGAGCTGCTTGATGAATTGGGGGAGGCTCGCGTGTTCTCTAAATTGGACTTGAGGTCCGGATATCATCAAATTCGGATGTGGGAGGGCAACATACACAAGACAGCGTTTAGAATACACGATGGGTAATATGAATTTCTCGTGATACCCTTTGGCCTCACTAATGCCCCCTCTAGTTTTCAAGCCCTCATGAATGCGGTATTTAAGCCATGGTTGCGAAAGTTTGTGCTTGTATTCTTTGATGACATCCTAGTATATTCACGATCATGGTCCGAACATTTGCAACATTTGAAGTCTGTTCTTTTAGTTTTGAGAGAGCAACAGTTGTTTGCTAAAAAGAGTAAGTGTTGTTTCGGAACATCTTAGATTGAGTATTTGGGACATGTGCTACATGAAGGTATGGTTTCTATGGACATGTCAAAGATCGACTGTATCTCTAAATGGCCACTTCCTCAGTCAGTGCAGGAATTGCGCAGCTTCCTTGGTCTTTCCGGGTATTACCGAAGGTTCATTAGAAATTATGGGGTGATAGCTAAACCTCTTACAGATTTGTTGAAGAAAAATGCGTGGAGTTGGTCTAACCGAGAGTTCACAGCTTTTCAAGAGTTGAAAATGGCCTTATGTGCAGCCCCTGTTCTAGCCTTCCCAAATTTTCAGCTTGAGTTTATAGTAGATACTGACGCCAGTGGAATTGGGGTGGGAGCTGTGTTGCAACAGCAAGGGAGACCAGTAGCATATTTTAGCAAGGCTCTAGGAGTACGACATCAGGCTTTATCTATATACGAAAAAGAGATGTTGGCAGTGTTATTGGCAGTTCGAAAATGGCATTCTTACCTGGTGGGAAGACATTTCAAAATTCAGACTGACCATCAAAGCCTGCGTTTTCTATCGAACCAGGTAGCCATTACACCTTTCCAACAACGATGGGTCGCTAAAATGCTCGGCTATGACTTTGAAGTTTTATATAGACAATGAGCCAATAATAAGGTTGCCGATGCTCTCTCTCGATAGCTCAAATTAGAGAAAGGTCAAATTTTTCACTTTTCCACCAGTTTTGTTATATCTGAACTTTTACAACAGGTGCAACAATCCTATCAGTTGGATGTTAAGCTACAGAAGGTCGTGGAAGACGCTCAACAGTCCAAGCTTGCCAATCACAAATATTCTTTGGACGATCGTTTTCTACGCAGGAAGGGGAAGATTGTGGTAGGAAGAAATCTACAGTTGCGACAAGAATTATTTTCCTATTTCCATGCCAGTGTTGTTGGTGGACATTCGGGGGTGCATGCGACCAAGAAAAGAATGGCTAGTTTGCTGTATTGGAAGGGCTTAACAACTGATATAAAACATTGGATACGTGAATGCTCGATCTGTCAAAAATGCAATGAGGAATCGGTAGCTTCTCCAGGACTCCTTCAGCCTCTGCCTATTCCGGATCGGGCTTGGGCAGTGGTTAACTTAGACTTCATCGAGGGCTTACCGAACTCTAACCGAAGAAACTCTATCCTGGTTGTGGTAGACCATTTGACTAAGTATGGTCACTTTTTCGGCTTATCTCATCCCTACACAGCTAAAGAGGTAGCTCAAGAATATATGAATCATGTCTACAAGCTCCATGGTATGCCTAATTCAATCATCTTTGACAGGGACAAAATCTTTGTTAGCCGATTTTAGCAAGAGCTATTTCATCGATCAGGAACCAAACTGCTACTATCAACAGCATACCACCCTCAAACAGATGGGCAAACAGAGGTCTTGAACCGGTGTCTTGAGAATTACTTGCGGTGCATGACTTTGGAGACTCCTGCCAATTGGTTTCATTGGTTACCATTAGCAGAATAGTGGTACAATTCTTCTTTTCATTCGTCTATTCGGCTAACTCCTTATGAAGCTTTGTATGGACAGCCCCCACCGCCGCATATGTCGTACTTAGCTGGAGTTTCTTTGGTGGCAGTGGTAGACAGAAGTCTGCAAGCTCGAGAAGCTGCACGAAAATTATTGCATTTCCACCTAAAACGGGCTCAGACTCGCATGAAACAGTTTGCGGACAAGCATAGAACTGAGAGAAGTTTTCAAGTGGGTGATTTGGTATACTTGAAGCTACAACCATATAGGCAGCAATCTCTCAGAAAAGTCGTCAATCAAAAGCTATCTCCCAAATATTATGGCCCTTTTCGGGTGATCAAGAAGGTCGGGGAAGTGGCTTATACGTTGCAGTTACCTCTGGGTTCTCGGATTCATCCAACTTTTCATGTGTCTCAATTAAAGAAACATATTAGTGTGACTCCATCTCAAGCTCAGTTACCTTTGGTGGATGCTCATGGGGCTTTACAGAAAGAACTAGTTAGAGTTGTGGATAGGAGGATCGTAAAAAGGGGAAATCAAGCTGTTACCGAAGTTCTTGTTAAATGGGTTGATTCCTTTCCTAAGGATGCAACTTGGGAGGTTTTGTTTTTGCTGCGGGCCAAATATCCTCAATTCCATCCTTGAGGACAATGATTTTTTTTTTGAGAAGGCAGTACTGTTGTGGGTGAGAAAGAATTAATAAAACGGAACGTAGCACATTAGTTAAACGGGGAGTTTTGACAATAGAAAATGTCAACGTCAGCTTATCCACGTCAGCTTCTTATTTCTCTTTTAAGTACGAATGATAGATGTAAACGGTTATGCATATTTTGACTTTTATGAAAATCAGAAATCTTCTTCTTTTCTGAGTTTTCTCTTCTCTCAAATCTTCTCTATTCTCCTTCTTACTCCAATTCTTCTACTTACCATTTCGGGGCGCAACACCAACCCTAAAAACTAGGCCGAAGAAACACTTCTGGAAGTGGAAAAAGAATAGAAAATAAAACATTTTGATGATTGAATTGAAGGCCTAATTCCTAACCTAATTTTTGCAAATTTGACGATAGCAAAGCGGCTGAATGGTAAGAATGCTAGCATTTATTCATAGAGCAATTGATCACGTGAAGCTCACGTGGCTTAATATATCTTATTCTGTTGTCCATAGGCCAGCCTGGGTCAAATTAAAAGTTTAGGCCCGACCCGGTTCTCCTGTATTAAACTTTTTCATATAAAAATAATTTTAAAAAATATAATACAGCATTAAAAAATAAATATTTCTTAACAAATGAAAAAATTAAATATATATACCTAAATAATACTAAGATAAGTGCAACTTAACAAATAAATACCACTAAAATAGTAGCAAAATTAATAATAAAACAAGAATTATATAATATCCAAATAATAACAATAAAATAGTAGCAATATAATAACGAAATGATAGCAAAACAATGAAAAAAGTTAAAAAACCTCTTTTTTGTAAATTCAGGTAGTGCCATTTAACACCCCGTGCCCGAGTCCGCTGCGAGTCGGACACGAGGTTAACGGCTTAAACCATTCACTTTCATGATCCATTTTAAAAATTTTCTAGGCAGTTGGCTAACTGCGTCACTGTCACTTTAAAAATCATATCTTGAGTTCCAAAACTCGAAAACCAGTTTTGTAATTTTTCCCTGAAACTAGACTCATATATGCATCTACAGATTTTTTTCTAGAATTTTTGGTCAGGCAAATTAGTACAGTTTATTAGTTAAAGTCTCCACTGTTACAGGGTGCGACTACACTGACCTTCATGCATTACGACCTGGATATCTCCCTGTACAGAGCTTCAATACTGATGTCGTTTGTTTATATAGAAACTAGACTCAAAGAGGAATCTATACAAATATGGAATGACTCATAATTATCTCTGGTTAATTTACAATGAATTTCCAAAGTCAGAACAGGGAATCCAGAAACCGTTCTGGCCCTGTTTCATGAAAACCTAAATATCTCTTAACATACAACTCATATGACCGTTTCGTTTCTTCCATATGAAAGTAGATTCATCAAGGTTCATTTAAATAATTTATTCACTATTTAATTCCATTCCTACTATTTTTAGTGATTTTCACATCCACATCACTGCAGCTGTCAACCTCTGTCCTTAAGGTAGATTTTACCTACTTCATAATTTCCTTGATTCAACTAGCCCTTTTAGCATACATGGCACAAAAGATGATCACGATTAACCATTCCAAGGGCTAATCGATTCCAAACATTTCCACATCTCTTAATGAACAACATACAAAATGATTATGATACCATGCCAAAGTGTATACAAGCCATTTTCGCATGGCTATCCAAATTTATACAAAATCAAAGGGTTTATGACCAACAAACGAAAGAGTAGCCCTATACGTTAACCAAAATATCCTCTCATTACTAGTCTATTCTATACATGCCATAAGATATTCCAAAACATAGCAGTACCAAACAGTGGATAGTGATAGTGTGACTAGTTCTTGACGATCCCGAGCACAGTAGCTTCGCAATGAGACCTATAAGGCGGAGGAAGCAGAGTAAGCTGAGTAAGCATTACAATGCTTGGTAAGTTTTAAGCAGTGTCAACAGATAACAATCAAATTATAACATAGTTGTTCGTATTTTTATTTCACTCTTCCTTCGGGCATACCATCCCTTTACCGAATATGCACATCTCATCATATACAATAGGCAGATAAACTCTCACACTAATCCGATGTCATATAATCATAGGAATAGTCCCATAGATTGCTCTCGTATACATCATATATAAACTTGGAGTACATACCTGTTTAACCTTTCGCATTGCGTATATTTATAAGCAATTCTTATTACGAAGTCTTACCCGGACATAATCTCCACACGTAGTCATCGGGTCGTACCTGGACATAATCTCCACACGTAGTCATCGGGTCTCACCCGGAACATATTTCTAAGTTTCATGTACACTTAATCACATGTTACAACATTCACATTAGCCATTCGGCTTTACCACATATATATATATATACACTTTCACATTCATCACGTCGGCCATTAGGCCTTATCACATATATATACATTTTCACATTCATCACATCGGCCATTAGGCCTTATCACATATATATACATTTTCACATTCATCACATCGGCCATTAGGCCTTATCACATATATATACAGTTTCACATTCATCACATCGGCCATTAGGCCTTATCACATATATATACATTTTCACATTCATCACATCGACCATTAGGCCTTATCACATATATTATTATGTACAGACTTGGTCTTGGCCGAATCTACATCAATCATTTTCCAACGAATAATTCAATTTCACGCTATACTATCATTTCATATTCGAATACTCATAAACTTACAATTTCACAAATTTTGATATCAAAGATCCATCTAACACTCATGTATCATTTTACAATATCACAATTTAGAATTCAAGTATGGGATCAATCAATAGCTTATGAGCAACTAAAACAAGTTTTTATCCATGTTTACAACAAAATCACATATTCGCTACTGAGCTGTTTTCCTGAGCAATGGTCACTAAATTATTTATACCCGGAGCTACAAGACTCCAAATCACTTGCCGTTAATTTTCTCAGAATGTAGACTCATATATCTTCCATACATGAAATTTTCAGAATTTTTGGTTTGGCCAATCAATACCAGATTTTTCTTAAAGTTTCCCCTGTTTCACTGTTTGACTAATCTGACCACTCTTCGCTCTGAATCAAATTTTTCATTGTACAGAATTCATAATGTGTTCTATTTGATTCCATTTGAAACTAGAATCATTAAGTAGTCTAAGCATATAAATCTTATCTTATAACCATATTTGTACAAATTATAATGATTTTCCAAAAACAGAACAGGGATTTTGAGTCATTCCGACACTGTCCCGCACAACTTTAAATATCTCTTTATAGGAAATTTCTTTGCTTCCACGGTCTCTTTTATAAGAAACTAGACCAACTAAGCTTTGATTACATATTTTATTCAGCCTATAATTCCACACCAACAATTTATAGTGATTTTCTAAAATCACATTACTGCTACTGTCCAAGCAAATTATTACAATTTGCTCTTAAATTTCAAGTCCAAACACTTATGAACTTACCATTTGGGTTTAAGACATATCATGGCCACATCATATCTTATTAAATCAACTCATTATGTCCTATTATGATTGAATTTACTCAACGTTTAATCACTTAAAACTTACCTCGAAAGTGGTCGACGACTAGATATCCACGGCTATTCGTTTACTTCCTCTTTTCCCTTATCCGACTTTGATGCTCTAGGCTCTTGAGCTTCTTAATGACTCAAGTGACCAAAAATTCTTCCCCTCCTTTGTTTCTTCTATTCGGCCATGTTGAACAACCAAGAAAGAATTTTGTTTCTCCTCCCCTTTCTCTAGTCACGGCAATGGGGAGGGGGGAAACATGGATGAGACAACTTTGTTCTCATCACCCCTCCCATCCATTTCTTTATTACAAACCCTTTGTTTTATTCTTTCTCCCATAACACACTAACACAACATGTTTCCAACATGTTTCAACCCATAACATTTTTTCCATCCTCATGCTCATGGCCGGCCACTACATATTAGGGGGGGAAATTGGCATGCAAGTCCTCCCTTTTGACTACATGCACTATTAGATCCTTGTAGATTAGCCTATCACATTTCAAAAGTGTCACACAAGTCCTTTTGACTAAATTCACATGCAATTTACTAAATCGAAGCTTAAAATTTTCGCACATTCATATTCACATATTTTAGACCATAAATATCACATCCAAATAATTTGGTGACTCGGTTTAGCGGTCCCAAACCGCTTTCCGACTAGGGTCACTTTAGGCTGTCACAACTCTCCCCACTTAAGAAATTTTCGCCCCGAAAATTTCTACCGATCATAGTTTAGAATAACGTCCTCTTATTGAATTATATTCATATAAACATTAGCTCATCGATAGCAATTGTAATTCATTATTGATTTCACATCGATCTATAAAATCATTTACTTATCTCAAAACAAATACATAAACATTTCTACAAGTATGCACATATATCTCATTTCCTTGATTTCATAAGCAATAATCACTTAATTTAATTCACAATTGCATTTCAAACACATATCAAACACATACTAACATGTATAATTCACATCATCAACCCACATATTTGTAACCCACATTTTCATCCATGTATAAGTCAGTAACTCGCCGAAAATACACATATACTCAAACATTCCAATAAATATCCTTTATAACTCCATCGTATCTCAATATTCAACTTCCACACACTGAACATTTAATTCATTAAGCACATACTGAACATACCTTATTGCTGGAATTTTTGCAAGCGTATTAACTGAAATTTTACAGCAAGATTGCTCATCTCGAATCACGTACCTTGGATTTAACCGGATATAGCGACTCGCTCGATTGTCTTCGGGACATAGACCGGTTATAGTGATTCGCACAATTGCCTTCGAGAATTAGCCCGGATTTAATAACTCGCACGAATGCCTTCGGGACTTAACCCGGTTTTGGTAACTCTCACAAATGCCTTCGGGAGTTGACCGGATTTAGTCACTTAGCACAAAAGCCTTCGGGACTTAGCCCGGACACCATTCAAATAACCATGCACATTTAACACTAAATCATGACACATTCGTATTTCATTTCCATTAGCAAAACTCAAATACAATACACTTATCACTCTTGCACATTTCGGTTCAATATCCACACACAAAGAGCATGATTTGATTTACTTGAGGCATGATCTAATCAAATCATAATTTAAGCTCTATTACTCAAGAACTTACTTCACATTACCAACCCTTATGTTCATACACAAAAGATCAACTTAGCCAAAGGCGGTAGCTCGTTTATCAAGCGGCGAATACTTGCTTGTAAGGGCTCAACTAATTCAAGCACATATAGCTCTTACAATGCCATATCCTAGATATGGTCTTACATATTCTCACATATCGAGCCGATGCCATGTCCCAGACATGGTCTTACACACTATCTCAAATCAATGCCTTCGTCCCAGACGAGGTCTTACTTGAATTCCATTTCACACACTTAGTGCCCACTGACCGATCTCACACTCATAGTGCTCGGTTAAAGGGATTTACACACACACAGTGCCTCCAATCATTCACACACATAGTGCTCTTATTCATTCGTTATTACATATTGAAATGACTTAACCAAGTCGATAAACATCATGTATGTACACTTTTAAACATATCATCTCATTTAAATTTGAATTCGTATAGTAATGAACACTTAAACTTTGCTCAAATTACCGGCACGAAGCCTACTAGGCACGAAGGCCCGAATACACGTCACCAGCATGATTGCTCTTCGGGACCTAGCCCGGATACATCGCTAGCACGAATGCTCTTCGGAACTTAGTCCGGATACATCACTAGCACGAATGCTCTTCGAAACTTAGTCCGGATACATCACTAGCACGAATGCTCTTCGGAACTTAGTCCGGATATATCACTCTCAATTCTCATGGTCATATACACATATAGCAATACACATTAGTATATCATTTACATTACTTGTGTGACAACCCGAATTAGGGCCTAATCGGAATAGTGGTTTCGTGACCACAAATTCGAGATAGAAATAATTGTTTTATAATTATTTTGGGGTTTATGATATGATTGCATGATTGTGTGAAAATTTCGTGATGAAATTCTATGCCTAAAGTGCTTAAATTGAAAGTAGGGACTAAATCGAATAAGTTGCAAAATTTGCATCCGGAAGTTTTAGTATGAAATTGTTTTGGAATATTAATTAGGAGGTCTTAAATAGAAATTTGACCAATTTTAAGTTCATGGACAAAATTAGGACATGGAAGGAATTTTTGAAAGTTTAGTACGGAGGGCATTTTGGTCATTTGGATATTAAATGAAATAAAATGGGAAAAATAACACAAAATTGATCATCATCCTCCTTAGTTGCTGCGAATTCTCCTCTCTCCATAGCTAGGGTTTCTTCAGTTTTCAAGCTCCATAGTAAGTGATTCTAAGCCCGCTTTTAATGTTCTTTACGTTTTGGAATCCGGAAGCTCGATTAAGCTTATGCTAGTAATAATTTAACCTAGGGTTCATATTTGGAAAAATACCCATAGGTGAAATTTGTGTATTTTGATGTTTTATGATAGAATATGAGGTTTTAAATTATGTTAAATAACTTGTGCTACTCGGTTTTAAGTGAAAACGAGTAAAAGCAGCATAATCGGTAAAAATACCTATTGTTCATAACTATATGATAGAGTGAGAATTTGATGTTGTTGTAGAAGAGAAAATGTTCAGCATATCATAAAATATAAGAATAAGGGCTGAAATTAAATTCCGAGCCTAGGGGCAAAATTGTAATTTTGTAAAAGTTAGGGGCAAAATGTAATTTTTCCATGATGTGATTTTGGATTGAAATAAATAGTATGAGTATTAAATGAGCTAAATGTGTTATTATAGATCAAGAAAGACGCGAATTGATCTCGAGCGGGAAGGAAAAAGTTTTGGACTAAATTGCAAAATTTCCACATTTTGCACCAAGGTAAGTTTGTATGTAAATATTACAATAATTTCATGTACATTCTTATATTTCAGCCTATTATATAAATATACTAGCTGATGTTAAAATATAAATCGACTATTGGAAGAATGGAAATAAATATAGAGAGAGATCCGGTTGAACATTCGAGAGATCGAATGAAATAGAGGAGCGTAGCTAGGTCACATGTATGATCTTGAGTGCACATCATGTGTACAAGAAAGCTACGAGACACCCTGTAGTAGCTAGGTCACATGTGTGATACGAGATGTATACCATGTAGGCAAGAGAGCTACGTGAAAGATAAATGTAGCTAGGTCGCATGCGTGATTCAAAGTGAAGGACACCATGTAGACAAGAGAGCTACGTGAAAGATAAATGTAGCTAGGTCGCATGCGTGATTCCAAGTGAAGGACACCATGTAGACAAGAGAGCTACGAGACAAATCGGTTAGGTCGCATGAGTGGTACTAAGTGTTCACCATGTGTACAAGAGAGCCGAACTAAACGAAGTATGATGGTGGGTGTGTCTTTGAAACCATTAAATATCGAGGATTGATCCGAATTGTTCAACGGGATGGTTTTGTGGCGATATTGTGGTTTGGACCTACACTTATGGTGAATGAAATGTGGTGAAAATGATTTGTGGTATATACATATATAAGATAAAATGAGGTTAGCATAAAGAATGTGTGAAAGAGTGAAATTAGCATTAAAACTGTTTTTAGATGGTAGCAGTGACATGATTTTGCAAAATCACCAAAAATTGGAGGAATATAATTAGAGGTTGAATGAGATGTGAAATTAAAGTTTAATGAGTCTACTTTCATATAAAAGAAACAGAGCAAGCAAAGGAATTCTATATTTTGAGATATTTACAATTGTATGTGACTTGCTCAGGATGAATACGTGATCCCCTGTTCCAACTTTGAAAAATCATTAAAAATTATACAAAGAAAATTAAGAAATATAGTTTACATGCCTAAATTCCTTACTGAGACTAGTTTTAAATGAAACAGACTTCAGGGTTGTTTGAATTGTGTACTGAGAGAAATTCAATTCGTAGTGAACAGAGGTTAGATCAGTTGAGCTATGTAACAGGGGAAACTTTAACTAATAAACTGTACTAATCGGCTGAACCAAAAATTATAGAAAAAAATTTGAAAAAAGTCTTTATGAGTCTAGATTCAGGGAAATTTTACGGATTTGAATTTTGAGTTTTGTAACTCGAGTTATGATTTATTTAGTGAATATGACGCAACAGAGACAGCTTAATCAAAGTGGAATGAATAGTGAAGTTAAAGTAGATATACTTGAATTGTTGTGTAAACATGTTAGATTCTTTAATTACTTACTAAGCTATAAGCTTACTTTGTTTCTCTCTTTTGTCTTATAGTGTCCTTCGGCTTGCTCAGGAGTTAAGGATCGTGAAGATCTACCCGCACTATCATACTTTAGGGTATTTGAACTAAACGTTTTGAATTATGGCATGTATAGTAGGCTTAATCATTTTGTTACGTGTCATATTTGTCTAGGTTTAAAATATTAGTTACAAGATTTTCGACCAGCTACTTTGTACAAGCCATTAAAGTTGGCTAATATTGTTCAAGACATATATTATACGATGCACTATCAAATTGGATGACATATTTATATCTCGATTATGTTTAATGGTATGTGTTATGTTCGGTAATACCTTGTATCTGCTCCTACGACGTAACGGGTAAGGGTGTTACATTTAGTGGTATCGAGCTATGGTTTAGTCGGTTCTCGGACTAATAAAGTGTGTGTAAAAGTCTAGCTATACATGCCATAAAAATATTGTGATAGTGTGGTGACTCTGATTATTTTAAAGCGTGTTTTGTTTTAATATAGTAATGGATCTTGAAAGAACTGCGGCTGATGATGTCTTTAGTAATGCGCCGGCTCCCGCACAAGGGACCGCGCTGTGGAAAGTAGACTGAGACATTGAGACAAGGAGATGAGGCTCGGGATGCCTTTCTCCAAATGATGAACAATTGGTATCTTGAATTTATTCGAGCAAATCCAAATGCTCAACCTCCTCCACCCCTCCTATACCTCGGACTATTCCTTTAGTCGCTCAAGGTATAGATTTGGTAAGAATGAACAAGCCTCCGGTTGACAAGATTCGAAAACAAGGGGTCAAGAGTTTAGAGCAAAGGTCGATGATGATCCCGAGAAAGCGGAATTCGGCTTGAAAATTCTACCCGTGTATTTGATGAGCTCTCATGTACACCCGAGGAATGCTTAAAGTGTCTTGTATCACTTTTGAGAGATTCGACTTACCTTTGGTGGAAGACTTTGGTTGCAGTGGTGCCAAAAGAAAAGTTACTTGGGATTTCTTCCGGAAGAATTTAGAAAGAAATACATAAGTCGCGATTTATTGATCAAAACGGAAGGAGTTCCTTGAATTGAAGCAGGGAAAATGTCGTAGAAAGAGTATGAACGCGAATTTGTAAGACTCGCAAGTATGCCCAGAATGTGTGTCCACCGAGGCCATTATGTGTAGAAGATTTGAAGATGGGCTGAATGAGGACATTAAAGTGCTTGTAGGAATTTTGGAGTTGAAAGAATTTGTAGTATTGGTTGATCGAGCTCTCAAAACCGAAGAATTGAACAAAGAAAGAAGAAAAGCGCTATTGAGGCCCGAGATGTCGAGAAAAGACAGATAAGCAAGCCATTTCAATCTCAACCAAAGAGGTCCAAAGAGACAAACCCTCGAATGACAGTTTCAATTGGGGATTCACACAGAGATCGTGGTAGAGCATATTCGGGTCTAAAGCTCAAGCTACTTGGTGGCAAGTGTGGGTAATGTGCGACCTAGAAAGCCCGAGTGTCGACAATGTGGCGAGCAACATTATGGTGAGTGTTGGGGACCGAGCGAGCTTCTTTCAAAAGTCGGTTCTCGCGAGCATTTTATTAGAGATTGTCCGGAGAAAGTTAAAGAAGAAAGATTTGAGTGCTAGATGAATACCACCGCTAGTAGAGGTAGACCACCGAGAAATCTGGAGGTGGGACTAGTAGTAAAAGCTGTGATGAAAGATTTAACGGCAAGATCGAAGCTAGAGCACTGCTAGAGCTTATGCTATACGTGCCGAGAAGATGCATCATCTCCGATGTCATTCTTGGTACATTTTCTCTATGATACTATTGTTATTGCATTGATTGATCCCGGTCCACTCATTCCTATATTTGCATGAATTTAGTATCCAATAAAAAGTTGCTGTTGAATTTCTTGAGTTTACGATTAAAGTGTCGAACCCTTAGGCCAATATGTGCTAGTTGACAAGGTTTGCAAGAATTGGCCATTAATGATTCAAGGTCACTGTTTTCCGGCCAACTTGATCTTGTTACCATTTGGTGAGTTTGACGTTATCTTGGGAATGGTGGTTAACATTGTATGATGCTAAGGTAGATTGTAAACAAAAGATACTAGAGTTGAAATGTGAAAATGGAGAAATTCGTGGGTTGAAACAGATGAATCAAATAAATTGCCTATGGTGATTTCGCACATGTCTGCACGTAAATACATGAGAAAAGGGTGTGAAGCTTATCCGCTTATGTAATGAATATTGAGTTGCCTTAATCGAAATTTGAATCGATCTGATAGTCTGTGAGTTTCGGATGTATTTCGGAGGAATTGCCTGGGTTGCCTCCGAACAGAGAGATAGATTTTTCCATTGATTTGTTGCCGGGTACTGCACCGATCTCGATTGCTCCATATAGAATGGCTCCGACTGAATTAAAAGAATTGAAGGCTCAGTTGCAGGAGTTAACAGACAAGGGATTTGTGAGACCGAGTTTCTCTCCCTGGGGTGCTCCTGTATTATTCGTAAAGAAGAAGGATGGTTCAATGAGACTTTGCATTGATTACCGTCAGCTTAATAAGGTGACTATAAAGAACAAGTACCCATTGCCGAGGATTGATGATTTATTCGATCAGTTAAAGGGGGCCACAGTGTTTTCAAAGATTGATTTGAGGTCTGGTTACTACCAGCTAAGAGTTAAGGAGTCAGATGTGCCGAAAACCGCCTTTAGGACAAGGTATGGACATTATGAGTTTCTTGTGATGCCTTTTGGCTTAACAAATGCTCCAGCTATATTTATGGACTTAATGAATCGGATCTTCCGGCCATATTTGGATAAGTTTGTAGTAGTGTTTATAGATGGCATTTTAATTTATTCTCGAGATGAGTCGAACATGCGAACACTTGAGAACTATCTGCAGATCTTGAGAGAAAAGAAACTGTTTGCCAAGTTTAGTAAAAGTGAGTTCGCTTCGTGAAGTCGGATTTTGGGGCATATAGTCTCGGTGATGGTATTGGTGGATCCAAGCAAGATTTCTGCGATCGTTGATTGAAACCGCCAAGAATGTATCCAAGGTTAGAAGCTTTTAGGCTTAGCCGGGTATTATAGACGTTTTGTTGAAGGATTTTCGATGATTGCCTCTCCTATGACTAAGTTGTTGCAAAAGAATGTTAAGTTTGAATGGACTGATAAATGTCAACAAAGTTTTGAAAAGTTGAAAGCACGATTGATGAAGCACCAATTTTAGTACTGACCGAGTCGGAAAGGAGTTCGTAATTTATAGTGATGCATCATTGATGTGCCTTGGATGTGTGTTGATGCAAGAGGGTAAAGTGGTAGCTTATGCTTGAGGCAGTTAAAACCGCATGAGAAGAACTATCCTACACATGATTTGGGCGGCATTGTTGTTTTTGCCTTGAAGATTTGGCGACATTATTTGTACGGTGAAAAATGTCGAATTTTTACTGATCACAAAAGTTTGAAGTACTTGATGAATCAAAAGGATCTGAATCTGCGACAGCGAAGATGGCTTGAATTATTAAAGGATTATGATCTAGTGATTGATTATCATCCGGAAAGGCAAATGTAATTCTTGGCGCCTTGAGCGAAAATTTCTTTTTACTTTGAGAGCCATGAACACGGGTTAGCATTGTCGATGATGGGTCAATCTTAGCGAGAGATGAGAGCTAAACCGTTATTTCTCCGATTGATTTGTGATGCTCAAAAGAATGATAGTGAGTTGCGGATCAAGAGAACTCAATGCGAATCAAAGTTACGACTCGATTTTCGAGTTGGACCGGATGACTGTTTGATGTTTCGAGACAGGATATGTGTGCGAAAAACGATAAATTGATTCGAAAATATTACATGAGGCGCACAATGGTTGTTTATCGGTTCATCCTGGTAGCACAAAATGTATAATGATTTAAAGAAGTTTGTATTGGTGGCGGTATGAAAAGGGACATTTCGAATTTGTAACCAAGTGTTTGATCTGTCAACAAGTAAAAGTGAACACCAAGTGCCTTCAGGATTACTTCAACCGGTAATGGTGCTCGAGTGGAAATGGGACAAGATTACCATGGATTTTGTAACCGGTTTGCCTTTAACTCCTAAAAAGAAGGATCTTTGTTTGGGTAGTGGTTGATAGATTAACAAAGTCAGCCCACTTTATACCAAGACGCACTGATTACTCACTTGATAAATTAGCCGAATTATATATTCTGAAATTGTGAAGTTGCACGAGTACCTATGTCTATAATATCGATAGAGATCCAAGATTTACCTCGAGATTTTGGAAAAAGTTACAAGAAGCTTTGGGTACAAAATTGAACTTTAGTACCGCATTTCATCCACAAACAGATGGTCAAGCGGAAAGAGTAATCCGGTACTCGAAGATATGCTTAGATCTTTGTGTTTTAGAATTTGGAGGTAGTTGGGAGAAATATCTATCTTTGATTGAGTTTGCCTACAATAATGTTATCAATCAAGTATACAAATGGCACCGTCTGAAGCCTTGTATGGTCGTAAGTGTCGGACTCCTTTATATTGGACCGAGCTTAGTGAGAAAGCAGATTCATGGAGTTGATTTAGTTAAAGAAACCGAAGAGAAAATAAAAGTAATTCGGGATTGCTTGAAAGTCGCTTCAGATCGACAAAAGTCATATGCTGATTTAAAAGAAAAGAGATTGAATTTCGGTGGGTGATAAAGTGTTCTTGAAGGTGTCACCATGGAAAAAGATTCGAGATTTAGTCGAAAAGGCAAGTTGAGTCCGCGTTTTATTGGGGCGTATGAGATTACCGAGAGAATTGGACCGATGGCATATCGGTTGGCCTTACCGGAGAGTTAGAAAGAATTCATAACGTGTTTCATGTATCAATGTTGCGACGTTATCGTTCGATCCTTCACATGTGATTTCCCAATGAAATTGAGATTCGATCGGATATGACCTATGAGGAGGAACCAATAAAGATTTTGGCTCGAGAGGTTAAACAGTTAAGAAATAAAAGTATAGCTTTAGTGAAAGTATTGTGGCACAAACATGGGATAGAAGAGGCTACGTGGGAAGCCGAGGAAACTATGAGGAAACAAGTACCCAAACCTCTTTCTGGGTAAGATTTTCTGGGACGAAAATCTCAAAAGGGGGAGAATTGTGACAACCCGAATTAGGGCCTAATCGGAATAGTGGTTTTGTGACCACAAATCCGAGATAGAAATAATTGTTTTATAATTATTTTGGGGTTTATGATATGATTGCATGATTGTGTGAAAATTTCGTGATGAAATTCTATGCCTAAAGTGCTTAAATTGAAAGTAGGGACTAAATCGAATAAGTTGCAAAATTTGCATCCGGAAGTTTTAGTATGAAATTGTTTTGGAATATTAATTAGGAGGTCTTAAATAGCAATTTGACCAATTTTAAGTTCATGGACAAAATTAGGACATGGAAGGAATTTTGAAAGTTTAGTACGGAGGGCATTTTGGTCATTTGGATATTAAATGAAATAAAATGGGAAAAATAACACAAAATTGATCATCATCCTCCTTAGTTGCTGCCGAATTCTCCTCTCTCCATAGCTAGGGTTTCTTCAGTTTTCAAGCTCCATAGTAAGTGATTCTAAGCCCGCTTTTAATGTTCTTTACGTTTTGGAATCCGGAAGCTCGATTAAGCTTATGCTAGTAATAATTTAACCTAGGGTTCATATTTGGAAAAATACCCATAGGTGAAATTTGTCTATTTTGATGTTTTATGATAGAATATGAGGTTTTAAATTATGTTAAATAACTTGTGCTACTCGGTTTTAAGTGAAAACGAGTAAAACGGCATAATCGGTAAAAATACCTATTGTTCATAACTATATGATAGAGTGAGAATTTGATGTTGTTGTAGAAGAGAAAAATGTTCAGCATATCATAAAATATAAGAATAAGGGCTGAAATTAAATTCCCGAGCCTAGGGGCAAAATTGTAATTTTGTAAAAGTTAGGGGGCAAAAATGTAATTTTTCCATGATGTGATTTTTGGATTGAAATAAATAGTATGAGTATTAAATGAGCTAAATGTGTTATTATAGATCAAGAAAGACGCGAATTGATCTCGAACGAGGGAAGGAAAAAGTTTTGGACTAAATTGCAAAATTTCCACATTTTGCACCAAGGTAAGTTTGTATGTAAATATTACAATAATTTCATGTACATTCTTATATTTCAGCCTATTATATAAATATACTAGCTGATGTTAAAATATAAATCGACTATTGGAAGAATGGAAATAAATATAGAGAGAGAGATCCCGGTTGAACATTCGGAGAGATCGAATGAAATAGAGGGAGCGTAGCTAGGTCACATGTATGATGCTGAGTGCACATCATGTGTACAAGAAAGCTACGAGACACCCTGTAGTAGCTAGGTCACATGTGTGATACGAGATGTATACCATGTAGGCAAGAGAGCTACGTGAAAGATAAATGTAGCTAGGTCGCATGCGTGATTCAAAGTGAAGGACACCATGTAGACAAGAGAGCTACGTGAAAGATAAATGTAGCTAGGTCGCATGCGTGATTCCAAGTGAAGGACACCATGTAGACAAGAGAGCTACGAGACAAATCGGTTAGGTCGCATGAGTGGTACTAAGTGTTCACCATGTGTACAAGAGAGCCGAACTAAACGAAGTATGATGGTGGGGTTGTGTGCTGAAACCATTAAATATCGAGGATTGATCCGAATTGTTCAACGGGATGGTTTTGTGGTGATATTGTGGTTTGGACCTACACTTATGGTGAATGAAATGTGGTGAAAATGATTTGTGGTATATACATATATAAGATAAAATGAGGTTAGCATAAAGAATGTGTGAAAGAGTGAAATTAGCATTAAAACTGTTTTTAGATGGTAGCAGTGACGTGATTTTGAAAAATCACCAAAAATAGGAGGAATATAATTAGAGGTTGAATGAGATGTGAAATTAAAGTTTAATGAGTCTACTTTCATATAAAAGAAACATAGCAAGCAAAGGAATTCTATATTTTGAGATATTTACAATTGTATGTAACTTGCTCAGGATGAATACGTGATCCCCTGTTCCAACTTTGAAAAATCATTAAAAATTATACAAAGCAAATTAAGAAATATAGTTTACATGCCTAAATTCCTTACTGAGACTAGTTTTAAATGAAACAGACTTCAGGGTTGTTTGAATTGTGTACTGAGAGAAATTCAATTCGTAGTGAGCAGAGGTCGATCGGTCGAAATGTGTAACAGGGAAACTTTAACTAATAAACTGTACTAATCGGCTGAACCAAAATTATAGAAAAAATTAGAAACATTTTAGGAGTCTAGATTCAGGGAAATTTTACGGATTTGAATTTGAGTTTTGTAACTCGAGTTGTGATTTATTTAGTGAATATGACGCAGCAGAGACAGCTTAATCAAAGTGGAATGAATAGTGAAGTTAAAGTAGATATACTTGAATTGTTGTGTAAACATGTTAGATTATTTAATTAGTATTTACATACTTACTTACTAAGCTATAAGCTTACTTTGTTTCTCTCTTTTGTCTTATAGTGTCCTTCGGCTTTCTCAGGAGTTAAGGATCGTGAAGATCTACCCGCACTATCATACTTTAGGGTATTTGAACTAAACGTTTTGAATTATGGCATGTATAGTAGGCTTAATCATTTTGTTACGTGTCATATTTGTCTAGGTTTAAAATATTAGTTACATGATTTCGACCAGCTACTTTGTACAAGCCATTAAAGTTGGCTAATATTGTTCAAGATATATATTATACGATGCACTATCAAATTGGATGACATATTTATATCTCGATTATGTTTAATGGTATGTGTTATGTTCTGGTAATACCTTGTATCCTGTTCCGGCGATGGTAACGGGTAAGGGGTGTTACAACTTGAATACAAACACAACATGCTTATCGACCATTCAACTTCCAGTTCCATAGCCACATACAAAGAATCATATTTATAGTCATAACACTCTTTCAAAATTGCATCACTTATACCCTTAATTCAATCCAAATCGAAATTCAAATACGAGTACATGATACGTACCTGATCAACTTAATAATTTAGGCATATCTAAGTGAAGTTATATTGCAAATTCTCATAGTCAGAAGCTTGCTACAGCTCGATCGGGATCAAGATTCATTACAATACAGCAACCACATTTTAATAGTCAAAAATCATCACACTATCATTTTATCACTTTATGGCATGTATAAATAGACTCACGCGTGCTACGTTAGTCCTAGAATCGACTAAACCGTAGCTCTGATACCAATAAAATTGTAACACCCCGTACCCGAGTCCGCTGCCGGAGTCGGACACGAGGGGTTAACGGCTTAAACCATTCACTTTCGCAGTCCATTTTAAAAATTTTCTAGGCAGTTGGCTAACTGCGTCACTGTCACTTTAAAAATCATATCTTGAGTTCCAAAACTCGAAAACTAGTTTCGTAATTTTTCCCTGAAACTAGACTCATATATGCATCTACATATTTTTTTCTAGAATTTTTGGTCAGGCCAATTAGTACAGTTTATTAGTTAAAGTATCCACTGTTACAGGGTGCGACTACACTGACCTTCATGCATTACGACCTGGATATCTCCCTGTACAGAGCTTCAATACTGATGTCGTTTGTTTCTATAGAAACTAGACTCAAAGAGGAATCTATACATATATGGAATGACTCATAATTATCTCTGGTTAATTTACAATGAATTTCCAAAGTCAGAACAGGGAATCCAGAAACCGTTCTGGTTCTGTTTCACGAAAACCTAAATATCTCTTAACATACAACTCATATGACCGTTTCGTTTCTTCCATATGAAAGTAGATTCATCAAGGTTCATTTACATAATTTATTCACTATTTAATTCCATTCCTACTATTTTTAGTGATTTTTCACATCCACATCACTGCAGCTGTCAACCTCTGTCCTTAAGGTAGATTTTACCTACTTCATAATTTCCTTGATTCAACTAGCCCTTTTAGCATACATGGCACAAAAGATGATCACGATTAACCATTCCAAGGGCTAATCGATTCCAAACATTTCCACATCTCTTAATGAACAACATACAAAATGATTATGATACCATGCCAAAGTGTATACAAGCCATTTTCGCATGGCTATCCAAATTTATACAAAATCAAAGGGTTTATGACCAACAAACGAAAGAGTAGCCCTATACGTTAACCAAAATATCCTCTCATTACTAGTCTATTCTATACATGCCATAAGATATTCCAAAACATAGCAGTACCAAACAGTGGATAGTGATAGTGTGACTAGTTGCTGACGATCCCCGAGCCTGTAGTTTCGCAATGAGACCTATAAGGCAGAGGAAACAGAGTAAACGGAGTAAGCATTACAATGCTTGGTAAGTTTTAAGCAGTGTCAACAGATAACAATCAAATTATAACATAGTTGTTCGTATTTTTATTTCACTCTTCCTTCGGGCATACCATCCCTTTACCGAATATGCACATCTCATCATATACAATAGGCAGATAAACTCTCACACTAATCCGATGTCACATAATCATATGAATAGTCCCATAGATTGCTCTCGTATACATCATATATAAACTTGGAGTACATACCTGTTTAACCTTTCGCATTGCGTATATTTATAAGCAATTCTTATTACGAAGTCTTACCCGGACATAATCTCCACACGTAGTCATCGGGTCGTACCCGGACATAATCTCCACACGTAGTCATCGGGTCTCACCCGGAACATATTTCTAAGTTTCATGTACACTTAATCACATGTTACAACATTCACATTAGCCATTCGGCTTTACCACATATATATATATACACTTTCACATTCATCACGTCGGCCGAGAGGCCTTATCACATATATATACATTTTCACATTCATCACATCGGCCATTAGGCCTTATCACATATATATCAGTTTCACATTCATCACATCGGCCATTAGGCCTTATCACATATATATACATTTTCACATTCATCACATCGGCCATTAGGCCTTATCACATATATTATTATGTACAGACTTGGTCTTGGCCGAATCTACATCAATCATTTTCCAACGAATAATTCAATTTCACGCCATACTATCATTTCATATTCGAATACTCATAAACTTACAATTTCACAAATTTTGATATCAAAGATCCATCTAACACTCATGTATCATTTTACAATATCACAATTTAGAATTCAAGTATGGGATCAATCAATAGCTTATGAGCAACTAAAACAAGTTTTTATCCATGTTTACAACAAAATCACATATTCGCTCTGAGCTGTTTTCCTGAGCAATGGTCACTAAATTATTTATACCCGAGCTACAAGACTCCAAATCACTTGCCGTTAATTTTCTCAGAATGTAGACTCATATATCTTCCATACATGAAATTTTCAGAATTTTTGGTTTGGCCAATCAATGCCAGATTTTTCTTAAAGTTTCCCCTGTTTTACTGTTTGACTAATCTGACCACTCTTCGCTACGAATCAAATTTTTCATTGTACAGAATTCATAATATGTTCTATTTGATTCCATTTGAAACTAGACTCATTAAGGAGTCTAAGCATATAAATCTTATCTTATAACCATGTTTGTACAAATTATAATGATTTTCCAAAAACAGAACAGGGGATTTCGGAGTTATTCCGACACTGTCCCGCACAACTTTAAATATCTCTTTATAGGAAATTTCTTTACTTCCACGGTCTCTTTTATAAGAAACTAGACCAACTAAGCTTTGATTACATATTTTATTCAGCCTATAATTCCACACCAACAATTTATAGTGATTTTCTAAAGTCACATTACTGCTACTGTCCAAGCAAATTATTACAATTTGCTCTTAAATTTCCAAGTCCAAACACTTATGAACTTACCATTTGGGTTTAAGACATATCATGGCCACATCATATCTTATTAAATCAACTCATTATGTCCTATTATGATTGAATTTACTCAACGTTTAATCACTTAAAACTTACCTCGAAAGTGGTCGACGACTAGATATCCACGGCTATTCGTTTACTTCCTCTTTTCCCTTATCCGACTTTGATCCTCTAGGCTCTTGAGCTTCTTAATGACTCAAGTGACCAAAAATTCTTCCCCTCCTTTGTTTCTTCTATTCGGCCATGTTGAACAACCAAGAAAGAATTTTGTTTCTCCTCCCCTTTCTCTAGTCACGGCAATGGGAGGGGAAAACATGGATGAGACAACTTTGTTCTCATCACCCCTCCCATCCATTTCTTTATTACAAACCCTTTGTTTTATTCTTTCTCCCATAACACACTAACACAACATGTTTCCAACATGTTTCACCCCATAACATTTTGTCCATCCTCATGCTCATGGCCGGCCACTACATATTAGGGGGGGAAATTGACATGCAAGTCCTCCCTTTTGACTACATGCACTATTAGATCTTTGTAGATTAGCCTATCACATTTCAAAAGTGTCACACAAGTCCTTTTGACTAAATTCACATGCAATTTACTAAATCGAAGCTTAAAATTTTCGCACATTCATATTCACATATTTTAGACCATAAATATCACATCCAAATAATTTGGTGACTCGGTTTAGCGGTCCCGAAACCGCTTTCCGACTAGGGTCACTTTAGGGCTGTCACATGCCAAGCCCGGGCAAAAAAAAAAAAAACTTACCCGAGGCCTGGCCCATTTAGAAAACATGTCTTATTTTTTTGTCCAAACTCATTTTTTAGGCTTATATTTTTGTCAAAACCCTCTCACTTTTCAGGTGGTTTTTGGGCCAGGTCGGGTGGCCCAACCCATGGACAAGTCTATACTCATTTTGTGTCATATTTCTTTTTATTTTGAGAAAAAACCTCTCCAGTCCTCCTTAATTTTTGCATTGAGCATACTAATCCCTTTCAGAAAAAAATAATTTTGTCATTGTCAATTTTAAAATGACAATTAATAAGGGTATAATAACAGTTCTTTTTATCACCATAATAATAATTTTAGTCTTTAATATTTACATATTTTATTGATTTGATATGATTTTAAAAATTTAACAATTTAAAGCTTAATATTTACACATTCTATTAATTTGATCCTAATGCTAAACAATTATCTAAAAATAAAATTATAAAACTTAAAATATATAAATTTAAAAATTCTAAAATTAAAAATATAAAATTAAAATATATGAATATTGTATTGAATTGTTATTATATTTAATGTTAAATATAACTAATTAGTAAATTAGATTTATATTAATTTCTGATTGAGTTGATGTCACGAGTTAAGCAGACATCAATTTAATTCATAAATTTTATTAAAATGCCCTCGCTTTTATAAAGCACAAGGTATTTTTTCATTTCATGTTTTCAGTAAAATAATACTATAATAAAATTTAAAATTTAAAATTTTATCTTAACCATTTTAACAGAGGCCACACTTAATTTTAAAATAAAATTTTTATAAATATATATTTTACGTATTTATTTTTCACGTGTGACATAGAATTAGTAATATTTATTATGTCAAAAAACATTCTTTAAATATAAAATTTCTTTTTCCTTAAAGAATATAGTTTTTATTTCATTATTTTATTATTAAATTAATATAATTAATAAACGGATTAATATTTGATAAATTATCAATATATAGATCTTATGCACCATCACTAATAATAAAATAGCACATCATCATTGCTGTAAAAATAAAAAACATTGAAGGACTTGAAAATAAATATCATTAACTTTATTAAATATAATTAAATATTAATTATAGTTATTTTTTTCTTTTCATTTTAGTTTTGAGTTTTAAATTTTAGGGTTTAGTTTTTTTATTTCAGATTACAAATTTGGGATTTTGAATTTCTAGTTTTAGATTTTATGTTTCTTTTTATATATTTATGTTTAACAGTTAGAAATAGTAGTTATTTCTATTTATCTTTAAACCCTTCAATATTTGTTTTCTTAAAATGATAATGATTTATGCATCAGTGTGTGTCAAATATTCTGTTTTAATAAATTATAATAAAAATTATTTTTAAAATATAAAAATATAATCTTTAAAAGATTAAAAACTTATTTTTCTCTCTTTGACCCATGAATCTCCTTTTCTATCTTTCAACTTTCTCCGTCTATGGTGTTCGGAAAGCTTGAAATGAAGTTTAAGTTTCATTTGGAGACTTACTTTGATCGAAATATTGATGGTAAGTGGTTCCTTCAAATTTCCTTTGACGATGTTAGATTTCACTTTGAAAGACCTTTTCAAAAGAAATTTGAAAGAATTTTTATTTGAAAAAACTTTTGGTCCAACAAATAATTTAGTTTATAACTATTTAAAACAGTTTTGTTCTATTTTATGTTAGAACAAAAAGTTGGGAAAGAACTAAAGAATTTATGTAATAGATCCAAAACGTAAGTAAAAAAAAATTAGGATAGCCTTTCTAAGCATATCAAACTTTTTATCTCTTCTCTAAGTTATACAAGCAAATGATGATGATAATTTTAGAATGTTGGCTACGAAATATCTCCAAATTTGTTGCTTTAGTAAGATTTAATCAAAAGTCAAACATGACAACTTAAAGACTTTGACTGTTTTAAACTAACTTTCTCTAACTGTCTTTTGAACATGAAATGAGACAAGTAGTACAAGCAATCAAAGTTTTATCTCAAGGAACCTCGAGCTTCAAGCAAGATTCATTTTTCTACTGATTTGGCCCTAAAAACATGATCTTTTAATGTTAATAATGTCAACTTTAAAGAGCTTTCACCGGAACATACACTATTTTAACATTAATTCAAATTGTCCATGAAATAGCAAGAGATAGTCATGTTCCTCAGCTTTTAACATTAACTCAAACTGTCCATGAGATAGCAAGAGATAATAATGTTCGTTGGAACAATCAAAAGTTACAAGGTTACTTAAACCACGTTTGAAAATGGAGCAAATGAAGGTTAGATATTACTTGACCCAAATATCCTCGTGAATTATGAGAGAAAAAAATTAGACCTTGAAGTTAAAATGAAATGAAAATTTGAAGACTTACAAATCAAGAACAAGAACCAGTAAAAATTTGTTGAACTTGACACCGGGAATAAGTGTGCAGTGAAGATGGATGATTTATCCTGTTTAGTACTGGTCAGAAAGTCTGACTGTAGTAAGGAGAGAGAGACTTGAAGTTGGAAGGAAAAAATGAGGGTCATCGGTTGCTTTTGATAAAAAGATATTAATGTTATAGCAACAACAAATGCTTGTTTTTGTTGATTTAAAACTAAATAAAGCAGATGATGGTCAGAGTTGGAATCCCTCTTACAAGCAAACAACACCACCGCATTATTTCAAAGAGTGCTGCGCAGTGCTTACAGAATTAAAGACACGAAAGTTAATATTAAATCCATGACACATTACACACATTTTGTTTCATCAAATAACATGCAAACAGATGATAAAATGTGCTGATGATGTTCTTATGAAAGAATGCGGACACCATGCATGCATGCATTCATGCATTTGCCACTGCATGCTTTTGCTTCTATTTTCCTTTATGTGTCATAGTCATGGTAGCCATCCCGTCATGTAATTATTCACACTCGGGCACCCGGTGACCGCCGATATCGTATCGGGCTGATATCTGTAGTTCAACAAATCAAACCGATTAAGAATTCATCTTGTAGTTATTTAAATTCGTTGTTAGTGTTCGATATAGGTATGTAGTACCCGATTTGTAACGTTGGCTCGCAGTCCAATGGATGGAAGAAGACATCACCCTGAGGCTGATGGGTTGGTTGTCGGCCGTAGCCGACGTCATCGGCATTTGGATTCAGCTGGAGTGAATGTACTTGGTAGCCTTCCATCAACTGTAAAAAACCACCGTTTCTCAACTCATTAAATATGTTAATTTTGTTGGTAATTTCCCTTGTTGAATGAAATTGTAACCTTAAAGATATAAAAAGAAACCTACCCTTTGTTTTAGACTCTTATTAGCTTCATTAAGTAGATGTTCCTGCATTAAAGAGAGTGAAAAATAGTTGCATTGGTGGAAGAGACAACAACAAATTAATGGCTTTCAAATTATATAAGATGATGGGATACCTTTCGTTGCAGATCAGTGAGCTGATCAAGCATGTATTGGGTCTACAACAGAAATAGTCAAATCAGATCCATAATTCAATTTTTCATTGATTAGTGAATGCAGTTTCTGTTATGAAATGAGCATTGAAAGTAGAGGAGAATGGAGTGAAAGTACCCGCGTTGATCTTATCAGCTTTAATGAAGAATCAAGCTGCCTCTCAAGTGACTCAAGCTCTTTGCTGCTCAAAGGCCCCAGATCTTCTCCAAGTAAATTCCTAACCAAATATATCAACAATATGTTTTCATCTTCAATCATGTATCATATATTTAATGATTACCAACAATTTGGGCCATTTCAAAGGTTGCTCACTCACCTTTGGGACCTTTGTAAGGCTTCATAACGTGCTTTAAGCTTCAGATATTCCTGCTGGCTGCTTAGCTCCTACAGACACATCATGAAATTTGCATTTATTCCCACAAAACTACACATTTGCAGCCAAGTTTAGCATTGATAGACAGGTTAATTACTATGTATTACTTCATTGTTTCAATCATCATCTAGCTGAAAAATGTAAGCCAAATGCATATAATGGCTAATCTTAAGAAACAAGCAACAAAAAACAAAACCAAGCCAAAACTCTAAGGTAAAATGTTGTATTAGGTAAGAAACCTTAGTAGGGAGATCAAGTAATATGCTTTATAAATATAAAGTAAGTAGAATTATGAGAAAGATGCAATGTTATGGATCTCTATGGGAGAGATGAGCTTTGTAGAGATATGAGGAATAGTTTGGTTACACACTGGATTAATGAGCTAACATGTATTCCATATAGGGAGCATAGAAACTCCAAAGAAGAAAAAACCAAGGCAGTGTTTTCAAATCTCAGTTGGCAGAGATGAGTAGCATATTACCAGAGCCTCCCTAGTTGAAACATTTGTCTCTGGTGCTCCATGGCTGCACTTCTGGTACCTCTCCAATGTTTTCATCATGCTATATATATATATATCAAGGTAAATGACTAAATGTTAGTTCAAGGATACAACACATTCATAAACACAATATTCGAATGGTTGAAATTGGAGCTGTATGTTGAAAAGATAAATCCAAAAACAATTATCAAAGTTCAATTAAAAAAGATGGGACAAAAAAAGTAATAGAAGTTCAAAAATCAGCCATTGAGGATACATCATTTAACAACACACTGACAATAAAGATAAAAAGGATAATATTTTAAAAATAATAATAATAAAATGCTGTTAAAAAGAAAAATGCTCACTGTATCACAAAAGTTTTTATTTTTATTTTTAAAATTTTAAGAGGAAGTAATTAAAATGAAAGCAATCTTTAATTAGTTTTTTTCTTGGTACAATAAATTGGATGGTTTAATTATTCACCAAATGTTGGGAATCAGAACTTGTTCCTTATTATTTAATTAATGATCCAATGTTTCCAAAACACCTTACTTAAACTAAGCTTTTAATTAAACTTACAAATCATCAAATTATACTTGTAATGACGATGAAAAAGAGATTAATTAACACAGGCAAACTGTGTATTAATTAATTAATAAACGTAGTACTACTAATCACATAATAATCAATACATTTGCGTTAATTAATATTCTAGACCAGTGGAATTAAGACAAGCAGCGCTCATGCAAGTAGATCAATTGAAAGAATTAAAAACATCAAATATTTCAGCCTTCTAAACGAAATTTAGATTTTAAAGCGAAGGAAAAGAAAGTTGAAAACCCTAACATGGGGGGCAGCAGCTTTGGGAGAATCAAAACCTTAGAAACTCAGAAGCATTGATGGAGATGTACCCTTTTAAGTGATCCATTGAAATAGATCGCAGACATGATAGAATCCATTGGAAAGAAGGAAGTTGGTTTGTAAGAAAGAAAAGACACATCTGAAAAAGTAGAAACGACAGGCTGAAATCTCTTGTTTGTCTTTACTGTTTTGATTTTGTTTTTGTAACATCTCAAACAGGTATCCTTGGGTTTTTTTTATCTGTTTTGTTTTAGAAAAATAAACCAGGTTGAAGTCTGCTTTTAGATATGGGATTAAGTTTGAAACTTTAAAATAAAACCCTAAGCTCAGATCGTGTAAATTTATGAGCTCATCGAAAGCTTTCTTTCTGTTCTTTTTTTTTCCTTTTATCTAAATAAGCTTTTGGTTGTTTATATGAGAAATTAATATACATGATCTATAATGATTTAAGAGGAAAAAAACAGGATCTAATCAAAGCTTGAACGAGAGAAATTAAAGAAAGAATAAAAGTATTCAAAGCTAATCTGCAAGAGATCTTTAAAGAATAAAAGTATTCAAAGCTAATCTGCAAGAGATCTTTCAGCTTCTTATGTTAAACATGAAAGACGTTAGATCGGAGATTTTAAAAACAAACTTGTAGTTAATATATATATAGATTTTAAAAACAAACTTGTAGTTAATATATATATATATATATATATGTAAGGATGAAAGAGGGGAAAGGAAAGGGGTGATAAAACCAAAGAGATCAAAGAAGGAAGAGAAGAAATTAAAGTGGGAATATATATATATATATATACACAAGAGAGGGATGTTGTCTTTTGACGATTTAGAATTGCAGATCTAACATCAAGAAGAAGAGGAAAAACACACAGGCAAACGCCAAGACATTCACCAAAACGGCAAAACTCAAACATAGCTTTATATTATAAAATTTCACTCTTTTCTCAAAATTTTCTCCCATAACTTGAATACCCCAAAATCACACCCAAAACAGCAAAAAAAACCCTCCTCTTTGAACCCCCAAAAGTCAGAAATCAAAGCAAGCAAAAAGAAAGAAGCGAGAGCTTGCGTTGTTTTACGAAAAAAAAAAACCCTTAGTATAGTAGTAGGAGGAGGAGTAGTGTGTTGGTTTTGGGGTTTTGAAAGAGGGTACCAAAAAAGAAAAAAGGTGAAATAGTTTTGGTGATACCTTGAACTACTGCAAAACTCGTACAGTTTTCCCCTATTGGAGAAGATGATGAGAGCAACCTCTGCATCACAAAGAACGGAAAGCTCATAGGCTTTCTTCAAAAGCCCATTCCTTCTCTTAGCAAAAGTTACTTGCCTGTTAATCTTGTTCTCAATTCTCTTCAACTCAACCCTACCTCTCCCCATTCTTTTTTTCCCCAATAAAAATATTATCTTTGCAATACCCCCAAACACTCTCTCTTTAACACTTTTGTTCTTCTTCTTGCTTTTCTCTCTATTTATTCTGTCATGGATGATACGCTTTCGCTAACAACTTCATCCATCATGTAATCAGAATTAACCCCCCCGCCCCCCCCAACAAACAAAAAAAACTTAAACCTTTTGCTTTGTTTTACGCACTAAACAAAATGATAAGACAGCCTAAACAAAAAGGATTTTCCTTTAGGTATATTATATCTCCAAGGGACCTACTTTCTTTTGTACCTTTACTTAAGCTTCACCCATTGCCCGTTGGATCAACCCCATCCAACGGTGCGAAACAAGCAACAGCCAAAGACGAAGAAGCTGAGAAACCTTAACCAGTCAATGCAAAAGGATCACTGCCACACTGCTACGTGTCGAATGGAGAAGTACATAGACTTGTAATGATCCAACTGACCATTTTAGGGTTCGGGCAATCGTATGACCTAACCTTAAGAAGGTGAACCCTCCGCAATCTGTTCCCTTCTATTTACGTAATTACCCTTCTGCTTGGTCTTTTTAATTTTTAAGACAAATCCTTGTCTTGCAATCTTCTAACGTAATCCTAATATGGTTAACTTAATTAATTAATTAGCAGCATGTCGTGATGATGTCATGGATCATAGAACAATGTTTTTTCATAAGAATAAAGCCTTGATTTTTTACTATAATAAGTTTTATCTTGGTATTGTATACAAAGGAGTGTGCATGCTGAGATTACTGGAGTTGTGGAGTCAAATCCATAACTTTAATGATGATAACAAGAATTGCATGATTAGAGGCGAAGCAAATGTTACTGAGAGAGATAAGAAAAGCTGAAAAGAGCAAAATATATGTATCTATGTATATATATATTTTTAATTAGTTCGAAGGTTGGAGAGTTTTGAAGGAATTAAAGGAGAAGCTTGCTAATTGTGGTTCTCACATTAATTTCTTAATTCCCCCCCTCCCTTTGTACATTTTGCAAGGAATTATTGAAACGATTGCATATGTTAGCTGCTGTATGTGATTATTTCATATAAATGACCCAAACCCTTATGATTTAGTTTCTTTTTAACTCATTTTGCATTAATTTAATGTAATTACGTCGAACATTATTTGGAATTTAGAAAAAGGATCAAATACGAAAAAATTTAATTTTTAAATAGTTATTTCTTATACTTATATATGAATATACATTGAACACATGATAGCTAGTATGGTTTCATGATTTTATGCATCAATTTGCAATATTTTTCATACTTTCGTGCATCATTGCGTCCTATTATATGGTCCATGTTTTTGTTGGTGTTAAGTATGACTCTTATTTCAGTCAAATTTGAGAAATAATTTTTTAGTTAAACTCTGTTTATTTGTTTTAATCAAACACTAATTAGTTTAGATTATTTTATTATTATTTGGCCTATGAATTTAGCCTATAAATAGGCTCTTTTACAATCTTAGAAAATACACCCATTAGATATTAGAACTCATAACACATTTAGAGAATTTTGTATTTTTGTTTTGAGGGTTCTTTATTTTCGGGTTTTAGGGGTTTAATTTTTATCTCCATCTTTTGTACTCTTTGTTTTGCCATTATAGTAAAATTATTTTTGACCGTGGTTTTTTATCCTCTTTGGAGGGGTTTTTCCACGTTAAATTTGTGTGTTCAATTTCTCAATTTATTCCGCTATTTTTTTTCTTGTTGCTTAATAGGGTCGATCCTAACAAGTGGTATCAGAGCTAGTTCAATATTCATAGATCAGCCCATTTAGATATGGCAACAATAAGGTTTGAAATTAAGAAGTATGATGATGAGACAAATTTCAATTTGTGGCAAGTTCAGATGATTGCAATTCTAGTTTAAACCGGCTTGAAAAAGGTTGTTACCGAGAAAAAGCCTGAGAATCTAAATTAAACAGAATGGGAAGAGCTTGATGAAAAGGCCTTATTTGCAATCCAGTTATGCATCGTGAATATGGTATTGCAGGAGGTATTGATGGAGAAAACCTCATTTTCCTTGTGGAAAAGGTTAAAAACTCCTTATGCGACCTTATTTGCCTTGTGGAAAAGGTTAAAAACTCTTTATGCGACTAAATTTCTGGCTAACCGTTTAGTGTTTAAACAAAGTCTATTTACATTTCGCATGAACGAATGTGAGCTTCTTAGAGATCACATTAGTCAATCCATTACTCTTTTAAATTATTTAAAGAATGTTGAGGTTCATATTGACGATGAAGATCAGGCTATGCTCTTATTGTGCTCTTTACCCCTTTCATATAAGTCTTTCAAGGAGACCCTGATTTATGGCAGAGTCAAACTCTCGTTTGAAAATGTGAATGGTCATTTGTTGAGTAAAGACAAACTCAACAATGAGTTTGGTTTGGATAGTAAGGCAGATAAGCAAGTTTCCGTTTTGGTAGCATCAAAGAAATTAGAGAAAAGGTGTCGCTATTGTAAAAAGTTAGGTCACGTCAAAGCAGATGGTTATAAACTGCGAAATAAAAGAGCTGCTGAGAGTAATGAAGAAGATGTAGCTGGTGTTAATTTGGCTGATGAAAGCGGTGATGATTTCTTGTTAGTGTCACCGAGCGATAACTCCAAGCTCACGTCTAAGTGGATCCTAAATTCGAGATGTTCTTTCCATATGTGTCCCAATAGAGAATGGTTCTCCACATACAGTTAAGTTGAATGTGGAGTTGTGAGCATGAGAAACGATTCATCTAGTAAGGCAATTAGTATTGGTACTGTTAAAATTAGGATACATGATAGGACGATTAGGACACTCTTAGATGTCAGGTATATACTTAATTTACGAAAGAATATCATCTCATTAAGTATTTTAGACTTGAAAGGATGCAGAATCAACATCGAGTGAAGCGATATTAAAGTATCTCGTGGAGCTCTCGTTTTGTTAAAAGGTAAAAGAACTAGCAGTCTTTGTATTCTAGAAGGTTCTACAGTGATCGGTGAAATCGGATATCCCTTGTCCATTATAGAGTCGAAGTCAACTCGTTTGGAGCAGAGGCAACTTGGTCATAGGAGGGAAAAAGGCATGACCATTTTGTTGAAGAGAGGTTCTCTTTTGGATACAGGTTTTGAAAAGTTAGGGCGCTGTGTTCGTGAAAAGCAAGCCTGGGTTAGTTTGCAGTGTGCAAGTCGAAGGCTAGAAGTCTTCCAGTTTCTAAGCACAGGTTTGACTCAGTTAATTCCCTGCATGGTTCAAGATAGGCTCGTAGAAGGCTTTGGCAAAGATGGCGTTGTGGAAATATGAGTCAAGGTGGAGATTTGTTAAGTATGACTCCTATTTCAGTCAAACTTGAGAAATAATCTTTTAGTTAAACTCTGTTTATTTGTTTAAATCAATTTTAGTTAAACTCTGTTTATTTGTTTCAATCAAACACTAATTAGTTTAGATTATTTTATTATTATTTGACTTATGAATTTAGCTTATAAATAGGCTCTTTTACAATCTTAGAAAATACACCCATTATATATTAGAACTCATAACACATTTAGAGAATTTTGTGTTTACGTTTTGAGGGTTTTTGTTTTCGGGTTTTCGGGGTTTAGTTTTTATCTACATCTTTTGTACTCTTCGTTCTTTTGCCATTATAGTAAAATTATCTTTACTCTTGATTTTTTATCCTTTTTGGAGGGGTTTTTTCATGTTAAATTTGTGTGTTCAATTTTTCAATTTATTCTACTATTTTTTTCTTGTTGCTTAATCGGGTCGATCCTAACAGTTGGAATAGACTTCTCATAATAAATTCACTTTACATATGAATATAATTAACAATTTTAATGAAAATTTTTATTATAATTTCTTAATTTAGTGGCAAGATAATTACAACAACGGCTAAGTAAAAACCTAAACCTCAAGATAGTTGGTCAAGACGAGGGCCATGAGTCTTTGAATACTCAAGTTCGAGTGTTATAATATGCAATTAATATGTGTGAGTCTCCAATATTATCATATGTGTATATAATATATGTGGGTTTTATTTGGTTTTTTGATTCCTCATCTGTTGTGTTTTGTACTAATTTTATTTTATGTTGTAGGTGTTCAAATATATATTGTACTTGTATAAATACACTGTTTGTATTAAACCTTTCAAAAGTTGAAACTATAAATTAATATAATAATAAAATTACACCTTAATTGTAATACCACGAAAATTTTTACAGTAATATATTATCCTTGATATAGTAAAATAAGGAAATAAAGTGACATAAAGGAAATTTTGAGTTATGTCAATAATAAGAAGTATATTATGATATATTAATTCAAGAAAGGACTAAATTGTAAAAGTGAGAAAAGTTTTGTTGCACAAGAGTAAATACTCAAAATTTAAGGGGTTAAAGTGTAAATATGAAAAGTTGAAGGACCAATAGTGTAAATATTTTAAGAGTGGAATGATCTAGAAACTAAGGAAAATGGATGAATTAGGACCAAATTGAATAGGTGAAGAACTATGAGGACTAAATTGCAATTTTACCAAAATTAAATGATGACTCAAGGATGGAATTTTAAAAGATAATAAAGGGCAAAATGGTCAATTGGAAGAGAGAAATCTAGAAAGTAATGATGATGTTGATGATATTTTATGATTATTTAATTAGATATATATTATTTTAATGAGATATTTTATTATTATTATTTTATTATTAATTATTTAGTATAAAAGGAAGGAAAGATGAAAATTTCCATCATCTTTCCATGCATGCAATAACGTTAGAAGAGAAGGAAAAGAAAGAAATTTTCTTTTCTTTACAATTTGGTCCTTCCACCAAAAATTCACCATTTCCACCTAGAAATCAAAAGAATTTCCATTGCTACTAAGAGAGAGAAATGTTAAGGAGGCCATGGGGAGTTAGAATATCAAGTTGGATTCAAGAAATAGAAGCTGGAGGAGAGAGAAGATCAAGTTAAAGATTAGTATCAATAGAACAAGGTAAGTATAATTATATCAAGATTTCAATATGTTTTTAAGTTTGTTATTATTGATAAAACATGGAAATGATGTTATAGTAGAGTTTTCTTACATAAGGTCTTATGTTCTTGATATGTTAGTGAAGAGAAAATAAGAGAAAGTGATGAGAAATGGTGTAGAAAAAGAAAATAAGGATGTTATAACATGGTAATTAATATCTTGTACTAAAATAGTATTGGACAGCAGCAGTAGACTAAATTTGAAAAATCACCATAAATTGTATAAATCGAATTAGAAGATGAAAAAAATATTAAATTAAATATCATTGAGTCTAGTTTCTCATATAAGAAACGGTGTAAGCAATAGATTTGTAAATTTTGAGATATAATGAATTTTGTGAGACAAGGTCAGAATGAATTCGGGTTCCCCTGTTCTGACTTTGAAAAATTATAAAAAAATTGAATAAAAATAATTAGGGACTTAAATTTATATGTCTAGAATTCTGAATGAGTCTATTTTAATAGAAACAAACAAGAACATCATTTGAATTCTGTATAAAGAGATAATTTATTTTTAGTGAAGAAGGGTCACAACTGTCAGACAGCAGAATAGGGATAACTTTAAAGAATAAACTGTACTTATTGAATGAACCAAAAATTCTGAAAATTTTATGGTAAGAAGATATATGAGTCTATTTTTAGGAAAAATTATCGGATCTTAATTTAGAGTTCTAGAGCTCCAGATATAAATAATTTAGTGACTATGACATAGATGGACAGCTTGAATATTCATAAAAGTAAATAATAAAAATTATGGATAATGTTACTTACAAGTGTGTTATCTACATTAAGGATGTGGAATGGAGAGGAGGAGGAGGAAAAATATGTATGAATATTCATCTAGCATGGCTAATTTGCATATTTTAGGCTCAGGGACTAAATTGAATAAAAATAAAACTTTATGGGCAATTTTGTAAAAATGTTAGAAATGACCAAATTGCATGAAATGGATTATTTTATTATTTAAATTACAAAATTGAATGAAATTATTAATTTAGTTCAAGATCGGGGAAAAACATGTTTTAGGGATTAAATTGAAAAGTGTTGAAATTATGGAAAATTCTGATATTTTATAGAATTCATGGACTGTTATCGATATGTATGATAATAATAGCTGGAAATAAGGATTAAATTGCAAGAATTTTATTTTCTTGACCCTAAGGATGAAATCGTCATTAATTAAAAGTTTAGGGGCAAAATGGTAATTTTTGCCTGGAGCATTAATTAAATGTATTAGAATATGAAATGAATGAAAATGATGATCAAATTTATTTATAAAGATCCGGCCGACACAAATACAAGACTTGATCATGGAAAAGAAAACATATCAGAATAATGAAATCATAAACACGAACAATCAATGAGGTAAGTTCGTGTAACTTGAATTATATTCTTAAATGCTTGAAATGCATGTTTTTGATATGAATATGATTTGAATGTTCATTATATGAAAATTGATGAAACATTGATATATTTGATAAAATGGGAAGAAATCCGGTTGAATGAAAGGAAAATTGATGGATCTCTAAAAGGAATAGAGCGGTAAAAGGATCTAGCAGGACGGGTGATCCTATCTGATATAGCCCTCAGAAGAATATGTGTAAAATGGATTTAGCCGGACGGGTAATCTCAATTAGGGTCTGAATTTAGCTTTGGATGGTAATTGGATCCAAGCTCATTAGAGTAATTGTCGTTGTGAGAATTTAGCTCGGATGGTAATCCCGACAATACTCTATGAGTTTATATTCTGAGGATTTAGCTTGGTGGTAATCCCTTTGTAAGGATGAGGTTCATGGGAGTGTGCTCTTTGATATGAAATGTGTAAGACCATGGTTGAAAGATACCATGGCAACCTGATAAGAAATGTGTAAGACCATGGTTGAAAGATACCATGGCAGCCTGATATGAAATGTGTAAGACCATGGTTGAAAGAAAGATACCATGGCAGCCTGATATGAAATGTGTAAGACCATGGTTGAAAGATACCATGGCAACATGACGGGAAATAAATAAGACCATGGTTGAAAGATACCATGGCACATGGCAGCGTGACATGAAATGAATAAGACCATGGTTGAAAGATACCATGGCAACATGACAAAAAAATGTGTAAGACCATGGTTGAAAGATACCATGGCAACATGACGGGAAATAAATAAGACCATGGTTGAAAGATACCATGGCAGCGTGACATGAAATGAATAAGACCATGGTTGAAAGATACCATGGCAACATGACAAAAAAATGAGTAAGACCATAGTTGAAAGACACTATGGCATCATGTCAAAGATAAATAAGACCATGGATGGGAGACGCTATGACATCTGTTGAACAATTGATATTCAGGTAATATGTATCAGATGACGAATGGTTATATGAAATAATTATAAAGATAGATAAACGAAATAAGTATAAGTACATGGAATATAATTTATGTTAAGTTTGATATAAACTATTACCGAATAAATATACATAAAATATATGGAAATGATAAAGCATGAAATATTGATCTAATGAAATGAGTGATATATGCTTATGAAGAAAGCGGTAAGAGCATGATATGTTTCATGACATGTACATATATGATTATCTTTGATATGTTGATACAAGGAAATTATGTAAGTTGAGACTATTATTAAACTCAAGTGCGATATGTCGAGAAAATAGACATATCAATGTTGAATTTATATCGATATGTGCAAGTATACTAACAATGTCTTTGTTTGATGCTTATACAAGTGTCAAAACTGTTGATTGAATGGTAATATATTTATTTATATGATGCATTGAATCGGTAAGTATTTAAATTTTTTTTAGTGATCTGTAAATGGTAGTAATGCTCTGAAACCCTGTTCTGACAGCGGATACGGGTTAAGGGTGTTACATTAATCTTAAAAAGATAAAATTTTAATTAATCCCTTTAAAAATTTTGAAATAATAAATTAATATATTTGACCCTATAAAATTTTATAATCAATTTTGGCTCCACCTAGTTTCGTCACTCGATAATTATATAGTGTGAGATGGGGTACAATTCCTATCATCCCTACGATCAATTATTTAAATAATAATAATTCAATGTACACATTATTTTAGTAAACTTTTATAATTTGGGCGTTGCAGGTAAAATCATAAGGATTGTTATATAGCTAGCATAAATAACCTTTAGGGGGAAGTACAAGGAACTTTGTATTTGATCAAGACTGTTTTGGTCTTGAGTAATTAATCAATTAAGAATGGAACCCCGTACTCAATTCATCATGCCTTTGCTTTAGGATCTTCACCCCAAATATATAATACGTTAATCGTGCTTTTAGTTGTATTTTAGATATTTAATTATTAATTTTTCAATTTAATTACTCAATTTTTGAAATTAAATATTTTACTCATTCTTCCGTTAATTGTCATTAGATAAGTAATGAAAGCTAACGTTGGCATTTTGTATTGGCACGATAAAAATTTTAACCTTAAAATATTTACACATTCTATCAATTTGATCTTAAATTTAAAAATTCAACAAATTTAGCTCTCAATGTTTACAAAATTTATCATTTTAGTTCTAGTTCTTAAAAATTCAATAAATTTAACCTTCAACATTTACAATATTTACCAATTTGGCTATAATTCTAAAAGTTACAAAAAGAGAAAAATATTTTAAAAATCATCTTTGGATAAAAATTATACAAAATGATTTAAAAATATAAAAAGTATAAATAAAAGCAAAAAATGCATTAAAAATAATATATATGTATATATCAAATGATTCAAAAATAAAAGAACACGGAATAAATTTATGGGTATTAGAGAGAGATGAAGTTGGACATTCTCAAGGGACATGGAATCAATAAAATTATATCTCTTGGTTCAGTTTAACTCATATTTTCAATTCCTAGACTAGATTTTATAGCACATTACTTGGACTACTCAAATTTGGACGTTCCTGATGACATGTACAAGTAGGAAAAGGCAATGGAAAAAAAAAACTTTTCTTGTTTAACATGTTTTGGAGGTAGGTTAAGGAATATTAAAAATAATTTTTTAAACATATTTTATTTTCTTTTTGAAATTTTAGAAACAAAATTAAATTGAAAATTTTTATGAATATTGAAGGTTAAATTTCCTGAATTTTAGCTAAAATGATAAATTTTGTAAAAATTGAAGCCTAAATTTATTAAAATTTTAAATTTATGATTAAATTAATAAAATATTTAAACCATATAAAAATTGTAAACACTTCATGAACCATACATCTAAGATTCATTTATTAGTTTCGCAAACCATATTTTCATATGATAACTAAAAGCAAGACATTGATAAGGAGGCTCCCAAGCGAGCCCTTAAATTTTATCTAGTTTCTTAAAAAATAAAATTCCAAAAGAAGTATATTTATGATTAGTTCTCTTTTTTTTTTTCAAATATCATAAAATATTTTATTTTCTTATTGAAAAAAATATTTGGTACATTGTCAGTAAAATTTCTTAGCTTCATAAGTAAAGTTAATGGTTGATAAGTGTTTTATAAGGACACGAGGTTTGAATATTAAGTATGAATCACAGTTCAAATACTTTGTGATCCATTTCATACATTCCGTCCTCCAGATACTAGAATGACTAACCGACGGGATAAAACTATCTCGATCAAGATGATAGACTCATTTTCTGTACTATCAATAGGATCAATTATAACAAGTCACACACTCATATTCCGAAAATACAGAAACAAATAAGTTTCGTGGTTGAACTACCGAAATAGAATGGGGCTAAAAAAATTCGAGAACTAAAAGTTTCACTTTTTGTATTGAAAAGAGAGGCTTCGTGATTCTTGTGAATCTAATTCATTGAAATTCCATCCAGTAAAACAGAAGAAATATAAATCTCCAAAATAATAGATAAGAATATCGCAAATAAAACCATTGCGACACCCATCAAAGGAGTAGTTCTCCATCCAAGGGCTACCTTACCATATTCCGAATTCAATGGTTTCAAAAAATCCCCTACAACAGTTCGTCTTGGACCAGATCTAGAACTACCCTCAATGATTTGTGTAGCCATAAATCTTATTTTGTATTCAGTAAGATCTGTTGACTTTGTATATCATTTCGCTGTAAATAAACAATCTTATTATAGACCCATTGTGATCTTGAAATTATATAATAATGAAAACAGCAACCTTAGTCACCATTTCTATATCTAGTTTACTTGTAAGTTTTATTAGGTACGCCGTATATACTGCTTTTGGACAACCCTCTCAACAATTAGAGATACATTCGAGGAACATGGGACTAATTGAAGTAATGAGCCTCCCAATAATAAAATATTAAAATATATATATTTAGAAAATAGAAACACATGTCAATTTTTAAGGTTTTTCGTGGAACAAATAAAGTACACTATTAATGTACTAAATACTCACTCTTTTATTATTATTTTTTCTGCTTGTGATATCCACGACTAAGGGTGCCTTTAGATGGGTAGCGAGATTAATTCTAGTGAGATTAAAAATAGTGATAGCTATGAGATTAAATATTGTAGTAGTGGGATTGAGCATAATAAAGGTAAGATTAAAACCAATAATGGATATGTGTTTGGATTCCAACATAATTACAGCTGTGAAGTCAGAATGAAAAACAATAATTAGGTATGTTAATTTATGATATAATAAATTATTATTTAAAACCAAAATTTTTATTAAATAATTAAAATTATGTTTATGGTAATAAATTTATATATTTATTATATAAAAATAAAATTATATTTATTTATATAATAACAAAATTTACATGTACTTACTTTATATAAAAAAAAGTGCCATGGTTAAAATAGGGAATCACCTCTCCACTAGAGAGGCTTTTTCTCCGATAGCACTCTTAGCTCTAGTGGAAAATGAGAGCGACATTGTGGTGAGAGCATTTATTGTATCGTACATCAATGTTTTAGAAATAGAAACGATACTCAAATTGGTACTCAAATCAGTCATATCACCAATTTTAGATTTAATTGGTTTGACTGTCTGCTCAACAATAATAAAAAAATTATTAAAAATTTTTATAAATTGAGTCAACCAGTTCAACTACCCTAGAATTAGCTACAAAAACCACTTGTTGTGGTCTACCCTATTTGGCTTGTTTTATGGGACAAGTATTCGAGTTAGCAGAACCATAATCTCTCTTAATCGAGACTTTACTTTTCTCTCATTTTTCGCATTCCACTTGTTTGATCTCCCCATGATTTTGGCTTTCTCCATTAGGGTCTCAAACACCCGTTCCTATTGTAGAGCAACCTGAATCTTGAGGTCGAAACACAACCCACTTTCGAACCTCACACATTTGTCCTGCTCCTTGACAACCATACCTTGAGCATAACGGCTGAGTATAAAAAATTCAGCCTCATACTCCACCACAGTCTTATCTCTCTCCTTCAACTCGATAAACTTGAGTCTGTAGGCTTCCACATACCTAGTACCCACATACTTCTTTTGGAAGGCTTCCTAAAAATATTCTCATGTTAAACATTTAAACTGTGTACCTCTTACAATAGGCTACCACCAACGATAGGCCTCTTCACTTAGCAATGACATAGTACCCTTTAATTTTTGTTCTAGATTACAATCTAGATCTTCTAGAATCCACTTCGTCGATCCATCCGGTACTCAACCATAGTAGGGGTTGTTCTAGCAACTCTTTTAAATATTTCAGCCCTATTCGACCAGAATGTCTTCATAATAGATCCATGGCTCCCTGATTTAGTTTGGGCTCCAGCAACCCTTTGCAAAATCCTCAACATCACCTGCAACACTGCATCATCTCCGTTCTCGTAACCTCTACCACCATTGGTGGCAGAATTCTCCACGTATTTCTCCTTAGGGATTGGGTTTTCCTTCTGAACAATGGGTGGTTCAATGGGTGTAGCCCTACGTAGCCTACCCCTACCATGTCTACCTTGAGTGTTCATATTGTATTCTCAAAAATTTAAGTTCTAAAGTATATCTATAGTTTTCAAACAAAACCTAATCTAGTTTGGGCTCCAGCAACCCTTGCAGAACTCTCAGCATCACCTACAACAATGCATCATCTCTGTTCCCATAACCCCTGCCACCATTGGTGATAGAATTCTCTAACCATTGGCAGTAGAATTCTCCACATACTCCTCCTTAAGTATTGGGTTTCCCCCTGAACAGTGGGTGGCTCAATGGGTGCAGCCCTATGCGGCCTACCCCTACCACGTCTACCTTGAGTGTTCATATTGTATTCTTGAAAGTTTAAGTTCTAAAGTATACTTACAATTTTCAAACAAAAAGTTCCAGTATTAGTTATTTCTTGAGCATTTACAATCTAACAATTACAGTTTATCTAAAGTTTTTGTGAAAAAATAAATAAAATAAAATAAAATAAAGAATACACAGATTTTTTACGTGGAAACCCTTTCGAGAAAAAACCACGGGCAGAGGAGAAGAAAATTCACTATGTTGAATTCGAATTATTACAAGAGGAATAGACTATGTCTATTTATAGGCTTGTAAAGCCATATTCTAGCAAGGTTGAAACACCTTATTCTAATCAATATAAAATAGATGGAGTTTAATAAGGTTCAAAAAACCTTATTCTAAAATAAAATAAAAGAAGTGTAGTTCTATATGAATTTTACTTTTATTTTATTTTACCACTGTATTTTATTTAAATAAGGATTTGGGTGATTTAATTCTAACAATCTCCACCTTGACACGAATTCTCAATGAACAAGTTCTTCATCGCGAACTCTCAACGAACAAGTTCTCCACCTCTTCCATAAAACCCCTTAAGGGTTTAACTTCAACAATGAACACCAACCAAGTCTAAGCAATGCTCAAACTTGGTTATAGGAAGTGACTTAGTCATCATATCTGCAGGATTTTTATGAGTACTAATTTTGCTCACAACAATATCACCATGAGCAATAATATCACGAACAAAATGATACCGAACATCAATGTATTTTGTTCTCTCATGAAACATTTGATCTTTTGTAAGGAAGATTGTACTCTGACTGTCACAAAATACTGTATTAATTTGAAGGTCTTCATTGAGTTCACTAAAGAGTCCCTTCAACCAAATAGCTTCTTTACAAGTCTTAGTAATTGCTATGTACTCAGCTTTAGTGCTAGACAAAGCGACTGTAGTTTGCAAAGTGGCTTTCCAACTGATTGCACAACCTCCAATTGTAAAGACATAACCTATGAAAGATCTTCTGCTATCAAGGTTTCCAGCAAAATCAGCATCAACATACCCAATGACTCTATCTCTAGTTCTTCCAAACTGTAAGTAGACATCAGTATCACCTCGTAAGTATCTTAAAATCCACTGAACTGCTTTCCAGTGTTCTTTACTGGGATTCGCCATGTATTTGCTAACTGCACTGACTGCATATGATAAATCTCGATGTGAACAAACCATAGCATACATGAGAGATCCCATTGCACTAGAGTATGGAACATGTGACATGTACTCAATCTCATCATCTGATTGTGGAGACAAAGCCGATGAAAATTTGAAATGGGCTGCTAAAGGAGTACTAACAGGCTTAGCACTCTACATATTGAACCTACAAAGAACTTTCTCAATGTACCCCTTCTGACTTAGGTACAATTTACTTGCTTTTCTATCTCTGAGAATCTGCATACCAAGTATCTTCTTTGCTAGTCCCAAATCTTTTATCTCAAATTCTTCACTTAGTTGGGCTTTGACCTTTCTTATCTCTCATTTATCTTTTGCTGCTATCAACATGTCATCAACATAAAGAAGTAGATACACGAAAGAACCATCACTGTTTTTCTTAAAGTAAACACAACTCTCAAAACTACTTCTTTTAAAATCATGAGAAGTCATAAAGGAATCAAACCTCTTGTACCACTGTCTTGGTGACTGTTGCAAACCGTAAATGGACTTTTTCAACAAGTAAACATAGTTTTCTTTTTCTAAGACTGTAAAACCCTCTGGTTGTTGCATGTAAATGTCCTCCTCAAGTTCTCCATGCAAAAATACAGTTTTTACATCTAACTACTCAAGCTCCAAATCATGCATGTCCACAATACCAAGCAAAGTTTGAATCGAACTATGCTTCACAACTAGGGAGAACACTTCTGAAATTTGACTGTAACACTTTGCAACAAGCTTTGCTTTATATCTGTGTTCTTCAACTCCTAGAGTCCTTTCTTTCTTTTTAAACACCTATTTACAATGAACAACCTTTTTACCTTTAAGAAGTTTCAGAAGATCCCATGTTCTATTTTTATGAAGCGATTCCATCTCCTCTTGCATAGCAAACATCCACTTTTCTGAGTCTTCACAGCTAATTGCCTCAGAATAATTAGATAGCTCTCGGTTTGCATATATATCTTCAGCCACATTTAAAGCATAAGTAACTAGATCAGCCTCGGCATACTTCTTTGGAGGTTTAATTTCTCTTCTAGTTCTATTTTTGGCAATAAAGTATTGTGGTGAAGAAGCAAACCTATTCTCAATTTTTGTACTAGCTTGAGGAGTCGACTCTGTATTAATCTAATGCTCTACTTGCTTTTGATTTTCTTTATTGGAAGAGTCTTTAAGAGATAAGTTAGGTACCATAGCAGTTTCATAAAAAATGACATCTCTGCTAATCACAATTTTTCTATTTTCAGGACACCATAACTTATACCCTTTTACACCAGCTTTATAACCAAGAAAAACACATTTAATGGATCTCAGTTCCAATTTTCCATTATCAACATGAGCATACACAGGACACCCAAAGATCTTTAAGTCAGAATAATTAGTAGGATTACCAGACCATACCTCTTATGAAGTCTTTTTCTCAATGGCAATGGATGAAGATCGGTTGATCAAAAAACATGCAGTAGAGGTTGCTTCTGCCCAAAACGACTTCGGTAAGTTAGATTTGACAACATACATCAAACCTTCTCCATGATCATTCTGCAAAGCCGTTTTGCTGTGGAGTATGATGAACTGTCAAGTGTCTCACAATCCCTTCTGACTTGCATAGTCTATTAAACTCATCAAAATAGAACTCTAAGCCATTGTCTGTGCGGAGGTATTTTATTGTTTTCCCGTCTGTTTTTCAATCATAATTTTCCAAGACTTAAATGCGAAAAACACATCGCTTTTCAGCTTCAGGAAGAATTCCTAAACTTTTTTGGAAAAATCATTAATAAAAGTTAGCATGTAATTAGCTCCACCTCTTGAAGGCACTCTAGATGGCCCCTATAGATCAGAATGAATATACTCAAATGTTCCCTTCGTGTTATGGATTCCTCTAGTGAATCGAACAGTCTTTTGCTTCCCAAAAATACAATGCTCACAGAACTTCAGTTTGCAAATTCCTTGCCCATCAAGAAGTTCTCTTTTACTCAATTCTGCCATGCCATTCTCACTCATATGCCCTAGGTGCATATGCCAAAATTTAGTAATATCATCATCTGAAAAGGAAGAGGAAGTGACAGCTGCATCACCAGTAATAGTAGAATCCTGCAAAACATATAACTTGGTAGTCTTTCTCTGCCCTTTCATCACAATAAGGGAACCTTTGGAAATCTTTAAAACTCCACTTTCAGCTGTGTATCTGTACCCTTTTGAATCAAGAGTACTTAACAAAATTAAATTTCTCTTCAATTCTGAAACATGTCGTATGTCACTAAGTGTTCTGACAACTCCATCAAACATCTTAACTTTAATTCCTCCAACGCCTTCAATTTTACATGAAGTAATATTTCCCATCAAAATAACACCTTCAGACACTGTTTCATAAGTTGTAAACCAATCCTGATTAGGACTCATGTGGAAGGTGCAGCCTGAATCAAGTATCCACTCCTCGCTTACTTTAGAATCATTGACAGAAGCGACTAGAAGTTCACCATCGCTGTAGCCTTCTACAACATCAACTTCACCAGAATTTTCTGGTTGTTTTCCCTTTTGATTCGCAACCTTCTTTTTAATATTGTTCTGTAGCTTATAGTACTTAGATTTAATGTGCCTTTTCTTCTTGTAGAAGTTACAAGTTTTACCTCTATTTGAAGACTTCGATCTACCTTTAGATTTACGACGAGGATTCTGTTCCTGTGTCATTCCACGATCATCATTAGCATTCCTATCTTGCCTCCCATGAATAATGAGACCCTCTCCTTGAGAGTCGGGTTTAACCACAAGATGCTTCATCTTATCATACGAGGTTAAAGAACCATAAACCTTATCAACTGTGAGAGACTCGCGACTATATAAAATCGTGTCTCTAAAGGTTGAATAAGACGGGGGTAACGAACAAAGTAGAATCAACCTTAGATCTTCCTTATCATACTGAACCTCCATGGCCTCCAAGTTTCAAAGAATTTCTTTAAACGCTGTTAAGTGTTCGTGTAAAGACACACCTTCCTCCAAATGATGAGCATAAAAATGCTGCTTCATATGCAACTTGCTTGTTAAAGTTTTCGACATACATATTTGTTCCAGCCTCTTCCATAATGCAGCGGCGGTCTTTTCCTTCATCATATCTTGCAAAATTTCATTGGAGAAATGTAGATGTAATTGTGTTAACTCCTTTCGATCCTTACGCTTCTTCTCTTTATCTGTTAATGTCAAAGGCATCTTATCTATCCCTAGCAGGGCATCCTCCAGATCCATCTGCGCAAGATGTGCTTGCATCTTAATCTACCACAATGCAAATCTAGTGTTGTGATCCAACAACGGAATTTCATACTTCAAAGACACCATTATCATGATCCGAGATGAATAACCTGAAAGCTCGGATACCAATTTATAAAAAAAACACACACATTGAGATTTTTACATGGAAACCCTTTCGGGAAAAAACCACGGGCAGAGGAGAAGAAAATTCACTATGTTGAATTTGAATTATTACAAAAGGAATAGACTATGTCTATTTATCGGCTTGTAAAGCCATATTCTAATATGATTGAAACACCTTATTCTAATCAATATAAAATAGATGGAGTTTAATAAGGTTTAAAAATGTTATTCTAAAATAAAATAAAAGAAGTGTAGTTCTATATGAATTTTACTTTTATTTTATTTTACCATATATTTTATTTAAATAAGGATTCGGTCATTTAATTATAACAGTTTTAAAAGTAACAGTAATTAAAGTAGGATTGGCATTGAAGTATTGGATTTAATTTTTTTCAAAAAAACTTGTGGCATAATATTTTTTTTGAAATACCCCTTTCCATGACATGCATGCAAACTCATTCCAAAAACCCATAGTCCAAGTTTAAAAAACTTAGACACTGATACTACTAAATGTAACCTCCCCAACCTAGCCTAGACGTTAGATCTGAATTTAGAAAATTACATTGGCCACCAAAATGGCCAAGTAAACTATCGGTGTTTATAAAATAGTAATTTTAAAATATTTGTTTCTTTTAGAAGAAAACTTAGCCTATTTTCAGAAAAAAACTCACGAGTAAACGAAAATTTATCAAGTTTAACATTTTCCTTGTAATATTGACTACTTTTGAAAACTTAGTTAATTTCAATTTATTTATTACTCAAAGTTTATTTATAATCTAGTGGCATAAAAGTGATATATAGTTTTAATTAAGTAAAATCAAAATAATTTTATGTGTTATTAATTCTAAATCCATGCTTCAATATCCTAATTTCAAATTAAATACCAAGCATGCTAAATAAACCCAAAATTGAAGTCACATGACACAATTCAAATAAAGCAATTTAGTTTCAAAACAACAAAAATAATAAAAATACGTCTAAAATACTTTTGGCTAAAAATAAATTGAGCCGAGCTTTCCATATGTCGAGTTCGCGTCCTAACTTGATGGGTTATCTGTAAAGATGGAAATAATAGGGGGAGTGAGCTTAAGAAACTCAATGTGAGTTCAATCACCAGAAAATCAGTGCAAATAGTAGACAAATCATACAAAATGACAACTCATAGAATAATCACAATTGATTAGCAAATTAGAATATCGGTATTTCAGATCAACTCATCAATATAGTATCTCAATATTCAGAGCCATGTAAATGTTTATGAATGTAATACAATTTCTATATATCAGAAAAGATCTTACCCAAGTCCACTACACACTACAGTAAGAGTTCCCCAGAACTCATCTATCCTTACACACCGTGTTGTGCATAAACCATTAGTAATTTTGCAAATTAATTTCTAGTAATAAAAATTGTGGATGAATCAACAATATTTTCAATTAAAAAGTTTGCATACAAGCTACCAATAATTTGTGGATGAACCACCAGTGTTGTAGATTATTAAACTGCCAGTACTTCTTCATTTCATATCGTTCCCCATGCAATGCAATATGACATGCTTGTAACAATATCATGTAAAAATAGTAAACATGCTTAACATGTATTCAGTTCAATAGTAGCAGTGAACATGTATTCGATTTAATAGTAATAGTAGGTATGTTGAACATGCAATCAATAATACAGTGACAGATTTTACAGTAATAGTTTATTAGAAATATAGAGACAGCAGGAATGTATCAATCACATATCTTGCATATAAAAATTGTAATTCAGTTAATCAGATCATGAATTCCAAAATATTAATATTATTAGGAATTCAATTAAGTGAAATAAAACTCTAAAAATAGTTTGGGGACTATTCAGAGACTAAACAGAACAATTCATAAAATTCTAAGCAAAATTGTTACACATGAGTCACACTCAAATGACAAATTCACACGGATTAATGAATGATATCAAGATTCGGGCAAAATTTGTAAAGATTTAGCAAGATTTTGAAAGATTATTTAATTGAACCGAGAAAATAACATCGGATTTTGGTATAATGGAAATAAAAAATCTAATCCTTGGAAACGAGGTGTACTTACTGATTCTTGACAAGAAAAGGCATGCTATTGATGAAAATTTTAAGCCTAATCTGTAGAACGATCGAATGGAGAATGTTTTAGTCGGGAGAGCAAAATAATCAACAACAAAAAGATGAAAAATATGATGTAAAGGGAGGAAAAGAAAAGAAAGAGGAGAAGAAATAGGGAGATGTAAACAAAATTCTAATTAGAATTGAAGAGAAAACAAAATGCAAGTCTAATTAGTAAGAGATGGGCTAAATACCTAGGGTTTGAAATGTAACATCCCGAAATAGTGCCTAGTCAGAATAGTAGTTTCGGGACCACAAATATGACATCAACATATTTATTTTATGATTATTATGAGGCCTAGAATATGATTATATGCATGTGTTAAAGTTTCATGAAGAAATTCTGAGCATAAGATGTCCAATTGGAAATCAGGGACTAAATTGAATAAATTGTAAAACTTGGTTTCTAGAAGCAATTCGTATGAAATTGCTATAGATTATGAATTAGAAGGCCTTGGAGAGCAATTTACCCAAATTCTAAATTTTTGGACAAAAATGGGCTTGCATGGATGAAATTTAAAAGAAAGGGCATAAGGGCATTTTGGTCATTTGTCATTTTAATGAATTAAAATGGGAAAAATCAAGCCAAAATCAGCCATTTTCTTCTCCATGGCTACCGAATATTGAAGAGGCACCATAGCTAGGGTTTTCAAGCTTTCCAAGCTAAATAGTAAGTGCTCCCAAGCCTCGTTTTTCATGTTCTTTGTATTTTTAAAATCCCGGTAGCTTGCTCTTTCCATTTCTACCCATATTTCATGATAAGGTTCATGTTCAAAGATTTACACATGCATGAGTTATTGGTATTTTGATGGATTATGGAAGAATATGAAAGATAAATGTGTGTTAGACATTTTTTCCAAGTTGGTTTTCATGAGAAACCCTTAGAGAGACTTTTTTGCAAAGGATGTAAATGTGTGGTAGAAATGGGGAAGAAAATGAAAAATGTGGGTTTCCATAAGAGAGAAATATGTTCGGTTAGGCTTGGGTAAGATAGAAATTGCATGTGTTTCATTATACGAGCCTAGAGACTAAATCGTAAAAATGTCAAGGGTTAGGGGAAAAATGGTCATTTGGACCGGGGGTGGATATTAAGCTTGAAATGTATAATGTGGGGTATTAATGAGTTAATTTTTTCTGTTATAGACCCCGAGGAATAAATTCCAGAAGTCGATTATGGTAAACGCAAAGTTTCGAAATAACCGAAACACATTTTCGAGAAGAGTACCAGGTAAGTTCGAATAACCTAAAGTAAACCCTTAATATGCATAATTGTATAATTTGTGAATATACGATGATTTCATTTATTATTGGCATGAGTTATTATAAAAATGCATATTTGATGGTAACATGTGACAAATCTCCCGGTTGAGGTTGAAAAAGGAATTCGATGGACAAACCCTCTTTGACATGTGAACTGAGATCCTACATGTGTTGCAGTAGGATTTAGCTCGGACGGGTAATCCGTGATCTCAATTATGAAAAGGATCTAGTCCGGACGAGTGTTCCTTGAATGATTAAGCCTCCCGAAGAATATGTGTGCACTATGGATTTAGCCCGGACGGGTAATCCGATTAGGGTTTAAATTTAGCCTGGACTGGTAATTTAGATCCGAGCTTATTAAGGGTGTTTGTCACTATAAGGGATTTAGCCTGGACTGGTAATCCCGACATCACTTTACGAGTTCATGATATGGGGAATTTAGCCTAGACTGGTAATTCCGCCATGAAATGTGAGGTTCACGGGAATGCGTATATGTAAAATGATCATTCGTGAGAATTGACGGATACTGGGTATTCCATCAAGATTTCCTAGAAACTCAACGGGTTTAATATGATGTATGCTGACTAGATGATTAATGATGAACAGATCTATATAAATTACATGATGTTTTGTTAAGTGACTAACTAATTGATTGAGTGCATGTGATAGGAAATCATTTTATAATAGATGATTCCATGATTTAAGTATAGATGTGTGCTAATTACTTGGTAAGTTTACTTTCCGGTTATTCGAGCTTACTAAGCAGTAAATGCTTACCCCTCTCTTTTTCCCTGTTTCACAGAGCTCGAGGACTCGAAAGGATTGGAAGACAGTTGGAGAAGCAACATACTATCAACTAGCCTAGTTTTGGTATAAGGACACTTTTACTTTGTTAATGGCATGTATAGGATTTTGAGTATTTTGTTATATGTGTCATTTGATTTGCCAAATGGAGGCATGTAGAAATATATTTAACCCTTTGTATATAGCCATGAAAGTTGGTTTAATTTAAGTAGGCTATGACCTATGATTTTATGCATGGTTTTATTTACAAACGATGGGTTGCTAACAATTGGCAATGAGTCTCTTGAATGAGCCAGTTTCAGATGGATTAATGCAGCATGGGAACCCATAAACACTAAATGGGAAATAGCCCAACAGAGTCCACATGGTTAGACACACGGACATGTGTCTAGGCTGTGTGTGACACACGGTTCCCTCCATCTGGCGTGTGTTGTGACCGTGTGTCCCCTGCACCTAAAATTTTAAGTTAAATTAGCACACGGGTAGGACACACGGGCAGGACACACGGGTGTGTGTCTTGGCCGTGTTAATTCAATAGAATGCTCAAGTTTTGAACACGGGGTGAGTCCACAGGCGTGTGCCCTGGCCGTGCCTAAATGTTAGTGTTGCCCACGGGTTAAAGGGATGGACGTGCCCCAAGTCACACGGGCGTGTGAGTCCACACGGCCCACCTGCACGGGCGTGTGCCCTTTTTTTGCTAAGGAAAATGTTCTGAGGAGCCCAAGGGAAATCGAACGAGCCCGAATTTGTCCCACGTTGCCTTCTGATATGTTATAGGTCTCAAAGGCCTATACAAGGGACGAGATGGTCATGATTGAAAGGTCTTAAATTTAAATGAAATTTTGTGACCTGAGTTCTTGTACCGAAAGTGTAAAGTCACGATAATGCCTCGAGCCTTGTCCGGAGTTGGATATGGGTTAGGGGTGTTACATGAAAACCCTAAGAGTGGCATGGTAAATATCCCAAAAGTGGGCAAAATTAAAAAAGAAATGGAAGGGAATTTAGTGGCTCAAACTTGGTTGTGGTTTTAACCATTAAGCTAAATACCTAAGCTTTTAACCATTAGCCTAATTAAGCCTATTTTTTATTTAATTTTTGTTCTTGACAATATATATTTTAGTTATGGTTGTCGGAACCATTTTTTTAATTTTGAAAAACGGGGGATCGACTTTAAGACAAGGTATGGAGTCGCCATCAATCCTTTTTTGTTTAGGTGTGATTGGATCACCTAATAAAACATTTTATTTTATTAAAAAAATTAATTTTGGCCTACGAAATTCGAGAAAATAGGTTCGGGAGTTGGTTACGTGTGAGGAAGGATTAGCACAATTGCAGCGCCCAAAATTGGTACCTTATTGATTAATTAATGCCCTAATGTCGAAAATTCGAAGAGATTTTAAAATACAATCCCTTTAGAAAATGTTTGGATAACTCCAATTGAACGCTAAGACTCCATTTGTCCCGAAGGAATAAAATATCATACCTAGCATGTTAGGGTACAATATTTCAAACCCTCGGTACCAAGATCATCTTATGATTTCCCAAAATTCATGCATTGAAAATTTAAAAGGATATTTGGTTATTTGATCAATGTAAAATCGAAACCCAACACGTTAGAGCATGATTTCTCGAATTTTCAAACACAAAATATTGCCTTATTTTTTAATTTAAGAAAACATGGACGAAATTTTAGAAAGGGTATTTGGTCATTTGGTCAATCGAAAAATCGAAACCCAGCACATTAGGGTACGATTTCTCGAATTGCCAAACACGAAATATTGCCTTGTTTTGAGAAGTCTTCAAATGGGTGATTATAGAACTGGCTCAAAATGCAATTATTTGGTTTGTTTGAAGTAAAAATAAAATGACTAATTTTGGACCAATATGTTGGAAATTTCAATTACAATGCGATACTCGGAAATGATAAGGTAGAATTACAAACATGGAACAATATACATGGATAAAATACTATACAAATGAATGACAATAGTATGAAAAAAAAAAGCAAATTAAGATACACACAATAGCAATAAGTTCACGTCATACATTATGCAAATACTAACGTTAACATTCAAAGACTTATGAATCAAAGAATCGATTTTAAAAGAAATATAAAGCCAATTAATACAAATAGATTGCAACAAGTTTTGAAATAATGATAAATGAGTTTGAAATTAATAATGAAAAATAAGACATTTGAAATTATAATACATACAATAATTTAATTTTAAAATAAGTTATAAACGTGAAAGTTTGAAATAGATCAAAAGATAAAATAAGTTAAATAAATAATATACAAAAATAGTAATGTATAAATCGATTTTAAAACAAATGTCAAAAGAAGAAAATTAAAGTAAGTAATATACAAAATAATATGCATTAATTTAAACATATAATATACATAAAAAATATTTAATATAAATAACATATATAAAAATAATAATGTATAAAACAACATACTAAAAAACATAAAAAAATATAATAAGAAAAATAAAAAAATATACAAATGCAAGTATAAAATAACATACTAAAACAATGTAGAATCGATAAACATTATATTTTAAAATAGTTTAAAAAAACTAAATAACAAATAAATTAAAGGAAATAAAGAATTACATAAACTAAAATAAAAAAAATCAATTGAGAGAAATACAAACTAAAAGGGGTACTTAATAAAATAAACCATTGAAACATAATTAGGGACCAAGGCACAATGTGCGTAAATCAGAGAGGATTAAAAATGCAAATAAACCAAATCCCAAAATAAGGCGTTTAAATGCAGACTAAAATGAAATTGACACAAAATTCCTAGGCCAAATTTAAAAAAATAAAAAAATGAACAGAGGGCTAATCAAACAGTGGTGCAAAAGAGAAGGACTGGCTACGCAAATCACCCATTTTAGGCGGGAATGTGCAGACCCTTACCCCTTTATCCAAACGATGCCGTTTCATTTATCTCTACAACTAAAAGAAACATTTGAATGGCAATCTGCCATTTTCTTCAAAAAATTGAAACAAAACCTTAATCCCCTCTTCCTTTAGCCGATCATCAAAGACCAAGCCTTAGCCGCCATACAACCACCACAAACGGTGGTCGGCGGAGGGTAGATTACCTCACTTAAACTCGTTTAAAGCTGTGTACGAAGTTCTAGCACTTCCAATCGCAAGGAATCAAAAGAAGGGATTCCTCACCTCCGTTGGATTTAAGCTTTAGTGGAGAAGAAAACTCTGACCGTATCCCAACGGTTCAGGTGAGGCTTTCCCCTTTATCCTTTTCATTTTTATTTTCTTCTTTGTAAACGAAAAAACAAATAAATAAAAAAGAAACAGAAGAATAGTAAAGGAAAAAAAAACGAAATGCTATATCAAATTTCGAAAAGAAAAGCCACCTTTCAATAACTCTTTTGTATTAAATCTCTTTGATTTTTTGTGCTTGTTCAAAAAAAAGAGGCTGCCTACATTGATATTTCTTGGCTTTTTATAGCCATAACAAAAGGGAAAAGTACAAAGTTTCTGCTTGGTTTTTGCTCTTGCTACTGTGTCCATCCTTTGCTTGTCTTATTTTGCAGGTACGGAGGCAACGTGGCAGGGGTAGATAGCGTGTATGGAGGCTGCTGGTGGTGTAGCTGCTGCTAAGGCTAGGGTTTGCTGCAAACATGGTTTAGGTTTTGGGCCTTTTTCGGTCTGAGTTTAGTTTGTAAATGGACTAATGCATTTTGGAATTTTATTTGATTTGTGCTCGGGCTGGGCAAAATAGGCCTGTTACAGCTGCCCCTCTTTGCTCATTGTCGTGCAACAGGAATAAAGAAAAGACTATAAAAGGGCCAATTTTGCCTGGACCTACTGAGTCTCGACTTCTTTTGATGCTTTTTTCCATCAAGTAGCTTCATTCCAATCCACTGCATTCTCAGAGGTATAGGAATTGTTGCTTTGCTCAACTCCACTGTCACTATTTGTAGCTTTAACCTGTTCCACTGCAACTTTAGGGAGATGAGGTTTGTGGCTTTAATTTGTTCTTCTGCGATTTAAGCTTGATCTGCTTCATTGCAACTTCAAGGAGATAAGATCTGCTACTTCAGTCTACTCCACTACAACTTCAGGGAGATTAGACTTGTAACTTGAACTTACCCCACTACAACTTCAGGGGGATAAGGTTTGTGGCTTTAATCTACTCCACTACAACTTCAGGGAGATAAGATTCACCATGGTAGGTTTGATCCGAGCTACTGCAACTTCAGAGGTATAGGATTTATAGCTTTGATCTCTTTTACTGCAACTTCAGAGAGATAAGATTCACTATCTTCAGTTTGCTCCACTACAACTTCAGGGAGATAAGACTCATAATTTCAGTCTACTCCACTGCAACTTCAGGGAGATAAGACTTACTAATTCAACCTGCTCCACTGCAACTTCAGGGAGATAAGGTCTTCAATCTTCAGTCTACTCCACTGCAACGTCAGAGGGATAAGACTTGCTACTTCAACCTGCTTCACTGCAACTGCTTCACTGCAACTTCAGGGAGATAAGGTTTGCTATGATCTACTCTACTGCAACTTCAGAGAGATAATATCTATTTATTTATAGCTTCAATCTGTTCCACTGCATCTTCAGGTAAATAAGATTAGCTATCTTCAGTCTGCTCCACTGCAACTTTAGGGAGATAAGACTTACTACTTCAACCTGCTCCACTGCAACTTCAGGGAAATAAGGTATTCAATCTTCAGTCTACTTCCTTGCTACCCCAAGAAGATAAGACTAGCGGCTTAAATCTACTCTATTGCTGATACATGGAGATAAGATTTGCCGTCTTTAGTTTGCTCCATTGCTGCTTAGGGAGAGAAGACCTGTGAATTCACCAATATCACTACACTGTCCTCTAGGGACATGATCTGTAAAATCGGTTTCATGTATCTATGCTTATGCAAAATAATTAGGATGCTATGATTGAAATGAATCAAATGCTCCTAACTAGATGTGTTATGAATGATATATGAATGCAAAAATGAGAATGATCCTTTTTTAAATGCTTAAGGTATCATCGCTTTTTGTTCATCAGGGCATTATCACTGACGTGTTACACTGCCATCTTGTTCAGCTGGTATTCTTGACGAAAAACCCTAAGAAATAATCATATTCTGTTCAGCAAGCTTGCCTCGTTGTAATTTCAAAGCCCCTTCCACTGTACCTCTTGGGACATAAAGGTTGTACTTCCCACTGCAACTTCAGGGGAATAACATTTGGTTTCTTCTATCCATCCTGCTGCAACTCAAAGGTATAGGATTCACATCATCTTCAATCAATTTGATCTGTTACACCATTCCCTGGGTGTAATGACCAGATGTATATGCCTGATATCTGCATGAATACAGAATACCCTTTCTTTTCTCGAGAATAATCCCATTGCTCACTCTTCATTGGGATTATAACACCGATGTAATTTCTTTTTGTTCAACCAATATCTTACAGACATTCCAAAGATATAATCTCAATTTGGGCTTAAATATTTCCAACCCTTAAGCTTGGTGAGTTTTGAACAATAGTCCTGTTTCAAGTTCTTGTATTATTTAGAAGCTTCCAGAGTAATATGCGAAACTCCTTTTATGAAAGTATTATTAGTCCACTAATCGTTATTTCAATGCAAAATTCTTGAAAAAGATCATAACAGTGGATCAGAAGGAAATTAATTAGGAGCATAGCTCGAAGAAAGTAAATTAATCAAGGATAGCCAATGCAATTAAGAAGGAAATTTATTGGGATGTATCTTGAAAAAAATAAGATAATCAAAGATAACAAATTTAAAATGGGTAAAATGGAAAACTAGGTGCCCCAGATATCGCGGCTTGAGCTTTTCTGTACCAACCTCTTGAGGACCATTTTGAGATCAATATGTGTTTAGGGGATCTGTAGTATTTTGTCAATGCCCCTAGACGTAGCATACTTCTTTCATTGTTAATTCAAGCATAGCAAGACTACTATATGCCTCATTTTGATCCAAATTTGAGCTGCCTTTTTTGGGTTTTCAACTCAAATCCCCTTTGGTCTTAAGGTGCCCTTTGCGGGTTTTTGCCTTGGCCTCTCATTTTTCTTTCTTTTTTCGATTTTTTTGATTGATTCTTTTTTTTTTATTTTTTGATTGATTCTTTTTTTTTTAATTTTTTTAAGGTCTCAAGGCGCCCATTGCGAGTTTTCACCTTGGCCCCTCCCCTTTTAGGTAAAATACTCATTGACTGGATTTGCCATCCATCTTGATCAATATTAATGCTCCTCTAGAACAGACCTTCTTTACTACATAAGATCATTCCTTCTTTGGCATTCACCTTCCTTTGAAGTCTTTTTTGTGTAGGAAGGATCTTCTTTAATGACAGATCCCTATTGTGAAACTCTCTAGGATAAACCTTTTTGTTATAAGCCCGTATTACCTACCCGTGATGGATATCCTTCAAATTTGACTAATCATATCGGGATTGGGTCCATTCTACGTCATCCAACCTTAGTTCTGGCAAGACTCGGAGAAAAGGAATCTTGTTTTCAAAACCATTTCCATTCCATAAACCAATAGGCAATGTGTTGCCTTAGCGAAGATCCTGGCCAACATTTGATAAGCATAGAGGGTAAATGGTAACTTCTTTATGCCAATCTGTACAAGTCTCGGTCACCTTTCACTATGACCTTTATTTTATTATTTTTCATTTTTTTCTCTTTTTTTGTACTTTTATTTTTTCTTTTTGGCTGCCTTTGCTGCACTGTGATATGGTGTCTGATCTTTGAACAGACTGTAAACTTTTGACATTGTGTAGTTGCATTAAACATGATCTTTTTTGACATTACTTGTCAGCACTTGATTTGATTTTTTTTTGGATTTTTTTTGGTTTGATGTCTGTCGACTTTGTAACATTGGCATATGAAGCGACCTTCACCTCTTCGTGAGGTAATCGATAATTGTCAAGATGAATCGATGTACATTAGATGAGAATGGCCTGATAACATTCATGCTCCACATAGAGAAAGTCTGTGAAGAAATGAATACGGTACATGAATCTTGTCTACTAATACAATCCCCTTCCATGGTGGATCAACAGTACCCAAATCTCATGATTAGTGTAGCTCCCGTTAAACATATGTCCTTCTGACACTCGAATAGACATTTTTGCGTCCACAGGTCTTAGTATCCCAGGTATATCTATTATGTGAAAGCATCTTTGAATTCTCGACAATTCACTTTGTCTTCAAGGTAGTGCAGGCTCCGATATTTACCTCTTGCTTACAATGTCCACTAACCCTTTGTAGAATAGGATCTATTTTTCATCTTGTTCTACCATCCTTAACAAATCAAGAGATAAGTTACAATCCCTGTCATCTTCAAAGTCCTGGGATCTGCTCAAACACATATCTCACCCAAAAGGGAGTCAGTTATAGTGTTGCTCATGTCATTGATATCTGGGTACCTATTGTAGCTATGAAGGCAGATTCCAAAGAATAAATGATTCTAAGGATGCTTATTTGTATGGTATGATCATGAAGGAAGAATGAAAGCATATTTAAAAGACCGTCCAAAGAACAAAAGAATATATAAAAAATGAAAGAATATTTGCTAAAAAAAATGCATTTTATTTAAATAAAGATTCTAGACAGAAGCCTATTTCACAAAAGGATTCTTATTGCTTCTAGGCTTAAAGCAACAAGCACATTTTGAACATTACTCTAGATTAGTTCTAAAAATACAGGGATTTCTTCCACAGTCCCATTATTCAAAACACCCCAAGTACATAAGGGTTTGGAAACTTTTATTCCTCGATATTCCTTCCAATTTTGATTTGTTCAAGGCATCGCAACTCTTTTTCCCCCACTTCCAAGTATCGCATTTTCTTCATTGTCAGAGCAATTAGGTTCTGAGGAATTATCAAACTTCACAATTCCCATTTCAATGAACCTTTCAACTAACTTTTTAAAGGTAGTGCAGTTTTCAATTGAATGCCCTGTTATTCCCGTGTGGTACTCACATTTAGCATTCTCATTATACCATTTTAGGAATGGAGGTTGTACGGGTTTCGAGTAAAATGGAGACACCACATGCACATCAAAAAGATTTTGATACAACTCCTTGTATGACATCGGGATGGGTGTAAACTTTGGCCTCGAGTTGAATTCCTGCCTTGAAGAACCTTGACAACTAGTGGTTACAGCCCTCAGCTAGCCTATGTTGACCAATTTGGAAGACATGCTCACGATGTTCTCTTCATTTTCCTTGTTTCCCGAGGTTGACCTTTTAGTGCTTTCTCTTGCATTTATCTGCCCACTTCTTACCGCATTTTCAATCATCTCACCAGACATTACTATATCTGAAAAGCTCAGAGTAGCGCTTCCCAACATATAATTAATGAACGGGGCTTTCAGAGTATTGATGAAAAGCATCATGGTTGAAACTCTCATTCTGCTTCTTTTCCATACTCTGCAGGGTAATTTTGTCGGGTACCATGTCTATTACATGGCTGACTGCTTCATAAAAGCCTGTGCTAAGTCTTTCCATGAATTGATTTTAGCATGACTTAATTGATTATACCATTTAGCTGCTGACCCGATCAGACTGTCTTAGAAGCAATGGATTAATAATTGATCGTTACTAACATACCCAGTCAGTCTTCTACAAAACATGATAATATGAGCTTCAGGACAGTTCGTTCCATTGTACTTCTCGAATTCGGGCATCTTGAACTTGTACGGAAGTACTAAGTCTGGGACCAAACTCAGATCTTTAGCATCAATTCCAGGATGTCTATCAGTGCTTTCCATTTCTCTAAACTTTTTCTCCAGCCATTTACACCATTCATCTAATTGTTTCTGTGATTTTATCCTTGCCATTTCTTCTTTCGCAACTTTATCCAAATCAGGCAAAACTGGATTATTCGAGTTATTACCAGGGTTAAAGCCTGAACCAGCTCGAAAATTCATTGGTATTGAAACTCCAGCCTGAAACTGTTGAGGCCTGGTCGTAACAGATGGTTTCTGTAGACTTATCTCGGGTATCTGTACATGTGTTGGAGTGAAACCAGGAGGATATTGAGGGTCTTCATTATTTTCCCCAACATTGTCCATAGGATCTTTCCCCTTATCCATCCTTTCTACCAGCAATTGGGATAATTGAGTCATCATATTTCTTTGGGACTCCATCATTTGATCCTTCATCTCTTGTTGAGTCTCAGCTAGCTGCTCTTGCATCTACGCCTGCATTTGTTCTTGCATATCCCTTTGCATTTGCTCTAATTTTTCGAGTATTTTGTCCATTGACTTGGTGTTTTGCCTTGTACCGTAGGGTTACGTATTTCGTGAGTTTTTGTTGGTTTCCAGGTTACTAAAATGATTTCAATTAATTAGGGCCCTTTTGTGAAAATCTAATGCAAATGATGCAATACAATGCAAATGCATGAATGAATGCAAAAGAAAGAAAGGCGTTGATTCTGAATTCAATTCCATTATAACAAATTTTCTAGAAAACAAATACCTTTACATAAAATGGATTACATATGCGGCCCTGCCCTCATGTTCCAGGTGAAAACACTAATCCCTTTTCCTCATAAAAGTCAAATCTCGCACCCAACAGCTACCTCCATTAGCTCTTTTTGCTTGGTCCGGGCCACGACTTATTATGCACTTATCCTCGCGATGTTGGTTAGCTCTTTTAAGCAAGTTGGGACACGACGGCTCTCGAACAATCTTTATCGACTTGAATCCTCGGGCAATAAAACAGAGTCTTATTTTCCTCTGCAAACTATCAGCTTTCTTTCACTGTGTTTACTTGAACCATATTCAGACAACTGTACTATAATCCACTTTATCAAGAAATCCATTTTCCCATGACAAACTGTTCTATTTAGCAATCGAATATGAATCAACACCTCCTTTCTATGATGATGTAATGTAATGCAGTCATAAACAAACAAAAATAAATACGTTAGTACAGAAAAAATAAATAACTTATAAAACACCTATTCAGGTGACCACTAGACTTCGGCCATAGTTCTACCTAAGGTGAACTCTTAGGGTTCACTATATGTGGCTCGGTTCTAAAGAAAGGGTACCTGAACCAGTAGATTCCTCAATCCTCACCCATTATAGGCTCATATGGATTGAGTTTAGTTCAAGGGAATACATTTCCCTATGACCATGCGGAGATGAAAATCTCATGAAGTCATAGGTACGGATGTATCCCTGAAGTAATCCACTAGCCCATGCGGAGGTGAAAACCTCACGAAGGCGTAGTTTCTCACTCTCCCACTTAAAATGTGTGACCACAATGGTCATGCAATGCAATACAATAGTCTACAAGACTCAAACCACAACAATCATACAAACAAATGCAACAAAGAATCATGATTTTCAAATCAAATTTTTAATTTTTGACAAAAGGACAGAAAATAATCAATTTTACGGCCTGACTCTCTCATTGGTCCCCAGTGGAGTCGCCAAGTTGTCGAAACCATTTTTTTTATTTTGAAAAACGGCGGATCGACTTTAAGATAAGGTATGGAGTCGCCACTAATCCTTTTTTGTTTAGGTGTGATCGGATGACCTAATAAAACATTTTATTTTATTAAAAAAATCAATTTTGACCTACAAAATTTGAGAAAACGGGTTCGGGAGTTGATTACGTGTGAGGAAGGATTAGCACCCTCGCAGCGCCCAAATTTGGTACCTTATTGATTAATTAATGCCTTAATGTCGAAAATTCGAAGAGATTTTAAAATACAATCCCTTTAGAAAATGTTTGGATAACTCGAATTGAACGCTAAGACTCCTTTGTTCCGAAGGAATAAAATATCATACCCAGCATGTTAGGGTACAATATTTCAAACCCTCAATACCAAGATCATCTTATGATTTCCCAAAATTCATGAATGGAAAATTTAAAAGGATATTTGGTTATTCGGTCAACTGAAAATTGAAACCCAACACGTTAGGGCACGATTTCTCGAATTTCCAAACACGAAATATTACCTTATTTTTTAATTTAAGAAAACATGGATGAAATTTCAGAAAGGGTATTTGGTCAATCAGAAAATCGAAACCCAGCACATTAGGGTACAATTTCTCGAATTGCCAAACACGAAATATTGCCTTGTTTTGAGAAGTCTTCAAATGGGCGATTATAGAACAGACTCAAAATGTAATTATTTGGTTTGTTTGAAGTAAAAATAAAATGACTAATTTTGGACCAATATGTTGGAAATTTCAATTACAATGCGATACTCGGAAATGATAAGGTAGAATTACAAACATGGAACAATATACATGGGTAAAATACTATACAAATGAATGACAATAGTATGAAAAAAAAAGCAAATTAAGATACACACAATAGCAATAAGTTCACGTCATACATTATGCAAATACTAACGTTAACATTCAGAGACTTATGAATCAAAGATTCGATTTTAAAAGAAATATAAAGCCAATTAATACAAATAGATTGCAACAAGTTTTGAAATAATGATAAATGAGTTTGAAATTAATAATGAAAAATAAGACATTTGAAATTATAATACATAAAATAATTTAATTTTAAAATAAGTTATAAACGTGAAAATTTGAAATAGATCAAAAGATAAAATAAGTTAAATAAATAATATACAAAAATAGTAATGTATAAATGAATTTTAAAACAAATATCAAAAGAAAAAAATTAAAGTAAGTAATATACAAAAATAATATGCATTAATTTAAACAAATAATATACACAAAAAATATTTAATATAAATAACATATATAAAAATAATAATGTATAAAACAACATACTAAAAGAACATAAAAATATAATAAGACAAATAAAAAAATATACAAATGCAAGTATAAAAATAACATACTAAAACAATGTAGAATCGATAAACATTATATGTTAAAATAGTTTAAAAAAACTAAATAACAAATAAATTAAAGGAAATAAAGAATTACATAAACTAAAATAAACAAAATCAATTGAGAGAAATACAAACTAAAAGGGGTACTTAATAAAATAAACCATTGAAACATAATTAGGGACCAAGGCACAATGTGCATAAATCAGAGAGGATTAAAAATGCAAATAAACCAAATCCCGAAATGAGGCATTTAAATGCAGACTAAAATAAAATTGACACAAAATTCTTGGGCCAAATTTAAAAAAAAATGAACAGGGGGCTAATCAAACAGCGGCGCAAAAGAGAAAGACTGACCACGCAAATCACCCATTTTAGGCGGGAATGTGTAGACCCTTACCCCTTTATCCAAACGACGTTGTTTCATTTATCACTAAAACTAAAAGAAACATTTGAATGGCAATCTGCCATTTCCTTCAAACAATTGAAACAAAACCTTAATCTCCCCTTCCTTTAGCCGATCATCAAAGAGCAAGCCTTAGCCGCCATACAACCACCACAAACGGTGGTCGACAGAGGGTAGATTACCTCACTTAAACTCGTTTAAAGCCGTGTACGAAGTTATAGCACTTCCAGTCGCAAGGAATCAAAAGAAGGGAGTCCTCACCTCTGTTGGATTTAGGCTTTAACGGAGAAGAAACTTCGACCGTATCCCAACAGTTCAGGTGAGGCTTTCCCCTTTATACTTTTCCTTTTTATTTTCTTCTTTGTAAACGAAAAAAAAAATAAATAAAAAAGAAACAGAAAAACAGTAAAGGAAAAAAAACGAAATGCTATATCAAATTTCGAAAAGAAAAGCCACCTTTCAATAATCTCTTTTGTATTAAATCTCTTTGATTTTTTGTGCGTGTTCAAAAAAAAGAGGCCGCCTACATTGATATTTCTTGGCTTTTTATAGCCATAACAAAAGGGAAAAATACAAAGTTTCTGCTTGGTTTTTGCTCTTTCTGCTATGTCCGTCCTTTGCTTGTCTTATTTTGCAGTCTGAGGCAACGTAAGGGGGTAGTGGCGTATACGGAGGTCTTTGGTGGTAAAGACATTGCTAAGGCTAGGGTTTGCTGCAAACATGGTTTAGGTTTTTGGCCTTTTTGGGTCTGAGTTTATTTTGTAAATGGACTAATGCATTTTGGACTTTTATTTGATTTGTGCTCGGGCCTCGCAAAATAGGCCTGTTACAATGGTTTTTACCTTAGGTTGTTGAAAATAAAAGGAAAAGAAATGAGGGAAAGATTAGCTTAAACTTGGATATCTAGGGAGGGCACTAAATACTTAACCATTCAACTCTAATCATTTTCTTATCTATCTATTATAATTAACCCCTATATTTTGGGATATGACAGAGTTCGCTTTATTACTTTTACTATAAATTTATTTAACTTTTAAATTTTATTTATATATATAGATATGCACTCATGTTTTTGTTGTGTTGATGTTATTTTTCAAAGGTTTTCACGTATTAATTAATTTTATATATTTTTATGTATTCATAAATTTGTTATCATGTTAATATTATTTGTTTTAATTATTTTCAATTGTTTATATCATACCTCAATTCATTCATATTTAATATAAATTTTTCATACCCATGTTTTTATATATATATTTCATTCTACCCAAATATATATATATTTCTCATGTTAAAAAATAGTTGTATGTATATTGTGACACATTATGTTACTTCCATTTTGTAATATATTTTATATAGTTTGTGATAATTATTCAATTTTGAGTCTATTATGTTTCAATTTATATTGTATTTTATATAATTTATCATAAAATTTAATTTGTAAAAAAAACATATATTCATATTATATTTGCATTATCATTTTTATCTTCTAAATTAATGATTTATTTTACATAGATTTTAGCACATGATATCTGTGTCATATGCATATAATTTTTATAGCACCATGAACATGTGTTTTTGATTATTTTATATTCTTTTATTATATTTCAAACTATATCATATTTCCTACAGTCTTTTGTAATAATTTAATTTTAATTTTATGTACTTAAAAATTAAGGTAAATTACATAGATAGTCATCCATTATTTAAAAATTTCATTTTAGGCACCAAAAATAAAAAAGTTTGCAATTTAAGTATCTACAATATATAGTTTAATCATTTTGGCCACTTCCATTAAAATTACAAACGGAAAACTAATGTGGTAGTTAAAAATTGATATAATAACAAATTTATCCCTTAACTTTTACATAATTATTGATTTAGACATAAATTTAAAAATTAACCCTAAAATTTACAAATATTCTCAATTTGATCCTAATTCTAAAAATTTAAAGAAATATATAAATATTTTAAAATATAATAATAAATTTAAATTTTATGTTGGGGATCGACCTGTATAAACAACAAAATAGAAAAATAGAAAAGATCGAACATACAAATTTTAAGTGGAAAACTCCTTCGAAAAGGATAAAAACCATGGGCAAATGTGGCTTTAGCTTTTCACTAAATGAGTAAAAAAGCAAGAGTACAATATGGAGAAAATAAACCTAAATGTACTAAACATACAAACCCAAAACCCAAAAATAAAGCCCTAACTCAAGAATGAAATTCTTTCCATAGTTATCAAAAAAACTCTCACCAAAACTTATCTACGACTACATCTTGTTGCCCCCAAAAGAAAAGTTGTCACGTCCCAATTTATTTTTGGTTAAGTGTCAGAATTAAGCATGAAATGAGTTATAGGCTTAATGGTTAGCTATTAGTAAATCCATCCTAGAGACTCAAGTTCAAGCCCTTCCCTTCATTTTTTTAGAAATTTCGACGATCCTTGATGGAATTGCATTGTGTTGCCCCTAGGGTTAGAAGCCGTACTATATTACATAACTAATATTTGTTAATAAGCTATTCTTTCCCCTTAATCTTCTTTCCACCTTTTTCTTTTCTTTCCTTCTTTCTTGCACCATATTTCCATATTTTGTTCTGTTGAATCTTTTCCCTTATTGAATCATTCTTCGATCATTTGATTTCTATTGATATTTAGATTGTTTTTAGTAGCGTTCGTTATCTTTGCCCAAGGATGGTAAGTACTATTTGCTTTCAATGGTTAGATTTTGCATAGCCGATGTTAATCTTTCCAATTCATTTAATCAATCTCATTCGGATTCCTCAAATCTAATATGTAAATACTCGTATGTTGTCATTTTAAGGATCAGATCTAAGTGAATCAAATCAGAGTTGATTGTGGGAAGTGCCAATCAAACTCTTGGTGAAAAGTATGTGCTCTTTATCAAGTGAATCGGTGGAAACCATGTGTAGTTTAGGGTCACACGGTTTCCCACACGAGCATAGGAGCCACACGGGTGGGCCAAACGACCATGTGCGTCTGTTATTTTAGGGACTTTCGTGAATCACACAACCTTAGCTTGTTACACGATCTACCGCACGTCCGTGTCGTTATCGTAGGGAATTTTATCGTTGTTCAAATAGTCGCAGGCTATTATGGCCTGACCACACGATCGTGTATCCCTTCAACACTACATCAGGTTATCACATAGCCTGGCCACATGGTCGTGTGACCTCTATTTTACAACTTTGTCCAGAAATTGTGATATGTTCAGTTTAGTCCTTTTATAGTCCCCGATTTGTTTATAGAGTGTTTGTAAATTCAATTGAGACCCTAACATTATGAATATTCTGGAATCTATGATATAAATGACTGAATTGATACTGTTATATGCATGATATGTGAGTGATACATGCTACTGTTATTGTATACTCAATGATCTATTACTATTGCACTAGTTTTGTATTACTAATTGCATGTACAACATGCCTACTGCTACTGTTAAACTAATTGCATGATAAGCATGACTACTGTTTTTATACTGTACTATTACTAGCATGCCATAATGCAGCATGGGGATTGGGACGATTTGAAAGGAGGAAGTACTGAAAAATTTAAATCTGTAAACACTGGTGGTTTATCCACAATTTACTGACAATTAATCTGCATTTTTTATCTAAAATTTACTAGTAGTTCACCCATAATTTTACTGGCAATTCATTTGCAATTACTGCAGTGTGTAAAGACTGATGAGTTATGGGGAACTCTTACTGTGGTGTGTAGCAAAGAATGGGTAGGAACTTATCCTATTAAATATGAATTGCATTGACATTCATAAGCATGTATAAGGAAAATGGACAAACTCTATATTGCTATGCGACTGTGATTGTTCTGAGAACTATTATTTTGTATGCCATGTCTACTTTTTTGCATTGATTTTCTTATGTTTAGACCCACACTGTGCTTCTTAAGCTCATCCCCTTAGTTTCCTTTTTTCAGATAACCCACAAGGTTATGACACAGACTAGGCATTCAAAGGGTTTGTCTTAGATAGTTTTTTTCAACAAAAGTATTTTAGACCTAATATTTATAATTTCTGTTATTTGAAAATTGTATTGCCTTACATGAACAGTGGCATGAAACTTAAATTTTGGGATAATTTTGGCATGGCATTATAGTTGTTTAGATTTTTGAAACATGGAAAATGAATTTATGATGCATGAAATCTAGTTTTTAATCAAAACTCTGTTGATTATCATTTTTTTCGCTGTAATTTTTTTAAAAAAAAAAGAGTTTTGAGTAGTTAATAAACTGGAAAACAAATTTTGCAAAGTAAACATTAAAATCAACCGATTTTTGAAAAAAAAAAGTATCCTTTAGAAACACGCTAAAATTTTCTTCTAAGGTAAGCAAATGTTTTGGAAAAGACTATTTTAAAAACTACGATAATTTTACTAGGTCATTTTAGTGACTAATGTAGCCTTTAGAATCCGGCTGTAACATCTGGGTTGTTTAGGGAGGTTACAAAAGTCCCGTAGTACCACATCTTTAATTGCCTCTTAATTGACCTCTCAAAACAAGGATACAATGCCCCTTTAAATAGGCTAAGATTAGAGGTCTAACATACTAAAATATCTCCGGAGTAGTCAAAATTTAACTAGAAAAAGGAAGCAAAGTTTAATTGGGAGAAGAAACACAATTTATGTGGGGAACATGTAATGTCCCCATTCACCTCATCACGACGTTATCCATCATCACAATGTTGGGAAACTTCTCATCGTGATGTCATCGTCTGTTCGACTGAAAATATGAGACACATCCCACATTTTATATTAATATTAAATAAATATAAATATATTAATATTAAATAAAATAAAAATCCACCACCACCACCCCCCTCATCCCCATCTCTCTCCCTCTCTGGTGCTGCTGTAAAATTAGCTTTTGCAGCAGTAGCATAAAAGTAAACGAAACATTATCGCCGAAGATGGTTTTCTGAACATACATAGCCAAACAATTTGATCACTTTCTCTAACTATCATACTTCTATAAACCAAAAACTAACATTTAAAATAAGTTGATAATTACGGTGAAATTTCAGCCAATACTTAATCTTAAAGGAGATATTATGCAACTTTAGAAAATTTAAGCACACAACATAGCTAAATAACAGAAGCACTCTACAAGCATTACAACAAAATAGGTTTTTAGCGGCATAAGGCACTTAATTTGAGGCGTCTTTATAAGCGCCGTAAAAAACGCCGCTAAATTTTACGATATTTATGTGGGAAAACGCTGTTATATAACATGACCTTTAGCGGTTTCTCCCAAAAACGCCACTAAAGAACATGACCTTTAGGGAGTTAGTGGTAAAAGTGTTGCTAAAGAACATGATCTTTAGTGGCGTTTTTAGGAAAAGTGCTGTTAAAGATTATGTTCTTTAGCGGCGTTTTTTAGAAAATGTCACTAATTTTAGTAGATTTTACCAATCCATTTTGATTCATATAGAACCCAAATTTTCAACATAATTTCTTGTAACATCAAATCTAACCAAAAACTTCAAATCTAAATGAGACTATCATGAAAGAAATATGTATATGATCTAAATTAATAAATGAAATAACAAAATATATTATATTCAAAAGTTATATTATTAAGATATTCTCACAATAAGAAAACAAAAGTCTAAGATGATCGATTCTGTGACTGCTGAAACATTTTCATGATATTCTGAAGCTGTAGCTGGAGTTCATCATATTTTCTTGTTACTTCTACTTCTCTCGCTGCTACCTCCGTTTTAAATTGTAGCTGGAGTTCTTCATATTTTCTTTGAGCCTCTGCTTTAAGTTGAGCGATTTGTTCAACTGTGCTCGCTTGCATCTGAGCCATCTGGTCTCTTAACTTCTGAACTTTAGCTTGAGCCTGATTTGCCGAAGGCATATATTACTGCGAGCTGGGTCCAAAAAATTGGGTTGGGTTAACAAAAGATCTTTGAAATCGAACCCTACCATACCTTTCAAGACCCAAAACTTCAGTAATAATTCTGTTATCAATGTCATCCAGATTAACAAAACTATCACTTGAAGTGATTGCTTCATACTTCGCCCTTTTATCCTTTAATTTCTCCTAATAAATCAATCAAGGAGTTAGAAACGAAATATAAAATCAAACAAACGCAACATAACTTGGCATTATTTGCATTAGAAACGACGAATTACACCATTATAATTAAACATGATAAATATTTAAAATAATTCAAATTTTATTAAGTAAATATACCATAATTTCTACAGCTTCAATAGTTATAGGAGATCCATCTTTCTTTCTATGTGTAATGTCAAAAAGCTGAAGGCGTCCAACTTTTTGACCAGATGACAGTTCCTACAATATAGTAGGAAAAATATTATTTAGTAGAAAGTAATTAATATTTGACACAATTAATAAATTCAAAATATCTCATCATCATCTACATAAACAAAAACTTTTCGACTCAACTGTGTGCGTGAATTTTTGTTTTTGCCTACTTGTAGTTCCAAATCGCTCATGATCTTACATTATGAAATTATTATTAAGTTTATAGTAAATACTATAAACCAAAATAATTATAAGAGTTTGGAAGTACGTAATACCTCTCGTTTTTTTTGAATTCCAAAATATAACTGCATCTTCCCATTGGTACCTCAGCATTCTTGGCGGCACATTTCGCAATTTCTCTTCGAGGGAAATATTTTTCCTAAAATATTCCTTCTTTAAAGTACTTGTATTGTCTCTCCATTTCTTTCCTAATGTTTTCTTCACATAATTATCCAAGACCTCTAAAAAAAATCTCTCCTGCAAATAACACAAGTTTAGAAAGTAAAATATAAATGAAACTTAAACCAAAATATTATAAATTACATTCATGTCATTACCTTAATATTATCGAGAGCTTGATTTTTGTTACTATCAGGCATATGATGCCATGACTAGTAGTTTATTGGCAATAAATTGACATTTCGTGCTATAATACCCAAGTATCCTACTAAAAGTCGAGATTCTGATCTAATAGGCTGATCATGACTATTTCTAGATACTTTGACACACTCGACAGAATTTAGATCGTATAAATCTTTTAATAGCGTACCTCCTCGAGTTTTGTGCCTCCCACCACTTTCAGCTAAGAAAATGGTATATGATAATATAAGAATTTAAAACAAAAATCAATAATAAAATTCAATCTGCATGTAAATTAAAGCTAACATTACTTTGAATTTCTGCAGTTTCGTCAGCTGTATTCAAAACATTAAAAGGTTCAATAGTAGTCTGTTGTTCACTATTTGTTTCTTCTGAATTTAGAGGATTCTGAATAATACTTAGATCTCGCAATCTTCTTCTAGGCATATTATCTGCAATACACATAAAATAGTTGAAATATTAGTAACTAATTACAACAATAATAGAACATAAAAAATAGTTGAAATATTTAACAAGATCAAGATTTAAATTATAATATTACATATAATTAAAAAATCGTAAAATCTTACTACATCATAATTCGTAAATATCTTCATCCACATCTTGGCGAACCCATTGAAATTGTGTACTAGTACTAGAGATAGTTTCATTTAAGTTTTGTTCTAGAAAAGACAAAGTTTTTGATCTTTTGTCGATGACATCTTTACTTCCATTGCCCATGTCAAACAAGTCTCTAGGGATGTTACGGAGTACAACGTACCAACCCTCATCAGTTGGATCTTGCGAGTAAAAAACTTGTTTAACTTGAGAAGAAAATACATACGACTCATCTATCAACTGTTGTCCAGTGTGAATTAATTGAGAGAAGTTCACCACTGTAAAATCAAATTGATCTTTTTTAATTTCACGAGCAGCATTAACATTAGCCCAATCACATCAAAATAAAATAACCTTCCGTTTGCCATAGTAATCCAACTCAATAATGTCCGTAAGAAGTCCGTAATACTCTACATTTCCCTCAATAGGATTACTGTCCCTAGCAGTAGCATAACTTGTAATTAAAGAATTAACAACTATTCTGCAATTTTGAGTCCTCAATCTTTTGCGAGATTTTGTATGAAACATGAATCCATTAATGAGAAAGGTAGTATAACTTTTTACTACTCTATTTGGACCTTGTGAAAGCTATTTAACTTCTTCATTGACGTCCTTTCCACTCCAAACCTATTGTATTGAAAGTAAATTGATTAATTATAATGTTATACGAAAATATTATTATTTGTCAATGAAAGTTTCAGTTGCATACTGTCTGCCCTAACTATTCATGAAAAGATTCTACAAATAACTTATGAATCTCTCGATGTTGTAAACTTTGAAAGTGTGAACAAGATCTCAAGACTTGTTTGTACTCACTATGTTAAAAAGTGGATTACTTGGTTAGAAGATAAACAAATTAAAAAGATGAATTTTTGTCAAATTTTAAAACTTACTTGCATAATGGTTCAATTGAATCATGGTGAAAAAGAACATATCGATGTGCTTGTACCCAAGATTTATCATTTAAGTGTGCAATTTCAACTTTACTGATTGGTTGTCCATATCTTCGACATAGATAAGTTTCGACTAAGTGTGCAATTGCCAATTGATGTTGACACACTTCCTACATAGGCAAAGAATCATATTCTCTTGGCTTGCATTTTGAAATGCAAAATTTAGAAAAGTTTGTACTACATTTCGATAGTCGTTGCTTACCCTTGACAAATTCATCCAACTCTTATCCATTTCATAGTTCTTGAAGTCTAAAATTAACAACAAGTTACGGTTACTTAAGTGTTCTAAATAGATTTAAATCATGTCATTGTACTAAAATAGATAATATAATATCAAGTATCTAATTATTTAAAAAAATATATTAGTGACAACATTTTTATATTCTCTAAATGTTAGAAATTGCAAATTTTTTATATTCTTTAAATGTTTATGTAAGTTATGATAACCATTAACTTTTATTCTTATTTTTCCTTTTATTCATTTACTAAATTTTTTAATTTGGTTTGGAGGTGGAACCAGTTTATAGTTATAAATGGAATCAAGTTATGTAAAATCTAGCACAAACTATTATTTTGTCATAACAACACTATTTGAACTTCCATCAATCAATATATTGATAATAATTTCCTTTCTAGTTAAAAACTTGTTGTCTGTTTTATTTATTTAGTTTTAAAATTTTAAAAATCGATTAAATATTGCAACCATTTCTTATGTTTATGGCTTTGAAAATTTGGCCTCAACTTTTGCTTCGTTTTCATCACTGCCAATACATGATAGTAATAAATAAAACTCAAATTCAACTTTGAAAAAATACATGCAGTTTTCCAGTTCATGTAACTTAATATAGTAGTGATAATAACATGATATGGTTAACTTAATAGAGTAGTGTAAATTAATTAATTATTCATAAAATAAATTCATTATGTTAAATTAAAAAATTAAAAAATAAATAAAAAGTAATTGAACATTTAAAATATAAAAAGAAATTTCATGTCATTTTCCACATGTGGATCATACATTGATTGTTTTATTATCTAAAAATCTTATAGTATATTGAAGTAATTTGTATAATGTTTGATAAATTTAAATATCAAATTAGAAAAAAATTAAGTACCAAATTTAAAAAATATAAATTCAATTATTAAAAAAAGAGAGTATAAATTGATTAAACGAACTCATTTTTCATTAAGTGATAAGTCACCCATCATTCTTTACTTATCTTTTCAATAGCTTTTCATTGAAAAAGGGTCTGTGAAAACTAATTAAACTAGAAATTAATCTCAACATGGGGAACAATTTTGTTAAATTTTTTAAAAGTTTAAAAATATGATTATTATGAAATATGAAATATGATTATTTAATTAATTAATTTTATATATCATAAAATTATTATGAAATATGATTATTTATTTAATTAATAAGAAATTAATTAATTATTCATAAAATTATTTAAATATAAACCGTGTATTTAGTTAGTAGAGAGAAAACTGGAATTTGGGAATGCTTGGATTGAGATGGGGAAAATAATATATTCATTTTGGTAAGATAAAAAGAAAATGTGAGAGTGGTTAATAACTAACTAAACTAAGTGCTAAGTGCTGCCTAACTTTGGATGGAAGTGTCCAACAGGAAATCTTGGTCAATGATAAGTTATTTATGTACATATATTGTCAACTATACCAATATTCTACTACTGGTAGCAGTATTAATTAAGAGGGTAGAACAAGTTGAAAGCAGAAAAAATCAAAGAGAGGCGAAGGCAACATAGTTGTTAGTAAAAAATGGAAAGAAAGAAAGTAGTCATAAAGAAATTAACAACACACACACAAAAAAAAAAAAAAAACTACAGCAAGAACTGTCTACCTGAATTTCAGCAATCGACTTCCTTACAAGTTCTTTCAATAGATAGTACACCTAAAGATCAAAGCATCATTTCAAGTTTCAGTATAAACTAAGAACTCTAAATATATTACTCTTGTTTCAGTATAAACTAAGAAAAAACATGATATTAGAACTACATGAAAATGACCAAATTTACATGCATTCAATAAACTAATTAATATTGTAAAATAATTGATTAGATTTCTTAAGCGTCATTTAAAGTTTCAACCTTGTAAAATAGTGTTGAAAGAACTTATTTTGAAAAGAAATCTGACCTAATTCAATTTCACATATAATAAAAAATTTTAAGATAAAAAAAATCCAATTAGCTATCAACATATAAGAACTAAATATTTTACTGGTGAAAATATATTTAAGATTTACATATGTAAGGAACCTGAATAAAAATTCTTATGAAAATATAAGCAAATGAAAGCTTGAAAAATTCCCAGCTATTATAGGAATCTGCCCTTTTAAATCATTGTTATATAATATCAATTGTTATAAGAAATGATGTTATACTTGTTATGTTGTTATTAGAAAGATTTATGATCTCGAGAGTAGTCAAATTGTTAATAGCCGAAAGACTTTCACCTAAAATATATAATCAAATTTGTCAAAACAACTTGATGATAGAACCCATGCACTTTGTTTTTTCTGTAATTAGAGAGAGAAGTCATGTACTCTGCTCCTCTTATATTGAACTAAGGGCTGAAAACAGTTTTATATTGTTTTCTCACAAATGACTTATATTTTTAGCTTATCTTTAGATTGTGTTTATTGTTATCACCTTCTTCACTAATACTCATCATCATCATGTTTCTTGTTAAGTTAATCTCTAAGTTTTGAAATATATAAGACAAACAGTGGTGACCGTCAATATATCACCCAAAATCTCAAAATCATTTAACACAAAGAAAATGATTACTTCAATTAATTCAAGCCGAGAACAAACAACAAAATTTCATAAACAAAACTTTCTGCCTTAACAAATAAAATAACAAATAAAATATTTTAATTATTTTCTAATAAAATTTCCTAAAAGAATTTTTTGCCTTCCATTTATGCAACAAAACCTATTGGAGCAAAACTTTGTTGTAATCATCAATGGTCAACAAATGCAACAAAAAAGTTCACATTCTTTCCAATGTTGAGATAAAAAGCTAACATCGGTCACAAAGTTCAACTGAAACAAAATTAATAAAACAACAAAAGAATTTAAACTGAACCATTCCTTTATTTTTCTTTATTTCCTTCTTGTTTATCAGCAACCAAACACAACACCAATTAACAAACAAAAAATGAAAAATGAAAACATAAAGCAAAATTAATCAAATAAAAAAGGTGTGCGTGAAGGAGAAAATAATTGATTACCAGCTAGGAATGGAAGCATTGCAGGTTGGAGAAAGCGACGAAAACTTTGAAAACCGTGCCGATCTAGAAAAACATATCGATTACAGAAGAGAAGTAAGTAGGCCAAAATCCCGAACGCCAGAAAAAAAGAAACAAACAAGAATTAGCAATTACCTCAAATCGAGAACAAGGAACAAATGAGATGATATATATCTCTGTACCAAAAGCAATCACCAACCTTTATCTTCTTCAACAAAATATCAATTTTGCGCATATATCGGGGAGGGGAGAACTGATTTGGGGAAAAGAAATTCAGGAAAAAAAAAACGGGATTTCTAAAAAAATTAGGGATTTTGGGGTAGGGGAATTGATTTGGGAAAAAAATTGGGAAAAACAGAAAGGGGTCTGGGAAAGAAACTTAGGGATTTTGGGGAGAGGGAGAATTGATTTGGGGAAAGAAATTGGGGAAAAAAGAAAGGGGTTTGGGAAAAAAAAACTTTGATTTTGAGAAGAGGGGGAATTGATTTGGGGAAAAGAATTTGGGGTTTTGGGGTTAATAAAACGACCCTATTTTGAAAAAATTTAATACATATTTACGGCGTTTATGAAAAGACGTCGCTATTGCTGACCTTTTATGATGTTTATAAGAAAAATGTTACTATAATTCTACCCTTTTGCGGCATTTATTTAAAAAACGTTGCTAATGCCTTACCTTTTGTGACGTTTTCCAGCTAGTGTCACTAATGTATAATTTTTGCACTTTTCGATCTAAACACCGCTAAAAGCTTAATTGTGAAGTGTAAGATCTCAAAGGCTTTAAGGTAACCAGAAACAGAATCTAAAGTTTTGAGAAAAGCAAGGTGTTTTCTAAATATATAATTAGGCATACCCTTTAGCGACTCCATTTGAATTTTTAAGCACCTGGGTTTCCAGCCCTTGTTTCTAAATATATTAATTTTTTAGTATAATTTTTTTCAAATCTTTACTACTATTGCTGCTACAAAAGCTAATTTTACAGCAATAGAGAGGCAGAGGATAGGGACAGTGGGGAGGGAGGGAGGGGGAGAGGGACGGTCGGGTGAGGTTTAGGTGGGGGAGGGGTGAGAGATTTTTATTTTATTTAATATTAATATAAAATTTAAATTTTTTATATTTTTTGAAAATATTAATGTATTTTATATATTTTAATTTTTTTAAAAATTAAGATCAAATTAAGAATATTTATAAATTTTGATGGTTAATTTTTAAAATTATGACTAAATCAATATTTTATATAAAAGTTTAAGGCTAAAATTGTTATTAAACTAATTTTTAAACTGTCATGTCAACTTGTCGTTTGTGGTTTTAACGGGAATGACCAAAATGACATAACTATGTAACATGAGTGGTTAAATTGTAAACCTTTTATTTTGTGTGCCTAAAATTATTATTATTTTTTTATAATTGAGTGAATATGTGTGTAGTTTACCCTAGAAATTATATCATAACACTTATCATATATACTAATTATATTTTTAGGGTAACATAATAATAAAAAGAAAGTCTAATTGTTTTTTCTTTATCCATAATAAACATGAAAATTTTTAAAAATATATGAGTTCAACTTTTGAATAAAGTACAAGAATAGCCACTTAACTATTTAATTTATTTTGTTTTAATAGTTGAATTTTTTTATGTTTTTATTACTCATCCATTACTCAATTAATGAAACGAGTATTAAATTATTTAATTTAAAAAATTGAATAATTAAATAAAAATTAATAATTGAGTGATGAAATTAGAACAAACTCAATAATTGGATCACAATTTACCCTTAAATTTTGAATAAATATTACATTAATTAAGGTTCCGGAGTTAAAAGTTAATAATCGGGCAAATGCTTGACTCATGGCAGCTGTTTTTTTTCTTTCTTTTTAAGTTTTAAGTTTTTAAATTTTAGACTTTTAATTTTTAAAAACTATTTGATATAATGTGAGTAGAGTTTTTAAACTCCATAAATAAAATTAAAGTGAGGAAAAGTGTTATAAAAAATAGAGTTTTTTACAAATCGGGTTGGGTTGAGGCTCGACTAAAAAAAACCCATTTTACTGTTGAAGAAATAATAAAATATTAAAAAAATATTTTTAATTGATATTTATAATTAGATTTAAATTTAAAAATATATTTTTATTATTTAAATTGAATTTGGGTCGAGCTAAGCCGACTCAAGGTAAAAAATTGTCCACACTTGACTCAAGTTAGATCGGCCTATCAGGCCAGGCGAGCTACTCGACCCTTAGACAAGTCTACCTATAAGGTGTAGTGAAATATTAAAAAAAATAAATATGTAAAATAAGACATGACAAATTTTAACTCTGCTTGTAGAGTTAAAAAAAACTATGTCAATGTACTATGTATTAACTCTTAGTATTAACTAGATTTTAATCGAAATATTTTATATTATAAATATATTTATAAGATTATTCCATCAAATTATTATCGGTGAAGTGTTAAGAAATTTTCACATGAACTTGTTGGTTATGTATTTGATTCTCAAATAATGATTTTCAGTTGTTTTATTTGAAAATCATTTAAAAGTATGAAAAAAAATTAAAATATCATTATAATAATATTAATTATCATTTAAAGTATAAATATTTTAATAATTTCACAATTGAAATAATGTCGAGTTGAGTTACGACACTAACTTAATCTTCCATGTAATATATATAATATAGATGTTGTTTTAAATGATATTTAAAATCATTCTTTATTTTAACTTTTAGTCGGTTTTCTAAGATATGTACTTGGTTTATCTAAAAGTATCGAAATTTTGTAATTTTTATTTGTGTATGTATCTTTTATTTTTAACTGATATATTTAAAATGAATTGCCTACATGTTCACTCTGAGTTTTTCTAGAGAATACTAGAAATTTTATGACACATATATGAGTATAAAAATCACGTATTTTTAATTTATAAGTGTATTTAAATATAACATATAATAAATAATGAAATGTATGAATTGAAATTAACTAATAATAACAAATAAAATATGTACGATATTAAAATAAAAAAATAGATTAAATTGTGTGCATAACGAAATTTAAATACATAAATGCGCCATATTAAAATTACTGAATCAATACAATTGTTTATCATGGTGTTATCATCAATCTTGAGTTGGTGTTGAGTTAAATTGCAACACTAAATCAACAACATTATTAATATATATAACTGGTGAATGTATTATATTGTGCATATTAAAATAAAAATGTATTCCAAGTATCAAAATGAAGCATTATTTGAGTGATAAATTCAAAGTTTTACTACTCTAATTGGTGTGGGTGCAAATCTCACTTTTATTGGTTTTTATTAAAATAAAAGACAAAAGTGCCCTAAGATAATATAACTTATTTTAATTATGGAAGGACATTTACATAATTTCATTAATCGAGTTGGCACCCGATTAAATTGTGATACTAACTCAGTCAGAGACTTAAATAATAGTATAAATGCAATTGATGAAGGTAATAAAATATTCATAATATAATTAAAATGTAAACATTATTTTAAAATAACATATTGATTTAGTGTGTAACACCCTTTACCTGTCTCTATCACTGGATTAGGGTTAAGAGATGCTACAATAAATAATAGAACATAATCATGCTATTTCAATCCAAACTTATTAAGACATTCATTAATCATTAAACATTCAGTTAAACATGTTATACATGTAAGATTGAGCTTAAATTGAACTTATGAAAGCTCTAAAAACAATTCAGAACTAATGAAGGACTAATTTGAAACTTTTCAGATGTGGCAAAAATACAAAATAGGGGTCACATGGTCGTGTGGCTAGGCCTTGTGATAGGTTGAGGCTATGTAATGCAAGGTCACACGGCCTTGTTGTTGGATAGTGTAACTAACTATGTCCGTGTGGACCTAATTATAAAACTTTTCAAACATTCACACAATTGTGTGGCTAGGTCGTGTCAATCATCCTGTGTCTAAATTACTAGTGGCACACGACCATGTTAACTAACGGTGTATGGCATATAGCCGTGTGGCAAACCATGTGACATCAAAATGGTCATTTTTCAAATGATGCAATCTAAATCCACGTACATTATATATTTCCCAAAACACTTCATAAACTCAATCCAAAGCATGATATAACACATTCTAGTAATGCCTAACCAACATGGCATTTGACACCATAAAAACTAAATTCAAAACATAAAACTCAATTATACATACAAACATGTATCATCATAGTACAATTTACAAAGAATACTTCCCAAAATTTATCTTTTAACAAGCCTAAAACATGTTTAAACTCCTACAAAGTTGACCATATAAATATATATATATATATATATATATATCTCATTCACACATTTACCTTTGTACATAATTAAAACTTACCATATTGTTGAAACAACTTAATTTAATAAATGAATATACCACAACTATTAACTAACACATATACTATACATTTCACCCAAGATTACCATTCTGAACCATTTCATAATCCAAAATCAAGTATACCATCACCACACATACTGTCATCATTTATCAGATATACATACCATAGTAATCATTAAATTCAACCTTATACGTGGCTACCATTATAAAAAATTACAACTTCAACTTATAACTCTAAACCATCAACCCAAAATAGCCTATATACATAACATATAACCATTTAAAACACAAACCACAATCAAGAACCAAAGTACCAAAATTCAAGATTGAATAAAAATGAATCGCCTATATACATGCCACAAAACTGAGTTAAGTGATAGAAAGGCTACTGAATCAATATCGGGATAGCGTGAGCTTCGAACGATCCGCTTGACGTGTTCCAAGTTGGAAATCTACAAGGAAAGGGAAAAAAATGAGGTAAGCATTTACAATGCTTAGTTACTTCATAGGTATAAAACCAAGTAAGTTACCTTAGGTTATAATTATACACTGTATGCTACTTAACTTGGTAAAGTTTGCTTATCATGACAAATCAAATAAAAAAAAAGTGAGTTTAACATTTATCATGCCATATAGTAAATCAATCATATAACATTTCAATTCAATTAATTCAACATTTCATTATCATTCAAAAAACAAATAATCATTTAATCAATTCACTATGTTAATCATATCATATAATCTATGTAACAGCCCATGTTTGGATCAAATCGGAACAGTGGTTTCGAGACCACAAATCTGAAGCAGAAATGTTAATTTTATTATTTCTTTAAGGTCTACAGTATGATTGAATGATTGTGTGAAAAGTTTTTTAAGAAATTTTATCGATAAAGTGTCTAATCTAACTAATAGGACTAAATTGCAATTGGTATAAAATATGTGTTCTAGAAGCTAAAGGTGTCTAATTGCTATGAAATTTTAAATTGGAGGTCCTTAAATGGTAATTAGACCATTATACTCTAATTTGGACAAAAATGGACATGGTTAGGTGAAATTTCAAAGTTTGGCATTAAGGGCATTTTGGTCATTTGGTTAATAAAGACAAAATAAAACAAATAAAAGATGTTCATCTTTCTAATTTCATCCTCTATAGCCGAATTTTAAGGGTCACCATAGCTAGGGTTTTGGCCAAGCTTTCAAGCTCGATTGTAAGTCCGTTTTTGTCCCCTTTTTAATGATTTTTATGTTTTTGAAGTTATCTCAACCTAATCTAGCTATTTTCAAGGACTAATTTGAAAGAAAATCAAAGTCTAAAATTTTACCCATGTTGAATATGTGTGTATTTTGATGTTTAATGGTAGAAAATGCATGTTTGGTGTTAGATAAACAACATTTACCAAGTGATTTTGATGAAAATGTCAAATAGGGACCTATTTGTAAAAGTTGTAAAATATGTGTACAAATGTGAATAAGTGAAAAATGTGGGCTATTATGAGCAAGGAATAGGTTCAGCTAAGCTTGGGTGTGATGAAATTGAATGAAAAATCATTTTTACGAGCCTAGGAACTAAAATGTAAAAAGTTAAAAAGCTACGGGCAAAAATGTAATTTTTTCCGTAAGGTATTTTTGGGATTAAATTGAATAAAGATGATTGAATGAATTAAATCTAATATTATAGATCAAGAAAGAAGAGGTTCTGACCTAGACCGGGGAAAGAAAAAGGTTGTGTACTAAATCGAACTATTAGCCATTTTGTACCGAGGTAAGTTCGTATGTTAAAAATAAGCTTTAGAATAACTGTACTTAAATGCTTTAATATTAGATGAATTGTATGTTTGATTGTGTGAATGAGTATAATTCTATGAAGGAGTTCGACGACGATTCGGCAAGTGAGAAGTCCCGTTGAACCTTAGAAATAGATTAGGATACAAGTGACATGTCACTAGGGTCATTATGTGTTATTTGATTATGTGATCCAGGTGCTGGTCTTGTAAATCCTACTGCTGGCTAAGTATACCGGCATATGTTGTAGACACTTGACAGCTTGTGCGAGCAGCACCGCGTAGCTACATCTTGACTTACATCTTGTGTGAGTAGGTCCGTCGATAGCTCGAGAGCGAGCGATTATGTAAAATGAGATTGAGGTAGCATTGGCTACGTATGTGGCACTTAGTGTGCAAAAATCCTGAGTATCTGACATTATTATTCCGAGTGGTTCACAGGTATGTCAAAGATAAGAATATGTATAAATTCATTTCAAGATGGTTTAGGTATGTACATAAAGCTCATATTTATTAAATGCTTGAAACGATGAATATGAGGTAAGTTTTGTGGTGAAATGAGTTACGATCATGAGACTATGGTAAATTTACATTTAATTATGTTATAATATTTAAATGTTATATGCATGGTAAGGTTGCTTATTTCTTGTATACGAGCTTACTAAGCTATATAGCTTACTCCATTTATTTTCCATGTTTTTACAGTGTTGCCAAGCTAGCTCGGATTGGAGATTGTCAGAGATTCGAATCGCACTATCAAACTCGTTTTGGGTATTGATGATCTTTGTATTTTAGAAGTATGGCATGTATAAGGGCTTGGTCATTTTGTTATATGTGTCATTATGATTTTAACCAATGTATTGGCTTGTAATTGTCAAAGGCTTGATTTGATATTTAGCCATGTAAATTGGCTTATTTTGGCTAACATGGTTGTCAGCCTAAGTATATTCATATATGTGCCAATGTCTTTGGTGATATGGCCATGGTATGCTTGGTGAATGATGGAATGTGATTCATAGCATGAATGTGAAATGTTTGGAAATGTGATATATTGATGAGATAATAAGTTTGTGCACAATTATGTGTCTTGAAAGTAGTAAATCGAGGCTTAATGAATGTGAAATTTGCATGATTGATTTAGGGCATAATAAATGTTGTGAGTATGATAGATGTTGCTATTGCATTGGCATGTGTTGGTCATAATTGTGGGTGTTTTGGTTGCCTAAGTATATTATGTTTTGTGCCATTGAATTGGTGTATGTGTATGTGTGAATAAGCATGGCAATTGGCTTGGTAAATAGCCTTTATTTTGTCTACACGGGTAGACACACGGGCGTGTGTCTAGGCCGCGTGTGACACATGGTCTGCCCCATGGGCATGTGTTCTGGTCGTGTATCCCCTGCACCTTAACTTTGAGAAATAGAATGCTTAGAATTGAGCACACGGGCATAGACATGGGCATGCGTCTCAGCTGTGTGGATAGCACGGCCTCAAACACGGGCATGTGCCCTAGCTATGTGAAGTCTGCACCTATTTTATGAAAATTAATTTTCTACACGGTCTAGCACACAGGTGTGTGAGTTGACCGTGTGATCCCAATTTGTTCATGAATTACGAGTCAGAGAGTTACAAGGGGTCGAGACACGGGCATGTCCCATATCGACGCGGGCGTGGGACCCCTATTTAGTGGAATAATTTTCTAAGTTTTTGTAAAAATTTCTAAAGTTCTCGGTTTAGTTTCGGGCCACTCCCAAAGCATGTTTAGGGCCTCGTAGGCTCGTATTAGGGACTTTATGATTAATTGCAAATGGTTTTAATTTGGATGAAAATTTATGGCTCAAAATTGTATGATTATTTGTGAGGTAAGTCCGGTAATGCTTTGAACCTTGTTCCGACATTGAATACGGGTAAAGGGTGTTACAATCTATTTACCCTCAATACATCCCATTTCAAATTAAAGCCAAACATTATTTTATTTCTTAATTTGAATTCTCAATCAAATTCAATTAAATCATATGAAATTCATTCCTATATAATATCAATTCATTTTTATATCAAATATACATCAATTGCCAATTTAATGTTAATTACTACTTCATTCCATAATACAAATTTCGAATCACATTCAGCGATTTGTCATGTTTCCATATTGGCTCCTTGGGTTTGTATAACTGATTCTCAATATGTTTATGCATCATCCAATCATCGTATCAAATCAATTTGAGCATCATTCATTTCATTTGCACTATACATGTCCTTATTAGCCTAACTCCGGACTTAGACAGATACATGGATCCAACCAATCACACCAATTTGACACCCAGTTCCTATTGGATAAATCCAAAATAAGAAGTTGCGCTTAGCCCTAGTTGGTAAAACTGGTAACTAAATGTGCCTATCACTAATCAGTATAACCAAAAAATGGGTGTGCCCAACACTCCTCGACACATAGTCATATAAACCTAAACTTTCCCTATTCTATGGCATTCCAACTCTTTCAGTTAATCGGGTAATAGTTTCTCAATTTCATTACATAATTTCATCAACTAATCATCAGTTTTCAAATATGATAGCATATCAGATAACAATACTAATTCAATTTCACATATAACATCATATTATACTTCTATATATATTCAATTTAGACAGGGGCTAAACTAAACAATTCATAAAATTCTAGGCAAAACTATAAAACAGGGGTCACACGGCCTTATGGCTAGGTCGTGTGAAAAGCTATAAACTGTGTGGAGGGGTTACACAATTGTTTGGCCAGGCTGTGTAACAGACTGTGGCCGTTTGACAAATGCAAAAATTAACCTACAGGAGAGGCATGGTCATACGGAAGGGTTGTGGTCGTGTGGTTCATGAATTAGCTTAGGGTTTGTAGGGTACATGGCCATGTGTGGGGTCATGTAGTCCACCCATTTTGTCCACACGCCTGTGTGGGAAACTGTGTGACCCTATTCCTATACACAATCACCAACAATTCTCTTGGAAAAAGACATACACCTTTCATTGGGGGTCCAATCGATGTGTCTTGCTCTCGGTTCTAGTCGATTAACCTAAATCAGGTCCTTCAAATGACATATATACACAAGTTAATGATTTATTTCAAGATTTTTCAAGTTTATTGAAAGATTCAACAAGAATAGAAAATGATTGAGTAACTGAATTGAAAGATCAACGTGGATCGATGCTCTTGCGAAATTTAAAAGTTCTACTTATCGAAACAAATTCATTTACCAAACCTTGATGAAAATATAGAGGCTATTGACGATGAATTCAACAACTGGTAGAAAATGATTTAACGAGGATTGAGTTGATATGGAAAAGAAAAGAATATTCAACAACAAATTGATGAAAAATATGATGTAAAGAAGAGGAAAGAAAAGAAAGAGAGGAGAAATACAAAAGATGAAAACTAAATTCTAAATGGAATTGAAAAGAGAGAAAAATCCTAGTTTATTTTGGAAAGAATGGTTAAATAGTTTAGGGTTTGAAACCCTAGGGTGACAAGGGTAAATATCCTAAAGTTTTAGGCTGAAATAATAAAAAATGAAAGGGGGAAGAGAGTGGCTCGAACCTAGGTCACTTAGGGGGAGACTAACGTTTAACCATTGGGCTATCGCCCATTTCTTGTGAAGTTTTAATCCCAACAGTATATATTTTAGTGTGGCTTTTATCCTAGGTTGTTGAAAATAAAAGGAATAGAAATTAGAGAGGATAGCTCAAACCTAGGACCTCTAAAGAAGACACTAACTACTTAACCATCAAGATTAATTCATTTCTTGGTTAATTACTTCGATTAACCCCCTATATTTTGGGTTGTGACAATTCTCTCCTTCTTAAGGAAATTTCTTCCTTGAAATTTACCTAGTTTGAATAGACGATGATTGATAAACCATAATTTATACATATTTTTACCCCACGCTTAACACATTTTATGGATGATTTTTCCTTATAATTGGTGAATTCGATGCTCCTAATGCCTTAATTTCATGTTTTATACTTAGGTGAGCATAAGGGAGCGAAAGGAACGAGAAACGGGCCAAAAATGGAGAAAATGGGCCAACGTACGAAATCAACACAGCCTGGACTTCCTCACAGGGGCAGATCACATAGTCATGTCAATTTGGCAGAATCAAATCACAACTCACACAGGTAGAACATACGCCCGTGCCATTCTAACAGGCTCGAGCACGGCCTGAAGTAATCGCACACGGGTGTGTCACACGGGCATGTCCCTACCGAGCCCAAGTTTAGTCCAATTCGAAAAAGGCCAATTTTGAGGGTTCTTAGGCATTCCAAAGCCTATAAATACACCCTAGAAGAGGAGAAAAGATGACGCATAGAGAAGGAGGCAGGGAACTGCTCAAGGAAAGCCGATTGATCCATCTCAGAAGCTGGATTCATCATCAAGACTGAAGATCTGACCTCAATTTCCCTTCAGGAGTTTTGGGTTTTCTTTATGTTTTGTATTCATTATTCTTGTGAGATGTTTTCCTTTTTAGTTATGAACTAAATCCCCTAAATACCTAAGGGGAATGAAACCTAAGACGAATCTTGTTATTATTTTCTGAATTGTATGATAAATATTTGGCTTGTTCTTAATTATGTGTTCTTAATTCTTGTCTTGATATTCCAGGATATTGGTTCAAGATAAGCTCTTATTCAGAGGAGGAATAGACCCTGTCTAAGAGTACATTTGTCATAATTAAGCGGAGTTGGTTGTGTGCCTAGAGATAGGGTGACAATATTTTACTGGATTAGGGTGAAACCTAATAAAGGGATCCATAGATCGAGTTAATGCAATCCTAGGGAGTTAATTAGAAAGAGATTTCAATTATTCAACCTAGGGTTAGATGTTGTTAGTCTCGAGAGGGATAATAATATAACTTAGGGATTTCTACGGATCAAGTCAAATGAATAAATCGTCAGATTCAGAGTCAAATAACAAGTGAAGTCTAGGTGGATTTTTCCTTAGGTATTGTCTCAATCAATCGAGTTTTCCAAAAGTCATTCCCCAATTCTATTTTCTATGATTTCTTAGTTTAGTTAATTAGTTAGTTAAAACAAACCCCATTATTTTTAGGCTAGATAATAAAAAGACAGTCATTACTAGTATTTTTAGTTCCTTTGGGTTCGACAATCCGGTCTTGCTAAAACTATACTACTGTTCGATAGGTACACTTGCCTTCATCGTGATAATAGTTAGTTTCAAGAACGATTCATTATAAATTTATAAAACTTATCACATGAATATCACGATCAAGTTTTTGGCATCGTTGCCGGGGAACTAAGATATTAGGAACACTCAATTTTTATTACTTTAGCCATTTATTTTTCTTGCAAGTTAATTTAATTTAATTTTTATTATTATTTAATTTACTTTCTCTTTCTCTTGGCAGGTTTTTATAGTTTATGACTAGAAGAAACCCGTCAAGACCACTACTTTTTGAAGAAGAAATCGATCGCACAGTTCGTAAAAACCAAAGAGAAATAAGGCAAAGCTTAAGATACACAGAGAATGAGCAAGAGGACGATATTCAAACCCCAATCGAAGAGATGGCTGAAAACCAATAAAATCTGTTACCTCCTGCAATTGCTGTTAATCAGAATCCTGCTCCGCGTACTATGTATGATTATGCTAAACCTACTTTAACAGGAACTGAGTCGAGTATAGTTAGTGTGACAGCCCTAAATTGACCCTAGTCGGAAAGTGGTTTCGGGACCGCTAAACTGAGTCATAAAAATAATTAACCGTCATAGTTGATGCTCATTATATGTACATATGCATGTGTGAAAATTTCATGTTTGGATTTTGTTAATTGTAAGTGAATTTTATCAAATAGGACTTGTGTGAGAAAATTTAGAAATGTGCTAGGCAAATGTAAAGTGGTCTATTAATGCATGTTGTGAAAATGATGGGTTTGCATGTCAATTTACCCAAAATTTAAGCATGGTGGTCGGCCATGCTATGAGTGGAAACATGTTGCAAACATGTTGGGTTAGTGGTTATGATAGAAAGAATAAAATAATGAAAAAAAGGAATATGATGAAAACAAAGGAAAAAAAAAGTGTCCATCCTTTCACATTTTTCTTCCTTGGCGAATGTTCTAAGAAGAAGGGGGAGAGCTTGAGAAAATCAGCTATGGTAGTTTGCTAGACTAAGGTATGTTTGATGTTGTCCATGAGATTCATGCATGTTTTTAGTTGTTAGTTTGAGTTCTACCTAGCCCATGGTTTAAATCTTTGCTATGGGATGGAGATGATATTCGCCATGGGTGTTGTCTTCTTGGTTGATGTTTGATGTTGTGGTGATGAGGCATGAAGATGAGTTAAGTTTGGCTAAGGTGGATTTGTGTTGATGTCATTTGCATGCTAAGTGTGAAGCTTTGTAATGATACATGTGTATGGTACTTTTGATGTTGTGAATGGAAGTAGTGGAAAAGTAAAAGAAAATTTATGTAGAAATGTGGTATATGTGGATTTGTAGGATGTTATAAATATATGTGAAGCCATGCTAGATTAGGAAGAATTAGGTCAAGTGTTCATGAGATGAAATTTTGTGTTTAGGTGAATTAAAGATGATAGTATAGTTGATATCATGTATATATGTATACATATTGACCATCAAATTAAGAGCATAGGTGATGTTGAGTCTAAGCTTTGCACATTCTATATATATATATATATGCATATGTGATTGAATTATTGATAGTAGGGCGATAGCATATGGTTATTAGTCGAATAGCTCAAAAACATATGGTAGGAAGATAAGAATTAGTCATGTATCTCCTATGATATGAAATCATTAATATTTTGATATAAATATTTAGCAAGACAGTTAAACTAGTTAATTTGTTGATTAAGCTCAAGAAGTTAAAGGAGGAGAATCAAGCAAAGGCAAAGGAAAGGACATCGAGTAGCCGAGTTAGAACCGTTTTACCCAACACAAGGTAAGTTATTAAGCATATATTTTGTATTGATATAAATAATCATAATACCTATGTACTTATGCCGAATGGAATGATATATAAATGCATGAAGTGACAAAATTTATCGAGTGTAAAAAAGAAGTGAGATGTATTGAGTTGCTGATTTTGGCACTAAGTGTGCGGGTATAAACGTTTACTATAATGAGATTGGCACTAAGTGTGCGAGTTTAATTGTATAGCACTAAGTGTGCGAGTTTGAATTGTATAGCACTAAGTGTGCGAGTTTGAATATTAAGCACTAAGTGTGCGGACTTCTGTATATTTTGAATAATCATTAACGTTAAGTGTGCGACTTTATCGAGTAGATCATAGACAGCGGAACGAGTAGATATTTTGAGTTCATAAGGAATAGATGTTATGTTTATATTTGGAACTGAGCTTGGTAAGTCTTGAACCTATGTGGTGATTATATTTGAAGTAGGAACATAATATTATTGTGGAGTAGATGAAATGCTATTATTAGTATAATTTAAATGAAGATAAAATGATGTGTGGAGATGCATCAAATATCATATCGAATATCATACGAGATGTCAATGGAGGCTTGGCTAGTTGAGAGCATGTAATCATAAATGTGCGTGAAATTATGGCATAGTCGGTATGGATAGAGTACCTAATCTTGCATTATTTGATTTCTTTTATGATATTTTATAGATGGATAGTAGTGTAATGCTTATGACTTACTGAGTTATATACTCATTCGGTGTGTTTATTTGTCACTTGTTTAGGTTCCTTTGATTCATTTTTGTATGCTCGGGACCATCGTCGAAGTCATCACACCAGCTTGCAACTTTTTGGTATCTTCTTCCTAGTTGGTCTAAGAGAACATTTCGGCATGTATAGGCTATTATGTTTTGTTTGAACTTTGGTATGTAAAACTTTGGATAGCCATGCGAAAATGGCTTATATACGTTTTGAGCATAATGTTATAGTCATCTTGAATGTATATGTTCATTAAGAGGCATGGAAACTATGTAATAGGTAAAGTCTACCTTAAAAATGGATGCTGGTAGCAGCAGTGACGTGGATGTGAAAAATCACTAAAAATGGTATGAATGGAATTAAATAGTGAATAAATTATGTAATCGAACCTTGATGAATCTATTTTCATAGGAAAGTAACGAAATGATCATATGAACAGTATATTAGGAGATATTTAAGTTTTCGCAAAATAGGGCCAGGACGGTTTCTGGATTCCCTGTTCCGACTTTGGAAATTCATTATAAATTAACCAAATATAATTAGAAGTTGTTCCATATATGTACAGATTCCTTTTTGAGTCTAGTTTCTATAGAAACAAACTGCATCAGTATTGAAGCCCTGTACAGGGAGATATCCAAGTTGTAATGCCTGAAGGTCAGTGTGGTTGAACCCTGAAACAGGGGAGACTTTAACTAATAAATTGTACTAATTGGCTCAATCAAAAATTCTAGAAAAAAAAATTTTAGATGGATATATGAGTTTAGTTTCAGGAAAAATTTACGGAACTGGTTTTCGACTTTTGGAACTCGAGATATGATTTTTAAGGTGACAGTGACGCAGTTAGCCAGCTCGTCTGGAAATTTAAAATGGACTGTGCAATAAGTGATTTAAGTCTGGAACCCCTCGTGTCTGACTCCGGCAACGGTCTCGGGTACGGGGTGTTACAGTTAGGCCTACTATTGCTGCGAATAATTTTGAACTAAAAACTAACACTATTCAAATGATACAGCAATTTGTTCAGTTTGATGGTTTGCAGGATGAGGATCCAAACACTCACTTGGCAAATTTCCTGGAATTCTGCAATACATTTAAAATTAATGGCGTTTCTGACGATGCCATTTGTCTTTGGTTATTCCCTTTTTCATTAAGGAACAAAGCTAAACAGTGGTTGAATTCGTTACCACGAGGGTCAATTACTACTTGGGAACAAATGACCGAAAATTTTTTGTTAAAATATTTTCCACCGGTTAAAATAACCAAATTACGTAATGATATCTCTTCGTTTGTGCAGATGGACTTAGAAACTCTTTTTTACGATGCATGGGAGAGATACAAGGCTACTGCGAAGGTGTCCTCACCATGGATTACCTCTATGGTTGCAAGTACAAACATTCTACAATGGTGTGAACCCCTCGACAAGACAGATGATTGATGCAACAGCCGAGGGAACCATCAATAACAAAACACCTGAAGAGGCTTACGAATTTATTGAAGAGATGTTACTGAATAACTATCAGTGGCAAGTCATGAGGACTAAGCCAACTAAAACAACAGATGTTTATAATGTCCATTCGGTTACTATGCTGTCAACCCAGGTAGAACTTCTAAATAAAAAGATTGATGATTTACTTGGTTTTTCGCAGGTACATCCAGTGATGAGGTGCAATTTGAATGGAGGAGGAGCATGCACTGAATATCAACCCTTCAACCCTAGCATCGAGGAGGAACAAGTCCAATATATGGGTAACAATAACTCTAGATCCCAAAATAACCCATATAGTAAAACTTATAATACAGGTTGGAGGAACCATCCCAATTTCTCGTGGGGTGGTCAAGGAAATCAAAGGCCACAGCATCTTCGGGTTTTTAACAACCACCCTATCAACAAGAAAAGAAACCGAACCTTGAAGAGATGCTATCTAAATTTATTTCAGTGTCAGAAACTCATTTCCAGAACACCGAGAAAACACTTAAAAATCAACAAGCGTCGATCCAAGGACTCGAAACTCAGATAGGCCAGCTGTCCAAACTAATCTCTGAATGACCACAAGGTAGCTTGCCAAGTAATACTGAACTCAACCCAAGGGAAAAGCTCAACGCAATCAATGTTCAAGATGAAGAAGGATTCGTTGAGCCTGAGCCAGAACCAAGACAAGAAACTAAGATAAGCAAAGGTAAAGGTGAGGTAGACCATAATGAGCAGAAACCGGTAAGTACAGAATTCAAACCTTGTGTGCCATACCCTAATGCGATAAGGAAAGACCGCTCAGATGAACAATTTGGTAAATTCCTTAAACTCTTAAAAAAATTACATATTAACTTACCGTTTATTGAAGCTCTATCGCAGATGCCAAATGCAATGAAATTTTTAAAGGAGCTTTTAGCAAATAAGCGGAAGTTGGACGAGGCGTTGCATGTGGAGCTAAACAAAGTTTGCTCAGCTATTCTACAGAATAAACTACCCAACAAATTAAAAGATCCAGGGAGTTTTACAATTCCTTGCTTAATTGGTTGTTTAGATGTTAATAATGCATTAGCTGATTTAGGGGCTAGTATTAACGTCATGCCCTACAAAATGTTTAAACAACTAGGTCTTGGGAAACCCAAACAGACTAGGATGAGCATTCAATTTGCAGATAAAACTATAAGATTTCCTAGGGGTATTATTGAAGATGTGCTAGTTAAAATCGATAAATTTATATTTCCCGTTGACTTCATTGTTCTAGACATAGAGGAGGATAGCAACACTCCTTTGATTTTAGGAAGGCCCTTTTTAGCAACTGCTAGAACGATTATTGATGTTGGCATAGGTGAGCTCACACTTCGTGTGGGAGATGAAATAATCACCCTTCAAACTCACAATTCTGGCAACACATTGGAAATTGAAGGTGATCGTTTAAACCATTCTACTAAAATTGACAATATGGTGCAGCCTACTTTGCAGGAAATGAGTTTGAAGGAAGTACATGAGCCATTTTTGAGTAATAGTAGAGGACCTATTCATGAAGAACGAAGGCTACAAATCGAGGAGCTAGACAAATGGCGGACAAATAAACCGAGAACACACGATAAACTAAAACCACGCTAGGATGAGCTCAATACCTTTCCAAATCAACTAAAGGTTAAAGATAACGTTTTATTACATGCCGTAGATCCTCACATTGCCAAGCAAACCGAATGAAGAAGTCCCTCTTACGGTACTTGGCATTTTTCCATTTGGTATAGTCGAGGTAAGTCATCCCAAGTTTGGCTCTTTTAAAGTAAACAACACCCTCCTAAAACCTTATTTTGATGAGATTCACAGCAGGAATGAGGAGTATAAAAGAGTATAAACTCCTCGAACCACCATGATCATTCAATGGAAAGGTAAGTCAAGCTTAGACTATAAATAAATGCTTCTCAGGAGATAACCCGAGTACTAACTGTATTAACTTCTTTAAAATTTTAGTGTTTAACACCTAACTTACTAACAGAGCTCTTGAATACAGGTTTCCCACACAGACATGGCCTAGCACACGGGCGTGCCTTAGGCCGTGTGGAAATAGGGCAAAAAATTTCCCCAACATAGGCTACGATAAATCGACATGGCCGTGCGGTATGGCCGTGGGCGAATCTGCCAAAACAACACGAGCGTGTAACACGCTCGTGCCTGGAAACTGTGGTTGAACCTGTCAAATTAACACGGGCGTGCGACACGCCCGTGCCAAGTACCTGTGGTCTAACCTGTTAAATTAACACGGCATGGGCCTACATACACTGGCGTGGGAGAAACGAACGAAGACAGACACGGCCGTGTGACACAGCCGTGTGCACTCACACGCCCAAGGAACACGGGCGTGGGCCAATTGTCAGACGTGCCCAAATTTAAAATTCGCGAATCACAGGGCAAAAATTGAGGAACACGGGTGTGTTCCATGGCCGTGTTCCATGGCCGTTTACCCCAAAATCTATAAAAAGGCTGTACTATTCATTGTCTTCTTCACCCAAAAACCCTAACCCTAGCCGCTGCAAGGCCACACAGCCTCCTTGCCATGCCCGTGCGCCACTTCCCACTCTATTTTTGAGGCCCAATCTCTCACCCTTAGCGTTTTTTTACTCTTTTCACTTTTATTTTACTTATTTCTAATGCTTATTATCAAAATAATCTTTATTTTTCTCATTTTACTTTCATTTTGCTCATTATTCTATCATTTAATTTGCATTCTTAGGTTATTTATCAGAACATTTCATGATTGAATCGAGTTATTAGGAAAGCCTCATTCTATTGTTATACCCATGCCATTACTATGCTCATTCTCATGCTATTACCATGCTAATGTCACGAAATTATGCTATCAATTTGATTATTTTGGATGAGCTTGGTTAGTATTAGTAGTTTTGGCTGAAATTGTTGGTTCAAATTCATGTCTTTTTCCTTTTCAAATTCGTTTACCTACTATTATTTTTTTTATATTACATATATACAATGTCGCCTTCACGTGGTAAAAAGGCCACCGTCCCTGCTTCAAAGAAAAGGAAGGGAGCGTCATCTTCCTCAGGTCCTACTGCGGAAGTTTGCCACCCTTTCCTGCGATTCCCCATCGGGCCCCAAGAAGAACTTTTCCAAATACTCCGGGCCCGACCTTTAATTGCGGGTCCCTATATCGACTGGACTGCAGTAGAACAAGTTCAGTTGGCTGATGCAATTCGGGCCCTCCTAACCACCGACCCTTGGGACTTTTTCTTTGAGATCATCGAGCCAACATATCTCGAACTCACATGAAACTATGCTCAATGTTTCATCTTCAGACCGTAATGATGAATTACGATGATCACGACACGGTCCAATTTCGCCTAGGCGGATTAGTCCGCCAGCTAAGCGTCTCAGAATTCGGTATTGCACTGGGCTTATATACAGAGGAGTTCAAGGAGGAGAATGACTTACATGCTCCCAACCACCACATCCATCATTCTCCTTCACGGTGTTGGGACGCACTAGTACCAAGTGTGGCCACATACAATCCTAGCCGCTCCAACGCATCGGCTCTCCCTCCATCCCTGAGGTACCTACACGCCATATTGGCTCACACAATAACGGGAAGGCGAGAGAGCACTGGAGTCATCAACACTCACGATGCCTACTTTCTATGGTGTATGTCGCACGGGCATGTCATCAACCTAGCTTATTTCATTGCCCTCGCCATTCAGCACCAAACAGAGGGCATAGGAAGGGGGTCATCTCCATTGGCCCCTATGTTACTCGGTTGGCTCGACACTTCGGGCTCCTCAACACCGCAGCCCAAGAATCATCCTTGACCCTCATTGGCCAAATGTCTCCACTAGGCATTTCGATCATGCTAAGCATGAGGATGATCAAAAAGCACCGAGGAACCTACCCTCCTCAATATTGTCTCGCCCAATCTACCGAGGAGGAGGCCCCCGAGGACATTACTGATGATGTCCCTCCACAGCACGAGGACCCAGCGTCTTAGCCACCATGCTCCCATCGTCCAGTTCATGCGGTGGCTTCATATGCTAACATCTTTGAGCACTTCATTCGATTCGAGTAGCAGTGTTTTCAACGATTTGATAACATTGATGCTACTCTACAGCAGATTTATCAGCACTTCCACATCTCATCGCCACCCCCACCTCGCAAACCATTTAGCGATGAAGATATTTAAAAACTTTTATTTATTATTTTATGTTTTTACTTTTATTTTATTTTAAGACTACTTTTAGTTTTTCTTTCACCTTATTTTTATTAGGACTTATAATTATTATTTTACAATTTTTAATTTTGGCTAATTCATATTGAGTACTTACCCTTCCTTATATATTTCCTAAAAGAGTTCCTAATTCTATCACAGTTATAAAGAGCTCCAAAGCTCACTATTACTCAGGGACTCGAAACTCCACTAGGAAAGGTTCTACACGACTGCCATGTCCTACTCGACCATGACCATAACCAACTTTAGATATAATATTCTTTTGGCGCAGGACTTATGGACTAATGAACCTCTACCACTGCCGGAGTATCCTCCTCCACCCTCAAGCCGATTATTCTCCAAACCTCCAGTTCAAGGAAATTCATTCATCACTCAGGAAGTTTCACTTCTCTCCCTATCTTATTTTTATATTCTCTTCTATAGATCTATCTTTGTACATTGAGGGCAATGTACATCTTAAGTGTGGGGGGTATTCATTTTTACATCAGAAAAATCCATGAATGATTGCCTTGTTTTCTTGAAAAGTTCTCATATCATGTTTAGGATAAATTTGGATTGATTTATGATTTTTATTGTTATATCTTAAATTAAAACATAGGCATTCATGCATTGATTATTTAAACTTTAAGATATTAGAGAATTAAGCATGATAAGTTGATTTTTAAGAATTTAAAATTTTAGGTTGTTTCCTCAAGGTTAGGTATTATCTTGAGTTGGCATTCACAAGTTTAAACATAAAAAAGCCATAATTTTTGTGAGATCTTGAGCCTTCAAGAACATCTATTAATTCTTTCATGCTTACTTTCATTATGAGTGCGCCAGTATTGAACTGTTATTCTAGAACTTGCTTGATTATGCATGTCAAGACCATACTATTTGATTTGATATGTCAAAATGAGAAAGACACTTAGGATTAACCCACTCATGCCATGAAAGCCTACTTCCACGATTAACCCTTAGTAAACCCCGTTGAGCTAACAAGCCATTTCTTGTGTTACACTCAATATTAACCCATAACTCATTATTGTTGAAATCCCCTAAATTAATTTAATCCCTAGTTTTTGTCGAGATTTGAGTTAGAATAATTGCTTAGTTATGTTTTATTCTATTTTTTTATTTGACTTGTTCTTAAAAAAAATGTATACATATTAGTAGTAGTGATCTTCTGAGCTAAAAAAACTAAATTCTATATTCTGAGAAAAAAGCTCTGTTGTACGTAATTGTTGACTAGTCATTTTTCTAGTTAGGCAATTTTTCAATTCAATCTCGATTCTAACCCTTTCTTTCAGCTTGTGGCCATGCCCCCTAACTAAGCCTCGTTACAACCCTCTAAAGACCTTTTGATTGATATTTCATCTCAATTTATAGTGGTGGAGATTTGATTTTCATGCAAGCCTATGGTAATGACTTTTCATTATTGACTATTGAATGCTTCATTTATTGTCCTTAAACACCTCGAGTGATTTGAGTGAATCTTTAGTGAGGATGTGAAACTTTGTGACATTTTGAATCAAAGGTAAATACTTAGACGAGGGGAGACTCCTATGTTTTCATGATAAAATACTCAACTTGGAATGTTTGAAACTTTGATGTTCTTTCAGTTGAATTTTCAATGTATGATTACCTATGGATTATTTTGAGATATTATCGATAGAAATTATAAGTTGAGAAGAATTTATTTTGATTATGAGTTGAGGATTTTGCTTGAGGATAAGCAAATGCTTAAGTGTGGGGGTATTTGATAAACCGTAATTTATACATATTTTTACCCCATGCTTAACACATTTTATGGATGATTTTTCCTTAGAATATGTGACATCCCAAAATTGGCCCTAGTCGGGAAGTGGTTTCGGGACCGCTAAACCGAGTCACCGACATGCTCGAACGTAATATTTATTGTCTAGAATATGGGAAAATGCATGTGTGAATTTTGAATTCTTTGATTTAGTTAATTTGATTGTGAATTGAAAGAAAAAGGACTCATGTGAAAGGATTTAAAAATATGTAGCTAATTTTAAGAGGTTAATAAAGGAATGAAGCAAAATAAATGGAGTTGCATGTCAAATACTCCATTTATTTTGGATGAGTGGCCGGCCATGTCTAGATTATGGGCAAGGGGACATGTTTCCAACATGTTTAGTTAGTGCATTATGTAGAAAGAATTAAGAAATGAAAAAAAAAGAAAAAGAAAAAAATGAGCATGGATGCCCCCCCATGGTGCCGTAGCTAGACAGAAAGAAAGAAAAAAAAAAAGTTGTCATTCATCCTTTCTTTGAGCAAAGACTAAGAAAGAAAAACAAAAAAATTGTTCATCTTTTCCCCTCATTCCTTTGGCCGAAATTCCTAAGAGGAAGAAGAGATTTTTGCTTCATTTTCTTTGTTTAGAAGAGATCTAGAAGGAGATTTGGCTAAACTTGCATCAAGATTAAGGTATGTATGAGGTTGTGTCATGAGATTCATGCTTGTTTTGGTTGCTAACTTGATGTGCATGTTAGCCATGGTTCAAATCCTTGCTATGCCATGAAAAATGGTATTTGGCCAAGGTTGATATTGTGTTAAAGCCATTGCATGCTAAATGTGAAGCTTGCTAATGATGCATGCAATGATGGATTGACTACTCTTGAAATTTCTTTGTAGCAATCTTGAGTACGACATTGAGTTCTTTGTTTAACCATGACCAAAGTTCAATGGGGTATGATTGTGATGTATTCGCCATGATGCATTCATGAGCATGATTTATGCTTGTTACTTGATTGGTAAAATTTGTGTTTTAGAGGGTTATGAACACCTTGAGATTTCGCCATGCACCTATATGTGTATATATGTTTGCACATGATATTTTGATTATGAAGAAAGTGATAAATATGTTTGTTTAAAGAAGAAATTTGTTGAAGAATGTTGTGAAATTTGCATGTACATTCGGCCTAGTACATGTATAGTGTGAAAAACCTTGAAATTATTTTTGATTTTGTGTATTTATGACCATGTGTAATCGGCCACATGAGTAATTTGAGCACTTGATGTTATGTTAAAATTCTTGAGCTTAAATATATGGATGTATGTATATGTGGCCATATAATGGCGTTTTGGTTCAAAGGTTGAATGATAAATTATAATAAAGTGAGATGATATGAGATGCCGAATGTGATTTACTAGTAAACATTATTGATAGAAATATTGAATACTTCTACTTGTATTCGTTAAGCTCAAGAGCAAAAGGAGCTAAATCCGATAAAGGGAAGGAAAAAGTGATCGAATAGCCGTTGAAGCCGTTCGACAACATCCGAGGTAAGCCCTCAAGAAATGACCCTACTCAATTATGTGAAATGAAATATGGATGTGTAATGATTATTGATTTATGTGTGTATGAGTATTTGAATGATACCGGGCTAAGTCCCAAGGCGATTATGCTAGTGATATGTTTGTGTTTTAGCCTTAGTAACGAAAAACGAAACATGGATGTGTAATGACTATTGATGTATGTGTGTGCATGAGCAATTAAATGATATCCGGGCTAAGTCCCAAGACATTTATGCTAGTAGTTAAATCCGGTTAAGACCAAGGCAATTATGCTAGTGACTAAATCCGGGCTAAGACCAAGGCATTCGTGCAAGTTGTTAAATCGGGCTAATACCCAAGGCATTTGTGCAAGTCGTTCTATCCGGGCTAAGACCCGAAGGCATTCGTGCATGTGGTTATATCCGGTTGTATTCCGAAGAAGCTTGGGCTGAAGGTGAGCGTTGGTTGCTGTAGTAAATTTAATTAGTACGCTCGAAAAGCCCAAAGGATAAGGTATGTTTATATGTGCATTGGAAAAGTCGATATGTTTGAGTAACATTCGTTCAATCGACTAACGAATTTTCAGCTATTGAATTGGTTGATATCTTGTGAAAGTATATAATGATGAAGTGTGAAGTAAGTATGATTATGTGAATGTGTATTAATGAAATGATTCATTTGGCTATGTGAATGTAATGCTTTAGTTAAAGCTTATTTTATTGCTTGAGACTTACTAAGCATAAAAATGCTTACCCCGTTGCTTTGGCTCTCTGTTTTATAGATTTTGCTCGTTAGCGATCGGATTCGGGATCATTAAAGTCGAAGTCATCCACACTATCAAAGCCTCCATTTTGGTATAATTTTGGTTGAACTTTGAAATGGCATGTATAGGACTACCCCTTGTTGGTTCAAATGTGTTGTGATGTACATGTGTACGGCCATGCGAAAATGGCTCGTAGAAGTAAAGTACGAACTTAGACCATTTGTGATTTGTATATATATATGGTTTCATGATGTGATTATGGATTGGAAATGGGAGTGTTGGTCACATGATCAGCCATTGAATGGCTAAAATGATCATAGGTGAACCTATGTATGGCAAGACTAGTTGGTTCATGGAGACTACAAAATAGGTAAGACCTACCTTAAAAACAGGTGCTGCCAGCTGCAGTGATGGGAATGTGAAAAATCACCAAAAATTGTAGGGATGGTATTAAATAGTGAAAGAATTATGTAAATGAACCTTGATGAGTCTACTTTCATATGGAAGAAACGAAACGGTCATAGGAGTTATGTGTTAAGAGATATTAAAGTTATCGTGAGATAGGGCCAGAACGGTTTCTGGGTCCCCTGTCGTGACTTTGAAAATTTACCATAAATTATCCAGAATGAATTAGAAGTCATGCCTAATATGTGCAGATTCCTTTTTGAGTCTAGTTTCATTAGAAACAAACGGCATCAGTATTGAAACCCTGTACAGAGAGATATTCAAGTTGTAATGCGCGAAGGTCAGTGTAGTCGACCCCTGTAACATGGGTGACTTTAACTAATAAACTGTACCAATTTGCCCGACCAAAAATTCTAGAAATAAATCCATGGATGGATATATGAGTCTAAATTCAGGAAAAATTTATGGAATCAGTTTCCGAGTTGTGAAACTCGAGATATGCTTTTTAAGACGACAGCAACGCAGTTTTCCAGCTTGCCTGGAATGTCAAATTGGTCGGTGCCATAAGTGGTTTTGGCTTGTTAACCCCTCGTGCCTGACACCGGCAACGGTCTCGGGTTCGGGGTGTTACAATTTTATCGGTATCAGAGCCATGGTTTAGTCGATCCTAGGACTACTGTGATATGTTTGGGGTCTAGCTATACATGCCATTAAATGATGAATCGATAGTGTGGTGATTTCTGACAATTTGACTTTGTGTTTGTTTATAGCAATGGATCCCGATCCCAACCGAGCAATAGCTGATGATGTGGAGAGTGTGGCGCCTGCTCCTGCGCAAGGGACAGCGCCGGCGGACTCTCAACCTATGGCCAGCAATCCGAATGATGAGGCTAGGCAAGCCTTTTATAGTGTGATGAATGATTGGTTTAACCAATACATTCGAACTAACACTACTGTTCCACAACCTCCATTCCCGACTAATGCAACCCCGCACCTACAATACCTCCCGAATCGACCAAGTAAGGTCAAGTAAGCCCCAATCGATGAATTGAAAACATGGGGCTACTGAATTTAAAGCTACGGATAGCGACGATGCCGAGCAAGCTGAATTTTGGTTGGACAACACTATCCGGTGCTCGATGAGTTATCATGTACACCGATGAATGCTTAAAGTGTACTATCTCCTTGCGCGATTCCGCCTACTATTGGTGGAGTACTCGACTTGTGGTGTCTAGAGAGCAAGTAACTTGGGAGTTCTTCCAAACTAAATTCAAAGAAGTATATCGATCGAGATTTATGGACCAAAAACGAAAGGAATTCCTTGATCTTAAGCAAGGTTCCATGTCGATTCATCGACTACGAACGAAAATTTGTGAGGCTTAGCCAAGACGCACGAGAATGCATTTCGTCCGAAGCTATTATGTAAACGCGAGGATGGGCTGAATGATGATATAAGGATGTTCGTTGGCATTCTCGAAATACGAGAGTTCGTAGTACTTGTTGAGCGAGCTTGTAAAGTCAAGAGCTTAGAAAGGAGAAACAAAAGTTGATGTGGGAACCGGAGAATTTGAAAAGGTCCTCGGAAAGTCTCTTCAACAGCATCGAAGAGATTTCGAGATGATGTGAGCTGGTCTAGAGGCGCCGGGCTTTTCTAGACGAGATCGCGGTCGACCCCTGTGACCACACGAGTCACTTCGATCGCCGATGGTGGAAATGATCGCGAGAGAGAGCGGAGTGTGCGCATTGTGGCAAATGGCATTCGGGAGTTGTAGGTTCCGTGATCACTCTGTTATAAGTGTGGATCGGTGACCACTTTATCAAGGATCGCCCGAGGTTGCTTGAACAAAATGTAAGTCAAAGTGGAAACCCGAGTGCTACCACCGCCGAGGTAGGCCATCCAAAATGCGGGCAATGCTAGTGGCGGTCGAGAGGGCCGAGATGCTACAACAAGACCCGAGGCTCGTGCTCTGCTAGGACTTATGCCATACGCCGCACGCGAGGATCTTGCCTCACCGGATGTTATTATCGGTACTTTCACTCTTTTCGATACTAATGTGATTGCTTTGATTGATCCCGGTTCTACTCATTCTTATATATGTGAAACCTTAGCATCCAAGAAGACTTTGCCTATTGAGTCTCTCGAGTTTGTAATTCGGTGTCAAACCCTTGGGTCATTACGTGCTTGTCAACAAAGTGTGCAAGAAAAGTCCCTAGTATTCCGAGGTTCTTGTTTTCCGGCGGACTTGATGCTTTTGCCGCTCGATGAATTGACGTTATTCTTGGTTTGGATTGGTTGACCATGCACGATGCGGTTGTAAATTGCAAAAGCAAGACCATCAATTTGAGGTGCGCGAATAACGAGATAATTCGGGTTGAGTCTACGGACTTAAAGGGGTTGCCAGCTGTAATATCAGCAATGTTGGCCCAGAAATATGTAACAAAAGGGTGCGAAGCGTACCTTGCGTATGTGCTCGATGACAAGGAGTCAGAAAAGAAACCCGAATCTGTGCCAGTGGTTTGTGAATACCGGATGTTTTCCTGAAGAATTGCGGGTTTACCACTGTTCGGAAATAGAATTTGGCATTGAATTGGTACCTGGTACCACTCCAATTTCGATAGCTCCGTATCGTATGGCACCAACGGAATTAAAGAAGTTGAAAGCTCAGTTGCAAGAATTGATGGACAGAGGTTTTGCTCGTCCGAGTTTTTCACCTTGGGTGTGCGGTGTTGTTTGTGAAAAAGAAGGATGGAACCATGAGGCTGTGCATCGACTATCGTCAGCTTAATAAAGCAACGATAAAGAACAAATATCCGTTACCGCGTATCGATGATTTGTTCGATCAACTGAAGGGAGCTTCAGTGTTCTCGAAAATAGATTTGAGATCGGGCTATTATCAATTACGAATTTGAGATCGGACGTACCCAAGACTGCCTTCAGAACGAGATATGGTCACTACGAGTTCCTAGTGATGCCGTTTGGGCTTACTAATGCCCCTGCGGTATTTATGGATTTAATGAATCGGATCTTCAGACCATATTTGGATCGGTTCGTAGTCGTGTTCATTGATGACATCTTGGTCTATTCAAGAAATGAGACCGAACATCTTTGAACACCGAGGTTAGTCTGCAAATTTTACGGAATAAGCAATTATATGCTAAGTTCAAGAAGTGTGAGTTCGGTTAAGAGAGGTTAGCTTCTTGGGTCATGTGGTATCTGCGACGGGTATTCAAGTCGACCCGAATAAAATTTCAGCCATACTTAATTGGAAGCCTCCGAGAAATATTACTGAGGTTCGGAGCTTTTAGGGGCTTGCCGATTATTACCGATGATTTGTAAAAGGTTTCTCAACGATAGCCACGCAAATGACGAAGCTACTCCAAAGGGATGTTAAGTTCGAATGGACGGAGAAATGTCAGAAAAGTTTTGATCAATTAAAAACTTATTTGACTGAAGCCCCAATTCTAGTGCAACCCGAAACGGGCAAAGAGTTTGTTATTTATAGTGACGCATCCCTACTCGGGTTAGGTTGCGTATTGATGTAAGAAGGTCGAGTTGTGGCCTATGCGTCGAGGCAATTAAAGCCACACGAGAAAAATTATCCGACCCATTATCTCAAATTGGCTGCCATCGTATTCGCCTTAAAGATTTGGCGACATTACTTATTTGGTGAGAAGTGCCATGTGTATTCGGATCACAAAAGTCTCAAATATTTGATGACTCAAAGAGACTTAAATCTGCGACAAAGACGTTGGCTCGAGCTGTTAAAGAATTATGAGCTGGTCATTGACTATCACCCGGGAAAGGCGAATGTGGTTGCGGATGCCTTAAGTCGTAAATCATTATTCGCTTTATGAGCGATGAATGTGCACTTGTCTGTTCGATCCGACAATGTGTTAGTAGCTGAATTGAAAGCCAAACCACTATTGATACATCAAATTCGTGAAGCTCAGAAAGTCGACGACGAGTTGGCTGCAAAACGGGCTGAGTGTGTTCCGAACAAGGACTCGGAGTTTCAAATCGATGATGACGATTGTTTGAGGTTCAAAAGTCGTCTGTGCGTTCCAAAGAATTCGGAACTTATTTCGATAATTCTGAACGAAGCCCATTGTAGCCGAATGGCAATCCACCCGGGGAGTACGAAGATGTACAACGATTTGAAACGTCGGTTTTGGTGGCATGGTATGAAACGAGACATCTCCAACTTTGTTTGAGATGTTTAATATGTCAACAAGTGAAAGCGGAACATCAAGTGCCTTCAGATTACTTCACCGATCACGATACCCGAGTGGAAATGGGATCGAGTCACCATGGACTTTGTATCCGGACCGCCATTGTCGTGAGTAAGAAGGATGCGGTTTGGGTCGTGGTAGATAGATTGACTAAGTCGGCTCACTTTGTCCCCGACGCACGGATTTTTCAATGGACAAACTAGCCGAATTGTACGCTTCTCAGATTGTGAGATTGCACGGGGTGCCTATTTCCATCGTGTCGGATAGAGATCCGAGATTTACCTCGCGATTTTGGAAAAAGTTGCAAGAAGCTTTGGGTACCAAGTTGCATTTCAAGACCGCCTTTCACCCCCAAACCGATGGTCAATCCGAGCGGATAATTCGGATACTTGAGGATATGTTGAGATGTTGCATCCTCGAGTTCGATGGTTCATGGGAGCGGTATTTGCCGTTGATTGAATTCGCTTACAACAACAAACTTTCAATCAAGTATTAAGATGGCACCCTACGAGGCTTTGTGCGTCGTAAATGCCGTACACCATTGTTTTGGACCGAGCTCGGTGAAAGCAAAATTTTCGGGTGGATTTGATTAGAGATCTGAAGAAAGTGAAAGTAATCCGTGAAAGTCGAAAATAGCCTCCGATCGTCGAAGTCGACGCGGATCTGAAGCGTAAAGACATCGAGCATCGTGGGAGATAAAGTGTTTCTCAAGGTTTCACCTTGGAAAAGATACTCGATTCTACCGTAAGGGCAAGTTGAGCCCGAGGTTCATTGGGCCATATGAGATATCCGAGCGAAGTCGGTCCGGTGGCATATCGTCGATTTTGCCCCCGAACTCGAAAAGATTCACGATGTCTTTCATGTTTCGATGCTTCGACGCTATAGATCCGATCCATCGCACGTGATTAGTCCATCGAGGTTGAAATTCAAGCCAATATGAGTTATGAGGAAGAACCGATTCGTATCTCCGCACGTGAAGTGAAAGAGTTGCGAAACAAGCGGTTCCGCTAGTGAAAGTGTTATGGCTCAAACACGGATAGAAGAAGCTACTTGGGAAACCGAGAACTCTATGAAAGAGCGATACCCAACCCTATTTACCGATAAGATTTTCGGGACGAAAATTTCTTAAGTGGGGAGAGTTGTGACATCCCAAAATTGGCCCTAGTCGGGAAGTGGTTTCGGACCGCTAAACCGAAGTCACCGACATGCTCGAACGTAATATTTATTGTCTAGAATATGGGAAAATGCATGTGAATTTTGAATTCTTTGATTTAGTTAATTTGATTGTGAATTGAAAGAAAAGGACTCATGTGAAAGGATTTAAAAATATGTAGCTAATTTTAAGAGGTTAATAAAGGAATGAAGCAAAATAAATGGAGTTGCATGTCAAATACTCCATTTATTTTGGATGAGTGTTGACCATGTCTAGATTATGGGCAAGGGACATGTTTCCAACATGTTTAGTTAGTGCATTATGTAGAAAGAATTAAGAAATGAAAAAAAAGAAAAAGAAAAAATGAGCATGGATGCCCCCCATGGTGCCGTAGCTAGAGAGAAAGAAAGAAAAAAAGTTGTCATTCATCCTTTCTTTGAGCAAAGACTAAGAAAGAAAAACAAAAAAAAATTGTTCATCTTTTCCCCTCATTCCTTTGGCCGAAATTCCTAAGAGGAAGAAGAGATTTTTGCTTCATTTTCTTTGTTTAGAAGAGATCTAGAAGGAGATTTGGCTAAACTTGCATCAAGATTAAGGTATGTATGAGGTTGTGTCATGAGATTCATGCTTGTTTTGGTTGCTAACTTGATGTGCATGTTAGCCATGGTTCAAATCCTTGCTATGCCATGAAAAATGGTATTTGGCCTTGATATTGTGTTAAAGCCATTGCATGCTAAATGTGAAGCTTGCTAATGATGCATGCAATGATGGATTGACTACTCTTGAAATTTCTTTGTAGCAATCTTGAGTAAGACATTGAGTTCTTTGTTTAACCATGACCAAAGTTCAATGGGGTATGATTGTGATGTATTCGCCATGATGCATTCATGAGCATGATTTATGCTTGTTACTTGATTGGTAAAATTTGTGTTTTAGAGGGTTATGAACACCTTGAGATTCGCCATGCACCTATATGTGTATATATGTTTGCACATGATATTTTGATTATGAAGAAAGTGATAAATATATTTGTTTAAAGAAGAAATTTGTTGAAGAATGTTGTGAAATTTGCATGTACATTCGGCCTAGTACATGTATAGTGTGAAAAACCTTGAAATTATTTTTTATTTTGTGTATTTATGACCATGTGTAATCGGCCACATGAGTAATTTGAGCACTTGATGTTATGTTAAAATTCTTGAGCTTAAATATATGGATGTATGTATATGTGGCCATATAATGGCGTTTTGGTTCAAAGGTTGAATGATAAATTATAATAAAGTGAGATGATATGAGATGCCGAATGTGATTTACTAGTAAACATTATTGATAGAAATATTGAATACTTCTACTTGTATTCGTTAAGCTCAAGAGCAAAAGGGAGCTAAATCTGATAAAGGGAAGGAAAAAGTGATCGAATAGCCGTTGAAGCCGTTCGACAACATCCGAGGTAAGCCCTCAAGAAATGACCCTACTCGAATTATGTGAAATGAAATATGGATGTGTAATGATTATTGATTTATGTGTGTATGAGTATTTGAATGATACCCGGGCTAAGTCCCGAAGGCGATTATGCTAGTGATATGTTTGTGTTTGAGCCTTAGTAACGAAAACGAAACATGGATGTGTAATGACTATTGATGTATGTGTGTGCATGAGCAATTAAATGATATCCGGGCTAAGTCCCGAAGACATTTATGCTAGTAGTTAAATCCGGATTAAGACCCGAAGGCAATTATTGTAGTGACTAAATCCGGGCTAAGACCCGAAGGCATTCGTGCAAGTTGTTAAATCCGGGCTAATACCCGAAGGCATTTGTGCAAGTCGTTCTATCCGGGCTAAGACCCGAAGGCATTCGTGCATGTGGTTATATCCGGTTGTATTCCGAAGAAGCTTGGGCTGAAGGTGAGCGTTGGTTGCTGTAGTAAATTTAATTAGTACGCTTGAAAAGCCCAAAGGATAAGGTATGTTTATATGTGCATTGGAAAAGTCGATATGTTTGAGTAACATTCGTTCAATCGACTAACGAATTTTCAGCTATTGAATTGGTTGATATCTTGTGAAAGTATACAATGATGAAGTGTGAAGTAAGTATGATTATGTGAATGTGTATTAATGAAATGATTCATTTGGCTATGTGAATGTAATGCTTTAGTTAAAGCTGATTTTATTGCTTGAGACTTACTAAGCATAAAAATGCTTACCCCGTTGCTTTGGCTCTCTGTTTTATAGATTTTGCTCGTTAGCGATCGAATTCGGGATCATTAAAGTCGAAGTCATCCACACTATCAAAGCCTCCATTTTGGTATAATTTTGGTTGAACTTTGAAATGGCATGTATAGGACTACCCCTTGTTGGTTCAAATGTGTTGTGATGTACATGTGTACGGCCATGTGAAAATGGCTCGTAGAAGTAAAGTACGAACTTAGACCATTTGTGATTTGTATATATATATGGTTTCATGATATGATTATGGATTGGAAATGGGAGTGTTGGTCACATGATCAGCCATTGGAATGGCTAAAAATGATCATAGGTGAACCTATGTATGGCAAGACTAGTTGGTTCATGGAGACTACAAAATAGGTAAGACCTACCTTTAAAACAGGTGCTGCCAGCTGCAGTGATGGGAATGTGAAAATCACCAAAAATTGTAGGGATGGTATTAAATAGTGAAAGAATTATGTAAATTAACCTTGATGAGTCTACTTTCATATGGAAGAAACGAAACGGTCATAGGAGTTACGTGTTAAGAGATATTAAAGTTATCGTGAGACAGGGCCAGAACGGTTTCTGGGTCCCCTGTCGCAACTTTGAAAATTTACCATAAATTATCCAGAATGAATTAGAAGTCATGCCTAATATGTGCAGATTCCTTTTTGAGTCTAGTTTCATTAGAAACAAGCGGCATCAGTATTGAAACCCTGTACGGAGAGATATTCAAGTTGTAATGCGCAAAGGTCAGTGTAGTCGACCCCTGTAACATGGGTGACTTTAAATAATAAACTGTACCAATTGGCCTGACCAAAAATTCTAGAAATAAATCCATGGATGGATATATGAGTCTAAATTCAGGGAAAATTTACAGAATCAGTTTCCGAGTTGTGAAACTCGAGATATGCTTTTTAAGGCGACAGCAACGCAGTTTTCCAGCTTGCCTGGAATGTCAAATTGGTCGGTGCCATAAGTGGTTTTGGCTTGTTAACCCCTCGTGTCCGACACCGGCAACGGTCTCGGGTTTGCGGTGTTACAGAATAGGTGAATTTGATGCTCCTAATGCCTTAATTTCATGTTTTATACTTAGGCGAGCATAGTGGAGCAAAAGGAACGAGAAATGGGCCAAAAACGGAGAAAATGGGCCAATGTATGAAATCAACACGGCCTGGACTTCTTTAGACGGGCAGACCACACGGCCGTGTTAATTTGGCAAAATCAAAGCACGACTCACACGGGTAGAACACATGCCCGTGCCATTCTAACAGGCTCAAGCACGACTTGAAGTAATCACACACGGGCGTGTCACACGGGTGTGTCCCTGCCGAGACCAAGTTTAGTCCAAATCATAAAAGGCCAATTTTGGGGTTCTTAGGCATTCCAAAGCCTATAAATACACCCTAAAGGAGGAGAAAAGAGGACGCACAGAGAAGGAGGCAGGGAACGGCTCAAAGAAAGCCGATTGATCCATCTCAGAAGCCGAATTCATCGTCAAGACTGAAGATCTCCCTTCAATTTCCCTTCATTAGTTTTGGGTTTTCTTTATGTTTTGTATTCATTATCCTTCTGAGATGTTTTCCTTTTTAGTTATGAACTAAATCCCCTAAATACCTAAGGGGAATGAAACCTAAGACGAATCTTGTTATTATTTTCTGAATTGTATGATAAATATTTGGCTTGTTCTTAATTATGTGTTCTTGATTCTTGTCTTGATATTCTAAGATATTGGTTCAAGATAAGCTCTTATTCAGAGGAGGAATAGACCCTGAGTACATTTGTCATAATTAAGCGGAGTTGGTTGCGCGCCTAGGGGTAGGGTGACAAGATTTTGCCGAATTAGGGAAAAACCTAATAAGGGGATACATAGATCGAGTTAATGCAATTCTAGGGAGTTAATTAGAAAAAGATTTCAATTATTCAACCTAGGGTTAGACGTTGTTAGTCTCGAGAAGGATAATAATATAACTTAGGGATTTCTACGGATCAAGTCAAATAAATAAATCGTCAGATTCAGAGTCAAATAACAAGTGAAGTCTAGGTGGATTTTTCCTTAGGTATTGTCTCAATCAATCGAGTTTTCCAAAAGTCATTCCCCAATTCTATTTTCTGTGATTTCTTTGTTTAGTTGATTAGTTAGTTAAAACAAACCCCATTATTCTTAGGCTAGATAATAAAAAGACAGTCATTACTAGTACTTTTAGTTCCTTTGGGTTCAACAATCCGGTCTTGCTAAAACTATACTACTATTTGATAGGTACACTTGCCTTCTTCGTGATAATAGTTAGTTTCAAGAACGATCCATTTTAAATTTATAAAACTTATCACACGAATATCACGATTAATGATACTGTTGACTAAATGTCTCTTCCGATTCTCATGTGCCCTCCTCAAGGCCATGGTTATGCCACAAAACCTTAACAAATGGGATTCATTTTGTTCTTAGAACCTTTACTTCACGTTCTAGGATTTGTACGGGTTCTTCCTTAAAGAAAAAATCCCGTCTCACCTCAATCTCTTCAATTGAAACAATATGGGAAGGATCGAATCAGTATCGTCTCAACATGAAGATGGAAGACGTCATGAATATGGTCCAATTTTAGAGGTAATTATAATTGGCACACCACTGGATCGACTCTTTTAAGAACACTCTACGGTCTGATGAACTTAAAACTTAACTTGCCATTTCTTCTGAACCTTAACACTTTTCGCCATAGAGACACTTTTAGGAAAACTTAATCTCTAACATTGTATTCAATGTCCTTCCTTTTGAGGGCTGCATATGACTTCTGCCTATCCGAAGCTACTTTCAGTCTATCTTAAATTAATCTAATTTTCCCTTCACATTCCTGCACCACTTTTAGACGCAAAATATTCCTTTCACCTAGTTCTGTCCAACACAGTGGTGTTTGGCACTTACGACCATACAAGGTTTCGTAGAGTGCCATTTGGATAATTGATTGGAATCTATCTTATAGGAAAATTTTTCTAAAGGAAAATGTTCCTCCCAACTACCTCGAAATTTGATGATGCAGGCCCTTAGCATATTGGAAAATATCTGAATAACCCATTCGGATTGTCCATCAGTTTACGAAGGGAAGGCAGTGATAAAATCTAATTGAGTACCTAGTTCCTTATATAGCTTTTTCCAAAATTGAGATGTAAAATGAGGATCTCAATCTGAAATAATTGATACAGGTACCTCAAGCAACTATACAATCTCTGAAATATATGACTTAGCAAACTTTTGTAAGGAGTAATCCGTATAGATAGGTAAAAAATAAGCTGACTTAGTTAACCGATCTACTATTACCCATATTGAATCTTTCTTAGTGGGTGTTAAGGGTAAATCACTAACAAAGTCCATCATTATTCATCTCACTTCTATTGAGGTATCTTAATCGATTGTAAAAGGCTCGAAGGGAATTGGTGCTCAACTTTTAGTCACTGACACGTTAAGCACTCAACTACGAATTATGCCACTTCACACTTTTGTCCAGGCCACCAATATAGCTCTTTTAAATCCTGATACATCTTATTACCTTCAGGTTGTATGGAATAAAGGCTAGCATAGACTTCTTGAAGTATAGTTTATTTCGGATCCTTATTGTTTGACACACAATACCTCCCTCGAAAACACAAGATACCGTCATTATTAAACCGATAGTCCTCAGTTTTCCCATCTTCCACCTGCTTAATCCATGGCAACAAGGACACATATAAATGTTGTTTAGCCTTAATCTTGTTATCCAAAGTGGGTTTGATTTGTAGTTTAGCTAGTAAGTCTCTATCATCCACTGGACTTAACCTAGCAAAATTACTCTTTGATCGGTCATTTGCGTCCTACTTAAAACTTCTGCCACTACATTGGTTTTTCTAGGATGGTATTCTATCACGTAGTCATAGTCCTTTAACATTTATATCCACTTCCATTGCCTCAAGTTCAACTATTTTTGGGTGAGAAGGTAATTGAGACTCTTATGATCAGTATAGATATAACAGTTCTCACCAAATAAATAATGCCTCTAGATTTTTAGTGCGAATAACACTGCTGCCAACTCTAAGTCATGAGTCAGGTACTTGCACTCATGCTATTTCTATTGGGAAATGTGCCCTATTGTAGTAAACATGTAACTATTTTTTATGTATTTGAATGATGAGTAAATAAATAAAGTTAATACATTTCACTATTATGTCATTTGTGTTTCTGTCTTTCATGTTTTGCATGCATAGCAAAATTGTGACAAGCAAATGTTAGCTCATTGATTGTCTAAGTTCAAACTGATGATAAGTGACACTATAAGAACGTTTACATCGCGAGAAAGACAACTTACTTTAGTAAATAATCTAAACGAGTCCATAGTCCGTAATCCTATAAAAGAATCCAATTGAGCATTTGAATCAAATATTTAGAAGGATTATTATGTCATCTACAATCTAGTTGGAGAGATGGCCAGTCTTGCTATCAAAGCAGTTGACTCCAGAGGTAGAGACATAGATGTACTCATTGGAAGAATGATACATTGGACTGGACCCAAGTGGAATTAATTATGAATTTGTTTGTGAATTAATTCACTTGTGATGTTCATGGTGTGATTTAACTAAAGTTTGTGTTAGTTACTGAGCATGTGTATGTAACTTACGTGCTTTGATATAAGTGGAGGCTTATGCTCTAAAGATGGTCGATCCTATAGCCGGTATGTTGGGTACATGACTTGTGTATGACATGACTTTACTAGCAATAATTAAATTCATAGTTCGATTAAAGAGTTAACAGTATCCTCTTAGTAGCATAGTATTGATTGATAAATATGAAATGTAGCCACAAGTTGCTTATTCTCGAACAAGAAATTTATCACATTCTTTTGTTGACAGCGATCACATTAATCATTAAGAAGACACATGTTAACAATGAGATAAAATAGGATTGTATTTCAGTGAAACGAATTTAACTCAATGGAATCAAAGCTATCATATGAGGGTAACACACACATGACGAGTTCATTGGACAAAGTAGTTGGATAAATTGCTTTCATAAAGAGTATACAATAAGGAGTTTTCAATCATGGTATTTCTTGTGAACTAACTCCATGATTAAGTTAATTGCGACTTATCAAAACAAAGCTTCTAAACATAATTGAAATTACTCGAGCCTAATTATATATGTTTGATTGGTCCCTCCGCTAGCTCAACAAAATCTCGGTTGAACTACATTTGAATCAAACGAAAATTCTACGACTTTGGAAATAATTTAATTAAGTTGATTTATTTGATGTTGAATTAAATTAAGCGGTTGTGAGAATTGTTCAACTAGAGAATTTGAATAAATAATTTTCTTGAAAAATTAATTTGGAAAATCTTAGTGATTTTTGGGAAAAATAATTTTGATCAAGTAAAATTAAATTAATCAAATTGATTAAAATTAATATGATATTTTTGGAAATTAATTTTCAAGTCAGTCAATTGACATAATGGGTAATTGAACTTGAAAATTTTTCTTGAAATAAAAAATTGGGCCTGAGAACCCGAAATTGAGACCCAAAAACTGCTCGAACCCGAGCCTAGTATGTGAACCAAGCTGACAGTCCAATTGGTGGCTAGACAAGTCCTGTATGGTCATCACTTGCCTAGACAAAACTGGCTTGGGGTGCCATGAGGGTGTTGCACCTATGATGGTACCATTGGATACGAAGGTGCTAATGGCTACGATGGTGACATTCTGGTGGTCGACGGATGGTCAACGACGGTGGTTTTTCAGTGGTTGAGCAGTGAAGGAATCACATTCGTATTGGGACTCCACCGTATAATTTGGTTTCAAATTAAGTTTAATCATAGTTTAAATCTCTAAACTCTCCTTATATAAAGAGAACCATGGATCATTATTTTTCACACTTGAATTCAACAAAAAGTTGTAGAGAAAAAATTCTTGAAGAAATTATTTTAGAAAATTTCTAGAGACATATTTCTTATTTACAACTTGACCCTAAAGTTTAGGAAAATTGTGAAATTGCCTCGCTGATAATTTTTTGTGAATTTTTTTTCTTTGAAACGAGCCCACACTTGGTGGATGTGAGTTTGAAGATAGTGGAGAAAACCATTCGGTCGAGGCGTTTATCCTAGACGTATCTAAAAGGTACAATTTTGTTTAAGTGTATATTACTTTAGATATCACAACCAAGTTCTAGTTTTGGAAAAAAAATTTAAAACTCTATTTTTTCCTTAAACTTATTTCCTACAATGTTTTCCAAACTCGATTTTCCAATAACTAGTATCACGAGCCAGGTTGTGCTCTATCTATAAGTATAAACATGTAATCAAAATAAATTTATCTTTTTATTGAATGATTCGATTACATAGAAAGTGACATTTTATAGATCTTATGCATGGTTTGAGTTATAGATGGGAATGAATGTGATGTTATATATTTGTTATATAATTCTTATTTTTTGCTGAGGTTGTGGTTATTAGGAATTAGACTGTGGACTATCATCTCTACATAAGACTATTTTTTTTAAAATCATAAAATTCTTGTGAGCCAAAAACGGACATAGGACTTAAATGTAATCTTTTCCAAAAGGAGCCCATGACGAGGAAAAGATGGAGCAATGGCGGTTGAAGACCCAAGGAATGTCTTGTGGTGAAGAATTATGTATTTTTGTTTTTCATTTATTTTCTTAAAATTAGAACCATGGAAACCTTGATTGACAATTTTATTTTAATTACCCATCTCCTTATTGTTTATAATATTTATATTATGTCATATTATAAGTTATATATATGTATGTGATGATCCATAGTTGATCAATTAAAAAAATAAAAAGTGTGGTAATGAGAAATTACATGTGGTGTATTGCTCCATTCACTTCTTTAGGTTATATGATTGTTGTGAGAAGTGTGGTAATGAAAAGGTGCATGTCTAAGGTTGACTCTGTTAAGGAAATGCTTGGTTTTTAAGTGGTCAAATATGACTCACCTTCCTTTCCTAGGGCTTTACTTGGTGCACGAATTACATTCACTTTTTCAGTTTTTTCCTTTAAAAGAAAAAAAGTGGAGAATCAAAATTGGTTATTTTTATGATTGATTGATATTTGTGAATAAATGACTGTGAATATTATAAAATTTCCATAGCATGCCATGCATACATTGGAAGCATGTCATACAGATTAGGTAAAAATGTCATTAGGGTTATTGTATGATCATTCTTGAAATCTGGGATAAAAATCTTGCATGTTTTTAAAATATTGAGTGGGAGAGGGTCCTTGAACAAGTCCTACAACCTCTATTGATGGTCCTTAAATGATAGCATGATAAAGTTTCGAGTTGGTTCGCACCCCAAGGTAAGCTTTATCATGTGGGTTCACTAGATGAGATTTCTTTTTAAGGAAAACTAGTCATGCATGACTCATAGCGGGATTGTCCCAAGATGACTCATAAATGAATGTATATTCATGATGGGTGTTGAGTCAATGGTTACAAAATCAAGATTGTCTCTTATTAAATAATTTATCAAGAAATGATATTTAAGCTAGAGATGATGGCCAAACATTAAATGGTCGTCGGTTGGTGTGGAGTCTTGAGAATTAAGATTCACAAACTGATTGGATGTAATCCATGTTTTTTCTAATTAATCATGGGAACCTAAGGCAACATGATTAATAGGTGTGAGAATGATTGTAGAAATGGAAAAATGTTTTTTAAGGTTCTAATACAAGACGCATGTATCATATTACATTTTTTATATGTTGCTGAAATGAAAATATTTACTTAATATAAAGAAAGTAATTAGTGAATCTTTATTGTTTTTTCAGTTCAAATATGTCTCATACTCCTCTTATTAGAATTCTTATTGAGAATAAATTAAATGGGGTTTAATTTTGAGAATGGAAATAGAACTTGGTTATAGTACTCAATTGCTAGAAACACAAATTCATCTTTGATGAAAGCTTGCCTGAAGCTAAGCCCAAAGCGAGAAATCACTGGAGCGATTCTAACTTGATTGCTTGATGTTATATGTCAGTGAGTATGAGTAGTGTGTGATCGCATGATTCATAACAAGTAATAAATATTTATAATGAAGATCAAACCTAGACTAACTATTATCACAACGAAAAGGCAAGCGCACCTATCGAACAATAGTATACTAATGGCAAGACAAGGATATCATACCCAAGGGAACCAAAAATACTAGTAATAACTGTCTTTTTATTATCTAGCCTAAGAATAATAGGGTTTTGTTTTAATTAACTAATTATCTAAACTAAGAATGCACAGATAAAATAATTGGGGAATTACTTTGGGAAAATCGATTGACTTGAGACAATACCTAAGGAAAAATCCACCTAGACTTTACTTGTTATTTTGGCTCCGAATCGGACGATTTATTCATTCAACTTGTTTCGTAGAGATCCCTAAGTTATGTTATTATCCCTATTCAATACAAATAATGTCTAATCCCTAGATTGAATAACTGAGACTTTTCTCTAATTTACACTCTAGGGTTGCATTAACTTGATCTATGGATCCCCCTATTAGGTTTCACCCTAATCCGGCAAAATCTTGTCACCCTATTTCTAGGCGCGCAATCAACTCTGCTTAATTATGACAAAAGTACTCTTAGACAGGGTCTATTCGTCCTCTGAATAAGAGCATGTCTTGAATCAGTATCCTAGGATATCAAAACAAGAATTAAGAACAAGTTAAATATTTATCATACGATTCAAAAAATAATAACAAGATTCGTATTAGGTTTCATTCCTTTTAGGTATTTAGGGGTTTAGTTCATAACTAAATAAGAAAACATCTCAGAAGAATAAAGAATACAAAACATAAAGAAAACCCAAAACTCCTAAAGGGAAATTGAGGAGAGATCTTCAGTCTTGATGATGAATCTGGCTTCTGAGATGGATCAATCGATTTTCTTGGAGTAATTCCTTACTCCCCCTTCTCTGTCTCCCCTTTTTCTCCTATTCTAAGGTGTATTTATAGGCTTTGGAATGCCTAGAAACCCTCAAAAGTGACCTTTTCCGAATTGGACTTAACTTGGGCTCGATAGGGAAACGCTCGTGTGACACGACTGTGTGACGTGATTGCCAGGACGTGTTTGATCCGTTAAATTGCACATGGCTGTGTGGGTCAATGGCCAGGCCGTGTGAATCGTGAAAGCCTTGGTCGACACCCTCAAAAGACACCAGCGTATGAGTAGCCCGTGTGGCAAGGCTTAGGCCGTGTTATCTTCTCGATTTGGTCTGTTTTGTCCGTTTTTGGCTCCTTTTGACTCTTGGTGCTCTCCTGAGTACAAAACATGAAATAACCGGATTAAGAGCACCAAAATCCACAAATCTAGTAATAAACATCCATAAGTATGCTAAGTATTTGGGGTAAAAACATGTATAATTTGCCATTTATCAAATACCCCCACACTTAAGCATTTGCTTATCCTCAAGCAAAATCCTCAACTCATAATCAAAATAAATTCTCCCTAACTTATAATTCTTATCGATAATATCTCAAAATAATCCATAGGTAATCATACATTGAGAATTCAACTAAAAGAACATAAGAGTTTCAAACATTTCAAGTTGAGTATTTAATCATGCAAAATTAGGTGTCTTTTCGCATCTAAGTAATTACCTTTGATTCAGAATATCACAGAGTTTTACATCCTCACTAAAGATTCACTCAAATCACTCGAAGTGTTTAAGGATAATAAATGAAGCACTCAATAGTCAATAATGAAAAGTCATTACCATAGGCTTGCATGAAAATCAAATCTCTACCACTATAATTTAAGATGATACATCAATCAAAATGTCTTTAGAGGGTTGTAATGAGGCTTAGTTAGGGGGTGTGGTCACAAGCTGAAAGAAAGGGTTATAATCGAGATTGACTTGAAAAGTTGCCTTAACTAGAAAAAGAGTTAATCTTTACTTGCGTACAACAGAGCTTATCTCAGAATATGAAATTACAGATATGTATACATACTTTTTTTTAAGAACAAGTTAAATAATATAGACTAAATATCAAGAATAAAACATAGCTAGGCAATCCATTCAACTCAAATCTCGACAAAAATAGGGATTAATTTAGGGGATTTCAACAATAATGGGTTAAATGTTAATATTAATGGTAATACAAGAAATGGCTTGTTAGGCTCAAGGGGGTTTACTAGGGGTTAACCGTGGAGGTAGGCTTTTCATGGCATGAGTGGGTTAATCCTAAGTGCCTTAATCATTTTGATATATCAAATCAAATGGTGTGGTCTCGACATGCATAATCAAGCAAGTTTTAAAATAACAGTTCAATACTGACGCACTCAAAGTAATGATAAAAGTGAGCATGAAAGGATGCATAGATGCTCAAAAGGCTAAAAAATCGCACAAAAATTATGCCTTTTTGATGTTTAGACTCGTGAATTCCAATTCAAAGTAATACCTAGACTTGGGGAAACAGCCTAAGATTTTGAATTCTTAAAAATCAACTCATCATGCTTGATTCTCTATTGTCTTAAAGTTTAAACAATCGATGCATAAATGCTTATGGTTTAATTCAAGATATATCAATCAAAATCATAAATCAATTAAAATTTATCCTAAATATGATATGATAGTTTTTCAAGAGAACAAGATGATTATTTTGGGATTTTTCTGATAATGAAATAAATACCCCCCCATACTTAAGATGTACATAGCCCTCAATGTACAAAGATAGATGTTAGAGTATAAAAATAAGATAAGGAGAGAAGTGAAACTTCCTGTATGATAAATTCCTCAAACTAGAGTTTTGGAGAGTGATCGGTTCGAGAGTGGAGGAGGATACTCTGGCGGTCGTAGAGATTCATTAGGCCATAAGCCCTGCACCAAAAGAATATTATATCTAGTGGTAGCTATGGTCGTGGTCGAGCAGGATATAGCAGTCATGGAGAACCTGTCCCGGTGGAGTTTTAGTTCCTATGTGATGATGAGCTTAAGAGCTCTATATAATTGTGATAAAATTAGGAACTTTTTAGGGGATATTAGGAAGAATAAGTACTCGAAAAGAAATAACCGAAATTAATAATTAAAAAAATAAAATTCTAAAATCTAACAAAAATAAAAAGTAGTTCAATAAAAATTAAAAACATAAAACAATAAATAAATATTTCTAAACATCTTCATCGCTGGATAGTTCGCGAGGTGGGACTGGCGATGAGATGTGGCTGTGCTGACAAATTTGCTGTAGAGTAGCATCAATGTTGTCAAATCGTTGAAAACACTGCTGCTCAATTCGGGTGAGGCGCTTAGAGATGTCAGCATATGAAGCCGCCGCATGAACTGGACGAGAGGGTGGTGGTGGCCGAGTCGATGGGTCCTCGTGCTATGGGGGGACATAATCAGGAATGTCCTCGTAGGCTTCCTCCTTGGTAAATTGGGTGAGATGATACTAGGGAGGGGAGGTTCCTCAGCGCCTCTCGATCATCCTCATACTAAGCATGCTCGAGATGCCTTGTGGAGACATCTGCCTAGTCGATGTAGCAACCTGCTGCTAAAGGTCAGACCCGAAGTATTTGGAAGAGCTCTTTTTGGGGCCCTCGTGGGAATTGTAAGAGAGGGAAAAGAGATGGGGAAGTGAGGATTAATGCAGGGGAAGTGGATTTTAGGATAATTTAGGGGTTGGGGAAATGAGAAGCTGGGGAATGGTGGCCGGGATAGGGATTAGGGAGTGGAGAAGGGTAGATTTCGGCTAGGGTTTTGAAAGGGGAAAAAAATGAACAGTGGTTTGCTTATATAGGGGAGGACCACACGGCCTAGGGCCACGTCCGTGTACTCTGAAGGTGAGCCCGTGTTTTTTGAGTTTTGCAATTTAGGTCATGCCCGGCTACTATCCCACGCCCGTGTGTCTTGGGCGTGTGTGGCATGTCGCACAGTTGTGGCTAGCTTTGTTCGCTTCTCCCACGCTCGTGTGTTAAGGTACAATGCCCATGTATTGTTGTCCACGGCTTAACGGTACGAGCATGTCACACGCCCGTGTCGAAGAAACAAAATCGAGCCTTGCCCCTGGCACGCCCGTGTTTTTCTATTCCCACACCCGTGTTCACCTATCAAGTTCACCCACGGCCATGTCGCACGGCCGTGGGGATTTATCACATCCCGTGTTTTGGGGAAATCATTTACCCTGTTTTCACACAGCCGTGTTTCCCTCCATGTTGGTCACACGGCCTTAAGCACGGTCGTGTTATCGACCGTGTAGAGCTGAGAACCTGTGCTTCAAGTACTCTGTTAGTGACCTAAATGTTTAAAACTTGAATTTAAAATAATTTAAAATAGTTAGTACTCGGGTTGCCTCCCGAGAAGCGCTTGTTTATAGTCTAAGCTCGACTGTTACCTTGCTGGTATATTTAAGGTGGTTTTTGGAGTTGTAGCTCCTCTCTATCGACTTTAAAATCCTCACCATTATAAAGGTTGAGAAGTGTTCGTTTACTTTGAAAGTACCGTATGATGGGTGACTTACATCTATTGTGTAATATGGATGAACAGATTGAATTACGAAGGGTCCTGACCATTGTGATTTTAGTTTCCCGCGAAACAATTTAAGTCTTGAGTTTTATAGTAAGACGAGATCTCCAACTTCAAATTGTTTCCGTTGCTTTAAACGAACGTCATGGCGCCGCTTTGTTACTTCCTTGTATAGGCATGAATTTTCGTATGCATTGGCTCACCATTCATCTAGCTCGTTCAGTTGCATCAACCTATTTTTTCCTGCAAGTTCGGGATCAAGGTTTAGAAATTTAATAGCCCAAAAAGCTTTATGCTCTAGTTCGAATGGTAGATGACAATTTTTTCCATAAACAAGTTTGTAAGGTGATGTCCCTATCGGAGTCTTAAAAGCAGTTCTGTAAGCCCATAAGGCATCGTCTACTTTTGTTGCCCAATTTTTTCTGTTTGATTCTACTATTTTTTCAAGGATCCATTTGAGTTCTCGGTTTGCTATTTCAACTTGTCCATTAGTTTGACGATGGTATGGGGTGGCTATTCTATGATGAACTCCGTATTTCTTAAGGGTTTTTTCAAATTGGGTATTACAAAAATAAATGCCCCTGTCACTGATAATTGCTCTAGGTGTTCCGAATCTTGAAAAGAGTTTTTTAAGGAAACGTACTACCACTCTAGCATCATTAGTAGGTAGAGCTTGAGCTTCTACCCATTTGGACATGTAGTCAACTGCTACTAAGATGTATTTATTTCCAAATGAACTGGGGAATGCGCCCATGAAATTGATACCCCAAACATCAAATATTTCACAAGAAAGCATACAGTTTTGAGGCATTTCATCATGTTTAGATATGTTACCTGTCCGTTGGCATTTGTCACATAAAGTAACATACCTGATAGCGTCTTTGAATAACGAAGGCCAATAAAAACTTGATTTAAGTATGTTGTGTGCTGTCTTAGTTCCACTATAGTATCCTCCGGTTGGCCCTGAGTGGCAGTGTTCCAATATTTTTGATATTTCTGATCCTGTAACGCATCTTCTGATGACTTGATCTGCACATCTGTGAAACAGAAATGGATCGTCCCAAAAGTAGTTTTTCACATCATTAAAGAATCGCTTTTTTGGTGTGTTAACCCTTTTGGGATAATGTTAGCAACTAAAAAATTTGCGATGTCTGCAAACCAAGGTACCTCAGAGTTAGATATAGCAAAAAATTGTTCTTCAGGGAACGAATCATTTATTTCCACGTCATCTAGTTCTCTGGTATTAGATTTCTCGAGCCTGGACAGATGATCAGCCGCAAGATTTTTAGCTCGTTTCTTGTCCTGAATTTCCAAGTCGAATTCCAGTAATAAGAGAATCCATCGAATGAGTCGAGGTTTTGCATCGATTTTGGTTAAAAGGTAGCGAAGGGCGGAATGGTCAGTGTAAACAACAACTTTAGACAATATGAGATATGATCGAAATTTATCAAATGCAAAAACCACAGCTAGCAACTCTTTTTCCATAGTAGTATAGTTTTCCCGTGCAGCCGTTAAGGTTTTGCTGGCGTAATAGATAGGTTGAAAATGCTTGTCTCTTCGCTGTCCCAATACTGCACCTACTACAAAATCACTCGCATCACACATTAGTTCAAATGGCAAGTTCCAATCAGGTGCAATTATGATTGGAGCATTAATTAATTTATCCTTTAAAGTATTAAATGCTTCTAAACATTCCTGATCGAAGTTAAAAGGTATATCTTTTTCTAGCAATTTAGTCAAAGGCTTAGCTATCTTAGAAAAGTCCTTAATAAATCTTCTATAAAAACCAACATGTCCTAAAAAGCTTCTAATAGCCTTAACTGAACTAGGGGGTGGTAATTTTTCGATTGTTTCTATTTTAGATTTATCCACCTCAATCCCTTTACTAGAAATTTTATGCCCTAGTACAATACCTTCTTAAACCATGAAGTGACATTTGTCCCAGTTAAGCATAAGGTTTGTGTAACACCCCAAACCCAGCCTAGACGTTAGGACCGAATCCGGTGCGCCACATCGATGCGTTCAAAATGTTTCGTATTACTTAGTTTGGAAAACTTAGTTGGTGTTGTAAAAGATACTTTTAAAAGTAGGTTAAAGTGAATAGAAGCTGTGCACCAGGTAGGAAACCAGGAAAAGAGCAGGTGAGTCCGTCGGACTGCTTAAGTACCAAGCTCCCTTTAGATCCAATCCTAGACATGCACACCACTATTGCCACACCTTAACGACTCGTATAATTTTGAGAAAACCGTCTGGTTATGTCTACCTTAATAAAATGATTAAGTTTGAAAACGTTTGCTTAGCGGAAGTCTTACTTGTAATCGTGTTATTTTGAAATCCCTTAATATTTTTGAAAACGCGTCCTAAAGCTAACCCATTTACCTTAGTTATCATAGTTTTCTTTCATCATAATAAAATAAAATAATAGAAGTAAAACAAAACCATAAAAATAATTAAGCAGCCTTATTACACTTAAAACCCAAAACCATAAATGAAATTAAAAGGACGCCCAGTTCACCGTAAAGAAACCAGTTCAGAGAAACATGTGGCCATTCAATCCTCACACTCCAAGCCCACTATGGTTGAGGATTACTGCGAGGATGAAAATAAGGGTGAGTTTTGGGAAACTCGGTGTGTAATTCAACCCAACCATAGCCTAAATCAGTTCAAACCACAGAGATGAATAAGTTGGCCTTAGCCGAGCAATGTATTTCGAATAAAGCCCATAGGCCCGAACAAATCGTAACAGATATATCATGCTTATGCGTAAACCCAACCATATCCAACCATGTGCACCCCATACCATCCTTTCACCATGTGGGGAGACTACTCGACCCACCCAACCGCTACACGCCACAGAAATATGCAGCATGGCTGCCAGATGCAGAAAATGTGACAGAGTCACCAGATACAGATATTTTGTGGCAGTGCCACCAGAACAGATATATGTGGTAGGGCCACCAGAACAGATAATTTGTGGCATAGCCACCAGGACGCTTCCTCCATAATATAACCCAAGTCCCCATGCAATAGATATACATTCATGGCATACATCATACAGATTTAATTCATCATGCTTTTCAGACAGAATTAACCCTAGGGGTATAAAGGTTATTTTGCATACATAGGGGTATAATGGTAATTTTTCATACATAGGGGTATAATGGTAATTTTGCATACATAGGGGTATTCTAGTACATCTAACTATTTCTAAGGTTTTCATGCATATCGTAGCCATTACGTTTAGCCAGAAACTCTTACCAAGTGTTCTTACCGAATTGGGCCCGTTGGCCTATTGACCCAGTTTTGGCCCATTAAGCCTAAACTATCAAAACGCACAAAATTGTGCGTACTGTAGTTTTATCACTTTCGATTACCAGTAATAATTACCCATACGTCTTACGAGCATTCGCACACTCGCAAGTGCCCAAAATATCGGCTTTTCGGCATTTCGGCTTTTGCCGATCTAGCCTATGGGAGGGTGTCAGTTACACACCTATTTTGGGATTTCCTCGACGAGATCTACACACGAACTGCCTACAATTGAATCACTTAATATTACTCCAAATATCGAAATAAGATTGAGTATATAGTCCCCTACCACATTCGGCCAAACATGCCTAAAACCCTTATTGCTCTTACCTTACTGTCGAAAGATGGTTAACTCCAAAGATCCGATCGTTCCACCTGTCCAAGCCCTTGATCAACCACCTCTCAATCACGCTATTACCAAAACAAAATAGTTATTACGACCCCTCAGGGTTACAAGTCCAAATCGACAACCTCATTAACTTTTAGGGATTTCGGCTTTTCCCAAAATATGTAAGAAGACTAAGTTTTGGAGAAGACTTACCACCGATTCCTTAGTGACTGATTCCAATGAGTTTCCCACTCGATCCCGATGTAGATCTAAGCCCTCAGATGATAACAAAAGTCGATCTTTCAGTGACTTCAGTATTCGGCCAAGTCCCTTTTAATGTGGGGTTTTCGGCTTTTTGCAACTTGTGTTTAGCAAGGTAAAACGAGAGGGTTTTGCTATGGTCTTGTCGTCAAAACTTGAGGTTTTAGAGGGCTGGTGAATCGGCCACAAATGATGAAGAGAAGAGATGTGGTTTTGGTTATAAGAAATCGGCACAAAAAGAATCAAGCTTTCGGGATTTCGACTTTTGTATATAAGGCTTAAGAACAATGATAAGAACGTGGAGATGAATAGAATATGTGACAACCCTAATGTGACCCTAGTCGGAAAGTGGTTTCGGGACCACAAAACCGAGTCACAAAAATAGTTAGATGTTATATTCTGTGCTTATTGTATGTGGAATTTGTATGTGTGAATATTTCGTGCCTTGATTTTATCAATTAGGTGCTAATTTATAAGAAAGGACCCATGTGATAGGACTTGAAAATGTGATAGGCTAATCTACAAGGATCTAATAGTGCATGTAATCAAAAGGAGGTCTTGCATGTCAATTTCCCCCTAATATGTAGTGGCGGCCATGGGCATGGGTGGACAAAGTGTTATGGCTAAAACATGTCATAAACATGTTGGGACAATGCATTATGGAAGGATAATAAAATAAAGAGCATGGGCAATGTGTGTGTTTGTTCTCCCCCTTTTGCCATGAGTGGGAGGAAAGAAAACAAAAAATGAAAAAAAAAAAAGTTCATTCTTGAACATCCTTGGCCGAATAGAGGAAAGGAAGGAAGGGGAAGAGCTGGAGAAAATCGGCTATGGTGGTTGTTAGATTAAGGTATGATATCATGTGATTCTTTTGGAATTTTTGTGAAGATGAGTTTGTTTTGGTGCTCATAACATGACCCATGTGTTAATTTTTGAGTTTTGTGTTGCAAGAAACATTTGGTTATGTCCTTATATGTCAAATTGATGATAAATTTTTGATATTTGGTGAATGAATATGGGTTCCGTTCATGGTAGATAACAAAGAATGTGGTTGTTGTTCTTGTAAATTTGGATGAAATTTTTATGGATGATTGGAGCATTCAGCTAGGGTATAAAGGAAGGGATTTTGATTGTTTCATCTATGTATTGATGATGAATGTGTTATGGAAAGAAATCGGTCTTCCTAAGAATATGATTTGTGAATGTTTATATTAGTAATAGCCGAAATTAAAGAGGTTTGATGTCTTGAACAAATGTTGATTATATGATTTGAAAATGAGATATGTTAATGATGAAGTATAATCGGCCATGAGGTAGCTCATTTTGGAAGTGTGATTTGTGGTATATTTTTCTTTGTGGTTGATTATAAAAATTTGGCTTAAGTGAGGTAATTGGTAAAAGATGTGTTTATGATGTAATACATATGTTCTCATAAGCTAAGTTATGTATATGTGATATCTTGCATATTGGTTGTTATGGTAAGGTTTGAGATATTGACGTATGAATATGTTTTGTTTGTGGTTCGGCAACTAATGGTTAAGTTGTTAAGTTACATGCTTGAGTAGTAAATATGTTAAGAATGGTTCTAAAATGTAGATGGATGCCGTGTGATTGTGTTTGATTGGGAAGTAAATTATTTGATTTAGCTCAAGAGCCTAGAGGATCAAAGTCGGATAAGGGAAAAGAGGAAGTAAACGAATAGCCGTGGATATCTAGTCGTCGACCACTTTCGAGGTAAGTTTTAAGTGATTAAATGTTGAGTAAATTCAACTATAATAGGATATAATGAGTTGATTTAATAAGATATGATGTGGCCATGATATGTCTTAAACCCAAATGGTAAGTTCATAAGTGTTTGGACTTGGAAATTTAAGAGCAAATTGTAATAAATTGCTTGGACAGCAGCAGTCATGTGATTTTAGAAAATCACTATAAATTATTGGTGTGGAATTATAGGCTGAATAAAATATGTAATCAAAGCTTAGTTGGTCTAGTTTCTTATAAAGGATACCGTGGAAGCAAAGAAATTTCCTATAAAGAGATATTTAAAGTTGTGCGGGACAGTGTCAGAATGACTCCGAAATCCCCTGTTCGGTTTTAAGAAAATCACTATAATTTGTACAAAAATGGTTACAAGATAAAATTTATATGCTTAGACTCCTTAATGAGTCTAGTTTCAAATGAAATCAAGTAGAAAATACTTTGAATTCTGTACAATGAGAATTTTGATTTATAGTGAAGACTGGTCAGGTTAGTCAAACAGTGAAACAGGGGAAACTTTAAGAAAAATCTGGTATTGATTGGCCACACCTAAAATTATGAAATTTTTATGGATGAAAGATACATGAGTCTAAATTCGGGTAAAATTAACGGAAATTGATTTTGAGTTTTGTAGCTCCAGTTATAAACAATTTAGTGACTGTTGCTCAGGAAAACTGCTTGTAGTGAATATGTGATTTTGTTGTAAACTTTGATGAAAATATTTGAGTTGCTTATAAGCTATTGCTGAAATTGATGTACAAGAAAAATATGAAATATGTATGAGATATATATATGTGATAAGGCCTAATGGCTGATGTGATGAATGTGAAAATGTGTATATATGTGATAAGGCCTAATGGCCGATGTGATGAATGTGAAAGTGTGAATATATGTGATAAGGCCTATTGGCCGATGTGATGAATGTGAAAGTGTGAATATATCTGATAAGGCCTAATGGCCGATGTGATGAATGTGAAAATGTGTATATATGTGATAAGGACTAATGGCCGACGTGATGAATGTGAAAGTGTATATATATATGTGGTAAAGCCGAATGGCTAATGTGAATGTTGTAACATGTGATTAAGTGTACATGAAACTTAGAAATATGTTCCGGGTGAGACCCGATGACTACGTGTGGAGATTACGTCCGGGTACGACCCGATGACTACGTGTGGAGATTATGTCCGGGTAAGACTTCGTAATAAGAATTGCTTATGAATATACGCAATGCGAAAGGTTAAACAGGTATGTACCCCAAGTTTTTATATGATGCATACGAGAGCAATCTATGGGACTATTCCTATGATTATGTGACATCGGATTAGTGTGGGAGTTTATCTGCCTATTGTATATGATGAGATGTGCATATTCGGAAAAGGGATGGTATGCCCAAGGAAGAGTGAAATAAAATACGAACAACTATGTTATAATTTGATTGTCATCTGTTGACACCGCTTAAAACTTACTAAGCATTGTAATGCTTACTCACATCTTGTGTTTCCTCCGCCTTATAGGTCTCATTGCGAAGCTACTGTGCTCGGGATCGTCAAGAACTAGTCACACTATCACTATCCTTTGTTTGGTACTGCTATGTTTTGGAATATCTTATGGCATGTATAGAATAGACTAGTAGTGAGAGGATATTTTGGTTAATGTATAGGGCTACTCTTTCGCTTGTTGGTCATAGACCCTTTGATTTTGTATAAATTTGGATAGCCATGCGAAAATGGCTTGTATACACTTTGGCATGGTATCATAATCATTTTGTATGTTGTTCATTAAGAGATGTGGAAATGTTTGGAATCGATTAGCCCTTGGAATGGTTAATCGTGATCATCTTTTGTGCCATGTATGCTAAAAGGGCTAGTTGAATCAAGGAAATTATGAAGTAGGTAAAATCTACCTTAAGGACGAGAGGTTGACAGCTGCAGTGATGTGGATGTGAAAATCACTAAAATAGTAGGAATGGAATTAAATAGTGAATAAATTATGTAAATGAACCTTGATGAATCTAATTTCATATGGAAGAAACGAAACGGTCATATGAGATGTATGTTAAGAGATATTTAGGTTTTTGTGAAATAGGGCCAGAACGGTTTCTGGATTCCCTATTATGACTTTGGAAATTCATTTTAAATTAACCAGAGATAATTAGGAGTCATCCCATATATGTATAGATTTCTCTTTGAGTCTAGTTTCTATAGAAATAAACAGCATCAGCATTGAAGCCCTGTACAGGGAGAGATCCAGGTCGTAATGCATGAAGATCAGTGTAGTCGCACCCTGTAACAGTGGAGACTCTAACTAATAAACTGTACTAATTGGCCCGACCAAAAATTCTAGAAAAATATATGTAGATGGACATATGAGTCTAGTTTTGGGGAAAAATTACGAATCTGATTTTCGAGTTGTGGAATTCAAGTTATGATTTTTAAGTCGACAGTGATGCAGTTAGCCAGTCGTCTGGAAAATTTTTAATTGGACTGTGAGAGTAAATGAATTAGTCGGTTAGCACCTCGTGTTCGACTCCAGTAACGGTCTCGGGTATGGGGTGTTACAGAATAATGGAAGGATTCGGCTATGGGGAAAGAAGAAGGAAGATATATGGAGAGAAAAAAAAGGAAAGAAAAGAAAGGAAGAGAAGGAAGAATGGTCAGAAAAGAAAAAAACGGCACAACACTTCCAAATGCCGAATTTATACCTAGCTTTTGACCTAGCCGAAATTTTGCCCCCTTAAAGAATCCCTTGGCCGGCCACCTCTTGCTCTTTAAGAGTCCAACATTCAGCCAACACATCTCTCCCTAATCAGCTCCTAATTTCTCTCCCTTATCCCCTCCTTGCTCCATCTCCTGAGCAACTCAAACTCTTGTTAACAGTCTTTCACTTCATTTCCATTACCTACCTTTTTTTGTTCATAAAAATTAATCCCTTGTTTTGCAATCAATGTAACTTGAACCTGGGTCCTCCCTAGCTTCCACACGCCACTTATAGCCTTCCCTGTGGCGTCACATGCCACTTCACCACTAGCTTCCTTGTGATCTATTTTACACAATTAATTCCTCAAAGCCCAATTTACCAGAACTCCTTTCTCTTATGGAATTAAAATTAATTAAAACTACCGGGTCTTATCCTAAGCTTGGGCCTTCTTGAGGCCCACCAACATGATTAATCCTACACATAACAAATATAACATAGAATTTTAAATTTTAGAACTTTTACAGAATTCCCGAAAATTGGGGCGTTACAACTCTACCCTCCTTAAAGAAATTTCGTCCTCGAAATTTACCTGATCCGAACAGATGAGGGTATTGTTGTTGCATTGCCTCCTCTGGCTCCCAAGTAGCTTCTTCTCCACCATGGTTACGCCAAAGCACTTTCACTAGTGGTACCGATTTCCTCCTCAAAACCTTAACGTCTCAATCCAATATCTGTACAGGCTCCTCCTCAAAGGTCAAATCAGTTTGCACCTCAATTTCTGCAACCAGCACGACATGAGTAGGGTCAGAACGATAATGCCTTAACATGAAGACGTGAAAAACATCGTGAATCTGTCTAGCTCGAGGCAATTCCAATCGATAAGCCTTTGGGCCTACTCGCTTCAAAACCCGATAAGGCCCAATGAATCATGGACTCAACTTGCCCTTCTTGCCAAACCTTAGTATCTTCTTCCAAGGTGAAACCTTCAAGAAGACCATATCGCCCACTGAGTATTCAATCTCCTTACGCTTCAAATCTGCATACGACTTTTGCCTATCAGACGCTTCCTTTAATCGATCTCTAATTAACTTGACCTTATCCTCAGTATCTGCCGCCAACTCAGGTCAAAGAACTTGTCGTTCCCCCAGTTCAGTCCAACAACTAGGTGTTCGACACCTTCGCCCATACAGTGCTTCATAAGGTGCCATTCGAATACTCGACTGGTAACTATTATTGTATGCAAACTCTGCCAAAGGCAAGTAGTCCTCCCAACTACCTCGGAAATCAATAACACATCCCCTAAGCATGTCTTCCAGAATCTGAATAACTCTTTCCGACTGACCATCAATTTGGGGATGGAAAGCCGTACTAAAGTTCAATCGTGTTCCCAACGCCTCATGTAGCTTTTTCCAAAACCGAGATGTGAATCTAGGATCTCGATCAGAGATAATCGAGACCAGAACTCCATGTAGTCGCACAATCTCCGCCACATACAACTTGGCTAACTTTTGAAGAGAAAAATCTGTGCGAATAGGTATAAAATGAGCCGACTTGGTCAACCTATCCACAATCACCCATATCGAGTCTTTCTTCGATGGTGTCAAGGGTAGTCCACTCACAAAGTCCATGGTTACCCTCTCCCACTTCCAAAGTGGTATTTTTACTGGCTGCAATAATCCAGAAGGTAACTGATGCTCAGCTTTCACTTGCTGGCATGTTAGACATTTCCCCATAAATTCCGTTACCTCTCGCTTAAGTCCAGGCCACCAATACAGTTCTCGCAAGTCATGGTACAACTTATTCCCTCCAGGATGCATGGCACAAAGTCCCCCATGAGCTTCCTTCAAAATTGACTGTCTCAAGTCAGAGTCCTTCGGAACACAAATTCTACCTCGAAAACACAGAACCCATCATCATTTAACCAAAACTCAGAAGTTTCCCCTTCCTTAACTTGTTGAAAACGAGGGACCAAAGACTCATCTTTCAACTGCTTTTCCTTAATCTGATCCACCAGTTGGCCTTACTTGCAATTCACCAAGACTTCCATCATCATCTGAGACTTAGACGAGCAAACATTGCTCTCGGATCGACATGACTCTATGACTTAGAGCATCGGCTACCACATTAGCCTTGCCTGGGTGATATTCGATTGAACAATCATAATCCTTGAGCAACTCGATCCATCTCCTTTGCCTAAGGTTGAGTTCCTTCTAAGTCAGCAAATACTTGAGACTCTTATGATCTGTGTATATAATACACCTTTCCCCATACAAGTAGCGTCTCCAGATTTTAAGCGCAAAGATCACTGCTGCTAACTCCAAATCATGAGTAGGATAGTTCCCTTCGTGAGGCTTAAGTTGTCGAGACGCATAAGCAACCACCTTACCCTCTTGCATCAACACACAACCCAAACCTACGTGTGATGCATCACTGTACACAGTAAAATCTTTTCCAGACTCTGGTTGAATTAACACAGGTGCTTCAGTCAGAACTTTCTTCAACCTCTCAAAAGCTTCTTGCTGCTTCTCCGTCCAAACAAACGGTACTCCTTTCCTTATAAGTTTTGTGAGAGGTGCTGCCATTACAGAAAAAGCTTCCACAAACCTTCTGTAGTAACCTGCCAATCCTAGGAAACTTCGAATTTCTGAAACCGACCTAGGTGACTTCAATTCCAAAATTGCTTCAATCTTTCGAGGATCCACTCTAATCCCCTCTGCAGAGACCACATGCCCCAAAAAGGTTACCTCCATCAACCAGAACTCACACTTGCTGAACTTCGCATAAAGTTCCTTCTCCCTTAACACTTGCAACACAGTGCGGAGATGCTCACCATGTTTTGCTTCGGTCTCAGAATATACCAGAATATTGTCAATAAAGACGACCACGAACCGATCCAGAAATGGTTGGAACACACAATTCATCAGATCCATAAACGCTGCAGGATCATTTGTTAGTCCAAATGGCATAACCAGAAACTCATAATGACCATAACGAGTCCTGAATGCTGTCTTATGAATATCTGCCTCCTTGACCCTTAATTGATGATATCCAGATTGAAGATCGATCTTTGAAAATACAGAAGCTCCCTTAAGCTGGTCGAACAGATCGTCAATCCTTGGCAGAGGGTACTTATTCTTAATCGTCAGTTTACTCAACTGGCGATAATCAATGCACATGTGCATCGTCCCATCCTTCTTCTTCACAAATACCACCGGTGCTCCCCATGAAGACACACTTGGCCTAATAAAGCCCCTATCCAACAATTCTTGAATTTGCGCCTTTAACTCCACTAACTCCTTCGGTGCCATCCTATATGGTGCAATGGACACTGGTGCTGTCCCAGGCAATAGGTCGATTCCAAATTCGACTTCTCGGTTTGGAGGCAATCCCGGAAGCTCCTCCGGAAAGACATCTTGGAACTCTTTTACAGTCCTAACCTTATCCAATTCAGCCCCTCTACATCTGTTTGACTTACAAATGCCAAATAGGCCCCACAACCTTTCCGAATCCACTTTTCAGCCCTCAATGCCAATATCACATTAGACAAATAGTCCCTTCGTTCACCTATCACCATAACCTCATCCCCTTCCGTGGTCCTTAGCACCATTCGCTTAGCAGCACAGTCCAGAGTCGCCTTATGCTTAACAAGCCAGTCCATTCCCAAAATGAGATCAAACTTTCCAAACGGCAACTCCATTAGATCGCCAGGAAAGATCCTACCTTGAGTTTCTATGGGTACATCCTTATACAGCTTGTCTACCCTAACCGAGTGACCCAAGGGATGTAGCACAGATACCCCACTCACTATCTTCTCAGAATGCACTCCCAAAGACCCACATATAGCACACGCAACATAAGAATGAGTAGATCCAATATCCACCAAGGCAGTATACGGCATATTAGAAACTAAAAACGTACCAGTTATGACATCGTGTGTCGCCTCCTCTCGACGACGAGTTTGACATACCATGCATTCGGGTGTCGAGCCTCAAAGATTGCTGCTCCCGCCAGACGCTCCTCGACCTCGACCATTTCCATTCCTATTTTCGCCCCTACCTTGTCCACGTCCTCTCGGTGGTTGTGGTCCACCTCTCATGGGTTTTACAACCCTCTGTACAGCAACCTGAGCCTGATCAGCTCTCTGTCGATAGTCCTTAACTCTATGCTCCATAGATCCGCATCAAAAACAAGCACCAGAACATTTCCTACACTCACCTAGGTGTACCTTACCACAGTCCCCACAGATTGGCGGTCTAACCACATTCATCGGAATGGCTCGAACTGGCTCCTCCACTCTTGCCCTTTTGACATTCTTGTTTACTCCACCCGAAGGTCCAGAATCCCTCCGAAAAAGGTTTCGATCTTTCTCACGGTTCTGCCTCTCAGTACGTTTTACCTCCTCAGCAATCTTAGCTTTTTCCACCGTAACTGCAAGTCACACTCCCTCTCATGGAGCAATCAGACCTTAAGGTCATCTCGAGTCCATCCTCAAAGCGAACGCTACGCTCATACTCCATAGCAACTATTCCCACAAAGATACCTACTCACCACGAAATTCACCTCAGATTCAAAGCAGTTTTGCCTCCTTGGACCAGATTCAGAATTCTTTCCTACGGCGTCCACATAACTTGCCCCGACGTACTTTCCTTTAAAGGCTGTCTTAAACAGCTCCCAAGTAACCCTATCAGCTGGGGTTCCATCCCTCACGGTGAGCCACCACTGATAAGCCTCATCTAGTAGCAATGATACGCCCCTTCACTCTCGCTCCTGACGCAGTCCAAGTCATCCATAATTCGTTCCGTGCCCTCCAACCAATATTCTACCACATTCGAGGCTACACTAGATACCCCCTAAAGATCTCCGCTCCGTTAGCCCAGAGTCGTTCAAAAATCGATCCTCGAATTCCGTTGCTTGAACTTGCCCGCAACCCTTTCCGAACTCAAGCATTGCTCGCGACAGTATGCCATCCCCGCACCATGATCATGTGATTCCACTTCCGCTGCCGATGGTACGGTGCTTCGCCACCGGCATATGTCACGAAGACGAAGATCCCGCCGAGCTCTTCCTCGGCCTCGCCCACGGCCTCTACCTCGAAGCTGCTCGCGTACTCATATCGTATATATCGATTACGAATGTTATGCATTAATATCATTCCAATGTTTATTACAGATGTTTTATGATTCGATAAGAATTGTAATTGGTTTTCGCAGAAACGATGTTTAGCTACAGTCTCAGTCTTTTAGCAAGCTTTTCTAGGATTTCAGTAGCATCCTATCTAGAGTATTCTAGTAAAGTTTCAGTACAGATAGATAATTCAGAATATATTTAGAAAAATTCAGAATACTTACAGGCTTGGGCCGGAGATTCGGAATGCCACCTTCACGAGTCCAAATTTTTTTTTTAAAAACTGATTTTTTTTTGAAAATCTTCGTTTTTGTAAACCAATTCCACAGCCGAGTTGTTGCAACCTAGCCTCTGATACCACTAAATATAACACCGCAACCCCGGCCTAGACGTTAGGACTGGATTCGGTGCGCCACATCGATGCGTTCAAAACGTTCCGTATTACTTAGTTTGGAAAACTAGTTGGTGTTGTAAAAGATATTTTTAAAAGTAGGTTAAAGTGAATAGAAAGCATGCACCGTAGGAAACCAGAAAAGAGGAGGTGAGTCCGCTTGACCGCTAAGTACCAAGCTCCTTCGGATCCAATCCTAGACATGCACACCACCATTGCCACACTTTAACGACTCGTATAATTTTGAGAAAACTGTCTGGTTATGTCTACCTTAAGAAAATGATTAAGTTTGAAAACGTTTGCTTAGCGGAAGTCTTACTTGTAATCGTGTTATTTTGAAATCCCTTAATGTTTTTGAAAACGCGTCCTAAAGCTAACCCATTTACCTTAGTTATCATAGTTTTCTTTCATCATAATAAAATAAAATAATAAAAGTAAAACAAAACCATAAAAATAATTAAGCGGCCTTATTACACTTAAAACCCAAAACCATAAATGAAATTAAAAGGACGTCCAGTTCACGTAAAGAAACCAGTTCAGAGAAACATGTGGGCACCAATCCCTCACACTCCAAGCCCACTATGGTTGAGGATTACTGCGAGGATGAAAATAAGGGTGAGTTTTGGGAAACTCAGGTGTAATTCAACCCAACCATAGCCTAAATCGGTTCAAACCACGAGATGTAATAAGTTGGCCTTAGCCTGCAATGATTTCGAATAAAGCCAATAGGCCCGTAATGATCGTAACAGATATATCATGCTTATGCGAAGCCCAACCATATCCAACCATGTGCACCCCCATACCATCCTTTCACCATGTGGGAGACTATTCGACCCACCCAACCGCTACACATACGTAAATATGCAGCATGGTCGCCAGATACGTAAAATGTGTGAGTCACCAGATATAGATATTTTGTGGCGGTGCCACCGTATCAGATATATGTGGCGGGGCCACGTATCAGATAATTTGTGGCATAGCCACCAGGACGCTTCCCCTCCATAATATAACCCATGTCCTCATGCAATAGATATACATTCATGGCATACATCATACAAATTTAATTCATCATGCTTTTCGATGTAATTAACCCTGGGGTATAAAGGTCATTTTGCATACATAGGGGTATAATGGTAATTTTGCATACATAGGGTATTCTAGTACATCTAACTATTTCTAAGGTTTTATGCATATCGTAGCCATTACGTTTAGCCGTAAACTCTTACCGACTGTTCTTACCGAATTGGGCCCATTGGACCATTGACCCAGTTTTGGCCCATTAAGCCCAAACTATCAAAACGCATTTAAACCGCTGCATCGCAGCTTTATCACTTTCGATTACCAAGAATAATTACCCATACGCCTTACGAGCATTCGCACACTCACAAGTGCCCAAAATACCGGCCGACATTTCGACTTTTCGACTTTTGCCGATCTAGCATATGAGAGGTGTCGATTACACACTGCTTTGGGATTTCCTCGACGAGATCTACACACTAAGCGCCTACAATTGAATCACTTAATATTACTCCAAATATCGAAATAAGATTGAGTATATAGTCCCTACCACATTCGCCAAACATGCCTAAAACCCTTATTGCTCTTACCTCATCGCCAAATATGGTTAACTCCAAAGATCCGATTGTTCCACTGTCCAAGCCCTTGATCAACCACCTCTAAATCACGCTATTACCAAAACAAAATAGTTATTACGACCCCTCAGGGTTACAAGTCCAAATCGACAACCTCCCTAACTTTTAGGGATTTCGGCTTTTCCTAAAATATGTAAGAAGACTAAGTTTTGGAGAAGACTTGCCACCGATTCCTTAGTGACTGATTCCAATGAGTTTCCCACTCAATCTCGATGTAGATCTAAGCCTTCAGATGATAACAAAAGTCGATCTTTCAGTGACTTCAGTATTCGGCCAAGTCCCTTTTAATGTGGGGTTTTCGGCTTTTTGCAACTTGTGTTTAGAAAGGTAAAACGAGAGGGTTTTGCTATGGTCTTGTCGTCAAAACTTGAGGTTTTAGAGGGCTGGTGAATCGGCCACAAATGATGAAGAGAAGGGATGTGGTTTTGGTTATAAGAAATCAGCATAAAAAGAATCAAGCTTTTGGGATTTCGGCTTTTGTATATAAGGCTTAAGAACAATGATAAGAACGTGGAGATGAATAGAATAATGGAAGGATTCGACTATGGGGAAAGAAGACGGAAGATAGATGGAGAGAAAAAAAAGAAAAGAAAAGAAAGGAAGAGAAGGAAGAATGGTCAGAAAAGAAAAAAACGGCACAACACTTCCAAATGCCGAATTTATACCTAGCTTTTGACCTAGCCGAAATTTTGCCCCCTTAAAGAATCCCTTGGCCGGCCACCTCTTGCTCTTTAAGTGTCCAACATTCAGCCAACACATCTCTCCCTAATCAGCTCCTAATTTCTCTCCCTTATCCCCTCCTTGCTCCATCTCCTGAGCAACTCAAACTCTTGTTAACAGTCTTTCACTTCATTTCCATTACCTACCTTTTCTGTTCATAAAAATTAATCCCTTGTTTTGCTATCAATGTGACTTGAACCTGGGTCCTCCCTAGCTTCCACATGCCACTTAAAGACTTCCCTGTGGCGTCACATGCCACTTCACCACTAGCTTCCTTGTGATCTATTTTACACAATTAATTCCTCAAAGCCCAATTTACCAGAACCCCTTTCTCTTATGGGATTAAAATTAATTAAAACTACCGGGTTTTATCCTAAGCTTGGGCCTTCTTGAGGCCCACCAACATGATTAATCCTACACATAACAAACAGAACATAGAATTTTAAATTTTAGAACTTTTACAGAATTCCCGAAAATTGGGGTGTTACAACTCTACCCTCCTTAAAGAAATTTCGCCCTCGAAATTTACCTGATCCGAACAGATGAGGGTATTGTTGTTGCATTGCCTCCTCTGGCTCCCAAGTAGCTTTTTCTCTGCCATGGTTACGCCAAAGCACTTTCACTAATGGTATCGATTTCCTCCTCAGAAGCTTAACGTCTCAATCTAATATTTGTACAGGCTTCTCCTCAAAGGTCAAATCAGTTCGTACCTCAATTTCTGCAACCGGCACGACATGAGTAGGGTCAGAACGATAACGCCTTAACATGGAGACGTGAAAAACATCGTGAATCCTGTCTAGCTCTGGAGGCAATTCCAACTGATAAGCCCCTAGGCCTACTCGCTTCAAAACCTAATAAGGCCAAATGAACTGCGGACTCAACTTGCCCTTCTTGCCAAACCTTAGTATCTTCTTCCAAGGTGAAACCTTCAAGAAGACCATATCGCCCACTGAGTATTCAATCTCCTTACGCTTCAGATCTGCATACGACTTTTGCTTATCAGACGTTTCCTTTAACCGATCTCTAATTAACTTGACCTTATCCTCGATTCGCCACCAACTCAGTCTAAGAACTTGTCGCCCCCGCTCGGTCCAACAACTAGGTGTTCGACACCTTCGCCCATACTGATGCTTCATAAGGTGCCATTCAATACTCGATCGATAACTATTGTTGTATGCAAACTCGCCAAAGGCAAGCAATCCTCCCAACTACCTCGTAAATCAATAACACATCCCTCAAAGATGTCTTCCGAATCAATAACTCTTTTCGATCGACCATCGGTTTGGGGATGGAAAACCGTACTAAAGTTCAATCGTGTTCCCAACGCCTCATGTAGCTTTTGCCAAAATCGAGATGTGAATCTAGGATCCCGATCAGAGATAATCGAGACTGGAACTCCATGCAGTCGCACAATCTCCGCCACATACAACTTGGCTAACTTCTAAAGAGAAAAGTCTGTGCGAACAGGTATAAAATGAGCCGACTTGGTCAACCTATCCACAATCACCCATATCGAGTCTTTTTTCGATGGTGTCAAGGGTAGTCCACTCACAAAGTCCATGGTTACCCTCTCCCACTTCCAAAGTGGTATTTTTCTCGGTCGCAATAATCCGGAAGGTAATCGATGCTCGGCTTTCACTTGCGGCATGTCGACATTTCCCATAAATTCGTTACCTCTCGCTAAGTCCGTGCCACCAATACAGTTCTCGCAAGTCATGGTACAACTTATTCCTCCGAATGCATGGCACAAAGTCCCCATGAGCTTCCTTCAAAATTGACTGTCTCAAGTCAGAGTCCTTCGGAACACAAATTCTACCTCGAAAACACAGAACCCCATCATCATTTAACCCAAACTCAGAGGTTTCCCCTTCCTTAACTTGTTGAAAACGAGGGACCAAAGACTCATCTTTCAACTGTTTTTCCTTAATCTGATCCATCCAGGTTGGCCTTACTTGCAATTCAGTCAACAGACTTCTATCATCATACAGACTTAGACGAGCAAACATTGCTCTCAGATCAAATACAGCTCTACGACTTAGAGCATCGGCTACCACATTATCCTTGCCTGGGTGATATTCGATTGATCAATCATAATCCTTGAGCAACTAGATCCATCTCCTTTGCCTAAGGTTCAGTTCCTTCTGAGTCAGCAAATACTTGAGACTCTTATGATTTGTGTATATAATACACCTTTCCCCATACAAGTAGTGTCTCCAGTTTTAAGCGCAAAGATCACCGCCGCTAACTCCAAATCATGAGTAGGATAGTTCCCTTCGTGAGGCTTAAGTTGTCGAGACGCATAAGCAACCACCTTACCCTCTTGCATCAACACACAACCCAAACCTACGTGTGATGCATCACCGCATACAAGATAAAATCTTTCAGACTACTGTTGAATTAACACAGTGCTTTAGTCGAACTTTCTTCAACCTCTCAAAAGCTTCTTGCTGCTTCTCCGTCCAAACAAACGGTACTCCTTTCCTTATAAGTTTTGTGAGAGGTGCTGCCATTACAGAAAAAGCTTCCACAAACCTTCTGTAGTAACCTGCCAATCCTAGGAAACTTCGAATTTCTGAAACCGACCTAGGTGACTTCCATTCCAAAATTGCTTCAATCTTTCGAGGATCCACTCTAATCCCCTCTGCAGAGACCACATGCCCCAAAAAGGTTACCTCCCTCAACCAGAACTCACACTTGCTGAACTTCGCATAAAGTTCCTTCTCCCTTAACACTTGCAACACAGTGCGGAGATGCTCACCATGTTTTGCTTCGGTCTCAGATTATACCAGAATATTGTCAATAAAGACGACCACGAACCGATCTAGAAATGGTTGGAACACACAATTCATCAGATCCATAAACGCTGCAGGATCATTTGTTAGTCCAAATGGCATAACCAGAAACTCATAATGACCATAACGAGTCCTGAATGCTGTCTTATGAATATCTGCCTCCTTGACCCTTAATCGATATACCCGGATCAAGATCGATCTTGAAAATCTGAAGCTCCCTTTGGTGGTCGAATGATCGTGAATCCTTGGAAGAGGGTACTTATTCTTAATCGTCAGTTTATTCAACTGGCGATAATCAATGCACATGCGCATTGTCCCATCCTTCTTCTTCACAAATAGCACTGGTGCTCCCCATGGAGACACACTTGGCCTAATAAAGCCCCTATCCAACAATTCTTGAATTTGCACCTTTAACTCCACTAACTCCTTCGGTGCCATCCTATATGGTGCAATGGACACTGGTGCTGTCCCAGGCAACAGGTCGATTCCAAAATCGACTTCTCGGTTTGGAGGCAATCCCGGAAGCTCTTTCGGAAAGACAGCTTGGAACTCTTTTACAGTCCTAACCTTATCCAATGTCAGCCCTCTACATCTGTTTGACTTACAAATGCCAAATAGGCCTCACAACCTTTCCGAATCCACTTTTCAGCCCTCAATGCCGATATCACATTAGACAAATAGTCCCTTCGCTCACCTATCGCCATAACCTCATCCCTTCCGTGGTCCTTAGCACCATTCGCTTAGCAAGACAATTCCGTAGTCGCCTTATGCTTAACAAGCCAGTCCATTCCCGAATGAGATCAAACTCTCCAAACGGCAACTCCATTAGATCGCCAGGAAAGATCCTACCTTGAGTTTCTAAGGGTACATCCTTATACAACTTGTCTACCCTAACCGAGTGACCCAAGGGACTTAGCACAGATACCCCACTCACTATCTTCTCAGAATGCACTCCCAAAGACCCACATATGGCACACGTAACATAAGAATGAGTAGATCCAATATCCACCAAGGTAGTATACGGCATATTAGAAACTGAAAATGTAGCAGTTATGACATCAGGTGCGTCGCCCTCCTCTCGACGACGAGCTACATACACCAACGCTGGCTGTCGAACCTCAGCATTTCTGGCTCCCTTGCCAGGCGCTCCTCGACCTCGACCATTTCCATTCCTATTTCCACCCCTACCTTGTCCATGTCCTCTCAGTGGTTGTGGTCCACCTCTCATGGGTTGAACAACCCTCAGACAAAGAACTCGAGCTCGATCGGCTCTCTGCATGACAGATCCTTAACTCTATGCTCCATATATCCACATCGAAAACAAGCATCAGGATGTTTCCTACACTCACCTAGGTGTACCTTACCACAGTCCCCACAGATTGGCGGTCTAACCACATTCATCGGAACGGCTCGAACTGGCTCCTCCACTCTCGCCCTTTTGACATTCTTGTTTGCTCCACCCGAAGGTCCAGAATCCCTCTAGAAACGATTCCGATCTTTCTCACGGTTCTGCCTCTCAGTACGATTTACCTCCTTAGCAATCTTAGCTTTTTCCACCAGAACCGCGTAGTCACGCTCCCTCTGCGGAGCAATCAGCACCTTAAGGTCATCTTTGAGTCCATCCTCAAAGCGAACGCTACACTCATACTTCGTAGCAACTATTCAAATAGCATACCTACTCAGCCTCAGAAATTCAGCCTCGTTCTCAGCAACAGTTTTGCCTCCTTGGACCAGATTCAGGAATTCTTTCCTACGGGCGTCCACATAACTTGCCCCGACGCATTTTCCTTTAAAGGTCGTCTTAAATAGCTCCCAAGTAACCCTATCAATCGGGTCTCCATCCTCACGGTGAGCCACCACCGATAAGCCTCATCTCGCCGTAATCGTCTAAGTCATCCATAATTGTTCCGTGGCCTCCAACCAATATTCGCCACATTCGGCTACACCAGACACCCTAAAGATCTCCGCTCATAGTCTTGAGTCGCTCGTAAATCAATCCTCGAATTCCGCTGTTCGAACTTGCCTCGCAACCCTTTCCGTAACTCGAAGCATTGCTGCGACAGGCGCCATCCTCATACCATGATCATGTGATTCCACTTCCGCTGCCGATGGTACGGTGCTTCGCCATCGGCATATGTCCTAAAGACGAAGATCCCGCCGAGCTCTTCCTCGGCCTCGCCCACGGCCTCTACCTCGAGCTGCTCGCGTACTCATATCGTATTATCGATTACAAATTTTATGCATGAATATCATTCCAATGTTTATTATGATGTTTTATGATTGCATAAAGAATTGTAATTGGTTTTGCGAATCGATGTCTAGCTACAGCCTCATCTTTTAGCAAGCTTTTCTAGGATTTCAGAGCATCCCATCTAGAGTATTCTAGTAAAGTTTCAAGATGACAGATAATTCGAATATATTCAGAAAAATTCAGAATACTTACAGGCTTGGGCCGGAGATTCGAAATGCCACCTTCAAGAGTCTAGATTTTTTTTTTAAAAAACTGATTTTTTTTTTAAAATCTTTTTTTTTGTAAACTAATTCCACAGCCGAGTTGTTGCAACCTAGGCTCTGATACCACTAAATGTAACACCCCAAACCCGGCCTAGACGTTAGGACCGGATTCGGTGTGCCACATCGATGCGTTCAAAACGTTCCGTATTACTTAGTTTGGAAAACTTAGTTGGTGTTGTAAAAGATACTTTTAAAAGTAGGTTAAAGTGAATAGAAGTTGTGCACCAGGTAGGAAACCAGGAAAAGAGGAGGTGAGTCCGTCGGACTGCTTAAATACCAAGCTCCCTTTGGATCCAATCCTAGACATGCACACCACCATTGCCACACCTTAACGACTCGTATAATTTTGAGAAAACCGTCTAGTTATGTCTACCTTAAGAAAATGATTAAGTTTGAAAACGTTTGCTTAGCGGAAGTCTTACTTGTAATCGTGTTATTTTGAAATCCCTTAATGTTTTTGAAAACGCGTCCTAAAGCTAACCCATTTACCTTAGTTATCATAGTTTTCTTTCATCATAATAAAATAAAATAATAAAAGTAAAACAAAACCATAAAAATAATTAAGCGGCCTTATTACACTTAAAACCCAAAACCATAAATGAAATTAAAAGGACGTCCAGTTCACCAGAAAGAAACCAGGTTCGTAGAAACATGTGGCCATCCGAATCCTCACAGCTCCAAGCCCACTATGGTTGAGGATTACTGCGAGGATGAAAATAAGGGTGAGTTTTGGGAAACTCAGTGTAATTCAACCCAACCATAGCCTAAATCGGTTTAAACCACAGAGAGAATAAGTTGGCCTTAGCCCAAAGCAGATTTCGAGAATAAAGCCAATAGGCCCGTAATGCATCGTAATAGATATATCATGCTTATAAACCCAACCATATCCAACCATGTGCACCCCCATACCATCCTTTCACCATGTGGGAGACTACTCGACCCACCCAACCGCTACACGCCACGTAAATATGCAAAGATGGTCGCCAGATCTGTAAAATGTGACAGAGTCACCAGATCTGATATTTTGTGGCGGTGCCACCGTATCAGATATATGTGGCGGTGGCCACCGAATAGATAATTTGTGGCATAGCCACCGGACGCTTCCTCTATAATATAACCCATGTCCCCATGCAATGATATATATTCATGGCATACATCATCTGATTTAATTCATCATGCTTTTTAGATGTAATTAACCCTAGGGGTATAAAGGTCATTTTGCATACATAGGGGTATAATGGTAATTTTGCATACATAGGGGTATTCTACTACATCTAACTATTTCTAAGGTTTTCATGCATATCGTAGCTATTACGTTTAGCCGTAAACTCTTACCGAAAGTGTTCTTACCGAATTGGACCCGTTGGCCCATTGACCCGCTTTTGGCCCATTAAGCCCAACTATCAAAACGCATTTAAATCGCTGCATCGCAGCTTTTATCACTTTCGATTACCGTAATAATTACCCATACGTCTTACGAGCATTCACACACTCGAAGTGCCCAAAATACCGACTTTTCTAAGATTTTGGCATTTCGCTTTGCCGATCTAGCCTATGAGAGGTGTCATTACACACCTATTTTGGGATTTCCTCGACGAGATCTACACACGAACTGCCTACAATTGAATCACTTAATATTACTCCAAATATCGAAATAAGATTGAGTATATAGTCCCCTACCACATTCGGCCAAACATGCCTAAAACCCTTATTGCTCTTACCTTACTGCCGAAAGCTGATTAACTCCAAAGATCCGATCGTTCCACCTATCCAAGCCCTTGATCAACCACCTCTAAATCATGCTATTACCAAAACAAAATAGTTATTACGACCCCTCAGGGTTACTAGTCCAAATCGACAACCTCCCTAACTTTTAGGGATTTCGGCTTTTCCTAAAATATGTAAGAAGACTAAGTTTTGGAGAATACTTGCCATCGATTCCTTAGTGACTGATTCCAATGAGTTTCCCACTCAATCCCGATGTAGATCTAAGCCCTCATATTATAATAAAAGTCGATCTTTCAGTGACTTCAGTATTCGGCCAAGTCCCTTTTAATGTGGGGTTTTCGGCTTTTTGCAACTTGTGTTTAGAAAGGTAAAACGAGGGGGTTTTTCTATGGTCTTGTCGTCAAAACTTGAGGTTTTAGAGGGCTGGTGAATCGGCCAAAAATGATGAAGAGAAGAGATGTGGTTTTGGTTATAAGAAATCGGCACAAAAAGAATCAAGCTTTCGGGATTTCGACTTTTGTATATAAGGCTTAAGAACAATGATAAGAACGTGGAGATGAATAGAATAATGGAAGGATTCGACTATGGGGAAAGAAGAAGGAAGATAGATGGAGAGAAAAAAAAGAAAAGAAAAGAAAGGAAGAGAAGGAAGAATGGTCAGAAAAGAAAAAAACGGCACAACACTTTCAAATGCCGAATTTATACCTAGCTTTTGACCTAGCCAAAATTTTGCCCCCTTAAAGAATCCCTTGGCTGGCCACTTCTTGCTCTTTAAGAGTCCAACATTCAGCCAACACATCTCTCCCTAATCAGCTCCTAATTTCTCTCCCTTATCCCCTCCTTGCTCCATCTCTTGAGCAACTTAAACTCTTGTTAACAGTCTTTCACTTCATTTCCATTACCTACCTTTTCTGTTCATAAAAATTAATCCCTTGTTTTGCTATCAATGTGACTTGAACCTGGGTCCTCCCTAGCTTCCACACGCCACTTATAGCCTTCCCTGTGGCATCACATGCCACTTCACCACTAGCTTCCTTGTGATCTATTTTACACAATCAATTCCTCAAAGCCCAATTTACCAGAACCCCTTTCTCTTATGGAATTAAAATTAATTAAAACTACCAGGTTTTATCCTAAGCTTGGGCCTTCTTGAGGCCCACCAACATGATTAATCCTACACATAACAAACAGAACACAGAATTTTAAATTTTACAACTTTTACAGAATTTTCGAAAATTGGGGCGTTACAGTTTGTTTCCTCACATCTTATTAAAACTCGTTTTAAATTTTTAAGGCAGAGATGGAAAGAGTTACCGAATACATAAAAATCATCCATGAAGACTTCCATGATATCTTCCACGAGTTCGTCGAATATGGCTATCATACAGCACTAAAAAGTGGCAGGAGCATTACATAATCCAGAAGGCATTCTACGATAAGTGAATGTACCATATGGGCATGTGAATGTCATCTTTTCTTGATCTTCAGGAGCTATTGGAATTTGCAAGTAACCAGAGAGTCCGTCTAGGAAGCAGTAATACATGTGTCCGGATAATCTTTCTAACATTTGGTTAATGAATTGAAAGGGGAAGTGACCTTTTCTTGTAGCGTCATTCAGTTTCCTATAGTGTATGCAAACTCTCCACCCTGTAACCGTTCTTGTTGGGATTAATTCATTCTTCTCATTGGTCAGAACCGTCATGCCTCCATTCTTGGGGACAACCTGCACTGGACTTACCCAAGAACTGTCAGAAATAGGATAAATAATTCCAGCATCTAGAAGTTTAATTACCTCGACTTTTACAACTTCCTTCATGTTGGGGTTCACACGTCTTTGAGCTTGCACACACGGTTTGTATTCCTCTTCCATCAAAATTTTGTGGGTGTAAAAAAGAAGGACTGGTTCCTTTAATGTCAAAAATTTTCCATGCTATGGCCTTCTTATGTTCTTTCAATACTTGGATTAATTCCTCTTTCTCCTTGGGTTGCAAATTAGAAGCAATAATAACTGGTAATGTAGAATTATTTCCAAGGAATGCGTATTCTAAATGGCTTGGTAATTGTTTAAGTTCTAGTTTGGGAGGCTCCTCAATAGAGGGTTTTTGCTTAGTTCATTGTTTATCTTAATACCCTCATATTCTACTTGTCTTGATGGAGGGTCATTAGGTTCCTCACTTATCTTCTCATCTTGAATTGGATACGGTTCTATTGTCTCCTTTTGTACAATTTCCTAAAAAGAGTCTTGAGTAATATGATCAATAGAGTCAATAAATAACATGAATCATCCTGTTCCCTAAAGAATCTCATAGCATCGTAAATTTTAAAGACCATCTCCTCGTCACCTACTCTAAGTACCAATTTACCGTCACCTGCGTCAATCACAGCTCTAGCAGTGGCTAAGAATGGGCGCCCTAAAATTAAAGGTACTTCCACATCTTCATCCATGTCAAGTACAACAAAATCAATAGGGAATATAAATTTATCTACTTTTACAAGTACGTCTTCTATAATACCCTAGGATATTTAACAGATCTATCGACTAATTGACTATTCATCCTAGTGGGTTTAGGTTCCCCAAGACCAAGTTGTTTGAATATTTTATATGGCATCAAATTAATACTAGCGCCTAAATCAGCTAGTGCTTTTTCAATATTCAGATTACCAATTAAGTAAGGGATAGTAAAACTTCCTGGATCTTTTAGCTTGGTTGGCAGCTTATTTTGGAGTATGGCAGAGCACTCCTCGTTGAGTTCTACTATAGATAAGTCCTCAAACTTCCTTTTATTTGTTAGAAGCTCCTTCAAAAATTTTGCGTCTGTAGGCATTTGTGAGATAGCTTCAACAAAAGGTAAGTTGATATGTAATTGCTTAAAAAGTTCAAGAAACTTACCGAATTGTGCATCAATGCGATCTTTTTTTTTAATTTTGCTGGATATGGAACCAATGGTGTATATTCCTCTGGCACTGGTTTGTCACCATTTTCAGGTTTTTCTTCCCTCATTTCACTTTCCACGGCTTCCTGTGCTAACTTCTTTTCAGATTTCGCTAACACTTTCCCACTCCTTAGTGTAACTGCTTTGACATGCTCTCTTGATTTGGTATTACTAAGTAAATTTCCTGGTGGTCTTTCCGAGATTAGTTTGGAAAGCTAGCTTATCTAAGTTTCGAGTCCTTGAATCGATGCTTGTTGATTTTTAAGTGTTGTCTCGGTATTTTGGAAACAGGTTTCTGACACTGATATGAATTTTGAGAGCATCTCCTCAAGTTTTGATTTCTTCTCTTGTTGATAAGGAGGCTGTTGAAAACCCTGAGGATTTTGTGGCTTTTGATTTCCTTGACCACCCTAAGAGAAATTTGGGTGGTTCCTCCAACCTGCATTATAAATATTACTGTATGGGTTATTTTGAGATCTAAAGTTATTGTTACCCATATAGTTGACTTGTTCCTCTTCGGTTGTGGGATTGAAGGATTGATATTCTGTATGCACACCTCCTCCACTTGAGTCACACCTCATTACTGGATATACCTGCGTAGAACCAAGTAAACCATCAATCTTTTTATTGAGAAGTTCTACCTGATTTGATAGCATAGTAACTGAGTCGACGTTAAAAACGCCGACTATTTTCGTTGGCTTAGTCCTAATGACTTGCCACTGATAGTTATTCAGTGACATCTTCTCTATAAACTCATAGACATCTTTCGGTGTTTTAATGTTGATGGTTCCGCCAGTAGCTGCGTCAACCATTTGTCGAGTCGAGGGATTCAGACCATTGTGAAATGTTTGTACTTGCAGCGAAAGCAGTAACCCATAGTGAGGGCACCTTCTCAGTAAGTCCTTGTATCTCTCCCATGCATCGTAAAGTGTTTCTAAATCCATCTGCACAAAAGAAGAGATATCATTACGTAATTTAGCCGTTTTAGTCGACGGAAAATATTTTAGTAAAAATTTCTCAGTCATTTGTTCCCAAGTAGTAATTGACCCTCGTGGTAACAAGTTCAACCACTGTTTAGCTTTGTTCCTCAATGAAAAAGGAAATAACTGAAGACGAATGGTATCATCAGAAACGCCATTGATTTTGAATGTATCGTAAAATTCCAGGAAATTTGCTAAATGAGCGTTGGGATCTTCATCCTGCAAACCATCAAACTAAACAAACTGCTGTATCATCTGAATAGTGTTAGGTTTTAATTCAAAATTATTTGTAGCTACAGTAGGTCTAACTATGCTAGATTCAGTTCCTGTTAGAGAAGGTTTAGCATAATCATACATAGTACATGGAGCAGGATTTTGATTAGCCGCAATTGTAGGAGGTAGCTGATTGCCTTAGTTTTCAGCCATCTCTTCGGTTGGAGTTTGAGTATCGTCTTCTTGCTCGTTCTCTATGTATCGTAAGTTGTGCCTTATTTCTCTTTGATTTCTACAAACTGTACGATCGATTTCTTCGCCAAAAAGTAATGGTCCCGACGGGTTTCTTCCAGTCATAAACTATAAAAACTTGCCAAGAGAAAGAAAAAGTAAATTAATAAATAATAATAATAAAATTAAATTTCAAGAAAAATAAATGGCTAAGGTAATAAAAATTTAGCGTTCCTATTATTTTAGTTCCCCGGCAACGATGCCAAAAACTTGATCGCGTGATTCGTAACAAGTAATAAATATTTATAATGAAGATCAAACCTAGACTAACTATTATCACGACGAAAAGGTGAGCGCACCTATCGAACAATAGTATAGTAATGGCAAGACCGGGATATCGTACCCAAGAGAACCAAAACTACTAGTAATGACTGTCTTTTTATTATCTATCCTAAGAATAATAGGGTTTTGTTTTAATTAACTAATTATCTAAACTAAGAACACACAGAGAAAAGAATTGGGGAATTGCTTTGGGAAAATCGATTGACTTGAGACAATACCTAAAGAAAAATCCACCTAGACTTTACTTGTTATTCTGGCTCCGAATCGGACGATTTATTCATTCAACTTGTTCTGTAGAGATCCCTAAGTTATGTTATTATCCCTATTCAAGACCAATAATGTCTAATCCCTAGATTGAATAACTGAGACTTTTCTCTAATTAACACTCTAGGGTTGCATTAACTTGATCTATAGATCCCCCTATTAAGTTTCACCCTAATCCGGCAAAATCTTGTCACCCTATTTCTAGGCGCGCAATCAACTCCGCTTAATTATGACAAAAGTACTCTTAGAAAGGGTCTATTCCTCCTCTGAATAAGAGCATGTCTTGAATCAGTATCCTGGGATATCAAAACAAGAATTAAGAACACATAATTAAGAACAAGTTAAATATTTATCATACGATTCAGAAAATAATAACAAGATTCGTCTTAGGTTTCATTCCCCTTAGGTATTTAGGGGTTTAGTTCATAACTAAATAAGAAAACATCTCAGAAGAATAAAGAATATAAAACATAAAAAAAAACCCAAAACTCCTGAAGGGAAATTGAGGAGAGATCTTCAGCCTTGATGATGAATCCGACTTTTGAGATGGATCAATCGGCTATCTTGGAGTAATTCCTTACTCCCCCTTCTCTATCTCCCCTTTTTCTCCTCTACTAGGGTGTATTTATAGGCTTTGGAATGCCTAGAAACCCTCAAAAGCGGCCTTTTCCAAATTGGACTTAACTTGAGCTCGGCAGGGACACGCCCGTGTGACACGACCATGTGACGTGATTTCCAGGCCATGTTCGATCCGTTAAATTGCACAAGGCCGTGTGGGTCAATGGCCAGGCTGTGTGAATTGTGAAAGCCTTGGTCGACGCCCTCGAAAGACACGGACGAGTGAGTAGCCCATGTGGCAAGGCTTAGGTCGTGTCATCTTGTCGATTTGGTCCGTTTTGTCCCTTTTTGGCTTCTTTTTGGCTCCTTTTGACTCTTGGTGCTCTCCTGAGTACAAAACATGAAATAACTGGATTAAGAGCGCCAAAATCCACAAATCTAGTAATAAACATCCATAAGTATGCTAAGTATTTGAGGTAAAAACATGTATAATTTGGCGTTTATCAGTGTGCTACAAAAGCAACATGAGAATTTTTGTATTACCAAAAAGATCATAAAAAATTTGGAGGATTTGATTGGAGGCCAAGTTACATTTGCTTGACAATAAGCTATTACAAATTTGATGAACTCTCAGTTGAAACTAGACACTCTAGTCAAAGAACATATGCTTAAGCTTATGGGATTCTAAGCGAAGGACAATGGGGTTGAACTAGATGTGAACATTCAGACTAAAATAGTGTTCAAATCATTGACCAAGGAGTTCCTTGACTTTAGGGCCGTTTACAACTTGAGGATCAATGCGCTTACCTTGACACAACCAATGAAGGAATTACAATCCCATGAGTTGGTGCTAAATGGTGCTAAGTCGGTTCAAGAGAAACCTAAGGCAAACTTAGCTATGAGCTCCTTCTCCTCACCCTCTAAGGGAAAGAAAAACGTTAAGGGAAAGAAGGAATTAACTAAGTCTTCAGTTCCTACTCGTGTGGATAGGAAGAAGACTAAGAAGTCAAAAGATCCTAAAAAAATCAAATGTTTCTTTTGCAACAGGAAAAAGGGCACTTTAGATCAAATTGCAAAGAGTATTTGGATTATCTAGTTGAAAATGACAAAGGTATAAAACTCTTTATGGTTGAAGCTTGCTTAGTGGAAGAATTAATTGGCAAATGGGTTATTGATTTTGGAGCCACTAACTATGTGTGTTTCTTTATATAGGTTTAGTAAAATGAGAAGTCTGCGTGACAGGAGCCTCTCGTTGTGAACCAGAGATGGGAACTATATTTCAGCCGGAGCAGTGGGAAAAATTATTTTACATTTTATAATTTTAGGAAGAATTTTTGAAATACGTGTTTTATGTACCTTATTTTAAGAGGAATTTAATTTTTGTAGCATGTTTATTTAAAGACGGTTATTCCATGACATTCAATAAAAGGCATTGTTATTCCAAAAAGTCATTCTTTAATCTGTAATGGATGGATGAAAGCAATCTCTCATTTATCAAACCAAATAACTACTCAATGCTTCAAACTGAAATGGTGAATAAGAAGCTTAAAACTTCTCACTCTAATGAGGGGTACCTATGGCACTTAAGACATGATCATATTAAGTATGAAAGAATCACTAGACTCGTGAATGATGGTCCCTTAAGTATGTTTAAGGAAGTTAGTCTTCCACAATATGGATCTTTCTTGAATGGTAAGATGATATGAGGTCTTTTAATGTGAAAGGTACAACAACCAACCAACCTTTAGAACTTGTTCACACTGGTGTATGTGGTCCCATGAGCATCAATGCCTAAGGAGGTTACGATTCTCAATATCGATATGTCTATCTAATGCACAAAAAAAGTAAAACCTTTGATAAATTTCGAGAGTTTCGTGTAGAAGTGGAAAAATAATTTTATTTATCCATAAAAAATATTCAGTTGACCGAGGTGGGGAATATTTGTCCAATGAGTTCTTAGGATACCTCATAGATAATGAGATTTTATCCTAGTTGATTGTGCCAGGCACTCCAGAGCAAAATGACATAGTTGAGAGAAGGAACAGAACCTTACTTGACATGGTTCATTCAATGTTAAGCTATCCATAACTCCCTACTTCCTTCTAAGATGTGTGATACAAACGACTTGCTATATTTTGAATAGTGTGCCAACCAAGTCCGCTTGTAAGACACCTTATGAATAGTGGCATAGAATGAAACCCACTCAAAATCATCTTAAAATATGAGGTTGTTCAACACACGTTCTGAATGAGGATGTGAAGAAGTTGGATGCACAAATAGAATTATGCATGTTTGTAGGATATCCAAAAGGAAAAAAAAGGTGGATTATTCTACAGTCCTAAAGATAGTTCGATTAAAGTTTTTACTCATACTACTTTCATTGAGGAAAGTTACATGGATAATTTTAAGCCAAGAAGTAAAGTGGTATTCGAGGAACTTTCGGGAGTTGTAGAACAATAACCAAGTTTAATTCTCAAGAAAATTGTAAAAAGACCTACAAACAATCAACAACATAAGAGAATCCTTCGTAGTGGGAGATTTAATAGGAAATTGGACTCCTTCATCTATGATGATTGTATTTATAATACAGAAGCCAATCATGAGGATGATGATCCACTCACTTACAAGGAGGCTATACAGGACGTTGATTCCAAGTTCTAGAAAAATGACATGGATGCCGAGAAAGATTCTATGGAATCCAATACGGCGTGGGAATTTGTTGACAATGATCATAGTAAGCATTAAGAAGACACAATAGTGCAAATGAGATAAAATAGGATTGTATTGAGTGGACAAATTTAACTTAAAGAAATTAATAATATCATATGAGGGTAACTATAACTTCCCCAACCATTGCTAGACGTTAGAACAGAATTTGATAGACTACATCAGCCACTGAGATGGCCTAGCAGAGTTATCAGAGTTTTTGAAAAAAAATATTTTAAAGAATATGGAACAACCTGATTTAGACCGTAGTCGGAATGGTGGTTTCGGGACCACGAATCCGAGTCAAAAAATATTTAAATATTATTTTCCGTGTTTATTATGTGTGAATTAGTATGTGTGAAATTTTTGTAATTTAATTTTGTCGTTTAGGTGCCCGATTAAATAAAAGGACTTAATCGCGTAAAGTGAAAAATTTGGTGCTTAAATATGTAAGGACTGAATTGAACTTGTCTTATTAATATGAAGCATTTAAAGTGATAATGGACCATTTCATATATAAGTGGACGGTTTTGGACATGATATCTATGGTTTACTAATTAATTTTAAAAGGTTAAATGTGTAAAATAATAAGTGATATATATGTTATATTATTATACAAATTAAAAAGCCATGTTGAATGTTCATCTTTTGACTGAAATAAAAAAAGAAGAAAGAAAAGAAATAACAAAGCTAGGTATTCGGCCATTGTTGGTTCAAATTCAAGGTTAGTTTGGTTACGGTTTTTGATAATTTTTACGTTTTTGAGATCGTTGCTTCGAATACTATCAGACCCATGCTAGAATTTCTGATTTTGATGAATATTTTGAGTTATGCCATTGATGAATATTTGTGTTTTGTGATATTTGATGATAAATTATGAAAGATATGTTTTGGATTAATATGTTTTGTATTGAAATTTTTGATGAATTTGAGTAATTGGGGCTAAATTGCAAAAATAATAAATTGAAGGACTAAAATGCAAAATAAATGAAATGTGTGTATTTGTATGTACTAGAGGAACATTCGGCCTAAGTATGTTACATGGAGATTTCGTGTATTTTGTGTTTTATGCAATTAGGATTAATTTGTAAAAGTATGAAATATCAGGAGTAAAATGGTAATTTGCCCATTTATGTGTTGTTGGATTAAATTGAATAAAATTGTGTTTGAATGAGATTAATTTGAAATTGTATAGATCAAGAACAAAAGAAACCGGGCTTGGATCGGGAAAAACAAAAATAGTCAAATAGTTGATTTACATCGTTCGTTGATATCTAAAGTAAGTCTTTAAGCAATTAAACATCGGTAATTTTGATTGTAACTTAATTTAATATGCTGAATTGGAATTCATAGATTTATAGTAGAGTTAGCCGAATATGATTAAGCATGGAAATAATGTATTTGAGTTTAATTCGACTGAGTTATAACATTTGAAAGGCCGTATAAACTATATGGAATATCTGGGATTTTTGATATATGAATTGTTTATGAGACAGCTTTATAATAGTGATATTCAGGCTTTGAGCCTAGCAAGCCTTGTGCTGATGAATTTAATCGGGGCTTTACGCCTAGCAGGCTTATTGCCGATGTATAAAATCAGACTTTGAGTCTAGCAAGCCTTGTGCCGGTGTGTGATACAGGCTTAGGCCTAGCAGGCTTTATGCCGGTGAATTATTATATGTTTATGCCTAAAAGACTTTATGCTGAGGTGGTAATTGAATACGTTAAATGAGCTAAATGATTAGGTATGAGTTATCTTGTTGTTTACTTGAAATAAGGTAAATAAGAAACTTGATATTTGTTACTAATTATGTGTGATACAAATGGAGACTACATGTGAATCTAGTATGTGTATTCGGCCTTGTAAATAAATGGTATGAATATTGTAGAATTGATTCTTAGATATGTGCATATATGTGATCAGGTATATTCAGCCACATAAGTGGTATATGTACATGATGTTTTATCATGGTTCTTGTTCTTAAATAAATGCATATGTGCATGTTTAATTATATTAAGACATTTTGGCTTTGAAAATTGAATAATATTAGGTCAAATTGATTAAGTGAGCATTCGGCCAATTTGTAGATTTGTTGTTAAGCTTGATAATGGTAATGAAATTTGGATTAGTTTAAAATGAGTTGATTATATCATGGGGATGTTTATTTGCTTATGACTTACTAAGCTATTATAGCTTACTTTTTGCTTTCATGTTTATTCTGTTTTATAGATTTTGGATTCAAGTTACAAGCTTGGGGATCATCAGCAAAGTCTATCACACTATCGATCGTTTTCGGTATTTTATAAGTTGCATTTTGGAACTATGGCATGTATAGGCTGGATTTCGTTTTGAAATGGTGGATTTTGGTTATGTAAAAGATCATGCAAAATGGCTTAATTTCTTTATTTAGCTTCGGTTTTGTTGGATTATGATTTAAGTTCTTTTTATTATTATGTAATGTGTCCTGGTTAATTATAACTTATGCAATGCGTTTGCATTTTGTGGTTAGTTATTGAATTCGGATGTGGCATGAATATACTGATTAGGTTGTATATATATGTTTGGTCTTGTATTGAGTCTATATCGAGAGTGTAACCAAATTACATGATATTTGTGATGATGTTATGTATTCGGTTGTATGGTTCATTATGGATGTTATTTGGGTTAAGGTAAATTATGACATCGTTAGGTAAAGATTAAAACATATGCATGATACAAATTTTGGTGTTCACTTATGGATTAAGTTAAGACATATGTACATGACATTTAGCCTTATCATATTAGTTGGATTTTTATATGCTATGCATGTGTATAAAGATGTTCATATTTATGGATGCTGTATACATATGTATATGGTTATTTGAATTTGCTAATTACATGTAGGTTTGTGAATGTGTACAATGACTTAAATCTATCGAATAGCCCAGGAAATGAAGCAAGTTTACTTATAACTGAATGCTTGTTTTATTTGGTATTAATAGGTAAAATAAATGAGTATCATATAGATTAATATGTTAATGACGCATATATGAAATAAAAATATAAAAATAAAAATAGTTTTAATATTCAACAATGAAATTGTTGATGTAATCGTAAGTTCAGATTTGTCTATGTTGTTTATCATATTTGGATTATATATTATTATTTATGCTATGTTATGAATGATTGAATATTTAAGTTTTAATAGTTGATTTTGTTATAATCATTGATGTGAACTTAAATCTTGAAATTATAATATAATGTGAATCTGTATGAATTGCAATAAGATCGGTAATACCTCGTAACCTTAATTCAGCGACGGATATGGGTTAGGGGTGTTACAGAATCTATTTAATTTAATAAAAAAACTTAGTTTTAAAGCTGTTTTACTATTCCTTAATGTCTTAATTATCATCTAGCAGTAGAAAAGATGTCATTTATTTACATATTTAATAAAATCGGGATTCATGCTTACTAATTAACAATCAAAGCATAATATCTTAAGAGTTCAAATAAAATTTCATGCAGAATAAAAGAAAACTTAAGTCTTAAATCCTATGCCACAGTTTAATTAAAACATTACAGTTCTCTAATAATAAAATAAATAAAAAGATTAAGCCCTAATAAATTAAAATAGAATGGGTTGTGCCGAGGCCCTTCATATGTTGTACCCGTGTCCTAACTTGGGAGGTTATCTATAAGGATAAAAATTTAAGGAGGCTGAGCTTTGACACTCAGTGTGAGTCCATATACAACAAAATCAAAGAAATAGTTGTTAAGACACATTAATAAACATTGCATGGAATAATCATAGATATCAATTCAGTTCATAGTATTGGTTTTACAACGCAACCATCATTAATATATCAAAACTCACAATAACAATTTTTAGAATAACCAAATTCCCAGATTTGCCTACAATAATCATATTCATACACATATATACATATATATATTCATGCGTATAGAACATAATAATTTTCTAAATTTGTATGCACATGATTTAAATGATATGATACAGTTTTTGTGACAGCCCAAAATTGACCCTAATCGGGAAGTGGTTTCGGGACCGCTAAACCGAGTCACCAAAATGTTTGAATGTAATATTTATTGTCTAGAATATGTAATTATGAATGTGTGAAAATTTCAAGTTCCGATTTAGCCGATTGCATGTGAATTCAATTAGTAGGACTTGTGTGACACTTTTGAAAAGTGAAAGGCTAATCTATAAGGACCTAATAGTGCATGTAGTCAAAGGGAGGACTTGCATGTCAAATTCCCCCAAGTTCTAGTGGCCGCCATGACAAGGATCATGGGCAAAACATGTCATGAAACATGTTTTGTTGGTGCATTAGGGAGAAACAATAAACAAATAAGTATGGGTAATAAAGAATGAAAAAAAAAATGTGTGTGAGTGAACCCCCCCTTGCTGTGTATTGAGGAAAAGAGAAGAAAAAGAAATTTGTTCATCCATTTTTCTCCCTTGACCGAAAATACTAGAGGAAGGAAGGAATTTTTGCTTCATGTTTGGTTTTGAAGAGGATTAGGAAGAGGTTGGCTATACTTGCATCAAGATTAAGGTATGTTTGAGGTTGTGCCATGAGATCCATGCATGTTTTTAGTTGCTAGCTTGATGTTCTTGTTAGCCCATGGTTCAAATCTTTGTTATGTCATGGGAATAAAATTCGGCCAAAGTGAATGTGGTGTTAATGCCATTGCATGCTAAATATCAAGCTTGATAATGAAACATGTGATGGGGGATTGAGGACTCTTAGATTTTCTTTTAGCATTTTTGAAGGAGATACTAAGTTCTTTGTTTAATCATGACCAAAATTATGGTGTTGTGGTATTCGCCATGGTATATCCATAAGTATGATTCATGCATGTTGCATGGTAAGTAAGATTTAAGCTTTGGATATGTGTATATATTTGGATATAAGCCACTTGAGAATTCGGCCCTTGCACCTACATGAATATATGTTTGCACATGATGTATTGGTATGACATATATACTATTTCAAGTGTATATTTGCTTGTGATGATGTTTCGGTTATGAAGTAAATGAGAGAGGTGTATTGAGCTACGATATGTAATGCGTTAGTAGTAAAATGTATGCTGTTTTGTGTGGTATTAGTGTATAATTGGCCTCAACATGGACATGTATATTCGCCACATGAGGGGAAATTGGTGTGCATGCATTCGGTTAGAGGCAAGCATATTGATGCCTATTCTTGGCTTAGAAAATTCGCTAAGAGGAATATTAACTAATGTGTTGAGTTCGATTCATGATTTTGCACATATGCGACTTTGATGCCTAATGAGTATATATATTGGCTAAGTATCTTGTATTCCTCTTTTCGATGCTCAAAGGATTAAGTCAATTTGTTTGTTTAATTAAGCTCAAGAGCCTAGAGGATCAAGTTGGATAAGGGAAGGAAGAAGTGATCGAATAGCCTTGAAATCGCTCGACCACATCCGAGGTAAGTTTTAAGCGATTAATCGTTGAGTAAATTCAATCATAATAGGACCTAATGAGTTGATTTGATAAGATATGATGTGGCCATGATATGTCTTAAGCCCAAATGGTAAGTTCATAAGTGTTTGGACTTGGAAAGTTAAGAGCAAATTGTAATAAATTGCTTGGACAGCAGCAGTAATGTGATTTTAGAAAATCACTATAAATTGTTGGTGTGGAATTATAGGCTGAATAAAACATGTAATAAAATCTTAGTTGGTCTAGTTTCTTATAAAAGAGACCGTGGAAGCAAAGGAATTTCCTATAAAGAGATATTTAAAGTTGTGCGGGACAGTGTCGGAATGACTCCCAAATCCCCTGTTCTGTTTTTGGAAAATCATTATAATTTGTACAAAAATGGTTATGAGATAAGATTTATATGCTTAGACTCCTTAATGAGTCTAGTTTCAAATGGTATCAAATAAAACACATTATGAATTCTGTACAATGAAAAATTTAATTCGTAGTGAAGAGTGGTCAGATTGGTCAAACAGTGAAACAGGGGAAACTTTAAGAAAAATCTGGTATTGATTGGCCAAACCTAAAATTCTGAAAATTTTATGGATGAAAGATACATGAGTCTACATTCGGGGAAAATTAACAGCAATTGATTTTGAGTTTTGTAGCTCCAGTTATAAACAATTTAGCGACTGTTGCTCAGGAAAAGAAAACTGCTTGTAGTGAATAGGTGATTTTGTTGTAAACTTTGATGAAATTATTTGAGTTGCTTATGAGCTATTGCTGAAATTGATGTACAAGAAAAATATGAAATATGTAGGAGATGTATATATGTGATAAGGCCTAATGGCCAATGTGATGAATGTGAAAGAGTATATATGTGATAAGGCCTAATGGCCGATGTGATGAATGTGAAAGAGTATATATGTGATAAGGCCTAATGGCCGATGTGATGAATGTGAAGGTGTATATATATGTGATAAGGCCTAATGGCCAATGTGATGAATGTGAAAGTGTATATATATGTGATAAGGCCTAATGGCCAATGTGATGAATGTGAAAGAGTATATATGTGATAAGGCCTAATGGCCGATGTGATGAATGTGAAGGTGTATATATATGTGATAAGGCCTAATGGCCGATGTGATGAATGTGAAACATATGTGTGATATGTATATGTGGTAAAGCCGAATGGCTAATGTGAAATATATGTGTGATGTGTATATGTGGTAAAGCCGAAGGGCCAATGTGAAATATATGTGTGATATGTATATGTGGTAAAGCCGAATGGCTAATGTGAAATATATGTGTGGTAAAGCCGAATGGCTAATGTGAATGTTGTAACATGTGATTAAATGTACATGAAACTTGGAAATATGTTCCGGGTGAGACCCGATGACTACGTGTGGAGATTATGTCCGGGTAAGACCCGATGACTACGTGTGGAGATTATGTCCGGTAAGACTTCGTAATAAGAATTGCTTATAAATATACGCAATGCGAAAGGTTAAACAGTATGTACTCCAAGTTTATATATGATGCACACGAGAGCAATCTATGGGACTATTCCTATGATTATGTGACATCGGTTTAGTGTGAGAGGTTATGTGAAATCATACGATATATCTATGTCACATGAGCTCACTTTTATGTGAGAGTTTATCGCCTATTGTATATGATGAGATGTGCATATTCGGAAAGGGGATAGTATGCCCGAAGGAAGAGTGAAATAAAATACGAACAACTATGTTATGATTTGGTTGTTATCTGTTGACACTGCTTAAAACTTACTAAGCATTGTAATGCTTACTCTGCTTACTTTGTTTCCTCTGTTTTATAGATCTCATTGGAAGCTACAGGGCTCGGGGATCGTCAAGAACTAGTCACACTATCACTACCCACCGCTTGGTACTGCTACGTTTTGGAATATCTTATGGCATGTATGGAATAGACTAGTAGTGAGAGGATATTTTGGTCAATGTATAGGACTACCCTTTTGTTCGGGTCATGGACCCTTTGGATTTGTATAATTTTAGTTAGCCATGCGAAAATGGCTTATAAATGTTTTGAGCATAATGTTATAATCATTCGAAATGTATATGCTCATTAAGAGGCATGGAAATATTTGGCAACGATCAGCCATTAGAATGGTTCATCTTGATTATATTTTGGACTATATATGCAAGAGGGTTAGTTGAGTCATAGAAACTATGTGTTAGATAAAGTCTACCCTAAAAATAGATGCTGGCAGCAGCAGTGATGTGGATGTGAAAAATCACTAAAAATAGTAGAGATGGAATTAAATAGTGAACAAATTATGTAAATGAGCCTTGATGAATCTACTTTCATATGGAAGAAACGAAACGGTCATATGAGTTGTATGTTAAGAGATATTTAGGTTTTTGTGAAACAGGACCAGAACAGTTTCTGGAATCCCTGTTCCGACTTTGGAAATCCATTGTAAATTAACCAGAGATAATTAGGAGTCATGCCATATATGTATAGATTCCTCTCTGAGTCTAGTTTCTATAGAAACAAACGGCATCAGTATTGAAGCCCTGTACAGGGCGATATCCAATTCATAATGTGTGAAGGTCAGTGTAGTCGAACCCTGGATTAGGGGAAACTTTAACTAATAAACTGTACTAATTGGCCCAACCAAAAATTCTAAGAAAAAATATGTAGATGGACATATGAGTCTAGTTTCAGGGAAAAATTACGAATCTGATTTTCGAGTTGTGGAACTCAAGTTATGATTTTTTAGGGTGACAGTGACGCAGTTAGCCACCGTCTGGAAAAATTTTTAATTGGACTGCGAGAGTAAATGAATTAGTCGGTTAGCACCTCGTGTTCGACTCCAGTAACGGTCTCGGGTACGGGGTGTTACAGTTTTAGGTTTCAACAGAATAAATCCTACCCCATCACTACACACCATAATGGGAGTTTCCTAGAACTCCCTTCTCCAACAGAGGGATGTGGGTAAACCACTATTGGTTCACAGATAATAACTGCTATTTGGCTATGGACACACAACAAGTCTCCACGATTGGAATCCACCTTTGGCTGTGGGTTTATAGCAAAATTCCTGCGGATGAAACTTGCGTTTTGGTTGTAGATTTTACAACATAAACCCGCCTTTTGGAATCAAACTTTGGTTGGGGATTCATAGCAATACCCGTAAACGAAATCTGCCTTCGGATTTGGGTACACATCAATTTGCAGAGAAGAACTGTCTCATGGTTGTAACATTGGACTGCCATTTTTCTTGCAGATTTCTTTCCCCGTACATATCATCTCAACCCATGCAATGCATTATGACATATTGAATTCAAACAAAATATGATAGCATTTAATGTAGTAATACATGGAAAATAAGTACCATAGTTAGACTTTTTCATGTATTCTATTTTTAGTATCATAGGCATGTTGTTTCGTACAATTGCAAATATAGTATAGTAGTAATGTATACTATTTATAATTCATGAAATTATTCATAAATATAAATCAATACTGCCATAATTTGATTAGTCCTAAATTTTAGCAGATTTCATATTATCAGGGACCTAATAGCATATTTTAATTCACTAAAAGTATTTTGAACTTATTCAGGGACTAATATGATCAAAACATAAAACTTTGGGACAAAACTATAAATTTTGGGTTATATGGGACAAATTGCCATGTTATCAAACTATTTGGGAAACCCTGGACCATGTGGAGGGGGTACACAATCGTGTGGCTAGGCCGTGTTGGAGACTGTGGTTGTGTAGTGTTTCTAAAAATCAACCTATAGGGAAGACATGACCATGTGAAGGGTCCTAGGCCATGTGAAAAGAGAAAAACTGGGGTTTTAGGGGGGACATGGTTGTGTATTATGGTCCATACGGTTGGCCCACATGCCCGTGTGGTCTAACCTAAACTCGATGTTACCTTGATTTTCTCATAAAAGAACACACATGAATTTTAGCATCTTGAACGATGATCCTTATGTCTAAGAATGATTCAAAATACCTACAACGATTCTTTTAATTGACAATTACATGAGAATTAATATCAATTTTCAAGATTTATCAAAACTGTCAAGATTTTCAAGAAAGCTCATAAAAGATTTGTAATTGATTCGAAATATTTGACAAGAACAATGTTATTCCAAAATTTTTGGGTTCTACCTAATTTGAAACAATAATACTTACCGATCTTTGATGGGATTTTGAAGATTATTGATGATAAATTTGACACTTGGAGGGAGAACAGGCTAAATCATGAATTGATTTTGATTTGAGATTTCAAAAGATTATTTTCTAGCAAATAATGTAAAAAGTATATGAAAAGAAAAATGGGAATAAAAGAAAAAGATGTATTGAAAGAGAAAAGAGGAAATTTCTTATCAGGGTTGAAAAAAAAGTAAATATTCAAATGTAATTAGGTAAAGAGATTAAATAGTTAAGGTTTAAAAAATTTGAGGGGTTGAATGGTAAAATACCCTTTTTTGCTGAAAATGATTAAAAAGAAACAAGGGAAATGAGTTTGGCATGGCTTGAACTTGGGTGTAAGAAAGAATAAAAGTGCTTAACCATTAGGTTGCTTGCCTTTCCTGGCTTATTTCTACTTTACTTATTATATATCTTAGTTGGCCTTAGTTCCTTGGTTTTTGAAATAAAATATAAGAAAATGGAAAGAGTAGGGGTTTGAACAATGGTTCTCTAATAAGCATCCCAAGCTTTTAACCATCAAGATTAAATCTTATTTTTGGTGTTTAATTAAATTTCTAACCCTATTTATTTTAGGGTGTTACAGTTCTCCTCTCCTTAAATAAATTTCATCCTCGAAATTTTTCTAGCTCGAATAGGTAAGGATATTGTTGAAAAAACATGTATTCTATTTCCCATGTCAATTTCTCAACTTCATGGTTTTGCCATAAAACTTTAACTAGAGGGATTCGCTTCTTTTTTATGACCTTTACATCACGTTCTAGAATTTGCATAGGTTATTCTTCAAAGGAAAAATTCCGTCGTACCTCAATCTCTTCGATTGAAACATTGTGAGAAAGGTCAAAATGGCAGTGTCTCAACATAGAGATGTGGAAGACGTCATGGATTCGGTCAAGTTCGGGAGGTAATTTGAGTTGGTAAGCATCTGGGTTGATTCTCTTAAGGATTTGGTAGGGTCCTATGAATTGTGGACTTAACTTACCCTTTTGATCGAACCTTAATAGCTTTCACCATGGGGACACTTCAGAAAGACTTGATCACCGACACTATACTCAATGTCTTTTCTTTTTAAATCTTTATACGACTTCTGCCTATCGGAAGTCGATTTTAGTGCTTCCTAAATTAGTTTGATTCTCCCCTAGGACTCTTACTCTAACTCGAGATCCAAAACTATTATGTCACCTAGTTTGATCCAAGACAAAGGAGTTTGACATTTACGTCCATATAGGGCCTCATAAGGTGCTATTTGGATGTTCGATTGGAAGCTATTGCTGTAGGAAAATTCAGCTAAGGGTAAATGTTCTTCCTAACTATCTCGAAATTTGATAATACAACCTCTTAACATATCTTCCAAAATTTGTATCACTCGCTTATATTGCCCGTCAAATTGTAGATGGAAAGCAGTGTTAAAAATGAAGTGGGTTCCCAATGAATCTTACAACTTCTTCCAAAATTGAGATGTAAAACGGGGATCTCAATCTAAAACAATTGATATGGTCACCCTATGCAACCTCACTATCTCGAAATGTATAACTTAGCCAGCTTCTGTAATGAATAATCCTTGTGGATAGGTAATAAGTGTGTTGATTTATGTAACTGGTCTACTATCACCCAAATTGAATCTTTCTTAGTGGGTGTAAAGGGTAACCCATTAACAAAGCCCATCGTTATTCACTCCCATTTTCATTGTGGTATTTTGATATATTGCAACAATCCTAAAGGAAATTGATGCTCAAATTTTACTTGCTGAAACATTAAGCACTTGACCACAAATTCTGTTGCATCTCATTTCAGTCTTAGCCACTAGTAAAATTCCTTCACATCTCAATACATCTTGTTCCCTCCAGGATGTATGCCATAAGGGCTAGCATGCACTTTCCAGAGTATGGCTTGCCTTAACTCATTTTTATTCGGCACAGAAAACCTTCATCAGAAACACAATATGCCATCAACATTAAACCTAAATTTATCGGTCTTTCCCTCTTTTACTTACTTAATTCAAGGTAATAGGGTTATATCTAAGGTTTTTTTAGATTTGATCTCATTGACTAAGGTGGGTTTTACTTGCAATTATGGTAACAAGCCTTCATCATTAACTAAACTTAATCGAGCAAGTGTTGCCCTTAATTCTATTGTTTGTTTCCGACTTAGGGCATCTTCAACAACGTTGGCTTTCCCGAGTTGGTATTCAATTACACTATCATAATCTTTTAATAGTTCTAACCACCTCCGTTACTGAAGGTTCAATTCTTTTTGGGTGAGAAGGTATTTAAGGCTCTTATGATCAGTGTAGATGTAACAATTCTCCCCATATAAGTAGTGCCTCCATATCTTTAGTGCAAAAACTAATGCAACCAACTCTAAGTCATGAGTCAAGTATTTGCACTCATGTTGCTTCAAATGCCATGATGCATAAGTCACTACTTTACCGCCTTACATCAACACACAACCAAGGCCGGTATAGGATACATCACTGTACACCACATAATCGTTTCTCGATTCAAGCTGAATTAGTTCAGTAGCTTGAGTTGACACTGCCTCAAGCTTTTCAAAGTTGGTTTGTTGCTTGGTCGTCCACCTAAAATGGGTCATCATTTCTCAACAACTTAGTTAAAGGTGCACAATAAATCTATGGTAATACCTAGCCACACCTAAAAAATTACAAATTTCGAAAACATTTTTTGGTTATTCAATGATCTCTTCTATCTTCTCTAAATGTACCCGAATACCCTCTGCGGAAACTATATGACCGAATAACATAACCTCCTTATGCAAGAATTCTCATTTACTAAGTTTAGCATATAACTTCTTTTAATGGAGGATTTGTAGAACCTTCCTAAGGTGTTCTTCATGTTCATGTTCGAACTTGGAATAAACTAGGGCATCATCTATGAATACAACAATGAACTGATCAAGGTAGGGTTGGAACATTCGGTTCATAAGATCCATGAAAGTAGCAGAAGCAATGGTCAAACCGTATGACATTACAAGGAACTCATAGTGGCCATAACAGGTTCTAAAAGCAATTTTGGGTACATCTGTCTCCTTCACCATAAGTTGATAATACCCTTGTTAGAGTATGCCCAAAGACCAATCATGACATGATTGTAATCACATACTCGTATTACCTTTTTTATTAATATAAAACTTTGCCATTATTTTTTCAGTTTCTTTTTTTGTGAAAATAAATAACTGAATTGCAATAAAAGTCCTAAGAAAATATGATTATTCTTAAAAAGGTCCTTAGTAAAGTATTATTGTAATACCTTGAAAATTTCTACAGTAAGAAAGTAAGATATTATCCTTAATATAGTAAAATAAGGAAATAAGGTGACAAAAAGGGAAATTTTGAGTTATGAAAACATAGGGAAGTATATTATGATATATTAATTCAAGAAAGGACTGAATTGTAAAAGTGAGAAAAGTTTTGTTGCCCAAGAGTAAATACTCAAAACTTGAGGAGTTAAAGTATAAATATGAAAATTTTGAAGGACCATTAGTGCAAATATTTTAAGGGTGGAATTATCTAGAAACTAAGGAAAATGGATGAATTAGGACCAAGTTGAATAGGCGAAGAATTATGAGGGACAAAATCGCAATTTTACCAATTTAGTGATGACTCAAGGATAGAATTTTAAAAGATCATAAAGGGAAAAATGGTCAATTAGAAGAGAGAGAACTCTAGAAAGCAATGATGATGTTGGTGATATTTTAGATTAATGAAATAAATATTAATTTATTAATATTTAGATTTAATTTTTAATTATATTTTATTATTATTTTATTTAGTATATAAAGAAAGAAAGATGAAGAATTCTCTTCATCTTTCCCATGTCACCAACGCGAGAAGAGAAAAGAAAAGAAAGAAAATTTCTTTTCTTTACAATTTGGTCCTTTTACCAAAAATTTACCATTTTCACTTAGAAATCAAAAAAATTTCCATAGCTACCAAGAGAGAAAATAATAAGGAGACTATAGGGAGCTAGAATATCGAGTTAAATTCAAGAAATAGAAGCTGTAGGAGAGAGAAGATCAAGTTAAAAATCAAAATCAGTAGGACAAGATAAGAACATCAAGATTTCAATATATTTTTATGTTTGATATTATTGAAAAAGAATGAAAATGATGTTAAATTAGAGTTTTCTTAGATAAGGTTCTATGTTCTTGATTTTTTAGTGAAGGAAAATAAGAGGAAGTAATGAGAAATATTGTAGAGAAAGGAAAGGAGGGTGTTATAAACTTGATTATCAACATTTTGCACCAAAACAGTTTTGGACAATAGCTGTAGTCTGACTTTGAAAATTCACCAAAAATTGTAGAAATTGAATTAGACGGAAATTAAATTATTAAACTAAAACCTATTGAGTCTAGTTTTACATAGAAGAAACTTTGTAAGCAAAAGAATTTCATATTATGAGGTGTATTAATTTTTGTGAGACAATGAGATTGATTTCGGGTTCCCCTGTTCTGACTTCGGAAAATCATCAAAAAATTGTAAAAAAAAATAATTAGGGGTTTAAATTTATATTTTTAAATTCTTAATGAGTCTATTTTCAAGAAAAATAAACATAAACATCATCGAAACCCCGTGATAAGAGATAATTAATTTTTAGTAAAGAAAGGTCGAAGCTGTCAAATAGCAGGACAAAGATAAATTTGAAGATTTTACTGTACTTATTGGCTAAATTATAAATTCTGAAATTTTTATGGTAGAAATATATTTGAGTCTAGTTTCAAAAAAATCAAGTGGATCTTAATTTAGAATTCTATAGCTCAACATATAAATAATTTAGTGACTATGATTTAACTGGACAGCTTTGACATGAACATATAAATAAATAGTGGAATTATAGATAATGTTGCATATAAGCATGTTATATACAGTAAGGGTAACAGTTCAGATTTGACCCTAGTCGGAATAGTAATTTTGGGACCACAAATCTGAGTTAAAAAAATATTTTAATATTATTTTTCGTGCCTATTATAAGTGAATTGACATGTGTAAAAGTCTCGTGTGAAAATTTAACTGTTTGTGTGCTTAATTTGCAAAAAAAGGACCTAATCGTGTAAAATGTAAAAGGTGTGTGCTCGATGTTAAAAGTGCTTATTTGACTTGGTTTTATAATTGAGAGGTCCTTATGTGGTTATTATGTCATTTACATGGTTAATGGACATTTATGATCTTGATATGCATGGTTTATTAATGTTATGATACAAGGGCAAATTGGTAAACTAATTATAAATGAATTATAATTAAAATAAAGACATGAAATAAACCATTTCATGCTCTGTAACACCCCAAACCCGGCCTAGATGTTATTTCTGAATCTGGCGGCGTCACATAAGAGTGTTTTTAGAAAATCTTAGCAAGATAAAAATCGTTCAACTTATTATCGTTACTTAAGTGGTGAAATCTCCAAACTGATTATTAGGTGAACACATTTCATTATCGCGGAAGCTAAAATATCATTAGCTCATTAATCAATAGCTTAATAGTTTAAAATCCTGAAATAAACTTAAAAATAGTCCAAGTTCAAAGATATTTTAATCCCAAAAATTAATATTTAAAATAAAGCAAACAAATAGAATGTTACTCAAAAATCCATAAATGTCCAGCAGTGGTCACCATCGAGCCCTCCGTCGCACCAATCCGTCTACTGCTGAGGATTACCTGACAGACAAATAAATAAAGGGGTGAGTTTTCGCAAACTCAGTGTGTACATTCCCACAAACAGCATGCACACGAATAGATAACAAAATACAGACAATTCGACCTTAGCCATGGAGGTATCGCATGCATAACAAATCAGATATTAGGAGACATACCCACCAACCCTGCACACCATCTCCGACCAACCCAACACACCATGTGGGGATAGAATCGACCCACCCAACCCTACACACCAAGTATGGGGATATAATCAACCCATCCAACCCTACACACCAAAAGGTACCGTAAAATAGTACATAATAGATATATGCAGCGTAGCTGCAAGATAACAGGCTAATCGCCTCTCAGACTTCCTTCTCTTCACAACAATACCAACCCAATGCAATGCAACATACATATCATGACATGCTTATATGCAGATATCAGATCTTATCAAAATCATGGCAGAACAGATATACAGAGTCAGATAGATAAACATGCTTATAATAACATGCTTTTTCATACAATTCAGTAATCAATCAGAGTATGAGATTTAAGTAACACTTACCGCACTTAGAGTCAGGTCACAGTCGACTTAGGTGAGCTGTGCAACCTTATAGAACATTTCAAACAAATTGCGATCACACGCTAGTGTGGCTCACACGACCCAACTTCGCTTAGCCCGTAGGGATCACACGGCCTGGCCCAGATTCCCACACTGCTGTGTGGCCCACACGGCCCATTTTTCTGAGCCTGTGCCTCGCACACGACCTACATGCCATCATATGCCCGTGTCCGTCATGCCCGTGTGGCACACACACGGTCTGACTCACTGAACACACGGCCGTGTATCGTCATACGGCCTCCACACGGGCAGTCCACACGTCCCTGTAGTGTCGACAGTAGTATTTTTTGCTTTTGTCGAAACACAATTTTGAATCAATTGGAGTACACACCTGGTTCGTTTTCACTGCTAATCCAACCACAAGCACTCCAAAGCCTAAAATCGACAATATCGAACCCAAAATCAATCACTTAATCGACATCCTTAAGAACTGCCAAATCTCAAAAGAGATATCTACTTACCTTTAATGAAGAATGGTGTTTCCCTACTGTTTAGAACTCGATTACTAATCTACAGAGCCTTCAATATCCCCAAATCGACAGAACCGCTAGCAATACGCCTAAGCTTATTAAAAAAGAAGAAAAACAAAGGGAAGAAGGAAAAAGAGAAAGGAATTTTCGGTAGCAAGGTTTTTTTTTGGGAAAGCAAAAAAAAAAAGACGACAGAAAACAAAAAGAATGCCTTTATTCCAAAAAGAAGGGAATAAACCCTAATTTCCCTTAAAACCCCAACTTAGATTTTTGGTAAGCCCAACTCTTAATTGCAACTTACAGCAAAACTAATCCCATCGCCACTGTAGGGAATCGAACCCCTGACCCTAAGCGTATTCCCGTGCCACTTAACCACTAGACCAGCAGGCCCATTCTGTTAAGTTTTTACCCATAATTTATTATAAGCCCAACTGACCTCAAGTCAGACTTTATTCAATAAAAACAAAAAATTATCAAGTTAGACTTTATTCAATAAAAACAAAAAATTATCCCAAGTTAAAGCTTGAACTTAGAACCTCCCAAACACACCCTAGAGCACATTATCACTTAACCCACATATATTTAAACCAAAAATAACTCGGAACATAGATTCAGACACTTCCAAGCCCAACACTTACAAAACCCGAAACTACAAAAATTTGGGGCATTACATGCTCACCTTTGACCGAAAATACAAGAAAAGAAAAGAAAAAAGTTTTCTCAGGGTTCAGTACTTGTAATCCTTAATTAAGGTATGTGTTTTGATCAGTTTTTGATAATTTCTACGTTTTTGTAATCGTTGCTTCGAATACTATCAAACCCATGTCTCAATTTCTGATTTTGATGATGATTTTGAAATGTGCCATTGATAAAGCTATGAGCTTTGTGATGTTGGTGAATTATGAAAGCTTGATGTTGGGTTTACATGTTTTTTCTTTGAATTTTTGATGAAATTGAGTATTATGGGCTAAATTGTAAAAATGTTATTTTAAGGGACTAAAATGTGAAATAAATGCAATGTATGGACTTGTATAAGATCTAGGAGAATTCGTCCAAGCATGAGTATAAGTAAATTATTTTTATTTTGTGATTTTGTGATTTAGGGACTAAAATGTCAAAATGTGAAAATGTGAGGGCTATTTTGTAAAATGCCCTAAATATGTGTATATGAATTGTTTTGAATTATTTAGCTAATAAAAGGGTTAATTTTGAATACATATAGATCAAGAAAAAAGGAATTCAGATTTAGACCGAGGGAAGTCAAAGATTATAGAATAAACGATCGAGTTGACAAGTTCGAGTATAAGGTAAGTTCGTACATAAAACATGATGTTAAGTATATTTTGATGTTTTTATTATATATACATTGTATATACATTTGGTTTAGATGAATAGAATGATAAATCAATAGTATTTGGCACTAAGTGTGTTATTTAATCTAGCATCGGCTATATGAGGCACTAAGTGTGCGGAATCATTCTAGCTTCGGCTGACTGTTGCGGCACTAAGTGTGTGGATGTTCAAACCATGAATAATTTATGGAAAGTCTTAAAATATTTAAACGAAATGTGAGAATGAAAGTGAATAAGTACGAAAATATTCAGGTATGTACGATACCTATGTGGTAGATGATACTATGTATGTGAAGCTCATTGATTTGGTGTAAACATATGGATTGTGTTGGTATAGATTTGATAGATGATTTGAAAATTTGTAAGTACTTATGTATTGATGATTTCTAGTATGAGCTTACTAAGCTTTTGAAAGCTTACTTTGTGTGTGTTTGTATTGTTTTATAGATATCGAAGCTACTACAAGCTCGAGGATCGTCAAGGATCATCACCACACTATCGAATCTCATTTTGGTACTTTTAAAAATGTATATACTTAGCCATATGATTTGGCTAGTTGGTGTTTAAACTCATAGTTGATAATGGCTTATGGTATGTGATGTTAATATGCAATTGTGGTATGTTTTAGTTGGTAAGTTTAACTTGAGATTAAATGATGTATGGAAGGAAATGTTTTGGTATGATCTTATTTTATGTTGGCATGAATTGGTAAGGTTTATAAATAGGAAAATGGTTGATATTGTTATGATATGAATGATGAATGTTTTGGCATAAAATTGGCTGAAATGGTGGTGCATATATGCTTGTTTCTTTGCTTGTAGGTTGACCCAAATTTGGGGTGGCAAATTGGCTATTCAAATGGCCTATTTTTTTCCACACGGACAGAGACACGGATGTGTGTTTTAGCCGTGTGTGACACACAGCTATGTTGTCCCCTGGGGTACCCTACAACTGTAAGTCAGGCCCGAACACGGCCAAAGCACGTGGACGTGTGGATAACCGTGTAGCCCAAGTCAGACTTGACCACGGCCAAGGCATACGGGCGTGTCTTGTAGCCGTGTGGGCAAGTCAGTAGCTATGTCCTGTTTTGCTATGGCTTAGACACACGAGTGTGTCTAAGGCCGTGTGAGGCACATGGCATGTTCACATAGCCGTGTGAGGCACATGGCATGTTCACATAGGCGTGTGACCTTTTAAAAGTTGAAAATTTTTCTAAGTTCTGAAACTTCCTTATGTTATCGAATTAGTCTTGAATGTATGATTTAGACCTTGTATGATTGTTTAAAGTTTGTGTTAAATATGAATGATTTATATTTTATTGAATTGAGAATATTTTTTTATGTTATTATTTGGATCTAGGTTGTGAGTCCAATAATGCCTCTTAACCTATTCTGGCGACGGTTACGGGTTAGGGTTGTTACATTTAACTGGTATCAGAGCCATGGTTTAGTCAGTTCTAGACTACCGTAGCGTTTGTGAGTCTAGCTATACATGCCATATTTATGAACTGTGATAGTGTGATAATCCTGACATTGAAATGTGCTTTTATATAGCAAATGGATCCTGAAAGAGCCATAGCAGACATAATGTGCCTACTTCAGTGCAAGGGATGGTGCCATCTGATTCTCGACCGGCTACGAGTAGCTGTGATGGTGAGGCTAAACAAGCCTTTTATATTAGGACCAATCCGGCTATACAACAACCTCTATGTAACGCCCCAAATTTTGGGCCTAGATGAATTGGGCTTTGGGCTTTGGGTCTCATAAAATTTTTAAGTGAGCAAGAAAATGATAAATGACATGTTGGCTTTAAGGGTTTTAGGAACTTGGAGTGTCTAGGTATGTTGGAGAAGTTCTGGGTTCGAGTTTTGTGGTGGAGGAATTTTAATTTAATTATTAAAAGAACCAGGGTTGGGAGTAGTTGGGCTTTTAAATAAAAATAGGGGAAAATAGCATCAAAAAGCCTTGTGGTAAAGTGGCTAAGTGATGCCACTTAGGGTGTAGGGAGGTGGCGTTAGTGGATAGCAAGAAGATCCAAGGTTCGAATCCTAGTTTAGTATTTTTTAAAGTTTAATTTTGGCCTTCTAGAAGGATGAAAGTGGCGTGAAGATGGACTCCAAGGGGAGTGATCAGAAGAGAAATCTGAGGAAAGGATCAAGGGGTTATCAGGGAGAAAAACGAGATGAGAAGTGAGGAGCAAGTGGAGCCGAAATGGGAACTTGGGCTGGAGGAATTCAGCCATAAAGGTTATAAATAGATGCCGAATTCAAGGGTATCAAGCTAATGCCGAAATCTTTTTCACCTTGCTACCGGAAACCCTTTTCGCTTCAAGATCCAAAAAGCCAAAAACCCTTTTGTTTTTCTTTCTTTTTTCCGATTTCTTCTTCTACTCTTCTTCTTTAATCTGTGCCAAATATACCTTTTTTTCACCATACTAAGTTTCGAAGTCGAATCTTCTAAGGGCCGAATACTCTTTGACCGAATCTAGTGTAAGTGTTGCTCTTCCAGTTGCTTTTTGCTAAGGTACTGATTATTGTTCCTCACTTCTTCTAATCAGTTTTTGGGTAGGAATAGGTATTGAATTTCAGTTTTTGGATCCCTGGTTTGCTCTTCAAGTGTGAGACGTTGGTAAGTACTCTTAATCTTAGTTGGCCGAATGGTCATAGTTAAGGTAAGAGGACTTGTGTTGGATACGAGTCACCTATTATTCTGGTTTTAATAGTTAAGATTGATGCAGATCTAGGAGTTGATTGTAGTTAATGATTAAAGAAGGGGTTGTTATACTTGTCGCACAAGGTAAGGTGAAAGGTGAGGTTTCGGTTTTAGTAAAAATATGTATTAAGCATGCGATTAATTGTAGGATGATATCGTTTGTAGGTTGGTGACTAAGGGAATCACAGCACGCTTGCTCACCAGGTGTGTACATACACTGCACACATAAGTAGATCAGTAAAAGCCGAAAAGTTAGATATGCCGAAAGCTAAAAGTTTGGTTGTGGTTGTCTTGTGAGTGCGTGAACACACGTGAGGAGGAAACCGATAGGATGTTTGAGGCCCATGGGCGATTCCAGGGACTTGGGCTGTGATCTGGCCAACTGGGCCAAAATAGGCTTAATGGGCCTGATGGGCTGTTAGGCCCATAATAGGTAAATTTTGATAATTGATGTTATGTGATAGAAAATTTGTGTGTGAGCATGAATATAAGGTGATTTGGGCTTAATGGGCCATATGAATATGAATTTGGCCTAATGGGCCATATGAATGAGATGGGCCAAGTGGGCCATATGCATGTATGTAGGGTTTTAGGACTAGTATATGATAACTACATAAAACTTTATTAATATATTGCAACCGTGGGCAAGTCATAGGGTTAAGGTGTGGCAACGAGTATATGCATGTCTAGGATTGGATCTAGGGAGAGCTTGGTACTTAAGCGGTCTTAATGACTCACCTCCTCTTCTCTCGGATCTGACCTGGTGCATAGTATTCTTTCATTTAGCTCACGGGATTTGTTAATGGGCCAAGGTAAGTGAAAATCGTAATAAAGGGAAAATTATCGAAATGCCCCTAAGGGCAGAAATGACCAAAATATCCCTAGGTGTTAAATGTAAGTTTTATGGATGTGACATGTATACATATGATATTCTGCTTAGGTTGCATATGGGTTGGGAATTATGGAACAGAGGAAGTATATAAGGATCACATGGTTGCTTGACAATCGTGGATCCACCGATGGCTTTTAAAGCCTAATAAGTAAATGATGGTAGTTCCGTAACCGGGCTACCATTGATGTGTTGGTTGGGTGGGTCAATATTTATATCCCCACATGGTGTGATGGGGGACAGAGCTGGTGTGTAGCAGATGGATTCTTGGGATGGGATTGCATTGCATGTTTGATGTGTAATGATTTTTGAATGCTTGCTTTTCATCGAGGGTTTACACATTGGGTTTGCGAAAACTCACCCCTTTTTTATTTTATTTTCAGGTGATGCTCAGTAGAAGGTTTGATGTTTGGAGGGCCTCTAGGTGGCCAGCTAGCAAGATAATTTGGACTTCTTTTTTTTTAAAAAAAAAAAGCATATAAGCTTCTATTTTATTAAGTACTATTCAAATTAGATTGTAATAGGGCTTTCATTTTGTTATTATTTGGATTATTATTTCTATGTGATGTAATTATAAGAAGTTGAACATGGTTCCTTAAACTATAGTATGTCTTTTCTATGTTTCCGCAACTAAATTTTTAAGTGACATGTTTTCATCAATTCTTATGTTTCAAAAAAGTGATTGAAATGAGTTTATTTTTAAGATATTCTTTTATTTTAAGAAGGGTTTTCAATGAAAACACGGTTTTTGCTAAAACACTTCAATGTGACACGCCAAATTTGGCCATAACGTGTGGGCCGGGTTTGGGGTGTTACACTCTACCCCCGGTTAATCTTTCTTAAGCTCCTGTGATGTCACCAGTAAATCTAGTTCAGTTAAATAGACCACCAGTTGATAAGATTAGAAAATATTATGATGAAGAGTTCTGAGCTACAACGAGCAATGATGCTGAAAAAGTCGAGTTCTGGTTAGAGAATACGATAAGAGTGTTTGATGAATTGTCTTTGAGTTCAGAAGAATGCATAAAATGTGTTTTTTCCCTTCTGAGTGATACAACGTATCATTGGTGGAAGACTTTGACATCTGTGGTTCCGAATGAATAGGTTACTTGGGATTTCTTCCAAGTTGAATTCCGAAAGAAATATATCAGTCAGAGTTTCATCGATCAAAAACGTAAAGAGTTTCTTAAGCTTAAACAAGGCCATATGTCTGTCATAGAATACGAGCAGGAATTTGAAAGGTTGAGTCAGTATGCTCGAGAATGTGCATCTTCAGAAGCAATAATGTGCAAAAGATTTGAAGATGGTTTGAATGAGGATATTCGTTTGTTAGTCAGGATTCTGGAAATCAAAGAATTTGTTGTACTTGTGGAACGAGTATGTAAAGCTGAAGATCTTGGGAAAGAGAAAAGAAAAGCTGATTATGAAGCTAGAGAGGTACGAAAGAGATCATCGGGCAAATCATTTCAATTTGGATCAAAGAAGTTTAGAGATGATAGCAATCATTCAAAGACTAGTGTTGGACATTCGAACAGAGATTGTGTTAGATCGCAATTGAATATCAAATCTTCAGCTACGTCTGTTGCCAGTGTTGGTAATGCAAATAATGAAAAACCTGAGTGTGATCAATGTGGAAGATGACATTTCGAAGAAGGCTGGGGAAAATGTAATAACTGAGCCTGTTGTAGTTGTGGTTCAAGAAATCATTTTATAAAAGATTGCCCAGATTTAGCTAAAAAAAGAAAATGTTCAAAATCTAAGGCAGAATGGTATTGATTCTCGTAGTAGACCTCCTAGAATTTGGGAAATATAAGCGGTAGTCAAAGAGGAACAAAGAACACAGCTCTTAGATCTGAGGCTCGTGCACCTGCCAGAGCCTATGTTATCCGAGCTTATGAGGAAGCTTCATCGCCAGATGTGACTACTCGTACATTTACTCTCTATGATACTTCTGTAATTACTTTGATAGATCCTGGATCGACACATTCGTAGATATGCATGAACTTAGTGAACAGTAAGACTTTGCCTGTAGAGTTTACTGAATTTGTAATTAGAGTTTCGAACCCCCTAGGCAGATGTGTTCTGGTTGATAAAGTATGCAAGAATTATTCGTTAATGTTTCAAGACAATTATTTTCCTACTGATATAATGTTATTACCTTTTGATGAGTTTGATATAATTCTGGGTATTGATTGGTTAACTTTGCATGATGCTGTGGTGAACTGCAAATGAAAAACTATTGATTTGAGATGCAAGAATGATGAAATAGTCAGAATTGAATATAATAATTTGAATGGATTGCTTGATGTAATATCTTTGATAAAAGCTTTAAGTATTGTGAGAAAGGGTTGTGCAGCTTATTTTGCATATGTGATTGATTCGAGAGTGTCAGAAAAGAAAGTTGAATCAGTGCCTGTTGTGTGTGAGTTCCCTGATGTATTTCCTGAAGAACTTCCAGGATTACCTCCGGTTAAAGAGGTAGAATTTGGTATTGAATTGGTACCTAGTACTACTCCGATTTCAATAGCTCCGTATAGAATGGCTCCGACCAAGTTAAAAGAATTAAAGTCTCAGTTGCAAGAGTTGACCAATAGAGAATTTGCCAGATCGAGTTTTTCACCTTGGGGTGCTCCAGTTCTATTTGTGAAAAAGAAAGATGGTACGATGAGAATGTGTATCAATTATCGTCAGTTGAATAAAGTGACTGTCAAGAATAAATATTCTCTGCCCCGAATTGTTAATTTGTTTGATCAGTTGAAAGGGGCTACTGTGTTTTCAAAAATAGATTTGAGATCAGGCTATTATCAGTTGTAAGTGAAAGACTCAGATATTCCAAAAACTGCTTTTAGAACGAGGTACGGCTATTATAAATTCTTAGTTTTGCCTTTTGGATTGACTAATGCGCCTGCTATCTTTATGGATTTGATGAATAGAATTTTTAGACCGTATTTACATCAATTTTTTGTTGTATTTATTGATGACATATTGATTAATTCACATGATGAATCTGAACATGCCGAGCATTTGAGATTAGTGCTACAGATTTTGCGAGATAAGTAGTTGTATGCGAAATTTAGTAAATGTGAGTTCTGGATACGAGAAGTTGGTTTCTTGGGACATATTGTATCAGCATCAGGTATCTAAGTTGATCCGAGCAAAATTTTAGCTATTTTGGATTAGAAACCTTCGAGGAATGTCTCTGAAGTCCATAGTTTTCTAGGACTAGCTGGTTATTATAGAAGATTCGTGAAAGGTTTTTCGATGATTGCGACTCCGTTAACAAAACTACTACAGAAAGATGTAAAGTTTGAGTGGTCCGAAAAGTGTCAGAAGAACTTTGATCAATTGAAGACTTTGTTGACTAAAGCTCTGGTATTGGTACAACCTGAATCGGCTAAAGAATTTGTTATCTACAGTGATTCTTTATTGATTGGTCTGGGATGTGTTTTGATGCAAGAAGGCAAAGTCATTGCTTATGCTTCGAGACAGTTGAAGCTGCACGAAAAGAACAATCTAACACACGATCTTGAGTTAGCTACGATTGTGTTTGCTTTAAATATTTGGCACCATTACTTGTTCGGTGAGAAGTGTCATGTATACTCTGATCATAAGAGTTTAAAGTATTTAATGACTTAGAAAGATCTGAATCTACGACAGAGAAGATGGTTAGAACTGCTTAAAGACTACGAACTTGTGATTGATTATCATCTAGGAAAAGCAAATGTTGTTGCTGATGCCTTGAGTCGAAAATTGTTGTTTGCTTTGTGTGCGATGAATACTCATTTGGTTTTATCAGATAATGGTTCAGTTTTAGCTGAATTAAAAGCAAGACCTTTGTTCTTACAGTAGATTATCAAAGCTCAGAAGATTGATAATGAGATTTTAGCTAAACAAGCTCAGTGCGATGTAGAGTCTGATTCAGAATTCAGAGCTTGAGATTTCGAGATCAAATTTGTGTTCCAAAAAATACAGAATTAATTCAAATGATTCTAAGTGAAGCTCACAGTAGTCGTTTATCTGTGCATCTAGGTAGTACAAAAATGTATAATGATCTGAAACAACATTATTGGTGATCCTGAATGAAAAGAGATATCTCTGAATTTAATTCTAAATGTTTGATCTGTCAGCAAGTTAACGCGAAACATCAGGTACCATCAGGATTGTTACAACCGGTTATGGTTCCAAAGTGGAAATGGGATCGAGTGACCATGGACTTTGTCTCGAGTTTGCCCCTATCTCTGAGAAAGAAAGATGCAATTTGGGTTGTAGTTGATTGTTTGACGAAATTAGCTTATTTTATTCTAGTTCAATCCGATTACTCACTTGATAAATTAGTTGAGTTATATATTTCTGATATTGTGAGATTGCATGGTATGCCATTGTCTATAGTGACAGACAAAGATCTGAGATTCACATCAGGATTCTGGAAGAAGTTGCAAGATGCTCTGGGTACTAAATTGCACTTCAGTACTACTTTTCATCCACAAACGGACGGTCAATCTGAGCGGATTATTCAAATACTCGAGGATATGTTGATATGTTGCATTCTTGAGTTTGAAGGTATGTGGGAACAATATCTACCTTTAATTGAATTCGCTTATAATAACAGTTTTCAGTCCAGCATTAAAATGGCACCCTATGAAGCTTTATATGGTAGCAAATGTCGTACACCTTTGTATTGGACTGAGCTCAACGAAAATAAGATTCACGGGGTTGATTTGATAAAAGAAACTGAACAGAAAGTGAAAGTGATCTGAGATAGTTTGAAAGCAGCTTCTGATCATTAGAAATCATATGTAGATTTGAAAAGAAAAGACATTGAGTTTGAGATTAGCGATAAATTGTTTTTGAAAGTGTCTTCAGGGAAGAAAGTGCTTCGGTTCGGTAGAAAAGGCAAACAGAGTCCGAGGTTCATCGGGTCGTATGAGTTATCAAGCGTATTGGCCCAGTAGCATATAGATTGTTGTTGCCACCAGAGTTAGAAAAGATTCATAATGTGTTTCATGTATCGATGCTGCAACGATACAGATCTGATCATTCGCATGTGATTCCTCCATCTGAAATAGAGATTTAGTCTGATATAACTTACAAAGAAAAGCCAATCCCTATTTTAGCTCACGAGGTTAAAGAGCTGCAAAGTAAGAAGATTTTCTTAGTTAAAGTGATGTGGCAGCGACATGGTATTGAAGAGGCCACGTGGGAGCCTGAAGATACTATGAGACAGTTATATCCGAATCTATTCAATGGTAAGATTTTCGGGGATGAAAATCCCTAAGGGGGAGAATTGTAATAGTTTAGTTTTGACCCTAGTCGGAGTAGTGGTTTCGGGACCACAAATCCAAGTTAGAAAAATATTTTAATATTATTTTCTGTGCCTATTATAAGTGAATTGACATGTGTGAAAGTCTTGTGTGAAAATTTAACTGTTTGTATGCTTAATTTGCAAAAAAAAAACTAATCACATAAAATGTAAAAGCTATGTGCTAGATGTTAAAAGTGCTTATTTGATTGGCTTTATAATTGAGAGGTCCTTATGTGGTTATTATGCCATTTACATGGTTAATGGACATATATGACCTTGATATGATGGTTTATTAATGTTATGATACAAGGGCAAGTTGGTAAACAAATTATAAATGAATTATAATTAAAACAAAGACATGAAATAAACCATTTCATGCTCATCTTTGACCGAAAATATAAGAAAAGAAAAGAAAAAAGTTTGCTTAGGGTTCGGCACTTGTAATCCTTGATTAAGGTATGGGTTTTGATCGATTTTTGATAATTTTTACATTTTTGTAATCGTTGCTTCAAATACTATCAAACCCATGCCTCAATTTCTGATTTTGATGATGATTTTGAAATGTGCCATTGATAAATCTATGAGCTTTGTGATGTTAGTTGGTGAATTATGAAAGCTTGATGTTGGGTTTACATGTTTTGTCTTTGAATTTTTGATGAAATTGAGTATTATGCGCTAAATTGTAAAAATATTATTTTGAGGGACTAAAATGTGAAATAAATGAAATGTATGGACTAGTATGAGAGCTAGGAGAATTCTTCCAAGCATAAGTATAAGTAAATTATGTGTATTTTGTGATTTTGTAATTTAGGGACTAAAGTGTCAAAATGTGAAAATGTGAGGGCTATTTTGTAAAATTACCTAAATATGTGTATATGGATTGTTTTGAATTATTTGACGAATAAAAGGGTTAATTTTGAATACATATAGATCAAGAAAAAAGGAATTCAGACTTAAACCGAGGGAAGTCAAAAATTATAAACTAAATGATCGAGTCGACAATTTCGAGTACAAGGTAAGTTCGTACTTAAAACATGATGTTAAGTATATTTTGATGTTTTGATTATATATACATTGTATATACATTTGGTTTGGATGAATATAACGATAAATCAATAGTATTTAGCACTAAGTGTGCGATTTAATCTAGCTTCGGCTATATGAGGCACTAAGTGTGCAATACCGATTTAACTTTGGTTAATTGAGATGGCACTATGTGTGCAGAATCATTCTAGCTTCGGCTAACTGTTGCAGCACTAAGTGTGCGGATGTTCAAAGCACAAATAATTAACGGAAAGTCTTAAAATATTTAAATGAAAGGTGAGAATGAAAGTGAATAAGTACGGGAATATTCAGGTATGTACGATACCTATGTGGTAGATGATACTATGCATGTGAAGCTCATTGATTTGGTGTAAACAAATGGATTGTGTTGGTATAGATTTGATAGATGATTTGAGAATTTGTAAGTACTTATGTATTGATGATTTTTTGTACGAGCTTACTAAGCTTTTGAAAGCTTACTTTATGTGTGTTTGCATTATTTTGTAGATATCAAAGCTACTGCAAGCTCAGGGATCGTCAAGGATCATCACCACACTATCGAATTTCATTTTGGTACTTTTGAAAATATATATTTTTAAAGTATGGAATGTATATGCTAGTGGTTGTGGAATTATGGTTTGTGGTGTATATACTTAGCCATGTGATTTGGCTAGTTGTTGTTTAAACTCATAGTTGATAATGGCTTATGGTATGCGATGTTAATATGCAATTGTGGTATGTTTTAGTTGGTAAGTTTAGCTTGAGATTGAATGATGTATGGAAGGAAATGTTTTGGTATGATCTTATTTTATGTTGGCATAAATTGGTAAGGTTTATAAATAGGAAAATGGTTGATATTGTTGTGATATAAATGATGAATGTTTTGGCATAAAATTGGCTGAAATGGTGGTGCATATATGCTTGTTTCTTTTCTTGTAGGTTGACCCAAATTTGGGGTGGCAAATTGGCTATTCAAATGGCCTATTTTTTTCCACATGGGCATAGACACGGGCGTGTGTCTCAGCCGTGTGCGACACACGTCTATGTTGCACAGTCTTGTGTCCCCTAGGGTACCCTATAATTGTAAGTTAGGCCCGAACACGGCCAAAGCACACGGGCGTGTGGCTAGCCGTATGGCCCAAGTCAGACTTGACCATAGCCAAGGCACATAGGCGTGTCTTGTAACCGTGTGGGAAAGTCAGTAGCTATGCCCTATTTTGCCACTGCTTAGACACACGGGCGTGTCTAAGGCCGTGTGAGGCACATGGCCTGTTCACTCGGGCGTGTGACCTTTTAAAAGTTGAAAATTTTTCTAAGTTCTGAAACTTCCTTATGTTATCGAATTAGTCTTGAATGTATGATTTAGACCTTGTATGATTATTTAAAGCTTGTGTTAAATATGAATGATCTATATTTTTTTGAATTAACAAGATTTTTGTTATGTTATTGTTTGGATCTGGGTTGTGAGTCCGGTAATGCCTCTTAACCTATTCCGGCAATGGTTACGGGTTAGGGTGTTACATTAAGGATAAGAAACGGAGAGGAGGAGGAGAAAAATATATATGAATATTCAGCTAGCATGGGTTTACATTAAAAAAAAGGCTAATTTGCATGTTTTAGGCTCAGGGACTAAATTCAATAAAAACAATATTTTAAAGGCAATTTTGTAAAAATGAAAAAAATAAAAAAAATTTAAGGAAATGAATTATTTTATTGTTTAAATTAATAAATTGAATGAAACTATTAATTTAGATCAAGATCGGGTGAAAAATCGAGGAAAATAGAAAATTACCAAAATGCCCCTAAATCTTGGTATTTCTATAATTTAGCCAGGTAAGTTTTGTGTAACTAAATTGTGTTTATTTATATCTTTGAATTGAATGTTATATGTGTGAATTGTGTAAATGCTATTATTATGAAATTGAACATATAATCGATAAAGTCAGATAAATGTTAAGTCCCGTTTGAATAATGGAATTCGATGGACACATGATTTCCTATAAGAATTATGGTCTTGCATATGTTGTGGACACACTATAGCTTAGATGAGCAATCCTGTTATAAGCACTCTTTAGTTTCTCGTTATATGGTTCATGCGAGCATCCTAATCGGTAGTGATTCTGCATGTGTTGCGAACTACCGCAGCTCTTTGTGAGCGTCTTGTTTTATGATCGGTTGTGATCCTACATATGACACGGACACAAACGCAACTCTTTATGAGCGTCATGTTATGGCTCGCTTGAACTTCTTGTTACATGGCTATCCAGAGCTCTTTGATAATAACTTTTCGAAGATACCTGTTAAGCTCAATGAGCTTTCTGTTTAAACTCTTATGAGTTTCCTGTTATAGCCCGGATAAGCATCCTATTACATGGCTCACATGAGCATCCTGTTATATGGCTCGAGAGAGTGTTTCCTGAATATATGCCCTTATGGGTACCCCTAAATATGAATTGATAAATCACTGATTTGTACACCTCGTGTGTACTACCTGTGTATGCATCGATATTTTAAATAAATTCAGCGGGAAAAATCCTGACATGAGAAAATATGAGTACGAGATGAATTATTACCAGTATATACCTGAAATACATGAAACTGATATTACATGACGTGTTGAAATATGAGATAGAAAATACATGTGTATGAAACTTGCTTGATGACTAAGTACATTAGTAATTACGAACTATTATCGGAATATATATATACGAAATACATGGAAATGATGGTACATGGTATATTGAAATAAAGACTTGAATGATATATATTTATAAAGAAACAGTAAGAGAATGAAATGCATCATGATATGTACATATGTGAATATCTTTTAGATGTTGATACAAGGAAATTATGTAAACTGAGACGAGTAATAAACTCAAGTGTGACATGTTGAGAAAATAAGTTTATCAATGTTGATTTATATGAAATATGTGCAAGTTCACTAACAAGTGTTGTTCTTTGATGCTTAGAAAAGAGTCAAGCTATTGGTTGAATGGTAAAATGTTTATTTATATGATGCATTGAAGTGGTAAGTACTCAAGAGAAAATATGCTAGTGCTCATGAAAAAGTGGTAAGATTTAAATTGTGCAATTCCTTAGGAAATAACTTATCATATGATCAATTCAAAAAAGCCTTTGTTTAAATGCACTAGCTTGTGACTATGGTTGAATGGTATGTTTATGACTTGTGTTCATGCATATGGAATAAGTGTGAAAAGTAAAGAAATGCAAATGAAAATAAAGGAATTTTGAAGACTTAAAGTTATTTAAATCCTACTAAGCTTGGAATAATATGTATAAGTGATGTTGTGGATTTATTCACCTTGTGAGTGGGTGAATATAACTTCATGAGTATTGCGGAATCAATTTTGAATTATTCTTAATATGTATAAATTTCATATTTGAAATGAATTGATATGATTAAACTTTACACAAGCTTACAAAGCATTCATTGCTATTATGTTTATTTTTATTTACCTTACAGATTATCGGAAATTGGAGTTATATCACACTATCTATCGGTTCAATTTGTAATTTTGGATTATTTGATTCTGGTTATAATGGCATATATAGGTTAATTTGGCCAATGTTGGCTTATAAATGCTCTTTGTATCTAGCCATTAGGATGGCTTATGATGGACATGTTTTTATGTACATATAGTATAATGTTAGATGTGAATGTTTGGTATGGTTGAATGATGATAATCTTATAGGTATGTTAATACTTAGTACAAGTAGGCATATAAGTGATTTCGATCAATTTGATAAGTTTGAATACTAAAGTATATGTGATGATAATACACGTATAAAACTTGGTTTTAGCTTGATTTGAATGCTATAATATAGGCTTTTTATGTATAAAAGTGTTGAGTTAGGTTGATGACAAATGCAGTGAGAAATGTGGCTTGGAAAATAGCCTATTTTCATCCACATGGGTAGAGACACGAGCATGTGTCTCTTGACTGTGTGAGACACACAACCTGGCCATACGGACGTGTATGTAACAGCCCGTTTTTGCTCAAATCAGAACAGTACTTTCGGAACCACAAATCCAAAGTAAAAATATTTATTTTATTATTTTATTAAGGTATACAGCATGATAGAATTATTGGGTGAAAGTGTTGTAAAGAAATTTTACCGTTTGAGTGTTTAATTCGGTAAAAAGGACTAAATCACGTAAAGCGTAAAATATGAGTTCTATAAGTTAAATGAACCAAATGACTATAGAAATGAAATGAATCAATATTTGAATGGTAATTAGCCCATTAGTAACATTAATGGACGGTAATGGGCATGGATTATGTGATTTTTATATGTTATTACAAAGGTTAAAATGGTAAAATGGTTATTATAGTTAATTAAATAAAAATAAAACATGAAAATGCATGAAAACATTCATCTCCTCCACCGAAACTAAAGCTTGAGAAAGCCATTAAACAAGTTTGAACATTTGGCTACTTTGAAGGTTAGATTAAGTTATAGTTTTAGCTCGGTTTTTAATGATTTTTATATTTTTGAGATCGTTGCTTCGTATTCTAGCTAGCCCGTACCCTAGATTTCAAAATTGTTAAATATTTATCATGTTTCCATTGTTGATTGCTTGAGTAATTTGATGATTTGTGATATATTTGGAAGGTTTAATGTTAGATTAATAGCTTTTGTAAAGTGATTTTTGACAAAAATGTCAAAAAGGGATTAAATTGAGAAAATGTGAAATGTGATGGTTAAAAGTGTGAATAAATTGAAAATATGTGCTTCTAGTAACATGTATTAAATTTGGCTAACCATGAGTTTGTACTAAATTGCTTGAATTTACAATTTTATGTCATAAGGACTAAATTGTGAAAATGTGAAACATTAGGGGTAAATGTGTAAATTTTCCAAATTTTAAATTATAGGCTAAATTGAATAGACCGAATGTTGAATGTGCTAAATTTGATAATATATAGATCATGATAAGCCGAGATAGGGATTAGATCGGGGAAAAGGAAAAGTGGACGAATAGTTGATAATTTTCATTCGAGCAACTCGAGGTAAGTTCGTATAAGTAGAATCGAATTTTTTTAAATACTTGTAACTTATTTGAAATGAAAGTATAATTGAGTAAATGGTATTACTGAGTTCGAAGGCCTAATTGATGAGAATTATTGAATACCGAGTCCAGTTTGAACCGTAGAAAGTCATAGAATACGACTGACATGTCACTAGGGTTACCGTTTTGGTCAAGATCCTCCATGTGTTGCAGACTCACCACAATTCGTATGAGCTTACTGATATATCAGCTCATAAGAGCTTACTGTTTTTAGCTCGTCAGAGCTTACCGTTTTAGCTCAATAGAGCTTACCATTTTAGCTCAATAAAGCTTACTGTCCATCAGCTCAAGAGGAGTTTATTGATCATTGCTCGAAAGAGCGGAAATGATAATGAATTGACAGATTACTGATTTATACACGTAATGTATATCATTCGAGCATCCCTTGATATTCTAATAGGTTCAACAGGCATAAATTCTGTTATTAGTTATGTGAAAAAGCTATGTGTTTAGACGGATGAGTTACTGTTATCGAATGAATTATTGTTTATATGATTGAGATTGAAATGTTATAAATGATGTACATGATATATGAATTTGATATGATACAATGTATTGAGTATTAAATTGAGATAATGGATGATTACATGCACTTATGTGACTAACTTGTTGATGAATGCTTGTGTTTAAAAATTTGATAATTGAATTGAGTATACCTTATTTATGGTCTTGATTATGTATAAATGGTAAGTTTAATTCTGAATTGTACGGGCTTACTAAGCTATAAAGCTTACTCTATTTCTTTTTTATGTTTTATAGAGGTTCGATAGCTCCCTAAATTAAGATAAAGTCAGAGATACGCATCACACTATCCAATTGTCGATTGGTACCTTTGAACTCGTGGGTATATGTAAATATGGCATGTATAGGCTAGTTATAAATATGGTAGTTATGGTTACTTGAGATAGTGATTTTGGTACATGTTGTGGTATAATATAAAGCTATGTGATTTGGCTTAACTTGGTATAATATGTGCATGACATGTTATGGATTAGCTGCCTATTGAGTTATAAAATGTTGCAAATTATGCTTGTGCAGGTATTTAAAAATAGGGTGGCAAATTAGCTTAGTAAATAGCCTATTTTTGTCCATACAGGCAGAGACACAAGCGTGTGTCTCAGTTGTGTGTGACATACGGTTATGTTACACGGCCGTGTGTCCCCTGGTGTTGAAATTAAAATCAAGTTAGTATGCTTTACACAGCCTCACACACAGGCGTGTGACTTGGACATATGGCATAAGTCAGTATACCCTACAGGTTTGACACGGCCTAGTACACAGACTAGCACACAGGCGTGTATGGCCATTTTTAGGCACACAGGCTAGCCACAATGTAACATCCTGATTTTCGGGTTTATTCGCAATTTTCAATATTTTGTAAAGATTTTTAAAATTTTGTATTTGGATGTGGAATTAGTATTTTGAGTAGGTAAATGGGCTTATAGAAGGTCCATGAGTTGGCCAAAACCCAGTTGAATTTTTGGAATTTTAGACTTAGGAGTTAGGGGTTCTGGCTAAGTGGCCTTAAGTGGAGTGATGGGTAAATTGCATCACAAATGAGCCTTTGGTAAAGTGGCTAAGTGACGCCACTAGGGAGCTATAAAGGTGGTGTGTAAGTGTTGGGGAGGACTTGGGATCGATTCCTTTGTTGGCAAATAGATGCATTTATTTTTTAAGTGCGGGAGGGTAAGTGTTGGAGTTCGTGGATTACGCTAGAGGAGAGTTGGATCGGTTTAAATGCTTGGATTAAGGAGTGATAAGGGAGAGATCTAAGGGATTGGGATGAGGCTAGGAGTTAGCAGAATGGTGGGAATAGAAGAGGAAAATTGGCGGGGATTATGAGGTTAGTATTTCGGCACTTAGGGTATTGTTGGTGCGGTTTTCTTACGCTTTTACACCTTAGGATTGTTCTTTTCTCTCTTTTCCTCTCTAGCAAAACTACCACCTCCCTACTCTTCTTCTTCTATTTTTCTTCTTCAAACTATTCATCATACCTACTATTCATCAACACTTTTGTCGAATCCATAAAAGCCGAAATCGTGATCCTTTGCTTGCCGATTTCTTCAAAGCCGTGTTCTCCTATATTCTTTTGCTTTTATTAATTTACAATCATCTTTTCTTAATCCTAGATTCTGACCGCAATTCTACTTCAAGGTTGTAGCCCCACATTATCATCTTCTTTATCACGCAAAAGCGAAAAAAACATAGATTTGGGGGCTTATAGCCGAATCTACAAGACTTTGGGGAATCGAGTTCTACCGTCGTTTGATAGATAAATCTACACTAGATTGCGTGGAAATCAAGTGGGAGTAAGGGGTAAGTACGTATCATCTCGGATCTATTCTTATTTTGCAAAGTTAAGAAAAGTCAAGTCCCTAAAATTAGGAGGTCATCGATTTGGGCATGTGGCTCTAAGGGTTTTTAACGGTTGTTTTCTTTCATTGGTTAGTGCCTTCTTAAGTGTGGGATTGAAAGCATGAATCACTGGAGCAATCAGATTCGGAGCTAGCTGTCGATTTTGGCGACAAAGGTAAGGTACCCAAGGGCCATTGTGAATGATGGCCGAATGTGTAAGTGATGATAATAGGTAGTTTCGATTTGGTTTAATACAACATGGTCTAATCTATAAGTGGTTGATTATAAGGGAAATCGCATAGGAGATCTCGTCAAGGAATATCGCAAATCAGGTGTGTACCAAACACCCTTTCTTAGTTCAATTCGGCAAAAGCCGAAATGCCGAAATTCCGGCATTTCATGGTCATGTGAGTATGCGAATGCTCTCAAGGCGTAGAGTAATTGTTAGATCTGGCACCGCAAGGTGGTAAGCACGTTCGCATGACGTTTTGGCGTATTTCGGAAAAAGGGGCTCGATGGGCCAAAACTGGGCCCAATGGGCTTACGAACCAATATGGGTAAGAGATGGGCAAATTAGCCTGTTAGGTAAATGGTGGAATAAATTGCATAAAACTGATAAAAATTACTGAATTAGCTTGTGTAGTAGCGTAGGTCACGAAATTACCCCTAAAGAGCAAAATTACAGATATACCTCTAGGGTTTTAAAATGGCTGAACTGCATGATTGATTAATGTTGTATTTTTTCATGATATGCTTTTATTAATATATGTTGCATGGGATTGGGGTATTAATGGAGGAAGTATCGAAAGTGGTTCATCCACGATCGGAGGCTTTGCCTCAATCGACTGAATTTGAGTGGCGTTGCAACCTGTGGTGTGTAGGGTGGGTGGGTTGAGATATTCCCACATGGTGTGTAGGGTTGGTGCAGGCAATGTAGCAGTTGGTGGGTTGAGTAGTTTCCCGGATGGGCTTGCATTCATTATTCTTGTTGTTACTCATGTTCTTGAACTAGGCCTATGGGCCACCTTGTTATGTAAAAAGGGCTAAGGCCTTGTTATCGTGATTTCGAAAAGGGCTTCGGATCTGAATAGGGCTTAGGCCCAATGGGCTCGAGCTGATTTGGGCTTTGGATGGGTTTCAGATACACCGAGTTTTCCCAAACTCACCCCCTTCCTCTTCCATCCTTGCGGTGAGCCCTAGAATTGGTGGACTTGAGGTGGCGGGATTCAGAGTGGCCATGAAGAGTGATTCTTGACTTTAAATAAGTTTAGCGTTTATTTTGGATTATTTTATTATGCTTGAAGTTGTAATAAAGCCGCTTTTTTAATTGATTTTATTTTGGGGATTATTAAACCGGTTAGCACTAGGGTTCGCTTTTATAAAATCTACTTGTTTTTTTTTAAAGATCACAATGACGCAAAGTTTCCATAAAGTAAATGTTTTCCCAAGAAAATAAATATTTTAAGCAAACGTTTGCAACCTTAATCATTTTCTTAAGATGGTCATAATCAAACGGTTTTCTCAAAGTTATACGAGATGTTGGAGTGTGGCAATGGCGGTGTGCATGTCTAGGATTGGATCCGAAGGGAGCTTGGTACTTAAGCAGTCCGATGGACTCACCTCCTCTTCTTCCTGGTTTCCTACCTGGTGCACAGCTTCCATTCACTTTAACCTACTTTTAAAAGTGTCTTCTACAACACCAACTAAGTAATACGGAATGTTTTGAACGCTTCGATGTGGCGCATCAGATCCGGTCATAACAACTAGGCCGGGTTTGAGGTGTTACATTTAGTGGTATCAGAGCCTGGTTGCAACAACTCGGCTGTGGATCGGGTCCAAAAATCTTTTCAAAAACTTGGGCCTAAGAAGGGTATTTTTGGAAATAGTAAGTTTTTCGAAGATGTTCAAGTTTTTTTTTCTGTTTGTTAAACGGGGTTAAATCAATAGTTTTAAAATAAAAGTGTTTTCAAATGAAATTTTTTTATTTTCGGTAAACAAAAATATGGTTGTTAATTTTTATCATGGACTGATAAGGAAGTGGCACACTGAATCCCCGGCACCAAGTCTGTAAGTGATCTTTTTCTGCTTTAAATATTAATAGAACTGTACTATAAATAACACTGCAGATAGTACTGAGCCTTAGAGATAGAGCTATTGATCTTTGTAGTATTAGGACTACAAGATGGAACCGTAGCTAAATTATGATTTGCGAAATAACTCAAACTCTATCTGCTCATAAGATATTTCGTAATAAACAAGTGAAACCAATAAACTAATGTCATAAAATTCGTAATCGATAAATCGTTATGAGTACAAGGGCTACTCGAGGTAGAGGCCGTGGTCGAGGCCGAGGTAGCACCAAGCTGGATCTGTGTCATCTGAACACATGCCACCGGCAGGTACGCCCACCACCGATTAATAAAATGGGCCGTATGACCGGCTGCAGGGATGACGCTTTGTCTCGTGCCATGTTGAGGTTTTGGAAAGGGTGGCGGAGCTAACGTCGGGCCCATGAATAGGGGTCCATTTCGAACGACTTCGCCAACGGATTTGAGATTTTAGGGGCGATCCGAGTGGCCCCAAATGTGGCCGAGTCTTGGTTGGAAGCCACAGAGCGGATCATGGATGACTGGACCGCCAGAGAGCGAAGTTGAAAGGGGCGATGTCGTTCTTTGCGGGATGAAGCGTGTCGGTGGTGGATTCTTGTGAGAGAAGGTACCCCGGTGAGAGGGTAACATGGGAGCTGTTCAAACAGACCTTTAAGGCAAAATATGTTGGAGCTAGCTATGTAGATGCATGCGAAAGGAGTTCTGAACGACTCAGGAAATAAGACCATTGTGAATATGAGGCGAGTTTCTACGATTGAGTCGGTATGCTAATGGCATCGTTTCCACTTGAATACTGCGCTTGCGACGTTTTGAGGATGGCCTTAGAGATGAGTTAAGGGTGCTCATAGCTCGCAGAGAGAGCGAGATTTTTGCCAGACTGGTAGAGAAGGCTAAGATAGCCGAGGAAGTGAAGCAAACCGAACGGAGGAATCGTGATAAGGATCGGAATCGGTTCGGGAGGGATTTGGACGGTGAGTCTGTAAATCGAAATGTTAAGAGAGCTAGGATGGAGGAACCGGTTCGGAGAGCTCCCAGAATCTGTGTAGACCGCAAGCTTGTGGAGATTGTGGCGAGAATGCATCAAGGAGAGTCTTGGAAGCGTTCGGGGCTTGTTTTCGCCAGGGTCTAAGGAGCATAGGATTAAGGATTGTCCTAGGAGGGCCACTCAGCTCGTGTGGCGAACAAGGGGTCGGCGACCGCTCAACTCAGGAGGATGGACCGCCGCCAAGAGGTCGTGGACAAGGTCATGGTGGTAATGGCCGTGGACGTGGGGCACCCATAGGGTATTGGTAACGCGGATGCTCGTCACCGACTTTGGTGTATCTTGCTCTCGTCGCGAGGAGGGTGACTTTTGATGTCATAATCGGTACGTTTTTATCTATGGTGTACCTTATATCGCTCGATTGATGTGGGATCAACCCATTCGTATGTGGCATATAACATTTACGGGGCCTTCGGGCGTGCACTTCGAGGAGACCGTATGTGGGGTGTTTGTGATAAGTCCTTTAGGTCGATCGGTTAAGGTAGAGAAACTCTTCAAGGAGGTGCCTCTGGAGATTCAAGCGGGGTTTTCGTGGGGATTTGATGGAGTTACCGTTTGAAGAATTCGATTTGATACTAGGGATGGATTGGTTGACCAAGCATAAGGCAACTTTAGATTGTGCAACTAAGAGGATGGTGTTAAGGATATCAATGATGAAGAGGTAATGATTATTGGAGAACGAAGGATTACTTATCCAATATAGTATCGCGTTGAGGGTCGAGAAACCGATGCTAAGGGATGCGAGGCATATCGGCTTTGGTAAGTCAAGTGAAATCGAGGATCGATTGTGGAGACCATCGAATCGTTAGGGAATTAGGGATGTTTTTAGGAAGAGCTTCTGGATTACCTCCCAATCGGAAGTTGAGTTTGGAATCGATTTGTTACAGGAACAGCTCCAGATCTATTTCACCCTATAGGATGGCAAGAAGGAGTTGGTGGAACGAAGGCTCAAATTCAAGAGCTATTAGATAGAGGCTTCATTAGGCCTAGTGTGTCTCCTTGGGGAGCACCGGTCTGTTTGTGAAGAAGAAGGACGGAACGATGCGCATGTGCATCAATTATCGCCATTGAACAAACCGACGATTAAGAATAAGTATCCACTACCAAGGATTGATGACTGTTCGATCAAATTAGGGAGCTTCGATATTCTCAAAAATCGATCTTCGATTCGGATACCATCGCCTAAGGGTAAAAGAAGGGATATTCATAAGACAAAGACATTTGAACTCGATATGGACATTATGAGTTTGTGGTCATGCCGTTTGGTGACAAACGCACTGCAGACTTTTATGGATCGATGAATCGAGTATTCCAACCTTACTTGGATCGGTTTGTAGTCGTCTTTATCGACGATATCTTGGTATACTCAAACGGAGGCGAAGCATGATGAGCATCTCCGTAGACAGCCGCAAGTGTTAAGGAAAAGGAGCTCTATGTGAAATTTAGCAAGTGTGAATTCGGTTGAGGAGGCAACCTTCCTAGGGCATGTGGTCTCTGCCGAGGGGATTAAGGTGGATCCTCGTAAAATTGAAGCGATTCTGGAATGGAAGCCACCTAGGTCAGTATCGAAAATTCGGAGTTTCCTAGGGTTGGCAGGTTACTACAGAAGGTTTGTGGAGGGTTTCTCGGTGATGGCGGCGCCCTTGACAAAGCTCATAAGGAAAGGAGTACCATTTGTCGGGACCGAGAAACAGCAAAAAGCTTTTGATCGGTTGAAAAGGTATTGACTGAAGCGCCAGTGTTGATTCAACCAAAGGTTCGGGAAGGACTTCATCAGTATATAGCGATGCATCGCATGTGGGGTTAGGTTGCGATCGATGCAAGAGGGCAAGGTGGTCGCTATGCATCACGACGCCTTAAGGCTCATGAGGTGAATTACCCTACGCATGATTTGGAGCTAGCGGCGGTGATTTTTGCGTTAAAAATTTGGAGACATTACTTATATGGGGAGAAGTGCATCATATACACAGATCATAAGAGCTTAAAGTATTTGTTGACTCAGAAGGAGTTGAAGCTTAGGCAACGAAGGTGGGTGGAGTTGCTTAAAGACTACGACTGTTCGATAGAGTACCACCCAGGAAAGGCTAATGTGGTGGCGGATGCATTGAGTCGAAGGGTTGTTACGGATTTGAGAGCCTTTTTCGCACGATTAAGTCTATACGATGATAGAAGCTTGTTGGCAGAACTGCAAATAAGGCCTACTTGGACTGAGCAGATTAAAGAAAAATAGTTGAAGGACGATTCATTAGCTCTTCGGTTCCAGCAGGTTAAGAGTGGTGAGAACAAGGATTTTGGGTTGAACAGTGAAGGAGTTCTGTGTTTTCGTGGAAGGGTTTGTATTCCAAAGGACCACGAATTGAGGCATTTAATTCTAAAAGAGGCTCATGGTGGACTCGTGCCATTCATCTGGAGGGAATAAGTTATACCGAGACTTGCGAGAGGTGTCTTGGTGGCGGATTAAAACGAGAGGTGACTGAATTTGTTAGGAAATGTCGACGTGCCAGAGTTAAGGTGAGCACCAACTGCCGTCGGGATTACTACAACCAAAGTGAAAATTCCACTATGGAAATGGGAAAGAGTAACAATGGACTTTGTGAGTGGGTTACCTTGACACCCACCAAGAAAGATTCGGTGTGGGTAGTTGTGGATAGGTTAACAAAATCGCTCATTTCATACATTCGCACCGACTACTCACCGCAAAAGTTGGCCAAGTTATATGTGGCGGAGGTAGTGCGATCGCATGGGGTGCCGTGTCAATAATTTCGATCGAGACCCTAGGTTTACGTCTCGGTTTTGGCGGAAGTTGCAAGAAGCGTTGGGAACACGATTGGATTTTAGCACCGCTTTTCACCCACGCATGATGGCGGTCGTAAAGGGTTATTCGAGTTCGAAAGATATGTTGAGAGGTTGTATCATTGATTTTCGTGGAAGTTGGGAGGACTACTTACCATTGGCGGAGTTTTGCGTACAATAACAAACTACCAAGCAAGTATTCAGATGGCACCATATAAAGCGCTTTATGGGCTAAGATGTCGTGACGACGTGTTGGACGAGTTGGGTGAACGACGAGTGCTTGGACCGGAATTGGTGGCGGAATCGAAAGCAAGGTTAAGGCGATAAGGGTCGGTTAAAGGAGGCATCCGATAGACGTAAGTCGATGCGGATCTGAAGCGCAAAGAGATTGAGTTTTTGTGGGGATATGGTTTTCTTGAAGGTTTCCCTTGGAAGAAAATTTTGAGATTTGGTAAGAAGGGTAAGTTGAGCCCACGGTTTATTGGGCCTTACCGAATTCTTAAGCGGGTTGGACCAATGGCTTATCAGCTAGAGTTACCACTGTAATCGCATCGTATCCACGACGTTTTCATGTATCCATCTTTGGCGGTACCGATTTGACCCAACTCATATCATACCGATTCTTTGAAATCGAGGTGCGGTCGATTTAACTTTCAAGAGGAACTCGTGCAAATACTTGATCGTGACGCCAAGATGTTGAGAAGGAAATCAGGCCCACTAGTGAAAGTACTTTGGAGAAACCATGGCAAAGAAGAAGCTACCGGGAGGCTGAAGAGGCTATGTGTCAACAGTACCTCAACTGCTCGATAAGGTAAAATTTTGAGGTCGAAATTTCTTTAAGGAGGGTAGAGTTGTAACATCCCGATTTTGGGTTTATTCGCAATTTTCAATATTTTGTAAAGATTTTAAAATTTTGTATTTGGATGTGGAATTAGTATTTTGAGTAGGTAAATGGGCTTATAGAAGGTCCATGAGTTGGCCAAAACCAGCTTGAATTTTTGGAATTTTAGACTTAGGAGTTAGGGGTTCGGCTAAGTGGCCTTAAGTGGAGTGATGGGTAAATTGCATCACAAATGAGCCTTTGGTAAAGTGGCTAAGTGACGCCACTAGGAGCTATAAAGGTGGCGTGTAAGTGTTGGGGAGGACTTGGGATCGATTCCCTTTGTTGGCAAATAGATGCATTTATTTTTAAGTGCGGGAGGGTAAGTGTTGGAGTTCGTGGATTCGCTAGAGGAGAGTTGGATCGGTTTAAATGCTTGGATTAAGGAGTGATAAGGGAGAGATTTAAGGGATTGGGATGAGGCTAGGAGTTAGCGAATGGTGGGAATAGAAGAGGAAAATCGGTGGGGGATTATGAGGTTAGTATTTGGCACTTAGGGTATTGTTGGTGCCATTTTCTTACGCTTTTACACCTTAGGATTGTTCTTTTCTCTCTTTTCCTCTCTAGCAAACTACCACCTCCCTACTCTTCTTCTTCTATTTTTCTTCTTCAAACTATTCATCATACCTACTATTCATCAACACTTTTGCGAATCCATAAAAGCCGAAATCGTGATCACCGCTTGTGCCGATTTCTTCAAAGCCGTGTTCTCCTATATTCTTTTGCTTTTATTAATTTACAATCATCTTTTCTTAATCCTAGATTCCTGACCGCAATTCTACTTCAAGGTTGTAGCCCCACATTATCATCTTCTTTATCACGCAAAGTCGAAAAAACCATAGATTTGGGGCTTATAGCCGAAGCTACAAGACTTTGGGGAATCGAGTTCTACTGTCGTTTGATAGATAAATCTACACTAGATTGTGTGGAAATCAAATGGGAGTAAGGGGTAAGTACGTATCATCTCAGATCTGTTCTTATTTTGCAAAGTTAAGAAAAGCCGAAGTCCCTAAAATTAGGGAGGCTGTCGATTTGGGCATGTGGCTCTAAGGGTTTTTAACGGTTGTTTTCTTTCATTGGTTAGTGCCTTCTTAAGTGTGGGATTGAAAGCGTGAATCACTGGAGCAATCGGATTCGGAGCTAGCTGTCGATTTTGGCGACAAAGGTAAGGTACCCAAGGGCCATTGTGGATGATGGCCGAATGTGTAAGTGATGATAATAGGTAGTTTCGATTTGGTTTAATAAAACATGGTCTAATCTATAAGTGGTTGATTATAGGGGAAATCGCATAGGAGATCTCGTCAAGGAATATCGCAAATCAGGTGTGTACCAAACACCCTTTCTTAGTTCAATTCGGCAAAAGCCGAAATGCCGAAATTCCGGCATTTCATGGTCATGTGAGTATGCGAATGCTCTCAAGGCATAGAGTAATTGTTAGATCTGGCACCGCAAGGTGGTAAGCACGTTCGCATGATGTTTTGGCGTATTTGGAAAAAGGGCTCGATGGGCCAATGGCGGGCCCAATGGGCTTACGGACCAATATGGGTAAGAGATGGGCAAATTAGCTCGTTAGGTAAATGGTGGAATCAAATTGCATAAAACCGATAAAATTACTGAATTAGCTTGTGTAGTAGCGTAGGTCACGAAATTACCCTAAAGAGCAAAATTACAGATATACCCCTAGGGTTTTAAAATGGCTAAACCGCATGATTGATTAATGTTGTATTTTTCATGATATGCTTTTATTAATATCATTGCATGGGATTGGGTATTAATGGAGGAAGTATGAAAGTGGTTCATCCACGTCTCGGAGGCTTTTCCTCAATCGACGAAATTTGAGTGCGTTCTTTGCAACTGTGGTGTGAAATTTGGGTGGGTTGAGATATTCCCACATGGTGTGTAGGGTTGGTAGTGCAAGTGTAGCGGTTGGTGGGTTGAGTAGTCTCCCCAGATGGGCTTGCATTCATTATTACCGTTGTTACTCATGTTACTGAACTAGGCCTATGGGCCACACTGTTATGTAAAAAGGGGCTAAGGCCTTGTTACTGTATTCTGAAAAGGGCTTCGGATCTGAATAGGGCTTAGGCCCAATGGGCTCGAGCTGATTTGGGCTTTGGATGGGTTTCTGTATACACTGAGTTTTCCCAAACTCACCCCCCTTCCTCTTCCATCCTTTGGTGAGCCCTAGAATTGGTGGACTTGGAGTGGGGGATTCAGAGTGGCCATGAAGAGTGATTGCTGACTTTAAATAAGTTTAGCGTTTATTTTGGATTATTTTTATTATGCTTAAAGTTGTAATAAAGCCGCTCTTTTTAATTGATTTTATTTTGGGGATTATTAAACTGGTTAGCACTAGGGTTCGTTTTATAAAATCTACTTGTTTTTTTTTTAAAGATCATGATGACGCGCAAAGTTTCCGTAAAGTAAATGTTTTTCCTAAGAAAAATAAATATTTTTAAGCAAACGTTTGCAACCTTAATCATTTTCTTAAGATGGTCATAATCAAACAGTTTTCTCAAAGTTATACGAGATGTTGGAGTGTGGCAATGGCGGTGTGCATGTCTAGGATTGGATCCGAAGGGAGCTTGGTACTTAAGCAGTCCGATGGATTCACCTCCTCTTCTTCCTAGCTTCCTACCTGGTGCACAGCTTCCATTCACTTTAACCTACTTTTAAAAGTGTCTTCTACAACACCAACTAAGTAATACGGAATGTTTTGAACGCTTCGATGTGGCACATCAGATCCGGTCATAACAACTAGGCCGGGTTTGGGGTGTTACACACAAGGGCGTGTGTGTTGGTCATGTGACTCAAGTCAGAGAGTTACACGGGTTTGGACACGAGCTGGGGCACGGCCATGTGCTCCCATTTCGAATGTCCACATGGCCTGTGACACGGGCGTGTCTGGTGACCATGTGAGACGCACGGCCTGGCTACACGGGCGTATGTCCCCTATTTTGATAAAAATTTTCAAAGTTTTGTGAAAGTTTCTTGAGTATCTGGTTTAGTCCAAAATCACTCCTAGAGCATGTTTAGGGCCTCGTAGGTGCGTATAAGGGACAAAATGATTGAGATTGAATGATGAATGCATTGAATTGAGAAAATATATGCTAAATGGATGTTTAATTGTTTTGTGAGACTGGTAATGATCTGTAATCCTACTTTGGCATTGAATATGGGTGAGGGCTGTTACAGTGTAACCCCTGCACCTTGGCAAAATTTTGATATAAACAGAAAAATTTTCTAAGTGCTTATTTAGTCTCGACTTGTTTCTAAAGTATATTTTAGGCCTCGAGGGCTTATATAAGGGACAATATGTGTAATTTTGATTGGCTTTTGATATGAATTCTATATGAAATGAATTTTTTGTCTATTTGTTCAGTAAATTTCGGTAATACTCTGATACTCTATTTCGGTGACAGATATGGGTTAGGGGTGTTACAATTATTGTGGGCTTGGACAAAAATAATGCATTGAGACTAATGTGTAGTTGATTGATGACAAAGAATTGTCATTGACATAAAGATGTCAAAATCAATACATGAGTATGTGTTAGAGAACAACATATTGGACTGACCCACTATGAGTATGTTTCTTAGATTATTATGTAATAGTCATAATATTACTCAGAGTGATAACTATATATATAATAGTCATAATATTACTCAGAGTGATAACTATATATATGATCATCATACTTGAGATCATCATTGTCCCAACATCGTGATTCGTATATTTTGATACAGTCAAAATGTCTATCGTAACAGGTTGTACTATAAAGATTGATGTTGGATATACCACAATCCATGTAGTCAAATATAGTTGATCAAGAAAGGATTTATCCTTCCTACATAATAGGAGTAATATCTTAGGCCTCTTGATGGAGTGAGACTAGAATTGCATAGCCATACTCGAATAAGTTGATACGAGATATCACACTTACTTGTTTATTGTAGTCCGCTTATGTAACACCCCTAACCCGTATCTATCGTCGGAAAAGGTTACGGAGCATTACAGGAGTTTACGTTTCAAAGAGCATTAAAAATTTTAATCATTTAACAACACATCGTCAATCTTGTCAATGTCAATCAAAGACATACATCTTGTCCCTTATACGAGCCCTCGAGGCCCTAAAAACACATTAGAAACAAATTGGGACTAAATTGATAACTTATAAATTTTTTTAGAAAAAGTTGAAAAGTTTCAAACAGCAGTGGTCACACGGCAATGTGGACATTGGAAGTAGGGACACACGGCCGTGTCTTTGCCCGTGTAACTTACTAACTTGGGTGACACGGCCAAGCCACATGCCCGTGTGCCAGGCCGTCTACCCTTCGAAATGACCTCACACGCCCATATGCGAGGCCTTGTGCTAGGCTGTGTAACAGCCTAACTTGCAACCCTTTGAAAGCTACAGAGGAAGCACGACCGTGTTGCCTGGCCGTGTGTCACACAGAGCTAAGACAAACGCCCGTGTCTCTGCCTATGTGGATGAAAAATAGGCCACTTCCAAGCCATTTTTCTCACCCAAACATGCATCCACCTACAACCAATTTTCCAAAAACGAGCAAGCACTCCAAAGTGCACCAAACCATGCCATAACAAGCTATACAAATATGGTACTTTTGTATACAACCAATATGTCCAAAAGGACACCTCAATCAACACCTAAACATGTATAACCATATACTCAAATTGACCATATTGTTCAACTAATTTCTATATAAGTTTATGCCAAAGCATACCATTTGATTTACCTATCCAATTCACACCAATTGATACCAAAAGTGTCATTCATCAACTAGCATCAATAGCCATATATGCCATTTATAAAAAATGTACCAAATCATCATATTCAAACATATCACAAGACATTTATAAAATGCATTTTAACTACCATTCCATCTTAATTCATCCAAGCATCATGAGCCAAGATATCAACCACTTTAAAGCCAAATATTTACATACCAAAACTAGTTCATATAATTCCCCAAAATATCATAAACACAAGCCAAAGCAAATGGCTACTTCAACAACCAAAATACCTATACATGCCATTATAATCAAAACTTAAAACACCAAAAGTACCAATATAGCTGATGGATAGTATGATATAACTCCAACAAGCTTCCAACCCGAACGTGCTTTCGATTCATATAGAACATGAAAAATAACACAGAGTAAGCATAAAATGCTTAGTAAGTTCGTATAATGTAAAACACAACATACCATTTCAACAAACAATAAGTAAGTTAAACATGGCATAATTCAACCACAACTTGGCCAAAGCCTAAGCATGTACACCAAACATGTTAGCCATTTAATCAAATAACATAGGCAATATAATCATGGATAAGTACAACATTAAATCATGTATCATATGCATATATCATCCATTTCAACTCTTGATATACCATGTATCACCATTCCAATGAAATTCACATATGTCCAAGTCTTAGATCGTATCGAACTCTTACCAATGTCCATTGAACCATTTAGAATACCGTTGGATTCGCGGGATAGCTCACACATGGTGTGCTAAATCATATAACTATAATTTGTCAATTCCTATACATGTATGCTCACACTAGCTGTGAATCAGAATGCTCGCACGAGCTATGAAAATGGGCCTGTTCACACTAGCTGTGAGTCAGAACGTAGGTACACAATGCTGCTCACACGAGCTGTGGATTATCCTCAACACATGCCAGACCTCAGCCATCGGTAGGACGTTCAGGACAACACTTGAATCATGTAACCCTAATCACATGTCGTTTGTATCCTACGAATTCCTAAGGTTCAAACGGGGCTTGGTAGTCGACGTAACATCGTTGGATATGCATTCGGTATATAAATATGAAACTTCACAATACATGTATAATTAAATTAAAAACATATATATTCAATATAATTACATGAACTTACCTCGACGATTAAACACAGATACGTAGGCGACTAATCTAAAACTTTATCTTTGCCTGAATCTAAAGCCGTACAAAGTTTATCCTGATCTAAATGGAAAAATTCAGCTTAATTCAATAGTTATTCTATTCAATTTAATCCAATTTCATAATTTAGGAAAATTATAATTTTTCCCCTATCCTTTTGATTTCTTTTCAATTTAGTCTCTAACTCATAAAAATAGAAATTCATGCAATTTTCCCAAAACCCCTCATAGCCAATTTTTATATAGGTCCCTAGCAAACGCTATATTTCATTTATTTCACAATTTCAATATATATAATTTTCTATTTTACAATTTAATCCCTATTTGACAATTTTACCAAAAATCACTTAACAAGTTTTTTTATCTATCAACAGCTAACCATTTTCTTCCATTAACCGACAAAACTCATACACATTCATTCATGGAAAAACTCTAATAGTTTAACTGTCTCACAAATTAGTCCTCAGGCTAGCTAGATTAAGCTACAAAGATCCCAAAAACATAAAAATCATTAAAAAATAGGATGAAAATCACTTACATGCTTGCACTTGTACTAGCCAAATGTAAAAAGGACCAAAATGGTGTTTTTGCCTTGAAGAATCGGTGGAGAAGATGAATGCAAGAAGAAAATGTTTTGTTTTCTTTAATTTTAACCTTTAATTACTTAATTACCAAAACAACCTTAAAAATTATTTCAAATTTCAATAATACCAAGCCATGTACATCCACTATCTTCATTAAAGGTCTAATTACCGCATAAGGACTCATACTTTAAGGTTTTATAGCTATTTAATATCTATAGCAACTAGAACATTTCTTTTGCACTTTATGCAATTTAGTCTTTTTTATCAAATTAAGCATGCAAACGGTAAAATTTTTTAACGAATTATTTGTACGGTACTACTATCATGCTGTAAAAAATAAAATAATAATAAAATAAATATTTTGATGTCAGATTTGTGGTCTCAAAACCACTATTCTGATTTCACTGAAATGGGTTGTTACAACTCTCCCCCTAAAGGAATTTTAGTCTCTGAAAATCTTACCAGAAAAGAGGTTCGGATTATTGCTTTCTCATAGCTTTCTCGGGTTCTTAGGTGTCTTCCTCCATCCCGTGTCATTGGCAAAAAACCTTACTAAAGCTATGCTCTTATTACTCAATTCTTTAACCTCTCGAGCTAGAATTCTAATCGGTTCCTCACTATACGACACATCAGACTAACTCTCAACATCCGCAGGTGAGATAATTTGTGAAGGGTCAGATCGGTACCGTCATAACATAGATACGTGAAACACGTTACGAATCTTTTCTAACTCTGACGCAAAGCTAATCGATACGTTATGGGTCTGATTCTTCCAATAATCTCATACGGCCCAATAAACAGCGGACTTAACTACCCTTTGTTACCAAACCGAAAAACTTTCTTCCAAGGCGATACTTTTAGAAACTCTCTATCCTGACTTGAAATTCAATAGCTTTACATTTCAAATCCGCATACGATTTCTGTCAATTCTAAGCTACTTTCAAACTATCTCAAATTACTTTTAGTTTTTCTTCAGTTTCTCGAATCAAATCAACGCCGTGAATCTTTTTCTCACTGAGCTCAGTCTAATATTACGAAGTTTGGCATACAAAGCTTCATACAATGTCATCTTAATGTTTGAATGACAAATATTATTATACTCAAATTCAATTAACGATAAACATTTTTCCCAGTTGTCTTCGAACTCCAATACATAACAACGAAGCATATCCTCAAGTATTTGAATTACTAGCTCGGACTGACCATTGGTCTGAGGATGAAATGTAGTGCTAAAATGCAACCGCATACCTATAACTTCCTGAAACTTGTACTTATAGCTAATCTCTCAAGGGAGAAATTTGTACGTACCGGAATAAAATGTGCAGACTTTGTCAGATGATCAACGACAACCCAAATTGCATCTTTCTTTCTCGAAGATAAGGTAAACCCGATACGAAGTCATTGTAACTCGATCCCATTTCTATTTCGGTATTATCACTAGCTGCAATAATCTAGAAGGTACCTAATGTTCAACTTTAACTTACTGACAAACTAAGCATCTCCATAAGAAATCATAAATCTCTCGTTTCATTCTCGGCCACCAGTACATCTGTTTCAAATCACCGTACATTTTATTGCTTCCCAAATGAACAGATAAGCTACTATTATGGGCTTCGTGCAAGATTTTTTGAATAAGCTCTGGATTCTTTAGTACACAAATTCTACCTTTGAACAATAAGCAATCATTAGGTCCAACCTAATATTCTGAATTACAAATTGATTCACTTAGTGTCCGCTTAACTAGCAACCCATCATCACACTTCTAAGTCTCACAGATCTCCTGTAAAAAAATCGATCTAGCTTTCAACTCTGCTAAGATTCAACCATCATCAGATAATGTCAGTCACGTATTTATCACTCGCAAAGCAAATAAAGACTTTTTTACTCAGAGCATCAGCAACTACATTCGCTTTACCTAGATGATAATCAATGATCAAATCATAATCTTTCAATAGTTTAATCCACCTATATTATCTCAGATTCAAATCTTTCTGTGACATTAGATACTTTAAACTCTTATGATCAGTAAAGATGTGACATTTTTCACCTTACAAATGGTGTCGCCAAATTTTCAAACGCAAAAACAATAGCTACCAACTCTAAGTCATGTGTCGATTAATTCTTTCGTACGGCTTTAACTGTATGGAAGCATAAGCTATTACTTTGCCTTTCTGCATCAAAACACAACCTAAACCATTGAAAGATACATCACAAAAAATCACAAATTCTTTATCCGATTCAGGCTGAACTAAAACTGGTGCCTCAGTCAATAGTGCTTTAAACTGATTGAAACTTTGCTGACATTTCTTGGACCATTCAAATTTTACATCTTTCTGTAATAGTCACGTCATCGGGGTAGTTATCATCGAGAATCCTTTGATGAACCTTCTATAATAACCAGCTAATCCTAGAAAACTTCTAACTTCAGATACATTTCTCGTTGGTTTCCAGTCAACAACTGTTGAAATATTACTCGAATCAACTTTGATGCCTTCAGTTGATACTATATCTCCAAAAAACTGACTTCTCTGAGCCAGAACTCACATTTACTAAATTTGGCATACAATTGGTTATCATGCAGAGTTTGCAACACAAGTCTCAAATGCTCGGCATGCTCAGACTCGTCTCGTGACTAAATCAAAATATCATCAATAAAAACCACAATGAATCAGTCTAAATACGGTCTGAAGATTTTTTTGTCAAATCCATAAATACTGCAGGTGTATTAGTTAAACCAAATGGCATCACAAGAAATTCATAATGCCTGTACCTGATCTTAAATGTAGTTTTAAGCACATTCGAATCTTTAACTCGTAGCTGATAATAGCCAGAACGAAGATCAATATTTGAAAATGCTGTTGCACCTTTCAACTGATCAAACAAATTGTCAATTCATGACAATGGATACTTATTCTTGATTGTAACTTTACTGAGCAGACAATAGTTAATAAACAATCTCATTGATCTGTCCTTTTTCATAACGAATAGAACAGATGCATCTCAAGGTGAAAAACTTGGTCAAGCAAAACTCGTATCTGTCAATTCTTGCAACTGTGCTTTCAACTCTTTCAACTCAGTAGGAGCAATTCTGTACGGTGCTATTGATATCGATGATGTCTCCGGTACTAATTCAATAGCAAACTCAACCTCTCTAATCGGCGGTAATCTAGGTAACTCCTCTGGAAACACATTATGATACTCACAAACCACTAACACTAATTCAAGCTTTGACTTATATACTTTATAATCCAATACGTATGAAAGATCAGTATCACAATCTTTTCTCACATATTGTTGTGCTGTCATAGCTAAAATAACAATCGAAAACCCACTCAAACTGTCGAATTCAATCCGGAGTGTCTCACCATTTTGACATTACAATACAATAAATTTTCGTCTACAATGCACAATAGCATCGTACAAAGTCAGCCACTCCATGCCTAAAATCACATCAAACTCATCAAATGGCAATAACTTCAAATCAATCAGTAAACTATGGCCCTAAGTCATCAAAGCACATTTGTTGCAAACTTTATCAACTAATACATATTAACCTAAGGGTTTCGACACTTTAACCATGAAATCAGTGGACTCAATAAGTAATTTCTTACTAGATACTAAATTCTTGCATACATATGAATGGGTTGATCCTGAAACAATCAAAGCAGTAACATCAATATCAAAAATATAGAAAGTTCCAGTAATAACATCTGGCATAGAAGCTTCCTCTTGTACTCGAATAGTGTAAGCCTTAGCTGGTGCTCGTGCTTGAGACCTGACAGTAGAGTCTATTGTTCCACCATGGCTATTACTCATATTTTCAAGATTACAGGGTGGTTTACTTCTCACAACAGTGTTGCTCGATCTCATAGTTTGAACTTTTCTTTCTTGGACTTCTCTAGGCAATCTCTAAGATAGTGTTTGAAGGAAACACACTAAAAAATGCTTCGTTCTTCAATCTACATTCTCTATAATGTGGTCTCTTACAGTGCTTGCACTCGGGCATGTTATCTCTGACACTACCCACACTCGCTACAAATGTAGCCTGAAGCTCTAAACTCGAACGTCGGTTACCTCTGTCTCTACTAGAATACCCCATTGAAACTGTGGAATGGTTGTGATGTTCTTTTGGTCTCTTTAACGATGACTGATGTGACTTCCTAGCCGATCTCTTTCTCGAGTCTCTAGCATCAAAATCAACATTTCTTTTCTCTTTACTAAGCTCTTCAGCTTTATGTTCCCGATCAACTAAGACAACAAAATCTTTCGATTCAAGAATTCTAACTAAAAGCTTTATATCTTCATTTAACCCTTCCCCGAATCTTTTACACATAGCAGTTTCAATTGGAATGCATTCTAGGCATATTTAGTCAATCTGATAAACTCTCGTTCATAATCTGACATAGACATACAACCCTATTTGAGCTCAAGAAATTCTTTTTGTTTCTGACCCAGAAATCTCTAACTAATATATTTCTTTCGAAACTCAGTTTGGAAGAATTCCCAGGTTATACGCTCTCTCGACACGATTGAAATCAAAGTCACCACTGGTAAACTAAGTCTTTCAACAAAGATACTGCACACTTTACACATTCGGCCGATGAACAAGATAGTTCATCGAAAACCCTGATTGTATTCTCTAACCAGAATTCTGTACTTTCAAGATCATCTTCAGCAGTAGCTCTGAATTCTTCAGTCCTGTACTTACGAATCTTATCAACAGACGGCTTATTAACTTGTAAAGGTTTCAAACCTTGAGGAATAACTGGGACCGATTGAGGAACAGGAGGGGGTAGAGGTTGTTAAGCAGTCGGATTCATTCGTACGAACTTGGTAAACCATTCACTCATCATCCGGAAGAAGGCTTCCTTAGCCTCTCCTCCCTGGCCCTCAGATATGGGCCCTGTATCACTCAACACTACTCCGTGAATGGAGACTTGAGCATTACTCTCAACTTTATCGGAGTCAGCTTTGTTGGATGTTATTGCTATAAGAAAACATGTTTTGAAACAACCAATAGATATGACACTATCACAGGTTAAATAATGGCATGTATAGCTAGACTCATATACGTTATGTTTACTCCGAGAATCGACTAAACCATAGCTCTAATATTAATAAATGTAACACTCCTAACCCATATCTGTCGCTGGAATAAGGTTACGGAGCATTACTGGAGTTTAGGTTTCAAAAACCATTAAAAAAATTAATCATTTAACAATACATTATCAATCATGGCAAAGTCAATCAAAGGCATACATATTGTCCCTTATAGGGGCCCTCGAGGCCCTAAAAATATATTAGAAACAAATTGGGACTAAATTGGAAACTTATAAAAATTTTCAGAAAAAGTTGAAAATTTTCAAACTGCAAGGGTCACATGGCTGTGAATGCACTGATAAATGGCTTCATCTCCACAAGCATTCGATTCCTGTAATGTATATCATGTCCTAGTCTACATTGCCACCATGTAGGCTCGCCCTTAGTTTCCTTCTTGACACTTCGCCTTTTTGTAGATTGAGGTACTTCCTTTCTTTTGCTACCTCGTTGATTCCTCTCCTGAATTTGCTTCCTATGAAGCTCCTAACATTGTTGGAGTAAGGAATCTCCAAAGATGTTAAGTGTCAAATGCTAAGTCTGCTCAATGGATACTAGGTGGACACCAGCCTTGCGACAGAGGTCAGTGACTAAATATGGGAAATAAATACCAACCTTACCACCTGTGATGTAGCATTTCATTTGTCGGTTCACCAAAGTACCTACACAAATTCATTTGCGCTGTAAAATGAAATACAAAAGGGTTGCTCTAAATACATTTACATTATTAGTATCCAATGAAAGGCAGAGACACGTGCATATGAATTGCATCCATATTTTTGTAATTGGAAACATGATTGATTTCTTAAATAAGAGAAGTCGCCCCAAGGAAGCTTCGCGCTTTCATTCCCCTCTACATTTTGTAAGGTAGTTTAGAATGGAGTCCATGTCTAAATTAGTAAAAATGGTTCAAATTGTCCTCATCATAACACAGAACACCATACTATTTACAGATAGGGGTGGGGGAAATAATATGTTTACACTTGACGTATACCCTATCATGTGTAGCAATTTTAAAATTGGAGTGGAACTTTAGCACTACTGGTATAACAACAAGTTGCTTAGGAAGCAAGCAAAAGTTATCCTATCGATGAAAACAAAAATCATCCTAGATTTCATCATTAAAAGATAAGGCCAAATCAAAACCACATTTAGGGATGAACATACATCCCTAAATGCTTTGATAAAATTTCGCAACCTCCTTTTGCGTAAAGTTGAAGCCATCGGATTCTGGCACCAGAACTGAGGCTGTTCGGAAATAAGATCCTTTGCATGTTCTCAGGGGCATTCTTATAGTTTTCTCAATTAAAAGCAATAAACCAAAAACTTAAAATGAAAATAAGAAAAAAAGTAATAATAAGCAAGGGAAAAGAAAACTTAAACTGTAACACCCCACACCTGTGCCCTACGCTGGGACGAAATACTAGGCATTACTAAACTTAAACACATACATTTAAACGTTTCCGAGTCACCCAGACTTGATCAAATTTAAAACTTTTTCGAACCTTATTAAATCTCTTTAATATGGGCCAACGAGGCCTTAAACATCTATTGGAAATCATTCAGGACCAACCCAGGTCCTTTAACTAACTTTAGAAAAATTAACTCTTGAAACAGGGCATACGCCCGTGTGAAAGGGCAACACACCCGTGTGGTCATTATAACACGGCCGTGCTGATGGCCCGTGTGACACACACGGCCTAAGCATCTAAGGACACGCCCGTGTCCCATGCATGTGAATAAATTCTAAATTCAAACCTACAAGGGTTTTCACACGGCCTGATACACGCCCGTGTCCCTCATAAGGCCATGACACGCCCGTGTCTTAGCCCGTGTCTAAAAACCTTGACATTCTATTTCTCACATCAGCATCCAATTTAGGGCACACAGCCAAGGCACACGCTCGTGGCCAGATGTCGTGTCCTCCACATGACTGAGACACACGACTGTGTCTCTGGCCGTGTGTTTACTACCATGCATACTTATTTTTCAATTTTATGTACAAGGGACACACGACCAAGAAACACTCCCATGGGGCTAACCGTGTGTCACACATGGCCCAGACACACGCCCGTGTGTCTGCCCATATGGACGATATAAGGCTGAAACACAATCTATCATCAACCAATAAATCAAAATCTAACTTAATATGATTTCTCAACCAAAAAACCATAGCTAAGGCCTCTATAGATTTCTTATATTCAACCATGCCAACAATTTCATATTCATGAAAGACTGTCTTGCAATCATATATAAACTTTCAATATTAGCCATTTTCCATGGCCTTATACAAAATGAATCAAATGCTATAGTAAGCCAACACATTTGCCCAATTAACAATGACACAAAACTCAAAATTCAGGGTCCTATACATGCCATAATCAAAATAAAAGATCTAACTATACCAAGTGCTTCGGATGATAGTGTGATCGATGCCTCCGATGTCCGATGATCCTCGAGCTAATTAGGTGGCACTATAAAAAATAGAAAGGAGAGGGAGTAAGCATAAAGCTTAGTAAGTTGCATGCAATAAATATAACAACAACTTTACCATTCATCATCATGTTCATAGTACTAAAATAGGCATAAGCACAACTTACTCATCACTATCCAATATAATTCACATCTTATACATATCAAATAGGTACCTGTACCACTCACAACATGGTTATACTTTTCTCGTTTAACTTAAACTGTAACTCTCACCATTGAACCATTTGGAATGCTATCGGATATTCACTAAGCCTCAAACATAAGGTATAATACCGATGCCATGTCCCAGACATGGTCTTACACTGACTATCGAAATTGAGGCTGACGCCATGTCCTAGACATGGTCTTGCACTAGCTCTCACATATCTATGCCGATGCCATGTCCCAGACATGGTCTTACACTGACACCTCTATATGTGCCGATGCCATGTCCGAGACATGGTCTTACACTGCCTTACATCTCGAGGCCGATGCATGTCCCAGACATGTCTTACACTAGCTCTCGTCTCAAATTCGATGCCATGTCCCAGTCATGGCATGAATATTAGATTTGTTCCTAAGGTTCATTCGGGAGTTCTATTATCTCAATTATCATCATGTATTTTCATTACCACAATTAAGCAATTTATGCTATAAAAGTTCATGCACAATTTATAACAATGTAGTTGTATTATTTACACACAACTTACCTCGGATTACAAAATGTAGACGACTAGTTCGGCTTAGTCCACTTGTTTTGCTTTTCCCCGATCTAGGCTCGGATTTTGTAATTCTTGATCTATAATGTTAAAAAATCACAAATTTAATCATTTTATTGATCTAGGTACTCAACAATTCATAATTGGGCAAAATCACTATTTTTCCCTTAGACTTTCGCAAAATAACCATTTTACCCCTAGCCCTAAAAATTGATTTTTATCATATTTCCTCTTTAATCAAGCCTAGCCGAATACTTTTTATACTAGGAGCAGCCCACAATTCTCATTATTTCATACATTTATCAACTATTTTACAACTTATGCAAAATGGTCCTTAGTTAGGGTTTCCATGAAAACTACTTCACAAAAGTTGTTTATTTCACAACCATGATTCTTTTTCTTCCATAAAATTTTAGAAAAAATTGCAAAATAGTCCCCTTATTTGAAAGCTCGTGCTACAAGGGTTCTAAATGTACAAAATCATCCAAAAAACCCATCAGGATCACTTACTTGTAGGGAGATTAAGTGGCTCAAATTTTTCAAGCTTTCAAAACCCTCCTATGGTTGATATTTTTGTTCAAGAAGAAAGGATGAATGAAAAAGATGAAGGCTAGGCTTTAGGGTATTATTTTATCACACATTAGGTCATCAAATACCTAACACTTTGACTATTTTATTTTCTTTGTCTTATGGCTTGCCAAGCCTCTCTACAGGGTCTAATTTCCCTTTAAAGACCCCCAATTTAAGTTTCATGGCAATTTAACACCTTTAGCTATCAAATTAAGACTTTTGCACTTTATGCAATTTAGTCATTTTTCACAATTAAGCATGAAATCGCTAAAATTAATTCACCAAAATTTTCATATTCTTATATAATCATGCCATAATGCATAAAATAATATTAAAAGTAATTTCTCCGACCTCAGATTAGTGGTCCCGAAACCACTGTTTCAACTGGGCCCAAAATTAGACTGTTACATAAACTGCCTTGACTGTCGTAATCAAATGGGTTGAATCAAGAAGTGTCATGTTCCCCAAGCCATAATAGTGCAATACTTACAAAGAAAGAAAACTAAAAAAAAGTAAAGCAAAATAAAAGAAATCAAAAATGAATCGAAAGAGATTTCAAAGGGGGATTGAGAGAAAATAAAGAGGGGGAAAAGTTTTTAGGGATTTAAGATGAATGTTTTAGGGAAAATGAGAAGAATGGGGATTTTGGGGTATTTGGAGGCTTAAAAAGCCTCCAAAACAAACGGGTCGCGATATCTAAAACTGAGTATTACGTGACCCAGCTCGGATATCATGATATTCCCATTTTTGGGACTCTTCATATTCCATTCTATTTAAGGCATCGCGATACCGAAAGTTAGGTATTGTTATACTACTATGTAAAATGATTTTTTTTTTACTTCTGAAATTCCAAGGGTATCATGACATCAGGGACCCAATATCGTAATACACAATAGATTTTTGGTTCTTTACAAAAATGTCCAGGAAATCGCGATATCCCCTTGGGTATCACAGTTTCCCTGAATTTATCCCAGAAATATGAGAAAATCATTAATTTTCATCTTAATCCTTGAAAATTCAACCTACCAAGTTCAAATTTAAACTAACACAATATAACACCCCTAACCCGTCTTCAACGCTGGAATAGGGTTACGGAGCATTACCATACTTGCAACACATTTAAACATACTTTTCACATACATTTAATCAATCCATACATTTATCAATCAATACTAATCAATTTGTCCCTAATACGAGCCTACGAGGCCAAAAAGATGCTTTGGGAGTGGTTCGGGACTAAACCAATAACTTAAGAAACTTTCACAAAACTTTGAAAATTTTTCTCAAAACAATGGACACACGCCCATGTGGCCAGGTCGTGTCTCACACAGCCACCAGAAAAGCCTGTGTCACAAGCCGTGTAGACATTCAAAATGGCAGCATATGGCCGTGTCCCAGCCCGTGTCCTACCCCGTGTAACTCTCTAACTTGGGTCATATGGCCAACACACACGCCCATGTAGCTGGTCTGAGTACCCTAAAAATGACCATACACGCCCATGTGCCAGGCCATGCTCCAGGCCGTGCCAAACCTATAGGGTATGCTGACTTATGCCACACGAACAAGTCACACGCCCGTGTGTGAGGCCGTGTGGACCATACTAACTTGAATTCAAATTCAACACCAGGGGACACACGGCCATGTACTTAGCCTTGTGTCATACATGGCCGAGACATACACCCGTGTCTCTACTCGTGTGGACAAAAATAGGCTATTTACTGACCCAATTTGCCACCCAAATTTAGGCACACCTACACCTCTCAAATAACACAATATAGCATCAATAGGCATAGTTTCAATTCCAAATCAAGCATAACTTATACCAATACCAACCAATACAAAACATAAATACCACATATTGCCATCTAAGTTCATGCCAGTCCTTGTCTTCTCAAAACATCAAAATAATCATTTACAAATATGCATTAATATGCTCAATTCCACAAAAATATGCATTAATATGCTCAATTCCACAAATATACCAATTCACAAATCATTACCTATTGGCATTCAAATTACCTAATATCAATAAGCATCATGAATCCAACCTCAATCACACAACATAGGTCAATTACCAACTCAAAACAAAAGTCATTTGCACATTTATATACATCATCAAATTCGCCATCCTAAGCCAACTCACATGATTATATATACAAACCAAAACATATACATTTACAAGCCAGTCCAAATGGCCAAAATTATTGCCAAAACATAACCAAAATGACTCAGAGTTCCTATACATGCCATATACTTAAAATACCAAAGTTTATAGGTACCAAAAGATAAGTGGATAGTATGATGCGATCTCCGACGATCCCCGAGTTCAAGCTAGCTTTGAAAACTATAAAACACAGAGAAATACACAAAGTAAGCTTTATAGCTTAGTAAGCTCATAAGAAATAAACTTAATGTAATCACATAAATATAACTCAATAATTTGAATACAACAATATGTAGCTTACATTAGTTAACAAACCTCTCCAATTCTCAATTATGAGATTATACAATACCTTCACAAGTTTCTTCGATTTAAAACTTATAATTCATGTATGTACCTGTATCATTTAACATCAATCTCATACCCATCCACTTCTTTTGTATACCTGTTGAACCATTTAGAATAGAATTCAGATACTCAAGGTTTTCACAAGATAAGTACCTATACCATGGCCCGAAGCCAAATCAAGGTCACTTATCTTCAAAGTACTGATATCATGGCCCGAAGCCAAATCAACTGATATGCATGGCCCGTAGCCAAATCGGTATAACTCGCACCCGAAGTGCTATATCATGGCCCGAAGCCAACTCAATTTATTCCCTAATGACATGTCACTAGCATCCTAAACTATTCCTAAGGTTCAATCGGGATTTCAAATGTCGAATCATCTTTGAATCACTATCATTCATATCCACAGTCTCGTATTCATAATTTATGCAATATCAAAGCATATGAAATACATTTTTATTGAAATTTATCACATACGAACTTACCTCAGATGTGGAAATGACGAAATAAGTCATTTAGTCGATAACTTTCGTTTTCCACCAATCTAGATCCAAATTTCACTTTTCTTAATCTAAATATATTCAAAATTAACTTATTTAATCATCTATTATTTCAATTCAATCCAAAATATACATTTAAGCAAATTTACACTTTTACCCCTAAAATTTCACTACTTTTACAATTTAGTCCTTATTACACAAAATAACAAATTCATGAAATTTCTTTAATGCCCATGATAGTGAAATTACTATAATACCCCTAGTAGCCCATATTTTAAATTTATTTCACATTTTAACCTCAAAGTTTCCACATTTCATAATTTAGTCCCTAATTTGCATTTTCACTGAAAATCACTTAACAAAACTTATATATCTATCAACAAGCATTCAAAATCTATCAAGAAACTTCAAAACTCATACATACTCATCAATGGCATCATTCAAAATCTTTAACAATTTTGCAAAATAGTCCTTGGCCTAGCTAGTATTAGATGCAACGATCACAAAAAAATAGAAATCATCAAAAACAGGACAAAAACAGACTTACAATTGAACCTTGAAGTAGCCAAATATTGCAAGACCTAAAATGGCTTTCTTCTTTGCTATGTACATGTAACACCCCTCACCCGTATTCATCGCCGGAATAGGGTTATGGAGCATTATCGAACTCATAATACAATTAAACATACTTTTCACATACATTTCATCAAATCATACAATCGTCATTCAATCTCAATCAATTTGTCCCTAATACGAGCCTACGAGGCCCTAAACATGCTCTAGAAGTGGTTCGGGACTAAACCGATAACTTATAAAACTTTTACGAAACTTAAAAAATTTTCCTTCAAATAGGGGACACATGCCCATGTGGTCAGGCCATGTTTCTCACATAGCCACCAGACACGCCCGTGTCACAGGCTGTGTAGACATTTGAAATTGGAGCACATGCTCGTGCCCCAGCCCGTGCCTGATCCCTTGTAACTCTCTGACTTGGGTCACATAGCCATCACACATGCCCGTGTGGCTAGCCTGTGTGCCCTAAAACTAGCCACACACGCCTGTGTTCTAGGCCGTGTGCTAGGCCATGCCAAACCTGTAGGGTATATTGACTTATGCCACACGGCCAAGTCACACGCCCATGTGTGAGGTCGTGTGGAGCATACTAACTTGATTTCTAAAACTACACCAGGGGACACACGGCCGTGTACTTGACAATGTGTCACACACGGCTGAGACACACGCCCGTGTCTCTGCCTATATTGACAAAAATAGTCTATTTACCAAGCTATTTTGCCACCCAAATATGCATATACCTACACAACCAAAATGGCACCAAATCATAGCATAAATGGATATCAAATTTAGCCACAATCAAAACTAATTCATACCATTTCCAATTCTAATAACCAACATGCTTATAAACCCAAATCTTACTTAATTAAAACATACCAAAACACATATACAAACCAACTAACTTAACCTTTGCCAAACATATACATTTTGCACCAATTAACAAATATAATTCATATCCAATATCAACCATTTAACATATATAATATCAATAACCACAAGCCTCATAATATAAACCATTCCCATATCCATCCATGAACTCAAGCATCAACATATATGCACAAATATGCATATAACCAAATTCACCAAATTAAGCCAACTCTCATGGCTATATTTACAAACCAAAACATAAGCATTTACAAGCCAATTAAAATGGCAAATATCACTACCAAAACATATCCAAAATGACTCAAAACCCTATACATGCCATATACTTAATATTTCAAAGTTCAAAGGTACCAAATGATAGGTAGATAGTGTGATGCGATCTCCGACGATCCCTGAATCCAAGCTAGCTCTATAACACTATAAAACACGGAAAAAATAAACAAAGTAAGCTATAAAGCTTAGTAAGCTCGTATGAAATAAACTTAATACAATCTCACAAATATAATTCAATAGATTGAATAAAACAACATAAAGCTTACTAACGAACAAACCTTTCATATGCTCATTTACAAACTATATAATTTCATCCTCATATCTTTGATTCAATGCTAAAATAGTTTATACAAATACTTGTACCATCCTGTACAAATCTCATACATATTCTCGTCTGACATTTACCCGTTGAATCATTCGAAATAGAATTTGGATAATCGAGGATCTCACACGATAAGTACCTATATAATGGCCCGTAAACAAATCAAGGTAACTTATCTCCGAAGTTCTAATATCATGCCCAAAGATAAAATTAGTCGATATGCATGGTCCGAATCCAAATCGGTATATCTCGCTCCCGAAGTGCTATATCATGGCCTGAAGCTAACTCAGTGTATCCCTTAATGACATGTCACTAGCATCCTAAACTATTCCTAAGGTTCAACCGGGATTTTGATTGTCGAATCATCATCGAATTACTATTGTTCATATCCACAATCTCATATTTGCAATAAATGCAATATCAAAGCATATTAAATACATTTACATAGAAATTTATCACATACGAACTTACCTTGGATGCTAAAACGGCGAATCCAATCAACTATTCTGTAACTTTATTCTTTCCCCGATCTAAGTCCGTATTCCTCCTTTCTTCATCTAAATATATTCAAAATTAAATTATTTAATCATCTATTTATTCAATTCAATCCAAAACATACATTAGGACAATTTTACACATTTTCCCCTAAACTTTCACATTTTTACAATTTAGTCCTTATTTCATAAAATCGCAAATTAATGAAATTCACAATAGACCCATGCTATCCGAATTACTATTATACCCCTAAAAACCCATATTTTTCATTTATTTCATATTTTAACCACTAACTTTACACATTTCTCAATTTAATCCCTATTTTGCATTTTTACTAAAAATCACTTTACAAAACTTGCATAATTCATAATAAATATTCATAATCTATCATCAAACATCAAAACTCATACATATTCATCAATTCCAACTTTCAAAATCTTTAACAATTTTGCAAAATAGTCCCTGGGCTAGCTAGTACTAGATGTAACGACCACTAAAACATAAAAATCATTAAAAAATCACTTGCCAATTAAGTACAAAAATGACCGAATAGGAAACCTAGCTTTTGGATTTTCTTCCTCTCTAATTTCGGTTGATGAAGAACATAAAAGATGATAACAATGTTTTGTTTAATTAATTTGATTAACATAATTTTACAAATTACAAAAATAACCTTATTATAAAGCCATTTATTATCATCCATTTTATGTCCATCATTGTCCACTAAATATATAAAGGGTCTAATTATTCAACTTTAAGGTTCTATAGCTATTAGACACTTTTAGCTAATAGAACACTACTTTTTCACTTTACGCGATTTAGTCCTTTTTCTCAAATTGACCAATTAAACGATAAAATTTCTTAACAAAATTTTCACACAATCACTCAATCATGCTGTAAACATTGAAATAATAATAAAATAAATATTTTGACCTCGAATTTTTGGTTCTGAAACCACTATTCTGATTTGACTAAAAATGAGCTATTACAGTATGGTTAAGGAAGATGAATGAAACTCATCTTTATGTTTTTGTTTTATTAATTAACCTTTATTTTGTAAATTACTATATTAACCTTATTATAAAATCATTTAAATCACCTTAATATATGTCCATATATGTCCAATCATGCTATTAGTGGTCTAATTACAACATAAGGACCTTTACTTTAATGTTCTATAGCTATTAGATATTTTTAACTAATAGAACTTCACTTTTACACATTACGCGATTTAGTCATTTTTCTCAAATTGACCATTTAAACAATAAAATTTCTTAACAAAATTTTCATACAATCATCATACCATGTTATAAATATTAAAATAATAATAAAATAAATAGTTTGACTTTGGATTTGTGGTCCCAAAATCACTATTCTGATTTTTCTAAAAACGAGCTATTACACACAAATTAAAATCCTAATCTAAATGTAATAAATGGATTCCATACCCAAAACATCTAATTGTTTAAAATTCCTGTTCATTCGTTATAGGTGGCGAGTTAAAAATTTAACTTGGGTAGCTAGTCACACCATTGAAATGGTGTTTCATCAATGTCCTCAATACTTGAGCATGATTTTGTTCAATAAACGACCAAGGCCTCTTAGGAATCATACTTCCTTCTTTAGCCTCATTCACTTCCTGATTCTCTTGCGTGGCCTATGAACACATGAAAAGTTACATCGTTCCATGAAGTTTGTAAACCTGTTAGCATACAATTTTTTTGACTAAATTACTTGGCACTTATATTCTTGTGAGGATAACACCTCCTTAGACCTAAACTCAGGCTCGACACATTTGAAAACTTTTGTTTCTCCCTCGATGTCTCTAGTCAATTCACCCCGTCCTACATCGATGGTTGCCCTATACGTGGCTAAGAAAGGTTTCCCTAACAAAATAGGAATTTCTAGATCCTCTTTGAAGTCAAGCATGATAAAGTCTACGGGAAAAATGAATTGTCTAACCCTCACTAACATATCTTATAGGAATCTCTTAAGACATACTAAAGAACAGTTGGTTAATTGCAAGGTGACTTCTGTTTCCTTAAGCTCTCGCAAACCTAACCTCCTATAAATGGACAATGGCATAAGGTTAATACTGGCACCTAGGCCACACAAGGCTTTCCCTAAACTCACTCCACCTATCTCAATGGTGAGGTAAAGCTATCGGGATCCATTAGTTTAGGAGGAACTTTTCTAGATACTACTACGCTACATTCTTTGTTAAGTGCAATTTTCTATCGTCTCCTTATTTTCCTCCAACAAGACATAACATCCTTAAGGAATTTGGCATATTTTGGCATTTTCTCAAAGAGGTCTAACAAGGGGAGGTTCACATTCAAGGCTTTAAACATTTTAAAGAAGTCTATGAACTCCCCATCATCCCTCTTCTTTTTATCCTTCAAATGGCTTGAAAAGGGTAAGGACTTCGAGCTCGTTGGTGGTGGTGGAACAGTTCTATCCTCGATTTCGACTTGTATGCGTTCACTCTTTGGTCTTTCCTTCTCTAGCACCCCAGCTCCAACTATGTTGATGAGAAATGATATGTATTATGCATGTTTGTATGAGAGTTAAAATTTTAGGCTTTACAATCTTTGCCTCCTCACTAGTACAGTGTTATACAACGAAACTCACAAGATTTAGATTGAATAAGTTCACAAGTATGAAATGTAACACCCCGTACCCGATATCGTCGCCGGAGTCGGACACGAGGGGTTCACAGACTAAATTCACTTGTCACACAGACCATTTTAACGTTTCCAGACAAGCTGGCTGACTGCGTCACTGTTACCTTAAAAATCATATCTCGAGTTCCAGAACTCAAAAACCAGTTCCGCAAATTTTCCCCGAATTTAGACTCATATATCCATCCATGGATTTATTTCTAGAATTTTTGGTCAAGCCAATTAGTACAGTTTATTAGTTAAAGTCACCCCTGTTTCAGGGTTCGACTACACTGACCTTTGCGCATTATGTCTTGGATATCTTTCTGTACAGGGCTCCAACCCTTATGCCGTTTGTTTCTAAAGAAACTAGACTCACAAAGAAATCTGTACATATAGAGAATGAATTCTAATTCTCTCTGGTTAATTTATAGTGAATTTTAAAATTCGGAACAGGGGATCCAGAAACCGTTCTGGCCCTGTTTCGCGAAAACCTGAATATCTCTTAAAATCCGACTCATATGACCGTTTTGTTTCTTCCATATGAAAGTAGATTCATCAGGGTTCAATTTCATAATTTATTCACTATTTAATTCTACTTCTACTATTTTTAGTGATTTTTCAATCTCACATCACTGCTGCTGTCAGCATCTGTTACTAAGGCAAACAATGCCTATTTCATAATTCCTCCATGACCCAACTAATCATCCATCATTCATATCACAAATTATGACCACCTTATCAAAATTAAGATTCTTAAGACTCATGAATAAGTGTTTTGGAACCAAATCCAACCAACCATATGGGCCATTTTCGCATGGCTAAAGTTTACAACCCAAATTTCAACAAAACAAAATAGCCTATGCATGCCCAATGTTCTCCTAGATCGACTAAGAAGACAATACCAAAGATTGCTTGCCGGTGTGATGACTTCGACGACGGTTCCGAGCACACAAAAAGAGACGAGTCCAAGAGACCTAAAATGGGTGACAAGAAAACACCGAGTGAGTATATAACTCAAGAAGTCATAAGCATTTCACAACCATCCTTTAACCAAATTATCACTAAACGAAACAATGAAAACGAGGCTAAGTACTCCATCCATACCGCTATACCATGGATTCCTTAGGCCTATCGGTTCGATCTCATACCAAGTCATACATTCACATTTCATATTCTATTTAATAGGATAATTGAGGCATTTCCATACATCATCTCATTTTCGCAACAATCATGCAATCAAATGAACTTTCATCTATTCCACGATACCTTATTTACGGAATGCAATTTAAATCATCACATAGATTTAAAACTTACCAACTCAACCCGAGCATGAACATAGCGCCTATTCGCCGTGAGCTCAAGGTACTTACCCTTTCCGCTGTCCATGATCAACTCGATAAGGTCACACCCTCCATATGAGTAACCGATCGAACATATATATAAATATTAAATTCGCACACGTAGTGCTTAATAATCGATCACGCACACTTAGTGCCATGTGATTTAAGCTCACACACATAGTGCCGTATAATTTAAATTCGCACACTTAGTGCCATACTTTTCAAGCTTGCACACTTAGTGCCATACTTTTCAAGCTTGCACACTTAGTGCCAATCTTGTCACCATGCCCATTTATTGCCCGCACACTTAGTGCCGAGACCAAACGCTCTACGCATTTTACTACCTTTATACATTCAACAATGTCATCATTCCATACACATACATTTTCATTTACATATCATCTCATTAAACACAATTTCATAGATATTATGATCATTTAAATCAATACCAAATATATGCTTAATGACTTACCTCGGATGTTGTCGAATGTCTTCAACGGCTATTCAATTACTTTTTCTTTCCCCTTGTCCAACTTCGATCCTCTAAGCTCTTGGGCTAATTCAAACAAATTTATCTTATTAAAGTCCCATCATGCTAGCTTATGGCTGAATACCCATATCAAATAAGCAATTTACCTTAACTCGTAACCCACATAGCCAAGTTACACATATAACCCTTATGACCGAATATGAATATCACCAAAATCTCTATGACTTAACCTTCAGCCTTCATAGCGAATATATATATAGCTTATCAAATAGACATTTATTCACTTTCCCTTAACACATATTAATCAATTAGTCCATGCATTATCCCTTGACACACTCGGTCATTAAAGCAATAACCTATCAACATCCAAGCATATTATACTAAAATTTCTTCTAAGGCCGAATTCATGTACCATCCTTAATACTCATACAATTATTTTATTTTAAATAATTTACACACATCATTTACCCAACATCAATTAACTAGACACTTTAAGAATTTCTTCTTTGACTATACACACATTCGGCAACTATCCATACACACACAAGCCGATTTTTCCCTATCACCCAAACCATCTACATGAACACTTAACTAACTCAAACTTCACCCATCCACAAATACTCATTACAACACAAAGACAACAATCATTTTCCTCAATTTCTTCCATGGCCGATTACCCAATATTACCACACAACCAAGATTTTGACATGGCTAAGTAGGAAATTTTAGTAGCTAGCTTAAAGTATGCTAACCTTTCAAGAACCAACATGAACTCACTTACCTTAATTCAAGCTCAAGGGTGACCAAACCTTCTCTTGCTTTCTTCTTCAATTTGGCCAAGCATGTTCAAAGATGAACACTTTTTTTTTTGTTTTTCTATGTTCACTTCACGGCAAAATGGGGGGGGAGACATCCACACACTTTTTTTGCTATCATCATTTACCTTTTTTTCATTTCTTTATTTTCCTTCCATAATGCACTAGGCCAACATGTCTAGGACATGTTTTCTTTGCCCATCATCATGTCATGGCCGGCCACTAACCTTAGGAAATGGGTTATTTGACATGCAACTCCACCTTTGTGTTAACATGCACTAATAAGCCATTTAAAAGTAGCCTATCATATTTCACCATGTTTCACATTGATCCCTATTTGATAATTTCTCATAAAATTGGTAAAGTTAGAGAATGAAACTTCCACATATGCATGCACACACATAGTAAGCATAGAATATAACAATTAATTATTTTTATGACTCGGTTTAGTGGTCCCAAAACTGCTTTCCGACTAGGGTCACTTTAGGGATGTCACATGAAATCAAAGAGTTCAAGGGTTGAACGATTTATAACATAGTCAGATATGAGAATAGCTCAGCAACAAAAGACAATTCTAGAAGAGATATCAGATTGTTTTGAAGATCATTCGGATTACACAATGTCATGATTAAAGAAGAAGTTAATCTCGACTAATTGACTTATTTAGGTATGATATCTACAGAAGGTATTAATCGAAATTTCTTTTAAATTGATTTTGTTAGTGAATGGAATGAGGTAGGATTATTGATACTGTAATAGTCGGTGGAATAATGTTTGATTCGTAAAGATATCTGAGTGCAGCAGTTATAGTTGAGTAGATTACGACAATCTATTCTAGGTATTTTATGTGTTCATTTATCCTCAGAGGTATATGTAACTATTCATTTTCATATGAAATTCTTGTCGTATAAGAATGCTAGCTAACTATAATGTTAGACGAAAGCACTATTGGTCTGATTGGTTTATGATCGGCATTTCTTTATCTTTCTTTGGGATTCTATTCCATTACGTTTAGAATAAAAGTTGAAAGTATTCTATTTCTACTGGTTGTTTTTTTGTGTTATATATATGGAAAATATATTGTCTTTGTCATAACTGATTCCAGTGCGTATGATAGCAGTGTTTTTCTTTTGGATTTTTCTTCAAGGAATTAGCAAAATCTTCATCATTCAATATGGGTCGTGTTCTCAAAAATTCAGTATAGTATAGCATCTTGGATTTCATTATCTCGGTTTTCTTATTATCCTTATGGTTAAATTTATCAAACTTGGCTCATTTGTAAGGGATATTTATGGGTCAGAGATAATTATGTCTATTACGATTATATTTCTAGTTTGATTATAGAAATATGGTGGTGCTGATCTCAGGTTTTTCTAGTTTTCGTGAAAGGGGTTAACATCGGCAAAAGTATAAATGGTGGAAGCTCAAACTTAAATTTATATAATGGCTTTTTTTTCTCAGGTAAGCTTGATTAAGGTCAATGAGTTAAATTGGGATGTTATGTTTCGTTTGAGCTAATGCAGTTTGTAAAGATCTTTGACTTGCATGTTGAGGGATTATGAAAGATTGTATGTTTGAGTTGTCCTAACAACATAAAAAAGAGATTACTTTGAAATGTTATTAATTGATACTTGAGATTGACTCAATTGTTTTAATCAGAGCGGGTTATTCAGTTGAAAAGTAAATTGAGTTATATGCATTTAAGTTTATCCTCTAGTATGGAAATAAATTTCGTACTTTCACGGGGTAAATAGACGGACAGTTTGAATGAAGAATTCATATTCTAGAAAACATGATACAAAAGCATATATCTATTAGAATAGTTCTAATTGAAAGGCGTTATTATGATTTAAAGTTGTTCTGATTGGTAAAGTTATCGTGCTTGAGAAGTTTGAATGGTCTGATACTTGTTAACAAAGTTTTAAACAGTTGAAAGCATTGATAACCGAAGGTTCTTGTAACACCCCTCACATGTACCCAACGCCGGGATTGGGTTCGAGGCATTACCAAGACTTTACATTTTGAAACGTACCAAATTGGGTCACCAAGTTTTACTCAAATTTTAAGTTTTTCATCCATGAACAACTCATCCCTTATATAGGCCTTCAAGGCCTATAACATACCTAGAGGCAGTGTGGGACAAACTCGGGTACGTTCGATAAACCTTGGGCTCCTTAGGAAATTTTTCTTTATCATAAAGTGTCACACGCCTGTGTAGGTGAGCCGTATGGAATCACACGCCCATGTGACTTAGGGCAAGCCCATGCTCTTCAGCCGTGGGCAACACTGACTTATCAACACGGCCATGGTACACACCCGTGCTGCCTGCCCATAGACGACACTGTCTTTTTAACATGGCCGTGGGAGGGAACCGTGTGTCACACATGGCCTAGAGACATGCCCGTGTGTCTATCCATGTGGACTCTAATAGGCTATTTTCCAAGCCTTTAGTCACCCCTTTCTACTACTTGTGCTTAGTGGTTACCAAATTCAAAGTAAAACACACTTGTAAATAATCTTGATTAAACTAGATGTATGGAAACATCATATCATTGGTTTCATACATGATAGGTTATTTCCCATTTAGTGTTTATGGGTTTCCATGTCACTTTAATTCATCCGAAATTGGCTCGTTCATGTGACTCATTGCCAATTGGTAATAACCCATCACTTGTAAATAAAACCATGCATAAATTTGTAGGTCATAGCCTATTACAATTAAGCCAATTTTCATGGCCATATAAAAAGAGATAAACATATTCTTACATGCCTTCATTTGGAAAATCAAATGACACATATAACAAAATACTCAAAAATACTATACATGCCATTGAACAAAACAAACAAAGTCTTTATACCAAAGCTTGTCTAGTTGATAATGTGTTGACTCTCCAATCGTCTTCCAATCCTTTAGGATCCTCGAGCTCTGTGAGACAGGGAAAAGGAGAGGGGTAAGCATTTACATGCTTAGTAAGCTCAAATAACCGAAATATAAACTTACCGAATAATTAGCATACATCTATATTTAAATCATGAAATCATCAATTATGAAACGATTCCCTATCACATGCACTCAATCAATAGGTTAGTTACGTAACAAAGCATCATGTAATTTATGTAGATAAGCTCATCATTCATCATTTTATTAACATACATCATATTAATCCCGTTGAGTTTTTAGGAAATCTCGATGGAATACCCATTATCCGTTAATTCTTATGAATGATCATTTCACATATATGCACTCCTACGAACCTCACATCTCATGGCAGGATTATCAGTCCAGGCTAAATCCCCATATCATGAACTCACAAGGTGGTGTAGGGATTACCAATCCAGGCTAAATCCCTTATAACGATAAACACCCTTAATGAGCTCAGATCTGAATTACCAGTTCAAGCTAAATTTAGACCCTAATCGGATTACCCGTCCGGACTAAATCCATAATGCACACATATTCTTCGGGAGGCTTGATCATTCAAGGAACACCAGTCCAGGTTAGATCCTTTTCATACTTGAGATCATGGATTACCCGTCCGGGCTAAATCCTTACTGTAACACATGTAGGATCCCTTTACACATATCATTAAGGGTTTATCCATCGAATTCCCTTTGTCAACCTCATCCGAGACATTTTTCACATGTTACCATCAAATATGCAGTTCTATGATATTTCATGCTGATAATAAATGCAATCATCATGCATTCATAAATCATTCAATTATGCATATTAGGGGTTTACTTTAAGTTATCTGAACTTACCTGGTATTCTTTTCGGAGTTGTGTTTCGGTTATTTCGAAACCTTGCGTTTACCTCGATCGACCTCCGAAATTTGTTCCTCAAGGTCTATAACAAAAAAATTTAACTCACTAATACACTACATTATACATTTCAAGTTTAATATCTACCCTCGATCCAAATAACCGTTTTGCCCCTAACCTTTCACATTTTTACGATTTAGTCCCTAGGCTCGTATAATGAAACACATGCACTTTCTATCTTACCCAAGCCTAGCTGAACACTTTTCCTTCTTATGGTAGCCCACATTTTCCATTATTTTCTCATTTCTACCACACATTTACATCTTTTGCAAAATAGTCCCTATAAGGGTTTTTCATGAAAATCAACTAGGAAAAGATGTTTAATACACAATCATCTTTCATATTCCTATATAATCCATAAAAATACAATCAACTCATGCATGGGTAAATTTTTAAACATGAACCCTAGCATGAAATATGGGTAGAAATGGAGAGAGCAAGCTACCGGGATTTCAAAAATACAAAAAGTATGAAAAACGGGGCTTGGGAGCACTTACTATTGAGCTTGGAAAGCTTGAAAACCCTAGTTATAGAAACCCTTGAAGTTTCGGCTGGACAAGGAAAAGAATGGGCTGATTTTGGTTCATTTTTCTCATTTTATTTCATTAAAATACCAAATAACCAAAATGCCCTTAAGCCCTTTCCTTAAAATTCCATCCATGCAAGCCCATTTTTGTACAAAAACTTAGAATTTGGGAAAATTTCTCTCCAAGACCTTCTAATTCATAACCCAAGGCAATTTCATACAAATTGCTTCTAGAATTGAAGTTTTGCAATTTATTCAATTTAGTCCCTAATTTCCAATTTAACACCTTACTCAAAGAATTTCTTCATGAAACTTTAACAAATGCATATAATCATTTTCTAGGCCTCATAATAATCATAAATTAAATATTTTCATGTCAGATTTGTGGTCCCGAAACCACCATTCCGACTAGGCCCTATTCCAGGATGTTACAGTTCTGATTCAGCCTAAATTGGGTAAAGAAATTGTGATTTTCAGTAATGCATCATTGAATGAATTGGGATGTGTTTAGTACAAGAATGTAAAGTGGTAGTTTATGCTTCCAGACGGTTAAACCCATATTAAAAGAATTATCTGACACATGACTTAGAATTGGTCGCTATTGTTTTTGCGTTAAAAATTTTACGACATCATTTGTTCGAAAAAAATTGTCACATACTTATTGATCACGAGAGTTTCAAGTATTTGATGTAACATAAAGATCTAAATCTAAGACAGTGTAGATGGCGCGAGTTATTGAAAGATTGTGAGTAATTATTGATTAATCTTTTAGAAAAGCAAATATAGTAGTAGATGCTTGAGTAGAAATTTTTTGTTTACTTAGCGAATGAGGGATTATACGATTAACCTTTTCTGTTAGTGGTTTGATTCTAGCTAAGTTAAAAGCTAAATCGTTGTTTTTATTACAAATCTGAGAAGTTCAGAATGTGATAATGAATTACAAGCTAAACAAGTATAGTGTGAGTCGACTTTTGATTCTAAATTTTGGGTCAGACCTGATGACTGTTATTATTGTTTCGAGTAGAATTTGTGTACTGAAGAATCCAAAGCTTATACAGAAAATTTTGCACGAAACTCATAGTGGTAACTTGTCTATTTATCCGGGGAGTAATAAGATGTACAATGATTTGAGGTAGATGTACAAATGGTCGGGTACGAAATGTGATATTTCTAATTTTGTGTTCAGATGTTTGATTTTTCAACAGGTTGAAGTCGAGTATCAAATGCATTCAGGACTATTATAGCTAACGTTGATACCGGAGTAGATATAGGGTAGAGTTACGATAGATTTCATTTCAGAGTTACCCTAATCTCTAAAAAAGAAAATTGTTATTTGGGTTGTTATTAATTGGTTGCATTTTAGCACTACAATTCATCCTCAGATCGATGGTAAGTCTGAGATAGTGATTCAGATTCTTAACGATATGCTTTGTTATTATGTTTTAGAGTTCAAAGGTAACTCGGAAAAATGTTTACCGTTGGTAGAATTCACGTATAATAATTTTTAGTCGAGTATAAGATGGCATCATATGAAGTCTTATGTGGTTGTAAATGATGAACTCTGTTATATTGAACGGAGCTTAGTGACAAAAATATATATGAGATTGAGTTAATTCATGAAAGTTGAAAGCAGCTTCAGATCGACATAAATGGTATGCAGATTTGAAATGTAAAGATATTGGATTTCAAATCAGCAGCAAAGTGTTTCTAAAAGTATCACCCTCGAAGAGGATTCTTCGATGTGGTCGCAAAAGGAAGTTAACTCTATAATTTATTGGACCGTATTAGTTTATTGAGAGTAGGGCTAGTGACATACCAACTTGATTTAACATCAAAGTTAGAACAGATTCATAATGTGTTTCAGTTATCTATGTTGCGATCAAACTATTCGTATATACTTTCTCTGACAGATGTCGAGAATTTGTCATCATGACAGATAACGAAGAACTGATCCGAATTATGACACTTGAGATTAAAGAGTTAAGAAACAAAAGCATAGCTTTAGTGAAGATTCTATGGCATCTTCGTGAGATAGAGAAAGCTATGATAAAACAGTACCCTAATCTATTTTCTGGTAAGATTCTAAGGGACGAAAATCCATAAGGAGGGAGAGTTGTAATAGTTCGTTTTTAGTCAAATCAGAACAGTAGTTTTAGAACCACAAATCCAAGGTCAAAATAATTATCTTATTATTGTTTTAATGTCTAATGCTTGATAATATGATCGTGTGAAAATTTCATAAAGAAATTTTATCGTGTGAGTGATTAATTTGATAAAAAGGACTAAATCGCATAAAGTACAAAAGTGGTGTTCTAATAGCTAAAGGTACGGCTATGAAATTAAATAGTTAAGGGATTTATGTGGTAATTAGACCATTGATTGCTTGAATGGACTTTTATGGACATTATATATGTTGTTTTAATGGTTAATTAAAAGGTTAAATGTGTAATTTAGCAAATTATGCTAATTAAATTAAAGAAAAGACAAAAGTCATACCTTTTATGTTCATCTTTCATCGAAATAAGCTAGGAAGAACACCATTTTTTATGCTTGAAGTTTCGGCTAGCTTGGTTCATGCATGTGTTCATTTTTTAGGTTAATTTTTAATGATTTTTATGTTTTTTATATCATTACAGCCTTAATCTAGCTAGCCCAAGGATTAATTTATAAAATTATCGAGTTGTTTGAGTTTTTCCATTGATGTTTATGTGCATATTTTGAAATTTAATGGTAGAGAAATAATGGTTGTTGTTAGATAAATAATATTTGTAAAGTGATTTTTGAGAAAAATGTCAAATAGGGATTAAATTGAAAAATGTGAAAAGTTTGTGGGTAAATTGAAATAAATAAATAATATGAGCTGATATGTGCACTAGGAAAATTCAGCTAGCATATGTTAGTTTCAAATTTCATGAATTTGTGATTTTATAAAATAATGACTAAATTGTAAAAAGGTGAAATATTAAGGGCAAAAGTGTAAAGTTTCCTTAAAGTGTGTTATGGGTTAAATTGAATAGAGAGATTATTAAATAAGTTAAATTTGATTATATTTAGATCAAGAAAGGCGAAATACAGAAATTAGATCGAGGAAAAGACAAAGTTATCGATTAAGCGATCATTTTTCGTAGTACAAGTTCGAGGTAAGTTCGTATATTATAAGTTTTAATACAAATGTATTTCATATGCTTTGATATTGCATAAATTATGAATACGTGATTATGGATATGTTCGATAGTGATTCGACAATGATTCGACATTCGAAATCCCGGTTGAACCTTAGGAATAGTTTAGGATACTAGTGACATGTCATTCGGAGATACATGGATTTGGCTTCGGGCCATGATATTAGCACTTCGGGTGCGAGTTATACCGATTTGGCTTCGGGCCATGGTATCAGTACTTCGGATAAGTTACCTTGAATTGCCTTTGGGCCATGGTATAGGTACTTAGTGCGCGAGACTCCTAAGTATCCGACATCTATTCTGAATGGTTCAACGGGTAAATGAAAGACGTGATTGTGTATGAGATTGATACAAGATTACATAGGTATGTACATGAATTGTATAAGCTTTAAGTCGAAGAAACTTGTGAAGGACACATACAATCTTATGATTGAATATATGAAAGGTTTGTTAGCTAACGTGAGTTATACTATGAGATGTTAAATTGCTTAAATAATGGTTCAACGGAAATGAAAAAAGGTAAGATCGATAAATTCTTCAATTTGAATTGCTATTGAAAGAATGGAAGAGTATGAGCTTTGAATGATTGAAACATATTTAGCCATATTGACATATGATTGCACATAAGTAATGTAAACTTATGTTATAATGTTTGTAATAATTCACTGGTTCATGTGATGTTTAAAAAAATTTGAGAAGATAATGTTGTTTAAACTAAGACCAAGATATGTTGGGTGCTTAAATGATTTTGCTTATAAATTTAAGTTATAAGCTTTATTTCTTTGAATTACGAACTTACTAAGCATTTTATGCTTACTTTGTTTTAATTTCTTTGTGTTTCTAGATATCAGAAGTTTATTCGGGTTGGAAGGTGCCGGAGATAACATTACACTATCCATCAGCTATTATGATACTCTTGGTTTTATAATTTTGTTTATAATGGCATGTATAGGTCGTTTTGGCTAATGATAGTCAACATGTTTTGTTAATTATGGGCTTTAGCCATTTGAATTGGCTCGTAAATGCCTAAGGTTGGTTTGTATATATAGCCATGTGAGTTGGCTTATTTTGGTTAGTTTGATTGTGTATACACATGTGCATGTGGCTTTAGTTATGTGTTAAACAATGGTATTTGATGCTTGTGATAGTAGGTATGGTGAATGTCAAATGGTTGAAAAATTGGTAATTAGTATGCTTATGAGCTTAGACAATATGATGCATATTTGGAAATGATCATATTGATAATTGAAGTGAAATTTTGGTATGTGATTGAATGACATAGTGGGTTATTGTATGACTTGAATTGGTTGGTATTGAAATGGTATAATTGATGCTTAATTGAGGTTGTTGAAATGCCTATTTATGCCATGATTTGTGCCATCTTGTTTGGGTTAGGAATGTGCAAGTTTGGGTGAGAAATATGGCTTTGCAAACGGCCTATTTTTGTCCATACGGGAAGAGACACGGGTGTGTGTCTCAGTCATGTATGATACACTGTCAAGTTACACGGCCATGTGTCCCCTGGTGTTAAAATTAAAATCAAGTAAGTATACTCCACACAGTCTCACACAAGGGCGTGTGACTTGGCCGTATGGCATAAGTCAGTATGCCCTACAGGTTTGACACAGCCTAGCACACAGGCATGTATGGCCATTTTTAGGGCACACGGGCTAGCCACACTGGCGTGTGTTGGCCATGTGACCCTAGTCAGAGAGTTACACGGGGTCAGACATGGGCTGGGACACGGCCATGTGATCCCATTTTGAATGTCCACACGGCCTATGACACAGGCATGTCTGTTGGCTGTGGGAGACACACAACCAAGCCACACGGGCATGTGTCCTCTGTTTTGAGAAAATTTTCTAAATGTTTATTGAAGTTTCCAAAGTTATTGGTTTTGTCCCAAACCATTCCCAGTGTATGTTTAGGGCATTATAGGCTCGTAATACGGACAATGTGACTTTATGTGAATGGTTTTAATTTGGTTGAGAATTTATGATTCAAATTGTATGGTTATTTATATTGTAAGTCCAAAAATACCTCGTAACTCTATTTCGATGACGGATTACGAGTTAGGGGTGTTACAGCGTTGCTCGAACCTAGGACCTCTAGGAAGAGCACTAACTGTTTAACTATCAAGTCTAATTCATTTCTTGCTTAATTATTTCGATTAACCCCCTATATTTTGGAGTGTGACACTTATTGTCGTGTGTAACGGAGTTGGATAGGATCTTTCTGATGAACTGAAATTGCATTGCCATTCGTAAGCATGTACAAGCAAACTAGAAAATTCTTAAATGCGATGCTGATGTGTTGATTTGGAAATCTATTATTTTTGTATGCCTTGTCTATCGATTTTCACTGGTTTTCTTGTGTTCAGACTCATACTAAGCTCTTTAAGATCACCCCTCTTATTTCAATCTTCATAAATAATCTGCAAGGTTAGGATATGGACTCCACATTCGAAGGTCTCAACTAGAATAATTCTCATTAAAAGTATTTTAGACTTAATATTTATAATTTATATTATTTGGGAACTGTAATGTCTTATATGAACTGTCACATGGGATTTCTTATTTGTTTATTTGGGGTTATTTGGCTTGCATGACATTTAAATTGATTTTAGGCTATTTAAACATGAATTTTGATTTAATTATGCATGAGATATTGGTTTTCTATTAAAACTACGTTGAATATCAATTTTCCACTGCGGTATTATGTTGAAAAATAAATAAAATTGAAAATCAACTAAGTTTTCTAAAATAGTCACTATTGCAAGGAAAATGCTAGAACTAAACGGTTTTCGAAACTCGTAAGTTTTAGTGAAAAAGAGATAAGAAGCGAAGCTTTCATCTAAAATAAACAAATGTTTTAAAAGGCTGTTCAATAAAACTCTGATAATTTTTACTAGGTCATTTCAGTTGCTAGTGTAGCTTTCAAAATCCGACCGTAATGTCTAAACCAGGTTAGCGAGGTTACAGAGTGAGTCTTCAATTCACATCATTTCAAATTCGATCATTAGATAACCTTTACCTCTTACCCCTTAATAAAAAAATACTTTGAATTTTTAAATAATATATTTAAATGATAGATCGACATATCTAATATATTTTATATATAATAATGTATGCTTTCATGGATAGTTTTATTAGTTGTCACTTGGAAACTCTATTTAAAGACACATAAGATAATTTTTAATTTAAAAATGAAAATGTAATATCCCGAATTAGGGCCTAATCAGAATAGTAGTTTCGGGACCACAAATCTGAGATAGAAATAATTATTTTATAATTATTTTGAGGTCTATGATATGATTGCAAGATTGTGTGAAAATTTTATGAAGAAATTCTATGCATAAAGTGCTTAATTTGAAATTAGGGACTAAATTGAATAAGTTGCAAAACTTGCATTCTAGAAGCTTTTAGTATGAAATTTCTTTGCAATATTAATTAGGAGGTCTTAAATAGCAATTTAACCAATTTCTAAAATTTTGGACAAAAATGGGCTTGTACATGAAAAATTACAAATAAAGGCATTAAGGGCATTTTTGTCATTTGGTAAATATAGTCATTAAAAAGGGACAAAAATGGACTCATCTTCTCCATAAGCGCGGCCGAATTTTGCTTGTCACCATAGCTAGGGTTTTAACATTTTCAAGCCTTGATTGTAAGTGATTTTCATGCCCATTTTTAATGCTCTTTTCGATTTTAAAATCTAGAAAGCATGTTCTATCATTTTCTAGCAATATTTTGAGCTAGGATGCATGTATGAAAATTTACTCATGTGTGACATAATTGTATTTTGATGAATAATGAAGGAATATGATGGTTTGATGTGTGTTTAACAACTTTTACCTAGTAGTTTTATGTGAAAACACCTAAAAAGGGACTTAATTCTAAAAAGGGTAAAATTGATGGTAAAAACTTATTTTTAGTGTGAAATATGGGTTGTTATGGACATTAGGAAATTCGGCTATGCTTAGATGTCATGGGAAATGTATGTAACTCATTGTACAAACTTAAGGACTCAATTGCAAATAATTGAAAAGCTAGGGGTAAAATGGTAATTTTATCTAAGCCTGTATTAGGGGCTGTTTTGATGAATGTGTATATTGAATAAATTAATTTGGCATTTTAAATCAAGAGAAACAAGATTCGAGTCGTGATCGAGGGAAAAATAAAGTTTACGAGAAATAGGCTCGATTTCTAACATTTTGTACCGAGGTCAGTTCATGTGTAAATGTAGTAACATAATTGTTATTTTAAGTAATTTGATGTTATTTATAGATATGATGATTATTATCATGAAATATTATGCTTTGTGGATTATTATTTAGTAATATGCAAATTATGTGAACTACTTGATAAATATGAAATGTTACCAAGTATCGGTTCCGACATTCCGTGGAAGACGGCAAAAATGTGTGATTGAGGAAAATCCCGTTTGAACCTTGGGAATAGATTAGGATACAAGTGACATGTTACTAGGATATTTGAGTTCCGAACTTGTTGAGTTGAGTCCGTATTCGTGAGATGTAACTAGGCATCCGAACTTGTTGAGTTGAGTTCGAGTTCACTTATGGATGCGAACACCTGAGTCCGAGTTCACTTATGGGCGGGTTATATGGTAGCTTGCCTACATAATTTCCGTAGGCTATTGAGTTTGTCTAGTTTCGGGTATGGCCGTGTATCCAAATTATATTCTGATGTGTTCAATGGGTGAATCTTAAGTGAATAAGGAAAATACTTAAGACGAAAGTGACATGCTGGTAAGTGTGGTGAATGAGAAAATTGGATAGTATGCGCTTAAACCCTCGGGTTAAGAACTTAGTGCGATGAAATCGTGGTAAGATAGTAAATGCAAATGTAACATGAATGTCTTGGTGATATTTATGCAAATGATGTTTTTATATTGGATTGCATGATTATGTTACTTGCTATTTACATGTGAACTTACTAAGCATTTATGCTTACTCCCTCCTTTCCATTCTTTATAGTTTTGACAAGCCAGCTCGGAAATCGGGAATGGTCGGAGGTTCGCTCACACTATCCGTGAACCATTTTGGTATAGTGGAAAGTCATATTTCTTCAATCATACTTATAGACCTATGTTTCCTTGATAAACAGAGTCACAAAACATACCTTGTAGTGAAGAAAATCACTAGAAATATCTAGGATTCCAAACTCAGCTTGGAACAATGTTTCTAGCACTCTTTAGCCCTAAATATTTTTTTTATTTTTTAAATTTTAAAAAGGGAAAGAAGATTACAGTTTTCTTAACCCAAGCAGAGTGTCCTTTTAACTTAACCCAGGTCTCCATGGGAATTTAGTAAACGTCACATAAAAATTGAGTGGCCTTATCAAAATCTGCCACCTCTGAGAACTTACTCGATTACTCTTTTAGCCTTTAACCCTTTTAGTTCATGTTTAGTTAATTTCTAACCAACTTTCCTCACAATTTAGCTGGCACAGAACCATAATGACTATAGGATGTACTATGCCACTAGTTTGAACTCACATCCTAAAGGTCATTTTACATAACCATAAGTCTTATTTCACCACTCATAGTAATCAAACATGAAATCATTACTTACTTTATTCTCATATTGGAGTCTGCCCACTCTAAATGCCAATAAGTGCATTTGGGCAAATAATATTTTGCCAACCCTACCCTTCTATGACTATACGCCATATCCATATATTCGTACATTCATATCATTTATTCCTTGTTTGGTCCTACCTTATCCCTTTTATGATTTCCCCTTAACTATTCCTATTACAGAGGGCCTTACAGACAAAATACTTTTGGTTTGCCATAACACTTATTTCGGAGCTTTTCTTTCAAAATTCACTGAGCTAAGGTGTATAGGCATTTTCAAGCAATTTCTTATGCTTAGCCAAATCCTTATGTCTTACACGCTCAAATCTTACTCTTTGTGCATTGCTTCCAATAACATTGTTAGATCATTGAGACTTCGTCAAGCGGGATGTTAGAATATCTTTTTAACTGATTTTGATGACATTGTCGCCTACTTCATGCAGTACTAACTTTTGGTATGGACTTAAATTGCCACTATCTCCTATGAAACTCCTCCATCATTTATACTTATTTATCATGTAATTATGCACATATACTTAATATGTAATGATTTTGTCATCAATTGGTGCTACATTCAATATTTCATACTAGCATGTAATGGCATGTGTCATGTATTCATTCATATCAATTTCTCACATATAATTTGTGCAAGTAAAATAAACAGTGACATATGTGTAGGATTTTCATGTAAATTAACAAGCCTAGTTATCTAGCACATATACAAGTTCGCAGGTAGGCTTGCAAGTGCAAGGTTCGCACCTAGGGTTCATAGGTTTGGGGTCCGTATGTTGTGGGTTGCATACTATTAACACAGGGGTTTGCATAAAACATTTAAGGTTTGCTGTCTCGCATACACAAGGTTTGCTTATTTCCTAGGGTTCTTGTTATCCATAAGCTTGCATGGTACTTAGGGTTCACATTACATGGCTCATATATTATAGCATATAGGTTCACATAATTAAATACATAGGATTTTCATTTAATAACCTAGGGTTTCGTATGTAATATCAGTTTAGGGTTCGCATGTAAGTCATAAGGGGTTCACATGTAATATTTTAACTCGCATTCACCACAATATAGGGTTTGTACATATTAATTAAGGGTTTGTATGTTTTTCATATACGGTTCGCATGGATTTACTAAGGGTTTACATATGTAATCCCATATGTTTATGCATGTGAGCTCACTATAAGGGGTTCACATACCAAGGGTGTTCGCGTACAAAAGGGGCTCGCATACAAGGGGGTTCGCATACAAAGAGGGTTCACATGTATAGGTTCTGCATTATATTGGCACACGGGGTTGCAAGAAAGAAATATAGGGTTCGTATAATATTAACACATGGGTTCACATGGCATGGCTTGCATATGACATATATAGGGTTTGCATATAATAACAAATAAGCTCACATGTAACAACACATAGGCTCACTATAATAATATGACTCGCATGTACAAGAATTTAAGGTCGCACATAATACCCTAGGGGTTTGCATGTTTATTTAGTGAGTTCACGTACTTATTCCTATACAGACTTACATATAGGTTCGTAACTAGGGGGTTCGCATACAAGGGTTTACATGTATGTGGTTCACCTATTTGAGGTTTCACACACAAGCTCGCACATACAGTGGCTCACACACTGGCTTGCATATGGGCTTGTACCTACAGGGGGTTCGCACACAGTTTCGCACATACAGGGGTTCTAACTGGGTTCACTTATGCTAATTCTCTACTTCCTAATATTTTCAATTACACACAAAGATATAGGTTTAGATCCCACACTTGTTTTGAGAAAACACAAAAACCTTAGTTAGAAGAGGAGGTTGACGACCCACTTAAGAGAGAGTGATGATTTTGAAAACTTTGATTCCTTTTCCTGAAAGTTGATTTGGAAAAGTAAGAACTTGAGGGTGTTTTTCTTGAAAATTTGCTAGGTAAAAATTCTAAGGTTTGAATGAAATTGGCTATTTATAAAACTTTCTTTCCCTAATTGAAATAGGTTTTAAGAATTCATGTAAGATTAGGACTATTCCAAAATAAGGACTACATTAAAAATATAGTTTTTGGCTGGGTTATTTTGAAAATTCGGCACTTCCATGGGATAAAAATAGAAAAATAAAAAAATTTTGATTGGATGCACATAAGAGATTTTGAACTTGGGACCTATGAGTAAGTTTATGCCTTACCACTAAACCAACAAGGTCATTCTTATCATTTAATTAACAAAAATATTATTTAGGGCATTTTAAGTTCTCTTACAGTATGTTTAAAAAAATAAAAGCTAAATTTTATTCTTATTTCTTCTATGCTCAATTTTGGAATGTGAAAATATTTTCAAAATGAAATACTAAATTTAAACTTTAAAAAATTAAAAACAAGTTTCTAAAAAATAAAACAAATTTAATAACGCTAAAAAATTAAAGCATTTATTATAAATAGATTTTATAAATAAAAAATAATAGACTTCATAAATACTTTTGCATATATGTTTAATTTAGAAAATTTTATATATAATACATTTTTTTCAAATTAAATATTGAATTCAAAATATAAAATATAAAATGATTTAAATATATTTATAATATCAATCATAAAATTTATAAATATTATTAAATAATTTTAATATAAATTTAATTGATACATACAACAAAATCCATGCATTGCACGGGTAAGAAAACTTGTTAAGAACACATATTAGCATAGGATTTGTACCATATCCTTTTTGAAAAATAATTTATTTCTAACAACAATTTTAGCCCCTAATACTTACATTTTTTTTGTCACATTGGCTCTTATAGTTTCTTTTTACTAAATTTAACCATCAATCTTTTAAAAAGAGTTGAATTTGAACATCAACCTATCAAAAAGAGTAGAATTGTTACTTTCTAACAAAAATATTGACTAAAATGTTAATGTTTTAAATATGGTAGCACTCATGACAATACTCATGTTTTAAATTGTTTGTTGACGTGATAAATGACAAATAGTGTCATATTAATATAAAGTATACATAGACTACCACGTGAGCTACCACACCAACATCGCTAAAAGATTAATGCTTTATTCAACATTTTCGTTAAAAAAAGTAAATTGACTCTTTTTTAAAAAATTAATGGTTAAATTTAAAAAAAACTAAAATGACAAAAAATATAAATATTGAGGGCGAGATTTATTATTATGCATTTTTAAATTATATATCCGAAAGTTAACAATTATTTTTAGAGCTTTTTTTACTAGCTTTTTATTTAAAGGTTGATGCATATGCTGTGTGAATGGATAGCTTTTCATAGAAAAGAATCCATACGACCATAGCTAGTTATATTTAAAAAAATAGTTTTATCCCACAATATTTAAATATTTTTAATTTGAATATTATTTTTTGAGTTAAATTTAGTTATTAATCTTTAAAAATAGTCCAATTGTTTTTATTTAATGTAAATATTAATTAAAACATTAACTTTTAGCGATTTTGGTGAGATAATGGTGTGATAGTCCACGTACACTTTATGTTGATATAACATTATTTGTTATGTGTCATGTCAACAATAATTTAAAAATTATAAAATAATTAAAATTCAAAATAAAATGGCATGAAGTGCATATGAATTTTTGTACAAGTTGTCATGTTTAAAATTTTAACATTTTAGTCAGTATTTCGTTAAAAAATATTAATTGAGTCTTTTTGAAGGTTAATGGTTAAATTTGAATATTTTTAAAAATTTGAGGACCAAATCTAGCTCAAAACAAGAATAAAGACCAAATTGACAAAAACTATAAAAATTAAAAAGGCTAAAATTATCATTATGCTTTAAAATTGCTACAACCTACGTAAGAAAATATTGTTTATTTTTTCTTATATGTTAAATAATAAAATTAACATATATTTTAAATATTCATATAATGAATATAAATTTATAATACAAAAAATATAAATAAATAATTATCACACATTTATTTTTATTTTATCCAACAAATTATTTAATTTATTTGTCATTAATTAATTAAAATTAAAAAAACCTAGTAAAGTGGGGATTAATTCTACTTATAAGTGTATAAATGTAAAGATTTTAAATTTATAGTATTATAATATTATCTTTAATTTTCTTTTGACAAATTATCTTTAAATATGTGAAATTGAATTTATATTAACTTTTTAGGAGATAGAAATTAAATATTTTTGTAGAGTTAATTTTATCAAACATTCTCAAAATTTTCATTTTAAATTAATCTTTAAATTTCAAAACATTCTAATTACATCCTTAAAATAACAATGTTATATCAATCAGGTCCCTCCATTATTAAAATCATTTAATTCAACTGTAAAATGACGCATAAAATTACATGGAATATTTTGAAATGAAAATAAATAACAAAAGTAATATATTGTTGCATAATTTTTACCGTAAAGTTTCTATAAAAGCTTTGAAAACTTTAAAATCAAGATTTTATAATATTTTCATTTTAAGTTATGTCATATAAGGTTTGATGTATCTTTTATGGTTAAATTAAACGACGTTTTACTCTTTTTTGCACAAATTTTAAATCTATCCAAAACGCCCTTAAATCCTTAAATCGGTGGAGAAAAGAACTTAAGCACACTCGAACCCACGTCCTCTTATATTAACAACAATACTTATGCCAATTGAGATAAGACTTTATTAACAATAAATAGAAGTATTATTAATTGTTGTAAATTTCAAGTTAAGATATTAAATTAACATTTTAGAATAAATCTTTTAACTTTAGTTTTTAATTTATAAATGAAAAATTTTGATACTTATTTTTAAATTAGAATTTAAGGAAAAATTAATTTTAATTTAAAATATGTATTTGACAATCATGTGTAACAAATAAGAGATTTTTTAATTATAATATCTTGAATTTTGGATAAAGATTTTAATTGAAAAATTGAGATTAAATAACTTAATAAAATAAATATTTTTGGATGAAATTTTATTGAATATATAAAAAATCCGAAAACATGTTACAAAATTAGAAGATAGGAAACAAAAGAATTGTTCATTGAGAAAACCCATAAGAACCAAAATCAATTACTCTCCTGGAATGAAAACATCAAATAAAACTTGATACATGAAAACATGAAAACGAAACAAGCACAAGTCATAACATGTGACACCCCTAATGTGACCCTAGTCGGAGAGTGGTTTCGGGACCACGAAACCGAGTCACAAGAATAATTAAGTGTTATATTCCGTGCTTATTGTATGTGGAATTGGTATGCGTAAATATTTCGTGTCTCGATTTTTATTAATTAGGTGCAAATTTATAAGAAAGGACCCATGTGCTAGGACTTGAAAATGTGATAGGTGTATTTCAAGTGGCCTAATAATGCATGAAGTGAAATAAATGGAGTTGCATGTCAATTATCCCATTCCCTAAGGTGGATGGCCGGCCATGACAAATTATGGGCAAGGGGAAACATGTTCCCAACATGTTTTACTAATGGATGATGTTAGAAATGATAAAATAAGAGTATGAAAAAAAAAATGTTCATTCTTCTCCATAGGCTTGGCCGAATGTCCTAAGGAAAGAAAAGAAAAATTTGTTCATCCTTTCTCATCTTCTTGGCCGAAAATACTAAGGGAAAAGGGGGAGGATTTTTGCTTCATGCTTGGGTTGGAAGAGACCTAGAGGGAGATTTGGCTAAGTTTACATCAAGATTAAGGTATGTATGAGGTTGTGTTGGGAGTTTCATGCATGGTTTGGTTACTAATTTGATGTGCATGTTAGCCATGGCTCAAATCCTTGTTATGCCATGGAAATGGTATTTGGCCAAAGTTGTTATGGTGATAAAGCCATTGCATGCTAAGTGTGAAGCTTGATGATGATGCATGCAATGATGGATTGTCTACTCTTGAGTAAGATTTTGAGTTTTCTTTTGTGTTTAACCATGATTGAAGTTGAATGGAGCATGATTTTCATATTCGCCATGATGCATTCATGAACATGGTTCATGCTTCTTGCATGTTAGTTAAAATTTGTATTTTGGATGGCTATGGACATCTTGAAATTCGCCATGCTCATCTTGTATATATATGTTTGCACATGATGTTTTGGCTATGAAGTAAGTGATGAATATATTGGTTTAAAGAAGAAGATGTGGAAGAATGCTTGTGAAATTGCAAGCACAATTCGCCTAGCACACATATAAGTGCTTGATGCTATATTATAAGTTTTGGGCCACAATGTGCAAAGCATTAACTAGTAAAATGCATGCTGTTTTTGTGAGGTATTAAGTGCAAAATTGACCTCAACATGTACATGAATATTCGGCCTTGGGTAGCCTATTGAAGGCCTTAGCTTTTCCTTGATGCTCAAATAAATTGTATTGAATTGCTTGATGTAGTATAAAATGTGCATGACCATTGTGTATTCAAGCTAAAGAGTGGCCATATGACCATTTAAAACTCCTTGTCATATTCGCCATAAGCAAGCACAATGAGGTTTTAATAAATTGAATTTGTTTGAATTAGCTCAAGAGCTAAGAGGGCCACAATTGGACAAGGGGAAGGAAACGGTGATCGAATAGCCGAAAAAGCCGTTCGACAACATACGAGGTAAGTTCTCAAGAAGTGACCTTACTTGAATTATGTGAGATGAAGTATGGATGTGTATGATTATTGATTTATGTGTGTATGAGAAATTGAATGATACCCGGGCTAAGTCTCGAAGGCGAATATGCTTGTGAATATATGTGCGTTTGAGCCTTAGTAACGAAAATGAAATATGTATGTCCAATGATTATTGATGTATGTGTACATGAGAAATTGAATAATATCCGGCTAAGCCCGAAGACAATTATGCTGGAAATTATATCCGGTTAAGACCAAGGCAATTGTGCTAGTGGCTACATCCGGCTAAGACCAAGGCATTCGTGCGAGACATTCTATCCGGGCTAAGACCCAAAGGCATTTGTGCACGTGGTTATATCCGGTTGTATTCCGAAGAATCTTGGGCTGGAGGTGAGTGTTGGTTGCTGTAATAAATTCAATTAGTACACTCGAGAAGCCCAAAGAATAAGGTACGTTTATATGTGCATTGGAAAGTCGACATGTTTGAGCAACATTCGCTCAATCGACTAATGAATTTCAGTTATTGAATTGATTGATACTTTGTGAAATTATATAATGATGAAGTGTGAAGTAAGAATGTGTATTAATGAAATGATGCATTTGGCTATGTGAATGTATTGCTGTAATTAGAGTTGATTATATTCCTTGAGACTTACTAAGCATAAAATGCTTACCCGTTGCTTTGGCTCTCGGTTTTCTAGATTTCGCTCAAGCAATCGGATTTGGGATCGTTGAAGTCAAGTCATCCACACTATCAAGCCTCCATTTTGGTATAAATTTTGGTTGAACTTGAAATGGCATGTATAGGACTACCCTTGTTGATTAAATATGTTGTGATGTATATATGTACGGCCATGCGAAAATGGCTCGAAAAAGGAAGCATGAACTTAGACTAATTGTGGTTTGTATGTATATATTTGGTGTCATGATGTGGCTGTGGCTTGGAAATGGGAATGTTGGTCATATGATCAGCCATTGGCATGGTTAAAATGATCATATATGAACCTATGTATGGCAAGACTAGTTGGTTCATGGAGACTACCAAATAGGTAAGACCTACCTTAAAAACAGATGCTGCCAGCTGTAGTGATGTGAATGTGAAAAATCAACAAAATTCGTAGGAATGGAATTAAATAGTGAATAAGCTATGTAAATGAACCTTGATGAGTCTATTTTCATATGGAAGAAACGAAATGGTCATAGGAGTTACATGTTAAGAGATATTAAAGCTATTGTGAGACAGGGCCAGAACGGTTTCTGGGTTCCCTGTCGCAACTTTAAAAATTTACTATAAATTATCCAAAAAGAATTAGGAGACATACCTTATATTTACAGATTCCATTTTGAGTCTAGTTTCATTAGAAACAAACGACACCAGCATTAAGCCCTGTACAGAGAGATATTCAAGTTATACCGCGCGAAGGTCAGAGCAGTCAATCCCTGTAACATGGGTGACTTTAACTAATAAACTGTACCAATTGGCCCAACCAAAAATTCTAGAAATAAATCCATGGATGGATATATGAGTATAAATTCAGGAAAAATTTACGAAACCAGTTTCCGAGTTTTGAAACTCGAGATATGATTTTAAAGGCGACAGTGACGCAGTTTCAGCCTGACTGAAAATGTCAAATGGATGGGCAAAACAAGTGAACTTGGCTTGTTAACCCTCGTGTCCGACACGGCGATGGCCTCGGGTTCGGGTGTTACAATTTTATTGGTATCAGAGCCACCGTTTAGTCGATTCTAGGACTGCCGTGATGTGTTGGGGTCTAGCTATACATGCCATTAAATGATGAATCGATAGTGTGGTGATTTCGACAATTTGACTTTATGTTTGTTTATAGCAATAGATCCCGATCCCAACCGAAGCGATAGGCGATGATGTGGAGAGTGTGGCGCTGCTCCGCGCAAGGGGCGGTCTTGCGGACTCTCAACCTATGGCCAACAATCCTAATGACGAGGCTAGGCAAGCCTTTTATAGTGTGATGAGCGAATGGTTTAATCAATACATTCGAACCAACACTACTGTTCCACAACCTCCATTCCCGACAAATGCAACCCCAAGACCTACAATACCTCCGTTGATGACCAAATAAGGTCAAGTAAGCCCCGGTCGATAGGATTCGAAAACATGAGGCCACTGAATTTAAGGCTACGGATGATGATGATGCCGAAGCGAGCTGAATTTTGGTTAGATAACACTATCCGGTGCTTGATGAGCTATCACGCACACCCGATGAGTGCTTAAAGTGTACCATCTCCTTGCTACGCGAGTCCGCCTACTATTGGTGGAGTACTCGACTTGTGGTGCCTAGAGAGCAAGTGACTTGGGAATTCTTTCAAACCGAGTTCAAAAAGTATATCATCGAGATTGATCGACCAAAAGCGGAGGGAATTCCTTGATCTTAAGCAAGGTTCGATGTCGATTCGACTACGAACGAAAATTTGTGAGGCTTAGCCAGATGCGCGAGAATGCATTTCGTCCGAAGCTATTATATGTAAACGCTTGAGGATGGGCTGAATGATGATATAAGGATGTTTGTTAGCATCCTCGAGATACGAGAGTTCGTAGTACTTGTTGAGCGAGCTTGTAAAGTCAAGAGCTTAGAAAGGAGAAACAAAAAGTCGATGTGGGAACCGGAGAATTAGAAAGAAGTCCTCGGACAGTCTCTTCAACAAGCATCGAAGAGATTTCGAGATGATGCGAGCCGGTCTAGAGGCGTTCGGGCTTTTCTAGACAAGGACGCGATCGACCCCTGTGACCACACGAGTCACCTCGATCACGGTGGTGGAAATGATCGCCGAGAGAGGCGGAGTGTCCACATTGTGGCAAATGGCATTCGGGAGCTGTTGGTTTCGTGATCGCTCTCGCTATAAGTGTGGATCGGCCGACCACTTTATGAAGGATTGCCCGAGGATGCATGAGCAGAATGTAAGTCGAGTGCAAACCCGGTGCTACCATCGCCGAGGTAGGCCACCTAGAAATATAGGCAATGTCGATGGCGGTCGAGAGGATCTAGAGATGCTACCATCGGATCTCGAGGCTCGTGCTCTGCTAGGACTTATGCCATCGCGCACGCGAGGATGCCGCCTCTCCGGATGTTATTACCGGTACTTTCACTCTTTTCAATACAAATGTGATTGCTTTGATTGACCCCGGTTCTACTCATTCATATATATGTGAAACCTTAGCATCCGAGAAGACTTTGCCCATTGAGTCTCTCGAGTTTGTAATTCGGTGTCAAACCCTTGGGTCATTACGTGCTTGTCAACAAAGTGTGCAAGAAAAGTCCCTAGTGTTCCGAGGTTCTTGTTTTCCGGCGGACTTGATGCTTTTGCCGTTCGATGAGTTCGATGTTATTCTTGGTTTGGATTGGTTGACCATGCACGATGCGGTTGTAAATTGCAAGAGCAAGACTATCGATTTGAGGTGCGCGAATAATGAAATAATTCGGGTTGAGTCTACGGACTTAAAGGGTTGCCATTTGTAATATCGCGATGTTGGCCCGAAATATGTAAGAAAAGGGTGCGAAGCGTACTTTGCGTCGTGCTTTCGATGACAAGGAATCGAAAAGAAACCCGAATCTGTGCGTGGTTTGTGAATACCGGATGTTTTCCAGAAGAATTGTCGGGTTTACCACCTATCCGGGAAATAGAATTTGGCATCGAATTGGTACCTGGTACCACTCCAATTTCGATAGCTCCGTATCGTATGGCACCAACGGAATTAAAGAAGTTGAAAGCTCGGTTGCAAGAATTGGTGGATAGAGGTTTTGCTCGCTTGAGAGTTTTTCGCCTTGGGTGCGCCGGTGTTGTTCGTGAAGAAGAAGGATGGAACCATGCGACGTGCATCGACTATCGTCGACTTAATAAAGCGACGATAAAGAACAAATATCCGTTGCCACGTATTGATGACTTGTTCGATCAAGCGAAGGAGCCTCGGTGTTCTCGAAAATAGATTTGAGATCGGGCTACTATCAATTGCGAATCCGAGATTCGGACGTGCCCAAGACCGCCTTGAGCGAGATATGGTCACTATGAGTTCCTAGTGATGCCGTTTGGGCTCACTAATGCCCTCGGTATTTATGGATTTAATGAATCGGATCTTTAGACCATATTTGGATCGATTCGTAGTCGTGTTCATTGATGACATCTTGATCTATTCAAGAAATGAGACCGAACATCTTTGAACACTGCGGTTAGTCTTTGCAAATTTTACGGGATAAGCAATTATATGCTAAGTTCAGCAAGTGTGAGTTACGGTTAAGAGAGGTTAGCTTCTTGGGTCATGTGGTATCTACATCGGTATTCGAGTGGGACGAATAAAATTTCAGCCATACTTAATTGGAAGCCTCAGAAATATTCTTGAGGTTCGAGCTTTTTAGGCTTGTCGGTTATTACCGACGATTTGTAAAAGGCTTCTCAACGATAGCCACGCCGATGACGAAGCTACTCCAAAAGGACGTTAAGTTCGAATGGACGGAGAAATGCCAAAAAAGTTTCGATCAACTGAAAACTTATTTGACTGAAGCCCCAATTCTAGTGCAACCCGAGTCCGCAAGGAGTTTGTCATCTATAGCGACGCCTCTCTACTTGGGTTAGGTTGCGTATTAATGCAAGAAGGTCGAGTTGTGGCCTGCGCGTCGAGGCAATTAAAGCCACATGAGAAAAATTATCCGACTCATGATCTCGAATTGGCCGCCATCGTATTCGCCTTAAAGATTTGGCGACATTACTTATTTGGTGAAAGGTGCCATGTATACTCGGATCACAAAAGTCTCAAATATTTGATGACCCAAAGAGACTTAAATCTGCGACAAAGACGTTGGCTTGAGCTGTTAAAGGATTATGAGTGATCATTGACTATCACCGGAAAGGCGAATGTGGTTGCGGATGCCTTGAGTCGCAAATCATTATTCACTTTACGAGCGATGAATGTGCACTTGTCTGTCCGATCCGACAGTGTGTTAGTGGCTGAATTGAAAGCCAAACCATTATTGACACACCAAATTCGAGAAGCTCAGAAAGTCGACGACGAGTTGGTTGCAAAACGGGTGCGTGTGTTCGAACAAGGACTCGGAGTTTCAAATCGACGATGACGATTGTTTGAGGTTCAAAAGTCGTCTGTGTGTCCCAAAGAATTGAACTCATTTCGATAATTCGAATGAAGCCCATTGTAGCCGAATGGCAATCCACCCGGAGAACGAAGATGTACAATGATTTGAAACGTCGGTTTTGGTGGCTTGGTATGAAGCGAGACATCTCCGACTTTGTTTTGAGATGTTTAATATGTCAACAAGTGAAAGCGGAACATCGGTGCCTTGGGATTACTTCACCAATCACGATACCCGAGTGGAAATGGGATTGAGTCACAATGGACTTTGTATCCGGACCGCCATTGTCGATAAGTAAGAAGGATGCGGTTTGGGTCGTGGTAGATCGATTGACTAAGTCGGCCCACTTTGTCCCCGTGACGCACGGATTTTTCAATGGACAAATTAGCGAATTGTACGTTTCTCAGTTGTGAGATTACACGGGTGCCTATTTCCATCGTGTCGGATAGAGATCCGAGATTTACCTCGCGATTTTGGAAAAAGTTGCAAGAAGCTTTGGGTACCAAGTTGCATTTCAGCACCGCTTTTCACCCCAAACCGATGGTCAATCCGGCGGATAATTCGGATACTTGAGGATATGTTAAGATGTTGCGTCCTCGAGTTTAGTGGTTCATGGGAACGGTATTTTCCGTTGATTGAATTCGCCACAACAACAGACTTTCAATCAAGTATTAAGATGGCACCTACGAGGCTTTGTACGAGGCGTAAATGCCGTACACCATTGTTTTGACCGAGCTTGGTGAAAGCAAGATTTTCGGTGGATTTGATTAGGGATGCTGAGCGAGAAGTGAAAGTAATCCGTGAAAGTCGAAGATAGCCTTCGATCGTCGAAGTCGTGACGCGGATATGAAGCGTAAGGATATCGAGTATCGTGGGTGATAAAGTGTTTCTCAAGGTATCGCCTTGGAAAAAGATACTCGAGTTCGTAGTAAGGGCAAGTTGAGCCCGAGGTTCATTGGGCCATATGAGATATCGAGCGAGTCGGTCCGGTGGCATATCGTTTGATTTTGCCCCGAACTCAAAAGGTTCACGATGTCTTCCACGCTTCGATGCTTGACGCTATAGATCCGATCCATCGCACGTGATTAGTCCATCGAAATTGAAATTCAAGCTAATATGAGTTATGAGGAAGAACCGATTCGTATCCTATCACGAGAAGTGAAAGAGTTGCGAAACAAGCGGGTTCCGCTAGTGAAAGTGTTATAGCTCAAGCACGGGATAGAAGAAGCTACTTGGGAGACCGAGAACTCTATGAGAGAGCGATATCTGAACCTATTTACCGGTAAGCTTTTCGGGGACGAAAATCTCTTAAGTGGGGGAGAGTTGTGACACCCCTAATGTGACCCTAGTCGGAGAGTGGTTTCGGGACCACGAAACCGAGTCACAAGAATAATTAAGTGTTATATTCCGTGCTTATTGTATGTGGAATTGGTATGCGTAAATATTTCGTGTCTCGATTTTTATTAATTAGGTGCAAATTTATAAGAAAGGACCCATGTGCTAGGACTTGAAAATGTGATAGGTGTATTTCAAGTGGCCTAATAATGCATGAAGTGAAATAAATGGAGTTGCATGTCAATTATCCCATTCCCTAAGGTGGATGGCCGGCCATGACAAATTATGGGCAATGGGAAACATGTTCCCAACATGTTTTACTAATGGATGATGTTAGAAATGATAAAATAAGAGTATGAAAAAAAAAATGTTCATTCTTCTCCATAGGCTTGGCGAATGTCCTAAGGAAAGAAAAGAAAAATTTGTTCATCCTTTCTCATCTTCTTGGCGAAAATACTAAGGAAAAGGGGAGGATTTTTGCTTCATGCTTGGGTTGGAAGAGACCTAGAGGGAGATTTGGCTAAGTTTACATCAAGATTAAGGTATGTATGAGGTTGTGTTGGGAGTTTCATGCATGGTTTGGTTACTAATTTGATGTGCATGTTAGCCATGGCTCAAATCCTTGTTATGCCATGGAAATGGTATTTGGCCAAAGTTGTTATGGTGATAAAGCCATTGCATGCTAAGTGTGAAGCTTGATGATGATGCATGCAATGATGGATTGTCTACTCTTGAGTAAGATTTTGAGTTTTCTTTTGTGTTTAACCATGATTGAAGTTGAATGGAGCATGATTTTCATATTCGGCCATGATGCATTCATGAACATGGTTCATGCTTCTTGCATGTTAGTTAAAATTTGTATTTTTGGATGGCTATGGACATCTTGAAATTCGGCCATGCTCATATTGTATATATATGTTTGCACATGATGTTTTGGCTATGAAGTAAGTGATGAATATATTGGTTTAAAGAAGAAGATGTGGAAGAATGCTTGTGAAATTGCAAGCACAATTCGGCCTAGCACACATATAAGTGCTTGATGCTATATTATAAGTTTTGGGCCACAATGTGCAAAGCATTAACTAGTAAAATGCATGCTGTTTTGTGAGGTATTATGCAAAATTGACCTCAACATGTACATGAATATTCGGCCTTGGGTAGCCTATTGAAGGCCTTAGCTTTTCCTTGATGCTCAAATAAATTGTATTGAATTGCTTGATGTAGTATAAAATGTGCATGACCATTGTGTATTCAAGCTAAAGAGTGGCCATATGACCATTTAAAACTCCTTGTCATATTCGGCCATAAGCAAGCACAATGAGGTTTTAATAAATTGAATTTGTTTGAATTAGCTCAAGAGCTAAGAGGGCCACAATTGGACAAGGGGAAGGAAACGGTGATCGAATAGCCGAAAAAGCCGTTCGACAACATCCGAGGTAAGTTCTCAAGAAGTGACCTTACTTGAATTATGTGAGATGAAGTATGGATGTGTATGATTATTGATTTATGTGTATGAGAAATTGAATGATACCGGGCTATGTCCGAAGGCGAATATGCTTGTGAATATATGTGCGTTTGAGCCTTAGTAACGAAAATGAAATATGTATGTCCAATGATTATTGATGTATGTGTACATGAGAAATTGAATAATATCCGGGCTAAGCCCCGAAGACAATTATGCTGGAAATTATATCCGGTTAAGACCGAAGGCAATTGTGCTAGTGGCTACATCCGGCTAAGACCAAGGCATTCGTGCGAGACATTCTATCCGGCTAAGACCAAGGCATTTGTGCACGTGGTTATATCCGGTTATATTCGAAGAATCTTGGGCTGGAGGTGAGTGTTGGTTGCTGTAATAAATTCAATTAGTACACTCGAGAAGCCCAAAGAATAAGGTACATTTATATGTGCATTGGAAAGTCGACATGTTTGAGCAACATTCGCTCAATCGACTAATGAATTTCAGTTATTGAATTGATTGATACTTTGTGAAATTATATAATGATGAAGTGTGAAGTAAGAATGTGTATTAATGAAATGATGCATTTGGCTATGTGAATGTATTGCTGTAATTAGAGTTGATTATATTCCTTGAGACTTACTAAGCATAAAAATGCTTACCCCGTTGCTTTGGCTCTCAGTTTTCTAGATTTCGCTCGAAGCAATCGGATTTGGGATCGTTGAAGTCGAAGTCATCCACACTATCAAGCCTCCATTTTGGTATAAATTTTTGGTTGAACTTGAAATGGCATGTATAGGACTACCCCTTGTTGATTAAATATGTTGTGATGTATATATGTACGGCCATGCGAAAATGGCTCGAAAAAGGAAGCATGAACTTAGACTAATTGTGGTTTGTATGTATATATTTGGTGTCATGATGTGGCTGTGGCTTGGAAATGGGAATGTTGGTCATATGATCAGCCATTAGCATGGTTAAAATGATCATATATGAACCTATGTATGGCAAGACTAGTTGGTTCATGGAGACTACCAAATAGGTAAGACCTACCTTAAAAACAGATGCTGCCAGCTGTAGTGACGTGAATGTGAAAAATCACCAAAATTCGTAGGAATGGAATTAAATAGTGAATAAGCTATGTAAATGAACCTTGATGAGTCTATTTTCATATGGAAGAAACGAAATGGTCATAGGAGTTACATGTTAAGAGATATTAAAGCTATTGTGAGACAGGGCCAGAACGGTTTCTGGGTTCCCTGTCGCAACTTTAAAAATTTACTATAAATTATCCAAAAAGAATTAGGAGACATACCTTATATTTACAGATTCCATTTTGAGTCTAGTTTCATTAGAAACAAACGACACCAGCATTAAAGCCCTGTACAGAGAGATATTCAAGTTATACCGCGCGAAGGTCAGAGCAGTCGATCCCTGTAACATGGGTGACTTTAACTAATAAACTGTACCAATTGGCCCAACCAAAAATTCTAGAAATAAATTCATGGATGGATATATGAGTCTAAATTCAGGGAAAATTTACGAAACCAGTTTCCGAGTTTTGAAACTCGAGATATGATTTTTAAGGCGACAGTGACGCAGTTTCCAGCCTGACTGAAAATGTCAAATGGATGGGCAAAACAAGTGAACTTGGCTTGTTAACCCCTCGTGTCTGACACCGGCGATGGCCTCGGGTTCGGGGTGTTACATAACATAAGATGAAACACAAGATTGAAGCTCTCAATTAAAACGGACCCCCCAACTTTATCATATAGTGTTGACTAAGACATTTGTGTGGACTACATAAACGGTCAGATAAAAATCAATCAATCATGGGTTTTTCTTCTCTTAAGAAAACTTGAGGATGGTGTAAAGAATCACGTTTCCTTTTTGTTTTGCTTATCTTAATCGAAATTTTTGTTTGAAAATTGAACTCATAGAAAAAAAAAGTGAAAATAAAATAAAAATAAAGAACACAAATTTTACGTGAAAACCCTTTCGAGAAAAATCACGGGTAGAGGAGAAGAAAATTTCCTATGTCAAATTCGAAAATTGTTACAAGAGAAATAGACTATGTCTATTTATAGGCTTGTAAAGCCATATTCTAGTAAGACTGAAACACCTTATTCTAGTCAATATCAAATAGATAGAATTTAATAAGGTTTAAAAAATCTTATTCTAAAATAAAATAAAAGAAGTGTAATTCTACATGGATTCTTTTTTTATTTTATTTTACCACTGTATTTTATTTAAATAAGGATTCGGGTCACTTAATTCTAACAATCTCCACCTTGACACGAATTCTTAATTAACAAGTTCTTCATCGCGAACTCTCAACGAACAAATTCTCCACCTCTTCCATAAAACCCCTTAAGGGTTTAACTTCAACAATGAACACCAACCAAGTCTAAGCAATGCTCAAACTTGGTTATAGGAAGTGACTTAGTCATCATATCTGCAGGATTTTCATGAGTACTAATTTTGCTCACAACAATATCACCACGAGCAATAATATCATGAACAAAATGATACCGAACATCAATATGTTTTGTTCTCTCATGAAACATTTGATCTTTTGTAAGAAAGATGGCACTCTGACTGTCACAAAATACTGTGCTGATTTGAAGGTCTTCATTGAGTTCACTAAAGAGTCCCTTCAACCAAATAGCTTCCTTACAAGCCTCAGTAATCGCCATGTACTCAGCTTCAGTGGTAGACAAAGTGACTGTAGATTGCAAAGTGGCTTTCCAACTGATTGCACAACCTCCGATTGTAAAGACATAACTTGTGAGAGATCTTCTTCTATCAAGGTCTCCAGCAAAATCAGCATCAACATACCCAATGACTCCATCTCTAGTTCTTCCAAACTGTAAGCAAACATTAGTAGTACCTCATAAGTATCTTAAAATCCACTGAACTGCTTTCCAATGTTCTTTACCGGGATTCGCCATATATCTGCTAACTAAACTAACTGCATACGATAAATCTGGACGTGAACAAACCATAGCATACATGAGAGATCCCACTACACTAGAGTATGAAACATGTGACATGTACTCAATCTTATTATCTGAATGTAGAGACAAAGCCGATGAAAGTCTGAAATGGGCTGCTAAAGGAGTACTAACAGGCTTAGCACTCTGCATATTGAACCTACAAAGAACTTTCTCAATGTACCCCTTTCTGACTTAGATACAATTTACTTAATTTTCTATCTCTGAGAATCTCCATTCCAAGTATCTTCTTTGCTGGTCCCAAATCTTTCATCTCAAATTCTTCACTTAGTTGGGCTTTGGCCTTTCTTATCTCTCTTTTATCTTTTGCTACTATCAACATGTCATCAACATAAAGAAGTAGATACACAAAAGAACTATCACTATTTTTCTTAAAGTAAACACAACTGTCAAAACTACTTCTTTTGAAATTATGAGAAGTCATAAAGGAATCAAACCCCTGGTACCACTGTCTTGGTGACTGTTTCAAACTATAAAGAGACTTTTTCAGCAAGCAAACATAGTCCTCTTTTTTTTAGACTGTAAAACCCTCTGGTTGTTGCATGTAAATATCCTCTTGAAGTTCTCCATGCAAAAATGCAGTTTTTACATCTAACTGCTTAAGCTCCAAATCATGCATGGCCACAATACCAAGCGAAGCTCGAATCGAACTATGCTTAACAACTGGAGAGAACACATCTGTGAAGTCCACTCTTGGAATTTGACTGTAACCCTTTGCAACAAGCCTTGCTTTATATCTAGATTCTTCAACTCTTGGAGTCCCTTATTTCCTTTTAAACACCCATTTACAACGAACAACTTTTTTACCTTTAGGAAGTTTTACAAGATCCCATGTTCTATTTTTGTGGAGTGATTTCATCTCCTCTTGTATAGCAAACATCCACTTTTCTAAGTCTTTACAACTAACCGCCTCAGAATAATTAGATGTCTCTTGATTCGCATCTATATCTTCAGCCACATTTAAAGCATAAGCAACTAGATCAGCCTCAGCATACTTCTTTGGAGGTTTAATTTCTCTTGTAGTTCTATTTTTGGCGATAGAGTATTGCGGTGAAGAAGTAACTCTATTCTCAATTTTTGTACTAGCTTGAGGAGTCGACTCTATATTAATCTGATGCTCCACCTACTTTTGATATTCTTTATTAGAAGAGTCTTTAAGAGATAAGTTAGGTAGCATAGCAGTTTCATCAAAAACAACATCTCTACTAATCACAACTTTTTTATTTTCAGGACACCATAACTTATACCCTTTTACATCAGCTTTATAACCAAGAAAAACGCATTTGACAACATACATCGAACCTTCTCCATGATCGTTCTGTTCATTCGTTCTGCAACGCCATTTTACTGTGGAGTATGGCGAACTGTCAAGTGTCTCACAATCCCTTCTAACTTGCACAATCTATTAAACTCATCAGAACAAAATTCTAAGTCGTTGTCTGTGCAGAGGTATTTTATTTATTTTTCCGTCTGTTTTTCAATCATAATTTTCCAAGACTTAAATGCGAAAAACACATCGCTTTTCTACTTCAGGAAGAATGTCCAAACTTTTCTATAAAAATCATCAATAAAGGTTAGCATATAATTAGCTCCACCTTTCGAAGGAACTCTGGATGGCCCCCACAGATCAGAATGAATATACTCCAACATTTCCTTCATGTTATGGATTCCTCTGGTGAATCGAACTCTCTTTTGCTTCCCAAAAACACAGTGTTCACAAAAATTCAATTTGTAAATTCCTTGCCCATCAAGAAGTCCTCTTTTGCTCAATTCTATCATGCCATTATCACACATATGCCCTAGGCGCATATGCCAAAGTTTAGTAATATCATCATCTGACAAGGAAGAGGAAGCGACAGCTGCATCACCAGTAACAGTAGAACCTTGCAAAACATATAACTTGGCAATCTTTCTCTGCCTTTCATCACAACATGGGAACCTTTGGAAATCTTTAAAACCCCACTTTCAACTGTGTATCTGTACCCTTTTGAATCAAGAGTACTCAACGAAATTAAAATTTTTTTCAATTTTGGAACATGTCGTACGTCACTAAGTGTTCTGACAACTCCATCTAACATCTTAACTTTAATTGTTCCAACACCTGCGATTTTACATGAAGCATTATTTCCCATCAAAACAACACCTTCAGACATGTTTCGTAAGTTGTAAACCAATCCCGATTGGGACTCATGTGGAAGGTGCAGCCTGAATTAAGTATCCACTCCTCACTTACTTTAGAATTATTGACAGAAGCGACTAGAAGTTTACCATCGATGTAGTCTTCTACAACATCAGCTTCATCGGAATTTTCTGGTTGTTTTCCCTTTTGATTTGCAGCCTCCATTTTAATCTTGTTCTGTAGTTTATAGCAATCAGATTTAATGTGCCCTTTCTTCTTGCAGAAGTTACAAGTTTTACCTCTGTTTGAAGACTTTGATCTACCCTTAGATTTGCCACGAGGATTCCGTTCCTGTGTCCTACCACGATCATCATCAGTATTCCGATTTTGTCTCTCACGAACAATGAGACCCTCTCCTTGAGAGTCGGTTTTAACTACAAGATGCTTCATCTTATCATATGAAGTTAAAGAATCATAAACCTCATCAACTGTGAGAGACTCGCGGCTATATAAAATCGTGTCTCTAAAGATTGAATAAGACGGGGGCAACGAACAAAGTAGAATCAACCCTAAATCTTCCTTATCATACTGAACCTCCATGGCCTCCAAGTTTGAAAGAATTTTTTTAAACACTGTTAAGTGTTCGTGTACAGACGCACCTTCCTCCAAACGATGAGCATAAAGATGTTGCTTCATATTTAACTTGCTTGTTAGAGTTTTCGACATACATAATTGTTCTAGCGTCTTCCATAATGCAACGGCGGTCTTCTCTTTCATCACATCCTGCAAAATTTCGTTAGACAAATACAGTGTAATTGTGTTAATGCCTTTCGATCCTTACGCTTCTTCTCTTCATCTGTTAATGTCGAAGGCATCTTATTTATCCCTAGCAGGGTATCCTCCAGATCTATTTGCGCAAGAACTGCTTGCATTTTAATTTGCCACAACGCAAATCTGGTGTTGCGATCCAACAGCGAAATTTCATACTTCAAAGAAGCCATTACCATGATCGAGATGAACAACCCAAAAGCTCTGATACCAATTTGTGAAAATAAAATAAAAATAAAGAACACAAATTTTACGTGGAAACCCTTTCGGGAAAAACCACGGGTAGAAAAGAAGAAAATTCACTATGTCGAATTCGAAAATTGTTACAAGAGAAATAGACTATATCTATTTATAGGCTTGTAAAGTCATATTCTAGTAAGACTGAAACACCTTATTCTAGTCAATATCAAATAGATAGAATTTAATAAGGTTTAAAAACCTTATTCATTCTAAAATAAAATAAAAGAAGTGTAATTCTATATGGATTCTTCTTTTATTTTATTTTACCACTGTATTTTATTTAAATAAGGATTCGAGTCACTTAATTCTAACAAAAAAAAAACTCTATTACAAATCAACCCCTAAAATAACTTATACACAGTATTGCTGCAAAAATCCACGAAAAAAAAACACGAATTTCAAAATCGTGGCAAAAGAAGATCAAAATCATGAAACCCACTCAAAACCATTTCCATTTTCAATTTTGTTAATCCACCCAAAGCTACTTTCATTTCATGAATTCTAAAACAAGCATTTCTTATATTCATTAAGAGAGGAAAAACCTAGATAAGGAAAAACATGTAAAGTTGAACTATGGGGTTTTGATCTTTTGAGAATGGAAGGAAAGATTCTCCATTTCTCAACTTGGTATCTAAACCATGAGGGATCTAGATGGTTATCGTAGGATTCATTTTAAAAAGAAAAAAAAAAGAGAATAGAAGATATTGATTGTTGTTGATGAAAAAGATGAAATTTGAGATTCTCTTTTATTTAATTTTAGTTAAAAATAAAGCTTTGGTATAATCATGTTCCTTCCAATTGTTGTATAAAAAAGAGATGTAACCATTTGTACCACCTCACATCTTTTAATTTGTAAGTATTCCATATCAACAAATTTTCATTAATTTTGAATTGTCATATTAGTAAAAAATTGTTCTATGAATCCTCTTACCACATCATCTATGATACATGCTAATTCAAATTAAATATGTTATCTTTTTTTTTTACTTCACCTATGGTCTTTCTTTACCAATTGTACATATGAGGTGGAAAAAAGATGATGTGTTTATTTTTAATTGGTAGGGATCATAGATGATATGGTAAAGAGAGTTCATAAAATAATATTTCCATATTAGCAAAATTTTCTATACCACAGATGTATTCCATGTGTGCAATCCAAATGCTCAAATAAGCCCTTATTAATCAGATTTGAAAATCTTAAGCTCTTCTTTGACTATTTAAAACTAAGGGTGAGCGTTCGATCGAATTAAATGAAGATTTTTTGAATTAATCAAGTTGAAGAATCCTATTTTATCATTTTAACTCGATTTGAAATTTTCTCGAATCGATTCGAGTGAGATGGAATTCGAATCGAATCAAATATATTTGTTCGAGTTAAGTTTAAAAAAATGACTTTGAATCCTTAAAACCACTGTCATCTACCGTAATCAAATTTATTATTAACTTTCATCTCCTCATAATTTATTTATTAATCTTTTATATACGGGTTAGCTTATTTGCTTGTTTAGTTGCTTCAATTATTTTCTAATTTTTGTCGCTATGTATTTTGAAATTAAAAATATATATTAAATATAAAAATGTAATTTTTTAATAAAAGTTATCTTAAAGATAAAATGTGAAATTGATACCAACCTAAAATTTAAACATGAATATTTTATGTCTTCATCAATAATTCAATTTTAACAGAAATTTATAAAGATTTAATATGATTAAACAATTTAATTTAATAATATAAATAGTAGATATAAATAAAATTATTACTATTTAGGTTTAGGGATTTTTTTAGATGATTTTTTGTTTGGTTTAGGGACTTTTTTTGATGATTTTTTGTTTGGAGATAAAGGGTGAAAAATAAATGTTTAAGGGGAAAATAAAAAGTTCTTAGGGTTGGGGGTAAAATTTTGGGAGGAAAGTAAATGGGAGAAAATATTTAAAAAAAAAAAATTTAGGGGGAAATTGGGTTTGGGGTAGATGGCGGTAGGATAGGAGGAGAGTAAAAGTTTGTAGGGAAAAGTGGGAGGGAGTAAAAGTAAAAATATTTAGAGGCTTGGGGTAAAAATGTAAAATATTATAATTTGGTATTCGGTTTATTTGAATTATTCGAGTTATTCGAATTCAAAAATTAAACTCAATTCGAACTCAAAATTAAAAAAAATTCAAGTTGACTCGAATAAATTGATTCATTTAACTCGAAATTTGATTTTTTTAATTTTTTCAAATCGAATCGTATTTTTCTTACCCTCATTTAAAAAATTAAACTCTTACGTGAACAACTCTTAAAAAGCCAAGTCTAGCCATTAATATATAGTTTGAAATTATAAATTTGGCACCTAAATCGTATTCCTTAATATTAGTTTAACTCTATCTATTTTACTTTTTTAATCAATCAAATAGGTATATTTGTGTTTACCAAATTCATAAATAAATTTATACATATATAACTTTGATATTTTTATTATTATTTGGGTTTCTTTATATCAAACTATCTATTATTTAAAATTAGATTAACATTACTTTTGAAATGAATTTTGAAAAAGTGATTTTGAAAATCTTAAATTAGGAGGTTTGATTCTCCTATTATATTTTAGGTTTCAAAAACACTTTTCAACGGCAAAAATAATGTAAAATAAATGGCTTTTAAAGTCAAAAATTCTCTTTTCACTAAGTTAGAATTTATATATTTTTATCTTTTATGATTTAGGTGAAACTGTTAAAATATATAATTATATTAATTATTAAAATTTTTAAAAATTAGATTAATTTATATTTTATGTAGAATTATATTAAATTATTTAAATATAAATTATTACTATATTTTAGCTTATTTTTAGAAAAGAATTGTATCTTTAATTTTAGAAAAAAGTTATATTAATTACTTAAAATATATTTAAAATTTATATTTCATGTATTATTATATTAACTTATTTAAATATCATTTAAATTAACTCATTTTTTTTATTTTTCAATATCATGTCCAAAAAAATATTTTAACTTCCACGATATTTTTTATAGCAATATCACATACTTAGAAATTAACAAACCATACTTTGTAACAGTCTGAAAAATATCAATGTCACTCATAATAGTATTTCGACAGAAAAATAACAAAATTTCCCAAAAAGCAAGAGTCTATAAATTGAATAATGATAGTAAAGTCAAATTTTGACATTGAAAAAAAGCATGAAGAAATTTTACTAAAAATTTCCCAAAAAGCAAGAGTCTATAAATTGAATAATGATAGTAAAGTCAAATTTTGACATTGAAAAAAAAGCAAGAAGAAATTTTAGTAAAGATTAAATTGAAAATTTGTGAAAGATGGACTAAAAGTGAAATTTACTATTTTAGAAAAAAGGAAAAAGTTTAAGAAATATTTTTTATGAATGTGACATGGATATGAATTGAGAAGTGGTGTTTGAAATTTGAGATACAGACTAGCTTGAAAAGTGGTGAGAAATATAAAGATTAAAATGTAATTTTATTATTTTATGATAAAATAGCTTAATTGCAATAATACTATGAATAAATAATATCTATATAAATAATAATTACTTAGGACACATACATATACCATGGGTCAAACAAAAGAGTGATGGAAAAAAGTGAAATAACTATTTTACCCTTACATTTGAAATTTGACAAAAGATGCTTTAAAGGATAATTTAGTCATTTTCTAATTAATATTATTTTCAATTTTAAATTACAAAATAAAGTGTAATATTTTAATGGATAAAATATGGGACATTACATTTCAATAATGAGATTTAACCATCAACGTTAATTTAAATAATTAATTAATTAAAGAAAGAAAATTGTGTGTGTGGGTGTGTGGCACGGGAAACTATTAATAGAGAGGAAAAAAGTTTTATATTTAATTTAATTTGGTTAAGAAAAGCATATTCCTAATTTAAAATTCTCTGAAATTAAAGTTAGATTTTGTACACAATTTTAATTTATGAGCGTCTTTTCATATGAAATCAATTGTAAAGGCTTAAAGACGAAGATGGAAGTGGGGAAAGTTTGGGTAAGTTGTTCCACTTATTATATTATGTTTATTTGAATGTATAAATTTATGTAAAATTGTAAGAATTAAGTATATATAATTATTTATTTTATATGTTCTAAGTGATGAAAGTATTATGTTCATGTATGATGTGAATGTTAAATGATTTTATAAAAATTTAAAGGATGATTTTAATTGATTAATTTGATAAAAATTGAAATAAGGGTTAAATTGCAAATTATGTAAAATTTTAAAACCAGGATTAAATAGAGAAGATAAAGTTTGGATTTTTATGATATGAATATAAGAATATGATATTTAAAGTATTATAAAATTGTACTTAAATTAACATGTTTTAAATATGAAATTTTAATATGATTTGTACCAATTTGAAATTGGTAAGTTAAAATTGTTATGATTTGTATGTAATTTGGAATATTTGTTTGAGTTGTGTATACTAATTTGAGATGAATTAGTGATAATAATTAAAATTAAGTCTTAAGGCTATGAAATAAACTCGAATGATGGATTTACGATAAATTTTTATATCAAACACAAAATTGAATTTTAAAAGTTGAAATTGAATCCAATAATAAAAATTAAGTGTAAATGTTAAGAAAAGCTTTCAAAAAATTTTTTTATTGTGATATTCTTCATCCGAATTTGTTATTGGATCAGGAAAGGGTGTTACACACTTTTTAAAAACACTTTTCAACCACAATAACAATGGAGAACTAAACCTTAAGTATTTAGTATTGCTATAAAAAAATCAAAAATACTTTTAAGAGATAAAATTAGTAAATATTATGATATTAAAAAATATTGAAACCCATTATTAATATTTTGATATATGAAATATAAATTTTAAATATTGTTAAGCAATTAATATTAATTATTTGTAAAATTTAATTTAAATATATAAATAGTATTTTAAATATTAAAATATATCCTGCATAAATTCAAACATATAATGCTACATATTTACAATAAATTTAAATTGAGAAATAATTGTATACCCAATATAAATATTATATAAAATAAGTTTAATTATAAGTAGACTCGATCATAGGCCAAGTTATCCGCTTGACCAAGGCCCACCCGAAATTAGGAAGGGCTTAGGTAAAAATATTTGGCTCAGAAAATTGGTTTGGGAAAAAAGTTAGGCCTTTTTAAAATATGAAATGAGCTTGAATATTCAAAGCTTGAGCCGACTCATTTTAAGTTTGCAATAATTTATATTATATAATTTATAACTAATAAAAATTAAATCTAGAGTAATATATAATACTACTATAATATAAACATTAAAAAATTAAGATAATTATTATAATTAGTAATTAAAAATATATAAGACTATAAAATTAAACTAATATAAATATAATTTTAAAATTTTAAAAATAATAATATGGACAAGCCTAAAATAAGCTTGCATTATACATTTGTAAATATAGACAAACTTAAACAAAAATTTATATCCATATTTCGCTTCAAATCAACTTAAACAAATATAAAATCTGTTAATATTATGTTTAAACTTAACTATAAATAAATGTTAAAAATAAACTACTTTTTCCAAACAAAAAATAAAAATGGGATAATAATGCAGTATGTGAATACTTTGCCTTATTAAAAATGTAATTAAAAATCAGATAAAGAGATGGATCTGGTGCGTTGAGGAAGAAGTGGTTCAGAAATTAAGAAAAGAATCAATGAAAAACCAAAGGCAAAGGCAAAGGCAAAGGGCCAAGTGGGGAGGGTGAGACAAAATTAAGAGTCAAGACCACGTGGGTTTCTCTTTGTATTCTGAAGTGACGCCAAGCTTCGTGGGTTGCAACGTGCTGCAATTATACACCTATATAGGGCCAGACCACGAACTCTGCTGCTGTTGGGGACGACCTTAATTATCCACAGTAATATTAACACAACCAATTCATAAAACGCTATTTAAACTATATTTTTAAGTTGATATTTAATTTATTTTATCATAACTATACTTAAATTATATTTCATTATCTTCGATGGTACTTAAATTATATTTTATTATTTAAATTATTTAAACGATTTTTAAAAAATTTCTTAATCAATTATTTTATGATACATAACACTTTTAAAATTGAAAATAATATTTTCTTATGCTTTTTCTTAAAAAACATTATAAACATATTCATTAGTTTTGTTATTCACTCAAAACTTCAGTTACAAAAACTTTAATAATCTGTAAAATTTTATCAAAACCCAATTTTCAGCAACAAAATTCATATTTCGATGAGTTTTTTAGCCTCAATTTTGATCTTTTTTCTCACCTAGATCCAAAATCCATGTATTTTTTTAAATAATTTATTCTTTCTTTTCTATATAATTTGTATAAAACAATTATTGTTGGATGAACCTCTACAATAGAAAAACCTAGATAAAATATAAAGCCAAATACTAGGAGAAGTTTAGTAGGAAAAAGATATTACAAAAATATTATCTCACAGTTAAAAATAAAAAGATTTAACTAAATTTGATTTTTAATAATTTAATTTTATTCAATCTTATCTTTTAAATTAAATTTTAACTTAAAAGTATTTTTTAATAAGTGGGATAATACCACCTGTGATAAAGAAATTAAAATATCAAATACTATTTTACTATTTAAGCTTTGATAAAAGAATATCATTCAATTCATATTCATTTAATTATAGCCGGTTAAGAATATAGCTAAAAGAAAATGTTATCTAACTTAGAATTTGTAAAAGAAAACCCACTTCCCCATTTGACAGCGATACCTAACTAATCTCTCTGTGCCCTTATTTACATCACTTCAATCATCAATCGCAATGGCCCATTTGAAAGAGATGGTTTTCAGTAAAAATAAGTAATAAAAATATTCCGGTTATATGTATTTCTCCGGAATTTCAAATCGACACACGTTGCTTGTGTTGAAATTTGAGTGATGAAAATCGAGTGTAAATTGGGCGGGGTTGAGGACCAGAGCAGCTTAAATGTAATAGAATGTCATGATTTAAAATAATGATCAAACCTGACGTGGTGATTACTTGTTAAGAATGAGGATGAATTATATTTCGAGAGTTAATGTAAATAATAAATGGTGGAGGGATGGGTTAGGAAATGTCAAATTTTGGTTGCCATTTCAAGGAAGACACTATAAATGTCAACATAATAATGACATGTGGACATTAATCCCTTTTTGTATACTTCTCTTTAAAGAAGTCGCATCTAGTGGGGTTATCGGTATTGGAAGTCTTATCAGCAGCTAGGGATTGCTAAATCTACACTTGAGCTTTGCCCAAGCAAAGAAAATAGAAAAGATAAATTATTGAAAGGTGGAAATATAATTATTTATGGCATGGTTCACGGTTTAATTATAAAGTATATATATTTTTTAATTTTGGTACTTATTTTTTTAATTTGATATTTAAAAGTATCAATCACATTAAAGGGTGTTTTACTGAAAAATACTCTTTTTTAAAGTTAATTACAGAAATGAGCCGATTTTTTGGTTATTTACCGGATTAGGCTATTTTTCCCAAAACGCCCACGCCACGTCAAGTGCTTCGAGTTCTTGTCAAGAAAACGCTTCGGGGAGCGCTGTTTGTCGCCGTCGTAAAACGCCTAGAGGGAGTGCTTTGTTGACGTGGACAAAAACGCTCCTCTAGGGAAGCGTTTTGCCCGTTTTTACGTTAGAGTTTTTAGGGTTTTTAAGGTTAGGGTTTTTTATAATTTAGGGTTAGGGTTTTTTATATTTTAGGGTTTTAGGGTTTTTAGGGTTTATAAAAAGATTAATTGATTTGGGGTTTAAATTAACTAGTAATTTTAAATACTAAATACTAAATTAGAGTTTAAGGGTTTGCGGTTAATTGATTAAATTAGGGATTGATTAAATTAAGGTTAATTGATACATGATCGTTTAAACATACTATTTTAATATTTTATTTCTTATAATATTTTTGTAAAAAATCCTTAAATAACTCTTAACGTGTAAACAACAACTTGGTAATTTGATTACTTCAGCATTTAAGTTTTTTTCCCTTATCATGGCTTAGATCATTTTATTTTTGATCCACCGGCTAAGTTTCTTTTACCTTATAACAAGCTCATTTCTGATTTTTTTTAATTATTAATTTCCAATATACATACACAAAAAAGAAATTCTCAAAGATAACATGATTGCAGCATACATACATACTGGCGCTATGCTAAGTATAGGGTTTCGAGAAAAATTAATTGAATTAAGGTTTAGGGTTTTAAGGTTAATTCATTAAATTAAGTATTAATTTTAAATCCTAAATACTAAATTAGAATTTAGGGTTTAAGATTAATTGATTAAATTAGGGTTGTGTTTTTAAATAAATTTGTGTTTAGGGTATTAGAAAAAAAAATATATAAGCAATATAATTTTTTCTTAGGGTTTAAGGTTTAGGGTTTCTGCAAGAATAATTTTGAGTAGACATTTCTGAACAAATAGTGTCGAAAACGCTTCATGCAGGATGCAGTGTCAGAAAATTTCTGGAAAAAACTCCCACATGGACGCTTTTTTTGCTACAGTAGTTCGTAGAAAAATAAATCTGAGTAGATGTTTCTGAACATATAGTGTCGAAAACGCTTCAAGTAGGATGCACTGTCAGCAAAAGTTCTGAAAAAAGCTTCCACGTGGACGCTCTTTTGCTATAGCAGTTCGCAGAAACATGAGCCTGAGTCAACGTTTCTGAACAAATAGTGTCGAAAACACTTCAAGCAGGATGCACTATCAGCTAAAGTTCTGAAAAAAGCTTCCACATGGACGCTCTTTTGCTACAGTAGTTCGCAAAAAATGAGCCTGAGTCGACGTTTCTGAACAAATATTGTCGAAAACGTTTCAAGCAGGATGCACTGTCAGCAAAAGTTCTGAAAAAGGTCTCGCGTTAAACCTTAAACCTTAAACCCTAAAAGTTTTGAAAAAAGCTCCCACGTGGACGCTCTTTTGCTATAGTAGTTCGCAGGAAAATGAGCCTGAGTAGACGTTTTTGAACGAATAGTGTCGAAAACACTTCAAGTAGGATGCACTGTCGGCAAAAAGTTCTGAAAAAAGCTCCCACGTGGATGCTCTTTTGCTACAGTAGTTCGCAGAAAAATGAGCCTACAAATGAGCCAAATTTTATTCTCAGGTTGCATAACTTACAGCAAAAAAAAAATTAGAGAGGCGAAGAAGAAAAGAAATTGAAGATGAGTGAACGTATTAGTGCTGTTATTTACTATGATGGTGAGGTCTGTAACACCAAAAACGGTGTTTTTTTTATCGGAGAACACAGTGAGACTGGTTTTTAACCAGAACATAGATTTGATAGAACTTCGTAAAAGAATTAGGCGTAAAATCTTTGGAACGACGCCAATGAAAGTTTTGTCTATTAAGTATCGATTTTGTGTATCAGTTGATCCTGTGACATATGACTCATTCGACATCAAAGGCGCTCGTAGCTTGGAGGTAATGGTGCAGACTCATTTCGCTAGTGGATCACCCTATGTTGAGTTATATGTACAATTTTCATCGCCAAATGATGCATTTGCAGCTTCAACATTTACTGCCGATCGAGAGGAATACACGACCCCTGTCCGACACTCCGTTAGTGGATGGCAAAACATAGAAGTGCCCGTGTTTAGTAGCAGTATGGAATACCCAACCCCTGCACGACACTCCGTTAGTGGATGGGATATGCACCTCAGTGGGTCGATGTTTGATGTTGGAAATACATACTGGGGAATGACATCAACTTCTAGTGGTTGGCAATCCGCTTCTGATTGGAGATGTTGTGAAACGTCCACAAGAAGGGATGATGTACTCCCTACGACGTCCACCAGTGAGGGGACCTCTTTTGTTGCAGATGATGGTGGGTCAGATGATGAGTCCGATGTGGATCCACCTAGAGAGCCCGAGCCTGATGGTGCAAAAGTTGCATTATTTTCTGAACTGGAGCCTATTCCAACGGTACTTGAAGATGTTGAAGGGGGTTCAGATGAAGAAGAAGAAGATCCATGATTCAGGGTGTACTCACCTCCAGCCCACATGCATAATGTCGATCTATCTCAAGATGATGCGTTAGAGTTTCAAGATCTACCACACAGAAGGCATGATCGTACAAGTTCCTCATTGGATTCAGGTGAATTGGAAGTTGGTAATAAGTTTTCCAATAAAGATAGTTTTCTTGGTGCATTAAAACAACATAGCATCATGAACGGGGTTAACTACAAAGTGGTTAAATCTAAATTTGATAAGTTTGAGGCCAAGTGTGTAGTGCAAGATGATACATGTTCATGGAAAATCATGGCCTCGTTAAGGAAAAAGACAGGCTTGTGGGAGATAAAAAGTACAAAGGTCCACATACATGTCTTGTCGGTACAGTATCATTAAACTTCTAAGGTTTTTGAATAATATTGTTATTACGTAATGTTGCATTATTTAATGTACTTCGTTGACAGGTGTTTCACAAGATCATCCCAAGATGGATTCAGATATGTTAGCTACTTTAATACTACCGACGGTGAAGGCGGATCCTAGAACTTCAGTGCCGGTCTTAATTGCCAATATTCATAGCCAGTTAAGGTACATACCCTCTTATCGCAAGGCTTGGATAGCTAAGCAGAAGGCGTTGGAAAAGATGCATGGTGGGTGGGACGCTTCATATAATGAAGTGTGGCAGAGGTGTCAGTCTTTGGAGAGATATGTCCCGATTATGTAATGCACCTTGAAATGAACTCCGCACTACAACGACTGATTGCTCCGTGGATGCCAAGTATTTAAGCGTCTGTTCTGGAGCTTTAAGCAATACCGAGACGCATTTCTATATTGCAAGCCATTGGTACAAATTGACGGTACCTTTATGTACGGTAGATATACCCATCGACTATTGTTAGCTGTGACACAGGATGACAGTGGGAGAATCCTTCCAATTGCGTTTGCAATAACACTGGGGGAGTCAGCTGATGACTGAGATTTCTTTCTTTCTAGGTTAAGGAGGCATGTTTTCCCCCAACCTAATATCTACATCATATCGAATCAGGGCACCGGAATACTATCAGCAATTAAGTGATAGGAAAGCCTGTGGCATCGTACACACCATCAATATTGCTTAAGGGATGTTGCGTCCCACTTTTACGGGCAATATCTATCTAAAAGTGAACAACGGCAAGTGACCAACATGGGTATTTAATCTCTACTAATATAATTTCTTTTTATTCTGAATGGAAGAGTGGTATGTAATTTTTGCTATCATCTTATATTGGCAGGGTATGAGATAAGTAAGGATCATTTTCATAAGATGTTGGCGGTTTTGCGTTTAGTTAATGAAGAAGGCGCAAACTACCTCTATAACATACCTTTCAAACAGTGGACACAAGTATACGAAGACGGCCTACAATATGGTCAAATGACCTCGAACTTGGCTGAATGCATAAATTCTATTCTAAAAGGAACACGTTATTTACCGATAACATCGGTTCTGCGAGAGACATTTTTTCGTTTAGCGGGACTATTTCCAAAGTGAGCAACAACTTATCAAGGCCAAATGCAGGGAGGCCATATATGGTGCGCAAAGGTATTGCAAGAAATTAACAAGGTGAAGGCGCGGGTGAACATCATGCACACAGCCTGTCACGATCGAAACAACTTATGGTTTCGTGTGACGAAGTTTGATAGACCGCACAAGGTATTATTGGCAGACAATATCGTGTACACTTAAGAAATAGGACTTGCGACTGTGGGAAGTTTGACGCACTTCGTTATCCATGCGCTCATATAATTGCAGCTTGTCAGAATCTCCGTCTAGATCCTATGAGCTATGTCGACGAAGTGTACAAACTAGAAACCATGTACAACATGTGGAGACACGTATTCCCCCCTGTCCCAGGTGAACGTAATTGGCTGCCTGTATCGCTTGCTCCGTTTAAGCTGTTACCGGATAGAGAATTGCGTCGCAAACCAAAGGGTTGACCTTTCTCAACTAGAATACGTACCAATATAGATATCCGAGAAACAACCAATCAACAGAAGTTATGCGGATGGTGTCGGAACCCAGGCCATACAAGTAGATCTTGTCCAAATCGAAATAGTTGATAGTTGTTGTAAAAAACTATGGTGTATTATTTATATTTTATTAAATGAAACTATGTTGTATTACAATTGTTTTATTCAAAAGAAATATATTAAATGAAACAATATAAAAAAGTTTGTAAAAATATATTAAAAAAATCAATATCCATGGCGGTCAGAATCAATGCCACATGGGGGTAAATCAACGGTTCGTCTTTGGATTCCTCCTTTGATCGACTTCCGCTGGGGTTGTGGTTCTCCCATAGGGATTTGGTTGTGGGTGTTGGGAGGGTGACCCACATTGATAGAATAATGACTGCGGCGGTGTTTGCATCACAAATGGCGAAGGTATTTGAATCCCGTAAGGTGATGGGGATTGGTAGAAAGAAGAGCTCCCCGATGGCGCCTCATGCGATCCCTCATGCGACGGCATCCTATAGATCAATAGTTGACTTGGAGTAATCGGGAACGGAGATGAACTGGGCCATACATTCCAACATGTCATAAAACTAGAAAAAGGAAACATATAAGGGTTAGGATACATATAAGGGCTAGGATACACACCTCGCTTAATCTGAAAAGGCTGTGATGTGGGTGTCGTTGGTTGAACTGTTGGGCTTGGTGATTGTGTGGGCGCTGTTGATGGGCCTGCGTCGTCGTCCCTTCTTCTTGGATTTAAAGGCCCTCGTTGTTCCCTTTGGGCACGAATTTTCCGTCGCCTCTCCTCTTTTGACAATAAATATGGCTTGCCATGGATCCTAAACCATGGCATGTATTCCAGTACGCACGCTAACTCTGGAACGATGATCGGTTCCTTAGTTGGTATATAATCATATCGATTTTCCCACATTTCGATATAGTTTGACCAGAATCTCGGCCAATCCGTATGCAGTTGCCGTAAGTCAACTTTGTGCTCATCATCAAACACCTCAGGTGCCACAAGAATCGGTTGTCTGAATCCAAATTGCCTCAATCCTCTATCTGACTGGTGCATCTCCACGGTAGCATAGTTCACCAATGCGACCTTCACATGCCAAGCGTTTGGATTTTGAAAGAATTCATCCGGAATTACTGCCCGAATTGCCGGATCCTCGTATGGTGTCCATTGAAACTATATGAACATGATAAAAATATTATTTATATACATAATACATAATACTAAATACTAAATACGAAACGATTGTTTTATTATGTATATATATTTTATTTAATACTTACTTGTGCTTCCGATTGTTGGTCTAATACAAGCCGTATATCTTCGAGAGAGGTAGGTATTTCAACATAACTTGCCGAATGGTTCCACCTTATTAAATAAATTTTTAGCATATAATTTTATTCTAAATCTATGTAATAATTGTAAAATCTAATATAAAATTTACCTCTTTATGAGTGGAAATGTATATGGGTGGTCTACTCGAGGACGTAAAAATGGAAAGCAAAACCGTGCCCATGATTGTAGTAGTGATAGGCAACCTCTTATTTTGCCTTTGTTCGATCGCGTCGCCCCGCACATTTTCTTGTACAATGTTGCCAACAAGGCAGACCCCAACTCAATTTGCCGGCTGCTCTAAAATCTACGAGTTTCAACAGCCATCTCAATTGTATGAGGTTTCGTGACAAGTCCGGCATCAGATAACCTCCAATCATCTCAAGAATGTATGCACGAGCATATCGTATTCTTTCGAGTTCAGTCAAATCATTATCCTGCTCCGGGAATGTGTCTTGTAACCAGCCCATCTTGATCCGACCTCCATTAATATTATCCGGTATAGCACCTAAAAGCTCGTAGCATACGGCTCCCCAATCAGTAGATGATGCGGACCCGGTGACTGCGTACCCATCCACCGGCAATCCCAATTGTAAATGCACGTCTTCCAAAGTGATAATACACTATCCGCATGGAAGATGAAAAGTGTGCGCCTCGGCTCTCCACCTCTCTACCAATGCACTGATTAGTTTCAGGTCCAACTTGCACCCTCGGCCTATCGTGGCCACATGCCAAAATCCCGCTTCTCGCAAGTAATTCTCGATCAACGACAATGGAGGACCAGGCATATTACGGATGTAGCATTGCAACACCCGATCCACAGACTATTATAAAAATTTATAAAAAAAATATTAATTAAAATTGCATAAATTAATTAATGCAAACATCATAAATGAAAAAAAAATCAAGTAGTATTGAAATTTTAATTATAATTGCATAAATGAAAAAAATATCAAATAGTATTGCAAATTTAATTAAATTTGCATAAATTAAGAAAATATCGAATAGTATTGAAAATTTAAAATCATCACTTACCATTGTCATTTGCTCAACGGAGATGTGCTTATTATCGAGACGGATTAATTTTTCGGCCATTGCTAACACGATCTGATTTTTTATTTAAAAAATTAAATTTAAAAAAAATTTAAACAAATAAAATTGATAGAATTTTGATAGAATTTTGAGAAAATTTCAATGAAATTTGATAGATTTTTGAAGGGAATATTGAAAGAATGTTGAGAATTATGAGAGAATTGTGTGAAAAATAAATGAAAGTAAAGGAATTTTGAGAGAATAATAGAAATTGTGAGAGATTTGTGTGAAAAAATGATTTGGGGGACCTTTTTATATATATTTTTAGGAACGATGGAAGCCAACGGTCAAATTTTTGACCGTTACAGGGCAAAACGCTTCCCTGGGGGAGTGTTTTTGTCCACGTCAGCAAAGCGCGCCCTCCAGGAAGCGTTTTCTACTGACGTGGACAAAAGCGCTCCCCCAGGGAAGCGTTTTGCTGACACGTACTCTGAAAGTGAGCTGATGTGGACGCATTTTTGGAGAAAATGGCCTAGTCCGATAAATAACCAAAAAATCGGCCCATTTCCGTAATTAACTTAAAAAAAGGGTATTTTTAGGTAAAACGCCCCACATTAAATATATATAATCTAAATATATATAAATTATAAAAATTTATAATAATAAAATTTACAAAAAATAATATAATAATTGAAAAGAAATGAGTTGAAATTAATAATATTATTATAAAATTGGAAAAGAAAATTGTAAAAATTATAACAAATTGTAAAAATTATTTAAAAAGTATAAAATGATTTTTTTATAAAATTTTAAAAAGCATTTAAAATTCAAGGTTCTTTTTCAATCACTTGAAATTTAAATATTTTTAATTTTATAACAATTTTCAATATTTATATGTTATTTTTATTTTTAAAATTTAAAATTATATATTTTATGATTTTAAAAAAATTAGACTTTTGAAAAAAATTATATATTATATATGATTTTTACATTTTTAATCAATATAATATATATAATATTAAAAAAGACACGTGACATATTCTAATAGCACCACATGGCAAGTCAATGTCGATCAATAGTCGGTCAACGATCAATAGTGCTTTCTAATACTTAAATATCTAATATTATTAATTTTTATTTTTTAATTTAAATTTAATAATTTTATTTTAAATAAATCTAATTGCCATATGATAGTTTTCAATAGCCAAAAAAAGCCACATATTTTTCCATTGGCTAAAGTGGCCTAACAATATTTTTTACGATCATTACAAAATGGACAAAAAATAGAGAAAATTGATACTTTAGTTACTAAATTGGGACAAAAAAGTTTAAGTACCAAAGTGAGAATGCAAAACCCCAAAATGTATAGGGATAATAAAATAAATAATTAATGAATTAGTTTAGATGGTTATGTAGTTGGAGCACTCTTTAGAGAGCTTAGGTTTTATCCACTTATTTATCTTTTTTTTTTGTTTTTTATTTTTAGCAAACCAGGATGAAAGTCACTCTAAAATATATATTAAATGAAGTAGAAAATAAACGTAATGGTTAAGCCTTTGCACTTTCTCTTTGCTTTCCCAAGTTTAAGTCACAACACCCTCCCTAATTTTCCTTTTAATTTCGACAATATGGGTAATTTATCATACAACCCCTCTAAAATTTGTTAAACCTAGCTATTTAACCCCATTTTTCTGGTCATATTAGAATTTTGTTTCCCTTTCTAACCTAAAGAGAATTGTTTCCCCTTAATCTTTATATTTCCTTCTATTTTATTTTCTTCCCTTTACTTTCCATAATAATTTTCTCCATTGCAGATAATAATTTTTTTACCTGAATCAAATCATCCCGATTCCATCGTGTTTTTATTGGTTTAACCAATCGTCGTAAATTTCATCTCTAATTTTTTTCCAAGAGTTGGTAAATTCAATTCAGTATCGGTAATCAATTCCAAATTCTTGTGAATTTAGATCTGACGTTAATCTTTCACTCAAAATAATGGACCTTTTACGAATCTTGCCAGAATTCTCGGTAATCATGATAAATCTTGAAAAAAGCTATTAATTCTTGCGTAAATGTTGTTTGAATGACCAAATTTATATACCTCGGGTCATATTGGAATGTGAGGAATGTCACTCAAGATCCAGGTAATAGGTGTGTGTTCTTTTACAAGTGAATCGAAAAAAAATCATGCCTATGATAAGGCCACATGATCTGCCACATGGACTTATGAGCCATCTATGTAAACCATACGACCCCCTCACATGGCCTAGGACCCTCCACACGACCTACCACACGACCATGTCTCCCTTGTAAGTTGATTTTATGAATACCACACAACCATAGCTTGTCATATGGCCTAGCCACACAGCCGTGTATCCCCTCTATACGATCAAGTGCTTTCCACAAGGTTCGGTCACATGGCTATGTGTTCCCTATTTTTCATATTTTATAATTTTGCCCAAAATTTTATAAATTGTTCAGTTTAGTCCCTAATAGTCCTCAAATTATTTTTAGAGTTTTATTTCTTGCCCTGATAATATCAGTATTGAATTGCATGATTTGAATGACTGAATTATTAATGCATATGCATGATATGTGAATAAGATATGTCTGTTGAATCCGTAATACTGTTTTGTAACATCCTAATTTTGGGCCTAGTCAGAATAGTGGTTTCCAGACCACAAATAGAAAGTAGAAATATTTTTTTTTATGATTATTTTGAGGTCCATGACATGTTTGCATGATTGTATGAAAGTTTCATGAAGAGATTTTATTGATATGGTGTCTAATTTGACATTTAGGACTAAATTGCAAAAGTTGCAAAATGTGAGTTCTAGAAGCTTTAAGCATGAAATTTCCATGGATTATTAATTAGAGGACCTTAAATATAAATTTTCTCAATTTCTAATTTTATGGACAAAAATGGGCATGCATGGATAAAATTTGAAAGTTTAGTAAAAAGGGCATTTTGATCATTTGGTTAATAAAAGAATAAAAAGGGAAAAATAAGTCAAAATTGAAGTCCTTCTTCTTCATGTGTGCCAGAATTTCCATGCTCACCATAGCTAGGGTTTCTCTAACTTTAAAGCTCAATAGTAAGTGCATCCTAGCCCCGTTTTTAATGTTATTTGCATTTTTGAAGTTGTCATCAATCAATCTTAGCTATTGCTACCATTATTTTGAGCTAGGGTTCATGTTCGAAAACTTATCCATGTATGACATGCATGTATTTTGATGTTTAATGGAGGAATATGAAAGTTTGGTGTGTGATAAACATCTTTTACTAAGTGGTTTTTCATGAAAACACCTAAAAGGACTTATTTGTAAAAATAGTAAAAATGAGTAGTAGAAATGTGATTTGATGAAAATTGTGGGCTAATATAAGCATGATATAGGTTCAACTAGGCTTGGGTAACAAATAAAATGAGTACATTTCATTTTATGAGCCTAGGGACTAATTTATAAATATGTGAAAGTTTAGGGCAAAATTGTAATTTTTCCAAAGTATGATTTATGGGATGTTTTGAACAATGTGATAATTAAATAAGTGAAATTTGCTATTATAGATCAAGAAAAATAGAGTTCGGACCTAAACCGAGGAAAGAACAAAGTTGTGGACTAAATCGAATAGTTAGCCATATTTTGGTACCGAGGTTATGTTATTATGTATCTAATGCTTTGAAATTGCATGAAATGTATATTTGTCTTTATGGATTTGGTTATTGATGACTCGATGACGATCCGACGAAGATTTGGTACTACAAAATCCAGGTTGAACCTTAGGAATAGATAAGATAGAAATGTCATGACATTAGGGTTATGTGTGGTTTCATGTAAGAACATATCTGGGATATGGAATTGATATGTGATCCCATGTAAGACCATATCTGGGATATGACATTGGCATCAATATGTGATTTCGTGTAAGACCATGTCTGGGATATGACATCGATATGAGATATCGTGTAAGACCATAGCTGGGTTATTGGCATCGATATGTGATCCCATGTAAGACCTTATCTGGGATATGGCATTGACATCTTACCATGTGTATGAGATTTCTCGGGTATCCTTTAGTATTCCAAGTGGTTCAATGAGTAATTCAAAGATTATGTTAAAGAAATGACAATGTATGATCATGTTGGATGGGTACAGATATGTACGCAACGCTCATAAATATTGAGATTATGAATCGATGAGACCTTGGTAAGAAGTGAATGAATGAATCATGATCATGAGTTTCATTATACACTATGTAAATGACATAATTTAATATGTATCTATGATACTTGATGACATTGTGATAAATTATATTATGTTATGTGTATAATAATGCATGACTAATGTTGTTAATTATTTACATGCTAACTTACTAAGCTTTATGCTTACTCCCCTTCCTTTCTGTTTTTCTTATAGTATCGCCAAGCTAGTTTGAGGATCGAAGGATGTCAGAGCTCGATTCACACTATCAAACTAATCTTTTGGGTATAGTGAATTTAAGTATTTTGAGTATGACATGTATAGAGGACTTGGTCATTTTGTTATGTGTCATATTGGCTAGCCAAAAGTATTGGCTTATGATAATATTATAATTCATTTTGCATATGGCCATGAGATATGGCTTATATTGATTATTGGGTTGTAAACCTATTTATTCACACATGCATGTGCCTATGCAATTGTGATGTGGTTGGTGGTTGTATAGATGTGATGAGTTATGTTGTAGATATGAATGCTTGATGATTAAATTGGGATTTGTTTAGTATGTTGATAACCATGGCTTGAATGATAATTGGTAAGTTGGGCTTGACAAAGTATGGTGTCTTGTGCATATATAAGATAATATGATATTGCCAGAATCATGACATGTTTAATGATGATCAAGTACTTAATTATGCCATGTTAAGTTCCTTTGAAGTCTTGTATGTGTTTGTGCAAATAAAGGTGACAATTGGCTTGGAAAATAGCCTCAAAGTTGTTCACACGGGTAGACATACGGGCTTATGTCTAGGTCGTGTGTGACATACGGTCTGCCCCATGGGCGTGTGATTTGGCCGTGTGTCCCTTGCACCCTAATTAGGTAAAACAGAATGCTTTGTAGTAAACACACGGGCATGAGACACGGCCATGTGTCTTGGACTTGTGAAGGACACGGCCTTGGGACATGGGCGTGTGCCCTGGCCGTGTGAAGTCTGCACCTTATTTATGAAAACTCATGAAAATTAAATTCGACACACAGCCTAGCACACGGGCGTGTGACTTGGCCGTGTGACCCTATTATGTTGGTAACGTCATAAATAGAGAGTTACACGGGCTAAGGACACGAGCGTGTCCCAAGCCACACGGGCGTGTGAGACCACACTGTCTACCCACACGGGTGTGTGACCCTCCAAAACAAGAAAATTTTCTAAGTGTTGTAAAAGTTCTGAAAGTTCTCGGTTTAGTCCTGAACCACCGCTAAAGTATGTTTCGAGCCTCGTAAGCCCGTAATAGGGATGACATGCATATGTATGAATGTAACACCCCATACCCGAGCCCTATGTTGGGACAGGATACGAGGCATTACAACACTTATTCACATGCAAACAATCATTTCGATGTCATTAAGAGTCGGTCAAATTAAAAACTTTTTTTTTGAACTTTGTCTAAACTCCTTAATATGGGCCTACGAGGCCCTAAAAATCTATTGGAAACCATTCGGGACCAACTCGAGGTCCGTTAATTAACTTTAGAAAAATAACTCTTGAAACAGGGCACATGCCTGTGTGGAAGGGCAACAAGCCCGTGTTGTCATTATAACATGGCCGTGCTGATGGCCCGTGTGTCACACACGGCCTAAGCATCTAGGGACACACCCGTGTCCCATGCCCGTGTAGATTTATTTTTCAATTCGAACCTAGAAGGGTTTTCACACAGCCTGGCACACGCCCGTGTTCATGGCCCGTGTCCCTACACGACCTTGACACGCTCGTTTCTTAGCCTGTGTCTAAAAACCTTGACATTTTGTTTATGACGTCAGCATCCAATAAGGGCACACGGTCAAGGCTCACGCCCTTGGCCAGAGGCCGTGTCCTTTACACAGCTAAGACACACGGTCGTGTCTCTGCCTGTGTGTTTACTATCATGCATACTGACTTGCAAATTTTACATGCAGGGGACACACGGCCAGATAACATGCCCATGGGGCTGACCGTGTATCACACTGGCCTAGACACATGCCCGTGTGTCTACCCGTGTGGACAAAATAAGGCTATTTAACAAGCTTTTTTGCCACCCTTACTTGCACTAACCTATATAACATCTAACATGACAAATCCACACAACAATACAAGGTCTAATCAGCCACACAAGGTATTATCTCATTCATGCAATTTACTCATCCATGAAAATATCATCTTTTACATATATCAATAACGAACATTAGCCATTATCAATGCTTTATACAAAATGAATGGATTCATCCCAAGCCAACACATTTGGCCAAATTAACATTGACACAAAACTCAAAAGTCTAAGCCTTATACATGCCATATTCAAAATAATAAAACCAACTATACCAAGTGTTTCGATTAATAGTGTGGTCGATGCCTCCGATGTCCGATGATCCTTGTGTTAATTAGGCGACACTATAAGAAAATGGAAAGGAGAGGGAGTAAGCATAAAGCTTAGTAAGTTGCATACAAATAAATATAACAACATCTTTACCATTCATCATCATTCTCATAATACAAAGGTAGGCATAAGTACAACTTCTCATCACTATCCAATACAATTCACATAGTATATATTGAGCTCACATCTCATACATTTCAAATAGGTACCTGAACCACTCACAACATGATTATACTTTTCTCATTTAACTTAAACTGTAACTCTCACCGTTGAACCATTTGGAATGCTATCGGATATTCACTAAGCCTCAAGCATAGGGTATAATGCTGATGCCATATCGGAAACATAGTCTTACACTGGCTCATCCATCAAGTCGATGCTATGTCCCAGACATGGTTTTACACTGAATATTGAAATCGAGGCCGATGCCGTGTCCATGACATGGTCTTACACTAGCTCTCACATATCTGTGCCGATGCCATGTCCCAGACATGGTCTTACACTGATACATCTCTTAGCCGATGCATATCCTAGACATGTCTTACACTGGCTTACATCTCGAGCCCGATACATGTCCCAGACATGTCTTACACTAGCTCTCGTCTCAATGCCGATGCCATGTCCTAGACATAGTCTTACACTGGCTCTTATAATGACATAGTCTTACACTGGCTCTTATAATGTGGCCGATGCATGTCCCATACATGTCTTACACTAGCACACAAATAACCTGAATGTCGTGGCATGAATATCCAATTTATTCCCTAAGGTTCAACCGAGAGTTTCTACTACATCAATTCTATTGATCATACATAATCATTTCCACAAAACAAGCAATTTATGCTATATCAATTCAAACACATATAATAACAATGTAGTTGTATTATTTACATACAACTTACCTCGGTATACAAAATGTAGGCGACTAGTTCGACTTAGTCTACTAGCTTTGCTTTTCCTCGGTTTAGGCTCGAATTTTGTAATTCTTGATCTAAAATGATAGAAATTCATTCATTTCATCAGCATATTAATCTAGATACTCGAAAATTCATAACTGGGCAAAATGACCATTTTACCCCTAGGTCTGAAAATCGATTTTTATCACATTTTCTCATTAATCAAGCCTAGCTGAATACTTTTTATACTAGGAGCAGCTCACAATTCTTATTATTTCACACATTTATCAACTATTTTACAACTTATGCAAAATGGTCCTTAGTTAGGGTTTCCATGAAAACTACTTTACAAAAGTTGTTTATTTTACAACCATGATTTATTTTCTTCCATAAAATTTTAGAAAACAACATGAATACTCTCATGGTAAAACCCTAGACTTTCAACCATTTTGCAAAATAGTCCCCTTATTTGAAAGCTCATGCTACAAGGGTTCTAAAAGTACAAGGGTTCTAAAAGTACAAAAATCATCAAGATCACTTACTCGTGAGGGTTACAAGTTGCTGAAATTTCAAGCTTCCAAAAATGATATTTTTTCTGAAAATTTCGGTGGAAGAGAATGGAGAAATGAAAAAGATGATGGCTAGCCACTAAGGTAATATTTTATTATACATTAAGTCATCTACCCAATTTGACCATTTGAATTTCTTGTCCCCTATGGCTGGCCATCAGCTTCTAAGGGGTCTATTTTCCCTTTAGAGACCCCCAATTTTGGTTCTCTAGCTATTAGACACCCTTAGCTATCAAAATAGGACTTTTGCATTTTATGCGATTTAGTCCTTTTTCACAATTAAACATAGAATTGCTAAAATTAATTCACCAAAATTTTCATACTCTCATATAATCATGCCACAACACATAAAATAATATTAAAAATAATTTCTCCAAACTTGGATTAGTGGTCTCGAAACCACTGTTCTGATTGGGCCCAAAATCGGGCTATTACAATTCTCACCCTTAAGGATTTTCGTCCTCGAAAATCTTACCAGTGAATAGGTTCGGGTATTGGTCTCACATGGTCACCTCGGGTTCCCATGTGGCTTCTTCGACCCCATGTATTTGTCATAATACTTTAACAAGTGCTAAGCTCTTATTCCTCAATTGCTTAATCTCCCGAGCCAAAATCTTAACTGGTTCTTCACCATAAGTCATATCCGGCTGAATCTCAACCTCAGTCGGTGCAATCACATGCGAAGGATCCGATCTATATTGATGTAACATGGACACATGAAATACATTGTGAATCTTTTCTAACTCTAAGGGCAAAGCCAATCAGTAGGCAACAGGCCCAATACTCTCGGTAATGTCATAAGGTCCTATGAAACGAGGACTCAGCTTACGCTTTTTATCGAATCTGAGGAATTTCCTCCATTGGGATACTTTCAAAAACATCTTATCACCGACTTGAAACTCAATTTCCTTTCGTTTCAAATCCGCGTAGGATTTCTCTCTATCCGAAGCGGCTCTCAAGAAATCACGAATCACTTTAACCTTCTCTTCAGTCTCTTTAACTAAATCGACCCCGTGAATCCGACTCTCTCTAAGTTCTGTCCAATATAAGGGCATTCAACACTTGCGTCCATACAAGGCCTCGTAAGGCACCATTTTCAGACTTGATTGATAACTGTTGTTATAGACGAATTCGACCAGCAGTAAATTCCTTTCCCAACTGCCTTGAAACTCGAGAACATAACATCTCAACATGTCTTCCAATATCCGAATTATTCTTTCTGACTGACCGTCGGTTTGCGAGTGGAAAGCTGTGCTAAAATTCAACTTTGTCCCCAAAGATTCTTGCAACTTCTTCCAAAACCTCGAGGTAAAACCTTGGGTCCCTATCCGAAATAATCGACAAGGGCACTCCATGAAGTTTCACGATCTTAGAAACATATAGATCGGCAATTTCTCAAGAGAATAGTTAGTACGCACTGGTATAAAATGTGCTGTCTTGGTAAGCCTATCAACAACAACCCAAATGGAATCATTTTTCCTTGGCGTCAACGGCAACCCTGATACAAAATCCATGGTTACACAGTCACATTTCCACTTGGGAACCATCACATGTTGAAGTAAACCCGAAGGTACTTGGTGTTCGGCTTTCACTTGTTGACAAATAAGACACGTAAAAACAAATTCTGAAATGTCTCTTTTCATTCCCGACCACCAGTACATTTTCTTCAAGTCATTGTACATTTTCACGCTACTCGGGTGGATACACAAAACCACTATGTGCCTCTTGTAAAATCTTCTGAATGAGCTCATTATTCTTGGGTACATAAATTCTATCTCGGTATATCCTACAACCATCGGTACCAATACTAAACTCTGATTCATTTCTCGTCTCACACTGAGCCATTTTAGCTTGCAAGTCCCTATCACCTTTCTGAGCCTCACAAATCTTCTAAAAAAATGTAGGTCTAGCTCTCATCTCGGCTAGAATCGAGCCATCATCAATCATGGTCAACTGAGTATTCATAGCCCTCAAGGCGAACAATGATTTCCTACTCAAAGCATTGGCTACTACGTTAGCCTTTCCGGGGTGGTAGTCAATCACCAATTCGTAATCCTTTATCAGCTCAGCCACCTTCATTGCCGTAAATTCAATTCTTTCTGAGTCATCAAATACTTGAGGCTTTTATGGTCGGCGAACACTCTGCGTCTCTCGCCATACCAATGGTGTCTCCAAATTTTTAATGCGAACACGATGGCTACTAGCTCCAAATCGTGAGTCGAGTATTTCTTCTCTTATGGTTTTAGCTGTCTCGAGGCATAGGCTATTACCTTGCCTTCTTGTATAAGCACGCACCCTAACCCATTCAAGGATGTATCACTATACACCGCAAACTCTTTTCCTAGTTTCAGTTGCAGTAAAACTGGGGCTTCGGTCAACAAAGCCTTTAATTTCTCAAAACTCTGTTGGCATTTCTTTGACCATTCGAACTTGACATCCTTTTGTAACAAATTTGTCATCGGAGTGGCTATTATAGAGAATTCATTTACAAATCTTCTATATTATCCAACCAAACCCAAAAAGCTTCGAACCTCTGTCATATTACTCGGCAGCTTCCACTCAACGATAGCCGAGATCTTACTCGGGTCAACTCTGATCCCATCACCCGACACAATGTGTCCTAAGAATCCTACCTTTCGGAGCCAAAACTCACTTTTGCTGGACTTGGCATACAATTTTTTCTCTCTCAAAGTATGCAAAATTGTTCTCAGGTTCTACGTGTTCACTCGTATCTCGAGAATAAATCAATATATCATCGATAAAGGCCACCACAAACTTATCCAAATACGATCAAAAAATGCGGTTCATCAAATCCATAAATATCATAGGGGAATTGGTTAAATTGAAGGGCATGACAAGGAACTCGTAATGCCCATATCTCATCCTAAATGTGATTTTCGGTACATCTTGTTCCTTTACTCTGAGCTGGTAGTAACCGGACCTCAAGTATATCTTGGAAAACACAGTGGCTCCTTTCAATTGGTCAAACAAATCATCGATCCTTGGCAAGGGATACTTGTTCTTCACTGTCACTTTGTTGAGTTGTCTGTAATCTATACATAACCTCATTGACCCGTCTTTCTTTTTCACAAAGAGTACCGGAGCATCCCACAGAGAATAGCTCAGTCTCACAAAACCCTTATCCGTTAGTTCTTCTAGTTGTACTTTCAACTCCTTTAATTCTGTTAGAGCTATCCTATATGGAGCAATCGAGATGGGTGCCGTACCAGGGACTAACTCAGTTCCAAATTCAACTTCTCTCATTGGGGGCAGTCCCGGTAATTCCTTTAGAAATACATCTGTGGACTCACAAACCACTGGGACAAACTCGATCTTTGTAACACCCCTTACCCGTTACCGTCGCCGGAACAGGGTACAAGGTATTACAGAACATAACACATACCATTAAACATAACCGAGACAGAAATATGTCATCCAATTTGATAGTGCATCGTATAACATATGTCTTGAACAATATTAGCCAACTTTAATGGCTTGTACAAATTAGCTGGTCGAGTACTGTAACCAATATATTTTAAACCTAGGCAGTTATGACACGTAACAAAATAATTAAGCCTACTATAAATGCCATAATTCAAAATGTTTAGTTCAAATACCCTAAAGTATTGATAGTGCCGGTAGATCTTCACGATCCTTAACTCCTGAGCAAGCTGGAGGACACTATAAGACAAAAGAGAGAAAACAAAGTAAGCTTATAGCTTAGTAAGTAAGTATGTAAATAATAATTAAAGAATCTAATATGTTTACTCAACAATTCAGGTATATCTACTTTAACTTCACTATTCATTCCACTTTGATTAAGCTGTCTCTGCTGCGTCGTTTTCACTAAATAAATCATAACTCGAGTTACAAAACTTGAAATTCAAATCCGTAAAATTTCCATGAATCTAGACTCATAAAGCTTCTTTCTAATTTTTTTCTATAATTTTTGGTTCAGCCGATTAGTACATTTTATTAGTTAAAGTTTCCCCTGTTACACAGCTCGACTAATCTGACCTCTGTTCACTACGAAATGAATTTCTCTCAGTACACAATTCAAACAACCATGAAGTCTCTTTCATTTAAAACTAGTCTCAATAAGGAATTTAGGCATGTAAACTATATTTCTTAATTTGCTTTGTAAAATTTTTAATGATTTTTCAAAGTTGGAACAAGGGATCACATATTCATCCTGAGCAAGTCACGTACAATTGTAAATATCTCAAAATATAGAATTCCTTTGCTTGCTCTGTTTCTTTTATATGAAAGTAGACTCATTACAATTTAATTTCATATCTCATTCAACCTCTAATTATATTCCTCCTATTTTTGGTGATTTTTCAAAATCACATCACTGCTACCATCCAAAACAGTTTTAATGCTAATTTCACTCTTTCACATATTCTTTATGCTAACCTTATTTTATCTTATATATGTATATACCCCAAATCATTTTCACCACATTTCATTCACCATAAGTGTAGGTCCAAACCACAATGTCACCACAAAACCATCCCGTTGAACAATTCGGATCAATCCTCGATATTTAATGGTTTCAGCACACAGCCTCACCATCATACTTCATTTAGTTCGGCTCTCTTGTACACATGGTGAACACTTAGTACCACTCATGCGACCTAGCCGATTTGTCTCGTAGCTCTCTTGTCTACATGGTGTCCGTCACTTGGAATCACGCATGCGACCCAGCTACATTTATCTTTCACGTAGCTCTCTTGTCTACATGGGATACATCCCGTATCACACATGTGACCTAGCTACTACATGGTGTCTCGTAGCTTTCTTGTACACATGATGTGCACTCAGCATCATACATGTGACCTAGCTACGCTCCCTCTATTTTATTCAATCTCTCCGAATGTTCAACCAGGATCTCTCTCTCTATGTCTATTTCCATTATTCCAATAGTCGATTTATATTTTAACATCAGCTAGTATATTTATATAATAGGCTGAAATATAAGAATGTACATGAAATTATTGTAATATTTACATACAAACTTACCTTGGTGCAAAATGTGGAAATTTTGCAATTTAGTCCAAAACTTTTTCCTTCCCCCGTTCGAGGTCAATTCCACGCCTTTCTTGATTATGGAGCTTGAAAGTTGAAGAAACCCTAGCTATGGAGAGAGGGAGAATTCGACAGCAACTAAGGAGGATGATGATCAATTTTGTGTTATTTTTCCCATTTTATTTCATTTAATATCCAAATGACCAAAATGCCCCTCCTTACTAAACTTTCAAAAATTCCTTCCATGTCCTAATTTTGTCCATGAACTTAAAATTGGTCAAATTGCTATTTAAGACCTCCTAATTAATATTCCAAAGCAATTTCATACTAAAAACTTCCGGGATGCAAATTTTGCAACTTATTTGATTTAGTCCCTACTTTCAATTTAAGCACTTTAGGCATAGAATTTCATCACGAAATTTTCACACAATCATGCAATCATATCATAAACCCCAAAATAATTATAAAATAATTATTTCTATCTCGGATTTGTGGTCACGAAACCACTATTCCGATTAGGCCCTAGTTCGGGTTGTCACAATTCTCCCCCCCTTTAGAGATTTTCGTCCCGAAAATCTTACTGGGTAAAAAGGTTTGGGTCTGTTTCCTCATAGCTTCCTTAGGTTCCCACGTAGCCTCTTCTATCCCATGTCTGCATACAATACTTTCACTAAGGCTATACTTTTATTTCTTAACTGTTTAACTTCTCGAGCCAAAATCTTTATTGGTTCCTCCTCATAGGTCATATCTCGATCGAATCTCAATTTCGTTGGGAAATCACATGTGAAGGATCGAACGATAACGCCATAACATTGATACATGAAACACGTTATGAATTCTTTCTAACTCGCGGTAAGGCCAACCGATATGCCATGGTCCAATTCTCTCAAGAATCTCAGACGGCCCAATAAACGCGGACTCAACTTGCCTTTTCGCTAAATCTAGAATCTTTTTCCATGGTGACACCTTCAAGAATACTTTATCACCCACGAAATTCAATCGCTTTTCTTTTTAAATCGCATATGACTTTTGTCGATCCAAGCGACTTTCAAGCAATCCCGAATTACTTTTATTTTCTCTTGGTTTCTTTAACTAGATCAACTCCGTGAATCTGTTTCTCACTAAGCTCGGTCCAATATAAAGGAGTCCGCCACTTACGACCATACAAGGCTTCTTACGGTGCCATTTGTATACTTGATTGATAAGCTCGTTATTGTAGGCAAACTCAATCAAAGATAGATATTTCTCCCAACTACCTCCAAATTCTAAAACACAAGATCGAGCATATCTTGAGTACCGGATTACTCTTTCCGTTTGACCATCTGTTTGTGGATGAAACGCGGTACTAAAGTTCAATTTTGTACCCAAAGCTTCTTTTAACTTTTCTAAAATCTCGAGGTAAATCTTGGATCTCTATCGATATTATAGACATAGGTACTCCGTGCAACTTCACAATTTCGTAAATATATAATTCGCTAATTTATCAAGTGAGTAATCAGTACGTCTTGGTATAAAGTGGGCTGACTTTGTTAATCTATCAACCACTACCCAAACAAAGATCCTTCTTTTTAGGAGTTAAAGGCAAACCGGTTACAAAATCCATGGTAATCTTGTCCCATTTCCACTCGAGCACCATTACGGTTGAAGTAATCCTCAAGGCACTTGATGTTCACTTTTACTTGTTGATGATCAAACACTTGGTTACAAATTGAAATGTCCCTTTTCATACCGCCACCAATATGACTTCTTTAAATCATTATACATTTTGTGCTACAGGGTGAACGATAAATGACCATTGTGCGCCTCATGTAATATTTTCGAATCAATTTATCGTTTTTGGCACACATATCTTGTCTCAAACATCAAGCGACCGTCGGTCCAACTCGAAAATCGAAGTCGTAACTCGATTCGCATTGAGTTCTCTTGGTCCGCAACTCACTACCATTCTTTTGAGCATCACAAATCAACTGGAGAAATAACGGTTTAGCTCTCATCTCGCTAAGATTGACCCATCATCGACAATGCTAACCCGTATTCATGGCTCTCAAAGTAAAAAGAAATTTTCGCTCAAGGCGTCAAGAACTACATTTGCTTTTCAGGATGATAATCAATCACTAGATCATAATCCTTTAATAATTCAAGCCATCTTATTGTCGCAGATTCAGATCCTTTTGATTCATCAAGTACTTCAAACTTTTGTGATCAGTAAAAATTCGGCATTTTTCACCGTACAAATAATGTCACCAAATCTTCAAGGCAAAAACAATAGCGGCCAATTCCAAATCATGTGTAGGATAGTTCTTCTCATGCGGTTTTAACTGTCTCGAAGCATAAGCTACCACTTTACCCTCTTGCATCAACACACATCCAAGGCTTGTCAATGATGCATCACTATAAATTACGAACTCCTATCTTGGCTCGGGCTATACTAAAATTGGTGCTTCAGTCAATCGTGCTTTCAACTTTTCAAAACTCTGCTGACATTTATCAGTCCATTCAAACTTAACATTCTTTTGCAACAACTTAGTCATAGGAGAGGCAATCATCGAAAATCCTTCAACAAAACGTCTATAATACCCGGCTAAGCCTAAAAAGCTTCTAACCTCAGATACATTCTTGGGCGGTTTCCAATCAATGATCGCAGAAATCTTGCTTGGATCCACCCGAATACCATCACCTGAGACTATATGCCCCAAAAATCCGACTTCACGAAGCCAGAACTCACTTTTACTAAACTTGGCAAACAGTTTCTTTTCTCTCAAGATCTGCAATATGGTTCTCAAGTGTTCGGCATGTTCAGACTCATCCCGAGAATAAATTAAAATGTCATCTATGAACACTACTACAAACTTATCCAAATATGGTAGGAAGATCCGATTCATTAAGTCCATAAATATAGTGGAGCATTTGTTAAGCGAAAGGCATCACAAGAAACTCATAATGTCCATACCTTGTCCTAAAGGCGGTTTCGACACATCGACTCCTTAACTCTCATTGGTAGTAACCGGACCTCAAATCAATCTTTGAAAACACTGTGGCCCCCTTTAAGCGATCAAATAAATCATCAATCCTCGGCAATGGGTACTTGTTCTTTATAGTCACCTTATTAAGTTGGCGGTAATCAATGCAAAGTCTCATTGAACCATCCTTCTTCTTCTGAATAATACAGAGCACCCGTGGAGAGAAACTCGGTCTCACAAGTCCCTTGTCCGTTAACTCCTGAATCGAGCCTTCAATTCTTTTAATTGATCGAGCCATTCTATATGGAGCAATCGAGATCGGTGCAATGCAAGCAACAAATCAATGGCAAAATCTATCTCTCGTTCGGAGGCAACCCGTGCAATTCCTCCGAAATACATCCGAAACTCACAGACTAACGATGATCGATTCAAATTTCAGTTGAGGCAACTCAATATTCATTACATAAGCGGATAAGCTTCACACCCTTTTCTCATGTATTTTGCAGACATGTGCGAAATCACCATAGGCAATTTATTTGATTAAATGCATTTCAACCTACTGAATTTCTCCATTTTCACATTTCAACTCTAGTGTCTTTTGTTTACAATCTACCTTAGCATCATACAATGTTAACGGTCCATTCCCAAGATAACGTCAAACTCACCAAATGGTAACAAAGATCAAGTTGGCGAAAAACAGTGACCTTGAATCATTAATGGGCAATTCTTGCAAACCTTGTCAACTAGCACATATTGGCCTAAGGGATTCGACACTTTAATCGTAAACTCGATAAACTCAACAGAAACTTTTATTGGATACTAAATTCATGCAAATATAGGAATGAGTGGACACAGGATCAATCAATGCAATAACAATAGTATCATAGAGAGAAAATGTACCAAGAATGACATCGGAGATGATGCATCTTCTGCACGTATAGCATAAGCTCTAGCAGTGCTCTAGCTTCGATCTTGCCGTTGAATCTTTCATCGCAGTTTTACTACTAGTCCCACCTCCAAGATTTCTCGGTGGTCTACCTCTACTAACGGTAGTATTCATCTAGCACTCAAATCTTTCTTCTTTAACTTTCTCCGGACAATCTCTAATAAAATGCTCGAGAGAACTGACTTTGAAACAAGCTCGCTTCGGTTCCCCAACACTCACCATAATGTTGCTCGCCACATTGTCGACACTCGGGCTTTCTAGGTCGCACATTACCCACACTTGCCACCAAGTAGCTTGAGCTTTAGACCTCGAATATGCTCTACCACGATCTCTGTGTGGATCCCCAATTGAAACTGTCATTCGAGGGTTTGTCTCTTTGGACCTCTTTGATTGAGATTGAAATGACTTGCTTATCTGTCTTTTTCTGACATCTCGAGCCTCAATAGCATCTTTTCTTCTTTCTTTGTTCAATTCTTCGGCTTTAAGAGCTCGATTAACTAATACTACAAATTCTTTCAACTCTAAAATTCCTACAAGCACTTTAATGTCCTCATTCAGCCCATCTTCCAATCTTCTACACATAATGGCCTCGGTGGACACATATTCCTGGGCATACTTGCTGAGTCTTACAAATTCGCGTTCATACTCTGTTACAGACATTTTTCCCTGCTTCAATTCAAGGAACTCCTTCCGTTTTTGATCAATAAATCGCTGACTTATGTATTTCTTTCTAAATTCTTCCTGGAAGAAATCCCAAGTAAAATTTTCTTTTGGCACCACTGCTACCAAAGTCTTCCACCAGTGATAGGTCGAATCTCTCAAAAGTGATACAGCACACTTTAAGCATTCGTCGGGTGTACATGAGAGCTCATCAAATACACGGGTAGAATTTTCAAGCCAGAATTCCGCTTTCTCAGGATCATCATCGACCTTTGCTCTAAACTCTTCGGTCCCTTATTTTGAATCTTGTCAACCGGAGGCTTGTTCATTCTTACCAAATCTATGCCTTGGCAGCTCTGAGAATCGCCCGAGGTATAGGAGGGGTGGAGGAGGTTGAACATTTGGATTTGCTCGAATAAATTCAAGATACCAATTGTTCATCATTTGGAGAAAGGCATCCCAGCCTCATCTCCTTGTCTCAATGTCTCAGTCTACTTTCTCTGGTAGCGGTCCCTCAAAGGGAGCCGGCAGCATTACTAGGAGCATCATCACCGCAGTTCCTTGGGATCCATTACTATATTAAAACAAAACATAGTTTAGAATAATCAGAGTCACCACACTATCACAATATTTTATGGCATGTATAACTAGACTTTTACACACACTTTATTAGTCCGAGAACCGACTAAACCATGGCTCGATACCACTAAATGTAACACCCTTACCCGTTACTCGTCATTTAACAGGTACAAGGTATTACGAGAACATAACACATACCATTAAACATAAGCGAGATGTAAATATGTCATCCAATTTGATAGTGCATCGTATAACATATGTCTTGAACAATATTAGCCAACTTTAATGGCTTGTACAAATTAGTTGGTCGAATCTTGTAACCAATATATTTTAAACCTAGGCGGTTATGACACGTAACAAAATAATTAAGCCTACTATACATGCCATAATTCAAAAGCGTTTAGTTCAAATACCCTAAAGTATTGATAGTGCTTGGTAGATCTTCACGATCCTTAACTCCCGAGCAAGTGGAGGACACTATAAGACAAAAGAGAGAAAACAAAGTAAGCTTATAGCTTAGTAAGTAAGTATGTAAATAATAATTAAAGAATCTAATATGTTTACTCAACAATTCGTATATCTACTTTAACTTCACTATTCATTCCACTTTGATTAAGCTGTCTCTGCTGCGTCATTTTCACTAAATAAATCATAACTCGAGTTACAAAACTTGAAATTCAAATCCGTAAAATTTCCATGAATCTAGACTCATAAAGCTTCTTTCTAATTTTTTTCTATAATTTTTGGTTCAGCCGATTAGTACATTTTATTAGTTAAAGTTTCCCCTGTTACACAGCTCGACTAATCTGACCTCTGTTCACTACGAAATGAATTTCTCTCAGTACACAATTCAAACAACCATGAAGTCTCTTTCATTTAAAACTAGTCTCAATAAGGAATTTAGGCATGTAAACTATATTTCTTAATTTGCTTTGTAAAATTTTTAATGATTTTTCAAAGTTGGAACAAGGATCACATATTCATCCTGAGCAAGTCACGTACAATTGTAAATATCTCAAAATATAGAATTCCTTTGCTTGCTCTGTTTCTTTTATATGAAAGTAGACTCATTACAATTTAATTTCATATCTCATTCAACCTCTAATTATATTCCTCCTATTTTTGGTGATTTTTCAAAATCACATCACTGCTACCATCCAAAACAGTTTTAATGCTAATTTCACTCTTTCACATATTCTTTATGCTAACCTTATTTTATCTTATATATGTATATACCCCAAATCATTTTCACCACATTTCATTCACCATAAGTGTAGGTCCAAACCACAATGTCACCACAAAACCATCCTGTTGAACAATTCGGATCAATCCTCGATATTTAATGGTTTTGAAGACACGCCTCACCATCATACTTCATTTAGTTCGGCTCTCTTGTACACATGGTGAACACTTAGTACCACTCATGCGACCTAGCCGATTTGTCTCGTAGCTCTCTTGTCTACATGGTGTCCGTCACTTGGAATCACGCATGCGACCCAGCTACATTTATCTTTCACGTAGCTCTCTTGTCTACATGGGATACATCCCGTATCACACATGTGACCTAGCTACTACATGGTGTCTCGTAGCTTTCTTGTACACATGATGTGCACTCAGATCATACATGTGACCTAGCTACGCCCTCTATTTTATTCGATCTCTCCGAATGTTCAACCAGGATCTCTCTCTCTTTGTCTATTTCCATTCTTCCAATAGTTGATTTATATTTTAACATTAGCTAGTATATTTATATAATAGGCTGAAATATAAGAATGTACATGAAATTATTGTAATATTTACATACAAACTTACCTTGGTGCAAAATGTGGAAATTTTGCAATTTAGTCCAAAACTTTTTCCTTCCCCGCTCGAGGTCAATTCACGCCTTTCTTGATTATGGAGCTTGAAAGTTGAAGAAACCCTAGCTATGGAGAGAGGAGAATTGGCAGACAACTAAGGAGGATGATGATCAATTTTGTGTTATTTTTCCCATTTTATTTCATTTAATATCCAAATGACCAAAATGCCCTCCTTACTAAACTTTCAAAAATTCCTTCCATGTCCTAATTTTGTCCATGAACTTAAAATTGGTCAAATTGCTATTTAAGACCTCCTAATTAATATTCCAAAGCAATTTCATACTAAAACTTAGGGATGCAAATTTTGCAACTTATTCGATTTAGTCCCTACTTTCAATTTAAGCACTTTAGGCATAGAATTTCATCACGAAATTTTCACACAATCATGCAATCATATCATAAACCCAAAAATAATTATAAAACAATTATTTCTATCTCGGATTTGTGGTCACGAAACCACTATTCCAATTAGGCCCTAATTCGGGTTGTCACAATCTTCAATTCGGATACTTGAGTATTCAATACAAAAGCAAGATAAGCTTCATATCCTTTTCTTAAATATCCCACTTTCGACATGGACGATATCACCACAGGCAAGTTATTCGTTTTACCCGATTCAACCCGAAGAATATCCCCGTTTTCACATTTCAACTCAATAACTTTTCTCCCATAGTCCACTACAACACTATGAGAAGTCCGCCAATCTATCCCAAGGATAACATCAAATTCAGCAAATGGCAATAACATCAAGTTAGCCAGAAAACATTGACCTCTAATTGTCAAAGGGCAATTTCTACACACTTGGTCAACTAGCACATGTCTGCCTAAAGGGTTGGACACCTTTACCACAAATTCAGTGGACTTTATTAGCATGTTCATACGAGGTATCAATTCCATACAAATATAAGAGTGGGTAGAGCCCGGGTCAATTAAAGCAAAAACAAATATATTATGGATAGAAAATGTACCCGTGATCACATTCGGAGACTCTGCCTTTTCACGGGCACGTATAGCATAAGTCTTTGCAGGTGCTTTGCCCTCGGGCCTCACTGCAACATCTCTTGGCGCACCTGTACTGCTAGCCTCACTTTCAGGGCTCTATGTGGTCTACCCCTTGAAGGATCACTACTCGCCCTCACGTCTTGCTTTTTTCTTTTTTATCCAACTCGGGACAGTTACGAATAAAATGGTCCAATGACCCACATTTAAGACAACCTCTTTCATTTCCTTGGCATTCACCGAAATGACGTCTGCCGCACTGTGGACATTCTGGTCTATTCGGGCTAGCACTACCAACACTCGTGACAGAAGTAGTTTGAGCTTTCGACGCCCTGTGGTGCTTGTTCTTCTTTCTACCTGAAAACTCCACTGAAGCATTCGATCAGGTAGTGAACTCTCTCGATCTTTTAGATGATGACTGATGTGATTTCCCCATCTGTATTTTCCTTGAGTCTCGGGACTCAATGTTATATTTTCTTTTCTCTTTGGCCAATTCCTCGGCCTTACATGCTTTCTCTACGAGCACAACAAATTCCCTCAATTCTAAGATGCCAACTAATAATCGGATGTCTTTGTTCAATCCATCCTCAAATCTCTTGCACATGATGGCTTCGGTAGATACGCATTGCCTAACGTATTTGCTGAGCCTCATGAATTCACGCTCATACTCTGTTACTATCATTCGACCTTGCTTTAGTTCGAGAAATTCTTTCCTCTTTCGGTCGATGAACCTCTAACTAATGTATTTCTTTCAAAATTCTTCCTGAAAGAATCCCTAAGTTACTCGCTCTCTCGGTACGACTGACATGAGAGTGTTCCACCATTGATAAGCCGAATCTCGCAGGAGTGACACTACGCACTTCATGCACTCTTCGAGTGTGCACGATAGCTCATCAAATACCCTAATGGTATTTTCTAGCCAAAACTCTACTCTTTTTGGGTCATCATCAATATTCGCTCGGAATTCCTTATCCCCTTGTTTACAGATTCTGTCCGCTGGAGGTTTGTCTCTCTTAGCCATTTCTGCTCCTTAAGGAGCTATATGATCGGGTTGAGGAATTGGGGAGGTGGAGTATTCGGATTCACACGAATGAACTCCGAATACCACGCGTCCATCATGTAGAGGTAAGCTTCTCTAGCTCCTCTGCCCTGACTCATTGTCACGGGCCTACTATCTACTTGCGCAGTCCCTTTAGCGAGAGGCGGCGTATTACTCTCCACATCATCCGCCATAGCTAGGTCAGGATTCTTTTACTATATAAGTAAAAACACAATTTAACTTGTCAGGAGTCGTTACACTATCAATATACAATTATGACATGTATAGCTAGACTCATACTCACACTAGGTTAGTCTTAGAACTGACTAAATCATAGCTCTGATACCACTAAATGTAACACCCCATACTCGAGCCCTACGTTGGGATGGGATATGAGGCATTACAATACTTAATCACATGCAAACAATCATTTCGATGTCATTAAGACTCGGTCAAATTAAAAAAGTTTTTTTTTGAACTTTGTCTAAACACCTTAATACGGGCCTACGAAGCCCCAAACATCTATTGGAAACCATTCGGGACCAACCGGGGTCATTTAACTAACTTTAGAAAAATAACTCTTGAAATAAGGCACATGCCCGTATGGAAGGGCAACACGCCCGTGTTGTCATTATAACATGGCCGTGCTGATGGCCTGTATGACACACACGGCCTAAGCATTTAGGAATACGCCCATGTCCCATGCCCGTGTAGATTTATTTTTCAATTCAAACCTACAAGGGTTTTCACACGGCCTGGTACATACCCATGTCAATGGCCCGTGTCCCTCACACGGCCTCGACACGCCCATGTCCTAGCTCGTGTCTAAAAACCTTAACATTTTGTTTCTGAAGTCAGCATCCAATAAGGGGTAGACAGCCAAGGCACACGTCCGTGGCCAGAGGCTGTGTCCTCCACACGACTGAGACACACGGTCGTGTCCCTACCTGTGTGTTTACTACCATACATATTGACTTGCAAATTTTATGTGCAAGGGACACACGGCATGATAACATGCCCATGGGGATAACCGTGTGTCACACACGGCCTAGACACACGTCCGTGTGTCTACGCGTGTGGACAAAATATTGCTATTTACCATGTAACACCCCTATTCCATAACCGTCGCCAGAATAGGTAAGGGGCATTACCAGACAGATAGGACATCATAGATCAATACAGAATCACGGATATCACATAATATTAATGGATAAGCAATTCAAGAATTCATCCGTTATGGAGGTCTCCAAGACCTAAGGCATACTTTTAGAAAAGGTCGGGACTAAACCGAATACATTTAGAATTTTCAAAACTTAGAAAAAAATTTCAATTCTGTTGAGGTCACACGCCCGTGTGATCAGGCCGTGTGCCTTACATGGGCACCAGACACGCCTATGAGGTCCAGCTGTGCCAAAACAGAGTATACATACTAACTTTTACACACGGCCAACAGACACGGCCGTGTGATGCTTAGCTGGCTACTGACTTAAACCCACGGTCGTATGACATGCCCATGTGTCTTAACCGTGTGATCTTAAGAGGTTACTACTTTGCATACACGGCCACAAGGCACGCCCGTGTTCCCTGACCGTGTGGTACAATGCAGGCTTGGTTTAAGCCAACTTGCCACCCCTTTTTGGGTCATTCCTACAAACAATATTAAACAACATTTATACCAAAATTTTCAACCAATTCCATGCTCAAAACATGCTTCATTATAACTATATCATCATCATTCAATAACCTAATCAAATTCATACCAAAACACATTAAAAATCTTATTACAACAAAATGCCAAAATGTTCATTTCATAGCTCACTTATGGCACATTCTAACTCATGCTTAAACTTACCATTTTCTCAACTTGCCATATTTCAAAATAATCACCATATATAAGGCCATATATCCATTTCAAGCATACACAATTTGACATCACAAACCATTTACCAAAACTAAGCACATACATACCATTTGCTAGCCAACTCTCATGGCATAACATATATACTTATCAAAACTTAAATACATAGACATTCTAGCCTATACATGTCATACTTAAAAATATTTACACTTTCAAAAGTACCAAAATGAGTTTGATAGTATGGTGACAATCTTCAACTATCCCCGAGCCTTCAGTAGCTACGATAACTGTAAAGCAGACAAAAATTGCACAGAGTAAGCTACAAAGAGCTTAGTAAGCCAAATATAATTGGTTTAACTATTAAAGAATATAAAGTACAAATCAACAGTAAGAATTCATAGCCATTTCACAGAATAGTTCATGAGCCTAACTATGCTCATTTGCTTGTATACATGTCATGTTTCATTTCCATGATTTCATACATACTTCGCATTCATTTTTTCACAGAAACAGAGTCTTTCATATTCAGAAATTTAGTACGATACAAATGTACCTATATAGCTTATACATTTCATATATTCATTCCCATATGTCGTACTCTATCATCAGACGGTTCAGAAACGGTACAGATACTCATAAACGGGTACAATGCCGACGTCCCAGACTTGGTCTTACATGTAATTCAGTATCGATGCTTCTGTCCCAGACAGGGTCTTACATGAATTCAAATACGATGCTGATATCCCAGACATGGTCTTACACGTAAATCTCAAATCGAGGCCTGTGTCCTAGACACGGTCTTACACAATATCTCAGATCGATGACAACGTTCCTTTAGAAACGTACAGAGCTTTTCAGATACTAGCATATTATCGAAATTTACTCAAAATTCATTCATCAGGCTCTCACAGTCGTCCAAAACAAAACAAATTATAACTAGTATACAACATTCAATCAATTTAACACGTAATTGTATTTTGACTTACCTTGTACGAATTTCAGCCGAAACAAGTCAACTATTCAACTATTTTGGACTTCCCTTGATCTAAGTCCGATTTTCTTTGTTCTCGATCTAATACAATTCAAATTCAACCATTCAATCATTCATTTCATTCAAAATAATCCATGAACACATATTTAGGGCACTTTGAATTTTAGCCCTTACATTTTCACACTTTGACATTTTAGTCCATTTTTCACAAAATCACAAATATGAAAAATTCACCAAGACTATGGCTTGGCCGAATATACATAGCTTCCATACAAGCCCAAATAACATATTTAATTTACAATTTAGTCCTTCAAAACCTCATTTTCACAAATTAGCCCAAATATCTCTATTCCATAAAAAATTCAAGAACAAAGCATGACAATCTCACATATATCTTTCATAATTCATATAAAAACATTACAAAGCTCATATAATCATCAATGACACATTTCATAATCTTCAACAGAAATAGAAATTCAGACATGGGTTTTGAAGAACACGAAGCAACGATCACAGAAACGTAGAAATTATAAAAAACAGACGAAAATTCATACCTTAATCAAGGATTAAGCTAGCCGAAACCTAAAATGGCTTTTTTCTTTTTATTTTCTTTGATTTTTGGATATAATATGTGTTTTTGAACACATTCATGCAATTTTTTTCTTTATTTCATGTTAAAGCATGAATTACCATTGTATCCCTCATAAATAAACATATCAATTACATAAAACAAGGTCAATTATGACCATTCATAAATTCAATGGAGTAATTGCCACATAAGGCCATAATAATCCAAAGCCATGCCAATTAAACACATTGTATATATGGCATGAAAATTTTATCATTTACGCGATTAAATCCTTTTTCATAATTAAGCACAGAAACAGACAAATTAAATCACAGAAACTTCGCAGATATAAATTCGCATATCGCAGACATAGAAAATAATATTAATTTTTTTTAGAATCAGTTACTTGGTCTCGAAACCACTGTTCTGACTAGGGTCTAAATCGGACTGTTACATACCAAGCCTTTTGCCACATTTACTTGCACTAACCTATATAACATCTAACATGACAAATCCACACAACAATACAAGGTTTAATTAGCCACACAAGGCATTATCTCATTCATGCAATTTACTCATCCATGAAAATATCATCATTTGCATATATCAATGATGAACATTAGCCATTATCCAAGGCTTTATAAAAAATGAAAGCATTCATCCCAAGCCAACACATTTGGCCAAATTAACATTGACACAAAACTCAAAAGTCTAAGCCTTATACATGCCATATTCAAAATAATAAAACCAACTATACCAAGTGCTTTGATTGATAGTGTGATCGATGCCTTTGACGTCCGATGATCTTCGTGCTAATTAGGTAGCACTATAAGAAAATGGAAAGGAGAAGGAGTAAGCGTAAAGCTTAGTAAGTTGCATGCAAATAAATATAACAACAACTTTACCATTCATCATCATTCTCATAATACAAAGGTAGGCATAAGTACGACTTACTCATCACTATCCAATACAATTCACATAATATATATTGAGCTCATATCTCATACATTTCAAACAGGTACCTGTACCACTCACAACATGATTATACTTTTCACGTTTAACTTAAACTATAACTCTTACTGTTGAACCATTTGGAATGCTATCGGATCTTCACTAAGCCTCAAGTATAGGGTATAATGCCAGTGCCATGTGCCAGACATGGTCTACACTAGCGCATCCATCAAGTCGATGCCATGTCCTAGACATGGTCTTACATTGACTATCAAAATTGAGGCTGACACTATGTCCTAAACATGGTCTTACACTAGCTCTCACATATCTGTGCCGATGCCATGTCCCAAGCATGGTCTTACGCTGACACATCTTATAGCTGATGCATGTCCCAGACATGTCTTACACTGGCTTACATCTCGAGGCTGATGCATGTCCCAAACATGTCTTACACTTGATATGTGATATTCGTGACAGGTTTTAAATATTTATAATGAATCGTTCTTGAAACTAACTATTATCACGATGAAGGAAAGTTTACCTATCTAACAGTAGTATAGCTTTAGCAAGACCGGATTATCGAACCCAAAGGAACTAAAAGCACTAGTATCAACTTTCTTTTTATTATCTAGCCTAAAAAATAAAATGGATTTGTTTATCTAACTAATTAATTAAACTAAGAAATCACAGAAAAGAAACTTGGGGAAATACTTTTTGGAAAACTCGATTGATTAAGACAATACCTAAGGAAAAATCCACCTAGACTTCACTTGTTATTTGACTCTGAATCGGACAATTTATTCATTTAACTTGTTTCGTAGAGATCCCTAAGTTATATTATTATCTCTCTCGAGACTAACAACGTCTAACCCTAGATTGAATAATTGAAATCTCTTTCTAATTAACGCCCTAGGGTTGCATTAACTCGATCTGTGGATCCCCTTATTAGGTTTCACCCTAATCCGGCAAAATCTTGTCACCCTATCTCTAGGCGCGCAACCAACTCCGCTTAATTATGATAAATTTACTCTTAGACAAGGTCTATTCCTCCTTTGAATAAGAGCTTAACTTGAATCAATATCCTGGAATATCAAAACAAGAATTAAGAACACATAATTAAGAACAAGTCAAATATTTATCATACAATTCAGATAATAATAACAAGATCCATCTTAGGTTTCATTCCCCTTAGGTATTTAGGGCTTTTAGTTCATACTAATGAAAGAAAACATCTCAAAAGAATAAAAATAACAAAACATAAGAAAACCCAAAACTCCTGAGGAAATTTGAAAGGAGATCTTCAGTCTTGATGGTGAACCTGGCTTCTAAGATGGATCGATCAGCTTTCCTTGAGCAATTCCTTGATTTATCCTGTGCATCCCCTTTTTCTCCTCTTCTAGGGTGTATTTATAGGCTTTGGAATGCCTAAGAACCCTCAAAAGTAGCCTTTTCCGAATAGGACTCTGATTGGGCTCGACAGGGACACGCCCGTATGACACGCGCCTGTGCGATTACTTTAGGCCATGGTCAAGCCTGTTAAATAGGCACGGGTGTGTGGTCTACCCGTGTGAGTCGTGCTTCAATTCTGCCATGTGGTCTACCCATGTGAGGAAGTCCAGGCCCTGTTGATTTCGTACGTTGGCCCATTTTCTCCATTTTTGGCCCGTTTCTCATTCCTTTCACTCTCCTATGCTCTCCTAAGTATAAAACATGAAATTAAAGCATTAGGAGCATTGAGTTCACCAAATCTAAGGAAAAATCATCCATAAAATGTGTTAATTATGGGGTAAAAATATGTATATTGTAACACCCCGTACCCGAGTCCGTTACCGGAGTCGAACACAAGGTGCACACAGACTTAACTTAATTGTTTTCACAGTCCTAAAAATTTTTTTTCCAGACTAGCTGGTTACTGCATCACTGTAGCCTTAAAAATCATATCTTGAGTTTTAAAGCTCAAAAACCAGTTTCGTAAATTTTACCTGAAACTAGACTCATAAGTCCATCAACATATTTTTTTCTAGAATTTTTGGTCGGGCCAATTAGTACAGTTTATTAGTTAAAGTCTCCCCTAATCCAGGGTTCGACTTCACTGACCCTCACGCATTACGAATTGGATATCTCCCTGTAAAGGGCTTCAATACTGATGCCGTTTCTTTCTATAGAAACTAGACTCAGAGAGGAATCTATACATATATGGCATGACTCCTAATTATCTCTGGTTAATTTACAATGAATTTCCAAAGTCGGAACAGGGGATCCAGAAACCGTTCTGGCCCTGTTTCACGAGAACTTTAATATCTCTTAACATATAACTCATATGACCGTTTAGTTTCTTCCATATGAAAGTAGATTCATAAAGGTTCATTTACATAATTTATTAGCTATTTAATACCATTCCTACTATTTTTAGCGATTTTTCACATCCACATCACTGCTGCTGTCAGCATCTGCCTTTAAGGTAGGCTTTACCTATTTCATGATTTCCATGATTCAATTGGCCCTTTTTGCATACATAGCACAAAGTGTGATCATGATTAACCATTCCAATGGCTAATCGTTTCAAAACAATTCCGTACCTCATAATGATCAACATACAAACGATTATAGTACTATGCTAAAAACGTATATAAGCCATTTTCGCATGGCTATCCAAGTTTACACAAAACCGAAAGGTACATGACCTACAACAAAAGGGTAGTCCTATACATGCCATTTCAAAATTCTACCAAAATTGTACCAAAATGGGGGCTTTGATAGTGTGGATGACTTCAACTTCGATGATCCTGAATCCAATAGCTAACGAGCAAAATCTATAAAACAGAGAGCCAAAGCAACGGGGTAAGCATTTTAATGCTTAGTAAGTCTCAAATAATGAAATCAGCTTTGACTAAAGTATTACATTTACATAACTAAATGAATCACTTTATTAATACACATTCTCATAATCATACTTACTTCACATTACCGACCCTTATGTTTATAAACAAAGAACAACTTAGCTAAAGGCCTAGTAGCTCGTTTATCAACCGAGCGAGTACTTACTTGTAAGGGCTCAACTAATTCAAGCACATACGAACATACCTCATTGCTGGAATTTTCACAAGTGTATAAACTGAAATTTTTACAGCAAGATTGCTCATTTCCGAGTCACGTACCTTCGGGATTCAACAGGATATAACCACAAGCACAATTGCCTTCGGGTCTTAGCCCGAATATAACAACTTGCACAATTGCCTTCGGGTCTTAGCCCGAATATAACAACTCGCATGAATGCCTTCGGGTCTTAGCCCGGATATAATCACTAGCATAAATGCCTTCGAGACTTAGCCCGGGTATCATTCAAATGCTCATGTACACATATATCAATAATCACGACACATTCATATTTCATTTTCGTTACTAAGGCTCAAACACAAAATATTTATCAAACCTTTACAATTTCTACTCAATAGCCACACACAAGGAGCATGATTTCAATATAATTCAAGTAGGGTCATTACTCAAGACTTACCTTGGATGTTGTCGAGCGATTTCGACGGCTATTCGATCACTTTTTCCTTTCCTTATCCAACTGTGGTCCTCTAAGCTCTTGAGCTAATTCACACAAATTTAACTTATTAAAATCTCATTATGATAGCTTATGGCCGAATATGACAAGGAGTTTAAATGGTCATATGGCCATCCTTTAGCTCAAATACACAATGGTCATGCACAATTTTTTAATCACAACAAACAATTCAATACAATTCATTCAAACATCAAAGTGAAGCTCAAGGTACTTAGCCCTTATATACATTAGACATTAGAGTCACATGTGTGCGAAATCACGAATCGAATTCAACACATTAGTTAGTACTCTCCTTAGCCGAATTTTCCAAGCCAAGAATAGGCATCAATATGCTTGCCTCTAACCGAATGCATGCACACCAACCCCCTTCATGTGGCCGAATATGCATGTCCATGTTGAGGCCAATTATACACTTAATACCACACAAAAACAGCATACATTTTACTAACTAACGCATTACATATTGTAGCTCAATACACATCTCTCATGTACTTCACAACCGAAACATCATCACAAGCAAATATATACCTTGAAATAGTATATATGTCATGCCAATACATCATGTGCAAACATATATACATATAGGTGCAAGGGCGAATCATAAGGATGACTATGACTACCTCATATATTTTCATTATGGCGAATGCTCCTTCTACCCCATTTACCTTCACAAAGCATGAACTTCATCATCCAACTTACAAGCTTACAATGTCATGAAGTTTAACCTCATGGTATCTATCAAACTCTCACTCAAAAGTGCTAAAAGAATATTCAATAATCATCAATCCACCATCACATGCACCATTACAAAGCTTCACTTTTAGCATGCAAATGATATCAACACAACCTCACCTTAGCCGAATATCATCTCCATGACATAGTAAGGATTTGAACCATGGCTAGTTAGAACTCAAGCTAACTACTAAAATATACATGAATCTCATGGCAAAACATCAAACTTACCTTAATCTAGGTACAAGTATGGCCAAACCTCCTCCTAAACCTCTTCCAAACCAACATGAAACAAGAATTCCTTCCTTCTTCCTTAGAATTTTCAGCCCAAAGGAAATGAAAAATGATGAACAAAATTTCTTCTTTCTTTCTCCACAACTCACGGCAATGGGCATGCATGAGACCATTTTTTTCTCTTTTTTTTTTTCATTCTTTATTACCCATACTCATTAATCTATATTTTGTTTTTCACCCATGATGCACCAACCCTAAACCCTAAACCCTAAACCCTAAACCCTAAACCCTAAACCCTAAAACCCTAAACCCTAAACCCTAAACCCTAAACCCTAAACCCTAAACCCTAAACCCTAAACCCTAAACCCTAAACCCTAAACCCTAAACCCTAAACCCTAAACCCTAAACCCTAAACCCTCATTTTTGCATGCATGATCAACTAGTCATCACACATTTCCCCCCTCATTCTTTTAAAGTTTACTACTAGGTCCTTTCTAGTGAAATTCACATTTATAACTCTAAATTAAAGCATCAAAAATGTCACACATGAGTTAACACATATTATAGGCATCAAAATAAATATCAAATTATTTTTATGCCTCGATTTTGTGGTCCCGAAACCACATTCCGACTAGGGTCGTTTTAAGGCTGTCACAACTCTCCCCCACTTAAGAAATTTTCGTCCCCGAAAATCTTACCGGTAAATAGGTTTGGGTAATACTCTTTCATAGAGTTCTCGGGTTCCCAAGTAGCTTCTTCCATCCTGTGTTTGAGCCATAACACTTTTACTAACGGAACCCTTTTGTTTCGCAACTCCTTCACTTCACGAGCTAGGATACGAATCGGTTCTTCTTCATAACTCATATCGGCTTGAATTTCAACCTCGATGGACTAATTACGTGCGACGGATCGATCTATAGCGTCAAGCATCGAAACATGAAAACGTCGTGAATCTTTTCAAGTTCAGGGGGCAAAATCAAACGATACACAACTGGACCGACTCGTTCGGATATCTCATATGGCCCAATGAACCTCGGACTCAATTTGCCCTTGCGCCCAAATCTGAGTATCTTTTTCCAAGGCGAAACTTTAAGAAACACTTTATCTCCCACCTGATACTCAATGTCTTTTCGTTTCAGATCCGCGTCGACTTCGACGATCGGAGGCTATCTTGATTTTCATGGATTACTTTTACTTTCTGTCAAAGATCTTTAATCAAATCCACTCCGAAAATTTTGCTTTCACCGAGCTCGGTCCAAAACAATGGTGTACGGCATTTACGCCCATACAAGGCCTCGTAAGGCGCCATCTTAATACTTGATTGGAAACTATTGTTGTAAGCGAATTCAATCAAAGGTAAATACCGTTCCCATGAACCACTGAACTCGAGGATGCAACATCTCAACATATCCTCAAGTATCTGAATTATCCGCTCGGATTGACCATCGGTTTGGGGGTGAAAGGCGGTGCTGAAATGCAACTTGGTACCCAAAGCTTCTTGCAATTTCTTCCAAAATCGCGAGGTGAACCTCTGATCTCTATCCGACACAATAGAAATCGGTACCCCGTGTAATCTCACAATCTGAGAAACGTACAATTCAGCTAGTTTATCCAATGAAAAATCCGTATGCACGGGGATAAAGTGAGCCGACTTAGTCAGTCTATCAACAACAACCCAAATCGCATCCTTCTTGCTTGCTGACAATGGCAGTCCGGACACAAAGTCCATTATGACTCGATCCCATTTCCACTCGGGTATCGTGATCTGCTGAAGTAACCCTGAAGGCACTTGATGTTCTGCTTTCACTTGTTGACATATTAAACATCTCGAAACAAAGTCGGAGATGTCTCGTTTCATACCATGCCACCAAAACCGACGTTTCAAATCGTTGTACATTTTCGTACTCCTCGGGTGGATTGCCATTCGTCTACAATGGGCTTCGTTCAGAATTATCGAAATAAGTTCCGAGTTCTTTGGAACACACAGACGACTTCTGAACCTCAAACAATCGTCATCATCAATTTGAAACTCCGATTCCTTGTTCGGAACACACTCAGCCCATTTTGCAACCAACTCATCGTCAACTTTCTGAGCTTCACGAATTTGATGAGTCAATAATGGTTTGGCCTCTAATTCGGCTACTAACACATTGTCGGGTAGAATGGACAAGTGTACATTCATCGTCAGAAGTAAAGCAAGCAGTGATTTCCGGCTTAAGGCGTCGCAACCACATTAGCCTTTCCGGGTGATAATCAATAACAAGCTCATAATCTTTTAACAACTCGAGCCAACGTCTTTGTCGCAGATTTAAGTCTCTTTGAGTCATCAAATATTTGAGACTTTTGTGATCCGAATACACATGGCACTTCTCACCAAATAAGTAATGTCGCCATATCTTTAAAGGCGAATACGATGGCGACCAATTCGAGATCATGGGTCGGATAATTTTTCTCATGTGGCTTTAATTGTCTCGACGATAGGCCACAACTCGACCTTCTTGCATCAATACGCAACCTAACCCAAGTAGGGAGGCATCACTATAGATGACAAACTCTTTGCCGATTCGGGCCGCACTAATACCGAGCTTAGTCAAATGAGTTTTCAATTGATCGAAACTTTTCGACACTTTTCCGTCCATTCAAACTTGACATCTTTACAAGCGGTTTAAGTCATGGGTGTGGCTATCATCGAGAATCCTTTTACAAACCGTCGGTAGTAACCGACAAGTCCCAAAAACTCGAACCTTAGTAATATTTCTGAGGCTTCCAGTTAAATATGGCTGAAATTTTACTCGAATTCGACTCGAATACCCGATGCAAATACCACATGACCCAAGAAGCTAACCTCTCTTAACCAGAACTCATACTTGCTGAACTTAGCGTATAACTACTTATCCCGTAAAATTTGCAACACTAATCTCAGGTGCTCCACATGTTCGGTCTCATCTCTTGAATAGACCAAGATGTCGTCAATGAACACAACTACGAACTGATCCAAATACGGTCTGAAGATCCGATTCATCAAATCCATAAATACCGCAGGGGTATTAGTGAGCCCAAACGGCATCACTAAGAACTCGTAGTGACCATATCTCGCTCAAGGCGGTTTGGGTATATCCGAATCTCGGATTCAAGAATCGATAATAGCCCGATCTCAAATCTATTTTTGAGAACACCGAGGCTCTTCAGATTGATCGAACAAATCATCGATCTGTGATAACGGATATTTGTTCTTTATTGTCACTTTATTAAGTCGACGATAGTCGATGCACAACCTCATGGTTCCGTCCTTCTTTTCACAAACAACACCGGTGCACCCCAAGGTGAAAAACTCAGGCGAGCAAAACCTCTATCCACCAACTCTTGCAACCGAGCTTTCAACTCCTTTAATTCGTTGGTGCCATACGATATGGAGCTATCGAAATTGGTGTGGTCCCAGGTACAAGCTCAATACCAAACTCTATCTCCCGAACAGGTGGCAAAACCGGTAATTCTTCAGGAAAAACATTTGGGTATTCAGAAACCACCCAAGCGCATTCGGATTTATTTCTAACTCCTTATCATCAAGTACATACGCAAGGTATGCTTCGCACCCCTTTCTTACATACTTCGGGCCAACATTGATAATATTACGGTGGCAACCCTTCAAGTCCGTAGATTCAACTCGGATCATCTCGTTATTTTGCGCACCTCAAATCAATAGTCTTGCTTTTGCAATTCACAACCGCATCATGCACGGTCAACCAATCCAACCTAAGAATAACATCAAATTCATCGAACGGCAAAAGTATCAAGTCCACCGGAAAATAGGAACCTCAAATTTTAGGGGACATTTCTTACACACTTTGTCGACAAGCACGTAACGACCCAAGGGATTTGACACCCGAATTACGAACTCAGTAGACTCAATAGGTAAAGTCTTACTGGATGCTAACGTTTCGCATATATAAGAATGAGTAGAACCAGGGTCAATCAAAGCAATCACATTAGTATCAAAGAGAGTGAAAGTACCCGTAATAACATCTGGCGAGGAAGCATTCTCGCGTGCGCGTATAGCATAAGCCCTAGCAGGAGCGCGAGCCTCGGATCTGGTCGTAGCATCTCTAGATCCTCTCTGACCACCACTAGCATTGCTTGTATTTCTAGATGGGCTACCTCGAGCAGTGGTAGTGCCCGGTTTCCCACTCTGATCTACATTCTGTTCAGACAACCTTGGGCAATCTTTAATGAAGTGGTCAACTGCTCCGCACTTGTAACAGGAGCGGTCACAGAATCTACAACTTCCGGAATGCCATTTGCCACAATACTGGCACTCTGCTCTCTCTCGACGATCATTTCCACCACTGGCGATCGAAGTGACTCGTGTGGTCACAGGGGGTCGATCGCGATCTCGTCTAGAAAAGCCCGAAGTGTCTCTAGACCGGCCTAAGCCATCTCTGAATTTCTTTGATAACTGTGGGAAGGGCTTCCCAAGACCTCTTCTGAAACTCCCTTGCTCCCACTTCAGCTTTTCTTTTCTCCATATTGAGCTCCTCGGCTTTGCACGCCGCTCGACAAGAGCCACACACTCTCGGATTTCCAAAATGCCAACATACGACTTTATATCATCATTAGGTCCATCTTGAGCGTTTACACATCACGACTTACAAGAAATGCATTCAGCAGCATCTGGCTAAGCCTCACAAATTTTCGTTCATAGTCGGAACCGACATGGAACCTTGTTTAAGTTCAAGAAATTCCTTCCGCTTTTGATCCATAAATCTCGATTGATATACTTTTTCCAAACTCGGTTTGGAAAAACTCCCAAGTTACTTGCTCTCGGGGGCTGTAAGTCGAGTACTCCACCAATAGTAGGCGTAATCACGTAGCAAGGAGATAGTACACTTTAGGCATTCATCGGTGTACAAGATAGCTCATCGAGTGCGGATAGTGTTGTCCAACCAAAATTCAGCTTGCTCGGCATCGTCGCTATCCGTAGCTTTAAATTCAGTAGCCCCATGTTTTCGGATTCATCAAGCTGGGGCTTATTGGACCTTATTTGGTCAGTTACCGGAGGCATTGTAGGTGCGGGGGTCGTATTAGTCGGGAATGGAGGTTGTGGAATAGCCGTGTTAGTTCGAATGTATTGGTTGAACCAATCATTCATCACGCTATAGAAAGCTTGCCTAGCCTCATCATTCGGATTGCTAGCAACAGGTCGAGAGTCCGCCGGCGCTGTCCCTTGTGCGGGAGCAGGCGCCACACTCTCCATATCATCAGCTATTGCTCGGTTGGGATCGGGATCCATTACTATAAATAAACACAAATTCAAATGTCAAAAATCACCACACTATCAATTAATCACATAATGGCATGTATAGCTAGACCCAAACGTATTACGGTAGTCCTAGAATCGACTAAACTGTAGCTCTGATACCAATAAAATTGTAACACCCCGTACCCGAGTCCGTTACCGGAGTCGAACACAAGGTGCACACAGACTTAACTTAATTGTTTTCACAGTCCTAAAAAAAAATTTTTCCAGACTAGCTGGTTACTGCGTCACTGTCGCCTTAAAAATCATATCTTGAGTTTTAAAGCTCGAAAACCAGTTTCGTAAATTTTACCTGAAACTAGACTCATAAGTCCATCAACATATTTTTTTCTAGAATTTTTGGTTGGGCCAATTAGTACAGTTTATTAGTTAAAGTCTCCCCTAATCCAGGGTTCGACTACACTGACCCTCACTCATTACGAATTGGATATCTCCCTGTAAAGGGCTTCAATACTGATTCCGTTTGTTTCTTTAGAAACTAGACTCAGAGAGGAATCTATACATATATGGAATGACTCCTAATTATCTCTGGTTAATTTAAAATGAATTTCCAAAGTCGGAACAGGGGATCCAGAAACCGTTCTGGCCCTGTTTCACGAGAACTTTAATATCTCTTAACATATAACTCATATGACCGTTTCGTTTCTTCCATATGAAAGTAGATTCATCAAGGTTAATTTACATAATTTATTAGCTATTTAATACCATTCCTACTATTTTTAGTGATTTTTCACATCCACATCACTGCTGCTGTCAGCATCTGCCTTTAAGGTAGGCTTTACCTATTTCATGATTTCCATGATTCAATTGGCCCTTTTTGCATACATAGCACAAAGTGTGATCATGATTAACCATTCCAATGGCTAATCGTTTCAAAACAATTCCATACCTCATAATGATCAACATACAAACGATTATAGTACTATGCTAAAACATTATATAAGCCATTTTCGCATGGCTATCCAAGTTTACACAAAACCGAAAGGTACATGACCTACAACAAAAGGGTAGTCCTATACATGCCATTTCAAAATTCAACCAAAATTGTACCAAAATGGGGGCTTTGATAGTGTGGATGACTTGACTTGATGATCCCGAATCCAATAGCTAACGAGCAAAATCTATAAAACAGAGAGCCAAAGCAACGGGTAAGCATTTTAATGCTTAGTAAGTCTCAAATAATGAAATCAGCTTTGACTAAAGTATTACATTTACATAACTAAATGAATCACTTTATTAATACACATTCTCATAATCATACTTACTTCACATTACCGACCCTTATGTTTATAAACAAAAGAACAACTTAGCCAAAGGCGGAGCTCGTTTATCAACTGAGCGAGTACTTACTTGTAAGGGCTCAACTAATTCAAGCACATACGAACATACCTCATTGCTGGAATTTTCACAAGTGTATAAACTGAAATTTTACAGCAAGATTGCTCATTTCGAGTCACGTACCTTTGGGATTCAACAGGATATAACCACAAGCACAATTGCCTTGGTCTTAACTCGGATTTGGTAACTTGCACAATTGCCTTTGGTCTTAGCCGGATATAACAACTTCATACGAATGCCTTTGGTCTTAGCCCGGATATAATCACTAGCATAAATGCCTTGAGACTTAGCCCGGTATCATTCAAATGCTCATGTACACATATATCAATAATCACGACACAATCATATTTCATTTTCGTTACTAAGGCTCAAACACAAAATATTTATCAAACCTTTACAATTTCGGCTCAATAGCCACACACAAGGAGCATGATTTCAATATAATTCAAGTAGGGTCATTACTCGAAGACTTACCTTGGATGTTGTCGAGCGATTTCGACGGCTATTCGATCACTTTTTCCTTTCCCTTATCCAACTGTGGTCCTCTAAGCTCTTGAGCTAATTCACACAAATTTAACTTATTAAAATCTCATTATGATAGCTTATGGCCGAATATGACAAGGAGTTTAAATGGTCATATGGCCATCCTTTAGCTCAAATACACAATGGTCATGCACAATTTTTAATCACAACAAACAATTCAATACAATTCATTCAAACATCAAAGTGAAGCTCAAGGTACTTAGCCCTTATATACATTAGACATTAGAGTCACATGTACGAAATCACGAATCGAATTCAACACATTAGTTAGTACTCTCCTTAGCCGAATTTTCCAAGCCAAGAATAGGCATCAATATGCTTGCCTCTAACCGAATGCATGCACACCAACCCCCCTTCATGTGGCTGAATATGCATGTCCATGTTGAGGCCAATTATACACTTAATACCACACAAAAACAGCATACATTTTACTAACTAACGCATTACATATTGTAGCTCAATACACATCTCTCATGTACTTCATAACCGAAACATCATCACAAGCAAATATATACCTTGAAATAGTATATATGTCATGCCAATACATCATGTGCAAACATATATACATATAGGTGCAAGGGCCGAATCATAAGGATGACTATGACTACCTCATATATTTTCATTATGGCGAATGCTCCTTCTACCCCATTTACCTTCACAAAGCATGAACTTCATCATCCAACTTACAAGCTTACAATGTCATGAAGTTTAACCTCATGGTATCTATCAAACTCTCACTCAAAAGTGCTAAAAAGAATATTCAATAATCATCAATCCACCATCACATGCACCATTACAAAGCTTCACTTTTAGCATGCAAATGATATCAACACAACCTCACCTTAGCCGAATATCATCTCCATGACATAGTAAGGATTTGAACCATGGCTAGTTAGAACTCAAGCTAACTACTAAAATATACATGAATCTCATGGCAAAACATCAAACTTACCTTAATCTAGGTACAAGTATGGCCAAACCTCCTCCTAAACCTCTTCCAAACCAACATGAAACAAGAATTCCTTCCTTCTTCCTTAGAATTTTCAGCCCAAAGGAAATGAAAAATGATGAACAAAATTTCTTCTTTCTTTCTCCACAACTCACGGCAATGGGCATGCATGAGACCATTTTTTTCTCTTTTTTTTTTTCATTCTTTATTACCCATACTCATTAATCTATATTTTGTTTTTCACCCATGATGCACCAACAAAACATGTCTATGACATGTTTTGCCCATCCTCCTTTGTCATGGCCGGCCATTAGCTAATAAAAGGGGAAATTGACATGCAAACCCCTCATTTTTGCATGCATGATCAACTAGTCATCACACATTTCCCCCCTCATTCTTTTAAAGTTTACTACTAGGTCCTTTCTAGTGAAATTCACATTTATAACTCTAAATTAAAGCATCAAAAATGTCACACATGAGTTAACACATATTATAGGCATCAAAATAAATATCAAATTATTTTTATGCCTCGATTTTGCGGTCCCGAAACCACATTCCGACTAGGGTCGTTTTAAGGCTGTCACAGATAAATTGCGGTTTATCAAATACCCTCACATTAAAGCATTTGCTTGTCCTCAAGCAAAACCCTCAACTCACAATCAAAATAAATTCTTCTTAACTTTATAATTCTTATCAATAATATCTCAAACTAATCCATAAGTAATCAAACATTGAAAATTTGACTAAAAGAATATCAAAGTTTCAAACATTCCAAGTTGAGCATTTTATCATGAAAACATAGGTGTCGCCCCTCATCTAAGAAATTACCTTTGATTCAAAATATCACAGAGTTTCACATCCTCACTAAAGATTCACTCAAATCACTTGAGGTGTTTAAGGACAATAAATGAAGCACTTAATAGTCAATAATGAAAAGTCATTACCAAAGGCTTGCATGAAAATCAAATATCCACCACTATAAATTGAGATGAAACATAAATCAAAAGGTCTTTAGAGGGTTGTAACGTGGCTTTGGTTAGAGGGTGTCGTCACAAGCTAAAAGAAAGGGTTAGAATCGAGATTGAATTGAAAAATTTCCTAACTATAAAAATGACTAGTCATCAATTGCGTACAACATAGCTTTTTCTTAGAAAATGGAATTTAACTTCTTTAGATCAGAAGATCACTACTACTAATATGTATACATGTATATATATACATATTTTAAGAACAATTCAAATTACAAAATAGAATAAAACATAGCTAAGCATCTATTCCAACTCAAATCTCGACAAAAATAAAGATCAACTTAATTTAGGGGATTTCAACAATAATGAGTTATGGGTTAATATTGAGGGTAAATTAATGAATGAGTTGTTAGGCTCAAAGGGGTTCACTAAAGGTTAATTGTGAAGGTAGGCTTTTATGGAGTGAGTGGGTTAAACCTAAGTGCCTTTATCATTTTGACATATCAAATCAAATGGGGTGGTCTTGACTGCATAATCAAGCAAGTTCTAGAATAAAAATTCAATACTGACGCACTCATAATGAAAGTGAGCATGAAAGAAATAATAAATGCTCTAAAGGCTCAAGATCTCACAAAAATTATGGCTTTTTGATGTTTAAACTTGTGAATTCCAACTTAAGATAATACCTAACTTAGGGAAACAACCTAAAAGTTTTTAATTCTTTAAAAATCAACTTATCATGCTTGATTCTCTAATGTCTTAAAGTTTAAACAATCAATGTATACATGCCTATGTTTTAATTCAAGACATATCAATAAAAATCATAAATTAATTAAAATTCATTCTAATAGTGATATGAGTAATTCACGTGAGAATAAGACAATATTCAGGGGTTTCTAATGGTGATATAAAAGACCCCCACACTTAAGATGTACATTGCCCTCAATGTACAAAGATAGATATTTGAAAAAGATAGATATATAATCATAAGATAGGGAGAGAAGTGAAACTTCCTGAATGATGAATGGATTCCTTGAACTGGAGTTTTGGAGAGTAATCGACGTGAGAGTGGAGGAGGATACTCCGGTGGTGGTAGAGGTTCATTAGTCCATAAGTCTTGCGCCAAAAGAATATTATATCTGGTGGTAGCTATGGTCGTGGTCGAGCAGGACATGGCAGTCGTGGAGAACTTTTCTCAGTGGAGTTTTTAGTTCCTATGTGATGATGAGCTGAGGAGCTCTTTATAACTGTGACAGAATCAGGAACTTTTTAGGAAATATAAGGAAGCATAATTACTTGTAATGGAATAGCAAAAATTGATAATTATAAAACAAAAATTATAAAATCTAATAGAAATAAGCTTAAAGAAAAAATAAAAAGTAGTATTAAAATAGAATAAAAATAAAAACATAAAATAATAAATAAAAGTTTTTAAACATCTTCATCGCCAGGTGGTTCGCGAGGTGGGGGTGGCGATGAGATGTGGAAGTGCTGACAAATCTGCTGTAAAGTAGCATCAATGTTATCGAAGCACTAAAAACACTGTTGCTCAAATCGGGTAAGGTGCTTAGAGATGTCAGCGTATGAAGCCGCCACATGAACTGGACGAGAGGGTGGTGGTGGCTGAGACGGTGGGTCCTTATGACGTGGAAGGACATTATCAATAATGTCCTCAGGGTCTCACTCCTCGGCTGATTAGGCGAGGCGATATTGAGGAGGGTGGGTACCTCGGCACTTCTCAATGATCCTCATACTAAGCATGCTTGAGATGCCTTGTGGGGACATCTGGCCAATAAGAGTAACGGAGGATGATGGGGCTGCTGTGTTGAGGAGCCCAAAGTGTTGTGCCAGTCGAGTCACGTAGGGGCCAATGGAGATGACCCCCCTCTGATGCCGCTCCGTCTGGTGGCGGATGGCGCGGGCAATAAAGTAGGCGAGGTCGAGTACATGCTCGTTTGCCATACTTCATAGAAAGTAGGCATCGTGAGTGTTGAGACGCCGGTTCTCTCTTGACTTCCTGTCAAAGTGTGTGCCAAGATGGCATGTAGGTACTTCAAGGAGGGAGAGAGAGCCAATGCCTTGGAGCTGCTCAGGTCGTAGGTCACTGAATCAGGGACCAAAACATACCAGCACTTCAAGGGAGAGTAGTGGATGTGGCGATGGAGAGTATCGAGGTTGTTCTCGTCCATGAACTCCTCTGTGTACAGGCCCAAAGCTATACTGAATCGGGCATACTCAACTGGCAGACTAAACCACCGAGAGGGAACTAGACTATTCCAGGATCATCAAAGTTGGTCATGACGTCTTGAACATGGAATGTCGAGCAAAGTTCAAGTGTGAGCTCAAGGTACGTCGGCTCGATAATCGCAAAGAAGAGGTCCTATGGATCGGTTGTCAGGAGTGCTCGTACATCGTTAACGAACTGGACTTGTTCAAGCGCTGTCCAATCAATGCAGCGACCCACACCTAAAGGTCGGGCTCGTAGGATTTGGAATAGTTCCTCCTGATTGTCGGGTGAAAATTGGAGGAATGGGTGGTGAATTTCCACGGTAGGGCCCGAGGAAGACGCCCCTTTCCGCTTTTTCGAAGTAGGAATGATAGTTTTCTTGCCACGTAATCTTGACATGGTATACCTGTAAGAAGAACAAAGAATATAACATAACTAACTAACTCAAGAAGTAATCATGAATATAGTTAAACTAACCAGTCCAACCAACAATACTCAGCAATTTAATCTAAATGATAGAAGTTTATATAGCAATCGACATAATAAAAGCATGATTATTTTCAACATAAAATGACTGAACTAGACTCTTGTGGGAACACACAAAAAGAATGAATGTATCAGAAAGCATTGACTAAAATGGAAAAGAATAAACGTATAAGCATGACTATAGTGAGAACTATGAATATAAATAAAAAATCTGCCAAATAAAACTATAAGAATCATAAAATTAGTAAAATGGATGAAGAAAATAGAGAGAAAAGAGTAAACAAATGCTAAAAAGATGAGAATGGGTGTCGAAAATGGAGTTGGAGGTGGCGCACGGGCGTGGCAGGGAGGCTGTGTGGACTTGCAGCGGCTAGGGTTAGGGATTTTGGGTGAAGAATATGATGAATAGTAAAGGGTATTTATAGATTTTGGGAGACACGGCTAGGGGACACGCCCGTGTTCCCTAATTTTTTCCCGTGTGATTGGTGAATTTTAAATTTGGGTGCGTCTAACATTTGGCCCATGCCCATGTTCCTTGGGCGTGTGGGTGCACATGGCTGTGTCGCACGATCGTGTCTGTCTTCGTTCGCTACTCCCACACCCGTGTATGTAGGCCTAGGCCCGTGTTAATCTGACAGGTTTGACCACGGGCTCTAGACACGGGGGTGGCAAATGCCGGCTATTTTCTCAGGTTCAACCACGGTTTTACGACATGGGCGTGTCGGACGCCCGTGTTGTTTTGGCAGATTAATCCACGGTCCTAGCGCACGACCATGGCGACTTATCGCTTCCCGTGTTAGGGAAAATTTTCCCCTATTTTCACACGGTCTAAGGCACGCCCATGTGCTTGGCCATGTGAGTGTGGTAAACCTGTATTCAAGAGCTCCGTTAGTAAGTTAGGTGTTTAAACACTTAAAATTTAAAGAAATTAATACCGTTAGTGCTCAGGTTGCCTCCCAAGAAGTGCTTATTTATAGTCTACGCTCGACTTACCTTTCTGGTGAATGGTCATGGTGGTTCGAGGAGTTTATACTCCTCATTCCTACTATGAATCCTATCAAAATAAGGTTTTAGGCGGGTATTGTTTACCTTAAAGGTGCCGAATTTGGGATGACTTACCTCAACTGTACCAAATGGGAAAATGCTAAGTACTGTAAGAGGAATTTCTTTATTCGGTTTGGCAGTGTCAATGTGAGGATCTGCGACATCTAATGAAACTTTATCTCCAACCTTAAGTTGATTTGGTGAGGCATTGAGCTCGTTCTAGCGTAGTTTTAGTTTATCATGTTTTCTCGATTTAAATGTCATCCATTAATATAACTCCTCGATTCGTAACCTTCGTTCTTCACAGGTAGATTCTTTGTTGTGGATTGAACATGGCTCATGTGTGTCCTTCGAACTTATTTCCTGCAAGATAGGTTGCACTGTATGATCAGTCTTAGTAGAACAATTTGTACAATCACCTTCAATTTTCGATGTGTTGTTCAGGTTACGAGCTTGAAGGTTGATTGTTTCGTCTCCTACACGAAGTGTGAGTTCACCCGTGCCAATGTCAATAATTTTTCTTGCAATTGCTAAAAAGGGCCTTTCTAAAATTAAAGGAACATTACTGTCCTCTTCTATGTCTAAAAAAAAAATCTATTGGGAATATAAATTTGTCAATTTTAACGAGTACATCTTCAATGATACCCCTAGGAAATTTGACAGTTTTGTCTGCTAACTGAATGCTCATTCCAGTTTGTTTGGGTTTCCCTCGACCTAGTTGCTTAAACAATTTGTAAGGTATAACATTGATACTAGCCCCTAGATCAGCCAACGCATTATTAACATCTAAACTACCAATTAAACAAGGAATCAAGTAAAACTCCCTGGATCTTTTAGTTTGTTGGCTAGCTTATTCTGAAAAATGGCTAAGCAAACCGTGTTCAGCTCCACATGTGACCTTCCATCTAACTTTCGTTTATTTTCTAGAAGTTCCTTTAAAAATTTGACTGCGTTCAGAGTGCTTCAATAAATGGTAGGTTAATATGTAGTTTCTTTAAAACTTTATGGAATTTACCAAATTGTTCATCTGAGCGGTCTTTCCTTGTAGCATTAGGGTGTGGCACACGAGGTTTATATTCTATACTTACCGATTTTTGTTCGTTTTGGCCTACCTCATTCTTACCACCGGTTCTAGCCTTGGTTTTGCCACTAACCCTTCCTCATCTTGAATGGCAATTGCGTTGAGTTGCTCCCTTGGGTCAGATTCAGTGTTGCTTGGTAGGCTACCTTGTGGTTGTTCGGAAATCAACTTGATGAGCTGTCTAATCTGAGTTTCGAGCCCCTGGATTGATGCTTGTTGATTTTTAAGTGCCGTCTCGGTATTCTAAAATTGAGTCTCTGACACCGAGATGAATTTGGTTAGCATCTCCTCAAGGTTTGGCTTTTTCTCCTGCTGGTATAGTGGTTGCTGAAAGCTTGGAGGGGGTGGTGGTTTCTGATTTCCTTGGTCTCCCCATGAAAAATTTGGGTGATTCCTCCAACTTGTATTGTAAGTATTGCTATAAGGATTATTCTTTGATCGAGGATTATTATAAATGTAATTTAATTGCTCGTTCTCCATGTTGTGGCCATAAGGTGAGTATTCTGAATTGCTCGATCCATCTCCATTTGCTTCTCACTGCATTACTGGGTAAACCTGTGAAGAACTAAGAAAACCATCAATTTTCTTATTTAAGAGTTCTACCTGATTAGAGGGCATGGTGACAGAATCGACGTTATAAACACCGGCTGTTTTCATTGGCTTTGTCCTCATGAGTTGCCACTGATAGTTATTCAGTGACATCTCCTCTATAAACTCATAAGCATCTTTAGGTGTTTTATTATTGATGGTTCCACCAGCAGCTGCATCAACCATTTGTCGAGTTGAAGGATTCAGGCCATTATGAAAGGTTTGAACCTGTAGCCAGAGTGGTAACCCATGGTGAGGGCATCTTCGTAAAAGGTCCTTGTATCTCTCCCATGCATCATAGAGTGTCTCTAAATCCATCTACACAAAAGAAGAGATATCATTACGTGATTTAGCCATTTTAGATAGCGAAAAATATTTTAATAAGAACTTTTCGGTCATTTGTTCCCAAGTAGTGATTAACCCCAGCGGTAACGAATTCAACCACTGTTTAGCTTTGTTTCTCAATGAAAAAGGGAATAACCGAAGGCGAATGACGTCATCAGAAACGCCATTAATTTTAAATGTATCACATAGTTCTAAAAAGTTTACTAAGTGAGCATTGGGATCTTCGTCCTGCAAACCATCAAAATGAATAAATTGTTGTATCATTTGAAATGTGTTAGGTTTCAGTTCAAAAGTATATGCAGCTACAACAGGTCTAACTATGCTTGATTCAGTTCCTGTTAAAGAAGGTTTAGCATAATCATACATAGTGCACGAAGCAGGATTCTGATTTACTGGATTAACAACAATCACAGGAGGTATCAGGCTTTCCTAAATTTCAGCCATCTCATTGGTTGTGGTTTGAATATCGTCCTATTGCTCGTTCTCTGTGTATCTTAAGCTTCGCCTTATTTCTCTTTGGTTTCTACGAACTGTGCAATCGATCTTACTGTCAAAAAAGTAATGGTCCTGACAGGTTTCTCCTGGTCATAAACTAGAAAAACCTGTCAGAAGAAAATAAATGAAGAATTAGAAAAGAAAATAAAAATTTAAATTGCACTAAAAGTAAAATGGCTAAAGTAATAAAAATCGAGTTTTCCTAATATCTTAGTTCCCCGGCAACAGCGCCAAAAACTTGATACGTGATATTCGTGATAGGTTGTAAATATTTATAATGAATCGTTCTTGAAACTAACTATTATCATGATGAAGGCAAGTGTACCTATCGAACAGTAGTATAGCTTTAGCAAGACCGGATTATCAAACCCAAAGGAACTAAAAGTACTAGTATCAACTTTCTTTTTATTATCTAGCCTAAAAAATAAAAGGGTTTTGTTTATCTAACTAATTAATTAAACTAAGAAATCACAGAAAAGAAATTTGGGGAAAATACTTTTTGGAAAACTCGATTGATTAAGACAATACCTAAGGTAAAATCCACCTAAACTTCACTTGTTATTTGATTCTGAATCAGATGATTTATTCATTCAGCTTGTTCTGTAGAGATCCCTAAGTTGTATTAACAGCGTCTAACCCTAGATTGAATAATTGAAATCTCTTTCTAATTAACGCCCTAGGGTTGCATTAACTCGATCTATGGATCCCCTTATTAGGTTGCACCCTAATCCGGCAAAATCTTGTCACCTTATCTCTAGGTGCGCAACCAACTCCGCTTAATTATGACAAATTTACTCTTAGACAGGGTCTATTCCTCCTCTGAATAAGAGCTTAACTTGAATCAATATCCTAGAATATCAAAACAAGAATTAAGAACACATAATGAAGAACAAGTCAAATATTTATCATACAATTTAGATAATAATAACAAGATCCGTCTTAGGTTTCATTCCCCTTAGGTATTTAGGGGTTTTAGTCCATACTAATGAAAGAAAACATCTCAAAAGAATAAAAATAACAAAACATAAGAAAACCCAAAACTCCTGAGGAAATTTGAAGGGAGATCTTCAGTTTTGATGGTGAATCCGGCTTCTGAGATGGATCGATCGGCTTTCCTTGTGCAATTCCTTACTTCCTCCTGTGCGTCCCCTTCTTCTCCTCTTTTAGGGGTATTTATAGGCTTTGGAATGCCTAAGAGCCCTCAAAAGTGGACTTTTCCAAATAGGACTCTGCTTGGGCTCGACAGGGACATGCCCGTGTGACACGTCCGTGTGCAATTACTTCAGGCCGTGGTCAAGCCTGTTAAATAGGCACGGGCGTGTGGTCTATCGATGTAAGTCGTACTTCAATTCTGCTAAATTGACACGACCATGTGGTCTGCCCTTGTGAGAAAGTCTAGGCCGTGTTGACTTCGTACATTAGCCCCTTTTCTCTGTTTTTGGCCCGTTTCTCATTCCTTTCACTCTCCTATGCTCTCCTAAGTATAAAACATGAAATTAAGGCATTAGGAACATCGAGTTCACCAAATCTAAGGAAAAATCATTCATAAAATGTGTTAAGCATGGGGTAAAAATATGTATAAATTGCGGTTTATCAACACTAGCTCTCGTCTCAATGCCGATTCCATGTCCCAGACATAGCCTTACACTGGCTCTCATAATGTGGCCGATGCATGTCCCAGATATGTCTTACACTAGCACATAAATAACTTGAATGTCATGGCTTGAATATCCGATTTATTCTTAAGGTTCAACCGGGAGTTTCTACTACATCAATTCTATTAATCATACATAATCATTTCAAAAAAACAAGCAATTTATGCTATATCAATTCAAACACATATAATAACAATGTAGTTGTATTATTTACATACAACTTACCTCGGTATACAAAATGTAGGTGACTAGTTCGGCTTAGTCGACTAGCTTTGCTTTTCCCCGGTTTAGGCCCGAATTTTGTAATTCTTGATCTAAAATGACCATTTTGCCCCTAGACTTTCACAAAATGACCATTTTACCCCTAGGTCCAAAAATGATTTTTATCATATTTTCTCATTAATCAAGCCTAGACGAATATGTTTTATACTAGGAGCAGCCCATAATTCTTATTATTTCACACATTTATCAACTATTTTACAACTTACGAAAAATGGTCCTTAGTTACGGTTTCCATGAAAACTATTTCGGAAAAGTTGTTTATTTCACAACCATGATTCATTTTCTTCAATAAAATTTTAGAAAACAACATGAAAACTCTCATGGTAAAACCCTATACTTTCGACCATTTTGTAAAATAGTCATGTTATTTGAAAGCTCAGGCTACAAGGGTTCTAAAAAGTAAAAAATTCATCAAGAAAAACCATCAAGATCACTTGTGAGGGTTACAAGTTTCTCAAATTTTAGGCTCCCAAAAACCCCATTTTTGCTGAAAATTTCGGTGGAAGAGAAGGGAGAAATGAAAAAGATGATGGCTAGACACTAGGGTAATATTTTATTACACTTAAGTCACCTACCCATTTGACCATTTGAATTTCTTGTCCCCTATGGCCGTCCATCAGTTTTTATGGGGTCTATTTTCCCTTTAAAGACCCCCAGTTTTGGTTCTCTAGCTATTAGACACCCTTAGCTATCAAAATGGGACTTTTGAACTTTATGCGATTTAGTCCTTTTTCATAATTAAGCATGAAGTCGCTAAAATTAATTCACCAAAAATTTTAAACTCTCATATAATCATACCACAACACAAAATAATATTAAAAATAATTTCTCTGACCTCAGATTAGTGGTCCTAAAACCCCTGTTCTAACTGGGCCCAAAATCGGGCTGTTACAATGAATTGTTTTAAATTGGATGCAATTTTTATGACCCGATTTTATATGAATGTTTATGTTTAAGTTTGGTAACGCCTCAAACCTTACCCCGATGTTGGGTACGGGTAAGGGGTGTTACATTTAGTGGTATTAAAGCTACAGTTCGGTTGATTCTCGGACTAACATAGCTTGTGTACGAGTTTAACTATACATGCCATGAATGAATTATGATAGTGTGATGACTCTTGACCTTTTAAATTGTGTTTTCATTTAGTAATAGATCCCAATCGAGATATGGCAGATGAAGTCAAAAGTAATGTGTCGGCTCTCGCTCAAGGGGCAGCGCCGTCTGATAGTAGATCCCCTACAGTTAGTCAGGGAGAAGGAGGCAGGGAAGCCTTTCTCCATATGATGAATGCATAGTATACGGAGTTCGTTCGAATGAACCCAAACACTCGACCCCCTCCACCCCTACCTATTCCTCAGCGTAACCCTGTAGCACCCCAAGGTATGGACTTCATGTAACACCCCGAACCCGAGACCATCGCCGGTGTCGGACACGAGGGGTTAACAAGCCAAATCCACATGTTTCGCCCATCAATTTCACATTTCCAGTCAGGCTGGAAAACTGCGTCACTGTCGCCTTAAAAATCATATCTCGAGTTTCAAAACTCGGAAACTGTTTTCGTAAATTTTCCCTGAATTTAGACTCATATATCCATCCATGGATTTATTTCTAGAATTTTTTGTTGGGCCAATTGGTACAGTTTATTAGTTAAAGTCACCCATGTTACAGAGATCGACTGCTCTGACCTTTGCGCGTTAAAACTTGAATATCTCTCTGTACAGGGCTTTAATACTGGTGCGGTTTGTTTCTAATGAAACTAGACTCAAAATGGAATCTGTACATATAAGGCATGACTCCTGATTCTTTCTGGATAATTTATAGTAAACTTTTAAAGTTGCGACAGGGGACCCAGAAACCGTTCTGGCCCTGTCTCACAATAGCATTAATATCTCTTAACATGTAACTCCTATGACGGTTTCGTTTCTTCCATATGAAAGTAGACTCATCAAGGTTAATTTACATAACTTATTCACTATTTAATACCATTCCTACAAATTTTGGTGATTTTTCAAAACCACTCCACTGCTGCTGCCAGCATCTGTTTTCAAGGTAGGTCTTATCTATTTGTAGTCTCCATGATCCAACTAGTCTTGCCATACATAGGTTCACCTATGACCATTTTAGCCATTCCAATGGCTGATCATGTGACCAACATTCCCATTTCCAATCCATAATTACATCATGAAACCATATATATATATACAAATCACAAATGGTCTAAGTTCAGACTTGACTTCTACGAGCCATTTTCGCATGGCCGTACACATATACATCACAACACAATTGAACCGACAAGGGGTAGTCCTATGCATGCCATTTCAAAGTTCAACCAAAATTATACCAAAATGGAGGCTTTGATAGTGTAGATGACTTCGACTTTAATGATCCCGAATCCGATTGCTATCGAGCAAAATCTATAAAACAGAGAGCCAAAGCAACGGGTAAGCATTTTATGCTTAGTAAGTCTCAAGGAATAAAATCAGCTTTAATTAAAGCAATACATTCACATAGCCAAATGCATCATTTCATTAATACACATTCACATAATCATTCTTACTTCACACTTCATCATTATATACTTTCACAAGGTATCAACCACTTCAATAGTTGATATTCGTTAGTCGATTGAGCGAATGTTGCTCAAACATGTCGACTTTTCCAATGCACATATAAACATACCTTATTCTTTGGGCTTTTCGAGCGTACTAATTGAATTTATTACAGCAACCAACACTCACCTCCAGCCCAAGCTTCTTCGGAATACAACCGGATATAACCACGTGCACGAATGCCTTCGGGTCTTAGCCCGGATAGAACGACTTGCACGAATGCCTTCGGGTCTTAGCCCGGATGTAGCCGCTAGCACAATTGCCTTGGTCTTAACCGGATATAATTTCCAGCATAAATGTCTTCGGACTTAGCCGGATATCATTCAATTGCTCATGCACACATACATCAATAATCATTAGACATTCATGTTTCATTTTCGTTACTAAGGCTCAAACACAAAGGTAATCACTAGCATAATCGCCCGGGACTTAGCCTCGGTATCATTCAAATACTCATACACACATAAATCGATAATCAGACACATCCATATTTCATTTCACATAATTCAAGTAGGGTCACTTCTTGAGGACTTACCTCGGATGTTGTCGAACGGCTTTTACGGCTATTCGATCACTTTTTCCTTCCCCTTGTCCAATTGTGGCCCTCTAAGCTCTTGAGCTAATTCAAACAAATTTAATTTATTAAAACCTCATTATGCTAGCTTATGGCCGAATATGACAAGGAGTTTAAATGGTCATATGGCCACCCTTTAGCTTGAATACACAATGGTCATGCACATTTTATACTACATCAAGCAATTCAATACAATTCATTCAAGCATCAAGGAAAAGCTAAGGCCATCAATAGGCTACCTAAGGCCGAATATACATGTCCAATTTGAGGCCAATTATCCACTTAATACCACACAAAAAAACAGCATGCATTTTACTAGTTAATGTTTTACATATTGTGGCTCAATACTTATAATATAGCATCAAGCACTCATATGGCCGATTATACTTGCAATTTCACAAACATTCTTCAACATTTTCTTCTTTAAACAAACATATTCATCACTTCATAACCAAAACATCATGTGCAAACATATATATACATATATGTGCATGGCCGAATTTCAAGGTGCCCATAGCCATCCAAAACACAAATTTTAACTATCATGCAAGAAGCATGAACCATGCTCATGAATGCATCATGGCCGAATACATCACAATCATGCCCTTTCAACTTCAATCATGGTTAAACAAAAAGAAAACTCAAAGTCTTACTCAAGATGGCTACAAAGAAATTTCAAGAGTAGACAATCCATCTTTGCATGCATCATCATCAAGCTTCACACTTAGCATGTAATGGCTTTATCACCATATTCACTTGGGCGAATTTCATTCCCATGACATAACAAAGATTTGAACCATGGGCTAACAAGAACATCAATCTAGCAACCAAAAACATGCATGAATCTCATGGCACAACCTCAAATATACCTTACTCTTGATGCAAGTATAGCCAACCTCTTCCTAATCCTCTACCAAACCAAGTATGAAGCAAAACTCCTTCCTTATCCTTAGTATTTTCGCCAAAAGGAGAGTGAAAATAGATGAACAAAAATTTTTTTTCTTTGTTTTGTTTCTCTCATGTACGGCACAAGGGGGAAAGCATCCACACTCATTTTTTTTCATTTCTTTACCCATGCTCTTATTTTATTATTTCTAACATCCACCACTAGCAAAACATGTTTAAGACATGTTTTCTTTTGCCCATCTTCATCACCATGGCCAGCCACTTCCTTCTCTTTGGGTAAATTGACATGCAAAACCATTCTTTTGCATGCATATACTATTAGACCATTGAAGATTGGCCTATCACCTTTCAACAATGTTTCATATAAGTCCATCTTAATAAATTCACATAGAAATGATCAAATTAATGCATGCAACTTTCACACATGCATTTGCTAACATCATAAACATAGAATATAACTTTTAATTACTTATAAGACTCGGTTTAATGGTCCCGACACCACTTCCCGACTAGGGTCAAATTAGGGATGTCACAACTCTCCCCACTTAAGAAATTTTCGTCCCGAAAATCTTACCGTAAATAGGTTTGGATATCGCTCTTTCATAGAGTTCTCGGTCTCCCAAGTAGCTTCTTCTATCCCGTGCTTGAGCCATAACACTTTCACTAGCGGAACCCGCTTGTTTCGTAACTCTTTCACTTCCGTGATAGGATACGAATCGGTTCTTCCTCATAACTCATATTAGCTTGAATTTCAATTTCGATGGACTAATCACGTGCGATGGATCGGATCTATAGCGTCAAGCATCGAAACATGAAAGACATCGTGAACCTTTTCGAGTTCGGGGCAAAATCAAACGATATGCCATCTGGTCCGACTCGCTTCGGATATCTCATATGGCCCAATGAACCTCGGGCTCAACTTGCCCTTATGGTCGAATCGAGTATCTTTTTCCAAGGCGATACCTTGAGAAACACTTTATCACCCACCGATACTCGATATCCTTACGCTCAGATCCGCGCACGACTTCCGACGATCGGAGGCTATCTTGAGACTTTCACGGATTACTTTCACTTCATTCAGCATCTTTAATCAAATCCACCCCAAAAATCTTGCTTTCACCGAGCTCATTTAAAACAATGGTGTACGGCATTTACGATCGTACAAAGCCTCGTAGGGTGCCATCTTAATACTTGATTGAAAGTTGTTGTTGTAAGCGAATTCAATCAACGGCAAATACCGCTCCCATGAACCACTAAACTCGAGGACGCAACATCTCAACATATCCTCAAGTATCCGAATTATCCGCCGGATTGACCATCGGTTTGGGGGTGAAAGGCGGTGCTGAAATGCAACTTGGTACCCAAAGCTTCTTGCAACTTTTTCCAAAATCGCGAGGTAAATCTCGGATCTCTATCCGACATGATGGAAATAGGCACCCGTGTAATCTCACAACTGAGAACGTACAATTCGGCTAATTTGTCCATTGAAAAATCCGACGACGGGGACAAAGTGAGCCGACTTAGTCAATCTATCTACCACGACCCAAACCGCATCCTTCTTACTCACGACAATGGCGGTCCGGATACAAAGTCCATTGTGACTCGATCCCATTTCCACTTGGGTATCGTGATTGGTCAAGTAATCTCAAGGCACTTGATGTTCCGCTTTCACTTGTTGACATATTAAACATCTCGAAACAAAGTCGGAGATGTCTCGTTTCATACCATGCCACCAAAATCGATGTTTCAAATCGTTGTACATCTTCGTACTCCCCGGGTGGATTGCCATTCGGCTACAATGGGCTTCATTCAGAATTATCGAAATGAGTTCCGAATTCTTTGGAACACACAGACGACTTTTGAACCTCAAACAATCTTCATCATCGATTTGAAACTCGAGTCCTTGTTCGAACACACTCGGCCCGCTTTTGCGACCAACTCGTCGTCGACTTTTCGAGCTTCTCGAATTTGATGTATCAATAATGGTTTGGCTTTCAATTCAGCTACTAACACCTTGTCGATCGAATGCATAAGTGCACATTCATCGTCAGAAGCTTAATAATGATTTACGACTCAAGGCATCTGCAACCACATTCTCCTTTCCGGGTGATAGTCAATGACCACTCATAATCCTTTAACACTCGAGCCAACGTCTTTGTCGCAGATTTAAGTCTCTTTGGGTCATCAAATATTTGAGACTTTTGTGATCCGAGTACACATGGCACCTCTCACCAAATAAGTAATGTCGCCAAATCTTTAAGGCGAATACGATGGCGGCCAATTCGAGATCATGGGTCGGATAATTTTTCTCATGTGGCTTTAATTGCCTCGACGCATAGGCCACAACTCGACCTTCTTGCATCAATACACAACCTAACCCAAGTAGGGAGGCGTCACTATAGATGACAAACTCTTTGCCGGATTCGGGTTGCACTAGAATTGGGGCTTCAGTCAAATAAGTTTTCAGTTGATCGAAACTTTTCTGACATTTCTCCGTCCATTCGAACTTAACATCCTTTTGGAGTAGCTTCGTCATCGGCGTGGCTATCGTTGAGAAACCTTTTACAAATCGTCGGTAATAACCCAAGCCCCAAAAGCTCGAACCTCAAGAATATTTCTGAGGCTTCCAATTAAGTATGGCTGAAATTTTATTCGGTCGACTCGAATACCCGATGCAGATACCACATGACCCAAGAAGCTAACCTCTCTTAACCGTAACTCACACTTGTGAACTTAGCATATAATTGCTTATCCCGTAAAATTTGCAAAGACTAACCTCGGTGTTCAAGATGTTCGGTCTCATTCCTTGAATAGACCAAGATGTCATCAATGAACACGACTACGAATCGATCCAAATATGGTCTGAAGATCCGATTCATTAAATCCATAAATACCGCAGGGGCATTAGTAAGCCCAAACGGCATCACTAGGAACTCATAGTGACCATATCTCGCTCAAGGCATTCTTGGGCACGTCCGAATCTCGGATTCGCAATTGATAAGAGCCCGATCTCAAATCTATTTTTGAGAACACTGAGGCTCCCTTCGTTGATCGAACAAGTCATCGATACGTGGTAACGGATATTTGTTCTTTATCGTCGCTTTATTAAGCTGACGATAGTCGATGCACAGCCTCATGGTTCCATCCTTCTTTTTCACAAACAACACTGGCGCACCCCAAGGCGAACAACTCGGGCGAGCAAAACCTCTATCCACCAATTCTTGCAACTGAGCTTTCAACTCCTTTAATTCCGTTGGTGCCATACGATATGGAGCTATCGAAATTGGAGTGGTACCAGGTACCAATTCAATGCCAAAATCTATTTCCCGAACAGTGGTAAACCCAAGAATTCTTCAGGAAAACATCCGGTATTCACAAACCACGCACAGATTCGGGTTTCTTTTTCGATTCCTTGTCATCGAAGCACGTAAGCAAGGTACGCCGCACCCTTTTCTTACATATTTCCGCCAACATTGCGATATTACGGTGGCAACCCTTTAAGTCCGTAGACTCAACCCGAATTATCTCGTTATTCAAGCACCTCAAATCGATAGTCTTGCTTTTGCAATTTACAACCGCATCGTGCATGGTCAACCAATCCAAACCAAGAATAACGTCAATTCATCGAACGGCAAAAGCATCAAGTCCGCGGAAAACAAGAACCTCGGAACACTAGGGGACTTTTCTTGCACACTTTGTTGACAAGCACGTAATGACCCAAGGGTTTGACACCGAATTACAAACTCGAGAGACTCAATAGGCAAAGTCTTATTGGATGCTAAGGTTTCACATATATAAGAATGAGTAGAACCAGGTCAATCAAAGCAATCACATTAGTATTGAAAAGAGTGAAAGTACCGTAATGACATCCGGAGAGGCATCCTCGGCGTGCGGCAGATGGCATAAGTCCTAGCAGAGCACGAGCCTCGGATCGATGGTAGCATCTCTAGATCCTCTCGACCGCCAACGACATTGCCCATATTTCTAGGTGGCCTACCTCGAGCAAATGGTAGCACCCGGTTTCCACTTTGACTTACATTTTGTTCAAGCATCCTCGGGCAATCCTTCATAAAGTGGTCGGCCGATCCACACTTATAGTAGGAGCGATCACGAACCAACAGCTCCCCGAATGCCATTTGCCACAATGCGACACTCGCCCTCTCTCGCGATCATTTCCACCATCGGCGATCGAAGTGACTCGTGTGGTCACAGGGGTCGATCGCGTCCTCGTCTAGAAAAGCCCAAAGCGCCTCTAGACCGGCTCACATCATCTCGAAATCTCTTCGATGCTGTTGAAGAGACTTTCCGAGGACCTCTTCGAATTCTCCGGCCCCACATCGCTTTTTGTTTCTCCTTTCTAAGCTCTTCGCTTTACAAGCTCGCTCAACAAGTACTACGAACTCTAGTATTTCGACAATGCCAACGAACATCCTTATATCATCATTCAGCCCATCCTCGAAGCGTTTACATAATAGCTTCGGACGAAATGCATTCTCGCTGCGTCTGGCTAAGCCTCACAAATTTTCGTTCGTAGTCGGAATCGACATAGAACCTTGCTTAAGATCAAGAAATTTCTTCGCTTTTGGTCGATGAATCTCGATCGATATACTTTTTGAACTCGGTTTGAAAGAATTCCCAAGTCACTTGCTCTCTAGGCACCACGAAGTCGAGTACTCCACCAATAGTAGGCGGAATCGCGTAGCAAGGAGATGGTACACTTTAGGCACTCATCGGTGTACAAGATAGCTCATCGAGCACCGGATAGTGTTGTCCAACCAAAATTCAGCTCGCTTCGGCATCATCATCATCCGTAGCTTTGAATTCAAGTGGCCCCATGTTTTCGAATCCTATCGATCGGGGCTTACTTGACCTTATTTGGTCGGCCATCGGAGGTATTGTAGGTGCGGGGTTGCATTTGTCGGGAATGGAGGTTGTGGAACAGTAGTGTTAGTTCGAATGTATTGGTTAAACCATTCATTCATCACACTATAAAAGGCTTGCCTAGCCTCATCATTCGGATTGTTGGCCATAGGTTGAGAGTCCGCCGGGCTGTCCCTTGTGCGGGAGCAGCGCCACACTCTCCACATCATCAGCTATCGCTCGGTTGGGATTGGGATCCATTACTATAAACAACACAAAGTCAAATTGTCAGAAATCACCACACTATCGATTCATCATTTAATGGCATGTATAGCTAGACCCCAAACACATCACGGTAGTCCTAGAATCGACTAAACCGTGGCTCTGATACCAATAAAATTGTAACACCCCGAACCCGAGACCATCGCCGGTGTCGGACACGAGGGGTTCACAAGCCAAATCCACATGTTTCTCCCATCAATTTCACATTTCCAGTCAGGCTGGAAAACTGCGTCACTGTCGCCTTAAAAATCATATCTCGAGTTTCAAAACTCAGAAACTGTTTTCGTAAATTTTCCCTGAATTTAGACTCATATATCCATCCATGGATTTATTTCTAGAATTTTTGGTCGGGCCAATTGGTACAGTTTATTAGTTAAAGTCACCCATGTTACAGAGATCGACTGCTCTGACCTTTGCGCGTTACAACTTGAATATCTCTCTGTACAGGGATTTAATTCTGGTGCCGTTTATTTCTAATGAAACTAGACTCAAAATGGAATCTGTAAATATAAGGCATGACTCCTGATTCTTTCTGGATAATTTATAGTAAATTTTTAAAGTTGCGACAGGGGACCCAGAAACCGTTCTGGCCCTGTCTCACAATAGCATTAATATCTCTTAACATGTAACTCCTATGACCGTTTCGTTTCTTCCATATGAAAGTAGACTCATCAAGGTTAATTTAAATAACTTATTCACTATTTAATACCATTCCTACAAATTTTGGTGATTTTTCAAAACCACTCCACTGCTGCTGCCAGCATCTGTTTTCAAGGTAGGTCTTATCTATTTGTAGTCTCCATGATCCAACTAGTCTTGCCATACATAGGTTCACCTATGACCATTTTAGCCATTCCAATGGCTGATCATGTGACCAACACTCCCATTTCCAATCCATAATTACATCATGAAACCATATATATATATATACAAATCACAAATGGTCTAAGTTCAGACTTGACTTCTACGAGCCATTTTCGCATGGCCGTATACATATACATCACAACACAATTGAACCGACAAGGGGTAGTCCTATACATGCCATTTCAAAGTTCAACCAAAATTATACCAAAATGGAGGCTTTGATAGTGTAGATGACTTCGACTTTAATGATCCCGAATCCGATTGCTATCGAGCAAAATCTATAAAAAAGAGAGCCAAAGCAACGGGTAAGCATTTTTATGCTTAGTAAGTCTCAAGGAATAAAATCAGCTTTAATTAAAGCAATACATTCACATAGCCAAATGCATCATTTCATTAATACACATTCACATAATCATTCTTACTTCACACTTCATCATTATATACTTTCACAAGGTATCAACCACTTCAATAGTTGATATTCGTTAGTCGATTGAGCGAATGTTGCTCAAACATGTCGACTTTTCCAATGCACATATAAACATACCTTATTCTTTGGGCTTTTCGAGCGCATTTAATTGAATTTATTACAGCAACCAACACTCACCTCCAGCCCAAGCTTCTTCGAATACAACCGGATATAACCACGCACGAATGCCTTGGTCTTAGCCCGGATAGAACGACTTGCACGAATGCCTTGGTCTTAGCCGGATGTAGCCGCTTAGCACAATTGCCTTTGGTCTTAACCCGGATATAATTTCCAGCATAAATGTCTTCGGGACTTAGCCCGGATATCTTTCAATTGCTCATGCACACATACATCAATAATCATTAGAGATTCATGTTTCATTTTCGTTACTAAGGCTCAAACACAAAGGTAATCACTAGCATAATCGCCCTCGGGACTTAGCCTGGGTATCATTCAAATACTCATACACACATAAATCGATAATCAGTACACATCCATATTTCATTTCACATAATTCAAGTAGGGTCACTTCTTGAGGACTTACCTCGGATGTTGTCGAACGGCTTTTACGGCTATTCGATCACTTTTTCCTTCCCCTTGTCCAATTGTGGCCCTCTAAGCTCTTGAGCTAATTCAAACAAATTTAATTTATTAAAACCTCATTATGCTAGCTTATGGCCGAATATGACAAGGAGTTTAAATGGTCATATGGCCACCCTTTAGCTTGAATACACAATGGTCATGCACATTTTATACTACATCAAGCAATTCAATACAATTCATTCAAGCATCAAGGAAAAGCTAAGGCCATCAATAGGCTACCTAAGGCCGAATATACATGTCCAATTTGAGGCCAATTATCCACTTAATACCACACAAAAAAACAGCATGCATTTTACTAGTTAATGTTTTACATATTGTGGCTCAATACTTATAATATAGCATCAAGCACTCATATGGCCGATTATACTTGCAATTTCACAAACATTCTTCAACATTTTCTTCTTTAAACAAACATATTCATCACTTCATAACCAAAACATCATGTGCAAACATATATATACATATATGTGCATGGCCGAATTTCAAGGTGCCCATAGCCATCCAAAACATAAATTTTAACTATCATGCAAGAAGCATGAACCATGCTCATGAATGCATCATGGCCGAATACATCACAATCATGCCCCTTTCAACTTCAATCATGGTTAAACAAAAAAGAAAACTCAAAGTCTTACTCAAGATGGCTACAAAGAAATTTCAAGAGTAGACAATCCATCTTTGCATGCATCATCATCAAGCTTCACACTTAGCATGCAATGGCTTTATCACCATATTCACTTGGGCCGAATTTCATTCCCATGACATAACAAAGATTTGAACCATGGGCTAACAAGAACATCAATCTAGCAACCAAAAACATGCATGAATCTCATGGCACAACCTCAAACATACCTTACTCTTGATGCAAGTATAGCCAACCTCTTCCTAATCCTCTACCAAACCAAGTATGAAGCAAAACTCCTTCCTTATCCTTAGTATTTTCGGCCAAAAGGAGAGTGAAAATAGATGAACAAAAATTTTTTTTCTTTGTTTTGTTTCTCTCATGTACGGCACAAGGGGGGAAAGCATCCACACTCATTTTTTTCATTTCTTTACCCATGCTCTTATTTTATTATTTCTAACATCCACCACTAGCAAAACATGTTTAAGACATGTTTTCTTTTGCCCATCTTCATCACCATGGCCGCCACTTCCTTCTCTTTGGGTAAATTGACATGCAAAACCATTCTTTGCATGCATATACTATTAGACCATTGAAGATTGGCCTATCACCTTTCAACAATGTTTCATATAAGTCCATCTTAATAAATTCACATAGAAATGATCAAATTAATGCATGCAACTTTCACACATGCATTTGCTAACATCATAAACATAGAATATAACTTTTAATTACTTATAAGACTCGGTTTAATGGTCCCGACACCACTTCCCGACTAGGGTCAAATTAGGGATGTCACACTTCATGAGATTGAATAGACCTCTAGTTGATAAGATTCAAAAACAAGGAGCCGAAGAGTTCTGAACGGGTATAGATGATGATCCCAAAAGGGTAGAGTTCTGGCTTGAGAATACCATCAGGGTATTTGATGAATTATCATTCACACCAGAGGAATGTGTAAAATGTGTTGTGTCACTCCTGAGAGACTTCGCTTATCAGTGGTGGAACACTATTGTGTCGGTTGCACCAAGGGAGAGAGTTAATTGGGAATTTTTCCAAGAAGAGTTTCGTAATAAGTACATTAGCCAAAAGTTTATTGATCAGAAACGAAAGGAATTTCTTGAGTTAAAACATAGCCGAATGGCAATAATGGATATGAGCGTGAGTTTGTGAGACTGAGCAAATATGCTCGAGAATGTGTTTTGATTGAGGCCATCTTGTGTAAAAGATTTGAAAATGGGTTAAACGAAGACATCCGATTGTTGGTTGGCATCCTTGAATAGAAATAATTTGTTATGCTTGTAGAGAAAGCTTGCAAGGCTAAGGAATTGGCCTAAGAGAAAAGAAAAGTTGAATTTGAGTCTCGAGACTTGAAGAAGAGACAGATGGGTAAGTTATTTCAGTATTCATCTAAGAAATTGAGTGAGTTTAATACCTGATCGAGTGCTTCAGTTGGGTTTTCAGACAGAAACTGTGGGAAACAGTATTCGGGTCATAAGGCTCAGACCACTTCGATAGCGAGTGTGGGTAATGCTCGACCTAGTTGACCTGAATGCCCACATTGCGGTAGACATCATCCCGGTGAGTGCCGAGTGTATGATCAAACTTGTTTCAAGTGTGGCTCCTAAGATCATTTCATTAGAGATTGCCCCGAGATGGTTGAAAAAGAGAAATTTCAGAGTGCAAGATCGGGCAATGCTATTTTTAGGGGGAGACCACAGAGAAACTTGGGGAATGGAGCGAGTAGCAAGAGTGCAACCAAAGATCCAGCCGTGAGATCAGAGGGTACAGCACGTGCAAGGACTTATACCATTCCCGCTCGCGAAGAGGCTTCATCTCCTGATGTGATTACAGGTACTTTTTCTCTCTATGATACTCATGTTGTTGCTTTGATTGATTCGTGATCAACCCATTCGTATGTTTGTATGAAATTGGTATCTAGTATTAATATGTCTATTGAGTCTACAGAATTTGTGATAAAAGTGTCGAACCCTCTAGGGAAGTATGTTTTAGTCAATAAAGTATGTAAGAATTGTCTTTTGATGATTAGAGGTCACTGTTTTTCGGCTAATCTTATGCTTTTACCATTTGATGAATTTGATATAATTCTTAGTATGGATTGGTTGACCATTCATGGTGTGGCAGTAAATTGTGGAAGAAAAATTATTGAGTTGAAATGTGAAAGTAGTGATATTCTTTGGATTGAACCAGACGAATCGGATAACTTGCCTGTAGTGGTGTAACATCCCTCACCCGGCCCCGACGCCGGAATAGGGTTCAAGGTGCTACTGAATACTTTTACATTATTTCAGGCTGTGGCATTCAAAAATTACCTTCACGGAATACATCTCATTTCAATTTTCTTATTTATTTACGTATCGGGCCCATATTGCACATATAAGTGGGTTCGGAGAGAAACCGAGACCCTTCAATCACTTAAGAAATTTAGCATTTAACCACGTCACATGCCCGTGTGACATTAGACACGGCCGTGTTACCAAAACATAATTGGGGGTTAAGTTGTAGGGGACACAAGTCCTGAGAACACACTCGTATGGTGTGACCGTATGTCACACATGGCCTAGACACACGCCCGTGTGTCTATCCATGTGGACACTTCTAAGCTATATGACAAGCCATTTGCCACCCTGAACAATCCTAAACACTCATACAATTATTCATACATTCAAAACTTCATAAACAATGAAATTATATCATATGATTACACATTATCATTATACATAACTCACACTCAGAAAAATGGAGTCCCCTATACATGCCTTAAACCTTAATGATTTACAATCCTTCTCACCTCACATGATAACTCGATAGTGTGGTGTTATCTCCAGCCCTTCCAACTCGAGCTATTGTACAGACCTATAAGAAATGGGGAAAGAGAATGGGGAGTAAGCTTCAAAGCTTAGTAAGCTCATAAGAAAACAATTAGCAACTCATTAACAAGTTTTATCAATGTTTGCAACATAATCACAAATTCACTACAATCTCTTACTGAGCAATAGTCACTAAATTATTTATAACTAGAGCTAGGAAACTTCAAATCAAGTGATATTAATTTTCCCTGAAAATAGATTCATATATCTTCTATCCATAAAATTTTTAGAATTTTTTGTTTGGCCATTCAATACCAGATTTTCTTAAAGTTTCCCCTGTTTCACTGTTTGACTATTCTGACCACTCGTAACTACGAATCAAATTTCTCATTGTACAGAATTCAAAATATGTTCTTGTTTATTTCATTTGAAACTAGACTTATTAAGGAGTCTAAGCATATAAATTTTATCTTATGACCATTTTTATACAATTTATAATGATTTTATAAAAACAGAATAGGGGATCTAGAAGTCATTTTGACTCTGTCCCACATCACTTCAAATATCTCATTATCGGCAATTCTTTTGCTTACACAGTTTATTTTATAAGAAACTAGACTCATTAAGATTTAATTACATAATTTATTAAACCTCTATCTCAACTCCCAAAATTTATGGTGATTTTTAAAAATCACGTTACTGCTGCTGTCCCAAGCAGATTTATTACAAATTTACTCTTTCACACATTCTTTGCATTCATTTTATTTAAACATGTATATCACCATTCAATTTCATCAAATTTTTATTCATCACAAGCATGGACTTATGATTACAAGGTCACCATAAATTCTATTTCAGATATATATAACATCTTCACATATACTTCTCATTTCACATCTATGATTCAATTCCAATCAATCTAACATATATACGTATATAACATATACCTGGTCAACTTAATGTATTACACAAATTCAATTGCCGATCTAACACAGGGTTTCATAGTTGAACATGAACATGAAACAATTTCTCATATGTTCGATTCACATCAATCATCAAATTCATTTAATTCACAGTACATAATTAGGTTGTTCGTACCTGAATAATTTACTTTACAGAACGAATTCACATATCGTATTAGCCCATAGTCTTATAGCACCACACTTTTAATAGTTCACCGGTAATTTGCCTGCTAGGTAATAACCTGATTTCATCACTGGCAATAAGCCTGCTAGACCTTTAAGTCAGATATCATTTCACCGGCATTACGCCTGCTAGGCTCGGAGCCCGATAATATTCACCAGCTTAAAGCTTGCAAGACCTTTAAGTCCGAAATCATTTCACCGGCATTACGCCTGCTAGGCTCAAAGCCCTAAATTCATCACCGGCACAAGGCCTGCTAGGTTTGAAACCCGAATATATATTATAATGTATAACTTATATCATCGATCACTAAGATTTACCTCATCGAAGTTCACATTTAATCACTTTAGTACCAAGCCATAGTCGGCTACCACATATGACTAATAATAATTTTATACACATCATGGTTTCCTTTAGATATTCAATAATCACAAATTGTGATATCTCTTCCAGCACATATACAGCACAGTTTATTCATTGTAACACACATTTAGTGCATCAAATTTCCAAATCCAATTCAACTTAAGCATAATAGTCATAATCAGCTTATAACCTTAAATCATTACATATTCGGCATATTAACTAAATAAAATTAACATTCTCTTAGCCATATTAATTTAACTCTTAGGCATATAAAAAGAATCAAGCTTAAACACTTAAAAACTTACCTTGAATGTCATTGAACAATTACGGGTTGATTAATCAACTACTTTTGCTTTCCCCCTATCCGAATTTGGCTCCCTTTGCTTTTGAGCTTAATTCAAGCAAACAAATAAACATTTATTCACCTTAATCCATCTCATGATTGAATGCCTTTAAGCTTAATAATAGCAATCCTTTAACAAAATAACACTCAACCAAAACAAATTCAGTTATACAACTATATAATTAAAAGCATCAATCATGCTTAACTAAACATTAAGCTATGATCGAAATCACTTAGACCTAGTTATGGTCAAATATAGCAAGAAAACTAAATAGGCTTTACTAGCCACACTTAGCTCAATTATAACATAACTTCACTTGCTTATAAGCACATTCGACAACTTGATAACTAAGTTAATATCATGGTACCATAACTCAACATTTATCAACATGTCATTAGGAAAATATGCTCATGTCAAATTTGCTCCCAATCACATCTCAAAATTCAACAAGCTTAAAGCTCATTTAATAATTAAATTCCATTTCAAAGCATCAAAACATTATCAAATGTATACTCATCCTAAATGACCGAATGCACATTAACTAAGCACTTAACAATTTTCTTTAACCATTAAACTCATTCGGCAATGATAAGGACAAATTTAACAAACCTTAAATTCAACTTATAATTGTGCATATCTCATTCAAAGCATCCACACCGATTTATTATCCAATCATCCATAGCCGAATACACATATTTCTTTCATTCATTCTTAACAAAATTTTATCAAGCCTAAATCTCCATTCCATCATTTTAAAATGCAAACATTACTCAAATGTTATCTAAATTCACATTCGGCAACTACACATACAAACAAACCGATTTCCCCTTATCATCTAATCCACCTATATGAACATTTAACTAGCTCAAACTTCACCCATCCATAATTACTCATTAAAACATAAAGACAGCAACCATTCCCTTCAAATTCTTCCATGGCCGATTGCTCATATCACCACAAAGTTCAAAATTTTGACATGGGCTAAGTAAGGGACTTAGTAACTAGCTTAAAATATGTTAAAATTTCAAGAACTAACATGAATTACTTACCTTAATTCAAGCTTAAAGGTGACTGAATGGCTTAGCTAACTTTTCTTTCTTTAAATTCGGCTAAGAAAAAACAAAGATGAGCACTCTGTTTTCTTCACCCTTTAGTTATTTTACTTATCTTTATTTTATATTATAAAACCATTTAGCTATTATAATACTAATATAAAATACATATATTTTGTATCAAATATCATCATGGCCGGCCACTATCTCAAAAGTGGGGAATTTGACATGCAAGTCCACATTTTTTTAAACCATGCATTATTTGACCACTACAATTTAACCAATCACATTTTCAAAGTTTCACACATAAGTCCTTTTTAATAATTTCACATCCAAATGAAAAAAATTAAGACATGATACTTTCACACATGATACTTCACATATAATAAACATAGAAAAGAGCATTTAAATAATTTTGTGACTGGGTTTTGTGGTCCCGCAACCACTTTCCGACTAGGGTAAAATTAGGGCTATCACAAGTGGTTTCTTCTATGTCTGCTCAGAAATGTATAAGAAAGGGTTATGAAGCTTATATTGCCTTTGTACTGAATAAAAAAGAGTCTGAGTTGAAAATTGAATCAGTTCCAGTAGTATGTGAGTATTCGGATGTGTTTCTAGAAGAGTTTTGTAACATCCCGAATTAGGGCCTAGTCGGAACAGTGGTTTCGAGACCACAAATTCGAAATAGAAATAATTATTTTATGATTATTATAAGGTCTATGATATGTTAACATGCTTGTGTGAAAATTTCATGAAGAAATTTTATGTTCAAGGTGCTCGATTAGACTTTAAGGACTAAATTGAATAAATTGCAAAATATGAGTTCTAGAAGTTTTTAGTATGAAATTGAATTGGATTTTTCATTAGAAGGTCTTAAATATAAATTTGACTAAGTTCTAAAATTTTGGACAAAAATGGGCTTGGATGGATAAAATTTTAAAGAAAGGCTAAAAGGGCATTTTGGTCATTTGGTCATTAAATGGACTAAAAGAAAAAATAAAGCCAAATTTCTTGTTCATCTTCTACCTATGGCTGAATATTGCATGGGAGAAGACATGGTTAGGGTTTTCAAGCTTCCAAGCGCAATAGTAAGTGCATTCAAGCCCCGTTTTTTATGTTCTTTACATTTTTGAAATCCCGGTAACATGCTCTACTCATTTCTACCATTAATTTGAACTAGGGTTTATGTTTAAAAATTTACCCATGAATGATATGCATGTATTTTTATGTTTAATGGTAGAATATGAAGGCTCGGTGTGTAATAAATGACTTTTGCTAAGTGATTTTCGGTAAAAATGCTTAAAAAGGACTAAATCGTAAAAGTTATAAATTAGTCATAAAAGGGTGATTTAGTGGAAATTGGGGGCTACCATAGTTATGAAAATGATTCGGCTAGGCTTTAAATGGAAGGAAATTGAATAAAAATCATTTTACGAGCATTGGGGAAAAGTGAAATATGTGAAAGTTTAGGAGTCAAAATGAAAATTTGTAAAAATATGATTTTTGGACCCTTATGAATAATGTGACTAATTAGTAGGCTAAATGTGATATTATAGATCAAGGAAAACAAGATTCGAGCCTAGAACGAGGTTGAACAAGGTTAAGCACAAACTCGAAATAAATAGTCGTACTCGAAACTGAAGTAAGTTCATATGTCAATGATAATGCAACAATATTATTGTTCATACTTGAAATTAAATTGATGTGTTAGCATAGTGTGATGGATATTTATTTAGTTGATATAAAAATTATATATTGTAACAAATGCCTAAATATAATTGTATGCAATACCATGTTTATTTCATGGACTAATGTCAAAATATACATGGAAATGTGTTGAATTGGATGTACATTGCATAATCAGCTATGCATAATAAGATACTTGATGAAAAGAGAAAAATCCCGGTTGAATAAAAAGGGAAATCCGATGGATAAACCATGGCTTACATGACTTGGGATCCTGCATGTGTTGCAAAAAAAGGATTTAGCCTAGACGGGTAATCCGTTGATCTCAGATTAAAAAGGATCTAGCTCAGACGGGTGTTCCTTGAGTGATCGAGCCTCCCGAAGTATATGTGTGCATTGTGGATTTAGCCCGGACGAGTAATCTGACTAGGGTCTGAATTTAGCCTGGACTAGTAATTCAGATCCGAGCTCATTACCGGTGTTTATCGCCACAAGGGATTTAGCTTGGACTGGTAATCCCAACAATACCCTATGAGTTGATATTACGAGGATTTAGCCTGGACTAGTAATCCCATCGTAAGAAGTGAGGTTCACGGGAATGCGTACTCGAGATGATCACTTGTATTACTTGACAGTAAATGGATTATCCATCGAGATTTCTGAAAAATTCAATGGGTATTATAATGAATAATGCGATGAAAGTCCTGAGATGGGCATGGTGATAAAGGTAAAGTTAATTGATATATTATGGATATGTACAGGTACGTACATTATATTCATAAGTTATGCCTTATTGAAATGTGATAAATGATGAGTAAGCAAATTCATGCATATGTATGTCCATGATAAACAAGTAAAAAGGTTTGAAAGATGAACCATCCTTATGCTTATTATTATGAATTGTGTTGTAATATCATGTTAACTTACATTGTGTAATGAGATATGGGTTTCATGAAATGATGAGTCCATGATCAATGAGCTTATGATAGTTACTATGAATTTGCACTGAAACAGTTTTGGACAACAGCAATAGTCTGATGTTGAAAATCCACCAAAAAATAGTGGAAATTGTGTTAGATACTGAATTAAATATGAAATTAAATCTTATTGAGTCTATTTTCAGATAAAGGAAATGATGCTAGTAAAGGAATCTCATATGATGAGATATTTGAATTCTTGTGAGATAGTGTTAGAATGAGTTTGGAATCCCCTATTCTGAATTTGGAAAATCACTAGAAATTGTACAAAAATAATTATGAGTTAGGGATAATATGAATGAAATCCTTAATTAGTCTACTTTCAGGAGAAAGATACGACAACATTATTTGAGTCTCATACTATGAGATAAATAAATTTTAGTGAAAAAAGGTCGAAGGTGTCAAATAGCAAAATAGGGGAGACTTTAAATAATAAATTGTACTTATTGGCTGGACGAAAAATTTTGGAAATTTTATTGTAAGAAGATAAATGAGTCTAGTTTCAGGGAAATTTAACAGATCTTAATTTGGAGTTCCGTAACTCCAGATATAAATAAATTAATAACTACGACTCGAGAGAACATCTTAACATGAATATGAATAAAAGTGTCATTATGGTTTATTGCCTAAGGAAACATGTTGTTATAATGCTTATTATTTTCATATGGATTTACTAAGCTTTAAGCTTACTCCATTCTCTCCATTTCCTTACTATTATCAGGTTGGCTCAGGGTTGGAGATCGTCGAAGTCAGCATCACACTATCAAGCTATCAACTCCAGAGTATTGTCATACGTGTATTAAACACTTTCTAAGTTAGTGACATGTATAAGGACTAGTTTTTACATTAGATGTTGTTATGATTAGCCAAATGTACATGCTTATATTGATTTATTATATATAGCCATGAGACGTGGCTTATTATGGTTATGGCTTGTAAGCCTAATTATTCCTGCTATGGGTTAATGCATGTCGTGTGATTATGATTGGTTGCTATGAATAATTAGTATAACACATGTATATGATGAATGTCCTAGAACCATTCGAGGTGGTCGCAGCCATGGAGTGAATATGTGGCCTGGTAGTAAGTTGATAATGATTAAACATAGACAATTATGGAATGTGTAGAGATTAAATGCTGGGTAATAAACACATGTAAGACAATATACAAATTATTTATTTGAATCTTTCTCAAGGTCGATTAACCATTAATTTGATGCTATAAGTTGGGTCCATGATGTGTAAAGTATGGGAAAGAATTAAGGACAACATGGGAAAGAATTAAGGACAACATAAGTCTTGGAAAATAGCCTAAGTGTTAGCCACACGGGAAGAGCCACGGCCCTGTGTCTCAGTCGTGTAGAGGACACGGTTTAGCACACGGGCATGTGGCTTAACCGTGTGGATCAATTTGTTTGGCTGACGTAATAAACAGAGAGTTACACGGGCTGAGGATACGGGCGTGTCCCAAGCCACACGGGCGTGTGACTTTCCCAAAGCAAGAAAATTGGTTAAGTTGTAAAAAGTTTGTCGAAAGTTCTCGTTTCAGTCTCGAACCAACCCGATGTATGTTATAGGCTTCGAAGGCCTGTATAAGGGACGATATGGATGTGTTTGAGATGTTTTAATGTCGGGAAAAATTTTGTGGCCCGGTTTTGCATGTTGTGAGTGTTTAAGCCCGGTAACCCCTCGAACCCTGTCCCGGCGTCGGATACGGGTAAAGGGTGTTACAAGTTTCCTGGATTGCCTCTTATTAGAGAAGTTGAATTTGGTATTGATTTGATTCTTGGTACTGCACCTATTTTGATTGCTCCGTATAGGATGGTTCAGACATAATTAAAATAGTTAAAAGTTCAGTTACAAGAGTTAACGGATAAAGGTTTTGCGAGACCTAGTTATTGTCTGTGGGGTGCACCGGTACTATTTTTGAAAAAGAAGATAGTTCAATTAGATTGTATATAGACTATCGGTAGCTCAATAAGGTAGCCATAAATAGCAAGTATCCCTTGCCAAGGATCGATGATTTATTTGACCAATTAAAGGGAACCACCATGTTTTCAAAGATAGACTTGAGGTCCGGTTACTATTAGTTGAGAGTTAAGGAGCCAGATGTGCCAAAAACTGCATTTTGGACGAGGTATGGTTATTATGAATTTCTTGTCATGCCTTTTGGCTTAACGAATGCTCCTGCTGTATTTATGGATTTAATGAACCATATTTTCTGGCCGTATTTGGATAAATTTGTTGTTGTTTTTATTGATGATATACTGATTTATTCTCGTGGTGAGACCGAGCATACCGAGCACTTGAGAACGGTTTTGCAAACTTTGAGAGACAAGCAATTGTATGATAAGTTTAGTAAAAGTGAATTTGGCTTAGGGAAGTTGGATTTTTGGGCCACATTGTTTCGGGTGATGGTATTAGAGTTGACCCGAGAAAGATTTCAGCTATTGTTGAATGGAAACCGCTGAGGAATGTGTTAGAGGTTAGAAGCTTTCTAGGCTTAGCCGGTTATTACAGACGATTTGTTAAAGGATTTTCCATGATTTCTACTCTGATGACGAGGTTATTACAGAAAGATGTCAAGTTCGAATGGACAGAAAAATGCCAATAGAGTTTTGAGAAATTAAAGGCATTGTTGACTAAGGCTCAAGTTTTAGTATAGCCTGAACCGGGAAAAGAATTTTTGGTTTATAGTGATGTATCCTTGAATAGATTGGGTAGTGTACTTATGCAAGAAGGGAAGGTAATAGCTTATGCCTTGAGACAACTGAAACCGTATGAGAAGAATTATCCAACACATGATTTGGAGCTAGCCGCCATTATGTTTGCGTTGAAGATTTGGAGACACCATTTGTATGGCGAGAAATGTTAGGTATTCACTAATCATAAAGTCTAAAGTATTTGATGACTCAAAAGGATTTGAACCTACGACAACGAAGATGGTTAGAGTTGATAAAAGATTATGAGCTAGTGATTGACTATCACCTAGGAACGGCAAATGTGGTCGATGATGCCTTGAGTAGGAAATTCTTGGTTGCATTGAGGGCTATGAATACATGGTTAACTTCATCAAATGATGGTTCTATTTTAGTTGAGTTAAGAGTAGGACAGATGTTTCTCCAAGAGATTTATTAAGCTCAGAAGAGTGACAGTGATTTGTAAGATAGGAGAGTTTAGTGTGAGTCGGGTATTGAATCAAATTTTTGGATTGATTTCAATGGTTGCTTGATGTTTCGAGATAGGATTTGTGTTCCTAAAAATACTGAGTTGATTCAGAAAATATTGTATGAGGCACATGGTGGTTGTTTACCTATTCATCCGGGTAGTACAAAAATATACAATGACTAGAAGAAATTATATTGGTAGCTCAGTATGAAAAGAGATATTTTCGAGTTTGTATCGAGATGCCTGATTTGTTAGTGAGTAAAAGCTAAACACCAAGTACCTTTTGGTTTACTTCAACTTGTGATGGTTCCCGAGTGGAAATGAGATCGTATTACTATGGATTTTGTGACAAGGTTGCCTTTGACTCTGAGAAAGAAAGACACCGTTTGGGTTGTGGTTGATAGGCTTACGAAATTAACTCATTTTATCCCGATACTTATCAATTACTCACTTGATAAGTTGGCTGATTTGTACATTGGTGAAATTTTTAGATTACATGGAGTGCCTTTTTCGATTATATCGAATACAGATCCGATGTTCACTTCACAGTTTTGGAAAAAGTTGCAATAAGCTTTAGGTACAAAGTTGAATTTTAGTACTACTTTCCATCTGCAAACTGATGGCCAGTCTGAGTGAGTAATTCAAATTCTTGAAGATATTCTACGGTTTGTGTTCTTGAGTTCCAAGGTAGGTGGGAAAAGTATTTACCATTGGTGGAGTTTTCCTACAACAATAGTTTTTAGTTGAGTTTAAAAATGGCACCTTATGAGGTATTGTATGGGTGTAAGTGTTGAATACCTTTGTGTTGGACCTAACTCAGAGAAAATCAGATTCATGGGGTTGATTTAGTAAAAAAAATCGAAGAAAAGGTAAACGTAATTTGTGATTGTTTGAAAGCCGCTTTAGATAGATAGAAATCCTATGCGGATTTGAAACGGAAAGAGTTTGAGTTTCAAGTTGCTAATAAGGTATTCTTGAAAGTGACTTCATGGAAGAAATTTTTCAAATTTGGCTGGAAGGGCAAGTTGAGTCCATGTTTTATTGGACCGTATGAGATTACCGAAAGGATAAGGTAGATGGCATATCGGTTGGCCTTGCCATCTGAACTGGAAAGGATTCACAATGTGTTCCATGCGTCTATGTTGCGCCGATACCGATCAAACCTTTCACATGTGATTTCACCGACAGAAGTCGAGATTCGACCGGATATGACTTATGACAAAGAGCCAGTTAAGATTTTGGCTTGGGAAGTCAAACAATTGAGAAACAAAAGTATTTCCCATGTGAAAGTGTTATGGAAAAGACATGGGGTTGAAGAGGCTACATGGGAGCTCGAAGAGGCCATGAGAAAATAATATCCAAACCTTTTTATCGGTAAAATTTTCGGGGACGAAAATCCTTAAGGGGGGAGAGTTGTAACATCTAGATTTTGGGCCTAGTCTGAATAGTGGTTTTGAAACCACAAATCTGAAGTAGAAATATTTTTTTTATGATTTTTTTGAGGTCCATAACATGTTTGCATGATTGTGTGAAAGTTTCATGAAGAGATTTTATTGAAAAGGTGTCCAAGTTGATATTTAGGACTAAATTGAAAAACTTTCAAAATGTGACTTCTAGAAGCTTTAAGCATGAAATTGCCATGGATTATTAATTAGAGGTCCTTAAATAAAAATTTTCCCAATTTCTAATTTTATGGACAAAAATGGGCATGCATGGATAAAATTTGAAAGTTTAGTAAAAAGGGCATTTTGGTCATTAGGTTAATAAAAGAATAAAAAGGGAAAAATAAGTCAAAATTGATGTCCATCTTTTTCATGTGTACCGAAATTTCCATGCTCACCATAGCTAGGGTTTCTCCAACTTTGAAGTTCAATAGTAAGTCCATCCTAGCCCCGTTTTTAATGTTCTTTGCATTTTTGAAGTTGTCATCAATCAATCTAGCATTTCTACCATTATTTTGAGCTAGGGTTCATGTTCAAAAACTTACCCATGTGTGACATGCATGTATTTTGATGTTTAATGGAGGAATATGAAAGTTTGGTGTGCGATAAACATCTTTTAGTAAGTGGCTTTTCATGAAAACACCTAAAAGGACTTATTTGTAAAAGTAGTAAAAATGAGTAGTAGAAATTTGATTTGATGAAAAATGTGGGCTAGTATAAGCATGATATAGGTTTGACTAGGCTTGGGTAACAAAGAAAATGAGTACATTTCATTTTACGAGCCTAGGGACTAATTTGTAAATATGTGAAAGTTTAGGGGAAAAATTATAATTTTTCCAAAGTATGATTTATGGGCTATTTTGAACAATGTGATAATTAAATAAGTGAAATTTGCTATTATAGATCAAGAAAAACAGAGTCCGAACCTAAACTGAGGAAAGAACAAGGTTGTGGACTAAATCGAATAGTTAGCCATATTTTGGTACCGGGGTAATTTCGTGTGTAAATAATTCAACATTATGTTATTATGTTTCTAATGCTTTGATATTTCATGAAATGTATGTTTGTCTTTATGGATTTGGTTATTGATGACTCGATGACAATCCTACGAAGATTTGGTACTACGAAATCCCGGTTGAACCTTAGGAATAGATAGGATACAAATGTCATGACATTAGGGTTATGTGTGGTTTCGTGTAAGACCATATCTGGGATATGGCCTCGATATGTGATCTCATGTAAGGCCATATCTGGGATATGGCATTGGCATCAATATGTGATTTCGTGTAATACCATGTTTGGGCAATGGCATCGATATAAGACATCGTGTAAGATCATAACTGGGCTATTGGCATCGATATGTGATCCCATGTAAGACCATATCTAGGATATGGCATTGGCATCTTACTATGTGTATGAGATTTCCACGGTATGCTTTAATATTCCAAGTGGTTTAACGGGTAATTCAAAGATTATGTTAAAGAAATGACAAGGTATGATCATCTCGGAAGGGTACAGGTATGTACAATGAGACCTCGGTAAGAAGTGAATTAAAGAATCATGATCTTGAGTTTTATTGTTCACTTGCAAGACCAGTGGTGGTTAAACCACAACTTAACGTATAGGTGGTTAGAGTTTAGGTGTAACATCCCAAAATTAGGCCTAGTCAGAATAGTGGTTTTGGGACCCCAAATCTGACATTAAAATATTTCTTTGATGATTATTATGAGGTCTAGGATATGAAAATAAGCATGTGTTAAACTTTCATGAAGAAATTTGAAGTATAAGGTGTCCAAGTGAAAATTAGGGACCAAATTGAATAAATTGCAAAACTTGGGTTCTAGAAGCAATTTGTATGAAATTGTTATGGATTATTAATTAGGAGGCCTTAAATAGTAATTTACCTAATTTATAAGTTTTTGGACAAAAATGGGCATGCATGGAAAATTTTGAAAGGTTATTAAGGAAAGGTATTTTGGTCATTTGGTAATAAATGAAATAAAAAGGGAAAAAAGTTAACTAAAATCAACCATCATCTTCCTTGTGGCTGCTGAAATTCTCTATAGCCATAGCTAGTGTTTTGGTTCAACATTTCAAGCTTGATAGTAAGTATTCCCTAGCCCCGTTTTTGATGTTCTTTATGTTTTTGAGATCCTCGTAACATGTTCTCTCTATTTCTACCCATACTTCAAGCTAGGGTTCATGTTCAAAAATTTACCCATGCATGAGATGCTTGTGTTTTGATGATCTATGGAGGAATATGAGAGTTTAAAGGATAGTAAACAACTTTTACCAAGTAGTTTTTCATGGAAATGGCTTGAGGTACCATTTTCTAAAAGTTGTGAAAATTGGTAGAAAAATGTGAAATGAAGGAAAATGTGGGCTACTATAACCAAGAAAAATATTCAGCTAGGCTTGGGTAACTTAGAAATTTCATGCATTTCATTATACGAGCCATAGGACTAAATTATAAAAAGTGTGAAAGGTTAGGGGCAAATTGGTCATTTTGCCCGAAGGTGAGTCTTAAGCTGAAAATGAACAATATGAGGTATTAATAATTTATTTTTACTGATTTAGACCCTGAGGAACCAATTTCAGAGGTTGACCGTGGAAAATGAAAGGTTTCGAAATAACCAAAATAAGAACCCGAAGCAATTACCACGTAAGTTCATGTAACTCGAAGTAAACTCTTAATATACACAAAATGTATATACTTGAATGTATGAAAAATTAGACATTCATTGCATGATAATCCATGAAATGTGGTAGTATAGTTTAAAAGAGGATTGAAGTTTCCCGATTGAAATAAAAGGATATCTGATGGATTTCTCGAAATAAATTGATGGTAAAAAGGATCTAGCCCGGACGGGTGTTCCTTTAGTGATAAAGCCTCTTGAAGAATAAGTGTGCTGAAATGGATTTAGCCCGGACGGGTAATCTGATTAGGGTCTGAATTTAGCCTAGACTGGTAATTCAGATCTGAGCTCATTAGAGTACATGTCATTGTAAGGGATTGAGCCTGGACTGGAAATCCCGACATTACTCTATGAGTTTACATTTTGGGGGATTTGGCCTAGATTGGTAATCACGTCGTAACAACGAGGTTCATGGGAGTGCGTAATTAAAATGATCAATCACATGATTAGACGGTAAATGAGATATCCATCGAGATTTTGAGAAGTTCAATAGGATTAAAATGAGGAACGAAAATAGAAATGCTTCAAATGATGAGCTCATCTAAGATTAAAGTTTAATTGTATTGACATGAAACTAACATGATGATTGAGTGTATGTGATAGGGAAGTTATACTATGCATGTTGGCATGAATATCTAATATGGTTGCATGCTAAACAACCGATAAGCTTACCTTCCTGTTATCCGGACTTACTAAGCATGTAAATGCTTATCCCTTTCATTTTCCTTGTCTTACAGAACTCGAGGACTCGTGAAGATTGGAAGACGGTTGGAGCATTGTCAATACTACCAACTTGTCTTGCTTGGGTATATAGAAAATTTTATTTTGTTATAATGGCATGTATAGGATTCTTGATAATTTTGTTATATGTGTCATTTGGCTAGCCAATGTAAGGGCTTGAATGATATACTTATTCATTTTGTATATGGCCATGGGATATGGCTCATTTTGATAGAGGTTGTAAACCTACTAATTGTGCATGATTATGCTTAAATATTTCATGTGATGGTTAAATGTCGTATATCATGAATGGACTTGTGAAATGTGGTCAAATCATTTCAAGATGGCTAGCTCATAACTGGAAATGAGTTATAAAATGAGCCAAGTATAAAATGTGATTATTGAAGTGGTAATCCTTAATACAAAAAGGATAACCTAGCATGTGCTAAACCAATGAGATGAGGTTAACATGCAATAGACTATGCCAAGGTGGATTATGGACATATTTAGGCCATGTTAAATACCATTGAGGTTTATAAATGTGTATGGATGTTGAGGGTGACCATTGGCTTGGAAAATAGCCTCCAAGAAGGTATATATGAGTAGACACACGGGTATGTGTCTAGGCCGTGTGTTACGTGTTGCTCAGTCGTGTGGCCTCTGCACCTTGAATTTTTAGGTCCGCATGCATGGTAGTAAACACACGGGCAGAGACACGACCGTGTGTCTGAACCATGTGGAGGACATGGCCTTACACATGGGTGTGTGTCTTGGCCATGTGCCTCTAGATGAATGATGATGTCATAAATAGATTGTCCATGTTTTTGGGCACGGGCGATGAAACTGGTGTGTCTAGGCCGTGTGAGGGACACGGGCGTGTGTTTGACCGTGTGAAAATCCTTGTAGGTTCAAAATGAAAAAATTAAGTTCCAATAATTCAACATGGGTAGGGACGCGGGCGTGTCCCAATACACACGGGCGTGTGCATTGCCTCCACACGGGCGTGTGAGGCTTAGACCTAGAAATTCCCTAAAGTTTTCTAATGTCCCTTGTTTTTTTCAAATCACTTTTAATGCATGTTTTGGACCTCATAGGTCCATAATTGGGACAATATGATTCTGTTTGATCGATTTTAAATTGAAATGAAATTTTATAGCCCGTATTTTCCGGTAATGCCTGTACCTCATCCCGGTCTCAGGTATGGGTAAGGGGTGTTACATTTAGTGGTATCAAAGCTACAATTTAGTCTATTCTCAGACTAACGTAGCATGTTACAAGTCTAGTTATACATGCCATTATACAGGTTATGATAGTGTGACATCTCCTAACCTTTTATATTGTATTTGGATATAGTAAATGTCTTCCGATCAAGCCCAAGATGAGTCCGAGGGAGCCGAGAGCCATGCTCCATCTTCCGTATAATGAGCTACTTTTAGTAGTAGTAAAAGACCTATGTTTGAGGGTCGAGAAGAGGCGAAGGCTACCTTTTTCGAGATGATGGATGAGTGGTTTGGGGATTACTTGAGAAATCGCCTCAATATACCACGACCTCCTCCACCCCTTGCTCGACCTGAAGAAGAAGTGCCACCAGGTATGGCACCTGTGAGAATTGGTAAGGCCCCAGTGGATAAGCTTAGGAAATATGGAGCTAAAGAGTTTAGGGCCATGATTGATGACGACCCGTAACGTGATGAGTTTTGGCTTGAGAATACCATGCGGGTTCTCGACGAACTATCATGTACTCCTGATGAAAGTTTGAAATGCACAGTGGCACTGTTGAAAGACACTGCATACCACTGGTGGAAGATTGTATCCTCGGTGGCACCGAGAGAGAGTATCACATGGGAATTTTTCCAAGCTGAGTTTAAAAAGAAATAAATCAGTCAAAGATTCTTAGATCAGAAGCGAAAGGAGTTCCTAAAACTCAAACAAGGAAATAGAATCGTGTTAGAATACGAAAGAGAGTTTGTAAGATTAAGTCAGTATGCGAATGAATGGGTTCAAACAGAGGCAGAAATGTGTAAGCGCTTTGAGGAAGGTCTAAATGAGAAAATTAAGTTGCTAATTGGGATCCTTGAGATAAGAGAATTGTAACACCCCGTTCCCGATACCGTCGCCGGAGTCGGACACGAGGGGTTCTCATACCAGCTCTCATGTGTCACATAGACTATTTTTCACATTTCCAGTCTAGCTGGCAAACTGCGTCCCTGTCACCTTAAAAATCATATCTCGAGTTCCAGAACTCGAAAACCAGTTCTGTAAATTTTTCCCGAATTTAGACTCATATATCTATCCGTGGATTTATTTCTAGAATTTTTGGTTGGGCCAATTGGTACAGTTTATTAGTTAAAGTCACCCTTGTTTCAGGGTTCGACTACACCGACCTTTGCGCATTACGACCTGGATATCATCTCGTACAGAGCTCCAATGCTCATGCCGTTTGTTTCTAATGAAACTAGACTCAAAGAGGAATCTATGAATATAAGGAATGATTTCTAATTGTTTCTGGATAATTTATGGTAAATTTTCAAAGTCGAAACAGAGGATCCAGAAACTGTTCTGGCCCTGTCTCACGAAATCTTGAATATCTCTTAAAATACAGCTCATATGGTCGTTTCGTTTCGTCCATATGAAAATAGACCCATCAAGCTTTGATTACGTAATTTTTTTTTGCAATTAATTCCTCTTCTACTATTTTTAGTGATTTTTCGATCTCATATCACTGCTGCTGTCCGCAACAGTTACTGCGATGACTATGCCAATTTCATGAATCTTTCCTTGGCCTTACTAATCATCCATCATACATGACACAAATTATAGCCACCTTATCAAAATTAAGGTTTCTAAGACTCGTGGCTATAGGTTCTAGCATCCCACTCAAACGACCACATAGGCCATTTTCACATGGCTTAAAGTTTACAACCCAAAATTTAACAAAACAAAATAGCCCATACATGCCAAATGTTCTCCTAGGTTGACTAAGAAGACAATACCAAAATTGCTCACGGGTGTGATGACTTTGTTGGCGGTTCCGAGCACCCAAAAGGAGACGAGTCCAAGAAACCTAAAATGGGTGACAAGGAAACACCGAGTGAGTTTATAACTCGAGAAGTCATAAGCACTTCATAATTATCTATAAGCAAAATTCATCACAAAGTGAATCGATGAAACGAGGCTAAGCGTTTCATCCATACCGAACTATACCATAGTTCCTTAGACCTTTCGGTTCAATCTCATACATTCACATTTCATATACTAATCAATAGGATATTTAAGGCATTTTTATACTTCAACTCATTTTCACCACCATCATACAATTTCCATCATCACATAGTTTTAAAGCTTACCAAGCCCAACCCCGAGCATGAACATAGTGCCTATTCGCCATGAGCTCAAGGTACTTACCCGATCCATTGTCTGTGATCAGCTCGATAATGTCGCACACTCAGTGCCAATAGTGATGCAAAAGTATATAGTGAGTCCGCACACTTAGTGCTATATAATCAGCTCGCACACTTAGTGCTATATAATCAAATTCGCACACTTAGTGCTGTACAAATTTTAAACCCGCACACTTAGTGCCAATCTTGTCACCGTGTCCATTTATACCCGCACACTTAGTGCCGAGACCAATACTTTAAGCATTTTACTACCTTTATACATTCAACAATGGCATCATTCCATACACATACATTTCCATTTACACATCAACTCATTAAACACAATTGCATATATATTATGATCATTTAAATCAATACCAAATATATGCTTAATGACTTACCTTATATTGGATGAAACGATTTCCAATCGGCTACTTGATTATCTTTGCTTTGCCTTTGTTTGATTTTCCCCCTTTGATGTCTTGATCTAGAATAAATACATTTAGTAGTAAATTTTTTTATTCTAATGTACAACATCATGAATCAACTCAACCGAATTATCTCTATCACCCGAACTAAAATTCGCACCTTAACTTCATCTCATTACCCCTTAAAGTCCGAATGCACACATACACAATTTATATACAAATTTCATCCTCACAATGTATATAATTCATTCGGCCATTCACCACTCACCTAACAAAACTTCATATCAAATTTCCATGACCGATCACACCTATACTTACATTCCATATAGCCGAACATTACTTGTATATGTACCCATAAATTAAATGTGAGAATTTAGCAAAGTTACCTTTGAAAAACTCACCCGAACAACATGGAAATGACCAGCTTTGGACAGCATTGAATTTTCAAATGAGACATGCATTAAACTTAACCGAATTTGTCATAAAATTTACAATATTGGACAGCATGTAAAAGCAAATTAAGGCAGCATAATAAGATAGTCACAATTGCACACGTCAACACATATTTGAGCAGCCATACCACACCATTTACTTCACCATTTAGCCACGGTTTCCAGGAGCAAATTAATCCACACTCACCAAACAAAACTATCAAAATCTTACATGCATGTCGCATGCAACAACAATCTCAAGCATCGCAACACTTAAAAGCAAACGACTTAGGAAGAAATATAAAATTTTTGCAAAGAAGACCGAAAATTCCTCCAAGATGGAAATCACCTATTTGATTTGCTCCATTGTATTTCTCTATTATTGCTTCCTCTTCTTCTTCTAGTTACAACAATTGCAAAAGAAAGAAAACATGAACACTCCTTCTTCTTCTCAAGTCATGGTAATTGTAACAAAAATGAGAATGGATGAACAACAAGGATTTTTCTTTCTTCTTCCTCAACTCACGGCAATGGGGGGGACATTCACCATTCTCTTCTTTTTTTTTTATTTCTTTACTACTAGCTTTCTATTTTATTGTTTCCTACATACATCACTAGCCTAACATGTTGGAAACATGTTTCCCTTGCCCATCACTCTTGTCATGGTCGGCCATTAGCTAATATCAAAGGGGAATTTGACATGCCAGTCCACCCCTTTGATTACATGCACTAATAGGCCACTTACATTTGCCTAGCACATTTCTAAGTTTTCTCACATAAGTCCTAATCACAAAAATTCATCTACAATTAAGCAAAATCCAAACATGAAATTTTCACACATTCATATTCACATATTCTAGACAATAAATATTACGTTCCAACATTTCGGTGACTCGGTTTAGCGGTCCCAAACAACTTCCGACTAGGGTCAATTTTGGGTGTCACAACTCTCCCCACTTAAGAAATTTTCGTCCCGAAAATCTTCTTGATAAAACAGTTTGGGTATCGCTCTTTCATAGAGTTCTCGGGCTCCCAAGTAGCTTCTTCTATCCGTGTTTGAGCCATAACACTTTCACTAGTGGAACCTTTTTGTTTCGCAACTCTTTCACTTCACGTGCTAGGATACGAATCGGTTCTTCTTCATAGCTCAAATTAGGTGAACCTCGACCTCGGATGGAGTAATTACGTGTGTCGGTCGGACCTATATCGTCAAGCATCGAGACATGAAAAGCGTTGTGAATCTATTCAAGCTCGGGGCAAAATTAATCGATAGCGGTCGCCCAACTCGTTCAGATACTTCATACGGCCCGATGAACCTCGGACTCAATTTGCCCTTACGGCCAAATCTAAGCACCTTCTTCCAGGGTGAAACTTTGAGAAATACTTTGTCTCCAACCTGATATTCAATGTCTTTTCTTTTCAAATCCGTATATGACTTTTGGTGATCCGAAGCAGCTTTCAAACTTTCACGAATTACTTAAACTTTCTGCTCGGCATCCTTAATCAAATCAACCCCGAAGATTTTACTTTCATTAAGTTCAGTCCAGAATAATGGGGTACGGCATTTACGACCGTATAAAGCCTCGTAAGGCGCCATCTTAATGCTTGATTGAAAACTATTGTTGTAGGCGAATTCAATCAAAGGTAAATACCGTTCCCATGAACCACTAAACTCAAGGATGCAACATCTCAACATATCCTCGAGTATTTGAATTATCCGTTCGGATTGACCATCGGTTTGGGGATGAAAAGCAGTGCTAAAATGCAGCTTGGTACCCAAAGCCTCTTGTAATTTCTTCCAAAATCACGATGTAAATCTTGGGTCTCTATCCGACACGATAGAAGTAGGTACCCCATGCAATCGAACAATTTGGGAGATGTATAATTCTGCCAACTTATCGAGCGAAAAATCCGTGCGTACGGGGATAAAGTGAGCCGACTTAGTCAGTCTATCCACAACAACCCAAATTGCATCTTTCTTACTTGCCGACACTGGTAACCCAGATACAAAATCCATTGTCACTCGATCCCATTTCCATTCAGGTATCATGATTGGCTGAAGTAATCCCGATGGCACTTGATGTTCCGCTTTCACTTGTTGACATATCGGACACCTTGAAACAAATTCGAAATGTCTCGTTTCATCACGGCCACCAAAATTGGCGTTTGGTCATTGTACATTTTAGTACTACCCGAGTGGGTGACATTCGACTCATTGTGAGCCTCGTCCGAATCTTGAAACAAGTTCGAATCCTTGGAATACATAATCGACCCTTGAATGTCAAGCAATCATTGTCGTCAATCTGAAATTCCGATTCCTCATTCGAAACACATTCGACTCGTTTAGCGACCAATTCAGCGTCGACCTTCTGAGATTCAAGTATTTGATGAATCAATAACGGTTTGGCCTCTAATTCAACTACTAGCACCTCATCGGGTGAAAGCGGATAGGTGAGCATCCATCGCTCTCAAAGCAAAGCGATTGCCTTGCGACTTAAAGCATCGGCCACCACGTTGGCCTTTCCCGGGTGATAATCAATGATGAGTTCATAGTCTTTCAACAACTCAAGCCAACGTCTTTGTCGCAGGTTTAAATCTCTTTGAGTCATCAAATATTTAAGACTCTTGTGGTCCGAATAAATATGACACCTTTCTCCAAACAAGTAATGCCGCCATATTTTCAAGGCGAACACTATGGCTGCTAGTTCAAGGTCATGGGTCGGATAGTTTCTCTCATGCGGCTTTAGTTGTCTCGACGCGTAAGCCACAACTCGACCTTCTTGCATCAACACACAACCTAACCCAAGCAAGGATGCGCCATCGATATGACAAACTCTTTCTGGGACTTGGTACCGTACTAATCTTGGGGCCTCGGTTAAACAGGTTTTTAGTCGATCGAAACTTTCTTGACAGCGTTCCGACCACTCGAACTTAACATCTTTTTGGAGTAGTTTCGTCATCGGTGCAGCTATCATCGAAAAACCTTTCACAAATCGTCGATAGTATCCGGTAAGCCCCAAAAAGCTCCTAACTTCAAGTAACATTCCTTGGAGGTTTCCAATCGACTATGGTCGAAATTTTGTTCGGGTCCACCCGACACCGATCACGGACACCACGTGCCCAAAAAGCTAACCTCTCTCAGCCAAAATTCACATTTACTGAACTTTGCGTATAACTGCTTCTCTCGTAAAATTTGCAACACTAACCTCAGGTGTTCCGCGTGATCGGTTTCATCTCTTGAATAGACCAAGATGTCATCAATAAACACAACTACAAATCCATCCAAATACGGTCTAAAGATCTGATTCATCAAATCCATAAATATCGCAGGGGCATTAGTGAGCCCAAACGGCATCACTAAGAATTCGTAATGACCGTACCTCATTCTGAAAGTAGTTTTGGGTACATCCGAATCTCGAATTCGCAACTGGTAATAACCCGATCTCAAGTCGATCTTCGAAAACACTGAGGCTTATTTCAGTTGATCAAACAAATTATCAATACGCGGTAACGGATATTTATTCTTTATTGTTACTTTATTAAGTTGACGATAGTCGATGCACAACCTCATGGTTCCGTCCTTCTTTTTCACAAACAATACAGGTGCACCCCAAGGTGAGAAACTTGGTCGGGCGAAACCCCTATCCATCAACTCTTGCAACTGAGCTTTCAATTCCTTTAATTCCGTTGGTGCCATGCGATACGGAGCTATCGAAATTGGTGTAGTCCTAGGTACAAGCTCGATGCCGAACTCTACCTCCGGACGAGTGGTAAACCGGTAATTCTTGGGAAAACGTCCGGGTATTCACAAACCACCAAGCATGATTTGGGTTTCTTTTCTAACTTTTGTCATCAAGTACATACGCAAGGTATGCTTCGCACCTTTCTCACATGCCTTTGGCGGTCATTGAAGATATTATAGCGGCACTCCGTTTAAATCGGTAGACTCAACTCGGACTATCTCATTATTCGCACTCCTCAAATCGATGGTTTTCTTTTTGCAGTCACCACCTTGCCTCATGTACTGATGAGCCAATCCATTCCAAGAATAACATCAAATTCGTCAAACGGCAAAAGCATCAGATCGGCCGGAAAACAAGATTCTCGAATTGTTAGGGGGCATCTCTTGCACACTTTATCAACAAGTGCGTATTGACCCAAAGGGTTTGACACCCGAATTACGAACTCGAGAGACTAAGCAGTAGAGTCTTCTTTGGATGCTAAGGTTTCACATACATATGAATGAGTAGAGCGAGGTCAATCAATGCATTCACACTAGTATCAAAGAGGGTGAAAGTACCAGTGATAACGTCAGGGGAGGATGCCTCCTCTCGTGCGCGGATAGCATATGCTCTAGCAGGAGCACGAGTCTCGGATCGAACAACCGTATCAGAGGCCCCTCTCTGATTACCACCCCTACCTCTTGAAATCCTCGGGGGTCTACCTCAAGCCGTCGTCCCACTAGATCTTGCACCTTGCATCTTATTCTTCTCATCTAGCTCCGTGCAATCTCTAATGAAGTGGTCCTTCGAACCGCATCCGTAACAAGCCCTATTAACAGACTTACCCCAACATTCACCTAGGTGTCGTCTTCCACATTGGGGGCATTCAGGTTTCTCTCGACGATTATTGCCCACACTAGCTACCGAAGTAGCTCGGGAGTCCGTCAATGGTCGAGCTCTGATGGAAATTCCCGCAGTCGCCCTCGACTTATTAGTGTCCTCCCTGAACTTCTTTACAGCTGAGAACGGAGCTTTACTCATCGATCTTTTACGATAATCTCTTACTTCAAATTCAGCCTTCTTCTTCTCCTTTCCAAGTTTTTCCGCCTTGCAGGCTCGTTCGACTAGTGTTACGAACTCCTTTATCTCCAAAATACCCACTAGTAGCTTTAAATCTTCATTCAATGCTTCTTCAAATCTTTTGCACATAGCAACCTCATCAGCCACACACTCCGAGCATACCGACTAAGTCTTACGAACTCATGTTCAGATTCGAGATCTTGTCGTCGACCTTGCTTGAGCTCCAAGAATTCCTTACGCTTCGATCGATGAACCGTTGGTGATATATTTCTTCGAAATTCGTTTGAAAGAAATCCCAAGTAACTTGTTCCTTTGGGACTATGGAAATCAAAGTCCTCCACCAATAGTAGGTGAGTCTCGCAACAAGGATATAGCACACTTTAGACATTCATCGGTGTGCATGATAGTTCATCGAACACCGAATGGTGTTATCAAGGCGAGAACTCGCCCTTTCGGCATCATCAAGAACTATGGCCTTGAACTCTTGACCCGCGCTTCCTAATCAAGTCCACGGGGTTTACTCGGCCTCACCGGATCGATGGCGATGGCATTACGGGCTCTTGGGGTGGATTATTTATATTTGGGAATGGTTGGACAGCCGGATTGGTTCGGGCATATTATGCGACCCACTCATTCATCATGGTGAAGAAGGCTTGTTTCGCCCTTCATCTTGATTATTCGCGGATGACCGAGGCTCAACAGTGGTGTCCCTTGCGCAGAGCAGCCGCTACACTTTCAACGTCATCCGCCAAGGGTCTCTCTACCGGGTTCCATTTGCTAATCAAAACAAAAATTTCAACCGTCAGAAGTCATCACATTTTTAAGCACTAACAATTTGGCATGTATAGCTAGACTCACACGCGCTATGGTAGTCCTAGAACCGACTAAACCATAGCTCTGATACCAATAAAATTGTAACACCTCGTTCCCGATACCGTCGCCAGAGTCGGACACGAGGGGTTCTCATACCGACTCTCATGTGTCACATAGACTATTTTTCACATTTCCGATCCGGTGGCAAACTGCGCCCCTGTCACCTTAAAATCATATCTCGAGTTCCAGAACTCGAAAACCAGTTCCGTAAATTTTCCCCGAATTTAGACTCATATATCCATCCGTGGATTTATTTCTAGAATTTTTGGTCAGGCCAATTGGTATAGTTTATTAGTTAAAGTCACCCCTATTTCAGGGTTCGACTACACCGACCTTTGCGCATTACGACCTGGATATCATCTCGTACAGAGCTCCAATGCTCATGCCGTTTGTTTCTAATGAAACTAGACTCAAAGGGGAATCTATGAATATAAGGAATGATTTCTAATTGTTTCTGGATAATTTATGGTAAATTTTCAAATTCGAAACAGAGGATCTAGAAACCGTTCTGGCCCTGTCTCACGAAATCTTGAATATCTCTTAAAATACAGCTCATATGGTCGTTTCGTTTCGTCCATATGAAAATAGACCCATCAAGCTTCGATTACGTAATTTTTGTTTTTGCAATTAATTCCTCTTCTACTATTTTTAGTGATTTTTCGATCTCATATCACTTCTTCTTTGTCATAGCGATTCTGCGATGAACTATGCCAATTTCATGAATCTTTCCTTGGCCTTACTAATCATCCATCATACATGATACAAATTATAGCCACCTTATCAAAATTAAGGTTTCTAAGACTCGTGGCTATAGGTTCTAGCATCCCACTCAAACGACCACATAGGCCATTTTCACATGGCTTAAAGTTTACAACCCAAAATTTAACAAAACAAAATAGCCCATACATGCCAAATGTTCTCCTAGGTTGACTAAGAAGACAATACCAAAATTGCTCACGGTGTGATGACTTTGTTGACGGTTCCGAGCACCCAAAAGGAGACGAGTCCAAGAAACCTAAAATGGGTGACAAGGAAACACCGAGTGAGTTTATAACTCGAGAAGTCATAAGCACTTCATAATTATCTATAAGCAAAATTCATCACAAAGTGAATCGATGAAACGAGGCTAAGCGTTTCATCCATACCGAACTATACCATAGTTCCTTAGACCTTCGGTTCAATCTCATACATTCACATTTCATATACTAATCAATAGGATATTTAAGGCATTTTATACTTCAACTCATTTTCACCACCATCATACAATTTCCATCATCACATAGTTTTAAAGCTTACCAAGCCCAACCCCGAGCATGAACATAGTGCCAATTCGCCATGAGCTCAAGGTACTTACCCGATCCATTGTCCGTGATCAGCTCGATAATGTCGCACACTCAAGTGCCAATAGTGATGTAAAAGTATATAGTGAGTTCGCACACTTAGTGCTATATAATTAGCTCGCACACTTAGTGCTATATAATCAAATTCGCACACTTAGTCTTGTACAAATTTTAAACCCGCACACTTAGTGCCAATCTTGTCACCGTGTCCATTTATACCCGCACACTTAGTGCCGAGACCAATACTTTAAGCATTTTACTACCTTTATACATTCAACAATGGCATCATTCCATACACATACATTTCCATTTACACATCAACTCATTAAACACAATTGCATATATATTATGATCATTTAAATCAATACCAAATATATGCTTAATGACTTACCTTATATTGGATGAAACGATTTCCAATCGGCTACTCGATTATCTTTGCTTTGCCTTTGTTTGATTTTCCCCCTTTGATGTCTTGATCTAGAATAAATACATTTAGTAGTAAATTTTTTTTATTCTAATGTACAACATCATGAATCAACTCAACCAAACTATCTCTATCACCCGAACTAAAATTCGCACCTTAACTTCATCTCATTACCCCTTAAAGTCCGAATGCACACATACACAATTTATATACAAATTTCATCCTCACAATGTATATAATTCATTCGGCCATTCACCACTCACCTAACAAAACTTCATATCAAATTTCCATGACCGATCACACCTATACTTACATTCCATATAGCCGAACATTACTTGTATATGTACCCATAAATTAAATGTGAGAATTTAGCAAAGTTACCTTTGAAAAACTCACCCGAACAACATGGAAATGACCAGCTTTGGACAGCATTGAATTTTCAAATGAGACATGCAATAAACTTAACCGAATTTGTCATAAAATTTACAATATTGGACAGCATGTAAAAGCAAATTAAGGCGACATAATAAGATAGTCACAATTGCACACGTCAACACATATTTGAGCAGACCATACCACACCATTTACTTCACCATTTAGCCACGGTTTCCAGGAGCAAATTAATCCACACTCACCAAACAAAACTATCAAAATCTTACATGCATGTCGCATGCAACAACAATCTCAAGCATCGCAACACTTAAAAGCAAACGACTTAGGAAGAAATATAAAATTTTTGCAAAGAATCGTGAAAATTCCTCCAAGATGGAAATCACCTATTTGATTTGCTCCATTGTATTTCTCTATTATTGCTTCCTCTTCTTCTTCTAGTTACAACAATTGCAAAAGAAAGAAAACATGAACACTCCTTCTTCTTCTCAAGTCATGGTAATTGTAACAAAAATGAGAATGGATGAACAACAAGGATTTTTCTTTCTTCTTCCTCAACTCACGGCAATGGGGGACATTCACCATTCTCTTCTTTTTTTATTTCTTTACTACTAGCTTTCTATTTTATTGTTTCCTACATACATCACTAGCCTAACATGTTGGAAACATGTTTCCTTGCCCATCACTCTTGTCATGGCGGCCATTAGCTAATATCAAAGGGAATTTGACATGCAAGTCCACCCTTTGATTACATACACTAATAGGCCACTTACATTTGCCTAGCACATTTCTAAGTTTTCTCACATAAGTCCTAATCACAAAAATTCATCTACAATTAAGCAAAATCCAAACATGAAATTTTCACACATTCATATTCACATATTCTAGACAATAAATATTACGTTCCAACATTTCGGTAACTCAGTTTAGCGGTCCCGAAACAACTTCCCGACTAGGGTCAATTTTGGGCTGTCACAAGAATTTACTGCATTAGCTGATTGGGCCAAAAAGGTCGAAGAGCTTAATAATGAAGGAAAATAAGCAATGAGAGAAGCTCGAGTTTCAAGTAAGAGATCCAGTGGTAAGACGCATTCATTTCCCACAAAGAAATCACGAATTCGCCAGGAACATTCTACTTTGTCGGTGGGATATTCAGATAGAGCAAGAAGCTCTAAACGTCATAACCTGAAGTCTTCTTCCCCTTTGGTAACTAGTGTGGGAAGTGTAGATGATCAAAAGCTGAGATGTAAAAGTTACAATAAATTTCATTTCGAAGAGTGCCGAATGAGGAGTGAAGCATGTTTTAGGTGTAGTTCTCTTGACCACTTCCTTAGAGATTGCCTAGAGCGAGCCGATAAAGAGGTTGAATTAGCCCTGAAGCCGAACACTCTTATTTCTCAAGGTATACCTCTGAGACATCCTGAAAGTGCAAGTAGCAGTCAAATTGTTGCCAAGGATTCTACAGCAAAATTAGAGGCTCGAGGTCCAGCGAGAACCTATGCCATACGAGCTAAAGGGGAGGCCTCAGCTCCTGATGTCATTACGGGTATATTTTCTATCTATGATACTCGTGTCATTGCCTTAATTGACCCAGGATCAATCCATTCATATCTTTGCATGAAATTGGTGTCTAGCATGGATATGTCTGTGGAACCCACATAATTTGTAATCAAGGTTTCGAGCCCTCTAGGCAAGTCTGTGTTAGTAGATAAAGTTTGTAAGAATTTTCCTTTGACGATTCAAGGTCATTGTTTCCCTGCTAACCTTATGCTTTTGCCTTTCGATGAATTTGATGTAATACTTGGCATGGATTGGTTGGCCATTCATGATGTGATAGTAAATTGTGGTAGCAAGTATATTGAATTGAAATGTTCAGATGGCGAAATTCTTTGAGTTGATTCAGGTGAGTTGAATACACCACTGGTTGTGATTACCTCAATGAGGGCTCAAAAGTATATGAGAAAATGGTATGAAGCCTAGCTTACTTTTGTACTAAATACTAAAGAATCAGAGTTGAAGATTGAGTTGGTACCAATAGTGCGTGAATATCCGGATGTGTTTCTGGAAGAGTTTCCTGGTTTGCCTCCTGTTAGAGAAGTAGAGTTTGGTATTGAGCTAGTGCTAGGAACAAAACCTATTTCTATTGCCCTGTATAGGATGAAATCAACCGAGTTGAAAGAGTTAAAAGCATAGTTGCAAGAACTGTCGGATAAGGATTTTGCAAGACCAAGCTTTTCACTTTGGGGTGCTCTCGTAGTATTCGTGAAAAAGAAAGATGGTTCGATGAGAGTAGGTATAGACTACCGACAACTCAACAAGGTAGCTATTAAGAATAAATATCCATTGCCAAGGATTGATGACCTGTTTGACCAGTTGAGGGGAGCCATTGTGTTTTCTAAAATAGATCTGAGATCTGGCTACTATCAACTGCCGGTCAAAGAGTCGGACGTGCCTAAGATCGCTTTCAGAACGAGGTATGGCCATTACGAATTTCTTGTGTTCCCTTTTGGGTTGAAGAATGCTCTGGCTGTGTTTATGGACTTAATGAATAGGATATTTCGGCCATACTTAGACAAGTTTGTTGCTGTATTTATTGATGATATCTTGATTTATTACAATGATGAGATCGACCATGCCGAGCATTTGAGGACTATCTTACAGACTTTACGAGATAAGTAACTATATGCTAAGTTTAGCAAGAGCGAGTTTTGGCTTTGGGAGGTCGGATTCCTAGGTCACATTGTGTCAGGTGATGGTATCCGAGTTGATCCGAATAGGATTTCTGCCATTGTTGAGTGGAAGCCGCCGAAGAACGTAATCGAGGTTAGAAGCTTTTTGGGCTTAACCGATTACTACCGACACTTTGTAAAGGGATTCTTTATGATTGCAACTCCTTTGACAAGGTTGCTGCAAAAAGATGTTAAGTTTGAATGGTAAAAAAAGTGCCAATAGAGTTTTGAGGAGTTAAACACTATTAAGAGAAGCTCCAGTTTTAGTGCAACACAAATCGGGAAAAGAATTTGCGATTTACAATGATGCGTCCTTGAATGGACTGGGTTGCGTGCTTATGCAAGAGGGTAAAGTAATAGCTTATGCTTCGAGGCAACTGAAGCCACACGAGAAAAATTATCCAACACACGACTTAGAGCTAGCTACCATTGTTTTTTCCTTAAAGATTTGAAGACACCATTTGTATGGTAAAACTTGCCATGTATTCACCGATCACAAGATTTTGAAGTACTTGATGGCTCAAAAAGAATTGAATCTGAGACAATGGAGATGGTTAGAGCTGATTAAAGATTATGAGTTGATAATTGATTATCACTCTGGAAAGGTAAACGTGGTTGCCGATGCCTTGAGTGGGAAGTCCTTGTTTGTATTGAGGGCTATGAACTCACAATTGGAGTTGTCTGATGATGGTTCAGTTTCGGCAGAGTTAAAAGCCAGACTGACATTACTACAAGAAATTTGGGCAGCTTAGATCAATGATAGTGATTTACAGGCCAGGAGAGCACAATTTGAGACAGGTGTTGAGTCAGATTTTCGGGTTGATTTTAATGATTGTTTGATGTTTTGAGATAGGGTCTATGTACCTGAAGTTGATGAACTTATTCGAAAAATTTTGCAAGAGGCACATGATAGTCGTCTGTCTATTCATCCGGGAAGTACCAAGATGTACAATGATTTAAGGAAAATGTACTTGTGGAATGGCATGAAAAGGGACATCTTTGAATTTGTGTCGAAATGTTTAATATGTCAACAAGTCAAGGATGAACACTAAGTACCTTCGGGTTTGTTACAGCCTGTGATGGTACCTGAATGGAAATAGGATAGGAACTGGATTACCGCTAACCCCTAAAAAGAAAGATGCTATTTGGGTTGTGGTTGATAGACTAACGAAGTCGGCTTACTTCATCCCGGTACAGACTAATTACTCTTTTGATAAACTGGTTGACTTGTACATTTCTGAGATTGTGAGATTACATGGGGTACCATTATTGATTATTTCAAATAGGAACCCGAGATTCACTTCGAGATTTTGGAAAAAACTACAAGAAGCCTCGGGTAGAAAGTTGAGTGTTAGTACGACATTTCACCCACAGACTGATGGTCAGTCCGAGTGGACAATTTAGAGTCTTGAGGACATGTTACGGTGTTGCGTTCTTCAATTTCAGGGTAGTTGGGAAAAATGCTTACCTTTGGTGGAATTTGCCTACAATAATAGTTTCTAGAAGAGTTTAAAAATGGCACCTTATGAGGCATTATATGGTCGAAAGTGCCGAACTCCACTGTATTGGACAAAGCTCAAGGAAAGTCATATTCATGGAGTTGATTTAGTCATGGAAACTAAAGAAAAGGTTAAAGTTGATTTAGTCATATGCTGACTTGAAGAGAAAAGAGATTGAGTTTCAAGTTGGAGATAAAGTATTCTTGAAAGTGTCTCTATGGAAAAAGATCTTGAGATTTGGTCGAAAGGGCAAACTGAGTCTAAGGTTTATCAGACCATATGAGATTACTGAAATAGTTGGACCGGTAGCCTACCGATTAGCATTGCCTTCCGAATTGGAAGAAATTCATGATGTAATCTATGTGTCCATGTTGCGTAGATATAGATCAGACCCCTCACATGTGATTTCACAGACTGAAGTTGAAATTAGACCGGATATGCCTTATGGTGAAGAACCGGTAAAGATTTTGGCTCGAAAAGTCAAACAGTTGAGGAACAAGAATATAGCCTTGGTGAAAGTTTTATGGAATAGACATGGAATGGAATAAGCCACATGGGAACTTGAATAAACCATGAGAAGTCAATATCTGAACCTGTTTACTGATAAGACTTTCGAGGATGAAAGTCCCTAAGGGGGGATAAGTGTAACATCCCAAAATTGGGCCTAGTGAGAATAGTGGTTTTAGGACCACGAATCTGACATTAAAATATTTGTTTTATGATTATTATGAGGTCTAAGATATGAAAATAAGCATTTGTTAAACTTTCATGAAGAAATTTTAAGTATAAGGTGTCCAATTGGAAATTAGGGACCAAATTGAATAAATTGAAAAACTTGGGTTCTAGAAGTAATTAGTATGAAATTGCTATGGATTATTAATTAGGAGGCCTTAAATAGTAATTTACCCAATTTCTAAGTTTTTGGACAAAAATGGGCATGCATGAATATTTTTGAAAGGCTATTAAGGAAGGACATTTTGGTCATTTGGTAATAAATGAAATAAAAAGGGAAAAAAGATAACTAAAATCAACCATCATCTTCCTTGTGGTTGTCGAAATTCTCTATAGCCATAGCTAGGGTTTTGGTTCAACATTTCAAGCTTGATAGTAAGTATTCTCTAGCCCCGTTTTTTATGTTCTTTATGTTTTTGAGATCTTCGTAACATGTTCTCTCTATTTCTACCCATATTTCAAGCTAGGGTTCATGTTCAAAAATTTACCCATGCATGAGATGCTTGTGTTTTGATGATCTATGGAGGAATATGAGAGTTTAAAGGATAGTAAACAATTTTTACTAAGTAGTTTTTCATAGAAATGGCTTGAGGGACCATTTTGTAAAAGTTGTGAAAATGGGTAGAAAAATGTGAAATGAAAGAAAATGTGGGCTACTGTAAGCAAGAAAAATATTCGGCTAGGCTTGGGTAACTTAGAAATTTCATGCATTTCATTATACGAGCCTTAATACTGTAACAGCCCGATTTTGGACCCAATCAGAAAAGTGGTTTCAGAACCTCTATTCCGGGGCCGGAGAAATTATTTTAATGTTATTTTATGTGTTATAGCCTGATTATATGAGTGCATGAAAATTTTGGAAAAAAAATTTTAGCGATTTCATGCTTAATTGCAAAAAATGACTAAATCGCATAAAGGGCAAAAGTTGTGATTTGCTAGATAAATATGTTAAATTGCTAGAGAACCATAATCAGGGGTGTTTAAAGTGAAAATAAACCCATTTTATAGGCTTGGCCGGTCATAGAGACAAATAGGAGTAGAAAAGTCAAAGTCAGGTGTAGTTAGTAGCTTAATTTTTTACTAGAAATAAAACAAAAAGAAAAGGGATGTCATCTTTTCATCTTTCTTCCTTCCTCCACCGAAAATACCAGCAAAATAGGGGTTTTGAGGGCTCAAAATTTCAACAACTTCCATCCCTTGCAAGTAAGTGATTTTGATGATCTTTTTTTGTTGATTTTGGTGTTTTTGGGACCCTTGTAGCATGAGCTAACTAAAGGGGGGCTATTTTGCAAAATGGATGAAAGTCTAGGGTTTTACCATGAGAGCATCTATGATCAAATTTTATGGAAGAAAATAAATCTTAGTTGTTTAATAAACAACTTTTGTGAAGTGGTGTTCATGAAAAACACCTAAAAAGGACTAGTTTGTAGTAATAGTAAAATAGATAGTAATGTGGTGAAATAATGGAAATTTTGGCTTGCTATAAAAGTAAAAAGGGTTCGACTAGGCTTAAGACATGAGAAAATTCGATAAAAATCGATTTTTGAGCCTAGGCATAAAATGGTCATTTTGTGAAAGTTTAGGGGCAAAATGGTAATTTTGCCAAAAAATGTGAATTTTTGATTATCTAAATTTATTTAGTGATTAAATGAGTGAATTTCATCATTTTAGATCAAGGAACCAAGATTTGGGTTTAAATAAAAAAGTACGAGGTTATGGACTAAAATGGCATAATTAGCCGAAATTGCATTCGAGGTAAGTCCGTGTGATTAAATAAGCATGATATCCATGCTATTGTTAATATACTTGAAAATCTATCTTGCTATGATTGTATTAAATTTTATGTTGATAATATTGTATATGAGAAGGTGATGCCAAATTGTTAATAACATTTATGTGTTGATTGAATACTGGGAAATTTGATGGAATATGATATTCCATTGAAACGAGTAAGTTGTACATAAATAATGCAAATTAAATGTTATCATGTATTATATCATTAGTTCGGCATGAATTGTTGAGTTGTGATGAGAACGTGAATTATGAGAATTAATGTAACAAAGAGTTTCAGTTGAACATTTGGAGTAGACTTGATTATTCATACCATGACATTGGGTGATATGTGTGCTAGTGTAATACATGTCTGGGACATAAATCGGCCACATTATGAGAGCCAATGTAAGACTTGTCTAGGACATGCATTGGCCTCGAGATATACAAGCTAGTGTAAGACCTATCTGGGTCCTGGCGTCAGCTTGTTGTGTGTCAGTGTAAGACCTGTTTGGGACATGGCATTGACACCGATAGATGAGAGCTAGTGTAAGCCCTGTCTGGGACATGGCGTCAGCTTGTTCTGTGTCAGTGTAAGACCTGTCTGGGACATGGCATCGACATTGATAGATGAGAGCCAGTGTAAGACCTATTTGGGACACGGCATCAGCCTTGATATATGAAAGTCAGTGTAAGACCTGTCTGGGACATGGCATCGACTTTGATGTGTTAGCCAGTGTAAGACCATGTCTGGGACATGGCGTCAGCATCTTATCCCATGTTTGGGGCTAATGAATATCCTGTAGTATTCCAAATGGTTCAACGAAACATTTATGATTTATAATGAAATGAGAGAACTTATGACCATGTGGTGAATGGTACAGGTACTTAAATGAAATTGATGAGATGTGAAGTCAATTCATGTTGTATGATTAATAAAGAATGAATATGAGCATGTAGAGTAACACAGGTATGTATGCCAAGCTCATGAGAAATAATTTCGGTTTATGATGCACATTTGGTGAAGATGTAAATAAGTAATTCATGCCTACGAGAATAATTTTGTGATGGCCTTGTGATTATAGGTCTATACTTATGATGTATAAATATGTATCTTTACCAATGTGGTGAAAATGAATTAATAAGGTGTGATAAACTTAGTATCATTAACTTACACTAAAACAATTTTAGACAGCAGCCGTAGTGCGACTTTGAAAATCCACCAAATATTGTGGAAATTTATTTAGAGGCTGAATAAAATATGAAATTAAAGCTTAATGAGTCTAGTTTTCATATAGAACAAACGGTGTAAGCAAAAGAGTTTTATATTATGAAATATTTAAATTGTTGTGAGACATAGTCAAAATGACTTCGAAATCCCCTGTCCTAATTTTGTAAAATCATTAAAAACTGTAAAACAATAATTATGGATTAAAATTTATATTATTAGAATCCTTAATGAGTATATTTTCAAAGGAAACAAACGAGAACCTCATTCAAATCCCGTGTGAGGAGTTAATTAATTTTTAGTAAGGAATGGTTGAAACTGCCAAACAAAAGAATATGGGTGAATTTGAAGAATAAACTGTACTAATTGGATAAACCAAAAATTCTAAAATTTTTATGGTAAGAAAATATATGGGTCTAGTTTCTTGGAAAATTTTTGGATCTTAATTTGGGGTCTCGTAACTCCAGATATAAGTAATTTAGTGACTATGACTCAAGAAAACAGCTTGACCAGAACATAGGTAAAAAGACAATTTTGATAGTATTACCTTGAGATCATGTTGTAAGAATTGGTGGAAGCATATTGATAAATTGCTTATTATTTTCATATGGTCTTACTAAGCTATAAAGCTTACCCTCTCCTTTCCATTTCTTTCAGCTTTGTCTGGTTAGCTCGGGGTTGGAGATCGTCGGAGGCAGCATCACACTATCAAGTCACTACCATTGGAATAATGAAGCATATATTAGAAATTTCAAGTGAGTGGCATGCATAGGGATCTAGTTTACTGACATGTATTATTATGCTTTGGCCAAATGGGCTTATATTGAGCTATACGTATATGGCTATGAGATGTGGCTCATATTGATTTTGGTTTGTAAACCTAGCTATTCGTGTCATGTCTCATGTTTATGATTTGATTATGTTTGTTTGCCATGCATGGTTGGTAATATGACATGTGCATTGGATGTATGCTCTATGACCAATTGAGGTGGTCATAGCCATGTAGTAATTGTGTAACATCCTAATTTTTGGGTTTTTCGCGATTCTTGATATTTTAAGTAAGTTTCTAAAATTTGGTATGTGATTATGGAATTCATAATTTGGGTATGTAAATGGGCTTATGGAAGGCCCATGAGTTGGCCAAAACCCGGTAGATTTTTTTTAAATTTTGGACTTAGGAGTTAGGGGTTCTGGCGAGGTGCCCTTATCTAAAGTTTTGGGTAAAGTGTATCACAAAAAGAGCCTTGGTAAAGTGGCAAGGGTGACGCCACTAAGCTCCAAAAAAAGTGGCGTGTGGAGCATAGAGGAAGACCTGGGTTCAATTCCCTGGAATGGCAAAGGTAATGTTATTTTTATGCTTGTGCATGCTAGAGTTTAAAGCTGGATGGAACTCTATGGGAGAGAGTTTAAAATAGTCAAGATGCATGGATTAAGGAGGGATAAGGGGAGAGATTTTAGGGATTTGAGAAAGGGATAGAGCCTAGCCGATTTGAAGGGATTAGAGAGGGGATTTCGGCATAGAGGTATTAGGTTAGCAATTTCGGCATTAGGGTCTTAGCTGTGCCGTTTTCTCTTTTGTTTTAGTTTTTCTCTTCTTTCTTCTTCCCTAGCCGAATCTACCATCTTTCCTCTCATCTTTTCTCCCTTTTCTTTTTCAAAAACCAGCCCATTACTTTCCTTTACTCATTTATTATTTCTTTCCTTAATCTCTACTTCTGCCGAAATATCGCAAAAGCCGAAATCAGTGAAGCTAGGGGGTGCCGATTCTTTGTGACCAGCAACCTTTTTCCTTCCTTTTCAATTGTTGGCATTCAATTCCTTTACCTTTTAGGCATCCGGATTCAAGAGGAGTAAGACTGTGGTAAGTACTCGAACTCTAAACAATTCCTAGAGTAACTTTTGGTCAAAAGCCGAAACCCCTCTAGTTTAGAGAGGTGGCCGAATGTGGGTATAGGCCTTATGGGGTCTTCTTTTAATAATTTTGTGGTTTATTTAGTGGAGGACCAGCAAGGTGTAGTGTCGACTTGGAGTAGCTTGGATCACCGGAGTGGCTAGACCTAGTCATCAATCACAACAAAGGTAAGATTCCTAAGGCCATTATGGATGGTGGCCGAATGTGTAAGTATTAGTATTAGATGATTTTTGGTTTGGTTCAATTATGGGATGCTGATTATTAACGATGGATTATAGGAGAAATTGTGTAGGAGATCTCGTCGAGGAATATCGCCAAACAGGTGTGTAACGAAACCTTTTTCATAGCTTAAAGCGATAAATGCGAAAGTTTAAATGCCAAATTCGGCATTTCGAGGACTTATGAGCAATGACGCTCATTAGTTAGTTAGATTCGGTGAGATGATGATCAGGAACATTGGAAATGGTAAGATCGTGATTTTGGCATTCACGATAAAGATGGGCCTCGAGGGTCATGCGATAGGGCCCAATAGGCTTCCTGCCCATTTGGGAAAAATTGGTAGAAAACAAAAATTTATTAAATTGCATGTTAAGACTGTTAATACTGTTATGGATATAGGCTAAATGGGCCTAGATAACAAAATCGGCTAAGTAGGGCCCATTAGGGGTTTTAGGCCCAATAACTCGATTTCGCTTAAAAAATGGGCCAGAATCACTGTTTGCACCTATAAATTGTTAGTAACCGTTAATGAACATGGAAACCCTAATTTTTGGTAGAATTACAAGATTACCCTTATAACATGAAAATGACCATTTTGCCCCTAGGTAAAAATGACCATTATACCCCTAGGGTTTATGTATGATTTTAATACATGGGATTTTGATAAACATGGTATGTATGATATGCACATGACATGTATGATAAGCACATGAAATGTATGATATGCACATGATGTATTCATAAATGCATTGGGTTGGGTTTTTATATGAATGGAGGAAGTGAAAAAGGGCTTATGCCCCAGTTATTAAAGGGCTTATGCCCCAGTTATTAAAGGGCTTATGCCCCAGTTATCAAAAGGGCTTACGCCCAGATTATTAAAGGGCTTATGCCCTGATTATTAAAGGGCTTATGCCCCGATTATAAAAAGGGCTTTTGCCCGATTATTAAAAGAGGCTAGGCCTCGGTTATATGATAAAGACTAAAGTCACTGTGGAGAGTTATGGCGGGGTGGGTCGAGTTAATCCCCACATGGTGTGTTGGTTGAATGCAGGTGGAGAGTAGCGGATGGTGGGTTGAGTAGTCTCCCAAATGGGCTTGTATTCTTTCATTGACATTTTCGTGATATTGAAATGGGCCTATGGGCCATATCGTTTCTGATAAAGGCTTGACCCGATAATATGAAATTTGAAAAGGCTTGACCCAATGTTATGAAATATGAAATATGAAAAGGGCTATGGCCCAATACATGTTTGAGATTGGATTTGGGCTTAGACCCAACAGTCGTTATTGTTTTAGGCTCGAAAGGGCTTGTTGCAATGAGTTTCCAAACTCACCCCTTCCCTTAACCTTGCAGGTGAGCCTTGATGTGGGGACTTGGGCTGGAGGGGATTCAGAGTGGCCACGGTGATCGCCTTTGGACCTTTAAATAAGTGTTGGTTTTCATTTAATTTCCTTTAATTATTATTTATTTTGGGTTGTAATAAGGCCATTTTTAACTTTTCTTTTATTTCTTCTCGGGATTATTTTGTTTTAATAACTTCAAACCTGGTTGATAATTGTTCAAATGGGCTAGACTTAGGGCGTGTTTTCAAAGCGATACTTGTTTTCAAAATATCTCAACACCGGATTAATCGATTTATCAAAGACGTCCACTTAAACAAATTTAAACTCGATATAACAAAGTGTGGCTATGGTTGTGGGCATGTCTAGGATTGGATCCAATTAAAGAGCTTGGTACTTAGCGACCTTCATGGCTCACCTCCTCTGTCTCGGATACCTACACGGTGCCCGGCTTCCATACACTTTGTTAACTCAACAAAATATATGGTTTTAAAACACTAAAATGGGCGTGGGTTTTCAAATCCAACGTGTACGTCGATTAACCATAACGTCTAGGCGGGTTGGGGTGTTACATTTAGTGGTATCGAGAGGCTAGGTTGCAACAGCTAGGCTGTGGATCGGGTCCAAAAATTTTTCGAAAGTTTAGGCCTAAGAAGGGTATTTTTGGAAATGGTTTTTGAAAAGTTCATTTTAAAGATGTTTTGCGGAGAATATATGTTAAAAAGGTACCAGTTTTTCTGTTTTAAATCAAGAGTTCAAAATAAAGGGAGTTTTCAAATCAAAGTTTTCAAATTTCTATTTTCGATGATCAAAAACATGGTTTTCAAGTTCTAAATGGATTGGAGAAAGAAGTGGTGCATTGAATCCCCGGCACCAAGTCTGTAAGTATATTTTCTTTACGATATATGATAATGATATGATATTATGAATAGTGCTGAGACTCTACTATGATGCTGTAGATAGGGTTAAAGCGTGAAGCGGTAGAAATGAGATTGTAGCTAGACTACTGACGATCTGAAAACAATTCTTGAACTGCTACATTTCCATAAGACATTTTTCTTAATAAGCGGTGGAACATTATACTAATTTCATAAAATTCGAAATCGAGATAAGTCGATATGAGTACAAGAGGAGTTAGTGGGCGAGGCCGCGGACGTGGTCATGGAAGGGTGCAAGTGAATCTTCATCCTCGGGGCATAGGCCGGTGAGGAGGCATCTGTGCCACCAACAGCGGAGGCTGGGTCCTATGATCGGGTCTGCGGGGATGACGCTTTGTCCCAAGCCATGTTAAGGGTATTAGAAAGAGTTCTTGGAGCTAATCTTGGGGACGGTGAATAGGTGGTCTATATCGAGGCGACTCAAGACCAGCAGGCGAAGTATTGAGGAGTGTAATTAGAGTAGCCCCAAATGTGGCAGAATATTGGCTAGAGGCAACAGAAGGGATCATGGACGATCTAGGCGCTTCCCGGTGGAGCAAAAGCTGAAAGGAGCTGTGTCGCTGCTACATGATGAGGCATACCGATGGTGGATCACCGTAAGGGAGAGTACCCCAATTGAGCAAGTAACTTGGGAATTGTTCAAAACTGCTTTGAAAGGGAGGTATGTTGGGGCAAGCTATGTGGATGCTCGTCGGAAGGAATTCTTGAATCGACTAAGGGTGATAAGGCATGGCAGTAGCAGTATGAGCGAAATTTTGAGGCCGAGTCGATATGCTAGTGGGATAGTGGCAACTGAATATGAGCGCAGATGTCGATTTGAGGATGGTCTCGCGATGAGCTTAGGATATTGATAGCTCCACGAGAGGGCGTGGTTTTCTTGCATTGGTAGAGAAGGCTAAGATAGCCGAGGAGGTGAAGTCGTCGAGCGACGGAATCGTGAGAAGGATCGACCCATTTAAGAGGATTTTAGACCCTCAAGTGCCACAATTGAAATGTTAAAAGAGTAAGGATAGAGGAACCGGTTCGGCGGTTCAAAGTAAATACTTATAGACCATGAGCTTATGCGGACTGTGGTAAGGTGCATATGGGAAGTCTTTGAAGCGAATGGAGCATGTTTTCGATATGGGTCTAAGGAGCACTAGTTCAGAGAGTACCCTCGGAGGACAGCTCAGGAGCTAGCTGCAGAGCAAAGGGATGTCCAACCACGACGAGGAGGACCACCACCATAGAGGGGTCGTGGGCAAGGTAGAGGTGGAAATGGTAATGGGCGAGGGCGTGGGGCACTGGCGGAGAGTCTTGGACACGCTGAAGCTCGACAACCGGCGTTGGTTTATCTTTGCACGACGTCATGAGGAGGGTGGCGCTCGATGTTAAAACCAGACGTTCTTCATTCATAGCATGCCTTACTCGCTTTGATTGATGTGGGTTCCACTCACTCGTATGTTGCTTGTGATGTATCTGGGGCTTTGGATGTGCTTCGAGGAGGCGTGAGTGGGGTATCGGTGATAAGCCCATTGGGACATTTGGTTACTGGTAGATAAACTTTTTAGAGGCGATCAGTTAGTGACAAAAGATAAAATTTTGAAGGAGACTTGATGGAGCCCTTTTGGGGATTTTGATCTTATCTTGGGCATGGACTGGTTAGCTAAGCACAAGGCGACGTTGGATTGTGCTGCAAAGAGGATAGTACTACGAACTGCTGAAGATAAGGAGATAATGGTCATAGGGGAACGAAGGGATTATTTGTCCAATGTTGTTTCGGCGTTAAGAGCCGAGAAGTTGATTCGGAAAGGTTGTGAGGCGTACTTGGCCCTTGTAAGTCAAATGGGACTTGAGGAGATAACGGTGAGTCGGTTAGGACTATTAAGGAATTTCAGAATGTATTCCCAGATGAACTTCTTGGATTACCCCCGAATAGAGAAGTCGAGTTTGGAATCGACTTACTACCTGGAACGGCTCCTGTGTCTATTGCGCCTTATCGGATGGCACTAAAGGAGTTGGTAGAATTGAAAGCTCAGATTCAAGAGCTGTTGGATAGAGGGTTTATAAGACCAAGTGTTTCCCGGTAGAGCTCTAGATCTTGTTCAGTAAAGAAGAAAGATGGGACCATGCGAATGTGTATTGACTATCGGCAGTTGAATAAACTGACAATCAAGAATAAGTACCCATTACCAAGAATCGATAATCTGTTCGACCAATTGAAAGGAGCCTCGGTGTTTTCTAAGATCGACCTTCGGTCGGGATATCATCAATTAAGAGTTAAAGGGGATATTTATAAGGCGGCGTTCGGGACTCGTCACGGTCATTACGAGTTTCGGTAATGCCTTTTGGACTAACTAATGCACCAGCGGCATTTATGGATTTGATGAATCGGGTGTTCCAACCATACTTGGATCGGTTCATAGTCGTTTTTATTGACGATATCTTGGTGTATTCGAAAACGAAAGAGAAGCATGATGAGCATCTTCATGTAGTGCTGCAAGTGTTAAGGGAGAAGCAACTTTATGCAAAGTTTAGTAAGTGCGAGTTTTGGCTGAAGGAAGTTACCTTCTTGGGGCATGTTGTGTCTCTTGAGGGATCAAGGTGGACCTCGAAAGATTGAAGCAATTCGGAATGGAAGCCACCAAGTCGATATGAGAGATTCAAGTTTTACGGGGTTGGCAGGTTATTATCGGAGATTCGTGGAAGGATTTTCTGTGTTGGCAGCACCGTTAATGAAACTTATAAGGAGGGGAGCACCTTTTGTTTGGACAAATAAGCAGCAAGAGGCTTTTGAGAGGTTGAAGAAGGTTTTGACGGAAGCACTAGTGTTGATTCAGCCAGAGTCTGGTAAGGATTTCACTGTGTACAGCGATGCGTCACATGTAGGTTTGGGCTGCGTGTTGATGCAAGAGGGTAAAGTGGTCACTTATGCTTCACGACAGCTTAAGCCGTACGAGGTGAACTACCTACGCATGACTTGGAATTGGGCGGTAATCTTTGCACTTAAGATATGGAGGCATTACGTATGGAGAGAAATGCATCATCTATACGGATCACAAGAGTCTTAAGTACTTGCGACTCAAAAGGAGCTGAATCTTAGGCGACTAGGTAGATAGAGTTGTTAAAGGACTATGGTATTCGATTGAGTACCATCCAGGAAAGCGAATGTAAGTGGTGATGCGCTAAGTCGAAGGGTAAGCGGAATTAAAGCGATGTTTGCTCGTCTAAGTTTGTATGATGACGGAAGTTTGTTGGCGAGTTACAAGTGAGACCGACTTGGGTAGAACAGATTAAACAGCAGTTGGAGGGCGAGTCGTTGGTTTCTCGGTTTGACAAGTTGAGAAGGGGGAGAATCCGGACTTTGGGTTAAATAGTGAGGGAGTTCTTTGTTTTCGAGGGAGAATTTGTATGCCGAAGAACTCCGATTTGAGATTGATGATTTTGAAAGAGGCACATAATGGACCTTATGCTATGCATCCAGGAGGGAGTAAGTTGTATCGCGACATGCGAGAGCAATATTGGTGGCGAGGGGCTTAAGCGAGAAGTGACCGAATTTGTAGGAAGATGTTTGACATGTCAACAAGTGAAGGCCGAGCATCAACTACCTTCGGGATTGTTACAGCCGATAAAGATACCACTTTAGAAGTGGGAAAGGGTAACTATGGACTTTGTAAGTGGATTACTGTTGACACCTTCTAAGAAGGATTCGGTTTGGGTGATTGTGGATAGACTCACGAAATCGCTCATTTCATACTGTCGAACCGATTACTCACTTGAAGTTGGCCAAATTGTATGTGGCGGAAATAATGCGGTTGCATGGGGTGCCAGCATCGATAATTTCAGACCGAGACCCAAGGTTTACATCTCGGTTTTGGCAGAAGTTGCATGAGGCATTGGGAACGCGATTGGATTTCAGTACAGCTTTTCACCCTCAGTCGGATGGGCAGTCAAAGAGGGTTATTCAAATTTTAGAGGATATGTTAAGGGGTTGTGCTATTGAGTTTAGAGGCAGCTGGGAGGACCATTTGCCATTGGCGGAGTTCGCGTATAACAACAGTTACCAAGCAAGTATTCAGATGGCTCCATATGAGGCACTATATGGGCGAAGGTGTCGTTCGCCTACTTGTTTGGTAGCAGATACTGAAGACAAGATTAAGGTGATCAGGAATCGGTGAAAAGAGGCGGTGGATCGACAAAAGTCTTATGCCGATCTGAAGCGTAAGGATATTGAATATGCGGTAGGGGACATGGTCTTGTTGAAAGTTTCACCTTGGAAGAAGATTTTGAGATTTGGTAAGAAGGGTAAGTTGAGCCCACGGTTTATTGGGCCTTACCGAATCATTAAGCGGATAGGGCCGGTGTCTTATCAGCTAGAGTTGCCTCTAGAACTGGATCGCATTCACGACGTTTTCCATGTGTCCATGCTAAGGCGATATCATTCTGACCCAACTCATATCGTGCCAGTTACAGAAATCGAGGTCCGGTCGGATTTGACCTTTGAAGAGGAACCGGTACAAATACTTGATCGAGATGTCAAGGTGTTGAGAAGGAGGTCAGTCCTGTTAGTAAAGGTACTTTGGAGGAACCATGGCAAGGAAGAAGCTACTTGGGAGACCGAAGAGGCAATCGTCGTGATACCCTCAAGCTATTTCGATCGAGTAAATTTCGAGGCGAAATTTCTTTAAGGAGGGTAGAGTTGTAACATCCGATTTTCGGGTTTTCGCGATTCTTGATATTTTAAGTAAGTTTCTAAAATTTGGTATGTGATTATGGAATTCATAATTTGGGTATGTAAATGGGCTTATGGAAGGCCCATGAGTTGGCCAAAACCAGTAGAATTTTTAAATTTTAGACTTAGGAGTTAGGGGTTCAGCGAGGTTCCCTTATATAAAGTTGTGGGTAAAGTGTATCACAAAAGAGCCTTGGTAAAGTGGCAAGGGTGGCGCCACTAAGCTCCAAAAAAGTGGCGTGTGGAGCATAGAGGAAGACACAGGTTCGATTCCTAGAATGGCAAAGGTAATGTTATTTTATGTACGCATGCTAGAGTTTAAAGTGGATGGAACTCTATGGGAGAGAGTTTAAAATAGTCAAGATGCATAGATTAAGGAGGGATAAGGGAGAGATTTTAGGGATTTGAGAAAGGGATAGAGCCTAGCCGATTTGAAGGGATTAGAGAGGGGATTTCGGCAGAGGGGTATTAGGTTAGCAATTTCGGCATTAGGGTCTTAGATGTGCCATTTTCTCTTTTGTTTTAGTTTTCTCTTCTTTCTTCTTCCCTAGCGAATCTACCATCTTTCCTCTCATCTTTTCTCCTTTTCTTTTTCAAAACCAGCCCATTACTTTCCTCTACTCATTTATTATTTCTTTCCTTAATCTCTCTACTGTAGAAATACCATAAAAGCCAAAATCAGTGAAGATAGGGGGTGCCGATTCTTTGTGACCAGCAACCTTTTTCCTTCCTTTTCAATTGTTGGCATTCAATTCCTTTACCTTTTAGGCATCCGGATTCAAGAGGAGTAAGACTATGGTAAGTACTCGAACTCTAAACAATTCCTAGAGTAACTTTTGGTCAAAAGCCGAAACCCCTCTAGTTTAGGGAGGTGGCCGAATGTGGGTATAGGCCTTATGGGGTCTTCTTTTAATATTTTTGTGGTTTATTTAGTGGAGGACCAGCAAGGTGTAGTGTCGACTTAGAGTAGCTTGGATCACCGGAGTGGCTAGACCTAGTCATCAATCACGACAAAGGTAAGATTCCTAAGGCCATTATGGATGGTGGCCGAATGTGTAAGTATTAGTATTAGATGATTTTTGGTTTGGTTCAATTATGGGAAGCTGATTATTAACGATGGATTATAGGAGAAATCGTGTAGGAGATCTCGTCGAGGAATATCGCCTAACGGTGTGTAACGAACCCTTTTCATAGCTTAAAGCGATAAATGCGAAAAGCGAAATGCCAAAATTCGGCATTTCGAGGACTTATGAGCAATGACGCTCATTAGTTAGTTAGATTCGGTGAGATGATGATCGGGAACATTGGAAATGGTAAGATCGTGATTTTGGCATTCACGATAAGATGGGCATCGAGGGTGCGATAAGGCCCAATAGGCTTCGAGCCCATTTGGGAAAAATTGGTAGAAAAGCGAAAATTTATTAAATTGCATGTTAAGACTATTATCTTGTTATGGATATAGGCTAAATGGGCCTAGATGACAAAATCGGCTAAGTAGGGCCCATTAGGGTTTTAGGCCCAATAACTCGATTTCGCTTAAAAATGGGCCGAATCTTTGTTTGCACCTATGAATTGTTAGTAACCGTTAATGAACATGGAAACCCAAATTTTTGGTAAAATTACAAGATTACCCTTATAACATGGAAATGACCGTTTTGCCCCTAGGTAAAAATGACCATTATACCCCTTGGGTTTATGTATGATTTTAATACATGGGATTTTGATAAACATGGTATGTATGATATGCACATGACATGTATGATATGCACATGATATGTATGATATGCACATGATGTATTCATAAATGCATTGGGTTGGGTTTTTATATGAATGGAGGAAGTGAAAAAGGGCTTATGCCCCAGTTATTAAAGGGCTTATGCCCCAGTTATTAAAGGGCTTATGCCCCAGTTATCAAAAGGGCTTACGCCCCAGTTATTAAAGGGCTTATGCCCCGATTATAAAAAGGGCTTTTGCCCGATTATTAAAAGAGGCTAGGCCTCTAGTTATATGATAATGACTAAGTGCCGGTCTGAAGCTATGGCGGGGTGGGTCGAGTTAATCCCACATGGTGTGTTGGTTGGTACGGGTGGAGAGTAGCGGATGGTGGGTTGAGTAGTCTCCCAAATGGGCTTGCATTCTTTCATTGACATTATATGTGATATTGAAATGGGCCTATGGGCCATACTGTTTCTGATAAAGGCTTGACCCGATAATATGAAATTTGAAAAGGCTTGACCCGGTGTTATGAAATATGAAATATGAAAAGGGCTATGGCCCAATACATGTTTGAGATTGGATTTGGGCTTAGACCCAACAGTGTTATTGTTTTGGGCTCTAAAAGGGCTTGTTGCTGCTGAGTTTCCAAACTCACCCCTTCCCTTAACCTTGCGGTGAGCCTTGATGTGGGGACTTGGGCCGGAGGGGATTCAGAGTGGCCACGGTGATCGCCTTTGGACCTTTAAATAAGCGTTGGTTTTTATTTAATTTCCTTTCATTATTATTTATTTTTGGGTTGTAATAAGGCCATTTTAACTTTTCTTTTATTTCTTCTGGATTATTTTATTTTAATAACTTCAAACACTGGTTGATAATTGTTCAAATGGGCTAGACTTAGGGCGTGTTTTCAAAGCGATACTTGTTTTCAAAATATCTCAACACCGAGGATTAATCGATTTATCAAAGGCGTCCACTTAAACAAATTTAAACTCGATATAACAAAGTGTGGCTATGGTTGTGGGCATGTCTAGGATTGGATCCAATCAAAGAGCTTGGTACTTAAGTAGCCTTCATGGCTCACCTCCTCTCATCTCGGATACCTACACGGTGCCCGGCTTCCATACACTTTGTTAACTCAACAAAATATATAGTTTTTAAAACACTAAAATGGAACGTGGGTTTTCAACTCCAACGTGGCATGTCAGATTCGACCATAACGTCTGGGCCGGGTTTGGGGTGTTACAAATTGCATGTTATAAAAAAAACATGATGATGGTTGGACATGAGTGCTTGATGGATAAGTTGGTAACCATAGTATAATGGTAAAAGTGATCATCAAAATGACAAGTCTTATGAATGTGAATTAAGGAATCTAGACTTGGTATTGCATGAGTAGATGCATTGCTTGTAAGAGGACATGTTAATGTTATGAATATGTCTTAATAAAGAGTGTTTAATCATTAAAATGAGGCCATGAATTGTGGTTTTAATATGTATAAGGTTGTAAGGGTTTATGGGTAGCATGAAGGCTTGGAAAATAGCCTAGGTGTTAACTACACGGGCTGAGACACGGTCATATATCTCAACCGTGTGAGGGACAGGGTTTGGAGACATGGGCGTGTGGCCCGGTCGTGTGGTTCAACTTGCATGCTGACGTCATTAATAGAGAGTTACATGGCCTAAGGACACGGGCGTGTCCCTATGTCCACATGGTCGTGTGACCCTATTTCAAGGGAGAATTTTCTAAGTTTTCCTAAAACTTCTCAAGTTCTCGGTTTAGTCCTGAATCAATCTTGATGTATGTTTTGGGCTTCGTAGATGCAAATAAGGGACGACATACATGTGTTTGAAAAGTTTTGAATTAAAAGAAATTTTATAGCCTTGTTTTTGCATGTTTGTGAATGATTAAGTCCGGTAATGCCTCGTAACCTATTCCGGCAGCAGACACGGGTTGTAAAAAGTGTGAAAAGTTAGGGGCAAATTGGTCATTTTTCTCGGGGGCAAGTCTTAAGCCGAAAATAAACAATGTGAGGTATTAATAATTTATTTTTACTGATTTAGACCCCAGGGAACCAATTCAGGAGGTCGACCATGGAAAACGAAAGGTTTCAGAATAACCAAAATACGAAGCTGAAGCAATTACCAGGTAAGTTCGTGTAACTCGAAGTAAACTCTTAATATACACAAAATGTATATACTTGAATGTATGATAATTTAGACATTCATTGCATAATAATCCATGAAATGTGGTAGTATAGTTTAAAAGAGAATTGAAGTTTCCTGATTGAAATAAAAGGATATCTGATGGATTTCTCGAAATGAATTGACGGTAAAAAGGATCTAGCCCGGACGGGTGTTCCTTTAGTGATCTAGCCTCCCGAAACATAAGTGTGCTGAAATGGATTTTGCCTGGACGGGTAATCTGATTAGGGTTTAAATTTAGCCTAAACTAGTAATTCAAATATGAGCTCATTAGGCTACATGTCATTGTAAGGGATTTAGCTTGGACTGGTAATCCCGACATTACTCTATAAGTTTACATTTTGAGAGATTTAGCCTGGACTGGTAATCCTGTCATAAGAGCAAGGTTCACGAAAGTGTGTATTTGAAATGATCACTCACACGATTTGATGGTAAATGAGATATTTATCGAGATTTTGAGAAGTTCAATAAGATTAAAATGAGGAACAAAAATAGAAATGCTTGGAATGATGAGCTCACCTAAGATTAATGTTTAATTGTATTGACATGAAACTAACATGATGATTGAGTGTATGTGATAGAAAAGTTATACTATGCATGTTGGCATGAATATCTAATATGGTTGCATGCTAAACAACCAGTAAGCTCACCTGCCTTTTATCCGGACTTACTAAGCATGTAAATGCATACCCCCTTTTCATTTCCCTTGTCCTACAGAGCTCGAGAACCTGTGAAGATTGGAAGACAGTTGGAGCATTGTCAACACTATCAACTTGTCTTGCTTGGGTATATAAAAACTTTTATTTTGTTATAATGGCATATATAAGATTCTTCATAATTTTGTTATATGTGTCATTTGGCTAGCCAATGTAAGGGCTTGAATGATATACTTATTCATTTTGTAATGGCCATGGGATATGGCTCATTTTGATGTAGGTTGTAAACCTACTAATTGAGCATGATTATACTTAAATGTTTCATCTGATGGTTAAATGTCGTATATCATGAATGGACTTGTGAAATGTGGTCAAATCATTTTGAGATGGTTAGGTCATAATTGGCAATGAGTTATAAAATCAGCCAAGTATAAAATCTGATTATTGAATTGGTAATCCTTAATACAAAAAGGATAACCTAGCATGTGCTAAGCCAATGAGATGAGGTTAACATGTATAGACTATGCCAAGGTGGATTATGGACATATTTAGGCCATGTTAAATACCATTGAGGTTTATAAATGTGTATGAATGTTGATGGTGACCATTGGCTTGGAAAATAGCCTCCAACAAGGTGGACATAGGTAGACACACTGGCATGTGTCTAGTTGCTCAGTCGTGTGTCCTCTGCACCTTGAATTTTTAAGTCATCATGCATGGTAGCAAACATACGGGTAGAGACATGGTCGTGTGGCTAAACCATGTGGAGGACATGGCTTTGCATAGGAGTGTGTGTCTTGGCCGTGTTCCCCTAGATGAATGGTGACGTCATAAATAGAATGTCCATGTTTTTGGGCACGGGCGATGACATGGGCATGTCTAGGCAGTGTGAGGGACACGGGCGTGTGTTCGGCCTTGTAAAAACCCCTGTAGGTTCAAAATGAATAAAATAAGTTCCAATAATTCAACACGGGTAAAGGACACGGGCATGTCCCAATACATACGGGTGTGTGCGTTGCCTCCAAACGGGTGTGTGAGGCTTAAACCTAGAAATTCCCTAAAGTTTTCTAAAGTCCTCGGTTTAGTCCTGAATCACTTTTAATGCATGTTTTGGACCTCGTAGGTCCATAATTGTGAAAATACGATTCCATTTGATCGGTTTTAAATTGAAATGAAATTTTATACCTGGTCTTGGGTACGTGTAAGGGGTGTTACATTAGGGGGACTCCCATTGTGTTGTGTAACGGTGGGGTAGGATCTTTTCTATTAAACAGAAACTGTATGACATTCATAAAACATGTGCATACAAATTGGAATTTTTTGAGATGACATATATATATGTACACATTGATTGAAGTGGTCTAAAATATTAGTATTCTGAAATTGCTATTGTATATTGTTCTATGCATTGTGTTTCTATATACTTAGGCGTTTGCACTGGTTTACTTGTAAGAGAACTTACACTGAGTTTCATAGCTCACTCCCTTTTGATTTCCATCTCCATAGATACCCCACCAGGTTAGGACGTGGACACAACACTCGTAGAGGTTCGGCTCGAATTTGTTTTTATTAAATATTTCAAATTTATCATTTGATACTTTTGTTATTCAAAGACTGTAATGTTTTAATTTCAGTTTGTGGCATGGGACCTAGGAATTGGTTTTAAAAAGCCCGCATGACATTTAATTTAATTTAAGGATATTGGAATATGATTTTTAACTATTTATGCATATAATCTGATTAATTCTAAATTGAATATCACTTTTTCGCTGCTAGATTGTAGATAAATTATTGACTAATAATAAAATAGAAATTAACTAATTTTTCAATGGTAATCATTTTTTCAAGAAAAAAAAATTATTAATTGTATTTCTGTCTAGTAATGAGTTTTTCTAAAAATAAGTTATCTTCTAAAGATGAACAAAATTTTTTAAAATGTATGTTTTATAAATTTCTATAACATCTATGTATTATAAGATCATGGGCTAAAGAATCAATGGGGCTAGTGCCATCTCTGATTCATAGCCCGAACTCGTATTCTCTTGATTTTGCTTTCTTTCCTAAGCGCGGGTATGCTGTTGCAGGGTGAATGCCCATTGCCGATGCTTTTGTGGTAAGGGGAAATGGCTTGAGTGCGTGGTCAATAAAGAAAACCTTCCATACTACGGTTACGGTATGGATAGCTAACTTGAGTGACAAAAGACAACGAATGCTTGCTTGCGAGTTGACAGGTGAGGAATACAGCCAACCAATAGACCTATTTATGTTTACTAAAAGCAATAGACGAGTTCCATATAGACTAGACCTACTAATGGAGCAAGTAAGACTGACTGTTTCCAGTTGCGCTTATTCAATTGACTCGTTCTTGTACTGGGGAGGTTACATTTGGTGGTATTAGAGCTACAAGCCTTCTAAACTCGGACCATAAAAATTAAAAGTGCATTTTCTTGCATGCATACATTAAAAAGGGATGTTTGAGAAAAATCATACCACAAGTTTTTGAAAAAAAATTGGTTTTCTGCAGGAAACTAAATTCGATACTCCGATGATGGTCCTATTGTAGTTACTGTTGCTATTGAGGCTTTAGATGAACTAAAATATTTTAGACAATAAATATACTTTAACTAATGCTTGAAATTTTATGTTAAAATTGTAGATATACTTAGATCTTAAAAACTTTCGAGAATATAATGAATATACAAGGTAGATGTGGTAGGGGTAGGCCGCGTAGGGCTGCTGTAGAGCTGCCTATTGTTCAAGGTGAAAAATTGATCCCCTAAGAGGATTATGTTGAGAACTCCTCTTCCAATGGTGGCGGAGGCTATGAGATCGAAGATGACACAGTGACATAGGCGATGCTGACGGTGTTACAAAGGCTTGCTGGAGCCTAAATTGGATTGGAAAGTCGTGGGTTCGCTGCGGAAAGGCTCCAATCAAATGGGGCAAAAAAATTCAAAGAGTTTCTAGAACTACCTTACTGTGGTGAAGTATTGGATGGATTTGACGGAAAGGATTTTGGAGGATTTAAACTATACTTCGGAGCAGAAGTTGAAGGGCATTGTGTCCTTACTTAGGGAATAAGCCTATCGTTGGTGGTAGTCTGTCGTAAGGAATATGAAGGTTGATCGTATTACCGAAGAATATTTCCAAAGGGCCTTTCAAAAGAAGTATGTGGGTACTAGGTATGTGAAAGCCCACAGACTTGAGTTTATTGAGTTAAAACAGGAAGATAAGACTATGTTAGAAAATGGGGTTGAATTTCTAAGACTCAGCTGCTATGCCCAAGGAATGGTCGTCATGAAGTAGGACAAGTGCGTGAGGTTCAAAAATGGGTTGCAATTCAACCGCAAAATTCAAATTGCTCTACATCAAGAATGGGTGTTTAAGCCCCTAATGGAGAAAGCCAAAATAGTGTAGGAGATTAAACAGATGGAACATGAAAAACGTGATAAGAATAAGGTCCCAGTTAAGAGAGATGCTGTAACAGCCTATTTTTAAGATTAATCGAAACAGTGGTTTCGAGACCACAATCCGACATAAAAAAAAATTCATTATTATTTTAATATTTATGAGTTAATTATGATTTAAAAAGAAAAAGGTTTTTGATATTGTGAATTTTTTTTGGCTTTATAAGCGATTTATTAAGTTCAAGTGATTTTAAAAAATGAGGTATTGGGACCTCGTTTCTATAAACCAAGTTGTAAATATTTTTATAAATATTTTTGGAGTGGCAATAAGATAATATTAAAGTTTCGTTGAAAAATTTTATTGTTTCGATAGTTAATTGAGCAAAAACTAAATCGCGTAAAGTGTAAAAGTTATTTTCTATAAGTCAAATGTGTCTAATAGCTATGGAATATTAAAGTGGGAGTCCTTATTGGAAAATTAGGCCACTATTTTGGTTAGTGGAAGATTTGGTTTGGCATTGTTAAAATTTATTTTATTTTTAAAGGTTCAACTTGGTATTTAGTAAATAAGTTAATATTAAATAAAACAAAAGAAAATTTTGGTTCATTATCACCTTCCACCAACGAAAATTCATATTTAGAACAGCCATGGAAGCTTGAGCATTCGGCTATACTCATTTCTCATGCATGTGAGTATTTTCTTATCCGTTTTTAATAATTTTTACATTTTTGAGATCGTTGCTTTGTGTTCTATCTAGCCCAGGCTTGAATTTTTGAATTGGTTGTGTATTTTGTGATTTGCCATTGATGAGAGCTTGTTTTTTTATTTTTTGATGATGAAAAATAAATATTTAACGCTAGATTATCATGTTTTATTAAGTGATTTTTCATAAAAAAGCTTATTAAGGACTAAATTGAGAAATTTGTAAATTGAGGGGTCAAAATGTGAAATAAATGAAATTGATGGGCTGCTAGGACCTAAGGTAAATTCGGCCTAACATGGGCATAGTGAAATTTTGAGTATTTGTGTTGTTTTGAAATAGGGACTAAATTGTGAAAAATGTAAAATGTCAGGGGCAAAATTGTAATTAGCCTATTTATGTGTTTTTGTATGAATTTGATTGAATATATGATTAAATAAGTTGAATTTGTATTGAATTAGATCAAGAAATGTAGAAATCGAATTTGGACCGGGGAAAAACCAAAGTTGTCGACTAGTTATCCCGTCCAGATTATCGTTGTCCGAGGTAAGTTTATAAGAAAATAGACGTACTTAATTTTAATTTAATGCAAAGTATATATGCTGAAATGAAATATATGAATTGCTATATGCTAATGCCGAATGTGTTTAAGCATGGTAACTATGTTCGTGCATTCGTTTCGACTGAGTTATAACATTTGAAAGTCCGTATGAACTATATGGAGTATCTAGACTTTTTGATAAATTGTTTATGAGAAAATTTTATAATAGTGATATTCGGTCTTTAAGCCTAGTAAGCCTTGTGCTGGTGAATTAAATCAGGCTTATGCCTAATAGGCTTATTGCCAGTATATAAAATTAGACTTTGAGTCTAGCAGGCCTTATGCCGGTGTGAGATTCAGGCTTAGGCCTAGCAGGATTTATGCTGGTAAATTATTATAAGTTTATGCCTAAAAGACTTTATGCTGATGTGGTAATTGAATACTTTAAACGAGCTAAATGATTAGGTATGAGTTAGCTTATTGTTTCCTTGAAAATAAGGTAAGCTGATTATTTGATATGTGATACAAACTTATGTATGATGTTAGTTTGAATTAGTGAGTAATTGTGAAGTATATTCGGCCATAAGTTAAGTGTAATTATGTGGTATTAAGGTTTAATACATGAGTATATGTAAACAAATATTTAAAGATTCGGCTTTATGCACTGATAATATGATTTTAATAGTGTATGATACTTTGGTATAGACATATGTATATTTGACTACATGATAAGTATAAGTATGAGATATTAAAGTTTGATTCAAGAATATATGTTGATGGGTATGAATATATTCGATCTTATAATGGTACTATGGTTTTGAAATTAAATGTCACCTTGATAATAGATACAATATATTCGTCAAAGGTTAAGTATATTGATATCATATTGTGACACTGTGTGCAAACTTATATAAATGATTATGTACGGCCTTAATGATATAAAGTAAGAATAGTTATGAAATGATCTATGAATATATGTATATGAGTTTATGTATATTCGATTAATTATTGATATTGTGGATTTGGGAATTTGAATGATATATTATCTTAAATGTATGGATATTTGGTAAAATGAAAGTATATGTATTATAAGAAAGTATAAGTTTGAAATTAAACATGATTATGATAGTATAAATTGCTTTGGAAATTGAATTGTTATTGTCATTGAGTTATTTATTTGTTTATAACTTACTAAGCTCTCAAAGCTTATTCTGTGTGTTTTTCCTATGTTTACAGATTTTCAGAGATTGCTCAGGTTGGAAGTCAATGGAGACGACATCACGCTATCCGGTTATCATTTCAATAAATAATGTTTTGAGACTCGGTTATGTGGCATGTATAGATTAGTCTTGGAGTTAATTATTTTGAATGAGTATGTATTTAAAGCCATGCGAAAATGGCTTGCTTATTATGCTTAAGTTTGGTTTTACATGTTCTTAATTAAAATGTTTAATGAGTTTGGTTTTGGTAGTCATTTTAATAGTTAGCTCATTTTGGAAATATGAAGTGTGGTATATTAACTTAACAGGTTTGGTTGCTAAGTGGTAAGTAATGAATATGTTTTATGATTGTTTTGGTTGGTTGTTTTGGTATGGGTTCAAATGGTAAATAATGGTAATGATTAAGTATGTTTTGGGTTAATTTTAATGGATAGTTAAAAATGTCAAGTTGCTGCTAATATCAATATAGGTATACGTTCATGTGTGGTTGTAAATCCGAATATGATATTTAATTTAATTTGGTATGCTTATGATATTGATAATGGTGAGATAGAAATAAAGATTAGTTAATAGGATAAAATATGAAGTTTAGGTATATTAATATAGATATGAATTAGATGCACTTGAAGTGTTATTTGTGTTCAAGTGTTAAGTATGGCTTTTATTTTAGGATGAATTGTGCACTTGTATATATACATCATTAGTATGTTCGCCATGTTATAATGTATTTAAGTTTCATATGTGATTGCATAATAATTTATAATATGATTCAATCGGTTTTATTATGAGCTTGTGTAGAAGTTATCGAATTATATGTTTGATATATTATTAATGAGATAGAAATTGGCATATATTCGTAGTATGAAGTGTAATGATTTATAATGGAATATGATTGAATTATGAAAATGGAATTAATATGATGGATATATGGAATTGAATATTGGAAGTATTAAATATGTGAATATGTTTTGATATATACAAGTTTGGCTCAAATTTAGTAATTATGGAACATGATCGGTTGGGTTTTGATATATATTTAAAATGTGCTTATTTGCGATACATGTTCAGTAAGGAATGATTATTTCTGAATTGGAATTATGACTCATGTATTTGAATTTATATTAAATGAATTGTGGATATTTGAATTTGATAAGTTTTAAAACTTTATTAATTCTTTGTAGTATGAAAGGTGAGGAATGATTGTGGTGAACTGTGTTTTATACAGTAATGCCTCATAACCCTAATCCGGTAACGGATACAGGTTAGGGGTGTTACAGATGCTAGTTTCACTAATTCAGATTCTTATCCTATAAAACGAGCCAAAGAGATTAGACTTGTAACAACCCGTTTTTAGTGAAATCAGAACTGTGGTTTCTGGATCACAAATCCAAGTCAGAAACAAAATTTATCTTAATATTATTGCATGGTCTATGCTATGATAGGAAAGACATATGAAAATTTCGATAAGAAAATTTTATCTATTTCATGTTTAATTATAGAAATGACCAAATTGCATAAAATGCAAAAGTTGAGTTCTAGTAGCTATAAGTATCAAATAGCTTTGGAATTCAAAACTTGATGTCCTTACATGCTAATTAGACCATTAAGAGAAGTTAGTAGATATTTTTGATAATTCATCCATGGAAAATTAGAAGAAGAAAAAACTAAATTAGAAATTAAAATAAATAAAAGATGATAAATAAAATAAATATCTAATATAATCATTTTATATCATCTTCTTCCCCAAATTCTATAGAAACCCTAGGAAAAAGAAAGAAAATCAAGCAAGCCTAATTGGATAAGTAATCTTGTCCCGTTTTTAGTAATTTTTATATTTTTGATATCGGAATAACCTAATCTAGCTATTTTGGGGATCAATTTGTAAAGTTATCAAAGTATTAAAAATTTTCCACGGATGAATATGATGAAAATTTTGAAATTTATGGTAGAAAATGAAAGGTTGTTGATAGATAAACAACTTTTGTAAAGTGAATTTTCATGAAATTGTGATTTAGGGACTAAATTGTAAAGATGTAAAATTCATGAAAAAGTTCTAATTTTTATGAAATATTTGTGTTTTAAATGTTATATATAAAAATAGACTAGGCTTGGAATAATGTTTTAATTGCATGAATTTCATTTTTTGAGCCTAGGGACGAAATAGTCATTTATGGAAAGTATAAGGGCAAAATGGTAATTTTTCCTAGGGTGTGAATTGAGTTAAATTGAGTATGAAATGGATTAAATTGACATTAAATTCATTTATATAGATCCGGATAGACCTAATACGGAGTTGGATTGATGAAAACAAAAAGTATTGGATTAGTAGATCCTTTTATACGAACGCTTATTGGGGTAAGTTCGTGTAAATAGATTATGTATATTAATATGTTTGGAATTGAATGTTGAATATGTGTGAATATTATAATTAGTTAATGTATAAAATTAATTACATGCTTGATATTGCTCGATAAGTATAAGTCCCATTCGAATAGATGGAATTCGATGGATACAGGATTTCCCGATTGGTTATGGCCTTGCATATGTTTGATCGCGATTTTCATGAGGTAAGTTTTAAATATTTATAATTAATCATTCTTGAAACTAACTATTATCGCGATGCAGGCAAGTGTACCTATCGAACAGTAGTATAGTTTTAGCAAGACCAAATTGTCGAAACCAAAGGAACTAAAAGTACTAGTAATGACTGTCTTTTTATTATCTAGCCTAAGAATAAGGGGGTTTTGTTTTAACTAAGTAATTAACTAATCTAAAAATTCACAGAGAATGGAATTGGGGGATTACTTTTGGAAAACGATTGAATTAAGACAATACCTAAGGAAAAATCCACCTAGACTGTACTTGTTATTCTAGCTCCGAATCAGACGGTTTATTCATTTAAATTGTTCCGTGGAGATACCTAAGTTATGTTATTATCCCTATTCAAGACTAATAACATCTAATCCCTAGATTGAATAATTGAGACTTTTCTCTAATTAACACCCTAGGGTTGCATTAACTCGATCTATGGATCCCCTTATTAGGTTTCACCCTAATTCGGCAAAATAGTGTCACCTTATGTCTAGGCGCATAAGCAACTCCGCTTAATTATGACAAATGTTCTTAGACAAGGTCTATTCCTCCTATGAATAAGAGCTTATCTTGAATCAGTATCCTGGGATATCAAAACAAGAATTAAGAACACATAATTAAGAACAAGTTAAATATTTATCATACAATTTAGAAAATAATAACAAGATTCGTCTTAGGTTTCATTCCCCTTAGGTATTTAGGGGATTTAGTTCATAACTAAAAAGGAAATCATCTCAGAAGAATAATGAATACAAAACATAAAGAAAACCCAAAACTCCTGAAGGGAAATTGAGGGGAGATCTTCAGTCTTGATGGTGACTCCGGCTTTTGAGATGGATCAATCGGCTTCCTTCGAGTAATTCCTTCCTTCCTCTCCCTACCCTCTCATTTTCTCTTCCTTTAAGGCATATTTATAGGCTTTAGAATGCCTAAAAACCCTCAAAATTAGCCTTTTCCGAATTGGACTCAACTTGGCTCGGCAGGGACATGCCCGTCTGAATCATGCTTCGAATCTGCCAAATTGACACGACTGTGTGGTCTGCCCGTGTGAGGAAGTCCAGGCTATGTTTATTTTGTACTTTGGCCCATTTTCTCTATTTTTGGCCCGTTTCTCATTCCTTTCGCTTTCCTATGCTCTCCTAAGTATAAAACATGAAATTAAAGCATTAGGAGCATTGAATTCACCAATTCTAAGGGAAAATCATCCATAAAATGCGTTAAGCATGGGGTAAAAATATGTATATATTATGGTTTATCTGTGACAGCCCAAAATAGACCCTAGCCGGAATGTGGTTTCGGGACCACAAAACCGAGGCATAACAATAATTTAAAATTTATTTCGATGCCTATAATATGTGAGTATTCATGTATGACATTTTTTGATGATTGATTTAGTGTTATAAAGGTGAATTCCACTAAAAAGGACTTAGTAGTGAACTTTGAAAATACGATAGGGAAAGGGGTGATGACTAATTAAAGCATGCATGCAAAATAATGGACTTGCATGTCAAATTCCCCCTTTTTACAAGTGATGGCCGGCCATGACAAAGAGATATGGGTTAAACATGTCATGAAACATGTTTTGTTGGGCATTAGGGAGAAATAGTAAACAAATAGGCATGGGTAAGAAAAGAATGAAAAAAAATGTGTGTGAGAGAGTAGCATACTCCATTCTTAGTGCAACCAAGAAGAAAGAAAAAAAACAAAAACAAAAATTTGCTCATGCTTGCTCTCTCCTTTTGGCCAAAAATACTAAGAGGAAGAAGGATTTTTGCTTCATTTCCTTTGTTAGAAGAGATCTAGAAGGTGATTTGGCTAAATTTGCATCAAGAGTAAGGTATGTATGAGGTTGTGTTGGGAGTTTCATGCATGTTTTGGTTGCTAATTTGATGTGCATGTTAGCCATGGCTCAAATCTTTGTTATGCCATGGAAATGGCATTTGGCCAAAGTTGTTATGGTGATAAAGCCATTGCATGCTAAGTGTGAAGCTTGATGATGATGCATGCAATGATGGATTTTCTACTCATGAGTAAGATTTTGAGTTTTCTCTTTGTTTTATCATGATTGAAGTTGAAAAGGAGCATGATTGTCATATTCGCCATGATGCATTCTTGAGCATGATTCATGCTTCTTGCATGTTAGTTAAAATTTGTGTTTTGGATGGCTATGGACACCTTGAAAATTCGCCATGCTCATATATGCATATATATGATTTCACATTATTTTGGTTATGAACTAAGTGATGAATATATTGGTTTAAAGAAGAAAATGTGGAAGAATGCTTGTGAAATTGCAAGCACAATTCGGCCTAGCACACATATAAGTGCTTGATGCTATGTTATAAGTTTTGGGCCACAATGTGCAAAGCATTAATTAGTAAATTGCATGCTATTTTTGTGAGGTATTAAGTGCAAAATTGACCTCAACATGTACATGAATATTCGGCCTTGGGTAGCCTATTGAAGGCCTTAGCATTTCCTTGATGCTCGAATAAATTGTATTGAATTGCTTGATGTAGTATAAAATGTGCATGACCATTGTGTATTCAAGCTAAAGGGTGGCTATATGACCATTTAAACTCCTTGTCATATTCGCCAAAAGCTAGCACAATGAGGTTTTAATAAATTGAATTTGTTTGAATTAGCTCAAGAGCTTAGAGGGCCACAATTGGACAAGGGAAGGAGAAAGTGATCGAATAGCCGAAAAAAAAAAAAACGCTGCTCGACAACATCCGAGGTAAGTCCTCAAGAAGTGACCTTATTTGAATTGTGTGAAATAAAGTATGGATGTGTATTGATTATTGATTATGTATGCATGAGTATTTGAATTCTACCGGGCTAAGTCCCAAGGCGAATATGCTTGTGACGATAATTGCGTTTGAGCCTTAGTAACGAAAATGAATTATGTATGTCCAATGATAATTGATGTATGTGTTCATGGGAAATTGAATGATATCCGGCTAAATCAAGACAATTATGCTGGAAATTATATCCGGTTAAGACCAAGGCAATTGTGCTAGTGGCTACATCCGGCTAAGACCAAGGCATTCGTGCGAGATATTCTATCCGGCTAAGACCAAGGCATTTGTGCACGTGATTATATCCGGTTATATTCAAGAATCTTGGGCTGGAGGTGAGTGTTGGTTGCTGTAATGAATTCAATTAGTACACTCGAAAAGCCCAAAGGATAAGGTACGTTATATGTGCATTGGAAAGTCGACATGTTGAGCAACATTCGCTCAATCGACTAATGAATTTCAGTTATTGAATTGATTGATATTTTGTGAAATTATATAATGATGAAGTGTGAAGTAAGAATGTGTATTAATGAAATGATGCATTTGGCTATGTGAATGTATTGCTGTAATTAGAGTTGATTATATTCCTTGAGACTTACTAAGCATAAAAATGCTTACCCGTTGCTTTGGCTCTCGGTCTTCTTTTTAGATTTCGTCAAGCAATTGGATTTGGGATCGTTGAAGTCAAGTCATCCACACTATCAAGCCTCCATTTTGGTATAAATTTTGGTTGAACTTGAGATGGCATGTATAGGACTACCTCTTGTTTGTTAAATATGTTGCAATGTAAGTATGTACGGCCATGCGAAAATGGCTCGAAAAGGAAGCATGAACTTAGACTAATTGTGGTTTGTACGTATATATTTGGTGTCATGATGTGGCTATGGCTTGAAATGGGAATGTTGGTCATATGATCAGCCATTGGCATGGTTAAAATGATCATATATGAACCTATGTATGGCAAGACTAGTTAATTCATGGAGACTACCAAATAGGTAAGACCTACCTTAAAACAGATGCTGCCAGCTGCAGTGGCGTGAATGTGAAAAATCACCAAAATTCATAGGAATGGAATTAAATAGTAAATAAGCTATGTAAATGAACCTTGAGGAGTCTATTTTCATATGGAAGAAACGAAATGGTCATAGGAGTTACAGGTTAAGAGATATTAAAGCTATTGTGAGACAGGGCCAGAATGGTTTCTGGGTTCCCTGTCGCAACTTTAAAAATTCACTATAAATTATCCAAAAAGAATTAGGAGACATACCTTATATGTACAGATTCCATTTTGAGTCTAGTTTCATTAGAAACAAACGACACCAGAATTAAAGCCCTGTACAGAGAGATATTCAAGTTATACCGCGCGAAGGTCAGAGCACTCGATCCCTGTAACATGGGTAACTTTAACTAATAAACTGTACCAATTGGCCCGACCAAAAATCCTAGAAATAAATCCATGGATGGATATATGAGTCTAAATTCAGAGAAAATTTACGAAACCAGTTTCCGAGTTTTGAAACTCGAGATATGATTTTTAAGGCGACAGTGACGCAGTTTTCCAGCCTGACTGGAAATGTCAAATTGGTGGGCAAAACATGTGAACTTGGCTTGTTAACTCCTCGGGTCCGACACCGGTGACGGTCTCGGGTTTGGGGTGTTACAATTTTATTGGTATCAGAGCCAGGTTTAGTCGATTATAGGACTACCGTGATGTGTTTGGGGTCTAGCTATACATGCCATTAAATGATGAATCGATAGTGTGATGATTTCTGACAATTCGACTTTGTGTTTGTTTGTAGCAATGGATCCCGATCCCAACCGAGCGATAGCTGATGATGTGGAGAGTGTGGCGCCTGCTCCGCGCAAGGGACAGGCCAGCAGACTCTCAACCTATGGCCAGCAATCCTAATGACGAGGCTAGGCAAGCCTTTTATAGTGTGATGAACGAATGGTTTAATCAATACATTCAACCAACACTACTGTTCCACAACCTCCATTCCCGACAAATGCAACCCCCCGACCTACAATACCTCCGTTGACTGACCAAATAAGGTCAAGTAAGCCCCTGGTCGATAGGATTCGAAAACATGGGGCCACTGAATTTAAGGCTACGGATGATGATGATGCCGAGCGAGCTGAATTTTGGTTAGATAACACTATTCGGGTGCTTGATGAGCTATCCTGTACACCCGATGAGTGCTTAAAGTGTACCATCTCCTTGCTACGCGAGTCCGCCTACTATTGGTGGAGTACTCTGACTTCTGTGGTGCCTAGAGAGCAAGTGACTTGGGAATTCTTTCAAACCGAGTTCCGAAAAAAGTATATCAGTCAGAGATTCATTGACCAAAAGCGGAGGGAATTTCTTGATCTTAAGCAAGGTTCTATGTCCGTTACCGACTACGAACGAAAGTTTGTGAGGCTTAGCCGGTACGCACGAGAATGCATTTCGTCCGAAGCTATTATGTGTAAACGCTTGAGGATGGGCTGAATGATGATATAAGGATGTTTGTTGGCATTCTCGAGATACGAGAGTTCGTAGTACTTGTTGAGCGAGCTTGTAAAGTCAAGAGCTTAGAAAGGAGAAACAAAAAGCTGATGTGGGAACCGGAGAATTCGAAGAGGTCCTCGGAAAGTCTCTTCAACAAGCATCGAAGAGATTTCGAGATGATGTGAGCCGGTCTAGAGGCGTTTGGGCTTTTCTAGACGAGGACGCGATTGGCCCCTGTGACCACACGAGTCACTTGATCGCTGATGGTGGAAATGATCCGAGAGAGGGCGGAGTGTCCACATTGTGGCAAATGGCATTCGGGAGCTGTTGGTTTCGTGATCGCTCGCTATAAGTGTGGATCGGCCGACCACTTTATGAAGGATTGCCCGAGGATGCATGAGCAGAATGTAAGTCGAGTGCAAACCCGGTGCTACCATCGCCGAGGTAGGCCACCTAGAAATATGGGCAATGTCGGTGGCGGTCGAGAGGATCTAGAGATGCTACCATCGATCTGAAGCTCGTGCTCTGCTAGGACTTATGCCATCTGCGCACGCCGAGGATGCCGCCTCCGGATGTTATTACCGGTACTTTCACTCTTTTCAATACAAATGTGATTGCTTTGATTGACCCTGGTTCTACTCATTCATATATATGTGAAACCTTAGCATCCAAGAAGACTTTGCCTATTGAGTCTCTCGAGTTTGTAATTCGGTGTCAAACCCTTGGGTCATTACGTGCTTGTTAACAAAGTGTGCAAGAAAAGTCCCCTAGTGTTCCGAGGTTCTTGTTTTCGGCGGACTTAATGCTTTTGCCGTTCGATGAGTTCGATGTTATTCTTGGTTTGGATTGGTTGACCATGCACGATGCGGTTGTAAATTGCAAGAGCAAGACTATCGATTTGAGGTCGCGAATAATGAAATAATTCGGGTTGAGTCCACGGACTTAAAGGGGTTGCCACCGTAATATCGCCGATGTTGGCCCGAAATATGTAAGAAAAGGGTGCGAAGCCTACCTTGCGACGTGCTCGATGACAAGGAATCGAGAAGAAACCCGAATCGTGCCGTGGTTTGTGAATACCGGATGTTTTCCCAAGAATTGCGGGTTTACCACTGTTCGGAAATAGAATTTGGCATCGAATTGGTACCGGTACCACTCCAATTTCGATAGCTCCGTATCGTATGGCACCAACGGAATTAAAGGAGTTGAAAGCTCGGTTGCAAGAATTGGTGGATAGAGGTTTTGCTCACCGAGTTTTTCGCCTTGGGGTGCGCCGGTGTTGTTCGTGAAGAAGAAGGATGGAACCATGCGATTGTGCATCGACTATCGTCGACTTAATAAAGCGACGATAAAGAACAAATATCCGCTGCCACGTATTGATGACTTGTTCGATCAACTGAAGGGAGCCTCGGTGTTCTCGAAAATAGATTTGAGATCGGGCTATTATCAATTGCGAATCCGAGATTCGGACGTACCCAAGACCGCCTTGAGCGAGATATGGTCACTATGAGTTCCTAGTGATGCCGTTTGGGCTCACTAATGCCCCGCAGATTTATGGATTTAATAAATCGGATCTTTAGACCATATTTGGATCGATTCGTAGTCGTGTTCATTGATGACATCTTGGTCTATTCAAGAAATGAGACCGAACATGCTGAACACCTGCGGTTAGTCTTTGCAAATTTTACGGATAAGCAATTATATGCTAAGTTCAGCAAGTGTGAGTTCGGTTAAGAGAGGTTAGCTTCTTGGGTCATGTGGTATCTGATCGGGTATTCGAGTCGACCGAATAAAATTTCAGCCATACTTAATTGGAAGCCTCAGAAATATTCTTGAGGTTCGGAGCTTTTGGGCTTTAGGTTATTACCGACGATTTGTAAAGGGTTCTCAACGATAGCCACGCCGATGACGGCTTACTCCAAAAGGATGTTAAGTTCGAATGGACGGAGAAATGCCAAAAAGTTTCGATCAATGAAAACTTATTTGGTGAAGCCCCAATTCTAGTGCAACCCGAGTCCGCAAGAAGTTTGTCATCTATAGCGACGCCTCTCTACTTGGGTTAGGTTGCGTATTAATGCAAGAAGGTCGAGTTGTGGCCTATCGTCGAGGCAATTAAAGCCACATGAGAAAAATTATCCGACTCATGATCTCGAATTGGCCGCCATCGTATTCGCCTTAAAGATTTGGCGACATTACTTATTTGGTGAAAGGTGCCATGTATACTCGGATCACAAAAGTCTCAAATATTTGATGACCCAAAGAGACTTAAATCTGCGACAAAGACGTTGGCTTGAGCTGTTAAAGGATTATGAGTGATCATTGACTATCACCGGAAAGGCGAATGTGGTTGCGGATGCCTTGAGTCGTAAATCGTTATTCACTTTACGAGCGATGAATGTGCACTTGTCTGTCCGATCCGACAGTGTGTTAGTGGCTGAATTGAAAGCCAAACCATTATTGACACACCAAATTCGAGAAGCTCGTAAAGTCGATAACGAGTTGGTTGCAAAACGGGCTGCGTGTGTTCGAACAAGGACTCGGAGTTTCAAATCGGCGATGACGATTGTTTGAGGTTCAAAGGTCGTCTGTGTGTCCCAAAGAATTGAACTCATTTCGATAATTCGAATGAAGCCCATTGTAGCCGAATGGCAATCCACCCGGAGTACGAAGATGTACAATGAATTGAAACGTCGATTTTGGTGGCATGGTATGAAGCAAGACATCTCCGACTTTGTTTGAGATGTCTAATATGTCAACAAGTGAAAGCGGAACATCAGTGCCTTGAGATTACTTCACCAATCACGATACCCGAGTGGAAATGGGATCGAGTCACAATGGACTTTGTATCCGGACCGCCATTGTCGCAAGTAAGAAGGATGCGGTTTGGGTCGTGGTAGATCGATTGACTAAGTTGGCCCACTTTGTCCCCCGTCGCACGGATTTTTCAATGGACAAATTAGCGGAATTGTACGTTTCTCGATTGTGAGATTACACGGGTGCCTATTTCTATCGTGTCGGATAGAGATCCGAGATTTACCTCGCGATTTTGGAAAAAGTTGCAAGAAGCTTTGGGTACCAAGTTGCATTTCAGACCGCCTTTCACCCCAAACCGATGGTCAATCCGGCGGATAATTCAGATACTTGAGGATATGTTAAGATGTTGCGTCCTCGAGTTTAGTGGTTCATGGGAACGGTATTTGCCGTTGATTGAATTCGCTTACAACAACGACTTTCAATCAAGTATTAAGATGGCACCCTACGAGGCCTTGTACGGTCGTAAATGCCGTGACGCAATTGTTTTGGACCGAGCTCGGTGAAAGCAAGATTTTCGGGTGGATTTGATTAGGGATGCTGAAGCGAAAGTGAAAGTAATCCGTGAAAGTCGAAGATAGCCTCCGATCGTCGTAAGTCGACGCGGATCTCAAGCGTAAGGATATCGAGTATCGTGGGTGATAAAGTGTTTCTCAAGGTATCGCCTTGGAAAAAGATACTCGAGTTGGCCGTAAGGGCAAGTTGAGCCCGAGGTTCATTGGACCATATGAGATATCGAGCGAGTCGGTCCAGTGGCATATCGCTTGATTTTGCCCCGAACTCAAAAGGTTCACGATGTCTTTCACGTTTGATGCTTCGACGCTATAGATCCGATCCATCGCACGTGATTAGTCCATCAGAAATTGAAATTCAAGCTAATATGAGTTATGAGGAAGAATCGATTCGTATCCTATCACGAGAAGTGAAAGAGTTGCGAAACAAGCGGGTTCCGCTAGTGAAAGTGTTATGGCTCAAGCACGGCATAGAAGAAGCTACTTGGGAGACCGAGAACTCTATGAAAGAACGATATCCAAACCTATTTACCGGTAAGATTTTCGGGGACGAAAATTCCTTAAGAGTGGGGGAGTTGTGACAGCCCAAAATAGACCCTAGCCGGAATGTGGTTTCGGGACCACAAAACCGAGGCATAACAATAATTTAAAATTTATTTCGATGCCTATAATATGTGAGTATTCATGTATGACATTTTTGATGATTGATTTAGTGTTATAAAGGTGAATTCCACTAAAAGGACTTAGTAGTGAACTTTGAAAATACGATAGGAAAGGGGTGATGACTAATTAAAGCATGCATGCAAAATAATGGACTTGCATGTCAAATTCCCCTTTTACAAGTGATGGCCGGCCATGACAAAGAGATATGGGTTAAACATGTCATGAAACATGTTTTGTTGGGCATTAGGGAGAAATAGTAAACAAATAGGCATGGGTAAGAAAAGAATGAAAAAAAATGTGTGAGAGAGTAGCATACTCCATTGCCGTGCAACCAAGAAGAAAGAAAAAAAACAAAACAAAAATTTGCTCATGCTTGCTCTCTCCTTTTGGCCAAAAATACTAAGAGGAAGAAGGGATTTTGCTTCATTTCCTTTGTTAGAAGAGATCTAGAAGGTGATTTGGCTAAATTTGCATCAAGAGTAAGGTATGTATGAGGTTGTGTTGGGAGTTTCATGCATGTTTTGGTTGCTAATTTGATGTGCATGTTAGCCATGGCTCAAATCTTTGTTATGCCATGGAAATGGCATTTGGCCAAAGTTGTTATGGTGATAAAGCCATTGCATGCTAAGTGTGAAGCTTGATGATGATGCATGCAATGATGGATTTTCTACTCATGAGTAAGATTTTGAGTTTTCTCTTTGTTTTATCATGATTGAAGTTGAAAAGGAGCATGATTGTCATATTCGCCATGATGCATTCTTGAGCATGATTCATGCTTCTTGCATGTTAGTTAAAATTTGTGTTTTGGATGGCTATGGACACCTTGAAAATTCGGCCATGCTCATATATGCATATATATGATTTCACATTATTTTTGGTTATGAACTAAGTGATGAATATATTGGTTTAAAGAAGAAAATGTGGAAGAATGCTTGTGAAATTGCAAGCACAATTCGGTTTAGCACACATATAAGTGCTTGATGCTATGTTATAAGTTTTAATACAATGTGCAAAGCATTAATTAGTAAATTGCATGCTGTTTTTGTGAGGTATTAAGTGCAAAATTGACCTCAACATGTACATGAATATTCGCCTTGGGTAGCCTATTGAAGGCCTTAGCATTTCCTTGATGCTCGAATAAATTGTATTGAATTGCTTGATGTAGTATAAAATGTGCATGACCATTGTGTATTCAAGCTAAAGGGTGGCCATATGACCATTTAAACTCCTTGTCATATTCGGCCAAAAGCTAGCACAATGAGGTTTTAATAAATTGAATTTGTTTGAATTAGCTCAAGAGCTTAGAGGGCCACAATTGGACAAGGGGAAGGAGAAAGTGATCGAATAGCCAAAAAAAAAAAAAAAACCGTTCGACAACATCCGAGGTAAGTCCTCAAGAAGTGACCTTATTTGAATTGTGTGAAATAAAGTATGGATGTGTATTGATTATTGATTATGTATGCATGAGTATTTGAATTCTACCGGGCTAAGTCCCAAGGCGAATATGCTTGTGACTATAATTGCGTTTGAGCCTTAGTAACGAAAATGAATTATGTATGTCCAATGATAATTGATGTATGTGTTCATGGGAAATTGAATGATATCCGGGCTAAATCAAGACAATTATGCTGGAAATTATATCCGGTTAAGACCGAAGGCAATTGTGCTAGTGGCTACATCCGGCTAAGACCCAAGGCATTCGTGCGAGATATTCTATCCGGCTAAGACCAAGGCATTTGTGCACGTGATTATATCCGGTTATATTCAAGAATCTTGGGCTGGAGGTGAGTGTTGGTTGCTGTAATGAATTCAATTAGTACACTCGAAAAGCCCAAAGGATAAGGTACGTTATATGTGCATTGGAAAGTCGACATGTTGAGCAACATTCGCTCAATCGACTAATGAATTTCAGTTATTGAATTGATTGATATTTTGTGAAATTATATAATGATGAAGTGTGAAGTAAGAATGTGTATTAATGAAATGATGCATTTGGCTATGTGAATGTATTGCTGTAATTAGAGTTGATTATATTCCTTGAGACTTACTAAGCATAAAAATGCTTACCCGTTGCTTTGGCTCTCGGTCTTCTTTTTAGATTTCGGTGAAGCAATTGGATTTGGGATCGTTGAAGTCAAGTCATCCACACTATCAAGCCTCCATTTTGGTATAAATTTTGGTTGAACTTGAGATGGCATGTATAGGACTACCTCTTGTTTGTTAAATATGTTGTAATGTAAGTATGTACGGCCATGCGAAAATGGCTCAAAAGGAAGCATGAACTTAGACTAATTGTGGTTTGTACGTATATATTTGGTGTCATGATGTGGCTATGGCTTGGAAATGGGAATGTTGGTCATATGATCAGCCATTGGCATGGTTAAAATGATCATATATGAACCTATGTATGGCAAGACTAGTTAATTCATGGAGACTACCAAATAGGTAAGACCTACCTTAAAAACAGATGCTGCCAGCTGCAGTGGCGTGAATGTGAAAAATCACCAAAATTCATAGGAATGGAATTAAATAGTGAATAAGCTATGTAAATGAACCTTGAGGAGTCTATTTTCATATGGAAGAAACTAAATGGTCATAGGAGTTACAGGTTAAGAGATATTAAAGCTATTGTGAGACAGGGCCAGAATGGTTTCTGGGTTCCCTGTCGCAACTTTAAAAATTCACTATAAATTATCCAAAAAGAATTAGGAGACATACCTTATATGTACAGATTCCATTTTGAGTCTAGTTTCATTAGAAACAAACGACACCAGAATTAAAGCCCTGTACAGAGAGATATTCAAGTTATACCGCGCGAAGGTCAGAGCACTCGATCCCTGTAACATGGGTAACTTTAACTAATAAACTGTACCAATTGGCCCGACCAAAAATCCTAAAAATAAATCCATGGATGGATATATGAGTCTAAATTCAGGGAAAATTTACGAAACCAGTTTCCGAGTTTTGAAACTCGAGATATGATTTTTAAGGCGACAGTGACGCAGTTTTCCAGCCTGACTGGAAATGTCAAATTGGTGGGCAAAACATGTGAACTTGGTTTGTTAACTCCTCGGGTCTGACACCGGTGATGGTCTCGGGTTTGGGGTGTTACATTATCAATGTTGCAGACACACCATTATTTGAAAGAGCATCCTGTTATAAGCCCTCTCGAGCTTCCTGTTACATGGTTCCTACGAGCATCCTGATCAGTAGTGACCCTGCATATGTTGCGGACTACCACAGCTCTTTGTAAGCATCCTGTTATATGATCGGTTGCGATCTTGCATATATTACGAAAACAAATGCAGCTCTTATGAGCGTCCTATTATAGGCTCTTCTTGAGCTTCCTGATATGGCTCGCTTGAACATCCTGTTAAATGGCTATCTGGAGCTTCCTGGTAATAGCTCTTCGGAGTTACCTATTAAGCTCATTGAGTTTCCTGTTCTAGACTCTTATGAGTTTCCTATTAAAGCCCAGATAAGCTTCCTATTACATGGCTCACGTGAGCATCCTGTTATATGGCTCGAGAGAGTGCTTCCTGATCATGTGCCCTAATTGGGTACCCCTGAATATGAGTTGATGATTTACAGTGTTGTACACTTCAAGTGTATTACATGTGTATTCATCGATATTTCAAATAAATTCAACGGGCAAAGTTCTGTTATGGCTAATTTGAACTTGATATGATTTATCATAGAAATGTATATGTTATATGGAATAAGATAAGAAAAGTATATGTGTATGAAAGTTATTACATGATGAGCTCATCTTTATTACTTGAAAAGTATTTAGAATTTCATGACTAACTTGCTTAATTGAGTGTATGTGATTAGGCAAGTGGTCAATTTGTTGGGATGCATGTTATTTACATGATTACTTAAATTAAATATAAAAGGTAAGTTAAATTCCTATTATGCGAACTTACTAAGCATTAAATGCTTACTTTGTTTTATTTTCCTCTGTTTTATAGTGCTTGGAAGCTCGTGAAGGTTGGAATCAGTTAGAGCACCATCACACTATCCTTCAGCTCATTTTGGTATAAATAGCAAACTTATTTTGATATAATGGCATGTATAGACTAACTTGGCCAGTGTTGGCATTTAAATGGTTGATTGTAAAATAGCCATTGGAATGGTTAGTGATGATATGTTTAGTGAATATATATATCTGAGGTTATAATATGGTTAATATATGTGTGTTTGATATAGTTAGATTGAATTATGGTAAACACATGTGTCTTATAAAAGGTGAGTTTGAATACATGAGATGATATATCATGTATAATGTTAATGTTGGCTTGGTTTTTAATATCTTGAATTAGTTTGTATACGTATGCAAGTGTTAATGTAGGTACAAGGAAAAAATTTGGGTGAGAAATAAGGCTTGGAAATGTCCTTATTTTGTCCACATGGGTAGACACACGGGTGTGTGTCTCAACAGTGTGTGACATACGACCATTCGAGCAGGCGTGTGGTTTGGCTGTGTGTCCTCTGTATCTTAAAAATTAAGAAACAAAATGCTCAGAATTGGACACACAGGTAGTGACACGGGCGTGTGTCTCAGCCGGGTGAAACACAAAGCCCGACACATGGTCGTGTGTCTTGGCCATGTGAATCCTGCACCTATTTTTGAAAATTAAGTTGTCCATACGGTCTAGCACATGGGTGTATGGCTGGCCGTGTGATCCAAGTCAGTAGCTACTGTAGTTTGAACACGAGCTAGGACATGGCCGTGTGTCTCACATCGAATGCCTACACAGCCTAAGACATGGGCGTCTCACTTGGCTGTGTGAGTCACACGACCTGATCACATGAGTGTGTGTCCCCTCCACCTAAGAAAAATTTTAAAATTTTGAGAAAATTTTTTTTAGTTTCCGGTTTATTCCTGATTTGATTCTAATGCATAATTTGGGCCTTGAGGACCTAATTAAGGGATGAGATGATTGATTTCAAATATGAATAGTAAATGACATAAATTTTCTGTAATTGATCTGTAAACTCTGGTAATACTCCGTGACCCTGTTTGGGTGACGGATAGGGGTTAAGTGTGTTGCATTTATTAGTATCAAAGCTACGATTTAGTCGATTCTTGGACTAACGTAGCAAGTTTGAGTTTAGCTATACACGCGATTATATATAATTTGTGATAGTGTGATATCTCCTGACCATTTTAAATGTGTTATAGTAATGTCATCTAACCGAGCTAGAATTGAATCTGAGGAAGCTGAGAGCAATGCTCCTGCTTCAGTTTAAAGAGCTGCATCTAGTACTAGTAAAAGGCCTGAATCTGAGGGTTGAGGTGAGAAGGCAAAAGAAGCCTTCTTTCAAATGACGAATGAGTGGTTCACAGAATTCTTAAGAACAAATCTTGCTGTACAATAATCTCCCCCTCCTATTCCTCAACCGGTTCCTAATATGCCACAAGGTACTGAACTTGTTAGAATTGGTAAGCGTCCGGTAGATAAAACCCATAAATATGGGGCAAAAGAATTCAGAGCAACAACGGATGACGATTCGAAAAGGGCTGAATTGTTGCTAAAAAATTCTATCAAGGTTCTGGATGAATCATCTTGCACACCTGAAGAATGTTTGAAATGTGTTGTATCTTTGCTAAAAGACTCAGCCTATTAGTGGTGGAATACCTTGATTTCTGTTGTACCGAGGGAAAATGCTACATGGGAATTTTTCCAATTAGAATTCAAAAAGAAGTACATTAGTCAGAGATTCATTGATAAAAAAAAGGAATTTTTAGAGCTTAAACAGGGAAATATGACTATATCTGTATACGAGCAGAAATTTGTTCGATTAAGCAAATATGCCAAAGAGTGTATCCCGATCAAAGTTGCTATGTGTAAATGGTTTGAAGAGGGATTAAATGAAGACATCAAGTTATTAGTTGGGATTTTGGAATTAAAAGAATTTGTTGTACTGGCTGATAGAGCACATAAACCTGAAGAACTAAATAAAGAAAAGAGGCAAGAAGAGATGGAAGCCCAAACTTCAAGTAAAAGATTTATGGGCAAGCCACAATGATCAGTTTCAAAGAAATCAAAGAAATATCACGATCATTTTGTTTCATATGTGGGGTATTCTGGAAAACACCGAGGCTCTCAACGCTCTAATCTGACATCTCCGGCCCCATCAGTAGCAAGTGCTGGAAGTGTCGGAAATCCCAAACCTAGATGTAAACATTGTAATAAATTTCATGTTGGAGAGTCTCGTATGAGAAGCGGAGCGTGTAACAGATGTGGTTCTTTTGACCACTATCTTAAAGATTGTCTGGAAAGGATTGAAAAAGATACTGTTCAGACTTCGAAGCCAAGCAACCCTGCCTCAAGAGGTAGACCGCCTCGTAACCCTGATAATATGAGTGATAGCCGAGGTATAAAAAAAGATTCATCAGTTAAACCAGAAGCACGAGTGCCGGTGATAACATATGCTATACGTGCACAAGAGGATACTTCTGCACCTGATGTTATTATTGGTACATTTTCTCTTCTTGATACTAATATTACTGCTTTAATTAATCCTGGTTCAACACATTCATACATATGCACAAATTTAGTGTCTGTTAAAAATTTACCTGTTGAATTCACTGAATTCGTGGTTAAAGTTTCGAACCCCTTGGGCCAGTATGTAATGGTGGATAAAGTTTGTAAAAATTGTCCGTTAATGGTACAGGGTTATAGTTTCTCGGCTGATTTAATGTTGTTGCTATTTGATGAATTTGATGTAATTCTAGGTATGGACTGTCTAACTCAGCATGATACAGTGGTAAATTGTAAATAGAAATATATTATGTTAAAATGTCAGAATGGTGAATTGCTTTGTATTGAATCTGATAAACTGGATGGGTTGTCCAATGAAATCTTAGCTATGTCAGCACAAAAATATATCAGAAAAGAGTATGATGCTTATCTTGAATATGTGTTGGATACTAAAGTATCTAAGTCGAAGATTAAGTTAGTGCCAGTTGTTTGTAGATTCTTGATGTGTACCGGGAAGAATTACCCAGATTACTGCCAGTTAGAGAGGTGGAATTTTCTATAGATCTTGTTCCGGGGACAACTGCAAAATTTATAGCTCCTTGTAGAATGGCTCCTAAAAAATTTAAAGAATTGAAAGCATAGTTGCAAGAATTGACTGATAGAGGTTTTGCTTGACCTAGTTCTTCACCTTGGGGTGTGCCGATTTTGTTTGTTAAAAAGAAAGATGGATAATTGAGATTATGTATTGATTACAGATAGCTCAATAAAGTTACAATAAAGAACAAGTATCCATTGCCTCGCATTGATGATTTCTTTGATCAGTTGAAAGGTGCCATTGTATTTTCAAAGATTGATCCTCGTTCCGGTTACTATCAGCTACGGATGAAAGACTCAGATGTACCAAGGAAAACCTTCAGAACTAGGTATGGGACTATGAATTTCTTGTAATGTCGTTCAGCTTAACTAATGCACCTGCAGTATTTATGGATTACATGAATAGAATTTTCAGACCGTATCTAGACAGATTTGTAATGGTATTTATTGATGATATCCTGGTATATTCTTGAGATGAAAATGAGCATGCTGATCATTAATAATTGAGTTACAAACCCTATGTGAGAAACAACTGAATGCCAAATTTAGTAAATGTGAATTTTGGCTTTGAGAAGTTGGTTTTCTTGGACATATAGTATCTGTAGAAGGTATCAGGGTGGATCCGAATAAAATTTCAGCTATTGTTAATTAGAAGCCACAGATAAATGTTTTTGAAGTCAGAAGTTTTCTGGGATTAGCTGGTTATTATCGGAGATTTGTACAAGGGTTTTCTATGATAGCTTCTCCGATGACACTATTGTTGCAAAAAGATGTGATGTTTGAATGGTCTGATAAATGTCAGTAGAGTTTTGATAGATTGAAAACCTTACTGACTAAAGCACCAGTGTTAGTTCAGCCTGAATAGGGTAAGGAATTTGTAATTTATAGTGATGCATCATTGAATGGTTTATGCTGTGTTTTGATGCAAGAAGGTAAAGTAATAGCCTATGCTTCTAGATAGCTAAAACCACATGAAGCGAATTACTCGATACATGATTTAGAACTGATAGCCATTGTTTTTGTACTGAAAACTTGGCAACACTATCTGTTTAACACCCTTTACCCGTATCCCACACTGGGGCAGGGTACGAGGCGTTACTAGACTTAAACAGATACATACAAACATTTTTAGGTCGTAAAATTTTGCTCAAAGTTAAAAACTTTCAAACTTCCTCTTAACGTCCCTAATATGGACTTATAAGGCCCAAAACATGCTTTGGAAATAGTTTGGGAATAAACAAAACACTTTTTCAAAACATTGAAAAATTTCAATGCAACCCAGGGCACATGCCCAGATGGAAAGGATACATGCTCGTGTGCCCTCTTAACGTGGTCATGTTGAAGTCCTGTGTGGCTCACACAGCCTGAACATAACAGGACACGCCAATGTCCCTAGCCTGTGTGAATATATTTCTTGATATGAACCTACAAGGGTTTTCACACGGCTTGGCACACACCCGTGTCCCTCACATGACCATGACACGTCCGTGTCTCAGCCCGTGTAGAAAAACCTTGACATTCTGTTTCTGACATCATTAACCCTTTAGGGGCACACGACCATGGTACACGCCTGTGTACTAGGCCGTGTCCTCCACACAGTTGAGACACACAGCCGTGTCTCCCCCCGTGTTGTTACTACTGGGCATTCTGTTTTCCCAAATTTAGGTGCAGGGGACACACGACCTGACTACACGCCCATGGGGTAGACAGTGTGTCACACACGGCCTAGACACACGCCCGTGTGGACAAAAAAAAGGCTATCTACCAAGCCTTTTTTCCACTCTTACTGTAATATCCCGAATTAGGGCCTAATCGGAATAGTGGTTTCGTGACCACAAATCTGAGATAGAAATAATTATTTTATAATTATTTTGAGGTTTATGATATGAATGCATAATTGTGTGAAGATTTCGTGAAGAAATTTTGGGCATAACGAGTTTAATTTAAAGTTAGGGACTAAATTGAATAAGTTGCAAAATTTGCATTCTAGAAGTTTTAGTATGAAATTACTTTGAAATATTAATTAGGAGGTCTTAAATAGCAATTTTACCAATTTTAAGTTCATGGACAAAATTAGGACATGGAAGGAATTTTGGAAAGTTTAGTAGTAAGGGTATTTTGGTCATTTAGTTATTAAAATGAATTAAAATAAAATTAAAAGCCAATTTTGTCCATCTTCTTCATTAGGCCGAAATTTCAAGGGTTATCCATAGCTAGGGTTTGTTTCAAGCTTCCAAGCTCCATAGTAAGTGATTCCAAGCCCTTTTTAATGATTTTACGTTTTGAGATCCGGTAACTCGATAAAGCTTATGTTAGCAATAATTTAACCTAGGGCTTGTATTTGGAAAAATACCCATAGGTGAAATTTTTGTATTTTGATGTTTTATGATAGAATATGAAGTTTTAAATTATGTTAGACAACTTGTACTACTCGATTTTAAGCAAAAACGGGTAAAAGGGCTTAATCGGTAAAAATACCTAATAGTCACAAGTACATGTTAGAGTGAGAATTTGATGTTGCCATAGAAGAGAAAAGTGATCATCATGTTGTAAAACATAAGAATAAGGAATAAAGTTTAATCCCGAGCCTAGGGGCAAAATGTAAATATGCAAAAGTTTAGGGGTAAAATTGTAATTTTGCCAAAATTTGAGTTAAGGATTAATTTGATAATGTGAGTATTAAATAAGCTAAATGTGTTATTTTAGATCAAGAAAGACGTGGAATCGACCTCAATCGAGGAAAAGAAAAGATTGTGGACTAGATTGCAAAATCCTTGTATTTTGGTACCAAGGTAAGTTCATGTGTAAATAATGTAGCATAATTGTTATTTTTAAGTTATTGATGTTAATTATATGATATGCTGATTTTTAATCGTGAAATATTATGCTTTGTGGTTATTGTTGAGTAATATGCAAATCATGTTTACTACTTGATAAATATGAATTGCTACCGAGTATCGGTTCCGATATTCCATGGAAGACGGCAAATGTGAGATCAAGAGAAAAAGCCCGTTTCAACCTTAGGAATAGATTAGGATACAAGTGACATGTCACTAGGATGGTTGAGCATCCGAACTCATTGAGTTGAGTCCGAGTTCACTTATGGATGCGAATGTCCGAACTCGTTGAGTTGAGTCCGAGTTCGTGAGATGTAACTAGGCATCCGAGCTCGTTGAGTTGAGTCCGAGTTCACTTATGGATGCGAACGCCTGAGCTCGTTGAGTTGAGTCCGAGTTCGCTTATGGGCGGGTTACATGATTGCTTGATTGCATAAATGGCACTTATGTGCAAGTTATCCATGTATCCGAATTATATTCCGATGTGTTCAACGGGTAAAGCTCTACTCAAATGGAGGAATATTTGAGATGTAAAGAGACGTATTGGTAAGTGATGTGAAATGGATATTTTGAACAGGTATGTATTTAACCCTCGGGTTGAGTATTGATACAACCACGATAAGGTAATAAGATGATGAAAAATGATTAAAAAATGTGACATGTGTTTTAGTGATGCATGCTAATGTTGATCGGTATGATTGTTTGTTATGTTACTTATTATTTGCATATGAACTTACTAAGCATTTATGCTTACTCCTCCTTCTTACTCATTGTAGTTTTGGCCAAGCCACTCGAGAGTCGGGATAGGTCAAGGCTCGACCACACTATCAGGAAGACTTTTGGTAAAGGCTTGTAAATTTAAGTATGGCATGTATAGCAATATATCTATTCGTGTAAATGATCTTATGGTATGGTAATGGAATGGTTGAGGAAATGTTTGATAATGATAAATTATGAAAATGGTTAGTTTAGATTATGTTTGATGATAAGGAAAAATTAATAAGATACTTAGTGTATAAAAACTCATCAAAAGGGATGAAATTTGCCATAAACAGGATATCTGCAAAGAATAATCGACGCGAGTTTGAGAATTTACTAAAAATCATAGAAATTGAATTTGGTGATGGAATACAAATAAAATTGAAGATTATTATGTCTAGTTTCACATGAAATAAATGAAACAAGAAAAGGAATTATATGTTAGAAGATATTATAATTTTAGTGAAACAGGGTCATAGCAGTTTCTGAATCCCCTGTTCCAACTTTATAAATTCACCATAAATTGTAAAGATATAATTAAGTAGTGTATTTTATATTCTAAGAATCCTTATTGAGTCTAGTTTCAGGATAAATAAACCTCATATTCATATGAAGTTTGTACAAAGAGAAATATGGTTCGTAGTAAACAGAGGTCAGACCAGTCAAGTCCTGAAACAGGGGTAACTTTAACTAATAAACTGTACTAAATGGCCCAACCAAAAATTCTAGTAAATAATTAGTAGATAGGTATATGAGTCTAGATTCAGGGAAAATTTACGGATCTTGATTTCGAGTTTCGTAACTTGAGATATGATTTTTCTTGTGACTGTGATGCAAGTAGCTTAAAAGCTGCGAATGTAGAAATAAATAATCCAAAGTTCTAAATATGTTAAATTAAGCTTAGTAACACCTCATACTCGACTCCGACGACGGTCTCGGGCGTGGGGTCGTTACATTTAGTGGTATCAGAGCAGGTTTAGTCGGTTCTCGGACTACGTGTTGTATGTACAGATTTTGCTATACATGCCATATGTATAAATTGTGATAGTGTGACGACTTCTGACCTTTTTAAATAATTTTTTTTTATAGTAAATGGATCCCGATCCAGTTGTGGCAGATGAAGTAGAGAGTAATGCGCATGACTCATTTGAAGGAGCAGCGCCGACTGAAAATCCACCTCCTATTGTTGGTCGGGGAGGAGGAGAAAGGGATCGAGAAGCCTTTCTCCAAATGATGAGTGCATGGTACACCGAGTTCGTTAAAGACGAACCCAAATGTACGACCTCCCCACCTCCCCAATTCCTCAACCTGCACCCCGATGCCTCAAGGTATGGATCGATGAAATTTCACGAACTCCGGTTGATAGAATTCGCAAGCAAGGGTAGAAGAATTTAAAGCAAATATTGATGATGATGCCGAGAAAGCGAGTTCGGCTTGAGAATTCTATCCGGTATTTATGAATTATCTTGTACACGAAGAATGTTTAAAATGTGCTATATCTTTGTTGAGGATTCACTTATAATTGGTGGAAGACTTTGATTTGGTGGTACCGAAGAGAAAATAACTTGGGAATTTTTCAAGAAGAGTTTGGAAGAAATATATTAGTGAAAGATTTATTGATCGAGCGTAAAGAATTTCTTGAGTGAAGCAAGGTAATATGATGATTCTGAGTATGAAAGAGAGTTTGTTCGATTAAGTAAGTATGCCGGAGAGTATGTTCCTCAGAGGCCAAGATGTGCCGACGATTTGAAGACAAAGCTCAACGAAGACATCAAGGTATTTGTTGGAATTCTTGAATTAAAAGAAATGGTAGTATTGGTTGATCGAGCTTGTAAGGTAGAAGAATTACTTAAAGAAAAGAAAAGGTAGAGGTGAAACTAGAAATTGGAAGAAAAGACCGATGAGTAGTTCATTTTCACAAACAACTGGAAAGTCAAGGAATATGAATCCTCGTTCCCAAGCTTCATTTGGGCAATCATATGGGAATTATAAGAAGCAAAATGTGGGTCCTAAATCCCAGACTACTTCGGCAGCCAGTGTAGGGAACTCGAGATTTGTTAAACCTGAGTGCCAGCGGTGTGGTAGAAATCATTTTGGTCCGTGTAGAGCAAATGAATGTTTTCGATGTGGTTCTCCGGATCATTTTATTAGAGACCGCCCAGAGAGAGCTGAAAAAGAAAATTTTCAGAATACAAAAACAAGTGGGATGGATTCGAGAGGAAGATATCCAAGAAAAGCTTGGAGCGAAGCAAGCAGTAAGAATGTAGCTGAGGATGCAGGTTAGACTGAAGGAAGGGCTCCGGCTAGAACTTATGCTATTAAAGCGTGAAGATGCTTCCTCACCTGATGTGATTACCGGTATATTTTCTCTCTATAATGTTAATGTTATTGCTTTGATTGATCCGGTTCTACTCATTCATATGTGTGCATGAAATTGGTGTCTAGTATGAATATACTGTTGAGAATCTGTAATTTATGATTAGAGTGTCGAATCCGTTAGGCAAATGTGTATTTGTTGATAAAGTATGTAAGAAATGTCCTTTAATGATTCGGGATCATTACTTTCCGCCGACTTGATGTTGTTGCCATTTGATGAGTTTGATGTTATTTTGGGTATGGATTGGTTGACATTACATGATGCTAAAATAAATTGCAAAGAAAAGGTTATAGAATTAAAGTGTGAAAATGGTGAAACTCTGCGGGTTGAATCGGATAAATCGAGGCATTGCCTAGTGTGATTTCTTCAATGTCGGCTCAAAGATATCGAGAAAGGGTTATGAAGCTTATTTGGCGTATGTAATTAATACAAAAGAAGTTGAAAAAAGTTGAATCGGTCTTAGGTTGTGTGTGAATTTGCGGACGTATTTCCGGAAGAATTGCGGGTTTGCATCCATCGAGGAAGTAGAATTTGGTATTGATTTGATCTAGGAACAGCTCGATTTTGATTGCTTCGTATAGAATGGCACCAGCAGAGTTGAAGGAATTAAAGTCGCAGATTGCAAGAGTTGGTGATAAAGGTTTTGTGAGACCAAGTTTTTCACCTTGGGGTGCTCCCGTGTTATTTGTGAAAAAGAAGGATGGTTCTATGAGGTTGTGTGTTGATTATCGCCAGTTAAACAAGGTGACAATCAAAAACAAGTATCCGTTGCCAAGAATTGATGATTTGTTTGATCAGCTAAAAGGAGCGACATGGTTTTCAAAGATTGACTTAAGATCTGGGTATTACCAACTGCGGGTAAAGGAGTCGGATGTACTTAAAACTGCTTTTAGAACAAGGTATGATCATTATGAATTTTTAGTTATGCCATTCGGGTTGAAAAATGCTCCTGCTGTGTTTATGGATTTAATGAATCGCATATTTCGACCATATTTGGACAAATTTGTTGTGGTGTTTATAGATGATATTTTAATTTATTCAAAAGATGATACAGAGCATGCTGAGTATTTGAGGATAGTTTTGCAAACTTTGAGAGATAAACAGTTGTATGCTAAGTTTAGTAAAAGTGAATTTTGGCTATGGGAAGTTGGATTTTGGGGTCATATTGTTTCAGGTGATGGTATACGGGTTGATCCTAGTAAAATTTCAGCCAATGTTGATTGGAAACCACCGAAAAATGTAACTGAAGTTAGAAGTTTCTTGGGGCTAGCTGGGTATTATTGGCGGTTTGTAAATGGATTTTCTATAATTGCGGCTCCTATGACTAGACTACTCCGAAAGGATGTTAAATTTGAATGGACGGAAGAATGTCAACAGAGTTTCGAAGATTTGAAAAAGTTATTAACTGAAGCACCAGTGTTGATACAACCCGAATCAAGTAAAGAATTTGTGGTGTATAGTGATGCTTCTCTAAATGGTTTGGGATGTGTGCTCATGCAAGAAGGAAAAGTGGTGGCATATGCTTCGAGGTAGTTAAAACCCCATGAGAGGAATTATCCTACTCACGATTTGGAATTGGCTGCGGTGGTGTTTGCTTTGAAAATTTGGCAACATTATTTGTATGGTGAAAAGTGCCGGGTATATACCGATCATAAAAGTCTTAAGTACTTGATGTCACAAAAAGACTTGAATTTAAGACAGCAAAGATGGTTGGAGTTATTAAAAGATTACGAGCTTGTTATTGATTATCATCCGGGAAAAGTGAATGTGGTTGCTGATGCTTTGAGCAGAAAGTTGTTGTTTGCTTTGAGAGTTATGAACACTCAGTTGAAAGTGTCAGATGATGGTTCGATTCTAGCAGAGCTAAGAGTAAAACCGAAGTTTTTACAAGAGATTTCTGAAGCTCAGAAAGATGATCAAGATTTGCAAGCCAAGAGAAAGCAGTGTGAAGTTGATATAGAGTCAGATTTCAAAATTGGTTCTGATGGGTGTTTAATGTTTAAAAATTGGATTTGTGTACCGAAGAATGAGGAACTGATTCAAAAGATCCTATAGGAAGCACATAGTGGTTATTTCTCGATTCATCCGGGTAGTACGAAAATGTATAATGACTTGAAGAAAATGTATTGGTGGAATGGAATGAAAAGAGATATATCAGAGTTTGTGTCCAAATGCTTAATCTGTCAACAGGTGAAAGCTGAACACCAAGTTCCTTCGGGATTACTTCACCTATTATGGTTCTGAATGGAAATGGGATCGGATTACTATGGATTTTGTTTCAGATTGCCATTGATTGCGGGAAAGAAAGATGCCATCTGGGTAATAGTTGATGATTAACTAAGTCGGCTCATTTTATCCGATGCGTCTGAATTATTCTCTTAACAAGTTGGCTGAAGCGTATATTAAAGAAATTGTTAGATTACGAAATACCATTATCGATTATTTCAGATAGAGATCCAAGGTTTACCTCGCGGTTTTGGCAAAAGTTGCAAGACGCGTTAGGTGCAGTTAAATTTCGAGATCGCTTTTCATCCACAAACCGATGGACAATCGGAAAGAATAATTGATTCTTGAAGATATGCTTAGATGTTGTGTATTGGAATTTCAAGGAAGTTGGGAAAGATACTTACCGTTGGTGGAATTTGCTTACAATAATAGTTATCGACGAGCTTGAAAATGGCACCTTATGAAGCATTATATGGTTGTAAGTGTCGAACGCCATTGTATTGGACTGAACTCAAGGAAAATCAGATTTATGGAGTTGATCTAATAAAAGCGAAAGAAAAGTGAAAATAATTGAGATTGTTTGAAAGTCGCTTCAGATAGACGTAAATCTTATGCGAGATCTAAAACGAAAGGACATTGAATTTCAAGTTGGTGATAAAGTATTTTTAAAGGTGTCTCCGTGAAAGAAAGTCCTTAGATTTGGACGGAAGGGCAAATTAAGTCCGCGTTTTGTTGGGCCGTATGAAGTAATTGAAAAAGTTGGACCCGGTAGCATATCGGCTAGCATTACCACGAATTAGAGAAGATTCATGATGTGTTCCACGTATCTATGTTACGTCGGTATCGTTCGGATCCTTCACATGTAGTTTCACCGACAAAAATTGAACTACAACCAGATATGACCTACAAAGAAGAACCGATTAAGATTTTAGCTCGAGAGGTCAAACAACTAAGGAATAAAAATGTTGCACTTGTGAAAGTGTTGTGGAAAAGGCATGGAGTAGAAGAAGCTACATGGGAATCTGAAGAAACTATGAGAAATCAATACCCACATCTGTTTACTGGTAAGATTTTCGAGGACGAAAATCCTTAAAGGGGGGGAGAGTTGTAATATCCCGAATTAGGGCCTAATCGGAATAGTGGTTTCGTGACCACAAATCCGAGATAGAAATAATTATTTTATAATTATTTTGAGGTTTATGATATGAATGCATAATTGTGTGAAGATTTCGTGAAGAAATTTTGGGCATAACGAGTTTAATTTAAAGTTAGGGACTAAATTGAATAAGTTGCAAAATTTGCATTCTAGAAGTTTTAGTATGAAATTACTTTGAAATATTAATTAGGAGGTCTTAAATAGCAATTTTACCAATTTTAATTTCATGGACAAAATTAGGACATGGAAGGAATTTTGGAAAGTTTAGTAGTAAGGGTATTTTGGTCATTTAGTTATTAAAATGAATTAAAACAAAATTAAAAGCCAATTTTGTCCATCTTCTTCATTAGGCCGAAATTTCAAGGGTTCTCCATAGCTAGGGTTTGTTTCAAGCTTTCAAGCTCCATAGTAAGTGATTCCAAGCCCTTTTAATGATTTTTACGTTTTTGAGATCCGGTAACTCGATAAAGCTTATGTTAGCAATAATTTAACCTAGGGTTTATATTTGGAAAAATACCCATAGGTGAAATTTGTGTATTTTGATGTTTTATGATAGAATATGAAGTTTTAAATTATGTTAGACAACTTGTACTACTCGATTTTAAGCAAAAACGAGTAAAGGGCTTAATCGGTAAAAATACCTAATAGTCACAAGTACATGTTAGAGTGAGAATTTGATGTTGCCATAGAAGAGAAAAGTGATCATCATGTTGTAAAACATAAGAATAAGGAATAAAGTTTAATCCAGAGCCTAGGGAAAAAATGTAAATATGCAAAAGTTTAGGGGTAAAATTGTAATTTTGCCAAAATTTGAGTTAAGGATTAATTTGATAATGTGAGTATTAAATAAGCTAAATGTGTTATTTTAGATCAAGAAAGGCGTGGAATCGACCTCAATCGAGGAAAAGAAAAGATTGTGGACTAGATTGCAAAATCCTTGTATTTTGGTACCAAGGTAAGTTCATGTGTAAATAATGTAGCATAATTGTTATTTTAAGTTATTGATGTTAATTATATGATATGCTGATTTTTAATCGTGAAATATTATGCTTTGTGGTTATTGTTGAGTAATATGCAAATCATGTTTACTACTTGATAAATATGAATTGCTACCGAGTATCGATTAGATATTCCATGGAAGGCGGCAAATGTGAGATCGAGGGAAAAGTCCGTTTGAACCTTAGGAATAGATTAGGATACAAGTGACATGTCACTAGGATGGTTGAGCATCCGAACTCGTTGAGTTGAGTCCGAGTTCACTTATGGATGCGAATGTCCGAACTCGTTGAGTTGAGTCCGAGTTCGTGAGATGTAACTAGGCATCCGAGCTCGTTGAGTTGAGTCCGAGTTCACTTATGGATGCGAACGCCTGAGCTCGTTGAGTTGAGTTCGAGTTCGCTTATGGGCGGGTTACATGATTGCTTGATTGCATATATGGCACTTATGTGCAAGTTATCCATGTATCCGAATTATATTCCGATGTGTTCAACGGGTAAAGCTCTACTCAAATGGAGGAATATTTGAGATGTAAAGAGACGTATTGGTAAGTGATGTGAAATGGATATTTTGAACAGGTATGTATTTAACCCTCGGGTTGAGTATTGATACAACCACGATAAGGTAATAAGATGATGAAAATGATTAAAATGTGACATGTGTTTTAGTGATGCATGCTAATGTTGATTGGTATATTTGTTTGTTATGTTACTTATTATTTGCATATGAACTTACTAAGCATTTATGCTTACTCCTCCTTCTTACTCATTGTAGTTTTGGCCAAGCCAGCTCAAGAGTCGGGATAGGTCGAAGGCTCAGTCACACTATCCGGAAGACTTTTGGTAAAGGCTTGTAAATTTAAGTATGGCATGTATAGCAATATATCTATTTTTGTAAATGATCTTATGGTATGGTAATGGAATGGTTGAGGAAATGTTTGATAATGATAAATTATGAAAATGGTTAGTTTAGATTATGTTTGATGATAAGGAAAAATTAATAAGATACTTAGTGTATAAAAACTCATCAAAAGGGATGAAATTTGCCATAAGCAGGATCTTGATAATAATCGACGTGAGTTTGAGAATTTACTAAAATCATAGAAATTGAATTTGGTGATGGAATACATATAAAATTGAAGATTATTATGTCTAGTTTCACATGAAATAAATGAAACAAGAAAAGGAATTATATGTTAGAAGATATTATAATTTTAGTGAAACAGGGTCATAGCAGTTTCTGAATCCCCTGTTCCAACTTTAGAAATTCACTATAAATTGTAAAGATATAATTAAGTAGTGTATTTTATATTCTCAGAATCCTTATTGAGTCTAGTTTCAGGAGAAATAAACCTCATATTCATATGAAGTTTTTACAGAGAGAAATATGGTTCGTAGTAAACAGAGGTCAGACCAGTCAAGTCCTGAAACAGGGGTAACTTTAACTAATAAACTGTACTAAATGGCCCAACCAAAAATTCTAGAAAATAATTAGTAGATAGGTATATGAGTCTAGATTCAGGGAAAATTTACAGATCTTGATTTTGAGTTTCGTAACTTGAGATATGATTTTTCTTGTGACTGTGATGCAAGTAGCTTAAAAGCTGCGAATGTAGAAATAAATAATCCAAAGTTCTAAATATGTTAAATTAAGCTTAGTAACACCTCATACTCGACTCCGACGATGGTCTCGGGCGTGGGGGCGTTACACTTACTTGCACCAACCTACACAACATCAAACATATTCAATCCAAGCATAAACACACATAACCAAAACAACCGCAACCAAGCATCCAAATCCATGATAATCCTCATTAAATGCATTTAGCAATAATAAATATTAGCCATCATCCATGGGCTATACAAAATGAATATCACATCCATATGAGCCAACACTTATGGCTAAACCAACATGACACTAAACAAAAGACCAAGTCCCTATACATGCCACGGTTAAAAACATTTAAACTAACTATACCAAAAACTTGAAGTGATTGTGTGATCAATGCCTCTGACATCCCTTGATTCCCAAGCTAGCTTAGTGGCACTATAAGAAAAATGAAAAAGAGAGGAAGTAAGCATAAAGCTTAGTAAGTTACAAGTAAATAATTAACATCGCTTTACCAAGTAACATCATACTCATAACATATCATATACTTGCACAAGATTCTCGAATGACTATAGACTTAACTTACACATTTCATCCTTACTATTCATATACATAACCAGAGCTCATTCTTATGAGTTTCGTGTAGGTACCTATACCATTTGCAACGTGATCATAACTTTTCTCAATCATGATATAATCTTTAAATTACCCATTGATCCAATTGGAAAAATAAATGGATACCTGATGCCATGTCCCAGACATGGTCTTACACTAGCTCTCGTAACAAAGCTGATGCCATGCTCCAAACATGGTCTTACCCTGGTTCACATATTGAGGCTGATGCCATCTCGCAGACATGGTCTTACACTAGCTCTCATAACAATGCCGATGCCATGTTCCAAACATGGTCTTACACTAGCTCACATATTGAGGCCGATGCCATGTCCCAGACATAATCTTACACTAGCTCTCATAATAATGCCGATGCCATGTTCCAAACATGGTCTTACACTGGCACACATATTGAGGCCGATGCCATGTCCTAGACATGGTCTTACACTAGCTCTCATAAAAATGTCGATGCCATGTTCCAAACATGGCCTTACACTGGCTCACATATTGAGGCCAATGCCATGTTCCAAACGTGGTCTTACACTAGCTCACATAACCCTAGCATCAAGGCGTGGATATCCAATCTTTTCCTACGGTTCAACCAGGAGTTTCATCCACATCAAATTTCATCATGCATATTTGTAAAAAAATTGGAAATTTCATCCAATATCAATAATTTATTGCATAATAACAATAGAATTGTAATATTTACGTGCAACTTACCTCGGTATACAAAAAGTGGACGACTAGATTGAATTAGTCTACTAGGTTGGTTTTCCCCCAGTCTAGGTTCGGATTTTGTTTTTCTTGATCTGTAATGATAAAATTCACTAATTTAATCATCACATAAATCAAGACATTTCATAATTCATATTTTGGAAAAATGACCGTTTTGCCTTCAAAACTTTCACAAAATTACGAATTTACCCCAATGCTCGTAAAGCGATATTTCATCAAATTTCCTCATTAACCAAGCCTAGCCGAATCTATTTTAATCTTATTGCAACTGACAAATCCAATTATTTCACACCTTTACTACTTATTTTGTAACTTTTACAAAATGGTCCCTTTTAGAGATTTTCATGAAAACCACTTCACAAAAGTTGTTTATTTAACAAACATAACTCATTTTCTTCCATAATATTTCAGCAAAAAACACAAAAGCTTTCATGGAAAAACCTTAAACTTTCAACCATTTACAAAATAGCCCCCATTAGTTAGCTTATGCTACAAGGGTCCCAAAAGTAAAAAAATTATCAAGAAAGTCACCAAAATCACTTACTTATAAGAGAACTTAATGGATGAAAGTTTCAAGCTTCAAAATCCCCTTTTCTTGCTGATATTTTCGGTGGAGAAGATGAATGGTAAAAAGATGAAGCCTTTTGTTTGATTTTATCTTATTTCTAGGCAAAATAGGTTACAAACTTTACCTAATTTTGACTTTTCTATTTTCTTTGTCTCTGTGGCCGGCCACCCCTATAATATGGGTCTTTGCTCTTTAAAGACCCCTAATTATGATTCTCTAGTTATTTAACAAAATTTGCTAGTAAAACAAAACTTTTGCCCTTTATGCGATTTAGTCCTTTTTTTTGAAATTAAATAAGCAAGTGCTAAAATTATTTCACCAAAATTTTCATGCACTCATATAATCATGCTATAACACATAAAATAATATTAAAAATAATTTCTATGGCCTCAGATTAGTGGTTTTGAAACCATTGTTCGAATTAGGCCCAAAATAGGGTTGTTACAATTGTCCCCCCTTAGGGATTTTCGTTCCTGAAAATCTTACTATTAAAAAGATTTGGGTATTGGTCTCTCATTGTCTTATCGGGCTCCCATGTGGCCTCTTATACCCCGTGTCTATGCCATAATAATTTCACAAGTGCTATACTTTTATTTCTCAAATGCTTAAACTCCCGATCTAAAATTTTAACCAGTTCTTCACCATAAGTCATGTCTGATCGAATCTCAACCTCTGTTGGTGAAAGAACGTGCTAAGGTTCAGAACGGTAACGGCGCAACATTGACACATGAAAAATATTGTAGATCTTCTCTAACTTGGATAGCAAGGCTAGTCGATAAGCTACCGATCCAATTCTCTCAGTCACCTCATAAGTTCCAATAAAATGTGGACTTAATTTTCCTTTCTTACCTAATCTGAGGACTTTCTTCCATGGAGATACTTTTAGAAACAACTTATCACTGACTTGAAACTCAATTTCTTTTCGTTTCAAATCCGCGTAGGATTTCTGTCTATCCGAAGGCCCTTCAAATAGTCACGAATCACTTTTACTTTCTCTTTGGTCTCTTTGACTAAGTCAACCCTGTGAATCTGATTTTATCTGAGTTCGGTCCAATACAAGGGCGTTCGACACTTATGCCCATACAAAGCCTCATAAGGCGCCATTTTCAAACTCAATTGATTGCTATTGTTGTAGGCAAACTCTACCAGCGGTAATGTAACACCCCGAACCCGAGATCCGTCGCCGGAGTCGAACACGAGGTGTTAACAGACTTCAAACCACATATTGAGAATTTTCCAGACAAGCTGCCAATCTGTGTACTAGTCGCTTCAAAAATCATAACTTGAGTTTTACAACTCGAAAATCAGTTTCGTAATTTTTCCCGGAAACTAGACTCATATGTCCATCTACAGATTTTTTTCTAGAATTTTTGGTCAAGCCAATTAGTATAGTTTATTAGTTAAAGTCTCCCATGTTACAGGGGTCGACTACACTGACCTTTGTGCGTTACAATTGGAATAACTCCCTGTGTAGGGATTCAATACTGATGCCGTTTGTTTCTTTAGAAACTAAACTCAAAGAGGAATTTATACATATGTGGTATGACTCCTAATTATCTCTGGTTAATTTATAATGAATTTTCAAAGTCGGAACAGGGAATCCAGAAACCGTTCTGGCCCTGTCTCACGAAATCTTGGATATCTCTTAAAATACAGCTCATATGGTCGTTTCGTTTCATCCATATGAAAATAGACCCATCAAGCTTCGGATGCGTAATTTTTTAGCTATTAATTCCACTTCTACTATTTTAGGGATTTTTCGATCTCATATCACTGCTGCCGTCCGCAACAGTTACTGCGATGAACTATGCCAATTTCATGAATCCTTCCTTAGCCTTACTAATCATCCATCATCACGTGACACAAATTATGGCCACCTTATCAAAATTAAGGTTTCAAAGACTCGTGGCTATAGATTCTAGCATCCCACTCAAGCGACCACATAGGCCATTTTCACATGGCTTAAAGTTTACAACCCAAAATTTAACAAAACAAAATAGCCCATACATGCCAAATGTTCTCCTAAGTTGACTAAGAAGACAATACCAAAATTGCTCACGGGTGTGATGACTTAGTTGTGATTCTGAACACCCAAAAGGAGACGAGTCCAAGAAACCTAAAATGGGTGACAAGAAAACACCGAGTGTGACAGCCCAAAATTGACCCTAGTCGGAATGTGGTTTCGGGACCACAAAACCGAGGTATAAAAATAATTAAAAATTTATTTTGATGCCTATGATATGTGTTAAATTGTGTATGACATTTTGATGTTTCAATTTAGAATTATAAATGTGAATTTCACTAGAAAGGACCTAGTAGTAAACTTTGAAAGTATGATGGGGAAATGTGTGATGACTAGTTGAGCATGCATGCAAAAATAAGGGATTTGCATGTCAAATTTCCCCAAGGATGGTATAGTGGCCGGCCATGACAAGGGAATATGGGCAAGGAAGACATGTTATGACATGTTTTGTTAATGCATGATGTGATAAATGATAAAAAAATTAAGCATGTAGGAAGAGAAACAAAAAAATCAAAAAATTTGCTCATCCTTTCCCCCCCTTTTTGCCGTGAGTGAAAGAGAAGCAAAGAAAAAAATTTTGTTCACCTATTTTTCTCTTCTTTGGCCGAAAATACTAAGGAAGAAGGAAGGATTTTTGCTCATTTTCTTTGTTTAGAAGAGATCTAGAAGGAAATTTGGCTAAACTTGCAACAAGAGTAAGGTATGTATGAGGTTGTGTTGGGAGTTTCATGCATGTTTTGGTTGCTAATTTGATGTGCATGTTAGCTATGGCTCAAATCTTTGTTATGCCATGGAAATGGCATTTGGCCAAAGTTGTTATGGTGATAAAGCCATTGCATGCTAAGTGTGAAGCTTGATGATGATGCATGCAATGATGGATTGTCTACTCTTGAGTAAGATTTTGAGCTTTCTTTTTTGTTTTATCATGATTGAAGTTGAAAAGGAGCATGATTGTCATATTCGGCCATGATGCATTCTTGAGCATGATTCATGCTTCTTGCATGTTAGTTAAAATTTGTGTTTTGGATGGCTATGGACACCTTGAAATTCGGCCATGCTCATATATGCATATATATGATTGCACATTATGTTTTGGTTATGAACTAAGTGATGAATATATTGGTTTAAAGAAGAAGATGTGGAAGAATGCTTGTGAAATTGCAAGCACAATTTGGCCTAGCACACATATAAGTGCTTGATGCTATATTATAAGTTTTGGGCCACAATGTGCAAAGCATTAATTAGTAAATTGCATGCTGTTTTTGTGAGGTATTAAGTGCAAAATTGACCTCAACATATACATGAATATTCGGCCTTGGGTAGCCTATTGAAGGCCTTAGCATTTCCTTGATGCTCGAATAAATTGTATTGAATTGCTTGATGTAGTATAAAATGTGCATGACCATTGTGTAGTCAAGCTAAAGGGTGGCCATATGACCATTTAAACTCCTTGTCATATTCGGCCAAAAGCTAGCACAATGAGGTTTAATAAATTGAATTTGTTTGAATTAGCTCAAGAGCTTAGAGGGCCACAATTGGACAAGGGGAAGGAGAAAGTGATCGAATAGCGAAAAAAAGCCGTTCGACAACATCCGAGGTAAGTCCTCAAGAAGTGACCCTACTTGAATTATGTGAAATAAAGTATGGATGTGTATTGATTATTGATTATGTATGCATGAGTATTTGAATTCTACCGGGCTAAGTCCGAAGGCGAATATGCTTGTGACTATAATTGCGTTTGAGCCTTAGTAACGAAAATGAATTATGTATGTCCAATGATAATTGATGTATGTGTTCATGGGAAATTGAATGATATCCGGGCTAAATCCCGAAGACAATTATGCTGGAAATTTTATCCGGGTTAAGACCCGAAGGCAATTGTGCTAGTGGCTACATCGGGCTAAGACGAAGGCATTAAATGCGAGACATTCTATCCGGGCTAAGACCGAAGGCATTGGTGCACATGGTTATATCCGGTTATGTTCGAAGAATCTTGGGCTGGAGGTGAGTGTTGGCTGCTGTAATAAATTCAATGAGTACACTCAAAAGCCCAAAGAATGAGAATGCGTTTATATGTGCATTGGAAAGTCGACATGTTTGAGCAACATTCGCTCAATCGACTAATGAATTTCAGTTATTGAATTGATTGATACTTTGTGAAATTATATAATGATGAAGTGTGAAGTAAGAATGTGTATTAATGAAATGATGCATTTGGTTATGTGAATGTATTGCTGTAATTAGAGTTGATTATATTCCTTGAGACTTACTAAGCATAAAATGCTTACCCGTTGCTTTGGCCCTCGGTTTCTAGATTTCGCTCAAAGCAATCGGATTTGGGATCGTTGAAGTCGAAGTCATCCACACTTTCAAGCCTCCATTTTGGTATAAATTTTGGTTGAACTTGAGATGGCATGTATAGGACTACCCTTGTTTGTTAAATATGTTGTAATGTAAGTATGTACGGCCATGCGAAAATGGCTCGAAAAGGGAAGCATGAACTTAGACTAATTGTGGTTTGTATGTATATATTTGGTGTCATGATGTGGCTATGGCTTGGAAATGGGAATGTTGGTCATATGATCAGCCATTGGCATGGTTAAAATGATCATATATGAACCTATGTATGGCAAGACTAGTTGATTCATGGAGACTACCAAATAGGTAAGACCTACCTTAAAACAGATGCTGCCAGCTGCAGTGGCGTGAATGTGAAAAATCACCAAAATTCATAGGAATGGAATTAAATAGTGAATAAGCTATGTAAATGAACCTTGATGAGTCTATTTTCATATGGAAGAAACGAAATGGTCATAGGAGTTACAGGTTAAGAGATATTAAAGCTATTGTGAGACAGGGCCAGAATGGTTTCTGGGTTCCCTGTCGCAACTTTAAAAATTCACTATAAATTATCCAAAAAGAATTAGGAGACATACCTTATATGTGCAGATTACATTTTGAGTCTAGTTTCATTAGAAATAAACTACACTAGCATTAAACCCTGTACAGAGAGATATTCAAGTTATACCGCGCGAAGGTCAGAGCAGTCGATCCCTGTAACATGGGTGACTTTAACTAATAAACTGTACCAATTGGCATGACCAAAAATCCTAGAAATAAATCCATGGATGGATATATGAGTCTAAATTCAGGGAAAATTTATGAAACCAGTTTCCGAGTTTTGAAACTCGAGATATGATTTTTAAGGCGACAGTGACGCAGTTTTCCAGCCTGACTGGAAATGTCAAATTGGTGGGCAAAACATGTGAACTTGGCTTGTTAACCCCTCGGGTCCGACACCGGCGATGGTCTCGGGTTTGGGGTGTTACAATTTTATTGGCATCGAGCCACGGTTTAGTTGATTCTAGGACTACCGTGATGTGTTTGGGGTCTAGCTATACATGCCATTAAATGATGAATCGATAGTGTGATGATTTCGACAATTCGACTTTGTGTTTGTTTGTAGCAATGGATCCGATCCCAACCGGCGATAGCTGATGATGTGGAGAGTGTGGCGCTGCTCTCGCAAGAAGGGACAGCAGCGGCGTGGACTCTCAACCTATGGCCAACAATCCTAATGACGAGGCTAGGCAAGCCTTTTATAGTGTGATGAGCGAATGGTTTAATCAATACATTCGAACCAACACGGCTGTTCCACAACCTCCATTCCCGACAAATGCAACCCCGCACCTACAATACCTCCGGTGGTGACCAAATAAGGTCAAGTAAGCCCCCGATCGATAGGATTGAAAACATGGGGCCCCTTGAATTTAAGGCTACGGATGATGATGATGCCGAAGCGAGCTGAATTTTGGTTAGATAACACTATCCGAGTGCTTGATGAGCTATCTGTACACCCGATGAGTGCTTAAAGTGTACCATCTCCATGCTACGTGAGTCCGCCTACTATTGGTGGAGTACTCGACTTACGTGGTGCCTAGAAAGCAAGTGACTTGGGAATTCTTTCAAACCGAGTTAGAAAAAAGTATGTCGATCGAGATTCATCGACCAAAAGCGGAGGAATTTCTTGATCTTAAGCAAGGTTCTATGTCCGTTACCGACTCTGAGCGAAAAGTTTGTGAGGCTTAGCCGATGTGCGAGAATGCATTTCGTCGAAGCTATTATGTGTGGCGCCGAGGATGGGCTGAATGATGATATAAGGATGTTTGTTGGCATTCTCGAGATCTGAGAGTTCGTAGTACTTGTTGAGCGAGCTTGTAAAGCGAAGAGCTTAGAAAGGAGAAACAAAAAGCTGATGTGGGGGCTGGAGAATTCGAAAGAGGTCTTGGAAAGTCTCTTCAACAAGCATCGAAGAGATTTGAGATGATCGAGCGGTCTAGAGGCGTTTGGGCTTTTCTAGGCGAGGACGCGATCGACCCCTGTGACCACGAGTCACTTCGATCGCCGATGGTGGAAATGATCGCCGAGAGAGGCGGAGTGTCCACATTGTGGCAAATGGCATTCGGGAGCTGTTGGTTTCGTGATCGCTCCTGCTATGAGTGTGGATCGGCCGACCACTTTATGAAGGATTGCAGGATGCTTGAGCAGAATGTGAGTCGAGTGGAAACCCGGTGCTACCAGCTTGCTCGAGGTAGGCCACCTAGAAATATGGGCAATGTCGTTGGCGGTCGGAGAGGATCTAGAGATGCTACCATCGGATCGAGGCTCGTGCTCTGCAAGGACTTATGCCATCTGGCGCTGCGTGAGGATCTTGCCTCTCGGATGTCATTCTGGGTACTTTCACTCTTTTCAATACAAATGTGATTGCTTTGATTGACCTGGTTCTACTCATTCATATATATGTGAAACCTTAGCATCCGATAAGACTTTGCCTATTGAGTCTCTTGAGTTTGTAATTCGGTGTCAAACCCTTGGGTCATTACGTGCTTGTCAACAAAGTGTGCAAGAAAAGTCCCCTAGTGTTAGAGGTTCTTGTTTTCGGCGGACTTAATGCTTTTGCCGTTCGATGAGTTCGATGTTATTCTTGGTTTGGATTGGTTGACCATGCACGATGCGGTTGTAAATTGCAAGAGCAAGACTATCGATTTGAGGTCTTGTGAATAATGAAATAATTGGGTTGAGTCCACGGACTTAAAGGGTTGCCCGGTGTAATATCGCGATGTTGGCCCGAAATATGTAAGAAAAGGGTGCGAAGCGTACCTTGCGTCGTGCTTTCGATGACAAGGAATCGGAGAAGAAACCGAATCGTGCCGTGGTTTGTGAATACCGGATGTTTTCCAGAAGAATTGCCGGGTTTACCACTGTTCGGAAATAGAATTTGGCATCGAATTGGTACCGGTACCACTCCAATTTCGATAGCTCCGTATCGTATGGCACCAATGGAATTAAAGGAGTTGAAAGCTCGGTTGCAAGAATTGGTGGATAGAGGTTTTGCTCGCCGAGTTTTTCGCCTTGGGGTGCTTGCGGTGTTGTTCGTGAAGAAGAAGGATGGAACCATGCATTTGTGCATCGACTATCGTCGACTTAATAAGCGACAATAAAGAACAAATATCCGTTGCCACGTATTGATGACTTGTTCGATCAAGCTGAAGGAGCCTCGGTGTTCTCGAAAATAGATTTGAGATCGGGCTACTATCAATTGCGAATCCGAGATTGGACGTGCCCAAGGCGCCTTGAGCGAGATATGGTCACTATGAGTTCCTAGTGATCTTTGTTTGGGCTCACTAATGCCCTGCGGTATTTATGGATTTAATGAATCGGATTTTTAGACCATATTTGGATCGATTAAGTAGTCGTGTTCATTGATGACATCTTGGTCTATTCAAGAAATGAGACCGAACATCTTGAACACTGCGGTTAGTCTTTGCAAATTTTACGGGACAAGCAATTATATGCTAAGTTCAGCAAGTGTGAGTTCGGTTAGAGAGGTTAGCTTCTTGGGTCATGTGGTATCTGCATCGGGTATTTGAGTCGACCAGAATAAAATTTCAGCCATACTTAATTGGAAGCCTCAGAAATATTATTGAGGTTGAGAGCTTTTTGGGGCTTGTCGGTTATTACCAAACGATTTGTAAAACTTCTCAACGATAGCCACGCCGATGATGAAGCTACTCCAAAAGGACGTTAAGTTCGAATGGACGGAGAAATGCCAAAAAGTTTCGATCAATGAAAACTTATTTGGTGAAGCCCCAATTCTAGTGCAACCCGAGTCCGACAAAGAGTTTGTCATCTATAGCGACGCCTCTCTACTTGGGTTAGGTTGTGTATTAATGCAAGAAGGTCGAGTTGTGGCCTGTCGTCGAGGCAATTAAAGCCACATGAGAAAAATTATCCGACTCATGATCTCGAATTGGCGCCATCGTATTCGCCTTAAAGATTTGGCGACATTACTTATTTGGTGAAAGGTGCCATGTATACTCGGATCACAAAAGTCTCAAATATTTGATGACCCAAAGAGACTTAAATCTGCGACAAAGGCGTTGGCTCGGTGTTAAAGGATTATGAGTGATCATTGACTATCACCGGGAAAGGCGAATGTGGTTGCGGATGCCTTGAGTCGTAAATCGTTATTCACTTTCTGACGATGAATGTGCACTTGTCTGTCCGATCCGACGGTGTGTTAGTGGCTGAATTGAAAGCCAAACCATTATTGACACACCAAATTCGAGAAGCTCGAGAAAGTCGACGACGAGTTGGTTGCAAAAGCGGGCTGCATGTGTTCGAACAAGGACTCGGAGTTTCAAATCGGCGATGACGATTGTTTGAGGTTTAAAAGTCGTCTGTGTGTCCCAAAGAATTGAACTCATTTCGATAATTCAATGAAGCCCATTGTAGCGAATGGCAATCCACGGAAGTACGAAGATGTACAATGAATTGAAACGTCGGTTTGGTGGCATGGTATGAAGCGAGACATCTCCGACTTTGTTTGAGATGTCTAATATGTCAACAAGTGAAAGCGGAACATCGGTGCCTTGAGATTACTTGACCAATCACGATACCCAGTGGAAATGGGATCGAGTCAAAATGGACTTTGTATCCGGACCGCCATTGTCGACAAGTAAGAAGGATGCGGTTTGGGTCGTGGTAGATCGATTGACTAAGTCGGCCCACTTTGTCCCGTCGTCTGATTTTTCAATGGACAAATTAGCGGAATTATACGTTTCTCAGTTGTGAGATTACGGGGTGCCTATTTCTATCGTGTCGGATAGAGATCCGAGATTTACCTCGCGATTTTGGAAAAAGTTGCAAGAAGCTTTGGGTACCAAGTTGCATTTCAGCACCGCCTTTCACCCCAAATCGATGGTCAATCCGGCGGATAATTCGAGATACTTGAGGATATGTTAAGATGTTGCGTCCTCGAGTTTAGTGGTTCATGGGAGCGGTATTTGCCGTTGATTGAATTCGCTTACAACAACGACTTTCAATCAAGTATTAAGATGGCACCCTCGAGGCCTTATGCGGTCGTAAATGCCGTGACGCCATTGTTTTGATTGAGCTCGGTGAAAGCAAGATTTTCGGTGGATTTGATTAGGGATGCTTGAAAAGAAAGTGAAAGTAATCCGTGAAAGTCTGAAGATAGCCTCAATCGTCGAGAAGTCGCAGCGGATCTGAAGCATAAGGATATTGAGTATCGGTGGGTGATAAAGTGTTTCTCAAGGTATCGCCTTGGAAAAGATACTCGAGTTGGTAGTAAGGGCAAGTTGAGCCCGAGGTTCATTGGACCATATGAGATATCGAGCGAGTCGGTCCGGTGGCATATCGCTTGATTTTGCCCCGAACTCAAAAGGTTCACGATGTCTTTCACGTTTCGATGCTTCGATGCTATAGATCCGATCCATCATGCGTGATTAGTCCATCGAAATTGAAATTCAAGCTAATATGAGTTATGAGGAAGAACCGATTCGTATCCTATCACGAGAAGTGAAAGAGTTGCGAAACAAGCGGGTTCCGCTAGTGAAAGTGTTATGGCTCAAGCATGGGATAGAAGAAGCTACTTGGGAGACCGAGAACTCTATGAAAGAACGATATCCAAAACTATTTACGGTAAGATTTTGGGGACGAAAATTTCTTAAGTGGGGAGAGTTGTGACAGCCCAAAATTGACCCTAGTCGGAATGTGGTTTGGGACCACAAAACCGAGGCATAAAAATAATTAAAATTTATTTTGATGCCTATGATATGTGTTAAATTGTGTATGACATTTTGATGTTTCAATTTAGAATTATAAATGTGAATTTCACTAGAAAGGACCTAGTAGTAAACTTTGAAAGTATGATGGGAAATGTGTGATGACTAGTTGAGCATGCATGCAAAAATAAGGGATTTGCATGTCAAATTTCCCCAAGGATGGTATAGTGGCCGCCATGACAAGGGAATATGGGCAAGGAAGACATGTTATGACATGTTTTGTTAATGCATGATGTGATAAATGATAAAAAATTAAGCATGTAGGAAGAGAAATAAAAAATCAAAATTTGCTCATCCTTTCCCCCTTTTTGCCGTGAGTGAAAGAGAAGCAAAGAAAAATTTTTTTCACCTATTTTCTCTTCTTTGGCGAAAATACTAAGGAAGAAGGAAGGATTTTTGCTCATTTTCTTTGTTTAGAAGAGATCTAGAAGGAAATTTGGCTAAACTTGCAACAAGAGTAAGGTATGTATGAGGTTGTGTTGGGAGTTTCATGCATGTTTTGGTTGCTAATTTGATGTGCATGTTAGCTATGGCTCAAATCTTTGTTATGCCATGGAAATGGCATTTGGCCAAAGTTGTTATGGTGATAAAGCCATTGCATGCTAAGTGTGAAGCTTGATGATGATGCATGCAATGATGGATTGTCTACTCTTGAGTAAGATTTTGAGCTTTCTTTTTGTTTTATCATGATTGAAGTTGAAAAGGAGCATGATTGTCATATTCGCCATGATGCATTCTTGAGCATGATTCATGCTTCTTGCATGTTAGTTAAAATTTGTGTTTTGGATGGCTATGGACACCTTGAAATTGGCCATGCTCATATATGCATATATATGATTGCACATTATGTTTTGGTTATGAACTAAGTGATGAATATATTGGTTTAAAGAAGAAGATGTGGAAGAATGCTTGTGAAATTGCAAGCACAATTGACCTAGCACACATATAAGTGCTTGATGCTATATTATAAGTTTTGGGCCACAATGTGCAAAGCATTAATTAGTAAATTGCATGCTGTTTTGTGAGGTATTAAGTGCAAAATTGACCTCAACATGTACATGAATATTCGGCCTTGGGTAGCCTATTGAAGGCCTTAGCATTTCCTTGATGCTCGAATAAATTGTATTGAATTGCTTGATGTAGTATAAAATGTGCATGACCATTGTGTATTCAAGCTAAAGGGTGGCCATATGACCATTTAAACTCCTTGTCATATTCGGCCAAAAGCTAGCACAATGAGGTTTAATAAATTGAATTTGTTTGAATTAGCTCAAGAGCTTAGAGGGCCACAATTGGACAAGGGGAAGGAGAAAGTGATCGAATAGCGAAAAAAGCCGTTCGACAACATCCGAGGTAAGTCCTCAAGAAATGACCCTACTTGAATTATGTGAAATAAAGTATGGATGTGTATTGATTATTGATTATGTATGCATGAGTATTTGAATTCTACCGGGCTAAGTCCCAAGGCGAATATGCTTGTGACTATAATTGCGTTTGAGCCTTAGTAACGAAAATGAATTATGTATGTCCAATGATAATTGATGTATGTGTTCATGGGAAATTGAATGATATCCGGCTAAATCTAGAAGACAATTATGCTGGAAATTTTATCCGGGTTAAGACCGAAGGCAATTGTGCTAGTGGCTACATCCGGGCTAAGACCCGAAGGCATTCGTGCGAGACATTCTATCCGGGCTAAGACCCGAAGGCATTGGTGCACATGGTTATATCCGGTTATGTTCCGAAGAATCTTGGGCTGGAGGTGAGTGTTGGCTGCTGTAATAAATTCAATGAGTACACTCAAAAAGCCCAAAGAATGAGGTACGTTTATATGTGCATTGGAAAGTCGACATGTTTGAGCAACATTCGCTCAATCGACTAATGAATTTCAGTTATTGAATTGATTGATACTTTGTGAAATTATATAATGATGAAGTGTGAAGTAAGAATGTGTATTAATGAAATGATGCATTTGGTTATGTGAATGTATTGCTGTAATTAGAGTTGATTATATTCCTTGAGACTTACTAAGCATAAAAATGCTTACCCCGTTGCTTTGGCCCTCAGTTTCTAGATTTCGCTCGAAGCAATCGGATTTGGGATCATTGAAGTCGAAGTCATCCACACTATCAAGCCTCCATTTTGGTATAAATTTTTGGTTGAACTTGAGATGGCATGTATAGGACTACCCCTTGTTTGTTAAATATGTTGTAATGTAAGTATGTACGGCCATGCGAAAATGGCTCGTAATAGTGAAGTATCAACTTAAACTATTTGCGGTTTGTATATATATATATGGTGTCATGATGTGACTATGAATTGGAAATGGGAATGTTGGTCACATGATCAGCCATTGGCATGGTTAAAATGATCATATATGGACCTATGTAAGGCAAGACTAGTTGGTTCATGGAGACTACAAAATAGGTAAGACCTACCTTAAAACAGATGCTGCCAGCTGCAGTAATGTGAATGTGAAAATCACCAAAATTTGTAGGAATCGTATTAAATAGTGAATCAGCTATGTAAATGAACATTGATGAGTCTATTTTCATATGGAAGAAACGAAATGGTTATAGGAGTTACATGTTAAGAGATATTAAAGCTATTGTAAGACAGGGCCAGAACGGTTTCTGGGTTCCCTGTCGCAACTTTAAAATTTACTATAAATTATCCAGAAATAATTAGGAGACATACCTTATATGTACAGATTCCATTTTGAGTCTAGTTTCATTAGAAACAAACGGCACCAGCATTAAAGCCCTGTACAGAGAGATATTAAAGTTATACCGCGCGAAGGTCAGAGCAGTCAATCCCTGTAACATGGGTGACTTTAACTAATAAACTGTACCAATTGGCCCGACAAAAAATTCTAGAAATAAATCCATGGATGGATATATGAGTCTAAATTCAGGGAAAATTTACGAAACCAGTTTCCGAGTTTTGAAACTCGAGATATGAATTTTAAGGCGACAGTGACGCAGTTTTTCCAGCCTGACTGGAAATGTCCAATGGATGGGCAAAACAAGTGAACTTGGCTTGCTAACCCCTCGTGTCCACACACGGCGATGGTCTCGGGTTCGGGTGTTACAATTTTATTGGTATCGAGCCACGGTTTAGTCGATTCTAGGACTACCGTGAGGTGTTTGGGGTCTAGCTATACATGCCATTAAATGATGAATCGATAGTGTGGTGATTTCGACAATTTGACTTTGAGTTTGTTTATAGCAATGGATCCGATCCCAACCGAGCAATAGCTGATGATGTGGAGAGTGTGGCGCTGCTCCCGACAAGGGACAGCGCCGGTGGACTCTCAACCTATGGCCAACAATCCGAATGATGAGGCTAGGCAAGCCTTTTATAGTGTGATGAGCGAATGGTTTAATCAATACATTCGAACTAACACGGCTGTCCCACAACCTCCATTCCCGACAAATGCAACCCCCGCACCTACAATACCTCCGTGGCTGACCAAATAAGGTCAAGTAAGCCCTCGGTCGATAGGATTGAAAACATGGGGCCACTGAATTTAAAGCTACGGATGATGATGATGCGAGCGAGCTGAATTTTGGTTGGACAACACTATCAGGGTGCTCGATGAGCTATCTTGTACACCGATGAGTGCTTAAAGTGTACCATCTCCTTGCTACGTGATTCCACCTACTATTGGTGGAGTACTCGACTTCGTGGTACCTAGAGAGCAAGTGACTTGGGAATTCTTTCAAACCAAGTTCGAAAAAAAAAAGTATATCATCGAGATTCATCGACCAAAAGCGAAGGAATTTCTTGATCTTAAGCAAGGTTCTATGTCGGTTACCGACTATGAGCGAAAATTTGTGAGGCTTAGCCGATACACGCGAGAATGCATTTCGTCCGAAGCTATTATGTGTAAATGCTTGAGGATGGGCTGAATGATGATATAAGGATGTTCGTTGGCATTCTCGAAATCGAGAGATCGTAGTACTTGTTGAGCGAGCTTGTAAAGTCGAAGAGCTTAGAAAGGAGAAACAAAAAGCTGATGTGGGGCTGGAGAATTCGAAGAGGTCCTCGGAAAGTCTCTTCAACAGAGCCAGAAGAGATTTCGAGATGATGTGAACTGGTCTAGAGCGCTTTGGGCTTTTCTAGAGCGAGGACGCGATCGACCCCTGTGACCACACGAGTCACTTGATCACCGATGGTGGAAATGATCGCCGAGAGAGGCGGAGTGTCAACATTGTGGCAAATGGCATTCGGGAGCTGTTGGTTTCGTGATCGCTCTGCTATAAGTGTGGATCGGCCGACCACTTTAGGAAGGATTGCCGAGGATGCTTGAGCAGAATGTGAGTCGAGTGGAAACTCGGGTGCTACCTTTGCTCGAGGTAGGCCACCTAGAAATATGGGCAATGTCGTTGGCGGTCGAGAGGATCTAGAGATGCTACCATCGATCGACGCTCGTGCTCTGCGAGGACTTATGCCATCTGGCGCACGCGAGGATCTGCCTCTCCGGATGTCATTACGGTGCTTTCACTCTTTTCAATACTAATGTGATTGCTTTGATTGACCCTGGTTCTACTCAATCTTATATATGTGAAACCTTAGCATCCGATAAGACTTTGCCTATTGAGTCTCTCGAGTTTGTAATTCGGTGTCAAACCCTTGGGTCATTACGTGCTTGTCAACAAAGTGTGCAAGAAAGGTCCCCTAGTGTTAGAGGTTCTTGTTTCGGTGGACTTGATGCTTTTGCCGTTCGATGAATTGACGTTATTCTTGGTTTGAATGGGTTGACCATGCACGATGCGGTCGTAAATTGCAAAAGCAAGACTATCGATTTGAGGTACGAATAACGAGATAATTCGGGTTAAGTCTACGGACTTAAAGGGGTTGCCAACCGTAATATCAGCAATGTTGGCCGAAAATATGTAAGAAAAGAGTGCGAAGCGTACCTTGCGACGTGCTTTCGATGACAAGGAATCGTAAAAGAAACCCGAATCTGTGCCGTGGTTTGTGAATACGGATGTTTTCCTCAAGAATTGCGGGTTTACCACTGTTCGGAAATAGAATTTGGCATCGAATTGGTACTGGTACCACTCCAATTTCGATAGCTCCATATCGTATGGCACCAACGGAATTAAAGGAGTTGGAAGCTCGATTGCAAGAATTGGTGGATAGAGGTTTTGCTCGCCGAGTTTTTCGCCTTAGGTGCGCCGGTGTTGTTCGTGAAAAGAAGGATGGAACCATGCGGTTGTGCATCGATTATCGTCGACTTAATAAAGCGATAATAAAGAACAAATATCCGTTGCCACGTATCGATGACTTGTTCGATCAACTAAAGGGAGCCTCGGTGTTCTCGAAAATAGATTTGAGATCGGGCTATTATCAATTGCGAATCCGAGATTGGACGTACCCAAGGCGCCTTGAGAATGAGATATGGTCACTATGAGTTCCTAGTGATGCCGTTTGGGCTCACTAATGCCCTCGCGGTATTTATGGATTTAATGAATCGGATCTTTAGACCATATTTGGATCGATTCGTAGTCGTGTTCATTGATGACATCTTGGTCTATTCAAGAAATGAGACCGAACATCTTTGAACACTGCGGTTAGTGCTGCAAATTTTACGGGATAAGCAATTATATGCTAAGTTCATGAAGTGTGAGTTACGGTTAAGAGAGGTTAGCTTCTTGGGTCATGTGGTATCTGCATCGGGTATTCGAGTCGACCGAATAAAATTTCAGCCATACTTAATTGGAAGCCTCAGAAATATTCTTGAGGTTCGGAGCTTTTGGGGCTTCTTAGGTTATTACAAACGATTTGTAAAGGCTTCTCAACGATAGCCACGCCGATGATGGCTACTCCAAAAGGATGTTAAGTTCGAATGGACGGAGAAATGCCAAAAAGTTTCGATCAAGCGAAAACTTATTTGATGAAGCCCCAATTCTAGTGCAACCGAGTCAAGCAAAGAGCTTGCAATCTATAGCGACGCCTCTCTACTTGGGTTAGGTTGCGTATTAATGCAAGAAGGTCGAGTTGTGGCCTATCGTCGAGGCAATTAAAGCCACATGAGAAAAATTATCCGACTCATGATCTCGAATTGGCCGCCATCGTATTCGCCTTAAAGATTTGGTGACATTACTTATTTGGTGAAAGGTGCCATGTATACTCGGATCACAAAAGTCTCAAATATTTGATGATCCAAAGAGACTTAAATCTGCGACAAAGACGTTGGCTCGGTTTGTTAAAGGATTACGAGCTGGTCATTGACTATCACCGGAAAGGCGAATGTGGTTGCGGATGCCTTGAGTCGTAAATCATTATTCGCTTACGAGCGATGAGCGTGCACTTGTGCATTCGATCCGATAGTGTGTTAGTAGCTGAATTGAAAGCCAAACCACTATTGATACATCAAATTCGAGAAGGTCGAAAGTCGACGACGAGTTGGGCGCAAAAGCGAAATTTGAGTGTGTTCCAAACAAGGATTGAGTTTCAAATCGATGATGACGATTGTTTGAGGTTCAAAAGTCGTCTGTGTGTTCCAAAGAATTGAACTCATTTCGATAATTCGAATGAAGCCCATTGTAGCGAATGGCAATCCACCGGGAGTCTGAAGATGTACAATGATTTGAAAGCGTCGGTTTTGGTGGCATGGTATGAAGCGAGACATCTCCGACTTTGTTTGAGATGTTTAATATGTCAACAAGTGAAAGCGGAACATCGGTGCCTTGAGATTACTTGACCAATCACGATACCCGAGTGGAAATGGGATCGAGTCACAATGGACTTTGTATCCGGACCGCCATTGTCGACAAGTAAGAAGGATGCGGTTTGGGTCGTGGTAGATCGATTGACTAAGTCACCCACTTTGTCCCGTCGCACGGATTTTTCAATTGACAAATTAATTTGAATTGTACGTTTCTCGATTGTGAGATTACACGGGTGCCTAATTCCATCGTGTCGGATAGAGATCCGAGATTTACCTCGCGATTTTGGAAAAAGTTGCAAGAAGCTTTGGGTACCAAGTTCCATTTCAGCACCGCCTTTCACCCCAAACCGATGGTCAATCCGGCGGATAATTCGGATACTTGAGGATATGTTAAGATGTTGCGTCCTCGAGTTTAGTGGTTTATGGGAGCGGTATTTGCCGTTGATTGAATTCGCACAACAACAGACTTTCAATCAAGTATTAAGATGGCACCCTACGAGGCCTTATGCGATCGTAAATGTCGTACACCATTGTTTTGGGTGAGCTCGGTGAAAGCAAGATTTTCGGGTGGATTTGATTAGGGATCTTGAGCAGAAAGTGAAAGTAATCCGTGAAAGTCGAAGATAGCCTCCGATCGTTAGAAGTCGACGCGGACTGAGCGTAAGGATATCGAGTATCGGTGGGTGATAAAGTGTTTCTCAAGGTATCGCCTTGGAAAAAGATACTCGATTCTACCGTAAGGGCAAGTTGAGCCCGAGGTTCGTTGGGCCATATGAGATATCCGAGCGAGTCGATCCGGTGGCATATCGTTTGATTTTGCCCCCTGAACTCGAAAAGGTTCACGATGCCTTTCACGTTTCGATGCTTTGACGCTATAGATCCGATCCATCGCACGTGATTAGTCCATCAGAAATTGAAATTCAAGCTAATATGAGTTATGAGGAAGAACCGATTCGTATCCTATCACGAGAAGTGAAAGAGTTGTGAAACAAGCGGGTTCCGCTAGTAAAAGTGTTATGGCTCAAGCACGGGATAGAAGAAGCTACTTGGGAGACCGAGAACTCTATGAAAGAGCGATATCCAAACCTATTTACGGTAAGATTTTGGGACGAAAATTTCTTAAGTGGGGAGAGTTGTGACAGCCCAAAATTGACCCTAGTCGGAAGGTGGTCTCGGGACCACAAAACCGAGGCATAAAAATAATTAAAATTTGTTTTGATGCCTATAATATGTGTGTGCTCATGTATGACATTTTATGATGATTGATTTAGTGTTATAAGGGTGAATTCCACAAGAAAGGACTTAGTAATGAACTTTGAAAGTATGATAGGAAATGTGTGATGACTAATTAAAGCATGCATGCAAAATAATGGACTTGCATGTCAAATTCCCCCTTTATAGGTGGTGGCCGGCCATGACAAGGAGGATGGGCTAAACATGTCATGAAACATGTTTTGTTGGTGCATTAGGGTGAAATAATAAACAAAGGTGTATGGGTGATAAAAAAAAAAAAAATGTGTGTGAGTGTGGTAATCCCCCATTGCCGTGAGTTGTAGAGAAGGAAAGAAAAAATTTTGTTCATCCTTTCTTTGAGCCAAAACTAAGGAAGAAGGAGGATTTTTGCTTCATGCTTGGTTTGGAAGAGATCTAGAAGGAGATTTGGCTAAGTTTGCATCAAGATTAAGGTATGTATGAGGTTGTGTTAGGAGTTTCATGCATGTTTTGGTTCTTGACTTGATGTGCATGTTAGCCATGGCTCAAATCTTTGTTAAGCCATGGAAATGGTATTTGGCCAAAGTTGTTATGGTGATAAAGCCATTGCATGCTAAGTGTGAAGCTTGATGATGATGCATGCAATGATGGATTGTCTACTCTTGAGTAAGATTTTGAGCTTTCTTTTGTTTTATCATGATTGAAGTTGAAAAGGAGCATGATTGTCATATTCGCCATGATGCATTCATGAGCATGGTTCATGCTTCTTGCATGTTAGTTAAAATTTGTGTTTTGGATGGCTATGGACACCTTGAAATTGACCATGCTCATATATGTATATATATGTTTGCACATGATGTTTTGGTTATGAAGGAAGTGATGAATAAGTTTGTTTAAAGAAGAAGATGTTGAAGAATAATTGTGAAATTGTAAGCACATTGCCTAGCACACATATGAGTGCTTGATGCTATATTGTAAGTTTTGAGCTACAATATGCAAAGCATTAACTAGCAAAATGCATGCTGTTTTGTGTGGTATTAAGTGCATAATTGGCCTCAACATGGACAAGTATATTCGCCTTGGGTGGCCTATTGAAGGCCTTAGCTTTTCCTTGATGCTCGAATAAATTGTATTGAATTGCTTGATGTAGTATAAAATGTGCATGACCATTGTGTATTCAAGCTAAAGGGTGGCCATATGACCATTTAAATTCCTTGTCATATTCGGCCATAAGCTAGCACAATGAGGTTTTGATAAATTGAATTTGTTTGAATTAGCTCAAGAGCTAAGAGGGCCACAATTGGACAAGGGAAGGAAAAAGTAATCGAATAGCCAGTAAAAGCCGTTCGACAACATCCGAGGTAAGTCCTCAAGAAGTGACCTTACTTGAATTATGTGGAATGAAATATGGATGTATTGATTATTAATTTATGTGTGTATGAGTATTGAATGATACAGGCTAAGTCCCAAGGCGATTATGTTAGTGATTATAATTGTGTTTGAGCCTTAGTAACGAAAATAAATATGTATGTCCAATGATTATTGATGTATGTGTGCATGAGAAATTGAATGATATCCGGGCTAAGCCTCAAGACAATTATGCTGGAAATTATAACGGGTTAAGACCAAGGCAATTGTGCTAGTGGCTACATCCGGGCTAAGACCAAGGCATTCGTATGAAGTCATTCTATCCGGGCTAAGACCAAGGCATTTGTGCAAATCGTGATATCCGGGTTAAGTCCGTGAGGCCTTGGTGCGGGTTACCATAACCGGGCTATGTCGAAGGCGATTGATCGAGTAGCGACATCCGGTTAAACTCGAAGGTATGTGATTTGAAAATTATAAGCTTGCTGGAAAATTTCAGCTAATGCACTTGTGAAATTTCCCAATGACAAGGTAAGTGCGGTGTGTGCTTTGGCGCTAGGAGTAAGAGCGTGTGAATATCCGCTCCTATGATGGAACGAGTTATCGGCCTTAATGAAGCCGTTATTTGTGTATGAACATAAGAGTTGGGATGGTGAAGTAAGTATGATTATGTGAATGTGCATTAATGAAATGATGCATTTAACTATGTGAATGTATTGCTGTAATTAGAGTTGATTATATTCCTTGAGACTTACTAAGCATAAAATGCTTACTCATTGCTTTGGCTCTCGTTTTCTAGATTTCGCTCGATAGCAATCGGATTCGGGATCGTTGAGTCGAAGTCATCCACACTATCAAGCCCCCATTTTGGTATAAATTCTTGGTTGAACTTGAAATGGCATGTATAGGACTACCCCTTGTTGGTTTAAATATGTTATGATGTATATGTATGCGGCCATGCGAAAATGGCTCGTAATAGTGAAGTATCAACTTAAACTATTTGCGGTTTGTATATATATATATGGTGTCATGATGTGACTATGAATTGGAAATGGGAATGTTGGTCACATGATCAGCCATTGGCATGGTTAAAATGATCATATATGGACCTATGTAAGGCAAGACTAGTTGGTTCATGGAGACTACAAAATAGGTAAGACCTACCTTAAAAACAGATGCTGCCAGCTGCAGTAATGTGAATGTGAAAAATCACCAAAATTTGTAGGAATCGTATTAAATAGTGAATCAGCTATGTAAATGAACATTGATGAGTCTATTTTCATATGGAAGAAACGAAATGGTTATAGGAGTTACATGTTAAGAGATATTAAAGCTATTGTAAGACAGGGCCAGAACGGTTTCTGGGTTCCCTGTCGCAACTTTAAAAATTTACTATAAATTATCCAGAAATAATTAGGAGACATACCTTATATGTACAGATTCCATTTTGAGTCTAGTTTCATTAGAAACAAACGGCACCAGCATTAAAGCCCTGTACAGAGAGATATTAAAGTTATACCGCGCGAAGGTCAGAGCAGTCAATCCCTGTAACATGGGTGACTTTAACTAATAAACTGTACCAATTGGCCCGACAAAAAATTCTAGAAATAAATCCATGGATGGATATATGAGTCTAAATTCAGGGAAAATTTACGAAACCAGTTTCCGAGTTTTGAAACTCGAGATATGAATTTTAAGGCGACAGTGACGCAGTTTTTCCAGCCTGACTGGAAATGTCCAATGGATGGGCAAAACAAGTGAACTTGGCTTGCTAACCCCTCGTGTCCGACACCGGCGATGGTCTCGGGTTCGGGGTGTTACATTACGTGTTAAGTTGATTAATTTTTGTGTATATAAACTATTATCTATATTCGACAGCTTTAATAGTTTGATGAATAAATTCTGATAATATGCTGGTGTATGAGAAGTTCTGTATGTTTCTGATGGAATGTAGAAATTGATCTGAGATATCGTGTAATACTGTGTCTGGGACACAGGCCTCGATTTGACATTTTGTGTAAGACCCTGTCTGGGACAGAAGCTTCGATATCAAATTACATGTAAGACCACATCTGGGACATCGGCATTGTACTTGTCTGTGAATATCTATTTCATTTCTGGATTGTCCGATGATAAAGTATGAGATATGAAATGTGTAATTCATACAGGTACGTTCGTATCGTACTAGATTTCTGAATAGAAAAGACTATGTTTCTGTGAAATAAGGAAATATTCTATGAGATGGTTGTGAATTCTGGCCATTAATTGTTACTTTTATGCTATATTAGTTGGGTAATTGTATTTGACTTACTAAGCTCTTTGTAGCTTACTCTGTCTGATTTCAGTCTGTTTTTCAGTTATCGTAGCTACTAAAGGCTCGGAAATAGTCCAGGATTATCACCACACTATTGAACTCATTTTGGTACCTTTGAAAGTGTAAATATTACTACGTATGGCATGTATAGGCTAGAATGTCTATGTATTATGTTTTGAATTGTATATATGTTATGCCATGTCAATTGGCAAGCAAATGATATATTTGAGCATTGTTTTGGTAGATGTTTGTAATGTGTTATATTCTAATGTGTTTTGGTCATATTTGAGCATGGAATTGGTTGTAAATGTTGGTATAATTGTTGCAAATTAATGCTTGTAGGATTGGAACCATATGAGGCGGTAATTTGGCTTAACCCAAGCCTGCATTGTGCCATACGGCCAGGGAACACGGGCGTGCCTTGTGGCCGTGTGAAAAAGTCAGTAGCTAGCTAAATTTTACATGGTCATAGAACACGGTCGTGTTTGTTGGCCGTGTTAAAAAGTCAGTAGAGGGCCTCTTTTTGTCACGATTGGACCACATAGGCGCGTCTTGTGCCTGTGTAAGTCACACGGCCTAGTCACACGGGCGACTTTGTCAGTTTTGAAAAGTTTGATTAAGTTTTGAAAATTCTGAATGGGTTCGATTTAGTCCCGACCTTCCCTAAATATATGTTTTAGGTCTTGTAGACCATCTTAATGGATGAACTGTTGATGAATGCAAATGTAACACCCCTATCCTGTAACCGTCGCCGGAATAGGACAAGGCGTTACCGGAAATCAGAAAATAGATCTTAACAATAAAATTTTGAACATTCTCTTGAAAAAAAGATTTTTTTTTATATAAATGCTAGACACAACCAGTGATCGAATTTCTAACTTATAAAATTAAACATCCAAAAGATGCCATATTCGCATGGCTTAAATACGTTAACCAAAATATCCTTCCACTATTAGTCTATTCTATACATGCCTTAAACCTTAATGATATACAAACTTTATCTACTCACATGATAACTCGATAGTGTGATGAAATCTCCTCAACTTCCAACCCAAGCAATTTCTCTGAAGCCCTATAGACATAGGAAAAACACACAGAATAAGCTTTGAAAGCTTAGTAAGCCTTAAGTAAATAAATCATTTCAATGATTATGAAAATTCCATATCACTAATCCGAATTGAAAAATAATCTCAATTGCATATACATTCATAGTACTCTTAAGTTCATATAACCATATTAAATAGCTTCACTTATTTATATTTACAAATAACTTATCACTATGATTTTAAATTCGTGTGATAACTGTCAATTCATTCGTATGAACAAAACTTGCACATATCCAATACATACCAACCAAAACATGTCATATTTTTCCATGTTTGATTCATGGAACCACAAGGTCACATGTCAAGCACATATAGCATATATTTATATGTTATTTATCACGTCTCATTTTCACATGGACTACATACATCTGACCAAGTTTATTCAATGTTCACAACATAATCACATAATCACTACAAGTTGTCTTGCTGAGCAGCAGTCACTAAATTATTTATAACTGGAGCTAAAAAACTCCAAATCATGTGATGTTAATTTTTCCTGAAAATATACTCATATATATTATATCTCTAAAATTTTCAAAATTTTTGGTTTGATCAATAAATACCAGATTTTTCTTAAATTTTCCCCTGTTTCACTGTTTGACTATTCTGACCATTCTTCACTATAAATCAGATTTCTCATTGTACAGAATTCAAAATATGTTCTCGTTTATTTCATTTGAAACTAGACTCATTAAGGAGTCTAAGAATATAAATTTTATCTTATAATCATAATTTTACAATTTACAATGATTTTCTAAATCCAGAACAAGGGATTTCGAAGTCATTTTGACTCTATGTCACGCCACTTCAAATATCTCATTATCTACAATTCTTTTGCTTATAAAGTTTCTTTTACAAGAAACTAGACTCATTAAGCTTTAATTACATAATTTATTCAACTTCTAATTCAATTTCTACAATTTATGGTGATTTTCCAAAATCACGTTACTGTTGCTGTCCCAAGCAGATTTATTACAAATTTGCTCTTTCACACATTCCTTGCATTCAAATTATTTAAACATGTATATCATGTCATTCAAGATCGAACTCATATAACATAGGCATTAAAATGCTTCACTATCAACTTTAGTTCAATTGAAACGAATAAAATACAATATCATACTCTCATTTAATTTTCCATGATCGTAATCACCTAAAAATAAAATCATATACTTCCACAAACCTTTCCACAAGGACCAAGTGTTTATATTTGAATATAAACATAGAATCACTTCACATAACTTCAAAAATTTACCGAATGTATCACGATCACATTTATAGTCATAACACTTATTCACAGATTCATCACTTTATACATTTATAATTTAATTCAAATCAAAATCGCATACGAGTACATGATACATACCTAGCCAACTTAATATGTAATACACTTTCAATTTGTCATCTTAGTGTAGGATCTTGTAATTGTATACTTTTATCAAATTCATCGACACTTGGCCTGCTAGGTATAAAACCCGAAATTATATTACCAGCACAAAGCCTGTGGGACTTTAGCCCGGATACATTTCCTGCACGAAGCCTACGGGACTTTAGCCCGGATACATTTCCAGCACGAAGCCTGCGGGACTTTAGCCCGGATACATTTCCAGCACGAAGCCTACGGGACTTTAGCCTGGATACATTTCCAGTATCTTGCATATTTTTTTTCACATGTTAACACATTTCACATAACATATCACATTAGTAATTCAATTGCTTCATTCGAATATAAGCACAAAATGTACACCTACCCTTTAACTTTCGGTTCAATAATCATACACAAAGAACACATAATCTTTTCACTATCCCAGTTTCACTTTTAATAACCATTCGGCTATATGCCATATTCACAAATTATTTCACACACAACCTCGATCAAGTAGGAACAATACTCACAATTCATCAATTATACAAATATCCCATTCTTTGACTTTGTTTCATAATAGCTATTCGGTCACCACATATATACCATTCAATTCACATTCGACTTTGTACAAACAAGTACAGTAAAATTGTACACACATATTACACACTTTCACATCATTACTTAATAGTCATTCAGCCACATTATATACATAAATCATCCATTTCATATTCGTCTTTATAGCCTAAATTCAATATACTTATTGCAAATCGAACTTGTAAAGGTCAAATAATTTCTTATCATATTATATAATCTTAAGCGCGCAGCAAATCAAATTTAATTACTTAAGGACTTACCTTGAATGTCATTGCACAATTACGGATTGATTAATCAACTACTTTTGCTTTCCCCCTTTCCGAATTTAGCTCCTTTTTCTCTTGAGCTTAATTCAAACAAACAAATAAACATTTATTCACCTTAATCCATCTTTGATATGTAAAGATAAACTCGCACACTTAGTGCTCATTAACCGATCTCGTACACTTAGTACTCGGTATAAATTCAATTTGCACACTTAGTGCCAAATGATCAATTTTTTTACACTTAGTACTCATTACCGATTTCACTTCGCACACTTAGTGCTCATCTCAAGCTTACTACCATTTTGAATATATATACACATACTTATACCACAATCGGCTAGATCAAATAAATGTATATATATATATATATATATTCACCTTCGGTGATATCAAACCATACATATGTATTCACTTTTGATTATACAAAACTATACATATATAATTATGCACTTCCATTGAATTCATGAATTACATTATAATTAAATTCAATCAACTCAATTGCTGAAAACTTACCTCGATTATCGATGGATTAAGTTTCTCGGGTATTCAATTAATTTCGCTTTTCCCTTATCCACTTCCAATCTCCTCGTTTCTTGATCTAATTAAAATTTCAATTTCAACTCATTCAATTTAATTTATAAACAAATCAATTCTTAATGCATAATTAATAAGTTTACTTATTCGCTCCTCATGGTATTCAACATTTACTAAATAGTCCAAAGTATTTAATAATTAAAATACATCAATTTTTTATTTCAATGTACCATAACTGAATGCTCCATATGCCTATATGAATCCTTACATATCTTCATTTCACAATTAACTTCCCATTTAACAATTTATTTCATTTTCATACCATAAACACAAAATCACCTAACATCTAAATTTAAACCTCAATAATCAAACACCAACTCTTATTTTCTAACACATTCAACAAAGAACTAAAGCATTTCTTCATATCAACCTCATGACCGAACATTCAATGTTCAACAATTAGGAAAATAAATTCATTGGTTATGATCAAAAGACAACTAACATCTCAAAAATGCAACCAATTTCAAATTAAAGCTAAACACATACCTAAATTTTGAATCAAGGAAGTCCGAATGTCTTGTTTCTTTTCTATTTTCTTCTTCTTTTTATTTCGACAAGAACAAGGCAAGTGGTTTTATTTTATTCCTTTTCTTTTATTTTTATTACTTTCATTTCATATAATATAATAATACTAATAGGTAAAATGCATATATTCATTATATAAAACTAATAACAAGTGCCGTCCACTACACTTGGAAATGGCAAAATTTCCTATGAAATCCCTCCACTAATAATAGTCCTCATAATTTGGTTATCACCAAATAACTCATTAAGTTTTTATATTATGCATTTAGACCCTATTCAATAAACCGGCATTCAAATGATGCAAATTTTAAAATAAAATTTCACGCCAACCAAATTCATGCATTCAAAACATAGATAATTAATAACTTTTTTTACTCGGATTCGTGGTCTCGAAACCACCGTTCCGACTAGGGTAAAAATCGGGCTGTCATAGCAAATGTATTAATGTTACATGATATCTGTGAAGCTGTGTTGTTCGAAAATGCTCTGTCTGTTCGGTGACACCCCTTACCTATTCCAGCTACAGTTACAGGATAGGGTGTTACATTTTATTGGTATCAGAGCTATGGTTTAGTCGGTCCTAGGATTACCATAGCGTGTGTAAGTCTAGCTATACATGCCATATGTCTGAAACTGTGATAGTGTGATGAATCCTGACATTTGAAATGTGCTTTGATATAGCAACGGATCCCAATAGAGTCGTAGTTGACAATGTTAAGAGTAATGCGCCAGCTCTCGCGCAATGGACGGTGCAAGATGATTCTCAATCGGCTACAAGTAGCCGTGATAGCGAGGCTAAGCAAGCTTTCTATCAGATAATGAATGATTGATTCACCCAATATATTAGAACCAATCTAGCTGTTCAACAACCTCCACCCCTGGTTAATCCTTCTCAAATTCCTGTTGTGACTTTCGTGAATCCAGTTCATTCAAGTAGACCACCAGTTGACAAGATTAGGAAGTATGGGGCTGAAGAATTCTGAACTACAACGAATGATGATGCTGAAAGAGCCAAATTCTGGTTAGAGAATATGATACGGCTGTTTGATGAAATGTCTCTGAATCCGGAGGAATCTGTTAAATTTGCCATTTCACTTTTGAGAGATACGGCGTACCATTGGTGGAAAACTTTAATATCTGTGGTTCCAAGCGAACAGGTTACCTGAGATTTCTTCCAAGCTAAATTTCGGAAGAAATACATTAGTTAGAGATTTATTGATCAGAAACGTAAAGAGTTTCTCAAGCTTAAATAGGGTCGAATGTCTGTCACTGAATATGAACGGGAATTTGTGAGATTGAGCCAATATGCTTAGGAATGTGTATCAAATGAAGCAATAATGTGCAAAAGATTTGAGGATAGACTAAACAAAGATATTCGTCTGCTAGTGGGGATTTTAGAGATTAAAGAAATGGTAGAGCTCGTTGAGCGAGCATGTAAAGCTGAAGAATTAAGCAAATAGAAAAGAAAAGCTGATTCTGCAACTAGAGATGCTAGAAAGAGATCTTCGAGTAAATCATTTCAGTCTGGACCAAAGAAATTCTGAGATGATCAGTACTGTTCAAATACTAATGCGGGACATTCAAACCGAGATCTTGCTAGATCGTATTTAAACACCAAAGCCCCTGTTACTTCTGTTGCAACTGTTGGAAATGTCTGATCTGAGAAACCTGAGTGTAAACATTATGGTAAAATACATCCGGGAAATTGTAGATTGAATGACCAAGCCTGTTTCCGATATGGGTCCCTGGTTCATTTTGTAAGAGATTGTTTTGAACCTACTGAACAAGAGAATGTACAGAATCTGAGACAGAGTAACACCTCAGCTAGAGGTAGACCTTCCAAAAACACGAGAAATATAAGTGGTGATCAAAGAACTACTAGAGATACTGCTATTAGATCTGAGGCCAGAGCACCTGCTAGGGCCTATGCAATCCGAGCTCGTGAGGAAGCCTTGTCTCCAGACGTGATTACTGGTACTTTCACTCTTTATGATACTTTTGTGATTACATTGATAAACCCCGGCTCAACGCATTCTTATATCTGTATGAATTTAGTGTGCAATAAGACTTTGCCTGTAGAGTCTACTGAATTTGTAATTAAAGTATCAAACCCTTTAGGCAAAAGTGTTTTAGTTGATAAAGTTTGCAAGAATTGTCTGTTAATGAGTCGAGATACTTGTTTTCCTACTGATCTGATGCTATTGGCTTTTGACGAATTTGATATAATTCTGGGATGGATTGGTTAACATTGCACGATGCTATTATGAACTGCAAAACAAAAATCATTGACTTAAGGTGTAAAAATGATGAGATAATTCGAATTGAGTCTAGTAATCTAAATGGGCTACCAGCTGTGATATCTGCAATGAAAGCACGGAATTATGTAAAGAAAGGTTGTAAAGCATACTTAGCTTATGTGTTAGACTCAAAAGTGGATGACAAGAAAATTGAATCAGCGCCCGTTGTCTGCAAATTCCCTGATGTGTTTCCTGGGGAGCTACCTGGTTTGCCTCCAAATCAAGAAGTTGAGTTTGGCATTGAATTCGTACCTGGTACTACTCCGATATCGATAGCTCCGTACAGAATGGCTCCGACTGAACTAAAAGAATTAAAATTTCAGTTGCAAGAATTGACCGATCGAGGATTTACTAGACCTAGTTTCTCACCTTGGAGTGCTCCTGTTTTGTTTGTGAAAAAGAAAGATGGTACAATGAGAATGTGTATTGATTACCGTCAACTTAACAAAGTGACTGTAAAGACAAATACCCTCTACCCAGGATCGATGACTTATTCGATCAGTTGAAAGGTGCTACTGTGTTTTCAAAGATAGATTTGAGATCGGGTTACTATCAGTTGCGAATAAAGGACTCTGATTTTTCGAAAACTACTTTTAGAACAAGGTACAGGCATTATGAATTTTTAGTTATGCCTTTTGGATTAACGAATGCGCCTGCTATCTTTATAGATTTGATGAATAAAATTTTCAGACTGTATTTAGATCAATTTGTTGTTGTATTTATTGATGACATATTAATTTATTCATGTAATAAATCTAAACATGCCGAGCATTTGAAAATTGTGCTACAGACACTGCGAGATAGACAGTTGTATGCGAAGTTCAGTAAATGTGAATTTTGGTTGCGAGAAGTTAGTTTTCTGGGTCATATTGTATCAACCTCTTCGAGCAAAATTTCAACTATTATAGATTGGAAACCTCCAAGAAATGTATCTGAAGTCCGTAGTTTTCTAAGACTTGCTGGTTACTATAGAAGATTTGTGAAAGGTTTTTCGATAATTGCTACTCCATTGACGAAATTGCTCCAAAAAGAGGTGAAGTTTGAGTGGTCAGAAAAGTGCTAGAACAGTTTTGATCAGTTGAAAACTTTGTTGACTGAAATGCAAGAAGGTAAAGTCATTGCTTATGCTTCAAGATAGTTGAAGCCACATGAAAAGAACTATCCGACACACGATCTTGGGTTAGCTGCTATTGTGTTTGCTCTGAAAATCTGGCGTCACTATCTGTTTGGCGAGAAATGTCATGTATTTTCTGATCATAAAAGTCTGAAGAATTTAATGATGCAAAAAGATTTAAATCTGCGACAGAGAAGATGGTTGGAATTATTAAAAGACTACGAGCTAGTTATTAATTATCATCCGGGAAAAGCAAATGTTGTTACTGATGCTTTAAGTTGGAAATTGTTGTTTGCTTTGCGTAAAATGAACGCTCATTTGAATCTATCTGATGATGGTTTAGTTTTAGCAGAATTAAAAGCAAAACCCTTGTTTATACAACAGATCTGCGAGGCTCAGAAATCTGACAATGAATTGATAGTTAAACGAACTCTGTATGATTCTGAATTCCAGGTTGATGTTAATGATTGTTTGAGATTCAGAGATAGACTCTTTATTCTGAGAAATCCAGAGTTAATTTAGTTGATTTTGAGTGAGCTCACAGTAGTAGATTCTCTGTACATCTGGGGAGTACGAAAATGTATAACGACTTGAAGCAATTATACTGGTGGCCAAGAATGAAAAGAGATATTTCTGATTTTGTCTCTAAATGTTTGATCTGTCAACAAGTTAAAGCTGAACATCAGGTGCCATCAGGTCTATTGCAACCGATTATGATTCGAATGGAAATGGGATTGAGTGACCATGGATTTTGTTTCGGGTTTACCCCTGTCTACGAAAAAGAAAGATGCAATTTGGGTTGTAGTTGATCGTTTGACGAAATCATCTCATTTTATTCCAGTGCGATCTGATTTTTCGCTTGATAAGTTAGCTAAGCTTTATATTTCTGATATTGTAAGACTGCATGGTGTACCATTGTCGATTGTGTTAAATAGGGATCCAAGATTTACATCGCGATTCTGGAAGAAATTGCAAGATGCTCTGGGTACTAAATTACATTTCAGCACTGCTTTTCATCCACAAACAGATGGTCAATCTGAGCGGATTATTCAAATACTGGAGGATATGTTGAGATGTTGCATTCTTGAGTTTGAAGGTACGTGGGAACAATATCTACCTTTGATTGAATTTGCTTATAATAATAGCTTTCAATCGAATATCAAAATGGCACCGTACGAAGCCTTATATGGTAGAAAGTGTAGAAGTCCATTATACTAGTCTGAACTCGGTGAGAATAAGATATACGGCATCGATTTGATAAAAGAAACAAAACAGAATGTGAGAGTAATCCGAGATAGTCTGAAAGCTGCCTCTGATCGTGAGAAATCTTATGCAGATTTAAAATGAAAAAATATTGAATTTGAGGTCGATGATAAAGTGTTTTTGAAAGTATCTCCGTGGAAAAAATTGTTCCGATTTGGTAAAAATGGGAAGTTGAGTCCGAGGTTCATTGGACCGCATGAAATCACCGAGCGAATTAGGCCGGTTGCTTATATATTGAAGCTACCATCTAAGTTAGAAAAGATTCATAATGTATTTCACGTATCGATGCTTCGACGATACAAATCTGCTCCTTCACATGTAATTTCTCCGTCTGATGTTGAAATCCATTCAGATATGACTTACGAAGAAAAGCCAATTTGTATTCTATCCTGTGAGATTAAAGAATTGCATAATAAGAGAATTCTGTTAGTCAAAGTACTGTGGCATAGACACGGAGTAGAAGAGGCTACATGGGAGCCTAAAAATGCAATGAAACAGCAATATCTGAATCTGTTTGACGGTAAGATTTTCGGGGGCGAAAATCCCTAAGGGGGAGAATTGTAACAGTCTGATTTTGACTCTAGTCAGAATAGTGGTTTCGGGACCACAAATCCGAGTCTGAAAAATATTTTTAATATTATTTTCTGTGTCTGTGATATGTAAATTTATATCTGTGAAATTTCTGTAATTTAATTTGTCTGTTTCTATGCTCGATTTGCAAAAAGGACCAAATCGCGTAAAGTGTAAAAGTTGAGTGCTAGATGCTAAATTACCTATTTGGCTTGGCTTTTAAAATAAAGGTTCTTGCATGTCAAATTGACCATTTATCCTAGTAGTGGACAAACATGGACATGAGTTGGTGAAAATTTGATGATATATGCTAAGGGCAAAATGGGAAAATGATTATTAAAGTGATTAAATGAAAATAAATATAAAAATGAAGCCATTTTCATGCATGTATTGCCGAAAATACAAAGAAATAGAAAGAAGAAGACCATCCTAGGGTTCGGTCATTGTTTTGGTTAATTAAGGTATGTACTTTGGTCCGTTTTTGATAATTTACATTTCTGTGATTGTTGCTTCATGTTCTTCAAAACCCATATCTGAATTTCTGTTTCTGTTAAAGCTTTCATGAAATTCCATTGCTGATATCATGAGTTTTGTAATGTTCTTGGATGAATTATGAAGGTTTAGTAGATGATTTATAAGCTTTGTCTTTGAATTTTGATGAAATAGAGCTATTTGGGCTAATTTGTGAAAATAAGGTTTTGAAAGACTAAATTGTGAATTAAATATGTTATTTGGGCTTGTATGGAAGCCATGTATATTCGGCCAAACTATAGTCTTGGTAAATTTTGTATATTTGTGATTTTGTGAAAAATGGACTAAATTGTCAAAGTGTGAAAATATGAGGGCTATAATGTAAAGTGCCCTAAATATGTGTATATGGATTAAATTGAATGAAATGAATGATTGAATGGTTGAAATTGTCTTGTATTAGATCAAGAACAAAGAAAATAGGAGTTAGACCGATGGAAGTCCAAAGTAGTTGAATAGTCGACTCATTTTCGTCCGAAATCTGTACGAGGTAAGTCAAACTAGACTTACGTGTTAAGTTGATTAATTTCAGTGTATATAAACTATTATCTGTATTGGACGGTTTTGAGAGTCTGATGAATAAATTCTAATAATATGCTGGTGTATGAGAAGTTCTATATGTTTCTAAAGGAATGTCGAAATTGATCTGAGATATCGTGTAAGACCGTGTCTAGGACACAGGCCTCGATTTGAGATTTCGTGTAAGACCCTGTCTGGGACAGAGGTTACGATATCAAATTACATGTAAGACCACGTCTGGGACGTCGGCATTGTACTTGTCTGTGAATACCTATTCCGTTTCTGGATTGTCCGATGATAAAGTATGAGATATGAAATGTATAATTCATACAGGTACTTTCGTATCGTACTAGATTTCTGAATAGAAAAGACTATGTTTCTGTGACGTAAGGAAATATTCTATGAGATGGCTGTGAATTCTGGCCATTAACTGTTACTTTTATGCTATATTAGTTGGGTAATTGTATTTCACTTACTAAGCTCTTCGTTGCTTACTCTGTGTGATTTCTGTCTATTTTTCAGTTATCGTAGCTACTAAAGACTCGAGAATAGTTGAGGATCGTCACCACACTATTGAACTCATTTTGGTACCTTTGAAAGTGTAAATATTACTAAGTATGGCATGTATATGCTAGAATGTCTATGTATTATGTTTTGAATTGTATATATGTTATGCCATGTCAATTGGAAAGCAAATGATATATTTGAGCATTGTTTTGGTGGATGTTTGTAATGTGTTATATTCTAATGTGTTTTGGTCATATTTGAGCATGGAATTGGTTGTAAATGTTGGTATAATTGTTGCATATTAATGCTTGTTCGATTGGAACCATATGAGGTGGCAATTTGGCTTAAACCAAGCCTGCATTGTGCCACACGGCCAGGGAACACGGGCGTGCCTTGTGGCCCTGTGAAAATGTCAGTAGCTAGCTAAATTTTACACGGTCATGGCACACGGCTGTGTCTGTTGGCCGTGTTAAAAAGTCAGTGTAGGACCTCTTTTTGGCACGGTTGGACCACATAGGCATGTCTTGTGCCCGTGTGAGTCACATGGCCTAGTCACATGGGTGACTTTTCAGTTTTGAAAATTTTGATTAAGTTCTAAAAATTGTTTTGGTGGATGTTTGTAATGTGTTATATTCTAATGTGTTTTGGTCATATTTGAGCATGGAATTGGTTGTAAATGTTGGTATAATTGTTGCATATTAATGCTTGTTCGATTGGAACCATATGAGGTGGCAATTTGGCTTAAACCAAGCCTGCATTGTGCCACACGGCAGGGAACACGGCGTGCCTTGTGCCCTGTGAAAATGTCAGAGCTAGCTAAATTTTACACGGTCATGGCACACGGTCAGGTCTCATCTGGCCGTGTTAAAAAGTCAGTGTAGGACCTCTTTTTGGCACGGTTGGACCACATAGGCATGTCTTGTGCCCGTGTGAGTCACATGGCCTAGTCACGCGGGTGACTTTTTCAGTTTTGAAAATTTTGATTAAGTTCTAAAAATTGTTTTGGTGGATGTTTGTAATGTGTTATATTCTAATGTGTTTTGGTCATATTTGAGCATGGAATTGGTTGTAAATGTTGGTATAATTGTTGCATATTAATGCTTGTTCGATTGGAACCATATGAGGTGGCAATTTGGCTTAAACCAAGCCTGCATTGTGCCACACGGCCAGGGAACACGGGCGTGCCTTGTGGCCCTGTGAAAATGTCAGTAGCTAGCTAAATTTTACACGGTCATGGCACACGGCTGTGTCTGTTGGCCGTGTTAAAAAGTCAGTGTAGGACCTCTTTTTGGCACGGTTGGACCACATGGGCATGTCTTGTGCCCGTGTGAGTCACATGGCCTAGTCACGCGGGTGACTTTTTCAGTTTTGAAAATTTTGATTAAGTTCTAAAAATTGTGAATGGGTTCGATTTAGTCCCGACCTTCCCTAAATATATGTTTTAGGTCTTGTAGACCATCTTAATTGATGAATTGTTGATGAATGCAAATGTATTAATGTTATATGATATCTGTGAAGCTGTGTTGTTCGGAAATGCTCTATCTGTCTGGTGACACCCCCTACCTATTCCGGCGACGGTTACGAGATATGGGTGTTACAGTGTAGCACACACGGCTGAGACACACGCCCGTGCCTCTGCCCGTGTGCTCAACTCTGAGCATTCTGTTTCTCAATTTTAAGATGCAGGGGACACACAACCAAACCGCATGCCCATGTGTCAGGCTGTGTGTCATGCACGGTCAAGACACACGCCGGTGTGTCTACTCGTGTGGACAAAATAAAGCCATTTCCTAGCTTTATTTCTCACCCAAATTTGCCAATAACCTACACCAACACTTACAAATATATACCAGCCAATCCAAGCATTATAACCAAACTAATTTTAACATCTAACATGGTACATCATTACATGCATACATATTTATAATTTTATCTTTATTAAGTATATTCATTTAGCATAACTCAATCAATCCATAATATATACTCATGATATTTCCATAGAATAACCTTATTAGATATACCAAATCATAATCATTACTAGCCATTCCAATGGCTAGATTACAAACAACATTTATAAGCCAACAATGGTCAAGTTACCTATACATGCCATTATACCAAAATGAGGTTATTATTTATACCAGAACAAGCTAGTGGATAGTGTGCTGATGCTCCAATAGATCTCCAATCTTCACAAGCCTCCGAGCACTATAAAACAGAGAAAATAAATCCAGTAAGCATTATGCTTAGTAAGTTTGTATAACAGGAATTAAACTTACCAATCTCATTTATTAAAATTAAGCATACAATACATGTTTTTCTATCAACTTGGCAAATTGCTTAAACACATACACTCAATCAATCAAGTTAGCCATATAATACATTTATAAATCAAATAAATATAAATGAGCTCATCATATAATCCTCCATCAAATAATTCAGAAACAATCAGAGCATATTTCTATTTATCTCATCATTTTACTCATTTCAAAAGTTTTATTCGTTGAATTATTGAAATATCGATGGATACTTAAATGGTACACTAAAGGTGTAACAACCTGTTTTTAGTTAAATCAGAATAGTGGTTTTGGGACCACAAATCTGAGGTCAAAATATTTATTTTATTATTATTTTAATGTTTACAGCATGATAGAATAATTGTGTGAAATTTTCGTTAAGAAATTTAATCGTTTGAGTGTTTAATTTGATAAAAAGGACTAAATCGCATAAAGTGCAAAAGTGGTGTTCTATTAGCTAAAGATGTCTAATAGCTATGAAATCTTAAATTTAAGGTCCTTAAGTGGTAATTATACCATTTTTTATACTAGAGGACATTCTTGGACATCATTTAAGTGTTTTTGAATGTTTATAATTAAGGTTAAATATGTAAATTGGTTAATAAATGATAATTTACTAAAACAAAAGTCATTATACTCATACTCATCTTCATCTAACCAATTTTAACAAGGAAAAGAGCCATTTTTAGGGCTTGAAATTTGGCAAGCTATTCTCCTTCATTTAGGTATGCATTTTTAACTTGTTTTTATTGATTTCTACATTTTTGAGATCGTTGCAGCTTAATCTAGCTAGCCCAGGGACTATTTTACAAAAATTTTAAAGGTTTAGGGTTTTAAAATTAATGAATATATGTGTGTTTTGATGTTTGATGATAGAAAATGCATGTTTGTTGTTATATAAACAACATTTGTTAAGCGATTTTTAGTAAAATGTCCAATTAGGGGTTAATTTGTGAAATTTTGAAATTTTGGTGGATAAATTGTGAAATAAATTAAAATTATGGATTTCTAGGAACCTAATTGAGCATGGGTTGTGGTTGAATTTCATGAATTTGTGATTTTATGAAATACGGACAAAATTGTAAAAATGTGAAATATTAGGGGCAAATGTGTAAAGTGGCTTTAAAGTGTATTTTGGACCAAATTGAATAGAGAGATTATTAAATAAGCTAAATTTTATATCATTTAGATCAAGAAAAGTGAAATACCGACTTAGATTAGGAAAGAATAAGGTCTTGGATTAATCGACTCCTTTCACCATTTTTGCATCCGAGGTAAGTTCGTATGTAATAAGCTTTTTTTTACATGTATTTTAAATGCTTTAATATTGTATAAATTGTGAATACAACATTGTAGACCTATTCGATGAAGATTCGACATTGGAAATCCCGGTTGAACCTTAGGAAAAGATTAGGAAATGAATGACATGTCATTAGGGGTTATTATTGTTTTGGGTGCTAGTCCATACGTCTTACCGGTGGCTAAGTTATCCACCATGTGTTGCAGGTTCTCGTTAGCTTGTGTGAGCAGCACCGTGTAGCTACGTCATGATCATCAGCTTGTGTGAGCAGACCCATTGATAGCTCGTGAGTGAGCGTTATTGAGATAGCTTCGACTATATATATTATTGGCACTTAGGGTGCGTGATTCCCGAGTATCCTGTATTATTCCAAATGGTTCAACGGGTATATTGAGGATATGAAATGGTGAGAATAGATACCTATCAGCACAGGTATGTATGGAATTTATTTATATATCGAACATATGAAAGAATTGAGCTTATGGATATATAGATTATTGAATTCATATTAACATTGTGATTACTTAATTGTGGTATGTTATATACATATTTTGATTGGTAAATTAAATGGTGAATTTTATTTATTAACTTCATACGAGCTTACTAAGCTTTATAGCTTACTTTGTATATTTTTCATGTTTTATAGTGATTTCAAAGCTAGCTCGGATTCGGGAATCGTCGGAGACTTCATTACGCTATCCTACTATCACTTTGGTACTTTTGAACTTAAGTATTTTGAGTATATGGCATGTATAGGAGTTTGGTCATTTTGGTATATGTGTTGTTAATGAATTTAGTCATTTGAAATGGCATGTAAATATTAAGATTTTGGTTTTGTATATAGCCATGAAAGTTGGCTTAACTTGGTTGGTTTAGTTGTATATATAATTGTGCATATGGCTCTTATTATGTGTTTGAATATGGTTATATGATGCTTGTTGATAATAGGTATTATGGATAGCAAATGGTTGATGAGTTTGTTATGTATGTGAAATTAGGTAAAGTAATGCATGTTTAGAAAATGACCATATTGATGATTTGATAAAGTGAAATTTGGCATGAAATTGATAGCATATTGTGAGATTGTATATCTTGGATTAGTTGGTGTTGGAAATGGTATGAAATATGCCTGATTGAGGTTGATTGAATTCCTATTATATGCTATGTTCTGTACCATTTGAGTTTGGTGTATGTACATGCAAATTGGGTGGCAAAATGGCTTGGTAAATAGCCTATTTTTGTCTACACGGGCGAGACACGGACGTGTGTCTCAACCGTGTGTGACACACAGTTAGGTTAGATGGTCATGTGTCCCTTGGTGTTGAAATTGAAATCAAGTCAGTATGCCTTACAGGGCTCAGCACACGGGCGTGTGACTTGGCTGTGTGGCATTTGTAACAGCCCAGTTTTAGCTAAATCGGAATAGTGGTTTTGGGACCACAAATCTGAGGTTGTAAAATTTTTTTAATATTATTTTTGGTGTTTACAGCATGTGATTATTTATGTATGAAAATTTCGTGAGCTAATTTTATCGTTTAATAGCTCAATTTGATAAAAAAAAGGACTAAATCGCGTAAAATGCAAAAGTAGCATGCTATAAGTTAAAAGTGTTTATTTGATATGGTTTATTAAATGTGAGGTCCTTATCATGTTATTAGACCATAACTAAGGTAAGTTTACAATTATGACCATGGTTTAAGTGATTTTGAAGTTTTTTAAAGGTTAAATATGTAATTAAGTAAGTTAACATATAATAAATAAAACCAAAAATCAAAAATAATGTTTTATTATCATCTTTTAACAGAAAATAAAAGGGAGAAGAAAACATTTAGGGCTTTTGAAATTTGGCACTTTTGAAGCTTGATTAAGGTATGTTCTTTGCTCAGTTTTTGATAATTTCTACATTTTTGTGATTGTTGCTTCGTGTTCTAGCTAGCCCGTGCTTTAATTCTCAAATTTGTTGATGATTTTGTGCAGTGACATTGATGAGTGCTTGAGTTCTTGAATGTTTGATGATGGAAAATGAGTATTTGTTGATAGATTATCATGTTTTGTAAAGTGATTTTTAGTGAAATTTCATAAAAGGGGTTAATTTGTGAAAATATAAAAATGTGGGGTTAAATGTGTCAATAAATGATAAATATGGGCTGATATGTATACTACGAAAATTCAGCTAGCAAGAAAATAGAAAGAAATTGTGTAATTTGTGTTTTTTTTAATAGAGGACTAAATTGAATAAATGTGAAAATTTAGGGGCTAAAATGAAAAAATGCCCAAATATGTGTTTGTGGACAAAATTGAATGTGTTTATGAATAAAAGAGTTAATTTTGAATGTATATAGATCAAGAATGAAATAAATTGGATTTAGATCAGGGGAAATCCAAAGTTATCGAATAGTCGATCCAGTCCCTCTATTCTAACTACGAGGTAAGTTCATATGCAAATAAATATCTTTAAATTGAATTACATGTGTTTACTTGTCATGGAGATATTATAAATGTTGAACGAGAATTTAAGAGCAAGAATCAACAAAGTTACGATATCCGAAAGTCCCGCACGAACCTTAGGACTAGTATAGGATACGATTGTCATGACATTAGGTTACCGAGATGTGATTACATGTAAGACCATGTTTGGTACATTGGCATCATTATTTCATTTCATGTAAGATCCTATCGGGGATAGTGGCATCGATATGTGATAACATGTAAGACCATATCTGGGATATGGCATTGTACGAGCTTATATGATTTCCGAGTATTCTTAACAATTCTGAATGGTTCAACGAGCAAAGTCAAGTCAAGAAAGAATATATGAATGAGCTAAGTGACTCAGGTATGTACGAAATTGATACGAGTAATGAAAAGGGAAAGTATTTGATGAACTTGATTAAGACATTGAATATATATTCAATGAGAAAGGTTTGTAAATTTGAATGTGATTAGCTATGTTTAGCATATTTGAATTGATATACAAATATCCATGTGTTGACTTTATTTGTATATGGCTTACTAAGCTTTTGAAGCTTACTTTGTATGTTCATTCCTTGTTTTATAGATTATCGAAGCTAACTCGGACATCGGGGATCATCGGGAACTATCATCACACTATCAACTACTTGTTGGTGCTTTTGGAGCTTTGTATATATGGTATATGGTATGTATAGGCTAGTGTCATTTTGGTATGTTTTGGTTCATGATATTAGCCATGAGATTTGGCTTGTAATGGTGATGTGTATGGCCATTTGAGTTGGCTTGATTTATATGTTGACAAGTGATATGTATGTGATGTATATAATGCCTTATATGTTGGCTTATTTTGGTATGCTTGCCACAGTTGTTGGTATAGCTAAATAGTTGATATTTGGTTAATTAGTAGATGATGTATTAATGTTTGGAAGATTGGCATATTGTAGTTTGATTTTGAGATGAAGACATGGTGCAATTTGTGTCATGAAATAGATGATAATTTGATGGGTAAATGCATTTAGTAGTCATGTGAGATTGATGATTTTGGAACATAGATTTGGTATGTTTTTGAATATGGAATTGAGTGGTTGAAATGGTTGTCAATAGATGGCATGATATGTGTATGAATTGGCATACTTTTGGCTGCCTATTTGTGTGTTAAAATTATACCATTTTGATGGCTAGGTGAGCATGGGAAAAGGGTGGCAAATAGGTTTCGCAAATAGCCTATTTTTGTCCACACATGCAGAGACACGGGTGTGTGTCTCAGCCGTGTGCAACACCCGATCATGCTACATAGCCGTGTGTCCTCTGGGTACCCTTCGAATTAAAGTCAGTATACCCTATAGGTTTGGCACAGCCTAGACACACAAGCGTGTCTACTAGTCGTGTGTGCCATACAAAATGGCACATGGGCTTGTGGTCGGCCGTGTTACCCAAGTCAGTAACCTCCCCAGTTTTCCCACAGCCATGGCACACGGGCATGTCCTCGGCCGTGTGGTACAAGCCAGTATGTATGCCCTGCTTCACACGACCTGTGATACAGGCGTGTCTGGTAATCGTGTGAGGTACACGGCCTGTTCACACGGGCGTGTGACCTTTAAAAGTTTGAAAATTTTATAAGTTTCACAAAGTTTGTGAATGTTATAGTTTAGTCCTGAACCACTTCTAAGCATGTTTTACGGCCTTGTAAGACCTTATAAGTGACAAAGTGATTAAGATGAATGAGTTTTTAATGATGATTGCACAAATGTATGATTTAGGTTGTGGTTGATTGGTAATGCCACGTAACCCTATTCCGGCGACAGATATGGGTTAGGGGTGTTACAACATAATTTAGTATACCTTACAGGTTTCGCACAACCTAGCACACAACCTGGCACACAGGCGTGTGTGACCACACGAGCTAGCCACACAGGCATGTGTGTTCGTGTGACCCAAGTCAGAGAGTTACACGAGATAGGACACGGGCTAGGACACGACCATGTGCTTTTATTTTGAATGTCCACACGGGCGTGTCTTTGGCCGTGTGAGGCACGCGACGGGGCAACAAGGGCATGTGTCCCTTGTATTTTGCAAAAGTTTTCTAATTGTTCCAAAAGTTTCCTAAGTTGTCGGTTTAGTCCCAAACCACCCCAAATACATGTTTTAGGCCTCGTAGGCTTTTACTAGGAACGAAATGTATGTTGTTAAGAACTTGAAAATGTATGTGTAATTGTATAAAATGATCGGTAGTTCTTTGTAACCTATTCCAATGTTGAATACGGGTGAGGGGTGTTACACAATGTGTACATAACTATAAACCGTCAATTCTTATTCACGGAGCATACTCTCGAGCCATAAGTCAAGATGCTCAAACGAGCCATTTAATCATGTAATAGGACACTTATCTAAGCTAATCAGGAAACTCATAAGAGTTTTTACTTAAGAAGCTCATAGAGCCTTTCAGATATCTCTGAAGAGATAATATCAGGGAGCTTTGGATAAGGGAACGGATAGTTCAAGCGAGTTTAACAGGACACTTATGAAGAGCTGCGTTTGTGTCCGCATTATATGTCGGATCACAACCGATCGCATGCTAGGACACTCACAAACAGCTGCAGTAGTGCGCAACACATGCTAAATCACTACTGATCAGGATGCCCACAGGAACTATACATATTAGTATGCTCAACAGGCTATATCGGGATTACTCGTCCAAGCTAAATCCCATCTGCAACATATGCAGAGTCTCATTCATATACGGGAAATCATATGTATCCATCGATTTTCATTATTCAAAAGGATCTTAACATTTTAAATACATTTCCAATCATGAAATTATTTCATGTATCTATAGCATTCCATAAATGACATAAACATATATCATATTCAACAATCAATTTAACATGTTAATATGCATAAATAAGTTACATGAACTTACCTCGATAATAATTTGTACAAGAAAATCTACTAATCCAAAACTCTCTTTTCCTTGATCTAGCTTTGAATTTTTGTTATCTAGATCTATATAAATGAATTTAATCATCAATTTATCACATTTCATATTCAATTAGACTCAATTTACATTCTAGTAAAAATTACAATTTTTCGCTTAAACTGTCTATAAATTCCAATTTCGTCCCTAGTCTCGGAAAATGAAATTCATGCAACTTACTCCTTATTCCAAGCCTAACCAAAATTTCAACATAAAATTTATAGCACATGTATTCTATAAAATTCAGAATTTTTCTTCAATTTTCATAACTTTACAATTTAGTCCCTAAATCATGTTTTCACCAAAATTCACTTTGTAAAAGTTGTTTATCTATCAACAACCTTTCATATTCTACCATAAATTTCAAATTTTCAGCATATTCATCCATGGCATAACTTCTATACTTTGATAACTTTTCAAATTAATTCCCCAAATAGATGAATTAGACAATCCCGGTTTCAAAAATATAAAAATTGCTAAAAACGGGGGTTGAATACTTACCCAATTATGCCTGTTGAGCATATTTGGGGAAGAATATGATATATAATGATTTTAATTTCTTATTAATTATTTATCATCTATTAATTTTTCTATTTTTCAATTTTGCCCTTACCCTTTTTTAATTTTTCCATAGATGAATTATCAAAAATATCTACTAACATTGTGATTACTTAATTATGGTATGTTGTATACATATTTTGATTGGTAAGTTAAATGGTGAATTTTATTTATTAACTTCATATGAGCTTACTAAGATTTATAGCTTACTTTGTATATTTTCCATGTTTTATAGTGATTTCAAAGATATCTCGGATTTAGGAATCGTCGGAGACTTCATCACACTATCCTACTATCACTTTGGTACTTTTGAACTTACGTGTTTTAGAGTATATGGCATGTATAAGAGTTTGGTCATTTTGGTATATGTGTTGTTAATGAATTTTGTCATTTGAAACGGCCTGTAAATATTGAGAGTTTGGTTTTGTATATAGCCATGAAAGTTTGCTTAACTTGGTTGGTTTAGTTGTGTATATAATTTTGCATATGGCACTTATTATGTGTTTGAATATAGTTATATGATGCTTGTTGATAATAGGTTTTATGGATAGCAAATGGTTGAGATTTGAGTTTGTTATGTATGTGAAATTAGGTAAAATAATGCATGTTTAGTAAATGACCATAAGTGAAATTTGGCATGAAATTAAATGGCACATTATGAGATTGTATATCTTGGATTAGTTGGTGTTGGAAATGGTATGAAATATGCTTGACTGAGGTTGATTGAATGCCTATTATATGCTATGTTTTGTGCCATTTGAGTTGGTGTAGGTACATCCAAATTGGGTGGCAAAATGGCTTGGTAAATAGCCCATTTTTGTCCACACGGGCAGAGACACAGGTGTGTGTCTCATCCGTGTGTGACACACGGTCAGGTTAGACGTCCGTATGTCCTCTGGTGTTGAAATTGAAATCAAGTCAGTATGCCCCATACGGCTCAACACACGGGTGTGTGGCTTGGCCGTGTGGCATAATCAATATACCCTGCAGTTTTGGCACAGCCCAGCACACGACCTGGCATACAGGCATGTGTGTTGGTCATGTGACCCAAGTCAGAGAGTTACATAGGGTAGGACATGGGATGGGACACGACCATTTGCTTTCATTTCGAATGTCCAGATGGCCTGTGATACGGGCATGTCTTTGGCCGTGTGAGACACACGGGCGTGTGTCCCCTGTATTTTGCAAAAATTTTCTAAGTGTTCCAAAAGCTTCCTAAGTTATCAGTTTAGTCCTAAACCACCCTAGATACATGTTTTAGGCCTCGTAAGCTTATACTAGGAACGGAATGTATGTTGTTGAATGATTGATCGTGTGATTTCGTGATAGGTTTTAAATATTTATAATTAATCGTTCTTAAAACTAACTATTATCACGATATAGGCAAGTGTACCTATCGAACAGTAGTATAGTTTTAGCAAGACCATATTGTCGAACCCAGAGGAACTAAAAGTACTAGTAATGACTGTCTTTTTATTATCTAGACTAAGAATAAAGAGGTTTTGTCTTTTTTATTATCTAACCTAAGAATAAAGAGGTTTTGTTTTAACTAACTAATTATCTAAACTAAGAATTCACAGAAAATGGAATTGGAGAATTTCTTTTGGGAAAATCGATTGAATTAAGACAATACCTAAGGAAAAATCCACCTAGAATGTACTTGTTATTCTGGCTCCGAATCAGACGATTTATTCATTTAACTTGTTTCGTAGAGATCCCTAAGTTATGTTATTATCCCTATTCAAGACTAATAATGTCTAATCCCTAGATTGAATAATTGAGACCTTTCTCTAATTAACACCCTAGGGTTGCATTAACTCGATCTATGGATACCCTTATTAGGTTTCACCCTAATCCGGCAAAATCTAGTCACCCTATGTCTAGGCACGCAAACAACTCCGCTTAATTATGACAAATGTACTCTTAGACAGGGTCTATTCCTCCTCTGAATAAGAGCTTATCTTAAATCAGTATCCTGGGATATCAAAACAAGAATTAAGAACACATAATTAAGAACAAGTTAAATTTATCATACAATTCAGAAAATAATAACAAGATTCGTCTTAGGTTTCATTCCCCCTAGGTATTTAGGGGTTTTAGTTCATAAATAAATAAGAAAACATCTCAGAATAATAAAGAATACAAAACATAAAGAAAACCTAAAATTCCTGAAGGGGAAATTGAGGAGAGATCTTCAGCCTTGATGATGAATTCGGCTTTTGAGATGGATCAATCGGCTTCCTTGGAGTAATTTCTTACTCCCTCCCTGTGTACCCCTTTTTCTTCATCCTCTAGGGTGTATTTATAGGCTTTGGAATGCCTAAGAGCCCTCAAAATTAGCCTTTTCTGAATTGGACTCAAATTGGGCTCGGCAAGGACACGACTGTGTGTGATTACTTTAGGTCATGCTCGAGCCTGCCAAATTGACACGGCCGTGTGGTCTGCCCGTGTGAGGAGGTCCAGGCCGTGATGATTTCGTACTTTGGCCCATTTTCTTCGTTTTGGCCCATTTTTCGTTCCTTTCACTCTCCTATGCTCTCCTAAGTATAAAACATGAAATTAAAGCATTAGGAGCATCGAATTTCACCAATTCTAATGAGAAATCATCCATAAAATGCGTTAAACATGGGGTAAAAATATGTATAAATTATGGTTTATCAATGATCATTATTTGGAACTTGAAAATGTAAGTGTAATTGTATAAAATGATTGGTAATGCTCCGTAACCCTTTCTGGTGTTGAATATGGGTGAGGGGTGTTACACAATGTGTACATAACTATAAACCATCAATTCTTATTCAGGGAGCATACTCTCGAGTCACATGTCAAGATGCTCAAACGAGCCATGTAATCATGTAATAGGACACTTATCTAAGCCAATCAGGAAACTCATAAGAGTTTTTACTCAAGAAGCTCATAAAGCCTTTCAGATATCTCCGAAGAGATAATATCAAAGAGCTTTGGATAAGGTAACGGAGAGTTCAAGCGAGCTAAACAGGACGCTCATGAAGAGCTACGTTTGTGTCCGCATTATATGCTGGATTACAACCAACCATATATCAGGACGTTCACAAAGAGCTGCGGTAGTGCGCACACATGCTAGATCACTACAGATCAAGATGCTCGCAAGAACTATATATATTAGTATTCCAACACCCTATACCCATAACCCACGCTGGGAAGGAGTGCAAGGCATTACCTAACCTGATCTCATGCATACAACTAATCTCAAGTCACCGAAACTTGGTCCAAACTTTAAACTTTTTCAATATCTACTTTTAACTTGTTATTATGGGCTTACGAGCCCTAAATCGATCACTGAAATCTATTCAGAGCCATTCTGGGTCCTCAAACCAACCTTAAGAAATTTGCCTTTAGAATAGGGCACATGCCCATGTAGAAGAGTAACACGCCCGTGTGACCATTTCGACATGGTCGTGCTGATGGCCCGTGTGGTTTACACGGCCTAAGCACCCTGGGACATGCCCGTGTCCCACACCCGTGTCGAATTAATTTCTAATTCACACCTACATGGGTTTTCACACGACCTGACACACGCCCGTGTCATTAGCCCGTGTCCCTCACACAGCCATGGCACGCCCGTGTCCTAGCCAATGTGCAAAAACCTGGGTATTCTATTTCTCACGTCAACATTCCCAAAATGACACATGGCCATGGCACACACCCGTGTACTAGGCCATGTCCTCCGCACGGCTGAGACACACGGTCATGTCTCTGCCCATGTGTTTATTACCATGCATACTGACTTGAAATTTTTACGTGCAGGGCACACATGGTCGGATTACATGGCCATAGGGCAGACCGTGTCACACACGGCCTAGACACATGCCCGTGTGTCTACCCGTGTGGAAAATATAAGGCTATTTACCAAGCCTCATTGCCACCCTTACCTGCCTATTTCCATACAAATTTCCAACCAATACTAAAACGAGCCAAATTTCTAAAATCAAATCAGCCACAATAGACATTCATTCCACCATGATAATGCATCTTTTATAAATTCAAAATGAATGTTAGCCATCATTCAAGGCATAATACAATTTGAAGGACTTCCAACCCAAGCCAACACATTTGGCCAATTCTCAAAGACACAAAATAATAAAGTCTAAGTCCTATACATGCCATAGTCAAAAATATAAATCCAACTATACTGAATGCTTCAGTTGATAGTGTGATCAATATCTCTGAGTTTCGGTGATCCTTGAACTGGTTAGGCGACACTGAAAGGAAATGGAAAAGAAAGGGAGTAAACATAAAGCTTAGCAAGTCACATATAAATAAGTATACAAGAACAATTTATCCATAATCAACATGCTCATAACACCAAAGTAGGCGTGAGCGTAACTTACTCCTTACCATCCATACAAGTCACCTATTATATATATACTAAGCTCATATCTCATACGTACCAATTAGGTACCTGTATCATTCACAACACGGTTATACTTTCCTCATTAGCTTAAGAACATAACGTTCACCGTTGAACCATTTGGAACACTACTGGATATTCATTAAGCCTCAAACGTGGGTAAGGTGCCGATGCCATGTCCTAGACATGGTCTTATGCTGGCTCATATCTCAAGTCGATGCCATGTCCCAGACATGATCTTACATTGACTATCATCCCGTAGCCGATGCATGTCCCAGACATGTCTTACACTGGCTTACGTCTCGAGGCTGATGCATGTCCCAAATAGTCTTACACTAGCTCTCATCTCAATGTCGATGCCATGTCCCAGACATGGTCTTACATTGGCTCTTATAATGTGGCCGACGCATGTCCCAGACATGTCTTATACTAGCTTACACACAAATGACCCAAATGTCGGCATGATTATCCGATTTACTTCCTAAGGTTACAACGAAATTTCCACTATCTTAATTATCATTATACATTCTCAATTTCACAACTAAGCAGTTCATGCTATATTAACTCAATACAATTCAATACATACATTAACAATGTAGTTGTATTATTTGCATAAACTTATCTCGGATTACAAAACGTAGACGACTAGTCGGTTTAGTCGATTTACTTGGCTTTTCCCCGGTCTAGGTTCGGATTTGGCAATTCTTGATCTAAAGCAGCAAAATGCACTCATTTAATCACTAAATAAAATTAAGCAATTAAAATTCACATCTTCAGTAAAATGACCGTTTTGCCTCTAAACCTTGGCAAAATGACTATTTTACCCCTATGCTCGAAAATCAATTTTTATCTAATTTTTTCACATCTTAAGCTTACTCTTTTTACTCTTATAGCAACCCCAAATTCTCTCTATTTCACACATTTATCATTCATTTTACAACTCGTGCAAAATGGTCCCTTTAGGTGTTTTCATGGTAACACCTTTCATAAAAGTTGTCTATTACCCAACTAAGACTCGTATTCTTCCATAAAATTTCAGTTGCTAAAAATTTTTAAGCTCTCAAACCCCCTTCCATGGCTAATTTTCGGTGGATAAAAGAGATAAGTAAGGGATGATATCATCCTTCTTTTATTTTATTTCTATTTTAGTCAAAATTTATCACCTAACCTAACAAATTTTGAAAATTTTGACCACATATGTCTCCTATGGCCAGCCACTCTATTTCTAGGGGTCTAATTGCCTTTTAAAATCCCCCAATTTTTCTTCTCTAATAAAATAACACCTTTAGCTATCAAAATAGAACTTTTGCACTTATGCGATTTAGTCCTTTTTCGCAATTGGGCTCACAAACGTCAAAATTAACTCACCAAATTTTTCTTGTACTAATATAAGCATGCTATGACTCCAAAATAATAATAAAATAATTTCTCTAACTTTGGATTTGTGGTCCCGAGACCACTATTTTGACTAGCCCCAAAATCGGGCTATTACATTTATCCTCTTTAGGGATTTTCGTCCTCGAAAATCTTACTGTTGAACAAGTTCGGGTACTGATCTTTCATAGTCTCTTTGGGTTCCCATGTGGCTTCCTCAACTCCATGTCTATGCCATAAAACTTTCACAAGTGCTATACTTTTATTTCTCAACTGTTTGACTTTCCGAGCTATAATCTTGATCGGGTCTTCACCATAAGTCATGTCCGGATGAATCTCAACCTCTGACGGTGTAATCACATGCGAAGGGTCTGATCTATATCGACGTAGAATGGACACATGAAACATATCGTCAATCTTTTCCAATTCCAGTGGCAAATCTAATCGGTAGGCAACCGGTCTTACTCTCTCAATAATCTTATAAAGCCCTATAAAACGAGGACTCAATTTACCTCTTCTACCAAATTTGAGAACTTTCCTCCATGAGGACACTTTCAAAAATACTTTTTCACCGACTTGAAGTTCAATTTCCTTTCATTTCAAATTCGCATAGGATTTCTGTTTATCCGAGACAGCCTTTAAGCAGTCACAAATCACTCTAACTTTCTCTTTAGTTTCATTAACTAAATCGACACCGTGAATCTGACTCTCTCTAAGCTTGATCCAATATAAGGGCATTCGACACTTTTTCCCATACAAAGCCTCATAAGGTGCCTTTTTCAAACTTGTCTGATAACTATTATTATAGGCGAATTCAACCAATGGTAGATACTTTTCCCAGCCACCTTGGAATTCAAAGACGCAACACCGTAACATGTCCTCTAATATCTGAATTACTCTCTCTGACTGACCGTCAGTTTGTGGATGGAAAGTTGTGCTAAAATTCAACTTTGTTCCCAATGCCTCTTGTAACTTTTTCCAAAACCTCTAGGTAAATCTTTGGTCTCTATCTGAAATAATTGATATGGGCACCCTTGTAGTCTCACAATCTCAGAACTGTACAAGTCAGCTAATCTCTCAAGGGAGTAGTCGGCACGCACAAGTATGAAGTTACCAGCAACAACCCAAACAACATCTTTTTTCTTCGGGGTTATCTGTAAATCCATCACAAAATCCATAGCGATCTGATCCCACTTCCATTCAGGGACCATGATAGGCTGAAGTAGACCCGAAGGTACTTAGTGTTTAGCCTTCACTTGCTGACGCACTAGGCACTTAGACACCAACTCTGAAATGTCTCTTTTCATACCTGACCACCAATACATTTTCTTAAGGTTGTTTTACATTTTCATACTACCGAGGTGGACGGATAAACAACCACTATGTGCCTCTCTCAGAATCTTCTGAATAAGCTCGTCGTTCTTGGGTACACAAACTCTATCTTTGAACATTATACATCCGTCGGTACTAATACGGAAATCTGATTCAATTCCCGACTCATACTAAGTTCTCTTGGCTTGCAATTTCTCATCACCTTTTTGAGCTTCTCAGATCTCTTGAAGAAACATCAGTTTAGCTCTCAACTCTGTTAGAACTGAACCATCATCAAACAAAGCCATATTGGTATTCATTGCTCTCGATGCAAATAATGATTTTCTACTCAATGCATCAACAACCACGTTCGCTTTTCTCGGATGGTAGTCGATAATCAACTCATAATCCTTTATTAACTCTAACCATCATCGTAGCCTTAGGCCTAACTCCTTTTGAGTCATCAAGTACTTAAGCCTCTTGTGATCAGTGAACACCCGACACCTCTAACCATAAAGATGGTGTCTCCAAATTTTCAACACGAATACTATGGCAGTCAACTCTAAATCATGCATCGGGTAATTTTTCTCATGTGGCTTTAATTGTCTTGAAACGTAAGCTATGACTTTACCTTCTTGCATAAGCACGTACCCCAAACCATTCAAGGAGGCGTCGCTATATACCATAAACTCTTTGCCCGACTTCAGTTGAACTAACATTGGGGCTTTGGTCAACAAAGCCTTTAATTTCTTGAAACTCTATTGGCACTTTTCTATCCATTCAAACTTGACATCCTTTTACAGTGGCCTTGTCATCAGCGTAGCTATCATAGAAAATATGTTTACAAACCGTCTATAATATCCGGCTAAACCCAAAAAGCTTCGTACCTCAGTCACATTCCTTGGCGATTTCCACTCAACAATAGCCGAGATCTTGCTTGGGTCAACTCGGATCCCATCTCCCGACACAATATGTCCTAGGAATCTGACCTCTTTAAGCCAAAATTCACTCTTAGTAAACTTGGCGTATAATTTCTTATCTCTCAAGGTTTGCAACACAACTCTCAGATGCTCCGCGTGCCCACTCTCATCATGCGAATAAACCAATATGTCATTGATAAAGATAACGACAAAATTATCTAAATACTGTTGAAAAATGGGGTTTATCATATCCATAAACACCGCCTGGGCATTAGTCAAACCAAAGGGCATGACAAGGAACTCATAATGCCCGTATCTTGTCCGAAACGCAGTCTTTGGCACATCTTGCTCTTTCACTCTTAATTGGTAGTAGCCAGACCTCAAATCAATCTTGGAAAATACAGTGGCCCCTTTTAACTGATCAAACAGATCATCAATCCCAGGCAAGGGATATTTATTCTTCATTGTTACCTTGTTGAGCTGCCTATAGTCGATACATAACCTTATCGACCCATCTTTCTTTTTCACAAACAACACTGGTGCGCCCCACGGTGAATAACTAGGTCTCGCAAAACCTTTATCTGTTAACTCTTGCTGCTGTACCTTCAACTCTTTCAACTCTGTCGGGGCCATTCTATACGGAGCAATAGAAATGGGTGTCGTACCGAGGACTAACTCAAGTCCAAATTCTATCTCCCTCACCGGAGGCAATCCGGGTAATTCTTCTGGAAACACGTCTGTAAAATCACAAACCACTGGTACCGAATCAATCTTCAACTCAGACACTTGAGTATTCAACACAAAAGCTAGATAAGCCTCATATCCTTTCCTCAAATATTTCTCAGTAGTCAAAGACGATATTACTACAGGCAAATTATCTGACTCAGTTGGTCCAACTCGAAGAACATTCCCATCTTTACATTTCATGTAATATCCCGAATTAGGGCCTAATCGGAATAGTGGTTTTGTGACCACAAATCCGAGATAGAAATAATTATTTTATAATTATTTTGATGTTTATGATATGATTGCATGATTGTGTGAAAATTTTATGATGAAATCCTATGCCTAAAGTGCTTAAATTGAAATTAGGGACTAAATCGAATAATTTGTAAAACTTGTATTCTAGGAGTTTTTAGTATGAAATTGTTTTGGAAATTAATGAGGAGGTCTTAAATAGAAATTTTACCAATTCTAAGTCTATGGACAAAAATTGGACATGGATGGAATTTTTGGAAAGTTTAGTAGTAAGGGCATTTTGGTCATTTAGTTATTAAAATGAATTAAAAACAAAATTAAAAGCCAATTTTTGTCCATCTTCTTCATTAGGCCGAAATTTCAAGGGTTTTCCATAGTTAGGGTTTGTTTCAAGCTTCCAAGCTCCATAGTAAGTGATTCCAAGCCCCGTTTTTAATGTTCTTTACGTTTTTGGAATCCCAGTAGCTCGATTAAGCTTATGCTAGCAATAATTCAACCTAGGTTCATATTTGGAAAAATACCCATAAGTGAAATTTGTGTATTTTGGTGTTTTATTATAGAATATGAGGTTTTAAATTATGTTAGACAACTTGTACTACTCGGTTTTAAGCGAAAACGAGTAAAAGGGCTTAATCGGTAAAAATACCTAATAGTCATAAGTACATGTTAGAGTGTGAATTTGATGTTTCCATAGAAGGGAAAAATGATCAGCATGTCATAAAACATAAGAATAAGGGATGAAGTTTAATTCCCGAGCCTAGGGGCAAAAGTATAATTATGCAAAAGTTTAGGGGCAAAAATGTAATTTTGCCCAAGTTCATATTAAATGCTGTTTTGATGAATGTATGTATTAAATAAGATTAATTTGGCATTATAGATCAAGAGAAACGAGATTCAAGTCACGATCGAGGGAAAAATAAAGTTTACGAAGAATAGGCTCGATTGCTAATAATTTTTTACTGAGGTAAGTTCATGTGTAAATGTAGTAACATAATTGTCATTTTAAGTAATTTAATGTTTTTTATATGATATGATGTTGATTATTATCATGAAATATTATGCTTTGTGGTTATTGTTGAATAATATGTAATTATGTGAATTACTTGATGAGTATGAACTGTCACCGAAGTATCGATTTCGATATTCCGTGGAAGACGGCAAAGATGTGTGATCGAGGAAAACGTCCGTTTGAACCTTGGGAATAGATTAGAATACAAGTGACATGTCACTAGGATGGTTGAGTTCTGAACTCGTTGAGTTGAGTCCGAGTTCGTGAGATGTAACTAGGCATCCGAGCTTGTTGAGTTGAGTCTGAGTTCACTTATGGATACGAACGCCCGAGCTCGTTGAGTTGAGTCCGAGTTCACTTATGGGCGGGTTACATGGTAGCTTGGCTCCATAAGTTCCGCAAGCTATTGAGTTTGTCTAGCTGCGGGTATGGCTCTTATGTTCATGAGATCCGCGTATTCGAATTATATTCCGATGTGTTCAACGGGTGAATCTTAAGTGAATAAAAAGAAGGCCTAAAACGAAGGTGACATGTTGGTAAGTGTGGTAAATGAGAAAATTTGACAGGTATGTGCTTAAACCCTCGGGTTGAAAACTTGGTATGATGAAATCGTAGAAAGATATTAAATGTAAATGAAACATGAATGTCTTGGTGTTGTTTATGCAAATGATGTTTTATGTGAGATTGTGTGATTAAGTTACTTGCTATTTGCATGTGAACTTACTAAGCATTTGTGCTTACTCCCTCCTTTTCTTTCATTGTAGTTTTGACAAGCCGGCTTGAGAATCGGGATAGGTCGAAGACTCGTTCACACTATCCCGAAGGCTTAAATTGGTAAAATGGCTTGTGTATTTTGAATGTGGCATGTATGGCAAAACACTCACTTTGTGTAATTGATCTTATGATATGGCTATGGTTTGGTAAGAAAAGGGTTTGTAAATGATTAGCCATTGGAATGGCCAATCTAAGTCATATTTGATGTTATGTATGTTTAAAATGTTATTTAGTCCATGAAAATCCTTAGTAAAGTGAAATTTGCCATAAAATGAATCGACAAAGAGAATGATGTAAATTTGAAAACTCACTAAAAATAGTAGAAATGGAATTAAATAATTAGTAAGTTATGAAATTTAAGCTTAATTAGTCTATTTTCATATGGATTGAACAAAAAAGGTATATAAATTATATTTTATGAGATATTTGAATTTTTGTGAAATAGGGCCAGAGTGATTTCTGGATCCCCTATTCTGACATTAAAAATTTCATCATAAATTGTAAAAAAAAAATTATAAGTCATGCTTTATATGTACAGATTCCTTATTGAGTTTAGTTTTAAGAGAAACAAACTTCATAGTCATTTAAATTCTGTATAGAGAGATATCTGATTTGTAATATACAGAGGTCAGAGCGGTCGAACCCTGAAATAGGGGAGACTTTAACTAATAAACTGTAGTAATTGGCTTGACCAAAAATTCTATAAAAACATTAGTAAATATATATATGAGTCTAGTTTTAGGGAAAATTTATGGAATTTTATTTCGAGTTTTGGAACTCGAGATATGAATTTTTAAGCAACTGTGATGCAGATTGCTAGCTTGACTGGAAATTTTAAAAATAAATTGTTTGAGCTGTTTAAGTAATGAATTAAATCTGTTAACACCTCGTGTTCGACTCCGGCGACGGTCTCGGGTACGGGGTGTTACATTTCAACTCAATCATCTTTTTCCTGCAGTCCACTACAACACTATGAGCAGTCAACCAATCCATCCCAAGGATTATATCAAACTCATTAAACGGCAATAACATTAAGTTAGCCGGAAAACAATGACCTCTAACTGTCAAAGGGCAATTCCTACATTCTTGGTCCACTAGTACATGTTTGCCCAAAGGATTGGAAATTTTTATTACAAACTCAGTGGACTCTACTAGCATACTCATACGAGGTATCAAATCCATACAAATATAAGACTGAGTAGATCCCAGGTCAATTAAAGCAACAATAGGTATTTCATGGATAGAAAAGGTACCTGTGATCACGTCGGGAGACTCTGTATCTTCCAGAGCTTGAATAGCATAAGTTCTTGCAGGTGCTCTACCCTCGGACCTCATCGCAGCATATCTTGGCGTGCCTCTACTGCTAGCCCCACTTCCAGGGTTCTTTTGTGATCTACCCCTCAAGGGAGCACTGTTTCTTTCACATCTTATTTTCTCTCTCTCTCATCCAACTCGGGACAATCACAGATGAAGTGTTCCAATGATCTACACTTAAAACAGCCCCTTTCATTCCCTCAACACTCACCAAAATGACGCCTCCACATTGTGAGCAGTTTGGTCTATTTGGTCGAGTGCTACCAACACTTGCGACCGAAGTGGTCTGGGCTTTTGAAGTTATGTTCAGCTGATTCTCGTTCCTATTCGAATACCCCACTGAAGTATTCGATCGGGTAGTGAACTCTCTTGATCTTTTAGATGAAGACTGATGTGATTTCCCTATCTGTCTTTTCTTTAAATCCCGCGACTCAAAAGTCGCTTTCCTCCTTTCTTTTTAATCAGCTCTTTGGCCTTACATGCTCTTTCAACAAGTGCTACAAATTCTCGCAGCTCTAAAATGCCAACAAACACTCGGATATCTTCATTGAGGCTGTCCTCAGACCTCTTACATGTGGCTTCTGTAGATACACACTCCCGCACAAACTTGCTAAGCCTCACAAACTCACGTTCATATTCTGTCACTGACATTCGGCCTTGCTTTAGCTCTAGGAATTCTTTTCTTTTTGGGTCTATGAATCTTTAGCTAATATACTTTTTTCTAGAATTCCTCCTAAAAGAATTCTCACATGATCCTCTCTCTCGGTACAACAGACACAAGAGTGTTCCACCACTGATAAGCCAAATCCCATAGAAACGACACTGCATTTCACGCACTCTTCAGGTGTGCATGATAGTTCATCAAATACCCTAATAGTATTTTCTAGCCAAAACTCTACTCTCTCTGGGTCATCATCTATACTAGCCCAGAATTCCTCGGCCTCTTGTTTCCAGATCTTGTCTACCGGAGGTTTCTCTCTTCTAAACATGTTCGCGCCTTACGGAGCTACCGGGGCATACTGAGGAATCGGAGGAGATGGGAGAGGTGGAGTGTTCGAATTCGCACGAACAAACTTCGTGTACCAAGCGTCCATCATTCGGAGGTAGGCTTCTCTATCCCCTCCGCCTTATCCCATAGTCACGGGCTCACTCTCAATTGATGCAGTCCCTTCAGCGGGAGCCTGCGCGTTACTTTCCACGTCATCCGCCGTGGCTCTATCAAGATCCATTTACAATATAAAAATATAATTTATAATCGTCAAAAATCATCACACTATCAATATACAATTATGGCATATACAGCTAGACTCGTACACTCGCCAGGTCAGTCCTAGAACCGACTAAACCGTAGCTCTGATACCACTAAATGTAACACTCTATACCCGTAACCTACGCCGGAGAGGAGTACAAGGCATTACCTAACCTGATCTCATGTATACAACAAATCTCAAGTCATCGAGACTCGACCTAAACTTTAAACTTTTTCAATATCTACTTTTAACTTGTTATTATAGGCCTACGAGCCCCAAATCGATCATTGAAAACAATTTGGAGCCATTTTGGGTTCTTAAACCAACCTTAAGAAATTTGCCTTTAAAATAGGCCACACGCTCGTGTGGAAGAGTAACACGCCCGTGTGACCATTTCGACATGGTCGTGTTGATGGGCCGTGTGGTCAACATGGCCAAAATACCCTGGGAAACGCTCGTGTCCCACACCCATGTCGAATTAATTTCTAATTCACACCTACAAGGGTTTTCACACGGCCTGACACACGCCTGTGTCCCTCACACGGCCACGACACGCCCGTGTCCTAGCTCGTGTGCAAAAACTTGGGTATACTGTTTCTCACGTCAACATTCTGAAAATGACAAACGGCCATGGCACACGCCCGTGTACTAGGCCATGTCCTCCGCACAGCTGAGACACACGGTTGTGTCTCTGCCCGTGTGTTTATTACCATGCATACTGACTTGAAAATTTTACGTGCAGGAAACACACGGCCGGACTACACGCCCATGGGGCAGACCTGTGTCACAGACAGCCTAGACACACGCCTGTGTGTCTACCCATGTGGACAATATAAGGCTATTTACAAAACCTCATTGCCACCCTTACCTGCCTATTTCTATACAAATTTCCAACCAATACTAAAACGAGCAAAATTTCTAAAATCAAATCAGCCACAATAGACATTCATTCCACCATGATAATGCATCTTTTATAAATTCAAAATGAATGTCAGCCATCATTCAAGGCATAATACAATTTGAAGGACTTCCAACCCAAGCCAACACATTTGGCCAATTCTCAAAGTCACAAAATAATAAAGTCTAAGTCCTATACATGCCATAGTCAAAAATATAAATCCAACTATACCGAATGCTTCAGTTGATAGTGTGATTGATATTTCTGACTTTCGGTGACCCTTGAGCTAGTTAGGCAGCACTGAAAGGAAATGGAAAAGAAAGGGAGTAAGCATAAAGCTTAGTAAGTCGCATATAAATAAGTATACAACAATAATTTATCCATAATCAACATGCTCATAACATCAAAGTAGGCGTGAATGTAACTTACTCATTACCATCCATACAAGTCACCTTATATATATATATATATATATATATATATATATATACTGAGCTCATATCTCATACGTACCAATTAGGTACCTGTATCATTCACAACACGGTTATACTTTCCTCATTAGCTTAAGAACATAACGTTCACAATTGAACCATTTGGAACACTACCCGATATTCATTAAGCCTCAAACGTGGGTAAAGTGCTGATACCATGTCCCAGACATGGTCTTATACTAGCTCATATCTCAAGTTAATGCCATGTCCCAGACATGGTCTTACACTGACTATCATCCAGTAGCTGATGCATGTCCCAGACATGTCTTACACTGGCTTACGTCTCGAGGTCGATGCATGTCTCAGACATGTCTTACACTAGCTCTCATCTCAATGCCGATGCCATGTCCCAGACATGGTCTTACACTGGCTCTTATATTGTGGCTGAGGCATGTCCCAAACATGTCTTACACTAGCTCACACACAAATGACCCAAACGTCATGGCATGAATATCCGATTTACTTTCTAAGGTTACAATGAAATTTCCACTCTCTCAATTATCATTATAAATTGTCAATTTCACAACCAAGCAATTTATGCTATATTAACTCAATACAATTCAATACATACATTAAATGTAGTTGTATTATTTACATACAACTTACCTCAGATTACAAAACGTACACGACTAGTCGGTTTAGTCAATTTGCTTGGCTTTTCCCCGGTCTAGGTTCGAATTTGGCAATTCTTGATCTAAAATAGAAAAATGCACTCATTTAATCACTAAATAAAATTAAGCAATTAAAATTCACATCTTCGGTAAAATGACTGTTTTGCCCCTAAACATTGGCAAAATGATCATTTTACTCCTACGCTCTAAAATTAATTTTTATCGAATTTCTTCGCATTTTAAGCTTAGCTAAACTCTTTTTACTCTTATAGCAACCCCAAATTCTCTCTATTTCATACATTCATTTTACAACTTGTGCAAAATGGTCCCTTTATGTGTTTTCATGGTAACACCTTACACAAAAGTTGTTTATTACCCAACTAAGACTCATATTCTTCCATAAAATTTCAGAAAGCACCCTAGACCTTCAACCATTTTGCAAGATATACCCCTCATTTGAAAGCTCATGCTTTAAGGGTCTCAAAAATGCAAAAATCATCAACAAAAGGTATGGAAATCACTTACTTATGAGTGCTTCAAGTTGTTGAAAATTTTTAAGCTCTCAAACCCTCTTCCATAGTTAATTTTCGGTAGAGAAAAGAGATGAGTAAGGGATGATATCATCCTTCTTTTATTTTATTTCTATTTTAGTCAAAATTGGTCACCTAACCTAACAAATTTCGAAAATTTTGACCACATATGTCTCCTATGGCCGGCCACTCTATTTCTAAGGGTCTAATTGCCCTTTAAAATCCCCCTTTTTGCTTCTCTAATAAAATAACACCTTTAGGTATCAAAATAGAACTTTTGCACTTTATACAATTTAGTCCTTTTTCACAATTGGGATCACAAACGTCAAAATTAACTCACCAAATTTTTAATGTACTAATATAAACATGCTATGACTCCAAAATAATAATAAAATAATTTCTCTCACTTCAGAGTTATGGTCCCGACACGACTATCCTGACTAGCCCCAAAATCAGACTGTTACAAGTATGCTCGACAAGCTATATCGGGATTACTCGTCCGAGCTAAACCCTATCTGCAACATATGCAGAATCACATTAACATATGGGAAATCACATGTATCCATCGATTTTCATTATTCAAACGGAACTTAACATTTTAAATACATTTCTAATCACGAAATTATTTCATGTATTTATAACATTCCATAAATCACATAAACATATATCATATTCAACAATCAATTTAACATGTTAATATGCATAAATAAGTTACACGAACTTAGCTCGATAATAATTCGTACAAGAAAATCTACTAGTTCGAAACTGTCTTTCCTCGATCTAGCTTTGAATTTGTGTTATCTGGATCTATATAAATGAATTTAATCATCAATTTATCACATTTCATATTCAATTAGACTCAATTTACATCCTAGGCAAAATTACAATTTTGCCCCTAAACTGTCTATAAATTCCAATTTTGTCCCTAGTCTCGGAAAATGCAATTCAAGCAATTTACTCCTTATTGCAAGCCTAATCGAAATTTCAATATAAAATTTATAGCACATGTATTCTATAAAATTCATAATTTTTCTTCAATTTTCACAACTTTACTATTTAGTCCCTAAATCATGTTTTCACCAAAATTCACTTTGTAAAAGTTGTTTATCTATCAACAACCTTACATATTCTACCATAAATTTCAAATTTTCAACATACTCATCCATGGCATAACTTCTATACTTTTATTACTTTTCACATTAATCCCCCAAATAGATGAATTAGACAATCTTAGTTGTAAAAATATAAAAATTACTAAAAACGGGGCTTGAATACTTACCCAATTATGCCAAGAAAGCTTGTTTTCTCTTTCCTAGGCTTTCCATAGAATATTTGGGGAAGAAGATGATATATAATGATTTTTATTTCTTATTAATTATTTATCATCCATTAATTTTTCTTTTCCAATTTAGTCATTTCCCTTTTTTAATTTTTCCATAGATAAATCATCAAAAATATCTACTAACTTTTCTTTAATGGTCTAATTACCATATAAGGACCTTAAGTTTTGAATCATCAAAAATATCTACTAACATTGTGATTACTTAATTGTGGTATGCTATATACATATTTTGATTAGTAAATTAAATGGTGAATTTTATTTATTAACTTCATACGAGCTTACTAAGATTTATAGCTTACTTTGTATTTTTTTCGTGTTTTATAATGATTCCAAAGCTAGCTCGGATTCGAAAATCGTCAAAGACTTCATCACACTATCCTACTATCACTTTGGTACTTTTGTACTTAAGTATTTTGAGTATATGGCATGTATAGGAGTTTGGTCATTTTGGTATATGTGTTGTTAATGAATTTAGTCATTTGAAATGGCTTGTAAATATTAAGAGTTTGGTTTTGTATATAGCCATGAAAGTTGGCTTAACTTGGTTGGTTTAGTTGTGTATATAATTGTACATATGGCTCTTATTAGGTGTTTCAATATGGTTATATGATGCTTGTTATAATAGGTATTATGGATAACAAATGGTTGAGATTTGAGCTTGTTATGTATGTGAAATTAGGTAAAATAATACATGTTTAGTAAATGACCATAAGTGAAATTTGGCATGAAATTGAATGGCAAATTGTGAGATTGTATATCTTGGATTAGTTGGTGTTGGAAATGGTATGAAATATGCTTGATTGAGGTCGATTGAATGCCTATTATTTGCTATGTTTTGTTCCATTTTAGTTTGGTCTAGGTACATGCAAATTAGGTGGCAAAATGGATTGGTAAATAGCCTATTTTTGCCCATACAAGCAGAGACACGGGTGTGTGTCTCAGTCATGTGTGACACACGGTCATGTTACATGGCCGTGTGTCCCCTGGTATTGAAATTGTAATCAAGTTAGTATGCCCCAAACGGCTCAGTACATGGGCGCGTGACTTGGCTGTGTGGCATAAGTCAGTATGCCCTACAGGTTTGGCACGGCCTAGTACACGACCTGGCACACGGGCGTGTGTAACCATTTTAAGGGCACACGGGCGTGTGTGTTGGCCATGTGACCCAAGTCAAAGAGTTACACAGGGTAGGACATGGGCTGGGACACGGCCATTTGCTTTCATTTCGAATGTCCAGACGGCCTGTGATACGGGCGTGTCTTTGGCCGTGTAAGACACACGGGCGTGTGTCCCCTGTATTTTGCAAAAATTTTCTAAGTGTTCTAAAAGCTTCTTAAGTTATCGGTTTAGTCCCAAATCACCCGAATACAGTTTTAGGCCTCGTAGGCTTGATGATTATTTGGATCTTGAAAATGTATGTGTAATTGTATAAAATGATCGGTAATGCCCCGTAACCTTATTCCATTGTTGAATATCGATGAGGGATGTTACATTGATTGGTATCAGAGCTACGGTTTAGACTATTCTAGGACTAACATTGCATATGTGAGAGTCTAGCTATACATGCCATATATAACCTGTGATAGTGTGATATCTCCTGACAGTTTTAAATAGTGTTTTTGTATAGTAAATGGATCCCAATCGAGCTATAGCTGATGATGTTGAAAGAAATGCGCCTGCCTCCATTCATGGAGTTGCACAATCAAAGTCTAAACTCGTATCGGGTAGCCAGGGAGGAAAAGCTAAAGAAGATTTCTTCCAGATGATGAATGAATGGTTTACAAAGTTTGTTCGAACAAATCCGACTGCTCAACAACCTCCACCCCTACCTAATCCCCAACTAGTTCCCATAGCTCCTCAAGATGTAGAGTTTTTACGACTGAATAAGCCGCCAATTGATAAGATTTGGAAACACAAAGCTGAAGTGTTTAGAGATAATGTTGACGACGATTCTGAGAGAGTTGAGTTTTCACTTGAAAACACCATCAGAGTATTTGATGAACTTTCTTGCACACCGGTAGAGTGTTTAAAATGTGCTATATCACTTTTGAGGGAAACTGCGTATCAATGGTGGAATACTTTAATGTCTGTGGTATCGAGAAAAAGAGTTACCTGGGAATTCTTTCAAGCTGAGTTTTGGAAGAAATATATCAGTCAATGATTTATTGATCAGAAATGGAAAGAGTTTCTAGAGTTGAAATAGGGCTGTATGCCTATGATAGAGTATGAGTGAGAGCTCGTGAGACTCAGTAACTATGCTCGGGAATGTGTTTCAACCGAAGCAATTATGTGTGAAAGGTTCAAAGATGGATTGAACGAAGACATTAGACTATTGGTCAGGATTCTAAAATTGAAAGAATTTGATGTTTTAGTTGACAAAGCTTGTAAAGCCGAAGAATTGGGCAAAGAAAAGAGTAAAGCTAATTTCGAGGCTAGAGATCGATGAGCAGACCATATCAGTCTTCGTCAAAGAAATCAAGATATTTGTATACTCGTTCGAATACTTCAATCGGGTATCCAAATAGAGATCGTGGAAAGCAATACTCAAGTCCTAAAGCACAAGCTACATCGGTATTGAGTGTTGGCAGCGTGAGAAACAACAAACCCAAGTGTCAGCAATGTAGACGGTGAAATTTTGGAGATTGTTGGATGAATAATAATAATAATAAATCCTATTTCAGATGTGATTCGCAAGAACGTTTTATTCGTGATTGTCCTCAGTTATCCGAGAAAGATAATCTTTAGATTTCAAGACCAAACAGCACAGCTAATAAAAGGATGCCACTAAGAAATGTAGGGAATGTAACCAGTAGTAGAGGAATGACAAATGACTCCACTATGAGATCCGAGGCCAGAGCACCTGCTAGAGCTTATGCTATTCGCACTCGCAAAGATACGTTGTCACCCGATGTTATCATCGGTAAATTTTCTCTCTATGACACTAATGTTATTGCATTGATTAATCCTGGATCAGCTCATTCGTATATCTACATAAATTTAGTGTCCAGTAAGAGTTTACCAGTTGAGTTTGTGGTTAAAGTGTCGAACCCCTTAGGCAAATATGTTTTAGTTGATAACGCTTGCAAAAACTGTCCTTTAATGACTCGGAGTTACTGTTTTTTAGCTGATTTGATGCTTTTCCATTTGATGAGTTCGATGTAATTCTGGATATGGATTGGTTGATGCTACATGATGCTGTTGTGAATTATAGATGAAAGACTATTGAATTGAAATGTCATAATGGTAAAATTCTTCGAATTGAATCAGATGAGTCGAGTGAATTTCCTATTGGAATTTCATCTATGTCAGCTCAGAGATATGTGAGGAAGGGTTGCGAAGCTTATCTTGCTTATGTACTAGATACAAAGGTATCGGAATCGAAGATTGAATTAGTAACAGTAGTCTGTGAGTATCCAGATGTGTTTCCAGAAGAGTTACCGTGTTTGCCACTGATCAAAGAGGTCAAATTTGCCATTACATTAGTATCAAGAACATTATCGATATCTATAGCTCCATATAGAATGGCTCTGACAGAATTAAAAGAATTAAAACCTCTGTTGCAAGAATTAACAGTTAGAGGTTTTGCATGACCTAGCTTTTCGCCCTGGGGTGCACCAGTGTTATTCGTAAAGAAGAAAGACGGATCAATGAGACTTTTTATTGATTATCGTCAACCTGATAAAGAATAAGTATCCTTTGTCACGAATTGATGATTTGTTCGATTAGTTAATAGGTGCAATAGTGTTTTTGAAGGTTGATTTGCGGTCTAGTTATTATCAGTTGAGAGTTAAAGATTCGGATGTACCAAAAAATGCGTTTAGAACAAGGTATGGACATTATGAATTTCTTATTATGCCTTTCGGATTAACAAATGCTCCTACAGTCTTTATGGATTTGATTAATCAAATCTTTAGACCATATTTAGACAGATTTGTGGTTGTATTCATTGACGACATTCTGATCTATTCACAAGATGAGTCTGAGCATGCCGAGCATTTGAGGATTGTGCTACCAACCTTAAGAGATAAGCAATTGTTTGCTAAATTCAGAAAATGCGAGTTTTGGCTCCGAGAAGTCAGATTTTTGGGACATATTGTTTCAACTAAAGGCATAAGAGTTGATCCGAGCAAGATTTTAGTCATTGTTGACTGGAAACCACTGAGAAATGTATCCGAAGTTAGAAGCTTTCTAGGATTAGCTGGTTACTATCGACATTTTGTTAAGGTATTTTCGATGATTGCTACACCGATGACTAGATTGCTATAGAAAGATGTGAAATTCGAGTGGTCTAAAAAATGTCAACAGGGTTTTGATCAGTTGAAAACATTGCTAACTGAGGCACCAATTTTGGTTCAACCTGAGTCGAGTAAAGAGTTTGTAATTTTCAGTGACGTTCATTGAATGGTTTGGGTTGTGTTTTGATGCAATAGGGTAAAGTGATAGCTTATGCCTCTAGACAGTTGAATCCACATGAAAAGAATTATCTGACGCACAATTTAGAATTGTCTGCTATTGTTTTTGCATTGAAAATTTGGTGACATCATTTATATGGTGAAATGTGCCACACTTTACCGATCACAAGAGTTTGAAGTATATAATGACTCAAAAAGATTTGAATTTGTTAAACGAAGATGGTTACAGTTGTTAAAAGATTATGAGTTAGTAATTGATTATCATCCAGGAAAAGTGAACGTAGTCGCAGATGCTTTGAGTAGAAAATCATTATTTGCTTTGCGGACAATGAATACTCAACTAACCTTATCTGATGATGGTTTGATTCTAGCAGAGTTGAAAGATAAACCAGTATTTCTTCAGCAAATTTGTTAAGCTAAAAGTGTGACAATGAGTTGCATGCTAAAAGAGTGCAATGCGAGTTGAATAGTAATTTAGACTATCAAATCGGATCCGATGATTGTTTAACATTCCAAGGTAAAATTTGCGTACCAAAGAATTCTGAGCTTATTCAGAAAATTCTGCACAAAGTACACAGTGGCTCTTTATTTGCTCACCCAGGGAGTATAAAAATGTATAATAATCTAAAAAATTGTACTAATGGTCGGGCATGAAAAGAGACATTTCAGAGTTCGTATCGAGATGTTTGGTTTGTCAGTAAGTTAAAGCTGAACATCAAGTGCCTTCGGGATTGCTACAGCCTGTGATAATACCAGAGTGGAAATGGGATAGAGTTATGACGGATTTCATATCGGGATTACCCCTGTCTTCAAAGAAGAAAGATGCTATTTGGGTTGTCGTTGATCGACTGACAAACTTTGCACATTTCATTCTGGTACGTACTGACTATTCACTTGATAAATTGGCTGAGTTGTACATTGTTGAGATAGTTAGATTGCATGGAGTGCCAACTTCGATTATATCGGATAGAGATCCGAGGTATACATCGCGATTTTGGAAGAAGTTGCAAGAAGCTCTGGGTACGAGTACCACATTTCATCCGCAAACCGACGGTCAGTCTGAGAGAGTAATTCAAATTCTCGAAGATATGCTTTGTTGTTATGTTTTAGAATATGAAGGCAATTGGGAGAAATATTTTCCATTGGTTAAATTTGCGTACAATAACAATTTTCAATCGAGCATAAAGATGGCATCATATGAAGCATTGTATGGTCGTAAATGCCGAACTCTATTGTATTGGACTGAACTAAGTGAGAAAAAGATTCATGGGATTGATTTGATTAGAGAGACCAAAGAGAAAGTGAAAGTAATTCGTGACAGTCTGAAAGTAGCTTTAGATCGATAGAAATCATACGCGGATTTGAAACGTAAAGACGTTGAATTTCAGATCGGTGATTAAAGTATTTCTAAAAGTATCTCTATGGAAGAAAATACTTCGTTTTGGTCGCAAAGGCAAATTGAGTCCACAATTTATCGGGCCGAATGAGGTCATTGAAAGAATAGGTCCAGTAGCATATCGACTAGCGTTACCATCAGAATTAGAAAAGGTTTACGTGTTTCAAGTATCAATGTTATAAAGGTATCGATCAGATCCATCACATGTAATTTCCCCATCAAAGATTTAAATTCAACCTGATATGTAACAGCCCATTTTTGGGTCAAATCGAAATAGTAGTTTTGGGACCACAAATCTGAAGTAAAAATATTTATGTTATTACTGTTTTAAGGTCTACAGCATGATAGAATAATTTTTTGAAAATTTCGTTAAGAAATTTTATCAATTGGGTACTCAATTTGACTAGAAGAACTAAATTGCAATAGGTGCAAAACTTGAATTCTATAGATTAAAGGTGTCTAATTGCTATGAAATTTTAATTGGAAGTCCTTATTTTGTAATTATACCATTGTTTAAATTGGTGGACAAAAATGGACATGGTTAGGTGAAATTTTAAAGTTATGCATTAAGGGTATTTTAGTAATTTGGTAAATAAAGACAAAATTAACTAAAATAAAAGTGTCCATCTTCTTCAATTTCATCCCCCATAGATGAAAATTTCAAGGAGACCATATCTAGGGCTTGGCCAACTTTCAAGCTCGATTGTAAGTCCGTTCTTGTTTCATTTTTAATGATTTCTATATTTTTGAGGTCGTGGTAACTTGATCTAGCTATTTCAAGGACTAATTTGAGAGAAAGTTAAAGTCTAAAATTTTACCCATGTTGGATGTGCTTGTATTTTGATGTTTGACGATAGAAAATGCATGTTTGTTGTTAGGTAAACAATATTTGTAAAGTGATTTTCGATAATAAAAAAAAGTCAAATAAGGACTTATTTGTAAAAAGTTTATAAAATGTGTGGAAAAATGTGAATAAATGAAAATTTTGGGCTGTCATGGGTAAGGATAAGGTTCGACTATGCTTGAGTTGAGAAGAAATTGAAAGAAATTCATTTTACGAGCCTAGGGACTAAATTGTAAAATGATGAATGTTAAGGGCAAAAAATGTAATTTTTACCATAATGTGTTTTTGGACTATATTGAATAATGTGATGATTAAATAAGTTAAATTTGACATTATAGATCAAGAAAAACGAAGTTCGAATCTGAGCTAATGAGGAAACTCATAAGAGTTTTTACTCAAGAAGCTTATAGAGCCTTTCAAATATATTCGAAGATAATATCAGAGAGCTTCGGATAAGGTAACAGAGAGTTCAAGTGAGCTTAACAGGACACTCATGAAGAGCTGCGTTTGTGTCCGCATTATATGCTAGATCACAACAGATCATGTGACACCCTTAAAACGACCCTAGTCGGAATGTGGTTTCGGGACCACAAAACCGAGGCATAAAAATAATTTAATATTTATTTTATTGCCTATAATATGTGTTAACTCATGTGTGACATTTTTGATGTTTTGATTTAGAGTTATAAATGTGAATTTCACTAGAAAGGACCTAGTAGAAAACTTTGGAAGTATGATGGGGGAATGTGTAATGACTAATTAAAGCATGCATGCAAAACAATGGCCTTGCATGTCAAATATCCTCTTTTATAAGAGGTGGCGGCCATGACAATGAGGATGGGCAAAACATGTCATAGACATGTTTTGTTGGTGCGATAGGGAGAAAAGAAATAAACAAATAAGCATGGGTAATAAAGAATGAAAAAAAATGTGTGTGAGTGAACCCCCTATTGCCGTGTATTGAAGAAAAAAAGAAAAAAATTGATCATCCTTTCATTCTCTCTTGACCGAAAATCCTAAGGAAGAAGAGGGAATTTTTGCTTCATGTTTGGTTTGGAAGAGGATTAGGAAGGGTTTGGCTATACTTGCATCAAGATTAAGGTATGTTTGAGGTTGTGCCATGAGATTCATGCATGTTTTTAGTTACTAGCTTGATGTTCTTATTAGCCCATGGTTCAAATCTTTGTTATATCATGGGGATGGTATTTGGCCAAGGTGGATTTTGTGTTAATGCCATTGCATGTTAAATATGAAGCTTGTTAATGGTATATGTGATGGGGATTGATGGCTCTTGGACTTTCTTTTTAGTATTTTTCAGTAAGACATTAAGTTCTTTGCTTAATCATGACCAAAATTATGGTGTTGTGATGTATTCGGTCATGGTATATCCATAAGTATGATTCATGCATGTTGCATGGTAGGTAAGATTTGAGCTTTGGATATGTGTTTATATTTGGATATAAACAACTTGAGATTGACCCTTGCACCTACATGAATATGTGTTTGCACATGATGAATTGGTATGACATATATACTATTTCAAGGTGTATATTTGCTTGTGATGATGTTTGGTTATGTAGTAAATGAGAGATGTGTGTTGAGCTACAATATGTAATCGTTAGTTAGTAAAATGTATGCTGTTTTTTTTTGTGTGGTATTAAGTGTAAAATTGGCCTCAACATAGACATGCATATTCGGCCAAATGAAGTAGATTGGTGTGCATGTATTCGGTTAGAGGCAACCGTATTGAAGCCTTATCTTGGCTTAGATAATTGACTAAATGGGTAATAAGTGAGGATGGTTGCCGAATATACAAACATACATATGCATGTGTAATTGAATTATGAATGTTTAGCAAGATGGTTAAACTAGTTGATTTATTGATTAAGCTCAAGGAGTTAAAGAAGGAGAATCAAGCAAGGGAAAGACGAAGGTCATCGAGTAGCCGACTTGGTGTTTTACCCAACACAAGGTAGGTCACTAAGCATATATTTTGTATTGATTTAAATAAACATAATGTCTATGTAATTATGCGAAAGGAATGATAAATTTATATACATGTATGTATGTGGTGATGAAAGTATTGAATGAAAAGAAAAGAGGTGAGAAGTATTGAGTTGTTGATTTGGCACTAAGTGTGCGGGTATAAACATTTGTGATCATGAGAATGGCACTAAGTGTGCGGGTTTAAAATTTGTACAGCACTAAGTGTGCGAGTTTGATCATATAGCACTAAGTGTGCGAGTTGATTATATAGCACTTGAGTGTGCGGACTCACTATATGCTTTTGAATCACTATTGACCTTGAGTGTGCGACATTATTGAGTTGACCACGGACAGCGAGTCGGGTAAGTACCTTGAGTTCATGGCTAATAGGCGCTATGTTTATATTTGGAGTTGAGCTTGGTAAGTTTGAACCTATGTGACAATGTAAATTGAAGTCACGTACATAAGAATTATCGCGGAATGAGTGAAAGGTCATGTAGATGTATGATTGAATCGAAAGGTCTAAGGAACTATAGTATAGTTCGGTTTGAATGGAGTAATTAGCCTCGTTCCATTTTGTTTCCTCTTGCGATAATGTTATTAATGGTTGTTAGTGCATTGCTTATGACTTACTGAGTTATATACTCATTCGGTGTTTGCTTGTCACCTATTTTAGGTTTCTTGGACTCGACTTTTTGTGTATTCGGGACCGTCATCGAAGTCATCACACCGGCTAACAACTTTTGGTATTTTCTTCGTAGTTGGTCTTGGAGTACATTACGGCATGTATAGGCTATTATGTTTTGTTTGAACTTGGTATGTACAATTTTGAATAGCCATGCGAAAATGGCGTATAAATGTTTTGAGCATAATGTTATAATCATTTGGTATGTATATGCTCATTAAGAAGCACGAAAATGTTTGGCAATGACCAGCCATTAGAATGGGTCATCATGATTATATTTTTGACTATATACGAAAAAGGGGTGGTTGAATCATAGAAACTATGTGTTAGAGAAAGTCTACCCTAGAAATAGATGCTGGCAGCAACAGTAACGTGGATGTGAAAAATCACTAAAAATAGTAGGAATGGAATTAAATAGTGAATAAATTATGTAAATGAACCTTGATGAATCCATTTTCATATGGAAGAAACGAAACGGTCATATGAGTTGTATGTTAAAAGATATTTGGGTTTTCGTGAAACAGGGCCAGAACGGTTTCTAGATTCCCTGTTCTGACTTTGAAAATTCATTATAAATTAACCAGAGATAATTAGGAGTCATACCATATATGTATAAATTCTTCTTTGAGTCTAGTTTCTATAGAAACAAACGGCATCAGTATTGAACCCTGCACAGGGAGTTATTTGAGTTGTAACGCACGAAGGTCAGTGTAGTCGACCCCCATAACATGGGAGACTTTAACTAATAAACTGTACTAATTGGCTCGACCAAAAATTCTAGAAAAAAATTTGTAGATGGACATGTGAGTCTAGTTTTATAGAAAAATTACGAAACTGATTTTTGAGTTGTAAAACTCAAGTTATGATTTTTGAAGCGAGTAGTACACAGATTGGCAGCTTGTCTGGGAAATTCTCAATAAGTGGTTTGAAGTCTGTTAACACCTCGTGTTCGACTCCGGCGACGGTCTCGGGTTCGAGGTGTTACAATTTTATTGGTATCAAAGCTATGGTTTAGTCGGTTCTAGGACTACCATAGCACGTATGAGTCTAGCTATACATGCCTTAATGTTAATGTTTAAATGTGTGATGACTTGACGGTTAAAATTATTGTTTTGATTAGTAAATGGATCCGGTGTAGAGAGAACCTTGGCGGATGCGTTGAAAGTGTAGCGGCTGCTCTGCACAAGGGACGCCGCTGTTGAACCTCGGTCATCTGCGAATAATCGGGGTGAGGGGCTAGACAAGCCTTCTTTACCATGATGAATGAGTGGGTCGCATAATATGCTCGAACCAATCCGGCTGTCCAACAATTCCCCAATTTGAATAATCCACCCAAGAGCCCGTAATGCCATCGATTCTTGACTACGTGAATTTGAGTAAGCCACTGTAGACTTGATTAGGAAGCGGGGTTGAAGAGTTCAGGCCATAGTTCTTGATGATGCCGAAAGGGCGAGTTACGGCTTGATAACACCATTGGTGTTTGATGAACTATCATGCACACCGATGAATGTCTAAAGTGTGCTATATCCTTGTTGCGAGACTCACCTACTATTGGTGGAGGACCTTGATTTCCATAGTTCCAAGCGAGCGAGTTACTTGGGATTTCTTTCAAGCGGAGTTTGAAAGAAATATATTAGTCAATGGTTCATCGATCAAAAGCGTAAGGAATTCTTGGAACTCAAGCAAGGCCAGTATGATGATGTCTGAATCTGAACATGAGTTTGTAAGACTCGGTCGGTATGCGGGAGTGTGTGGCTGATGAGGTTGCTATGTGCAAGAGGTTTGAAGAAGGATTGAATGAAGATCTAAAGCTACTAGTGGGTATTTTGGAGATAAAAGAATTCGTAACACTAGTTGAGCGAGCACGCAAGGCGGAGGAACTTGGAAAGGAGAAGAAGAAGGCTGAATTTGAAGCTAGAGACTATCGCAAAAGATCGACGGGTAAAGCTCCGTTCTCGGTGTAAAGAAGTTCGGGAGGACACCAATAAATCGAGGGGCATGCTGGAATTTCCATTAGAACACGACCATTGCGGACTCCGAGCTACTTGTAGCTAGTGTGGGCAATAACCGTCAAGAGAAACTGAATGCCCCAATGTGGGAGAAGAGACATAGGTGAATGTTGGGGTAAGTCTACCAATAGGGCTTGTTACGTATGCGGTTCGAAGGACCACTTCATTAGAGATTGCACGGAGCTTGATGAGAAGAATTGGATGCAAGGTGCAAGACCTAGTGGAATGATGACTAGAGGTAGACCACCAAGAATTTCAGGAGGTAGGGGTGGTAGCAGAGAGAGCCAATGACATCGGCTGTTCGATCTGAGACCCGTACTCCTGCTAGGGCATATGCCATCCGTGCACGAGAGGAAGCATCCTCCCCTGATGTTATCACTGGTACTTTCACTCTCTTTGATACTAATGTGATTGCTTTGATTGACCCTGGTTCTACTCATTCTTATATATGCGAAACCTTAGCATCCAGTAAGACTTTACCTATTGAGTCTACTGAGTTCGTAATTCGGGTGTCAAATCCCTTGGGTCGTTACGTGCTTGTCGACAAAGTGTGCAAGAAATGTCCCCTAGCAATCCGAGGGTCCTGCTTTCTGGCGGACCTAATGCTTTTGCCATTTGATGAATTTGATGTTATTCTTGGTTTGGATTGGTTGACCGTGCATGATGCGATTGTGAATTGCAAAAGCAAGACTATTGATTTGAGGTCTTGTGAATAACGAGATAATCCGAGTTGAGTCTACGGACTTAAAGGGTTGTCATTGTAATATCAACAATGTTGGCCCGAAACATGTAAGAAAGGGTGCGAAGCATACCTTGCGTATATATATGATGATAAGGAATTGGAAAAGAAACCGAATCTGTAACACCCGAACCCGAGACCGTCACGAGTCGAGCGCGAGGTGTTAACAGACTTCAACCCACTTATTGACAATTTTCAGACAAGCTGCCAATCTGAGTACTAGTCGCTCCAAAATTCATAACTTGAGTTTTACAACTCGAAAATCAGTTCCGTAAATTTTTCCTGAAACTAGACTCATATGTCCATCTACATATTTTTTCTAGAATTTTTGGTCGAGCCAATTAGTACAGTTTATTAGTTAAAGTCTCGCCTGTTGTAGGGATCGACTACACTGACCTTTGTGCGTTACGAATTGGATATCTCCTGTACAGGGCTTCAATACTAATTCCGTTTGTTTCTATAGAAACTAGACTCAGAGAGGAATCTACACATATATGGAATGACTCCTAATTATCTCTGGTTAATTTACAATGATTTTCCAAAGTTGGAACAGGGGATCCAGAAACCGTTCTGGCCCTATTTCACAAGAACTTTAAAATCTGTTAACTTATAACTCATATGACCATTTCGTTTCTTCCATATGAAAGTAGATTCATCAAGGTACACTTACATAATTTATTTGCTATTTAATACCATTCCTACTATTTTAGTGATTTTTCACATCCACGTCACTGCTGCTGTCAGCATCTGCCTTTAGTAGGCTTTACCTATTTCATACTTTCCATGATTCAATTGGCCCTTTTACATACATAGCACAAAGCGTGATCATGATTAACCATTCCAATGGCTAATCGTTTCAAAATAATTCCATACCTCATAAGGGTCAACATACAAGCGATTATAGTTCTATGCTAAAAGCGTATATAAGCCATTTTCGCATGGCTATCCAAGTTTACACAAACCGGAAGGTACATGACCTTCAACAAAGGATGGTCCTATACATGCCATTTCAAAGTTCAACCAAAATTTGTACCAAAATGGGGCTTCGATAGTGTGGATGACTTGACTTCTTTGATCCCGAATCCGATAGCTAACGAGCGAAACCTATAAAACAGAGAGCCAAAGCAGCGGGTAAGCATTTTAATGCTTAGTAAGTCTCAAGCAATGAAATCAGCTTTGACTAAGGTATTTTATTCACATGGCTAATTAAACCACTTTACTAATTCACATTCCCATACTCATACTTATTTCACATCACCAACCCTTATGTTCATACACAAAAGAACAACTTAGCCCAAGGCCGGTAGCTCGTTTATCAACTTAGCGCATACTTACTTGTAAGAATTCAATTAGTACAAGCACATACAAACATACCTCATTGCTGGAATTTTCACAAGTGTATAAGCTGAAATTTTCACAGCAAGATTGCTCACTTCGAATCACATACTTTCGGATTTAACCGGATATAGCGACTTCATACGATTGCCTTGGTCATAACCCGGTTGGTGACTTGCACAAAGGCCTTGGTCTTAGCCGGATATATCAACTTCACGAATGCCTTGGTCTTAGCCGGATATATCAACTTCATACGAATGCCTTGGTCTTAGCCGGATATATTTCCAATGTTCACTTACATATATATCAATATTCAAGACACGTCCATAGTTCATTTTAGTTACTAAAGCTCTAACACAAAATATCTATCAACCTTTACTATTTCGGCTCAATGGCCACACAAACAAGGAGCATAATTTTGATATAATTCAAGTAGGGTCATCACTCGAAGACTTACCTTGGATGTTGTCGAGCGATTTCGACGGCTATTCAACTACTTTTTCCTTCCCTTTATCGGATTTAGCTCCCTTTGCTCTTGAGCTAATTTACACAAATTTAACTTATTAAAATCTCATCATGATAGCTTATGGCGAATATGACAAGGAGTGTAAATGGTCATATGGCCATCCTTTAGCTCAAATACACAATGGTCATGCACATTTTACATCACAACAAGCAATTCAATACATTCAAACATCAACGTGAAGTTCAAAGTACTTGGCCCTTATATACATTAGGCATCAAAGTTGTATATGTGCGAAATCATAAATCGAACTCAACACATTAGTTAATATTCCTCTTAGCGAATTTTCTAAGCCAAGAATAGGCATCAATATGCTTGCCTCAAACCGAATGCATGCACACTAATTACCCCTCATGTGGCGAATATACACTTAATACCACACAAAAAAAAAACAGCATACATTTTACTACTAACACATTACATATCGTAATTCATTGCACATCTCTTATTTACTTCATAATCAACACATCATCACAAGCAAATATACACTTTGAATTAGTATATATGTCATACCAATCCATCATGTGCAAACATATATTCATGTAGGTGCAAGGGCGAATTCTCAAGTGGCTTATATCCAAATATATACACATTTCCAAAGCTTAAATCTTACTTACCATGCAACATGCATGAATTATACTTATGGATATATCATGGCGAATACCACAACACCACACCATTTCAATTTGGTCATGGTGAAACAAAGAACTTAGTATCTCATTCAAAAAATGCTAAAAGAAAATCTAAGAATCTTCAATCCTCCATCACATGTATCACTTTCAAGCTTGTTATTTAACATGCAATGGCATTAACACCACATTCACTTTGGCGAATTTCATTCCCATGACATAACAAGGATTTGAACCATGGGCTAACAAGAACATTAAGCTAGCAACTAAAAACATGCATGAACCTCAAACATACCTTAATCTTGATGCAAGTTTAGCCAACCTCTTCCTAATCCTCTTCCAAACCAAGTATGAAGCAAAACTCCTTCCTTAACCTTAGTATTTTCGGCCAACAAGAGAGTGAAAAGAGATGAACAAAATTTTTTTCTTTCTTCCTTTAGGACATTCGGCCAAGCTATGGAGGAAGATGGACACTTTTTTTTTTTGTTTCTCATCTACTAACATTAATTGTTTATTCCATACCCTTATTTTATTCTTTCCATCATAACCCATTTACCAAACATGTTTCATGACATGATTTTGCCCATAAATCCTTGTCATGGCGGCCACTAACTATGGGGAAATTTGACATGCAAGTCCATTGTTTTGCATGCATCCTTTAATTAGTCATCACACATTTCCCTCATACTTTCAAAGTTTATTACTAGGTCCTTTCTAGTGAAATTCACATCTATAATTCTAAATCAAAGCATAAAAATATCACACATGAGTTAACACACATTATAGGCAATAAAATAAATATTAAATTATTTTTATGCCTTGGTTTTGTGGTCCCGAAACCACATTTCGACTAGGGTCGTTTAAAGTCATCACAACTCTCCCCACTTTAGAAATTTTCGTCCCGAAAATCTTACCGTAAATAGGTTTGGATATTGCTCTTTCATAGAGTTCTCGGGTTCCCAAGTAGCTTCTTCTATCCGTGTTTGAGCCATAACACTTTCCTTTGGCGGAACCTTTTGTTTCGCAACTCTTTCATTTCACGAGCTAGGATACGAATCGGTTCTTCTTCATAACTCATATCGGCTTGAATTTCAACCTCGATGGACTAATTACGTGCGACGGATCAGATCTATAGCGTCGAAGCATTGAAACATGGAAGGCGTTGTGAATCTTTTCAAGTTCGAGGGCAAGATCAAGCGATACATGGCCGGGCCAACTCGTTCGGAGATTTAAATGCGGCCCAATGAATCTCGGGCTCAACTTGCCCTTACGGCGAATCTGAGTATCTTTTTCCACGGCGAAACTTTAAGAAACACTTTATCTCCCACGATACTCAATGTCCTTTCGTTTCAAATCCGCATACGATTTACGACGATCGGAGGCTATCTTGATTTTCACGGATTACTTTTACTACATTCAAGCATCTTTAATCAAATCCACTCCAAAATTTTGTTCTCACCGAGCTCGGTCCAAAACAATGGTGTACGGCATTTACGCCGTACAAAGCCTCGTAAAGCGCCATCTTAATACTTGATTGAAAACTATTGTTGTAGCGAATTCAATCAAAGGTAGGTACCGTTCCACGAACCATCGAACTCGAGGATGCAACATCTCAACATATCCTCAAGTATCTGAATTATCGCTCGGATTGACCATCGGTTTGGGGTGAAAAGCGGTCTTTGAAATGCAACTTGGTGCCCAATGCTTCTTGTAATTTCTTCCAAAATCGCGAGGTGAACCTCGGATCTCTATCAAACCTAGTAAATCGGTACCGTGTAATCTCACAATCTGAGAAGCGTACAATTCAGCTAGTTTATCCAATGAAAAATCCATACATACGGGGATAAAGTGAGCCGACTTAGTCGATCTATCAATAATAACCCAAATTGCATCCTTCTTACTTGCGACAACGGCGGTCCGGACACAAAGTCCATTGTGACTCGATCCCATTTCCACTCGGGTATCGTGATGGTGAAGTAACCACGAAGGCACTTGATGCTCCGCTTTCACTTGTTGACATATTAAACATCTTGCAACAAAGTCGGAGATGTCTCGTTTCATACCATGCCACCAAAACCGAGCGTTTCAACTCATTGTACATCTTCGTACTCCCGGGTGGATTGCCATTCGGCTACAATGAGCTTCGTTCGAATTATCGAAATAAGTTCAATTCTTTGGAACACACAAGCGACTTCGAACCTCAAACAATCGTCATCATCAATTTGAAACTCCGATTCCTTGTTGAGAACACACTCGGCCCGTTTTGCCGCAACTCCTCATCAACTTTACGAGCTTCACGAATTTGATGAGTCAACAATGGTTTGGTACATTAATTGGCTACTAACACATTGTCGGGTAGGATAGACAAGTGTACATTCATCGCTCGTAAAGCAAGCGGTGATTTCGGCTTAAGGCATCCGCAACCACATTAGCCTTTCGGGTGATAGTCAATGACCACTCATAATCCTTTAACAGCTCGAGCCAACGTCTTTGTCGCAGATTTAAGTCTCTTTGAGTCATCAAATGTTTGAGACTTTTGTGATCCGAATACACATGGCACTTCTCACCAAATAAGTAATGTCGCCATATCTTTAAAGGCGAATCGATGGCGACCAATTCGAGATCATGGGTCGGATAATTTTTCTCATGTGGCTTTAATTGTCTCGACGCATAGGCCACAACTCGACCTTCTTGCATCAATCGCAACCTAACCCAAGTAGGGAGGCGTCACTATAGATGACAAACTCTTTGCGATTCGGGCGTACTAATCTTGGAGCTTCCGTCAAATGAGTTTTCAATTGGTCAAAACTTTTCGACACTTTTCCGTCCATTCAAACTTGACATCTTTACAAGCGGTTTCGTCATGGGTGTGGCTATCATCGAGAATCCTTTTACAAACCGTCGGTAGTAAGCAAGTCCCAAAAAGCTCGAACCTCGATAATATTTCTTGGAGGTTTCAGTTAAGTATGGCTGAAATTTTGCTTGGGTCGACTCGAATACCGATCACGAGATACCACGTGACCCAAGAAGCTAACCTCTCTTAACCGAACTCACACTTGCTAAACTTAGCATATAAGCGCTTATCCGTAAAATTTGCAACACTAATCTCGGGTGCTCGCATGTTCGGTCTCATCTCTTGAATAGACCAAGATGTCGTCGATGAACACAACTACGAACCGATCCAAATATGATCTGAAGATCCGATTCATCAAATCCATAAATACCGCGAGGGCATTAGTGAGCCCAAACGGCATCACTAAGAACTCGTAGTGACCATATCTCGATTACGAAGGCGGTTTTGGGTATGTCCGAATCTCGGATTACATGGCGATAATAGCCCGATCTCAAATCTATTTTTGAGAACACCGAGGCTCCTTCAATTGATCGAACAAATCATCGATCGTGGTAGCGGATACTTGTTCTTTATTGTCACTTTATTAAGGCGACGATAGTCGATGCACAACCTCATGGTTCCGTCCTTCTTTTCACAAACAACACTTGGTGCACCCCAAGGTGAAAAACTCGGGCGAGCAAAACCTCTATCCATCAACTCTTGCAATGAGCTTTCAACTCCTTTAATTCCGTTGGTGCCATACGATATGGAGCTATCGAAATCGGTGTGGTCCGGTACAAGCTCAATGCCAAACTCTATCTCCGAGCAGTGGCAAACCCGGCAATTCTTGGGGAAAACGTCCGGTATTCACAAACCAACGCAGATTTGGGTTCTATTCTAACTCCTTATCATCAAGTACATACGCAAGGTATGCTTCACACCCTTTTCTTACATATTTACGGGCCAACATTGATGATATTACGGTGGCAACCCTTCAAGTTCGTAGACTCAACTCGGATCATCTCGTTGTTTGCGCATCTCAAATCAATAGTCTTGCTTTTGCAATTCACAACGCATCATGCACGGTCAACCAATCCAACCCAAGAATAACATCAAATTCATCGAGCGGCAAAAGCATCAAGTCCGTGGGAAAGCAGTACCTCGAATTACTAGGGGCATTTCTTACACACTTTGTCGACCAGCACATAACGACCCAAAGGATTTGACACCGAATTACGAACTCGATAGACTCAATAGGCAAAGTCTTCTTTGGATGCTAAGGTTTCGCATATATAAGAATGAGTAGAACCGGGGTCAATCAAAGCAATCACATTAGTATCAAAGAGAGTGAAAGTACCGTAATAACATCGGCGAGGAGGCATCCTCGCGTCTTGGCGTATAGCATAAGTCCTAGCTGGAGCGCGAGCCTCGGATCTGGTCATGACATCTCTAGATCCTCTCGACCACCACTAGCCTTGCCGTATTTCCGGATGGTCTACCTCGGCGGTGGTAGTACCGGTTTCCCACTCCGATCTACATTCATTCGAGACAACCTCGGGCAATCTTTAATGAAGTGGTCAACTGATCCACACTTATAATGAGGCGGTCACGGAATCTCTGACTTCAAAATGCCATTTGCCACAATCGGCACTCCGTCCTCTCTCGTCGATCATTCCCACTCTTGGCGATCGAAGTGATTCGTGTGGTCACGAGGGGTCGATCGCGATCTCGTCTAGAAAAGCCGAAGTGTCTCTAGATCGGCCTAAGCCATCTCTAAGTTTCTTTGATATTTGTTGGAAGGGCTTCCCGAATACCTCTTCTGAAACTCCCTTGCTCCGCTTCCGCTTTCCTTTTCTCCATACTAAACTCCTCGGCTTTGCCGCTCGCTCGACGAGAGTCACAAACTCTCGGATTTCCAAAATGCCAACATACTGACTTTATCTCATCATTCATCCATCTTGAGCGTTTACACATCACGACTTACGAAGAAATGCATTCTCGCAGCGTCTGGCTAAGCCTCACAATTTTCGTTCATAGTCGATGAAAGACATGGAACCTTGTTTAAGTTAGAAATTCCTTTCGTTTTTGGTCCATAAATCTCGGTGATATACTTTTTCCGAAACTTCGGTTTGGAAGAACTCCCAAGTTACTTGTTCGCGGGCACAACAAGTCGAGTACTCCACCAATAGTAGGCGAATCACGTAGCAAGGAGATGGTACACTTTAGGCATTCATCGGGTGTACAAGATAGCTCATCGAGTACGGATCGTGTTGTCCAACCAAAATTGACTTGCTCGGCATCATCACTATCCGTAGTTTTAAATTCATAGCCCCATGTTTTGGATTCTATCAACTGGGGCTTATTCGATATATTTGGTCAATTCTGGAGGCATTGTAGGTGCGGGGTGTGTTTGTTGGGAATGGAGGTTGTGGAACAGTAGTATTAGTTCGAATGTATTGGTTGAACCAATCATTCATCACGCTATAAAAGGCTTGTCTAGCCTCGTCATTCGGATTACTAGCAACAGGTTGAGAGTCCATGGCGCTGTCCCTTGTCGGGGGAGCAGCGCCACACTCTCCACATCATCAGCTATCGCTTCGGTTGGGATCGGGATCCATTACTATAAATAAACACAAGTTCAAGCGTCGAAATCACCACACTATCATATAATCACATAAAATGGCATGTATAGCTAGACCCCAAACGCATTACGGTAGTCCTAGAATCGACTAAACCGTAGCTCTGATACCAATAAAATTGTAACACCCGAACCCGAGACCGTCATGGGAGTCGACGCGAGGTGTTATGAACTTCAACCCACTTATTGACAATTTTCAGACAAGCTGCCAATCTGAGTACTAGTCGCTCCAAAATTCATAACTTGAGTTTTACAACTCGAAAATCAGTTCCGTAAATTTTTCCTGAAACTAGACTCATATGTCCATCTACATATTTTTTCTAGAATTTTGGTCGAGCCAATTAGTACAGTTTATTAGTTAAAGTCTCGCCTGTTGTAGGGATCGACTACACTGACCTTTGTGCGTTACGAATTGGATATCTCCCTGTACAGGGCTTCAATACTAATGCCGTTTGTTTCTATAGAAACTAGACTCAGAGAGGAATCTACACATATATGGAATGACTCCTAATTATCTCTGGTTAATTTACAATGATTTTCCAAAGTTGGAACAGGGGATCCAGAAACCGTTCTGGCCCTATTTCACAAGAACTTTAAAATCTGTTAACTTATAACTCATATGACCATTTCGTTTCTTCCATATGAAAGTAGATTCATCAAGGTACACTTACATAATTTATTTGCTATTTAATACCATTCCTACTATTTTTAGTGATTTTTCACATCCACGTCACTGCTGCTGTCAGCATCTGCCTTTAGTAGGCTTTACCTATTTCATACTTTCCATGATTCAATTGGCCCTTTTTACATACATAGCACAAAGCGTGATCATGATTAACCATTCCAATGGCTAATCGTTTCAAAATAATTCCATACCTCATAAGGGTCAACATACAAGCGATTATAGTTCTATGCTAAAAACGTATATAAGCCATTTTCGCATGGCTATCCAAGTTTACACAAACCGGAAGGTACATGACCTTCAACAAAGGATGGTCCTATACATGCCATTTCAAAGTTCAACCAAAATTTGTACCAAAATGGGGCTTCGATAGTGTGGATGACTTGACTTCTTTGATCCCGAATCCGATAGCTAACGGCGAAACCTATAAAACAGAGAGCCAAAGCAACGGGGTAAGCATTTTAATGCTTAGTAAGTCTCAAGCAATGAAATCAGCTTTGACTAAGGTATTTTATTCACATGGCTAATTAAACCACTTTACTAATTCACATTCCCATACTCATACTTATTTCACATCACCAACCCTTATGTTCATACACAAAAGAACAACTTAGCCCAAGGCCGGTAGCTCGTTTATCAACTTAGCGCATACTTACTTGTAAGAATTCAATTAGTACAAGCACATACAAACATACCTCATTGCTGGAATTTTCACAAGTGTATAAGCTGAAATTTTCACAGCAAGATTGCTCACTTCGAATCACATACTTTCGGATTTAACCGGATATAGCGACTTCATACGATTGCCTTGGTCATAACCGGATTTGGTGACTTGCACAAAGGCCTTGGTCTTAGCAGGATATATCAACTTCATACGAATGCCTTGGTCTTAGCCGGATATATCAACTTCATACGAATGCCTTGGTCTTAGCACGGATATATCAACTCGCACGAATGCCTTGGTCTTAGCCGGATATATTTCAATGTTCACTTACATATATATCAATATTCAAGACACGTCCATAGTTCATTTTAGTTACTAAAGCTCTAACACAAAATATCTATCAACCTTTACTATTTCGGCTCAATGGCCACACAAACAAGGAGCATAATTTTGATATAATTCAAGTAGGGTCATCACTCGAAGACTTACCTTGGATGTTGTCGAGCGATTTAAACGACTATTCAACTACTTTTTCCTTCCCTTTATCGGATTTAGCTCCCTTTGCTCTTGAGCTAATTTACACAAATTTAACTTATTAAAATCTCATCATGATAGCTTATGGCGAATATGACAAGGAGTGTAAATGGTCATATGGCCATCCTTTAGCTCAAATACACAATGGTCATGCACATTTTTACATCACAACAAGCAATTCAATACATTCAAACATCAACGTGAAGTTCAAAGTACTTGGCCCTTATATACATTAGGCATCAAAGTTGTATATGTACGAAATCATAAATCGAACTCAACACATTAGTTAATATTCCTCTTAGCGAATTTTCTAAGCCAAGAATAGGCATCAATATGCTTGCCTCAAACCGAATGCATGCACACTAATTACCCCTCATGTGGCGAATATACACTTAATACCACACAAAAAAAAACAGCATACATTTTACTACTAACACATTACATATCGTAATTCATTGCACATCTCTTATTTACTTCATAATCAACACATCATCACAAGCAAATATACACTTTGAATTAGTATATATGTCATACCAATCCATCATGTGCAAACATATATTCATGTAGGTGCAAGGGCGAATTCTCAAGTGGCTTATATCCAAATATATACACATTTCCAAAGCTTAAATCTTACTTACCATGCAACATGCATGAATTATACTTATGGATATATCATGGCGAATACCACAACACCACACCATTTCAATTTGGTCATGGTGAAACAAAGAACTTAGTATCTCATTCAAAAAATGCTAAAAGAAAATCTAAGAATCTTCAATCCTCCATCACATGTATCACTTTCAAGCTTGTTATTTAACATGCAATGGCATTAACACCACATTCACTTTGGCGAATTTCATTCCCATGACATAACAAGGATTTGAACCATGGGCTAACAAGAACATTAAGCTAGCAACTAAAAACATGCATGAACCTCAAACATACCTTAATCTTGATGCAAGTTTAGCCAACCTCTTCCTAATCCTCTTCCAAACCAAGTATGAAGCAAAACTCCTTCCTTAACCTTAGTATTTTCGGCCAACAAGAGAGTGAAAAGAGATGAACAAAATTTTTTTCTTTCTTCCTTTAGGACATTCGGCCAAGCTATGGAGGAAGATGGACACTTTTTTTTTTTGTTTCTCATCTACTAACATTAATTGTTTATTCCATACCCTTATTTTATTCTTTCCATCATAACCCATTTACCAAACATGTTTCATGACATGATTTTTGCCCATAAATCCTTGTCATGGCGGCCACTAACTATGGGGGAATTTGACATGCAAGTCCATTGTTTTGCATGCATCCTTTAATTAGTCATCACACATTTCCCTCATACTTTCAAAGTTTATTACTAGGTCCTTTCTAGTGAAATTCACATCTATAATTCTAAATCAAAGCATAAAAATATCACACATGAGTTAACACACATTATAGGCAATAAAATAAATATTAAATTATTTTTATGCCTTGGTTTTGTGGTCCGAAACCACATTTCGACTAGGGTCGTTTTAAGGTCATCACAGAATCGGTCTTTGGTGGCTTGTGAATACCGGATGTTTTCTGAAGAATTACTGGGTTTACCACTGTTCGGGAAGTAGAGTTTGGTATTGAGCTTGTACACAGGACTACGCCAATTTCGATAGCTCCGTGTCGTATGGCACCAATCGAGTTGAAGGAGTTGAAAGCTCGATTGCAAGAGTTGACGGATAGAGGTTTCGCTCGACCAAGTTTTTCACCTTGGGGTGCACCGGTGTTGTTTGTGAAAAGAAGGGCGGAACCATGAGGTTGTGCATCGACTATCGTCGACTTAATAAAGTGACAATAAAGAACAAATATCCGTTACAGCGTATCGATGATTTGTTCGATCAAGCTGAAGGAACCTCGGTGTTCTCAAAAATAGATTTGAGATCGGGCTATTATCGATTCTTGAATTCGGGATTGGACATACCCAAAGCGCCTTGAGAATGAGATATGGTCACTCTGAGTTCTTAGTGATGCCGTTTGGGCTCACTAATGCCCTCGCGGTATTTATGGATTTGATGAATCGGATCTTGGACCGTATTTGGATCGGTTCGTAGTTGTGTTCATTGGCGACATCTTGGTCTATTCAAGAGATGAGACCGAACATGTGGAGCACACGAGATTAGTGTTGCAAATTTTACGGGATAGCGGTTATATGCTAAGTTCACAAGTGTGAGTTCGGTTAGAGAGGTTAGCTTCTTGGGTCATGTGGTATCCGCGATCGGGTATTCGAGTCGACTGAGCAAAATTTCATCCATACTTAGCTGGAAGCCTCCAAGAAATATTCTGAGGTTCGGAGCTTTTTGGGACTTGCCGGTTACTACCGACGGTTTGTAAAAGGATTCTCGATGATAGCCACACCCATGACCAAACTGCTTCAGAAAGATGTCAAGTTTGAATGGACGGAAAAGTGTCAGAAAAGTTTCGACCAATTGAAAACTCATTTGACGGAAGCTCGATACTAGTCTGCCGAATCGACAAAGATTTTGTCATCTATAGTGATGCCTCCCTACTTGGGTTAGGTTGCGTATTAATGCAAGAAGGTCGAGTTGTGGCCTATGCGTCGAGACAATTAAAGCCACATGAGAAAAATTATCCAACCCATGATCTCGAATTAGCTGCCATCGTATTCGCCTTGAAAATATGGCGACATTACTTATTTGGTGAGAAGTGCCATGTATTTTCGGATCACAAAAGTCTCAAATATTTGATGACTCAAAGAGACTTAAATCTGAGACAAAGACGTTGGCTTGAGTTGTTGAAAGATTATGAGCTGGTCATTGATTATCACCCGGGAAAGGCTAATATGGTTGCGGACGCCTTAAGCCGGAAATCACTATTTGCTTTACGAGCAATGAATGTACACTTGTCTATCCTACCCGACAATGTGTTAATAGCCGAATTAAAGGCCAAACCATTATTGACTCATCAAATTCGCGAAGCTCGAGAAAGTTGACGATGAGTTGGTTGCAAAAGCGGTGAGTGTGTTAGAACAAGGAATCGGAGTTTCAAATTGATGATGATGATTGTTTGAGGTTCGAAATCGTTTGTGTGTTCCAAGTAATTGAACTCATTTCGATGATTACGAGCGAAGCTCATTGTAGCCGAATGTCAATTCACCCGGAGTACGAAGATGTACAACGATTTAAAATGTCGGTTTTGGTGGCATGGTATGAAACGAGACATCTCGACTTTGTTTCAAGATGTTTAATATGTCAACAAGTGAAAGCGGAACATCAAGTGCCTTGAGGTTACTTCAACCGATCATGATACCCGAGTGGAAATGGGATCGAGTCACAATGGACTTTGTGTCCGGCCGCCATTGTCGACTAGTAAGAAGGATGCGATTTGGGTTGTTGTTGATAGGCCGACTAAGTCGGCTCACTTTATCCTGTCGTCGGATTTTCATTGGATAAACTAATCGAATTGTCGTTCCCAGTTGTGAGATTACATGGGGTACCGATTTACATTGTGTCGGATAGAGATCCGAGGTTCACCTCGCGATTTTGGAAGAAATTGCAAGAAGCTTTGGGTACCAAGTTGCATTTCAGACCGCCTTTCACCCCCAAACCGATGGTCAATCCGGCGAATAATTCAGATGCTTGAGGATATGTTGAGATGTTGCATCCTCGAGTTCGATGGTTCATGGGAACGATATTTACCTTTGATTGAATTCGCTTACAACAATAGTTTTCAATCAAGTATTAAGATGGCGCCTTACGAGGCCTTATGCAGGCGTTAATGCCGTACACCATTTTTTGGACCGAGCTCGGTGAGAGCAAAATTTTGAGTGGATTTGATTAAAGATGCTGAAGCAGAAAGTAAGAGTAATCCGTGAAAATCGAAGATAGCCTCCGATCGTCGAAGTCGTCGCGGATCTGAAACGAAAAGACATTGAGTATCGGTGGGAGATAAAGTGTTTCTTAAAGTTTCGCCTTGGAAAAAGATACTCGATTTGGGCACAAGGGCAAATTGAGTCCGAGGTTCATCGGGCCATATGAGATATCCGAACGAGTCGGTCCGATTCGCGTATCGTCGATTTTGCCCCGAACTTGAAAAGATTCACGACGTCTTTCATGTTTCGATGCTTGACGCTATAGATCCGATCCGTCGCACGTAATTAGTCCATCGAGGTTGAAATTCAAGCCGATATGAGTTATGAAGAAGAACCGATTCGTATCCTAGCTCGTGAAGTGAAGGAGTTGCGAAACAAAAGGGTTCCGCTGGTGAAGGTGTTATGGCTCAAACACGGGATAGAAGAAGCTACTTGGGAACCCGAGAACTCTATGAAAGAGCGATACCCAAATCTATTTACGGTAAGATTTTGAGGGACGAAAATTTCTTAAGTGGGGAGAATTGTGACCTTAAAATGACCCTAGTCGGAATGTGGTTTGGGACCACAAAACCGAGGCATAAAAATAATTTAATATTTATTTTATTGCCTATAATATGTGTTAACTCATGTGTGACATTTTGATGTTTTGATTTAGAGTTATAAATGAGAATTTCACTAGAAAGGACCTAGTAGAAAACTTTGGAAGTATGATGGGGGAATGTGTAATGACTAATTAAAGCATGCATGCAAAACAATGGCCTTGCATGTCAAATATCCCTCTTTTTATAAGAGGTGGCCGGCCATGACAATGAGGGATGGGCAAAACATGTCATAGACATGTTTTGTTGGTGCATTAGGGAGAAAAGAAATAAACAAATAAGCATGGGTAATAAAGAATGAAAAAAAATGTGTGTGAGTGAACCCCCCTATTGCCGTGTATTGAAGAAAAGAAAAGAAAAAATTGATCATCCTTTCATTCTCTCTTAACCGAAAATCCTAAGGAAGAAGAGAATTTTTCTTCATGTTTGATTTGGGAGAGGATTAGGAAGGGTTTGGCTATACTTGCATCAAGATTAAGGTATGTTTGAGGTTGTGCCATGAGATTCATGCATGTTTTTAGTTACTAGCTTGATGTTCTTATTAGCCCATGGTTCAAATCTTTGTTATATCATGGGGATGGTATTTGGCCAAGGTGGATTTTGTGTTAATGCCATTGCATGTTAAATATGAAGCTTGTTAATGGTATATGTGATGGGGGATTGATGGCTCTTGGACTTTCTTTTTAGTATTTTTGAGTAAGACATTAAGTTCTTTACTTAATCATGACCAAAATTATGGTGTTGTGATGTATTCGGTCATGGTATATCTATAAGTATGATTCATGCATGTTGCATGGTAGGTAAGATTGAGCTTTGGATATGTGTTTATATTTGGATATAAACAACTTGAGATTCGGCCCTTGCACCTACATGAATATGTGTTTGCACATGATGAATTGGTATGACATATATACTATTTCAAGGTGTATATTTGCTTGTGATGATGTTTCGGTTATGTAGTAAATGAGAGATGTGTATTGAGCTACAATATGTAATGCGTTAGTTAGTAAAATGTATGCTGTTTTTTTTTGTGTGGTATTAAGTGTAAAATTGGCCTCAACATAGACATGCATATTCGGCCAAATGAAGTAGATTGGTGTGCATGTATTCGGTTAGAGGCAACCGTATTGAAGCCTTATCTTGGCTTAGATAATTGACTAAATGGGTAATAAGTGAGGATGGTTGCGAATATACAAACATACTGAGATGCATGTGTAATTGAATTATGAATGTTTAGCAAGATGGTTAAACTAGTTGATTTATTGATTAAGCTCAAGGAGTTAAAGAAGGAGAATCAAGCAAGGGAAAGACGAAGGTCATCGAGTAGCCGACTTGGACTGTTTTACCCAACACAAGGTAGGTCACTAAGCATATATTTTGTATTGATTTAAATAGACATAATGTCTATGTAATTATGTCAAAAGGAATGATAAATTTATATACATGTATGTATGTGGTGATGAAAGTATTGAATGAAAAGAAAAGAGGTGAGAAGTATTGAGTTGTTGATTTCGGCACTAAGTGTGCGGGTATAAACATTTGTGATCATGAGAATGGCACTAAGTGTGCGGGTTTAAAATTTGTACAGCACTAAGTGTGCGAGTTTGATCATATAGCACTAAGTGTGCGAGTTGATTATATAGCAGCGAGTGTGCGGACTCACTATATGCTTTTGAATCACTATTGACACTTGAGTGTGCGACATTATTGAGTTGACCACGGACAGTGGTCGGGTAAGTACCTTGAGTTCATGGCTAATAGGCGTTATGTTTATATTTGGAGTTGAGCTTGGTAAGTTTGAACCTATGTGACAATGTAAATTGAAGTCACGTACATAAGAATTATCGCGGAATGAGTGAAAGGTCATGTAGATGTATGATTGAATCGAAAGGTCTAAGGAACTATGGTATAGTTCGGTTTGAATGGAGTAATTAGCCTAGTTCCATTTTGTTTCCTCTTGCGATAATGTTATTAATGGTTGTTAGTGCATTGCTTATGACTTACTGAGTTATATACTTATTCAGTGTTTGCTTGTCACCTATTTTAGGTTTCTTGGACTCGACTTTTTGCGTATTCGGGACCGTCATCGAAGTCATCACACCGGCTAACAACTTTTGGTATTTTCTTCGTAGTTGGTCTTGGAGTACATTACGGCATGTATAGGCTATTATGTTTTGTTTGAACTTGGTATGTAAAATTTTGAATAGCCATGCGAAAATGGCGTATAAATGTTTTGATCATAATGTTATAATCATTTGGTATGTATATGCTCATTAAGAAGCACGAAATGTTTGGCAATGACCAGCCATTAGAATGGGTCATCATGATTATATTTTGGACTATATATGAAAAAGGGTGGTTGAATCATAGAAACTATGTGTTAGAGAAAGTCTACCCTAGAAATAGATGCTGGCAGCAACAGTAACGTGGATGTGAAAAATCACTAAAAATAGTAGGAATGGAATTAAATAGTGAATAAATTATGTAAATGAATCTTGATGAATCCATTTTCATATGGAAGAAACGAAACTGTCATATGAGTTGTATGTTAAAAGATATTTGGGTTTTCGTGAAACAGGGCCAGAACGGTTTCTGGATTCCCTGTTCCGACTATGAAAATTCATTATAAATTAACCAGAGATAATTAGGAGTCATACCATATATGTATAAATTCCTCTTTGAGTCTAGTTTCTATAGAAACAAATGGCATCAGTATTGAAGCCCTGCACAGGGAGTTATTCGAGTTGTAACTCACGAAGGTCAGTGTAGTCGACCCCCATAACATGGGAGACTTTAACTAATAAACTGTACTAATTGGCTCGACCAAAAATTCTAGAAAAAATCTGTAGATGGACATGTGAGTCTAGTTTCAGGGAAAAATTACGAAACTGATTTTTGAGTTGTAAAACTCAAGTTATGATTTTTGAAGCGACTAGTACAGATTGGCGACTTATGCAGGAAATTCTCAATAAGTGGTTTGAAGTCTGTTAACACCTCGTGTTCGACTCCGGCGACGGTCTCGGGTTCGGGGTGTTACAGATCACATATCAGGACGCTCACAAAGAGTTGCGGTAGTGCGCAACACATGCTAAATCACTATCTATCAGGATGCTCGCAGGAACTATGTATATTAGTATGCTCGAGAGTCTATATCGAGATTACTCGTCTGAGCTAAATCCCGTCTGCAACATATGCAGAAACACATTCATATACGGGAAATCATATGTATCCATCTATTTTCATTATTCAAACGGAACTTAACATTTTAAATACATTTCCAATCATGAAATTATTTCATGTATTTATAACATTCTATAAATCACATAAACATATATCATATTCAACAATCAATTTAACATGTTAATATGCATAAATAAGTTACACAAATTTATCTCGATAATAATTCGTACAAGAAAATCTACTAATTAGAAACTCTCTTTTCCTCGATCTAGCTTTGAATTTGTGTTATCTGGATCTATATAAATGAATTTAATCATCAATTTATCACATTTCATATTCAATTAGACTCAATTTATATCTTAGGCAAAATTATAATTTTGCCCCTAAACTGTCTATAAATTCCAATTTCCTCCCTAGTCTCGAAAAATGAAATTCATGCAATTTACTCCTTATTGCAAGCCTAACCGAAATTTCAATATAAAATTTACAGCACATGTATTCTATAAAATTTAGAATTTTTCTTCAATTTTCACAACTTTACAATTTAGTCCCTAAATCATGTTTTCACCAAAATTCACTTTGTAACAGTTGTTTATCTATCAACAACCTTTCATATTCTACCATAAATTTCAAATTTTCAGCATATTCATCCATGGCATAACTTCTATAATTTGATAACTTTTCAAATTAATCCCCAAATAGATGAATTAGATAATCCCGGTTTCAAAAATATAAAAATTACTAAAAACTTGAATACTTACCCAATTATGCCAAGAAAGCTTGTTTTCTCTTTCCTAGGGATTCAATGAAATATTTAAGGAAGAAGATGATATATAATGATTTTTATTTCTTATTAATTATTTATCATCCATTAATTTTTCTCTGTTCCAATTTAGTCATTGCCCTTTTTTTAATTTTTCCATGGATGAATCATCAAAAATATCTACTAACTTTTCTTTAATGGTCTAATTACCATATAAGGACCTCAAGTTTTGAATTCCATAGCTATTGGATCCTTCTAGCTACTAGAATCCAACTTTTACATTTTATGTAATTTGGTCTCATCCATAATTAAGCACAAAATCAATAAAGTTTTCTTATCAGAATTTTCTTATGACATTCCTATTAAAATACTATCCATTCAAAAATATAAAAATAAATTTTCTTTCCGGCTCAGATTTGTGGTCCCGAAACCACTATTCTGATTTCACTGAAAATGGGCTATTACAAAGCATTTAACATCCTTATCACTAATAACCAACATTTATTCAATTCCATATCATTTTTTATCTATTATCAACAATACTTCCAATTTCAATATAATTTCATTCACTATTTCATTTAATTATTTGAATTTTTAATTGAATTCATTAGTTCGTCACATTTCCATATCAGCCCTTCGAGCTCGTATAATTGGTTTGTATGATCTTTCACATGTTATCAATATTCGTATATCACAATGTGTATATAAATTATCAAATCATAATATCAATTCAATTCTAATATCATTTATCAAATTTACATTTTATATCCCTATTAACCTACTCGGACTCGAATGGATACACAGATCTAACTAATCACACTGGTTTGACATACAATGCCTTATCGGACAATGCCGAATTAAATGGTCTGTGCCTCACGCTCATCAATGTGTTTGACATCCAGTGCCTCGTCGGTATAAGTTACTCATCGACTCGTGGTCAAAGTAACCCATACTTGACTGTCCTATGGAATGCCAACTATATTCAACCCTACCCAAACAGTTAATAGGTAACCTTTTATTTAATCGTCATATTGTTGAATTTGCATTTAAACAATTCAATTCATATCTCAAATCATCAGTTTATCACATAGCATTTCCTATTTCAAGCCAATTCAAGGTCAATTCTATAATTTCATCAAATTACACTATTTTCAATTCTATTCAATTTAATCCTCTATCTTGATAATCATTCAAATTCATACCATTTTGATTTGATTAGTCATCATCAGCTATTAATTCATTAACATTTCATATTGCAATTCATCATGTTCAAATTATCGGTTAATTTATCATTTTCTTTACAATTTAGTTCATATCTCACCTTTTGTACCAAATTGCAAACAATTCAAATTACTATTAAACATACACAAATTCATAATTTAAATATATATATATAGAGAGAGAGAGAGAAATTTATATACAACCATACCATATGAATTTACCTAGTAAAAACAACAACAAACAACTCTCTAGGGGCTAATTAGCAAATCTTTCCATTTCCTGATTATCTTCGATTTGGTCCCATTTTTTGATCTATTCAATAATTCATTTTAATTTATCAATTCCAACCCTTTTATTTCATCCTATTATAAGCATATGTCATCTCTATTTTATTATTTGAATGCCCCTCAAATTTTTCATTTTATTTAATTTAGTCCTTAAAATTGAAATTACCAAAACTTTCCATTTTGAGCATCGATTTCGAAATTGATCTCAATGTAATTCTTCTACACCCTTTATTATCTATAATTACAGAAATTTCATGCCGATTTTGAAATATTTACACTCCCTATGTTCAAAACTAAAATTTTTCACTTTACAAATTAGTCATTTTTCATATTTAAGCTTAAAATACAATCATTTAACACCAAGAAATTCAAGAAATCAACAATGGTAATTTTTTGAAAACTTTAAAAATTTTACAAATGGACACACGAATTAGCTAAATCAAGCTCTTAGGACCTCAAAAATATAAAAATTACAAGAAAATGACCAAATTGAACTTACCTAATTAATGTTGAAATTTCAAAAGCTAAAACCTAAATTTTTCTTATTTAGCTCGTGAGGTTGAAGATGATGGGAGGTAATGTTTTATTTTTTCTATTATTTTTAACTTTTATACTAAGTTTAACTTATTCAATTATGAATAAATATTGTTAAACATTGATTAATTAATCCTTATGTATAATTAGCCAAATTAGTGTGTTAGCCCATCTCCACTACCGTTTATCATAATTATAAGGGTCCAATTGCTTAATTGGCCCTCTAATTAATTAAAAATCTATAGCGAATAACTTTTACCACTTTTACAATTTAGTCTTTGTACCTTAATTAGTCACTAATTCAGAAAAATTACTTAGTCAAAACTCAATCCACCTTTGTAATAACTCATTGAATGTTTAATAAAAATATTTACGGGCTCGGTTTACAAAAATGAGGTCTCGATACCTCAGTTTGCAATACCACTAACTTTAGGGTTAAAACACTTATACTTTAACTAACTATCTAATTAACAAATTCATCAGACCTAAATTCAATATAATACTTTAATTGACAAGTAAATTTTAATTAATAACATTTATTGACTCAATCATCGGAGAATGAGGTTTTGAAACCACCGTTTTCTCCACCACTGACTTTCGGGTCATTATAAAAAATAGGCGGTGCAAGTGCAGTGAAAAAGGTTTCTGAATCCATGGAACAAAAAAAAAATTTCTCTCAATAATAGGTCTCTTAAGAAGATGGCTCTAATACCAAATTATTTGGAGTTTTTTTAAAAAGCAAGAATAAAGTAGAAATAATTTTTTATGGAAAGTATATATTTTATTAAACTGAAAAATTAAACCAATGGCTAAAAATAAATAACTAAAAGATTCATAATCAATAAATATCTAAAACTTTGCAATTGATTAAAATAACTAAATTATTTTAACTGCAGTAGTTTAAGCAAACCTTCAACATCTTAACTTGAATTTTTAGTCTCTTCAACTTAGTGAAAATTCTAGCCATAAGTGTACCAGCAGGGACAGGCTCTTCCCAAGAGTTCTTAACCACATCCATGAAATTTGAATCTCTAGTCCAAAAGTAGAAAAACTTGAAAGTGTACACCTTAAGAAGAGTTGCATAATGATATGAAATTTCAGGAGCTACGAACTGAAACTTGTGAGTGAAAAAATGAGAAATGTCATTGATCATTAATTAGAACATGTTCGAGTTTTCAAGCAAGCTGACATGATCAATTGGACTCGCATTTAATGTCTAAAGTGCTACCTTGAAAGCCACTATCTATAGTAGGAGCTTTCCTTAGCCTTAGGTCTAGCCACCACATTGAAGTCACTTGTTCAAATCCCTACATTATCGTAGGCAATGCTAGCAATAAATTGTAGGTGAGAGCAAAGGGGCCTCCTGCAAAATCTATCATTTTCCCCAACACACTGCTAATAAAAGGAAAATGGATGAATTATTCCGGTTCAGGTGACATGTGATACATTGATTTGTTTTCACTAAAACAATAGGATTCGAATCTTTTTGCAAAGCATCCAAATCCTTCCATTGCTTGCCTCACAGTAGTATTATAATAACTGTCAATCAGCAAAGTGTTTGTCTAGCCTGCAGAAGCTTAATTCAAGTTAGCATAGGCAGTTCTTGAGAGAGTGACCAAAAACCTTTCACTTAGTGCATTTTGAGGGGACACCACACTCATGGCAAATGAAGCCTTTGTTTATTGGCAGTAATTCTGTCCATGTACAAAGACTTGCCAAGTTCAATAGCAATGTAGCTCAACCCTGTAGCTCTAAATAACTCCAATGGAACGTTTCCAAGTTGAATCCAAACAAAGGAGATGTGCAGATTAAGTTGTAGGAATTTAAATACTGTCTCCCATTTCCTAATGATAATAGGGATATTTCACAACTTTTTTCTCCATATATATGAAACAAAAAGATTAATTAGTAAAATAGATGGGATTGTAGATTAATTAGTGAAATAGTTGAAATCCGCACCCGGAGAACCCAACTTCAAAGTCGGCATCTCCAGGTGCCATGTTCTATATATATATATTGGGGTTCAAATGAAAATTGGGCAAATATTATAAAGAGCCCCCTATTTTGTCAAACTTCCATAATAACTAATTTTAGTTAGTTCCAATTGTTTATTTTTCCTAGTTTCAAGCCAAGACTTTGGTGGGAGCTACAAGCAAATATGGCATTAATTTAATTAATTTCTTCTTTTAAAAAATTTATCTTGAAATTGTAATAAAATTATAAGGGACCATTTTTTATATTATTCCTTTATTTTAGGTGAGCGTAAGAACACCTTGTTTCCCTGCTTTGGACTAGTAAAATAATATCATAAATGGTCCCTCATAATTTATCAAAATTTCAAGATAAATTCTTTAAAAAAATAAGAAATTAACAAAATAAATATCATATTTACTTGTGGTTCTCACAAATTATTGGCTTGAAAACTAGTAATATTGTATTGAAACTGAAAAAAAAAAACAATTGAAACTAACTAAAAATTAGCTATTATGGAAGTTTGATAAGATATGAGGACTGTTTATGACATTTTCCCAATTTTCATTTGAGCTCATATACTTTCAAGTTGAATGCTCCAAATGCCGGCTTCAACTATTTCACTAATTAATTTACAACCCCATCTATTTTACTAATTAATATTTTTATTTCATATATATATGAAAAAAAGAAGCCGATATTTCACTATAAAACTTTTGGACAATCAAAAACATCGCTGAACAATGGTAAATCTAATGAAAGTCGGTTAAGGACCTGACCCAACTTTGATATGCAAATATAGGGGTAGGAAAATAGGAGGAGCCATAAATTAGCTAGGCATAGAATGTTGAATTTGATATTATTTCATTGGGAATTTTCTGCCTGCCTACCTACCTACCTACCTGCCTAACCCCGTGAAGGAACCGCGTAGACTGCCTAACACCGTTTCTCACCCTGAATTCCCTTGCTTAATTATTAACAACTCTTATTATTATTTATTATTATTATTATCCTGTCTACACGGTAAAGCATTTCTTTCACGTCTATCTTTGTTAAAATGAGATAAGAAATAAATATTATATATATAAACGAATGAATTGTATACATTATTAGTGTATGGTTAGATTAGAATCACCATAATGCAAATTTCTTTTAAAACGATATAGTCCAATTAAATTGGGTGATTTTAACTCCTCATTATTATTACATAATGATTTCAGGCTTCTTCCTATTAAGAATAATAATAATCATTTTAAATTAGGATGAAAATCAAAATTACATATAAAATTTTTATTTAATAAACAATGGTTTGATCCAATTTTATATATAAATCTTTTATTTTAATTTGATTTTTATATAGTTAAAATTGGATCAAACAATTATATTTATTTAATATATAAATAGTTGAATTTTTAATAAGTTATTTATTATCTTTAACGTATATTATTGAATCAAAATCAAATTTTATGAATATAAATTAATCGAAATCAAAATTTGATATTAATATTTGTATTCAATTAAAATTTTATATATCAAATTTCATATGAAAATTATATGTAATTTTAAGATTCATAAATCTTAATGTTGTTACCTTGAAAATAAATAAATCTTAATGTTGTTTGGTGTAATGTTTGAAGTGCGGAAAAGTTTTAAATCTTCATTGGATGATAAATATATGTACTATGGAGTATGCCTCGCATTTCGGTCAAATTTAGGCACAAACAGATAGTGACATCACGGCAACGAAAATAGGGGAGAAGCATAAACAACGTGGCGACATATCATACAATTTTCTCGGTTTTCTTCTCCTGGTTAAACTCTAAGTATTTGTTTCAATGGAACTTTAATTAGTGTAGATTATTTTTAATATTATTTGGCCTACGAATTTAGCCTATAAGTAGGCACTTTTCTACCCTAGAAAGTTTAAACTCATTACAAATTTAGGTATAGCTTTTACAAGCTTTCAGAGACTTTTATTTTTACGTTTTGATGGTTCTTATTTCAGGTTTTGGGGTTTAGTTTTTTATCTCCATCTTTGTACTCTTCCTTTCTTTTTCGTTATATATCTTTACTCGTGGTTTTTTATCCTCTTCGAAGGAATTTTCCATGTAAAATATTTTTGTCCAATCTTTTCAATTTCTTTGTTATTTTACTTGTTTGTTGCTTAATCGAGTTTATCCCTAACTAATTGGTATCAAAGCTAGTTCGATTTCCTCATTCAACCTGTTCAGAGATAGCAGCAATAAAGTTCGACATTGAAAATTTCGATGGCATCAAACATTTCAATTTATGGCAAGTTCAGATGACGGCAATACTGGTCCAGAATTGTATCACCCCGAAATAGGGCCTAGTCGGAATAGTGGTTTCGGGACCACAAATCCGACATCAAAATATTTATTTTATGATTATTATGAGGCTTAGAATATGAGAATATGCATGTTTTAAAGTTTCATGAAGAAATTCTTTGAGTAAGGTGTCCAATTGGAAATTAAGGACTAAATTGAATAAATTGCAAAACTTGGATTCTAGAAACAATTTGTATGAAATTGTTTTAGATTATAAATTAGAAGGTCTTGGGGAGAAATTTTCCCAATTTTTAAGTTTTTGGACAAAAATGGGCTTGCATGGATGAAATTTTAAAGAAAGGGCTTAAGGGCATTTTGGTCATTTGGTATTTTAATGAAATAAAATGGGAAAAATGAAACAAAAATCAGCCATTTTCTCCCTTGTACCAGACGAAACTCTCAAGCCCTCCATAGCTAGGGTTTTCAAGTTTTTCAAGCTCAATAGTAAGTGCTCCCAAACCCCGTTTTTAATGTTTTTTGTATTTTTGAAATTTCGGTAGCTTGTTCTCCCCATTTCTACCCATATTTCATGCTAGGGTTCATGTTTAAAAATTTACCCATGCATGAGTTACTGGTATTTTGATGGATTATGGAGGAATATGAAAGTTGGATGTGTGTTAAACATCTTTTCCTAGGTGATTTTCATGAAAAACCCCAAAAGGGACCCTTTTACAAAAGTTGTAAAATGTGAGGTAGAAATGTGAAAATAATGGAAAATGTGGGCTACCATAAGAGAGAAAAATGTTTAGCTAGGCTTGGATAAGATAGAAATTGCATGTGTTTCGTTATACGAGCCTAGGGACTAAATCGTAAAAATGTGAAATGTTAGGGGCAAAACGGTCATTTGGATCGGGGGTGGAATTTAGACTTGAAATGTATAATGTGGAGTGTTAATGATTTAATTTTGTTGTAATAGACCCCGAGAAAAAAATTTTGGAGATCGATCGAGGAAAACGAAAGGTTTTAGAATAACCGAAACATTGCACCGAAACAAATACCAAGTAAGTTCGGATAACTTAAAGTAAACTCCTAATATGCCTAATTATATGATTTGTGAATGAATTATGATTGCATTTATTGATAGCATAAGATTTCATGAAATGCATTCCTAATAATGATGTGTTGAAAAATTATCTCGGTTGAAGTTAAAAAGGGAATTTGATGGATAAAGCATGTTTTACATGTGTAATGAGATCTTGCATGTGTTGCGGAAAGGATTTAGCCCAGACGGGTAATCCGCTGATCTCAATTATGAAAAAGATCTAGCCCGGACGGGTGTTCCTTTGGATGATTAAGCCTCCCGAAGAATACATGTGCATTATGGATTTAGCCTGGACGGGTAATCCAATCAGGGTCTAAATTTAGCCTGGACTGGTAATCCAGATCTGAGCTCATTAAAGGTGTTTGTCGTAATAAAAGACTTATCCTAGACTGGTAATCCCAACATCACCTTATGAGTTTACGATATGTGGGATTTAGCCTGGACTGGTAATCCTACCATAAGATGTGAGGTTCGTAAGACTGCACTCCTGAAATGATCATCCTTATGAATTGATGATTAATGGATATTCCATCGAGATTTCCTAGACACTCAACGGGATTAACATCAAATACATGTACAAAATGAAATGTTGAATGATGAGCTCATCTAAGATAAATTACATGGTGTTTTGTTATGTGACTAACTCATTGGTTGAGGGCATGTAATAGGGAACCATTTCAAACTTGTTGGTTTTTTTTATCTATTATAGATGTATGCTAATTACTTGGTAAGTTTACTTTTCGGTTATTCGAGCTTACTAAGTATGTAAATGCTTACTCTTCTCTTTTCCCTACTTTTCAAAGCTCAAGGACTCGTAAGGATTGGAAGACGGTTGGAGAGCCAGCACACTATCAAATAGACCAGCTGTGGTATAAAGACATTTCTATTTTATTCAATGGCATGTATAGGACCTTTGAGTATTTTGTTATATGTGTCATTTGATTTACCAAATGTAGGCATGTAAATATATACCTATATTTTTGTATATGGCCATGGGAATTCGCTTATTTTGAGGTAGGCTATGACCTACAATTCTATGCATGTTTATATTCATATGTGATGGTTTGTTTATAAATGGCAATGAGTCACAAGAACGAGCCAATTTTGAATGTGTTATAGTGACATGGAAAACCATAAATACAAGATAGGAAAATAATCTAGCATGTATGAAACTAATGATATGAGGTTTCTATGCAATAAGTTTTGCTAAGATCATTTATAAGAGTATAATCATGTTTTGCTTTGTATTTGGTTACCATTAAGTATAAGTGGTGAAAAGGGTGAAGAAAAGCTTGGAAAATAGCCTATTAGGGTCCGCATGGTTGGACACACGGGCATGTGTCTAGGCCGTGTGTAACACACGACTCACTTCCATGGGTGTGTGTTATGGTCGTGCGTCCCTTGCACTTAAAATTTTAAGTCAATGTTGTACACGGGTAGGCCACACGGGTGTATGCCATGGCCGTGTTTTAAAGTCAGTGTTGCACATGGACTAAGGGCACGGGCGTGTGTGACCACACGGTCTATACCTACACGGGCGTGTAGAGCCTTAAAGCATGAATTTTCCAAGTTTTTCTTAAATTCTCGGTTTAGTCCCGAATAGTTTCTAATGTCTGTTTTGGGCCTCGTGAGCCTGTTCAAGGGACATAATGCATGTGAACGAGAAGTTTCAAGTTAAAATAAATTTGTGGTCTGTTTTTATATGCGTATGCTTGAGTTGAGTCCGGTAGCACCTCGAACCCTGTCCCGGCATGGGATACGGGCGAGGGGTGTTACAAGAATGGTCTGAAAAAGGTCATTACAGGGAAGAAGTTTGCGAATATGTAACAATCAAAATGGGAAAATCTTGATGAGATGACCCTATCTATAATTCAGTTGTACCTCACGAATAATGTATTGCAGAAGGTGTTGATAGAGAAAACAATATACACCCTATGGAAAAGGCTAGAAACCCTTTTACACGACAAAGTCTTTGGCTAATTGATTGGTGTTGGAACAGCAATTGTACACATTCCGCATGAATGAAGGTGAGCACTTTAGAGGTCACATTGGTTAATTTATTACTTTTTTAAATGATTAAAGAATGTTAAGGTTCAAATTAACGACAAAGATCAGGTTATACTATTATTGTACTCTTTACTTCCTTCATACAAGTCTTGTAGGAGACCCTGATTTAGGGCATAGATAATCTGTCGTTCGAGGATGTAAATGGTCATTTGTTGAGAAAATACAAACTCGACAATAAGTTTGGTTCGGATAGCAAGTCATATAGGCAAGCCTCAATTTTGGTAGCATTAAGAAAGCGAGACAAGATATGTCACTATTGTAAAAAGTTAGGTCACATCAAGGTAGATTGTTTCAAACTGCGAAATAAAAGGGCAACTGAGAGCAACGACGAAGATTTAGTTGGTGCTAATTTGGTTTATGGCAAGGGTGATGATTTCTTATTGATGTCAACAAACGAAAGCTCTAAGCTTACATTTGAGTGGATCCTGGATTTGGAGTGTTCTTTCCACATGTGTCCCAATAGGGACTGGTTCTCTACACAGTTCAATTAAAGGTAGAGTTGAGCGTATGAAAAATGGTTCACCTAGTAAGGTAATCGGTATTGGTACTGTTCAGATCAGTATGTACGATGAGACAATGAAGGCACTATCAGATGTTAGTTGTGTACTTGATTTAAAGAGGAATCTCATCTCCCTGAGAAATTTAGACTCGAAGGGTTGTAGAATTAACATCGAATAAAGCGACATTAAAGTATCTCGTAGGGCCCTCGTTTTGATGACAGGTAAAAGGATTGATAGTCTTTATGTTCTGGAAGGATCAACAGTGATCGGTGTAACAAGACATATTTTGTATTTCTGTCTTTCATATTTTGCATTTCACTGTTATGTCTTTTGTGTTTCTGTCTTTCATATTTTGCATGCATAGCAAAATTGTGACAAGAAAATATTAGCTCATTGATTGTCTAAGTTCAAACTGATGATAAATGGCACTGTAAAAACGTTTACATTGCAAGAAAGATAACTTACTTCAGTAGATAATCTAAACGAGTCAGTAATCCCGTAAAAGAATTAAAGTGAGCATTGTAATCCCGAAAAAGAATTAAAGTAAGCATTTGATTCAAATATTAAGAATGATTATTATGTCATTTATAATTCCATTAAGGAGATGATTAGTCTTAGCTATCGGAGCAGTTGACTCCATAGGTAGAGACATAGATGTATTCATTGGCAAAATGATACATTAGACTAGACCCAAGATGAGTTAATTATAAATTCATTTGTAAATTAATCCACTTGTGACATTCATGGTGTGTTTTACCTAATTCCTGAGTTAGTCACTAACCATGCGTAAGTAACTCATGTGCTTTGATAAAAGTGGAGGCTTATACTCTAAAAATGATCGAACTGATAGCCGGTATGTTGGGTACATGACTTGTGTATGGTATGGTTTTATTAGCAATAGTGGAATCCATAGCTCAATTAAAGAGTTAACGATATCCTCTCATTGGCATTGTATGGATTGATAAATATGGAACGTAGTCACAGGTTTCTTGTTCTCAAACGAGCAATTTATCACAGACATTAGTTGACAATGATCATATTAATCATTAAGAAGACACAATGATAAAATTGAGATAAAATAAGGCTGTATTGAGTGAATGGATTTAACTTAAAGGAATTGAGGATATCTTATGAGGGTAACATACACATGACGAGGTCATTGGACAAAGCAGTTGGATGAATTGCTTTCGTAAAGAGTATACAATAAGGAGTTTTCAATCATGATACTTCTTGTGGGCTGACTCCATGATTAAGTAATTACAAATTATAGGAACAATGCTTCTAGACATAATTGCAATTACTAAAGCCTAACTATATAGTTTGATTAGTGTCTCTGCTAGCTCAATAAAAGCTCGATCGGACTACATTTGAATTAGAAGAAAATTCTAGGACTTTGGAAATATTTTAATTGAGTCAGTTTATTTGATATGGAATTAAATTGGACAGTCGTAAAAATTATTCAACTAGAGAATTTGATTAAAGAATTTTCTTGAAAAATTAATTTGGAAAATTTAAGTGATTTTTGGGAAAATTAATTTTGATCAAGTAAAATTAAATTAATCAAATTAATTAAATTTAATATGATATTTTTGGAAATTAATTTTCAAGTAAGAAATTGGCTCAATGGGTAATTGAACTTGAAAATTGGACCTAAGATTGTAAATTGGGCCTAGGAGCCCAAAATCGAGACCAATATCCCAAAATTGGTCGAATCGGGCCTAGTATGTGAAACTGGGCTGACGGTCCGGCTGATGGCTAGACCGGACCGGTTGGGCTGTCTGTAACAGCCCGATTCAGGGCCTAGTCGGAGTAATGGTCTCGAGACCATAAATTCAAAGTTGGATAAATTATTTTATTTTTAAAATAGAGTCATACCATGGTTATTATAGTGCATGAAAAATTTGGTGAGCTAATTTTAACGTTTGTGAGCCCAATTGCGAAAAAAGACTAAATCGCATAAAGTGCAAAAGTCCTAAATTGATAGCTAAAGGTGTCAAATAGATAGAGAACCAAAAATTGGGGGTCATTAAAGGGCAATTAGTCCCTTTTAAAAGTGCTTGGCCGGCCATAGAGTCAAAGAGGGGGAAAAATCTTTAAGTTTGGTATGTTAGGTGACTTATTTTGACTAAAATAGAAAAAAATAGTCAACTTTCTTTTCTTCTCATATCTTCCCACCGAAAGTATCAGCCATTGTTGGGGTTTTGAAAGCTTTAAAAATTTCAGCAACTTTGAGCCCTCTCAAGTAAGTGATTTTGATAGTTTCTTTAATGATTTTTTACATTTTTGAGACCCTATAAACATGAGCTTTCTAATAAGGGGTCTATTTTGCAAAATGATCAATAGTTTAGGGTTTTTCCATGAAAGGATTTGTGTTGTTTTCTGAGTTTTTATGGAAGAAAATGAGTCTTGGTTGTCTTATAAACAACCTTTGTGAAAGGTGTTAGCATGAAAACACCTAAAAGGACTATTTTGCACAAGTTGCAAAATAAGTGATAAGTGTGTGAAATAGAGAGAATTTGGAGTTTTTATAAGAGTAATTAGAGTTCAGCTAGGCTTAAGATGCGAACAAATTGGATAAAAATAAATTTTCGAGCATAGGGGCAAAATGGTCATTTTGCCAAAGTATAGGGACAAAATGGTCATTTTACCAAAGGTGTAAATTTTTAATTGCCTAATTGTAATTAGTGACTAAATGAGTGTATTTTTGCTAATATAGATCAAGAATTTCTAAATCAGAACCAAGACCGGGGGAAAGCCAAGCAAATCGACTAAACCGTATATTCGCTACATTTTGATATTCGAGGTAAGTTGTATGTAAATGATACAACTACATTGCTGGCATATGTATTGGAATCATCATTGAATTGATATAGCATGAATTGATTGATCATGAAATTGAGATAGTAGAACTTCCGTTGAAACCTTAGGAAATAAACCGGATATTCATGCCGTAACATTTGGGTCACTTGTGTAAGCTAGTGTAAGACATGTCTGGGACATGCATTGGCCAAAATATGAGATCCAGTTAAGACCATATCTGGGACATGGCATCGGCATCGAGACGAGTGCTAGTGTAAGACATGTCTGGGACATGCATCGACCTCGAGACGTAAGCCAGTGTAAGACATGTCTGGGACATGCATCGGCTGCGAGATGTGTCAGTGTAAAACCATGTCTGAAACATGGCATCTGCACGGTTATGTGAGAGCTAGTGTAAGACCATGTCCGGGACATGGCATCAGCCTCGAAGATGATAGCTAGTGTAAGACCATGTCTGGGACATGGCATTGGCACCTTACCCATGTTTGAGTCTTATGGAATATCCGATAGTGTACCAAATGGTTCAACGGCGAAAGTTATAAATTTAAGTTAATGAGGAAAGTATGACTGTATTGTAAGTATTACAGGTACCTAAGTGATACATATGTATAAGATGTGAACTCATTGTATATGCTATGTGATTTGTATGAAGTGAAGAGTAAGTCATGCTTATGCCCACTTTGGTATCATGAGTTGTTGATAAATGGTAGACTTAGTGTTGTATATTTATTTATGTACAACTTACTAAACTTTTTGCTTACTCCCTTTCCTTTCCATTTCCTTATAGTGCCGCCTATCTAGCTCAAGGATCACCAAAAGTCAGAGATATCAATCACACTATCAGCCGAAGCAGTCGGTATAGCTGGATTTATATTTTTGAATATGGCATGTATAGGGCTTAGACTTTATCATTTTGTGTCTTTAAGAATTGGAAAATTGTAATGACTCAAGCTAGGTGTAACGCCCCATACCCGAGACCGTTGCCGGAGTCGAACACGAGGTGTTAACGGACTTAATTCATTAATTAAACAGCTCATACAATTCATTTTAAAATTTCCAGACAAGTGGCTAAGCGCATCACATCGCTTTAAAATCATATCTCGAGTTACTGAAACTCAAATCTAATTCTGTAAATTTTTCCTGAAACTAGACTCATATATCTATCTACTAACTTTTTCTAGAATTTTTGGTTGGGCCAATTAGTACAGTTTATTAGTTAAAGTCTCCCTGTTTGAGGTTCAACTACTCGACATCGTGTATTACTGAATCGAGATATCTCCTGTCTGAGCTTCAATGACTATGCCGTTTGTCTCTAATAAAACTAGACTCAATAAGGAATCTGTACATATAAAACTTTGTAAAATTTATGGTGAATTTCCAAAGTCGAATAGGGATCCGAAATTGCTCGCCCTATTTCACAAAAATTTAAACATCTCATAAAATATAGCTCATATACTGTTTCGCTTCTTCCATATGAAAATAGACTCATCAAGCTTCGATTCCATAACTTATTCATTATTTAATTTCATTTTTACTATTTTTAGTGATTTTTCAAATTCACGTCACTACTGCTGTCTGAATCTATTTTATGGTAAATTTTACCTATTTCATGGTTTCCATGGATTAGCTAGCAATTTGACATACATAACACCAAATATGATCATGATTAGCCATTCCAATGGCTAATCATTACCAAGCATTTCCATACCACTCAATAACCATATCATAAGACCATATATACAAAATGATTATAATGCTATACATGCCATACTCAAAATATACAAGCCATTATGCCAAGATGGTATACGGATAGTGTGAGCGAGCCTCCGACCGTTCCCGATTTCGAAATTTGGATTGTCAAAACTACAAGGAATGAAAAGGAGGAGTAAGCATAAATGCTTAATAAGTTCACATGCAAATAGCAAGTAACATAACCATATAAGCAAACATAAAACATCATTTGCATAATCATCACCAAGACATTCATATCACATTTTCATTTATCATCTTACCATATTGTTGTTATATCGATTTTTCAACCCGGGGTTAAGTACATACATTCAAAGTACCCATTTCACAACACTTACCAATACGTCCCTTTCATCTTGAGTATTCCTCCATTTCAGTAGAACTTTACCCATTGAACACATCGGAATATAATTCAGATACATGGAAAGTTTGCACATAAGTGCCACATATGTAGCCAAGCTACCATGTAACCCGCCCATAAGTGAACTCGGACTCAACTCAACGAGCTCGGGCGTTCGCATCCATGAGTGAACTCGGACTCAACTCAACGAGTTCGGATGCCCAAATATCCCAGTGACATGTCACTCGTATTCTAATTCATTCCTAAGGCTCAACAGGACATTTTTCCCAATCATATGTCTCAACCATCTTCTATGGAATGTCGATACCGATACTCGGTAGTATTTCACATTTTCCAAGTATATCACATAATTTGACATATTATCAAACAATTGTCACAAGTATGATATTTCATAATAATTATCATATCATTTAAATAACATTAAAACATTTAAAACAATAACTATGTTACCAACATTTACATATGAACTTACCTCGTATGCGAAAATGGCTACTTTTACCATTTCGTCCACAACTTGGTATTTTCCCAATTTTAGCCTGAATTTCAATTTTCCTTGCTCTATCATTTAAAATATAGTCTAATTAGGACTCACATTATTCAAATTGACCCAAAATCATATTTTGGAAAAATTACAATTTTGCCCCTAAACTTTTGCATATTTACGCTTTTTCCCCAAAGCTCGTAAATTAAACTTCAGCCTATTTTCTTATGTTTTATGACATGCTGATCATTTTTTCCTTCTATGGCAACATCAAATTCTCACTCTAACATGTACTTAAGACTATTAGGTATTTTTACCGATTAAGCCCTTTTGCTCGTTTTCACTTAAAACCGAGTAGCACAAGTTGTCTAACATAATTTAAAACCTCATATTCTATCATAAAACACCAAAATACACAAATTTCACATATGGGTATTTTTCCAAATATAAACCCTAGGTTAAATTATTGCTAGCATAAGCTAAATCGAGCTACCGGGACTCCAAAAACGTAAAAATCATTAAAAACGAGGCTAGAATGGACTTACAATTGAGCTTGGAAGCTTGAAAAACCCTAGCCATGGTTTCTCCTTGCTATATTCGGCCATGGGGTTGAAGATGAGCAAAATTGACTTTTAATTTTGTATTTTAATTCATTTTACCCCTAAATGACCAAAATGCCCTTACTACTAAACTTTCCAAAAATTCCATCCATGTCCAATTTTTGTCCATAGACTTAGAAATTGGTAAAATTCTATTTAAGACCTCCTAATTAATATTTCAAAACAATTTCATACTAGAAACTTCTAGAATGCAAGTTTTGCAAATTATTCGATTTAGTCCCTAATTTCAATTTAAGCACTTTATGTATAAAATTTCTTCACGAAATGAAGAAATTTTCACACAATCATGCAATCATATCATAGACCTCAAAATAATCATAAAATAATTATTTCTATCTCAGATTTTGTGGTCACGAAACCACTATTCCGACTAGGCCCAAAATCAGGATATTACACTAGGAACCCTTCATTTTGTATTAAGCCTTGAATAATGGCTAACACTCATTTTGATTTATAAAAGATGTATTGTCATGGTTAAATGAATGTCTATTGTGGCTGATTTGATATTAGAAGTTGTGTTGTTTTGATATTGGTTGGTATTTGTATGAATCTAAGTATGTTAGGGTGGCAAAAAGGCTTGGTAAATAGCCTTATATTGTCCACACAGGTAGACACACCGACGTATGTTTAGGCCGTGTGTGACACATGATCAGCCCTATGGGCGTGTGGTCCAGCCGTGTGTCCCCTGCACGTAAAAATTTCAAGTCAGTATGCTTGGTAATAAACACACGGATAGAGACACAACCGTGTGTCTTAGCCGTGTGAAGGACACGGCCTAGTGCATGGGCGTGTGCTATGGCCGTGTGACATTTTAGGGATGCTGATGTTAGAAACAAAATGTCCAAGTTTTTGCACATGGGCTAGAACCTGAGCGTGTCATGGCCGTGTGAGAAACATGGGTCATTGACACAGACGTGTGTTCGGTCGTGTGAAAACCCCTGTAGGTATGAATTAGAAATTAATTCTACACGGGCGTGTAACCCTTCCACACGGGCGTGTGTCCTGTTTTAAAGGCAAATTTCTTAAGGTTGGTTTAAAGACCCGAAAAGGTTCCGAATAGTTTTCAATGATCGATTTAGGGCTCGTAGGCCCATAATAAGAAGGTTAAAGTAGAAATAGAAAAAGTTTTAATTTGGACCAAGTCTCAGTGACTTGAGGTTGGTTGTAAGCATGATATCGAGTTAGGTAATACCTTGTACTCCACCTCGGCATGGGTTACGGGTATGAGGTGTTACACTTTCACTGGCCCAAGCCGAACCGACAGCAACCGAACCGGCTCAGGGTGCCAGCGGCTGCCACGGTGGCAGTTCGGTGACCGACAAATGGTCGGTGGCAGTGGGTCTTTGGTGGTTGAGTAGTGGAAGTACACTCCATAAAATTTGATTTCAGATTAACTGTTCTAAAAATAATATTATTTTAATATATTTAATATTAAATTTAATTTAATACTTATCTTAATAGTATTTTATTAATTTAATATTAAAAGATTATCTTAATATTAAATTTATTTTAATGTTTATCTTGTAGATAAATATTCTACTAATTTAATAAGATTTAATAATAAATTTAATCTAATATTTATCTTTATAAGTATTATACTAATTTAATATTAAAGTGATTAAGATTAATTATAATTGAACTCTCTAAACTCTCCTATATAAAGAGAGTCTTGGGTGATTATTTGACACACACTTGAATTTATGAGAAAGTTGTAGAGAAAATTCTCTGAAGAACTTATTTCAGAAAATTTCTAGAGATATTTTTCTTATTTACAACTTGGCCTAAAAGTTTAGAGAAATTATGAAATTACCCCATTAGTAATTTTTGTATAAAATTTTCTAATTCGAAGCAACCCACACTCGATAGACGTGAGCTTGAGGATAACAAAGAAGACTACTCGGTCGAAGCATTCATCCTAGACGAATCAAAAAGGTGCAATTTTGATTAAATGTTTATTATTTTAGATATCATAACCAAGTTCTTATTTTGGAATTTTTTTTAAAAAATATTTGGTTTTTCCTAAGTTCTTTTGGGTGCAGGTTTTGAAAAAATAGGGCATTGCGTTTGTGAAAATTAAACTCAAATCAGTTTTGATTTGGCAATGCACAAGTCGAAGCCCAGAAGTCTTCCAACTTCAAAGTTCAAACACAACTTCAACTTAGTTAATATCCTGCACAGTTCAAGATAGGCCAATTGCAGGCTTTAGAAAAGAAGACATTATGGAAATACGAGCCAAGGTGGGGATTTATGGAGTGTGCCTTACATTTCGATCAAAATTAGGCACAAACAGAGAGCGACGTTGCGACGATGAAAATAGGAGAGAAGTAGAAACAATTTTCTCGATTTTCTTCTCCTAATTAAATTCTAGGTATTTGTTTTAGTCAAATTTTGATTAGTGTAGATTATTTTTAATATTTTGATATACAAATTTAGCTTATAAATAAGACACTTTTCTACCCTAAAAAGATTAAACCTATTATACATTTAGGTATTAGCTTTTACAAGCTTTCAAAGAATTTTGTGTTTATGTTTTGAGAGTTCTTATTTCGAGTTTTGGGGTTTAGTTTTTTTATCTACATCTTTGTACTCTTCATTTTTTTCCGTTATAGTGAATTTATCTTTACTCGTGGTTTTTTATACTCTTCGAAAGGGTTTTTTCTCGTAAAGTATTTGCGTTCGATCTTTTCAATTTCTTTGTTATTTTAATCATTCGTTGCTTAGTTGAGTTTATCCCCAACATGTACATTTGTTAAGTAGTTTTTAATGGATAATAGTCAATTTTATAAGGTCATTTAAATTTTAGGGTAATTTCATTTTAATTACTTAACCGTTAAAATTTTAATGCAGTTAATTTGTACATGCCACATCATGTTCACGTTTACATTTTAGTCTCCCAACTTTTAGGTTGCTTTCATTTTGGTCATCCAATTTCTTTTTTTTTTTAAATATTGATCAGATTAAAAAAAATGAAAGGTTAGAGTTAAAAATGGTAAAAACTAAAATAATGATTTCAAAATTGTCACATTGTATTTGTTTACCCCATTGTCGAAAGTTCTAAATTTATTTTCTTTTCAATATTGAAATTTTAAATTTCAAAACATCAAAATCAATTAAATAAGTTTTTGAAAATTTTTATCCCTTGATAGTTTCAACTAATTTGTTACTATAATATTGTAATTAATTAAATTAATTAATTTAGTCTCCTTTTAAATCTTAAAATTTTATTTTATGTTTCTTAGATAGATATCAGCATAGCTTCGTAATTAAACTTCTCGCACATCCGTTCTGAAAGTGATCTTTCCGAATTGAAATCAACTCAAATAAATCATTTTTAATAATTGTACATGAAACCCAAATTCCTTTTGATTATATGATCTCGAGTCTTTCGTACTAAGCTAAAAGTAAAGAAAATTTCTTACAATTATTTAAATTAATTAATTTTGTATTTCATGTCAAATAAAACCCCAAAATTTTCATCACTTCTTTATCCAAACAAAGAACAAGCAATTAATTTAATTAATTAAGTAATTAATAATTTAATTAATTGCAATAATTTTCCTTTTAGCTTCGTATGAAATATTAGAGATTATGTAATAAAAAGAAAATTAAGTTTTGCAGACAACTAATTTCAATAATACAAGAAGAAATCAATTAATATTATAAAGGGATAAAAAAATTCAACAATTTATTTAATTGATTTTTATGTTTTGAAATTTAATATTTTAATATGGAAAAAAATTAGAATTTTGATGACGTGATAAACAAGTACAATTTGACATTTTTAATACATTATTTTAATTTCTACCTTTTCTCACTTTAATCCTTAATTAATTTTTACCCCAATCATTACTTTAAAAAAGGATAATTTTTTGGGTGACCAAAATGAAAGCAATATAGAAGTTGGGTGACCAAAATGAAAGTATGACTATAATATGGTGTGTACAATTAACCGTTATTAGCAATTTAATGGTTGGGTGACTAAAATAAAAGAACTTCAAAAATTTAGTAATGAAATTACAAAGATTTTATTTTAGTAACCCAAATGAAAGCTCTAAAAATTAGGTGACCAACTAAATAGTTTACCTGTTTTATAAAGCAAGTAATTATTACACTGTAGCATTCTGGTTAAACTTAAAAAAGGAAACACATTCTTTTATTAAGTTTTAAATTTTTAAAACATATTACATAAGAAATTGGAAAGATATTAATATTAATATTTAATTTTTATAAATTCGAGTTCGCGTGATATCCAATTTAGCTTTAAAATATTCAAATTGTTTGTTTATGAAGTAAATAGTCGAGTAAAAATAATAAAATTTGTTGTTAATTTATGTAGCTTGGAAAAAAAAGTAGGGCTGAGTAAATAAGAATAAGAATGATGGTAATGGTAATGGTAATGGTAATGGTAATGGTAATGGTAGGAGAATTTCGTTGTCATAAGTAAGTTTTTAGGTGAAATCAAAGTTTCTTAGACATACAATTAGCAAATCTTTTGGTTCTTCTTTTGACGATTCCGTAGGTTTCCATATAATTTGACTGTTTGCGTGTTAACACCACAAATATGTTCAAAGCATTAGGCATTACATCCGGTGTGTCACCTCAAATCAACCTAATTTATTTAATTTAATACTAGTCTTTGTTATAATTTCTCTCTTGTTTTAATGTTTTTATACAAATTAGACTTAAAAAATGAGTAAGTTTCAAATTTAGATGTAGAGCTCAAAAGATTGAGCTCAGAATTTTGAAAATTTTCTCTTACATATATCATCTACTATCTAAATAATTATGTGTATATATATTATGAAAGCAATATATATAGAACATACATATGAGCATATAAAATGACATATAACAAATAATGAAACATATAATTTAAAATTAACAATAATACAATATATGTTATATATACAAAATTAAAATAATTTAATTTAATTTATATTATGAGATAAAAGAGATTTAAATAGATATATATGAGAAAGAAAATTAAATGCACTTCAATTACTTTCCAACATATATTGTCATCTTTGTATAAAATGTCAAAAATGTTATCATGCTCAGTATGTTGAACACAATAAAGAAATGTTACGCACCGCACAATAATTTTACACAATTCTTCATATGTTCCCTTCCTTAAGGTTTTATGTTGTTCAAAAAATAATTTTGTAAACATCAAATTCTTGATAAAATTGTATATGCTATATAGGAGTGGCAAAACAAGCTCGAGCTTGAAAGCCCGCTCTATAACACCTTAAATTCAACTTAGACGTTACGATCAATTTGTAAAAATTATTATAATTCAATCTGAAAATTCATAAATCATTTGAGGCTTGTAGAAATAACGCTAACTTATGATAAATACAATTCCAATTTATTTTTTAAAAAAAATATTTTTTTAATTAATTCGTTAATTTTGTCAATCAAATTTATATTTATAGAACACTTATGTATGTAGCGGAACTCTTAGTTAAATTTAGTTTTGAAAAAATGCAGTTTGATATTGAAAATCCAATGTTTTGCTGATAGAGTAATTTTAATTTTAAAACGGTTCAAAACAAAAAATAAAAGTTCAAAACAAAAACAATCCAACAATACCAAAACAGAGTAAACAAAGTTTAAAGTAACACAACTTAAATGTTTTTAACCGAGCGACGTCGCACCGATTCGTCTTATGCCTGTAGGTTACCTGAGAATAAACAAACAGAAGTGAGCTTACAAGCTTAGTGTGTAACTCACTACATACAATAAATCAGATACACATGCTTTAACAGATTACAGAACTGATATAGACATTGATGCATAACAGATATAGATTTAGATGTATATCAGTTACAGATTCAAATGCAAAACAAATACAGATACAGATTCAGATCCTAACCCTATCCGTTACACATCATCTATGACCATCCCTACACACCAATATATGCAATTGATCATAAGTCACTTTACATAATATATGCAGAGCAATTGCCAAATCAAAATACGGTAACCCGCCATAAACAGATATATGTAGCTGAGCTATCGAATACGACAGATAAATTAAATTGCCCACACTTCCTCCATAATTATAATCCCACCCCGATGCACATGCATAACTAAACAAATATCAAATATGTGTATGTCATACATGCTTTACACATCAGATTCAAATAATATTAGCATATAACAGATCTTGCTAACACATATAACATACTACTAATGCATTCATAAATCGTATTTAACACTAATAGAGCATCAGAAATCATGGTTTATAGACCAATTTGTACCATACTGGCCCTACGAAATGGCTACATTTGATTCATACTACAAATACGACCTTAGGAAAAATTTTCAACATTTAGGTTCCAAGCCTGTATGGCCCACATGGCCTACTTGGCCAACCCATGTGACCCACATAGCCTAACAAACAGTCACACACACACTCGTGTGGCCCACATGGCCTAATTTACTTATATCGTGTGGCTTACACAGTCTAGCACAGGACCTAGCGTCGACAGCCCAAATTTTCAGCTTTCAACCGTTTGCAATTTTTTGGGTATTCGTTACATACCTAGTCAAATTCTGATATAGGCCTAAAAATCACATATTCCAGTACCTAGATTGACTATTAACACTTATTAACACTGATTAGTACCCGAAATTCTACCAATCTAGGTGACTAATTTAATAAACCAACGTCGAACAAACCCAATATTAGAAGCAAACAACTCCTGCAATGGCGAAACCCCTTACCTCTTAACAAATCCGTAGCTTAAAATGAACCCAGTTTGTCGGAGAACCAATCGCCACACGATCTTCTCCTATCGCATCACAACATACAAATCAATTTCCAAAAACACTTCATTAGCAAATAAAATAATTAAACAACCTCAAATAGCATAACAACCAGCAGAACTTATAACCTTGCCCAAACGTGAATACGCATAGGGTCGAAACAACAAGAAAGAAATTGCAAATAACAGAAGTTACGAGCAACATCATTTCAGTAAGTAGGATAAATAAGAACAAAATTGAAAACAACCTTTGCTTGGGGAAAAGCAAGAGAGATAGCCAAAGAAAACAATAAAGTATGAAAGGAGGAAGAAAGAAAGAAGAAAATTTAGAATTTCTTTACTGGAGAACAAACTGAAACACACGGATGGGGAAATTGGGGAGAAACAATGGGAAATGTGACTAGTGAAGCAGATTTTTAGGAATATTATTCAATTGTTCTAATTTTCAAAACAAAAAGAAATAGGATAAAAATAAAATAAAATAAAGAAGATATGCTCGTTATCCCAACTAACGCCATTCATATCTAACAGATTTCCTAGACTTCAATTTGAATCCAAATTCCTCTAACTGTGAGACACACAAGAACATTAGCAACAATAATTCTAATTTCTCGCAACAGTCTCATTCTAACTCAAGTGAAGCAAAAAATAGTCTTTTAAGTCTAACGAACAAAGATAGAGATAGGGATAGGAACAAAAATAATAAAATTTTCCAAAATGAGATTTGAATCCCATGACATTAAACACACATCCAAAACACTCAACCACTAAAGCAAATACTTAATCTTGACAAAATTTAACAAATCGAAAAATTCAAATTTTGGGACGTTACACGCTTGCGCCAATCCGATCCTGTAACAGATCTGAGACTGCAAAAATCATAGCCCAAAAAAATTCAAGCCTAATAAAATCTAAGCCCAAGCCCATAACAAATCTGAGCCTGAGACAGATCTAGCCTAAGCTCGAGATAAATCCGACTCAAAGCTCAAAAATGTTCAAATTTATAACTGAACATAATAGACATTAATAATTAATATAATTTTATAATATTACTTAAAATAAAAAAATATAAATAAATGATAATTTAATCATAAGCATTGTATATTTATATTAAAATTTTATTAATAGGAAAAGTAAATAATAATTTTGTATGTTAAATTATAAAGTGAAACAAATTTTAAAGAAATTAACTTAATAAAAATATTTTAATACTATAATTATATATGTATAATAAATATGTAAAATAATAATTATTAAAATCTATAAAGTAAACTTTAATGATACTATAATAATATATAATTTAACTATTACTAAAATCGAAATTGATTACTTAACTTTACCTTAAAGCGATATACTAAATTAGTATATTACTAATACATAATATAATATATAACTATTATTGAAAATATAAAACATATATAACTATTATTATATATAGATTGTAATAAAAGATATAGTATCACATGATATTATAATGTTTAATTATTGATGCTATAAACTATTAATATATTATGTGACATGATATAACATTACATAATATAGTAGGAGGGTTAGCTTTCAAATGTACAAAAGTATAGAGATAAAGCATATTTCAACTAGTATAATAATAAACAATAATATATAATAAGTAATATATAATGTACTACTATTATATATAAATATTGTTATAATATAGATTGTGGATTGAGCTTCTAACTTTAAAAATTGTATTTGAATATCGAGTTTAATTCTTTTTATTTTGGACTTTGAGATTTAAGCTATAATTAGTTTATTTTGAGTTTGGGGAATAATAGTATATTATTTGGTTTAGGTTTACTATAATATATTTGGGCTTTGGAATGAATATTTTAGAATATAAGTATTACGTTTATAAATTTAAAAAGAAACAAACTTGTATTGCATTGTCCACAATGGAAACGGTAGTGCAAGAAGTAGTTTGGCTTAAACAATTCTTGATTCATTTAGGATTTGGTAAAAATGCATCACGGCTGTTAGTAAATTGCGACAGTCAAGTTGCAATCGCACTCACTAAATATCCCAAATACCATTCAAGATCTAAGCAGATAGATATAAAGTACAATTTGTATGGGACTTGGTTGCATAAAGAGAAGTCAACATGCAGTACATATTGACGCAAGATATTGTTGCATGCCCTTTTGCGAAACCAATTTGGAGAGATGTTTTTATTAAGCATGCTAGATCCTTGCAATTGTGTAGAATTTGATATACTAGCTGCATTGAGACTTATGAACAGTTTATTAACTATTGATGTATGTTACAGATTCATATGAATGAAATATATGATTAATGCCTACTAAAGTTTAGTTCTTTTGTTCCTTAAATGAATACATGACTACCTATATATGTTAAATAGATATATTATATATATGATTAAATGTATGTTGGACAGATGATTAGCCTTCTCACATAGGCAATCGCTGCTATGAATTAGTGTCATGTAGAGATTAAATTAGTTTTAAGCTTTTCAATATTAGGAGTTTTGATGAGCTTAAGCTTAAAATAGAATCTCCTTGAAAATAGATCAAGTTGAGGTTACATAGTGATGAAATTATGATTGAAAGTGAATAATAGATCTTACAATTCACTTTTTTCTCTATCTTTATTGCCAGATGAGAGTCAGATTAATATATTCATTAAAGGTAGAGTTATGGACTCAAGTTAGATATTGAGTGTATCCGAACTATCACTTGTACGATATTGAAATTTCAATAATAGACATATGCTCTAAGAAGAGGGAAAGTAATACCGTAGCACGTGTTTCATACCATATGTGCATGAAACGACCAATATGGGTAACAAGAGTTTTGATTTCTGCTTCTAAGTTGTGTGTGACCCATGAGATCAACTAGATATCTCAATAAGGTAATCTTATGACCTTTGATTTTTTCTTAAAGTTTCATTTTAATGTTAGCTATTTTAGTATGTTATCAATGATCAAGTATGATTTGATCTAACGAAATATATCTAGAAAGCAGTTTAATTAGAATAAAGAGAATCTAGAAAAAGGGAAAATCATTATAATGTCTCATTCAATTGTATTCACAACCCTATCAATTATTTTCTAATAGTGAATATAATTGTGAATAAAAACGATAATTATAATTTTAATAATAAAAGAGATGATAAGAAACTGAAAATGTTATTAAATGTATCTAGGATCCTATATACAAACTCTACTTATATTCACGAGATGTCATATACACTTAACAATTGTTTAGCAACCAGCTCCTAAGAATAATGAATGTTGGTCGCATGGCATACTTCCTAATATGAAACTTAAAGAGAAATGAAAAGAGATAATGACCTTTTAATGTTAAGTGCGAGAGTAATAATGATCATTATGCACGAGTGAGAGATGTTGGTGTAGATGTCTATAATGGACATTCACACACTAAATCATGCCCCACATGATAGATAAAAATAATGACAATTTATATTTTGAAAAAAAATATAGAAAAAAACCCAAAGCAATTTCATGGTATATGGTATAAAAGGGGTCAGTCCCTCAACCATTACCAACATTGTTTTAAAACAAAAGGAAAACAAGTTCCCCATGTTTTGTTGAAACAAAAACAAAAGGATTAGTGTCATTATTATTCTTTTATTTAATTCTTAAGCATTTTTTGTTCTAAGTTAGTGTTATCATACGTGAACAATTTTCGTTTGTGGTCTTGATCAATATATTAAATCGTATTTTCTTGATCATCTGGTATGTGTGCTTCCTCTATTATTAACTCTTTACCATATGTTAACACATGGGTTCAAATCTTTTACATGGAAAATTTTTATTGATTTTCTTTAAAAATATGAAAAGACAAAAGTATCTTTATAAAATAATATAATATTTTTAAATATGAAAGGTTAATTAGTAATTTAATCAATTTAGTTAATGTTACTACTCGTGACACCAAATTTAGTAAAGGACTTAATATTAGTTGTGACACTATTATTTAAGTTTTTGAATAAGTTAATGTCAAAGTCAACCATACACTAACTGAAATAGGAAAAAACTAAAATACTATTTTTTACAAAATAACAAATATTAATATTTATGTTTTTTTATATTTTTATATAAAATATTACCAAGATAGAATTTAAACTTAAAACATCATGATTTTTAACACAATAATTTTATCTAAATTCTCATTTGGTTTTTAAGATTAACTCTTTGTTCATATATAAACCTTTTATTTTCTTTCATCTCCAAATTTATAAGCTTTACAAATTTTCCACTCTTTTATATGATAATTTCTTATCTTTGCTTAGTTTTGAATATTGAACAAAGAAATTTGTTTTGCTTTCTATGGCTTAAAATGGATATTAGCTTGTTTAAAAAAATTAAATTCAATATACCCAAGATACAAAAGTCGAAATAAATCATTCAAGTTAGGAAATGAGAGTTAAAAGGCAAAAATAATTCTAATATATAAGATTATAGCAGTTCCAAAAGTTGATATAAAAATCAATTTGAGTTTGCAATGAATTAGGTTAAAAAAAGAATCATAGCAAGAAGATGTTCGTTGAGATTGAAAATTTTAAATTAGACAATTTTATTTTATATTTGGTTCTCGAAACTAATTCCAGATCCATCATCTATTAAACCCTATTCTAAAGGTGCCTTTGATAAAATATAAAATATCGTGAGTAGAATAAGAAAAATGAAACGAAATCTGTTATATGTAGTAATTAGGTACTAATTAATTAAGTTAAAACTATGTATATGTAGAAACTAGTACACTAGTATAAAATTCAGGATGGATTAAAACTCAAAAGATCACACATATCAATAGGATACTAGTTTTTATGGGGCAATACATATCACTAATACTAATGCATATAAAAAAGTATATATAGCTTGTATAAATTACCCAAACTCTGCTTTAGCAAAGATTCCATTTCTCTACAGAACTTCCTGGTACTTTATACCAGTGGAATCAATCAACTCTGTCAAGGTTAAAGCGTTCTCGAACGATTGAAATAAAGCTAGTGGCCTTGAAATCCACATTTTCGTCGCCAACACCCCATCTCTCATTTGCATACATATTCTGGTCGTAAAAACTGGGTGGCCTGATCAACCTCGCATAGGATACCTTCAGCATTGAGGATGGAACATTCATTTGTTCATGGGAATCAGTTGGTTGGTTGGAGTTAGCATAGGAATAGGGAACCACCTTGCTGCATTGCTGATGAGCAGTGGTGGCTCGTGGCTTGGTCACTCGAGACAATGACTTGGCTAACTTGCCTTTGAAAAAAAAACCCTTCCTCTTAGTGGACTCCATATTGGGTTTTCTAAGAATAAGTGAACTCTTTTAGTTGAAGTTGAGAAGAGATGGTTTGGTTTGGTTTGGTAGTTCATAAAGATGGCTAAGCTCTCACGTATATATATATAGAGAGAGAGAGACAGAAAGCAATGTGCCTAATCTAATGCATATCCTAAGGGCATATCTAACACTGGCCAACAATTGGGAATCTAGAACAATACTAGATTAATGAAACTAACTTTAAAAGAGTTCTATTTCAATGTCTGAAGTGATGAAAAAGTGGGTTATGATTTTAAGGTTTTTTTTTTTTTTTTGGTTACTTAAACATGGTTTTAATGGATGTCTTTTTTCGTAGGAATTTACTAAAGCCTGATTGGTATTGATTTATTTGATAGCTGTTTAAACTTTTGACCGACGACTTTGTTTATTTTCACTATCAGAATCAGTTTAAACGTACCACAACTTAGTCAAGCTCTGTGGTATACCTAAAAGCAGAATTTTCTTTAAAATATAAGCCAAATTTACACCTCTACCAAATCTTAACTTTAAATTTTTTTTATAGAAATTAATTGCTAACCCCATTTAGGCATTCTACCTAACCCAAAGAATTTGATCCACTATCGCTTTCATCTGCTAAAATATTATCTGTTAAAAATATTGGATTAACTTACTTGATTAAATCCATATTTTTTTATTCTTAATGACTTTATATTTGAGGTATTTCGTGTTAAGCCACGGTTCTTTTAAGGAAGAAAAGAAAAACAAAACCCATGTCTGCCACAAGCGATTGTCTGAATCCGCGGATCCGTGAGGTCTGAATTTTTGTTATTATTAATTTGCTGTCGTCTTATGTCTGTGATGTTTTGTTGCTTGTATGACACTAACTCAGTTCTCATCTGCCTTCACTGGAAAATACTGGAAGAAAGGTGAAGAAGGGAATAGATGAACTTGAATTAAAATAAGGCATTTTATGGACTTTAAAACCATCACATCTTTATCCATTTTTTAACTTCGGTTCATTTAAAAAATTCACTTTAAGATGTTATAGAATAGATGCAATACTTACTTTATACCTTTCTTACCTTCATTCAGATATAGACAAATATATTGAACACTAACACAGTAATCGTGTAGACCCAGAAATTTTATCATATGACTATCTGACCCGAATCCAAAAAACCAATCCGATCTACTCGAATTCAAAACCAATCTAATTCCATCATCATCTAAAGACATCTCTTTCAAATACCCTGATTGCAGCAAAAGACATACTTCATATGCAATCACTTTCAAGTTTGAGATCTGGTGTTTGAAACCTTGAGACAATGTTAAATTAACTTGGGCAGCTTGTAACGAGAAGTGTGTCATTTGCCTGCATTAAATAATAATTTGAAGATACATGGAAATGGCTCATAAACAAGTCCATATCAACAGGTTCATACATCCTTGGGAACTTAAACAAGGGCTACATAATTAAAGGAAAAACGTTATGATTTGAACATATAGTTGGAAATGGCATATATTTACTCCCATGAGAAGGTGAGTGTGTGGTGAGTACCACTTGCAGATGATCCGGGATGTCCGGTTCGAAACACTCCATTTCCATGGAGATCAGTATTGGTATTTTGATCAGTGGCCAAAATGGTTCCTACTTGCTCACCCTCCATTCCTAGACCTTTATATTGCAAGTTTGGGATCAAGGATGAGGTTGAGCCAGACTGCACCATAGGGCTCAAACTAATCTCCCGAGTCTCAGCCGGTTGTGATGACAGAAGAGAGAGAGCACGATTAGACTCGACGGTTCGATTTAACCCATTCAACAACATTTTCTGGGTGATGCCACCATTGCCTGGTGAAGGATTAGCATTGACAAGCGGTTGACAAACAGAAACTCCTGGGTGTGACGAATTAGCACTTTGTAAGAAAGAGAACTGCCTTTCACCTTTGTAGTTGAGAGATGAGGCTCCAACGAACGAGCTATTTCGGCTGCTGAAGTTTAAAGCTGAACTTATATCGGTTTTGACTTTCACCGCCCCAGTCGAAGAATCGGTCATGGATGTAGTGGAAAATATTTGGGGGCCGCTGAATAGTAAATATCTACTCCCTGCATTAAGAGTCTAATTCTTATCAAAATACATCACAAATAAGCCATTGCATGAGAATATGAAGGCATACCTGGGGGATTTGAAAGTAAGCTTCCAGAATTTACAGTCAAAGCATTAGGTTGAGGCTTTCTCCGCCGTCTGTTGTGTCCATCTAGACGCTTCCGGCAGCTTCGTTTCCCTTCGTCAAACTCCACTAACGAATGAAACCTAATTACATTGCATTCACCAGAAACAAACTCTTTCCATTTATGAAACAAAATAAGCTAAGAATGAAAGCATGGGATAAAATCTTGCAAAGGAGCAAATTAAATTAGAACATTTATCGATTCCATTAACTTTCATGATGCATCACAAAAGAATTTCTCACTTGATAGAATTAATTTCGATCATGAAAAAGGAGAGTTTTAGCGGAGACTAAACAGCTTATCGATTCTAATCTCAAGATAAACAAATCATACTCATAAACCTTAAAACACAAAGGAAATACCCAAATTCGGAGTAATAACGCATTGCTAAGCAAGAATCGATCCATATAGGGAAAAATCAGCAGATGAGGAGGCAATGGAAAAAAGTAAAATGATTGAGGAAAGCAAAATCTATTGAACTCCATGTTCAATCTGCATAAAGCGATTCAATTGTTACCTGCTGCACTGCTGACAAAATCGTTGTTCTTGACCCCTAATTGAGACTTTTGGGGTTTTAGAGTGGACTTCGCATACTTTATGGCGTCGATGGTAGTCCCTGCATTTGCTGAGGTCCGCAGTGCAACCATCAACCAAGCATGAAGGTACTTGGTTTCCGAAACCAGGCGGCCGAGCCCTTTTAAACGAAGCAGATGATGGTGCTGATTCCATCAATGGCACCCTTCACAGTAATCTTCAGAATAACCAAAACTCTCAAATCCAACAATGGCTGGCGATTCCTAATTCACCTGCTGAGTTACAATGGACTTTAAACACCTCAATATCGCTGCAAACATTACAATGTCTTCTTATTTCTTGTTCTTCAGTCCCATCACCTTAATCAAACTATAACGTAAATTCAAGCCCCTCTTAAAATCGTTCCTTAGAAACAAATAATGGGACTTAAACCAAATCTAGAAAAATGTTAAATTTATACTTCGGGGAGTTGGGTTTTATTAAAATATATTGGGACTACAAAGTTTGTTTCTTTTTTTGGGTCATTTCAAGATGAAGAACAAGAGGAAGGGGATGATTGGTTGGGTTGGGTTGGAAACTCATAAAAATGATCCATCCATCCGCCTACTATAAATGACTCATCATATATGACCAAACTAAAGAGTCGTTGACAATTAATACTTACTACTTAATAAGTTTAAGTGGAAGAAATGAAATTTTGAATTATAACTTGAAAAATTTTGAATGGGAATGATGGTGCAAAGTTGTAAATGTGTCAAAAGAGTCATGAACATACTTGCTATTACAATGGGAGAAGTATAAAAAGAAGTCTAATGTTGACTCTTCCATTGTCCTGTTCAGCCATGTTATTATGATTCATATAAGAGCAAAACATGACTATATTTAAAAATTTCAAGATGTTTAGCAATTTGAATGATCTTAATGAATCTCATTATCTGTGTTTGTTGTTTTATAAATATGTGAATATTAAAAAGAAACTATAAAACATCATACATTTGTCAAGGAAAAGAGTGTGAAAGGAAAGGAAGGCGGTCTTAATGGTAATAGGCCCCCTACCTTTTATGATATTTAAAGTTAAATTTATCTTTTTTTTGAATTTTAATAGGTAACATGGCTTTTGGGAATTGAATTTAAAAATAAGACATTGGAAATGTTGTAAACAGTGTGACATCAATGGAGTGGCACTCGCATCCCAACCACAAGTAGCATGGAAGATATTTTTGGAAAACAAAGAAAGGCCTTTGCCACAATATGTGTTTTTCTTTTTCCTTTTTATATTGAAACAAAACACTTAAAACTTTTTAAAATCCCAATTGGGCTTAAATAATAATTCGTTGGAAATGTTGAACTTGTATTGAACCCCAAAAAAAACATGTTAGTAATTGTATTTTTGTTCTTAGGTTAAGTGGGTATTTCCCAAAGTAGAGACTTTTTCACTTTATAAAGTTGGAGCAAAGGTTGGTGAATATACTAAACCCCGTTGATTTACTAAAAAGGGGGGGGGAAGACCATATGGGTCTTTTTCAACCGTGACATATAGTTATCATTGCAACGACCAGAAGAAACCACTTTAGTTTACTATTAAATACATTTATTTAATTTTTATAAAATTGATATATAAGATTTAAAAATATAATAAAATATTTTTATATCACGGCTATTTTATTTATATTTTTAATATTGTTTAAGGTTCAACCCACGTATATCTCAAACAGTAACAAATGTTAATTTTATTAAAATAAATTTAGTAGATAAGTAATAAAGAGACCTAAACTTTCTCCCTAAAACAACCCTACGATTTTTATTAGCATAAAGTATAGAGTTACATCAAATTTCTTAAAAAGAATGAAGCACTTTGAATTAGTATTTTGCTTACCATATATAAAGAGGTAAGTAAAAGGGTGAAGGGGTACCTGAGAGAAATCTAGCAGAAGCTGGGCACGTTCTGCAATGATAGTTTCAGATAAGCTGTGAAAAAGGAGAAAAAAAAGTTTGAAATGGGGAGAAGTGTGAAGTGAAAAAGAACTACTTTTGAGCACAAGAACAAATAGCCATTTAAGAAAGGGATTGTGAGCTTCTTAATCTATGAAAGCTAAGCTAGGGTTAATAATTTATTCAACAATGGAGATTAAGAGAGAGAAGTGAAAGTGGAAAAGGAGATGAGCATGTAAGGTTTCCAGCTTATTTTATAGGTGTAGAGAGCTTTGAAAGTTAGAAACAAGTTGCATAATAAAATGAAACTCAATAATAATGGTTGCTGAAAAGAAAAAAGAAACGAGTGGCAAGGAAAGTGACAGGGTGTTCTAATTGCTTTTTTAAGTATCAACCTTTTATCCGGAGAGAGAGGGAAAAAAAAGTACAAAAGGCCTATGTGTTGTGTTTCACTTTCCGGTTCCGATTTTATTTGTTTGTTTGTCCTTTGCTGGATGTCTTGGTTATTTAGTTTTATTTTAATTTGATTTTATCAAATATTTTTTGTTTTTTAATTATAATTTTTCTTAAAAATATTTTTTTCCTAAATTCAATTTTAGGATGATTTGTTTTTTGTTATCTATTTTGAGGTGGGTAAGTTCAAAATTAAAAAGTGAAAAATTAAAATAATTTTTCTTTATAAAATTAGACGGTTAAAAGATTAATTATGAATTTTTAAAAGATTCTTTTATGAATTAATTTGTTTTGAATATACTTCACTATTCAATTGTATTTCAGAATTTGTTTTATTTCACATGAAAAGCACATGATTCTATTTTAAATTTTGAACCAAAACCTGAAATTCGGTAAAATAGAAAAAAGATTATATAAAAAGAAAATATTAATTTGGGTATATAATAATAAGGAAGATTATATCATATTGGAACCCAATTTTGCACCTGGGAACCTTTTATCATGCCATTAACATGACTATTGGGTTCAATTTAATTTTGGAATAAATAAAACAAAATTGAAGTGTAATATTTTGATTTTCTGTGTATTAACCCATACTTTTATTGACTTGTAATTTTGGATATGATGTTTTTCTTCATCAGTAGCAGCAACAAATGGAATAATGATTGAGTAAGAGAGGGGCATTAGGCTGTCGGCTTTAACCCTAAAAAGTCATTATATATAAGTTTTAAATAATTTGTTTACTGATTAAAACTGTTAATGTATAAAATAATACATGTTAAATTTTTAAATATTTTTTATAAAAATAATTATTTAATACACAAATGATGAAAACTTTCAACTCCACCAAGGAGATAAGATTTTGTATTATTTATTTATTTTAATTATTTAAATACAACTTAAATTCACATAAAAAAATCTCAAATTCACTTATGAAATTTTAAATATTTACAATTTATGTACCAAATACTTATTTAGAAAAAGACAAGCAATTTAACCAAAAACAAAATTTTATATTAATGTATTTAATTAGTATTTTCATTTTCATCTTATAATCACTATTATGTTTGTACTTTGTATCCAAGTAACATATTCTAATATTAATTTTAATTGCACTTATCTAGTTATTCACTTTTTGTACGTAAGTATAGTAAATTTTTTATCATTTAGTAAAATAGATATCATTAAAAATTAAATTTCAGAATATACTTTGTTATGATTAACCTAATACTTATGGGTGTCGAGTTTAATAAAATGTATTGTATCGTTAAGTTTTTTGAATCTCATTGAATTAGAATAACTATTGTAAAATTATTGAAGCATCTTGACACCGGTGAGTATCAACTCCGTGTAAAATGATTAACTTTAAATTGTAACAATATAACTTATTTTCTTAACATGTGGATAATACTTAAAACGAACTTGACACTCATGAGTGTCTAGTTCTTTGTAAAAATTAAAAAAAATATTGTACATCTTTATTTGTGGTCGATTATTTGAAAAAGAAATTACAATTTAAATTGATCTGCCACCCATGAGCATTAAGGTTCTCTTAAAACCCTAATAGAACCCTAATTCCAAAACCTATAAATAGCTCATCCAACTTCCAATCTGTAACACCCCTGTCCCATAACCGTTGCCGGAATAGGTAAGGGGCATTACCAGACAGACAGAACATTTTAGACCAATTCAGAATCACAGTTATCACATAACATTAATACATAGGCAATGATCAACAATTCATCCCTTATGATGGTCTACGAGACCTAAAACATACTTTTAAGGACAGTCGGAACTAAACCGAACACATTCATAAATTTTAGAACTCAGAAAATTTTTAATTCTGTTGAGGTCACACGTTTGTGTGACCAAGCCGTGTGCCTCACACGGGCACCAGACACGCCCATGTGAACCAACCATGCTAAAACAAGGCATACATACTAACTTTCACCCACAACCAACAGACACGCCTGTATGCTATGGTCGTGTGATACTTAGCTAGCTATTGACTTGAGCCCACGGCCATATGACACGCCCATGTGTCTTAACCGTGTGATCTTAAGAGGTTACTGCTTTGCATACACGGCCACAAGGCACGCCCGTGTTCCCTGACCGTGTGGCAAAATACAGGCTTGGTTTAAGCCAACTTGCCACCCCTTTTTGGATCATTCCTACAAGCAATATTAAACAACATTTATACTAAAATTTTCAGCCAATTCCATGTTCAACACATGCTTCATTATAACTAAATCATCACCATTCAATAACCTATTCAAATCCATACCAAAACACATTAAAATTCTTATTACAACAACATGCCAAAATGCTCATTTCATAGCTCACTTATAGCACCTTCTAACTCATGCTTAAACTTACCATTTCCTCAACTTGGTATATTTTAAAATGACCACCACATACAAGACTATATAACCATTACAAGTATACACAATTTGGCATCACAACCCATTTACCAAAACTAAGCACAAAACATACCATTTGCTAGCCAACTCTCATGGCATAACATATATATACATATCAAAGCTTAAATACATAGACATTCTAGCTTATACATGCCATACTTAAAAATATTTACATCTTAAAAGTACCAAAATGAGTTCGATAGTATGGTGATGATCCTTGACGGTCCTCGAGCTTGTGGTAGCTTCGATATCTAAAAAAAAAAAATTCAAACACACACACAAAGTAAGCTTTCAAAAGCTTAGTAAGCTTGTACTAAAATTATCAACAGTATATAAACATAAAACATTAATACATAAATATATATAAATTCTCAAATCATCTATCAAATCTATACCAATCCGATCCATAAGTAATAAACTTCACCTAGATAATGTCATCTAGCACAAAGGTATCATACATACCTGGATCTTCCCATACTTATTCACTTTCATTATTACTTCTTGCTTGAGTAATTCAAAACTTTTCGTAAATTATTCATACTTTAACATTCGCACACTTAGTGCTATAAGGGTTAGCCGAAGCTAAAATGATTCCGCACACTTAGTGCCATTTCAGTTAGCCGAAGCTAAGTTGGTATCGGATACTTAGTGCCTTATATATCCTAAGCTATTCCAACTCACACACTTTGTGCCATTTGTAGCCGAAGCTATATTAAACTGCACACTTAGTGCCAAGCATAGTCGAATAACATTATGCTCAAATCATAATCAAATATCTATACAATTTATGCATTACCAACGTATTAAAACATAGCTCTAACATCATTTATTACGTACGAACTTACCTCGCACTCGAAATTGTCGATTTGAATTGTCTACTCGATAACCTTCGACTTTCCTCGATCTAAGTCGAATTCCTCCTTTCTTGATCTATATGTTTTCAAAATTAACATTTTTATTCACCAAATAATTCAGTTCAATCCATAAACACATATTTAGGGCATTTTACAATTTAGCCCTCACATTTTCACATTTTGACACTTTAGTCCCTATTTCACAAATTCACAAAATACACATATTTGCATATACACAAGCTTAGCTGAATTCTCCTAGTAATCATACTAGTCCACACATTTCATTTGTTTCACATTTTAGTCCTTCAAAATAACATTTTTCCAATTTAGCCCAAATTGCTCAAATTCTTCGAAAATCCAAAAACAAAACATTCAAACCCAACATCAATCTTTCTTAATTCATCATATAACATCACAAAGCTCATGAATTCATCCATGGCACATTTTCAAATCATCAACAAAATCAGAAATTGAGGCATGGGCTAGTTACAATACTTAACAACGATCATAAAAACGTAGAAATTATCAAAAATCGATCAAAACTCATACCTTAATCAAGCCTTGTGTGTACCGAAACTTAAAGCTCTTTAAACATAGGTTTTCTTTTCTATTTTTGGTGGATGAACATACATAATGGCCTTATTTTTCATGTTTTGTTATATAATATTTACATAATAAACATTTTAGCATTATAACCTTTGTTAAACCATTATAAAATCACATAATGGATGGTTATTAATGTCCATTCAAAATTCCAATGGTCAAATAACCACATAAGGACCTCTCATTTATAAAGCCATATCAAATAGACACTTTAACAAGTAGCAGTTACATTTTATGCGATTAGGTCCTTTTTCAAAATTAAGCACACAAACATTCAAATTTTCATACGAGACTTTCACATATGCTCATTCACATATAATAGGAACGAAAAATAGTATTAAAATATTTTTCTAATTCAGATATGATGTCCCAAAACCACTATTTCGACTAGGGTCAAAACTGGACTGTTACAATTCTCCCCCTTAGGGATTTTCGTCCTCGAAAATCTTACCGTTAAACAGATTTGGATATTGTTGTTTCATAGCATCTTCAGGCTCCCACGTGGCCTCTTCAATACCGGTCGATGCCACATCACCTTAACTAATGAAATTTTCTTATTACGTAACTCTTTAACCTCTCGAGCTAAGATTCGGATCGACTTTTCTTCGTAGGTCATATCAGACTGAATTTCAATCTCAGACGGAGGAATTACACGCGGAGGATCGGATTTGTATCGTCGAAGCATCGATACGTGGAACACATTGTGAATCTTTTCTAACTCTGGTGGTAACAACAATCTATATGCTACCGGACCAATATGCTCGATAATCTCATACGGCCAGATGAACCTCGGACTCAACTTGCCTTTTCTACTAAACTGAAGTACTTTCTTCCACGGAGACACTTTCAGAAACACTTTGTCGCCGATCTCAAACTTAATGTCTTTTCTTTTCAAATCTACATATGATTTCTGACGATCAGAAGCTGCTTTTAAACTATCTTGGATCACTTTCACTTTCTGTTCGGTTTCTTTTATCAAATCATCCCCGTGAATCTCATTTTCACTGAGCTCAGACCAGTATAACGAAGTTCCACACTTTCTAACGTATAAGGCTTCGTACGGTGCCATTTTAATACTCGACTGAAAACTGTTATTATAAGCAAATTCAATCAAAGGTAGATATTGTTCCCACTCAAGAATGCAACATCTCAACATATCCTCGAGTATCTGAATAATCCGTTCAGATTGACCATCTATTTGAGGATGAAAAGCAGTGCTAAAATGCAATTTAGTACCCAGAGCATCTTGCAATTTCTTCCAGAATCACAATGTAAATCTCGGGTCTCTATCTGACACTATCGACAATGACACACCATGCAATCTCATGATATCAGAAATATATAACTCAGCTAATTTATCAAGTGAGTAATCAAATCGAATCGAAATAAAATGAACTGATTTCATCAATCGATAAACTACAATCCAAATTGCGTCTTTCTTTCTTGGAGATAGAGGTAAACCCGAAACAAAATCCATGGTTACTCGATCCCATTTTCACTCCGGAACCATAATCGGTTGTAACAATCTAGATGGCACTTGATGCTCAGCTTTGACTTGTTGATAGATCAAACATTTAGAAATAAAATAAGAGATATCTCTTTTCATTTCGGACCACCAATAATGCTGCTTCAGATCATTATACATTTTCGTACTACCTGGATGTACAAATAAACAACTACTGTGAGCTTCACTCAGAATCATATGAATCAACTCTGGATTTCTTGGAATACAAATTCCATCTCTAAATCTCAAGCAATCATCTTTATCCACTCTGAAATATGAATCAGACTTTACATCACACTGAGCTTGTTTAGTTAAAATCTCATTATCAACCTTCTGAGCTTCGATAATCTATTGGAAGAACAAAGGTCTCGCTTTTAATTTAGCTAAAACTGAACCATCATCAGATAGTACCAAATGAGCATTCATCACACGCAAAGCACAACAATTTTTGACTCAAGGCATCATCAACAACGTTTGCTTTACTCGGATGATAATTTATCATAAGTTCGTAGTCCTTTAGTAAATCAAGCCATCTTCTTTGTCGCAGATTCAAATCTTTCTGAGTCATCAAATACTTCAAACTCTTATGATTTGAATATATGTGACATTTTTCACCGAACAAGTAATGACGCCAAATCTTTAAGGCAAACACAATCGTAGCTAACTCAAGATCGTGTATCGGATAGTTCTTCTCATGCGGCTTCAATTGTCTCGAAACATAAGCAACAACTTTTCATTCTTGCATTAGAACAAATCCCAGACCAATCAACGAAGCATCACTATAAATCACAAATTCTTTACCTGATTCAGGTTGTACTAATACCGGAGCTTCAGTTAACAAATCTTCAACTGATCAAAACTGTTCTGACATTTTTGAGACCATTCAAACTTCACATCTTTCTGTAACAGTTTTGTCAACGGGGTCGCAATCATCGAAAAACCTTTCACGAATCTTCTATAGTAACTAGCAAGTCCTAAAAAACTATGGACTTCAGGTACATTCCTCGGAGGTTTCCAATCTAAAATAGCTAAAATTTTGCTTGGATCAACCTGAATACCAGATGCTGATACTATATGACCCAGAAAACCAACTTCTCGCAACCAAAACTCACATTTACTGAACTTCGTATACAATTATTTATCTCGCAAAGTCTGTAGCACTATTCTCAAATGCTCGGCATGTTCAGATTCATCATGTGAATAAATTAATATATCATCAATAAATACCACAACAAATTGATCTAAATATAGTCTGAAAATTCTATTCGTCAAATCCATAAAGATAGCCGGTGCATTAGTCAATCCGAAAGGCATAACTAAAAATTCATAATGGCCCTACCTTGTTCTGCAAGTAGTCTTTGAAATATCTGAATCTTTAACTCGCAGCTGATAATAGCCCGATCTCAAATCTATTTTTGAAAACACAATAGCTCTTTTCAGCTGATCAAACAAATCATCAATTTGGGGAAGGGGATACTTATTCTTGATAGTCACTTTGTTCAACTGACGATAATTTATACATATTCTCATTGTACCGTCTTTCTTTTTCACAAATAGAACTGGAGCACCCCTAGGTGAGAAACTCAGTCTAGCTAATCCTCGATTGGTCAATTCTTGCAACTGAGACTTTAATTCTTTTAGTTCAGTCGGAGCCATTCGGTATGGAGCTATCGAAATCGGAGCAGTACCAGGTACCAATTCAATGCCAAATTATACTTCTCTAAATGGAGGTAATCTCGGAAGTTCTTCAGGAAACACATCAGGGAACTCGCAGACAACAGGTACAGATTCAACTTTCTTTTCTGATACTCTTGAATCAATTACATATGCAAAATAAGCTTCACAACCCTTTCTCAAGTTATTCAAAGCTTTCATCGAAGATATTACAGCCAGCAATCCATTCAAATCACTAGATTCAATTCTGACTATTTCATCATTCCTGCATCTCAAAACAATAGTTTTTCTTTTACAACTCACCACAACATCATGCAAAGTTAACCAATTCATACCCAAAATTATATCAAACTCCTCTAAAGGTAATAGCATCAGATCATCTGAAAAAACAATTGTCTCAAAACATTAACGGACAATTCTTGCAGACTTGACCAACTAGAACACATCTGCCTAGGGGGTTCGAAACTTTAATTACAAATTCAGTAGACTCTACAGGCAAAGTTTTACTGTTCACTAAGTTCATGCATATATACGAATGTGTCGATCCAGGATATATCAAAGTAATCACAAAAGTATTATAAAGAGTAAATGTACCCGTAATCACATCTGGCGATGAGGCTTTCTCACGAGCTCAGATAGCATACGCTCTAGCAAGTGCACGAGCCTCAAATTTAACAGTTGTGTCTTTCGTTCCTCTTTGACTACCACTTACATTTCCCGAATTTTTAGGAGGTCTACCCCGAGAAACATTACCACTCTACCTCAAATTCTGAACATTATCTTTTTCAACTAAATTTGTGCAATCTTTTATAAAATGATTTCTTGAACTACAACTATAACAAGTTCGGTTATTACTTTTTCCCCAGCATTCACCAAAGTGTCGTCTTCCACATTGATCACATTTAGGCCTTTCCTTTTTTGCATTATCAACACTAGCAACAGACATGGCTAAAGATTTGAAATTTGATTGCGATCTAGCACGATCTCTATTTGAATGTCCCACACTAGCCTTTGAATGACTGGTATCATCTTTAAACTTCTTGGATCCAAATTTAAATGATTTGCCCGATGATCTCTTTCGTACTTCTCTAGCTTCAAAATCAGCCTTTCTTTTCTCTTTCCCAATATCTTCTGCTTTACATGCTCGTTCAACAAGCACCACGAATTTTTTGATTTCTAAGATCCCAACTAGCAAACGAATATCTTCGTTCAAACCATCTTCAAACCTCTTGCACATTATCGCTTCCGAAGATACACATTCGTGGGCATACTTATTCAACCTTACAAATTCTCGCTCGTATTCTGTGACAGACATACGATCTTGTTTAAGCTCGAGAAACTCTTTGCGTTTTTGATCAATAAATCTTTGACTGATATACTTCTTCCGAAATTCAGATTGAAAGAAATCTACGTAACTCGTTCACTTAGAACCATAGATGTCAAAGTTTTCCACCAATGATACGCCATGTCTCTCAGCAGTGAAATGACACATTTTATACATTCTTTTGGCCTCAAAGACAACTCATCAAACACTCTTATTGTATTTTCTAACCAGGACTCAACTTTTTCTGCATCATCACTTATTGTAGCTCGGAATTCTTTAGCTCCATATTTTCTAATCTTATCAACTGATGGTCTACTCAACTGTACCAGATTCACTCGTGGCATATCAAGAGTTTGAGAAGGATTAACCAGGGGTGGAGGTTATTGTACAGCCGGATTGGTTTTAATGTATTGGGTGAACCAATCATTCATCATCTGATAGAAGGCTTGTTTAGCCTCACCATCACGACTACTCGTAGCTAGTCGAGATTCAGCTTGTACCGTCCCTTGCGTGGGAACAGGTGCATTGCTTTCAACATCGTCAACTACAGCTCTATCGGGATCCATTTGCTATATAAAAGCACATTTCAATGTTAGGATTCATCACACTATCGCAATTCATAAATATGGCATGTATAGCTAGACTCATATATGCTATGGTAGTCCTAGAACCGACTAAATAATAACTCTGATACTAATAAAATGTAACACCCATATCCCGTAACCATCGCCGGAATAGGTAAGGGGCATAACCAGACAGACAGAACATTTCAGACCAATTTAGAATCACATATATCACATAACATTAATACATAGGCAATGATCAATAATTCATCCCTTATGATAGTCTACGAGACCTAAAACATACATTTAAGGACAGTCGGAACTAAACCAAACACATACATAAATTTCAGAACTCAGAAAATTTTCAATTCTGTTGAGGTCACACGCTCGTGTGACTAGGCCGTGTGCCTCACACGGGCACCAGACACGTCCATGTGAACCAACCGTGCCAAAACAAAGCATACATACTGACTTTCACCCACGGCCAACAGACACGCCCGTGTGCTATGGTTGTGTGATACTTAGCTAGCTACTAACTTGAGCCCACGGCTATATGACATGCCCATGTGTCTTAACCGTGAGATGTTAAGAGGTTATTGCTTTGCATACATGACCACAAGGCACTCCTGTGTTCCCTGACCGTGTGGTAAAATGCAGGCTTGGTTTAAGCCAACTTGCCACCCCTTTTTGGATCATTCCCACAAGCAATATTAAACAACATTTATACTAAAATTTTCAGCCAATTCCATGTTCAACACATGCTTCATTATAACTAAGTCATCACCATTCAATAACCTATTCAAATCCATACCAAAACACATTAAAATTCTTATTATAACAACATGCCAAAATGCTCATTTCATAGCTCACTTATAGCACCTTCTAACTCATGCTTAAACTTACCATTTCCTCAACTTGGTATATTTTAAAATGACCACCACATACAAGACTATATAACCATTACAAGTATACACAATTTGGCAACCCATTTACCAAAACTAAGCACAAAACATACCATTTGCTAGCCAACTCTCATGGCATAACATATATATACATATCAAAGCTTAAATACATAGACGTTCTAGCCTATACATGCTATACTTAAAAATATTTACATTTTCAAAAGTAGCAAAATGAGTTCGATAGTATGGTGATGATCCTTATCGGTCCCCAAGCTTGTGGTAGCTTCAATATCTAAAAAAAAAAACAATTTAAACACACACACAAAGTAAGCTTTCAAAAGCTTAGTAAGCTCGTACTAAAATTATCAACAGTATATAAACATAAGACATCAATACATAAATATATATAAATTCTCAAATAATCTATCAAATCTATAACAATCCGATCCATAAGTTCATAATAATTCAATGAACTTCACCTACATAATGTCATCTAGCACAAAGGCATCATACATACCTGGATCTTCCCATACTTATTCACTTTCATCCTTATATCTTACTTGAGTAATTCAAGACTTTTCGTAAATTATTCATACTTTAACATCCGCACACTTAGTGCTATAAGGGTTAGCCGAAGCTAAAATGATTCTGCACACTTAGTGCCATTTCACTTAGTGCCTTATATATCATAAGCTATTCCAACTCGCACACTTAGTGCCATTTGCAGCCGAAGCTATACTAAACCACACACTTAGTGCCAAGCATAGTCGAATAACATTATGCTCAAATCGTAATCAAATATCTATACAATTTATGCATTACCAACGCATTAAAACATAGCTCTAACATCATTTATTACGTACGAACTTACCTCGCACTCGGAATTGTCAATTTGAATTGTCTACTCGATAACCTTCGACTTTCCTCGATCTAAGTCCAAATTCCTTCTTTCTTGATCTATATGTTCTCAAAATTAATCATTTTATTCACCAAATAATTCAGTTTAATCCAAAACACATATTTAAGGCATTTTATAATCTAGCTCTCACATTTTCACATTTCAACACTTTAGTCCCTATTTCACAAATTCACAAAATACACATAATTTTCATATACACAAGCTTAGCCGAATTCTCCTAGTACTCATACTAGTCCACACATTTCATTTATTTCACATTTTAGTCTCTCAAAATAACATTTTTACAATTTATCCCAAATTGCTCAAATTTATCGAAAATCCAAAAACAAAACATTCAAACCCAACATCAAGCTTTCTTAATTCATCATATAACATCACAAAGCTCATGAATTCATCCATGGAAAATTTTCAAGTCATCAACAAAATCATAAATTGAGGCATGGGCTAGTTACAATGCTTAACAACAATCACAAAAACGTAAAAATTATCAAAAACCGATCAAAACTCATACCTTAATTAAGCCTTGTGTGTGCCGAAACTTAAATCTCTTCAAACATAAGTTTTCTTTTTCTATTTTCAGTGGATGAACATACATAATGGCCTTATTTTTCATGTTTTGTTATAATAATATTTACATAATAAACATTTTACCATTATAACCTTTGTTAAACCATTATAAAATCACATAATGGATGGTTATTAATGTCCATACAAACTTCCAATGGTAAAATAACCACATAAGGACCTCTCATTACAAAGCCATATCAAATAGACAATTTAACAAGTAGCAGGCAACTTTTACATTTTACGCAATTAGGTCCTTTTTCAAAATTAAGCACACAAATATTCAAATTTTCATACGAGACTTTCACACATGCTCATTCACATATAATAGGCACGAAAAATAATATTAAAATATTTTTATAATTCGGATATGTGGTCTCGAAACCACTATTCCGACTAGGGTCAAAACCAGACTGTTACACAATCAATAGGAATGATTGTCCTTGTATTAAGATTGAAAGTAATATATGTTGATTAGAATGCAAAAAAAAGTTGGAGTATTCTCCAGTGGCTCGATGTCACAATAATATGAGAATAAATTGGCCTAACGACACAATAATTCTTCACTTAATAAAATCCAATTTCTATCATGCTAGCTAAATTAGGAAAGTTACTTATGTGCCTGATAGTACTAGAAAGAACATATTTTTTCCTACTTATTTGTTAATTTGTACCCATTTAGTTATCTTTAGCTCATATTTAGCATTTTCAATTCATTAAATTGCATTTTATAACTCAGTGAATCTCAACCTATTTATCCTTAATTTTTTCATGTTTTGGTACTAATGCTGCTGCATAAGTGTTTTCAGATTGAGTCCAGAATTGTCGCCGCACTTGATAGTTTTCCGAATAACAACAAAGAAGTGTGAGCTGTCCAGTTTGGTACAACAAACTTGTACATACAGAGGCAACATGTTTATGATGAAAAGGACATTTGTGCTATTTGGATAAATATCAATATATTTATGTGAAAAGAGGGGAGAGAAGAGGAGGATCTTTTTCAACCTTTCTTTCGAAACTTTTTAGCTGTGGCGGCTTAAATCTCCTACGGGTGAACTGATGTGAATAGGATGCAGACCAACTCTTGACGAGGAGCCTTGAGTGCGACATAAGAGGGAATAGAGAGACTCAAGTCGAGTTGTCTAGGAATAGTATTCTCCACTTGTTTCTTTTATTTTTCTTTTCTAAATGTTGGTGATTACTTTCTATTTCATGTTAGTATGGAAGTACACATTGTAACACCCCTAATCCAAATCCGTCGCTAGAATAGGGTTATGAGGTATTACTGGACCAGATATAACTTCCAAATGATTACATAAACTCTTAGGTCATTACGAATGCATGCATAATAATTTATAAAACACATAGTAAAATTCTACGAAACATTAACATTAGACAAACATCTCATTTCATACTCGAACCTTGTCATCTTCAAAAATAATCATATAAAGATAATGCGTAACCATGCTTTGAAACATATAGTAATAATTGTTAATTCGTAACTATTAAACATACAACAAATACTGCGTTAATAAATCTCACAAATATCTCAAGCATAATTTCAAAATTTATAACAGTATGCGCATGGTACATATTATTAGGAACCATTTGATTAATAACTTAAACTCGAAAATCAGCTTACCTAATTTGTTTAAAAACAATCATGATTCCTTATAACTTAAATTCCTATTCATTTGGTCATTTTCCAATGCCTTAGCCGAATATAAACTTGCTAAATACATATGCTTATTCAATGTCCACTTTCATTTTACTCAACCATATCGCACGCATGGTACATTTCATAAAATAAATTCCATACATCAACCATAATTTGCATTTCATGTCAAGCATTTCACAAGTTTTATATATATATATATATATATACATAATTTAACCAAACTTTCACATAAAAAACAAACATATCAATAAATCATATAAATATAAACATGGTCGAAATGCATAAAATTTAATTTTAATCATAGTCATTTATGAATACACATTATTTTCCTAATTAATCTATTGCGAATCTCAAACAACTTATATTCATTACTAAATTTAATATCATAGCTGAATACATTAATCAAACACATATATCTTTAACATTTTTACCAAAATAAACTCATCCATAATCAAACATACTAAACCTCAAATATTAATAAATCATATCAACTTCACTTCCACTATATGCCATAACCGAATTTACCTTAATACCAATTCACATAACAAAACCTTAACAAAGCATATGAAATGAGATTCACATATATATGTACTTATATATATAAGCCATAGTCGAAACACCAAAACTAAACATAACCATCATTTGATCAAAGCATAAAATCTAAGCTTAACACAATAATAAGCCATTTTCGCATGGCTCATATTTACATACCTCAAAATCATATATATAAACTAGCCTATACATGCCATAAGTTCAAGTTCAAACTTATAAAAGTACCAAAATAGTCGATAGTGTGATAGACTTCTCTGACGATCCTCGAGCCCTGTAACTAGCTTCCTTAATTTATAAAACATAGAGCAAACACACACAGTAAGCCTTCATAGCTTAATAAGTCATAAGCATATAAGACATTCAGTCACATTCATAATTCAATTTAGCTAAACGAAAATAAACCATCATAAATTCATATACATTTCCAAACTTATAATTTCATATCTCAAGACATATAATTTTGCATAAGTTTTCCTTTGGCCGAATACTTAATTGAACATTAGCATGTTTAACCTTCATTTTCTACATCACAATTACATTATTTGGCCGAATGTATACATACACATATGCATACACATAGTTCTCATTAACATATAAATTTTATATCATCAATTCAAACATCCAACTTACCATATTTTCATAACTTAGTATGAATACATACCTGAGCCTTTTAACTTGATATTACATTCGGTCTTAACTTATCATTGCCCGTTGAACCATTCAGAATTAAATAGGATACTCGGATAGTCGCATATATCATACAATGCCAATGTCCCAGATATGGTCTTACATGTAATCACATATCGATACCACTGTCCCAGACAGGGTCTTACACGTAATCACATATCGATGCCAATGTCCCAGATGTGGTCTTACACGTAATCACATATCAATGCCAACGTCCCAGACATGGTCTTACACATAATCACATATCAATGCCAACGTCCCAGACGTGGTCTTACACGTAATCACATATCGATGCCAACGTCCTAGACGTGGTCTTACACGTAATCACATATCAGAATCACATATCAATGCCAACTCAAAAATGTACCATTATAAAACCGAATTATAAGATCATATAACACACAAATCATACCATATTCACATTTTTCATTACTTAATGTCGATTCATAATAATCATTACAATTATTTATAGATCATATATATTGAAATTTAACAACATCTATTTGCTTATAAACTTACCTCGGACAATGATAATCAGAACGGGACGATTATTCGACAACTTTAGTTTTCCCCTGATCCAAATCCGATTTCTTTGGTTTTTGATCTTGATTATGCTACCAAATGGCCGAAACTTTCAAAGCTTATTCTTTCTCTTTTCTTTTAGCATTCGGTCATGGTGGAAAAAGATGAATGCATGTGTTTATTTTATGTTTTATTATAACATATATATTATTTTACATTTTACATTTTAACCTTTATTAATTAATATGTAACCATTATAAAATAAGGTCACAACCGTCCATCACCTTTAACTATGGTCTAATTACAACTTAAACACTTCAAATTATAAAGACAACCACAATTCGGTAATTACAAATTAAACTATCAAATTTTCATTTTACGCGATTAAGCCATTTTATTAAATCGGGCACTCAAACGATAAAGTTTTCGAATGAAATTTTCACACACATAAATTCACACACAATAAACACAGAAAATAATTTTTAAATATTTTTCTAACTTGGATTCATGGTCCCAAAACCATTTTTTGAATAGGTCTAAATCGGGTTGTTACACACATGATTTCTGGATTAAATGTTATTTTATTCAACCTGGCTTCTACTGTTTAATCTTTGGGTTTGAATATTTTTAGCATGGAAGTTTTATTGCCATCACTGACACTAGAAAGTGCAGCGACAATTCAAGCTAACAAACATGACAATAGAAGTTGCTTGAGTATTAAAGGAATTTAACCCACTTGTTCTTAATAGTGTTCCATTGCTAGCATCGGAAGGTGTGGTTAATGTGCATGTTTAAGTATTAGATTAAATATAAAAGTTAAGCTTAGTAAGATATTCATTGCAATTTAATGCATCGACAATCACTTATCTTTTTTACCTTGTGAGTACTTAGCATTCTGTTGAATATTCACGTTAGGGATCCCAGTTTATTATCATCATATTTTATCTTATTGTTTTCAAGTTATTACTTTGACAACTACTCTCACAATTTTTTCATTTCTATCTATTTATTGCGCTGACATTGATAAACAAAAGACAGCCATCCTCGTGGGATCGATATCCGACAGACTCATATCTGTCTACTATACTTGCATTGACAGTGTAAGCTTGCACATTATTGCTGTGACGTTAAACAGCTGATCAATGCCCTTATTATCTCCACTCTGACTGAATGATGGAGACTTGAGACCTATACATTTCATCTCCCATGCGGTGAAGTGATAGTAACGTCAGAAGATAGAGAGGTACTTACTAGCTTTCCAATGAATAAGTGTCTAGTAATGTGAGTTTCTGAGTACGATCTAGGGAAATCTTTGTTCAAATGTTAGGACCAAGTATTGACCTTAAGTATGATTTTAAAGGGCATCAGATAAAGATAAAATGGTTGAAGAGCTACCTCCAGCATCTCCTAGAAATCTAACATCTAATGATATTCAACATCATGCTAGAGTGTACATTTTTTCAGTTGATCGGCGGAATACTGATGCTAGAGAAGTATAAAAACTTAATTTATATAATGTATCTCTGATTGTTATATAATTCCAAAATGTCTAGTACATACAATTGGGGGCTTGCCATTTAGCATACCTATTAAGGCAATATGTAAAACATGTAAAGTAGGGAATAAAAAAGTAAATTGTTGCTCTTAGTGTAGTAAAATTTTCATATTGGATAAATTACAAAACTGGTCATGTAACACCCCTAACCCATATCCGTCGTCAAATTAGGGTTACAGAGTATTATCGGAGTTTATAGAACAATTACAGACAATTATTGTTAATTACTATTCTTTTCTGAAACTAGTCATATTGTCCCTTGATTGGACCTTTGGGGCCCCATAAAAACATTGAAATCGAGTTGGGACTAAATCAGGAACTCAAGAATTTTTCGTAAAATGTCAAAATTTTTCCTAGATGCAGGGTACACATGCCCGTGTGGTCAAAGGACACGCCCATGTGACCATAGGACATGCCTATGCTGTAGGCCATGTCCAGTCCTGTGTAACTCTCTGACTTGTGCCACACGGCTAGCCACACGCCCATGTGAGTAGGCCGTATGATTAATTTAATTTTCAAAAATTAGGTGCAGGGTTCACATGGCTATGACACATGCCCATGTTTTAGGCTGTGTATCACACATGGCTGGGACACACCCCCGTGACTCTGCCCATGTGCCAAATTCTGAGCATTCTGTTTCTCAAATTTAAGATGCAAGGGACACACGGCCAAACCACATGCCCATGTGCCAGGCCATGTGTCACACACGATTAAGACACACGCTCGTGTGTCTACCCGTGTGGACAAAATAAAGCCATTTTCTAGCTTTATTTCTCACCCAAATTTGCCAACAACCTACATCAACACTTACATACTTATATCAACCAATTCAAGACATAATAATCAGCCAAAAACAAGTCTTTTGCATGACTTATTAATTCATTTGTTTATGTGATTAAACTTACCAATGACACAATAATAATTATAGCTTTATGTTATCAAATATACCAATTTAAAACCATTCATCCATCAAACATGACTAGGCCATATATAATTACATCAAAACATACTTTACACTAGTCATTCCAATGGCTAGTTACAACCAAAATATTTCATCAATTTGCCTAACTAGCATATACATGCCATTATACCATAAAAAGTTTGCTATTTATAACAAAATGGGCTGAAGGATAGTGTGATGATACTCCGATCGTTTTCTAACCCTTTTGAGCTTCCGAGCACTATAAAACAAAGGAAAAATAAAACCTAATAAGCATTTAATGCTTAGTAAGTTCGTATAACAAGAATTAAACTTACCATTTACATTCATTATAATAAGCATACGATAACACGATTTCCAACAACTTGACAAGTTTACCTAATCACATACACTCAAACAAGTATGTTAGTCACATAATTCACATTTACACCAAAAAACGATAGATGAACTTATCATGTTACAAACTTTCAAGTATTTGAGGCGTATTCGAGATATAATTCATTTAATCTCATAATTTCTTATTTCAGGAATTTTTCTATTGAATCATTGAAATTTTGATGGATACTCAGGTAATACACACAAGGTGTAAAAAACCGTAAACGGTCAACTCATATCAAGGGTACCCATTAGGGCACTTAATCAGGGAACACATTCTCGAGCCACTTATCAGGATGCTCAGATGAGCTATGTAATAGGACACTTATCCAGGCTAATCAAGAAACTCATAAGAGTTTTACTCAGGGAGCTCGTAAAGCTTAACAGGTAACTCCGAAGAGTTAATATCGGAGAGCACCGGATAAGGTAACAGAGAGTTCAAGCAAGCCATGTTAGGAAGCCCATAAGTGCTTATATCAGGACGCTCATATAGAGCTGCGTTTATGTTCGCATTATATGCTGGATCACAACAAATCAAGTCATGTAACAGAACGCTCACAAAGAGTTGCAGTAGTATGCAACACATGCAGAATCACCCGATCAGGATGCTCACAAGAACTATTTGTAACACCCCGTACCCGAGACCGTTTCCGGAGTCGAACACGAGGTGTTAACGGACTTAATTCATTAATTAAACAGCTCATACAATTCATTTTAAAATTTCCAGACAAGCTGGCTAACTGCATCACAGTCGCTTTAAAAATCATATCTCGAGTTACGAAACTCGAAATCCAATTCCGTAAATTTTTCCTGAAACTAGACTCATATATATATCTACTAATTTTTTCTAGAATTTTGGTTGGGCCAATTAGTACAGTTTATTAGTTAAAGTCTCCCTGTTTCAGGGTTCAACTACTCTGACCTCTATGTATTACGAATCAGATATCTCCCTGTACAGAGCTTCAATGACTATGCCGTTTGTCTCTAATAAAACTAGACTCAATAAGGAATCTGTACATATAAAGTTTGATTTCTAATTATCTTTGTAAAATTTATGGTGAATTTCCAAAGTCAGAACAGGGGATCCAGAAATTGCTCTGGCCCTGTTTCACAAAAATTTAAACATCTCATAAAATATAGCTCATATACCTGTTTCGCTTATTCCATATGAAAATAGACTCATCAAGCTTCGATTCCATAACTTATTCATTATTTAATTCCATTTCTACTTTTTTAGTGATTTTTTTAAACTCACGTCACTGCTACTGTCTGAATCTATTTTATGGTAAATTTTACCTATTTCATGGTTTCCATGGATTAGCTAGCAATTTGACATACATAATACCAAATATGATCATGATTAGCCATTCCAATGGCTAATCATTACCAAGCATTTCTATTTCCATACCACTCAATAACCATATCATAAGACCATATATACAAAATGATTATAATGCTATACATGCCATACTCAAAATATACAAGCCATTATGCCAAGATGGTATACGGATAGTGTGAGCGTGCCTCCGACCGTTTCCGATTTCCGACCGGCTTGTCAACACTACAAGGAATGAAAAGGAGGAGTAAGCATAAATGCTTAGTAAGCTCACATGCAAATAGCAAGTAACATAACCATATAAGCAAACATAAAACATCATTTGCATAATCATCACCAAGACATTCATATCACCTTTTCATTTATCATCTTACCATATTGTTGTTATATTGAGTTTTCAACCCGAGGGTTAAGTACATACTGTTCAAAGTATCCATTTCACAACACTTACCAATACGTCCCTTTCATCTTGAGTATTCCTCCATTTGAGTAGAACTTTACCCGTTGAACACATCGGAATATAATTCGAATACATGGAAAGTTTGCACATAAGTGCCACATATGTAGCCAAGCTACCATGTAACCCGCCCATAAGCGAACTCGGACTCAACTCAACGAGCTCAGGCGTTCGCATCCATAAGTGAACTCGGACTCAACTCAACGAGTTCGTATGACCAAATATCCCAGTGACATGTCACTTGTATCCTAATCCATTCCTGAGGTTCAACGGACCTTTTTCCCAATCATGTGTCTCAACCATCTTCTACGGAATGCCGATATCGATACTCGGTAGTATTTCACATTTTCCAAGTATATCACATAATTTGACATATTATCAAACAATTATCACAAGTATAATATTTCATAATAATTATCATATCATTTAAAAACATTAAAACATTTAAAATAATAACTATGTTACCAACATTTACATATGAACTTACCTCGTATGCGAAAATGGCTATTTTTACCATTTCGTCCACAACTTGGTATTTTCCCCATTATAGCCCAATTTCAGTTTTCCTTGCTCTATCATTTAAAATATAGTCTAATTAGGACTCACATTATTCAAATTGACCCAAAATCATATTTTGGAAAAATTACAATTTTGCCCCTAAACTTTTGCATATTTACACTTTTGCCCCAAAGCTCGTAAATTAAAATTCAGCCTATTTTCTTATGTTTTATGACATGCTGATCATTTTTCCTTCTATGGCAACATCAAATTCTCACTCTAACATGTACTTATGACTATTAGGTATTTTTACCGATTAAGCCCTTTTGCTCGTTTTCACTTAAAACCGAGTAGCACAAGTTGTCTAACATAATTTAAAACCTCACATTCTATCATAAAACACCAAAATACACAAATTTCACCTATGGGTATTTTTCCAAATATAAACCCTAGGTTAAATTATTGCTAGCATAAGCTAAATCGAGCTACCGGGACTCAAAACGTAAAATCATTAAAAACGAGGCTAGAACGGACTTACAATCGAGCTTGGAAGCTTGAAAACCCTAGCCATGGTTTCTCCTTGCTATATTCGGCCATGGGGTTGAAGATGAGCAAAATTGGCTTTTAATTTTGTATTTTAATTCATTTTACCCTAAATGACCAAAATGCCCTTACTACTAAACTTTCCAAAATTCCATCCATGTCCAATTTTTTGTCCATAGACTTAGAAATTGGTAAAATTACTCTTTAAGGACCTCTAATTAATAATCTAATTCAATTTTATGCAAAATACTTCTAGAACACAAGTTTTGCAATTTATTCAATTTAGTCCCAAATTTCAAATTAAGCACTTTATGCATAAAATTTCTTCACGAAATTTTCACACAATCATGCAATCATATCATAGACCTTAAAATAATCATAAAATAATTATTTATATATCGGATTTTGTGGTCACGAAACCACTATTCTGACTAGGCCCAAAATCAGGATATTACACTATTTATCAGGATGCTCGGGAAGGCTTTATCAGGATTACTCGTTTGAGCTAAATCTTGTCTACAACATATGCAGGATCACATTCAAATTGGGAAATTACATATATCCATTAAATTTCATTATTCAAACTGAACTTAACATTTATTTAAGTTATATAGGGCATATAATTTATTTCATACTTTAAACATTTATAATTCATAAAATCACATAACACATTCAATAGAAACATATAAATATACACAAATCGGTTACACGAATTTACCTTAATAATCGTCCGTACAAGAAATTCTACTAATCCGAAACTTTTTCTTTTCCTCGATCTAGCTTCGAATTTGAGTTGTCCAAATCTATATAAATGAATTTAATCATCAATTTAATCCATTTCATATTCAATTGGATTCAATTTACACCTTAGGAAAAATTACCATTTTGCCCCTAAACTTTTCATAAATTCCATTTTCGTCTATAGGCTCAGAAAATGAAATCCATGCAATTTTATCCTTATTCCAAGCCTAACCAAATTTTATATATTATAATAACAGCCCTTGAATTTCACAAAAATCAAAATTTTTTTCATGGGTTTTATCAATTTCCAATTTAGTCCCTAAATCATGATTTTATCAAAATCCTCTTTGTAATTGTTTATCTATCAACAACCTTTCATTTTCTACCATAAATTTCAAATTTTCAACATATTCATCCATGGAAAAACTTTGTTACTTTGATAAATTTTTAAATTAATCCCCAAAATAGATAGATTAGATTATCCCGATCTCAAAAATATAAAAATTACTAAAAACGGGACAAGAATACTTACCCAATTAAGCTTGATTAGTTTCTTCTCAATGTTCTAGGGTTTCCATGAAATTTGGGGATAAAGATGATAATAAAATAAGATGATATTTCTATTTAATTATTTATCATTTTAAATTATTTTAATTACCAATTTAGTCCTTAGCCTTGTCTAATTTTTCCATAGATGAATCACCAAAAATATCTACTAACTTTTCTTGAATGGTCTAATTACCATATAAGGACTTTAAATTTTGAATTCCATAGCTATTTAATCCTTCTAGCCACTAGAATTCAACTTTTTCATTTTATGCAATTTGGTCATTTCCCCAATTAAGCATATAATGGATAAAATTTTCTTATCAAAATTTTCATATGACATTCCTATCATAATGCAAATCATGCAATAGTATTAAATTAAATTTTTTTCGGCTCGAATTTGTGGTCCTAAAACCACTATTTTGATTTCACTGAAAATAGGCTGTTTCAAGTCAAACTAAATGTAACACCCCAAACCCGACCGAGTTGGTTAGACTAAAATCTGACGTACCGTATTAGCCACCGTAGTGACTCCTTTAACTTCCAACCTAACCTCCAACACACCACGATTCACAGCACCAAAATGTGCTAAGTTATCATATTGCAGCGGAATGTCATATTAACATGTATAAAATATTAAACATGCAAGCACATCAAATCTACATAAATAGGAAGGGTTCGTATGAAGTAAAAGAAACATAGAATTTCAGGTTTCGTATACTAGAACAAAAATACACAAGTACTTAGAAGTTAATATTAAGGTTCACACAATAACATTGGTTCATATAATAACATGGGTTCGCATAATAACATAGTGTAACATCCCAGTTTTGGTGGATTCAAGGTTATGGTGCGTAGTTTCAAAATAATCTATATGGCGAGTAAGTATCTGACCAAGCATCTATGTTGGGCATATTTCGATAAATGTTTAAGTTAATGATGGTTCTATCTTAAACTATTATGTTAATTAGATTATGATAATAACAAAGTAAAAAGCTAGTTATGGTATGAGTTCACGTCAGAGGTATAGTGCACCTATTTTTCTGAAGCACTGTTCAAGTTATGATGCAAGGAAACCTAGTTAGAAGTGAATTGAATTGAATAACTAGGTATTTAAAATATTGAATTTTCATTTATGTTTTTCTCAGATGTTCTAGACCATTATTAAAGACAATTTTGAAAGAATGTGACACATGTTAAGTGCCACTTTGGAGACTTAGATTATATTTTTTTTGTACATGGGCTTAAGAAAAAGAGGGTTGTTCTTCTTCCTTCTTCTAAATTGCTACTATCTAATTCTTTCTGGAACCAAAAGCATTTCTTTCTCCTTTAAGTTTGATGTTGTAATTCTAGATCTCCTTAGTATTTACTGTATGTATGGGCCAGTAATATGACTCTGCACTTGGAACTCAGAAAGAGTAGTTTATAAAGAGTAGATGAGTAGTAGAATGAAAGTATGAGGCTCTGCATGATGGTTATTAGTGTTTGAAACATAAGGAATTGTTCTTGAACGAGTCTTTGACGATGTTCTTATGTTTTATAAGCAATGATTGCTGTAGTTTCATAATGGATATTTGAGCCTAGAGCTTAAGTTGTTGTTCATGAGCGTCAGGAGAATTTTACATTGACTATTGCATTTATACTATTCACACCGAAGTATGTTTATAGGAGATTGATCGAACTATGAATTTTGATACCATGGAAAGTATAGTATAAGTATGATATGTATGCGATTATATGAATGTTTGCTGGGGATAGTATTTATATTTGGTATGGAATTTGGTAAGATGAAGTATGTGATTGGTGGTATATGAGTATTGTGATGTTGACGTATGTGATTGGTGGTATATTAGTATTGTGATGTTGAAGTATGGCTGTATATGTCTATTTGGAATATAGGCTGGGAGATGTGTCTTCTTTTGGGTGTATGTTAGGGAATTTAAGTATTGGGTTTAGATTGTGTTAGTGCTTAAAGAATCTGTAAAGTGAGTTCATGTCTGGTCACTATAGTGGTATGTAACGAAGTCTGTCGGATTAGAAACATGAACTTTGATATGAAACTCTAAAGGAAACTCCATGGCCATGACAATATTTAAAAATGGAACTAAGGATAGCGTATGTTGCCGGGGGTTCTTTGTGTGTCCCAAATCGGTGATGGGCAAACCTTATGTGATGTGAGTTTAAGTAAATCCATATCGCTAAGACAAAAGTCACGAAATGTTTAGGTGGCATTTTAATAGCCTTTGTGGCAAACTTTGAAAGGATAATTGACCACCTCCAGACGTAATAACTTCTAAAGTAAGAAACCTATACAAAAGATATGAAATATATGGAATCTACAATTATATGGGTCATGTTGTAACATAATTAAAATGAAGTAAATGAGTACTCTGAGGACCGTACCCAAGGGAGGCATGTACTAAATTAATCTTAATCTAAACACAAATGGATCTAATTAGTACTTTAAATAAATTATATTTCGAATAAACCTATAGAGACATTTTTGAGGTTTTTATAACAATAAAGAAAATAACATAAATAAAGAGACTTTGGGAAACAAATTATGTAAATTAAATTAGATCTAAGCATGGACGATTAGTGTAACACCCCTTACTCGTATCCCACGCTGGGGCAGGGTACGAGGCGTTACTAAACTTAAAAACATACATACAAACATTTTCGGGTCATAAAATTTTGCACAAATTTAAAACTTTCAGACTTTCTCTTAACGTCCCTAATATGGACCTACAAGGCCCAAAACACACTTTGGAAACAGTTTGAGAATAAACCAAACACTTTTGAAAACTTTGAAAAATTTCAATGCAACCAGGGGCACACGCCCATTTAGAAGGGCGACACGCCCGTCTGTCCTCCTAACATGGCCATGTTGAAGGCCCGTGTGGCTAACATGGCCTGAACATATAGGGACACGCCCATATCCCTAGCCTGTGTGAATTTATTTCTCGATTTGAACTTACAGGGGTTTTCATAGGCTTGGCACACGCCCGTGTCCATGGCCCGTGTCCCTCACACGGCCATGACATGTCCATGTCTCAGCGTTGTACAAAACCCTTGACATTCTGCTTCTGACGTCATCAACTATTTAGGGGAACAAGGCCTTGGTACACGCTTGTGTACTCGGTCGTGTCCTTCACACGGTTGAGACACACGGCCGTGTCATCGCCCGTTGGTTACCACTGGGCATTTTGTTTTGCAAAATTTAGGTGCAGGGGACACACGGCTGGACCACACGCCTGTCTAGACCGTGTGTTACACACGATCTAGACACACGTTTGTGTGTCTACCTGTGTGGACAAAAACAAGGCTATTTACCAAGCCTTTTGTCACCCCTACTTACACCCACCTACAAAAACATAAAACACTACCGATACCATATAAAGACATGACTATATCAGCCAATACCAAGGCATCCATACATCAATTTCAAGCTATTTCCTATCACATACAACATCTCCTACTTATCAACACAAACCATGAGAATTTTCATTAAATGAATTTAATAATAATCAATATTAGCCAACATCAATAGCCTATACAAAATGAATATCACATCCATATGACCCAACACTTGTAGCTAAACCAACATGACACTAAACAAAAAGACCAAGTCCCTATACATGCCACACTCAAAACATTTAAACTAACTATACCAAAAACTTGAGGTGATAGTATGATCAATGCCTCCGACGTCCTTTGATTCCTGAGCTAGCTTGGTGGATTTATAAGAAAAATGGAGAAGAGAGAAAGTAAGCAGAAAGCTTAGTAAGTTAGAAGTAAATAATTAATATCACTTTACCAAGTAACTTCATACTCATAACATATCATACACTTGCACAAGATTCTCGAATGATTATAGACATAACTTACTCATTTCATCCTTACTATTAATATACATAACCTGGCTCATTCTTATGAGTTTCGTGTAGGTACCTGTACCACTTGCAACGTAATCATAACTTTTTTCAATCTTGATATAATCTTTAAATTACCCGTTGAACCAATTAGAAAAATAAATGGATGTCCAATAAGCCTCATACAAAGGGTAAGATACCGATGCCATGTCCCAGACATGGTCTTATACCGGTTCTCATATATCGGTTCCGATGCCATGTTCCAAACATGGTCTTACACTAGCCCACATGTCGAGGCTGATGCCATGTCCCAGACATGGTCTTACACTAGCTCTCATATAAATGTCGATGCCATGTTCCAAACATGGTTTTACACTGGCTCTCATATATCTGTATCGATGCCATGTTCCAAACATGGTTTGACACTAGCCCACATGTCGAGGTCGATGCCATGTCCCAGACATGGTCTTACACTAGCTCTCATATAAATGCTAATGCCATGTTCCAAACATGGTCTTACACTGTCTCACATAACCCTATTATCACAGTATGGATATCCAATCTACTCCTACGGTTCAACCGGGAGTTTCACCACATCAAATTTTGTTATGCATGTTCGTAACAAAATCGAACATTTCATGCAATATCAATAATTTAATGTGCAATAACAATATAATTGTAATATTTACGTGCAACTTACCTCGATATACAAAAAGTGGGCGACTAGATTAAATTAGTCTACTAGCTTGGTCTTCTCCCGGTATAAGTCTGAATTTCGTATTTCTTGATCTAAAATGATAAAATTCACTAATTTAATCATCACATAAATCAAGACATTTCATAATTCATATTTTGGCAAAATAACCGTTTTGCCCTTAGACTTTCAAAAAATTATGATTTTTCCCTAAGGCTCGTAAATCGATTTCTCATCAAATTTCCTCATAAACCAAGCCTAGCAAAATCTATTTTAAGCTTATTTCAACTCACAAATCCAATTATTTCACACCCTTACTACTTATTTTGTAACTTTTACAAAATGGTCCCTTTTAGGGGTTTTCATGAAAACCACTTCAAAAAAGTTGTTTATTTCACAACTATAACTCATTTTTTTCCATAAATTTTCAGCTCATAACGTAACTGCTTTCATGACAAAACCCTAAACTCGCAACCATATTGCAAAATAGTCCCTCCATTAGCTAAATTAAGCTACAAGGGTTCCAAAAGTACAAAAATTATTAAGAAAAGTCATCAAAATCACTTACTTATAAGAGAACTTAATGGCTGAAAGTTTCAAGCTTCAAAAACCCATTTCTTGCTGATATTTTCAGTGGAGAAGATGAATGGTAAAAATATGAAGCCTTTTGTTTTATTTTATCTTATGTCTAGTCAAAATAGGTTACCAACTTCACCTAATTTTGACTTTTCTATTTTCTTTATCTATATGGCCGGCCACCCCTACAAAATAGGTCTATTTTCTCTATAAAGAACCCTAATTATCATTCTCTAGTTATTTAACACCATTTTCTAGTAAAACAAAACTTTTGCCCTTGATGCGATTTTGTCCTTTTCGCAATTAAGCTGCTAATAACAGAAAACATGGTGGAGCCACTAGAATCAGAATACGTGGCAAAACCACTAGTATAGAACTTCCTCCAAATCATACCCTAACCCCATGTAGTATGTCATGTCAGAAATATTACGTGAATGCAAAGTCATACTCAGTACAATCATATATACAAAGGCATAATCATCATTTTACCTATTTTGGGTTTTGGCTCAGACCACGGCCTCTTTAAAGGTCTACAGTCACCTTGAGCGACACAGATAACCTAAATGTTCATAACAGTGTAAATGGGCCCAAGACCCACTACTCGGCCTAAGTTGGTCCACACGCTCGTGTGGCCCATTTAGCCTAAATTCAGTTACGGCTATGTGACCTACATAGCCCAGTCCAATATTTATCACTTACCATGGATTTAATCTATGTGGTGCCCACCAGCCCATTTGGCCCATAGCCAGCCCAACATGGCCCATAACGGCCCAAGTCCACAGAAATGCTCGGGGTGACCTTTACAGTCTATCACCCATGATTTGTGGGCTCAAATCGTCCCACGTACGTTTGCACGCTCGTGAGGCCTCGAACGCCAACATTTTGACATTTCAATTTTTAGACTGTTGCCGAAACACAGTTTAATGGGGGTGTGACTACATACCTTTGTCGACTTTTTGATAGTAACAGATTTTGGTGCACAGTTACACACCTGATTGCAAGTACTTGTTAAAAACCCTAGAGCACCTAATCCATGATTAAGCAATCATCACCTGCCATGACCAAATGATCTGCGATATACCTCTCCTAGAACATCGGCCAAAATCAATCACTCACACCTTGGTGATTAACTGCACTAATGGTAGATCCTGTTAGATAGAATGAACTAAAGATGTGGCTTATATCCCAAATATTACCCTATAGAACATTAGGGTAACCGGCCTATACTCGAAAAATAAGGTATCAAAATTACCTTAATCGAATACTGAGAGATAGGGTTTCAAAAGCTTGAGAACTCTTGCACTTTTCACTCATCGGCAATACCCAGAATCTGACGAACACACATAATGAGGAAGGAGTCACCATTCGGCAATCACTGAAAACTAAGAGAAGAAGTATTCAGCTTTTAGAGGGAGGCAGAAGGGACAGATTTGAGCCTATTTAGAAATAACAGAGAATCAATAGAGAGAACATATGAGTACTTACCGTTTTGACAGAACCCTTGCAAGCTGAAATAATAGAGAAGAATAGTAATCGGCCAAACCAAAATATAGGGTAAACTGAAAGAAGATTAAGAGAAGAAGAACAACACTCGACTTGAAGGGAACGAAAGAATGGAGATAGGGAGAGAAAAGAATATTCAGCTACTGCTCAAAGAAGATAAAAGAAATGAGCACGTTAAAAAGAATAAGCATAATTGGAAAAGAATGCCAAAGTAGAAAAAATACCCGAATGGTCAAAACGCAACACAGCTACTCCAAAATAGGCTTGAACCCAAAAGAGAGAAAAATAAAAGAGAATAGCTATCGAAACAAAAACCAAAAGCTAGACAATTTCGGCACTAAGTGCCTATGACCAAATTAGTATCCAAAGAATCCGATTTTTGGCAACAACAACCACTTCCCCAACTTCTTAATCCACTCCCCCAATCTCTCCATGATTTCCTCTTTATTCTACTCCAACATCCCATTCAAACTCTCTTCAAACTCCTCTTAGCTGTGTTTCAGTCCAACTCCACTACCTACATAGCTCAGGTAGCAAAATAACTACTCCATTGCGTAACTTAGGACTCGAACTCAAGTCCCCCTGCAGAAGCAACATGCCATCTTGCCACTAGAGAACATGCTCTCTTTGTGTCACAATATAAGCACTATTATTTATAAGGCCTACAAGCTAAAGCCAAGGTTGAACTAAGGGGAAAAACTAAAATTTTTGCAAAAGACCAAACTTGAACCCAGGCTTCTCAAACACTCCCAAACCACTCAAATCATTTAGCCAATAAAGAAACCATGATATTTACGTCAAAGCTTGAAAAAACAAAGACCCTAAATTTTTGGGGCATTACAACTCTACCCCCTTAAAGAAATTTCAGGCACGAAATTTACCTAGTCAGAATAAGTGAGGGTATTGCTGTCGCATCGCATCTTCAAGCTCCCACGTGGCTTCCTCTGAACTGTGATTACACCAAAGCACCTTAAACAATGGAACAGATTTCCTTCTCAGCAATTTGACGTCACGGTCCAGTATTTGCACTGGTTCTTCCTCGAAAATAAAATCAGACCTAACCTCAATTTCCTCAACTGGCTCAATATGCGTGGGATCAGAGCAGTAACGCTTCAGCATGGAGATGTGGAACACATCATGAATCCTATCTAAATCTGGAGGCAACTCAACCTGATAGACAACTGGTCCCACCCGCTTCAGAACCCAGTAAGGCTTGATAAACCTAGGGCTAAGCTTGCCCTTTCGTCCAAATCTTAGGATTTTCTTCCACGGTGAGACCTTCAAAAAGACATAATCCCCCACAGAGTACTTGATCTCTTTATGCTTTAAATCTGCATATGATTTCTACCTATTAGTTGCTTCTTTTAACCGATCTCAAATTAACTTTACTTTTCTTTAGCATCAAAAACTAACTCTGGCCCCAAAACTCGCCGCTCACCAAGTTCCATCCAACAGGTAGAAGTACAACACCTACGACCATAGAACACCTCGTATGGTGCCATCTGAATATTGGATTGGTAGCTGTTGCTATAAGCAAACTCTACCAATGGAAAGTCTAACTGCCTCAAAAATCAATTACACAACATCTTAACATGTCTTCCAATATCTGAATCACTCTCTCTGACTGACCGTCCGACTCAGGATGGAATGCAATAATGAAGTCCAACCTTGTACCAAAAGCCTCGTTTAACTTCTTCCAGAACCGAGATGTAAATCTAGGATCTCTGTTAGATATGATAGAAACTGGTACGCTGTGCAATCTCACAATCTTAACCACATGCAACTTGGGCAATTTCTGCAGTGAATAATCAGTGCGAACCGGTATAAAATCGACAGATTTCGTCAGTCTGTCTACGATAACCCATACTGAATCCTTCTTAGTAGGCGTCAAGGGTAGCCCACTCACAAAATCCATGGTTACCCTTTTCGACTTCCAGAGTGGAATCTTAACTGGCTGCAATAACCCAGAAGGCAGTTGATGCTCAGGTTTAACTTGCTGGCAAGTTAGACACTTACTCACGTAATCGGTAACTTCGCGTTTCAATCTAGGCCACCAATACAGCTCATGAAGATCTCAATATAACTTGTTTCCACCAGGATACATAGCATATGGACTACTATATGCCTCTTGCAGTATAGGCTACCTCAAATTAGAATCCCTCAGTACACAAACTCTCCTACGAAAACACAATACCCTCTCACTATTCAGCCAAAAATTCGCAGTCTCACCATTCTCAACTTGTCGAAAGTGAGAAACTAGTGACTCATCTAACAACTTCTTATTCTTAATTTTCTCAGTCCATGACGGTTTCACTTGAAGCTCAGGCAATAAACTACCATTATCAAACAGGCTAAGATGAGCAAACATCGCTCTCAAATCAGATACAGCCCTCCAGCTTAGTGCGTCCGCTACCACATTAGCCTTACCAGGGTGGTACTCAATCGAGCAATCATAATCCTTAAGTAGCTGTATCCATTTTCGCTGCCTAAGATTCAACTCCTTCTGAGTAAGAAGGTATTTGAGGCTCTTATGATCTGTGTAAATAATGTACTTTTCACCGTATAAATGGTACCTCCAAATCTTTAACGCGAACACTATCGCAACCAACTCCAAGTTGTGAGTAGGGTAATTAGCCTCGTGAAGCTTAAGCTGACATGATACGTAAGCAACCACTTTAGCCTCCTACATCAGTACACAACCTAATCCGATATGCGACGCATCACTATAGACAGTATACTCCTTCTCAGACTCCGACTGTATCAAGACAGGGGCCTCAATTAGAACCTTTTTCAGTTTTTCAAAACTCTCTTGTTGCCTATTAGTCCAACTAAACTGTACTCCTTTTTGCAGTAACCTAGTCAGAGGTGCAGCAATTATAGAAAACCCCTCCATAAAGCGTCTATAATATCCAGCCAGACCCAGAAAACTTTGAATCTTAGATACAGTCTTCGGTGGTTTCCAATGTAATACAACTTTGATCTTTTGAGGATCAACCCTAATCCCCTCAATAGATACCACATGACCCAAAAACGTCACTTCTCGCAGCCAGAACTCAAACTTGCTGAATATTGCATATAGCTGTTTCTCCCTCAAAATTTGCAAAACAGTTCGAAGACACACATCATGATCCTTCTCAGTTCTCGAATACACCAAAATATCATCTATAAAGACAACTATGAACCGGTCTAGATAGGGTTGGAACACCAGATTCATGAGATCCATAAAGGCTACTAGTGCATTTGTAAGCCCAAACGGTATTACTAGGAACTCGTAGTGGCCATACCGAGTCCTAAACATTGTCTTGTACACATCAGCCTGCTTAACCATTAGATAATGGTACCTAGAGCAGAGATCAATCTTAGAGAAAATTGACGCTCCTTTAAGTTGATTAAAAAGATCATCAATCCTTGGAAGGGGGTACTTGTTCTTGATCGTCAACTTGTTTAATTGCCGGTAGTCGATGCACATACGCATAGTCCTATCCTTTTTCTTTACGAACAACACCTGTGCTCCCTACGGGACACACTTGGTCGAATAAACCCTCGGTCCAGAAGCTCTTGAATTTGAGCCTTTAATTCCACAAGCTCCTTCGACGCCATCCTATACGGGGCGATGGACACTAGAGTTGTTCTAGGTAGTAGCTCAATTCTGAATTCGAGCTTACGGTTCGGAAGCAACCCATTAAGCTCATCAAGAAACACATCCAAAAATTCCTTGACAGTTCTAACATCTCCCACTGTAGGACCTTCACAATCGGAAATGCTCACATACGCTAGAAACGTCTCACTACCCTTGCAAACCAACTTTTCGACCCTTAATACTGAGATTACATTAGACAGATAATTTTTTCACTTCCCTATCACAACTACCTCCTCATCCTTAGTAGTCTTTAACACCATTCGCTTAGCAACACAATCCAAACTCGCACGGTGTTTCATTAGACAGTCTCTACCCAAGATAAGGTCAAATTCTCCAAATGGTAATTCCATCAAATTCGCTGGAAAGATTATACCCTGAACTTCTAGGGGCACATCTCTAAATAATTTGTCTAACTAACTGTCCCAGTGGACTAATCACAGTCATTTCACTAACAGTATTCTCAAACTAGATACCCAACATCTCAGACACAGTGCATGCAGCATACGGAAGTGTAGAACCAATATCAATTAAAGCAATGTATGGCATGCTATGAATAAAAAATGTACCAGCTATAATGTCAAAGGTGTCACCATCCTTTCGGTGACGAGTAGCATAAACCATAGCTGGCTGTCTTGCCTCACTATTACCAGCACCTCTAACTAGTGCTCTACGACCACGTCCATTACCGTTTCCACCCCTGGCATGACCACAGCCTCTTGGTGGCTGCTGACCACCTCTCATTGGCTGAACAAACCTTTATTCTGCAACTTGCATCTGAATAGGCCTCTGAAGACAATTCTTGACCTGATGATCCATGGACCCACACCTGAAGCATGCCTTGGTTCATCTCCAACACTCACCCTAGTGAGACCTCCCACAATCCGCCCAAGTCTGCGATCTAACTATAGTAACAGGGACTGCTTGGACTGGCCCCTCAAATCTGGCCTTCTTTACAGGCCTTCCAGAACAACCCGAGGGCCCTAAATCCTTCTTAAATCTGCCCCTATCTTTCTCGAGGTTCTGGCGCTCTGAGTGCTTCACATCCTTAGCAATTTTTGCTTTTTTAACCAAGAAAGCAAAGTCCTGCTCCCTCTGCAGAGCTATCAGCATACGCAACTCATCCTGGAGTCCATCCTCAAAATGCACATAGCATTCATACTCAGTTGCGACAATCCCACGAGCATATCGACTTAGCCGTAAAAACTCTGCCTCGTACTCTGTCATAGTCTTGTTCCCTTGGGTCAGATTCAAAAATTCCTTCCTTCGAGCGTCCACATAACTGGACCCAACGTATTTCCCTTGAAAGGCCGGCTTAAAGAAGTCCCAAGTAAAACTGTCGGCCTACGTACCATCCCTCACGGTGAGCCACCATTAGTAGGCCTCATATCGCAGTAAAGACACTGCTCCTATTAGTTTTTTCTCTACAGTGCAATCAAGGTCTTCCATTAACCGCTCAGTGGCCGCTAACCAGTACTCTGCCATATTTGGGGCTACACTAGAAACACCCCTGAAAATTTTCTCTCCATTAGCCCAAAGTAGCTCAAAAATTAACCCCCGGCCCACTGATCCAGTACTTGCTCCAGCAACCCTCTCTAGAATACGAAGCATAGCTTGGGATAGAGCATTATCTCCTGGAACTCGATTATGAGACCCCATCTCAGTCACTGGTGATGCTGGCGCCTCCTAGCAGGCATGTAGCCCGACGCTGAAGACCCAGCCCTAACGCTTCTTCGGCCTCTACTTCGGCCTTGTCTACCCCTTCCGCGAGTACCTCTTGTGCTCATATCGTTATAGCGTATGTAACACCCCTAACCCGTGTCTGTCGCCGGACTAAGGTTAAGAAGTATTACCGAATATATCACAGTTCTTACTAACATGCATTACATTTTATAATTCAATTTTTATTATTTCACATCAATGCTCATAATAATACTGCCTAATGTCAAATCTTAAATTTCATATCATTCATATGATATCATAGTTAAAACATAAGTCAGCATATATTAAAAACATATTATATGTATAAAACATAATAAATCATCCACTTCTTTAATGATATTCGAATGGCTAACAAAAAAAAATTTCATTTCACATTTGTGCAAGAGCATATATGTTTATATAGTCATTTAAGTTATTTCATATGGTATTGTCAAATCGCATATGCGGCTTTAACAATTTCATTTTTTAAAAAATGAAAATAGAGGATATTTGTAACACCCTGAATTTGTGGCCTAGAAGAGTTGGGTCTTGAGTCTGGGATTCAGATAGAAGAAAACCTAAATAATTAAGAAGTTTTAAATATTATCGCTTAAGAAAAACTTTTGAATTAAATTACTACTAGAAAATTTTCTTGTATTTATTATTACGGATATTTTAAATTTTTATGAAATTTTAATTAGTATTATGAGATAAAATTATTATTATTAGAAAAACATTATTGTATGTATGTTTGAAAATTTTTATGAAAATTATTATTATTATTTCTTGTATTATTGATATTTGAAATTTTTATTATTAGATATATTTATAAAATTATTATTATAATTATTATTATTAGATAGGAAAAAAATGGTGCCTGGGAAGGAATTAAAGGTCCAGGGTTCAAGTTGCAAGGTAGGCATATTGTTACTTTTTAATTTTAGGCATGTGCCGGGCATGTGATCACTTAAGTGAATTTCGGCAAGGACCTTAGAGAGGTTGGGCCGATTGTTTTAGTTAATATTAGGGTTAGGTTCTTTTCTTTTCTGTCTTGGAGAATTAGGGTTAGCCACCTAAAAGCTTTCACTGTCATTCATCCTTTCTGAGTTCTCACAAAAGCCGAAAACACAAATTCCTTCTCCTTGGTGCCGAGTTCTTCTTCCTCTCTTTTTCCTCCATTTTCTTTCTTCCTTTTTGCTTTTTATTCTAGCTGAAACCTTCTGATCACCTTACTCACCTCCTCTATCGATCCCATCCTCCACTAAACCTCCATAGCCGATTGCCATAAAAGTCGAAATCTCAAAAACTCACTTCTTGTGCCGATTTCTCCAAGCCAAAATCCTTCAATTATTTTTGTTCTTTTTGATCAACTTTTATCTTCTCTAAACCCTTAGTATCTGTCGGTAACATTACTTCAAAGTTATAGCCTCAAATCGTCATCTTCTTCGTCACTTAAAAAGCTGAAATACCATAGATTTAGGGACTTATAGCCGAAACTTCAGATCTCTTGGATTCGAGTTCTACTATCATTTAGAAGATAGATCTACATCAGATATGTGTAGAAATCAAAGAGGAATAAGTGGTAAGTGCTCATCACCTCAGATCTAGTCTTATTTTACAATTTAGAAAAGTCAAAGTCCCTAAAATCTAGAGAGGCTGTCGATTTGGGCATAGGGCTTTAAGGGTCTTTAATCGACAATTTCTTTTGGTGATTAGTGTCTTTTAGAGGTTTGATCGAAGGCTTGGATCTTTGGAACAACTAGACTTAGATCTAGCCATCGGTTTTCGGCAAAAAGGTAAGATTCTAAAGGCTTAAGGGGCATGGTTCGAATATGAGTAGGTAAATATTGGGATTGGTTGTTGTGGTTTGCAATCTAAGAATTGTGGTAATCAATTGTTGGAAATCATAAGGGATCTCAGTAGCAGTCGTCGTGAAACAGGTGTGTATCGAACACCCTCTCATAGTTCAAATTGGCAAAAGCCGAAATGCCGAAAATTCGACATTTCGTGGGCTTGTGAGTGTGCGAGTGCTCACAAGACATTTAGAAATCATTAGATCTGAAATCGAAAGGTGGTAAGTTAGTCATGTGTGAAATTTCGTGCACTTCTGTAATTGGGCCTCGATAGGCTAAAACTGGGCCCAATGGGCTTACGGGCCCATACGAGTAATAATAAAAATATTTATAATATAAAAAAATTGGCAATAAGTATGTTCTGTTAGATTGTAGAATCAAAATTGCTTAAACCGATAAACTGGTCATAAAACTTGAATTAAATGGGCTTAAATTGTTAGTGGACACTGTAGGGCCCATTAGGGGTTTTAGGGCCCAATGGCTAAAACTGTGTAATTGAGACAAACAAATTTTTGCAATGACAAATGGGCTAGTAAGGACAGTAACATTTGTGAGAACCCTTAAAACTGATAAAATTACTGAAATACCTTTATAGGTGGAAAATTTATAGATTTACCCCTAGGAGCAAAATTACTGATATACCCCTAGGGTTAAGGTTGACCTGAATGAATGTTTGACTGTTACTATTTACAGCATGCCATGTTATTATTATCTGATGCATGGGACTGGGTTATTGATGGAGGAAGTACTGAAAGTGGCTTGTCCACGTACTGGAGGCTTTGCCTCAACTTATCGATAATCGAGCAAAGCAGTTTGCAACTGTGGAGTGTGAAATTTGGGTGGGTTGAGCTATTCCCCACATGGAGTGTAGGGCTGGTACGGGTGGAATGTAGCGGTTGGTTATAGGCTGGGTTGGGCTTGCATACACGAATATGTCTGTTCTGTTCTGGAATGGGCCTATAGGCCATACTGTTATCTGAAAAGGGGCTAAGGCCCAGTTAACTTTATTTTGAAAAGGGCTTCGAACCCGCTGTTATCTAAATAGGGCTTAGGCCCAATGGGCTTGAGCTGACTTGGGCTTTGGATGGGTTTTCCATACACACTGAGTTTTCCAAAATCACCCTCTTTCTCTTCCATCCTTGCAGGTGAGCCCTAGTTGGTGGACTTGGAGCTGGGCGGGATTCAGAGTGGCCACGAAGAGTAAATTTCTGGTTTTTTTTTAAATAAGTTTCAATTAGCTCTCTTTTAAATTTCGCACTTATTTTTGATTATTTCTATTTTGGTTAAAGTTGTAATAAGGCCACTCTATTATTTTTATTTTGGGTTTTTAAATTGGTTAGCTCTAGGTCACGTTTTATAAAAGTTACTTATTTTCAAAATATCACGATAACCGAGCAAAGCTTCCGCAACGTAAATGTTTTCAAAGGAAATAAATATTTTAAATAGACTTAAACTCAATTTGTTGTTCATGGACAAGTAATAAGCTTAAAGTGTGGCAATAGATGTGTGCATGTCTAGGATTGGATCATGGAAGAGCTAGGTACTTAAGTAGTCTAATTGACTCACCTCTTCTTTTCTTGAATCCTACCTGGTGCGCAGCTTCCATTCAATTTAATTTAAAACGAAAATATTCTTTAAACACTAAGAAAGATTTTAGATAAAGCATGACTTCTCTAATAACGCTTCAATGTGACACGCCAGATTCGGTCGTAACGTCTAGGCCGGGTTTGGGGTGTTACAATATTTCATACAATAATATAAACTTTATACATGTTTATCTACATCAAAATTTGAGTCATTATCGAGCATTGTCAACTAAACATAATAAACCCCAACCAAACATATCAACAACTATTTTTACTCCATTCCAATCAAGTTAATATATTCAACACCCTTTATATATATATATATCATAGGATATGATATAAATATATATATATAGATATATATCAATCGATTTATCAAATGCGCAATACAATTATACAAGTAAATGCCGAAATACAAGTTGGTTGTAACTACCTCATATTTATTATCATTTTTACAACCGAAATTACTAATACATTATTATAACATATTTTTATACTTACTCATGTTATAAATCATACTACACAAAAATAAGACATTAACCCCGAAATAGGCATTTAATCAAAATACGAATCTCACATGTCATGTAACAACCATATCAAACAAAATTATATCATGTTCGAGTTTAACTAAACAACCTGTAATACCAAGTCACATATAATATGTTGTCCGTATACAACCACCACATTTATATATACTTTACCCTATACATACCTTAACCGAATCAACCATATATATATATTAATCCAAAATCATTAACCATTCCTAAAACATAAAACTCCTTCCACGAACACCATTCATGCATAGCACATCATACTATAACCAAAACGAATTTTAACCACAGCCAAGCAAAATAGAATTCAAGTATAAAGGTTAAGCAATTTTCGAATGGCCTTTATACAAAACTAAGGTTCATCATTTAAAACATATTCCAACCTATACATGCCATAGTACGAATTTAACTCATAAAGGTATCAAAATTATTGGATAGTGTGATGATCTTGCTGATGACCCCACGATCTTGTAACTTGATTTAAAATATATAAAATAGAAACACATATAAACACAAAGTAAGCTTTTTACAGCTTAGTAAGTCATAAGAAAATATACAGCACGATAATATTATCAACCGAATTAAACTAAGACAAGTTATAATATTATGACACAATTTAAATCTAAACATACAAAGTTCATATTACATATATATTCGTTCTTAAATATCACTTTGGCCTAATGCTCTTCTAACCAAATTATCACTATTACCATTTAACTTCGACAACCAAATAATCATCACAAACCTAGTTCACATACCATAAACACATAAGTTCATGTGTCACAACATAGGTTCATATACACTTATTAGATATGTGGCCGAATATACAAAATCACACATACATATAATTGAAACTCATTCAATATTTTTCACAAGGTCAAATATACTTACGACATTTTAAATAGTAACAAGCTGATTCATACTTGTCTATTTAGCTCGTTTACACACTCATACATAACTTATCCTTGCCTAATGAACCATTTGAAATTGGGTAGGACACTCGGATAATCACACATATATCGTACAATGCCAACGTCCCAGATGTGGTCTTAAATGTAATCACATATCGATGAAACTGTCCCAGACAGGGTCTTACTTGCACACATATATCAGAATCACATATCGATACCATGGTCTTACTAACACATATATCAGAATCCTATGTCATGACATATGTATCCTAACTATTCCTAAGGTTCATACGGTGCTTTCGGACGTCGTAACTCGGTCGAAACGAATGCTTGAACATGGTTACCAAGCTTATACAAATTCGGCAATAGCATGTATAAATTCATACATTACTTACCAGCATATATATTTATAATTTAACTACAATTAGGCATGTCTATTTGCTTATAAACTTACCTCGGACGACATAGAACGGAACTGGGCAACTAGTCGACAACTTTCGTTTTCCCCCGATCCAAATCCAATTTATTTGGTTCTTGATCTAAACATATTCAAATTAAGCTCATTGAAATATATTTTCATTCAATTTAGTCCAAAAACATATAAATGGGTAAATTACCATTTTACCCCTGACATTGACACTTTTTTACAATTTAGTCCCTATTACACAAAACACAATATGTAAAATTTCCCTATACCCATGTCTGGCCGAATATTCCTAGTGTTCGTTCAAGTCCATATGTTTCATTTATTTTACATTTTAGTCCCTTAAATTATTACTTTTGCAATTTAGTCCTAATTACTCAAAATCATCAAAAACTCCAATACAAAACATGTTAATCTAAAAATATCTTTCATTTTTCATCATCAAACAACAAAAATCACAAACTCTCATCAATGGAATAATCCAAAATATTCATCAAAATAAAAAATTAAAGCATGGGTCTTGAAGATTACTTAGCAACGATTTCAAAAACTTAAAAATGATCAAAAACCAAGTAAGAACAAACCTTGAATTAAGCTCAACAATGGCCGAATACCTAGCTTCCTATTCTTTTCTTTCTTCTTTTATTTCAGCAATGTAAAGAAAATATGAATTTGGTTTTATTATTTTATGTTTTATGATATAATATAATTTAACATTTTATTTACCTATTTACCCTTTATAACTAGATAACTAAATCGCATATAACAAGGATTCAACCTTCCATTACCTACTCAAATGAGTTATTTACAACATAAAAGGTCCAACCTAGAAAGCCATTAACAATTCGGCCTTTATGCTTCTAACTATCAACTTTTCAATTCACGCGATTAAGTCCTTTTATTTAATCAAACACTAAAACGATAAAATTAAATCACGAAAATTTCACAGATATAAATTCACACATAATAAACACAAAAAATAATTTTTTAAATATTTTTCTGACTCAGATTCATGGCCCTGAAACCACCGCTCCGATTAGGGTCTAAATCGAGCTATTACATTGTATTATCTGTTTTAAGAGTCTTATGAATCAGTTCATAATTCCAGTAATGATTAACAGATATCTTATGCTCAGGCAGTAGTTAAAGTTTTGTTTTCGTAGAGCGGAGTCTCACTATAGTTTTCAGTCTTCTATAGTCTCAGTTAACTCAGACTCTAGGGTTTCTAATATAGTACCATTACCTAGAGTATAACATTTCAGTCCATAATAGTAAATAGTGTCAGAGAACTTATAGATTTAGCGCTAGAGACTCGATATGCCACACCTTCAGTGTTAATATTTTAAAATAATCCAAATTCTTTAAAATCATCTCTTTCAAAAACTAAGGTTTAGAAAAACTTTTGAAAACCCAATTTTGAGAAAAATTTTCAAAAACCTATTTCATAGTCAAGTTTTGTAACTTGGCTCTGATACCACTAAATATAACACCCCAAACCTGGCCTAGACGTTATGGCCAAATCTGGCATGTCACATCGAAGTGCTTTTCAAAAAATAAGACTTATTCACTTTTAAATTAAAGACCCTTTAATTACCATTATCAAATTATCTCGTCACAAATGTTTGCCAGATTATTTGCCTTTGGTAAATCAACTCATCTTAAACCACGAAAGCATTTTAAAAACTTTGAAGTTTAAAATGGGTGTTTTAGAAAACAGTAATTGTTTTAAAAACTCGCCTTTACCTAAACTAGCAATTTTAAATAAAACATATATTCCAAAGCCCAATTAAAGTTGAAACCCACAAACAGCCTTATTACAGAATTAAAAACCCAAAAGTGAAATTTAAATTAAACAAAGTCGAATGCAAGACTCAGCAGTCGTGTGGCCACCTCCAAGTCCCTCGCAACACCAAATCGTTTAAGGCTGAGGATTACCTGAACAGTTGAAAAGGGAAGGGTGAGTTTATGAAAACTCAGTGTGTAATCCCCTAACAGACAGCAAAAAATAGAATATGCAAAACAGTCTAGGCCGTAGCATTATTCAGTAATAGAGCAGTCTGGGCTTTAGCCCTATATAGTAGTAGAGTGGGCCCAAACCCAAAATAGAATTAATACAGAGCAAATAAGTATCCTAACCCAATCCAACCAGCACACCACCCGTACCAGCCAACACATCATGTGGGGATTCGATCGACCCACCCAGCCAACACACCAAAAATGCAGCAAAGCTACTAATAATAGAAAACGTAACGGCGCCACTAGAATCAGAATACATGGAAAAACCATTAGTACAGAACTTCCAAAAATCAGACCCCAACCCTATGCAGTATGTCATGTCATACATATTACGTGTATGCAAAGTCATACTCAGTACAATCATATTTGTAAATCATAAGCACATCAATCATACGGAGCATAAAGGCATAATCATCATTTTGCCTATTTTGGGGTTTCAGCTCAGGCCACAACCTCTCCAAGGTCTACAGTTGCCTTGAGCGACACTTATAACCTAAATGTTCATAACGGTGTAAATGGGCCCAAGGCACACTACCCGACCCAAGTGGGCCCACATGCTCGTGTGGCCTATTTAGCCTAAATTCAGCTACGGCTATGTGACCTATATAGCCTCGTCCAATATTTATCACTTACCGTGGATTTAATCTGTGTGGGGCCCACGAGCCCATTGGGCTCACACAGCCCATTTTGCCCCAACGTGGCCCATAATGGCCCAAGTCCATGGAAATTCTCGTGGTGGCCTTTATAGTCTATCACCCATGATTTGTGGGCTCAGATCACCCCACGTGCATTCGCACGCTTATGAGACCTCGAATGTCGACGTTTCGGTATTTTAACTTTTTGCCTTTTGCCGAAACACTATTTAACAGGGGTGTGATTACACACCTTTGTCAACTTTTTGACAGTAACAAATTTTGGTGCACAGTTACAATTGCAAGTACTTGTGAAAAACCCTAGAGCACCGACTTACATTCATTCCAAGTATTCAATCAGTTTCCCCCAATTATTAACATTCACAAGCACCTAATACACGATTAAGCAATAATCACCTGCCACGACCAGATGGTCTACAATATACCCCTCCTAGAACACCGGCCAAAATCAATCACTCGCACCTGGTGTAATATCCTGATTTTGGGCCTAGTCGGAATAGTGGTTTCGTGACCACAAAATCCGATATAGAAATAATTATTTTATGATTATTTTAAGGTCTATGATATGATTGCATGATTGTGTGAAAATTTCGTGAAGAAATTTTATACATAAAGTGCTTAATTTGAAATTTGGGACTAAATTGAATAAATTGCAAAACTTGTGTTCTAGAAGTATTTTGCATAAAATTGAATTAGATTATTAATTAGAGGTCCTTAAAGAGTAATTTTACCAATTTCTAAGTCTATGGACAAAAAATTGGACATGGATGGAATTTTGGAAAGTTTAGTAGTAAGGGCATTTTGGTCATTTAGGGGTAAAATGAATTAAAATACAAAATTAAAAGCCAATTTTGCTCATCTTCAACCCCATGGCCGAATATAGCAAGGAGAAACCATGGCTAGGGTTTTCAAGCTTCCAAGCTCGATTGTAAGTCCGTTCTAGCCTCGCTTTTAATGATTTTACGTTTTGGAGTCCCTAGCTCGATTTAGCTTATGCTAGCAATAATTTAACCTAGGGTTTATATTTGGAAAAATACCCATAGGTGAAATTTGTGTATTTTGGTGTTTTATGATAGAATATGAGGTTTTAAATTATGTTAGACAACTTGTGCTACTCGGTTTTAAGTGAAAACGAGCAAAAGGGCTTAATCGGTAAAAATACCTAATAGTCATAAGTACATGTTAGAGTGAGAATTTGATGTTGCCATAGAAGGAAAAATGATCAGCATGTCATAAAACATAAGAAAATAGGCTGAATTTTAATTTACGAGCTTTGGGGCAAAAGTGTAAATATGCAAAAGTTTAGGGGCAAAATTGTAATTTTTACAAAATATGATTTTGGGTCAATTTGAATAATGTGAGTCCTAATTAGACTATATTTTAAATGATAGAGCAAGGAAAACTGAAATTGGGCTAAAATGGGGAAAATACCAAGTGGTGGACGAAATGGTAAAATAGCCATTTTCGCATACGAGGTAAGTTCATGTGTAAATAATGTAGCATAATTGTTATTTTTAAGTTATTGATATTAATTATGTGTTATACTGAATTTCATTATGAAATGTATGCTTTGTGGTTAATTTCAAATAATATGTAAATTATGTGAACTACTTGTTAAATATAATTGTTACCGAGTATTGATTTCGGCATTCTACGGAAGACGGTAAGGATAAGTGTTCGAGGAAAAAGCCCGTTTGAACCTTAGGAATAGATTAGGATACAAGTGACTAGGATGGTTGAGCATCCGAACTCGTTGAGTTGAGTCCGAGTTCACTTATGGATGCGAGCGTCCGAACTCGTTGAGTTGAGTCCGAGTTCGTGAGATGTAACTAGGCATCCGAACTCGTTGAGTTGAGTCCGAGTTCACTTATGGATGCGAACGCCCGAGCTCGTTGAGTTGAGTCCGAGTTCACTTATGGGCGGGTTACATGGTAGCTTGGCTACATATGTGGCACTTATGTGCAAACTTTTCATGTATCCGAATTATATTCGATGTGTTCAACGGGTAAAGTTCTACTCAAATGGAGGAATACTCAAGATGAAAGGGACGATTGGTAAGTGTTGTGAAATGGATAATTTGAACAGGTATGTACTTAACCCTCGGGTTGAAAACTCGATATAACAACAATATGGTAAGATGATAAATGAAAAGGTGATATGAATGTCTTGGTGATGATTATGCAAATGATGTTTTATGTTTGCTTATATGGTTATGTTACTTGCTATTTGCATGTGAGCTTACTAAGCATTTATGCTTACTCCTCCTTTTCATTCCTTGTAGTGTTGACAAGCCAGCTCGAAATCGGAAACGGTCGGAGGCACGCTCACACTATCCGTATACCATCTTGGCATAATGGCTTGTATATTTTGAGTATGGCATGTATAGCATTATAATCATTTTGTATATATGGTCTTATGATATGGTTATTGAGTGGTATGGAAATAGAAATGCTTGGTAATGATTAGCCATTGGAATGGCTAATCATGATCATATTTGGTATTATGTATGTCAAATTGCTAGCTAATCCATGGAAACCATGAAATAGGTAAAATTTACCATAAAATAGATTCAGACAGCAGCAGTGACGTGAGTTTAAAAAATCACTAAAAATAGTAGAAATGGAATTAAATAATGAATAAGTTATGGAATCGAAGCTTGATGAGTCTATTTTCATATGGAATAAGCGAAACAGGTATATGAGCTATATTTTATGAGATGTTTAAATTTTTGTGGAACAGGGCCAGAGCGATTTCTGGATCCCCTGTTTTGACTTTGGAAATTCACCATAAATTTTACAAAGATAATTAGAAGTCACGCTTTAGATGTACAGATTTTTTATTCAGTCTAGTTTTATTAGAGACAAACGAAATAGTCATTGAAGCTCTGTACAGGGAGATATCTGATCCGTAATACACAGAGGTCAGAGTAGTTGAACCCTGAAACAGGGGAGACTTTAACTAATAAACTGTACTAATTGGCCCAACCAAAAATTCTAGAAAAAAATTAGTAGATATATATATGAGTCTAGTTTCAGGAAAAATTTACGGAATTGGATTTCGAGTTTCGTAACTCGAGATATTATTTTTAAAGCGACTGTGATGCAGTTAGCCAGCTTGTCTGGAAATTTTAAAATGAATTGTATGAGCTGTTTAATTAATGAATTAAGTCCGTTAACACCTTGTGTTCGACTCCGGCAACGGTCTCGGGTACGGGGTGTTACACCTTGTGATTAACTGCACTAATGGTAGATCCTGTTAGACAAAATAAACTAAAGATGTGGCTTATATACCAAATATTACCCTATAGAACATTGGGGTAACCGACTTATACCCAAAAATAAGGTATCAAAATTACCTTAATCGAATACTAGGAGACAGGGTTTCAAAAGCTTGAGAACTCTTGCACTTTCGACTCCTCGGCAATACCTAGAATCCAGCGAACACATATCATGAGGAAGGAGTCACCATTCGGCAATTACTGAACACTAAAAGAAGAAGTATTCAGATTTTAGAGGGAGACAGAAAGAACAGATTTGAGCCCATATAGCAATAACAGGGAAACAATAGAGAGAACCTATGAGTACTTACCGATTTGACAGAACCCTTGCAAGCCAAAATAACAGAGAAGAATAGTAATCGGCCAAACCAAAATATAAGGTAAACTGAAAGAAGATTAAGAGAAGAAGAACAGAACTTGCCTTAAAGAAGAAACCCACAACTGCGGAGTCTGAAATAAAGAGATGAGGAAAAGTAGAAGGTGTTCGACTCGCAATAGAAAAGAGACGCTTGAAGGGAATGAAAGAATGGAGATGGGGAGAGAAAAGAATATTCGGCTACTACTCAAAGAAGATAAAAGAAATGAGCACGTTAAAAAGAATAAGCATAACTGGAAAAGAATGCTAAAGTAGAAACCCGAATGGTCAAAACGCAACACAGCTACTCTAAAATAGGCTTGAACCTGAAAGAGAGAAAAACTAAAGAAGAATAGCTACCAAAACAAAAACCAAAAGCTAGAAAATTTTGGCACTAAGTGCCTATGACCAAATTGGTACCCAAAGAATCCTATTTTTGGCCAACAACAATCACTTCCCCAGCTCTTTAATCCACTCCCCCTGTAACACCCCGATCCCGTGACCGTTATCGAAAATCGAACACGAGGTGTTACCCAGCTTACTTCATTTATTTTCCCCTATTTTTTTTGTTCCAGCCAAGCTGGCTAACTGTATCGTAGTCGCCTTAAAAATCATATCTTGAGTTCTGAAACTCGAAATCAAATTCCATAAATTTTTTCCGAAACTAGACTTATATATCTATATGGTGGAATTTTTGTAGAATTTTTGGTTGGGCCAATTAGTACATTTTATTTGTTAAAGTCTCCCCTGTTTCAAGGCTCGACTAGTCTGACCTCTTTACATTACGATTTAAATATCTCCCTGTACAGGGCTTCAATGCCTATGCCGTTTGTCTCTAATGAAACTAGACTCAATAACGAATCCTTACATATAAGGAACGACCTCTAATTTTCTCGATAAAATTTATTCCAAATTTTCTAAGTCGGAACAGGGGATCCAGAAGTCGTTCTGGCCTTGTTTCACGGAGATCTAAATATCTCCTAACATACAGTTCACATGGTCATTTCGTTTCTTCCATATGAAAATATACTCATCCAGCTTCGTTTACATAATTTATTAATTATTTTATTCCATTTCTACTATTTTTAGTGATTTTTCAATCTCACATCACTGCTGCTGTCTGCAACTGTTACAAGAGTGAACTATGCCTATTTCATGATTTTTCCTTGGTCTAACTAGAAATTCATCATACATGTCACAAATTATGACCGTGACTAGCCATACCAAAGGCTAATCATCACCAAGCATCTCCACACTACACTATAACCATGTCAGGAGTATAACACCAAAAATAATCAGCCATGGCATATGGCCTAATGATCAATTAAACCTCAACTATTTCTCAACCAAAACCGAATTCACTAAGACTTATAACTAAGTACCACAAGGCCGAATTGACTTAATGTTTATGCCATTTTCGCATGGCTTAAATTTTACAATACCCAAGTTCAACAAAACATAAGAGCCTATACATGCCGAAATGTTTCCCTAGTTCAACTAAGAAGACAATACCAAAAGGTTGCTAGCCGGTGTGATGACTTCGATGACCTTCTATTTTCTCTTGTTGGACGCCTCTCCTTTAGGGTCTTGAGCTTAAACAAATAAATTAACTCATTTAACCGCTTTGCTACATATATTGGTATCCACATTTTAATGATTTTATGACATACGAAACGACATGGTAAAATTTTCATCTTGCTACCTTATGTTCTTAGCTATTCGGCTAATAATCTTATGCAATTACCATACTATCAAAAAAATCTAATCACACATGCATATGCATACTTGGACATTCGACAATCACCTTTGCTAATTTTAAACTCAACATCACATAAGCTCCCAAGTGATGGCTGAATATGTATATCTATACTATCACCTATAATTCATCTAATCACAAAATTTCATCTCATGAACATTTGACCCATTTTTACCCCATATGGCCGAATGCTTCATTCATTACCCAACTAGCCATTCAACAATTTCAACCTCATTACCACCCTTTTATGTCTAATTGTCTAAATAAGATCATCAACATGCCTAACTATAGCCGAATGTGCAACATTAATCCGTCATTTCCATTGCATTTTACACTTAACATTTACCACATATCAATTTACCAAACTCTTCATCTATTCATGCTCTCATATTCGGTTACCCACACCTACTCTAACCATATAACTTATTAATCCTAGTGTTAAACACAAGTACAATATTTAAGCACCATGGCCGAACCTTCATGAAGTTGCTAAGACCCACCATTTCTACTCCTCACACACTCTCACATCCAATCCTTTTTATTAAACACTCAAGCTCAATCATCTTCATGCCTCATCACCACAACATCAAAACACCAACCAAGAAAGACAACACCCATGGCCGAATATCATCTCCATCAATAGCAAAAATTCAAACCATGGCTAGGTAGAACTTAAACTAACAACTAAAAACATGCATGAGTTTCAAAAAAAATAACATCAATCATACCTCATCCTAGGTACAAGCATGGCCGAACTTCTTCACCTTTCTTTCCCTCACTCACGACAATTGCAAAAGAAATGAAAAGGATGAACACTCCATCTTCCTTCACCATTGTTTTCTTTTCTTTATTTCACTAATATTATTTTATCTCAAATAATGCCATTTCTTATTTTAATAGCTAAGTCAAACAAATATATTGCCCATCATCAATCTATCTTGGCCGGCCACTATAAGGGAATTTGGCAATTTGACATGCAAGTCCAAGCATTTTCTAACATGCATTAATAGGCCACTTTAACATTAGCCTAGCACATTTCTAAATTTTCTCACATAAGTCCTTTCTAATAAATTTCACCTACAAATGACGAAATTAAGGGACGAAATTTTTACATATGTACGTTCATGCACAATAAACATAGAAAATAACAGTTAATTATTATTATTTTTTGTCTCGATTTTGTGGTCTTGAAACCACATCCCGACTAGGGTCATATTAGGGCTGTCACAACTCTCCCCCACATAAGAAATTTTCGTCCTCGAAAATCTTACAAGTGAACAATTTAGAGCTTGTAAAGCCGAAGAGCTTAGAAAAGAAAAACAAAAAGTTGATGTGGGAACTGGAGAATTTCGAAAAAGGTCCTCAGAAAAGTCTATTCAACAGGCATCGAAGAGATTTCGAGATGATGTGGGCCGGTCTAGAGGCGCTTCGGGCCTTTTTAGACGAGATCGTGATCGACCCCCTGTGGGTACACAAGGCACTTCGGTCTCCGGTGTTGGGAATGAACGTCGAGATAGAACAGAGTGTCAGCATTGTGGTAAATGGCATTCGGGGAGCTGTAGGTTCCGTGATCGCTCCTGCTATAAGTGTGGGTCAGCTGACCACTTTATCAAGGATTGCCCGAGGTTGCTTGAACAAAATGTAAGTCAGAGTGGGAAACCAGGTGCTACCACTGCTTGAGGTAGGCCATCTAGAAATACGGGCAATGCTAGTAGCGGTCAGAGAGGGTCGAGAGATGCTACAACTAGATCCGAGGCTCGTGCTCCTTCTAGGACTTATGCCATACGCGCACGCGAGGATGCTTCCTCGCCAGATGTTATTACCGGTACTTTTACTCTCTTTGATACTAATGTGATTGCTTTGATTGACCCTGGTTCTACTCATTCTTATATATGCGAAACCTTAGCATCCAGTAAGACTTTACCTATTGAGTCTACTGAGTTTGTAATTCGGGTGTCAAATCCCTTTGGTCATTACGTGCTTGTCAACAAAGTGTGTAAGAAAAGTCCCCTAGTATTTCAAGGTTCCTGTTTTCCGGCGGACTTGATGCTTTTGCCGTTCGATGAATTTGATGTTATTCTTGGTTTGGATTGGTTGACCATGCACGATACGGTTGTAAATTGCAAAAGCAAGACTATTGATCTGAGATGCGCGAATAACGAGATAATCCGGGTTGAGTCTACGGACTTAAAGGGGTTACCAGCTGTTATATCAGCAATGTTGGCCCAGAAATACGTAAGAAAGGGGTGCGAAGCATACCTTGCGTATGTACTTGATGACAAGGAGTTAGAAAGGAAACCCGAATCTGTGCTAGTGGTTTGTGAATACCCGGATGTTTTTCCTGAAGAATTGCCAGGTTTACCACCTGATCGGGAGGTAGAGTTTGGCATCGAACTGGTACTTGGTACCACTCCAATTTCGATAGCTCCGTATCGTATGGCACCAACGGAATTAAAGGAGTTGAAAACTCAGTTGCAAGAGTTGGTGGATAGAGGTTTTGCTCGCCCGAGTTTTTCACCTTGGGGTGCACCAGTGTTGTTTGTGAAAAAGAAGGACGGAACCATAAGGTTGTGCATCGATTATCGTCAGCTTAATAAAGTGACAATAAAGAAAAAATATCCGTTACCGCGTATCGATGATTTGTTCGATCAATTGAAGGGAGCCTCAGTGTTCTCAAAAATAGATTTGAGATCGGGCTATTATCAGTTGCGAATTTGAGATTCGGACATACCCAAAACTGCCTTCAGAACGAGGTATGGTCACTACGAGTTCTTAGTGGTGCCGTTTGGGCTCACTAATGCCCCTGCGGCATTTATGGATTTGATGAATCGGATCTTCAGACCATATTTGGATCAGTTCGTAGTTGTGTTCATTGATGACATTGTGGTCTATTCGAAAGATGAAACCGAACATGCTGAGCACCTGAGATTAGTGCTGCAAGTTTTGCGAGACAAGCAGTTATATGCTAAGTTCAATAAATGTGAGTTCTGGTTAAGAGAAGTTAGCTTTTTGGGGCATGTAATATCGGCATCAGGTATTCGAGTCGACCTGAACAAAATTTCAGCCATACTTAACTGGAAGCCTCCAAGAAATATTACTAAAGTTCGGAGCTTCCTGGGGCTCGCCGGTTATTACCGACGATTTGTAAAAGGTTTCTCGATGATAGCCACACCAATGACGAAGCTACTTCAAAAGGATGTTAAGTTCGAATGGACGGAGAAATGTCAGAAAGGTTTCGATCAACTGAAAACTTATTTGACTGAAGCTCCAATTTTAGTGCAACCCGAATCAGGTAAAGAGTTTGTCATTTATAGTGACGCATCCCTACTTGGGTTAGGTTGCGTATTGATGCAAGAAGGGCGAGTTGTGGCCTATGCGTCGAGACAATTAAAGCCACATGAGAGAAATTATCCGACCCATGATCTCGAACTAGCCGCCATCGTATTTGCTTTGAAAATATGGCGACATTATTTGTTTGGTGAGAAGTGCCATGTATTTTCGGATCACAAAAGTCTCAAGTATTTGATGACTCAGTGAGACTTGAACCTGCGACAAAGACGTTGGCTTGAGTTGTTAAAAGATTATGAGCTTGTCATTGATTATCACTCGAGAAAGGCTAATGTGGTTGCGGACGCCTTAAGCCGGAAATCACTATTTGCTTTGCGAGCGATGAATGTACACTTGTCTGTTCTACCCAACAATGTGTTAGTCGCTGAATTAAAAGCCAAACCATTATTGATTCATCAAATTCGTGAAGCTCAGAAAGTTGATGATGAATTGGTTGCAAAGCGGGCTGAGTGTGTTCCAAACAAGGAATCAGAGTTTCAAATTGATGATGATGATTGTTTGAGGTTCAGAAGTCGTCTGTGTGTTCCAAGGAATTCGGAACTCATTTCAATGATTCTGAACGAAGCCCATTGTAGTCGAATGTCAATTCACCCGGGGAGTGCGAAAATGTACAACGATTTGAAACGTCAGTTTTGGTGGCATGTTATGAAACGAGACATCTCCGACTTTGTTTCGAGATGTTTAATATGTCAACAAGTGAAAGCGGAACATCAAGTGCCTTCAGGATTACTTCAGCCGATCGCGATACCCGAGTGGAAATGGGATCGAGTCACAATGGACTTTGTATCCGGACTGCCATTGTCAGCAAGTAAGAAGGATGCGATTTGGGTTATTGTCGATAGACTGACTAAGTCGGCTCATTTCATCCCCGTACGTACGGATTTTTTGTTGGATAAACTAGCCGAATTGTATGTTTCTCAGATCGTGAGATTACACGGGGTACCGACTTCTGTTGTGTCGGATAGAGATCCGAGATTTACCTCGCGATTTTGGAGGAAATTGCAAAAAGCTTTGGGTACCAAGATGCATTTTAGCACCGCTTTTCATCCACAAATCGATGGTCAATTTGAGCGGGTAATTCAGATACTTGAGGATATGTTGAGATGTTGCGTCCTTGAGTTTGATGGTTCATGGGAACGATATTTACCTTTGATTGAATTCGCTTACAACATTAGTTTTCAATCAAGTATTAAGATGGCACCTTACGAGGCTTTGTACGGGCGTAAATGCCGTACACCATTGTTTTGGACCGAGCTCGGTGAAAGCAAAATTTTCGGAGTGGATCTGATTAAAGATGCTGAATGAAAGTAAAAGTAATCCGTGAAAGTCGAAGATAGCCTCCGATCGTCGAAGTCGACGCGGATCTGAAACGAAAAGACATTGAGTATCAGGTGGGAGATAAAGTGTTTCTTAAGGTTTCGCCTTGGAAAAAGATACTCAGATTTGGCCATAAAGGCAAATTGAGTCCGAGGTTCATCGGGCCATATGAGATATCCGAACGAGTCGGTCCAGTTGCATATCGATTGATTTTGCCCCCTGAACTCGGAAAGATTCACGACGTCTTTCATGTTTCAATGCTTCGACGATATAGATCTGATCCGTCGCACGTGATTATTCCATCAGAGGTTGAAATTCAATCTGACTTGAGTTATGAAGAAGAACCGATTCGTATCTTAGCACGTGAAGTGAAAGAGTTGCGAAACAAAAGGGTTCCGCTAGTGAAAGTGTTATGGCTCAAACACGGAATGGAAGAAGCCACTTGGGAGACCGAGAACTCTATGAAAGAACGATACCCAAACCTATTTACCGGTAAGATTTTCGGGGACAAAAATTTCTTAAGTGGGAGAGAGTTGTGACAGCCCTAAAGCGACCCTAGTCGGGAAGTGGTTTCGGGACCGCTAAACCGAGGCACCAAAATATTTGAGTGTGATAATTATTGTGTAGAATACGTAAATATGAATGTGTGAAAGTTTCAAGCTTCGATTTAGTGGATTGCATGTGAATTCAATTAGTAGGGCTTATGTGAGAAAATTTAGAAATGTGCTAGGCAATTGTAAAGTGGCCTAATAATGCATGTTGTGAAAATGAGGGATTTGCATGTCAAATTTCCCTAAAGATAGCCTAGTGGCCGGCCATGACAAGGTTTATGGGCAAAGAAAACATGTCATAACATGTTTTGTTAATGGATGATGTAAAAAAATGATTAAAAATTAAGGATGTTGGAAGAGAAACAAAAAACAATTGTGTGTGTGTGGTATTCCCCCCCTTGCCGTGAGTTGAGAAAAGAAAGAAGAAAAAATTTTGTGTTCATCATTTCTCATCTCTTTTGGCCGAAAATTCAAAGGAAGAGGGGAGGGGTTTTTGCTTCATGTTCGGTTTGGAAGAGGATTAGGAGAAGGTTTGGCCATACTTGTATCAAGATTAAGGTATGTTTGATGTTGTGCCATGAGATTCATGCATGTTTTAGTTGCTAGCTTGATGTTCATATTAGCCCATGGTTCAAATCCTTGTTATGTCATGGGGATGGTATTTGGCCAAGGTGGATGTTGTGTTAAAGCCATTGCATGCTAAATGTGAAGCTTGTTAATGATGCATGTGATGGTGGATTGACTACTCTTGAATTTTCTTTTTAGCATTCTCGAGTAAGACATTGAGTTCTTTGTTTAACCATGACCGAAAATTGAAAAGGTATGGTGTGTGATGTATTCGGCCATGGTATGCTCATAAGTGTGATTTATGCTTATTGCATGATAGGTAAAAATTTGTGTTTTGGAAGTATGTTTATATGTGGTTATGCTCAACTTGAGATAAGGCTCTTGCATATATATATATATATATATATGTTTGCACATGATGTATTGGTATGACATATATACTATCTCAAAGTATACATTTACATATGATGATGTTTCAGTTTTGAAGTATAGAATTAGCCTCAACATGGACATGCATATTCGGCCACATGAGGTGGATTGTTGTGCATGCATTCGATTAGAGGCAAGCATATTGATGCCTATTCTTGACTTAGATAATCGGCTACCTTGCTGTGAGCTAAGGCCAAATGTGAGTGGTTGTGTTGGAATATCACATGCTCGTTAGAGTGGTGAATGAAAGAGCCGAATGTGTGCATAGTTAAAGAGAATTGACTAAAGTGTTTAGTTATTTGATATTGGGCTAATGATATGTGTATTCGGCCATAAGCTAGCAAGTGAGACTTTAATAAGTTGAATTTGTTTGCATTAGCTCAAGAGCTTAGAGGGCCACAGTTAGATAAGGGAAAGGAAAAAGTGATGGAATAGCCGTTGAAGCCGTTCGACAACATCCGAGGTAAGTCTTCGAGTAAAGACCCTACTTGAATTATGTTGAAATGATTTGTCATAGTACGGCGGATAGCCGAATGTGCGTAGGGACTACGTTATAAAGTCAATTGAAATCATGCTCTTTGTGTGTGGCCATTGAGCCGAAATTGGAAAGGTTTGATATGTTTGTGTTTGAGCCTTAGTAACGAAAATGAAATATGGATGTGTCATGATTATTGATATATGTGTACATGAGCATTTGAATGGTACCCGGGCTAAGTCCTGAAGGCAATTATGCTAGTGATATGTTTGTGTTTGAGCCTTAGTAACGAAAATGAATTATGGATGTGTCATGATTACTGATATATGTGTACATGAGCATTTGAATGGTACCCGGGCTAAGTCCCGAAGGCAATTATGCTAGCGATTATATCCGGGCTAGGACCCGAAGGCATTTTTGCGAGTTGTTATATCCGGGCTAAGACCCGAAGGCATTCGTGCGAGTTGTTATATCCGGGCTAATACCCGAAGGCATTTGTGCGAGTTGTTATATCCGGGCTAAGACCCGAAGGCATTTCATGCGTGTGGTTGTATCCGGTTATATTCCGAAGAAACTTGGGTTAAAGGTGAGCGTTTTGTGCTGAAATAAATTCAATTAATACGCTCGAAAAACCCAAACGACAAGGTATGTTGCATTAGTATCGGAAAAGTCGATTCATTTGAAATAATAATTGTTCAATCGACTAACGAACTTTCAGCTCTTAGATAGGTTGATACCTTATGTGTGTATATGTTGATGAAGTGTGAAGTAAGTATGATTATGAGAATGTGTATTAATAAAGTGATTCATTTAGCTATGTGGATGTAATACTTTAGTCAAAGCTGATTTCATTACTTGAAACTTACTAAGCATTAAAATGCTTACCCCGTTGCTTTGGCTCTTTGTTTTCTAGATTTTGCTCGTTAGCTATCGGATTCGGGATCATCGAAGTCGAAGTCATCCACACTATCAAAGCTCTTTTTGGTACTCTTTTAGTTGAACTCGGGTTATGGCATGTATAGGACTACCCTTCGTTGTTTCAAGTACTTTTGTGATGTATATGTGTACAGCCATGCGAAAATGGCTCGTAAAAGTGGAGTATGGCATTGGACCATTTGTGTTTATGTATATATATGGTTTCATGACGTGACTATGGACTGGAATGGAAGTGTTGGGCAAATGATCAGCCATTGGAATGGCTAAATATGATCATATGTGGACCTATGCATGACAAAACTATAGTTGGTCCATGGAAACCACAAAATAGGTAAAGTTTACCTTGAAAACAGAAGCTGATAGCAGCAGTGGTGTGGATTTGAAAAATCACCAAAATTTGTAGGAATGGTATTAAATAGTAAATAAATTATGTAATTTAACCTTGATGAATATATTTTCATATGAAAGTAACGAAACGATCATATGAACAGTATATTAAGAGATATTAAAGTTCTCGTGAGACAGGGCCAGAACGGTTTCTGGATCCTCTGTTTCAACTTTGAAAATTTACCATAAATTATCCAGAAACAATTAGAAGCCATGCCTTATATTTATAGATTCCCCTTTGAGTCTAGTTTCATTAGAAATAAACGGCATGAGTATTGAAGCTCTGTACAGGGAGATATCCATGTCGTAATACATGAAAGTTAGAGTAGTCGAACCCAGAATCAGGGGAGACTTTAACTAATAAACTGTACCAATTTGCCCGACCAAAAATTCTAGAAATAAATCCACGGATGAATATATGAGTCTAAATGCAGGGAAAATTTACGAAATCAGTTTTTGAGTTTTGAAACTCGAGATATGATTTTTAAGGCGATAGTGACGCAGTTATCCAGCTTGTCTGGAAATGTTAAATTGGTCGGTGAAATAAGTGGATTTAGCTCATTAACCCCTCGTGTCCGACTCCGGCGACGGTCTCGGGTACGGGGTGTTACATTTCCCATGAACCACAAAACTCTAAGACACAACATCTCAACATATCCTCGAGTATTTGAATTATTCGCTCAGATTGGCCATCAGTCTGGGGATGAAATGCGGTGCTAAAATGCATCTTAGTACCCAATGCTTCTTGTAGTCTCTTCCAAAACCGCGATGTAAATCTTGGGTCTCTATCCGACACGATAGAAATAGGTACCCCATGCAATCGAACAATTTGGGAGACGTATAATTCTTCCAATTTATCGAGCGAAAAATCCATACGGACAGGGATAAAATGAGCAGACTTGGTCAATCTATCGACAATGACCCAGACCGAGTCCTTTTTACTCTGAGTTAACGGTAGCCCAGATACAAAGTCCATTGTTACTTGATCCCATTTCCATTCGGGAATCATGATTGGCTGAAGTAATCCCGATGGCACTTGATGTTCCACTTTCACTTGTTGGCATATCAAACACCTTGAAACAAATTCAGAAATGTCTCGTTTCATACCGGGCCACCAAAATTGGCGTTTCAGGTTATTGTACATTTTAGTACTACCCGGGTGGATTGACATTCGACTACTGTGAGCCTCGTCCAAAATCATCGAAATAAGTTTCGAATTTCTTGGGACACATATTCGACCCTTGAACGTCAAGCAATCATTGTCGTCAATCTGAAACTCTGATTCCTCATTCGAAACGTATTTAGCCCGTTTAGTGACCAATTCAGCATCGACTTTCTGGGATTCAAGTATTTGATGAATCAATAATGGTTTGGCCTCTAATTCAACTACTAGCACCTCATTGGGTGAAACGGACGGGTGAGCATCCATCGCTCTCAAAGCAAACAGTGCTTTACGACTTAAAGCATCGGCCACCACGTTGGCCTTTCCCGGGTGATAATCAATGACAAGTTCATAGTCTTTCAACAACTCAAGCCAACGTCTTTGTCGCAGATTTAGATCTCTTTGAGTCATCAATATTTAAGACTATTGTGGTCCGAACAAATATGACACCTTTCTCCAAACAAGTAATGTCGCCATATTTTCAAGGCGAACACTATGGCTGCTAATTCAAGGTCATGAGTCGGATAGTTTCTCTCATGCGGTTTTAATTGTCTCGACGCGTAAGCCACAATTCGACCCTCTTGCATCAATACACAACCTAGCCCAAGCAAGGATGCGTCACTGTAAATGACAAACTCTTTACCGGACTCCGACTGTACTAACACTGGGGCCTCGGTTAAACAGGTTTTTAGTCGATCGAAACATTCCTGACAGTGTTCCAACCACTCGAACTTAACATCCTTTTGAAGTAGTTTTGTCAACGGTGCAGCTATCATCGAAAAACCCTTTACAAACCGTCGATAGTATCCGACAAGCCCCCAAAAGCTCCTAACTTCAGTAACATTCCTTGGAGGTTTCCAATCGACTATGGCCGAAATTTTTTGGTCCACTCGACACCGATCACGGACACCACGTGCCCCAAAAAGCTAACCTCTCTCAACCAAAATTCACATTTACTGAATTTTGCGTATAACTGCTTATCTCGTAAAATTTGCAGCACTAATCTTAGGTGTTCAGCATGTTCGGTTTCATCTCTCGAATAGACCAAAATGTCATCAATAAACACAACTACAAATCGATCCAAGTATGGCCTGAAAACTCGATTCATTAAATCTATAAATATCGCAGGGGCATTTGTGAGCCCAAACGGCATCACTAAGAATTCGTAGTGACCGTACCTCGTTCTAAAAGCAGTTTTGGGTATGTCCGAGTCTCGAACCCTCAACTGATAATAACCCGTTCTCAAATCTATCTTTGAAAACACTGAGGCTCCCTTTAATTGATCAAACAAATCATCAATACGTGGCAACGGATATTTATTCTTTACTGTCACTTTATTCAACTGACGATAGTCGATGCACAATCTCATGGTTCCATCCTTCTTCTTCACAAACAACACTGGTGCGCCCCATGGTGAAGAACTCGGTCGAGCGAAACCTCTATCCGTCAATTCTTGCAATTGAACCTTCAATTCCTTTAATTCCATTAATGCCATACGATACGGGGCTATTGAAATTGGCATGGTACCAAGTACAATTTTGATGCCGAATTCCACTTCTCGAACCGATGGCAATCCAGGTAACTCCTCAGGAAAAACATCTGAATACTCACAAACCACTAGTACTGATTCAAGTTTTCTTTCCGTCTCTTTGCTATCAAACACATACGCAAGGTATGTTTCACACCCCTTTTTCATATATCTCTGAGCGGTCATTGAAGATATTATCACTGGCGCTCCCTTTAAATCAGTAGACTCAACTCGGACTACCTCATTGTTTGCACTCCTCAAATCAATGGTTTTCCCTTTGCAGTTCACCACTGCATCATGTACGGTCAGCCAATCCATACCAAGAATAACATCAAATTCGTCAAACGGTAAAAGCATCAGATCGGCCGGAAAATAGGATTCTCGAATTATTAGGGGGCATCTCTTGTACACTTTATCAACAAGTACGTATTAACCCAAAGGGTTTGACACTCGAATTACGAACTCAGTAGACTCAACAGGTAGAGCCTTACTGGATGCTAAGGTTTCGCATACATATGAATGAGTAGAGCCAGGGTCAATCAATGCAATCACACTAGTATCAAAGAGAGTGAAAGTACCAGTGATAACGTCAGGGGAGGATGCCTCCTCTCGTGCGTGGATGGCATATGCTCTAGTAGGAGCACGAGTCTCGGATCGAACAGCCGTGTCAGAGGCCCCTCTCTGATTACCACCCCTACCTCCTGAAATTCTCGGGGGTCTACCTCTAGCCGTCGTTCCACTAGGTCTTGCACCTTGCATCTTATTCTTCTCATCTAGCTCCGTGCAATCTCTAATGAAGTGGTCCTTCGAACCGCATCCGTAACAGGCCCTGTTAGCAGACTTACCCCAATATTCACCTATGTGTCGTCTCCCACATTGGGGGCATTCAGGCTTTTCTTGACAATTATTGCCCACACTAGCAACCAAAGTAGCTCGTGAGTCCATCGATGGTCGTGCTCTAATGGAAATCCCCGCAGTCGTCCTTGACTTATTTGTGTCTTCCCTGAACTTCTTTACAACTAAAAATGGAGCTTTACCCGTCGATCTTTTACGATAGTCTCTAGCTTCAAATTCAGCCTTCTTCTTCTCCCTTCTAAGTTCTTCCGCCTTGCAGGCTTGTTCAACTAGTGTTACGAATTCCTTTATCTCCAAAATACCCACTAGTAGCTTTAAATCTTCATTCAATCCTTCCTCAAATCTTTTTCACATAGCAACCTCATCAGCCACACACTCCCGAGCATACCGACTGAGTCTTATGAATTCATGTTCGTACTCAGATACTGTCATACGGCCTTGCTTGAGCTCCAAGAATTCCTTACGCTTTTGATTGATGAACCATTGACTAATATATTTCTTTCGAAATTCCATTTGAAAGAAATCCCAAGTAACTTGTTCCTTTGGGACTATGGAAATCAAGGTCCTCCACCAATAGTAGGCTGAGTCTCGCAACAAGGATATAGCACACTTTAGACATTCATCGGGTGTGCATGACAGTTCATCAAACACCCGAATGGTGTTATCAAGCCAGAATTCGGCCCTTTCGGCATCATCAGTAACTATTGCCTTGAAATCCTCTGCCCCGCTTTCTAATCAAGTCCACAGGTGGTTTTCTCAGCCTCACAGGATCAGTAACTGATGGCATTATGGGCTCTTGGGGTGGAGTATTTAAATTCGGGAATGGTTGGACAGCCGGATTGGTTCGGGCATATTGCGCGACCCATTCATTCATCATGGTGAAGAAGGCTTGTTTTGCCCCTTCATCCTGATTATTTGCAGATGACTGAGGTTCAACAGGCGGTGTCCCTTATGCAAAAGCAGCCGCTACACTTTCAACATCATCCGCTAAGGGTCTCTCTACCCCGGGTTCCATTTACTAATCAAAACAAAAAATTTCAACCGTTAGAAGTCATCACATTATTAAGCACTAACATTACGGCATGTATAGCTAGACTCATACGCGCTATGATAGTCCTAGAACCGACTAAACCATAGCTCTGATACCAATCAAATGTAACACCCTGATCCCGTGACCGTTACCGGAAATCGAACACGAGGTGTTACCGAGCTTACTTCATTTATTTTCCCCTATTGTTTTTTGTTCCAGGCAAGCTGGCTAACTGTATCGTAGTCGCCTTAATAATCATATCTTGAGTTCTAAAACTCGAAATCCAATTCTGTAAATATTTTCCAAAACTAGACTCATATATCTATATGGTGGAATTTTTTTAGAATTTTTGGTTGGGCCAATTAGTAGAGTTTATTTGTTAAAGTCTCCCCTGTTTCAAGGCTCGACTAGTCTGATCTCTGTACCTTACGATTTAAATATCTCCCTGTACAGGGCTTCAATACCTATGTACTTTGTCTCTAATAAAACTAGACTCGATAATGAATCTTTACATATAAGGCACAACCTCTAATTATCTCGATAGAATTTATGCCAAATTTCCTAATTTGGAACAGGGGATCCAGAAGTCGTTCTGGCCCTATTTTACGGAGATCTAAATATCTCCTAACATACAGTTCATATGGTTGTTTCGTTTCTTCCATATGAAACTATACTCATCCAGCTTCGATTACATAATTTATTTATTATTTTATTCCATTTCTACTATTTTTAGTGATTTTTCAATCTCACATCACTGCTGCTGTCTGCAGCTGTTACAAGAGTGAACTATGCCTATTTCATGATTTTTCCTTGGTCTAACTAGAAATTCATCATGCATGTCACAAATTATGACCTTGACTAGCCATACCAAAGGCTAATCATCACCAAGAATCTCCACACTACACTATAACCATGTCAGGAGTATAACACCGAAAATAATCAGCCATGGCATATGGCCTAATGATCAATTAAACCTCAACTATTTCTCAACCAAAACCGAATTCACTAAGACTTATAACTAAGTACCACAAGGCCGAATTGACTTAATGTTTATGCCATTTTTGCATGGCTTAAATTTTACAATACCCAAGTTCAACAAAACATAAGATCCTATACATGCCGAAATGTTCCCCTAGTTCAACTAAGAAGACAATACCAAAAGGTTGCTAGCCGGTGTGATGACTTCGATGACCTTCGATTTTCCCTTGTTGGACGCCTCTCCTTTAGGGTCTTGAGCTTAAACAAATAAATTAACTCATTTAACCGCTTTGCTACATATATTGGTATCCATATTTTAATGATTTTATGACATACGAAACGACATGGTAAAATTTTCATCTTGCTACCTTATGTTCTTAGCTATTCGGCTAATAATCTTATGCAATTACCATACTATCAAAAAAATCTAATCACACATGCATATGCATACTTGGACATTCGGCAATCACCTTTGCTAATTTTAAACTCAACATCACATAAGCTCCCAAGTGATGGCCGAATATGTATATCTATACTATCACCTATAATTCATCTAATCACAAAATTTCATCTCATGAACATTTGACCCATTTTTACCCCATATGGCCGAATGCTTCATTCATTACCCAACTAGCCATTCAACAATTTCAACCTCATTACCACCCTTTTATGTCTAATTGTCTAAATAAGATCATCAACATGCCTAACTACAGCCGAATGTGCAACATTAATCTATTATTTCCATTGCATTTTACACTTAACATTTACCACATATCAATTTACCAAACTCTTCATCTATTCATGCTCTCATATTCGGTTACCCACACCTACTCTAACCATATAACTTATTAATCCTAGGGTTAAACACAAGTACAATATTTAAGCACCATGGCCGAACCTTCATGAAGTTGCTAAGACCCACCATTTCTACTCCTCACACACTCTCACATCCAATCCTTTTTATTAAACAATCAAGCTCAATCATCTTCATGCCTCATCACCACAACATCAAAGCACCAACCAAGAAAGACAACACCCATGGTCGAATATCATCTCCATCAATAGCAAAAATTCAAACCATGGCTAGGTAGAACTTAAACTAACAACTAAAAACATGCATGAGTTTCAAAAAAAATAACATCAATCATACCTCATCCTAGGTACAAGCATGGCCGAACTTCTTCACCTTTCTTTCCCTCACTCACGGCAATTGCAAAAGAAATAAAAAGGATGAACACTCCATCTTCCTTCACCTTTGTTTTCTTTTCTTTATTTCACTAATATTATTTTATCTTAAATAATGCCATTTCTTATTTTAATAGCTAAGTCAAACAAATATATTGCCCATCATCAATCTATCTTGGCTGGCCGCTATAAGGGAATTTGGCAATTTGACATGCAAGTCCAAGCATTTTCTAACATGCATTAATAGGCCACTTTAACATTAGCCTAGCACATTTCTAAATTTTCTCACATAAGTCCTTTCTAATAAATTTCACCTACAAATGACGAAATTAAGGCACGAAATTTTTACATATGTACGTTCATGCACAATAAACATAGAAAATAACAGTTAATTATTATTATTATTTTTGTCTCGATTTTGTGGTCTCGAAACCACTTCCCGACTAGGGTCATATTAGGGCTATCAGACCCCCAATCTCTCCATGATTTCCTCCTTGATCTACTCCAACATCCCATTCAAACTCCTTCAAACTCCCCTTAGCTATGTTTTAGTCCAACTCCACTATCTACACAGCTCAGGCAGAGAAATAACTACTCCATTGCGCAACTCAAGACTCGAACTCAAGTCCCCTAATAGAAGCAACACGCCTCCTTGCCACTAGACCACACGCTCTTTTTGTGTCACAATACAAGCACTATTATTTATACGACCTACAAGCTAAAGCCACGGTTCAACTAAGGGGAAAAACTAAAATTTTTGCAAAAGCCCAGACTTGAACCCAGGCTTCTCGAACACACCTAAATCACTTAGCCAATAAAGAAAACATGATATTTGCATCAAAGGTTGCAAAAACAAAGACCCTAAATTTTTGGGGTGTTACAATTTCTACGTTTTTGTAATCGTTGCTTAGTAATCTATCAAGCCCATGCCCTAATTTCTGATTTTGTTGATGATTTTGAGTTATGCCATTGTTGATAATGTGAGATTTATGAAGTTTGATGATAGTAAATGAAAGATATGTGTTAGATTACTAAGTTTTATCTTTGAATTTTTGATGAATTTGAGTAAATTGTAAAAAAGAGATTTTGAGGGACTAAAATGTGAAATAAATGAAATATATGGGCTTATATGAATATTATGAGAGTTCGGCTTAACATGGATATATAGAGATTTTGTGTATTTTGTGATTTTGTGAATTAAGGACTAAAGTGTCAAAATGTGAAAATGTGAGGGCTAATTTGTAAAATGCCCTAAATATGTGTTTTTGGATTGAATTGAATGATTTGGTGAATAAAAGGGTTAAATTTGAATGTGTTTAGATCATGAACCAAAGAAAATAAAATTAGATCGGGGAAAAATGAAGGTCGTTGAATAGTTGCTCGTTTCTGTTCATTTTCGTACGAGGTAAGTCGATATACAAATAAGTGTATTTTGAATTGAATTACTACTGGTTATATGCTTTTGAACAATGTTGAATGATTATATATGTTGAGAATGAGATATCTGAGGAATTTTTGACAAAGTTTCGACGTCCAAAAATCCCCGTACGAACTATAGGAATAGTTAGGATACATATGTCATGACATAGGATCCGATATGTGTTTTCGTGTAAGATCATGTATGGGATGTTGGCATTGACTTATGATTTATGTGTAAGACCATGTCTGGGATAGTGGCATTAATATTTGATTACATGTAAGACCACGTCTGGGACATTGGCATTGTACGAGCTTTGCAAGCTATCCGCATATCCTTATGATTCCGAACGATTCAACGGGCATTCTGGGAAACGAATGATTATATGAAATGTGTATTCGATCCAGGTACGTTTTCAATTGTATATCATATTTGATGTTGAAAGGTAAGTATATGTATCTTTGTGATCAATTGATTATATGTGACAAAAGTATGAGAAAATATGCTATATGTGCAAATTAATGGGGAATATGTGAAATTCATTTGAGCTATGTTTTTTGTGATAGCATTTAGCTAAGAAGTATATGTATATTATAATAGCTTTTGAAAGCTTACTTTGTGTGTCTTTCAACTGTTTTATAGATATCGAAGATACTGAAAGCTTGGGAATCGTCGAGGATTATCACCACACTATCGAACTATATTTTGGTACCTTTTGAAAGTGTAATAACTGAAGTATGGAATGTATAGGCTAGAAGTATTAGAATATGTTTTGTAATGTGTATATCATGCCATGTGATATGGTTACATTATGGTTAAACTTATGGTTTGAATTTGGTATATGATATATGATTCAATGTTTGTAACACCCCGTACCCGAGACCGTTGCCGGAGTCGAACACGAGGTGCTAACCGACTTAATTCATTTACTTTCACAGTCCATTTTAAAAATTTCCAGGCAGTTGGCTAACTGCGTCACTATCACCTTAAAAATCATATCTTGAGTTCCAAAACTCAAAAATCAGTTTCGTAATTTTTCCCTGAAACTAGACTCATATGTCCATCTACAGATTGTATTCTAGAATTTTTGGTTAGGCCAATTAGTACAGTTTATTAGTTAAAATCTCCCCTGTTACAGGGTGCGACTACACTTACCTTCATGCATTACGATTTGGATATCTCCCTGTACAGGGATTAAATACTGATGCCGTTTGTTTCTATAGAATCTACACTCGAAAAGGAATCTATACATATAAGGCATGACTTCTAATTATCTCGGGTTAATTTATAATGAATTTCCAAATTTGGAACAGGAAATTCAGAAACAGTTCTGACCCTATTTCACAAAAACTTTAACATATCATAATATACCGCTCATATGAACGTTTCGTTACTTTCCTATGAAATTAGATTCATCAAGGTTCGATTACATAATTTATTCACTATTTAATTCCATTTGTACTATTTTTAGTAATTTTTCACATCCACATCACTGCTGCTGCCAGCATCTATTTTTAAGGTAAACTTTACCTATTTCATGATCCTCCATGGATCAACTAGAGATTGTCATACATATACCAAAAGTGATCATGAGTAACCATTCCCATGGCTAACCGTTACCAACATTTCCATACCTCTCGACGGACAACATACAAAATGATTATAATGCTATGATCAAAGTATATTTAAGCCATTTTCGCATGGCTATCCAAATTTACACAAAACCGAAGGGTACATGACCAACAACAAAAGGGTAGTCCTATACATGCCATTTCAAAGTTCAACCAAAAGTATACCAAAAGGAGCTTTGATAGTGTGGGCGACTTCGACTTCAAAAATCCCGAGTCCGATAGTGAAGAACCAAAATCTATAAAAGAGAATTAAATAAGCGGAGTAAGCATTAAATGCTTAGTAAGTTTTGAGCAAAGAATTTAAGCACAACTAAAGTATAGCATTCATATAACTAAGCGGATAATTCCATATATACATATTCTCAAATCATTCTTACTTCACATTCCAACCCCTATATTCATACACAAGGGATCATCTTAGCCAAATCTAGGAAGCTCATTACTCGATCGAGCGAATATTATTCAAGGAATCAACTATTCCAATGCACATACGAAACATACCTCATTGTTGGGATTTTACAAGCGTATTAACTGAAATTTTACAGCAAGATCGCTCATTCCCGAATCACGTACCTTCGAATTTAACCGGATATAGCTACTGTTCCAATGCCTTGGGACATAGCCCGGTTATAGTAACTCGCACAAATGCCTTCGGGACTTAACCCTGATTTAGTAACTCGCACCAATGCCATCGGGCTTAGCCCGGGATTAGTAACTCGCAAAAATGCCTTCGGGCTTAGCCCGTAATTAGTAACTCGCACAAATGCCTTCGGGCTTAGCCCGGAATTAGTAACTCGCACAAATGCCTTCGGGCTTAGCCCGGAATTAGTAACTCGCACAAATGCCTTCGGATCTTTGTCCGGATATAGTTACTTAGCACAAAGCCTTCGGGACTTAGCCCGGACATCATTCGAACAACCATGCACATTTATCAATGAATCATGACACATCCGTATTTCATTTTCATTACCAAAGCTCAAACACAAGACACTTATCACACTTGCAATTTCGGCTCAATAGCCACATACAAAGAGCATGATTTTGATTTGCTTAAAACATGATCTAATCAAATCATAATCTAAGTTCCATTACTCGAAAACTTACCTCGGATGTTGTCGAACAATTTCAGTGGCTATTCGATAACTTTTTCCTTTCCCTTATCCAACTGTGGTCCTCTAAGCTCTTGAGCTAATTCAAACAAATTTAACTTATTAAAGTCTCATTATGCTAGCTTATGGCCGAATATGACAAGGAGTTTAATAGGTCATATGGCCACCCTTTAGCTCAAATACACAATGGTCATGCGCATTTTTAATCACATTAAGTAATTTAACACAATTCATTTGAACATCAAAAGAGAAGCTCAAGGTACTTAGCCCATATATACATTAGACATTAGAGTCACATATGTACGAAATCACGAATCGAATTCAACATATTAGCTAATATTCCCCTTTGCCGAATTTTCTAAGTCAAGATAAAAGCATCAATATGCTTGCCTCTAACCGAACACATACAACACAAATCTATTTCATGTGGCCGAATATACATGTCTAGGTTGAGGCCGATTATATGCTTAATACTTCCTACAAATATGGTTGCTTGTATTGACTACATACCATTTGTTTCAAATTCAAAACTCGGCTAATACACATATACACACTAGTAAATCAAACATTAACATTTGCTCTTCACCTTACTACCATTTCTTATTCAAACAACGTGAATAACAACCATATTTCTCCTCTACTTTCTACCATGGCCGAATGCATCACAACACCATACCATTTCAATTTTGGTCATGGTTAAACAAAGAACTTAATGTCTCACTCAAAAATGCTAAAAAGAAGATTCAAAAGTCATCAATCCACCATCACATGCATCATTACAAAGCTTCATTTTTAGCATGTAAATGACATCAACACCAATCCACCTTAGCCGAATACCATCTCCATGACATAGCAAAGATTTGAACCATGGGCTAGCTAGAACTCAAGCTAACAACTAAAACATGCATGAATCTCATGGCACAACATCAAACATACCTTAGCCTAGTTACATGCATGGCCGAACCTCTTCAACCTTTCTTCTTCCTTTCTCCTTAAAATTTTCGGCCAAAGATGTTCAAGGATGAACACTTTTTTTTTGTTTTCTTTCCTTCAACTCACGACAATGGGGAGGGGGAAACAATCACACACATTCTTTCTCTTTTTTTTCTCATCCTACTAACACTAATACTTTATTGCCCATGCTCTTTATTTTATTATTCCTTACATAATGCATTAACCCAACATGTCTATGACATGTTTTTAGCTATAACATTTTGTCCACCCATGCTCATGGCGGCCACTACTAATTAGGGGGGAAAATTGACATGCAAGTCCTCCCTTTTGATTACATGCACTATTAGATCCTTGTAGATTAGCCTATCACATTTCAAAAGTGTCACACAAGTCCTATGTACTACATTCACATGCAATTAACTAAATCGAAGCTTAAAATTTTTGCACATTCATATTCACATATTTTAGACCATAAATATCACATTCAAATAATTTGGTGACTCGGTTTAGCGGTCCCGAAACCGCTTTCCGACTAGGGTCACTATAGGGCTGTCACAATGTTGCTATTATGAGATGTTTTGGTTGGCCAAAAGAAATGGTCAATTTGGTAAGTTTTTGGTATATGTTTGATTGTGGATTTGGTAAGAATTTGGCATGAGAATGAATAAGGTAAATCGATGTTACAAATCATATGTTTTGGTATGTCTTTGGCCTATGAATGTTATGTTTTGATTTGTGAATTATGAATGAAATAGGTTGATGAATATATGATATGATGATATATGATTTGGGTTTGAAATTGGTCAAAAATATGATACTTTAGATGCTTATTTGATGCTTGTAGGGAGGACCCTTAATGGGTGGCAATTTGGCCTTGCAAATGGCCCATTTTTGCCCACAAGGGTAGGGACACGGGTATGTGTCTCAGCCGTGTTGCTCAAGGGCTATTTTGAAATGAGCCTGGGCAGGCCACACAGTCGCACACACTTGCGTGGGCTAGGCCATGCGCCCAAGTCAATTTTGAACATGGGCTAGACACATGGGCGTGTGACTGGCCGTGTGACCAAGTTAGTAGCCTTCCTAATTTTCAGACGGCCTGGCACATGGGCATGTCTTGTGGCCGTGTGGACAAGTCAGTAACATGGCCTAGACACATGGGCTTGTCTAAAGCCATGTGAGGAACACAGCCTGTTCCCATGGGTGTGTGACCTGTACAACTTTGAAAAATGTTTAAGTTTTGAAAACTTTTGTATGAACTCGGTTTACTCTCGACCCCTTTCTAATGCATGCTTAAGGTCTTAATGATCTATATAAGGGACTCTATGGTAATGTTTGACTATGATTGTGGATGATGTCTATGAATTGTTCATAAAATGTTCCAATTTGTCTAGTAATGCCTTTAAACCTAGTCCGGCGACGGATACGAGTTAGAGGTGTTACATTTGGTTGGTATGGCTTAGTTGATTCTAGGACTAATGTATCGTATGTGAGTCTAGCTATACATGCCATATTTATGAATTGCAATATTATGATGATTCTTGACAATGAAAATGTGTTTTTATATAGTAAATAGATCCCGAACAATCCGTAACTGACATTGTCAAAAGTAATACGCCTGCTCCGCGCAAGGGATAGGGCCATCCGACTCTAGACCGGTTACAAGTAGCTATGATGCAGAGGCGAGACAAGCTTTCTATCAGATGATGAATGATTGGTTCACCCAATATATCTGAACTAATCCAGCTGTTCAATAACCCCAACCCTGCCTAATCCTCTGCAAATTCCTGTCATGCCACAAGCGAATCCGATTCAGTTAAGCAAGCTACCTGTTGATAAGATTAGAGAATATAGGGCTAAAGAGTTTCATGCTACTCCGAATGATGATGCTGAGAGAGCCAAGTTTTGGCTAGAGAATACAATAAGAGTATTCAATGAATTTTCATTGACTCTGGATGAATGTCTTAAGTGTATTGTTTCACTTCTGAGAGATACATCGTATCATTGGTGGAAGACTTTGATATTAGTGGTTCCTAGAGAGCGAGTCACTTGGGATTTCTTCTAAGCTAAACTCCGGATGAAATACATCATTCGGAGATTTATTGACCAGAAACATAAAGAGTTTCTTGAATTGAAAAATGGCCGTATGTCTGTTACAGAATACAAGCGAGAATTTGTAAGATTGAGCCAGTATGCACGAGAATATGTCTCGACCGAAGCAATAATGTGTAAAGATTCAAAGATGGTTCGAATGAAGACATTCAATTGCTAGTCAGGATTTTAGAGACAAAAAATTTTGTCGTACTTGTTGAGCGGGCATGTAAAGCTGAAGAACTTGGGAAAGTGTGAAGAAAAGCTAATTCTGAAGCTGGAGGTATGAGAAAGAGATTTGCAAGTAAACCATTTTAGTTTGTATCAAAGAAATTCTGAGATGATTATAGCCGTTCAAAGACTAATATGGGACATCCGAGTAAAGATCGTGCTAGATCGTAATCAAGCTTCAGAGCTCCAGCTACATCTGTTGCTAGTGTTAAAATGCTAGATCTGATCGACCGAGTGTGGACATTGTGGTAAAAGACATCCTGGAAATCATAGACTGTATGATCAGGCTTGTTTAAAATGTGGATCTTTAGATCATTTTATCTGTGATTGTCCTGAGTCTTTTGAGCAAGAGATTGTGCAAAATCCAAGACTGAGAAACACCTCAGCTCGAGGTAGACCTCCTAGAAGCACAGGAAATGTGAGTTGTAGTCACAGAAGAACTAAAGAGACTGCTGTACGATTCGAGGCTAGAGCACCTGCCAGAGCCTACGACATTATAACTGCTCGTGAAGAAGCTTCATATCCCGATATTATAACTGGTACTGCCACACTTTATGATACTTCTGTGATTGCTTTGATAGATCCTGGGTCAATACATTCGTATACATGCATGAATTTAGTATCCAGTAAGACTTTACCCATAGAGTCTACTAAATTTATGATTAAAGTATCGATCCCCTTAGGTAAAAAATGTCTTAGTTGACAAAGTGTGCAAGAACTATCTGTTAATTATTTGAGACAATTGTTTTCTGGCCGATTTAATATTATTACCTTTTGACGAGTTCGACATAATTCTGGGTTTGGATTGGTTAACTTTGCACGATGCTATTGTGAATTGCAAACAGAAAACTATTGATTTGAGATGCAAGAATGATGAAATAGTCCGAATTGAATCTAGTGATTTGAATGGGTTCTCGACCGTGATATCTTCAATAAAAGCTCTAAGTATTGTTAAAAGGGGTTGTAAAGCTTACTTTTCCTATGTGATTGATTCGAAAGTAACAGAAAAGAAAGTTGAATCAGTTCCTGTTGTCTGTGAATTCCTTGATGTGTTTCCTAAAGAACTTCTGGGATTACCACCAATTCGAGAAGTCGAGTTTGGTATTGAATTAGTGCCCAGAACTACTTCGATTTTGATAGCTTCGTATAAAATTGTTCTGACCGAGTTAAAAGAATTAAAGTCTCAGTTGCAAGAGTTGACTGATAGAGGATTTGCAAGACAAAGTTTCTCACCTTAGGGTGCACCAGTTCTGTTTGTGAAAAAGAAAGATGGTACGATGAGATTGTGTATTGATTATCGTCAGTTGAACAAAGCGACTATCAAAAATAAATACCTTCTGCCTCGAATTGATGATTTTTTTGATTAGTTGAAAGGAGCTATCATGTTTTCAAAGATAGATTTGAGATTAGGCTATTATCAGTTACAAGTAAAAGACTCAGACATTCCAAAAACTACTTTCTGGACATGGTACGGACACTATGAATTCTTTGTTATGACTTTTGGATTAACAAATGTACCTACTATCTTTATGGACTTGATGAACAAAATTTTTAGATCGTATTTAGATCGATTTGTTGTTGTCTTCATTAATGAAATATTGATTTATTCACGTGATGAATCCGAGCATCTGAAAATATGCTACAGACTTTGTGAGATAAGCAACTGCATGTGAAGTTTAGCAAATGTGAATTCTGGTTACGAGAAGTTAGTTTTTTGGGCCATATAGTGTCAGCATCAGGTATCTGAGTTGATCCCAGCAAAATTTTAGTTATTTTGGATTGGAAGCCTCTGAGAAATATTTCTAAAGTCTGCAGTTTTCTGGGACTTGTTGGTTATTATATACGGTTGGTAAAAGGCTTTTCTATGATTGCAACTCCGTTGATGAAATTGCTTTAGAAAGATGTGAAATTTGAATGGTCTGAAAAGTGTCAGAAAAGCTTTGATCAGTTGAAAGCCCTACTGACTTAAGCTCTAGTGTTAGTACAACCCGAATCGGGTAAAGAATTTGTGATCTATAGTGATGCTTCGTTAAACGGTCTAGGATGTGTTTTGAAGCAGGAAGGCAAAGTCATTGCTTATGCTTCGAGATAGTTAAAGCTACATGAAAAGAACTATCTGACGTATGATCTGGAATTAGCTGTGATTATGTTTGCTTTGAAAATTTGGCGCCACTATCTGTTCAGTGAGAAATGTCATGTTTATTCTGATCACAAAAGTTTGAAATATATGATGACTCAAAAAGATTTGAACCTGAGACAGAGAAGGTAGTTAGAACTGCTAAAAGACTATGAGCTTGTTATTGATTATCATCTTGGAAAAGCAAATATTGTTGCTGATGCTTTGAGTTGGAAATCATTATTTACATTACGTGCTATGAATGTTTAGTTATGTATATTTGATGATGGTTTAGTTTTAGCCGAATTGAAAGTGAGATTGTTATTTTTACAATAGATTATTGATACTCAGAAAGTTGATAATGACATAATAGGAAAACGAGCTCAGAATGATTTAGATTCTGATTCAGAATTCAGAGTTGATAAAGATAATTATCTAAGATTTTAAGATCAGATTTGTGTTTCATAAAATCCAAAGTTGATTCAGATGATTTTGAACGAAGCTCACAATAGTCATTTACTGTTCATCCGGGCAGTACGAAAATGTATAATGATTTGAAATAGCATTATTAGTGGTCTGGAATGAAAAGAGATATCTCCGAGTTTGTTTCTAACTGTTTAATTTGTTAGTAAGTTAAAGCTGAACATCAGGTGCAATCCAGTTTGTTACAACCAATTATGATTTCGGAATGGAAATAGGGTAAAGTAACGATAGATTTTGTATCAGGTTTGCCCCTATCTCTGAGAAAAAAATATACAATTTGGGTTGTGAATGATAGATTGATGAAATCAGCCCATTTTATTTCGATACGATCCAATTACTTGCTTAATATGTTAGCTGAGTTATACATTTTTGATATTGTGAGATTGCACGGTGTGCCGTTATCTATTGTGTCAGATAGAGATCCGAGATTCACATCATGATTTTGGAAGAAATTCTATGATACTTTGGGTACGAAATTGCACTTCAGTACTGCTTTTCACCAGCAAACGGATGGTCAATCTGAGCTGATTATTCAGATTCTTGAGGATATGTTGAGATGTTGCATTCTTGAGTTTGAAGGTACGTGGGAACAATATTTTCCTTTGATTGAATTTTCTCATAATAACAGTTTTCAAACGAGCATTAAAATGGCACCTACGAAGCCTTATATGGTCCCAAATACCGTACACCTTTGTATTGGACTAAGCTTAGTGAGAATAAGATAAACGGGGTCAATTTGATAAAAGAGACTAAATAGGAAGTAAAAGTGATTGAGATAGTTTGAAAGCAGCTTATGATTGTCAGAAATCTTATGTAGATTTGAAACGAAAAGATATTGAATTTGAGATTGGTGAAAAAGTGTTTTTGAAAGTATCCCCATGGAAGAAAGTACTCCGATTTGGTAGAAAAGGCAAATTAAGTCCAAGGTTCATCGAGCCGTATGAGATTACTGAGCGTATCAGGCTAGTTGCTTATAGATTGTTGTTGCCACCTGAGCTAGAAAAGATTTATAATGTATTCCACGTATCGATGCTTTGACGCTATAGATCTAATCCGTCACATGTAATTTCTCCGTTTGAGATTGAGATTCAGTCCGATATGACCTACGAAGAAGAACCGATCCGTATCTTAGCTCGTGAGATTAAAGAATTGAGAAATAAGAAAATTTCATTAGTAAAAGTAAAGTGGCATCGACACGGTGTAAAAGAGGCTACGTGGGAGCCTGAAGATGTTATGAGACGACAACATCCAAATCTATTCAACGGTAAGATTTTCGGGGACGAAAATCCCTAAAGAGGGAGAGTTGTAATAGTTCAGTTTAGACCCTTGTCAGAATAGTGGTTTGGGACCACAAATCTGAGTTGGAAAGATATTTTAATATTAATTTCTGTGCTTATAATATGTGAATTGACATATGCGAAAGTTTCGTATGAAAATTTGATCGTTTGTGTGCTTAATTTTGAAAAAAGGACCTAATCGCATAAAATTTAAAAGTGGCCTTCTATTTGTTAAATTTCTTATTTGCTATGTCTTTTTAATTGAGAGGTCCTTATGTTGCAATTAGACCATTGAAAGGGTTAAGGGACATTAATGACCATTTAATATCTGTTTATTATATGTTAAAAAAAAGGTTAAATTTGTAAATAGGTAAATAAACCTATTATAATAAAATAAAACATGATATTTGCTTCATATTTCCATCATTTGGCCGAATATATCAAAGAAAAAGAAAAGAGAAAAGCTTGTTAGGGTTCGACAATATTAAGCTTTGAATTAGTTATGTTTTTGTTTCAGTTGTTGATATTTTCTATGTTTTTGTAATCGTTGCTCAGTAAACTAGCAAGCCTGTGCCCTAATTTTTGATTTTTTTTGATGATTTTGAGTTATGCCATTGTTGATAATGTGAGCTTTATGAAGTCTGATGATAGTAAATGAAAGATATGTGTTAGATTACTAAGTTTTGTCTTTGAATTTTTGATGAATTTGAGTAAATTGTAAAAATGAGATTTTGAGGGACTAAAATGTAAAATAAATGAAATATATGGGCTTATATGAATACTATGAGAATTCGGCTTAACATCGGTATATAGAAATTTTGTGTATTTTGTGATTTTGTGAATTAAGGACTAAAGTGTCAAAATGTGAAAATGTGAGGTCTAATTTGTAAAATGCCCTAAATATGTGTTTTTGGATTGAATTGAATGATTTGGTGAATAAAAGGGTTAAATTTGAATGTGTTTAGATCAAGAACCAAAGAAAACATAATTAGATCGGGGAAAAACAAAAGTCGTTGAATAGTTGCTCGTTTCTGTTCATTTCCGTACGAGATAAGTCGATATACAAATAAATCTATTTTGAATTGAATTACTATTGATTATATGCTTTTGAACAATTTTGAATGATTATATGTGTCGAGAATGAGATATCCGAGAAAGTTTCGACAAAGTTTCGACTTTCGAAAAGCCCTGTACGAACCATAGGAATAGTTAGGATACTCATGACATAGATTCCGATATGTGTTTTCGTGTAAGACCATGTCTGGGATGTTGGCATCGATTTATGATTTACATGTAAGACCATGTCTGGGATATTGGCCGTGTGACCAAGTCAATAGCCTCCCTAATTTTTACAAGGCTTGGCGCATGGGCGTGTCTTGTGGCCGTGTGGACAAGTCAGTATGTATGCCCTGTGTTGATATGGCCTAGACATACGAGCGTGTCCAAAGCTGTGTGAGGCACACGGCCTGTTCACACGGGCATGTGACCTGTACAACTTTGAAAAATGTTTAAGTTTTGAAAAATTTTGTATGAACTTGGTTTAGTCCCGAGCCCTCTCTAATGCATGCTTAAGGTCTCGATGACCTATATAAGGGACTCTATGGTAATGTTTGACTATGATTGTGGATGATGTATATGAATTGTTCGTAAAATGTTCCCTTTTGTCTGGTAATGCCTTTAACCCTAGTTCGGTGATGGATACGAGTTAAGGGAGTTACGTAACCCGTATTCATCGCCGGAATAGGGTTATGAGGCATTACTAAACAATACACATCATTCACATACATAACACATACATTGATGCATTCATAATCAAAATCCATTCACACATTCACATTGTTCCTTATAAGGCCCTACGAGACCTTAAAACATGCTTAAAAAAGGTTCAGGACTAAATCGATAACATTTAAAAACTTTAGGAAACTTATAAAATTTTCATACATACAGGGTTCACACGCCCGTGTGAACTGGCCATGTGCCTCACACGATTACCAGACACGCCCGTGTCACAAGCCGTATGGAAACAGGGCATACATACTGACTTGCATCACACGGCCGGAGACACGCCCATGTGCCATGACCGTGTGTAATCTCGAGGGTATACTAAATTGGCCACACGGCTAGCCACACGCCCATGTGCCAGCCCGTGTGCCACACATGGCTAGTAGACAAGCCTGTGTGTTTAAGCTGTGTAACTTTCTAACTTGTTTAACTAAGTTTTAAGGGTCACACGATCGAGTCATGCGCCTGTGTGCTCAACCGTGTGGCATGAAAATAGGCTTGATTTAAACCATTATTCCAACCTATCATTCATGTACCTAAAAGCATTGATTTGACATCATTTTTACATACAATAGGCAACCAAAAATGACCATTTCATGCACATTTCTTGCCATTTATAAATCATTCTTTCAACCTCCCAAAAACATAAACAAAAACATGCCAATTCAATATATCATTACCTTAACTTCTATACGCATTTTCTCACCATCTTATTAACTATATCAAGTCTCAAAACATATCAATTCATCATCTTAAAACCAAACAAAATTATGTCATTTCTCAACCATGCCACATCATTGATAATTAGCCAAACCAATTAACTAACTAGCCAACACATAAACCATACCAAACATGTCAAAACATAAGGCGTTATATGCATCATATATCACTTATCAAACTTATAAATTAAGCCAACATATATGGCCAAATACACACCAACATTTACAAGCCAAATCTCGTGGCTAATATCATAACTCAAAACATATCATCATACCACTAGGCTATACATGTCATATACCATATTTACAATTAGTGTGATGACGGTTCCTAATGATCCAAGATGTCTGAGCTAGATTCGATAATCTATAATATAGGGAAGAACACACAAAGTAAGGTTTAAAAGCTTAGTAAGCCATATACAAATAAAATTACACATGAATTAGCATCATTTCCATCAATATGAGTAAACACATAAAAGCTTACAAACCTTCCCAATTATATACATATCCAATTTCATAAATAAATTCATCAAATACCTCACTTTTCAATACTTGTATGAATCTCATAAGTACCTGAGTTGCTTAACTCATTTACACATTCTTTCTCGACATGACTTTGCCTGTTAAACCTTTTGGAATCATTAAGGATACTCAAAAATCACATATAGCTTGTACAATGCCATATCCCAAATATGGTCTTACATGTTATCACATATCGATGCCAATGTCCCAGACATGGTCTTACACGAAATCATATAACGATGCCAATGTCCCAGACATTGTCTTACACGTAATCACAATACGATGCCAATGTCCCAGACATGGTCTTACATGTAATCGCAATATGATGCCAATGTCCCAGGCATAGTCTTATACATAATCACGTCTCTTTAATCCTAATGTCATGATATTCGTATCCTATACTATTCCTAAGGTTCGTCTGGGACTTTCAAATATCATAACTTTGTTGATTTTTGCTCATATTTTCTCGTTCAACATATATAGTAATTCAATGACAAATAAACATTTATAAATCAATTTTAAAGGTATTTATTTGCATATGAACTTACTTAGTATATATGATGAACGGATCAGATCGACTACTCGATAACTTTCGATTTCCTCCGATCTAAATCCGATTTCTTTCTTTCTTGATCTATATGAATTCAACTTTAGCTCATTTAATCACCTATTCATTCAATTTCATCCAAAAATACTTATTTGGGCATTTTTACACTTTAGCCCCTAAAGTTTCACATTTATTCAATTTAGTCCTTATTTCACAAAAACACAAATTATACCAAATTTGAAAAAACTCATGCTTGGCCGAATTACCATAGTGCCCCCTAGCAGCCAATATTTCATATTTATTTACACATTTAACCACACAATTTACACTTTTCATAATTAAATCCCTAACTTGTATTTTCTTCAAAAATCACTTGATAAAACATGAAAATCTATCATTTATCTATCATTTTTCATCATCAACTATCACAAAACTCATGAATTCGTCAATGGAATTTTACAAAATCATCATCAATTTCAAAAATTAGGGCATGGGCTAGCTAGAACACGAAGTAGCGATCACAAAAACGTAAAAATCATTAAAAATCGAGCTCAAAACATACCTTAATCAAGCTACATGCTAGCCGAACCCTAAAACAACATTTTCTTCTTCTTTTTCTCTAGATATTCGGTTATGGATGATGATAATGGAGCTAATTTTTGTTTTGTTTTATTAATATTAACATTAATAACCATTTTACAATTTTAACCTTAATTAAAACCATTTAAAAACATTGATTCAATGGCCATATATATCAAATTCCACTATCCATGGTCTAATATCATCATAAGGACCTTCCATTTAATCAACCATAGCAATTAGGTGCATTTAACATATAAAATGCCACTTTTGCATTTTACGCGATTTAGTCCTTTTTCTCAAATTGAGCTATTAAACGATAAAATTAACTCATGAAATTTTCACACATTATATTCACATGTTGTAAACATATAAAATAATATTAAAAAATTTTGACATTAGATTCATGGTCCCAAAACCACTGTTCCAATTTAGTTAAAATCGAGATGTTACAAATCTCCCTCCTTAGGGATTTTCGTCCCCGAAAATCTTACTAGTGAATAGGTTTGGATATTGCTTTCTCATAGAATCCTCGGGTTCCCATGTAGCTTTTTCAACCCCATGTCGATGCCATAATCCTTTCACTAATGCAATTATTTTATTTCTCAGCTCCTTGATCTCACGAGCCAAAATTCGAATCTATTCTTCACTATACGATAAGTCTGGTTGAATCTCAACCTCAGTCGGGGAAATAACATGTGAATGACCGAATCGATATCTTCTTAGCATTGATACATGAAACACATTATGTATCTTTTCTAATTTAGATGGTAAAGATAGTCGATAAATAACTGGCCCAATTCGCTCAATAATCTCATACGGTCTGATGAATCGTGGACTCAATTGTTATATTTGAATGCAGGTTTCAGAATATCTGAATCTTTTATTCGCAACTGATAATAGCTTGATCCCAAATCTATCTTCGAAAACACGGTACCTCCTTTTAATTGATCAAAAACTCATCAATTCGAGGCAAGTATATTTATTCTTGATAGTCATTTTATTAAACTGACGATAATCAATGCACTTCTCATTGTACCATTTTTCTTTTTCACAAACAGAACTAGTGCACCCCAAGCTGAGAAACTCGGTCTAGCAAACCCTCTATCAATCAATTCTTGCAACTGGGACTTTAATTCTTTTAGTTCAGTTGGAGCCATTCTATACGGAGCTATCGAAATCAGAGTAATTCCCAGTACTATCTCAATGCCAAATCCAACTTCTCGGCTCGGAGGTAATCCCTGAAGTTCCTCAGGAAACACATCAGGGAATTCACAGACAACAGGAACTGATTCAATTCTCTTTTCTGACACTTTCGAATCGATCACATAGGCAAAGTACGCTTAAAAACCTTTTCTCACAATACGCAGATATTTCATCGAAGATATCACAGCAGGCAATCCATTCAAATCACTAGATTCAATTCGAATTATTTCATTATTCTCGCATCTCAAATCAATATTTTTTCGTTTGCAATTCACAAAAGCATCATGCAAAGTTAACCAATCTATACCTAGAATTATAACAAACTCATCAAAAGGTAATAACATCAAATCGGTCAGAAAACAAATGTCTCGAAACATTAATGGACAATTCTTACAAACTTTATCAACCAAAACATATCTTCCTAGGGGGTTCGATACTCTAATCACAAATTCAGTAGACTCTACAAGTAAAGTCTTACTATTCACTAAATTCATGCATATATAAGAATTCATTGATCCAGGATCTACCAAAGCAATCACAAAAGTATCATAAAGTGTGAAAGTACAAATTATAACATCTAGAGACGAAGCTTCGTCACGAGCTTGGATGTTGTAGGCTCTAGCAGGCCATGAGCCTTAGATCTAACAGCAGTGTCTTTTGTTCCCCTCTGACTGCCACTCACTTTACCCGTATTTCTGGGAGGTCTACGACGAGATGCATTGCCACTTGGCCTCTAATTTTACACAATCTCTTGCTCGACAGACTCGGGACAATCAAGGATAAAATGGTCTAAAGATCCACATTTGAAGCAAGCTTGATCGCATAATCTACAATTATCGGGATGCCTTTTACCACAGTGTTTACACTTGGGTAGATCAGATTGAACATTTCCAACACTGGCAACAGATGTACCTGGGGCTCTAAAGCTCGAATGTGATCAAACATGATCTCTACTCGAATGTCCCATATTAGCCTTTGAACAGCTATAATCATATTAGAATTTCTTTGACGTAGACTGAAATGGCTTGCTCGATGATCTCTTTCGCACTTATCTAGCTTCTAAATCAGCATTTCTTTTCTCTTTTCTGAGTTCTTCGGCTTTAGATGCTCGTTCAACAAACACAATGAATTCTTTGATCTTAAGAATCCCTACTAACAAATGGATATCCTTCTTCAAGCCATCCTCGAATCTCTTGCACATAATTGCTTCAATTGAAACACATTCTCTAGTATACTGACTGATATATTCCTTTCAAAATTCAGTTTGAAAGAAATCCCAAATGACTCGCTCTCTTGGAACCACCGATATCAAAGTCTTCCACCAGTGATGCGCTATATCTCTCAGAAGTGAAAAGGTACATTTTAAACATTCATCGAAATTCAACGACAATTCATCAAATACTCATATTTTATTCTTTAACAAAAACTCGACTCTTTCAGCATCATCATTAGTTGTAGCACGAAATTTTTTAACTCCATATTTTCTAATTTTGTCGACCGGAGGCCTAATCAACTGATTCGGATTAGCTTGTGACATAACAAGGGCTTACGAAGGATTAGTCGGGGTTGGGGATTTTTGAACAGCTGGATTAGTTCTAATGTACTCATTGAACTAATCATTCATCATTTGATAGAAGTCTTGTCTAGCTTATCCATCATGGCTACTCATAGCCTGTCTAGAATCGAATGGCACTGTCCCTTGCGTGGGAGCAGGTGCATTACTTTCGACATCATCAGCTACGGCTCATCTGAGATCCATTTACTATATAAAAACACATTTTCATTGTCAGGATTCATCACACTGTCACAGTTCATAAATATGGCATCTATAGCTAGACTCATATACGCTACTTTAGTCTTAGAATCGACTAAATTGTAGCTTTGATACCTACCAAATGTAGCTCCCCTAACCCGTATCCATAGCCAGACTAGGGTTAAAGGCATTACCGGACATATCGAAATATTACAAAATCATAATTCATACATCATCATAACATAGCAATTCATACATCACAACAGAGTCCCTTATATAGGTCATCGAGACCTTAAATATATTTTGGACAAGGTTTAAAACCAAACCAAACACATACAAAATTTTTTCGAAACTTAAATAAATTTTCTAAGTTACAGAGGTCACACACCCATGTGAGCAGGCCGTGTGCCTCACATGGCATTAGACACGCCTGAGTGTCTAGACTTTGTCAAATCATGGCATACATACTGACTTAGTCACCTGGCCACAAGACATGATCGTGTGCCTTAGCCGTGGTCAAAATTGACTTAGGTCACACGGCTAGTCACAAGCCAGTGTGCCTTGGCCGTGCTCAAGACTGACTTAAAATTGTAGGGTACCCCAAGGGACACATGGCCATGCAACATGACCGTGTGTCCCACATGGCTGAGACACATGCCCGTGTCTCTATCCGTGTGGAAAAAAATAGGCCATTTGAAAAGCCAATTTGCCACCCAATTTGGGTCAAACCTACAAGCATCAAACCAAGTACATTTGCACTATAATCTCAGCCAATTTCAATACCAAAACTTACACCAATCATGCCATAATATTATCAACCAATTTCATGCTTAATAGTCATACCAAATTATGCCAAAACATAAGATAGAATCATATCTAAACATTTTTTTCATAATCTCATTGTATTTTCATAGAACCACATGCTATAAATTTACCAATTTCACAAATTTTGCACATATCAAAACTTACCAAAATTGACCGTTTCAGTTGGTCATTCATAAACACATAACATACACATAATTTGCATCACATAACACATACCAAAATCAAACCATAAGTTCAACCATAATCAAGCCATTTCACATGGCTAAATATACACATCACAAAACATATTCAACTACCTCTAGCCTATAAAAGCCATACTCCAATATTTACACTTTCAAAATGTACCAAAACAAAGTTTGATAGTGTGGTGATGATCCTTGATGATTCCTGAGCTCTCAGTAGGTTCGATATCTATAAAAAAATGCAAACACACCCAAAGTAAGCTTTCAAAAGCTTAGTAAGCCATATACAAATAAATTTAACATTCAAAACATGAAAGCATTATCAAATTACATATACTCTATTGTCAAATACTATCATAAACCACATAATTCATATACATTTTCTATATACTCAATTCATTTACACATATAGCATACTTTCTCATACTTATATCACATATCATCACTTGTACATATACTTGCCTTTTATTCTCAAACATATTATACATTTCAAACGTACCTGAATCGGATATACTTCTCATATATTCATTTGTTTCTCGGAATGCCTGTTGAACCGTTCAGAATCATAAGGATACGCGGATAGCTTGGAAAGCTTGTACAATGCCAACGTCCAAGACGTGGTCTTACATGTAATCAAATATCGATGCCACTGTCCCAGACAGGGTCGTACACGAAATCAAATACGATGTCAACGTCGTAAACATTGTCTTACATGTAAATCATAAGTCGATGCCAATGTGTCAGATGTGGTCTTACACGATAACACATATCGGATCCTATGTCATGACATATGTATCCTAACTATTCCTAAGGTTTGTACGGGGCTTTACGGATGTTAGAACTTTGTCGATACTTTCTCGGATGTCAGAACTTTGTCGATACTTTCTCAGATGTCTCATTTTTCTCAACTCATATATTCAATTATCATAGTTCGGTAACATATAATCAATAATAATTCAATTGAAAACACATTTATTTGTATCTAGACTTATCTTGTATAGATTTGGATAGACGGAATCGGCTACTCGACGACTTTTGACTTTCCTCGATCTAATTCAGTTTTCTTTAGTTCTTGAGCTATATAAATTCAAATTTAACTCTTTTATTCACCAAATCATTCAAATCAATCCACAAACACACATTTAGGGTATTTTACAAATTAGCCCTCACATTTTCTCTGATTGACAATTTAGTCCCTAATCACAAAAATCACAAAATACACAAAATTTGCATATACCCATGTTAGGCCAAATTCTCATAGTGTTCATATAAGCCCATATGTTTCATTTATTTCACATTTTAGTCCCTCAAAATCTCCTTTTTACAAATTACTCCAATTTACTCAAATTCATCAAAAATTCAAATACAAAATATGTTAACCCAAAACATATATTTCATTTACCAACAACTAACTTCACAAAGCTTATAATTTCATCAATGGAATATTTCAAAATCATAAACAAAATCAAAAATTGAGACATGGGCTTGATAGTATACAAAGCAACGATTACAAAAACGTAGAAATTATCAAAAACGGATCAAAAGTATACCTTAATCAAAGATTAGAAGTACCGAACCCTAAACAACTCTTTTTCTTTTCTTTTCTTTGATAATCAGCCATATGATGGATAATGAACCAAATTTTAAGCTTTTTTTTATTTTAATTATCATTTTAACTAAATACCAATTTTGCCCTTTGTTATAAAACCATTTAATCAATAAACATAAGGCCATTTATGTCCATCCATTAAGCTAATGGTTAAATAACAATATAAGGACCCCACATTTAATAAAACATAGCAAATTAGCACTTTAACAAATAGAAGGCCACTTTTACATTTTACGCGAATTAGGTCCTTTTATCAAATTAAGTACATTAACGATCAAGTTTTCGTACGAAACTTTCACACATGTCAATTCACATATTATAATCACAGAAAATAATATTTAAATATTTTTTACTCCGATTTATGGTCCCAAAACCACTATTCCAACTAGGGTCTAAACCAGACTGTTACAATTCTCCCCCCTTAGGGATTTTCGTCCCCGAAAATCTTACCGTTGAACAGATTCGGATATTGTCCACGTAGCCTCTTTATCACCGTGTCGATGCCACATTACTTTTACTAATGGAAGTTTCTTACTTCGCAGTTCTTTAATCTAATGAGCTAAGATACGAATCGGTTCATCATCGTAGGTCATATCAGAATGATCTCAAACTCAGACGGAGGAATTACATGCGAAGGATGCATCTATATCGTCGAAGCATCGATACATGAAATATATTGTGGATCTTTTCTAGCTCAGGTGGCAACAACAATCTATATGAAACCGGTCCAATACACTCGATAATCTCATATGACCTGATAAACCTCGGACTCAATATGCCTTTTCTACCGAACCAAAGTACTTTTTTCCACGGGAATACTTTTAAAAACACTTTTTCGTTGATCTCAAATTCAATATCTTTTCATCTCAAATATGCATAAGATTTTTTATGATCAGAAGCTGCTTTCAAACTATCTCGGATCACTTTTACTTTCTATTCAGTCTCTTTTATTAAATCGATCTCGTGAATTGCAATCATATAAGTCTTCGTACGATGTCATTTTAATACTCGATTGAAAACTATTATTGTATGCGAATTCAATCAAAGGTAAATACTGTTCCCATGTATCTTCAAACTCAAGAATGCAACATCTCAACATATCCTCGAGAATCTGAATAATCTGCTCAGATTGACCATCCATTTGTGGGTGAAAAGCAGTACTAAAATGCGATTTTGTCCCCAAAGTATCTTGCAATTTCTTCCAAAATTGCAATGTGAATCTCGGATCTCTATCTGACACAATAGATAATGGCGCATCGTGCAATCTCACAATTTCAAAAATGTATAACACAGCTAACTTATCAAGTGAGTGATCCGATCGTACCGGAATAAAATGGGCTAATTTCGTCAATCGATCAACTACAACCCAAATTGCATCTTTCTTTCTCAGAGATAGGGGCAAACTCGAAACAAAATCCAACGTCACTCTATCCCATTTCCATTCCAGAATCGTAATCGGCTGTAACAAACCAAAGGGCACTTGATGTTTAGCTTTAACTTACTGACAGATTAAGCATTTCACAACAAATTCAAAGATATCACGCTTCAAACCAGGATACCAATAAAGTTGTTTCAGATCATTATACATTTTCATACTACCCAGATGAATAGATAAATGACTGTTGTGACCTTCATTCAAAATCATCTGAATCAATTTTGGATTTCTTAGAATACAAATTCGATCTTAGAATCTCAGAAAATCATCTTTATCAGCTCTGAATTCTGAATCAAAATCTAAATTACACTGAGCTCATTTTGCTAAAATGTCATTATCAATCTTCTGAGCTTCTATAATCTGTTGAATGAATAACAGTCTTGCTTTTAATTCGGCTAAAACTGAACCATCATGGGACACAACCAAATAAGTATTCATCGCACACAGAGAAAATAGTGATTTTCGACTCAAAGCATCAACAACAACATTTGCTTTTCCTGGATGATAGTCAATCACAAGCTCATAGTCTTTTAGCAGTTCTAACCACCTTGTTTGTCGCAAATTCAGAGCTTTTTGAGTCATCAGATATTTTAAAATCTTATGATCAGAATATTCGTGACATTTCTCATTGAACAGATAGTGACGCCAAATCTTCAAAGTAAATATGATCGCAGCTAACTCAAGGTCATGCGTCGGATAGTTCTTTTCATGTGGCTTTAACTGTCTCGAAGCATAAGCAATGACTTTGCCTTCCTGCATCAAAACACATCCCAGACCATTTAATGAAGCATCACTGTAGATCACAAATTCTTTACCTGATTCAGGTTGTACTAACACTAGAGCTTCAGTCAATAGGGCTTTCAACTGATCAAAGCTTTTCTGACACTTTTCAAACCATTCAAATTTCACATTGTTCTAAAGCAGTTTAATCAACGAAGTTGCAATCATAGAAAAGCCTTTTATGAACCGTCTGTAATAACCAGTAAGTCCCATAAAACTGCAGACTTTGGAAACATTTCTTGAAGGCTTCCAATCCAAAATAGCTAAAATTTTGCTCGGATTAACTCGGATACTAGATGCTGATACAATATGACCTAGAAAATTGACTTCTCGTAACCAGAATTTGCATTTGCTAAAATTCGCATATAATTGCTTATCACGCAAAGTCTGAGCACTATTCTCAGATGCTCAGCATGCTCGAATTCATCACACGAATAAATCAATATGTCATCAATGAATACAATAAAAAATTGATCTAAATACGGTCTAAAAATTCTGTTCATCAAATCCATAAAGATAGCAGGTGCATTTGTTAACCCAAAAGGCATAACTAAGAATTCATAGTGGCCGTATCTCGCTCTGAATCCAGTTTTTAGAATATCTGAATCTTTTACTCGCAACTGATAATAGCCTGATCTCAAATCTATCTTCAAAAACATGGTAGCTCCTTTTAATTAATCAAACAAATCATCAATTCGAGGCAGAGGATATTTATTTTTGATAGTCCCTTTATTCAACTAATAATAATCAATGCACATTCTCATCATACCATATTTCTTTTTCACAAACTGAACTGTTGCACCCTAAGCTGAGAAACTCGGTCTAGCAAACCTTCTATCGGTCAATTCCTGCAACTGAGACTTTAATTGTAACACCCCAAACCCAGCCTGGAAGTTTGGCTCGAATATGGCGTGTCACATTGAAGTGTTTTTCGGAAACCATGTTTCCATTAAAAACCCTTCTTAATAATTAAAAACTTATACCCTTTTTAAACCTTGTTATAAAACCTCAGCTGAATAACATTCTTAACAACTTTGTAAAATTTTGGTAGTTGCAGAAGCTTAATTTAAAAACAATTGCAGATACATGATGTTTTGAACAACAGTAGTTGCTTTGGAAAACCGTGTTCTAATACTATCAATTATAAGAACAATAAATAAAATTCCAAATTTGAAATCCAGAAAATTACAACGGCTTTACTACAACCCACATAAAAACATTTAAAAGTAATAATCAAAACTGTAACATAAACAATGTGTGTGGCTTCCTCCGAGCCCCTCACAGCTCCGATCCATCTAAGGCTGGAAATTACCTCGAAGGTTAATAAACGGGGTGAGTTTACGAAAACTCAGTGTGAAATCCCCTATTATATAAAAGGAATAGTCAGTCGTATAAAAGAATTAAAAGTTGGCCCCAACCCTACTTATAGTTTCAGTATCAATTAGGCCTTAGCCCATTATAACAGACAGTACCAGATGGGCCTTAGCCCATTACAGAATAAGAAACATTATCAAAACTAGAATCAAAATGAGAATCAAAATCAGAATCAGGTGACATAATTAGAATCAGAATCAGAATCAGAATTAGGTGACAGAATTAGAATCAGAATCAGTATCAGGTAACAGAATCAAAATTAGAATGTGAATGCAATCCCAACCCAATCCAGCCGTATACACTCCCGTACCAACCTTACACCATGTGGGGAGACTACTCGACCCACCCAACTGTTACAACCACAGAAATTGCAGCGAGACTGCCAAATATTGTGACGAAGTCACCAGATACAGATATTGTGGCTAGGCCACTAGAACTGATATATATATATATATATATATATATGGCGAAACCACCGATTGCAAATGAGGTGCGGATATTGTGACAAGTCACGGAAGCAGATATATGTGGCGAGGCCACAGATTGCAAACGAGGTCGCCAAAACGCTTCCTCCATCAATATAACCCGTATCCCATGCAACAGATATACATGTCATGGCATACAACATACAAAATCAGAATATCATGCCCATATTTAAATCAAACAGTCACAGTCAAGTCATTCATATCACCAACATATATTCACAATCAAATCCGTCAACCACACAGTCCAAGTCAGTCACTTGCCCACAAAGGCAAAATAATCATTTAACACCCTAAGGGTAAAATGGTAATTTTATAAATCGAGGGTAAAACGGTAATTCTATAAATCGAGGGTAAAATAGTAATTCTGTAAATCGAGGTTAAAATGGTAATTCTGTAAATCGATGGTAAAATAGTAATTTTGTAAATTGAGGGTAAAATAGTAATTCTATAAATCGAGGGTAAAACGGTAATTCTGTAAATCAAGGGTAAAATGGTAATTCTGTAAATCGAGTGTAAAACAGTAATTCTGTAAATTGAGGGTAAAACGATAATTCTGTAAATCGAGTGTAAAACAAGAATTACGTAAATCGAGGTAAAAGCGGTAATTACGTAAATCGAGGTAAAACAAAGAATTACGTAAATCGAGGGTAAAACGGTAATTCTGTAAATCGAGGGTAAAATAGTAATTTTGTAATTCGATGGTACTTTGATAATTTTACATGTCGAGGGTATTTTAGTAATTTTGCAAACTGAGGGTATTTCGGTAATTTTACAAATCGAGGATATTTGGGTAATTTTATAAACTGGGGGTACTTTGATTATTTTGCAACTGGGGGTATTTCAGTAATTTGGTAAACTAAAGTATTCTAAACAGCGATAACAATATGACTGGGCCTAAAGCCCTTCTCGGCCCAAATGGGCCCACACGCTCGTGTGGCCCTTTTTGTGACAGCCCTAAATTGACCCTAGTCAGAAAGTGGTTTCGGGACCACGAAACCAAGTCATAAAAATAATTTACAGTCATGTTTGATGCTCATTATATATGAATATGCATGTGTGAAAAATTCATGCTTAAATTATGTGTATATGGTGCGAAATTTATTAAATAGGACTTGTGTGAGAAAATTTAGAAATGTGCTAGGCAAATGTTAAAGTGGCCTATTAATGCATGTTAGAAAATGCTTGTACTTGCATGTCAAATTAGCCAAATTCTAGATGGTGGCGGCCATGTTATGGACTAAAACATATTATAATTATTTTATGTTAATATTTTATGTTAAAAATAAAATATGGATAATAATAAAATGTTGATTTGTGGGAGGAGAAACCAAAGTTTCTCCATCTTTGCTCCTCATTGCCATAACTAGAAGAGAAAAGCTTTGAGAAATTCGGCTATGGTGGTTAGCTAAATTAAGGTAAGTTCAATGATGATTCTTGGATTTTAACATTTTGAGTTAGTCATTAAGTTCTTTGCTCAACCCATGACCAATTTGGAATGGTGTGGTGTCTTGAGCATTCGACCATGGTAGAAAATGGAAGAGATATATGGTTGTTTTCATGTTTAACGAATAAGTTACAAATGGTTGTTAATTGTGATAGTTTAAGGTAATTTTAAGTAGTTTGAATAAATGAACAATAATAATAATAAATCATGTAGTGAATTGGTGTAATTGCCGAATTTGAACTAGGAAGTTATTGAGTAATGTTTGTACTTTAAGTGATAGAATAGAGTGAATGCTTGGAATGTGATATGTGTGAATTATAAGTTGGATTAAAGGCTGTTATATTGCCTTATCATTTTCAAAAATATGCTTTGTCAAAGAAAATGAGGGTTGATGTTTAAGTGATGTAAGTATAGGTATATTCGGCTTGTAGTTTTATGGATGTAATATGAGTGTTAGGTCGGAATGATGCTTAAGTACGAATGTATTTGGATGGATGTGCTTATAAGTATAACTTGAGATAAAATGGTGTTTAGTCATTATAAATAACCATATTTGTAGAATGTGTTAAATTATATATATTCGGCCTTAACATAGATATGCATATATTTATAAAGTTGTTAATGCCTAAGTAAGATGTTGGGTTGTGCATGACTAGAGAATATATATATATATACATATATATGCATATGGGGTTTGATAGTTAACCATTAAGCATATGTACCTCAACCTTATAATATACATGTATTATATTAAATAGCCTATTTGATTTGAAATTAAATGAATTCAATTGCTTTAAATTAAGCTCAAGAGCAAAGAGGATCTAGATCTGATAAGGGAAAGGAAAAAGTAATTGAATAGCCATTGAAGTCGTTCGACAACATCCGAGGTAAGTCTTTGAGCAATGGAACTTAGTTTATGATTTGATTAAGTCATGACATATAAGCATAACAAATAAACGGTGATATAATGATTCTACTTGAATTATATATTGAGGTAATTAGTTATACTTATGACTGGTAGCCGAATGTGTATAGAGATCATGTTACAAAGCCAATCAAAATCATGCTCTTTGTATGTGGCTATTGAGCCGAAAATGGTAAAGGTTGATAAGTGTCTTGTGTTTGAGTTCTAGTGATGAAAATGAAATATAAATGTGTTATGATTTATTGATATATGTGCATGATTATTCGGATGATAACCGGACTAAGATCCGAAGGCATTTGTGCTAGTGACTATATCCGGGCTAAGTCCCGAAGGCATTTGTGCTAGTTACTATATCCGGCCTAAGTCCCGAAGGCATTTGTGCTAGTTACTATATCCGGGCTAAGTCCCGAATGCATCTGTGCTAGTTACTATATCCGGGCTAAGTCCCGAAGGCATTTGTGCTAGTTACTATATCCGAGCTAAGTCCCGAAGGCATCTGTGCTAGTTACTGTATCCGGGCTAAGTCCCGAAGGCATTTGTGCGAGTTGTTATATCCGGCTAAATCCCGAAGGTACTTGGGTTTGGAAATGAGCGATCTTGCTATAATAACTTCAATTAATACGCTCATAAATCCAAACGATAAGGTATGTTTCGTGTATGCATTGGAAAGGTTGATTCCTTTTAAATAGTATTCGCTCAATTGATTAACAAGCTTCCGGCCTTTAGTCAGGTTTGATCCTGAGTGTATGAATATAATGGTTGAAGCGTGAAGTAAACATGATTTTGGGAATATGCGTATATGCAATTGTTCATTTAGTCATACGAACGCTATACCTTAGTTGTAAATAATTTTATTACTTAAAACTTACTAAGCATCAAAATGCTTATTCTGTTGCTTTAATTCTCTATTTTATAGATTTTGTTCGTCAGCTATCGGACTCGAGAGTGTCAAAGTCGAAGTCGTCCACACTATCTAAGCCCCTTTGGTACTCTTTTAGTCGAATTTTGATAATGGCATGCATAGGGCTGACCCTTGTTGTTAATTAAGTATCTTTTGGTAATGTATATTCGTATAGCCATGCGAAAATGGCTTGTATATTTTGAGTATAACATTATGGTCATTTTGTATATATGGTCTTATGTTATGGTTATTAAGTGGTGTGGAAATGTTGGTAATGATTAGCCATTGGAATGGCCAATCATGGTCCTATTGGTGCTATGTACGTCATGGCTAATCGTGATTATACTTGAAAATGATGTATGTCAATTTACTAATTGATTCGTGGAAAATTATGAAATAGGTAAAATTTACCTTAGAATAGATGTTGACAGCAGCAGTGATGTGAATTTGACAAATCACTAAAAATAGTAGGAATGGAATTAAATAGTGAATAAATTATGTAATCGAATCTTGATGAGTCTGTTTTCATATGAAAGAAACGAAACGACCATATGAGCCTTATTTTATGAGATGTTTAAGTTTTCGTGAAACAGGGCCAGAGCATTTTTTGGATCCCCTGTTTTGATTTTGGAAATTCACCATAAATTAACTAGAGACAATTAGAAGTCATGCTTTATGTGTACAGATTCCGTTTTGAGTCTATTTTCATTAGAAAGAAATGGCATAAGTATTGAAGCTCTGTACAGGGAGATATATAAGTCGTAATGCATGAAGGTCAGAGTAGTGGAACCCTGAAATAGGGGAGACTTTAACTAATAAACTGTACTAATTGGCCCGACCAAAAATTCTAGAAAAAAATTGTAGATGGATATATGAGCCTAGATTCAGGAAAAATTTACGAAATCAGTTTCCGAGTTTTGGAACTCAATATATGATTTTTAAAGTGGCTGTGATGCAGTTAGCCAGCTTGCCTGGAAATTTCAAAATGAACTGTGTAAGTAAATGAATTAAGTCCGTTAACACCTCGTGTTGGACTCCGGCAACGGTTTCGGGTACGGGGCGTTACACTTTTAGCCCAAATCTAGCCACAGATATGAGATTCACCTAGCCTAGTCCAATATTTACTACACAATCAAACAACTTATCCAATTGGGCCCGTAGGCCCATTGGGCCCACATGGCCCCTTTCGGCCCATTACGGCCCGAAGTAGCCATCCTACAGCTAGAGTAGTGAGAAATACACACCTGATAGGAGACTGGAGTTAATCCACGCTCTGAGCACTCTTAGCCGACGCCCAACCCAAACAAGCACGCCATAAAGCAAAAGGGATCAGCCAAGAAAGGTACCTTTACTCTCCTCATGGTTCTCTCTATTTAAAGCCAGCTTCGCATCCACTCTTATGTTAGCTTCCCGATGTGGGATCCCTCCATCATCAGAGTTCAAATTCAACACCAGCTCTTGCCACCCCCTGTTAGTAAAATAAATGCTTTTTGATTGCCATGAGTTTCGAACCCTGGACCTCCTTGCCACCTCTATGACGCAACCTTCTTGCCTCTTATGTGGCGTTACTTTACCACTAGACCATAAGGCGTTTTGTGGTACAATTTCCCCAACAATATTCTTAAGGCCTACCTACTACACCCAGGGTTTGATTCACCTTAAACCAAAATTTTTGCTAGAGTCCAGATTTGAACCCAGGACTTCTCCAACACTTCTCAGCACACTTAACCACTAAAACAAGCCTTCATTAACGAAATTTACACGCACAACAAAATATTATAACCTGCCTTCAACCGCTCCCATGCTCAAGGCCCAAAACGTCTAGGCCCAAATTCAGGGTGTTACATTAATTCTTTTAGTTTAGTTGGAGCCATTTTATACAGAGCTATCGAAATCGGAGTAGTTCCCGGTACTAACTCAATGCCAAATTCAAATTCTCGGATCGAAGGTAATCCCAGAAGTTCCTCAGGAAACACATCATGGAATTCACAGACAATAGGCACTGATTCAACTCTCTTTTTTGACACTTTCGAATCGATCACGTAGGTAAAGTAAACTTCACAAACTTTCTAACAATACTCAGGGCTTTCATCGAAGATATCACAGCAAGCAATCCATTCAAATCACTAGATTCAATTTAAATTATTTCATCATTCTTGCATCTCAAATCAATAGTTTTCCGTTTGTAATTCACAAAAGCATCATGCAAAGTTAACCAATCCATACCCAGAATTATATCAAACTCATCAAAAGGTAATAACATCAAATCGACCAGAAAACAAATGTCTCAAAACATTAGCAAAAAATTCTTGCAAACTTTATCAACCAAAACATATCTGCCTAAGGGGCTCGATACTCTAATCACAAATTCAGTAGACTCTAAAGGTAAAGTCTTACTATTCACTAAATTCATGCATATATAAGAATTTGTTGATCCAGGATCTATCAAAGCAATCACAAAAGTATCATAAAGTGTGAAAGTACAAATTATAACATCTACAGACGAAGCTTTTTCACGAGCTCGGATGGTGTAGGCTCTGGCGGGTGCACGAGCCCCGAATTTAACAGTAGTGTCTTTTGTTCCCCTCTGACTGCCACTCACATTATCCATATTTCTGGGAGGTCTACCACGAGATGCATTGCCACTTGGCCTCGGATTTTGCACAATCTCTTGCTCGATAGACTCGGGACAATCACGGATAAAATGGTCTAAAGATCCATATTTGAAGCAAGCTCGACCATATAATCCACAATTTTCGAGATGTCTTTTACCATCGTGTTTACACTCGTGTAGATCAGATAAAAAATTTCCAACACTTGCATCAGATGTAGCTGGAACTCTAAAGCTCGAATGTGATTTAGGACGATCTCTACTCAATTGTCCCACATTAGCCTTTAAACGGCTACAATCATCTCGAAATTTCTTTAACATAGACTGAAATGGCTTGCTCAATGATCTTTTTTGCATTTCTCTAGATTTTGAATCAGCTTTTCTTTTCTCTTTTCTGAGTTCTTCGGATTTACATGCTTGTTCAACAAGCACAACGAATTGTTTGATCTCAAGAATCCCTACTAACAAACGGATATCCTCGTTTAAGCCATCCTCGAATCTCTTGTACATAATTGTTTCAGTTGAAACACATTATCTAGAATAATGATTCAGTCTCACAAATTCTCGCTCGTATTCTGTACCAGACATACGGCCTTGTTTGAGTTGAAGTAACTCTTTATGTTTCTGATCAATAAATCTCTGACTGATATATTTCTTTCAGAATTCAGTTTTAAAGAAATCCTAAGTGACTCACTCTTTTAGAACCACCGATATCAAAGTCTTCCACCAGTGATACGCCGTGTCTCTCAAAAGTGAAATGGCACATTTTAAACATTCATCGGAATTCAACGAAAATTCATCGAATACTCGTATTGTATTCTCTAACCAAAACTCGGCTCTTTCAGTATCATCATTAGTTGTAGCACGGAATTCCTTAGCCCCATATTTTCTAATTTTGTCAACCAGAGGCTTAATCAACTGATTCGGATTAGCTTGTGACATAACAGGGGCTTGCGGAGGATTAGTCGGGGTTGGGGGTTGTTGAACAGCCGGATTAGTTCTAATGTACTGACTGAACCAATCATTCATCATTTGATAGAAGGCTTGTCTAGCCTCTCCATCATGGCTACTCATAGCTGATCTAGAATCAGATGGCGCTGTCTCTTGCGTGGGAGCAGGCACATTACTTTTAATATCGTCAGCTACGGCTCGTTCGGGACCCATTTACTATATAAAAACACATTTTCATTGTCAGGATTCATCACACTATCACAGTTTATAAATATGGCATGTATAGCTAGACTCACATATGCTACGCTAGTCCTAGAATCAACTAAACCGTAGCTCTGATACCAACCAAATGTAACACCTTTAACCCGTATCTGTCTCTAGACTAGGGTTAAAGGCATTACTGGACATATTGAAACATTACAAAATCATAAATCATACATCATCTTATCATAGCAATTCATACATCACAATAGAGTTCCTTATATAGGTCATCGAGATTTTAAATATGCTTTGGAGAAGGTTCGGGACCGAACCGAACACATACAAAATTTTTTGAAACTTAAATAAATTTTCTAAGTTACAGAGGTCACACGACGGTGTGAACATGCCGTGTGCCTCACACGGCATCAAACACACCTGTGTGTCTAGACAGTGTCAAATCAGGGCATACATACTGACTTAATCACATGGCCACAAGACATGCCCGTGTGCCTTGGCCGTGGTCAAAATTGACTTAGGTCACACACTAGCCACACGCCCGTGAGCCTTGGCCATGCTCAAGATTGACTTAAAATTGTAGGGTACCTCAGGGGACATACGGCCATGCAACATGACTGTGTGTCACACACGGCTGAGACACACGCCCGCGTTTCTGCCCGTGTGGATAAAAATAGGCCATTTGGAAAGCCAATTTGCCACCCAATTTGGGTCAAACATACAGGCATCAAACCAAGCACATTTGCACTATAATTTTAGCCAATTTCAATACCAAAACTTACACCAATCATACCATAACATGATCAACCAATCTCATACTTAATAGTCATACCAAGTAATGCGAAAACATAAGATAAAATCATATCTAAACAATTGTTTAATAACCTCATTTTATTTTCATTCAATCACATGCTATAAATTTACCTATTTCACAAATTTTTCACATATCAAAACTTACCAAAATTGACCATTTCATTTGGTCATTCATAAACACATCACATAAGCATAATTTGCATCACATAACATATACCAAAATCAAACCATAAGTTCAACCATAATTAAGCCATATCACATGGCTAAATATACACATCACAAAACATATTCAACTACCTCTAGCCTATAGATGCCATACTCCAATGTTTACACTTTCAAAATGTACCAAAATAAATTTTGATAGTGTGGTGATGATCCTCGAAGATCCCCGAGCTCTCAATGGCTTTGATATCTAAAAACAATGCAAACACACACAAAGTAAGCTTTCAAAAGCTTAGTAAGCCATATACAAATAAATTTAACATTCAAAATATGAAAGCATCATCAAATTACATATACTCCATTGTCAAATACTATCATAAACCACATAATTCATATAAATTTCCCATATACTCAATTCATTTGCACATATAGCATACTTTCTCATACTTCAATCACATATCATCACTTGTACATAAGCTTACCTTTTATTCTCAAACATATTATACATTTCAAACGTAGCTGAATCTGATACACACATCATATATTCATTCGTTTCTCGGAATTCCTGTTGAACTGTTCAGAATCACAAGGATATACGGATAGCTCGGAAAGCTCGTACAATGCAAATGTCCCAGACATGGTCTTACATGTAATCAAATACCGATGCCACTATCCCAGACAGGGTCTTACACGAAATCAAATATGATGCCAGTGTCCCAGACATAGTCTTACACGTAAATCATAAGTCGACGCCAAAGTCCCAGACATGGTCTTACACGATAACACATATCCTATGTCATGACATATGTATCTTAATGATTCTTAAGGTTTGTGCGAGGCTTTACGGACGTCGGAACTTTGTCGATACTTTCTCGGATGTCTCATTTTTCTCAACTCATATATTCATTTATCATAGTTCAACAACATATAATCGATAATAATTCAATTCAAAACACATTTATTTGTATATAGACTTACCTCGTACCGATTTGGACAGACGAAATTGGCTACTCGATGACTTTCGACTTTTCCTGATCTAATTCTATTTTCTTTAGTTCTTGATCTATATAAATTCAAATTTAACTATTTTATTCACCAAATCATTCAAATCAATCCACAAACACACATTTAGGGCATTTTAAAGATTAGTCCTCCCATTTTCACATTTTGACAATTTAGTCCATAATAAAAAAAATCACAAAATACACAAAATTTGCATATACCCATGTTAGGAAAAATTCTCATAGTGTTCATATAAGCCCATATGTTTCATTTATTTCACATTTTAGTCCATCAAAATCTCCTTTTTACAAATTAGTCCAATTTACTTTAAATTCATCAAAAATTTAAATACAAAATATGTTAACGCAAAACATATCTTTCATTTACCAACAACTAACTTCACAAAGCTTATAATTTCATCAATGGCATATTTCAAAATCATTAACAAAATCAGAAATTGAGACATGGGCTTGATAGCATAAAAATCAACGATTACAAAAACATAAAAATTATCAAAAACCGATCAAAAGCATACCTTAATCAAATATTAGAAGTGCCGAACCCTAAATAACTGTTTTTCTTTTCTTTTCTTTGATATAATCAGCCATATGATGGATAATAAACCAAATTTTAAGCTTTTGTTTTATTTTAATTATCATATTAACTAAATACCAATTTTACACTTTGTTATAAAACCATTTAATCAATAAACATTGGGTATATTGAAAGTTTATTTATTTTGTGTTTTGTGCATAGGGACTAAATTGTAAATAATGTAAATGTTAGGGGTAAAATGGTAATTTGCCCATTTATCTATTTTTGGACTAAATTGAATGAAAATATGTTTGAATGACCTTAATTTTAATATGTTTAGATCAAGAACCAAAGAAATCGGATTTGGATCAAGCGAAAGCGAAAGATGTCGACTAGCTGCCCTGTTCTGTTTTGTATCGTTCGAGGTTAGTTTATAAGCAAATAGACGTACATAGTTTTAATTAAATGCAAGGTATATATGCTGAAATGAAATATAGAATTTTATTTATGGTAAAGCTGAATATGGATAAGCTTGATTACTATGTTTTCGAATAGGTTTTGACCGAGTTACGACATCCGAAAGCCACATATGAACCTTAGGAATTGTTAGGATACATATGTCATGACATAGGATTCTGATATATGTGTACGAGTAAGACCATGGCATCGATATATGACTCCGATATATGTGTGCGAGTAAGACCCTGTCTGGGACAGTGGCATCGATATGCGATTACATGTAAGACCACGTCTGGGACGTTGGCATTGTACGATATATGTGACTATTCGAGTGTCCTATCCAATTTTAAATGGTTCATCGGGCAAAGGTAAATTGTGAATGGATGTGTAAAATGAGCTAAATGGTCAGGTATGAGATAGCTTGTTGTTTACTTAAGATAAGTTTAATAAGTAACTTGATATTTATTACTACTTATGTATGATATTAATGAAGATCATATGTGAATTTGGTAAGTGCATTCGGCTTTGTAAATAAAAAGTATGAATATTGTAGAATTGATTCTTGGATATGTGTATATATGTGATCATGTATATTCGGCCATATAAGTGGTATATGTACATGATGTTATAATATGGTTCTTGAGCTTATATAAATTTTCATGTGTATGTTTGATTATATTAAGACATTTTGGCTTAGAAAGTTGAATGATATTAGGACAAATTGATTAAGTGAGTAATCGACCAAGGTAGAATTTATGTAAGAAAATGTATTATTTATCTCATTTGTAGGTTTGAGGTTAAGCTTGATAATGATAATGAAATTTGGGTTAGCTTAAAATAAGTTGATTAAATCATTGTAATGTTTATTTGCTTATGACTTACTAAGCTATAATAGCTTATTATGTGTATACTTGTTTTTGTTTTATAGATTTTGGAGTCAAGCTACGAGCTCAGGGACTGTCAGCAAAGTTCATCACACTATCAGCTATTTTGGTACCTTTATAAGTTAAACTTGAATTATGGCATGTATAAGGTGGAATGTGTTTTGAAATGTTGAAATTCGGATATGTAAGATTAAAGCCATGTGAAAATGGCTTACTTCTAAGTTTGGTTTTGATTGTGCTTGATTGTGGTTTAAAATGTGTTAGTTATTTTTCTATGAAATACGAATGAATGGCATAGGTGATGGATAGTATATGTTTTGGAAATGGATGAGTAGTGATATGAGTTTGAGCATTAAAGTTAGTTAATGAACATGAAAGTGGCATAAATGAATCGCCTATAAATTTGTTTGTTTGGTTTGGATGTGTTTATATACTAAATATGGTATATAGGTGAACATGCTAATTATGCTTTGTTTTGACCTAGTATGTTCTTAGATTTAATGTTTAATAAGTTTAGTGTGATAATTCACTGATGGAAATTTTGTTGGTATATGTGGTTTAAAATGATATGTTCGATCATGGTACAAATATATGTACTTGTTCAAAAGCATATTAATTGATTTGAGTATGGTATTTATATATATGTAATCAAATGAATGATTAGTCAATTTGGGGTGGTTTGTATGATTAGTCAATTTGGGGTGGTTTGTATGGATGTGAAAATACATGTATTATATTTTAAATAATTGATAAAATAGGTATGGTTGATAAATGGGTTTAATGCAGTGTTTGGATTTTATACTTGTAAGACAAAAATGTTTGGAATAAGGAGATTAGTAATTCGGATATGACCGACGTTCTTTGCTAAGTATGAAACATATGTATTTAGTAGTATATATGTTCGGTTACCATGACAAAGCATTTCTTTAATTCATAAAAGATAGTTTCATAAATGAACCATTACATGGTGTTAATATGCATAAATATACGGCATTAATTGGGATAGTCACTTTGAAAATATATATTAAGATATGTGTTTGAACAATGTTTTGACATGTGACTGTAAGTATAAAATTCAATTGATATTAAATTTTAAGTGATGCTTGAGTTTGGAATTGAGTAATGTTATCATTAATTAATATGAAAAGTAAATGTTTAATCAAGTATTTTAATAATTGGTTAATTATTTACATTTATATCAAATCCTTGTTAAAATTTGTATATGCTATAATGTATTGAATGTTATGAAATGTTTCAAAATTTAAGAGTTGTTAGTTTTGAAATAAATTAATCGATCTTTGAGACTTATTTATGTATATACGAATAATTATTCAGAATTGTGCTTTTATTTTGTAATGCCTTAAGACCTTATTCCAGCGACAGATTCGGGTTAGAGGTGTTACATACAGGTTAAGGGTGTTACACCAAGTACTAATTAATTTTTTTTCTTGAGTAAGTTTGAAAATACAGTCTCAGTTTGAGGCCCAAGACAGCATAAAGGAGGGAAAATCCATACTTTTCTGCCACTCCCTGTAAAAAATTCTGAAATTTGATGAAAAGTCTCGAACAACTTTTACCTGGTGTCGAATACGGGTAAGGGGTATTACACCTCACCCGTATTCAACGCCGAAGTAGGGTTTCAGAGCATTACCAGACTTACAACACATTTAAACTTACTTTTCACATACATTTAATCAAACTATACAATCATCATTTAATCTCAAACAATTTGTCCCTAATACGAGCCTACGAGGCCCTAAACATACATTGGGAGTGGTTCAGGACTAAATCGGTAACTTAGGAAACTTTCACGAACTTTGAAAAATTTTCTCAAAATAGGGGACACAAACCCGAGTGTCTCAGACGGCAACCAGACACGTCCGTGTCACAGGCCATGTAGACATTCGAAATGGGAGCACATGGCCGTGTCCTAGCCTATGTCCAACCCCGTGTAACTTTCTGACTCGGGTCACACAGCCAACAAACATGCCCATGTGGCCTAAAAATGGCCACACACGCCTGTAGGGTATACTAACTTATGCCACATGGCCAAGTCACACACCCGTGTGTGAGGCTGTGTGGAGCATACTAACTTAATTTCAAAATCAACACCAGGGGACACACGGCCATGTACTTGTTTGTGTGTCACACACGGCTGAGACACACGCCTGTGTCTCTGACCGTGTGGATAAAAATAGGCTATTTACCAAGCCACTTTGCCACCCAAATTGTCACACCTAGATCACAATTCAAAGAACCTACACAAGGCATAGTAGGCATTAAATCCACCCCAACTAAGAATCATTTAAACCATTTCAATGCCAACAATATACAAGTCACACATTATTCTAATTTGCCATTTAGTTCATACCAAATATCAATTACTTCAAACATCAAAATGTCCAAACTCAAAATGCATTATTTTGCCTAATTTCACAAGCATAACAACACTCACAAATCATCAATTTAACATTCATAATACCTAATATCAACAATCATCACACATCTATCATCCAACTCAATTCAAAAGGCATAAACATATATATATACATAATTCAACATGCCAAAATAGACCAAAATATGCCATCACTCATGGCTATTCATACAAACCAAAACATATACATTTACAAACCAATTCATTTGCCCAAAATCATTACCAAAACATAACCAAAATGACCAAAGTCGCTATACATGCCATATACTTAAAATACCAAGTTCATAGGTGCCAAGAGATAGGTAGATAGTGTGAAGCGATCTCCGATGATCCTCGAATTCGAGCTAGCTTTGAATTTAAAAAATAAAAAAATAAACAATGTAAGCTATAAAGCTTAGTAAGCTCGTATGACATAAATCCAATATAATCATAAACATACAATTCAACAATTGATCATAAGTATAAGAATTCACATCAACTAACAAACCTCTCAATTACTCATTTACAAAACTATATACTTCCTTCACCATTTCTTCAATGCAAAGTTAATATGGTTTATGCACATTACTATACCATCTCGTACTAATCTCATACACCATCTCGTACTAATCTCATACACATTCTCATCTTTCATTTACTTGTTCAATCATTCGAAATAGAAGTCGAATACTCAAGGGCTCACAGACATGGCCCGTAGCAAAATACATGTAACTTATCTCTGAAGTACTAAAATCATGGCCCAAAGCCAAATCGGTATAACTTACACCCAAAGTGCTATATCATCAGTGGCAACTTTCTAAATCTTTAACAGTTTTGCAAAATATTCCTTGGGCTAGCTAGTACTAGTTGCAACGATTACAAAAACATAGAAATCACTAAAAACCAAGTCGAAATCACTTACCAATTAAGCTTCAAAGTGACCGAACCCTAAAATGAAAAAAATAGTTTTCTTCCTCCTCAATATTCGGTTAATGAAGATGATAATAAATATTTAATTTGGTTTTGTTTTATTTATTTTAAGTTAAATTACCAAATTACAATTATAACCTTAATAATAAACTATTTAAAACACCTTAATATAAGTCCATATATGTCCACTCATGCTCTTAATGGTTTAATTACAACATTAGGACCTTTACTTTAAGGTTCTATAGCTATTAGATACCTTTAGCTATTAGAATATCACTTTTGCACTTTATGCGATTTAGTCCTTTTTATCAAATTGACCAGTCAAACGATAAAATTTCATAACGAAACTTCCACACAATCATTCAATCATATAGTAAACATTAAAATATTAATAGAATAAATATTTCAACTTTGGAATGTTTGTCTTGAAATCACTATTCTGATTTGTCCTAAAACGAGTTATTACACTCCCATTATTACTGCCTAAGTAACCCTAATGTAGTAAATTTTCACTACATGTTGCCCTAATTCTTCCCTATTGATAAACCATAATTTATACATATTTTTATCCCATGCTTAGCATATTTTTGGATGAATTATCCTTAGATTTGGTGAATTCGATGCTCCTAATCCTTTAATTTCATGTTTTATGCTTAAGTGAGTATAGAAGAGTAAAAAGAGCGAGAAACGGGCCAAAAACGATGAAAATGGATCAACGTGGGAAATCAACACGGCCTAGACTTCCTTACACGAGTAGTTCACACGCCCGCGTCCATTCAACAGACTCGAACGCGGGTTGAAGCACTTGCACACGGGCGTGTCACACGGGCATGTCCTTGTCTAGCCCAAGTCTAGTCCTATTCGGACAAGGCCACTCTTGAGGGTTTTGAAGCATTCTAACTCCTATATAAACACCCCAAGAAATACCTAGAAGGACGACATGGAGTAGGAGGCAAGGACTTACTCGAAGAAAGCTGATTGATCCATCTCAGAAGCCAGATTCTCCTTCAAGACTGAAGATTTCTCTTTGATTTCCTTTGGGATTTTTGGGTTTCTTTATGTTTTGTTATTATTATTATTCTGAGATGTTTTCTTTTACACTTTTGAAATAAATCCCCTAAATACCTAAGGGGAATGAAACCTAAGACGGATCTTTTTATTATTTTCTGAATTATATGACAAATATTTGACTTGTTCTTAATTATTAGTTCTTAATTCTTGTTTTAATATTCCAGGATATTGATTCAAGTATTGATGTGCTTATTCAGAGGAGCAAAAGTCCTTGTCTAAGAGTAGATCTAGCATAGTTAAGCGGAGTTGATTGCACTCCTAGACATAGGGTGACATAATTTTTCCGAATTATGTTGAAACCTAATAAAGGAATCCATAGATCGAGTTAATGCAACACTAGGGTTTTAATTAGAAATAGATTTCAATTAATCAACCTAGGGTTAGACATTGTTAGTCTCGTAAGAGATAATAATATAAATTAGGGATTTCTACGGATCAAGTCAAATTAATAAATCGTCTAATTCAGAGTCAATAACAAGTGAAATCTAGGTGGATTTTTCCCTTGGGTATTGTCCAAATCATTTAGTTTTCCCAAAAAGTTATATCCCTAATTTACTTTCTGTGCATTCTTAGTTTAGCAATTAATTTAGATAAAACAAACCCCTTTATTTTTAGGCTAGATAATAAAAAGAAAGTTAATACTAGTACTTTTAGTTCCTTTGGGTTCGACATCTCGGTCTTGCCATAAGCTATACTACTGTTCGATAAGGTGCGCCTGCCTTTGTTGTGATAATAGTTAGTTTTCAAGAACGGACATTCATAAATTATAAAACTTATTGCGATTTGCATCCAAACACATATATAAACTCCTCTTCATTCTACTATTTTTCATATCCCTCAAAGCAATTTGCTTTACCCTAACAATCCCTAAATCTCCCTCTTGTGCTGCTAGACTCAAATCCCAAAAGAAACCCTAGTTTCTCTTCCCTTTTTGTTGAAATCGCCTATTACTGTTGCAAGAAGATTGCTGAAGCACCAATGTTGCTGCCACACATTGTTGCTGTCACTGCTGCACACCACCATTGCTATCGCACGCTATCGTTGCTGCTGCACTATCGTTGCCTTCGCTAGATTTTCGTCATAGCAAGCCCTTACCCACCTTGTCGATTTCTCTTTTCCCCCTTGTGTAGAAACTTTTCCAAATTCTCAAGAAAAGATACCATGTCTCGCAAAAGAACTAGATTTTCAAAGACTACCCTTGAAAACCTGATTTTGATCGATAAAGAAGTGAAAGAGAGATTTGATTCAATCTTTAAGCATCAACCTATGATGATGGAAAAAGGTTTTAACTTGAAGAGCCATGATTTAATGTTTGTTCCTATACTAATTAGAAAGAAAATCAATGCTCTTAAGTGGGAACGATTTTGTGATGCTCGTTCTGTAACACCCCTTACCCGTTACCGTCGCCGGAATAGGATACAAGGTATTACCAGAACATAACATATACCATGATAGAAATATGTCATCCCATTTGATAATGCATCGTATAACATATATCTTGAACAATATTAGCCAACTTTTATGGCTTGTACAAAGTAACTGGTCGAAATCTTGTAACTAATATTTTAAACCTAGACAAATATGACACATAACAAAATAATTTTTGCCTACTATACATGCCATAATTCAAAACATTTAGTTCAAATACCCCAAAGTATGATAGTGCGGGTAGATCTTCACGATCCTTGACTCTGAGCAAGTGGAGAACACTATAAGACAAAAGAGAGAAAGCGAAGTAAGCTTATAGCTTAGTAAGTAGTATGTAAATACTAATTTAAGAATCTAACATGTTTACACAACAATTCAAGTATGTCTACTTTAACTTCACTACTTATTCCACTTGATTAAGTTGTCTCTGCTGTGTCATATTCACTAAATAAATCATAACTTGAGTTACAAAACTCGAAATTCATATCCGTAAAATTTCCCTGAATCTAGACTCATAAATTTTTTTATAATTTTGGTTCATTGATTAGTACAGTTTATTAGTTAAAGTTTCCCTGTTACCGACTCGATTGGCCCGACCTCATCCACTACGAATTGAATTTCTCTCAGTACATAACTCAAACAACCCTGAAGTCTGTTGTATTTAAAACTAGTCTCAATAAGGAATTTAGGAATGTAAACTATATTTCTTAGTTTGCTTTGTACAATTTTTAATGATTTTTCAAAGTGGAAACAGGGATCACGTATTCATCCTGAGCAAGTCAGTTACAATTGTAAATATCTCAAAATATAGAATTCCTTTGCTTGCCCTGCTTCTTTTATATGAAAGTAGACTCATTAAGCTTTAATTTGACATCTCATTCAACCTCTAATTATATTCCTCCTATTTTGGTGATTTTTCAAAATCACGTCACTGCTGCCATCTAAAAACAGCTTTAATACTAATTTCACTCTTTCACACATTCTTTATGCTAACCTCATTTTATCGTATATATGTATATGCCACAATTCATTTTCACCACATTTCATTCACTATAAGTGTAGGTCCAAACCACAATGTCACCACAAAACCATCCCGTTGAACAATTCGGATCAATCCTCGATATTTAACGGTTTCAAAGACACTGACACCACCATCATACTTCATTTAGTTCGGCTCTCTTGTACACATGGGGAACACTTAGTACCACTCATGCGACCTAGCCGATTTGTCTCGTAGCTCTCTTGTCTACATGGTGTCCTTCACTTGGAATCACGCATGCAACCTAGCTACATTTATCTTTCACGTAGCTCTCTTGTCTACATGGTGTCCTTCACTTGGAATCACGCATGCGACCTAGCTACATTTATCTTTCACGTAGCTCTCTTGTCTACATGGGATACATCTCGTATCACGCATGTGACCTAGCTACTACAGGTGTCTCGTAGCTTTCTTGTACACATGATGTGCACTCAAGCATCATACATGTGACCTAGCTACGCTCCTCTATTTCATTCGATCTCTCAGAATGTTCAACCGGATCTCTCTCTCTGTATTTATTTCCATTCTTCCCATAGTCAATTTATATTTTAACATCAGCTAGTATATTTATATAATAGGCTGAAATATAAGAATGTACATGAAATTATTGTAATATTTACATACAACTTACCTTGGTGCAAAATATGGAAATTTTGCAATTTAGTCCAAAACTTTTTCTTTCCCCGTTCGAGGTCGGTTCAGCGCCTTTCTTGATCTATAATAACACATTTAGCTCATTTAATACTCATACTATTTATTTCAATCCAAAATCACATTGTAGAAAAATTACATTTTGCCCCTAACTTTTACAAAATTACAATTTTGCCCCTAGGCTCGGAATTTAATTTCAGCCCTTATTCTTATGTTTTATGATATGCTGAACATTTTCTCTTCTACAACAACATCAAATTCCCACTCTATCATATAGTTATGAACATTAGGTATTTTTACCGATTATCTTGCTTTTACTCGTTTTCACTTAAAACCGAGTAGCACAAATTATTTAACACAATTTAAAACCTCATATTCTATCATAAAACATCAAAATACACAAATTTCACCTATGGGTATTTTTCCAAATATGAACCCTAGGTTAAATTATTACTAGCATAAGCTTAATCGAGCTTCCGGATTCCAAAAGCGTAAAGAACATTAAAAGCGGGCTTAGAATCACTTACTATGGAGCTTGAAAGTTGAAGAATCCTAGCTATGGAGAGAGTGAAGTTTTGGCAGCAACTAAATGGGAAGATGACTATTTTGTGTTATTTTTCCCATTTTATTTCATTTAATATCAAAATGACTAAAATACCCTTACTACTAAACTTTCCAAAAATTCCTTCCATGTCCTAAATTTGTCCATGAACTTAAAATTGGTAGAATTGCTATTTAAGACCTCCTAATAAATATCTCAAAACAATTTCATACTAAAAATTTCTAGTATGCAAATTTTGCAACTTATTCGATTTAGTCCCTACTTTCAATTTAAACACTTTAGGCATAGAATTTCATCACGAAATTTTCACACAATCATGCAATCATATCATAAACCCCAAAATATTTATAAAACAATTATTTCTATCTCGGATTTGTGGTCACGAAACCACTATTCCGATTAGGCCCTAATTCGGGTTGTCACACGTTCACTTCTCAGTAATGAACTATAGTGAGAATTCTATGCTAGTTTGACTATGCAAGATGCTACTAGGGTCATCCTTCAAAAGAAAAAGGTTCCTCTTACTTCTAAGTCCATCAATGATTTTTTTAACTTACATGATGTTGAAGAAGATAAGTACTACCATATGATGAAAAATATCAATTAGGATTTTCTTCAACAAGTGCTTGATGTTGTGACAAGTCCGGGATCCCAATGGAGTATAAGAAAGTTTGGGAGCTATTCTGGCCAAAGGAAATACCTAAAACCAGTAGCAAAGGTATGGTTTTATTTCGTTCGCTACAGTTTTATGCCTATCTCACATAGTTCCACCATCTCTATGGAACGAATGCTTTTGTTATATGCAATTTTGACATAAAAGCCCATTAATGTTGGGAAAATTAATCTCAAGGAGATTCATGACTTTGCTAAAAAGAAGACAGGAAATGCTTATTTCCTATCATTAATCACTTCACTTTACTTAAGGGCCCATGTTAAAACACAAGCAAATTTGAAGGAGCAATATGTTCAAGGGTGCATTACAAATCATGATCTTGAAGGGTTTGTAGAGAAGGTGCATGAGCTGAATCAAGGTGAGCAAGAAAAGCCAACTGAGCCAGATACCGAGGAGTTAACAAATAAAACTGGAATTGAAGTTAATTCAGTTAAAGACATTGAAGAAGAATCTGATAAGGAACTGAACATCCTAAATGAGTTGAAGGATCTACAAACCCTGAACCAAAGGTTGAGCTAGAAGAAGAAACAGTCAAGCTAAGTGTTGAACTTGAATCTACAACTCCAATGCTGACTTTTGCAAGTACTTCAAAGAAATCAAAGTTGTCAATTATGACGGATATGTGCAAGTTCATGCACAATTAACAACAAATTTACTAAAAATATGAAAAAATTAAAGATGACTTAATTCGGAATACTTTTAAGAGTATCTCTAATACTTTTGTTCTTGAATTCCCAGATGCTATCTTTGAGACATGGACGGAAGATACTTCCTATCAAGTGGAGATGGAGCTGAAGAAGACAAGGGGAATGAGTCAAAAAAATAAAAGGAGGGATTCTTGTCTTGTTATTTATTTAATTATTTTTGGGTCTTTAGGAATTTATTTCTTTCATAATTACGATTTAATTTCTACAGAATAAAACATAACAAGCATGAATAAACTTAACGTTTCTTTAGAAAGAAAAAGACTAAGTGATGTGGTAATGGGAATGAACATGTCTAGGATTGGGTTATTAGGAAAGACTCGGTATTTATGTAGTCTTAATGACTCGTCTCTCTTTCTTTACAACCCTACCTGGTGTTCAGTTTTCATTCATTACTTTATCCTTGCATTGAGAACATTGCTTCTTTTTAAAAGGGGGTAAGGAAAATAAATTGCTCAAAATTTTAAAATTTTCAAGTATGTTTCAATCAGTTCTTTCATAAGTATGTTGTAATAAATGAATGTTTAGAGACTTTTTTTTTGTGTGAATGAGATAGTTTGTATGCAAGTATGAATTATGATTCTATCTGAGTGAACGTATGTTATCATGAAGAATGAAATGCTTGTATGAACTTAGTCTTAGTAATGTTTGCCATGAAAACTTAGTTTCTCTTGAGATTTGACATGCATGAAGGTTTATATCTTTAGAATTGACTTAGTAACTTTCTTGAGGCAAAATCCTAGTAGACATAAAAATCTAAAATGATATAGGCTCTATTTCTTTGGATCATTTGAGCCTTTTCGAGCCAACCTTATGATATTAGACCCTTGAAACTATAATTGTAAGCTTAAAGGTTTGTTGCAATGAATCTACATTATAAGTCACATTACCTCTTTTTAAGTTATCCTAATTTTGTACACCCATCTTAACTAAAGTTGTCTTGGTAATCAACATTTGAGAAAATTTTCAAAAAGATGTATGTGCTCATGCTTATAAAAAAAAAGAGAGAGAAGAAGAAAGAGCGAAGAAAAGTTTACTCAGTCTCCAAAAAGAAAAATGTATGAGCATAAGTTCAAAATAAATTTGGGGGTGTTCCAAAGGTTCACTCAAAGAAAAAGTGTAACATCTCTAACCCATATCCGTCGCTGAATTAGGGTTACTAGGTATTACCGAACAAATCATAACTCAGGACAGTCATTCATTACCATTCATATGTAAGATACTATGAACTCAATTATACAAATCATATGCACATCTCATTTATTTCATTCGAATAATCAAATTATAGCATAGCTTAGTGCATTACTAATTTCATGTGCATACATTAAAATATACACTAAGTTATAATATATAATTATAGCATTACAAAATTCAATTATAATAATCATTAAGCCAAACCAAAACAAGAATTCAATACCAATCATGAATCACAATTATTATCTACTTAAGACATTAACCAATTTAATTCAATTACTAAACCAAACATTTAAATCAAACAAATATACTTCCAAACAATATGGCCATTAAATATTTTGTGTTATTAGGACATTTAAATAAAAGCTATATATGTTTCATTTTATATATTAAGCACATAAATAAATATATCAATATGTATCACACGATTATAATATTCCTTAACTTATAAAAACCTTGACTAACATTATAACATAATTTTATTGTATATTTAGTTTTACTAAAATATGGGCAAGTCATCATCAAAAACCATAGCTAAAATAAACATCTATGCCAAATTAATAATATCAACATTATAGACTAAACACCATATCCAAGATTTATACCCACTTAGCAATTTATTCCTTGCCTATTCGGCTAATGAAGTTAACTACATAGATAGTACAGGTTATGCCAATTAGTCATAAACTAAAATTTATCATTTCCCATTCATAACAAAGATTGATCAAAGGCATACATTTATGAAACATACTTAATACTTAAGAATATAAACGTGCATTTTAATATAATCATGAAATCAAACCAAATCATCTTATTACATAAATATAATGCAAAATCAAGTCATATCTATTTCACATATTATAATAAAGTTCCCAGAACTTTACATTGCCAAAACATATAAATCAAAATCATCACTTATACTTACATAATATAAACCAAATCCGACCATTAATTCACCTATGATACATCTAACATGTTACTTAATTATTCAACCCACAACTTAAGATCACACCATCAAGCATTACCCAATTATATCATACACACATAAAATGCACATAACTTTCGAAACATACTTAGATCACAACCAATTTCACATGACCATATCAATAAATACCACACTTATAAACCGTAACCAAGATTACATATACTTAAGTAACATATTTAGCCATTTTCGCATGGCTTAATAATTACAACTTCAAAATTAACCAAAATCTAAGCTAGCCTATACATGTCATAAGTTCAAGTTCAAACTTTTAAAAGTACCGAAAACAGTCGATAGTGTGATAGGCTTTGTTGACGATCCCCGAGCCTGTAACTTGATCCAAAATCTATAAAACAGAAACACATATATTCACAAGGTAAGCTTTTATAGCTTAGTAAGTTATAAGCAATTAAATAAATCAAATATATAAACAATTCATTTTAAACCAACCAAATTATATTAACAATACCAAGCTTATTTTCAAGTTACAAATTTCATAAATAATATACCTGTACACAAAACCATTACCTTGGCTGAATATTCACAAGATTAAGTCATCAAATCATTGTTCAATTTTCAAAAGCCAAATTATCATTATAAAACCTACTGCACATGTATTTGTGTACGTAAGCTCTTAAATCAAGATATAATTTTTATATACATACATTAATTAAATGGCCGATTATGCAAGATCATATATATATGCATACTAAAAATCATTTTTGCAAGAATCATACTTCTTGTTCACAAGGCCGTATACACATGTCATATTCACATGTACTTTTCATTCATGTTACACATGCTTATAACTAATATCATAATACTTACTTACCTTATTTCAAATAAGTACCAAGCTAATACATACCTGATCACTTAGCTAATTTTACATATTTTTTCACCACCTATTGATGCCTGATGAACCATTCGTAATTGGATAGGACACTCGAATAATCGCACACATCATTCAATGCCAACGTCCTAGACGTGGCTTTACATGTAATCATATATCGATGCCACTGTCCTAGACAGGGTCTTACTCGCACACATATGTCAGAATCACATATCGATGCCATGGTCTTACTTGCATACATAAATTGGAATCCTATGTCATAACATATGTATCCTAACTATTCCTAAGGTTCATACGGGGCTTTCAGACGTTGTAACTCAGTCGAAACGAATTCGAAAATATAGTAGTCAAGCCTTTTCATATTCGGCCATAACAATTATAAATTCATACATTTCATAATAGCATATATATATAGCATTTAACTACAATTAGATACATCTATTTTCTTATAAACTTACTTCAGACGTTGTAAAACGGAACAGGGCAACTAGTCGGTTACTTTCGTTTTCCCCCGATCCAAATCCGTTTTCTTTGGTTCTTGATATAAAAATATTCAAATTAAGTTCATTCAAACATATTTTCATTCAATTTAGTCCAAAAACACATAAATGGACAAATTATCATTTTACCCCTAACATTTACAATTTTTACAATTTAGTCCCTATTACACAAAACACAAAATATACCAAATTTCTCCATACCCAAGCTAGGCCAAATATTACCCATGTCTATACAAGCCCATATAATTCATTTATTTCACATTTTAGTCCCTCAAATTATTATTTCTTCAATTTAGTCCTAATTACTCAAAATCATCAAAAACTCCAATATAAAATATGTTAATCTAAAACATATCTTTCATATTTCATCATCAAACAACAAAAAGCACAATCTCTCAACAATGGCATAACTCAAAATATTCACCAAAATAAAAAAATTCAAGCATGGGTTTTGTAGTACTCGAAGCAACGATCTCAAAAACGTAAAAATTATCAAAAACTGAGTTGAACACTTATCTTGATTGAGCTTAGAATCAACTAAACCCTAGCTTCCTTTCTTTTCTTTTTATTTTGTTTAGTTTCGGTAATAAATAACAATAATAGCATATATATCAACTTTATTTTATGTTTTATGATATATATATTATAACATATTTTTAACTTAAAGTTTAATTTACAAATTTAACCATAATGAATTATTATATAAACTTTATATTATAAGCCTAATACCGTCCAACTAACAGGAAAGTGGGATATTTACAGCATAAAGGTTCCCATTAATGAAGCCAATAGCAATTAAGTCCCTCTTAGAAATAACCACCAAATTTCCCTTTTACGGAATTAAGTCCTTTTATTTAATCGGATACCTAAACAACAAAATTAAATCACAAAAATTTCATGGATATAAATTCACACAAAATAAACATAGAAAATAATTTTTAAATATTTTTCTGACTCAGATTCATGGACCCGAAACTACCATTCCAATTAGGGTCTAAATCGGGCTGTTACAAAAAAGCTATATTTTAAGAAATCCAAGACAAAGTTAAAGGTTAAGATTTTGAAACTGAAATTTCTCATCTCTTTAAATCCTTACCTTTAACTGGGCCCTATTACAATCTTATAAAAGACCTATTAATTTGATGATTATGACACCTACGTTAGTGGAGAGGAAGTACTAAGTTTAACATAAGTGTAACGCCCCAAAAATGTAGGTGCTCATTTTCTGTGTGATATGTAACACAAGTGCATGCTTGTTTCGATGGTTAAGTGTCTTAGGAAGGGCCTGAGAAGTCTTGAGTTCAAGCATGGGCAATTGTAAACTTTGTTTTTAAGAATAAACCTTGCCTGTAGTCAGTAGTCTTTTAATTTGTTGTGGGTAAGATTTGTCACAAGGAGGTTGCTAGTCTAGTGGTAAATGGCATGTGAGTGCTCCTTAGGGGTCTAAGGTTCGAGCATTGGTAGTCTAGAAGGAGCTTATTATTTTTGCTGTAGGTGCTAGGGAGGTGTTCTAGGTTGACCGAATTGAGAAGGGTTGTGGGGGTTTGAATGGGCGGTTAAGTAGAATAAGGTTGAGAGATTTCAAGAGAGGGATAAGGAGAGGAAAAAGTGAAGTTTGAGGTGAAATGGAGTTGTGCCGAAAGTGGATTGTGAGCATAGGAATTTTGGCGGAACTGGATTTCTCTCAAAAGTTGCTGTTTTGTGTGTTTTTTGATATTCTTTTGCTTAGTGGCCGAAAGTGTGATTGTTTCTGAGGGTAGCATAGGGTTTGCTTACTTTGTTTTCGGGTAATTGTTTTACTACTGATCCTTTTCCCTTAGGCCAAACTCACTCTCTTTTCCCTCTTTGTCAATGATGCCTTTTGGAACCGATTACTTCTTGTGTTTTTCCCCTCTCTTCACTTTAATTGTGGTAGCTGAAATACTCTGTCCCTTCTATTCTTTTGGTTGCTAGCCCTTGCCTTAAGCTGATTTTGTTCTTTTTTTCTTTCCCAATCGAGTATTGTTCCCTAGACCGTATATCTTGCCTTCTTTCTCCCTCACGATTTCTTTTTCTTCTTTGTACCTTGAGGCTAAGCCGAATACTTCTTCTTCTTCTTTGGAAATTCTGGGCTATTGTTTCGATTGGTGTGAGTAAGTGGTAATCCTTCTCCTCTTTCAGTCATGTTAATAGTTTCATCTGACATCTTTCTGTATTGTCGTTCCTGATAAAGGTGGAACCTTTTCGTTTTGACTCTGTTATTCTGTGTGTTCGGCTTATGTGTGGATAGACTGATTACTCCTCTCACTGTTCTTAGTTCTACGTGGTGGTAAGCACTTAAAAGTTAAAGATATGTCTATGTTGGGTTTAGATTCTTATGAATCAGTTAACTATTTTTGTGAAGGTTAAAGCATTGGAGAGATTGCGTTGGTTCTAATTCCGGAGGGGGTTCTGCGACTGTTTGATTGGTAAGTAGTGATGAATAGGTTTAAGTGGTATTGGATTAACCAAAAATTTGAACTAATGATAGGGTTGTTGTTATCATAGGTGTTTGATCTTGGAAAGCGTTTCAATAACAATCCATAACAGGTGAATCACACTGCTTCAATCGGGAAACAAAAAAAGCTAAAAAACTGGTACCATCGATGCCACGAGCGTGCGCTCGCTCATGTGGTCATCTAAACGCATAGTGTGAGCATGTGATTGTAGAGACCACCACGAGCAATTTTGTGGGCTTAGGTCATTTTGGGCCGCGTTGGGCCGAAATGGGCAGTGTGGCCCCATGGGCTCGTGGGCCTCAAATGGGTAAACCATATGGATGTGTGGAGTTTTGTAGGCTAGGCTGTGTAGATCACACGGCCAAGGTCATTATTGGGCTTAATGGGCCACACGAGCATGTGGGGCCACATGGGCTGTATTGTAGGCTTTAAGCCCATTTTCACTGTTTGACTGCTAAGGTCGCATGGGTCGCCTAAGACGACTGCGGGCCTACTGATGGGTCAGTAAGTACACTTAGACCTTATACTGATGAAATGACTGTTATACCCCTATGCTATATGTGACTGTATTCGAGCATGACATTTTGCATACACGTATATACTATGACATGACATGTTGCATGGGGATGGGTTTGATATATATATTGGAGAAAGTGTATTATACTGGTAGCTCTGCTGCAATTATTGGTAGCTCTGCTGTAAACACTGATTAGTGTCGCAACCGGTGCAATATTTGGAGTGTAGGGATGGGTGGGTCGATTTTATCCCCACATAGAGTGTAGGGCTGGACGTAGTGGAGTGTAGAGGATGGATGGGTAAGATCTCTGTTGCATTTTTTGATACTATTATTGTAATGGGCTAAAGCCCACACTGATACTATTATTGTAATGGGCTGAGACCCACACTGATACTGGATTGTAACTGAAATGGGCTTAAACCCAACCTGTTTTGCATACCAATTGTTTGTTTATTAAAAAGGGATTACACACTGAGTTTTCATAAATTCACCCCTCTGCTTTCCCGTGCAGGTAATCCTTAGATGGGCCAGTGCTATGAGGGACTCGATGGGGGCCACACAACTGATTTTAATTACTATCTCGGTTTTATCCTTAAGTTAATTAATTTGGATTTTTTTTGTTATGTAATAAAGCCTCTTAAAGTTTCATTCTTAAATTTTGGGATTTCCAAATCTTTTATTATATCTGCTAGCTTTAGGACGTGATTTTTTTTCAAAAGGATATAGGTTTTCAAAACGCCATGAATATGCAAACATGTTTCTCTAGCTTCCGCAAGAAAGAACGTTTTCAAAAACTAATAACAATTCAACATGCTTTAATATTAGCATGGACGACTATGACCTTTATGTATAATGGTTTGTATTAATTAATAAAGGTTATAATGGTAACTTATGAAGTACCATATAATATATCATAAGTTAAATAAATAAAATAAAGTTTCATAATGCTTTGTTATTGCCGAAAATAAAAGAAGAAAGAAAAGAAAAAGAACCAAGGTATTTAGCCATTGTTGATTCAATTTTAAGGTATTTTTTGTTTCGATTTTTGATAATTTTTACGTTTTTGAGATCGTTGCTTCGAATACTACCCGACCCATGCTTGAATTTTTTTACTTTGGTGAATATTTTGAGTTATGTCATTGATGAATATTTGTGTTTTCTGATGTTTGATGATGAAATATCAAAAATATGTTTTAGATTAACATGTTTTGTATTGGAGTTTTTGATGATTTTGAGTTAGTAGGACTAAATTGTAAAAATAATAAATTAAGGGATTAAAATGCAAAATAAAATGAAATATATGGACTAGTATGAGTATGTTGACACAGCAGCCCAACTATATTGTTGTGAGATTTTGAGTATTTTGTGTTTTGTGCATTTAGGACTAATTTGTAAAAGTATGAAATATCAGGGGTAAAATGGTAATTCCTCATTTATGTGTTGTTTGATTAAATTGAAAGAAATTTTGTTTAAATGAGGTTAATTTGAAATTATATAGATCAAGAACAAAAGAAATCAGACATGGACCGGGGAAAAACAAAAATAGTCGAATAGCCGATTTGTAACGTCTGTCTATATTCGAGGTAAGTTTTTAAGCAATTAAACATGGTTTATTATGAACATAGAATGTTTTACTATGAATATTCAAATTTTATAATCTATTATTATGTTAGCCGAATGTGATATATATAAATGATTTAATGTAATTGAGTTTTATTCGATTGATTTGAAAACCCTAAAAGTGTGTATGTGTTGCATGGAATATTGAACTATTCGATATGTGAAATGTTTTGGAATGATTCAACAATTTGGATATTCGGGCTTTGAGCCTAGCAAGCTTCGTGCTGGTGACATTAATTGGGCTTCGTGCCTAGCAGGCTTATTGCCGGTGAATAAATATCAGACCTTGGGTCTAGCAGGCTTTATGCCGGTGTGTAATTCAGGTTTATGCCTAGCAGGTTTTATACCGGTGATTTGTTTTCAAGTCCATGATTACAAGAGTTCAAGTTACTATGGATATTGAACAAGTGAAATTGAGTTGAATAACATTGTATATGTTCGGCCACATAGGTAAGTATATGAAAGCTTATATTGAACTTGAATATTTGATTACATGTGAGTTTATATTGAATTTGTGTATTTGGTCATATGTGAAGTTATCTTGAATGTGCATATTCGGCTATATGTGATGTTCTATTGAATTTGAACTATAGGTTACATATGATGTTTTATTTAACTTTTATTTATTCGGCCACATGTGAGTTCATAAAGAATTTTGTGTATTCGGCCATACATGTAAGTGCCAATGTGATAATATATTTGTTCTTGTATAATCTGCTATATAGGAAATATATATGTGGTGACATATATTTGATTTGAATATTCGGCCAAGGTATCTTAATGTGTTAATGTGTAATATTATTGATATAATTCGGTTAGTTGAATGTTTTGATTATTCATTGAGTTGTTTATTGTGCTTAAAGCTTACTAAGCTAAGTTAGCTTACTCTGTGTGTTTTGTTACTTTATTTTATAGATTTAGCTTGTAAGTCACAAGCTCGGGGATCAGTATCGAAGTCATCCACACTATCGTCAACTTTCGGTACTATTAAAAGTTTATTTTCAAACTTATGGCATGTGTAGTCTAATATGTATTTTGTTCAGCTTTGAATATGTATATATATTGAGACATGCGAATATGGCTTATCTTTAAAGTTTGGATATGGTTATGTTTGGTAATGGTTTATCTTATTTGATTTTAATGTTATGTGAAATGAATGAAAAGTATATGTGATTGGTGTTTTATGATTTGGAAATAGCTCGAAAATGATTATGGGATTTGGTTGTAATTGATAAATCTGTCATGGTATGTGTAAATGTGGTTAGACAATTCGATTATGGTACATGCTTGGTTAATTATAATTGTGAATTCATATATTAAGCTTATTTAATGCATATTTTTGAATGGCATGATATAAGGTATGTTTTGTGTTAATGAATAGAACTTAGTTCGGTTTGCATATAAAATGTATGTGTATTTAAAGTGATTAGTTGTTTAATATAGATTGTAAGTGAGATAAAGATATTTAGCACATGAATAGTGATTTGAGTAATAATATACTATGGGAGTTATATGAATTTTAACAAGATGTTAATTATATATATATGCATGTACATGTTGTGTATCCAAATGAAGCTTACCATAATGGTTTGGTTTATAATGAAAGTATATGCGTTTGAATATATTTGCTAATGAATAAATGATTAGTGATATTATTATTTAGTTGAAGATGTGTATGATTATTGGGTTGAAAATATGATTGTTTGAATGCCATGGATTTGGTTAAAATTTGAGATATGATTCGTAATTACAATGTGATTAATAATGCATGTATTATATTTTAATTAGCCATGTGCTTAATATGTATGAATATGACTTGCATGAATATGCGAATGTTTGGAATTATGTTTTTGTTCAGTAATGCCTCATAACCCTAATCCGGTGACGGATAGGGTTAGGGTTGTTACAATCTACGAACATGAAGTTATTAATGCATGATTATGGGACAAAGATTGATGCTGCTTACACAGTTAGCAATTTTGCGTTAGCAAGACCTTTTGCTGTGCATAAACATTACTCGGGACAAGCAATGATTTAAGTTTAAGGGTGTGCAAACTGATAAATATTTAGGATTTTTTCTATGCAATTTATCACCTTTTTACTTAAATTCATTGTTAAACTAAGTAATTGTTTAATAAATTAATGAAATATGTGAAAATATGGAATTAGGACATAGAAATTATTAAAATGTGATTTTATGCTTTATTATATAGTTTTCATGCATAATATGGCTTATTTTATATTTATTTGAACATATTATATTTTTAGGACATAAAATAGGCCATGCATGATTAAATTAAATAATAAAATATAAAATTTTATTTAATAATTCTGTGACAGCCCAAAATTGACCCTAGTTGGGAAGTGGTTTCGGGACCGCTAAACCGAGTCACCGAAATGTTTGAACGTAATATTTATTGTCTAGAATATGTATTTATGAATGTGTGAAAATTTCAAACTTTGATTTAATCGATTGCATGTGAATTCAGTTATTAGGACTTGTGTGACACTTTTGAAATGTGATGGGCTAATCTATAAGGGCCTAATAGTGCATGTAATCAAAAGGGAGGACTTGCATGTCAAATTCCCCCAATTGATAGTGGCCGCCATGACAAGGTTTATGGGCAAAGAAAACATGTCATAACATGTTTTGTTAATGCATGATGTAATAAAATGATTAAAAATTAAGGATGTAGGAAGAGAAACAAAAAAAAAATTGTGTGTGTGGTATTCTCCCCCCCCCTTTTGCCGTATGTGGAAGAAAAGAAAAGAAAAAAATTTGTTCATCCTTTCCATTCTTTCTTTTGGCCGAAAATTCTAAGGAGGAAGAAGGAATTTTTGCTCCATATTTGGTTTAGAAGAGGATTAAGGGGAGGTTTGGCTATACTTGTATCAAGATTAAGGTATGTTTGAGGTTGTGCCATGAGATTCATGCATGTTTTAGTTGCTAGCTTGATGTTCATGTTAGCCCATGGTTCAATCTTTGCTATGTCATGGGGATGGTATTCGGCCAAGGTTGATGTTGTGTTAAAGCCATTGCATGCTAAATGTGAAGCTTGTTAATGATGCATGTAATGATGGATTGACTACTCTTGAAATTTCTTTTTAGCATTCTTGAGTAAGACATTGAGTTCTTTGTTTAACCATGACCGAAAATTGAAAGGGGTATGGTGTGTGATGTATTCAGCCATGGTATGTTCATGAGTGTGATTGATGCTTATTGCATGATAGGTAAAATTTGTGTTTTGGATATATGGTTATATTTGGTTATAATCAACTTGAGATTCGGCCCTTGCACCTATATGTATATATGTTTGCACATGATGTATTGGCATGACATATATACTATCTCAAAGTATATATTTACTTGTGATGATGTTTCGGTTATGAAGTAAATGATAGAAGTATATTGAGCTACAATATGTAATGCATTAGCTAGTAAAATGTATGCCATTCATGTGTGGTATTAAACATGTAATTGGCCTCAACATCAACATACATAATCGGCCCCATGAATGAGTACCTAGGTTGATGTGTTGTTCGGCCATGAGTAAGCATGTTGAAGGCTTTATCTTGACTTAGAAAATTCGGCTAAGGAGAGTACTAACTAATGTGTTGAGTTTGATTCATGAATTCCGTACATATGTGACTTTAATGTCTAGTGAATATATGTACCTTGAATTCCTCTTGTCGATGCTCAAATGATTAAATCAATTTATTTGTTAAATTAAGCTCAAGAGCAAAGGGGAACCAAATCTGATAAAGGGAAGGAAAAAGTGGTCGAATAGCCATCGGAATCGTTCGACAACATCTGAGGTAAGTTTTCGAGCATCGAAACTTAGATTTTGATTCGATTAGATGATGTTATAAGCAAATCAAAATCGTGCCCTTTGTATGTGGCCATTGAGCCGAAAATGGCATTTCTTGTTAAGTGATTTGTGCATAAATTTTTGTTATGAAATTGAAACATAGATGTGTCATGATTGGTTGAGATGTGTATGAATGTTCGGGTGATATCCGGGCTAAGCCCGAAGACAATTGTGCGAGTTGTGATATCCGGGCTAAGCCCGAAGGCAATTGTCCGAGTTGTGATATCCGGGCTAAGCCCGAAGGCAATTGTGTGAGTTGTGATATCCGGGCTAAGCCCGAAGGCAATTGTGCGAGTTGTGATATCCGGGTTAAGTCCCGAAGGCATTTGTGCGAGCTACTATAACCGGGCTATGTCCCGAAGGCGTTTGAACGAGTAGCTATATCCGGTTAAACTCCAAAGGTACGTGATTTGGGAATGAATGAACTTGCTAAAAAAATTTTCAGTTAATACGCTTGTGAAATTCCCAACAATGAGGTATGTTTCGTATGTGCTTTGCACTAGATGAGCCGCATATATGAGTATTCGCTCCATTGATAAATGAGCTACCGGCCTTTGACTAAGTCGTTATTTGTGTATGACTATAAGAGTTGGTATTGTGAAGTAAGCATGTCATTGAGAATTTGTGCATATGAATTATTGTTTAGCTATTTGAATGCTATACTTTGGTTGTGTGTAAATTCATGGCTCAAAACTTACTAAGCATAAATTGCTTACTCTGTTTCTATGTTTCTCGGATTTATAGATTTTGGCTCGTCAGCTATCGAACTCGGGATTTTTGGAAGTCGGAGTCTCCCACACTATCGAAGCCCCCTTTGGTATAATTTTGGCTGAATTTGAAATGGCATGTATAGGACTACCCTTTTGTTGTAGGTCATGTACCTTTCGATTTGTGTAAATTTGGATAGCCATGCGAAAATGGCTTAAGTATACTTTGGGCATGGAATTATAATCACTGTACATTGTTCATTAAGAGGCATGGAAATGTTTGGAAACGATTAGCCATTGGGATGGTTAGTCATGATTCTATCTTGTGCTAATTATGTAAAAGGGCTAGTTGAATCATGGGAACTATGAAATAGGTAAAGCCTACCTTAAAAACAGATGCTGTCAGCTGCAGTGATGTGGATGTGAAAAATCACTAAAACTAGTAGGAAGGGAATTAAATAGTGAATAAATTATGTAAACGAACCTTGATGAGTCTATTTTCATATGAAAGTAACAAAACGATCATATGAACAGTATATTAAGAGATATTAAAGTTCTCGTGAGACAGGGCCAGAACGGTTTCTGGATCCTCTGTTTCGACTTTGAAAATTTACCATAAATTATCCAAAAACAATTAGAAGTCATGCCTTATATTTATAGATTCACCTTTGAGTCTAGTTTCATTAGAAATAAACGGCATGAGCATTGAAGCTCTGTACGAGAAGATATCTAGGTCGTAATGCGCAAAGGTCAGTGTAGTCGAACCCTGAAACAGGGGTGACTTTGACTAATAAACTGTAACCAAAAATTCTAGAAATAAATCCACGGATGGATATATGAGTCTAAATTCAGGGAAAATTTACGGAATCAGTTTTTGAGTTTTGAAACTCAAGATATGATTTTAAGGCGACGGTGATGCAAAGAAACAAATTTTGTCCGAAATTTTAAATGGACTGTGAAAATATTTAAGTCTGTGTGCACCTTGTGTTCGACTCCGGTAACGGACTCGGATACGGGGTGTTAAAATTTTATTGGTATCAGAGCACGGTTTAGTCGATTCTAGGACTACCGTAATACGTTGGGTCTAGTTATACATGCCATTATGTGATTAATTGATAGTGTGGTGGTTTCTGACATTTGAAATTTATGTTTATTTATAGTAATGGATTCCGATCCCAACCGAGCAATAGTTGATGATGTGGAGAGTGTGGCGCCTGCTCCCGCGCAAGGGACAGCGCCGGCGGACTCTCAACCTATTGCTAGCAATCCGAATGATGAGGCTAGGCAAGCTTTTTATAGCGTGATGAATGATTGGTTCAACCAATACATTCGAACTAGTATGGCTATTCCACAACCTCCATTCCCGACTAATGCAACCCCCGCACCTACAATACCTCTGGTAACTGACCAAATAAGGTCAAGTAAGCCCCCAATCGACAGAATTCGAAAACATGGGGCTACTGAATTTAAAGCTACGGATAGCGACGATGCCGAGCAAGCTGAATTTTGGTTGGACAACACTATCCGGGTGCTCGATGAGCTATCTTGTACACCCGATGAATGCTTAAAGTGTACTATCTCCTTGCTACGCGATTCCGCCTACTATTGGTGGAGTACTCTGACTTCTGTTGTGCCCCAAGAGCAAGTAACTTGGGAGTTCTTCCAAACCGAGTTTCGAAAGAAGTAGATCAGTCAGAGATTCATTGACCAAAAACGAAAGGAATTTCTTGATCTTAAGCAAGGCTCTATGTCAGTTACTGACTACGAGCGAAAATTTGTTAGACTTAGTAGATACGCTCGGGAATGTGTTTCGTCCGAAGCTATTATGTGTAAACGCTTCGAGGATGTGACAGCCCAAAATTGACCCTAGTCGGGATGTGGTTTCGGGACCACAAAACCGAGGCATAAAAATAATTAAAAATTTATTTTGATGCCTATGATATGTGTTAATTTGTGTGTGACATTTTTGATGTTTCGATTTAGAGTTATAAATGTGAATTTCACTAGAAAGGACCTAGTAGAAAACTTTGGAAGTATGACGGGGGAATGTGTAATGACTAGTTAAAGCATGCATACAAAACAATGGCCTTGCATGTCAAATATCCCTCTTTTTATAAGAGGTGGCCGGCCATGACAATGAGGGATGGGCAAAACATGTCATAGACATGTTTTGTTGGTGCATTAGGGAGAAAAGAAATAAACAAATAAGCATGGGTAATAAAGAATGAAAAAAAAATGTGTGTGAATGAACCCCCCCTATTGCCGTGTATTGAAGAAAAGAAAAGAAAAAAAAATTGATCATCCTTTCATTCTCTCTTGACCGAAATTTCTAAGAGGAAGAAGAGATTTTTGCTTCATTTTCTTTGTTTAGAAGAGATCTAGAAGGAGATTTGGCTAAACTTGCATCAAGATTAAGGTATGTATGAGGTTGTGTCATGAGATTCATGCATGTTTTAGTTGCTAACTTGATGTTCATGTTAGCCATGGTTCAAATCCTTGTTATGCCATGGAAATGGTGTTTGGCCAAGGTGGATTTTGTGTTAATGCCATTGCATGTTAAATATGAAGCTTGTTAATGGTATATGTGATGGGGGATTGATGGCTCTTGGACTTTCTTTTTAGTATTTTTGAGTAAGACATTAAGTTCTTTGCTTAATCATGACCAAAATGATGGTGTTGTGATGTATTCGGTCATGGTATATCCACAAGTATGATTCATGCATGTTGCATGGTAGGTAAGATTTGAGCTTTGGGTATGTGTTTATATTTGGATATAAACAACTTAAGATTCGGCCCTTGCACCTACATGAATATGTGTTTGCACATGATGAATTGGTATGACATATATACTATTTCAAGGTGTATATTTACTTGTGATGATGTTTTCGGTTATGTAGTAAATGAGAGATGTGCATTGAGCTACAATATGTAATGCGTTAGTTAGTAAATGCATGCTGTTTTTTTTTGTGTGTGGTATTAAGTGTAAAATTGGCCTCCACATAGACATGCATATTCGGCCAAATGAAGTAGATTGGTGTGCATGTTTTCTGTTAGAGGCAACCGTATTGAAGCCTTATCTTGGCTTAGATAATTGACTAAATGGGTAATAAGTGAGGATGGTTGCCGAATATACAAACATACATATGCATGTGTAATTGAATTATGAATGTTTAGCAAGATGGTTAAACTAGTTAATTTATTGATTAAGCTCAAGGAGTTAAAGAAGGAGAATCAAGCAAGGGAAAGACGAAGGTCATCGAGTAGCCGACTTGGACTATTTTACCCAACACAAAGTAAGTCATTAAGCGTATATTTGGTGTTGATTTAAATGATCAATATATATATATGCAAATGTGTTTAAATGAGTTGGTGTGTAAATGGAAATGTATGTGTATGGAATGATGCCATTGTTGAATGTATAAAGGCAGCAAAATACATGAGGTATTGGTCTCGGCACTAAGTGTGCGGGTATAAATGGACACGGTGACAAGATTGGCACTAAGTGTGCGGGTTTAAAATTGTACAGCACTAAGTGTGCGAGTTTGATTATGTAGCACTAAGTGTGCGAGTTGAATACATATAGCACTAAGTGTGCGGATTCACTATATGCTCTTGCATTACAATTGGCACTGAGTGTGCGACATTATCAAGCTAATCCCGGACAGCGGATCGGGTAAGTACCTTGAGCTCGTGACGAATAGGCAATATGTTCATGCTCGGGGTTGAGCTTGGTAAGCTTTAAATCTATGTGATGATTGAAATTGTATGATTGTGGTGGAAATGAGTTAGTGTGTGAAAATGCCTCAAATATCTTGTTGTGTAGAATATGAAATGTGGATGTATGACTTGGTATGAGATTGAACCGAAAGGTCCGAGGAATTATGGTATAGATTCGATATGGATGAGTACCTAGCCTCGTTTATTGCTTCATGTTGTAGTAACTTTACCAATGGATTGATGAATGCTTATGACTTACTGAGTTATAAACTCACTCGGTGTTTTCTTGTCATCCATTTTAGGTCTCTCGGACTCGTATTGTTTGCGTGATCGGAACCGTCGTTGAAGTCATCACACCGGCTGGAAATCTTTTGGTATTGTCTTCGTTGTTGAAGAACATTTGGCATGTATAGGCTATTATGTTTTGTTGAACTGTGGGTTGTAAACTTTAAGCCATGTGAAAATGGCCTATGTGGTCGTCGAGTGGGATGCTAGAACCTATAGCCACGAGTCTTAGAAACTTTAATTTTGATAAGGTGGCCATAATTTGTGTCATGTATGATGGATGATTAAGGCCAAGGAAAGATTCATGAAATTGGCATAGTCTACTGCAGTAACTGTTGCGGACAGCAGTAGTGAGATGAGATTGAAAAATCACTAAAAATAGTAGAAGTAGAATTAAATAGTGAATAAATTATCAAATTGAACCTTGATGAATCTAGTTTTATATGGACAAAACGAAACAACCATATGAGCAGTATACTGAGAGATATTAAAGTTCTCGTGAGATAGGGCCAGAACGGTTTCTGGGTCCCCTGTCGCGACTTTGAAAATTTACTATAAATTATCCAGAAAGAATTAGGAGTCATGCCTTATATGTGCAGATTCAATTTTGAGTCTAGTTTCATTAGAAACAATCTGCACCAGTATTAAAGCCCTGTACAGAGAGATATTCAAGTTGTAACGCGTGAAGGTCAGTGTAGTCGACCCCTATAACATGGGTGACTTTAACTAATAAACTGTACCAATTGGCCCGACCAAAAATTCTAGAAATAAATCCACGGATGGATATATGGGTCTAAATTCAGGGAAAATTTACGGAATCAGTTTCCGAGTTTTGGAACTCGAGATATGATTTTTTTTAGGCGACAGTGATGCAGTTTTCCAGCCTGTCTGGAAATGCCAAATTGGTTGGTACTTTGAGAGGATTTGGCCCGGTAACCCCTCGTGTCCGACACCGGCGACGGTCACGGGTTCGGGGCATTACAGAGGATGGGCTGAATGAAGATATAAGGATGTTCGTTGGCATTCTCGAGATACGAGAGTTCGTAGTACTTGTCGAGCGAGCTTGTAAAGCCGAAGAGCTTAGAAAGGAGAAACAAAAAGTTGATGTGGGAACTGGAGAATTTCGAAAAAGGTCCTCGGGAAAGTCTCTTCAATAGGCATCGAAGAGATTTCGAGATGATGTGGGCCGGTCTAGAGGCGCTTCGGGCCTTTTTAGACGAGATCGTGATCGACCCCCTGTGGGTATACGAGGCACTTCGGTCTCCGGTGTTGGGAATGATCGTCGAAACCGAATGGAGTGTCAGTATTGTGGTAAATGGCACTCGGGGAGTTGTAGATCCCATGACCGCTCCTGTTACAAGTGCGGGTCAGCCGACCACTTTATTAAAGATTGCCCAAGATTATCTGAACAAAACGTAAATCAAAGTGGGAACCCGGGTGCTACCACTACTCGAGGTAGGCCATCTAGAAATACGGGCAATGCTAGTGGCGGTCAGAGAGGGTCGAGAGATGCTACAACAAGATCCGAGGCTCGTGCTCCTGCTAGTACTTATGCCATACGCGCACGCGAAGATGCTTCCTCGCCAGATGTTATTACCGGTACCTTTACTCTCTTTGATACTAATGTGATTGCTTTGATTGACCCTGGTTCTACTCATTCTTATATATGCGAAACCTTAGCATCCAGTAAGACTTTACCTATTGAGTCTACTGAGTTTGTAATTCGGGTGTCAAATCCCTTGGGTCATTACGTGCTTGTCAACAAAGTGTGTAAGAAAAGTCCCCTAGTATTTCGAGGTTCCTGTTTTCCAGCGGACTTGATGCTTTTTCCGTTCGACGAATTCGATGTTATTCTTGGTTTGGATTGGTTGACCATGCACGATGCAGTTGTAAATTGCAAAAGCAAGACTATTGATCTGAAGTGCGCGAATAACGAGATAATTCGGGTTGAGTCTACGGACTTAAAGGGGTTGCCAGCTGTAATATCAGCAATGTTGGCCCAGAAATACGTAAGAAAGGGGTGCGAAGCATACCTTGCGTATGTACTAGATGACAAGGAGTTAGAAAAGAAACCCGAATCTGTGCCGGTGGTTTGTGAATACCCGGATGTTTTCCCTGAAGAATTGCCAAGTTTACCACCTGTTCGGGAAATAGAGTTTGGCATCGAATTGGTACCTGGTGCCACTCCAATTTTGATAGCTCCGTATCGTATGGCACCAACGGAATTAAAGGAGTTGAAAGCTCAGTTGCAAGAGCTGGTGGATAGATGTAACACCCCGAACCCGAGACCGTCGCCGGAGTCGAACGCGAGGTGTTAACAGACTTCAACCCACTTATTGACAATTTTCAGACAAGCTGCCAATCTGAGTACTAGTCGCTCCAAAATTCATAACTTGAGTTTTACAACTCGAAAATCAGTTCCGTAAATTTTTCCTGAAACTAGACTCATATGTCCATCTACATATTTTTTCTAGAATTTTGGTCGAGCCAATTAGTACAGTTTATTAGTTAAAGTCTCGCCTGTTGTAGGGATCGACTACACTGACCTTTGTGCGTTACGAATTGGATATCTCCCTGTACAGGGCTTCAATACTAATGCCGTTTGTTTCTATAGAAACTAGACTCAGAGAGGAATCTACACATATATGGAGTGACTCCTAATTATCTCTGGTTAATTTACAATGATTTTCCAAAGTTGGAACAGGGGATCCAGAAACCGTTCTGGCCCTATTTCACAAGAACTTTAAAATCTGTTAACTTATAACTCATATGACCATTTCGTTTCTTCCATATGAAAGTAGATTCATCAAGGTACACTTACATAATTTATTTGCTATTTAATACCATTCCTACTATTTTAGTGATTTTTCACATCCACGTCACTGCTGCTGTCAGCATCTGCCTTTAGTAGGCTTTACCTATTTCATACTTTCCATGATTCAATTGGCCCTTTTACATACATAGCACAAAGCGTGATCATGATTAACCATTCCAATGGCTAATCGTTTCAAAATAATTCCATACCTCATAAGGGTCAACATACAAACGATTATAGTTCTATGCTAAAACGTATATAAGCCATTTTCGCATGGCTATCCAAGTTTACACAAACCGGAAGGTACATGACCTTCAACAAAGGATGGTCCTATACATGCCATTTCAAAGTTCAACCAAAATTTGTACCAAAATGGGGCTTCGATAGTGTGGATGACTTGACTTCTTTGATCCCGAATCCGACAGCTAACGAGCGAAACCTATAAAACAGAGAGCCAAAGCAACGGGTAAGCATTTTAATGCTTAGTAAGTCTCAAGCAATGAAATCAGCTTTGACTAAGGTATTTTATTCACATGGCTAATTAAACCACTTTACTAATTCACATTCCCATACTCATACTTATTTCACATCACCGACCCTTATGTTCATACACAAAAGAACAACTTAGCCCAAGGCGGTAGCTCGTTTATCAACTTAGCGCATACTTACTTGTAAGAATTCAATTAGTACAAGCACATACAAACATACCTCATTGCTGGAATTTTCACAAGTGTATAAGCTGAAATTTTCACAGCAAGATTGCTCACTTCGAATCACATACTTTCGGATTTAACCGGATATAGCGACTCAGACGATTGCCTTGGTCATAACCCGGATTTGGTGACTTGCACAAAGGCCTTGGTCTTAGCCGGATATATCAACTCGCACGAATGCCTTCGGTCTTAGCCGGATATATCAACTCGCACGAATGCCTTTGGTCTTAGCCCGGATATATCAACTCATACGAATGCCTTGGTCTTAGCCGGATATATCAACTCTTACGAATGCCTTGGTCTTAGCCCGGATATATTTCCAATGTTCACTTACATATATATCAATATTCAAGACACGTCCATAGTTCATTTTCGTTACTAAAGCTCTAACACAAAATATCTATCAACCTTTACTATTTCGGCTCAATGGCCACACAAACAAGGAGCATAATTTTGATATAATTCAAGTAGGGTCATCACTCAAGACTTACCTTGGATGTTGTCGAGCGATTTCGACGGCTATTCAACTACTTTTTCCTTCCCTTTATCGGATTTAGCTCCCTTTGCTCTTGAGCTAATTTACACAAATTTAACTTATTAAAATCTCATCATGATAGCTTATGGCGAATATGACAAGGAGTGTAAATGGTCATATGGCCATCCTTTAGCTCAAATACACAATGGTCATGCACATTTTACATCACAACAAGCAATTCAATACATTCAAACATCAACGTGAAGTTCAAAGTACTTGGCCCTTATATACATTAGGCATCAAAGTTGTATATGTACGAAATCATAAATCGAACTCAACACATTAGTTAATATTCCTCTTAGCAATTTTCTAAGCCAAGAATAGGCATCAATATGCTTGCCTCAAACCGAACGCATGCACACTAATTACCCTCATGTGGCGAATATACACTTAATACCACACAAAAAAAACAGCATACATTTTACTACTAACACATTACATATCGTAATTCATTGCACATCTCTTATTTACTTCATAATCAACACATCATCACAAGCAAATATACACTTTGAATTAGTATATATGTCATACCAATCCATCATGTGCAAACATATATTCATGTAGGTGCAAGGGCCAATTCTCAAGTGGCTTATATCCAAATATATACACATTTCCAAAGCTTAAATCTTACTTACCATGCAACATGCATGAATTATACTTATGGATATATCATGGCGAATACCACAACACCACACCATTTCAATTTGGTCATGGTGAAACAAAGAACTTAGTATCTCATTCAAAAAATGCTAAAAGAAAATCTAAGAATCTTCAATCCTCCATCACATGTATCACTTTCAAGCTTGTTATTTAACATGCAATGGCATTAACACCACATTCACTTTGGCGAATTTCATTCCCATGACATAACAAGGATTTGAACCATGGGCTAACAAGAACATTAAGCTAGCAACTAAAAACATGCATGAACCTCAAACATACCTTAATCTTGATGCAAGTTTAGCCAACCTCTTCCTAATCCTCTTCCAAACCAAGTATGAAGCAAAACTCCTTCCTTAACCTTAGTATTTTCGGCCAACAAGAGAGTGAAAAGAGATGAACAAAATTTTTCTTTCTTCCTTTAGGACATTCGCCAAGCTATGGAGGAAGATGGACACTTTTTTTTTTTTTTTTTCTCATCTACTAACATTAATTGTTTATTCCATACCCTTATTTTATTCTTTCCATCATAACCCATTTACCAAACATGTTTCATGACATGATTTTTGCCCATAAATCCTTGTCATGGCCGGCCACTAGCTATGGGGGAATTTGACATGCAAGTCCATTATTTTGCATGCATCCTTTAATTAGTCATCACACATTTCCCTCATACTTTCAAAGTTTATTACTAGGTCCTTTCTAGTGAAATTCACATCTATAATTCTAAATCAAAGCATAAAAATATCACACATGAGTTAACACATTATAGGCAATAAAATAAATATTAAATTATTTTTATGCCTTGGTTTTGTGGTCCCGAAACCACATTTCGACTAGGGTCGTTTTAAAGGTGTCACAACTCTCCCCACTTTAGAAATTTTCGTCCCGAAAATCTTACCGTAAATAGGTTTGGATATTGCTCTTTCATAGAGTTCTCGGGTTCCCAAGTAGCTTCTTCTATCCCGTGTTTGAGCCATAACACTTTCACTAGCGGAACCCTTTTGTTTCGCAACTCTTTCATTTCACGAGCTAGGATACGAATCGGTTCTTCTTCATATCTCATATCGGCTTGAATTTCAACCTCGATGGACTAATTACGTGCGACGGATCAGATCTATAGCGTCAAGCATTGAAACATGGAAGACGTTGTGAATCTTTTCAAGTTCAGGGGCAAGATCAAGCGATCATGAATCGGGCCAACTCGTTCGGAGATTTCAGACGGCCCAATGAATCTCGGCTCAACTTGCCCTTACTACCGAATCTGAGTATCTTTTTCCACGGTGAAACTTTAAGAAACACTTTATCTCCCACCGATACTCAATGTCCTTTCGTTTCGAGATCCGCATACGATTTCGACGATCGGAGGCTATCTTGATTTTCACAGATTACTTTTACTTTCATTCAGCATCTTTAATCAAATCCACTCCAAAATTTTGTTCTCACCGAGCTCGGTCCAAAACAATGGTGTACGGCATTTACGCCCGTACAAAGCCTCGTAAGGCGCCATCTTAATACTTGATTGAAAACTATTGTTGTGCGAATTCAATCAAAGGTAGGTACCGTTCCCACGAACCATCGAACTCGAGGATGCAACATCTCAACATATCCTCAAGTATCCGAATTATCGCTCGGATTGACCATCGGTTTGGGGGTGAAAAGCGGTGCTGAAATGCAACTTGGTGCCCAATGCTTCTTGTAATTTCTTCCAAAATCGCGAGGTGAACCTCGGATCTCTATCCGACACAATGTAAATCGGTACCCGTGTAATCTCACAACGAGAAACGTACAATTCAGCTAGTTTATCCAATGAAAAATCCATACGCACAGGATAAAGTGAGCCGACTTAGTCGGTCTATCAATAATAACCCAAATTGCATCCTTCTTACTTGTCGACAACGGCGGTCCGGACACAAAGTCCATTGTGACTCGATCCCATTTCCACTCGGGTATCGTGATCGGTGAAGTAACCTCGAAGGCACTTGATGCTCGCTTTCACTTGTTGACATATTAAACATCTTGCAACAAAGTCGGAGATGTCTCGTTTCATACCATGCCACCAAAACCGACGTTTCAACTCATTGTACATCTTCGTACTCCCGGGTGGATTGCCATTCGCTACGATGAGCTTCGTTCGTAATTATCGAAATAAGTTCAATTCTTTGGAACACACAAACGACTTCGAACCTCAAACAATCGTCATCATCAATTTGAAACTCCGATTCCTTGTTCGAACACACTCAGCCCGTTTTGCACGCAACTCCTCATCAACTTTTCGAGCTTCACGAATTTGATGAGTCAACAATGGTTTGGCTGTTAATTGGCTACTAACACATTGTCGGGTAGGATAGACAAGTGTACATTCATCGTCGTAAAAGCAAGCGGTGATTTCGGCTTAAGGCATCCGCAACCACATTAGCCTTTCCCGGGTGATAGTCAATGACCAGCTCATAATCCTTTAACATACTCGAGCCAACGTCTTTGTCGCAGATTTAAGTCTCTTTGAGTCATCAAATATTTGAGACTTTTGTGATCCGAATACACATGGCACTTCTCACCAAATAAGTAATGTCGCCATATCTTTAAGGCGAATACGATGGCACCAATTCGAGATCATGGGTCGGATAATTTTTCTCATGTGGCTTTAATTGTCTCGACGATAGGCCACAACTCGACCTTCTTGCATCAATACGCAACCTAACCCAAGTAGGAGGCGTCACTATAGATGACAAACTCTTTGCCGATTCGGGCCGTACTAATCTTGGAGCTTCCGTCAAATGAGTTTTCAATTGGTCAAAACTTTTCGACACTTTTCCGTCCATTCAAACTTGACATCTTTCTCAAGCGGTTTACGTCATGGGTGTGGCTATCATCGAGAATCCTTTTACAAACCGTCGGTAGTAACCGCAAGTCCCAAAAAGCTCGAACCTCGATAATATTTCTTGGAGGTTTCCATTAAGTATGGCTGAAATTTTGCTTGGGTCGACTCGAATACCCGATGCGAGATACCACGTGACCCAAGAAGCTAACCTCTCTAACCGTAACTCACACTTGCTAAACTTAGCATATAACCGCTTATCCCGTAAAATTTGCAACACTAATCTCGGGTGCTCGCATGTTCGGTCTCATCTCTTGAATAGACCAAGATGTCGTCGATGAACACAACTACGAACCGATCCAAATATGATCTCAAGATCCGATTCATCAAATCCATAAATACCGAGGGCATTAGTGAGCCCAAACGGCATCACTAAGAACTCGTAGTGACCATATCTCGATTCAAGGCGGTTTTGGGTATGTCCGAATCTCGGATTCAAGAATCGATAATAGCCCGATCTCAAATCTATTTTTGAGAACACCGAGGCTCCTTCGATTGATCGAACAAATCATCGATACGTGGTAACGGATACTTGTTCTTTATTGTCACTTTATTAAGTCGACGATAGTCGATGCACAACCTCATGGTTCCGTCCTTCTTTTCACAAACAACACGGTGCACCCAAGGTGAAAAACTCGGCGAGCAAAACCTCTATCCATCAACTCTTGCAACCGAGCTTTCAACTCCTTTAATTCCGTTGGTGCCATACGATATGGAGCTATCGAAATCGGTGTGGTCCGGTACAAGCTCAATGCCAAACTCTATCTCCGAACAGTGGCAAACCGGCAATTCTTGGGAAAAACGTCCGGGTATTCACAAACCACCGGCACAGATTTGGGTTCTATTCCTAACTCCTTATCATCAAGTACATACGCAAGGTATGCTTCACACCCTTTTCTTACATATTTCTGGGCCAACATTGATGATATTACATTGGCAACCCTTCAAGTTCGTAGACTCAACTCGGATCATCTCGTTGTTTGCGCATCTCAAATCAATAGTCTTGCTTTTGCAATTCACAACCGCATCATGCACGGTCAACCAATCCAACCCAAGAATAACATCAAATTCATCGAACGGCAAAAGCATCAAGTCCGCGGAAAGCAGGTACCTCAATTACTAGGGGCATTTCTTACACACTTTGTCGACCAGCACATAACGACCCAAAGGATTTGACACCGAATTACGAACTCGAGAGACTCAATAGGCAAAGTCTTCTTGGATGCTAAGGTTTCGCATATATAAGAATGAGTAGAACCGGGTCAATCAAAGCAATCACATTAGTATCAAAGAGAGTGAAAGTACCCGTAATAACATCCGGCGAGGAGGCATCCTCGCGTGCAGATAGCATAAGTCCTAGCTGGAGCGCGAGCCTCGGATCTGGTCGCAGACATCTCTAGATCCTCTCGACCACCACTAGCCTTGCCCGTATTTCCGGATGGTCTACCTCGGCGGTGGTAGTACCCGGTTTCCCACTCCGATCTACATTCTCATTCGAGACAACCTCGGGCAATCTTTAATGAAGTGGTCAACTGATCCACACTTGTAACAGAGCGGTCACGGAATCTGACTTCCAAAATGCCATTTGCCACAACATCGGCACTCCGTCCTCTCTCGTCGATCATTCCCACCTCTGGCGATCGAAGTGATTCGTTGTGGTCACAGGGGTCGATCGCGATCTCGTCTAGAAAAGCCCGAAGTGTCTCTAGATCGGCCTAAGCCATCTCTAAGTTTCTTTGATGATGTTGGAAGGGCTTCCCGAATACCTCTTCTGAAACTCCCTTGCTCCCGCTTCGCTTTCCTTTTCTCCATACTAAGCTCCTCGGCTTTGCCGCTCGCTCGACGAGAGTCACAAACTCTGATTTCCAAAATGCCAACATACAACTTTATCTCATCATTCAGTCCATCTTGAGCGTTTACATCACGCCTTCGAAGAAATGCATTCTCGCGTCTGGCTAAGCCTCACGAATTTTCGTTCATAGTCGATAACCGACATGGAACCTTGTTTAAGTTCGAGAAATTCCTTTCGTTTTGGTCCATAAATCGACCGATATACTTTTTCCAAACTCGGTTTGGAAGAACTCCCAAGTTACTTGTTCGCGGGCACTGTGAAGTCGAGTACTCCACCAATAGTAGGCGAATCACGTAGCAAGGAGATGGTACACTTTAGGCATTCATCGGTGTACAAGATAGCTCATCGAGTGCGGATCGTGTTGTCCAACCAAAATTGACTTGCTCGGCATCATCACTATCCGTAGCTTTAAATTCAGTAGCCCCATGTTTTCGGATTCTATCAACTGGGGCTTATTCGACCTTATTTGGTCAATTACCGGAGGCATTGTAGGTCTGCGGGTTTGTGTTTGTTGGGAATGGAGGTTGTGGAACAGTAGTATTAGTTCGAATGTATTGGTTGAACCAATCATTCATCACGCTATAAAAGGCTTGTCTAGCCTCGTCATTCGGATTACTAGCAACAGGTTGAGAGTCCATGGCGCTGTCCCTTGTGCGGAGCAGCGCCACACTCTCCACATCATCAGCTATCGCTCGGTTGGGATCGGGATCCATTACTATAAATAAACACAAGTTCAAGCGTAAATCACCACACTATCATATAATCACATAAAATGGCATGTATAGCTAGACCCCAAACGCATTACGGTAGTCCTAGAATCGACTAAACCGTAGCTCTGATACCAATAAAATTGTAACACCCGAACCCGAGACCGTCCGAGTCGAACGCGAGGTGTTAATGAACTTCAACCCACTTATTGACAATTTTCAGACAAGCTGCCAATCTGAGTACTAGTCGCTCCAAAATTCATAACTTGAGTTTTACAACTCGAAAATCAGTTCCGTAAATTTTTCCTGAAACTAGACTCATATGTCCATCTACATATTTTTTCTAGAATTTTGGTCGAGCAAATTAGTACAGTTTATTAGTTAAATTCTCGCCTGTTGTAGGGATCGACTACACTGACCTTTGTGCGTTACGAATTGGATATCTCCTGTACAGGGCTTCAATACTAATGCCGTTTGTTTCTATAGAAACTAGACTCAGAGAGGAATCTACACATATATGGAGTGACTCCTAATTATCTCTGGTTAATTTACAATGATTTTCCAAAGTTGGAACAGGGGATCCAGAAACCGTTCTGGCCCTATTTCACAAGAACTTTAAAATCTGTTAACTTATAACTCATATGACCATTTCGTTTCTTCCATATGAAAGTAGATTCATCAAGGTACACTTACATAATTTATTTGCTATTTAATACCATTCCTACTATTTTTAGTGATTTTCACATCCACGTCACTGCTGCTGTCAGCATCTGCCTTTAGTAGGCTTTACCTATTTCATACTTTCCATGATTCAATTGGCCCTTTTTACATACATAGCACAAAGCGTGATCATGATTAACCATTCCAATGGCTAATCGTTTCAAAATAATTCCATACCTCATAAGGGTCAACATACAAACGATTATAGTTCTATGCTAAAAACGTATATAAGCCATTTTCGCATGGCTATCCAAGTTTACACAAACCGGAAGGTACATGACCTTCAACAAAGGATGGTCCTATACATGCCATTTCAAAGTTCAACCAAAATTTGTACCAAAATGGGGCTTCGATAGTGTGGATGACTTGACTTCTTTGATCCCGAATCCGACAGCTAACGAGCGAAACCTATAAAACAGAGAGCCAAAGCAACGGGGTAAGCATTTTAATGCTTAGTAAGTCTCAAGCAATGAAATCAGCTTTGACTAAGGTATTTTATTCACATGGCTAATTAAACCACTTTACTAATTCACATTCCCATACTCATACTTATTTCACATCACCGACCCTTATGTTCATACACAAAAGAACAACTTAGCCCAAGGCGGTAGCTCGTTTATCAACTTAGCGCATACTTACTTGTAAGAATTCAATTAGTACAAGCACATACAAACATACCTCATTGCTGGAATTTTCACAAGTGTATAAGCTGAAATTTTCACAGCAAGATTGCTCACTTCGAATCACATACTTTGGGATTTAACCGGATATAGCGACTTCAGACGATTGCCTTGGTCATAACCCGGTTGGTGACTTGCACAAAGGCCTTGGTCTTAGCCGGATATATCAACTCGCATACGAATGCCTTGGTCTTAGCCCGGATATATCAACTTCATACGAATGCCTTGGTCTTAGCCGGATATATCAACTCGCACGAATGCCTTGGTCTTAGCCCGGATATATCAACTCGCACGAATGCCTTCGGTCTTAGCAGGATATATTTCCAATGTTCACTTACATATATATCAATATTCAAGACACGTCCATAGTTCATTTTCGTTACTAAAGCTCTAACACAAAATATCTATCAACCTTTACTATTTCGGCTCAATGGCCACACAAACAAGGAGCATAATTTTGATATAATTCAAGTAGGGTCATCACTCGAAGACTTACCTTGGATGTTGTCGGCGATTTCGACGGCTATTCAACTACTTTTTCCTTCCCTTTATCGGATTTAGCTCCCTTTGCTCTTGAGCTAATTTACACAAATTTAACTTATTAAAATCTCATCATGATAGCTTATGGCGAATATGACAAGGAGTGTAAATGGTCATATGGCCATCCTTTAGCTCAAATACACAATGGTCATGCACATTTTACATCACAACAAGCAATTCAATACATTCAAACATCAACGTGAAGTTCAAAGTACTTGGCCCTTATATACATTAGGCATCAAAGTTGTATATGTACGAAATCATAAATCGAACTCAACACATTAGTTAATATTCCTCTTAGTCAATTTTCTAAGCCAAGAATAGGCATCAATATGCTTGCCTCAAACCGAATGCATGCACACTAATTACCCCTCATGTGGCCGAATATACACTTAATACCACACAAAAAAAACAGCATACATTTTACTACTAACACATTACATATCGTAATTCATTGCACATCTCTTATTTACTTCATAATCAACACATCATCACAAGCAAATATACACTTTGAATTAGTATATATGTCATACCAATCCATCATGTGCAAACATATATTCATGTAGGTGCAAGGGCCGAATTCTCAAGTGGCTTATATCCAAATATATACACATTTCCAAAGCTTAAATCTTACTTACCATGCAACATGCATGAATTATACTTATGGATATATCATGGCCGAATACCACAACACCACACCATTTCAATTTGGTCATGGTGAAACAAAGAACTTAGTATCTCATTCAAAAAATGCTAAAAGAAAATCTAAGAATCTTCAATCCTCCATCACATGTATCACTTTCAAGCTTGTTATTTAACATGCAATGGCATTAACACCACATTCACTTTGGCGAATTTCATTCCCATGACATAACAAGGATTTGAACCATGGGCTAACAAGAACATTAAGCTAGCAACTAAAAACATGCATGAACCTCAAACATACCTTAATCTTGATGCAAGTTTAGCCAACCTCTTCCTAATCCTCTTCCAAACCAAGTATGAAGCAAAACTCCTTCCTTAACCTTAGTATTTTCGCCAACAAGAGAGTGAAAAGAGATGAACAAAATTTTTCTTTCTTCCTTTAGGACATTCACCAAGCTATGGAGGAAGATGGACACTTTTTTTTTTTTTTTCTCATCTACTAACATTAATTGTTTATTCCATACCCTTATTTTATTCTTTCCATCATAACCCATTTACCAAACATGTTTCATGACATGATTTTTGCCCATAAATCCTTGTCATGGCCGGCCACTAGCTATGGGGGAAATTTGACATGCAAGTCCATTATTTTGCATGCATCCTTTAATTAGTCATCACACATTTCCCCTCATACTTTCAAAGTTTATTACTAGGTCCTTTCTAGTGAAATTCACATCTATAATTCTAAATCAAAGCATAAAAAATATCACACATGAGTTAACACACATTATAGGCAATAAAATAAATATTAAATTATTTTTATGCCTTGGTTTTGTGGTCCCGAAACCACATTTCGACTAGGGTCGTTTTAAGGCTGTCACAATAGAGGTTTTGCTCGCCCGAGTTTTTCACCTTGGGGTGCGCCAGTGTTGTTTGTGAAAAAGAAGGACGGAACCATGAGGCTGTGCATCGACTATCGTTAGCTTAATAAAGTGACAATAAAGAACAAATATCCGTTACCGCGTATCGATGATTTGTTCGATCAACTGAAGGGAGCCTCAGTGTTCTCGAAAATAGATTTGAGATCGGGCTATTATCAGTTGCAAATTCGAGATTCGGACATACCCAAAACTGCCTTCAGAATGAGGTATGGTCACTACGAGTTCTTAGTGATGCCGTTTGGGCTCACTAATGCCCCTGCGGTATTTATGGATTTGATGAATCGGATCTTCAGACCATATTTGGATCGGTTCGTAGTTGTGTTCATTGATGACATCTTGGTCTATTCAAGAAATGAGACTGAACATGCTGAACACCTGAGGTTAGTGTTGCAAATTTTACGGGATAAGCAGTTATATGCTAAGTTCAAGCAAGTGTGAGTTACGTTAAGAGAGGTTAGCTTCTTAGGGCATGTGGTATCTGATCGGGTATTCGAGTCGACCAATGTAATTTCAGCCATACTTAGCGGAAGCCTCCAGAAATATTCTTGAAGTTCGAGCTTTCAGGGCTCATGGTTATTACCGAGAATTTGTAAAAGGTTTCTTGACGATAGCCACACCAATGACGAAGCTACTTCAAAAGGATGTTAAGTTCGAATGGACGGAGTAATGTCAGAAAAGTTTCGATCAACTGAAAACTTATTTGACTGAAGCTCCAATTTTAGTGCAACCCGAATCAGGCAAAGAATTGTCATTTATAGTGACGCATCCCTACTTGGGTTGGGTTGCGTGTTGATGCAAGAAGGGCGAGTTGTGGCCTATGCGTTGAGACAATTGAAGCCACATGAGAGAAATTATCCGACCCATGATCTCGAACTAGCCGCCATCGTATTTGCTTTGAAAATATGGCGACATTATTTGTTTGGTGAGAAGTGCCATGTATTTTCGGATCACAAAAGTCTCAAGTATTTGATGACTCAGCGAGACTTGAACCTACGACAAAGACATTGGCTCGAGTTCTTAAAAGATTATGAGCTTGTCATTGATTATCACCCGGGAAAGGCTAATGTGGTTGCGGACGCCTTAAGCCGGAAATCACTATTTGCTTTATGAAGCGATGAATGTACACTTGTCTATTCTACCCGACAATGTGTTAGTAGCGAATTAAAGGCCAAACCATTATTGATTCATCAAATTCGTGAAGCTCGAAAGTCGACGATGAGTTGGTTGCAAAGCGGGTGAGTGTGTTCGAACAAGGAATCGAGTTTCAAATTGATGATGATGATTGTTTGAGGTTCAGAAGTTGTCTGTGTGTTCCAAGGAATTCGGAACTCATTTCGATGATTCTGAACGAAGCCCATTATAGCCGAATGTCAATTCACCCGGGAAGTATGAAAATGTACAACAATTTGAAACGTCGGTTTTGGTGGCATGGTATGAAACGAGACATCTCTGACTTTGTTTCGAGATGTTTAATATGTCAACAAGTGAAAGCGGAACATCAAGTGCCTTCAGGATTACTTCAGCCGATCACGATACCCGAGTGGAAATGGGATCGAGTCACAATGGACTTTGTATCCGGACTGCCATTGTCAGCGAGTAAGAAGGATGCGATTTGGATTGTTGTAGATAGATTGACTAAGTCGGCTCACTTTATCCCCGTACGCGCGGATTTTTCAATGGACAAACTAGCCGAATTGTACGTTTCTCAGATTGTGAGATTACACGGGGTGCCTATTTCTATCGTGTCGGATAGAGATCTGAGGTTTACCTCGCGATTTTGGAAGAAGTTGCAAGAAGCTTTGGGTACCAAGCTGCATTTTAGCACCGCTTTTCATCCACAAACCGATGATCAATCCGAGCGGATAATTCAGATACTTGAGGATATGTTGCGATGTTGCATCCTCGAGTTCAGTGGTTCATGGGAACGGTATTTACCTTTGATTGAATTCGCTTGCAACAATAGTTATCAATCAAGTATTAAGATGGCACCTTACGAGGCCTTGTACATTGTTTTGGACTGAGCTCGGTGAAAGCAAAATTTTCGAAGTGAATTTGATTAAAGATGCTGAACTGAAAGTAAAAGTAATCCGTGAAAGTCTGAAGATAGCCTCCGATCGTCAGAAGTCGTACGCGGATCTGAAACGAAAAGACATTGAGTATCAGGTGGGAGATAAAGTGTTTCTTAAAGTTTCGCCTTGGAAAAAGATACTCAGATTTGGCCGTAAAGGCAAATTGAGTCCGAGGTTCATCGGGCCATATGAGATATCCGAACGAGTCGGTCCGATTCGCGTATCGTTTGATTTTGCCCCCTGAACTTGAAAAGATTCACGACGTCTTTCATGTTTCGATGCTTCGACGTTATAGATCTGATCCGTCGCACGTAATTAGTCCATCAGAGGTTGAAATTCAAGCCAGTATGAGTTATGAGGAAGAACCGATTCGTATCCTAGCACGTGAAGTGAAAGAGTTGCGAAACAAGCGGGTTCCGCTAGTGAAAGTGTTATGGCTCAAACACGGGATAGAAGAAGCTACTTGGGAACCCGAGAACTCTATGAAAGAGCGATATCCAAACCTATTTACCGGTAAAATTTTCGGGGACGAAAATTTCTTAAGTGGGGGAGAGTTGTGACAGCCCAAAATTGACCCTAGTCAGGAAGTGGTTTCGGGACCGCTAAACCGAGTCACCGAAATGTTTGAACGTAATATTTATTGTCTAGAATATGTATTTATGAATTTGTGAAAATTTCAAACTTCGATTTAATCGATTGCATGTGAATTCAGTTATTAGGACTTGTGTGACACTTTTGAAATGTGATGGGCTAATCTATAAGGGCCTAATAGTGCATGTAATCAAAAGGGAGGACTTGCATGTCAAATTTCCCCCCCCAATTGATAGTGGCCGGCCATGACAAGGTTTATGGGCAAAGAAAACATGTCATAACATGTTTTGTTAATGCATGATGTAATAAAATGATTAAAAATTAAGGATGTAGGAAGAGAAACAAAAAAAAAATTGTGTGTGTGGTATTCTCCCCCCCCCCCTTTTGCCGTATGTGGAAGAAAAGAAAAGAAAAAAATTTGTTCATCCTTTCCATTCTTTCTTTTTGTGACAGCCCAAATTGACCCTAGTCGGGATGTGGTTTCGGGACCACAAAACCGAGGCATAAAAATAATTTAAAATTTATTTTGATGCCTATGATATGTGTTAATTTGTGTGTGACATTTTTGATGTTTCGATTTAGTGTTATAAATGCGAATTTCACTAGAAAGGACCTAGTAGTGAACTTTGAAAGTATGATGGGGAAATGTGTGATGACTAGTTGCTCATGCATGCAAAAATAAGGATTTGCATGTCAAATTCCCCCAACATGAAGTGGCCGCCATGGCAAGAGAGGATGGGCAAAACATGTCATGAAACATGTTTTGTTGGTGCATTAGGGAGAAATAATAAACAAAGGTGTATGGGTAAGAAAAGAATGAAAAAAAATGTGTGTGAGTGTAGTATTCCCCCCATTGCCGTGAGTTGTAGAGAAAGAAAGAAAATTTTGTTCATCCTTTCTTTGAGCCAAAACAAAGGAAGAAGGAGGATTTTTGCTTCATGCTTGGTTTGGAAGAGATCTAGAAGGAGATTTGGCTAAGTTTGCATCAAGATTAAGGTATGTATGAGGTTGTGTTAGGAGTTTCATGCATGTTTTGGTTGCTAACTTGATGTGCATGATAGCCATGGCTCAAATCTTTGTTATGCCATGGAAATGGTATTTGGCCAAAGTTGTTATGGTGATAAAGCCATTGCATGCTAAGTGTGAAGCTTGATGATGATGCATGCAATGATGGATTGTCTACTTTTGAGTAAGATTTTGAGTTTTCTTTTGTTTAATCATGATTGAAGTTGAAAAGGGCATGATTGTCATATTCGCCATGATGCATTCATGAGCATGGTTCATGCTTCTTGCATGTTAGTTAAAATTTGTGTTTTGGATGGCTATGGACACCTTGAAATTCGGCCATGCTCATATATGTATATATATGTTTGCACATGATGTTTTGGTTATGAACTAAGTGATGAATATGGTTGTTTAAAGAAGAAGATGTTGAAGAATGCTTGTGAAATTGCAAGCACATTCGGCCTAGCACACATATGAGTGCTTGATGCTATATTATAAGTTTTGAGCTACAATATGCAAAGCATTAACGAGTAAAATGCATGCTGTTTTTGTGAGGTATTAAGTGCATAATTGGCCTCAACATGTACATGAATATTCGCCTTGGGTAGCCTATTGAAGGCCTTAGCTTTTCCTTGATGCTCGAATAAATTGTATTGAATTGCTTAATGTAGTATAAAATGTGCATGACCATTGTGTATTCAAGCTAAAGAGTGGCCATATGACCATTTAAACTCCTTGTCATATTCGCCATAAGCTAGCACAATGAGGTTTTAATAAATTGAATTTGTTTGAATTAGCTCAAGAGCTAAGAGGGCCACAATTGGACAAGGGAAGGAAAAAGTGATCGAATAGTCGTAAAAGCCGTTCGACAACATCCGAGGTAAGTCCTCAAGAAGTGACCTTACTTGAATTATGTGGAATGAAATATGGATGTATTGATTATTGATTTATGTGTGTATGAGTATTGAATAATACCGGGCTAAGTCCCGAAGGCGATTATGCTAGTGATTAAAATTGTGTTTGAGCCTTAGTATGTGAAAATGAAATATGTATGTCCAATGATTATTGATGTATGTGTGCATGAGAAATTGAATGATATTCGGCTAAGCCCAAGACAATTATCTGGAAATTATAACCGGGTTAAGACCAGAAGGCAATTGTGCTAGTAGCTATATCCGCCTAAGACCCAAGGCATTCGTGCAAGTTGTTAAATCCGGGCTAAGACCAAGGCATTTGTGCAAATCGTGATATCCGGGTTAAGTCCCGTGAGGCCTTGGTGCGGGTTACCATAACCGGCTATGTCCCAAGGCGATTGAACAGTAGCGACATCCGGTTAAACTCAAGGTATGTGATTTGAAAATTATAAGCTTGCTGGAAAATTTCGGTAATGCACTTGTGAAATTTCCCAATGACAAGGTAAGTGCGTGTGTGTGCTGCGCTAGGAGTAAGAGTGTATGAATATCCGCTCCTATGATGGAACGAGTTATCGGACTTAATGAAGCCGTTATTTGTGTATGAACATAAGAGTTGGGATGGTGAAGTAAGTATGATTATGTGAATGTGCATTAATGAAATGATGCATTTGGTTATGTGAATGTATTGCTTTAATTAAAGCTGATTATATTCCTTGAGACTTACTAAGCATAAAAATGCTTACCCCGTTGCTTTGGCTCTCTGTTTTAAAGATTTCGCTTGTGACAGCCCAAAATTGACCTTAGTCGGAAGGTGGTCTCGGGACCACAAAACCGAGGCATAAAAATAATTTAAAATTTATTTCGATGCCTATAATATGTGTGTATCCATGTATGACATTTTTTGATGATTGATTTAGTGTTATAAAGGTGAATTTCACTAGAAAGGACCTAGTAGTGAACTTTGAAAGTATGATGGGGAAATGTGTGATGACTAGTTGCTCATGCATGCAAAAATAAAGGATTTGCATGTCAAATTTCCCCAAAAGAAGCTAGTGGCGGCCATGACATGGTTTATGGGCAAAGAAAACATGTTGAAACATGTTTTGTTAATGCATGATGAATTAAATGATAAAATAATTAATGATGTTGGAGGAGAAACAAAAAATCAAGAAAATAGCTCATCCCCCCATTGCAGTGCAAGTGAAAGAAAAACAAGAAAAAATTGTTCATCCTTGTTCTTTCCTTTTGGCCGAAAATACTAAGGGAGGAGATAGGAGTTTTGCTTCATGCTTGGTTTGGAAGAGAACAAGAAGGAGATTTGGCTAAATTTGCATCAAGATTAAGGTATGTATGAGGTTGTGTTGGGAGTTTCATGCATGTTTTGGTTGCTAACTTGATGTGCATGTTAGCCATGGCTCAAATCTTTGTTATGCCATGGAAATGGTGTTTGGCCAAAGTTGTTATGGTGATAAAGCCATTGCATGCTAAGTGTGAAGCTTGATGATGATGCATGCAATGATGGATTGTCTACTCTTGACTAAGATTTTGAGTTTTCTTGTTGTTTTATCATGATTGAAGTTGAAAAGGAGCATGATTGCCATATTCGCCATGATGCATTCATGAGCATGGTTCATGCTTCTTGCATGTTAGTTAAAATTTGTGTTTTGGATGGCTATGGACACCTTGAAATTCGCCATGCTCATATATGTATATATATGTTTGCACATGATGTTTTGGTTATGAAGGAAGTGATGAATAAGTTTGTTTAAAGAAGAAGATGTTGAAGAATAATTGTGAAATTGCAAGCACAATTCGCCTAGCACACATATAAGTGCTTGATGCTATATTATAAGTTTTGAGCCACAATATGCAAAGCATTAACTAGTAAAAAGGCATGCTGTTTTTGTGAGGTATTAAGTGCATAATTGGCCTCAACATGTACATGAATATTCGGCCTTGGGTAGCCTATTGAAGGCCTTAGCATTTCCTTGATGCTCAAATAAATTGTATTGAATTGCTTGATGTAGTATAAAATGTGCATGACCATTGTGTATTCAAGCTAAAGAGTGGCCATATGACCATTTAAATTCCTTGTCATATTCGCCATAAGCTAGCACAATGAGGTTTTAATAAATTGAATTTGTTTGAATTAGCTCAAGAGCTAAGAGGTCCATAATTGGACAAGGGAAGGAAAAAGTGATCGAATAGCCGTAAAAGCCGTTCGACAACAACCGAGGTAAGTCCTCAAGAAGTGACCTTACTTGAATTATGTGAGATGAAATATGGATGTGTATGATTATTGATTATGTGTGTATGAGTATTTGAATTCCACGGGCTAAGTCCGAAGGCGAATATGCTAATGATTATAATTGTGTTTGAGCCTTAGTAACGAAAATGAAATATGTATGTCCAATGATTATTGATGTATGTGTGCATGAGAAATTGAATGATATCCGGGCTAAGCCCGAAGACAATTATGCTGAAAATTACATCGGGTTAAGACCAAGGCAATTGTGCTAGTAGCTATATCCGCCAAGACCAAGGCATTCGTGCAAGTTGTTAAATCCGGGCTAAGACCAAGGCATTTGTGCAAATCGTGATATCCGGGTTAAGTCCCGTGAGGCCTTGGTGCGGGTTACCATAACCGGGCTATGTCCCAAGGCGATTGAACGAGTAGCGACGTCGGTTAAACTCGAAGGTATGTGATTTGAAAATTATAAGCTTGCTGGAAAATTTCAGCTAATGCACTTGTGAAATTTCCCAATGACAAGGTAAGTGCGGTGTGTGCTTTATGGCGCTAGGAGTAAGAGTGTATGAATATCCGCTCCTATGATGGAGCGAGTTATCGGCCTTAATGAAGCCGTTATTTGTGTATGAACATAGGTGTTGGGATGGTGAAGTAAGTACGATTATGTGAATGTGCATTAATGAAATGATGCATTTGGTTATGTGAATGTATTGCTTTAATTAAAGCTGATTATATTCCTTGAGACTTACTAAGCATAAAATGCTTACCCGCTGCTTTGGCTCTGTTTTATAGATTTCGCTCGATAGCAAACGGATTCGGGATCAATAAAGTCGAAGTCATCCACACTATCCACGCCTCTATTTTGGTATAAATTTTGGTTGAACTTTGAAATGGCATGTATAGGACTACCCTTGTTGGTTTAAAAATGTGGCCATGTATATGTATACGGCCATGCGAAAATGGCTCGTAAAAGGAAGCATGAACTTAGACTATTTATGGTTTGAATGTATATATATGGTGTCATGATGTGATTATGGATCGGAATGGGAGTGTTGGTCACATGATCAGCCATTGGTATGGTTAAAATGATCATATGTGAACCTATGTATGGCAAGACTAGTTGGTTGATGGAGACTACAAAATAGATAAGACCTACCTTAAAACAGATGCTGCCAGCTGCAGTGACGTGAATGTGAAAATCACCAAAATTTTAGGAATGGTATTAAATAGTGAATAAGCTATGTAAATGAACCTTGATGAGTCTATTTTCATATGGAAGAAGCGAAATGATCATAGGAGTTGCATGTTAAGAGATATTGAAGCTATTGTGAAACAGGGCCAGAATGGTTTCTGGGTCCCCTGTCGCAACTTTAAAAATTAACTATAAATTATCCAGAAAGAATTAGGAGACATACCTTATATTTACAGATTCCATTTTGAGTCTAGTTTCATTAGAAACAAACGGAACCAGCATTAAAGCCCTGTACAGAGAGATATTCAAGTTATACCGTGAGAAGGTCAGAGCAGTCGATCCCTGTAACATGGGTGACTTTAACTAATAAACTGTACCAATTGGCCCGACCAAAAATTCTAGAAATAAATCCATGGATGGATATATGAGTCTAAATTCAGGGAAAATTTACGAAACCAGTTTCCGAGTTTTGAAACTCGAGATATGATTTTTAAGGCGACGGTGACGCAGTCTTCCAGCCTGACTGGAAATGCCAAATTGGTGGGCAAAACATGTGAACTTGGCTTGTTAACCCTCGTGTCCGACACCATGATGGTCTCGGGTTCGGGTGTTACAATTTTATTGGTATCGAGCCACGGTTTAGTCGATTCTAGGACTACCGTGATGTGTTTGGGGTCTAGCTATACATGCCATTAAATGATGAATCGATAGTGTGGTGATTTACGACAATTTGACTTTGTGTTTGTTATTAGCAATGGATCCCGATCCCAACCGAAAGTGATAGCTGATGGTGTGGAGAGTGTGGCGCTGCTCCCGCGCAAGGGACAGCGCGGTGGACTCTCAACCTATGGCCAGCAATCCGAATGATGAGGCTAGGCAAGCCTTTTATAGTGTGATGAACGAATGGTTTAATCAATACATTCGAACTAACACTACTGTTCCACAACCTCCATTCTCGACAAATGCAACCCCAAGACCCACAATACCTCCGGTGATGACCAAATAAGGTCAAGTAAGCCCCAATCGATAGGATTGAAAACATGGGGCCACTGAATTTAAGGCTACGGATGATGATGATGCCGAAGCGAGCTGAATTTTGGTTGGATAACACTATCCAAGGTGCTCGATGAGCTATCCTGTACACCCGATGAGTGCTTAAAGTGTACCATCTCCTTGCTACGTGAGTCCGCCTACTATTGGTGGAGTACTCGACTTCGTGGTGCCTAGAGAGCAAGTGACTTGGGAATTCTTTCAAACCGAGTTCAAAAAAGTATATTAGTCGAGATTCATCGACCAAAAGCGAAGGGAATTTCTTGATCTTAAGCAAGGTTCTATGTCCGATTCTGACTACGAACGAAAGTTTGTGAGGCTTAGCCCTCTGACGAGAATGCATTTCGTCCGAAGCTATTATGTGGAAACGCTTTGAGGATGGGCTGAATGATGATATAAGGATGTTCGTTGGCATTCTCGAGATACGAGAGTTCGTAGTACTTGTTGAGCGAGCTTGTAAAGTCAAGAGCTTAGAAAGGAGAAACAAAAAGTTGATGTGGGAACCGGAGAATTCGAAGAGGTCCTCGGAAAGTCTCTTCAACAAGCATCGAAGAGATTTCGAGATGATGTGAGCCGTGTAGTAGCGTTTGGGCTTTTCTAGACGAGGACGCGATCGACCCCCTGTGACCACACGAGTCACTTCGATCGCCAGTGGTGGAAATGATCGCCGAGAGAGGGCGGAGTGTCCACATTGTGGCAAATGGCATTCAGGGAGCTGTTGGTTTCGTGATCGCTCTGTTATAAGTGGAACGGCCGACCACTTTATGAAGGATTGCCCGAGGATGCTTGAGCAGAATGTGAGTCGAGTGGAAACCGGGTGCTACCATTGCCGAGGTAGGCCACCTAGATATATGGGCAATGTCGGATGGCGGTCGAGAGGATCTAGAGATGCTACCATCGATCCGAGGCTCGTGCTCCTGCGAGGATTTATGCCATACGCCGCACGCCGAGGATGCTACCTCTCCGGATGTCATTACGGTACTTTCACTCTTTTCAATACAAATGTGATTGCTTTGATTGACCCCGGTTCTACTCATTCATATATATGTGAAACCTCAAGATCCGAGAAGACTTGCCTATTGAGTCTCTCGAGTTGTAATTCGGTATCAAACCCCTTGGGTCATTACGTGCTTGTCAACAAAGTGTGCAAGAAAAGTCCCCTAGTGTTCCGAGGTTCTTGTTTTCCGCGGACTTGATGCTTTTGCCGTTCGATGAGTTCGACGTTATTCTTGGTCCAGGTTGGTTGACCATGCACGATGCGGTTGTAAATTGCAAGAGCAAGACTATCGATTTGAGGAGCGCGAATAACAAGATAATACTGGGTTGAGTCTACGGACTTAAAGGAGTTGCCGGTTGTAATATCAGCGATGTTGGCCCGTAAATATGTAAGAAAAGGGTGCGAAGCGTACCTTGCGTCGTGCTTTCGATGACAAGGAATCGTAAAAGAAACCCGAATCAGGTCCGTGGTTTGTGAATACGGATGTTTTCCCGAAGAATTGCCGCTTACCACTGTTCGGGAAGTAGAATTTGGCATCGAATTGGTACCGGTACCACTCAATTTCGATAGCTCCGTATCGTATGGCATTAATGAGTTAAAGGGCGAAGGTCCAATTGCAAGAATTGACGGATAGAGGTTTCGCCGACCGAGTTTTTCTCCATGGGCGCACCAGTATTGTTTGTGAAAAAGAAGGACGGAAGCATGAGGTTTTGCATCGACTATCGTCAACTCAATAAAGTGACGATAAAGAATAAATATCTGTTGCCACGAATTGATGATTTGTTTGATCAATTAAAGGGAGCCTCGGTGTTTTCAAAGATAGATTTAAGGTTGGGGTACTATCAGTTGAGGGTCCGAGAATCGGACATACCCAAAACCGCTTTTAGAACGAGGTACGGTCACTACGAATTCTTGGTGATGCCGTTTGGGCTCACTAATGCCCCTGCGGTGTTTATGGATTTAATGAATAGAATTTTCAGGCCATACTTGGATCGGTTCGTAGTTGTATTTATCGATGACATTTAGGTCAATTCGAGAGATGAAACCGAACATCTTTGAACACCGAGGCTAGTGTTGCAAATCTTACGAGATAAGCGAGTTATACGCAAAGTTCGGTAAATGTGAATTTTGGTGAAAGAGGTTAGTTTTTTGGGGCACGTGGTGTCCGTGATCGGTGTCGGTGGACCCGAACAAAATTTCGACCATAGTCAATTGGAAACCTCCAAGGAATGTTACCGAAGTTAGGAGCTTTTTGGGGCTTTGCGGATACTATCGACGATTTGTGAAAGGTTTTTCGATGATAGGCTACCGATGATGTGAAACTACTCCAAAAAGGATGTTGAGTTCGAGTGGTGGAACATTTGTCAAGAAAGTTTTGATCGACTAAAAACTTGTTTAACCGAGGCCCAAAGTGCTAGTACAAGTAGGAGTCTAGTAAAGAGTTTGTCATATACAAGTGACGCATCCTTGCTTGGGTTAGGTTGTGTGTTGATGCAAGAAGGTCGAGTTGTGGCTTACGCGGCCGAGACAACTAAAGCCGCATGAGAGAAACTATCCGACCCATGACCTTGAACTAGCGACCATAGTGTTCGCCTTGAAGATATGGCGGCATTACTTGTTTGAAGAAAGGTGTCATATTTATCCGGACCACAAGAGTCTAAAATATTTGATGACTCGTAAAGATTTAAACTCGCGACAAAGACGTTGGCTTGAGTTGTTGAAAGACTATGAACTCATCATTGATTATCACCGGGAAAGGCCAACGTGGTGGCCGATGCTTTAAGTCGCAAGGCATCGCTCGCTTTGAGAGCGATGGATGCTCATTTATCCGTTTCACCCAGGAGGTGCTAGTAGTCGAATTAGAGGCCAAACCGTTATTGATTCATCAAATACTTGAATCTCGGAAGGTCGACGCTGAATTGGTCGCTAAGCGAGCGAATGTGTTTCGGATGAAGAATCGAATTTTGATTGACGACAATGACCGCTTGACGTTCAAGGGTCGATTATGTATTCCAAGGAATTGAACTTGTTTCGATGATTTTGAGCGAGACTCACATGAGTCGAATGTCAATCCACCGGGTAGTACTAAAATGTACAATGACCTAAAACGCCAATTTTGGTGGCGGTATGAAATGAGACATTTCAATTTGTTTCAAGGTGTCCGATATGTCAACAAGTGAAAGCGGAACATCAAGTGCCATCGGGATTACTTCACCAATCATGATACCGAATAGAAATGGGATCGAGTGACAATGGATTTTATATCCGGATTACCGGTGTCGGTGAAGTAAGAAAGATGCGATTTGGGTCATTGTTGATAGATCGACCAAGTCCGCTCATTTTATCCCTGTCATACGGATTTTTCGCTCGATAAATTGGCGTAATTATCGTCTCCCAAATTATTCGATTGCATGGGGTGCCTATTTCTATCGTGTCGGATAGAGACCCAAGATTACATCGCGATTTTGGAAGAAATTGCAAGAGGCTTTGGGTACCAAGTTGCATTTCAAGACCGCCTTTCACCCCCAAACCGATGGTCAATCCGAGCGGATAATCGAGATACTTGAGGATATGTTAAGATGTTGCGTCCTAGAGTTTAGTGGTTCATGGGAGCGGTATTTGCCGTTGATTGAATTCGCTTACAACAACAGACTTTCAATCAAGTATTAAGATGGCACCCTACGAGGCCTTGTACGGTCGTAAATGCCATACACCATTGTTTTAGACCGAGCTTGGTGAAAGCAAGATTTTCGGGTGGATTTGATTAGAGATCTTTGAGCAGAAAGTGAAAGTAATACGTGAAAGTCGAAGATAGCCTCCGATCGTCGAAGTCGTGCACGCAGCTCAAGCGTAAGCATATCGAGTATCGTGGGTGATAAAGTGCTTCTCAAGGTATCGCCTTGGAAAAAGATACTCGATTCACCGTAAGGGCATGTTGAGCCCGAGGTTCATTGGGCCATACGAGATATCCGAGCGAAGTCGGTCCAGTGGCATATCGTTTGATTTTGCCCCGAACTCGAAAAGGTTCACGATGTCTTTCGCGTTTTGATGCTTCGACGCTATAGATCCGATCCATCGCACGTGATTAGTCCATCAGAAATTGAAATTCAAGCTAATATGAGTTATGAGGAAGAACCGATTCGTATCCTATCACGAGAAGTGAAAGAGTTGCGAAACAAGCGGGTTCCGCTAGTAAAAGTGTTATGGCTCAAGCACGGGATAGAAGAAGCTACTTGGGAGACCGAGAACTCTATGAAAGAGCAATATCCAAACCTATTTACGGTAAGATTTTGGGGACGAAAATTTCTTAAGTGGGGAGAGTTGTGATGACCCAAAATTGACCCTAGTCGGAAGGTGGTCTCGGGACCACAAAACCGAGGCATAAAAATAATTTAAAATTTATTTCGATGCCTATAATATGTGTGTATCCATGTATGACATTTTTGATGATTGATTTAGTGTTATAAAGGTGAATTTCACTAGAAAGGACCTAGTAGTGAACTTTGAAAGTATGATGGGGAAATGTGTGATGACTAGTTGCTCATGCATGCAAAAATAAAGGATTTGCATGTCAAATTTCCCCAAAAGAAGCTAGTGGCCGCCATGACATGGTTTATGGGCAAAGAAAACATGTTGAAACATGTTTTGTTAATGCATGATGAATTAAATGATAAAATAATTAATGATGTTGGAGGAGAAACAAAAAATCAAGAAAATAGCTCATCCCCCCATTGCCGTGCAAGTGAAAGAAAAACAAGAAAAAATTGTTCATCCTTGTTCTTTCCTTTTGGCCGAAAATACTAAGGGAGGAGATAGGAGTTTTGCTTCATGCTTGGTTTGGAAGAGAACAAGAAGGAGATTTGGCTAAATTTGCATCAAGATTAAGGTATGTATGAGGTTGTGTTGGGAGTTTCATGCATGTTTTGGTTGCTAACTTGATGTGCATGTTAGCCATGGCTCAAATCTTTGTTATGCCATGGAAATGGTGTTTGGCCAAAGTTGTTATGGTGATAAAGCCATTGCATGCTAAGTGTGAAGCTTGATGATGATGCATGCAATGATGGATTGTCTACTCTTGACTAAGATTTTGAGTTTTCTTGTTGTTTTATCATGATTGAAGTTGAAAAGGAGCATGATTGCCATATTCGGCCATGATGCATTCATGAGCATGGTTCATGCTTCTTGCATGTTAGTTAAAATTTGTGTTTTGGATGGCTATGGACACCTTGAAATTCGGCCATGCTCATATATGTATATATATGTTTGCACATGATGTTTTGGTTATGAAGGAAGTGATGAATAAGTTTGTTTAAAGAAGAAGATGTTGAAGAATAATTGTGAAATTGCAAGCACAATTTGCCTAGCACACATATAAGTGCTTGATGCTATATTATAAGTTTTGAGCCACAATATGCAAAGCATTAACTAGTAAAAAGGCATGCTGTTTTTGTGAGGTATTAAGTGCATAATTGGCCTCAACATGTACATGAATATTCGGCCTTGGGTAGCCTATTGAAGGCCTTAGCATTTCCTTGATGCTCAAATAAATTGTATTGAATTGCTTGATGTAGTATAAAATGTGCATGACCATTGTGTATTCAAGCTAAAGAGTGGCCATATGACCATTTAAATTCCTTGTCATATTCGCCATAAGCTAGCACAATGAGGTTTTAATAAATTGAATTTGTTTGAATTAGCTCAAGAGCTAAGAGGTCCATAATTGGACAAGGGAAGGAAAAAGTGATCGAATAGCCGTAAAAGCCGTTCGACAACAACCGAGGTAAGTCCTCAAGAAGTGACCTTACTTGAATTATGTGAGATGAAATATGGATGTGTATGATTATTGATTATGTGTGTATGAGTATTTGAATTCCACCCGGGCTAAGTCCCGAAGGCGAATATGCTAATGATTATAATTGTGTTTGAGCCTTAGTAACGAAAATGAAATATGTATGTCCAATGATTATTGATGTATGTGTGCATGAGAAATTGAATGATATCCGGGCTAAGCCCGAAGACAATTATGCTGAAAATTACATCCGGTTAAGACCAAGGCAATTGTGCTAGTAGCTATATCCGGGCCAAGACCAAGGCATTCGTGCAAGTTGTTAAATCCGGCTAAGACCAAGGCATTTGTGCAAATCGTGATATCCGTGTTAAGTCCGTAGAGGCCTTGGTGCGGGTTACCATAACCGGGCTATGTCCCAAGGCGATTGAACGCAGTAGCGACGTCGGTTAAACTCCTAAGGTATGTGATTTGAAAATTATAAGCTTGCTGGAAAATTTCAGCTAATGCACTTGTGAAATTTCCCAATGACAAGGTAAGTGCGGTGTGTGCTTGCTGGCGCTAGGAGTAGAGCGTATGAATATCCGCTCCTATGATGGAGCGAGTTATCGGCCTTATTGAAGCCGTTATTTGTGTATGAACATAGGTGTTGGGATGGTGAAGTAAAGTACGATTATGTGAATGTGCATTAATGAAATGATGCATTTGGTTATGTGAATGTATTGCTTTAATTAAAGCTGGTTATATTCCTTGAGACTTACTAAGCATAAAATGCTTACCCGTTGCTTTGGCTCTCTTTTATAGATTTCGCTCGATAGCAAACGGATTCGGGATCAATAAAGTCGAAGTCATCCACACTATCCACGCCTCTATTTTGGTATAAATTTTGGTTGAACTTTGAAATGGCATGTATAGGACTACCCTTGTTGGTTTAAAAATGTGGCGATGTATATGTATACGGCCATGCGAAAATGGCTCGTAAAAGGAAGCATGAACTTAGACTATTTATGGTTTGAATGTATATATATGGTGTCATGATGTGATTATGGATCGGAAATGGGAGTGTTGGTCACATGATCAGCCATTGGTATGGTTAAAATGATCATATGTGAACCTATGTATGGCAAGACTAGTTGGTTGATGGAGACTACAAAAATAGATAAGACCTACCTTAAAACAGATGCTGCCAGCTGCAGTGACGTGAATGTGAAAAATCACCAAAAATTTTAGAAATGGTATTAAATAGTGAATAAGCTATGTAAATGAACCTTGATGAGTCTATTTTCATATGGAAGAAGCGAAATGATCATAGGAGTTACATGTTAAGAGATATTGAAGCTATTGTGAAACAGGGCCAGAATGGTTTCTGGGTCCCCTGTCGCAACTTTAAAAATTAACTATAAATTATCCAGAAAGAATTAGGAGACATACCTTATATGTACAGATTCCATTTTGAGTCTAGTTTCATTAGAAACAAACGGGACCAGCATTAAAGACCTGTACAGAGAGATATTCAAGTTATACCGTGTGAAGGTCAGAGCAGTCGATCCCTGTAACATGGGTGACTTTAACTAATAAACTGTACCAATTGGCCTGACCAAAAATTCTAGAAATAAATCCATGGATGGATATATGAGTCTAAATTCAGGGAAAATTTACGAAACCAGTTTCCGAGTTTTGAAACTCGAGATATGATTTTTAAGGCGACGGTGACGCAGTCTTCCAGCCTGACTGGAAATGCCAAATTGGTGGGCAAAACATGTGAACTTGGCGTGTTAACCCCTCGTGTCCGACACCGGCGATGGTCTCGGGTTCGGGGTGTTACATCGCTCGATAGCAATCGGATTCGGGATCAATAAAGTCGAAGTCATCCGCACTATCAACGCCTCTATTTTGGTATAAATTTTGGTTGATCTTTGAAATGGCATGTATAGGACTACCCCTTGTTGGTTTAAAAATGTGGCGATGTATATGTATACGGCCATGCGAAAATGGCTCGTAAAAGGAAGCATGAACTTAGACTATTTGTGGTTTGAATGTATATATATGGTGTCATGATGTGATTATGGATTGGAAATGGGAGTGTTGGTCACATGATCAGCCATTGGTATGGTTAAAATGATCATATGTGAACCTATGTATGGCAAGACTAGTTGGTTGATGGAGACTACAAAATAGATAAGACCTACCTTAAAACAGATGCTGCCAGCTGCAGTGACGTGAATGTGAAAATCACCAAAAATTGTAGGAATGGTATTAAATAGTGAATAAGCTATGTAAATGAACCTTGATGAGTCTATTTTCATATGGAAGAAGCGAAATGGTCATAGGAGTTACATGTTAAGAGATATTGAAGCTATTGTGAAACAGGGCCAGAACGGTTTCTGGGTCCCCTGTCGCAACTTTAAAAATTTACTATAAATTATCCAGAAATAATTAGGAGACATACCTTATATGTACAGATTCCATTTTGAGTCTAGTTTCATTAGAAACAAACAGAACCAGCATTAAAGCCCTGTACAGAGAGATATTCAAGTTATACCGTGCAAAGGTCAGAGCAGTCGATCCCTGTAACATGGGTGACTTTAACTAATAAACTGTATCAATTGGCCCGACCAAAAATTCTAGAAATAAATCCATGGATGGATATATGAGTCTAAATTCAGGGAAAATTTACGAAACCAGTTTCCGAGTTTTGAAACTCGAGATATGATTTTAAGGCGACGGTGACGCAGTCTTCCAGCCTGACTGGAAATGTCAAATTGGTGGGCAAAACATGTGACTTGGCTTGTTAACCCCTCGTGTCCGACACCAGCGATGGTCTCGGGTTCGGGGTGTTACAATTTTATTGGTATCAGAGCCACGGTTTAGTCGATTCTAGGACTACCGTGATGTGTTTGGGGTCTAGCTATACATGCCATTAAATGATGACTCGATAGTGTGGTGATTTCGACAATTTGACTTTGTGTTTGTTTATAGCAATGGATCCCGATCCCAACCGAGCGATAGTGATGATGTGGAGAGTGTGGCGCTGCTCCGCGCAAGGGACAATGCGGCGGACTCTCAACCTATGGCCAACAATCCGAATGACGAGGCTAGGCAAGCCTTTTATAGTGTGATGAACGAATGGTTTAATCAATACATTCAAACTAACACTGTTCCACAACCTCCATTCCCGACAAATGCAACCCCGCACCTACAATACCTCCGTGACTGACCAAATAAGGTCAAGTAAGCCCCAGTCGATAGGATTCGAAAACATGGGGCCACTGAATTTAAGGCTACGGATGATGATGATGCCAAGCGAGCTGAATTTTGGTTGGATAACACTATCCGGTGCTCGATGAGCTATCCTGTACACCGATGAGTGCTTAAAGTGTACCATCTCCTTGCTACGTGAGTCCGCCTACTATTGGTGGAGTACTCGACTTGTGGTACCTAGAGAGCGAGTGACTTGGGAATTCTTTCAAACCGAGTTCGAAAAAGTATATCATCGAGATTCATCGACCAAAAGCGAAGGAATTCCTTGACCTTAAGCAAGGTTCTATGTCGCCATCGACACGAACGAAAATTTGTGAGGTTTAGCCGATGCAGCGAGAATGCATTTCGTCCAAGCCATTATGTGTAAACACTTGAGGATGGGCTGAATGATGATATAAGGATGTTCGTTGGCATTCTCGAGATACGAGAGTTCGTAGTACTTGTTGAGCGAGCTTGTAAAGCGGAAGAGCTTAGAAAGGAGAAACAAAAAGTTGATGTGGGAACTGGAGAATTCCGAAAGAGGTCCTCGGGAAAGTCTCTTCAACAAGCATCAAAGAGATTTCGAGATGATGCGAGCCGGTCTAGAGGCGTTCGGGCTTTTCTAGACGAGGACGCGATCGACCCCTGTGACCACACGAGTCACTTCGATCGCCAGTGGTGGAAATGATCGCCGAGAGAGGGCGGAGTGTCCACATTGTGGCAAATGGCATTAGGGGAGCTGTTGGTTTCGTGATCGCTCACCGCTATAAGTGTGGGTCGACCGACCACTTTATGAAGGATTGCCCGAGGATGCATGAGCAGAATGTAAGTCGATGGAAACCCGGGTGCTACCATCGCTCGAGGTAGGCCACCTAGAAATATGGGCAATGTCGTTGGCGGTCGAGAGGATCTAGAGATGCTACCATCAGATCTCGAGGCTCGTGCTCTGCTAGGACTTATGCCATACGCGCACGCCGAGGATCTTGCTTCTCCGGATGTCATTACCGGTACTTTCACTCTTTTCAATACAAATGTGATTGCTTTGATTGACCCGGTTCTACTCATTCATATATATGTGAAACCTTAGCATCCAAGAAGACTTTGCCTATTGAGTCTCTCGAGTTTGTAATTCGGTGTCAAACCCTTGGGTCATTACGTGCTTGTCAACAAAGTGTGCAAGAAAAGTCCCCTAGTGTTCCGAGGTTCTTGTTTTCCGGCGGACTTGATACTTTTGCCGTTCGATGAGTTCGACGTTATTCTTGGGTTGACCATGCACGATGCGGTTGTAAATTGCAAGAGCAAGACTATCGATTTGAGGAGCGCGAATAACAAGATAATTCGGGTTGAGTCTACGAACTTAAAGGGGTTGCCACCGTAATATCGCGATGTTGGCCCGTAAATATGTAAGAAAAGGGTGCGAAGCGTACCTTTGCGACGTGCTTTCGATGACAAGGAATCGAAAAGAAACTGAATCGTGCGTTCGTGGTTTGTGAATACCGGATGTTTTCCCGAAGAATTGCGGGTTTACCACTGCTCGAGAAATAGAGTTTGGCATCGAATTGGTACCGGTACCACTCCATTTCGATAGCTCCGTATCGTATGGCACCAACGGAATTAAAGGAGTTGAAAGCTCGGTTGCAAGAATTGGTGGATAGAGGTTTTGCTCGTCCGAGTTGTTCGCCTTTGGGTGCGCCGGTGTTGTTTGTTAAAAAAAAGGATGGAACCATGCGGTACGTGCATCGACTATCGTCGACAATAAAGCGACGATAAAGAACAAATATCCGTTACCACGTATCGATGACTTGTTCGATCAACTGAAGGGAGCCTCGGTGTTCTCGAAAATAGATTTGAGATCGGGCTATTATCAATTGCGAATCCGAGATTCGAGACGTACCCAAGACCGCCTTGAACAAGATATGGTCACTATGAGTTCCTAGTGATGCCGTTTGGGCTCACTAATTCCCTGCGGTATTTATGGATTTAATGAATCGGATCTTCGACCATATTTGGATCGATTCGTAGTCGTGTTCATTGATGACATCTTGGTCTATTCAAGAAATGAGACCGAACATCTTTGAACACCTGCGGTTAGTCTTTGCAAATCTTACGGATAAGCAATTATATGCTAAGTTCGGTAAATGTGAGTTTTGGTTAAGAGAGGTTAGCTTCTTGGGTCATGTGGTATCTGATCGGTATTCGAGTCGACCGAATAAAATTTCAGCCATACTTAATTGGAAGCCTCAGAAATATTCTTGAGGTTCGGAGCTTTTTGGGGCTTGCTTAGGTTATTACCGACGATTTGTAAAGACATCTCGAACGATAGCCACGCCGATGACGGCTACTCCAAAAGGATGTTAAGTTCGAATGGAGGAGAAATGCCAAAAAGTTTCGATCAATCGAAAACTTATTTGATGAAGCCCCAATTCTAGTGCAACCCGAGTCCCAAGAAAGAGTTTGTCATCTATAGCGACGCCTCCCTACTTGGATTAGGTTGTGTATTGATGCAAGAAGGTCGAGTTGTGGCCTATCGTCGAGGCAATTAAAGCCACACGAGAAAAATTATCCGACCCATGATCTTGAATTGGCGCCATCGTATTCGCCTTAAAGATTTGGCGACATTACTTATTTGGTGAAAGGTGCCATGTGTACTCGGATCACAAAAGTCTCAAATATTTGATGACCCAAAGAGACTTAAATTTGCGACAAAGACGTTGGCTCGAGTTGTTAAAGGATTATGAGCTGGTCATTGACTATCACCCGGAAAGGCGAATGTGGTTGCGGATGCCTTGAGTCGTAAATCATTATTCGCTTTTACGAGCGATGAATGTGCACTTGTCATTCGATCCGATAGTGTGTTAGTAGCTTAATTGAAAGCCAAACCACTATTGATACATCAAATTCGAGAAGCTCGAGAAAGTCGACGACGAGTTGGTCGCAAAACGCGGCCGAGTGTGTTCGAACAAGGACTCGAATTTCAAATCGACGATGACGATTGTTTGAGGTTCAAAAGTCGTCGTGTGTTCCAAAGAATTGAACTCATTTCGATAATTCGAATGAAGCCCATTGTAGCCGAATGGCAATCCACCCGGAGTACGAAGATGTACAATGATTTGAAATGTCGGTTTTGGTGGCATGGTATGAAGCGAGACAACTCCGACTTTGTTTGAGATGTTTAATATGTCAACAAGTGAAAGCGGAACATCGGTGCCTTGAGATTACTTCACCAATCACGATACCCGAGTGGAAATGGGATCGAGTCACAATGGACTTTGTATCCGAAGCGCCATTGTCGCAAGTAAGAAGGATGCGGTTTGGGTCGTGGTAGATAGATTGACTAAGTCGGCCCACTTTGTCCCCGCACGCACGGATTTTCAATGGACAAATTAGCCGAATTGTACGCTTTCTCAGTTGTGAGATTACACGGGTGCCTATTTCCATCGTGTGGGATAGAGATCCGAGATTTACCTCACGATTTTGGAAAAAGTTGCAAGAAGCTTTGGGTACCAAGTTGCATTTCAGCACCGCCTTTCACCCCCAAACCGATGGTCAATCCGAGCGGATAATTCAGATACTTGAGGATATGTTAAGATGTTGCGTCCTTGAGTTTAGTGGTTCATGGGAACGGTATTTGCCGTTGATTGAATTCGCTTACAACAACGACTTTCAATCAAGTATTAAGATGGCACCTGCGAGGCCTTGTACGATCGTAAATGCCGTACACCATTGTTTTGGACCGAGCTCGGTGAAAGCAAGATTTTCGGTGGATTTGATTAGAGATGCTGGATGAAAGTGAAAGTAATCTGTGAAAGTCTGAAGATAGCCTCCGATCGTCAGAAGTCGTACGCGGATCTGAAGCGTAAGGATATCGAGTATCGTGGGTGATAAAGTGTTTCTCAAGGTATCGCCTTGGAAAAAGATACTCAGATTCTACCGTAAGGGCAAGCCGAGCCCGAGGTTCATTGGGCCATATGAGATATCATAGCGAGTCGGTCCAGTGGCATATCGTTTGATTTTGCCCCCTAAACTCAAAAAGGTTCACGATGTCTTTCACGTTTCGATGCTTCGACGCTACAGATCCGATCTATCGCACGTGATTAGTCCATCAGAAATTGAAATTCAAGCTAATATGAGTTATGAGGAAGAACTGATTCGTATCCTATCACGAGAAGTGAAAGAGTTGCGAAACAAGCGGGTTCCGCTGGTGAAAGTGTTATGGCTCAAGCACGGGATAGAAGAAGCTACTTGGGAGACCGAGAACTCTATGAAAGAGCGATATCCAAACCTATTTACGGTAAGATTTTGGGGACGAAAATTTCTTAAGTGGGGAGAGTTGTGACAGCCCAAAATTGACCCTAGTCGGGATGTGGTTTCGGGACCACAAAACCGAGGCATAAAAATAATTTAAAATTTATTTTGATGCCTATGATATGTGTTAATTTGTGTGTGACATTTTGATGTTTCGATTTAGTGTTATAAATGCGAATTTCACTAGAAAGGACCTAGTAGTGAACTTTGAAAGTATGATGGGGAAATGTGTGATGACTAGTTGCTCATGCATGCAAAAATAAGGATTTGCATGTCAAATTTCCCCCAACATGAAGTGGCCGGCCATGGCAAGAGAGGATGGGCAAAACATGTCATGAAACATGTTTTGTTGGTGCATTAGGGAGAAATAATAAACAAAGGTGTATGGGTAAGAAAAGAATGAAAAAAAAATGTGTGTGAGTGTCCATTGCCGTGAGTTGTAGAGAAAGAAAGAAAAATTTTGTTCATCCTTTCTTTGAGCCAAAACTAAGGAAGAAGGAGGATTTTTGCTTCATGCTTGGTTTGGAAGAGATCTAGAAGGAGATTTGGCTAAGTTTGCATCAAGATTAAGGTATGTATGAGGTTGTGTTAGGAGTTTCATGCATGTTTTGGTTGCTAACTTGATGTGCATGATAGCCATGGCTCAAATCTTTGTTATGCCATGGAAATGGTATTTGGCCAAAGTTGTTATGGTGATAAAGCCATTACATGCTAAGTGTGAAGCTTGATGATGATGCATGCAATGATGGATTGTCTACTTTTGAGTAAGATTTTGAGTTTTCTTTTGTTTAATCATGATTGAAGTTGAAAAGGGCATGATTGTCATATTCGCCATGATGCATTCATGAGCATGGTTCATGCTTCTTGCATGTTAGTTAAAATTTGTGTTTTGGATGGCTATGGACACCTTGAAATTCGCCATGCTCATATATGTATATATATGTTTGCACATGATGTTTTGGTTATGAACTAAGTGATGAATATGGTTGTTTAAAGAAGAAGATGTTGAAGAATGATTGTGAAATTGCAAGCACATTCGGCCTAGCACACATATGAGTGCTTGATGCTATATTATAAGTTTTGAGCTACAATATGCAAAGCATTAACTAGTAAAATGCATGCTGTTTTGTGAGGTATTAAGTGCATAATTGGCCTCAAAATGTACATGAATATTCGGCCTTGGGTAGCCTATTGAAGGTCTTAGCTTTTCCTTGATGCTCGAATAAATTGTATTGAATTGCTTAATGTAGTATAAAATGTGCATGACCATTGTGTATTCAAGCTAAAGAGTGGCCATATGACCATTTAAACTCCTTGTCATATTCGCCATAAGCTAGCACAATGAGGTTTTAATAAATTGAATTTGTTTGAATTAGCTCAAGAGCTAAGAGGGCCACAATTGGACAAGGGAAGGAAAAAGTGATCGAATAGCCGTAAAAGCCGTTCGACAACATCCGAGGTAAGTCCTCAAGAAGTGACCTTACTTGCATTATGTGGAATGAAATATGGATGTATTGATTATTGATTTATGTGTATGAGTATTGAATAATACCAGGCTAAGTCCCGAAGGCGATTATGCTAGTGATTAAAATTGTGTTTGAGCCTTAGTAACGAAAATGAAATATGTATGTCCAATGATTATTGATGTATGTGTGCATGAGAAATTGAATGATATCCGGGCTAAGCCCCAAGACAATTATACTGGAAATTATAACGGGTTAAGACCAAGGCAATTGTGCTAGTAGCTATATCCGGCTAAGACCAAGGCATTCGTGCAAGTTGTTAAATCCGGGCTAAGACCCGAAGGCATTTGTGCAAATCGTGATATCCGGGTTAAGTCTTGTAGGCCTTGGTGCGGGTTACCATAATCGGGCTATGTCCCGAAGGCGATTGAACGAGTAGCGACATCCGGTTAAACTCCGAAGTATGTGATTTGAAAATTATAAGCTTGCTGGAAAATTTCAGCTAATGCACTTGTGAAATTTCCCAATGACAAGGTAAGTGCGGTGTGTGCTTTGCGCGCTAGGAGTAAGAGCGTATGAATATCCGCTCCTATGATGGAATGAGTTATCGGCCTTAATGAAGCCGTTATTTGTGTATGAACATAAGAGTTGGGATGGTGAAGTAAGTATGATTATGTGAATGTGCATTAATGAAATGATGCATTTGGTTATGTGAATGTATTGCTTTAATTAAAGCTGATTATATTCCTTGAGACTTACTAAGCATAAAATGCTTACCCGTTGCTTTGGCTCTCTGTTTTATAGATTTCGCTCGATAGCAATCGGATTCGGGATCAATAAAGTCGAAGTCATCCACACTATCAACGCCTCTATTTTGGTATAAATTTTGGTTGAACTTTGAAATGGCATGTATAGGACTACCCTTGTTGGTTTAAAAATGTGGCGATGTATATGTATACGGCCATGCGAAAATGGCTCGTAAAAGGAAGCATGAACTTAGACTATTTGTGGTTTGAATGTATATATATGGTGTCATGATGTGATTATGGATTGGAAATGGGAGTGTTGGTCACATGATCAGCCATTGGTATGGTTAAAATGATCATATGTGAACCTATGTATGGCAAGACTAGTTGGTTGATGGAGACTACAAAAATAGATAAGACCTACCTTAAAACAGATGCTGCCAGCTGCAGTGACGTGAATGTGAAAAATCACAAAAAATTGTAGGAATGGTATTAAATAGTGAATAAGCTATGTAAATGAACCTTGATGAGTCTATTTTCATATGGAAGAAGTGAAATGGTCATAGGAGTTACATGTTAAGAGATATTGAAGCTATTGTGAAACAGGGCCAGAACGGTTTCTGGGTCCCCTGTCGCAACTTTAAAAATTTACTATAAATTATCCAGAAAGAATTAGGAGACATACCTTATATGTACAGATTCCATTTTGAGTCTAGTTTCATTAGAAACAAACGGTACCAGCATTAAAGCCCTGTACAGAGAGATATTCAAGTTATACCGCGCGAAGGTCAGAGCAGTCGATCCCTGTAACATGGGTGACTTTAACTAATAAACTGTACCAATTGGCCCGACCAAAAATTCTAGAAATAAATCCATGGATGGATATATGAGTCTAAATTCAGGGAAAATTTACGAAACCAGTTTCCGAGTTTTGAAACTCGAGATATGATTTTTAAGGCGACGGTGACGCAGTCTTCCAGCCTGACTGGAAATGTCAAATTGGTGGGCAAAACATGTGAACTTGGCTTGTTAACCCCTCGTGTCCGACACCGGCGATGGTTTCAGGTTCGGGGTGTTACACTTTTGGCCGAAAATTCTAAGGAGGAAGAAGGAATTTTTGCTCCATATTTGGTTTAGAAGAGGATTAAGGGGAGGTTTGGCCATACTTGTATCAAGATTAAGGTATGTTTGAGGTTGTGCCATGAGATTCATGCATGTTTTAGTTGCTAGCTTGATGTTCATGTTAGCCCATGGTTCAATCTTTGCTATGTCATGGGGATGGTATTCGGCCAAGGTTGATGTTGTGTTAAAGCCATTGCATGCTAAATGTGAAGCTTGTTAATGATGCATGTAATGATGGATTGACTACTCTTGAAATTTCTTTTTAGCATTCTTGAGTAAGACATTGAGTTCTTTGTTTAACCATGACCGAAAATTGAAAGGGGTATGGTGTGTGATGTATTCGGCCATGGTATGTTCATGAGTGTGATTGATGCTTATTGCATGATAGGTAAAATTTGTGTTTTGGATATATGGTTATATTTGGTTATAATTGTGAAAAATAAAATAGAATAAAATAAATAAAAATAAAGAACATATAAATTTTACGTGGAAACCCTTTCGGGAAAAAAACCACGGGCAGAGGAGAAGAAAATTCACTATGTCGAAAAATTTTTACTCAAATACAAGAGGAATAGACTATGTCTATTTATAGGCTTGCAAAGCCATATTCTAGTAGGATTGAAACACCTTATCTAATCAATATAAAATAGATGGAGTTTAATAAGGTTTAAAACCTTATTCTAAAATAAAATAAAAGAAGTCTAGTTCTATATGGATTTTACTTTTATTTTATTTTCCATCGTATTTTATTTAAATAAGAATTTGGGCCACTTAATTCTAACAATCTCCACCTTGACACAAATTCTCAATGAACAAGTTCTTCATCGCGAACTTTCAATAAACAAGTTCTTCACCTCTTCCAAAAACCCCTTAAGGGTTTAACTTCAACAATGAACACCAACCAAGTCTAAGCAATGCTCAAACTTGGTTATAGGAAGTGACTTAGTCATCATATCTGCAGGATTTTCATGAGTGCTAATTTTGCTCACAACAATATCACCACGAGCAATAATATCACGAACAAAATGATACCGAATATCAATGTGTTTTGTTCTCTCATGAAACATTTGATCTTTTGTAAGAAAGATGGCACTCATTGTCACAACATACCGTGCTGATTTGAAGGTCTTCATTGAGTTCACTAAATAGTCCCTTCAACCAAATAGCTTCTTTACAAGCCTCAAGAATCGCCATGTACTCAGCTTCGATTGGTAGACAAAGCGACTGTAGTTTGCAAAGTGGCTTTCCAACTAATTGCACAACCTCCGATTGTAAAGACGTAACTTTGTGAGAGATCTTCTTCTATCAAGGTCTCCAGCAAAATCAGCATCAACATACCCTATAACTCCATCTTTAGTTCTTCCAAACTGTAAGCAAACATTAGTAGTGCCTCGTAAGTATCTTAAAATCCATCGAATCGCTTTCCAGTGTTCTTTACGAGATTCGCCATGTATCCGCTAACCGCGACCGATCGCATATGATAAATCGGACGTGAACAAACCATAGCATACATGAGAGATCCCTCTGCACTAGAGTATGGAACATGTGACATGTACTCAATCTCATTATCGATTGAGGAGATAAGGCCGATGAAAGTCTGAAATGGGTCGCTAAAGGAGTACTAACAGCTTAGCACTCGCATATTGAACCCGCAAAGAACTTTCTCAATGTACCCCTTCCGACTTAGGTACAATTTACTTGCTTTTCTATCTCCGAGAATCTCCATACCAAGTATCTTCTTTGCTGGTCCTAAATCTTTCATCTCAAATTCTTCACTTAATTGGGCTTTAACCTTTCTTATCTCTCTTTTATCTTTTCTTTGCTATCAACATGTCATCAACATAAAGAAGTAGATACACAAAAGAACCATCAACATTTTTCTTAAAGTAGACACAACTGTCAAAACTACTTCTTTTGAAATCATGAGAAGTCATAAAGGAATCAAACCTCTTGTACCCTTGTCTTGGTGATCTGTTTCAAACCGTAAAGGGACTTTTTCAGCAAGCAAACATAGTCCCTTTTTTCGAGACTATAAAACCCTCTGGTTGTTACATGTAAATATCTTCCTCAAGTTCTCCATGCAAAATGCGGTTTTACATCTAACCGCTCAAGCTCCAAATCATGCATGGCAACAATACCAAGCAAAGCTCGAATCGAACTATGCTTAACAACTGGAGAGAACACATCTGTGAAGTCCACTCGGAATTTGGTGTAACCCTTTGCAACAAGCCTTGCTTTATATCCGGGTTCTTCAACTCGAGTCCCTTCTTTCTTTTAAACACCCATTTACAACGAATGCCTTTTTACCTTTAGGAAGTTTTACAAGATCCCATGTTACGTTTTTGTGGAGTGATTCCATCTCCTCTTGCATAGCAAACATCCACTTTTTTCGAGTCTTCACACTAATCGCCTCGAATAATTAAATGGCTCTTGATTAGCATCTATATCTTCACCACATTTAAAGCATAAGCAACTAGATCAACCTCGGCATACTTCTTTGGAGGTTTAATTTCTCTTCTTGTCCTGTTTTTGGCGATAGAGTATTGCGGTGAAGAAGCAACTCTATTCTCAATTTTGTCTTGGCTTGAGGAGTTGATTCGTATTAATCGATGCTCCACCGCTTTTGGTTTTCTTTATTGGAAGAGTCTTTAAGAGATAAGTTAGGTAGCATAGCGGTTTCATCAAAAACAACATCTCTGCTAATCACAACTTTTCTATTTTCAGGACACCATAACTTATAGCCTTTTACACCACTTTATAACCAAGAAAACGCATTTAATGGATCTCGGTTCCAATTTTCCATTATCAATATGAGCATACGCAGACACCCAAAAATCTTTAAATCGAATAATTAGCGGATTACCGGACCATACCTCTTGTGGAGTCTTTTTCTCAATGGCAGCGGATGGAGATCGGTTGATCAAAAACATGCAAGAGAGGTCGCTTCGCCCAAAATGACTTGTAAGTTGGCATTTGACAACATACATCGAACCTTCTCCATGATCGTTCGTTCATTCGTTCGCAACGCCGTTTCTTTGTGGAGTATGACGAATCGTCAAGTGTCTCATGATCCTTCGACTTGCACAATCTATTAAACTCATCGAGCGTAACTCTAAGCCATTGTGCTGCGGAGGTATTTTATCTGCTTTTCCCATCTGTTTTCAATCATAATTTTCCAAGACTTAAATGTGGAAAACACATCGCTTTCGCTTCGGGAAGAACGCCCAAACTTTTCTAGAAAAATCATCAATAAAGGTTAGCATATAATTAGCTCCACCTCTCGAAGGCACTCGGACGGCCCCCACAGATCGAATGGATATACTCCAACGTTTCCTTCGTGTTATGGATTCCTCTAGTGAATCGAACTCTCTTTGCTTCCCAAAAACACGGTGCTCACGAAATTCAGGTTTGCAAATTCCTTGCCCATTAAGAAGTCCTCTTTGCTTAATTTCGCCATGCCATTCTCACTCATATGCCCTAGGCGCATATGCCAAAGTTTAGTAATATCATCATCGACAAGGAAGAGGAAGCGGCAATTGCATCACCGATATGAAGAGAACCTCAGAAACATATAACTTGGCAATCTTTCTTTGCCCTTTCATCACAACAAGGACCCTTTGAAATCTTTAAAACCCCACTTTCATTTGTGTATCTGCCCTTTTGAATCAAGAGTACTCAACGAAATTAAATTTCTTTTCAATTCGGAACATGCCGCACGTCACTAAGTGTTCGACAACTCCATCAAACATCTTAACTTTAATTGTTCCAACACTGCGATTTTACATGAAGCATTATTTCCCATCAAAACAACACCTTGAGATCTTTGTTTCATAAGTTGTAAACCAATCCCGATTGGGACTCATGTGGAAGGTGCAAACTGAATCAAGTATCCACTCTCGCCACTTTAGAATCATTGATGAAGCAACTAGAAGTTCACCATCGCTGTAGTCTTCTACAACATCAGCTTCACCGAATTTTTCGGCTGTTTTCCTTTTGATTCGCACCTCCTTTTAATCTTATTTTGTAGCTTATAGCACTCAGATTTAATGTGCCCTTTCTTCTTGCGAAGTTGCAAGTTTTACCTCTGCTTGAAGATTTCGATCTACCCTTAGATTTACCACGAGGATTCCGTTCCTGTGTTCTACTACGATCATCATCAACATTCCGGTCTTGTCTCCCACGAACAATGAGACCCTCTCCCTGAGAGTTGGGTTTAACCACAAGATGCTTCATCTTATCATACGAGGTTAAAGAATCATAAACCTCATCAACCTGTGAGAGACTCGCGGCTATATAAAATCGTGTCTCTAAAGGTTGAATAAGACGGGGGCAACGAACAAAGTAGAATCAACCCTAGATCTTCCTTATCATACTGAACCTCCATGGCCTCCAAGTTTGAGAGAATTTCTTTAAACACTGTTAAGTGTTCGTGTACAGACGCACCTTCCTCCAAACGATGAGCATAAAGACGCTGCTTCATATGCAACTTGCTTGTTAGAGTTTTCGACAAACATATTTGTTCTAGCCTCTTCCATAATGCAGCGACAGTTTTCTCTTTCATCACATCTTGCAAAATTTCGTTGGACAAATGCAGATGTAATTGTGTTAATGCCTTTCGATCCTTACGCTTCTTCTCTTCATCTGTTAATGTCGAAGGCATCTTATCTATCCCTAGCAAGGCATCCTCTAGATCCATCTGTGCAAGAACTGCTTGCATCTTAATTTGCCACAACGCAAATCTGTGTTGCGATCCAACAATGAATTTCATACTTCAAAGACGCCATTACCGTGATCGAGATGAATAACCCTAAGCTCGATACCAATTTGTGAAAAATAAAATAGAATAAAATAAATAAAAATAAAGAACACATAAATTTTACGTGAAACCCTTTCGGAAAAAAACCACAGGCAGAGGAGAAGAAAATTCACTATGTCGAAAAATTTTTACTCAAATACAAGAGGAATAGACTATGTCTATTTATAGGCTTGCAAAGCCATATTCTAGTAGGATTGAAACACCTTATCCTAATCAATATAAAATAGATGGAGTTTAATAAGGTTTAAAAACCTTATTCTAAAATAAAATAAAAGAAGTCTAGTTCTATATGGATTTTACTTTTATTTTATTTTCCATCGTATTTTATTTAAATAAGAATTTGGGCCACTTAATTCTAACAATAATCAACTTGAGATTCGGCCCTTGCACCTATATGTATATATGTTTGCACATGATGTATTGGCATGACATATATACTATCTCAAAGTATATATTTACTTGTGATGATGTTTCGGTTATGAAGTAAATGATAGAAGTGTATTGAGCTACAATATATAATGCATTAGCTAGTAAAATATATGCCATTCATGTGTGGTATTAAACATGTAATTGGCCTCAACATCAACATGCATAATCGGCCCCATGAATGAGTACCTAGGTTGATGTGTTGTTCAGCCATGAGTAAGCATGTTGAAGGCTTTATCTTGACTTAGAAAATTCGGCTAAGGAGAGTACTAACTAATGTGTTGAGTTTGATTCATGAATTCCGTACATATGTGACTTTAATGTCTAGTGAATATATGTGGGCTAAGTACCTTGAATTCCTCTTGTCGATGCTCAAATGATTAAATCAATTTATTTGTTAAATTAAGCTCAAGAGCAAAGGGGAACCAAATCCGATAAAGGGAAGGAAAAAGTGGTCGAATAGCCATCGGAATCGTTCGACAACATCCGAGGTAAGTTTTCAAGCATCGAAACTTAGATTTTGATTCGATTAGATGATGTTATAAGCAAATCAAAATCGTGCCCTTTGTATGTGGCCATTGAGCCGAAAATGGCATTTCTTGTTAAGTGATTTGTGCATAAATTTTTGTTATGAAATTGAAACATAGATGTGTCATGATTGGTTGAGATGTGTATGAATGTTCGGGTGATATCCAGGCTAAGCCTGAAGGCAATTGTGCGAGTTGTGATATCCGGGCTAAGCCCGAAGGCAATTGTGCGAGTTGTGATATCCGGGTTAAGTCCCGAAGGCATTTGTGCGAGCTACTATAACCGGGCTATGTCCCGAAGGCGTTTGAACGAGTAGCTATATCCGGTTAAACTCCGAAGGTACGTGATTTGGGAATGAATGAACTTGCTGTAAAAATTTTCAGTTAATACGCTTGTGAAATTCCCAACAATGAGGTATGTTTCGTATGTGCTTTGCACTAGATGAGCCGCATATATGAGTATTCGCTCCGTTGATAAATGAGCTACCGGCCTTTGACTAAGTCTTTATTTGTGTATGAATATAAGAGTTGGTATTGTGAAGTAAGCATGTCATTGAGAATTTGTGCATATGAATTATTGTTTAGCTACTTGAATGCTATACTTTGGTTGTGTGTAAATTCATGGCTCAAAACTTACTAAGCATAAATTGCTTACTCCGTTTCTATGTTTCTCGGTTTTATAGATTTTGGCTCGTCAGCTATCGGACTCGGGATTTTTGGAAGTCGGAGTCTCCCACACTATCGAAGCCCCCTTTGGTATAATTTTGGCTGAATTTGAAATGGCATGTATAGGACTACCCTTTTGTTGTAGGTCATGTACCTTTCGATTTGTGTAAATTTGGATAGCCATGCGAAAATGGCTTAAGTATACTTTGGGCATCGAATTATAATCACTGTACGTTGTTCATTAAGAGGCATGGAAATGTTTGGAAACGATTAGCCATTGGTTTGGTTAGTCATGATTCTATCTTGTGCTAATTATGTTAAAGGGCTAGTTGAATCATGGGAACTATGAAATAGGTAAAGCCTACCTTAAAAACAGATGCTGTCAGCTGCAGTGATGTAGATGTGAAAAATCACTAAAAATAGTAGAAAGGGAATTAAATAGTGAATAAATTATGTAAACGAACCTTGACGAGTCTATTTTCATATGAAAGTAACGAAAAAATCATATGAACAGTATATTAAGAGATATTAAAGTTCTCGTGAGACAGGGCCAGAACGGTTTCTGGATCCTCTGTTTCGACTTTGAAAATTTACCATAAATTATCCAGAAACAATTAGAAGTCATGCCTTATATTTATAGATTCCCCTTTGAGTCTAGTTTCATTAGAAACAAACGTCATGAGCATTGAAGCTCTTTACTAGAAGATATCTAGGTCGTAATGCGCAAAGGTCAGTGTAGTCGAACCCTGAAACAGGGGTGACTTTGACTAATAAACTGTACCAATTGGGCCGACCAAAAATTCTAGAAATACATCCACGGATGGATATATGAGTTTAAATTCAGGGAAAATTTACGGAATCAGTTTTCGAGTTTTGAAACTCAAGATATGATTTTTAAGGTGACGGTGATGCAATAACCAGCTTGTCTGGAAATTTTTAAATGGACTGTGAAAATATTTAAGTCTGTGTGCACCTTGTGTTCGACTCCGGTAACGGACTCGGGTACGGGGTGTTACAAATTCATTTTAAAATATTTCATTAAGAATTTGGGTTTTAATTAATTAATTATTTTATTCTTTGGTCCTTTAATTTATTGATTTATTTTGGACAAGTCTTATAGCTTTGTTGGATTAAAAAAAACCGTCCAAATTGAAGACCAAGTCAACCCAATTTCGACTACACATGGCTGTCCACATAAACCACTTTCTGGTTTAATTACACAAGGTCCTTGCAACGTTGAAGAAATTAGAGATTTGCCCGAAGATTTACGTTTGACCGAGTCTCAGTCCTAAGTTGTTATGGCATTTAAATTACTTAAAAATCAAGAAAAATTCAAATCTAAACCAACTAATCATGGCCGACCACTCATTGAAGAAGCTTGAAGAGTCTAAACCTCTTTATTTGTAGCAAACTACTCTCCTCTCTTCACCTATAAATAAGACTTCATTTCACCATTCCTAATCACCCCTCATCCCTCATCATTCTCTCTTTTCTTTTAATTCTCTTTAAGATTTTCCATTTCCCATGCCTAACATCATTTCTTCAAGGAGATTTTAGCAATTAAGCCTCTTAAAGAGCCCTTGGTCGGCCACCTTGGAGAGCCATCAACAAAGGTGCAAAGTGAAGGAGTGAATGAGCCTCGTTGGTCAGAGTCTTGGGTGACAGCCACTTTGATTTGGGTTTAATCTTTCTTTTCTTTGATTTAATCTAAATATGTTTGCTATGTGTTCTTTGTTCTTGTTACAACAATGTTAGCTTAATTTTATTTAAGCTAGGATGATTGCTTTGATTAAAAAATATTTATTTGATTCATGCTTATAATGTTTGTGCCTCAATCGATCATGTTTTCAATTAAAATCAAGTCTGTATTTCATTCATATGTGATTGAAATGCACCTAAATTAGCTTAGCGATCCAAACCAGATGACGGCTAGTGGACACATAATTAAAATGCGCATGCTCAATTTAGATCCTAACTTGATTAAATTGTAGGTTTCATAACAACTCTAACCAAGCTCTATTATCTACATAGTTGTTAGATTTGTGTGATTAAACTGTTTCAAACCTAACACGTCCCTGTTACCTTGCACGAATGTTAAGAAATCCTTAGTAAATAAGGATCAGTAAAATGCAAATTTACTAAGTAAAGGATTTCGAAAGGACCTAATGTGGTTTCTAAGCTCATGAAAGATCGAGTTGCCATGAAATGTTTTTCTGAATGTTACTAAGCATGTTGATAATAAATTGAGTTTAATTAAAGTAATTATCCTAGTTTATTTATGTTATAATTGTTGCAAATTGTGTTTAATTTTGCTAAAATCTATTTCATTCATATAGTTTGCATATTTAGGATAATTTGCATTGGGGATCCTTGCATTTAGTTTAATATATTTAATTTTAATCATCACTTCTCAATCATATTGTGTTTTTATTTACCAAGTTGTTAATATAGTTCTACAATTAAGTGATTTAACACAAATACAATCCCTGTGGAGATGATAACTCAATACTTACTTATTACTTGATAACGACTGTGTACCTAAGCGTTACAGTAGGACACCATTCAAAGGCATAAGTGCTCGAGGCTGGTCGCTCTATTGCAACACAGGAGTCTAATGTCGCAACATAGGGAGCAGGATACAAGAATTCCAAGACTGCCTTTAGTGTCGTGACACAGTTAGAGGATGTCACTACACACCCCTAAAGCTAAATCTGAAGCCAAGCAAACTACCTTCGCTATATGTCAAGACACTAAACTTGTATGTGAAAGCATTACTGAGCTGAGGGCATTTTAGTCCACACAATAAAAATTAACATAAAAATAACAGCCAACCTAAGGTTAAAGATGACGACCAACCCTAAACCTATAAATAGACTTTTTAGACACTTAAGAAAAGACAACTTTGATAAGTTAGAATTTTCTTTGTAATTTAGTTTTTAGTTTTTAGTTCTTTTTAAGATTATGATTTATTTTCAATTGTTTCATTTATGTTTATCAGAGAATCTGATTTGTTGATTCGACCAACTCTTTTTGGATTCTATGCTTCTTCTATTGAATATAATCATGATTTCTTTTTAAACTTTTATTCTTGATTTGTTCTTAATGTCTACTTATTTTATCAAATTTACTATGCTTATGAAATCTATGAGGAACTAATCCTCTTATATGGGATTAGTTAGTGGAAGTGTGGTTAATTAATTTCTATGTAGGGTTTTCTTAGTGGATCAGTTGTTTAGGATAGGAAGAACTTAAACCCTAAGCTTGACAACCCTAGGAAGTCATCTAGGTAGGAATTAACCCGAAATTGATATTGCCTATCCGTGAACCCCTTACCCCAATGCGAACCTGGACTATGAGGTTGAGAGATAAGTAGCTCTTGTTGACTCCTTAGTTTAGCAAAAGATCAAGAGATCCTACTAGGGTAACGAATAGTTGATTGAGTAGAAACCCGAAATAGGAATTAGTTATAATTATTAAAGTAAGCTAATCACCCTTGCCTTACATTTGGTTGAATTTCTACATTAGTTTTTTGTGTTCACTATTTTATGCATATTTATTTATTTTCTTATAAAAACCTAAATTCTTCTATTTATGTTTAGTTGTAATATAAAATAATTAAAGTACTGATTAGTTCTTTTTGCATTTAGGTTAACATTGATTTAGTACTTGTAACACTCCTCACTCGTATTCAACACCGGAATAGAGTTACGAAGTATTATCAAACTTATCACACATTTAAGCATACATTTCACAAACAATTTAATCAATTAAAATACAATTCAATCACAACCAATCATATTGTCCCTAATACAAGCCTAAGAGACCTAAAACATGCATTCGGGGTGGTTTGGGAATAAACCTAGAAACTTTTAGAGCACTTAAAATTTTTTCTCAAAAACAAGGGACACACGCCCGTATGGCTCGGCCGTGTCTCTCACATGACCAAAGACACACCCGTGTCGTAAGCCATGTGGACATTCGAAATGGGAGCACATGGCCGTGTCCCAACCCATGTCCGACCCCTTGTAACTCTCTAACTTGGGTCACACAGCCAACACACACGTCCGTGTGCCCTAAAAATGGCCATACACGCCTGTGTGCCAGGCTGTGTGCTAGGCTGTTCCAAACCTGAAGGGTATATTGACTTATGCCACACGGCCAAGTTACACGCCCGTGTGTGAGGCCTTGTGGAACATATTGACTTGGTTTCTAAATCAACCCCAGGGGACACATGACCGTGTACATGGCCGTGTGTCACACATGGTTGAGACACACACTTGTGTCTTTGCCCACGTGGACAAAAGTAGGCTATTTACCAAGCCACTTTGCCACCCAAATCTTCATATACCTACATTAACCCAATTGGTACAAAACATGGCACATATAGGCATTCAACTACATGCCATATAGACATTTATCATAAACTCATGTACCAAATTGACCAAAATCTCTATACATGCCATATATTCAACATATTTAAATTCAAAAGTAACAAAGCGATAGTAGGATAGTGTGATGAAGTCTCTGACGATCCCCATATCCGAGCTAGCTTTGAAATCACTATAAGACACGGAAAATAAACAAAGTAAGCCATAAAGCTTAGTAAGCTCATATGAAAATAATAAGCAAGTCTTACTATTCATTATCAATTTAATTTAAATGACATAATATGCAACAATACATTAATTTCAAGCTAACATGAACTTAACCACATACTTGATCATAAACTCATAACTTCCTTTGATTCATTGCTCGTATAGATTTCCAAACATACCTGTACTAATACGTATCTATTTCTCACCATTTCACATTTTCAATATACCTGTTGAACCATTCAGAATAAAAGTCAGATACTCAGGAGTCTTTCACCCTAAGTTCCAATATCATGGCCCGAAGCCAACTCAATGTATTTCGCACCCGAAGTACCAAAATCACGGCCCGAAGCCAAATTAATATAACTCGCACTCGAAGTGCCAACATCATGGCCCGAAGCCAAATCAAAATAACTCACACTCGAAGTGCTAATATCATGGCCTAAAGCCAAATCAATGTAACTCGCACTCGAAGTGCTAATATCATGGCCCGAAGCCAAATCAATGTAACTCCTAATGTCATATCCTTTGTATCTTCATTTAATCCTAAGGTTCAACGGGGATCTCTAATGCCAAATCTTCATCGAATGTGTCTGCAATTTTGTAATTCAGAATTCATACAATATAAAAACATTTAAATCACAAATATAACAATGCTTATTATATACGAACTTACCTCAGATGCAAAAATGGCTAAATAGATCGATTAGTTGAGTACTTTGTCCTTCCACCGATCTAGATCCAAATTTTTCTTTTCTTGATCTATATATAATCAAAATTAGCTTATTTAATTATTTCTCTATTCAGTTTAGTCCAAAATTCACATTAAGGTACTTTTAAACATTTGCCCCTAATGTTTCACATTTTTACAATTTAGTTCTTATTTCATAAAATCACAAATTCATGCAATTTAATACCAACCCATGCTAGTCAAATTTTCCTAGCCCACATATCAGCCCATATTTTTAATATATTTCACATTTTGACAACAAATTTTTAACATTTCTCAATTTAATCCCTAATTTGCATTTTCACCAAGAATCACTTAACAAAACTTGTATATCTATCATCCAACATTCAAAATATATACATATTCATCAATGGAAACATCCTAAACCTTTAACAATTTTGCAAAATAGTCCCTAGGCTAGCTAGACCTAGTTGCAACGATATCAAAAACGCAGAAATCATTAAAAACGGGACAAAAACAGACTTACAATTGAGCTAGGAAGCTTGGCTGATTATAAAGCCCTAACAATGGCATTTCTCCTCTTGAAAATCGGTGGAGAAGGTGATACAAAGTGATTATTTTGTTTTGTTTTATTTATTTTATCATTAATTATAAATTTCCAAAATTAACCTTTAAAAGCATTAGTAATTACACCGAATACAACTCCACTATCATCCACTATCTCATAAATTGGTTAATATCCACATAAGGACCTTTATTTTAAAGTTCTATAGCTATTAAACACCTTTAGCTATTAAAACGTCACTTTTGCAGTTTACGCAGATTTGTCCTTTTTATCGAATTGAGCATTCAAACGATAAAATTTCTTAACGAAATTTTCACATAAATCCACTATCATGCTGTAAACATTAAAATAACATGAAAATAATAATTTCAACCTCAAATTTGTGGTCCCAAAACCACTGTTCTGATTTAATTAAAAACGGGCTGTAACAGTACTCACCTCTCTTGGGTACGATTCTTAGAGTACTTACCGACTCCGTTGTAACTATATCACAACCTGACACATGTACTTGCAAATATCGGATCGAATTCATTTTTTTTTGTTGTATTCACACTCTGGACATTAGTACTTCCGGAGGCAGTCAAGTTGTTGACACTATTGCCAAGGAGGCAACATTACTAGATTGATTTTTTTTTGTGTTTTAATAGAATAATTAGGAAATTTTTACATAATACCTATGATTTTTATATTATTGTTACTAACGCTTTTATTTTCTTTTTCTTTTTTTAGTGTATGACTGGAAGTAAGGGCCCACCTATAGAGCTGCCCACTGATCCAGAAAAACTAATCCATAAAAGCTTTCAATAGCAGCAACAGATGCAAAAGCTACCACCTACCATGAGTAATCCACCACGAGAAAACCCATTGTTCGATGAATTTAATGAGGCTAACATACAAGATCCACCACCACCATAATTATTGTTAAATCCATAGATGGCACGAGAAGGAAGAACCTTAAGGGACTATGCACTACCAAATCTAGATATGGTGCAAAGCAACACTACAAGGCCAACCATTATGGCTAACAATTTTGAGATAAAACCAGCCATGATCCAGATGATCTAGAATAATCTAGAGTTTCAGAGGGACTATTACGGAAGACCCAAACCAACATTTTAAATAGTTCCTTTAGCGTTATGATACATTTAAGTTTAATGGGGTCACCGGTGACACTATTCGTCTTCGGTTGTTCCCTTTCTCCTTAATTGAGAATGTCTTTTCTTGGTTAGGCTCGCAGGCACCAGGATTGTAACGCCCCAATTAATTTATTTTTGCTTCTGTAAAATTTGACATAAATATGTATTTGCTTCAGTGGTTAAGTTTTCTGGGTGTGTGTGAGAAATCTTGGGTTCAAGTCCCATGTTTGTAAATTTTTGTTATTTTTGGAATTAAGCTTTACCTTTCTAGTGGGCTTATATTAAATTGCTTGTGAAACCATATCAGAATGAGCCTTCTGGTTCGAGTGGCAAGGTGATGGTGTGTTGGAGGCCTTGTGTTCGAATCCCTGTAGGAGCGGGGATATTTATTTTTGTTCGATTGACTTATAGAGTTTTGATTCAACTTAAATGCTGAAGTGGTTGAGATTGTATAGTTAGTTGGAAGTTGGGAAAATATCTAATAGGATTTTTATTTTTATTTTTCTTATTCCAAAAATCCTAGTTCTTTTTAACGTTTTGTGTTCTCTCTACTCCTCTGCTGAAAATTTGCTTCTCCGTCTCCTTCTTCTTTTTGATTTCTTTTTTGATCCGTCTTCTTTTGTGCAACATTTTTTTTCGCTTGTTTGGTAAGTTGCGTATTATTAGAATCTTAGCATTATTTTGACTAAGTGTTTAACATAAGAGTTTGTGTTTGTTACTCTCAATTTAGGCGAAGGACAAGCCTTGGCTGGGGCTCCTGCAGCAGTTTAAGTGTTCAGGGTTACTGTTCTTTATCAATAAGTATTCGCGTGCGTTAGTTAATGTTGTAAGGTTTTGGTTGTGAAAGAATCATGATTGAGTTTCATTAGTGTTACTAAATTCGGATTATGAAAATATTGATTGTAGGTTTTGGAAGGCTCGGGTGTGATTTCGCATCAAATCGATACCAGATGTGTACCCAAAACATAGAAAATGAGCCTTCGAAAAAAGCCAAAAAATGAATATGTTGATGCCACACGGGCGTGTAGTTGCCCATGTGGATGGCCGTGTGCGAGACACAGTTGTGTGGTCGACGAAGGCATGGCCGTTTGCAGCACACGATCGTGTGGTGGCTCGAGTGTGGCCGTGTAGGCCAAAAGGGCATGGCCACATGTGGGCCCACACGGGCAACCCATATGGGTATTTGGGTGGGCCATAATTTTGAAATATTACCTAGGGTCACACAGGTCGCTCTAATCAACTGTGGGCTTATGGTAGGGTCGGTAAGGGCTAGCTAAACCCTAATTTGTATGCTAGGATATTCTGATAGACTAATCTGTGTAGGATATTACATGCATGCCTGATTATATTGATGTATGTATATTTGTTAACTGAATAAAGCATGTTGAGCATGTTTATTCTATATATCTATGTTTGAATTTCTACATCTGTTATTAGGGGTGGGATATGTATATATGGATGAAGTATTTTTTTCGGCGTTAAACGCCTTTATTCTGGCAGCTTGGCTACAAATTATCTAATATGTGTCTTATTGACATAATGTGATGTGTAGGGATGGGTGGGTGTTTTTAACCCCACATGGTGTGATGGGATGGTCGGAGTTGGTGTGTAGAGGATGGGGGTAGGATTTTGCATATCTAAAACTGAAACTAAATTTGTATCTGCATGCTTATGTTGGGTTACACACTGAGTTTACACAAACTCACATCTGTTTGTCTTTTTTGTCAGGTAATCCACAGACTTAGGCGGATCGGTGCAACAGAGACTCAACGGTGACCACTCAGCCATAAATGGCTTAACATTGTTATTTTCTGGTTTTATTTAAGATTTTCAGTTTCAATTGAAAGTTGTAATTTTTTGGACTCTCTGGACTGTATGAACTTTTAACTATTGGTTTTGGTTTCGATTCCTTGATAATATGCATGCTTTGATAAAAATGGTTTGTTTAAAAATAACGATTTCACGTAAACAAAGGTGTTCCTAAAAATAGGATCAAAATTTTAGAATTAGAACGGTTTAAAAGCTTCCACTGTGACAAAGTTTTAGCAAATGAACAAGCTAATTGGTATTTTTAGTAATTTTATAAATGTCTGCAACATTTGAAATATTTATGGTTTATTAAGTCAACATTGTTTTCAAACCCAGTCCTTGTGACATCTCCAGATTCAACCATAATGTCTAGGCCGGGTTTGAGGTATTACTTTTAATGGTATCAGAGTCAGGTTGCAAAACTCGAGCTGTGAATTTTGGGTTTCAAAATAATATTTTAAAAAGAATTGGGTTTCAAATATTTGTGGATAAAATAGGAAAGAATGTGGTACACCGAGTCCCCGACACTGATCCTATAAATATTTCTAAATTTTTGTTAGAAAACTCTAAAAACATGGTAGTTAGTACTTTCTAAAACTGTATTAAGTAGTTAGAGACTGAAACTTTTGGAAACAAATCTAAACTTCTAGTAATTTATGCATAAAACATCTACTAATAAATACTGGAATTGATGCATAAAACTTTTAATATAGATTAAACTATGAGTGCTCATGGAACATGTGGACGTGGTACTCGTGGCCGTGGTACTCGTGGCCGTGGTAGAGTCCATAGGGGGTTCGAGCTAAGTCTTCCTATCTGGGTAGTATGTTGAACTTGGATACAAGTGAGACAGCAGTTTCACCTGTTACTGAGATTGGGTCTCAAAGTTGCTCGGCTAGGGATGACACACTGTCCCAAGCCATGCTGAGGATCTTGGAGAGGGTCACTGGACCCCATTCTAGAGCCGGAGGATGAGGGTCAGTAACTGAACGACTCCGGTCTAATGGTGCTTAGTTGTTCAGGGGTGTCACCCCTAATGTGGCCGAATATTGGTTGGAGGCCACCAAGAGGATCATGAATGATCTAGACTGCACTTTTGAGCAAAAACTGAAGGGTGCAGTTTCCTTGCTTTGCGATGAGGCTTATCTGTGGTGGTTGACAGTGGAGGAAGGTACCCAGTCTGATCGTCTGAGTTGGGATTTTTTTAAGACTACCTTCTAGAGCAAGCATGTGAAAGTTAGTTATGTAGATGCTCGTAGGCGTGAGTTCATGAATATGTGGATGCTCGTAGGCGTGAGTTCATGAATCTCACACAAGGTGATAGATCTGTGGTCGAGTATGAGGCCGAGTTTCTAAGGTTGAGCCACTACGCTCGAGGCATGGTGGCGACTGAGTATGAGAGGTGCGTCCAATTTGAGGATGGCTTAAGGGATAATTTGAGGGTGTTGATAGCTCCACAGAGGTAGTGAGAGTTTGTGGTTTTGGTGGAAAAGGAAAATATCGCTAAGGATGTTAAGCACGTGGAGCAATAGAATAGGGATCGAGAAAGGGGTAAGAACAAGAGAGATTAGAAGCCCTCAAGTTTGGTACAGAGGCCTAAAAAAAAGGCCAGATCTGATGGGCCAGTTAGAGTAGGGGCTCTTGTTGCTCCTACTAGGTTGCAGCCATGCAGTGATTGTGGTAGGCGCCATCCGGGCGAGTGTTGGAGGAGGATAAGGGCTTGTCTGAGGTGTGGGTCTCTAGAGCACCATGTTAGGGATTATCCATAGAAGACTGACCAGATGCAAGCTTTGGCACCGGGTTCTGCGCAGCTTCAGAGGGAAGTTCAGCAACCACCTAGGGGCTGTGGACATGTTAGAGGTGGTAATGGTATGGGTCATGGAAAGAGAGCACCAGGTAGAGGTACTGGTCAGACTGAGGCAACACAACTTGCAGTGGTTTATGCTGCACATCGTTGAGTGGATAGAGATGCTCCTGATGTGATCACCGGTACGTTTCTTATATTTGATGTACCTTATACTACTCTGATATACATAGGTTCTACACACTTCTGCGTAGCTAGTACTGTATCTGAAACTCTGGAGATTTCTATTGAGAACACTTGTAGTGTGGTTACTGTACTGAGTTTGTTGGCGCAGTCTATTCGGGTTAGTAAACTTTATAGGCATGTTCCACGAATGTTGTAACACCCCGTACCCGAGACCGTTGCCGGAGTCGAACACGGGGTATTTACGGACTTATTTCATTTATTTTCACAGTCCATTTTAAAAATTTCCAAACAAGCTGGCTAACTGCGTTAATGTTACCTTAAAAATCATATCTTGAGTTCCAAAACTTGAAAACCAGTTTCGTAAATTTTACCTGAAACTAGACTCATATGTCCATCTATAAATGTTTTTCTAGAATTTTTGGTCGAGCCAATTAGTACAGTTTATTAGTTAAATTCTCCCCTATTTCAGGGTTCAACTGCTCTGACCTTCATGTATTACGACTTATATATCTTCCTGTACAGGGCTTCATTACTTATGCCGTTTGTTTCTAACGAAACTACACTCAAAAAGGAATCTATACATATATGGCATGGCCTATAATTATCTCTGGTTAATTTATAGTGAATTTCCAAAGTCAAATCAGGGGATCCAGAAATCACTCTGGCCCTGTTCCACGAAAACTTAAATATCACTTAAAATACGACTCATATGATCGTTTTGTTTCTCCCATATGAAATTAGATTCATCAAGGTTCGATTACATAATTTATTCACTATTTAATTCTATTCCTACTATGTTTAGTGATTTTTCAAATCCACACCACTGCTGCTGTCAGCATCTGTTTTTAAGGTAAACTTTACCTATTTCATGGTTCTCCATGAATCAACTAGAATTTGTCATACAAAGCACCAAAATGATCATGATTAACCATTCCAATGGCTAATCGTTACCAAACATTTCCATACCCCTCAATGAACAACATACAAAACGATTATAACGCTATGCTCAAAGTATATATATAAGCCATTTTCGCATGGCTATCCAAGTTTATACAAAACCAAATGGTACATGACCAACAACAAAAGGGGTAGTCCTATACATGCCATTTCAGAGTTCAACCAAAAGTGTACCAAAAGGGCTTTGATAGTGTGGATGACTTCGACTTCGACAATCCCGAGTCTGATAGCTGACGAACCAAAATCTATAAAACAGAGAATCAAAGAGACGGAGTAAGCATTAAATGCTTAGTAAGTTTTGAGCAATGAAATTAGGCACAATTGAAGTATAGCATTCATATGACTAAACGGATAATTTCATATACACACATTCTCAAAATCATACCTACTTCACATTACCAACCCTTATACTCATACATAAGAGATCAACTTAACCAAAAGTCAGAAGCTCATTAGTCGACTGAGCGAATACTATTTAAAAGGAATCAACTAATCCAATGCATATACGAAACATACCTCATCGTTGGAATTTTACGAGCATATTAATTGAAATTATTACAGCAAGATCGCTCGTTCCCAAACCAAGTACCTTCGGGATTTAACCGGATATAGTTACTCGCTCAAATGCCTTCGGGACTTAGCCCGGATATAGTAGTTCGCACAAATGCCTTCGGGACTTAGCCTGGATATCGTAACTCGCACAAATGCCTTCGGGACTTAGCCCGGATATAGTAACTCGCACAAATGCCTTCGGGACTTAGCCCGAAATTAGTCACTAGCACAAATGCCTTCGGGACTTAGCCCGGTTATCATCTGAATATTCATGCACATATCAGTAAATCATGACACATCTTTATTTCATTTTCATAACTAGAATTCAATTACAAGTCAATTATTAAGCATTCCCATTTTCGGCTCAATAGCCACATACAAATAGCATGATTTGGTTTGCTTTATGACATGATCTCTATGCACATACGGCTACCCATCATACGTATCGACTAATTAACTCAACATATAATTCCAGGAGAGTAATTATATCACCGTATATTTGTTATGATTATACGTCATGACTTAATCAAATCGTAAACTAAGTTTCATTACTCGAAAACTTACCTCGGATGTTGTCAAACGATTTTGACGGCTATTCGATCAGTTTTTCCTTCCCTTTATCGGATTTAGTTCCCCTTTGCTCTTGAGCTTAATTTAACAAATAAATTGATTTAATCATTTGAACATCAAAAAGAGAAACTCAAGGTACTTAACCCATATATACATTAGACATTAGAGTCACATACATATGAAATCATGAATCAACTCAACATATTAGCCCACACTCTCTTTTAGCCAATTATCTAAGCCAAGATAAAAGCATCAATATGCTTGCCTCTAACCGAATACATGCAACACCAATCTACCTTATGTGGCCGAATATGCATGCCTATGTTGAGGTCGATTATACGCCTAATACTTCCTACAGATATGGTTACTTGTATTGACTACATACCATTTTGTTTCAAGTTCAAAACTCGGCTAATACACATATATACACTAGTAATCAAACACTAACATTTGCACTTCACCTTACTACCAATTCTCATCTACTTCCTACCATGGCCGAATGCATCAAGACACCATACCATTTCAATTTTGGTCATGGGTTAAACAAAGAACTTAATGTCTAACTCAAAAATGCTAAAAAGAAAATCCAAGAGTCATCAATCACCATCACATGTTTCACTACAAAGCTTCACACTTAGCATGCAAATGACATCAACACAAGTCCACCTTAGCCGAAACTTAGCTCATCTTCATGCCTCATCACCACAACATCAAACACCAACCAAGAAGACAACACCCATGGCCGAATATCATCTCCATCTCATAGCAAAGATTTAAACCATGGGCTAGGTAGAACTCAAGCTAACAACTAAAAATATGCATGAATCTCATGGAACAACATCAACATACCTTAGTCTAGTGAACCACCATAGCCGATTTTCTCCAAGCTCTTTCCCTTCTTTTTCTTTCTTCTATTCTGCCAAGTTCAACAACATGAGAACTTTTTTTTCTCTTTTTTTTTCTTCATCATTTTCCTTTTCATTATTTTATTACCATGCTTCTTATTTTATCATTTCTAACATAAAGCATTAACACAACATGTTTATGACATGTTTTACCCATCACATTTTGTCCACCCTCATTGTCATGGCCGGCCACTACTAATTAAGTGGGGAAATTGACATGGAAGTCCACCTTTTGATTACATGCACTAATAGATCCTTATAGATTAACCTATCACATTTCAAAAGTGTCACACATAAGTCCTATTAACTAAATTCACATGCAATTAACTAAATCGAAGCTCAAAACTTTCACTCATTCAAATTCACATATTTTAGACAATAATTATCATATTCAAATAATTTGGCGACTCGGTTTAGCTATCCCGAAACCGCTTTCCAACTAGGGTCACTTTAGGGCTGTCACAACTCTCCCCCACTTAAAAAATTTTCGTCCCCGAAAATCTTACCGGTAAATAAGTTTGGGTATCGTTCTTTCATAGAGTTCTCGGGTTCCGAAGTAGCTTCTTCCATCCCGTGTTTCAGCCATAACACTTTTATAGAGTTCTCGGGTTCCGAAGTAGCTTCTTTCATCCCGTGTTTTAGCCATAACACTTTTACTAAAGGAACCTTTTTGTTTCAGAACTCTTTCACTTCACGAGCTAGGATACGAATTGGTTCTTCTTCATAACTCATATCGGCTTGAATTTCAACCTCGGAGGGACTTATTATGTACGAAGGATCAGATCTGTAACGTCGAAGCATCGAAACATGAAAAACGTTGTGGATCCTTTCAAGTTCAGGGGGTAAAAGCAACCTATATGCAACTGGACCAACTCGTTCGGAGATTTCATACGGTCTAATGAATCTCGGACTCAATTTTCCCTTACGGCCAAATCTGAGTATCTTTTTCCAAGGTGAAACTTTAAGAAACACTTTGTCTCCCACCTGATACTTAATGTCTTTTCGTTTCAAATGCGCGTACGACTTCTGACGATCTGATGCTGCCTTCAGACTTTCACGAATTATTTTTACTTTCTGCTCAGCATCTTTAATCAAATCAACTCCGAAAATTTTACTTTCACCGAGCTCGGTCCAAAACAATGGTGTACGGCATTTTCGACCGTACAAAGCCTCGTAAGGCGCCATCTTAATGCTTGATCGAAACTATTGTTGTAAACGAACTCAATCAAAGGTAGATACCGTTCCCATGAACCACTAAACTCAAGGATGCAGCATCTCAACATATCCTCGAGTATCTGAATTATCCGCTAGGATTGACCATCGGTTTGGGGATGAAAAGCGGTGCTAAAATGCAACTTGGTACCCAAAGCTTCTTGCAATTTCTTCCAAAATCGCGAGGTGAATCTCGGATCTCTATCCGACACAATAGAAATGGGTACCCCGTGTAATCTCACAATCTGAGAAACATACAATTCAGCTAGTTTATCCAGTGAATAATCCATACGTACGGGAATAAAATGAGCCGACTTAGTCAGTCTATCAACAACAACCCAAATTGCATCTTTCTTACTTGTCGACAATGGCAACCCCGACACAAAATCCATCGTGACTCGATCCCATTTCCATTCAGGTATCATGATCGGCTGGAGTAAACCCGTAGGCACTTGATGTTCCGCTTTCACTTGTTGGCATATTAAACACTTCGAAACAAAATCGGAGATGTCTCGTCTCATACCATGCCACCAAAACTGACGTCTCAGATCATTGTACATTTTCGTGCTCCCCGGGTGAATTGACACTACGATGAGCTTCGTTCAGAATCATCGAAATAAGTTCTGAATTTCTTGGAACACACAAATGACTTCTGAACCTCAAACAATCGTCGTCATCAATTTGAAACTTTGACTCCCTATCTGAAACACATTCAGCCCGTTTTGCAACCAATTCATCATCGACTTTCTGAGCTTCACGAATTTGATGAATCAACAATGGTCTAGCCTTTAATTCTGCTACTAACACATTGTCAGATAGAACAGACAAGTGTACATTCATAGCTCGTAATGCAAACAGTGATTTACGACTCAAAGCATCCGCAACCACATTAGCCTTTCCCGGGTGATAGTCAATGACAAGCTCATAATCTTTTAACAACTCAAGCCAACGTCTTTGTCGCAGATTCAAGTCTCTTTGAGTCATCAAATATTTGAGACTTTTGTGATCTGAATATACATGGTACTTCTCACCAAATAAGTAATGTCGCCATATTTTCAAAGCGAATACGATGGCAGCCAGTTCAAGATCATGGGTTGGATAATTTTTCTCATGTGGCTTCAGTTGCCTCGACGCATAAGCTACAACTCGACCTTCTTGCATCAATACACAACCCAACCCAAGTAAGGATGCATCACTGTAAATGACATCTCCTTGCCTGATTCGGGCTGCACTAGTACTGGAGCTTCCGTCAAATGAGTTTTCAATTGATCGAAACTTTTCTGACACTTTTCTGTCCATTCAAACTTAACATCTTTCTGAAGTAGTTTCGTCATTGGTGTGGCTATCATCGAGAAACCTTTTACAAACCATCGGTAGTAACCGGCAAGTCCCAAAAAGCTCCGAACCTCAGCATGCTTGGTTTCATCTCTTGAGTAGACCAAGATGTCATCAATAAACACAACTACAAACCGGTCCGAGATCATCGCTCAAGACCCGATTCATCAGATCCATAAATACCGCAGGGGCATTAGTGAGCCCAAACGGCATCACTAAGAACTCGTAGTGATCGTATCTCGTTCTGAAAACTGTTTTGGGTATATCCGAATCTCGAATTCGTAACTGATAATAACCCGATCTCAAATCTATCTTTGAAAACACTGAGGCTCCCTTTAGTTGATCAAACAAATCGTCGATGCGCAGTATCGGATATTTATTCTTTATTGTCACCTTATTCAGTTGACGATAGTCGATGCACAACCTCATGGTTCCGTCCTTCTTTTTCACAAACAATACTTGTGACACCCTAATGTGACCCTAGTCGGAAGGTGGTTTCGGGACCACAAAATCGAGTCACAAAAATAATTAGATGTTATATTTTGTGCTCATTGTATGTGGAATTTGTATGTGTGAATATTTTGTGCCTTGATTTGATCAATTAGGTGCTAATTTATAAGAAAGGACCCATGTGATAGGACTTGAAAATGTGATAGGTGAAATTTAAAGTGGCCAAATAATGCATGAGTTATTGACATGAGGGACTTGCATGTCAATTTCCTCCCCCTAAGTAGTAGTGGCCGGCCATGAGCATGAGAGTGGACAAAATGTTATGGGGTGAAACATGTTGGAAACATGTTGTGTTAGTATGTTATGGGAGGAAGAATAAAATAAGGGGTTAGTAATAAAGAAATGAAAAGGGTGGGGTGATGAGAACAAAGTTGTCTCATCCATGTTCCCCCCCCCCCTCTATTGCCGTGGGTTGAAGATAGATAACAAAAAGGAAACAAAAAAATGCATGCTCATCCTTCTCCTTGATGGCCGAATGTGGGAAAGGGAATATTGAAGAGGAAAAACCAAGGTAGTCGGCCATGACTATCCTAGTTTAAGGTATGCATTGTGATTTTCTTTTTAATTGACTATGAGATTGGATTGATAAGTGCATAGCTTATTTAACCCATGGTTTAATTTCATGCATCAATAGACAAATGTCCATTCGCAAGTGCTAAATTGGTGTCATTTTGATAAGTTTTTTGAAAGATGTTAATTAATTGTTAAGTGGCTTAAATGATGTTTGAATGAGTAGAGTTCATGGTTGAAAAGTATAAATTGAAAGTTGCCGTGTGAGTGTATATACATTTTAGAAAGAAAGATGTTGTTGTTTAGTTGAATTTTCATTTGATAAATGTTCATTCGGTCAATGGGAGAAGAATGAGATGAATTTAAATGTTGTGGTTTATTATATTTTAGTTGCTAAATGAAGAAAAATCGGCTAACAAGGGAGTACTAAGGCCGAATATGATTTTGAATATTAGTGGTGTAGTTGCCGAATTTGAATTATGAAATTATTGAGTAATGTGTGTGTTTTAAGTGATAGAATTGAGGGAATGCTTGGAATGTGATATGTATGAAGTATGTGTTAAATTAAGGTTTGCTAAGCTAGCTATTAAGATGAAGTGCAAATGTTAGTGATGAGATTATTTGAGTGAAATCATAGATATTTATATGATGAATTCGATTGTGGATATACATGCTTAAATAAGATGCACACATGAATGAATAGATAGCTTGGTGTTGCATGTATTCGGTCATAAAGCTGCACATGAGGAAATGTTAGATTAGTTGTATTAAATTGCTCAATGTGATTAAAAATGCGTATGACCATTTTGTGTTTGAGCTAAAGGTGGCCATATGACCTATCAAACTCCTTGTCATATTCGGCCATAAGCTAGCATAATGAGACTTTAATAAGTTAAATTTGTTTGAATTAGCTTAAGAGCAAAGAGGATCAAAGTCGGATAGGAGAAAGGAGGAAGTAAACGAATAGCCGTGGACATCTAATCGTCGACCATTTCCGAGGTAAGTTTTAAGCGATTAAACTTTAAGTAAATTCAACCATAATAGGACATAATGAGTTGATTTAATAAGACATGATGTGGCCATGATATGTCTTAAACTCAAATGGTAAGTTCATATGTGTTTGGACTTGGAAATTTAAGAGCAAATTGTAATAATTTGCTTGGACAGCAACAGTAATGTGATTTTAGAAAATCACTATAAATTGTTGGTGTGGAATTATAGGCTGAATAAAATATGTAATCAAAGCTTAGTCGGTCTAGTTTCCTATAAAAGACACCGTGGAAGCAAAGAAATTTCCTATAAAGAGATATTTAAAGTTGTGTGGGACAGGGTTAGAATGACTCCGAAATCCCCTATTCTGTTTTAGGAAAATCACTATAATTTGTACAAAAATGGTTACAAGATAAAATTTATATGCTTAGACTCCTTAATGAGTCTAGTTTCAAATGAAATCAAATAGAACATACTTTGAATTTTGTACAATGAGAATTTTGATTCGTAGTGAAGACTGGTCAGGCTAGTCAAACAGTGAAACAGGGGAAAGTTTAAGAAAAATCTGGTATTGATTGGCCGAACCTAAAATTCTGAAAAATTTATGTATGGAAGATATACGAGTCTATATTCAGGGAAATTTAACAGCAAGCAATTTGGAGCCTTGTAGCTCCGGTTATAAATAATTTAGTTACCATTGCTCAGGAAAACAGCTTGTAGTGAATATGTGATTTTTGTTGTAAACATGGATAAAACTTGCTTTAGTTGCTCATAAGCTATTGATTAAACCCATACTTGAATTCTAATTCGTGATATTGTAAAATGATATATGAGTGTTAGATGGATCTTTGATATTAAAAATTTGTGAAATTGTAAGTTTATGAGTATTCGAATATGAAATGATAGTATGGCGTGAAATTGAATTATTCATTGGAAAAAATGATTGATGTAGATTCGGCCAAGACCAAGTCTGTACGTGATAGTGTATGTGGTAAAGCCGAATGGCTAATGTGAAATATATGTGTGATATGTATATGTGGTAAAGCCGAATGGCTAATGTGAAATACATGTGTGATATGTATATGTGGTAAAGCCGAATGGCTAATGTGAAATACATGTGTGATATGTATATGTGGTAAAGCCGAATGGTTAATGTGAAATACATGTGTGATATGTATATGTGGTAAAGGCGAATGGCCAATGTGAAATACATGTGTGATATGTATATGTGGTAAAGCCGAATGGCGAATGTGAAATATGTATGAGATATGAATATGTGGTAAAGCCGAATGGCTAATGTGAATGTTGTAACGTGCGATTAAATGTACATGAAACTTAGAAATATATTCCAGGTGAGACCCGATGACTACGTGTGGAAATATATTCCGGGTAAGACCCGATGGCTACATGTGGAAATATATTCCGGGTAAGACCCGATGACTACGTGTGGAAATATATTCCAGGTAAAACCCGATGACTACGTGTGGAGATTATGTCCGGGTAAGACTTTGTAATAAGAATTGCTTATAAATATATTCAATGCGAAAGGTTAATCAGGTATGTACTCCAAGTTTATATATGATGCATACGAGAGCAATATATGGGACTATTCCTATGATTATGTGACATCGGATTAGTGTGAGAGGTTATGTGAAATCATACGATATATCTATGTCACATGAGCTCACTTTTATGTGAGAGTTTATCTGCCTATTGTATATGATGAGATGTGCATATTCGGTAAAGGGATGGTATGCCCGAAGGAGGAGTGAAATGAAAATACGAACATCTATGTTATAATTTGATTGTTATCTGTTGACACTGCTTAAAACTTACTAAGCATTGTAATGCTTACTCCGTTTATTCTGTTCCTCTGTTTTATAGATCTCATTTGGAAGCTACAGTCTCGGGGATCGTCAGCAACTAGTCACATTATCACCATCCACTGTTTGGTACTGCTACGTTTTGGAATATCTTATGGCATGTATAGAATAGACTAGTAGTGAGAGGATATTTTGGTTAATGTATAGGACTACCTTTTTGGTTGTAGGTCATGTACCTTTCGGTTTTTGTGTAAAATTGGATAGCCATGCGAAAATGGCTTAAGTATACTTTGGTTATAGCATCATAATCATTTTGTATGTTGCCCGTGGAGAGGTATGGAAATGTTGGTAACGGTTAGCCATGGGAATAGTTATACATGATCACTTTTGGTATATGTATGATAAACCTTAGTTGATCCATGGAGGATCATGGAATAGGTAAAGTTTACCCTTAAAATAGATGCTGGCAGCAGCAGTGATGTGGATGTGAAAAATCACTAAAAATAGTAGGAATGGAATTAAATAGTGAATAAATTATGTAATTGAACCGTGATGAATCTAATTTCATATGGAAGAAACGAAACGGTCATATGAGTCGGATTTTAAGAGATATTCATGTTCTCGCGAAACAGGGCCAGAACGGTTTCTGGATCCCCTGTTCCGACTTTGAAAATTCACTATAAATTAACCAGAGAAAATTAGAATTTATGCTCTATATGTACAGATTTCTTTGTGAGTATAGTTTCTTTAGAAACAAACGGCATAAGTGTTGGAGCCCTGTACAGGAAGATATCCAAGTAGTAATGCGCAAAGGTCAGTGTAGTCAAACCCTGAAACAGGGGTGATTTTAACTAATAAACTGTACTAATTGGCTCTACCAAAAATTCTAGAAAAACATGTGTAAATGGAATTATGAGTCTAGTTTCAGGAAAAATTTACAGAACTGGTTTTCGAGTTCTGGAACTCGAGATATGATTTTTAAGGTGACAGTGACGCAGTCAGCCAGTCGTCTGGAAAATTTTTGAATGGTTCGTGAGAGTAAATGAATTAAGTCGGTTAGCACCTCGTGTTCGACTCCGGCAACGGTCTCGGGTACAGGGTGTTACAATTATATTAGTATCAGAGCTACGGTTTAGTCGATTTTAGGACTAACGTAGCACGCGTGAGTCTATTTATACATGCCATAAAGTGATAAAATGATAGTGTGATGATTTTTGACAATTAAAATGTGGTTGCTGTATTGTAATGAATCTTGATCCCGATCGAGCTGTAGCAAGCTTCTGACTATGAGAATTTGCGATATAACTTCACTTAGATATGCCTAAATTATTAAGCTGATCAGGTACGTATCATGTACTCGTATTTGAATTTCGATTTGGATTGAATTAAGGGTATAAGTGATGCAATTTTGAAAGAGTGTTATGACTATAAATGTGATTTTTGTATGTGGCTATGGAACTGGAAGTTGAATGGTCGATAAGCATGTTGTGTTTGTATTCAAGTAATGTAAATGATATACTAATGTGTATTGCTATATGTGTATATGTACATGAGAATTGAGAGTGATGTATCCGGACTAAGTTCCGAAGAGCATTCGTGCTAGTGATGTATCCGGACTAAGTTTCGAAGAGCATTCGTGCTAGTGATGTATCCGGGCTAGGCCCCTAAGAGCAATCATGCTGGTGACGTGTATTCGGGCCTTCGTGCCTAGTAGGCTTCGTGCCGGTAATTTGAGCAAAGTTTAAGTGTTCATTACTATACGAATTCAAATTTAAATGAGATGATATGTTAAAAAGTGTACATACATGATGTTTATCGACTTGGTTAAGTCATTTCAATGTGTAATAATGAATGAATAAGAGCACTATGTGTGTGAATGATTAGAGGCACTGTGTGTGTGTAAATCCTTTTAACCGAGCACTATGAGTGCGAGATCGGTCAGTGGACACTAAGTGTGTGAAGTGGAATTCATGTAAGACCTCGTCTGGGACGAAGGCATTGATTTGAGATAGTGTGTAAGACCATGTCTGGGACATGGCATCGGCTCGATATGTGAGAATATGCAAGACCATATCTAGGATATGGCATTGTAAGAGCTATATGTGCTTAATGAGTATCCCTAATGATTTCGAATGATTCAACGGGTATCGTTAACGGTGATTGAATGTGCTAAATAAATTCAATGTTCAGGTTTGTGGAAGTTGATTTTCTGTTGGAAAGAGGTTAAGTTGAATAGTGAGATATGATGTGAATTATACATACTAATATGTTCTTAATATGTGTTTGAAATGCATTTGTGAATTAAATTAAGTGATTATTGCTTATGAAATCAAGAGAATGAGATATATGTGCATACTTGTAGAAATGTTCATGTATTTGTTTTAAGATAAGAAAATGATTTTTTTTAGATCGATGCAAAATCAATAATGAATTACAATTGCTATCAATGAGCTAATGTTTATATGAATATAATTCAATAAGAGAACGTTATCCTAAACTATACATCGGTAGAAATTTTCGAGGATGAAATTCTTAAAGGGGGGAGAGTTGTGACACCCCTAATGTGACCCTAGTCGGAAGGTGATTTCGAGACCACAAAACCGAGTCACAAAAAATAATTAGATGTTATATTCTGTTTTGTATGTGTGAATATTTCGTGCCTTGATTTGATCAATTAGGTGCTAATTTATAAGAAAGGACCCATGTGATAGGACTTGAAAATGTGATAGGTGAAATTTAAAGTGGCCAAATAATGCATGAGTTATTGACATGAGGGACTTGCATGTCAATTCCCCCCCTAAGTAGTAGTGGCCGGCCATGAGCATGAGAGTGGACAAAATGTTATGGGGTGAAACATGTTGGAAACATGTTGTGTTAGTATGTTATGGGAGGAAGAATAAAATAAGGGGTTAGTAATAAAGAAATGAAAAGGGTGGGGGTGATGAGAACAAAGTTGTCTCATCCATGTTCCCCCCCCCCTCCATTGCCGTGGGTTGAAGATAGATAACAAAAAGGAAACAAAAAAATGCATGCTCATCCTTCTCCTTGATGGCCGAATGTGGGAAAGGGAATATTGAAGAGGAAAAACCAAGGTAGTCGGCCATGACTATCCTAGTTTAAGGTATGCATTGTGATTTTCTTTTTAATTGACTATGAGATTGGATTGATAAGTGCATAGCTTATTTAACCCATGGTTTAATTTCATGCATCAATAGACAAATGTCCATTCGGCAAGTGCTAAATTGGTGTCATTTTGATAAGTTTTTTTGAAAGATGTTAATTAATTGTTAAGTGGCTTAAATGATGTTTGAATGAGTAGAGTTCATGGTTGAAAAGTATAAATTGAAAGTTTCCGTGTGAGTGTATATACATTTTAGAAAGAAAGATGTTGTTGTTTAGTTGAATTTTCATTTGATAAATGTTCATTCGGTCAATGGGAGAAGAATGAGATGAATTTAAATGTTGTGGTTTATTATATTTTAGTTGCTAAATGAAGAAAAATTGGCTAACAAGGGAGTACTAAGGCCGAATATGATTTTGAATATTAGTGGTGTAGTTGCCGAATTTGAATTATGAAATTATTGAGTAATGTGTGTGTTTTAAGTGATAGAATTGAGGGAATGCTTGGAATGTGATATGTATGAAGTATGTGTTAAATTAAGGTTTGCTAAGCTAGCTATTAAGATGAAGTGCAAATGTTAGTAATGAGATTATTTGAGTGAAATCATAGATATTTATATGATGAATTCGATAGTGGATATACATGCTTAAATAAGATGCACACATGAATGAATAGATAGCTTGGTGTTGCATGTATTCGGTCATAAAGGTGCACATGAGGAAATGTTAGATTAGTTGTATTAAATTGCTCAATGTGATTAAAAATGCGTATGACCATTTTGTGTTTGACTTAAAGGTGGCCATATGACCTATCAAACTCCTTGTCATATTCGGCCATAAGCTAGCATAATGAGACTTTAATAAGTTAAATTTGTTTGAATTAGCTTAAGAGCAAAGGGGATCAAAGTCGGATAGGAGAAAGTAGGAAGTAAACGAATAGCCGTGGACATCTAATCGTCGACCATTTCCGAGGTAAGTTTTAAGCGATTAAATTTTGAGTAAATTCAACCATAATAGGACATAATGAGTTGATTTAATAAGACATGATGTGGCCATGATATGTCTTAAACTCAAATGGTAAGTTCATATGTGTTTGGACTTGGAAATTTAAGAGCAAATTGTAATAATTTGCTTGGACAGCAACAGTAATGTGATTTTAGAAAATAACTATAAATTGTTGGTGTGGAATTATAGGCTGAATAAAATATGTAATCAAAGCTTAGTTGGTCTAGTTTCCTATAAAAGAGACCGTGTAAGCAAAGAAATTTCCTATAAAGAGATATTTAAAGTAGTGTGGGACAGGGTCAGAATGACTCCGAAATCCCCTGTTCTGTTTTAGGAAAATCACTATAATTTGTACAAAAATGGTTACAAGATAAAATTTATATGCTTAGACTCCTTAATGAGTCTAGTTTCAAATGAAATCAAATAGAACATACTTTGAATCCTGTACAATGAGAATTTTGATTCGTAGTGAAGACTGGTCAGGCTAGTCAAATACTGAAACAGGGGAAATTTTAAGAAAAATCTGGTATTGATTGGCCGAACCTAAAATTCTGAAAACTTTATGGATAGAAGATATACAAGTCTATATTCAGGGAAATTTAACGGCAAGTGATTTGGAGCCTTGTAGCTCCGGTTATAAATAATTTAGTGACCATGCTCAGGAAAACAGCTTGTAGTGAATATGTGATTTTTGTTGTAAACATGGATAAAACTTGCTTTAGTTGCTCATAAGCTATTGATTAAACCCATACTTGATTTCTAATTCGTGATATTGTAAAATGATATATGAGTGTTAGATGGATCTTTGATATTAAAAATTTGTGAAATTGTAAGTTTATGAGTATTCGAATATGAAATGATAGTATGGCGTGAAATTGAATTATTCATTGGAAAAATGATTGATGTAGATTCGGCCAAGACCAAGTCTGTACGTGATAGTATATGTGGTAAAGCCGAATGGCTAATGTGAAATATATGTGTGATATGTATATGTGGTAAAGCCGAATGGCTAATGTGAAATACATGTGTGATATGTATATGTGGTAAAGCCGAATGGCTAATGTGAAATACATGTGTGATACGTATATGTGGTAAAGCCGAATGGCTAATGTGAAATATATGTGTGATATGTATATGTGGTAAAGCCGAATGGCTAATGTGAAATACATGTGTGATATGTATATGTGGTAAAACCCGAATGGCTAATGTGAAATACATGTGTGATATGTATATGTGGTAAAGCCGAATGGCTAATGTGAAATATATGTGTGATATGTATATGTGGTAAAGCCGAATGGCTAATGTGAAATACATGAGTGATATGTATATGTGGTAAAGCCCGAATGGCTAATGTGAAATACATGTGTGATATGTATATGTGGTAAAGCCGAATGGCCAATGTGAAATATATGTGTGATATGTATATGTGGTAAAGCCGAATGGCTAATGTGAAATATATGTGTGATATGTATAGGTGGTAAAGCCGAATGGCGAATGTGAAATATGTATGAGATATGAATATGTGGTAAAGCCGAATGGCTAATGTAAATGTTGTAACATGCGATTAAATGTACATGAAACTTAGAAATATATTCCGGGTGAGACCCGATGACTACGTGTGGAAATATATTCCGGGTAAGACCCGATGGCTACGTGTGGAAATATATTCCGGGTAAGACCCGATGACTACGTGTGGAGATTATGTCTGGGTAAGACTTCGTAATAAGAATTGCTTATAAATATATTCAATGCGAAAGGTTAATCAGGTATGTACTCCAAGTTTATATATGATGCATACGAGAGCAATCTATGGGACTATTCCTATGATTATGTGACATCGGATTAGTGTGAGAGGTTATGTGAAATCATACGATATATCTATGTCACATGAGCTCACTTTTATATGAGAGTTTATCTGCCTATTGTATATGATGAGATGTGCATATTCGGTAAAGGGATGGTATGCCTGAAGGAGGAGTGAAATGAAAATACGAACATCTATGTTATAATTTGATTGTTATCTGTTGACACTGCTTAAAACTTACTAAGCATTGTAATGCTTACTCCGTTTATTCTGTTCCTCTGTTTTATAGATCTCATTTGGAAGCTACAGTCTCGGGGATCGTCAGCAACTAGTCACATTATCACCATCCACTGTTTGGTACTGCTACGTTTTGGAATATCTTATGGCATGTATAGAATAGACTAGTAGTGAGAAGATATTTTGGTTAATGTATAGGACTACCTTTTTGGTTGTAGGTCATGTACCTTTCGGTTTTTGTGTAAAATTGGATAGCCATGCGAAAATGGATTAAGTATACTTTGGTTATAGCATCATAATCATTTTGTATGTTGCCCGTGGAGAGGTATGGAAATGTTGGTAACGGTTAGCCATGGGAATAGTTATACATGATCACTTTTGGTATATGTATGATAAACCTTAGTTGATCCATGGAGGATCATGGAATAGGTAAAGTTTACCCTTAAAATAGATGCTGGCAGCAGCAGTGATGTGGATGTGAAAAATCACTAAAACTAGTAGGAATGGAATTAAATAGTGAATAAATTATGTAATTGAACCTTGATGAATCTACGTTCATATGGAAGAAACAAAATGGTCATATGAGTCAGATTTTAAGAGATATTCATGTTCTCGCGAAACAGGGCCAGAACAGTTTCTGGATCCCCTGTTCCGACTTTGAAAATTCACTATAAATTAACCAGAGAAAATTAGAATTTATGCTCTATATGCACAGATTTCTTTGTGAGCCTAGTTTCTTTAGAAACAAATGTCATAAGTGTTGGAGCCCTGTACAGGAAGATATCCAAGTCGTAATGCACAAATGTCAGTGTAGTCAAACCCTGAAACAGGGGTGACTTTAACTAATAAACTGTACTAATTGGTTTGAACAAAAATTCTAGAAAAAAATGTGTAGATGGAATTATGAGTCTAGTTTCAGGAAAAATTTACGAAACTGGTTTTCGAGTTCTGGAGCTCGAGATATGATTTTTAAGGTGACAGTGATGTAGTCAGCCAGTCGTCTAGAAAATTTTTGAATGGTCCGTGAGAGTAAATGAATTAAGTCGGTTAGCACCTCGTGTTCGACTCCGGCAACGGTCTCGGGTACGGGGTGTTACAATACTGGTGCACCCCAAGGTGAGAAACTTGGTCGAGCGAAACCTCTATCCGTCAACTCTTGCAACCGAGCTTTCAATTCCTTTAATTCTGTTGGTGCCATACGATACGGAGCTATCGAAATCGGTGTAGTCCCAGGTACAAGCTCAATACCAAACTCTACCTCCCGAACAGGTTGTAAACCCGGTAATTCTTCGGGAAAAACATCCGGCTATTCACAAACCACTGGCACAGATTCAGGCTTCTTTTCTAACTCTTTGTCATCAAGTACATACGCAAGGTATGCTTCACACCCCTTTCTTACATATTTCTGAGCCAACATCGATGATATTATAGCTGGCAACCTGTTCAAGTCAGTAGACTCAACTCGAATTACCTCGTTATTTACACACCTTAAATCGATGGTTTTTCTTTTGCAGTTTACAATTGCATCATGTACGGTCAACCAATCCATACCGAGGATAACATCAAATTCGTCAAATGGTAAAAGCATCAAATCGACCGGAAAACAGGAACCTCAGATTACTAGGGGACATTTCTTGCACACTTTGTCGACAAGCACGTAACGACCCAAAGGATTTGACACCCGAATTACAAACTCAGTAGACTCAACAGGTAGAGTCTTACTGGATGATAAGGTTTCACATATATAAGAATGAGTAGAACCAGGGTCAATCAAAGCAATCACATTAGTATCAAAGAGAGTAAAAGTACCGGTAATAACATCTGGCGAGGAAGCATTGTGACAGCCCAAAATTGACCCTAGTCGGGATGTGGTTTCGGGACCACAAAACCGAGGCATAAAAATAATTTAAAATTTATTTTGATGCCTATGATATGTGTTAATTTGTGTGTGACATTTTTGATGTTTCGATTTAGTGTTATAAATGTGAATTTCACTAGAAAGGACCTAGTAGTGAACTTTGAAAGTATGATGGGGAAATGTGTGATGACTAGTTGCTCATGCATGCAAAAATAAGGATTTGCATGTCAAATTCCCCCCAACATGAAGTGGCCGGCCATGGCAAGAGAGGATGGGCAAAACATGTCATGAAACATGTTTTGTTGGTGCATTAGGGAGAAATAATAAACAAAGGTGTATGGGTAAGAAAAGAATGAAAAAAAATGTGTGTGAGTGTGGTATTCCCCCCATTGCCGTGAGTTGTAGAGAAAGAAAGAAAAATTTTGTTCATCCTTTCTTGAGCCAAAACTAAGGAAGGAGGATTTTGCTCCATTTTTTTTGGTTTGGAAGAGATCTAGAAGGAGATTTTGGCTATACTTGCATCAAGATTAAGGTATGTATGAGGTTGTGTCATGAGATTCATGCATGTTTTAGTTGCTAACTTGATGTTCATGTTAGCCATGGTTCAAATCCTTGTTATGCCATGGAAATGGTATTTGGCCAAGGTTGTTATTGTGTTAAAACCATTGCATGCTAAATGTGAAGCTTGCTAATGATGCATGCAATGATGGATTGACTACTCTTGAAATTTCTTTGTAGCAATCTTGAGTAAGACATTGAATTCTTTGTTTAACCATGACCGAAGTTGAAAGAGTATGGTTGTGATGTATTCGCCATGGTGCATTCATGAGCATGATTTATGCTTGTTACTTGATTGGTAAAATTTGTGTTTGGATGGGTATGAACCCCTTGAGATTGACCTTGCACCTATATGTGTATACATGTTTGCACATGATGTATTGGCATGACATATAAACTATTTCAAGGTATATATTTGCTTGTGATGATGTTTCGGTTATGAAGTACATGAGAGATGTGTATTGAGCTACAATATGTAATGCGTTAGTTAGTAAAATGCATGCTGTTTTTGTGTGGTATTAAGTGCATAATTGGCCTCAACATGGACATGCATATTCGCCACATGAGGGAAATTGGTGTGCATGCATTCAGTTAGAGGCAAGCATATTGATGCCTATTCTTGGCTTAGAAAATTCGCTAAGAGGAATATTAACTAATGTGTTGAGTTCGATTCGTGATTTCGTACATATGCGACTTTGATGCCTAATGAGCATATATATTGGCTAGGTATCTTGAATTCCTCTTCGATGCTCAAATGATAAAACCAATTTATTTGTTAAATTAAGCTCAAGAGCAAAGGGAGCTAAATCCGATAAGGGGAAGGAAAAAGTCGTCGAATAGCCGTCGAAATCGTTCGACCACGTCCGAGGTAAGTTTTCGAGTATCGAAACTTAGATTTTGATTCGATTGAATGAAGTAATAAGCAATCGAATTTGTGCCTTTGTATGTGGCCATTGAGCGAAATGATATTTTGCTAAGTGAATTGTGCATAAAAGTTGTGTTATGAAATTGAAACAAAGATGTGTATGAATGTTCGAGTGATATCGGGCTAAGCCCAAGGCAATTGTGCAAATTGTGATATCCGGGTTAAGTCCCAAGGCCTTTGTGCGGGTTACCATAACCGGGCTATGTCCCGGCGTTTGAACAGTAGCTATATCCGGATAAACTCAAGGTATGTGATTCGAGAACTTTGAACTTGCTGGAAAATTTTCAGTTAATGCACTTGTGAAATTCCCAACAACAAGGTATGTTTTGTGTGTGCTTCGCACACTATGAGTAAGTGCGTTTGAATATTCGCTCTAATGATAAATGAGCTATCGGCATTAACTAGGCCGTTATTTGTGTATGAATATAAGAGTTGGGATTGTGAAGTAAGCATGTCTTTGAGAAATTGTGCATATGTATTATTGTTTAGCTACTTGAATGTTATGCTTTGGTTGTGTGTATATTATGGCTCGAAACTTACTAAGCATAAATTGCTTACTCCGTTTCTTTGTTTCTCTGTTTATAGATTTTGCTCGTTAGCGATCGGATTCGGGATCATAGAAGTTGAAGTCAATCACACTATCAAAGCCCTTTTTGGTACTCCTTTAGTTGAGTTTTGGATATGGCATGTATAGGACTACCCTCGGTTGTTTTTAAGTACTTTGTGATGTATATGTGTGCGGCCATGCGAAATGGTTCGTAAAAGTGGAGTATGGAATTTGACCATATGTGGTTTGTAATTATATTTGGTTTCATGATGTGATTATGGTTTGGAATGAGAGAGTTGGTCACATGATCAGCCATTGGAATGGCTAAATATGATCATATGTTGGACCTAAGTATGACTAGACTATAGTTGGTCCATGGGAACTACAATATAGGTAAAGCCTACCTTAAAAACAGATGCTGCCAGCTGCAGTGATGTGGATGTGGAAAATCACCAAAATTTGTAGGAATGGTTTTAAATAGTGAATAAATTATGAAATCGAACCTTGACGAGTCTATTTTCATATGAAAGTAACGAAACGATCATATGAACAGTATACCGAGAGATATTAAAGTTCTCGTGAGACAGGGCCAGAACGGTTTCTGGGTCCCCTGTCGCGACTTTGAAAATTTTTCATAAATTATCCAGAATGAATTAGAAGTCATGCCTTATATGTGCAGATTCCTTTTTGAGTCTAGTTTCATTAGAAACAAACGGCATCAGTATTGAAACCCTTTACAGAGAGATATTCAAGCTGTAACGCGCGAAGGTCAGTGTAGTCTACCCCTGTAACATGGGTGACTTTAACTAATAAACTGTACCGATTGGCCCGACCAAAAATTCTGTAAATAAATCCATGGATGTATGTATGAGTCTAAATTCAGGGAAAATTTACGGAATCAGTTTCTGAGTTGTGAAACTCGAGATATGCTTTTTAAGGCGACAGCAACGCAGTTTTCCAGCTTGCCTGGGAATGTCAAATTGGTCGGTGCCATAAGTGGTTTTGGCTTGTTAACCCCTCGTATCCGACACCGGCAACGGTCTCGGGTTCGGGGTGTTACAATTTTATTGGTATCAGAGCTACGGTTTAGTCGATCCTAGGACTACCGTGATATGTTTGGGGTCTAGCTATACATGCCATTAAGTGATAATTGATAGTGTGGTGATTTCTGACATTTTGAAATTTGTGTTTGTTTTGACATGGATCCCGATCCCAACCGAGCAATAGCTGATGATGTGGAGAGTGTGGCGCCTGCTCCCACGCAAGGGACAGCGCCGGCGGACTCTCAACCTATTGCTAGCAATCCGATTGATGAGGCTAAGCAAGCCTTTTATAGCGTGATGAATGATTGGTTCAACCAATACATTCGAACTAATACGGCTATTCCACAACCTCCATTCCCGACTAATGCAACCCCCGCACCTACAATACCTCCAGTAACTGACCAAATAAGGTCAAGTAAGCCCCCAGTCGACAAAATTCGAAAACATGGGGCTACTGAATTTAAAGCTACGGATAGCGACGATGCCGAGCAAGCTGAATTTTGGTTGGACAACACTAGCCGGGTGCTCGATGAGCTATCATGTACACCCGATGAATGCTTAAAGTGTACTATCTCCTTGCTACGCGATTCCGCCTACTATTGGTGGAGTACTCTGACTTCTATTGTGCCTAGGAGCACGTAACTTGGGAGTTCTTTCTAACCGAGTTCAAAGAAGTATATCATCGAGATTTATGGATCAAAAGCGGAAGGAATTTCTTGAACTTAAACAAGGTTCCATGTCGGTTACGACTACTAACGAAAATTTGTGAGGCTTAGTCAGATGCATCATGAATGCATTTCTTGAAGTCGTGATGTGTAAACGCTCAAGATGGATGAATGATGATATAAAGTCGTATGTTGGCATTTTGGAAATCGAGAGTTTGTGGCTCTTGTCGAGCGAGCGTGCAAAGCCGAGGAGCTCAAGATGGAGAAAAGAAAAGTGAAGTGGGAGCAAGGGAGTTTCAGAAGAGGTCTTGGGAAGCCCTTCCCGATCATCAAAGAAATTTGGAGATGGCTTAGGCGGTCTAGAGACACTTCGGGCTTTTCTAGACGAGACCGCGATCGACCCCTATGGGCACGCCGAGTCACTTGATCGCTAGTGTTGGCAATGATCGTCGAGATGTAACGGAGTGCCAATATTGTGGAAAATGGCATTCGGGAGTTGTAGATTCCGTGACCGCTTCATTACAAGTGCGGATCATCGATCATTTCATTAAGGATTGCCCGAGTTTATCCGAACAAAACGTAAATCAAAGTGGGAACCGGGTGCTACCACAACTCGAGGTAGGCCACCTAGAAATATGGGCAATGCTAGTGGCGGTCGAGAGGATCTAGAGATGCTACCATCGATCCGAGGCTCGTGCTCTGCTAGGACTTATGCCATACGCGACGTGAGGATGCTTCCTCGCCGATGTTATTACCGGTACTTTTACTCTCCTTTACACTAATATGATTGCTTTGATTGACCCCGGTCCTACTCATTCTTATATATGCGAAACCTTAGCATCCAAAGAAGACTTTGCCCATTGAGTCTCTCGAGTTTGTAATTCGGTGTCAAACCCTTGGGTCATTACGTGCTTGTCAACAAAGTGTGTAAGAAAAGTCCCCTAGTATTCCGAGGTTCTTGTTTTCCGGCAGACTTGATGCTTTTGCCGCTTGACTAATTCGACGTTATTCTTGGTTTGGATTGGTTGACCATGCACGATGCGGTGTAAATTGCAAAAGCAAGACTATTGATCCGAGGTGCGCAAATAACGAGATAATTCGGGATGAGTCTACGGACTTAAAGGGTTGCCGGTGTAATATCGGCAATGTTGGCCCGTAAATACGTAAGAAAGGGTGCGAAGCATACCTTGCGTATGTTCTAGATGATAAGGAGTTAGAAAAGAAACCCGAATCTGTGCTAGTGGTTTGTGAATACCGGATGTTTTCCTCAAGAATTGCCGGATTACCACTGCTCGGGAAATAGAGTTTGGCATCGAATTGGTACGGTACCACCCCAATTTTGATAGCTCCGTATCGTATGGCACCAACGAATTAAAGGAGTTCAAAGCTCGATTGCAAGAATTGGTGGATAAAGGTTTTGCTCGCTCAAGTTTTCACCTTGGGGTGCACCGGTGTTGTTTGTGAAAAGAAGGATGGAACCATGAGGTCGTAGATCGACTATCGTCGACTTAATAAAGCGACGATAAAGAACAAATATCCTTATCACAGATCGATGATTTGTTCGATCAACTGAAGGAGCCTCGGTGTTCTCGAAAATAGATTTGAGATCGGGCTATTATCGCCATAATTCGAGATTCGGACGCACTCCAAAACGGCCTTTAGAACGAGATATGGTCACTACGAGTTCCTAGTGATGCCGTTTGGGCTTACTAATGCCCTGCGGTATTTATGGATTTGATGAATCGAATCTTCGACCATATTTGGATCGGTTCGTAGTCGTGTTCATTGATGACATCTTGGTCTATTCAAGAAATGAGACCGAACATCTTTGAACACCGAGGTTAGTGCTGCAAATTTTACGGGATAAGCAATTATATGCTAAGTTCAACAAGTGTGAGTTCGGTTAGAGAGGTTAGCTTCTTGGGGCATGTGGTATCTCAGACGGTATTCGAGTCGACCGAACAAAATTTTAGCCATACTTAATCGGAAGCCTCCAGAAATATTATCGAGGTTTGGAGCTTTTGGGGCTTGCGGTTATTACCGACGATTTGTAAGAGGTTTGTCGACGATAGCCACGCCAATGACGGTTACTCCAAAAGGATGTTAAGTTGAATGGACGGAGAAATGTCAAAAAAGTTTCGATCAATGAAAACTTATTTGATGAAGCCCCAATTCTAGTGCAACCCGAATCGGGCAAAGAGTTTGTTATTTATAGTGACGCATCCCTACTCGGGTTAGGTTGCGATTGATGCAAGAAGGTCGAGTTGTGGCCTGCGCGTCGAGGCAATTAAAGCCACACGAGAAAAATTATCCAACCCATGATCTCGAATTGGCTGCCATCGTATTCGCCTTAAAGATATGGCGACATTACTTATTTGGAGAGAAGTGCCATGTGTGTTCGGATCACAAAAGTCTCAAATATTTGATGACTCAAGGAGACTTAAATCTGCGACAAAGACGTTGGCTCGAGCTGTTAAAGGATTATGAGCTGGTCATTGACTATCACCCGGGAAAGGCGAATGTGGTTGCGGATGCCTTAAGTCGTAAATCATTATTCGCTTTACGAGTGATGAATGCACACTTGTCTGTTCTACCCGAAAATGTGTTAGTAGCTGAATTGAAAGCCAAACCATTATTGATACGTCAAATTCGTGAAGCTCAGAAAGTCGACGATGAGTTGGTTGCAAAACGGCCTGAGTGTGTTCCGAACAAGGACTCGGAATTTCAAATCGATGATGACGATTGTTTGAGGTTCAAAAGTCGTCTGTGTGTTCCAAAGAATTAGGAACTTATTTCGATAATTCTGAACGAAGCCCATTGTAGCCGGATGGCAATCCACCCGGGGAGTACGAAGATGTACAACGATTTGAAACGTCGGTTTTGGTGACATGGTATGAAACGAGACATCTCCGACTTTGTTTTGAGATATTTAGTATGTCAACAAGTGAAAGCGGAACATCAAGTGCCTTCAGGATTACTTCAGCCGATCACGATACCCGAGTGGAAATGGGATCGAGTCACAATAGACTTTGTATCTGGACTGCCATTGTCAGAAAGTAAGAAGGATGCGATTTGGGTCGTTGTAGATAGATTGACTAAGTCGGCTCACTTTGTCCTCGTACTTACGGGTTTTTCAATGGACAAACTAGCCGAATTGTACGTTTCTCAGATTGTGAGATTACACGGGGTGCCTATTTCCATCGTGTCGGATAGAGATCCGAGATTTACCTCGCGATTTTGGAAGAAGTTGCAAGAAGCTTTGGGTACCAAGTTGCATTTCAGCACCGCTTTAACCCCCAAACCGATGGTCAATCCGGCGGATAATTCGGATACTTGAGGATATGTTAAGATTTGCATCCTCGAGTTCGATGGTTCATAGGAACAGTATTTGCCTTTGATTGAATTCGCACAACAATAGTTTTCAATTAAGTATTAAGATGGCACCCTACGAGGCTTTGTACGGTCGTAAATGCCGACGCCATTGTTTTGGACCGAGCTCGGTGAAAGCAAAATTTTCGGGTGGATTTGATTAGAGATCTTTGAATGTAAAGTGAAAGTAATCCGTGAAAGTCTCAAGATAGCCTCCGATCGCCGGTTGTATGCTGGTCTCAAACGAAAAGACATCGAGTATCGTGGGAGATAAAGTGTTTCTCAAGGTTTCGCCTTGGAAAAAGATACTCGATTCTACCGTAAGGGCAAGTTGAGCCCGAGGTTCATTGGGCCATATGAGATATCCGAGCGAGTCGGTCCGATTGCATATAATTTGATTTTGCCCCGAACTCGAAAGGATTCACGATGTCTTTCATGTTTCGATGCTTCGACGCTATAGATCCGATCCATCGCACGTGATTAGTCCATCGAGGTTGAAATTCAAGCCAATATGAGTTATGAGGAAGAACAGATTCAGTATCCTATCACGTGAAGTGAAAGAGTTGCGAAACAAGCGGGTTCCGCTAGTGAAAGTGTTATGGCTCAAACACGGATAGAAGAAGCTACTTGGGAAACCGAGAACTCTATGAAAGAGCGATACCCAACCCTATTTACGGTAAGATTTTCGGGACGAAAATTTCTTAAGTGGGGAGAGTTGTGACCCAAAATTGACCCTAGTCGGGATGTGGTTTCGGGACCACAAAACCGAGGCATAAAAATAATTTAAAATTTATTTTGATGCCTATGATAAGTGTTAATTTGTGTGTGACATTTTGATGTTTCGATTTAGTGTTATAAATGTGAATTTCACTAGAAAGGACCTAGTAGTGAACTTTGAAAGTATGATGGGGAAATGTGTGATGACTAGTTGCTCATGCATGCAAAAATAAGGATTTGCATGTCAAATTCCCCCAACATGAAGTGGCCGCCATGGCAAGAGAGGATGGGCAAAACATGTCATGAAACATGTTTTGTTGGTGCATTAGGGAGAAATAATAAACAAAGGTGTATGGGTAAGAAAAGAATGAAAAAAAAATGTGTGTGAGTGTGGTATTCCCCCCCCCCCATTGCCGTGAGTTGTAGAGAAAGAAAGAAAAATTTAATTTTGTTCATCCTTTCTTTGAGCCAAAACTAAGGAAGAAGGAGGGATTTTTGCTCCATTTTTTTTGGTTTGGAAGAGATCTAGAAGGAGATTTTGGCTATACTTGCATCAAGATTAAGGTATGTATGAGGTTGTGTCATGAGATTCATGCATGTTTTAGTTGCTAACTTGATGTTCATGTTAGCCATGGTTCAAATCCTTGTTATGCCATGGAAATGGTATTTGGCCAAGGTTGTTATTGTGTTAAAGCCATTGCATGCTAAATGTGAAGCTTGCTAATGATGCATGCAATGATGGATTGACTACTCTTGAAATTTCTTTGTAGCAATCTTGAGTAAGACATTGAATTCTTTGTTTAACCATGACCGAAGTTGAAAGAGTATGGTTGTGATGTATTCGCCATGGTGCATTCATGAGCATGATTTATGCTTGTTACTTGATTGGTAAAATTTGTGTTTGGATGGGTATGAACCCCTTGAGATTGACCTTGCACCTATATGTGTATACATGTTTGCACATGATGTATTGGCATGACATATATACTATTTCAAGGTATATATTTGCTTTTGATGATGTTTCAGTTATGAAGTACATGAGAGATGTGTATTGAGCTACAATATGTAATGCGTTAGTTAGTAAAATGCATGCTGTTTTGTGTGGTATTAAGTGCATAATTGGCCTCAACATGGACATGCATATTCGCCACATGAGGGGAAATTGGTGTGCATGCATTCGGTTAGAGGCAAGCATATTGATGCCTATTCTTGGCTTAGAAAATTCGCTAAGAGGAATATTAACTAATGTGTTGAGTTCGATTCGTGATTTCGTACATATGCGACTTTGATGCCTAATGAGCATATATATTGGCTAGGTATCTTGAATTCCTCTTCGATGCTCAAATGATAAAACCAATTTATTTGTTAAATTAAGCTCAAGAGCAAAGGGAGCTAAATCCGATAAGGGAAGGAAAAAGTCGTCGAATAGCCGTCGAAATCGTTCGACCACGTCCGAGGTAAGTTTTCGAGTATCGAACTTAGATTTTGATTCGATTGAATGAAGTAATAAGCAATCGAATTTGTGCCTTTGTATGTGGCCATTGAGCTGAAATGATATTTTGCTAAGTGAATTGTGCATAAAAGTTGTGTTATGAAATTGAAACAAAGATGTGTATGAATGTTCGAGTGATATCCGGGCTAAGCCCGAAGGCAATTGTGCAAATTGTGATATCGGGCTAAGCCCAAGGCAATTGTGCGAGTTATGATATCGGGCTAAGCCCAAGGCAATTGTGCAAATTGTGATATCCGGTTAAGTCCCGAAGGCCTTTGTGCGGGTTACCATAACGGGCTATGTCCCAAGGCGTTTGAACGAGTAGCTATATCCGGATAAACTCGAAGGTATGTGATTCGAGAACTTTGAACTTGCTGGAAAATTTTCAGTTAATGCACTTGTGAAATTCCCAACAACAAGGTATGTTTTGTGTGCTTCGCACACTATGAGTAAGTGCGTTTGAATATTCGCCTAATGATAAATGAGCTATCGGCATTAACTAGGCCGTTATTTGTGTATGAATATAAGAGTTGGGATTGTGAAGTAAGCATGTCTTTGAGAAATTGTGCATATGAATTATTTTTAGCTACTTGAATGCTATGCTTTGGTTGTGTGTATATTATGGCTCAAACTTACTAAGCATAAATTGCTTACTCCGTTTCTTTGTTTCTCTGTTTATAGATTTTGCTCGTTAGCGATCGGATTCGGGATCATAGAAGTTGAAGTCAATCACACTATCAAAGCCCTTTTGGTACTCCTTTAGTTGAGTTTTGGATATGGCATGTATAGGACTACCCTCGGTTGTTTTAAGTACTTTGTGATGTATATGTGTGCGCCATGCGAAATGGTTCGTAAAAGTGGAGTATGGAATTTGACCATATGTGGTTTGTAATTATATTTGGTTTCATGATGTGATTATGGTTTGGAATGAGAGAGTTGGTCACATGATCAGCCATTGGAATGGCTAAATATGATCATATGTTGGACCTAAGTATGACTAGACTATAGTTGGTCCATGGGAACTACAATATAGGTAAAGCCTACCTTAAAAACAGATGCTGCCAGCTGCAGTGACGTGGATGTGGAAAATCACCAAAATTTGTAGGAATGGTTTTAAATAGTGAATAAATTATGCAATCGAACCTTGACGAGTCTATTTTCATATGAAAGTAACAAAACGATCATATGAACAGTATACCAAGAGATATTAAAGTTCTCGTGAGACAGGGCCAGAACGGTTTCTGGGTCCCCTGTCGCGACTTTGAAAATTTGTCATAAATTATCCAGAATGAATTAGAAGTCATGCCTTATATGTGAAGATTCCTTTTTGAGTATAGTTTCATTAGAAATAAACGGCATCAGTATTGAGACCCTTTACAGAGAGATATTCAAGTTGTAACGCACGAAGGTCAGTGTAGTCGACCCCTGTAACATGGGTGACTTTAACTAATAAACTGTACCGATTGGCCCAACCAAAAATTCTATAAATAAATCCATGGATGGATGTATGAGTCAAAATTCAGGGAAAATTTACGGAATCAGTTTCCGAGTTGTGAAACTCGAGATATGCTTTTTAAGGCGACAGCGACGCAGTTTTCCAGCTTGCCTGGGAATGTCAAATTGGTCGGTGCCATAAGTGGTTTTGGCTTGTTAACCCCTCGTATCCGACACCGGCAACGGTCTCGGGTTTGGGGTGTTACAAGCATCCTCGCGTGCGCATATAGCGTAAGCTCTAGCAGGAGCACGAGCCTCAGATCTGATTGTAGCATCTCTAGATCCTCTCTGACCGCCACTAGCATTGCCCGTATTTCTAGATGGTCTACCCCGAGCAGTAGTAGCACCAGGTTTCCCACTCTGATTTACGTTCTGTTCAGACAATCTCGGGCAATCTTTAATAAAGTGGTCAGCTGATCCGCACTTGTAACAGGAGCGATCATGGAATCTACAACTCCCCGAATGCCATTTACCACAATACTGACACTCCGTTCTGTCTCGACGATCATTTCCAATATTGGCGACTGAAGTGACTCGTGCACTCACAGGGGGTCGATCGCGATCTCGTCAAGAAAAACCCGAAGTGTCTCTAGACCGGCCTAAGTCATCTCTAAATTTCTTCGATGACTGTTGGAAGGGCTTCCCCGAAAACCTCTTACGAAACTCCTTTGCTCCCACCTCAGCTTTTCTTTTCTCCATACTGAGCTCCTCGGCTTTGCCAACTCGCTCGACAAGTACCACAAATTCTCGGATTTCCAAAATGCCAATGTATAGCTTTATATCATCACTCAGCCCATCCTCGAAACGTTTACACATCACGGCTTCTGAAGAAATACATTCTCGAGCGTACTGGCTAAGCCTTACAAACTTTCGTTCATAGTCGGTAACCGACATGGAACCTTGTTTAAGTTCAAGAAATTCCTTCCGTTTTTGATCCATGAATCTTTGACTGATATACTTTTTTCGAAACTCGGTTTGGAAAAACTCCCAAGTTACTTGCTCTCTGGGCACAACAGAAGTCAATGTATTCCACCAATAGTAGGCAGAATCACGTAGCAAGGAGATAGTACACTTTAGGCACTCATCGAGTGTGCAAGATAGCTCATCGAGTACCCGAATAGTGTTGTCCAACCAAAATTCAGCTTGCTCGGCATCATCGCTGTCCGTAGCTTTAAATTTAGTAGCCCCGTGTTTTCGGATTCTGTCAACTGGGGGCTTATTTGACCTTATTTGGTCAGTTGCCGGAGGTATTGTAGGTGCGGGGGTGGTATTAGTTGGGAATGGAGGTTGTGGAACAGCCGTATTAGTTCAAATGTATTGGTTGAACTAATCATTCATCACGCTATAAAAAGCTTGTCTAGCTTCATCGTTCGGATTACTAGCAATAGGTTGAGAGTCCGCCGGCGCTGTCCTTGCGCGGGAGCAGGCGCTACACTCTCAAGATCATCAGCTACAGCTCGGTTGGGATCGGGATCCATTACTATAAATAAATACATTTTCAATTGTCAGAAATCACCACACTATCAAATAATGGCATAATGGCATGTATAGCTAGACCCAAACGTATTACGGTAGTCCTAGAATCAACTAAACCATAGCTCTGATACCAATAAAATTGTAACACCCCGTACCCGAGACCATTGCCGGAGTCGAACACGAGGTATTTACGGACTTATTTCATTTATTTTCACAGTCCATTTTAAAAATTTCCAGACAAGCTGGCTAACTGCGTTAATGTTACCTTAAAAATCATATCTTGAGTTCCAAAACTTGAAAACCAGTTTCGTAAATTTTACCTGAAACTAGACTCATATGTCCATCTATAAATGTTTTTCTAGAATTTTTGGTCGAGCCAATTAGTACAGTTTATTAGTTAAATTCTCCCCTATTTCAAGGTTCAACTGCTCTGACCTTCATGCATTACGACTTATATATCTTCCTGTACAGGGCTTTATTACTTATGCCGTTTGTTTCTAACGAAACTACACTCAAAAAGGAATCTATACATATATTGCATGACCTATAATTATCTCTGGTTAATTTATAGTGAATTTCCAAAGTCAGATCAGGGGATCCATAAATCGCTCTGGCCCTGTTCCACGAAAACTTAAATATCACTTAAAATACGACTCATATGATCGTTTTGTTTCTTCCATATGAAATTAGATTCATCAAGGTTCGATTACATAATTTATTCACTATTGAATTCCATTCCTACTATGTTTAGTGATTTTTCAAATCCACACCATTGCTACTGTCAGCATCTGTTTTTAAGGTAAACTTTACCTATTTCATGGTTCTCCATGAATCAACTAGAATTTGTCATACAAAGCACCAAAATGATCATGATTAACCATTCCAATGGCTAATCGTTACCAAACATTTCCATACCCCTCAATGAACAACATACAAAACGATTATAACGCTATGCTCAAAGTATATATATAAGCCATTTTCGCATGGCTATCCAAGTTTATACAAAACCAAAGGGTACATGACCAACAACAAAAGGGGTAGTCCTATACATGCCATTTCAGAGTTCAACCAAAAGTGTACCAAAAGGGCTTTGATAGTGTGGACGACTTCGACTTTGACAATCCCGAGTCTGATAGCTGACGAACCAAAATCTATAAAACAAAGAATCAAAGAAACGGAGTAAGCATTAAATGCTTAGTAAGTTTTGAGCAATGAAATTAGGCACAATTGAAGTATAGCATTCATATGACTAAACGGATAATTTCATATATACACATTCTCAAAATCATACCTACTTCACATTACCAACCCTTATACTCATACATAAGAGATCAACTTAACCAAAAGTCGGAAGCTCATTAGTCGACTGAGCGAATACTATTTAAAAGGAATCAACTAATCCAATGCATATACGAAACATAACTCATCATTGGAATTTTACGAGCATATTAATTGAAATTATTACAGCAAGATCGCTCGTTCCCAAACCAAGTACCTTCGGGATTTAACCGGATATAGTTACTCGCTCAAATGCCTTCGGGACTTAGCCCGGATATAGTAGTTCGCACAAATCTCTTCGGGACTTAGCCCGGATATCGTAACTCGGACAAATGCCTTCGGGACATAGCCCGGATATAGTAACTAGCACAAATGCCTTTGGGACTTAGCCCGGATATAGTAACTCGCACAAATGCTTTCGGGACTTAGCCCGGAATTAGTCACTAGCACAAATGCCTTCGGGACTTAGCCCGGTTATCATCCGAATATTCATGCACATATCAGTAAATCATGACACATCTTTATTTCATTTTCATAACTAGAATTCAAATACAAGTCAATTATTAAGCATTCCCATTTTCGGCTCAATAGCCACATACAAACAGCATGATTTGGTTTGCTTTATGACATGATCTCTATGCACATACGGCTACCCATCATACGTATCGACTAATTAACTCAACATATAATTCCAGTAGAGTCATTATATCACCGTATATTTGTTATGATTATATGTCATGACTTAATCAAATCGTAAACTAAGTTTCATTACTCGAAAACTTACCTCAGATGTTGTCAAACGATTTCGACGGCTATTCGATCACTTTTTCCTTCCCTTTATCGGATTTAGTTCCCCTTTGCTCTTGAGCTTAATTTAACAAATAAATTGATTTAATCATTTGAACATCAAAAAGAGAAACTCAAGGTACTTAACCCATATATACATTAGACATTAGAATCACATACATATGAAATCGTGAATCAACTAAACATATTAGCCCACACTCTCTTTTAGCCGATTATCTAAGCCAAGATAAAAGCATCAATATGCTTGCCTCTAACCGAATACATGCAACACCAATCTACTTCATGTGGCCGAATATGCATGTCTATGTTGAGGCCGATTATATGCCTAATACTTCCTACAAATATGGTTACTTGTATTGACTACATACCATTTTGTTTCAAGTTCAAAACTCGGCTAATACACATATATACACTAGTAATCAAACACTAACATTTGCACTTCACCTTACTACCAATTCTCATCTACTTCCTACCATGGCCGAATGCATCAAGACACCATACCATTTCAATTTTGGTCATGGGTTAAACAAAGAACTTAATGTCTAACTCAAAAATGCTAAAAAGAAAATCCAAGAGTCATCAATCACCATCACAGGTATCACTACAAAGCTTCACACTTAGCATGCAAATGATATCAACACAAGTCCACCTTAGCCGAAACTTAGCTCATCTTCATGCCTCATCACCACAACATCAAACACCAACCAAGAAGACAACACCCATGGCCGAATATCATCTCCATCTCATAGAAAAGATTTAAACCATGGGCTAGGTAGAACTCAAGCTAACAACTAAAAATATGCATGAATCTCATGGAACAACATCAACATACCTTAGTCTAGTGAACCACCATAACCGATTTTCTCCAAGCTCTTTCCCTTCTTTTTCTTTCTTCTATTCGGCCAAGTTCAACAACATGAGAACTTTTTTTTCTCTTTTTTTTTCTTCATCATTTTCCTTTTCATTATTTTATTACCATGCTCCTTATTTTATCATTTCTAACATAAAGCATTAACACAACATGTTTATGACATGTTTTACCCATCACACTTTGTCCACCCTCATTGTCATGGTCGGCCACTACTAATTAAGTAGGGAAATTGACATGCAAGTCCACCCTTTTGATTACATGCACTAATAGATCCTTATAGATTAACCTATCACATTTCAAAAGTGTCACACATAAGTCCTATTAACTAAATGCACATGCAATTAACTAAATCGAAGCTCAAAACTTTCACACATTCAAATTCACATATTTTAGACAATTATTATCATATTCAAATAATTTGGTGACTCGGTTTAGCGGTCCCGAAACCGCTTTTCGGCTAGGGTCAGTTTAGGGCTATCACAACTCTCCCCCACTTAAGAAATTTTCGTCCCCGAAAATCTTACCGGTAAATAAGTTTGGGTATCGTTCTTTCATAGAGTTCTCGGGTTCCCAAGTAGCTTCTTCCATCCCGTGTTTCAGCCATAACACTTTTACTAAAGGAACCTTTTTGTTTCGTAACTCTTTCACTTCACGAGCTAGGATACGAATTGGTTCTTCTTCATAACTCATATCGGCTTGAATTTCAACCTCGGAGGGACTTATTATGTGCGAAGGATCAGATTTGTAATGTCGAAGCATCGAAACATGAAAAACATTGTGGATCCTTTCAAGTTCAGGGGGTAAAAGCAACCTATATACAACTGGACCAACTCGTTCGGAGATTTCATACGGCCTAATGAATCTCGGACTCAATTTGCCCTTACGGCCAAATCTGAGTATCTTTTTCCAAGGTGAAACTTTAAGAAACACTTTGTCTCCCACCTGATACTTAATGTCTTTTCGTTTCAAATCTGCGTACGACTTCTGACGATCTGATGCTGCCTTCAGACTTTCACGAATTATTTTTACTTTCTGCTCATCATCTTTAATCAAATCAACTTAATATACTTACTACCATAATTCTCTTGATTCGACCCGTAGAATCATACCATTCGGGCATTTTAACTTAATATACTTACTACCACAATTCACTGTTACATCATGAAGGGCTAACCAATCCATACCAAGTATTACATCAAATTCATCAAATGGTAACAACATAAGGTTAGCCAGGAAACAACGACCTTGAAACGTCAAAGGACAATTCTTACAGACTTTATCAACGAGAACTGATCTGCCTAGTGGGTTTGACACTCTTCCGTGTGTTCAACAGGTATGTTCATACTGGATGCCAATCTCATGCAGATATATGAATGCGTCGACCTCGGGTCAATTAAAGCAACAACACTTATATTAAAAAGAGAGAAAGTACCCGTAATAACATCAGGAGCAGTGCCTTCCTCTCGAGCGCATACCGCATACTTTCTTGTCAGGGCTCAAACCTCTAATTTTTCAGTGTCTTTAGTAACGACTCGACTGGCACTAGCACTCCCAGGGTATCTCGGAGGTCTACCTTGTAGAATGGGAGCACTCGACTTCGAAGCTATTTCCACTTCTTTTTCGACTCGTTCCAGATAGTCTCTGAGAAAGTGGTCAAGAGAACCACATCTGAAACACGTACTGCTCTTCATTCGGCGCTCTCCGAAGTTAAATTTGTTACAACTCTTACACTTCGGTTTTTGATCATCTACACTCCCCACACTAGTCACCATTGGGGAGGAAGGCTTTTGACCTTATTGTTTAGAGCTTCTCAATCTACCCGAATATCCCACTGATAGAGTGGGGCGTTCATGCAGGCTCCTGGCTTTCTTCATGGAGAACGAGAGTGTTTTAATGCTAAACCTCTTGCTTGCAACTCGAGCCTCTCTCTTGGTTTGTTTTCTTTCATTATTAAGTTCCTCAGCCTTCTTGGCTCGATCGGCCAATGCGGCAAACTCCCGTATTTCCAAGATCCGAATCAATAACTTGATATCCTTATTCAGACCTTCCTCGAAGCGTTTACACATTTTCGATTCAGTTTGGACCCATTCAGTTGCTTACTAACTTAGTCATACGAACTCTCTCTCGTATTCTGCTACAGTCTTGTTCCCTTGTTTGAGTTCCAGGAACTCCTTTTGCTTCGAGTCCAAAATCGTTGGCTAATATATTTCTTCCTAAACTCTGCTTGGAAGAAATCCTAAGTAATATTTTCTTTTGGCACTACCGAGGATACGGTCTTCCACTAATTGTGTGCAGTGCCCTTCAAAAGGGACACAACACACTTCAAACATTCCTCGGCTGTGCATGACAAATCATCTAGCACCCGTGTAGTATTTTCGAGCCAGAACACGGCTCTTTCAGCGTCATCATCAACTTTAGCTCTGAATTCCTCAGACCCATACTTTCTAAGCTTATCTACAAGGGCTTTAACGATTCTCACCGGTGCCTTACCTTGTGGCACATCCTCATCAGGTTGGCTAGGGGGCGGGGGAGGTCTTGGTATATTAGGGCAATTTCTCAGATAATCCCCAAACCATTCATCCATCATATCAAAGAAGGCAGCTCGGGCCTCTTCTCAGCCTTCTGAAACCAGTCTTCTACTACTAGATATAGCTCGCTGTACGGAAGCTGGAGCATGGCTCTCGGTACCATCAGACTTATCTTGTGTTTGATTGGAAGACATTCACTATAGTCAAAATAGTTTAAACAATTAGGAGACATCACACTATCAACATTCGAATAATGGCATGTGTAACAAACTATAACATCCTCTACGGTAGTCCTAGAACCGACTAAACCGTAGCTCTGATACCAAAAAATGTAACACCCCTCACAAGTACCCGACACCGGGATAAGGTTCGAGGAATTACCAGGACTTTACATTTTGAAACGTACCAAATTGGGTCACCAAGTTTTATTAAAATTTTAGGCTTTTCATCCATGAACAACTCGTCTCTTATATTGGCCTTCGAGGCCTATAACATACCTAAAGGTAGTGCGAGACAAATTCAGGTACGTTCGATAAACCTTGGGCTCCTTAGGAAATTTTTCCTTATCATAAAGTGTCACACGCTCGTGTGACTTGGGGCAAGTCCATGCCCTTCAGTCATGGGCAACACTGACTTATCAACAGGCCATGGCACACACCCGTGCTGCCTGCCCATGGACGACACTGTCTTTTTGACACGGCCATGGTGCACGCCCGTGTGGCCTACCCGTGTACAACTTTGAGCTAAAATTTTAAGTGCAGGGGACACACGACCATAGCACACGCCCATAAGAGGGAACCGTATGTCAACACGGCCTAGACACATGCCCGTGTGTCTAACCATGTGGACTCTAATAGGCTATTTTCCAAGCCTTTAGTCACCCCTTTCTACTACTTGTGCTTAGTGGTTACCAAATTCAAAGTAAAACACAATTATACACTTGTCAATAATCTTGATTAAACTAGATGTATGGAAACCTCATATCATTGGTTTCACACATGATAGTTTATTTCCCATTTAGTGCTTATGGGTTCCCATGTCACTTTAATTCATCCAAAATTGGCTCATTTATGTGACTCATTTCCAATTATTAATGACCCATCACTTATAAATAAAACCATGCATAAATTCGTAGGTCATAGCCTACTTCAATTAAGCCAATTTTTCATGGCCATATATAAAGAGATAAAAATATTCTTACATGCTTTCATTTGGCAAATCAAATGACACATATAAAAAAATACTCAAAAATACTATACATGCCATTGAACAAAACAAACAAAGTCTTTATACCAAAGCTTGTCTAGTGGATAGTGTGTTGACTCTCCAATCATCTTCCAATCCTTTCGAGTCCTCGAGCTCTGTGAGACGGGGAAAAAGAGATGGGTAAGCATTTACATGCTTAGTAAGCTCGAATAATCGAAAAGTAAACTTACTGAGTAATTAGAATACATCCTTATTTAAATCATGAAATCATCAATTATGAAATGATTCCCTATCACATGCACTCAATCAATGAGTTAGTTACGTAACAAAGCATCATGTAATTTATGTAGATGAGCTCACCATTCATCATCTTATTGACATACATCATATTAATCCCCTCTCGATGGAATACCCAATATCCGTTAATTCTTACGAATGATCATTTCAGATATATGCACTCCCGCGAACCTCACATCTCATGGTAGGATTACCAGTCCAGCTAAATCCCCCATATCATGAACTCATAAGGTGATGTCTGGATTACCAGTCCAGGCTAAATCTGTGACACCCCTAATTTGACCCTAGTCGAAAAGTGGTTTCGGGACCACAAAACCGAGTCATAAAAATAATTAATTGTTATATTCTATGCTTATTATATGTGTACATGCACATGTGAAAGTTTCATGCTCTAATTTTGTCATTTGTATGTGACATTATTAAGTAGGACTTATGTGAAACAATTGTGGAAGGTGATAGGTAATTTTGAAAAGGGGTTTATTAATGCATGTCACAAAAAGTTTGGACTTGCATGTCAAATTGGCCATTTTGCTATTAGTGGCCGGCCATGTTGTAAGCTAGCATATAAAAATATGAATTTTATTTACCATTCTCCATTATTAAATGGCTTTAAAGTATGGAACAATAATAGTTAAAGGAAGAAAATGGGTGAAAGAAACAAGAACCTTGTTCTTGTTTCTTCTTGGCCGGTTCTAGGAGAGAAAAACAAAAGAAAAACCAAATGTTGTTTCATCTTCTTCCTTAGTAGCCGAACTTTGAAGGAGAAAAGGGGATATAGCATTCGGTCACTTTTATCTTAAATTAAGGTATGTAATCCATGTTAGTTTTTAAAATTTTTGCATATTCGGCTATGGAAAAGGTTTAAGGGAATGGTTATTGCCTTGATGATTTAAGGAATAGTTAGGAATGGGTGATGTTTGTACTAGTTTAATGTTCTTATAGATAGTTTGAATGATAGAAAAATCGGCTTGGGCAATTGTGGAAGTGCCGAATGTGAACATTGAAGATAGTTGAGTGATGCTTGTGTTTAAAATGATGGAATGGAGTGGATGCTTTAAATGTGTTATGAACAAATTAATGGTTCTATTTTCATGCCGATTAGAGGTTGATAAATTGAGTTTAATAGCTAATAGATATATGAACCTTGGTATGATATTATGGATAGATGTGGAGTTTTGGTAGAAGGAACATTCGGCCAACCTATTATGTGGAGGGAATATGTGCTTAAAAAGAAATGAAAAAAAATGATATTGCATCGAGGTTGTATATTCGACATTTAAAATTTAGTACATAGGTGATGTTATATTGATCTTGCATATTCGGCTATATAGTATGCACATTGATGATATTTCTTTGACTCTATACAATCGACCAAATGAGGAGGTTGGTTGACAAAGTTGAGTTTGATTCAAAATTATGAATAATGTTCGTATACAAGGATAAGACTTAGTTGGAAAACTTGTATAATTGTAGGAAGGCATGTTTGAAGTATATGATGTCTTGGTATAAATATATGTGCATTCAGTTACTCTCATAACATTTCTTTTAAAGTGTCCTTTGGATGCAATTGCTTAAGCACTTGAGGGGATATGAGTTAATTTTCTTTATGGCAGAAAATTTGGATAAGAGGCTAACTAATAATATGCTAAGGTAATCATGTGGATAATCGCCTTTGTGGATATTATTAGAGGTGTAATTGGTTATATGCATAGGTCATCGGTAAATTGACCACATAACTAGTGTCTGTATATATGGCGACATGATGATACCTAGGTAAATGTATTTGGGATGGTTTTAATGAAATACCGAATGTGTACAAATGTATTGAGGTGTTGCCTTATGTATGAGTTTCATTGAGAAAATTGACCTTGTTGTTTTAATGATATAACAAGGTGATTAAAATAGTTTAAATTTTGTTAATTAAGCTCAAGGGCATAGAGGGGCAATTTTGGATCAAGAGAAAGTAAACGAGTAGCCGAGGATATCTAGTCGTCGACAACTTCCGAGGTAAGTTTTAAGCGATTAAACGTTGAGTAAATTCAATCATAATAGGACATAATGAGTTGATTTAATAAGATGTGATGTGGCCATGATATGTTTTAAACTCAAATGGTAAGTTCATAAGTGTTTGGACTTGGAAATTTAAGAGCAAATTGTAATAATTTGCTTGGACAGCATCAGTAATGTGATTTTAGAAAATCACTATAAATTGTTGGAGTGGAATTATAGGCTGAGTAAAATATGTAATCAAAGCTTAGTTGGTCTAGTTTCTTATAAAAGAGACCTTGGAAGCAAAGCAATTTCCTACAAAGAGATATTTAAAGTTGTGTGGGACAGTGTCAGAATGACTCCAAAATCCCCTGTTCTGTTTTTGGAAAATCATTATAATTTGTACAAAAATGATTATAAGATAAGATTTATATGCTTAGACTCCTCAATGAGTCTAGTTTCAAATGAAATCAAATAGAATACATTATGAATTCTGTACAATGAAAAATTTGATTCGTAGTGAAGAGTGGTCAGATTAGTCAAACAGTGAAACAGGGGAAACTTTAAGCAAAATCTGGTATTGATTGGCCAAACCTAAAATTCTGAAAATTTTATGGATGGAAGATATATGAGTCTATATTCGGTGAAAATTAACGGCAATTAATTTTGAGTTTTGTAGCTCTAGTTATAAATAATTTAGTGACTATTTCTCAGGAAAACAGCTTGTGGTGAATATGTGAATTTGTTGTAAACATTGATCAAACTATTTGAGTTGCTTATAAGCTATGGCTGAAATTGATGTACAAGATAAATATATATATGTGGTAAAGCCGAATGGCTAATGTGAAATATATGTGTGATATGTAGAAGTGGTAAAGCCGAATGGCTAATGGGAAATATATGTGTGATATGTATATGTGGTAAAGCCGAATGGCTAATGTGAAATATATGTGTGATATGTATATGTGGTAAAGCCGAATGGCTAATGTGAAATATATATGAGATATGTATATGTGGTAAAGCCGAATGGCTAATGTGAGATATATGTGTGATATGTAGATGTGGTAAAGCCGAATGGCTAATGTGAAATATATATGAGATATGTATATGTCGTAAAGCCGAATGGCGAATGTGAAATATGTATGAGATATGAATATGTGGTAAAGCCGAATGGCTAATGTGGATGTTGTAACAGCCGATTAAATGTACATGAAACTTGGAAATATATTCCGGGTGAGACCCGATGACTACGTGCGGAAATTATGTCCGGGTAAAACCCGATGACTACGTGTGGAAATTATGTCCGGGTAAGACCCGATGACTACGTGTGGAAATTATGTCCGGGTAAGACTTTGTAATAAGAACTGCTTATAAATATATTCAATGCGAAAGGTTAAACAGGTATGTACTCCAAGTTTATATATGATGCATACGAGAGCAATCTATGGGACTATTCCTATGATTATGTGACATCGGATCAGTGTGGGAGGTTATGTGAAATCATACGATATATCTATGTCACATGAGCTCACTTTTATGCGAGAGTTTATCTACCTATTGTATATGAGGAGATGTGCATATTCGGTAAAGGGATGGTATGCCCGAAGGAAGAGTGAAATGAAAATACGAACAACTATGTTATAATTTGATTGTTATCTGTTGACACTGCTTAAAACTTACTAAGCATTGTAATGCTTACTCCGTTTATTCTGTTTCCTCTATCTTATAGGTCTCATTGCGAAGCTACAGGCTCGGGGATCATCAGCAACTAGTCACACTATCACTATTCACCGCTTGTTACTGCTATGCTTAGAACTATTTTATGGCATGTATAGAATAGACTAGTGGCGGAAGAATATTTTTGGTTAATGTATATAAGCCATGCGAAAATGACATCTTTTGAATGTTTACTTAGTGAAGTTTAAATTTTACCTTTGGCTGTGCTTAGTACTTATTTAAATGAACGATCTTTAATTCAAGAAAAAGTTCAAAATTTTACTGTTCTGACGTTAGTTACAAGTCCGGTAATGCCCCTTACCTATTCTGGCGACGGTTACGGGATAGGGGTGTTAGATTTTATTGGTATCAGAGCTACAGTTTAGTCGATTCTAGGACTAACGTGGCACGCGTGAGTCTATTTATACATGCCATAAAGTGATAAAATGATAGTGTGATGATTTTTGACTATTAAAATGTGGTTGTTTGTATTGTAATGAATCTTGATCCCGATCGAGTAGTAGCAAGCTTCGACTATGAGAATTTGCGATATAACTTCACTTAGATATGCCTAAATTATTAAGTTGATCAGGTACGTATCATGTACTCGTATTTGAATTTCAATTTGGATTGAATTATAAGGGTATAAGTGATGCAATTTTGAAAGAGTGTTATGACTATAAATGTGATTTTTGTACGTGGCTATGGAACTGGAAGTTGAATGGTCGATAAGCATGTTGTGTTTGTATTCAAGTAATGTAAATAATGTACTAATGTGTATTGCTATATGTGTATATGTACATAAGAATTGAGAGTGATATATCCGGACTAAGTTCCGAAGAGCATTCGTGCTAGTGATGTATCCGGACTAAGTTCCGAAGAGCATTCGTGCTAGTGATGTATCCGGACTAAGTTCCGAAGAGCATTCATGCTAGTGATGTATCCGGACTAAGTCCCAAAGAGCATTCGTGCTAGTGATGTATCCGGACTAAGTTCCGAAGAGCATTCGTGCTAGTGATGTATCCGGACTAAGTCCCGAAGAGCATTCGTGCTAATGATGTATCCGGGCTAGGTCCCGAAGAGCAATCATCTTTGGTGGCGTGTATTCGGCCTTCGTGCCTAGTAGGCTTCGTGCCGGTAATTTGAGCAAAGTTTAAGTGTTCATCACTATACGAATTCAAATTTAAATGAGATGATATGTTTAAAAGTGTACATACATGATGTTTATAGACTTGGTTAAGTCATTTCAATGTGTAATAACGAATGAATAAGTGCACTATGTGTGTGAATGATTAGAGGCACTGTGTGTGTACGAATTCCTTTAACCGAGCATTATGAGTGCGAGATCAGTCAGTGGGCACTAAGTGTGTAAAGTGGAATTCATGTAAGACCTCTTCTGGGACGAAGGCATTGATTTGAGATAGTGTGTAAGACCATGTCTGGGACATGGCATCAGCTCGATACGTGAGAACATGTAAGACCATATCTAAGATATGGCATTGTAAGAGCTATATGTGCTTAATGAGTATCTGTAATGATTTCGAATGATTCAACGGGTATATTTAAGATAATAAATAAAGTAAGATCCGAATAAGTGATACGGGTATGTACGGAAGGTATGTGAAAATCAAATGAAAGTAAAAATTTGTGAGTTCATATTATATTATGTTATGTATACTAAGTAAGTTAATACGTAAAAAGATGGTGGATATGTTGTTAAGAAATGAATTCATGTTATAAATGTGTTACGGATTTAGTCTATGGGATGTTTGAGTATATGTGTACTTTCGGTTAGGTTACAGCTTATACATGGATGAAAATGTGGGTTACAAATATGTGGGTTGATGATGTGAATTATACATGTTAATATGTGTTTGATATGTGTTTGAAATGCAATTGTGGATTAAATTAAGTGATTATTACTTATGAAATCAAGGAAATGAGATATATGTGCATACTTGTAGAAATGTTTATGTATTTGTTTTAAGATAAGAAAATGATTTTATAGATCGATGTGAAATCAATAATGAATTACAATTGCTATCGATGAGCTAATGTTTATATGAATATAATTCAATAAGAGGACGTTATCCTGAACTATGCATCGGTAGAAATTTTCGGGGACGAAAATTTCTTAAGGGGGGGAGAGTTGTGACACCCCTAATTTGACCCTAGTCGGAAAGTGGTTTCGAGACCACAAAACCGAGTCATAAAAATAATTAATTGTTATATTCTATGCTTATTATATGTGTACATGCACATGTGAAAGTTTCATGCTCTAATTTTGTCATTTGTATGTGACATTATTAAGTAGGACTTATGTGAAACAATTGTGGAAGGTGATAGGTAATTTTGAAAAAGGGTTTATTAATGCATGTCACAAAAAGTTTGGACTTGCATGTCAAATTGGCCATTTTGCTATTAGTGGCCGGCCATGTTGTAAGCTAGCATATAAAAATATGAATTTTATTTACCATTTTCCATTATTAAATGGCTTTAAAGTATTGAACAATAATAGTTAAAGGAAGAAAATGGGTGAAAGAAACAAGGTCCTTGTTCTTGTTTCTTCTTGGCCGGTTCTAGGAGAGAAAAACAAAAGAAAAACCAAATATTGTTTCATCTTCTTCCTTAGTAGCCGAACCTTGAAGGAGAAAAGGGGATATAGCATTCGGTCACTTTGATCTTGAATTAAGGTATGTAATCCATGTTAGTTTTTAAAATTTCTGCATATTCGGCTATGGAAAAGGTTTAAGAGAATGGTTATTGCCTTGATGATTTAAGGAATAGTTAGGAATGGGTGATGTTTGTACTAGTTTAATGTTCTTATAGATAGTTTGAATGATAGAAAAATCGGCTTGGGCAATTGTGAAAGTGCCGAATGTGAACATTGAAGATAGTTGAGTGATGCTTGTGTTTAAAATGATGGAATGGAGTGGATGCTTTAAATGTGTTATGAACAAATTAATGGTTCTATTTTCATGCCGATTAGAGGTTGATAAATTGAGTTTAATAGCTAATAGATATATGAACCTTGGTATGATATTATGGATAGATGTGGAGTTTTGGTAGAAGGAACATTCGGCCAACCTATTATGTAGAGGGACTATGTGCTTAAAAAGAAATGAAAGAAAATGATATTGCATCGAGGTTGTATATTCGACATTTAAAATTTAGTACATAGGTGATGTTATATTGATCTTGCATATTCGGCTATATAGTATGCACATTGATGATATTTCTTTGACTCTATACAATCGACCAAATGAGGAGGTTGGTTGACAAAGTTGAGTTTGATTCAAAATTATGAATAATGTTCGTATACAAGGATAAGACTTAGTTGGAAAACTTGCATAATTGTAGGAAGGCATGTTTGAAGTATATGATGTCTTGGTATAAATATATGTGCATTCAGTTACTCTCATAACATTTCGTTTAAAGTGTCCTTTGGATGCAATTGCTTAAGCACTTGAGGGTATATGAGTTAATTTTCTTTATGGCAAAAAATTTGGATAAGAGGCTAACTAATAATATGCTAAGGTAATCATGTGGATAATCGCCTTTGTGGATATTATTAGAGGTGTAATTGGTTATATGCATAGGTCATCGGTAAATTGACCACATAACTAGTGTCTGTATATAAGGCGACATGGTGATACCTAGGTAAATGTATTTGGGATGGTTTTAATGAAATACCGAATGTGTACAAATGTATTGAGGTGTTGCCTTATGTATGAGTTTCATTGAGAAAATTGACCTTGTTGTTTTAATGATATCACAAGGTGATTAAAATAGTTTAAATTTTGTTAATTAAGCTCAAGGGCATAGAGGGGCAATTTTGGATCAAGAGAAAGTAAACGAGTAGCCGAGGATATCTAGTCGTCGAGAACTTCCGAGGTAAGTTTTAAGCGATTAAACGTTGAGTAAATTCAATCATAATAGGACATAATGAGTTGATTTAATAAGATATGATGTGGCCATGATATGTTTTGAACTCAAATGGTAAGTTCATAATTGTTTGGACTTGGAAATTTAAGAGCAAATTGTAATAATTTGCTTGGACAGCATCAGTAATGTGATTTTAGAAAATCACTATAAATTGTTGGAGTGGAATTATAGGCTGAGTAAAATATGTAATCAAAGCTTAGTTGGTCTAGTTTCTTATAAAAGAGACTGTGGAAGCAAAGAAATTTCCTACAAAGAGATATTTAAACTTGTGTGGGACAGTGTCAGAATGACTCCGAAATCCCCTGTTCTGTTTTTGGAAAATCATTATAATTTGTACAAAAATGGTTATAATATAAGATTTATATGCTTAGACTCCTCAGTGAGTCTAGTTTCAAATGAAATCAAATAGAATACATTATGAATTCTGTACAATGAAAAATTTGATTCGTAGTGAAGAGTGGTCAGATTAGTCAAACAGTGAAACAGGGGAAATTTTAAGAAAAATCTGGTATTGATTGGCCAAACCTAAAATTTTGAAAATTTTATGGATGGAATATATATGAGTCTATATTCAGGGAAAATTAACGGCAATTAATTTTGAGTTTTGTAGCTCCAGTTATAAATAATTTAGTGACTATTGCTCAGGAAAACAGCTTGTGGTGAATATGTGAATTTGTTGTAAACATTGATCAAACTATTTGAGTTGCTTATAAGCTATGGCTGAAATTGATGTACAAGATAAATATATATATGTGGTAAAGCCGAATGGCTAATGTGAAATATATGTGTGATATGTAGAAGTGGTAAAGCCGAATGGCTAATGTGAAATATATGTGTGATATGTATATGTGGTAAAGCCGAATGGCTAATGGGAAATATCTGTGTGATATGTATATGTGGTAAAGGTGGTAAAGCCGAATGGCTAATGTGAAATATATGTGTGATATGTATATGTGGTAAAGCCGAATGGCTAATGGGAAATATATGTGTGATATGTATATGTGGTAAAGCCGAATGGCTAATGTGAAATATATGTGTGATATGTATATGTCGTAAAGCTGAATGGCTAATGTGAAATATATGTGTGATATGTATACGTGGTAAAGCCGAATGGCTAATGTGAAATATATGTGTGATATGTAGAAGTGGTAAAGCAGAATGGCTAATGTGAAATATATGTGTGATATGTAGAAGTGGTAAAGTCGAATGGCTAATGGGAAATATATGTGTGATATGTATATGTGGTAAAGCCGAATGGCTAATGGGAAATATATGTGTGATATGTATATGTGGTAAAGCCGAATGGCTAATGTGAAATATATGTGTGATATGTATATGTGGTAAAGCCGAATGGCTAATGTGAAATATATGTGTGATATGTATATGTGGTAAAGCCGAATGGCTAATGTGAAATATATCTGAGATATGTATATGTGGTAAAGCCGAATGGCTAATGTGAGATATATGTGTGATATGTAGATGTGGTAAAGTCGAATGGCTAATGTGAAATATATATGAGATATGTATATGTCGTAAAGCCGAATGCCGAATGTGAAATATGTATGAGATATGAATATGTGGTAAAGCCGAATGGCTAATGTGAATGTTGTAACAGCCGATTAAATGTACATGAAACTTGGAAATATATTTCGGGTGAGACCCGGCGACTAGGTGCGGAGATTATGTCCAGGTAAGACCCGATGACTACGTGTGGAAATTATGTCCGGGTAAGACCCGATGACTACGTGTGGAAATTATGTCCGGGTAAGACTTTGTAATAAGAACTGCTTATAAATATATTCAATGCAAAAGGTTAAACAGGTATGTACTCCAAGTTTATATATGATGCATACGAGAGCAATCTATGGGACTATTCCTATGATTATGTGACATCGGATCAGTGTGGGAGGTTATGTGAAATCATACAATATATCTATGTCACATGAGCTCACTTTTATGCGAGATTTTATCTGCCTATTGTATATGATGAGATGTGCATATTCGGTAAAGGGATGGTATGCCCAAAGAAAGAGTGAAATGAAAATACGAACAACTATGTTATAATTTGATTGTTATCTATTGACACTGCTTAAAACTTACTAAGCATTGTAATGCTTACTCCGTTTATTTTGTTTCCTCTGTCTTATAGGTCTCATTGCGAAGCTACAGGCTCAGGGATCGTCAGCAACTAGTCACACTATCACTATTCACCGCTTGTTACTGCTATGCTTAGAACTATTTTATGGAATGTATAGAATAGACTAGTGGCGGAAGAATATTTTTGGTTAATGTATATAAGCCATGCGAAAATGGCATCTTTTGAATGTTTACTTAGTGAAGTTTAAATTTTACCTTTGGCTGTGCTTAGTACTTATTTAAATGAACGATCTTTAATTCAAGAAAAAGTTCAAAATTTTACTGTTCTGACGTGAGTTTCAAGTCCGGTAATGCCCCTTACCTATTCTGGCGACGGTTATGGGATAGGGGTGTTACAAAATCCCTCATAACGACAAACACCCTTACTGAGCTCGGATCTGAATTACTAGTCCAGGCTGAATTCAAACCCTAATCGGATTACCCGTCCAGGCTAAATCTGTGACAGCCCTAAAGCGACCCTAGTCGGGAAGTGGTTTCGGGACCGCTAAACCGAGGCACCAAAATATTTGAATGTGATAATTATTTTCTAGAATATGTAAATATGAATGTGTGAAAGTTTCAAGCTTCGATTTAGTCGATTGCATGTGAATTCAGTTAGTAGGACTTATGTGAGAAAATTTAGAAATGTGCTAGGCAAATGCAAAGTGGCCTAATAATGCATGTTGTGAAAATGAGGGATTTGCATGTCAAATTTCCCTAAAGATAGCATAGTGGCTGGCCATGACAAGGTTTATGGGCAAAGAAAACATGTCATAACATGTTTTGTTAATGGATGATGTGAAAAATGATTAAAAATTTAAGTTGTAGGAAGAGAAACAAAAAAAAAATTATGTGTGTGTGGTGTTTCCTCCCTTTGCCGTAGGTTGAAGAAAAAAAAAGAAATAAAATTTGTTCATCCTTTCCATTTTTCTTTTGGCCAAAAATTCTAAGGAGGAAGGAAGGAATTCTTGCTCTATATTTGGTTAAGAAGAGGATTAGGAGAAGGTTTGGCCATACTTGTATCAAGATTAAGGTATGTTTGATGTTGTGCCATGAGATTCATGCATGTTTTTAGTTGCTAGCTTGAGTTCTAATTAGCCCATGGTTCAAATCTTTGCTATGACATGGGGATGATATTTGGCCAAGGTGAAATTTCTGTTAAAGCCATTGCATGCTAAGTGTGAAGCTTGTTAATGATGCATGTGATGGTGGATTGACTACTCTTGAATTTTCTTTCTAGCATTCTTGAGTAAGACATTAAGTTCTTTGTTTAACCATGGCCAAAAATTGAAAGGGTATGGTGTTGTGATGTATTCGGCCATGGTATGTTCATAAGTGTGATTTATGCTTATTGCATGATAGGTAAAATTTGTGTTTTGGATGTATGTTTATATGTGGTTACGATCAACTTGAGATTCGACTCTTGTACATATATATATATATATATGTTTGCACATGATGCATTGGTATGACATATATACTATCTCAAAGTATACATTTACATATGATGATGTTTCGGTTTTGAAGTATATAATTAGCCTCAACATGGACGTGCATATTCGGCCACATGAGGGGAATTGTTGTGCATGCATTCGGTTAGAGGCAAGCATATTGATGCCTATTCTTGACTTAGATAATCGGCTACCTCATTATGAGCTAGGGCCGAATGTGAGTTGGTTGTGTTTGAACATCACATGCTTGGTAGAGTGGTGAATGAAAGTGCCGAATGTGTGCATAGTTAAAGAGAATTGACTAAAGTGCTTAGTTATTTGATATTGGGCTAATGATATGTGTATTTGGCCATAAGCTAGCAAGTGAGACTTTAATAAGTTGAATTTGTTTGAATTAGCGCAAGAGCTTAGAAGGCCACAATTGGATAAGGGAAAGGAAAAAGTGATCGAATAGCCGTTGAAGCCGTTCGACAACATCCGTGGTAAGTCTTCGAGTAATGACCCTACTTGAATTATATTGAAATGATTTGTCATATTATGGCGGACAGCCGAATGTGCGTAGGGACTACGTTATAAAGTCAATTGAAATCATGCTCTTTGTGTGTGGCCATTGAGCCGAAATTGGAAAAGCTTGATAAATGTTTGTGTTTGAGCCTTAGTAACGAAAATGAAATATGGATGTGTCATGATTATTGATATATGTGTGCATGAGCATTTGAATGGTACCCGGGCTAAGTCCCGAAGGCAATTATGCTAGTGATTGTATCCGGGCTAATACCCGAAGGCATTTGTCCGAGTTGTTATATCCGGGCTAATACCCGAAGGCATTTGTGCGAGTTGTTATATCCGGGCTAAGACCCGAAGGCATTCGTCCTTGTGGTTATATCCGGTTATATTTCGAATAAGCTTGGGTTGAAAGTGAGCGTTTTGTGCTGTAATAAATTCAATCAATACGCTCGAAAAACCCAAACGACAAGGTATGTCTGCTTGAGTATCGGAAAAGTCGATTCGTTTGAAATAGTAATTGTTCAATCGACTAACGAACTTTCAGCTCTTAGATAGGTTGATACCTTATGTGTGTATATGTGGATGAAGTGTGAAGTAAGTATGATTATGAGAATGTGTATTAATAAAGTGATTCATTTAGCTATGTGAATGTAATACTTTAGTCAAAGCCGATTTCATTACTTGAAACTTACTAAGCATTAAAATGCTTACCCCGTTGCTTTGACTCTTTGTTTTCTAGATTTTGCTCATTAGCTATCGGATTCGGGATCATTGAAGTCGGAGTCATCCACACTATCAAAGCCCTTTTGGTACTCTTTTAGTTGAACTTTGGATATGGCATGTATAGGACTACCCTTTGTTGTTTCAAGTACTTTTGTGATGTATATGTGTACGGCCATGCGAAAATGGCTCGTAAAAGTGGAGTATGGCATTAGACCATTTGTGTTTATGTAATTATATATGGTTTCATGATGTGACTATGGACTGGAATGGGAGTGTTGGGCACATGGTCAGCCATTGGAATGGCTAAATATGATCATATGTGGACCTATGTATGACAAAACTATAGTTGGCCCATGGAAACTACAAAATAGGTAAAGTTTACCTTGAAAGCAGATCTTGACAAAGAAGAGTGGTGTGGATTTGAAAAATCACTAAAATTTTTAGGAATGGAGTTAAATAGTGAATAAATTATGTAATCTAACCTTGATGAATCTATTTTCATATGAAAGTAACGAAACGATCATATGAACAGTATATTAAGAGATATTAAAGTTCTCGTGAGACAGGGCCAGAAAGATTTCTGGATCCTCTGTATCGAATTTGAAAATTTACCATAAATTATCCAGAAACAATTAGAAGTCATGCCTTATATGTATAGATTCACCTTTGAGTCTAGTTTCATTAGAAACAAACGGTATGAGTATTGAAGCTCTGTACAGGGAGATATCCAAGTCGTAATACATGAAGGTCAGAGTAGTCGAACCCAGAATCAGGGGAGACTTTAAATAATAAACTGTACCAATTGGCCCAACCAAAAATTTACGGAATCAGTTTTCGAGTTTTGAAACTCGAGATATGATTTTTAAAGCGACAAGTGACGCAGTTATCCAGCTTGTCTGGAAATGTCAAATTGGTCGGTGCAATAAGTGGATTTGGCTCGTTAACCCCTCGTGTCCGACTCCGGTGACGGTCTCGGGTACGGGGTGTTACAATTTTATTGGTATCATAGCTACGGTTAGTCGATTCTAGGACTACCGTAATACGTTTGGGTCTAGCTATACATGCCATTATGTGATTAATTGATAGTGTGGTGATTTCTGACATTTGAATTTGTGTTTATTTATAGTAATGGATCCCGATCCCAACCGAGCAATAGTGATGATGTGGAGAGTGTGGCGCTGCTCCTCCGCAAGGGGGTCACGGTGGACTCTCAACCTATTGCTAGCAATCTGAATGATGAGGCTAGGCAAGCTTTTTATTGCGTGATGAATGATTGGTTCAACCAATACATTCGAACTAATACGGCTGTTCCACAACCTCCATTCCCGACTAATGCAACCCCCGCACCTACAATACCTCCGGAAACTAACCAAATAAGGTCAAGTAAGCTGAATTTAAAGCTACGGATAGCGACGATGCCGAGCAAGCTGAATTTTGGTTGGACAATACTATCTGAGTGCTCGATGAGCTATCTTGTACACCCGATGAATGCCTAAAGTGTACCATCTCCTTGCTACGCGATTCTGCCTACTATTGGTGGAGTACTTTGACTTCTGTTGTGCCCCGAGAGCAAGTAACTTGGGAGTTTTTCCAAACTGAGTTTCAGAAAAAGTATATCAGTCAGAGATTTGTTGATCAAAAATGGAAGGAGTTTCTTGAGCTTAAGCAAGGTTCTATGTCAGTTACTGACTACGAGCGAAAATTTGTTAGACTTAGTAGATACGCTCGGGAATGTGTTTCGTCCGAGACTATCATGTGTAAACGCTTCGAGGATGCACTGAATGAAGATATAAGGATGTTCGTTGGCATTCTCGAAATACGAGAGTTCGTAGTACTTGTCGAGCGAGCTTGTAAAGGCGAAGAGCTTAGAAAAGAAAAACAAAAAGTTGATGTGGGAACTGGAGAATTTCGAAAAAGGTCCTCGGGAAGGTCTCTTCAACAGGCATCGAAGAGATTTCGAGATGATGTGAGCCGGTCTAGAGGCGCTTCGGGCCTTTTTAGACGAGATCGTGATCGACCCTCTGTGGGTACACGAGGCACTTCGGTCTCCAGTGTTAGGAATGAACGTCGAGACAGAACGGAATGTCAGCATTGTGGTAAATGGCATTCGGGGAGCTGTAGGTTCCGTGATCGCTCCTGCTATAAGTGTGGATCAGCTGACCACTTTATCAAGGATTGCCCGAGGTTGCCTGAACAAAATGTAAGTCAGAGTGGGAAACCAGGTGCTACCGCTGCTCAAGGTAGGCCATCTAGAAGTATGGGCAATGCTAGTGGCGGTCAGAGAGGGTCGAGAGATGCTACAACTAGATCCGAGGCTCGTGCTCCTGCTAGGACTTATGCCATACTCGCACGCGAAGATGCTTCCTCGCCAGATGTTATTACTGGTACTTTTACTCTCTTTGATACTAATGTGATTGCTTTGATTGACCCTAGTTCTACTCATTCTTATATATGCGAAACCTTAGCATCCAGTAAGACTTTACCTATTGAGTCTACTGAGTTTGTAATTCGGGTGTCAAATCCCTTGGGTCATTATGTGCTTGTCAACAAAGTGTGTAAGAAAAGTCCACTGGTATTTCGAGGTTCCTGTTTTCCGGCGGACTTGATGCTTTTGCCGTTCGACGAATTTGATGTTATTCTTGGTTTGGACTGGTTGACCATGCATGATGCGGTTGTAAATTGCAAAAGCAAGACTATTGATCTGAAGTGCTCGAAAAACGAGATAATTCGGGTTGAGTCTACGGACTTAAAGGGGTTGCCAGCTGTAATATCAGCAATGTTGGCCCAGAAATACGTAAGAAAGGGGTGCGAAGTATACCTTGCGTATGTACTTGATGACAAAGAGTTAGAAAAGAAACCCGAATCTGTGCCGGTGGTTTTTGAATACGGATGTTTTTCGAAGAATTACCGGGTTTACCATTGTTCGGAAATAGAGTTTGGCATCGAATTGGTACCGGTACCACTCCAATTTCGATAGCTCAGATCGTATGGCACCAACGAATTAAAGAAGTTGAAAGCTCGGTTGCAAGAGTTGGTGGATAGAGGTTTTGCTCGCTTCGAGTTTTTCACCTTGGGGTGCACCAAAGTGTTGTTTGTGAAAAGAAGGGCGGAACCATGAGGCGTGCATCAACTATCGTCGACTTAATAAAGTGACAATAAAGAACAAATATCCGTTACCGCGTATCGATGATTTGTTCGATCAACTGAAGGGAGCCTCAGTGTTCTCAAAAATAGATTTGAGATCGGGCTATTATCAATTGCGAATTCGAGATTCGGACATACCCAAAACTGCCTTCAGAACGAGGTATGGTCACTACGAGTTCTTAGTGATGCCGTTTGGACTCACTAATGCCCCTGTGGTATTTATGGATTTGATGAATCGGATCTTCGGACCATATTTGGATCGGTTCATAGTTGTGTTCATTGATGACATTTTGGTCTATTCAAGAGATGAGCCGAACATGCTGAACACCTGCGATTAGTGTTGCAAACTTTACGGGATAAGCAGTTATATGCTAAGTTCAGCAAGTGTGAGTTCTGGTTAAGAGAGGTTAGCTTTTTGGGGCATGTGGTATCTCAGACGGTATTCGAGTCGACAGAACAAAATTTCAGCCATACTTAACCGAAGCCTCCAAGAAATATTATGAAGTTCGAGCTTCAGGGCTCGCCGGTTATTATCGACGATTTGTAAAAGGCTTCTCGACGATAGCCACACCAATGACGGCTACTTCAAAAGGATGTTAAGTTCGAATGGACGGAGAAATGTCGTAAAAGTTTCGATCAATGAAAACTTATTTGATGAAGCTCAATTTTAGTGCAACCCGAATCGGGCAAGGAGTTTGTCATTTATAGTGACACATCCCTACTTGGGTTGGGTTGCGATTGATGCAAGAAGGTCGAGTTGTGGCCTATGCGTCGAGACAATTGAAGCCACATGAGAGAAATTATCCGACCCATGATCTCGAACTAGCCGCCATCGTATTTGCTTTGAAAATATGGCGACATTATTTGTTTGGTGAGAAGTGCCATGTATTTTCGAATCACAAAAGTCTCAAATATTTGATGACTCAGCGAGACTTGAATCTGCGACAAAGACGTTGGCTCGAGTTGTTAAAAGATTATGAGCTTGTCATCGACTATCACCCGGGAAAGGCTAATGTGGTTGCGGACGCCTTAAGCCGGAAATCGCTATTTGCTTTGCGAGCGATGAATGTACACTTGTCTGTTCTACTCGACAATGTGTTAGTAGCTGAATTAAAAGCCCAACCATCATTGATTCATCAAATTCGTGAAGCTCAGAAAGTTGATGATAAATTGGTTGCAAAACGGGCTGAGTGTGTTCCGAACAAGGAATCGGAGTTTCAAATTGATGATGATGATTGTTTGAGGTTCAGAAGTCGTCTGTGTATTCCAAGGAATTCAGAACTCATTTCGATGATTCTGAACGAAGCCCATTGTAGCCGAATGTCAATTCACCCGGGAAGTACGAAAATGTACAACGATTTGAAACGTCAGTTTTGGTGGCATGGTATGAAACGAGACATCTCCGACTTTGTTTCAAGATGTTTAATATGTCAACAAGTGAAAGCGGAACATCAAGTGCCTTCAGGATTACTTGAGCCGATCACGATACCTGGGTGGAAATGGGATCGAGTCACCATGGACTTTGTATCCGGACTGCCATTATCAGCAAGTAAGAAGGATGCAATTTGGGTTGTTGTTGATAGACTGACTAAGTCAGCTCACTTCATCCCCGTGCGTACGGATTTTTCGTTGGATAAACTAGCTGAATTGTACGTTTCTCAGATTGTGAGATTACACGGGGTGCCCATTTCTATCGTGTTGGATAGAGATCCGAGATTCACGTCGCGATTTTGGAAGAAGTTGCAAGAAGCTTTGGGTACCAAGCTGCATTTTAGCACCGCTTTTCATCCACAAATCGATGGTCAATCTGAGCGGGTAATTCAGATACTTGAGGATATGTTGAGATGTTGCGTCCTTGAGTTTAATGGTTCATGGGAACGATATTTACCTTTGATTGAATTTGCTTACAACAATAGTTTTCAATCAAGTATTAAGATGGCACCTTACGAGGCTTTGTACGGGCGTAAATGCCGTACACCATTGTTTTGGACCGAGCTCGGTGAAAGCAAAATTTTGAGTGGATTTGATTAAAGATGTCAATGAAAGTAAAAGTAATCCGTGAAAGTCTCAAGATAGCCTCCGATCGCCGAAGTTGTACGCGGATCTCAAACGAAAAGACATTGAGTATCAGGTGGGAGATAAAGTGTTTCTTAAAGTTTCGCCTTGGAAAAAGATACTCAAATTTGGCCGTAAAGGCAAATTGAGTCCGAGGTTCATCGGGCCATATGAGATATCCGAACGAGTCAGTCCAGTTGCATATCGATTGATTTTGCCCCCTGAACTCGGAAAGATTCACGACGTCTTTCATGTTTCAATGCTTCGACGTTATAGATCTGATCCATCACACGTAATTAGTCCATCAGAGGTTGAAATTCAATCTGACTTGAGTTATGAAGAAGAACCGATTCGTATCTTAGCACGTGAAGTGAAAGAGTTGCGAAACAAAAGGGTTCCGCTAGTGAAAGTGTTATGGCTCAAACACGGAATGGAAGAAGCTACTTGGGAGACCGAGAACTCTATGAAAGAACGATACCCAAACCTATTTACCGGTAAGATTTTCAGGGACGAAAATTTCTTAAGTGGGGGAGAGTTGTGACAGCCCTAAAGCGACCCTAGTCGGGAAGTGGTTTCGAGACCGCTAAACCGAGGCACCAAAATATTTGAATGTGATAATTATTGTCTAGAATATGTAAATATGAATGTGTGAAAGTTTCAATCTTCGATTTAGTCGATTGCATGTGAATTCAGTTAGTAGGACTTATGTGAGAAAATTTAGAAATGTGCTAGGCAAATGCAAAGTGGCCTAATAATGCATGTTGTGAAAATGAGGGATTTGCACGTCAAATTTCCCTAAAGATAGCATAGTGGCCGGCCATGACAAGGTTTATGGGCAAAGAAAACATGTCATAACATGTTTTGTTAATGGATGATGTGAAAAATGATTAAAAATTTAAGTTGTAGGAAGAGAAACAAAAAAAAAATTATGTGTGTGTGGTGTTTCCTCCCTTTGCCGTAGGTTGAAGAAAAAAAAAGAAAAAAAATTGTTCATCCTTTCCATTTTTCTTTTGGCCGAAAATTCTAAGGAGGAAGGAAGGAATTCTTGCTCTATATTTGGTTTAGAAGAGGATTAGGAGAAGGTTTGGCCATACTTGTATCAAGATTAAGGTATGTTTGATGTTGTGCCATGGGATTCATGCATGTTTTTAGTTGCTAGCTTGAGTTCTAATTAGCCCATGGTTCAAATCTTTGCTATGACATGGGGATGATATTTGGCCAAGGTGAAATTTCTGTTAAAGCCATTGCATGCTAAGTGTGAAGCTTGTTAATGATGCATGTGATGGTGGATTGACTACTCTTGAATTTTCTTTCTAGCATTCTTGAGTAAGACATTAAGTTCTTTGTTTAACCATGGCCAAAAATTGAAAGGGTATGGTGTTGTGATGTATTCGGCCATGGTATGTTCATAAGTGTGATTTATGCTTATTGCATGATAGGTAAAATTTGTGTTTTGGATGTATGTTTATATGTGGTTATGATCAACTTGAGATTCGGCTCTTGTACATATATATATATATATATATGTTTGCACATGATGCATTGGTATGACATATATACTATCTCAAAGTATACATTTACATATGATGATGTTTCTGTTTTGAAGTATATAATTAGCCTCAACATGGACATGCATATTCGGCCACATGAGGGGAATTGTTGTGCATGCATTCGGTTAGAGGCAAGCATATTGATGCCTATTCTTGACTTAGATAATCGGCTACCTCATTATGAGCTAGGGCCGAATGTGAGTTGGTTGTGTTTGAACATCACATGCTTGGTAGAGTGGTGAATGAAAGTGCCGAATGTGTGCATAGTTAAAGAGAATTGACTAAAGTGCTTAGTTATTTGATATTGGGCTAATGATATGTGCATTCGGCCATAAGCTAGCAAGTGAGACTTTAATAAGTTGAATTTGTTTGAATTAGCTCAAGAGCTTAGAGGGCCACAATTGGATAAGAGAAAGGAAAAAGTGATCGAATAGCAGTTGAAGCCGTTCGACAACATCCGAGGTAAGTCTTCGAGTAATGACCCTACTTGAATTATATTGAAATGATTTGTCATATTACGGCGGACAGCCGAATGTGCGTAGGGACTACGTTATAAAGTCAATTGAAATCATGCTCTTTGTGTGTGGCCATTGAGCCGAAATTGGAAAAGCTTGATAAATGTTTGTGTTTGAGCCTTAGTAATGAAAATGAAATATGGATGTGTCATGATTATTGATATATGTGTGCATGAGCATTTGAATGGTACCCGGGCTAAGTCCCGAAGGCAATTATGCTAGTGATATGTTTGTGTTTGAGCCTTAGTAACGAAAATGAAATATGGATGTGTCATGATTATTGATATATGTGTGCATGAGCATTTGAATGGTACCCGGGCTAAGTCCCGAAGGCAATTATGCTAGTGATTATATCCGGGCTAATACCCGAAGGCATTTGTGCGAGTTGTTATATCCGGGCTAATACCCGAAGGCATTTGTGCGAGTTGTTATATCCGGGCTAAGACCCGAAGGCATTTGTGCTTGTGGTTATATCCGGTTATATTCCGAAGAAACTTGGGTTGAAAGTGAGCGTTTTGTGCTGTAATAAATTCAATCAATACGCTCGAAAAACCCAAACGACAAGGTATGTCTGCTTGAGTATCGGAAAAGTCGATTCGTTTGAAATAGTAATTGTTCAATCGACTAACGAACTTTCAGCTCTTAGATAGGTTGATACCTTATGTGTGTATATGTGGATGAAGTGTGAAGTAAGTATGATTATGAGAATGTGTATTAATAAAGTGATTCATTTAGCTATGTGAATGTAATACTTTAGTCAAAGCCGATTTCATTACTTGAAACTTACTAAGCATTAAAATGCTTACCCCGTTGCTTTGGCTCTTTGTTTTCTAGATTTTGCTCGTTAGCTATCGGATTCGGGATCATTGAAGTCGGAGTCATCCACACTATCAAAGCCCTTTTGGTACTCTTTTAGTTGAACTTTGGATATGGCATGTATAGGACTACCCTTTGTTGTTTCAAGTACTTTTGTGATGTATATGTGTACGGCCATGCGAAAATGGCTCGTAAAAGTGGAGTATGGCATTAGACCATTTGTGTTTATGTAATTATATATGGTTTCATGATGTGACTATGGACTGGAATGGGAGTGTTGGGCACATGGTCAGCCATTGGAATGGCTAAATATGATCATATGTGGACCTATGTATGACAAAACTATAGTTGGCCCATGGAAACTACAAAATAGGTAAAGTTTACCTTGAAAATAGATGCTGACAGCAGCAGTGGTGTGGATTTGAAAAATTACTAAAATTTGTAGGAATGGATTTAAATAGTGAATAAATTATTTAATCGAACCTTGATGAATCTATTTTCATATGAACGTAACAAAACGATCATATGAACAGTATATTAAGAGATATTAAAGTTCTCGTGAGAGGGCCAGAACGGTTTCTGGATCCTCTGTATCGACTTTGAAAATTTACCATAAATTATCCAGAAACAATTAGAAGTCATGCCTTATATGTATAGATTCCCCTTTGAGTCTAGTTTGATTGGAAACAAACGGCATGAGTATTGAAGCTCTGTACAGGGAGATATCCAAGTCGTAATACATTAAGGTCAGAGTAGTCGAACCCAGAATCAGGGGAGACTTTAACTAATAAACTGTACCAATTGGCCTGACCAAAAATTCTAGAAATAAATCCACGGATGGATATATGAGTCTAAATTCAGGGAAAATTTACGGAATCAGTTTTTGAGTTTTGAAACTCGAGATATGATTTTTAAAGCGACAGTGACGCAGTTATCCAGCTTGTCTGGAAATGTCAAATTGGTCGGTGCAATAAGTGGATTTGGCTCGTTAACCCCTCGTGTCCGACTCCGGTGACGGTCTCTGGTACGGGGTGTTACAAAATCCATAATGCATATATATTCTTCGGGAGGCTTGATCATTCAAGGAACACCGGTACGGGTTAGATCCTTTTCATACTTGAGATCACAGATTACCCGTTCGGGCTAAATCCTTACTGCAACACGTGCAGGATCTCTTTACACATATCAATAAGGGTTTATCCGTCGAATTCCCTTTGTCAACCTCATCCGAGACATTTTTCACATGTTACCATCAAATATGCATTTCTATGATATTTCATGCTAATAATAAATGCAATCATCATGCAATCATAAATCATTCAATTATGCATATTAGGGGTTCACTTTAAGTTATCCGAACTTACCTAGTATTCTTTTCGGAGTTGTGTTTCGGTTATTCTGAAACCTTGCGTTTACCTCGATCGACCTCCAGAATTTGTTCCTCGAGGTCTATAAAATAAAATTTAACTCATTAATACACTACATTATACATTTCAAGTTTAATATCCACCCTAGGTCCAAATGACCTTTTTGCCCCTAACCTTTCACATTTTTACGATTTAGTCCCTAGGCTCGTATAATGAAACACATGCACTTTCTATCTTACCCAAGCCTAGATGAACACTTTTCCTTCTTATGGTAGCCCACATTTTCCATTATTTTCTCATTTCTATCGCACATTTACATCTTTTGCAAGCTAGTCCCTATAAGGGTTTTTCATGAAAATCAACTAGGAAAAGATGCTTAATACACATTCATCTTTCATATTCCTCCATAATCCATCAAAATACAAGAAACTCATGCATGGGTAAATTTTTAAACATGAACCCTAGCATGAAATATGGGTAGAAATGGAGAGAGCAAGCTACCGGAATTTCAAAAATACAAAGAGCATGAAAAACGGGGCTTGGGAGCACTTACTATTGAGCTTGGAAAGCTTAAAAACCTTATCTATGGAAACCCTTGAAGTTTCGGCTGGAAAAAGAAGAGAATGGGCTGATTTTGGTTCATTTTTCCCATTTTATTTCATTAAAATACCAAATGACCAAAATGCCCTTAAGCCCTTTCCTTAAAATTCCATCCATGCAAGCCCATTTTTGTCCAAAAACTTAGAATTTGGGCAAATTACTCTCCAAGACCTTCTAATTCATAACCCAAAGAAATTTCATACAAATTGCTTCAAGAATTCAAGTTTTGCAATTTATTCAATTTAGTCCCTAATTTCCAATTGAACACCTTACTCAAAGAATTTTTTCATGAAACTTTAACACATGCATATACTCATATTCTAGGCATCATAATAATCATAAAGTAAATATTTAGATGTTAGATTTGTGGTCCTGAAACCATTATTCTGACTAGGCCCTATTTTAGGATGTTACAATAATCGTAACGTGCAAAGCTATAGGACTTTCCAGAAGGTAGAATCATCTACTCATTAGATGAGATCTTAGTACGATCTTAATGAAGAAGATGATGAACAGAATATTGAGGTTAGAAAGAATAACCTAAACATTAAATAGAAAGAAAAACCATCTAAAATGGTCCCCTCCTATAAATATATGCTTGGACCCCTTGATTTTCCTACCAAATCCAGGATAGGTAAAAGAAAATCCGATGAAGGTTAACCTCACTGTTGACCAGTCATGGGAAGGTCAAACCAATCTAATTTACACCTGTTGAGAAATGGCCAACCATGCTGCTTGTGATGATTTGTTTAGTTTGTTGGTTATAGAGTACAAGTAATATTTCATTCATTTTGCTACGCTACTCATGGAATCAAAGATTTGATCAAAAAATTAAGACTTTCTAATTTGAGCAAAATGTAGATGAACCTTGTGTCTATAAATGTTTAAGGGATGGAAATGTGGCCTTTCTCGTTTTATATGTCAATGACATCTACTTATTGGGAATTGTAACACCCCAAAACCTGACCAAGTTGGTTTGATCCAAATTTGGTGAGCTACATTATCCACTGGAGTGACTCTCCATTTATTCCCAACCTAACCTTCAACAGACCACTTATATACAATATATAATGTGATAAGTGGAATAAAATTATACATAGAATGTAAAACATACAAGCTTATCGAATGAATAGAGAAAGAAAAAGTTGTATAGCAAAGTAACATATGACTTCATATAATAACGTAAAGCATGAGTTCATACAAAAACACGAGTTCGTATAATATTAGTTGCTCACATACTACCTAAGTCTACACATCAAAATATATCATCGATTGGCATGCAAACGAGCTTCGCCACAAAAGAGTTTATTCATGCAATGATTCTCATAATTTTATAGGTTTCGATAATAGTAAGATTATCATTACTAAGGGTTTGTATGTATAATGGGGTCGCAAACATACAAGGGTCACAATAAATTTGGCTCATATATGCTATTAAGTCATACTTTGGAAAAATTAAAAGAATACAACATGGTACGCATGCAAGAATAAGTAAGGAAACATTAAACTTTATTCATGTTGAAAAGGATTGATTATCAGACAAATATTTTAGTGCATAGTTTAAAAAAATTGAAAATAAGACAAAACAAACTTAAGGAAATTACTTCAATAACAATAGCAAGACTATAATAAATCTAATCCCACACAATTAACCTCATCACCTTTATGCTCGAGTTCACTGGTATCTGTTTAGGATCTAGCCTCTTACAAGTCATCTACCTCGCTACTGCCATCTGCGACCTGCTTACCTGCGAAGTAAGAGAGGAGTGGGTGATTTCATTGAGAACTTAGTGAATATTCAGACAACATCAGAGTATGCTTAACATATGGAGTTTAATATAGAAAGGAACTTTGTAACACCCTTAACCCGTATGCGTCGCCAAAATGGGGTTAGAGGCATTACTAAAAGAAAGCATAGTTCTAAATATTTTCATATTAATTCTAGTCACATTAATGCTTATGACTTAATCCAATATCTAATCATAAATTTACTATCATTCACCTCATAGCTTAAATAAAACATAATCCAATATATATATAAATATTTAAAATCATTTAATTCATATACGATATATATAACATATCAATACATCGTTATTGAATATTAAACCTATATTTTTATAATTAATTAAGTCACGCATACACACAGCTTATATATCAATTGGACTAAATTTCATTACTAACTCTTTCATTCATATATGCGGCATTAGTGTGTTAATTTATGTGAGATTCATATGTTTGCATATTAACACAATTTAATAACAAGCAATCGGTTATAAATAACCCATTTCAATTCTATGTCTACTTGGCTAACTCAATTCATTTTACATATTTAATAACTTATAAATATCTAATGAATTTATATTGCCATGCACATATACATATCAGCCATATTATAAGTACATATATTTATACATGTAAAACATTTTAAAACCCAACTAACATAACATAACCATTTACCAGGTACACATATGTCCTTTATCATTAACCCAAATGCTTATATAAATCTAAATCCTAGTGTGTCTTACTTACCAAAACCGCAATTCAAATGCCATTCATATCATTAATATAGTCCAATGATCACTCTATTTAAACCATGCTTATGTCTTGATTTTTACCTAACAACACATAATCTACCTTAACTTAATTAACATCCATTTATACAAATGGCCGAAACACATAGCATTTTCACAAACATCTTATATTTAGCTACTCTTTCAATATAAGCTCAAACTAAGACCGAACATACATATATATAGATGTATATAGCATAGCCGATTCCTTCATGCCACATCTGAGTTCAACAACCAACCTCAAAATCATAATCATATAACAAAATTTATAATCAACCATGACATACGGCATGATAACCAAAATAAACTTAAACCAAGATTTCATCGATACCGAACTCAAGCATAGAAATAAAGCCATTTTCGCATGGCCTATATACATTCATATTCCAAAATAAGCCAACTTTAAGCTAGCCTAACATGCCATACTTCAATTTCAACTATTTAAATACCGAAGCTGTGGATAGTGTGAAAGACTTTGCTGACGATCCCTGAGCTCGTAACTTGAATCCAAAATCTATAAAACAGAAGAAATTATACATACAGTAAGCTATCTTAGCTTAGTAAGTCATAAACAATTAAACAACTCAATAATATTATCTGTTCAACTAAACTAAACCAAATTATACCATTGTTACCACACGTAATCACAAATATATGAATTTCATTATTGATATATTTTCATAAATATAAATCACCTTGGTCGAATATCTATATGGTCAAATTAACATTTTAACATTCAATCCTCCAAACCAATAATCATTGTAAAACCTAATCTACATACTCCCTATTCATAAGCTTATATATCATAATATAACTTTATATGCCTATACTTGAATTGTGACCGAATATACATGGTCTCACATATGCACATAGTTAGGAATCATTTCTTTCATACTCAATTTATTTAGTCACAAGGCCAAACACACATATCAACCTCACATTTATTCAACATTAGCATAACACATGACTTGTAGCAAATATCAAGTTATATACTTACTTTTTTACTAGTAGCCAACAAGATAACTCATACCTGGCCATTTAGCTCATTTTACACATTTATACACGATTTACCTTTGCCCGATGAACCATTTAGAATTGGATAGGACACTCGGATAATCACACCAGTCGTATAATGCCAACGTCCCAGACGTGGTCTTACTCGTAAACACATATCAGAATCACATATCAATGCCATGGTCTTACTCGCACACATACATCGGAATCCTATGTCATGACATATGTATCGTAACTATTCCTAAGGTTCATATGGGGCTTTCGGACATCGTAACTCGATCAGAATGAATGCTTGAACATGATTACCAAGCTTATACACATTTGGCAATAGCATATAATAATTCATATTTTACATAATAGCATATATATTTAGCATTTACTATAATTAAACACGTCTATTTGCTTATAAAGTTACCCTAGACATTGCAAAACAGAACAGCGCAACTAGTCGACAACTTTCGTTTTTCCCCAATCCAAATCCGATTTCTTTAGTTCTTGATATAAACATATTGAAATTAACCTCATTCAAACATATTTTCATTCAATTTAATCCAGAAACACATAAATAGGAAAATTACCATTTTACCCCTGACGTTAATAGTTTTTACAATTTAGTCCTTATTGCACAAAACACAAAATATGCAAAATTTTCCTATACCCATGTTCGATCAAATTTTACCCATGCTTATACAAGTCGATATATTTCATTTATTTCATATTTTAGTCCCTCAAATTATTATTTTTTTAATTTAGTCCTAATTACTTAAAATCATCAAAAACTCCAATACAAAACATGCTAATCTAAAACATATCTTTCATATTTCATCATCAAACAACAAAAATCACAAGCTCTCTATAATGGTACGACTTAAAATATTCATCAAAATAAAAAATTAAAGCATGGGTCTTGAAGATTACTAAGCAACGATCTCCAAAACATAGAAATTATCAAAAATCAAACAAAAAATGAACTTTGATTGAGCTAAATAGATGGTTGAATTCCTAACTTTAATATTTCTTTCTTCTTTTGTTGAGTTTCGGTTAAAGAGAAAATGAATAAAGAAACATAGTTTATTTTATGTTATAATAACTTATATTAACTTATTACCAATTTACCTAATTAACCTTTTTGAAATAATAATAAAATCATGATACATATGGCTATTACCGTCGAAACAACATGTGTAACATCCCAAACCCGGCCTAGACATTATGGTCGAAATCTGGCGTGTCACGTTGAAGTGTTTTTCAAAAACCATGTTATCATTGAAAACCCTTCTTGCTATTTAGAACCTCTAGCCATTTTAAAACTTTGTGAAAACCTTAATTTTTGTTGGTTTATTAAAAGTCATTCTCTTGTAAAACATTATTACCTTTAAAACTTTATTTACTGCGGAAGCTTAGTTTAAAGTTTTGTGGAAACGTGATATTTTAAAAAACAGTTATTTTTTTGGAAAAGAAAATCGTGTTCTACTCTAGAAGTTATAAAACAATATATAAAATTCCAAATTTAGAACCAGAAATTAAAAGAGGCCTTGTTACAACCCAAATCAAATATAAGTACTTGTAAATAGATAACTTAAAAAAAAAGTCGAAAATAATAGCAGTTTTGTGGCCACCTCCGAGTCCTCGCAAAGATTGATCCTCCTAATCTTTGGGATTACACTTGATTAATAAGCAGGTGAGTTTATGAAAACTTAGTGTGTAATCCTCCTAAACTAAAATAGTTAGTAAAATGCATGAATTGAGAATCGATCAGGCTAGAGCCCATTATAGTAACAGAATAATGTGTGTGGGCCAAAGCCCAGTACAATTTCACTTGGGTCTCAGCCTCCATAAGAATCAATTGGGCCTAGCCCATTAACAGAATCAGGTGGGCCTAAGCCCAGTATAGAATTAGTATTAGATGTAAATATGTAGACAGATTCCCAGCCCAGTCCAACCAACACACCATATGAGGATAAAATCGACCCACCCAGCCAACACACCAAGCTTAGCATCGGTTGCGGCACTAAGTCAAAAGGATGGCTCAACACCGTAGACTGGATGACTCAATGTCGTAGACAGGACTGCTAAAGGCCGTAAATATCATAGCAATGCTGCCAGTTAACAGAACGGCTATAAGCCATAAGTATCACAGAAAGGCTAAAGCCTTATACAGAACAGCTACAGGCCGTACACTTCCTCCGTCCATAATAACCAAACCCCATGCAATATGTCATGTCATAAATATTATGTGGATGCAAAGTCATACTCAGCACAATCATGTTTGTAAATCATAGGCACATCAATCATACGAAACATAAGGGCATAATCATCATTCTACCATATAGGGGTATTACGATCGTTTTGCACTACAAGGGTATTTCGGTGATTTTACAAGCCGAGGTCTTAAAGACCCAACGGAAGGTCCAACATCGCCTCGAGCGACTTAAGTAACCTAAATAGACATAACGGTGCAAATGGGCCTAAGGACCATTACTTGGCTCAAGTGGGCCCACACCTCGTGTGGCCCATTTAGCCTAAATTAGATTCGGCTATGTGACCATTTAACAGTGAAGTTTACACAAGTGGTCCCATGGGCCCATCGAGTCCAAGAACAGCCCCAACACACGAGAACTCTCATGGCAGCCTCTACAGTCTATCGCCCATGTTTTGTGGGCTCAGTTCGCCCCTTGTGCGTTCGCATGCTCGTGAGCCCCCGAATGCTGAGGTTTCGACTTTTCAGCTTTTGCCAACTTCCAACAAAGAAGGGCATGAATACACACTTATTTATGCAAACTCGTCGAAGTCCACGATCACCAACCTTGGTTAAGTAGGCATGAAATAATCTCTCCCAAAACTAGTGATCACCAACTCTTCTTGTTCGCTCTATTTAAAGCCAACTTCTCACCAATTCCCATGTTAGCTTCCTAATGTGGATTACTTTCAACCAGTAGGAAAATTCCTTATTTTGTTATGACCAATTCAACCACAGAGTTCCAGTCCAACTCCATCTCCTACACAGCTCAAATAGTAAAATAAATACTCCATTGCGCATCCCAAGACTTGAACCTCAAACCTCATAGTTACATAACACGCCACCTTGCCATTACACCACAAGGCTCTTTGTGTCACCATTTTAGCCTCAATTAATTATAAGGTGTATAGGCTAAAGTCCAGGTTCTTTTAAAAGAAAAACCAAAATAAATTGCAAGAGCCAAGACTTGAACCCAGGCTCCCTTACAACCTTAATGACGCCACAACCACTAGACCACATGATTCCTTGTGTCATTTATTTACCACAATAATTTAAAAGGCCTTCATCCAAGCACTCAGGGTTTTATTCACTTAAAAGCAAAATTTTTGCTAAAGCCCAGGTTTGAACCTAAGATTTCTCCAACACTTCTTAGAGCCATTAACCACCAAAGCAGACATTTAATTGTGTCATTTCCTTGCACAATTAAATGCTTATATACAACCTCCTTACGGACCCATACTCAAGGCCCAATACTTCTAGGCCCAAATTCCGGGCGTTACAACATGCAAATGGAATAATTTCAACATAAATACCCCAACTTAGAAAACCATTAATAATTCAACCATTAGACAAGTTAACACCTAATTTTCATTTTATGCAATTAAGTCCTTTTATTTAATCGGACACTCAAACGACAAAATTAAATCACGAAAATTTCACAGATATAAATTCATACAAAATAAACACAAAAAATATTTTTTAAATATTTTTTTAACTCAGATTCATGGTCCCGAAACTACCGTTTCGATTAGGGTCTAAATCGGGCTGTTACAACTCTTCCCCCTTAGGGATTTTCGTCCACAAAAATCTTACCAGTGAATAGGTTTGGATAGCATTCTCTCATTGCATCTTCTACTTCCCACGTTGCTTCTTCAACCCTGTGTTTACATCATAGTACTTTAACTAATAGAATTTTCTTATTTCGTAACTCTTTAATCTCACAAGTCAAAATACAAATCGGTTCTTCTTCGTATGTCATATCGGGCTTAATCTCGATCTTAGACGGACTAATCACATGTGAAGGGTCAGATCGATATCTACGGAGCATCAAAACATGGAATACATTGTCGATCTTTCTAGCTCAGGTGGCAACGATAATCTGTAAGCAACTAGCCCGATACGCTCTATTACCTCATACGGCTCAATAAACCTCGGACTCAATTTGCCTTTGCGACCAAATTTGAGTATTTTCTTCCATGGTGAGACTTTCAAGGAAACTTTATATTTGATTTGAAACTCTATATCCTTGCATTTCAAGTTTGCATAAGATTTCTGACGATCTAATGCTGCTTTCAGACTTTCACGAATTACTTTCACTTTCTGTTCAGTTTCTCTGATCAAGTCGACCTCGTGTATCTTATTTTCACTGAGCTCAGTCCAGTATAATGGTGTACGACACTTACAACTGTACAAAGCCTCATAAGGTGCCATTTTGATACTCGATTGAAAGCTATAATTATATGCAAATTCAATTAGAGGCAGGTATTGTTCCCACGTACCTTCGAACTCGAGAATGCAACATCTCAACATATCCTCAAGTATCTGAATGATTCACTTAGACTGGCCATCTATTTGCAGATGGAAAGCAGTACTGAAATGTAATTTTGTACCTAGTGTATCTTGCAGTTTCTTCCAAAACCGTGATGTAAACCTCGGATCTCTATCCGAAACAATAGATATAGGCACACCATGTAATCTCACAATCTGTGAAACATACAATTCAGCCAGCTTATCAAGTGAGTAGTCTATACATATCGGAACAAAATGAACCGATTTTGTCAATCTATCCATAATAACACAAATTGTATCTTTCTTACTCTGTGTTAACGCTAAACCAGATACAAAATACATAGTAACTCTGTCTCATTTCCATTCCAGTATCATAATCGGTTGAAGCAATCCAAAAGGTACCTGATGCTCAACTTTTACTTGTTGACAAGTTAAGCATCTTGCAACAAAGTCAGAAATGTCTCGTTTCATACCATGCCACCAATAAAGCTATTTCAAATCATTATACATCTTCGTACTACCTGGGTGAATAGATAACCAACTGCTATGAGCTTTATTTAAAATCATCTGAGTCAATTTTGAGTTCCTCGGGACACATATTCGGTTTCTGAATCTCAAACAGTCATTAGCATCAACTCGAAACTCTAAATCAGCATTTAGATCACATTGAGCTCGTTAGCTATCAACTTATTATCAACCTTCTGGGAATCACAAATTTGTTGAACAAATATTGGTCTTGCTTTCAATTTAGCTATTATTGAATCATCATCAAACATAGCCATATGCGCATCCATTGTACGCAAAGCGAACAATGATTTTTGACTTAAAGCATCAGCAACAACATTAGCCTTTCCCAGGTGATAATCAATCACAAGCTTGTAGTCCTTTAACAATTCTAACCATCAGCGTTGTCTCAAATTTAGATCTTTCTGAGTCATCAAGTACTTCAAGCTTTTGTGATCAAAATAAATATGACATTTCTCACCAAACAGATAGTGATGCCAAATTTTCAATGCAAATACAATAGCCGCCAACTCTAGGTCGTGTGCCGGATAATTCTATTCATGTGGCTTTAACTGTCTTGAGGCATAAGCTATAACTTTGCCTTCTTGCATCAATACATAACCCAAACCATTTAAAGATGCATCGCTATACATAATAAATTCTTTACCCGATTCTGGTTGAACTAGCACTAGAGCTTTGATCAAAAGGGCTTTAACTGATCAAAAATTTTCTGGCACTTCTCCGACCACTCGAACTTAACATCTTTCTGTAATAGCTTCATCATCAGAGCTGCAATCATAGAGAAACCTTTCACGAACCGTCTATAATAACCAGAAAGTCCCAAAAAACTTCGGCTTTCAGATACATTCCTCGGAGGTTTCCAATCAAGTATAGCTGAAATTTTATTCGAATTGACCCGAATACCCAATGCTGATACTACATGGCCTAGAAAACTATCTTCACTTAACCAAAACTCACATTTACTGAACTTTGCATACAGCTACTTGTCTCACAAAGTCTATAATACAATTCTCAAATGTTCGCATGTTCGGTTTCATCACGAGAATAGATCAAAATGTCATCTATAAACACAACCAAAAACTGGTCTAAATACGGTCTGAAGATCCAATTCATCAAATCCATGAAAATAGTAGGTGCATTAATGAGTCCAAATGGCATAACTAAAAACTCATAGTCTCCATACCTCGTGCGAAAGGTAGTCTTTGGTGCGTCTGAATCTTTAACTCGCAACTGATAGTATCCTGATCTCAAATCTATCTTTGAAAACACTGTAGCCCCTTTCAGTTGATCAAACAGATCATCAATCGGTGGCAATGGATACTTATTCTTTATAGTTACCTTATTGAGCTGTCTATGATCAATGTAGATTCTCATAGTTCTATCTTTCTTTTTCACAAACAGAGCTGGTGCACGCCATGGAGAGAAACTCGGTCGTGTGAAACCTCTATCTGTCAATTCTTGCAATTGAGCTTTCAATTCTTTTAATTCTATAGGTGCCATTTTGTATGAAGCTATGGATATCGGAGTTGTCCCAAGCATTAACTCAATACCAAACTCTACTTCCCGAATAGGTGGCAAACCCGATAATTCTTCAGGAAATACATCTGGATACTCACATACAACAGGTACTGAGTCTATGTTTTTTTCAGCCACTTTATTGCCAAGCACTTAGGCAAAATAAGCTTTACACCCTTTTCTCACATATTTCTGAGCTAGAATCAAAGAAGTTACTGCTGGTAAACCATACAAATCACTAGATTCAATCCGAATAACCTCATTATTTTAACTTCGTAGATCAATGATCTTTCTTTTGCAGTTCACAACAGCATCACGTAATGTTAACCAGTCTATATCCAGAATTATGTCGAACTCATCAAATGGAAACAACATCAAATCAACCGAAAAGCACAAATCTCGAACCATCAAGGGTCAATTCTTACACATTTTGTCAACCATAACACACCGACCCAAAGGGTTTGACACTCAAATCACAAACTAAGTAGACTCAACAGGCAGAGTCTTACTGAATACTAATGTCTCACACACATAAGAATGAGTAGAATCAGGATCAATCAATGCAATTACATTAGTGTCATAAAGAGTGAATGTACCAGTAATAACATTTGGGGATAAAGCCTCTTCTATCGCTAGAATAGCATAGGCTCTGGCAGGTGCACAAGCCTCCAATCTGACTGTTGTATCTTTATTTCCTCTCTGATTTCCATTCGTATGACCCGCATTTCTAGGTGGTCTACCAAGAGTCGCAGTATTACCCGATCTCGAGTTTTGCACTAGATTCTCTTCAGCTAACCCTAGACAATCTCGAATGTAGTGATCCATCGATCCGCATTTAAAACAGGCCTGATCATGTAATCTGCAGCTTCCAGGGTGTCGTTTACCACAATGCTTACACTCAGGTTGGTTAGATTTGACATTACCTACATTGGCTACCGAGGTGGCTCTCGAACTCATAGATGGTTTATTCTGCTTCCGTCTGGAGTAACCCGAAGTGGCTCTAGAACGACTAAAATCATCTCGGAACTTCTTTGGTGTTGACTGGACTAACTTACTAAATGATCTCTTACGCAAGTCTCTAGCTTCAAAATCAGCTTTTCTTTTCTTTTTCCCGAGATCTTCAGATTTGCAGGCTCGTTCAACCAGTACTACGAACTCTTTTATCTCAAGTATGCAAACTAATAGTTTAATGTCTTCATTCAGCCCATCTCCAAATCTTTTACACATTATGGCTTCGGTGGCAACACACTCTCGGGTATACCAACTGAGTCTCACAAATTTCTACTCATATTCTGTCACGGTCATCCGACCTTGTTTCAACTCCAGAAATTCTTTCCGCTTCTGATCAATAAATCTCTAGATGATATACTTTTTTACGAAACTTTTCCTGAAAGAATTCCCAGGTCACCCGCTCTTTCTGAACCACTGATACTAGGGTATTCTACCAGTGATATGCTGTGTCTCGAAGCAAAGATATGGCACACTTCAAACATTCATTTGGGGTACAGGACAGTTCATCAAACACACGGATAGTATTATCAAGCCAGAACTCAGCCCACTCAGCATCATCATCATCAATAGCTTTAAACTCTTCAGCCCTGTGTTTTCTGATTTTATCAACAGGTGGCTTATATAATCTCAACAGATCACTTACTTAAGGTACAACAGGCATCAAAGATGGATTAATTAGGGGTGAAGGTTGTTGTGCAGCCGGGTTAGTCCGGATATATTGAGTAAACCAGCCATTCATCATTTGGTAAAAGGCTTGTCTAGTCTCTCCTTCCTGGTTACTCGAAATCGATCGAGAATCAACCAGCGCTATCCCTTGCGCGGGAGTAGGCGCTACACTCTCGACATCATCAACTACAGCTCAGTCAAGATCCATTTACTATATGAAAACACATTTCAAATGTCAGAATTCATCACACTATCATAGTATATAATATGGCATGTATAGCTAGACTTACACACGCTACGTTAGTCCTAGAAACGACTAAACCGTAACTCTGATACCAATAAAATGTAACACCCCTAACTCGTATCCATCGTCGAAATGGGGTTATGAGGCATTACTAAACGAAAGCACAGTTCTAAATATTTTCGTATTAATTCTAGTCATAATCATCTATATTTAACAACCGTATTCCAAATGCGAATAATACGTTCAATGATGTTCAAGATATACATCACATCAATGCTTATGACTTAATCCAATATCTAATCATAAATTTACTATCATTCACCTCATAGCTGAAATAAAACATAATCCAAAATATATATATAAATATTTAAAATCATTTAATTCATATACGAATATATATAACATATCAATACATTCATTATTGAATATTAAACCTATATTTTTATAATTAATTAAGTCATGCATATACACAACTTATATATCAATTGGACTAAATTTCATTACTAACTCTTTCATTCATATATGCGGCATTAGTGTGTTAATTTATATGAGATTCATATGTTTTCATATTAACACAATTTAATAACAAGCAATCGGTTATAAATAACCCATTTCAATTCTATGTCTACTTGGCTAACTCAATTCATTTATACATATTTAATAACTTATAAATATCTAACAAATTTATATTGCCATGCACATATACATATCAACCATATTATAAGCACATATATTTATACATGTAAAACATTTTAAAACCCAACTAACATAACATAACTGTTTACCAAGTACACTATGTCCTTTATCATTAACCCAAATGCTTATATAAATCTAAATCCCAATGTTTCTTACTTACCAAAACCGCATTTCAAGTGTCATTCATATCATTAATATAGTCCATCAATGATCACTCTATTTAAACCATGCTTACGTCTTGATTTTTACCTAACAACACATAACCTACCTTAACTTAATTAACATCCATTTATACAAAACACATAACATTTTCACAAACATCATATATTTTGCTACTATTTCTATATAAGCTCAAACTAAGACTGAACACACACATATATATATATAGATGTATATAGCATAGCCGATTCCTTCATGCCACATCCGAGTTCAACAACCAACCTCGAAATTATAATCATATAACAAAATTTATAATCAACCATGACATACGGCATGGTAACCAAAATAAACTTAAACCAAGGTTTCATCGATACCGAACTCAAGCATAGACATAAAGCCATTTTCACGTAGCCTATATACATTCATCTTCTAAAGTAAGCCAACTCTAAGCTAGCTTATACATGCCATACTTCAAGTTCAACTATTTAAATACTGAAGTTGTGGATAGTGTGAAAGACTTTGCTGACGATCCCCGAGCTCATAACTTGAACCCAAAATCTATAGAACAGAAGCAATTATACACACAGTAAGCTATCTTAGCTTAGTAAGTCATAAACAATTAAACAACTCAATAATATAATCTATTCAACTAAACTAAACCAAATTACACCATCATTACCCCACTTAAGCACAAATATATGAATTTCATTATTGATATATTTTCATACATAAAAATTACCTTGGCCGAATATCCATATGGTCAAATTAACATTTTAACATTCAATCCTCCAAACAAATAATCATTGTAAAAACCTAATCCAGATACTCCCAATTCATAAGCTCATAGATCATAATATAACTTTATATGCCTATACTTGAATTGTGATCGAATATACATGGTCTCACCTATGCACATAGTTAGGAATCATTTCTTTGGTACTCAATTTATTTAGTCACAAGGCCAAACACACATATCAATCTCACATTTATTCAACAGTAGCATAACACATGACTTGTAGCAAATATCAAGTTATATACTTACTTTTTTACTAGTAGCCAACAAGCTAACTCATACCTGGCCATTTAGATCATTTTACACTTCAGTACACAATTTACCTTTTCTTGATGAACCATTCGGAATTGGATAGGACACTCGGATAATCACACAAGTCGTACAATGCGAACGTCCCAAACGTGGTCTTACATGTAGTCACATATCGATGCCACTATCCCAGACAGGGTCTTACTCGTAAACACATATCGGAATCGCATTTCGATGCCATGGTCTTACTTGCACACATATATCAGAATCCTATGTCATGACATATGTATCCTAACTATTCCTAAGGTTCATACGGGGCTTTCGGACGTTGTAACTCGGTCGAAACGAATGCTTGAACATGGTTACCAAGCTTATACACATTTGGCAATAGCATATAATAATTCATATTTTACATATCAGCATATATATTTAGCATTTGTTATAATTAAACACGTCTATTTGCTTATAAACTTACCTCGGACATTGTAAAACAGAACAGGGCAGCCAGTCGACAACTTTCGTTTTTCCCCGATCCAAATCCAATTTCTTTAGTTCTTAATCTAAACATATTCAAATTAAGCTCATTCAAACATATTTTCATTCAATTTAATCCAAAAACATATAAATATGCAGATTACCATTTTACCCCTGACATTTACAATTTTTACAATTTAGTCCCTATTGCACAAAACACAAAATATGCAAAATTTCCGTATACCTATGTTGGGCCTAATCTTACCCATGCTTATACAAGTCGATATATTTTATTTATTTCATATTTTAGTCCTTCCAATTATTATTTCTGCAATTTAGCCCTAATTACTCAAAATCATCAAAAACTCCAATACAAAACATGTTAATCTAAAACATATCTTTCATATTTCATCATCAAACAACAAAAATCACAAGCTCTCTACAATGGCATGACTCAAAATATTCATCAAAATCAAAGTTAAAGCATGGGTCTTGAAGATTACTAAGCAATGATCTCAAAAACATAGAAATTACAAAAACCGAATAAAAAACGAACCTTAATTGAGCTAAATAGATGGCCGAATCCCTAGCTTTAATATTTCTTTCTTCTTTTTTTTTTAGTTTTGGTTAAATAGAAAATCAATAAAGAAACATAGTTTATTTTATGTTATAATAACATATATTAACTTATTACCAATTTACCTAATTAATCTTTATGAAATAATAATAAAATCATGATACATATGGCTATTACCATCCAAACAACATGAAAGTGGAATAATTACAACAATTCATTTTACGCGATTAAGTCCTTTTATTTAATCGGACACTCAAATGACAAAATTAAATCACAAAAATTTCACATATATAAATTCATACAAAATAAACACAGAAAATAATTTTTAAATATTTTTCTGGTTCGGATTCATGGTCCTAAAACTACTGTTCTGATTAGGGTCTAAATCGAGCTATTACAAACTTAGTTTGGAAATCATTTCATGTACTGGGTTTGCTGTGAAGATGCGAGACCCAATTTGCAGATCCTGCTTGTCATAAAACATATAAGTTTGTAAAATAGTTTCAATCGTGCTTGTTGAAAATCATACTTAAAAACATGTCTTTTTCTTGTACATATAACATGAAACATGCTCTTATGCTTGTCTTAGTATTGTAACACCCCAAACCCGGCCTAGACGTTATGGCCGAACCTGCAATGTCACATTAAAGTGTATATTAAAACCTTGTTGTGATCTTTAAGAAAAATTTAGAATAACTTGCTTGTTGTTAAACTCAAGTTGGTTTAGCATAGTGTTAATTATATTAGATTGTTATTGCATTTTAAAAAACAATGATTGTTGCGAAAGCTTTTTAAAATGTGTTGCAATAACGTGGTGTTTTGAAATGCAGTTATCTCTTTGAAAAAAATCGCGGCCTACTTCTAACAGATATGATTCAAAGTAAATAAATCCAAAAATCAAAATAAAAACTTTAAAAAGGTCTTATTACAAAACAAAAACCCAAATTAAATTACTTATAAATTAAAAGATTAAAAGGAAGTAAAAACAGTTGAGCGGCCACCATGGAGTCTCTTGCAGCACTGATCTGCCTAAGGATTACCTACATAGAAAAGCAGAAAGGTGAGTTTATAAAACTCAGTGTATAATCCCTTAACAACAGACAGTCATGCAATAGGCAAATACTGTCTGGGCCTAAGCCTGTTTCGGTGACAGTCCAGTATCAGTTAGGGCCATAACTCATTGCAGTATTAATATCAGTGTGGGCCTTAGCCCATTACAGTAACAGTAATAGAAATGCAATCAGAAGTCCTACCCATCCATCTTCTACACTCCACTCCGTCCAGCCCTGCACTCCATGTGGGGATAAAATTGACCCACCATCCCTACACTCCAAAATATAGCACCGGTTGCAGCACTAGACAATATTTGCAGCAGAGCTGGCAGTATAGTACACTTCCTCCAAATATATCAAACCCACCCCCATGCAACATGTCATGTCATAATATCATATGGTATGCAAAAATGCCATGCTCGAATACAGTCATACATATCATAGGGGTATAACAGTCATTTCACCTCATAGAGGTATAATAGTCATTTCGTTAAAATAGGGTCTAGGTATACTTATCGACCCAACAGTAGGTCCACAGTCGTTTTGGGCGACCCGTACAACCTTAACAGTCAAACAGTGAAAATAGGCCTAAGGCCCATATTGTGGCCCATGTAGGCCCACACTCCCGTGTAGCCCACAAAGCCCAAAAATGGCCTTGGTCGTGTAAGCTACACAGCTTGGCCCAATAATCTCCACACGTCCTTGTGATTTACCCACGTGGGGCCCACTAGCCAATGAGACCCACACGAACCATTTCGACCCATCGTGGCCCAAAACGGCCTAAGCCCATGAAATCGTTCATGGTGGCCTCTACTATCAAACGCCCTTGTTTTACGTGTTTGGTTTACCACACAAGCAAGCGCACGCCCGTGTAGCATTAATAGTTGTATTTTTCGGCTTTTGCCATTTTACATTTTGGGCAGAAATTAGACACCTTATTTTGTTTGGATTCAACCTACACTTCGCATGCTCCCCAAACCTAGATTCCATCCAACATCACTTTAGCCAACCATTTAATTCATTATTCAATCATGCTTATGAAGCTAAAATTAATTGATGAACAAATGAAACTCCCTTACTAAAAATCAATAACAAATGAAACTCCCTTACTAAAAATCAATCGAACCGTAACCTTGGGCCTTTGAAGATATCCTAGACTGCCCTTGGTCTCCACCTGAAACAAAACCTTTCGTTAAACCTTACTCCTACAACCCCAAATAAATCACATTAACCGAATAACTCGCCTCTTCATTTAGCACCTTATAACACGATACAACAATTACCCTAATTACGTACCACTTGGTGGCAATGCAGAATACAATTCAACAACTCAGCGAAAAGAACCGAAGACCTCGAAAGGGCAGAATAGAGTGGTAATGGTAAGAAAAAAAGAAGAAAAAGAAAATTAATAAGTTGATGTACGGCCTACTAGAGGAGAAGAGAATTTAGCATCGCAAATTTGGAAATCAGAAAAGGGAAACCAAAATCTCACACCAATGCTGCAATTAAAGAAAAAGAAATAAGATAAATAGAAGAAGAGAATTGTTGAAAGCACAAGTTGACAACAGAGAAAGAAAAATTTGATAGAACAATCAAGGAAAGAGAAAGAGTTTAAGAGGGAAACAATTGGCAGCAAACAAAACAAATGGGGAGAGAACACCACTCAAAACCAAACTCATGAGAACTTAGAGTACCAGTTTGACATTAACACTCCCATTATCCTTAACTCCCATATTTTTCTTCACAAAACACTCCCTAAAATCCCTAACAACCGAACTTCCCTCAACCCCCTCTTAAAATTCAGCCATAACCATCATCCACACCTCCAACGCTTAGCGTTTTAGTCAAAATCCAACACTTACACAACATGATCGACAAAATAAAACACCTTTTGCGTAAAGGAGGATCGAACTCAAGACCCTTAGGCATCACAACATGCCACTTACCCCTTGACCAGCAAGCCCTTTCTGTCATGCAACACTCACATTAATTTATAAGTCTACTAACTAAAAGAAAGGGTTTATTACTTACAAACAAAAACTCAAACACTTCTGAGGATACTTAACCACTGAGGCAGACACACAGTTGTGTCACAACCACACAAAAATAATTATTAAATATTTGGGGCGTTACAACTCTACCCCTCTAAAAGAAAATTTTGGCTGCGAAATTTACCTGTCAAAACATATGAGGGTATTATTGTCACATCGCCTCCTAGGGTTCCCACGTAACCTCCTTAGAACTGTGATTACGCCAATGTGCCTTAACCATTGGGATAGACATTTTCCTTAGGACCTTAACATCACGATCTAGGATCTGAACCGGCTCCTTCTCAAAGGTCAGATCTGGCCTAACTTTAATTTCCTTAGTCAAAATAGCATGCATGGGATCAGAGCGGTAGTGGTTCAACATAGAGACGTGAAACACATCATGAATCTGGTCCAAGTCTGGAGGCAACTCAAGTTGAATGGCAACCGATCCCACACGTTTCAGTACATAGTAAGGCCCAATGAACCCAGGGCTCAGCTTGCCTTTCCTGTAACACCCTGAATTTGGGCCTAGAAGTTTTGGGCCTTGAGCATGGGAGCAGTTGAAGGCAGCTTATAATATTCTGTTGTGCATGCAAATTTCGTTAATGAAGGCTTGTTTTAGTGGTTAAGTGTGTTGAGAAGTGTTGGAGAAGTCCTGGGTTTAAACCTGGACTCTAACAAAAAATTTGGTTTAAGATGAATCAAACCCTGGGTGTAGTAGGTAGGTCTTAAGAATATTGTTGGAGAAATTGTGGCACAAAAAACCTTATGGCTTAGTGGCAAGTGGCGTGTGGAGCATTTGAGGGGAGGCATGGGTTGAATCCCATAGCAAGCAAAGAGCATTTATTTTGCTAATGAGGTGCAAGAGTTGGTGTTGAATTTAAACTCGATGTTGGAGGGATCCCACATCGGAAGCTAACATAAGAGTGGATGAGAAGCGGCTTTAAATAGAGAGAACCATGAGGAGAGTAAAGGTACCTTTCTTGGTGATCCCTTTCGCTTTATGGCGTGCTCATTTGGGTTGGGCGTCGGCTAAGAGTGCTCGGGCGTGGATTAACTCCGGTCTCCAATCGTGTGTATTTATCACTACTCTTGTTGTTGGATGGCTACTTGGACGCGATGGGCGAAAGGGCCATGTGGGCCCAATGGGCCTACTGGGCCCAATTGGATAAGTTGTTTGATTGTGTAGTAAATATTGGACTAGGCTAGGTGAATCGAATATCGTGGCTAGGTTTGGGCTAAAATGGCCACACGAGCGTGTGGGCCCATTTGGTAGAGAATAGGCTTTAGGCCCATTCGTATTGTTATCCTGTTTAGAATACTTTAGTTTACCAAATTATTAAAATGTCCTCAATTTGTAAAATTACCAAAGTACCCTCGATTACTGAATTATCGTTTCACCTCGATTTACAAAATTACCATTTTACCTCGATTTATAAATTACCATTTTACCTCGATTCTGTAATTATTGTTTTACCTCGATTTAAAAATTACCATTTTACCTTGGTTTACAAAATTACCATTTTACCTCAATTATGAAATTCTTTGAAATACCCCGGTAGTAAAATTACCAAAGTACCCTGGTTTATAAAATTACCCAAATATCCTCGATTTGTAAAATTACCGAAATACCCTCAGTTTGCAAAATTATTGAAATACCCTCGATCAATAAAATTACCAAAATACCCCTGGTTTGTAAAATTACCAAAATGCCCTTGGTTTACAAAATTACAGAAATACCCCTGTAGCGTAGAATTACCGGAATACCCCTGTAGGTTAGAATTATCGAATTACCCCTGTAGGGTAGAATAACCGAAATACCCTTGTAGGGTAGAATTACCGAAATACCCCTGTAGGGTAGAATTACTAAAATACCCCTGTAGGGTAGAATTATCGTAATACCCTTGTAGGGTAAAATTATCGAAATACCCCTGTAGGGTAGAATTACCCCTGTAGGGTAGAATTATCGCAATACCCCTGTAGGGTAGAATTACCGCAATACCCCTGTAGGGTAGAATTACCGAAATACCCCTGTAGGGTAGAATTACCGAAATACCCTTGTAGGGTAGAATTACCGAAATACCATTGTAGGGTAGAATTATCGCAATACCCCTGTAGGGTAGAATTATCGAAATACCCCTGTAGGGAAGAATTACCGAAATAGCCCTGTAGGGTAGAATTATCGCAATACCCTTGTAGGGTAGAATTACCAAAATACCCCTATAGGGTAGAATTACTAAAATACCCCTATAAGGTAGAATTACTAAAATACCCCTGTAGGGTGGAATTACCAAGATACCTTGTGGGGTAAAATTACCATTTTGCCTTTAAGGTGTTAAATGACTGTTTTGCCCTTGTGGCCAAGTGACTAACTTGGACCGTGTGGTTGATTTAATTTGATTGTGAATATATGTTGGTATATGAATGACTTGACTGTGATTGTTTGATTCAAATATGGGCATGACATTCTGCATACATGACATGTTGCATGGGTTGGGATTTTGTACGGAGGAAGATCTGATCTGTTAGGATCACATGGTTGCTTGACGACTATGGATCCACCGAAGGCTTAAGAGCCGTATATTCGTACTGATTTGATAAGGTCGTACGGGTTGCCCAAGACGACTGTGGACCGATCAATGGCTGGTGCCGATCATATTTACCCGAGGCTGGGTGCCGACTATATTACCGTCACTGATGGCTATGTGCCTAACATGATATAGCTACCGATGGCTTAAAGCCTTCTGATCATGGCTTTGTGTCAACCTACATATGGTTCTGTGCCAACCTGATTATGGCTGTGTGCCAAACGTATTTGCCTAAGGCTATGTGCCAATATATGGTTATTGACGACTCTGTGTCGATCACATTTACCTAGGGCTGTGTGCCGTTATGTTGCTCCAGTTGATGGCTATGTGCCTAACATAATGCAGTTATCGATGGCTTTGTGCCACGTATTCTGTTAAGTGGCTTTGCCACATTATTCATTTCGTGGCTATGCCACAAATATCTGATACGGTGGCTCGCCACAATATTCATATCTGGTGACTCTGTCACAATATCGATAACCGAGCGACAATCTTTGCAATGTGGAGTGTAGGGTGGGTGGGTTGAGCTATTCCCACATGGAGTGTAGGGTGATACGGATGGAGTGTAGCGGTTGGTTATAGGTGGGTTGGGATTGCATTCACATTCGGTTACGATTACATCACGTAATTCGATTACGATTACATTCGATTCGATTACGATTACGTCACCTAATTCGATTACGATTACGATTACATTACTAATATTGATTCGATTACGATTACATTCGATTTCGATTACGATTCTCATTTTGGTTCCAATTCGATAATGTTTCTTATACGTAATGGGCTAAGGTCCATCTGTGCATCGTCTGTTGTAATGGGCTAAGACCGATTGGTCTTGAAATTGTAAGTAAGGTGGGGCAGGACTTTTAATTCTTTTAGATGACTGATTGTTCCTTTTTATAGTAGGGATTTCTGCGAGTTTTCGTAAACTCACCCCGCTTATTAACCTTCGGTAATTTCCACCTTAGATGGATCGGGGTTGCTAGGGGCTCGGAGGAAGCCACACACTTGGTTATGTTACGATTTTGATTATTACCTTTAAATTATTTTATGTGGGTTGTAGTAAAGCCATTGTAATTTTTGGATTTCAAATTTGGAATTTTATTTATTGTTCTTATAATTGCTAGTATTAGAACACGATTTTCCAAAGCAACTCATGTTATTCAAAACATCACGTAACCGCAATTATTTTTAAAGTAAGTTTCGCAACTACCAAGATTTTTACAAAGTTGTTAAGAATGTTATTCAAATTGAGGTTTTCTAACAAGGTTTTAAAAGGGTATAAGTTTTTAATTATTAAGAAGGGTTTTTAATGAAAACATGGTTTTCGAAAAACACTTCAATGTGACACGCCAAGTTCGAGCCAAACTTCCAGGCCGGGTTTGGGGTGTTACATATAGTGGTATCAGAGCCTGGGTTGCAACAACTCGGCTGTGGATTGGATTTTCAAAGGTTGAATTTTAGAAAATTATTTTCAACCACGTGGTCTGTTTGAAGTATTTCTCTTAAAAAGTGTGGCACACCGAGTCTCTGGTGCCGAATCCGTAAGTCTTCTAAATACTTTTGTCTATTTAGAAATTGAAATACTATGGATTCCTTAGATATTGGTCTGAATTTAAATTTGGTATTTATTTTATGTGGATGTGATGCTTAGATATAGAAATTGTATATATGTGTGATAAATATGTGTCTACTTCAGTGAATAAGTGTTGTATGTATGAGATGTTTCAAGTTCTAGTTGAAGTGTGATAGTGATAGTAGGATCGAGTCTTGTTGATAGCGTAGTGGGGTAGATGTTACACGACTACCTGTTAGATGGAAATTTCGAGGACGAAATTTCTTTAAGGGAGGTAGAGTTGTAACACCACAGATTTCGGCCTAGAAGTTTTGGGCCTTGAGCATGGGAGCAGTTGAAGGCGACTTATAATATTACATTGTGCATGCAAATTTAGTTAATGAAGGCTTGTTTTAGTGGTTAAGTGTGTTGAGAAGTGTTGGAGAAGTCACGGGTTTAAACACGGACTCCAACAAAAATTTGGTTTAAGATGAATCAAACCACAGGTGTAGTAGGTAGGCCTTAAGAATATTGTTGGAGAAATTGTGGCACAAAAACCTTATGGCTTAGTGGCAAGTGGCGTGTGGAGCATTTGAGGGAGGCATGGGTTGAATCCCATAGCAAGCAAAGAGCATTTATTTTGCTAATAAAGTGACAAGAGTTGGTGTTGAATTTAAACTCGATGTTGGAGGATCCCACATCGGGAAGCTAACATAAGAGTGGATGAGAAGCGGCTTTAAATAGAGAGAACCATGAGGAGAGTAAAAGGTACCTTTCTTGGTCGATCCCTTTCGCTTTATGGCGTGCTCGTTTGGGTTGGGCGTCGGCTAAGAGTGCTCGGGCGTGGATTAACTCCGGTCTCCAATCGGTGTGTATTTATCACTACTCTTGTTGTTGGATGGCTACTTGGACGCGATGGTAGAAAGGGGCCATGGGCCCAATGGGCCTCACGGGCCTAATTGGATAAGTTGTTTGATTGTGTAGTAAATATTGGACTAGGCTAGGTGAATCGAATATCGTGGCTAGGTTTGGGCTAAAATGGCCATCTGACGTGTGGGCCCATTTGGTAGAGAATAAACTTTAGGCCCATTCGTATTGTTATCCTGTTTAGAATACTTTAGTTTACCAAATTACTAAAATGTCCTCAATTTGTAAAATTACCAAAGTACCCTCGATTTCTGAATCACTGTTTCATCCTCGATTTACAAAATTACCATTTTACCTCGATTTATAGAATTACCATTTTACCCTCGATTTCTGAATTATTGTTTTACCCTCGATTTACAAAATTACCATTTTACCTCGGTTTACAAAATTACCATTTTACCTCGATTATGAAATTCTTTGAAATACCCCAGGTTGTAAAATTACCAAAGTACCGGTTTATAAAATTACCTAAATATCCTCGATTTGTAAAATTACGGAAAGACCCTCGGTTTGCAAAATTCTGAAATACCCTCGATCAATAAAATTACCAAAATACCCTGGTTTGTAAAATTACCAAAATGCCCTTGGTTTACAAAATTACGTAAATACCACATGGCGTAGAAATTAGGAATACCACTCAGGTTAGAATTATCGAATTACACTGTAGGGTAGAATAACAGAAATACCCTTGTAGGTAGAATTACCAAATACCACAGTAGGTAGAATTCTTGAAATACCCCTGTAGGGTAGAATTATCGTAATACCCTTGTAGGTAAAATTATCGAAATACCCTCGTAGGGTAGAATTACTCTGTAGGGTAGAATTATCATAATACCCTCGTAGGGTAGAATTCAGAAATACCCCCGTAGGGTAGAATTAAGAAATACCCTTGTAGGGTAGAATTACCAAATACCCCTGTAGGGTAGAATTATCATAATACCCTGTAGGGTAGAATTATCGAAATACCCTCGTAGGGTAGAATTATCGAAATACCCACGTAGGGTAGAATTATCATAATACCCCTATAGGGTAGAATTACAGAAATACCCCTATGGGGTAGAATTACTAAAATACCCCTATAAGGTAGAATTACTAAAATACCCCGTGGGGTGGAATTACCAAGATACCTTGTGGGGTAAAATTACCATTTTGCCTTTAAGGTGTTAAATGACTGTTTTGCCCTTGTGGCCAAGTGACTAACTTGAATTTGTGTGGTTGATTTAATTTGATTGTGAATATATGTTGGTATATGAATGACTTGGTGTGATTGTTTGATTCAAATATGGGCATGACATTACGCATACATGACATGTTGCATGGGTTGGGATTTTGTACGGAGGAAGATCGATCTGTTAGGATCGCATGGTTGCTTGACGACTATGGATCCAGAAGGCTTAAGAGCCGTATATTCGCATCGATTTGATAAGGTCGCACGGGTCGCCCAAGACGACTGTGGACCGATCAATAGCTAGTGCCGATCATATTTACCCGAGGCTGGGTGCCGACTATATTACCGTATCTGATGGCTATGTGCCTAACATGATACAGCTACCGATGGCTTAAAACCTTCGATCATGGCTTTGTGTCAACCTATATATGGCTCTGTGCCAACTTTGATTATGGTACGTGTGCCAAGCGATTTACCTAAGGCTATGTGCCAATATATGGTTATTGGCGACTACGTGTCGATCACATTTACCTAGAAGTCGTGTGCCATTATGTTGCTCTAGTTGATGGCTATGTGCCTAACATAATGCGATTATCGATGGCTTTGTGCCACGTATTACGGTAAGTGGCTTTGCCACATTATCTCGCGGTGGCTATGCCACAAATATTTGTTCGTGGCTCGCCACAATATTCATATCTGGTGACTCTGTCACAATATCGATAACCGAGCGACAATCTGCAACTGTGGAGTGTAAATTTGGGTGGGTTGAGCTATTCCCACATGGAGTGTAGGGTGATACGGATGGAGTGTAGCGGTTGGTTATAAGTGGGTTGGGATTGCATTCACATTACGGTTACGATTACATCACGTAATTCGATTACGATTACATTCGATTACGATTACGATTACGTCACCTAATTACGATTACGATTACGATTACATTACTAATATTGATTACGATTACGATTACATTCGATTACGATTACGATTCTCATTTTGGTTCCAATACGATAATGTTTCTTATTACGTAATGGGCTAAGGTCCATCTGGTCTTGTCTGTTGTAATGGGCTAAGACCGATTAGTCTTGAAATTGTAAGTAAGGTGGGGCAGACTTTTAATTCTTTTAGATGGTATTGTTCCTTTTTATAGTAGGGATTTCTGCTGAGTTTTAGTAAACTCACCCCGTTTATTAACCTTCGGGTAATTTCCAGCCTTAGATGGATCGGGGTTGCTAGGGGCTCGGAGGAAGCCACACACACTGGTTATGTTACGCTTTGATTATTACCTTTAAATTATTTTATGTGGGTTGTAGTAAAGCCATTGTAATTTTTGGATTTCAAATTTGGAATTTTATTTATTGTTCTTATAATTGCTAGTATTAGAACACGATTTTCCAAAGCAACTACTGTTATTCAAAACATCACGTAACCGCAATTGTTTTTAAAGTAAGTTTCGCAACTACCAAGATTTTTACAAAGTTGTTAAGAATGTTATTGATTGAGGTTTTCTAACAAGGTTTTAAAAGGGTATAAGTTTTTAATTATTAAGAAGGGTTTTAATGAAAACATGGTTTTGAAAAACACTTCAATGTGACACGCTAAGTTCGAGCCAAACTTCGGTAGGGTTTGGGGTGTTACATATAGTGGTATCGAGCACAGGTTGCAACAACTCTACTGTGGATTGGATTTTCAAAGGTTGAATTTTAGAAAATTATTTTCAACCACGTGGTCTGCATTTGAAGTATTTCTCTTAAAAGTGTAGCACACCGAGTCTCCGGCGCCGAATCCGTAAGTCTTCTGAATACTTTTGTCTATTTAGAAATTGAAATACTATGGATTCCTTAGATATTGGTCTGAATTTAAATTTGGTATTTATTTTATGTGGATGTGATGCTTAGATATAGAAATTGTATATATGTGTGATAAATATGTGTCTACTTCAGTGAATAAGTGTTGTATGTATGAGATGTTTCAAGTTCTAGTTGAAGTGTGATAATGATAGTAGGATCAGAGTGTGCAGCGGTAGCGTAGTGGGGTAGATGTTACACGACTACCCTGTTAGATGGAAATTTCGAGGACGAAATTTCTTTAAGGGAGGTAGAGTTGTAACACCCTGAATTTGGGCCTAGAAGTTTTGGGCCTTGAGCATGGGAGCAGTTGAAGGCAGCTTATAATATTCTGTTGTGCATGCAAATTTCGTTAATGAAGGCTTGTTTTAGTGGTTAAGTGTGTTGAGAAGTGTTGGAGAAGTCCTGGGTTTAAACCTGGACTCCAACAAAAAATTTGGTTTAAGATGAATCAAACCCTTGGTGTAGTAGGTAGGCCTTAAGAATATTGTTGGAGAAATTGTGGCACAAAAAACCTTATGGCTTAGTGGCAAGTGGCGTGTGGAGCATTTGAGGGGAGGCATGGGTTCGAATCCCATAGCAAGCAAAGAGCATTTATTTTGCTAACAGGGGGCGGCAAGAGTTGGTGTTGAATTTAAACTCTGATGTTGGAGGGATCCCACATCGGGAAGCTAACATAATAGTGGATGAGAAGCTGGCTTTAAATAGAGAGAACCATGAGGAGAGTAAAGGTACCTTTCTTGGCTGATCCCTTTCGCTTTATGGCGTGCTCGTTTGGGTTGGGCGTCGGCTAAGAGTGCTCGGAGTGTGGATTAACTCCAGTCTCCAATCAAGTGTGTATTTATCACTACTCTTGTTGTTGGATGGCTACTTCGGGCCGCGATAGGCCGAAAGGGGCCATGTGGGCCCAATGGGCCTACGGGCCCAATTGGATAAGTTGTTTGATTGTGTAGTAAATATTGGACTAGGCTAGGTGAATCGAATATCTGTGGCTAGGTTTGGGCTAAAATGGCCACCTGAGCGTGTGGGCCCATTTGGTAGAGAATAGGCTTTAGGCCCATTCGTATTGTTATCCCTGTTTAGAATACTTTAGTTTACCAAATTATTAAAATGTCCTCAATTTGTAAAATTACCAAAGTACCCTCGATTTACAGAATTATCGTTTCACCCTCGATTTACAAAATTACCATTTTACCCTCGATTTATAGAATTACCATTTTACCCTCGATTTACAGAATTATTGTTTTACCCTCGATTTAAAAAATTACCATTTTACCTTCAGTTTACAAAATTACCATTTTACCCTCAATTATGAAATTACTGAAATACCCCCAGTTGTAAAATTACCAAAGTACCCCGGTTTATAAAATTACCCAAATATCCTCGATTTGTAAAATTACCGAAATACCCTCAGTTTGCAAAATTATTAAAATACCCTCGATCAATAAAATTACCAAAATACCCCTGGTTTGTAAAATTACCAAAATGCCCTTGGTTTACAAAATTACAAAAATACCCCTGTAGCGTAGAATTACCGGAATACCCCTGTAGGTTAGAATTATCGAATTACCCCTGTAGGGTAGAATAACCGAAATACCCTGTAGGGTAGAATTACCGAAATACCACAGAGGGTAGAATTACTAAAATACCCCGTAGGGTAGAATTATCGAAATACCCTTGTAGGGTAGAATTATCGTAATACCCTTGTAGGGTAAAATTATCGAAATAGGGTAGGGGTAGAATTACCCACGTAGGTAGAATTATCGTAATACCCTGTAGGGTAGAATTAGAAATACCCACGTAGGTAGAATTACAGAAATACCCTTGTAGGGTAGAATTAGAAATACCATTGTAGGGTAGAATTATCATAATACCCACGTAGGGTAGAATTATCGAAATACCCCAGTAGGGTAGAATTACAGAAATACCCACAGTAGGGTAGAATTATCATAATACCCTTGTAGGTAGAATTACCAAAATACCCCTATAGGGTAGAATTACTAAAATACCCCTATAAGGTAGAATTACTAAAATACCCCTGTAGGGTGGAATTACCAAGATACCTTGTGGGGTAAAATTACCATTTTGCCTTTAAGGTGTTAAATGACTATTTTGCCCTTGTGGTCAAGTGACTAACTTGGACTGTGTAGTTGACGAATTTGATTGTGAATATATGTTGGTATATGAATGACTTGACTATGATTGTTTGATTCAAATATGGGCATGACATTCTGCATACATGACATGTTGCATGGGTTGGGATTTTGTACGGAGGAAGATCTGATCTGTTAGGATCACATGGTTGCTTGACGACTATGGATCCACCGAAGGCTTAAGAGCCGTATATTCGTACTGATTTGATAAGGTCGTACGGGTCGCCCAAGACGACTGTGGACCGATCAATGGCTGGTGCCGATCATATTTACCCGAGGCTGGGTGCCGACTATATTATCGTCGCTGATGGCTATGTGCCTAACATGATACAGCTACCGATGGCTTTAAGCCTTCTGATTATGGCTTTGTGTCAACCTACATACGGCTCTGTGCCAACCTGATTATGGTTGTGTGCCAAATGTGTTTGCCTAAGGCTATGTGCCAATATATGGTTATTGACGACTCTATGTCGATCACATTTACCTAGGGCTGTGTGCCGTTATGTTGCTCTAGTTGATGGCTATGTGCCTAACATAATGCAGTTATCGATGGCTTTGTGCCACGTATTCTGTTAAGTGGCTTTGCCACATTATCGCTTCGGTGGCTATGCCACAAATATCTGATACGGTGGCTCGCCACAATATTCATATCTGGTGACTCTGTCACAATATCGATAACCGCGACAAAGAATGCCGCAAGTGTGGAGTGTGGGTGGGTTGAGCTATTCCCCACATGGAGTGTAGGGCTGGTACGGATGGAGTGTAGCGGTTGGTTATAGGTCGGGTTGGGATTGCATTCACATTACGGTTACGATTACATCACGTAATTCGATTACGATTACATTCGATTTCGATTACGATTACGTCACCTAATTACGATTACGATTTCGATTACATTACTAATATTGATTACGATTACGATTACACATCGATTACGATTACGATTCTCATTTTGGTTCCAATTCGATAATGTTTCTTGATACGTAATGGGCTAAGGTCCATGCATGCTTGTCTGTTGTAATGGGCTAACGATTAGTCTTGAAATTGTAAGTAAAGTGGGGCAGGACTTTTAATTCTTTTAGATGACCGATTGTTCCTTTTATAGTAGGGATTTCTGCTGAGTTTTCGTAAACTCACCCGTTTATTAACCTTCGGTAATTTCCGACCTTAGATGGATCGGGGTTGCTAGGGGCTCGGAGGAAGCCACACACTTGGTTATGTTACGATTTTGATTATTACCTTTAAATTATTTTATGTGGGTTGTAGTAAAGCCATTGTAATTTTTGGATTTCAAATTTGGAATTTTATTTATTGTTCTTATAATTGCTAGTATTAGAACACGATTTTCCAAAGCAACTCTTGTTATTCAAAACATCACGTAACGCAATTATTTTTAAAGTAAGTTTCGCAACTACCAAGATTTTTACAAAGTTGTTAAGAATGTTATTCAATTGAGGTTTTCTAACAAGGTTTTAAAAGGGTATAAGTTTTAATTATTAAGAAGGGTTTTTAATGAAAACATGGTTTTGAAAAACACTTCAATGTGACACGCCAAGTTCGAGCCAAACTTCGGTAGGGTTTGGGGTGTTACATATAGTGATATCGAGCACAGGTTGCAACAACTCATTTGTGGATTGGATTTTCAAAGGTTGAATTTTAGAAAATTATTTTCAACCACGTGGTGCATTTGAAGTATTTCTCTTAAAAAGTGTGGCACACCGAAGTCTCTGTCTTAGAATCCGTAAGTCTTCTAAATACTTTTGTCTATTTAGAAATTGAAATACTATGGATTCCTTAGATATTGGTGCGAATTTAAATTTGGTATTTATTTTATGTGGATGTGATGCTTAGATATAGAAATTGTATATATGTGTGATAAATATGTGTCTACTTGGTGAATAAGTGTTGTATGTATGAGATGTTTCAAGTTCTAGTTGAAGTGTGATAGTGATAGTAGGATCGAGTCTTGTTGATAGCGTAGTGGGGTAGATGTTACACGACTACCTGTTAGATGGAAATTTCGAGGACGAAATTTCTTTAAGGAAAGGTAGAGTTGTAACACCACAATTACGGCCTAGAAGTTTTGGGCCTTGAGCATGGGAGCAGTTGAAGGCGACTTATAATCTCATTGTGCATGCAAATTTAGTTAATGAAGGCTTGTTTTAGTGGTTAAGTGTGTTGAGAAGTGTTGGAGAAGTCACGGGTTTAAACACGGACTCCAACAAAAATTTAGTTTAAGATGAATCAAACCACAGGTGTAGTAGGTAGGCCTTAAGAATATTGTTGGAGAAATTGTGGCACAAAAACCTTATGGCTTAGTGGCAAGTGGCGTGTGGAGCATTTGAGGGAGGCATGGGTTGAATCCCATAGCAAGCAAAGAGCATTTATTTTGCTAACGAGTGGCAAGAGTTGGTGTTGAATTTAAACTCGATGTTGGAGGATCCCACATCGGGAAGCTAACATAAGAGTGGATGAGAAGGCGGCTTTAAATAGAGAGAACCATGAGGAGAGTAAAGGTACCTTTCTTGGTGATCCTTTCGCTTTATGGCGTGCTCGTTTGGGTTGGGCGTCGGCTAAGAGTGCTCTGGGCGTGGATTAACTCCGGTCTCCAATCGGTGTGTATTTATCACTACTCTTGTTGTTGGATGGCTACTTGGGCGCGATGGTAGAAAGGGGCCATGTGGGCCCAATGGGCCTCTGGGCCTAATTGGATAAGTTGTTTGATTGTGTAGTAAATATTGGACTAGGCTAGGTGAATCGAATATCGTGGCTAGGTTTGGGCTAAAATGGCCATCTGAGCGTGTGGGCCCATTTGGTAGAGAATAAACTTTAGGCCCATTCGTATTGTTATCCTGTTTAGAATACTTTAGTTTACCAAATTACTAAAATGTCCTCAATTTGTAAAATTACCAAAGTACCCTCGATTCTGAATTACTGTTTCATCCTCGATTTACAAAATTACCATTTTACCCTCGATTTATAGAATTACCATTTTACCCTCGATTTACAGAATTATTGTTTTACCCTCGATTTACAAAATTACCATTTTACCCTCAGTTTACAAAATTACCATTTTACCCTCGATTATGAAATTACTGAAATACCCCCAGTTGTAAAATTACCAAAGTACCCCGGTTTATAAAATTACCTAAATATCCTCGATTTGTAAAATTACAGAAAGACCCTCAGTTTGCAAAATTACTGAAATACCCTCGATCAATAAAATTACCAAAATACCCCTGGTTTGTAAAATTACCAAAATGCCCTTGGTTTACAAAATTACGTAAATACCACATGAGCGTAGAATTAGGAATACCCACATGAGGTTAGAATTATCGAATTACACTGTAGGGTAGAATAACAGAAATACCCTTGTAGGGTAGAATTAGAAATACCCACGTAGGGTAGAATTCTTGAAATACCCACGTAGGGTAGAATTATCGTAATACCCTTGTAGGGTAAAATTATCAAATACCCACGTAGGGTAGAATTACTCTGTAGGGTAGAATTATCATAATACCCACGTAGGGTAGAATTAGAAATACCCCTGTAGGTAGAATTAGAAATACCCTTGTAGGGTAGAATTAGAAATACCCCGTAGGTAGAATTATCATAATACCCCAGTGGGGTAGAATTATCGAAATACCCAGTAGGGTAGAATTATCGAAATACCCCTGTAGGGTAGAATTATCATAATACCCTATAGGGTAGAATTAGAAATACCCCTATAGGGTAGAATTACTAAAATACCCCTATAAGGTAGAATTACTAAAATACCCCTGTAGGGTGGAATTACCAAGATACCTTGTGGGGTAAAATTACCATTTTGCCTTTAAGGTGTTAAATGGTATTTTGCCCTTGTGGCCAAGTGACTAACTTGGATTTGTGTGGTTAACAATTTGATTGTGAATATATGTTGGTATATGAATGACTTGGTGTGATTGTTTGATTCAAATATGGGCATGACATTACGCATACATGACATGTTGCATGGGTTGGGATTTTGTGCGGAGGAAGATCGATCTGTTAGGATCGCATGGTTGCTTGACGACTATGGATCCACCAAGGCTTAAGAGCCGATATTCGTCTTGATTTGATAAGGTCGTGCGGAATTGCCCAAGACGATTGTGGACCGATCAATAGCTAGTGCCGATCATATTTACCCGAGGTGGGTGCCGACTATATTACCGTGATGTCGATGGCTATGTGCTAACATGATCTGACTCTGATGGCTTAAAACCTTCGATCATGGCTTTGTGTCAACCTATATATGGCTCTGTGCCAACTTTGATTATGGTGTGTGCCAAGCGTATTTGCCTAAGGCTATGTGCCAATATATGGTTATTGGCGACTACGTGTCGATCACATTTACCTAGGGTGTGTGCCATTATGTTGCTCTAGTTGATGGCTATGTGCCTAACATAATGCGATTATCGATGGCTTTGTGCCACGTATTACGCTAAGTGGCTTTGCCACATTATCATTTCGTGGCTATGCCACAAATATTTGATTCGTGGCTCGCCACAATATTCATATCTGGTGACTCTGTCACAATATCGATAACCGAGCAATCAATGCCGCAATTGTGGAGTGTAAATTTGGGTGGGTTGAGCTATTCCCACATGGAGTGTAGGGTGATACGGATGGAGTGTAGCGGTTGGTTATAGTGGGTTGGGATTGCATTCACATTACGGTTACGATTACATCACGTAATTACGATTACGATTACATTCGATTACGATTACGATTACGTCACCTAATTACGATTACGATTACGATTACATTACTAATATTGATTCGATTACGATTACATTCTTGATTACGATTACGATTCTCATTTTGGTTCCAATTCGATAATGTTTCTTGATACGTAATGGGCTAAGGTCCATCTGATGCTTGTCTGTTGTAATGGGCTAAGACCGATTAGTCTTGAAATTGTAAGTAAAGTGGGCGGACTTTTAATTCTTTTAGATGATGTTGTTCCTTTTTATAGTAGGGATTTCTGCTGAGTTTTAAGTAAACTCACCCCGTTTATTAACCTTCGGTAATTTCCACCTTAGATGGATCGGGGTTGCTAGGGGCTCGGAGGAAGCCACACACTTTGGTTATATTACGCTTTGATTATTACCTTTAAATTATTTTATGTGGGTTGTAGTAAAGCCATTGTAATTTTTGGATTTCAAATTTGGAATTTTATTTATTGTTCTTATAATTGCTAGTATTAGAACACGATTTTCCAAAGCAACTACTGTTATTCAAAACATCACGTAACTGCAATTGTTTTTAAAGTAAGTTTCCGCAACTACCAAGATTTTTACAAAGTTGTTAAGAATGTTATTCAGCTGAGGTTTTCTAACAAGGTTTTAAAAGGGTATAAGTTTTTAATTATTAAGAAGGGTTTTTAATGAAAACATGGTTTTCGAAAAACACTTCAATGTGACACGTAAGTTCGAGCCAAACTTCGGTAGGGTTTGGGGTGTTACATATAGTGGTATCGAGCACAGGTTGCAACAACTCGGCTGTGGATTGGATTTTCAAAGGTTGAATTTTAGAAAATTATTTTCAACCACGTGGTCTGTTTGAAGTATTTCTCTTAAAAAGTGTGGCACACCGAGTCTCCGGCGCCGAATCCGTAAGTCTTCTGAATACTTTTGTCTATTTAGAAATTGAAATACTATGGATTCCTTAGATATTGGTCCTAATTTAAATTTGGTATTTATTTTATGTGGATGTGATGCTTAGATATAGAAATTGTATATATGTGTGATAAATATGTGTCTACTTGGTGAATAAGTGTTGTATGTATGAGATGTTTCAAGTTCTAGTTGAAGTGTGATAATGATAGTAGGATCGAGTGTGCTGCGGTAGCGTAGTGGGGTAGATGTTACACGACTACCTGTTAGATGGAAATTTCGAGGACGAAATTTCTTTAAGGAGGTAGAGTTGTAACACCACAATTTGGGCCTAGAAGTTTTGGGCCTTGAGCATGGGAGCAGATTGAAGGCGACTTATAATATTACATTGTGCATGCAAATTTAGTTAATGAAGGCTTGTTTTAGTGGTTAAGTGTGTTGAGAAGTGTTGGAGAAGTCACAGGTTTAAACACGGACTCCAACAAAAATTTAGTTTAAGATGAATCAAACCCTTGGTGTAGTAGGTAGGCCTTAAGAATATTGTTGGAGAAATTGTGGCACAAAAACCTTATGGCTTAGTGGCAAGTGGCGTGTGGAGCATTTGAGGGGAGGCATGGGTTGAATCCCATAGCAAGCAAAGAGCATTTATTTTGCTAACGGGGTGGCAAGAGTTGGTGTTGAATTTAAACTCTGATGTTGGAGGGATCCCACATCGGGAAGCTAACATAATAGTGGATGAGAAGCTGGCTTTAAATAGAGAGAACCATGAGGAGAGTAAAGGTACCTTTCTTGGCTGATCCCTTTCGCTTTATGGCGTGCTCGTTTGGGTTGGGCGTCGGCTAAGAGTGCTCGGAGTGTGGATTAACTCCAGTCTCCAATCAAGTGTGTATTTATCACTACTCTTGTTGTTGGATGGCTACTTCGGGCCGCGATAGGCCGAAAGGGGCCATGTGGGCCCAATGGGCCTACGGGCCCAATTGGATAAGTTGTTTGATTGTGTAGTAAATATTGGACTAGGCTAGGTGAATCGAATATCTGTGGCTAGGTTTGGGCTAAAATGGCCACACGAGCGTGTGGGCCCATTTGGGCCGAGAATAGGTTTTAGGCCCATTCGTATTGTTATCCCTGTTTAGAATACTTTAGTTTACCAAATTACTAAAATGTCCTCAATTTGTAAAATTACCAAAGTACCCTCGATTTATAGAATTACCGTTTCACCCTCGATTTACAAAATTACCATTTTACCCTCGATTTATAGAATTACCATTTTACCCTCGATTTACAGAATTATTGTTTTACCCTCGATTTACAAAATTACCATTTTACCCTCAGTTTACAAAATTACCATTTTACCCTCGATTATGAAATTACTGAAATACCCCCAGTTGTAAAATTACCAAAGTACCCCGGTTTATAAAATTACCCAAATATCCTCGATTTGTAAAATTACAAAATACCCTCGGTTTGCAAAATTATTAAAATACCTCGATCAATAAAATTACCAAAATACCCCTGGTTTGTAAAATTACCAAAATGCCCTTGGTTTACAAAATTACAAAAATACCCCTGTAGCGTAGAATTACCGGAATACCCCTGTAGGTTAGAATTATCGAATTACCCCTGTAGGGTAGAATAACCGAAATACCCTGTAGGGTAGAATTACCGAAATACCCCTGTAGGGTAGAATTACTGAAATACCCCTGTAGGGTAGAATTATCGTAATACCCTTGTAGGGTAAAATTATCGAAATACCCCTGTAGGGTAGAATTACCCCTGTAGGGTAGAATTATCGCAATACCCCTGTAGGGTAGAATTACAGAAATACCCACTGGGGTAGAATTTAGAAATACCCTTGTAGGGTAGAATTAGAAATACCCACATCGGGTAGAATTATCGCAATACCCCGTAGGTAGAATTATCGAAATACCCCGTAGGGTAGAATTACAGAAATACCCACGTAGGGTAGAATTATCATAATACCCTCGTAGGGTAGAATTAGAAATACCCCTATAGGGTAGAATTACTAAAATACCCCTATAAGGTAGAATTACTAAAATACCCCTGTAGGGTGGAATTACCAAGATACCTTGTGGGGTAAAATTACCATTTGCCTTTAAGGTGTTAAATGACTATTTTGCCCTTGTGGTCAAGTGACTAACTTGGTTTGTGTAGTTGTGAATTTGATTGTGAATATATGTTGGTATATGAATGACTTGACTATGATTGTTTGATTCAAATATGGGCATGACATTACGCATACATGACATGTTGCATGGGTTGGGATTTTGTGCGGAGGAAGATCGATCTGTTAGGATCACATGGTTTTGACGACTATGGATCCAGAAGGCTTAAGAGCCGTATATTCGTCTTGATTTGATAAGGTCGTGCGGTCGCCCAAGACGATCGTGGACCGATCAATGGTGGTGCCGATCATATTTACCCGAGGTTGGTGCCGACTATATTATCGTCGTGATGGCTATGTGCCTAACATGATCTGACTCTGATGGCTTTAAGCCTTCTGATTATGGCTTTGTGTCAACCTACATACGGCTCTGTGCCAACCTGATTATGGTTGTGTGCCAAATGTGTTTGCCTAAGGCTATGTGCCAATATATGGTTATTGACGACTCTATGTCGATCACATTTACCTAGGGCTGTGTGCCGTTATGTTGCTCTAGTTGATGGCTATGTGCCTAACATAATGCGATTATCGATGGCTTTGTGCCACGTGATACATTAAGTGGCTTTGCCACATTATTCATTTCGGTGGCTATGCCACAAATATCTGATACGGTGGCTCTGCCACAATATTCATATCTGGTGACTCTGTCACAATATCGATAACCGAGCGACAATCTTTGCAATCGTGGAGTGTAGAAATTTGGGTGGGTTGAGCTATTCCCACATGGAGTGTAGAAATTTGATACGGGTGGAGTGTAGCGGTTGGTTATAGGTGGGTTGGGATTGCATTCACATTACGGTTACGATTACATCACGTAATTCGATTACGATTACATATCGATTACGATTACGATTCGTCACCTAATTACGATTCGATTACGATTACATTACTAATATTGATTTCGATTCGATTACATTCTCGATTACGATTACGATTCTCATTTTGCCTTTAAGGTGTTAAATGACTGTTTTGCCCTTGTGGCCAAGTGACTAACTTGGACTGTGTGGTTGACGAATTTGATTGTGAATATATGTTGGTATATGAATGACTTGACTGTGATTGTTTGATTCAAATATGGGCATGACATTCTGCATACATGACATGTTGCATGGGTTGGGATTTTGTGCGGAGGAAGATCTGATCTGTTAGGATCACATGGTTGCTTGACGACTATGGATCCACAGAAGGCTTAAGAGCCGTATATTCGTCTTGATTTGATAAGGTCGTGCGGGTTGCCCAAGACGCATTGTGGACCGATCAATGGTGGTGCCGATCATATTTACAGAAATTTGGGTGCGAACTATATTACAAATCCTCGATGGCTATGTGCCTAACATGATATAGCTACCGATGGCTTAAAGCCTTGATCATGGCTTTGTGTCAACCTACATATGGTTACGTGCCAACGATTATGGTACGTGTGCCAAGCGTATTTGCCTAAGGCTATGTGCCAATATATGGTTATTGACGACTACGTGTCGATCACATTTACCTAGGGCGTGTGCCGTTATGTTGCTCAGATTGATGGCTATGTGCCTAACATAATGCGATTATCGATGGCTTTGTGCCACGTATTACATTAAGTGGCTTTGCCACATTATACATTTTCGGTGGCTATGCCACAAATATCTGATACGGTGGCTCGCCACAATATTCATATCTGGTGACTCTGTCACAATATCGATAATGGCGACAATCTTTGCAAGCTGTGGAGTGTAGGGTGGGTGGGTTGAGCTATTCCCCACATGGAGTGTAGGGTGAAATGCGGATGGAGTGTAGCGGTTGGTTATAGGTGGGTTGGGATTGCATTCACATTCGGTTACGATTACATCACGTAATTCGATTACGATTACATTCGATTACGATTACGATTACATCACCTAATTACGATTACGATTACGATTACATTACTAATATTGATTACGATTACGATTACACATCGATTACGATTACGATTCTCATTTTGGTTCCAATTCGATAATGTTTCTTATTACGTAATGGGCTAAGGTCCATCTGATATTGTCTGTTGTAATGGGCTAAGACCGATTGGTACTGAAATTGTAAGTAAAATTTGGGCGGACTTTTAATTCTTTTAGATGGTGATTGTTCCTTTTATAGTAGGGATTTCTGCTGAGTTTTCGTAAACTCACCCGTTTATTAACCTTCGGTAATTTCCAGCCTTAGATGGATCGGGGTTGCTAGGGGCTCGGAGGAAGCCACACACATCGGTTATGTTACGCTTTGATTATTACCTTTAAATTATTTTATGTGGGTTGTAGTAAAGCCGTTGTAATTTTTGGATTTCAAATTTGGAATTTTATTTTTGTTCTTATAATTGCTAGTATTAGAACACGATTTTCCAAAGCAACTATTGTTATTCAAAACATCACGTAACCGCAATTGTTTTAAAGTAAGTTTCATAACTACCAAGATTTTTACAAAGTTGTTAAGAATGTTATTCAAATTGAGGTTTTCTAACAAGGTTTTAAAAAGGGTATAAGTTTTAATTATTAAGAAGGGTTTTAATGAAAACATGGTTTTGAAAAACACTTCAATGTGACACGCCAAGTTCGAGCCAAACTTCGGTAGGGTTTGGGGTGTTACATATAGTGGTATCGAGCACAGGTTGCAACAACTCGGTGTGGATTGGATTTTCAAAGGTTGAATTTTAGAAAATTATTTTCAACCACGTGGTGCATTTGAAGTATTTCTCTTAAAAGTGTGGCACACCGAGTCTCGTTGCCGAATCAATCCGTAAGTCTTGAATACTTTTGTCTATTTAGAAATTGAAATACTATGGATTCCTTAGATATTGGTCTGAATTTAAATTTGGTATTTATTTTATGTGGATGTGATGCTTAGATATAGAAATTGTATATATGTGTGATAAATATGTGTCTACTTCAGTGAATAAGTGTTGTATGTATGAGATGTTTCAAGTTCTAGTTGAAGTGTGATAGTGATAGTAGGATCGAGTGTGTGTTGATAGCGTAGTGGGGTAGATGTTACACGACTACCCTGTTAGATGGAAATTTCGAGGACGAAATTTCTTTAAGGGAGGTAGAGTTGTAACACCCTGAATTTGGGCCTAGAAGTTTTGGGCCTTGAGCATGGGAGCGATTGAAGGCGACTTATATATTACATTGTGCATGCAAATTTAGTTAATGAAGGCTTGTTTTAGTGGTTAAGTGTGTTGAGAAGTGTTGGAGAAGTCACGGGTTTAAACACGGACTCCAACAAAAATTTAGTTTAAGATGAATCAAACCACAGGTGTAGTAGGTAGGCCTTAAGAATATTGTTGGAGAAATTGTGGCACAAAAACCTTATGGCTTAGTGGCAAGTGGCGTGTGGAGCATTTGAGGGGAGGCATGGGTTCGAATCCCATAGCAAGCAAAGAGCATTTATTTTGCTAACAGGGGGCGGCAAGAGTTGGTGTTGAATTTAAACTCTGATGTTGGAGGGTAGAATTATCGAAATACCCTGTAGGGTAGAATTACCGAAATACCCCTGTAGGGTAGAATTACTGAAATACCCCTGTAGGGTAGAATTATCGTAATACCCTTGTAGGGTAAAATTATCGAAATACCCCTGTAGGGTAGAATTACCCCTGTAGGGTAGAATTATCGCAATACCCCTGTAGGGTAGAATTACCGAAATACCCCTGTAGGGTAGAATTAGAAATACCCTTGTAGGGTAGAATTATCAAATACCTCGTCGGGTAGAATTATCATAATACCCACGTAGGGTAGAATTATCGAAATACCCCTGTAGGGTAGAATTACCGAAATACCCCTGTAGGGTAGAATTATCGCAATACCCCTGTAGGGTAGAATTACCGAAATACCCCTATAGGGTAGAATTACTAAAATACCCCTATAAGGTAGAATTACTAAAATACCCCTGTAGGGTGGAATTACCAAGATACCTTGTGGGGTAAAATTACCATTTTGCCTTTAAGGTGTTAAATGACTATTTTGCCCTTGTGGTCAAGTGACTAACTTGGACTGTGTAGTTGACGAATTTGATTGTGAATATATGTTGGTATATGAATGACTTGACTGTGATTGTTTGATTCAAATATGGGCATGACATTACGCATACATGACATGTTGCATGGGTTGGGATTTTGTGCGGAGGAAGATCGATCTGTTAGGATCACATGGTTTTGACGACTATGGATCCACCGAAGGCTTAAGAGCCGTATATTCGTCTTGATTTGATAAGGTCGTGCGGTCGCCCAAGACGATCGTGGACCGATCAATGGTGGTGCCGATCATATTTACAGAAATTGGGGTGTCGACTATATTATCGTCGTGATGGCTATGTGCCTAACATGATCTGACTACCGATGGCTTTAAGCCTTCTGATTATGGCTTTGTGTCAACCTACATACGGCTCTGTGCCAACCTGATTATGGTTGTGTGCCAAATGTGTTTGCCTAAGGCTATGTGCCAATATATGGTTATTGGCGACTCTATGTCGATCACATTTACCTAGGGTGTGCCGTTATGTTGCTCTAGTTGATGGCTATGTGCCTAACATAATGCGATTATCGATGGCTTTGTGCCACGATTTCATTAAGTGGCTTTGCCACATTATTCATTTCGTGGCTATGCCACAAATATCTGATCGGTGGCTCGCCACAATATTCATATCTGGTGACTCTGTCACAATATCGATAACCGACAATCTTTGCCCGTGGAGTGTAGGGTTGGGTGGGTTGAGCTATTCCCACATGGAGTGTAGGGTGGTGCGGGTGGAGTGTAGCGGTTGGTTATAGGTGGGTTGGGATTGCATTCACATTCGGTTACGATTACATCACGTAATTCGATTACGATTCTCGCATCGATTACGATTACGATTACGTCACCTAATTCGATTTCGATTACGATTACATTACTAATATTGATTACGATTACGATTACATTCGATTACGATTACGATTCTCATTTTGGTTCCAATTCGATAATGTTTCTTGATACGTAATGGGCTAAGGTCCATCTGCATGCTCGTCTGTTGTAATGGGCTAAGACCGATTGGTGCTGAAATTGTAAGTAAGTGGGGCGGACTTTTAATTCTTTTAGATGACCGATTGTTCCTTTTATAGTAGGGATTTCTGCTGAGTTTTAGTAAACTCACCCGTTTATTAACCTTTCGTAATTTCCAGCCTTAGATGGATCGGGGTTGCTAGGGGCTCGGAGGAAGCCACACACCTTGGTTATATTACGATTTTGATTATTACCTTTAAATTATTTTATGTGGGTTGTAGTAAAGCCATTGTAATTTTTGGATTTCAAATTTGGAATTTTATTTATTGTTCTTATAATTGCTAGTATTAGAACACGATTTTCCAAAGCAACTATCGTTATTCAAAACATCACGTACCGCAATTGTTTTTAAAGTAAGTTTCATAACTACCAAGATTTTTACAAAGTTGTTAAGAATGTTATTCAATTTGAGGTTTTCTAACAAGGTTTTAAAAAGGGTATAAGTTTTAATTATTAAGAAGGGTTTTAATGAAAACATGGTTTTGAAAAACACTTTAATGTGACACGCCAAGTTCGAGCCAAACTTCGGTAGGGTTTGGGGTGTTACATATAGTGGTATCAGAGCCTGGGTTGCAACAACTCGGCTGTGGATTGGATTTTCAAAGGTTGAATTTTAGAAAATTATTTTCAACCACGTGGTCTGTTTGAAGTATTTCTCTTAAAAGTGTGGCACACCGAGTCTCGTGTAGAATCAAGTAAGTCTTCGAATACTTTTGTCTATTTAGAAATTGAAATACTATGGATTCCTTAGATATTGGTCCGAATTTAAATTTGGTATTTATTTTATGTGGATGTGATGCTTAGATATAGAAATTGTATATATGTGTGATAAATATGTGTCTACTTGGTGAATAAGTGTTGTATGTATGAGATGTTTCAAGTTCTAGTTGAAGTGTGATAGTGATAGTAGGATCGAGTGTGCGGTGATGGCGTAGTGGTGTAGATGTTACACGACTACCTGTTAGATGGAAATTTCGAGGACGAAATTTCTTTAAGGGAGGTAGAGTTGTAACACCACAATTTGGGCCTAGAAGTTTTGGGCCTTGAGCATGGGAGCAGTTGAAGGCGACTTATAATATTACATTGTGCATGCAAATTTAGTTAATGAAGGCTTGTTTTAGTGGTTAAGTGTGTTGAGAAGTGTTGGAGAAGTCACGGGTTTAAACACGGACTCCAACAAAAATTTAGTTTAAGATGAATCAAACCACAGGTGTAGTAGGTAGGCCTTAAGAATATTGTTGGAGAAATTGTGGCACAAAAACCTTATGGCTTAGTGGCAAGTGGCGTGTGGAGCATTTGAGGGAGGCATGGGTTGAATCCCATAGCAAGCAAAGAGCATTTATTTTGCTAACAGTGGCAAGAGTTGGTGTTGAATTTAAACTCGATGTTGGAGGGATCCCACATCGGAAGCTAACATAATAGTGGATGAGAAGTCGGCTTTAAATAGAGAGAACCATGAGGAGAGTAAAGGTACCTTTCTTGGTGATCCCTTTCGCTTTATGGCGTGCTCGTTTGGGTTGGGCGTCGGCTAAGAGTGCTCTGAGTGTGGATTAACTCGGTCTCCAATCAAGTGTGTATTTATCACTACTCTTGTTGTTGGATGGCTACTTGGACGCGATAGTAGAAAAGGGGCCATGTGGGCCCAATGGGCCTCTGAGCCCAATTGGATAAGTTGTTTGATTGTGTAGTAAATATTGGACTAGGCTAGGTGAATCGAATATCGTGGCTAGGTTTGGGCTAAAATGGCCACACGCGTGTGGGCCCATTTGGTAGAGAATAGGTTTTAGGCCCATTCGTATTGTTATCCCTGTTTAGAATACTTTAGTTTACCAAATTACTAAAATGTCCTCAATTTGTAAAATTACCAAAGTACCCTCGATTTATAGAATTACCGTTTCACCCTCGATTTACAAAATTACCATTTTACCCTCGATTTATAGAATTACCATTTTACCCTCGATTTACAGAATTATTGTTTTACCCTCGATTTACAAAATTACCATTTTACCCTCAGTTTACAAAATTACCATTTTACCCTCGATTATGAAATTACTGAAATACCCCCAGTTGTAAAATTACCAAAGTACCCCGGTTTATAAAATTACCCAAATATCCTCGATTTGTAAAATTACCGAAATACCCTCAGTTTGCAAAATTATTAAAATACCCTCGATCAATAAAATTACCAAAATACCCCTGGTTTGTAAAATTACCAAAATGCCTTGGTTTACAAAATTACAAAAATACCCAGATGGCGTAGAATTAGGAATACCTCGTAGGTTAGAATTATCGAATTACCTGTGGGGTAGAATAACCAAATAATACCGTAGGGTAGAATTAGAAATACCCTGTAGGGTAGAATTCTTGAAATACCCCGTAGGTAGAATTATCGTAATACCCTTGTAGGGTAAAATTATCGAAATACCCCTGTAGGGTAGAATTACCCCTGTAGGGTAGAATTATCGCAATACCCCTGTAGGGTAGAATTACCGAAATACCCCTGTAGGGTAGAATTACCGAAATACCCTTGTAGGGTAGAATTACCGAAATACCCCTGTCGGGTAGAATTATCGCAATACCCCTGTAGGGTAGAATTATCGAAATACCCCTGTAGGGTAGAATTACCGAAATACCCCTGTAGGGTAGAATTATCGCAATACCCCTGTAGGGTAGAATTACCGAAATACCCCTATAGGGTAGAATTACTAAAATACCCCTATAAGGTAGAATTACTAAAATACCCCTGTAGGGTGGAATTACCAAGATACCTTGTGGGGTAAAATTACCATTTTGCCTTTAAGGTGTTAAATGACTATTTTGCCCTTGTGGCCAAGTGACTAACTTGGATTTGTGTAGTTGATTTAATTTGATTGTGAATATATGTTGGTATATGAATGACTTGGTGTGATTGTTTGATTCAAATATGGGCATGACATTTCGCATACATGACATGTTGCATGGGTTGGGATTTTGTACGGAGGAAGATCGATCTGTTAGGATCGCATGGTTGCTTGACGACTATGGATCCACGAAGGCTTAAGAGCCGTATATTCGTCTTGATTTGATAAGGTCGTGCAGATTCGCCCAAGACGATCGTGGACCGATCAATGGTGGTGCCGATCATATTTACCCGAGGTCGGTGCCGACTATATTATCGTCACGATGGCTATGTGCCTAACATGATCTGACTCCGATGGCTTTAAGCCTTCGATTATGGCTTTGTGTCAACCTACATACGGCTCTGTGCCAACCTGATTATGGTTGTGTGCCAAATGTGTTTGCCTAAGGCTATGTGCCAATATATGGTTATTGACGACTCTATGTCGATCACATTTACCTAGGGCTGTGTGCCGTTATGTTGCTCTAGTTGATGGCTATGTGCCTAACATAATGCAGTTATCGATGGCTTTGTGCCACGTATTCTGTTAAGTGGCTTTGCCACATTATTCATTTCGTGGCTATGCCACAAATATCTGATCGGTGGCTCGCCACAATATTCATATCTGGTGACTCTGTCACAATATCGATAATGGCGACAATCTTTGCAATGTGGAGTGTAAATTTGGGTGGGTTGAGCTATTCCCACATGGAGTGTAGGGCTGGATGCGGGTGGAGTGTAGCGGTTGGTTATAAGTGGGTTGGGATTGCATTCACATTCGGTTACGATTACGTCACGTAATTCGATTACGATTACATTCGATTACGATTACGATTACGTCACCTAATTCGATTACGATTACGATTACATTACTAATATTGATTACGATTACGATTACATTCTCGATTCGATTCGATTCTCATTTTGGTTCCAATTACGATAATGTTTCTTATACGTAATGGGCTAAGGTCCATCTGTCTTTGTCTGTTGTAATGGGCTAAGACCCGATTGGTCTGAAATTGTAAGTAAAGGTGGGGCGGACTTTTAATTCTTTTAGATGATGATTGTTCCTTTTTATAGTAGGGATTTCTGCGAGTTTTCGTAAACTCACCCGTTTATTAACCTTTCGTAATTTCCACCTTAGATGGATCGGGGTTGCTAGGGGCTCGGAGGAAGCCACACACATCGGTTATGTTACGTTTTGATTATTACCTTTAAATTATTTTATGTGGGTTGTAGTAAAGCCGTTGTAATTTTTGGATTTCAAATTTGGAATTTTATTTATTGTTCTTATAATTGCTAGTATTAGAACACGATTTTCCAAAGCAACTATCGTTATTCAAAACATCACGTAACATGCAATTGTTTTTAAAGTAACTTTCATAACTACCAAGATTTTTACAAAGTTGTTAAGAATGTTATTCAATTGAGGTTTTCTAACAAGGTTTTAAAAGGGTATAAGTTTTAATTATTAAGAAGGGTTTTAATGGAAACATGGTTTTCGAAAAACACTTCAATGTGACACGCCAAGTTCGAGCCAAACTTCCAGGCCGGGTTTGGGGTGTTACATTTCCATCCAAATCTCAGTACCTTATTCCATGGCGAGACCTTGAGAAATACTAAGTCTCCCACAGAATACTCAATCTCCTTATGTTTCAGATCCATATATGACTTATGTTTGTCTGATGCTGCCTTCAGTCAATCCCGGATAAGTTTGACTTTATCCTTGGTATTAGAAACTAATTTAGGGCCCAGAACACGCTGCTCTCCCAAGTCAGTCCAACACGGAGGAGTACGACACCTACAACCATATAATGCTTCGTAAGGTGCCATTTGTATGCTAGACTAGTAGCTATTGTTATAAGCAAACTCTGCTAGTGGCAAATAGTCCTCCCAACTGCCTCGGAAGTCAATCACACAACTTCTTAACATGTGCTCCAGTATCTGAATCACCCTCTCTGACTGACCATTTGTCTGAAGATGGAACGCAATACTAAAGTCCAACCTTGTACTAAAAACCTTGTGTAACTTCTTCCAGAACCGAGATGTGAAGCGAGGGTCCTTGTCAGATATAATGGAAACTAGCACCCTATGCAATCTCACTATCTCAGCCATATACAGTTTAGCTAACTTCTGTAATGAATAATAAGTACGGACTGGTATGAAATGGGTAGATTTAGTCAATCGATCCACGATGACCCATACCGAATCCTTTTTAGAAGGCGTTAAGGGCAGCCCACTTACGAAGTCCATAGTTATTCTCTCCCACTTCTAAAGTGGAATCTTAACTGGCTGAAGTAACCCTAACGAAAACTGATGTTCAACCTTAACTTGTTGGCAAGTAAGGTATTTACTCAGAAAGTCGGTAACTCCACGCATAAGAACTGGCCACCAATATAACTCACGAAGGTCTCGATACATCTTATTCCTGCCGGGATGCATAGCATAAGGACTACTCTGCGCCTCTCACAATATAGATTGCCTCAAATTAGCATCCTTCAGTACACAGACTCTCCCATATTGTGGCCCATGTGGGCCCTCACGCTTGTGTCGCCCACAAAGCCCAAAAATGGCCTTGGCTGTGTAAGCTACACAACCTGTCCCAATAATCTCCACATATCTTTGAGGTTTACCCATGTAGGGCCCACGAGCCCATGGAGCCACACGGGCTATTTCGGCTCATCGGGGCCCAAAACGGCCTAAGCCCATGAAATCGCTCATGGTGGCCTCTACTATCAAACGCTTATGTTTTACATGTACGGTTTACCACATAAGCGAACGTACGCCCGTGTAATGTTAATAGTTGTATTTTTCAGCTTTTGTCATTTTACAGTTTGGGCAAAGATTACACACCTTATTTCGTTTGGATTCAACTCACACTTCGCGTACTCCCGAAACCTAGATTCCATCCAACATCACTTTAGCCAACCATTTAATTCGTTATTCAATCACGCTTTTGAAATTAAAATTAATCGATGAACAAATAAAACTCTCTTACTGAAAATCAATCGAACTGCAACCTTGGGCCCTTGAAGATATCCTAGACTGCCCTTGGTCTCCACCTAAAACAAAAGCTTTCATTAAAGCTTACTCGAATTTCACTACAGCCCCAAATAAACCATATTAACTGAATAACTCGCCCCTTCATTTAGCACTTTATAACATGATACAACAATTACCCCAATTACTTACCACTTGATGGCAATGTAGAATACAATTCGGCAACACAGCGAAAAGAACCGAAGAGGGGTAGAACTTGGAAAGGGCAGAATAGAAGGGTAACAACAAGAAAAGTAGAAGAAAAAGAAAAAAAGAAAATGAAGAACAGGAGATAGAGCAGATTACCTAGCATTTATCGGTTAAGGGAAAACAAGTTGATGTACGGCCTGCTGGAGGAGCAGAGAACTTAGCATCGTAAATTTGGAAAGCAGAAAAAGGAAATCGAAATCTCACACCAATCCCACAATTAAAGAAAAATAAAGAAGATAAATAGAAGAAGAGAATTGTTGAAAGCACAAGTAGGAAACAGAGGAAAAAAATTCGACAGAACAATCAAGGAAAAAAGAAAGAGTTCAAGAGGGAAACAATTGGCAGCAAACAAAACAAATGGAGAGAGAACACCACTCAAAACCGGACTCATGAGAACCCAGAGTTCTAGTTTGACATTAACACTCCCATTATCCTTAACTCTCTTGTTTTTCTTTCCAAAACACTCCCCAAAACCCCTAACAACCTGTGACAGCCCTAAAGTGACCCTAGTCGAAAAGTGGTTTCGGGACTGCTAAACCGAGTCACCAAATTATTTGAATATGATAATTATTGTCTAAAATATGTGAATATGAATGTGTGAAAGTTTTAAGCTTCGATTTAGTTAATTGCATGTGAATTTAGTTAATAGGACTTATGTGTGATACTTTTGAAATGTGATAGGTTAATCTATAAGGATCTATTAGTGCATGTTATAAAAAGGGTGGACTTGCATGTCAATTTCCCCACTTAATTGGTAGTGGTCGGCCATGACAATAAGGGTGGACAAAATGTGATGGGTAAAACATGTCATAAACATGTTATGTTAGTGTTTTATAGGAGGAATGATAAAATAAGGAGCATGGGTAATAAAATAAGAGTGGTTAGTAGGAGGAGAAAGAGAAAAAGAAAAAAAAAATGAGCTAGGCTACTCCTCCATTGCCATGACTTGAGGAAGGAAGAGGAAGAGGATTTTCTTGCTTCATGTTCGGTTGGTTGGTGTTTAGGAGGAGGTATGTTTGATGTTGTTCCATGAGATTCATGCATGTTTTTAGTTGTTAGCTTGAGTTCTACCTAGCCCATGGTTTAAATCTTTGCTATGTGATGGAGATGATATTCGGCCATGGGTGTTGTTTTCTTGGTTGATGTTTGATGTTGTGGTGATGAGGCATGAAGATGAGTTAAGTTTCGGCTAAGGTGGATTTGTGTTGATGTCATTTGCATGCTAAATGTGAAGCTTTGTAATGATACATGTGATGGTGGATTGATGACTCTTGGATTTTCTTTTTAGCATTTTTGAGTTAGACATTAAGTTCTTTGTTTAACCCATGACCAAAATTGAAATGGTATAGTGTCTTGATGCATTCGGCCATGGTAGGAAGTAGAAGAGAAATATGGTTGTTGTTCATGTTATTTGGATGAAAAATGGTAGTAAGGTGAAGTGCAAATGTTAGTATTTGATTACTAGTGTATATATGTGTATTAGCCGAGTTTTGAACTTGAAACAAAATGGTATGTAGTATATACAAGTAACCATATTTGTAAGAAGTATTAAGCATATAATTGGCCTCAACATAGACATGCATATTCAGCCACATGAGATAGATTGGTGTTGCATGTATTCGGTTATAGGCGAGCATAATGATGAATCTATCTTGACTTAGATAATCGGCTCAAGGAGAATTTGTTAAAGGGCTTAGTTAATTGATATTAGGTTAATGATGTGTGTATTCGGTCATAAAGGTGCACAAGAGGAAATGTTAGATTAATTGTATTAAATTGCTCAATGTGATTAAAAATGCGTATGACCATTTTGTATTTGAGCTAAAGGTGGCCATATGACCTATCAAACTCCTTGTCATATTCGGCCATAAGCTAGCATAATGAGACTTTAATAAGTTAAATTTGTTTGAATTAGCTCAAGAGCTTAGAGGACCAAAGTTGGATAAGGGAAAGGAAAAAGTGATCGAATAGCCGCCGAAATCGTTCGACAACATCCGAGGTAAGTTTTTGAGTAATGGATCTTAGATTATGATTTGATTAGATCATGTTTTAAGTAAATCAAAATCATGCTCTTTGTATGTAACTATTGAGCCGAAAATGATAATGCTTGATAAGTGACTTGTGTTTGAATTCTAGTTATGAAAATCAAATATAGATGTGTCATGATTTATTGATATGTGCATGGATATTCGGATGATAACCGGGCAAAGTCCCGAAGGCATTTGTGCTAGTGACTAATTTCGGGCTAAGCCCGAAGGCATTTGTACGAGTTACTATAACCGGGCTAAGTCCGAAGGCATTTGTGCGAGTTACTATATCGGGCTAAGTCCCAAGGCATTTGTGCGAGTTACTATAACGGGCTAAGTCCGAAGGCATTTGAGCAAGTAGCTATATCCGCTAAATTCCGAAGGTACTTGGTTTGGGAATGAGCGATCTTGCTGTAATAATTTTAATTAATACGCTCGTAAAATCCCAACGGTGAGGTACGTTTCGTATATGCATTGGAGTAGTTGATTCCTTTTAAATATTATTCGCTCAGTCAATTAATGAGCTTCCGGCCTTTGGTTAAGTTGATCCCTTATGTGTGAATATGAGGGTTGGAAATGTGAAGTAGGACTGATTTTTGAGAATATGTGTATATGAAATTATCCGTTTAGTTATATGAATGCTATACTTGATTGTGCCTAATTTCATTGCTCAAAACTTACTAAGCATTAAATGCTTACTCCGTTCTTTGAATCTACTTTTATAGATTTTGGTTCATCACTATCGGACTCGGGATTGTCGAAGTCGAAGTCGTCCACACTATCAAAGCCCTTTTGGTACACTTTTGGTTGAACTCGAAAATGGCATGTATAGGACTACCCTTGTTGTTGTTGGTCATGTACCCTTTGGTTTTGTATAAATTTGGATAGCCATGCGAAAATGGCTTATATATACTTTGAGCATAGCATTATAATCGTTTTGTATGTTGTTCATTAAGAGGTATGGAAATGTTTGGTAACGATTAGCCATTGGAATGGTTAATCATGATCATTTTGGTGCTTTGTATGACAAATTCTAGTTGATTCATGGAAAACCATGAAATAGGTAAAGTTTACCTTAAAAACAGATGCTGACAGCAGCAGTGGTGTGGATTTGAAAAATCACTAAAAATAGTATAAATGGAATTAAATAGTGAATAAATTATTTAATCGAACCTTGATGAATCTATTTTCATATGAAAGTAACAAAACGATCATATGAGCCATATTTTATGAGATGCTTAAGTTTTCGTTAAACAGGGCCAGAGCAATTTTTGGATCCCCTATTCCGACTTTGGAAATTCATTATAAATTAACCAGAGATAATTAGAAGTCATTCTCTATATGTACAGATTTTTTTTCGAGTCTAGTTTCTTTATAAACAAACGGTATAAGTATTGAAGCCCTGTACAAGGAGATATCTAAGTTGTAATGCATGAAGGTCAGAGTAGTCGAACCCTGAAACAGGGGACACTTTAACTAATAAACTGTACTAATTGGCTTGACCAAAAATTCTAGAAAAACATTTGTAGATGGATATATGAGTCTATTTTCAGGTAAAATTTACGAAACTGGTTTTTGAGTTTTGGAACTCAAGATATGATTTTAAGGTGACAAGTGACGCAGTTAGCCACTTGTGCGGAAATTTTAAAATGGTGCGTGAAAATAAATGAATTAAGTCTGTTAGCACCTCGTGTTCGACTCCGGCAACGGTCTCAAGTACGGGGTGTTACAATTTTATTGGTATCAAAGCTACGGTTTAGTCAATTCTAGGACTACCGTAATACGTCTGGGTCTAGCTATACATGCCATTATGTGATTATTTGATAGTGTGGTGATTTCTGACAATTGAAAATGTGTTTATTTATAGTAATGGATCTCGATCCCAACCGAGCGGTAGCTGATGATCTTGAGAGTGTAGCGCCTGCTCCCACACAAGGGACAACGCCGGTGGACGCTCAACCTATTGCTAGTAATCCGAATGATGAAGCTAGACAAGCTTTTTATAGCGTGATGAATGATTGGTTCAACCAATACATTCGAACTAATACGGCTGTTCCACAACCTCCATTCCCGACTAATACCACCCCCGCACCTACAATACCTCTGGCAACTGACCAAATAAGGTCAAATAAGCCTCCAGTTGACAGAATCCGAAAACATGGGGCTACTGAATTTAAAGCTACGGACAGCGATGATGCCGAGCAAGCTGAATTTTGGTTGGACAACACTATTCGGGTACTCGATGAGCTATCTTGAACACCCGACGAGTGCCTAAAGTGTACTATCTCCTTGCTACGTGATTCTGCCTACTATTGGTAGAATACGTTGACTTCTGTTACTTCCATATGAAAGTAGATTCATCAAGGTTCGATTACACAATTTATTCACTATTTAATTCCATACCTACTATTTTTAGTGATTTTCACATCCACATTATCTTCTTTGTCAAGCACCATATTTTAAGGTAAACTTTACCTATTTCATGATCCTCCATGGATCAACTAGAGTTTGTCATACATAGCACCAAAATGATCATGATTAACCATTCCAATGGCTAATCATTTCCAAACATTTCCATACCTCTTAATGAACAACATACAAAACGATTATAATACTACGCTCAGAGTGTACATAAGTCATTTTCGCATGGCTATCCAAATTTATACAAAACCAAAGGGCACATGACCCACAACAAAAAGGGTAGCCCTATACATGCCATTGCAAAGTTCAACCAAAAGTATACCAAAAGGAGCTTTGATAGTGTGGGCGACTTCGACTTCAAAAATCCCGAGTCCGATAGCTAAAGACCAAAATCTATAAAACAGAGAATTAAATAAACGGAGTAAGCATTAAATGCTTAGTAAGTTTTGAGCAAAGAATTTAAGCACAACTAAAGTATAGCATTCATATAACTAAACGGATAATTCCATATATACATATTCTCAAATCATTCTTACTTCACATTCCAACCCCTATATTCATACATAAGAGATCATCTTAGCCAAATACCGGAAGCTCATTACTCGACTGAGCGAATATTATTCGAAGGGAATCAAATATTCCAATGCACATACGAAACATACCTCATTGTTGGGATTTTACAAGCGTATTAAGTGAAATTTTTACAGCAAGATCGCTCATTCCCGAATCACGTACCTTCCGAATTTAACCGGATATAGCTACTCGTTCAAATGCCTTCGGGACATAGCCCGGTTATAGTAACTCGCACAAATGCCTTCGGGACTTAACCCGGATTTAGTAACTCGCACCAATGCCTTCGGGCTTAGCCCGGAATTAGTAACTCGCACAAATGCCTTTGGACATAGCCCGGAATTAGTAACTCGCACAAATGCCTTCGGGCTTAGCCCGGAATTAGTAACTCGCACAAATGCCTTCGGATCTTAGTCCGGATATAGTCACTTTGCACAAAGCCTTCGGGACTTAGCCCAGACATCATTCGAATAACCATGCACATTTATCAATAAATCATGACACATCCGTATTTCATTTTCATTACCAAAGCTCAAACACAAGACACTTATCACACTTGCAATTTCGGCTCAATAGCCACATACAAAGAGCATGATTTTGATTTGCTTAAAACATGATCTAATCAAACCATAATCTAAGTTCCATTACTCGAAAACTTACCTCGGATGTTGTCGAACGATTTCGACGGCTATTCGATCACTTTTTCCTTTCCCTTGTCCAACTTTGGTCCTCTAAGCTCTTGGGCTAATTCAAACAAATTTATGTTCTTAAAGTCCCATCATGCTAGCTTATGGCCGAATATGACAAGAAATTTAGTAGGTCATATAGCTACTTTTAGCTCAATTACAAAATGGTCATACACATTTTCGTTTAACCACCGTAAACAATTTAATATTGTTAATTTAACATTCCCTCATGTACACCTCACGACCGAATACCCATATCAAATAAGCTGTAACACCCCAAACCCGAGACCATCGCCGGTGTCGGACCCGAGGGTTAACAAACCAAGTTCACATGTTTTTGCCCACCAATTTGACATTTCCAGTCAGGCTGGAAAACTGCGTCACTGTCGCCTTAAAAATCATATCTCGAGTTTCAAAACTCGGAAACTGGTTTCGTAAATTTTCCCTGAATTTAGACTCATATATCCATCCATGGATTTATTTCTAGGATTTTTGGTCGGGCCAATTGGTACAGTTTATTAGTTAAAGTTACCCCTGTTACAGGGATCGACTGCTCTGACCTTCGCGCGGTATAACTTGAATATCTCTCTGCACAGGGCTTTAATGCTGGTGTCGTTTGTTTCTAATGAAACTAGACTCAAAATGGAATCTGTACATATAAGGTATATCTCCTAATTATTTTTGGATAATTTATAGTGAATTTTAAAGTTGCGACAGGGAACCCAGAAACCATTCTGGCCCTGTCTCACAATAGCTTTAATATCTCTTAACCTGTAACTCCTATGACCGTTTCGTTTCTTCCATATGAAAATAGACTCATCAAGGTTCATTTACATAGCTTATGCACTATCTAATTCCATTCCTATGAATTTTGGTGATTTTTCACATTCATGCCACTGCAGCTGGCAGCATCTGTTTTAAGATAGGACTTACCTATTTGGTGGTCTCCATGATTCAACTAGCCTTACCATACATAGGTTCATATATGATCATTTTAACCATGCCAATGGCTGATCATATGACCAACATTCCCATTTCCAAGCCATAGCCACATCATGACACAAAATATATACATACAACCCACAATTAGTCTAAGTTCATGCTTCCTTTTGAGCCATTTTCGCATCGGCCGTACATACTTACATTACAACATATTTAACAAACAAGGGTAGTCCTATACATGCCATCTCAAGTTCAACCAAAATTTATACCAAAATGGAGGCTTGATAGTGTGGATGACTTGACTTCAACGATCCCAAATCCGATTGCCTCGGCGAAATCTAGAAAACTAAGAGCCAAAGCAACGGGTAAGCATTTTTATGCTTAGTAAGTCTCAAGGAATATAATGAACTATAATTTACAGCAATACATTCACATAGCCAAATGCATCATTTCATTAATACACATTCTTACTTCATACTTCATCATTATATAAGTCCGCAAAGCATCAATCAATTCAATAACTGAAATTCATTAGTCGATTGAGCGAATGTTGCTCAAACACGTCGACTTTCCAATGCACATATAACGTACCTTATCCTTTGGGCTTTCCGAGTGTACTAATTAAATTCATTTCAGCAACCAACACTCACCTCCAGCCCAAGATTTCTTCGGAATATAACCGGATATAATCACGTGCACAAATGCCTTCGGGTCTTAGCCCGGATAGAATAACTTCATACGAATGCCTTGGGCCTTAGCCGGATATAGCCACTAGCATAATTGCCTTGGTCTTAACCGGATATAATTTCCAGCATAATTGTCTTCGGGCTTAGCCCGGATATCATTCAATTTCTCATGCACACATACATCAATAATCATTGGACATACATATTTCATTTTCGTTACTAAGGCTCAACACAATTATAATCATTAGCATATTCGCCTTCGGGACTTAGCCCGGGTGGAATTCAAATACTCATACACACATAATCAATAATCATACACATCCATACTTCATCTCACATAATTCAAGTAAGGTCACTTCTTGAGGACTTACCTCGGATGTTGTCGAACGGCTTTTTCGGCTATTCGATCACCTTTTCCTTCCCCTTGTCCAATTGTGGCCCTCTTAGCTCTTGAGCTAATTCAAACAAATTCAATTTATTAAAACCTCATTGTGCTTGCTTATGGCGAATATGACAAGGATTTTAAATGGTCATATGGCCACTCTTTAGCTTGAATACACAATGGTCATGCACATTTTATACTACATCAAGCAATTCAATACAATTTATTTGAGCATCAAGGAAATGCTAAGGCCTTCAATAGGCTACCCAAGGCCGAATATTCATGTACATGTTGAGGTCAATTTTGCACTTAATACCTCACAAAAACAGCATGCAATCTACTAATTGATGCTTTGCACATTGTGGCCCAAAACTTATAATATAGCATCAAGCACTTATATGTGTGCTAGGCCGAATTGTGCTTGCAATTTCACAAGCATTCTTCCACATTTTCTTCTTTAAATCAATATATTCATCACTTAGTTCATAACCAAACATAATGTGCAATCATATATATGCATATATGAGCATGGCCGAATTTTCAAGGTGTCCATAGCCATCCAAAACACAAATTTTTAACTAACATGCAAGAAGCATGAATCATGCTCAAGAATGCATCATGGCCAAATATGACAATCATGCTCCTTTTCAACTTTAATCATGATAAAACAAAGAGAAAACTCAAAATCTTACTCATGAGTAGAAAATCCATCATTGCATGCATCATCATCAAGCTTCACACTTAGCATGCAATGGCTTTATCACCATAACAACTTTGCCCAAATACCATTTCCATGGCATAACAAAGATTTGAGCCATGGCTAACATGCACATCAAGTTAGTGACCAAGTCATGCATGAAACTCCAAACACAACCTCATACATACCTTAATCTTGGTACAAGTATGGCCAAATCTCCTTCTAGTTCTCTTCTAAACCAAAAAATGGAGCAAAAATCCCTTTCTTCCTCCTTATGATTTTCGGCCAAAAAGATGAGAAAGGATGAACAAATTTTTTTGTTTTCTCTTCTTGGTTGCACGGCAATGGGGGGAATGCTACTCTCTCTCACACATTTTTTTCATTCTTTTCTTACCCATGCTTATTTGTTTATGATTTCTCCCTAATGCCCAACAAAACATGTTTCATGACATGTTTAGCCCATATCTCTTTGTCATGGCCGGCCATCACTTGTAAAAAAGGGGAATTTGACATGCAAGTCCATTATTTTGCATGCATGCTTTAATTAGTCATCACATATTTCCCTATCGTACTTTCAAAGTTCACTACTAAGTCCTTTCTTATAAATTAGCACCTAATTAATAAAAATCGAGACACGAAATATTTACGCATACCAATTCCACATACAATAAGCACGGAATATAACACTTAATTATTCTTGTGACTCGGTTTCGTGGTCCCGAAACCACTCTCCGACTAGGGTCACATTCGGGGTGTCACAACTCTCCCCACTCAAGAGATTTTCGTCCCGAAAAGCTTACCGGTAAATAGGTTCGGATATCGCTCTCTCATAGAGTTCTCGGTCTCCCAAGTAGCTTCTTCTATCCCGTGCTTGAGCCATAACACTTTCACTAGCGGAACCCGCTTGTTTCGCAACTCTTTCACTTCTCGTGATAGGATACGAATTGGTTCTTCCTCATAACTCATATTAGCTTGAATTTCAATTTCTGATGGACTAATCACGTGCGATGGATCGGATCTATAACGTCGAAGCATCGAAGCGTGGAAGACATCGTGAACCTTTTGAGTTCGGGGCAAAATCAAACGATATGCCCTTTGGACCGACTCGCTCGATATCTCATATGGCCCAATGAACCTCGGGCTCAACTTGCCCTTACGGCCGAACCTGAGTATCTTTTTCCAAGGCGATACCTTGAGAAACACTTTATCACCCACCTGATACTCGATATCCTTACGCTTCATATCCGCGTACGACTTCTGACGATCGAAGGCTATCTTCAAACTTTCACGGATTACTTTCACTTTCATTCAGCATCCCTAATCAAATCCACCGAAAATCTTGCTTTCACTAAGCTCGGTCCAAAACAATGGTGTACGGCATTTACGCCGCGTACAAAGCCTCGTAAGGGTGCCATCTTAATACTCGATTGAAAGCTGTTGTTGTAAGCGAATTCAATCAACGGCAAATACCGTTCCCATGAACCACTAAACTCGAGGACGCAACATCTTAACATATCCTCAAGTATCTGAATTACCCGCTCGGATTGACCATCGGTTTGGGGGTGAAAAGCGGTCTTTGAAATGCAACTTGGTACCCAAAGCTTCTTGCAACTTTTTCCAAAACCGCGAGGTAAATCTCGGATCTCTATCCGACACGATAGAAATAGGCACCCGTGTAATTTCACAATCGAAAGCGTACAATTCCGCTAATTTGTCCATTGAAAATCCGTGACGACGGGGACAAAGTGGGCCGACTTAGTCAATCGATCTACCACGACCCAAACCGCATCCTTCTTACTTGTCGACAATGGCGGTCCGGATACAAAGTCCATTGTGACTCGATCCCATTTCCACTCGGGTATCGTGATTGGTCAAGTAATCCTGAAGGCACCTGATGTTCCGCTTTCACTTGTTGACATATTAAACATCTTGAAACAAAGTCGGAGATGTCTCGCTTCATACCATGCCACCAAAATCGACGTTTCAAATCATTGTACATCTTCGTACTCCGGGTGGATTGCCATTTGGCTACAATGGGCTTCATTGAATTATCGAAATGAGTTCAATTCCTTGGGACACACAGACAACTTTTGAACCTCAAACAATCGTCATCGTCGATTTGAAACTCCGAGTCCTTGTTCGAACACACGCAGCCCGTTTTGCAACCAACTCGTCGTCGACTTTCTCGAGCTTCTCGAATTTGGTGTGTCAATAGTGGTTTGGCTTTCAATTCAGCCACTAACACCATTGTCGGATCGGACGGCACAAGTGCACATTCATCGTCGTAAAGTGAATAACGATTTACGACTCAAGGCATCCGCAACCACATTCGCCTTTCCGGGTGATAATCAATGATCGTTCATAATCCTTTAACACTCAAGCCAACGTCTTTGTCGCAGATTTAAGTCTCTTTGGGTCATCAAATATTTGAGACTTTTGTGATCCGAGTATACATGGCACCTTTCACCAAATAAGTAATGTCGCCAAATCTTTAAAGGCGAATACGATGGCGCCAATTCGAGATCATGAGTCGGATAATTTTTCTCATGTGGCTTTAATTGCCTCGACGACAGGCCACAACTCGACCTTCTTGCATTAATACGCAACCTAACCCAAGTAGAGAGGCGTCGCTATAGATAACAAACTCCTTGCGGACTCGGGTTGCACTAGAATTGGGGCTTCATCAAATAAGTTTTCAGATTGATCGAAGCTTTTTGGCATTTCTCCGTCCATTCGAACTTAACATCCTTTTGGAGTAACCGTCATCGGCGTGGCTATCGTTGAGAACCCTTTACAAAACGTCGGTAATAACCTAAGCAAGCCCCAAAAGCTTGAACCTCGGTAATATTTCTGAGGCTTCCAATTTAGTATGGCTGAAATTTTATTGAATTCGACTCGAATACCCGATGCAGATACCACATGACCCAAGAAGCTAACCTCTCTTAACCGAACTCACACTTCTTGAACTTAGCATATAATTGCTTGTCCCGTAAAATTTGCAGCACTAACCGCAGTGTTCAAAGATGTTCGGTCTCATTTCTTGAATAGACCAAGATGTCATCAATGAACACGACTACGAATCGATCCAAATATGGTCTAAAGATTCGATTCATTAAATCCATAAATACCGTAGGGCATTAGTGAGCCCAAACGGCATCACCAGAACTCATAGTGACCATATCTCGCTTAAAGCGTCTTGGGCACGCTCAATCTCGGATTCGCAATTGATAGTAGCCCGATCTCAAATCTATTTTCGAGAACACCGAGGCTCCCTTCGATTGATCGAACAAGTCATCAATACGCGGCAACGGATATTTGTTCTTTATCGTCGCTTTGTTAAGTCGGCGATAGTCGATCTGCACATCGCATGGTTCCATCCTTCTTCTTCACGAACAGACCGGCGCATTCCAAGGCGAAAAACTCGGCGAGCAAAACCTCTATCCACCAATTCTTGCAACTGAACTTTCAACTCCTTTAATTCGTTGGTGCCATACGATACGGAGCTATCGAAATTGAGTGGTACCGGTACCAATTCGATGCCAAATTCTAATTCCCGAGCAAGTGGTAAACCCGCAATTCTTTGGGAAAACATCCGGTATTCACAAACCACGGCACAGATTCGGGTTTCTTCTCTGTTTCCTTGTTATCGAGTACGACGCAAGGTACGCCGCGCACTTTTCTTACATATTTCGGGCCAACATCGGCGATATTACGGTGGCAACCCTTTAAGTCCGTGGACTCAACCCGAATTATTTCATTATTCGCGCACCTCAAATCGATAGTCTTGCTCTTGCAATTTACAACCGCATCGTGCATGGTCAACCAATCCAAACCAAGAATAACATCGAACTCATCGAATGGCAAAAGCATTAAGTCCGCCGGAAAACAAGAACCTCGGAACACTAGGGGACTTTTCTTGCACACTTTGTTAACAAGCACGTAATGACCCAAGGGTTTGACACCGAATTACAAACTCAAGAGACTCAATGGGCAAAGTCTTCTTTGGATGCTAAGGTTTCACATATATATGAATGAGTAGAACCGGGGTCAATCAAAGCAATTACATTTGTATTGAAAAGAGTGAAAGTACCGGTAATAACATCCGGAGAGGCAAGATCCTCGGCGTGCGGCGTATGGCATAAGTCCTAGCAGAGCACGAGCCTCAGATCGATGGTAGCATCTCTAGATCCTCTCGACCGCCACCGACATTGCCCATATTTCTAGGTGGTCTACCTCGGCGATGGTAGCACCGGGTTTGCACTCGACTTGCATTCTGCTCATGCATCCTCGGGCAATCCTTCATAAAGTGGTCGGCCGATCCACACTTATAGCAGGAGCGATCACGAAACCAACAGCTCCCGAATGCCATTTGCCACAATGTGGACACTCCGCCTCTCTCGGCGATCATTTCCGCCACCGTGATCGAGGTGACTCGTGTGGTCACAGGGGTCGATCGCGTCCTCGTCTAGAAAAGCCCAAACGCCTAGACCGGCTCGCATCATCTTGAAATCTCTTCGATGCTTGTTGAAGAGACTTTCCGAGGACCTCTTCGAATTCTCCAATCCCCACATCAGCTTTTTGTTTCTCCTTTCTAAGCTCTTGACTTTACAATCTCGCTCAACAAGTACTACGAACTCTCGTATCTCGAGAATGCCAACAAACATCCTTATATCATCATTCAGCCCATCCTCAAGCGTTTGCACATAATAGCCCGGACGAAATGCATTCTCGCGTCTCGGCTAAGCCTCACAAACTTTCGTTCGTAGTCGGTAGCGGACATAGAACCTTGCTTAAGATCAAGGAACTCCCTCCGCTTTTGGTCGATGAATCTCGATCGATATACTTTTTGAACTCGGTTAGAAAGAATTCCCAAGTCACTTGCTCTCTAGGCACCACAAGTCGAGTACTCCACCAATAGTAGGCGGACTCGCGTAGCAAGGAGATGGTACACTTTAAGCACTCATCGGGTGTACAGGATAGCTCATCAAGCACCGGATAGTGTTATCTAACCATAATTCAGCTCGCTCGGCATCATCATCATCCGTAGCCTTAAATTCAGTGGCCCCATGTTTTGAATCCTATCGATTGGGGCTTACGACCTTATTTGGTCGATCCGGAGGTATTGTAGGTGCGGGGTTGCATTCGTCGGGAATGGAGGTGGTGGAACAGTAGTGTTGGTTCGAATGTATTGATTAAACCATTCGTTCATCACACTATAAAAGGCTTGCCTAGCCTCGTCATTAGGATTACTGGCCATAGGTTGAGAGTCCGGCGCTGTCCCTTGCGCGGGAGCAGCGCCACACTCTCCACATCATCACTATCGCTTCGGTTGGGATCGGGATCCATTGCTATAAACAAACATGAAGTCAAATTGTCGAATTCATCACACTATCGATTCATCATTTAATGGCATGTATAGCTAGACCCCAAACACATCACGGTAGTCCTAGAATCGACTAAACCGTGGCTCGATACCAATAAAATTGTAACACCCCAAACCCGAGACCATCGCCGTGTCGGACCCGAGGGTTAACAAACCAAGTTCACATGTTTTTGCCCACCAATTTGACATTTCCAGTCAGGCTGGAAAACTGCGTCACTGTCGCCTTAAAATCATATCTCGAGTTTCAAAACTCGGAAACTGGTTTCGTAAATTTTCCCTGAATTTAGACTCATATATCCATCCATGGATTTATTTCTAGGATTTTTGGTCGGGCCAATTGGTACAGTTTATTAGTTAAAGTTACCCCTGTTACAGGGATCGACTGCTCTGACCTTCGCGCGGTATAACTTGAATATCTCTCTGCACAGGGCTTTAATGCTGGTGTCATTTGTTTCTAATGAAACTAGACTCAAAATGGAATCTGTACATATAAGGTATATCTCCTAATTATTTTTGGATAATTTATAGTGAATTTTTAAAGTTGCGACAGGGAACCCAGAAACCATTCTGGCCCTGTCTCACAATAGCTTTAATATCTCTTAACCTGTAACTCCTATGACCGTTTCGTTTCTTCCATATGAAAATAGACTCATCAAGGTTCATTTACATAGCTTATTCACTATCTAATTCCATTCCTATGAATTTTGGTGATTTTTCACATTCATGCCACTGCAGCTGGCAGCATCTGTTTTAAGATAGGACTTACCTATTTGGTGGTCTCCATGATTCAACTAGCCTTACCATACATAGGTTCATATATGATCATTTTAACCATGCCAATGGCTGATCATATGACCAACATTCCCATTTCCAAGCCATAGCCACATCATGACACAAAATATATACATACAACCCACAATTAGTCTAAGTTCATGCTTCCCTTTCGAGCCATTTTCGCACGGCCGTACATACTTACATTACAACATATTTAACAAACAAGGGTAGTCCTATACATGCCATCTCAAGTTCAACCAAAATTTATACCAAAATGGAGGCTTGATAGTGTGGATGACTTGACTTCAACGATCCCAAATCCGATTGCCTCGGCGAAATCTAGAAAACTAAGAGCCAAAGCAACGGGTAAGCATTTTTATGCTTAGTAAGTCTCAAGGAATATAATGAACTATAATTTACAGCAATACATTCACATAGCCAAATGCATCATTTCATTAATACACATTCTTACTTCATACTTCATCATTATATAAGTCCGCAAAGCATCAATCAATTCAATAACTGAAATTCATTAGTCGATTGAGCGAATGTTGCTCAAACACGTCGACTTTCCAATGCACATATAACGTACCTTATCCTTTGGGCTTTCCGAGTGTACTAATTAAATTCATTTCAGCAACCAACACTCACCTCCAGCCCAAGATTTCTTGAATATAACCGGATATAATCACGTGCACAAATGCCTTGGTCTTAGCCCGGATAGAATAACTTCATACGAATGCCTTGGGCCTTAGCCCGGATATAGCCACTAGCATAATTGCCTTGGTCTTAACCGGATATAATTTCCAGCATAATTGTCTTGGGCTTAGCCCGATATCATTCAATTTCTCATGCACACATACATCAATAATCATTGGACATACATATTTCATTTTAGTTACTAAGGCTCAACACAATTATAATCATTAGCATATTCGCCGGACTTAGCCGGGTGGAATTCAAATACTCATACACACATAATCAATAATCATACACATCCATACTTCATCTCACATAATTCAAGTAAGGTCACTTCTTGAGGACTTACCTCGGATGTTGTCGAACGGCTTTTTCGGCTATTCGATCACCTTTTCCTTCCCTTGTCCAATTGTGGCCCTCTTAGCTCTTGAGCTAATTCAAACAAATTCAATTTATTAAAACCTCATTGTGCTTGCTTATGGCGAATATGACAAGGATTTTAAATGGTCATATGGCCACTCTTTAGCTTGAATACACAATGGTCATGCACATTTTATACTACATCAAGCAATTCAATACAATTTATTTGAGCATCAAGGAAATGCTAAGGCCTTCAATAGGCTACCCAAGGCGAATATTCATGTACATGTTGAGGTCAATTTTGCACTTAATACCTCACAAAAACAGCATGCAATCTACTAATTGATGCTTTGCACATTGTGGCCCAAAACTTATAATATAGCATCAAGCACTTATATGTGTGCTAGGCGAATTGTGCTTGCAATTTCACAAGCATTCTTCCACATTTTCTTCTTTAAATCAATATATTCATCACTTAGTTCATAACCAAACATAATGTGCAATCATATATATGCATATATGAGCATGGCGAATTTTCAAGGTGTCCATAGCCATCCAAAACACAAATTTTAACTAACATGCAAGAAGCATGAATCATGCTCAAGAATGCATCATGGCCAAATATGACAATCATGCTCCTTTTCAACTTTAATCATGATAAAACAAAGAGAAAACTCAAAATCTTACTCATGAGTAGAAAATCCATCATTGCATGCATCATCATCAAGCTTCACACTTAGCATGCAATGGCTTTATCACCATAACAACTTTGCCCAAATACCATTTCCATGGCATAACAAAGATTTGAGCCATGGCTAACATGCACATCAAGTTAGTGACCAAGTCATGCATGAAACTCCAAACACAACCTCATACATACCTTAATCTTGGTACAAGTATGGCCAAATCTCCTTCTAGTTCTCTTCTAAACCAAAAAATGGAGCAAAATCCCTTTCTTCCTCCTTATGATTTTTCGCCAAAAGATGAGAAAGGATGAACAAATTTTTTGTTTTTCTTCTTGGTTGCACGGCAATGGGGAATGCTACTCTCTCTCACACATTTTTTTCATTCTTTTCTTACCCATGCTTATTTGTTTATGATTTCTCCCTAATGCCCAACAAAACATGTTTCATGACATGTTTAGCCCATATCTCTTTGTCATGGCCGGCCATCACTTGTAAAAAGGGAATTTGACATGCAAGTCCATTATTTTGCATGCATGCTTTAATTAGTCATCACATATTTCCTATCGTACTTTCAAAGTTCACTACTAAGTCCTTTCTTATAAATTAGCACCTAATTAATAAAAATCGAGACACGAAATATTTACGCATACCAATTCCACATACAATAAGCACGGAATATAACACTTAATTATTCTTGTGACTCGGTTTCGTGGTCCCGAAACCACTCTCTGACTAGGGTCACATTCGGGGTGTCACATAAGCAATTTACCTTATCTCGTAACCCACATAGCCAAGTTACACATATAACCCTTATGACCGAATATGAATATCACCAAAATCTCTATGACTTAACCTTCAGCCTTCATAGCCGAATATATATAGCTTATCAAATAGACATTTATTCACCTTCCCTTAACACATATTGATCAATTAGTCCGTGCATTATCCCTTGACACACTAGGTCATTAAAGCAATAACTTATTAACATTCAAGCATATTATACTAAAATTTCTTCTAAGGCCGAATTCATGTACCATCTTTAATACTCATACAAAGATTTTATTTTAAATAATTTACACACACCATTTACCTAACATCAATTAACTAAACACTTTAACAATTTCTTATTTGACTATACACACATTCGGCAACTACCCATACACACACAAGCCGATTTTTCCCTATCATCCAAACCATCTACATGAACACTTAACTAACTCAAACTTCACCCATCCACAAATACTCATTACAACACAAAGACAACAATCATTTTCCTCAATTTCTTCCATGGCCGATTACCCAATATCACCACACAATCAAGATTTTGACATGGGCTAAGTAGGAAACTTAGTATCTAGCTTAAAGTATGTTAACATTTCAAGAACTAACATGAAATCACTTACCTTAATTCAAGCTCAAGGGTGACCGAATGGCTATCTCCCTTTCTCTCTTCAAGTTTCGGCCAAGCTAAGGAGGAAGATGAACAAAAACAAATATGTTGTTTTTCTTTTTGTTTCTCCCATCCATTTCTATTTTACCAAATTTTTATCTCATAATTTAGGCCATTACCATTATTATATTGTTATAAAATACATATTTTACTCATCACATTTACCATGGCCGGCCACTACCTCTAAGGTGGGGGAATTTGACATGCAAACCCATTTCTATTACACTACTATTTATTTAGTCACTACAATTTAACCTATAGCATTCTCAAAAATTTTCACATAAGTCCTAATCGATAAATTTCACCTTCAAATGACGAAATTAAGGCGCGAAATTTTCACATATTCATATTCACATAATCTAGACAATAAATATCACATTCAAATGCTTCGATGACTCGGTTTAGCGGTCCCGAAACCACTTCCTGACTAGGGTCAATTTAGGGCTGTCACAACTCTCCCCCACTTAAGAAATTTTCGTCCCCGAAAATCTTACCGGTAAATAGGTTTGGGTATCGTTCTCTCATAGAGTTCTCGGTTTCCCAAGTAGCTTCTTCGAATCTGTGTTTGAGCCATAACACCTTTATTAACGAAACCTTTTTGTTTTGCAACTCTTTCACTTCACGAGCTAGGATACGAATTGGTTCTTCTTCATAACTCAAGTCAGATTGAATTTCAACTTCTAATGGATTAATCACGTGTGACGGATCAGATCTATAACGTCGAAGCATCGAAACATGAAAGACGTCGTGAATATTTTCAAGTTCAGGGGGAAAAATCAAACGATACGCAACTGGACCAACTCGTTCGGATATCTCATATGGCCCGATGAACCTTGGACTCAGTTTGCCCTTACGGCCAAATCTGAGTATCTTTTTCCAAGGTGAGACCTTAAGAAACACTTTGTCTCCCACGATACTCAATATCTCTTCGTTTTAAATCAGATACGACTTCGACGATCCGATGTCGCCTTCGACTTTCACGAATTATTCTTACTTTACATTCAGCATCTTTAATCCAATCCACTCGAAAATTTTACTCTCACCGAGCTCGGTCCAAAACAATGGTGTACGGCATTTACGCCCGTACAAGGCCTCGTAAGGTGCCATCTTAATACTTGATTGAAAACTATTGTTGTAAGCGAATTCAATCAAAGGTAAATACCGCTTCCACGAACCACTGAACTCGAGGATGCAACATCTCAACATATCCTCAAGTATCTGAATTATCCGCTCGGATTGACCATCGGTTTGTGGATGAAAAGCGGTGCTAAAATGCAGCTTGGTACCCAAAGCTTCTTGCAATTTCTTCCAAAATCACGAGGTGAATCTCGGATCTCTATCCGACACAATAGAAATCGGTACCCCGTGTAATCTCACAATCTGAGAAACATACAATTCAGCTAGCTTATCCAATGAAAAATCCGTACGTACGGGGATAAAGTGAGCCGACTTAGTCAGTTTATCCACAACAACCCAAATTGCATCTTTCTTACTTGCCGATACTGGCAACCCAGATACGAAATCCATCGTGACTCGATCCCATTTCCATTCAGGTATCATGATCGGCTGGAGTAAACCCGTAGGCACTTGATGTTCCGCCTTCACTTGTTGACTTACTAAGCACTTCGAGACAAAATCGGAAATGTCTTGTTTCATACCATGCCACCAAAACTGACGTCTTAGGTCGTGGTACATTTTCGTACTCCCCAGGTGAATTGACATTCAGCTACAATGAGCTTCGTTTAGAATCATCGAAATGAGTTCTGAATTTTTTGGAACACACAAACGACTTCTGAACCTCAAACAATCGTCTTTATCAATTTGAAACTCTGATTCCATATTCGGAACACATTCAGCCCGTTTTGCAACCAATTCATCATCGACTTTCTGAGCTTCACGAATTTGATGAATCAACAATGGTTTGGCCTTTAATTCCGCCACTAACACATTGTCGGATAAAACAGACAAGTGTACATTCATCGCTCGTAAAGCAAACAGTGATTTACGACTTAAGGCATCCGTAACCACATTAGCCTTTCCCGGGTGATAATTAATGACAAGTTCATAATCTTTCAACAACTCAAGCCAACGCCTTTGTCGCAGATTCAAGTCTCTTTGAGTCATCAAAAATTTGAGACTTTTGTGATCCGAAAATACATGGCACTTCTCACCAAATAAGTAATGTCGCCATATTTTCAAAGCGAATCGATGGCGACTAATTCGAGATCATGGGTCGGATAATTTTTCTCATGTGGCTTTAATTGTCTCGACGCATAGGCCACAACTCGACCTTCTTGCATTAATACGCAACCCAACCCAAGTAGGGAGGCATCACTATAAATGACAAACTCTTTGCCAGATTCGGGCTGCACTAGAATTGGAGCTTCAGTCAAATAAGTTTTCAATTGATCAAAACTTTTCTGACATTTTTCCGTCCATTCGAACTTAACATCTTTTTGAAGTAGCTTTGTCATTGGCGTGGCTATCGTCGAAAAACCTTTTACAAATCGTCGGCAATAACCGGCGAGCCCCAGGAAGCTCCGAACTTCAGTAATATTTCTTGGAGGCTTCCAGTTAAGTATGGCTGAGATTTTGCTCGGGTCAACTCGAATACCCGATGCAGATACTACATGACCCAAAAAGCTAACTTCTCTTAACCAAAACTCGCATTTATTGAACTTAGCATATAACTGCTTATCCCGTAAAACTTACAGCACTAATCTCAGTTGCTCAGCATGTTCGATTTCATCTTTCGAATAGACCAAAATGTCATCAATAAACACAACTACGAATCGATCCAAATACTGTCTGAAGATCCAATTCATCAGATCCATATATACCGCGGGGGCATTAGTGAGCCCAAACGGCATCACTAGGAATTTGTAGTGTCCGTACCTCGTTCTGAAAGCAGTTTTGGGTATGTCTGAATCTCGAATTCGCAACTGATAATAACCCGATCTTAAATCTATCTTTGAAAACACTAAGGCTCCTCTTAGTTGGTCGAACAAATCATCAATACGCGGTAACGGATATTTATTCTTTATCGTCACTTTATTCAGCTGACGATAGTTAATGCACAACCTCATGGTTCCGTCCTTCTTTTTCACGAACAATACTGGTGCACCCCAAGGTGAGAAACTTGGTCTAGCGAAACCTCTATCCGTCAATTCTTGCAACTGAGCTTTCAACTCTTTTAACTCAGTTGGTGCCATACGATACAGAGCTATCGAAATCGGCGTAGCCCCAGGTACAAGCTCAATACCAAACTCTACCTCCCGAACAGGTGGTAAACCCGGTAATTCTTCAGGAAAAACATCTGGGTATTCACAAACCACCGGCATAGATTCAGGTTTCTTTTCTAACTCTTTGTCATCAAGTACATACGCAAGGTATGCTTCGCACCCCTTTCTTACATATTTCGGGCCAACATTGCCGATATTACAATTGGCAACCCTTTAAGTCCGTAGACTCAACTCGGATTATCTCGTTATTTGCGCACCTCAAATCAATAGTCTTGTTTTTGCAATTCACAACCGCATCATGCACGGTCAACCAATCCAAACCAAGAATAACATCAAATTCATTAAACAGCAAAAGTATCAAGTCCACCGAAAAACAGGAACCTCGAATTACTAGGGGGCATTTCTTACATACTTTGTCGACAAGCACGTAACGACCTAAGGGATTTGACACCCGAATTACGAACTCAAGAGACTCTATAGGTAAAGTCTTCATTGGATGCTAAGGTTTCACATATATAAGAATGAGTAGAACCAGGGTCAATCAAAGCAATCACATTAGTATCAAAGAGAGTAAAAGTACCGGTAATAACATCTGGCGAGGAAGCATCCTCGCGTGCGTGTATAGCATAAGCCCTAGCAGGAGCACGAGCCTCGAGATCTGGTCGCATGACATCTCTAGATCCTCTCGACCACCACTAGCATTGCCCGTATTTCTAGATGGTCTACCCGAGCGGTGGTAGCACCGGTTTCCCACTCGATTTACATTACATTCGACAATCTCGGGCAATCTTTGATAAAGTGGTCGATCGACCAAGACTTGTAACAGAGGCGGTCATGGAATCTCTGACTCCCGAGTGCCATTTACAAGAATACCGACACTCCATTACATCTCGACGATCATTCCCAACACCGGCGATCAAGTGACTCGGGCACTCACAAGGGGTCGATCACGGTCTCGTCTAGAAAAACCCAATGTGTCACTAGATCAGCCCAAATCATCTCTAAATTTCTTCGATGGTATTGAAAGGGCCTCCCAAGACCTCTTCTGAAACTCCTTTGTTCCTTATCGCCTTTTCTTTTCTCCATCTTGAGCTCCTCGGCTTTGCAAGCTCGCTCGACAAGTACCACAAATTCTCGGATTTCAATATGCCAACATACGACTTTATATCACCATTCAATCCCTCCTCAAACGTTTACATTACGGCTTCGAGGAAATGCATTCTCGTCATGCATCTGGCTAAGCCTTACAAACTTTCGTTCATAGTCGATGAAGACATGGAACCTTGTTTAAGTTCAAGAAATTCCTTCCGTTTTGATCCATAAATCTCGGTGATATACTTTTTCAAACTCGGTTTGGAAAAACTCCCAAGTTACTTGCTCTCTAGGCACTGTGAAGTCAACGTATTCCACCAATAGTAGGCGAATCGCGTAGCAAGGAGATAGTACACTTTAGGCACTCATCGGGTGTAGTACACTTTAGGCACTCATCGGTGTGCAAGATAGTTCATCTAGTACCGGATAGTGTTGTCCAACCAAAATTCCGCTTGCTTTCGTCATCATTGTCCGTGACTTTAAATTGATAGCCGTGTTTTCGGATTACATCAATCGGGGCTTATTTGACCTTGTTTGGTCGATTCGGAGGTATTGTAGGTGAGGTGGTATTTGTCGGGAATGAAGGTTGTGGAGCAGTAGTATTAGTTCGAATGTATTGGTTGAACCAATCATTCATCACGCTATAGAAAGCTTGTCTAGCTTCATCATCCGGATTACTAGCATTAGGTTGAGAGTCCGTCGGCGCTGTCCCTTGCGCGGGAGCAGGCGCTACACTCTCAAGATCATCAGCTACCGCTCGGTCGGGATCGGGATCCATTACTATAAGTAAACACATTTGCAAACGTCAGAAATCACCACACTATCAAATAATCACATAATGGCATGTATAGCTAGACCCAAACATATTACGGTAGTCCTAGAATCGACTAAACCGTAGCTCTGATACCAATAAAATTGTAACACCCTGTACCCGAGACCGTTGCCGGAGTCGGACACGAGGGGTTCACAGACTAAATTCACTTATTTTCACAGTCCATTTAAAAATTTCCGGACAGGATGGCTAACTACGTCACTGTCACCTTAAAAATCATATCTCGAGTTCCAGAACTCGAAAACCAGTTCCGTAAATTTTTCCTGAAACTAGACTCATAATTCCATCTAAAACTATTTTTCTAGAATTTTTGGTTGAGCCAATTAGTACAGTTTATTAGTTAAAGTCTCCCCTATTTCAGGGTTCGACTACTCTGACCTTCATGCATTGCGACTTGGATATCTCATTGTACAGGGATTCAATACTGATTCCATTTGTTTCTATAGAAACTAGACTCAAAAAGGGATCTATAAATATAAGGAATGACTTCTAATTATATCTGGTTAATTTATAATGTATTTCCAAAGTCGGAACAGGAAATCCAGAAACTGTTCTAGCCCTGTTTCACGAAAACTTAAATATCTCTTAACATACGACTCATATGATTGTCCCGTTACTTCCATATGAAAGTAGATTCATCAAGGTTCAATTAAATAATTTATTCACTATTTAATTCCATACCTACTATTTTTAGTGATTTTTCACATCCACATTACTGCTGCTGTCAGCACCATATTTTAAGGTAAACTTTACCTATTTCATGATCCTCCATGGATCAACTAGAGTTTGTCATACATAGCACCAAAATGATCATGATTAACCATTCCAATGGCTAATCGTTTCTAAACATTTCCATACCTCTTAATGAACAACATACAAAACGATTATAATACTACGCTCAGAGTGTACATAAGCCATTTTCGCATGGCTATCCAAATTTATACAAAACCAAAGGGTACATGACCCACAACAAAAAGGGTAGTCCTATACATGCCATTTCAAAGTTCAACCAAAAGTATACCAAAAGGAGCTTTGATAGTGTGGGTGACTTCGACTTCAAAAATCCCGAGTCCGATTGGTTAAGTTGATCCCTTATGTGTGAATATGAGGGTTAGAAATGTGAAGTAGGACTGATTTTTGAGAATATGTGTATATGAAATTATCCGTTTAGTTATATGAATGCTATACTTCAGTTGTGCCTAATTTCATTGCTCAAAACTTACTAAGCATTAAATGCTTACTCCGTTCTTTGAATCTCTGTTTTATAGATTTTGGTTCATCAGCTATCGGACTCGGGATTGTCGAAGTCGAAGTCGTCCACACTATCAAAGCCCTTTTGGTACACTTTTGGTTGAACTCTGAAAATGGCATGTATAGGACTACCCTTGTTGTTGTTGGTCATGTACCCTTTGGTTTTGTATAAATTTGGATAGCCATGCGAAAATGGCTTATATATACTTTGAGCATAGCATTATAATCGTTTTGTATGTTGTTCATTAAGAGGTATGGAAATGTTTGGTAACGATTAGCCATTGGAATGGTTAATCATGATCATTTTGGTGCTTTGTATGACAAATTCTAGTTGATTCATGGAAAACCATGAAATAGGTAAAGTTTACCTTAAAAACAGATGCTGACAGCAGCAGTGGTGTGGATTTGAAAAATCACTAAAAATAGTATAAATGGAATTAAATAGTGAATAAATTATTTAATCGAACCTTGATGAATCTATTTTCATATGAGAGTAACAAAATGATCATATGAGCCATATTTTATGAGATGCTTAAGTTTTCGTTAAATAGGGCCAGAGCAATTTTTGGATCCCCTGTTCTGACTTTGGAAATTCATTATAAATTAACCAGAGATAATTAGAAGTCATTCTCTATATGTACAGATTTTTTTTCGAGTCTAGTTTCTTTAGAAACAAACGGCATAAGTATTGAAGCCCTGTACAAGGAGATATCTAAGTTGTAATGCATGAAGGTCAGAGTAGTCGAACCCTGAAACAGGGGACACTTTAACTAATAAACTGTACTAATTGGCTTGACCAAAAATTCTAGAAAAACATTTGTAGATGGATATATGAGTCTATTTTCAGGTAAAATTTACAAAACTGGTTTTTGAGTTTTGGAACTCAAGATATGATTTTTAAGGTGACAGTGACGCAGTTAGCCAGCTTGTCTGGAAATTTTTAAAATGGTCTGTGAAAATAAATGAATTAAGTCTGTTAGCACCTCGTGTTCGACTCCGGCAACGGTCTCGGGTACGGGGTGTTACAATTTTATTGGTATCAAAGCTACGGTTTAGTCAATTCTAGGACTACCGTAATACGTTTGGGTCTAGCTATACATGCCATTATGTGATTATTTGATAGTGTGGTGATTTCTGACAATTGAAAATGTGTTTATTTATAGTAATGGATCTCGATCCCAACCGAAGCGGTAATGATGATCTTGAGAGTGTAGCTACCTGCTCCCACACAAGGGACAACGCCGTGGACTCTCAACCTATTGCTAGTAATCCAATGATGAAGCTAGACAAGCTTTTTATAGCGTGATGAATGATTGGTTCAACCAATACATTCGAACTAATACTACTGCTCCACAACCTCCATTCCCGACTAATACCACCTCGCACCTACAATACCTCCGCAACTGACCAAATAAGGTCAAATAAGCCTCCAGCTGATGTAATCCAAAACACGGCTATCAATTTAAAGCTACGGACAGCGATGATGCCGAGCAAGCTGAATTTTGGTTGGACAACACTATTCGGGTACTCGATGAGCTATCTTGAACACCCGACGAGTGCCTAAAGTGTACTATCTCCTTGCTACGTGATTCTGCCTACTATTGGTAGAATACGTTGACTTCTGTTACTTCCATATGAAAGTAGATTCATCAAGGTTCGATTACACAATTTATTCACTATTTAATTCCATACCTACTATTTTTAGTGATTTTTCACATCCACATTACTTCTGCTGTCAGCACCATATTTTAAGGTAAACTTTACCTATTTCATGATCCTCCATGGATCAACTAGAGTTTGTCATACATAGCACCAAAATGATCATGATTAACCATTCCAATGGCTAATCATTTCCAAACATTTCCATACCTCTTAATGAACAACATACAAAACGATTATAATACTACGCTCAGAGTGTACATAAGTCATTTTCGCATGGCTATCCAAATTTATACAAAACCAAAGGGTACATGTCCCACAACAAAAAGGGTAGCCCTATACATGCCATTGCAAAGTTCAACCAAAAGTATACCAAAAGGAGCTTTGATAGTGTGGGCGACTTTGACTTCAAAATCCCGAGTCCGATAGTGAAGAACCAAAATCTATAAAAGCAGAGAATTAAATAAGCAGAGTAAGCATTAAATGCTTAGTAAGTTTTGAGCAAAGAATTTAAGCACAACTAAAGTATAGCATTCATATAACTAAACGGATAATTCCATATATACATATTCTCAAATTATTCTTACTTCACATTCCAACCCCTATATTCATACATAAGGGATCATCTTAGCCAAATACCGGAAGCTCATTACTCGATCAACTATTCCAATGCACATACGAAACATACCTCATTGTTGGGATTTTACAAGCGTATTAAGTGAAATTTTTACAGCAAGATCGCTCATTCCCGAATCACGTACCTTCCGAATTTAACCGGATATAGCTACTCGTTCAAATGCCTTCGGGACATAGCCCGGTTATAGTAACTCGCACAAATACCTTCGGGACTTAACCCGGATTTAGTAACTCGCACCAATGCCTTCAGGCTTAGCCCGGAATTAGTAACTCGCACAAATGCCTTCGGGCTTAGCCCGGAATTAGTAACTCGCACAAATGCCTTCGGGCTTAGCCCAAAATTAGTAACTCGCACAAATGCCTTCGGATCTTAGTCCGGATATAGTCACTTTGCACAAAGCCTTGGGACTTAGCCGGACATCATTCAATAACCATGCACATTTATCAATAAATCATGACACATCCGTATTTCATTTTCATTACCAAAGCTCAAACACAAGACACTTATCACACTTGCAATTTCGGCTCAATAGCCACATACAAAGAGCATGATTTTGATTTGCTTAAAACATGATCTAATCAAATCATAATCTAAGTTCCATTACTCGAAAACTTACCTCGGATGTTGTCGATCGATTTCGACGGCTATTCGATCACTTTTTCCTTTCCCTTGTCCAACTTTGGTCCTCTAAGCTCTTGGGCTAATTCAAACAAATTTATCTTATTAAAGTCCCATCATGCTAGCTTATGGCCGAATATGACAAGAAATTTAGTAGGTCATATAGCTACTTTTAGCTCAATTACAAAATGGTCATACACATTTTCGTTTAACCACCATAAACAATTTAATATTGTTAATTTAACATTCCCTCATGTACACCTTATGACCGAATACCCATATCAAATAAGCAATTTACCTTAACTCGTAACCCACATAGCCAAGTTACACATATAACCCTTATGACCGAATATGAATATCACCAAAATCTCTATGGCTTAACCTTCAGCCTTCATAGCCGAATATATATAGCTTATCAAATAGACATTTATTCACCATCCCTTAACACATATTGATCAATTAGTCCATGCATTATCCCTTGACACACTCGGTCATTAAAGCAATAACCTATTAACATTCAAGCATATTATACTAAAATTTCTTCTAAGACCGAATTCATGTACCATCTTTAATACTCATACAAAGATTTTATTTTAAATAATTTACACACACCATTTACCTAACATCAATTAACTAAACACTTTAACAATTTCTTCTTTGACTATACACACATTCGGCAACTACCCATACACACACAAGCCGATTTTTCCCTATCATCCAAACCATCTACATGAACACTTAACTAACTCAAACTTCACCCATCCACAAATACTCATTACAACACAAAGACAACAATCATTTTCCTCAATTTCTTCCATGGCCGATTACCCAATATCACCACACAATCAAGATTTTGACATGGGCTAAGTAGGAAACTTAGTATCTAGCTTAAAGTATGTTAACATTTCAAGAACTAACATGAAATCACTTACCTTAATTCAAGCTCAAGGGTGACTGTGACAACCCGAATTAGGGCCTAATCGAAATAGTGGTTTCATGACCACAAATCCGAGATAGAAATAATTGTTTTATAATTATTTTGGGGTTTATGATATGATTGCATTATTTTGTGAAAATTTCGTGATGAAATTCTATGCCTAAAGTGCTTAAATTGAAAGTAGGGACTAAATCGAATAAGTTGCAAAATTTGCATCCCGGAAGTTTTTAGTATGAAATTGTTTTGGAATATTAATTAGGAGGTCTTAAATAGAAATTTGACCAATTTTAAGTTCATGGTCAAAATTAGGACATGGAAGGAATTTTGAAAGTTTAGTAAGGAGGGCATTTTGGTCATTTGGATATTAAATGAAATAAAATGGGAAAAATAACACAAAATTGATCATCATCCTCCTTAGTTGCTGCCGAATTCTCCCTCTCTCCATAGCTAGGGTTTCTTCAATTTTCAAGCTCCATAGTAAGTGATTCCAAGCCCGCTTTTAATGTTCTTTACGTTTTGGAATCCTAAGCTCGATTAAGCTTATGCTAGTAATAATTTAACCTAGGGTTCATATTTGGAAAAATACCCATAGGTGAAATTTGTGTATTTTGATGTTTTATGATAGAATATGAGGTTTTAAATTATGTTAAATAACTTGTGCTACTCGGTTTTAAGTGAAAACGAGTAAAGCAAGATAATCGGTAAAAATACCTATTGTTCATAACTATATGATAGAGTGAGAATTTGATGTTGTTGTAGAAGAGAAAATGTTCAGCATATCATAAAACATAAGAATAAGGGCTGAAATTAAATTCCGAGCCTAGGGGCAAAATTGTAATTTTGTAAAAGTTAGGGGCAAAATGTAATTTTTCCATGATGTGATTTTTGGATTGAAATAAATAGTATGAGTATTAAATGAGCTAAATGTGTTATTATAGATTAAGAAAGACGCGAATTGATCTCGAGCGGGGAAGGAAAAAGTTTTGGACTAAATTGCAAAATTTCCACATTTTGCACCAAGGTAAGTTTGTATGTAAATATTACAATAATTTCACGTACATTCTTATATTTCAGCCTATTATATAAATATACTAGCTGATGTTAAAATGTAAATCGACTATTGGAAGAATGGAAATAAATATAGAGAGAGATCCGGTTGAACATTTGAGAGATCGAATGAAATAGAGGGCGTAGCTAGGTCACATGTATGATCTTGAGTGCACATCATGTGTACAAAAAGCTACGAGACACCCTGTAGTAGCTAGGTCACATGTGTGATACGAGATGTATCCCATGTAGACAAGAGAGCTACGTGAAAGATAAATGTAGCTAGGTCGCATGCGTGATTCCAAGTGAAGGACACCATGTAGACAAGAGAGCTACGTGAAAGATAAATGTAGCTAGGTCGCATGCGTGATTCCAAGTGAAGGACACCATGTAGACAAGAGAGCTACGAGACAAATCGGTTAGGTCGCATGAGTGGTACTAAGTGTTCACCATGTGTACAAGAGAGCCGAACTAAACGAAGAATGATGGTGGGGTGTGTCTTTGAAACCATTAAATATCGAGGATTGATCTGAATTGTTCAACGGGATGGTTTTGTGGTGATATTGTGGTTTGGACCTACACTTATGGTGAATGAAATGTGGTGAAAATGATTTGTGGTATATACATATATAAGATAAAATGAGGTTAGCATAAAGAATGTGTGAAAGAGTGAAATTAGCATTAAAACTGTTTTTAGATGGTAGCAGTGACGTGATTTTGAAAAATCACCAAAAATAGGAGGAATATAATTAGAGGTTGAATGAGATGTGAAATTAAATTTTAATGAGTCTACTTTCATATAAAAGAAACAGAGCAAGCAAAGGAATTCTATATTTTGAGATATTTACAATTGTATGTGACTTGCTCAGGATGAATACGTGATCCCCTGTTCCAACTTTGAAAAATCATTAAAAATTGTACAAAGAAAATTAAGAAATATAGTTTACATTCCTGAATTCCTTATTGAGACTAGTTTTAAATGAAACAGACTTCAGGGTTGTTTGAATTGTGTACTGAGAGAAATTCAATTCGTAGTGAACAGAGGTCAGATCAGTCGAGCTGTGTAACAGGGGAAACTTTAACTAATAAACTGTACTAATCGGCTGAACCAAAAATTATAGAAAAAAATTAGCAAAAATATTTATGAGTCTAGATTCAGGGAAATTTTACGGATTTGAATTTCGAGTTTTGTAACTTGAGTTATGATTTATTTAGTGAATATGACGCAGCAGAGACAGCTTAATCAAAGTGGAATGAATAGTGAAGTTAAAGTAGATATACTTGAATTGTTGTGTAAACATGTTAGATTCTTTAATTAGTATTTACATACTTACTTACTAAGCTATAAGCTTACTTTGTTTCTCTCTTTTGTCTTATAGTGTCCTTCGCTTGCTCAGAGTTAAGGATCGTGAAGATCTACCCGCACTATCATACTTTAGGGTATTTGAACTAAACGTTTTGAATTATGGCATGTATAGTAGGCTTAATTATTTTGTTACGTGTCATATTTGTCTAGGTTTAAAATATTAGTTACAGTACTCGACCAGCTACTTTGTACAAGCCATTAAAGTTGGCTAATATTGTTCAAGACATATGTTATACGATGCACTATCAAATTGGATGACATATTTATATCTCGGTTATGTTTAATGGTATGTGTTATGTTCTGGTAATACCTTGTATCCTGTTCCGGCGACGGTAACGGGTAAGGGGTGTTACAGTGACCGAATGGCTATCTCCCTTTCTCTCTTCAAGTTTCGGCCAAGCTAAGGAGGAAGATAAACAAAAACAAATATGTTGTTTTTCTTTTTGTTTCACCCATCCATTTCTATTTTACCAAATTTTTATCTCATAATTTAGGCCATTACCATTATTATATTGTTATAAAATACATATTTTACTCATCACATTTACCATGGCCGACCACTACCTCTAAGGTGGGGGAATTTGACATGCAAACCCATTTCTATTACACTACTATTTATTTAGTCACTACAATTTAACCTATAGCATTCTCAAAAATTTTCACATAAGTCCTAATCGATAAATTTCACCTTCAAATGACGAAATTAAGGCGCGAAATTTTCACATATTCATATTCACATAATCTAGACAATAAATATCACATTCAAATGCTTTGGTGACTCGGTTTAGCGGTCTCGAAACCACTTCCCGACTAGGGTCAATTTAGGGCTGTCTCAGATATAAAGCTGTATGTTGGCATTTTGGAAATCTGAGAATTTGTGGTGCTTGTCGAGCGAGCTTGCAAAGCCGAGGAGTTCAGTATGGAGAAAAGAAAAGCTGATATGGGAGCAAAGGAGTTTCGTAAGAGGTCTTCGGGGAGGCCTTTTCAACAGTCATCGAAGAAATTTAGAGATGATTTAGGCCGATCTAGAGACACTTCGGGTTTTTCTAGACGAGATCGTGATCGACCCCCTGTGAGTGCACGAGTCACTTTGGTCGCCAGTGTTGGAAATGATCGTCGAGACAGAACGGAGTGTCAGTATTATGGTAAATGGCATTCGGGGAGTTGTAGATTCCATGACCGCTCCTGTTACAAGTGCGGATCAGCTGACCACTTTAGTAAAGATTGCCCGAGATTGTTTGAACAGAAAGTAAATCAGAGTGGGAAACCTGGTGCTACTACTGCTCGGAGTAGACCATCTAGAAATACGAGCAATGCTAGTGGCGGTCAGAGAGGATCTAGAGATGCTACAACCAGATCTGAGGCTCGTGCTCTTGCTAGAGCTTACGCTATACGCGCATGCGAGGATGCTTCCTCGCCAGATGTTATTACTGGTACTTTTACTCTCTTTGATACTAATGTGATTGCTTTGATTGACCCCGGTTCTACTCATTCTTATATATGTGAAACCTTAGCATCCAAAGAAGACTCTACCGTTGAGTCTCTTGAGTTTGTAATTCGGTGTCAAATCCTTTGGGTCGTTACGTGCTTGTCGACAAAGTGTGCAAGAAATGTCTCCTAGTAATCCGAGGTTCCTGTTTTCTGGCAGATTTGATGCTTTTACCGTTTGACAAATTTGATGTTATCCTCGGTATGGATTGGTTGACCGTACATGATGCAATTGTAAATTGCAAAAGAAAAACCATCGATTTAAGGTGTGTAAATAACGAGATAATCCGAGTTGAGTCTACTAACTTGAATAGGTTGCCAGCTGTAATATCATCGATGTTGGCTCAGAAATATGTAAGAAAGGGGTGTGAAGCATACCTTGCGTATGTACTTGATGACAAAGAGTTAGAAAAGAAGCTGAATCTGTGCTGTGGTTTGTGAATACCGGATGTTTTTCCCAAGAATTACGGGTTTACCACCTGCTCGGGAGGTAGAGTTTGGTATTGAGCTTGTACAGGACTACACCGATTTCGATAGCTCCGTATCGTATGGCACCAACCGAGTTAAAAGAGTTGAAGGCTTAGTTGCAAGAGTTGACGGATAGGGGTTTCACTCGACCAAGTTTCTCACCTTGGGGTGCACCAGTATTTTTTGTGAAAAAGAAGGACGGAACCATGAGGTTGTGCATCGACTATCGTCAGCTGAATAAAGTGACAATAAAGAATAAATATCCGTTACCATGTATTGATGATTTGTTTGATCAACTAAAGGGAGGCTCGGTGTTTTCAAAGATAGATTTGAGATCGGGTTATTATCGATGTAATTCGAGATTCGGATATACCCAAAACTACTTTCGTAAGCGAGATACGGTCACTACGAATTCTTAGTGATGCCGTTTGGGCTCACTAATGCCCCTGCGATATTTATGGATTTGATGAATCGGATCTTCAGATCGTATTTGGATCGGTTTGTAGTTGTGTTTATCGATGATATTTTGGTCTATTCGAGAAATGAAACCGATCATGCTGAACACCTGGGATTAGTGTTGCAAATTTTACGGGATAAGCAGTTATATGCTAAGTTCAGCAAGTGTGAGTTCTGGTTAAGAGAGGTTAGCTTCTTGGGTCATGTGGTGTCTACATCGAGTATTCGAGTTGATCCGAACAAAATTTCGGCCATACTTAACTGGAAGCCTTCGAGAAATATTACTGAAGTTTGGAGCTTTTTGGGACTTGCCAGTTACTACAGACGCTTTGTAAAGGGTTTCTCGATGATAGGGACACCAATGACGAAACTACTTCAGAAAGATGTTAAGTTTGAATGGACAGAAAAGTGTCAGAAAAGTTTCGATCAGCGAAAACTTGTTTGACTGAAGCTCGAGACTAGTGCAGCCCGAATCAGGCAAAGAGTTTGTCATTTATAGTGATGCATCCCTACTTGGGTTGGGTTGCGTATTGATGCAAGAGGGTCGAGTTGTAGCTTATGCGTCGAGACAACTGGAGCCACATGAGAAAAATTATCCGACCCATGATCTTGAACTAGCTGCCATCGTGTTCGCTTTGAAAATATGGCGACATTACTTATTTGGTGAGAAGTGCCATGTATATTCGGATCACAAAAGTCTCAAATATTTGATGACTCAAAGAGACTTGAATCTGCGACAAAGACGTTGGCTCGAGTTGTTGAAAGATTATGAGCTTGTTATTGACTATCACCCGGGAAAGGCTAATATGGTTGCGGATGCCTTAAGTCGTAAATCACTGTTTGCTTTATGAGCGATGAATGTACACTTGTCTGTTCTATCCGACAATATGTTAGTGGCAGAATTAAAGGCCAAACCATTGTTGATTCATCAAATTCGTGAAGCTCAGAAAGTCGATGATGAACTGGTTGCAAAACGGGCTGAATGTGTTTCGAATATGGAATCAGAGTTTCAAATTGATGATGACGATTGTTTGAGGTTCAGAAGCCGTTTGTGCATTCCAAGAAATTCAGAACTTATTTCGATGATTCTGAACGAAGCTTATTGTAGCCGAATGTCAATTCACCCGGGGAGTACGAAAATGTACAACGATCTGAGACGTCAGTTTTGGTGGCATGGTATGAAACGAGTTGGTCCAGTTGCATATAGGTTGCTTTTACCCCCTGAACTTGAAAGGATCCACAATGTTTTTCATGTTTCGATGCTTCGACGTTACAAATCTGATCCTTCGCACATGATAAGTCCCTCTGAGGTTGAAATTCAAGCCGATATGAGTTATGAAGAAGAACCAATTCGTATCCTAGCTCGTGAAGTGAAAGAGTTGCGAAACAAAAAGGTTCCTTTAGTAAAAGTGTTATGGCTCAAACACGGGATGGAAGAAGCTACTTGGAAACCCGAGAACTCTATGAAAGAACAATACCCAAACCTATTTACCGGTAAGATTTTCGGGGACGAAAATTTCTTAAGTGGGGGAGAGTTGTGACAGTCCCAAAGTGACCCTAGTCGGAAAGCGGTTTCAGGATCGCTAAATCGAGTCACCAAATTATTTTAATATGATAATTGTTGTCTAAAATATGTGAATATGAATGTGTGAAAGTTTTAAGCTTCGATTTAGTTAATTGCATGTGAATTAAGTTAATGGGACTTATGTGTGACACTTTTGAAATGTGATAGGTTAATCTATAAGGATCTATTAGTGCATGTAATAAAAAGGGTGGACTTGCATGTCAATTTCCCCACTTAATTGGTAGTGGCCGGCCATGACAATGAGGGTGGACAAAATGTGATGGGTAAAACATGTCATAAACATGTTATGTTAGTGTTTTATGGGAGGAATGATAAAATAAGGAGCATGGGTAATAAAATAATAGTGGTTAGTAGGAGGAGAAAGAGAAAAAGAAAAAAAATGAGCTAGGCTACTCCTCCATTGCCGTGACTTGAGGAAGGAAGAGGAAGAGGATTTTCTTACTTCATGTTCGGTTGGTTGGTGTTTAGGAGGAGGTATGTTTGATGTTGTTCCATGATATTCATGCATGTTTTTAGTTGTTAGCTTGAGTTCTACCTAGCCCATGGTTTAAATCTTTGCTATGTGATGGAGATGATATTCGGCCATGGGTGTTGTCTTCTTGGTTGATGTTTGATGTTGTGGTGATGAGGCATGAAGATGAGTTAAGTTTCGGCTAAGGTGGATTTGTGTTGATGTCATTTGCATGCTAAATGTGAAGCTTTGTAATGATACATGTGATGGTGGATTGATGACTCTTGGATTTTCTTTTTAGCATTTTTGAGTTAGACATTAAGTTCTTTGTTTAACCCATGACCAAAATTGAAATGGTATGGTGTCTTGATGCATTCGCCATGGTAGGAAGTAGAAGAGAAATATGGTTGTTGTTCATGTTATTTGGATGAAAAATGGTAGTAAGGTGAAGTGCAAATGTTAGTATTTGATTACTAGTGTATATATGTGTATTAGCCGAGTTTTGAACTTGAAACAAAATGGTATGTAGTCAATACAAGTAACCATATTTGTAGGAAGTATTAAGCATATAATTGGCCTCAACATAGACATGCATATTCGGCCACATGAGATAGATTGGTGTTGCATGTATTCGGTTATAGGCGAGCATAATGATGAATCTATCTTGACTTAGATAATCGGCTCAAGGAGAATTTGTTAAAGTGCTTAGTTAATTGATATTAGGTTAATGATGTGTGTATTCGGTCATAAAGGTGCACATGAGGAAATGTTAGATTAATTGTATTAAATTGCTCAATGTGATTAAAAATGCATATGACCATTTTGTATTTGAGCTAAAGGTGGCCATATGACCTATCAAACTCCTTGTCATATTCAGCCGTAAGCTAGCATAATGAGACTTTAATAAGTTAAATTTGTTTGAATTAGCTCAAGAGCTTAGAGGACCAAAGTTGGATAAGGGAAAGGAAAAAGTGATCGAATAGCTGCCGAAATCGTTCGACAACATCCGAGGTAAGTTTTTGAGTAATGGATCTTAGATTATGATTCGATTAGATCATGTTTTAAGTAAATCAAAATCATGCTCTTTGTATGTAACTATTGAGCCAAAAATGATAATGCTTGATAAGTGACTTGTGTTTGAATTCTAGTTATGAAAATGAAATATAGATGTGTCATGATTTATTGATATGTGCATGGATATTCGGATGATAACCGGGCAAAGTCCCGAAGGCATTTGTGCTAGTGACTAATTCCGGGCTAAGCCCGAAGGCATTTGTGCGAGTTACTATAACCGGGCTAAGTCCCGAAGGCATTTGTGCGAGTTACTATATCCGGGCTAAGTCCCGAAGGCATTTGTGCGAGTTACTATAACCGGGCTAAGTCCCGAAGGCATTTGAGCAAGTAGCTATATCCGGCTAAATTCCAAAGGTACTTGGTTTGGGAATGAGCGATCTTGCTGTAATAATTTCAATTAATACGCTCGTAAAATCCCAACGATGAGGTACGTTTCGTATATGCATTGGAGTAGTTGATTCCTTTTAAATATTATTCGCTCAGTCAATTAATGAGCTTCTGGCCTTTGGTTAAGTTGATCCCTTATGTGTGAATATGAGGGTTGGAAATGTGAAGTAGGACTGATTTTTGAGAATATGTGTATATGAAATTATCCGTTTAGTTATATGAATGCTATACTTCAGTTGTGCCTAATTTCATTGCTCAAAACTTACTAAGCATTAAATGCTTACTCCGTTCTTTGAATCTCTGTTTTATAGATTTTGGTTCGTTAGCTATCGGACTAGGGATTGTCGAAGTTGAAGTCGTCCACACTATCAAAGCCCTTTTGGTACACTTTTGGTTGAACTCTGAAAATGGCATGTATAGGACTACCCTTGTTGTTGTTGGTCATGTACCCTTTGGTTTTGTATAAATTTGGATAGCCAAGCGAAAATGGCTTATATATACTTCGAGCATAGCATTATAATCGTTTTGTATGTTGTTCATTGAGAGGTATGGAAATGTTTGGTAACGATTAGCCATTGGAATGGTTAATCATGATCATTTTGGTGCTTTGTATGACAAATTCTAGTTGATTCATGGAAAACCATGAAATAGGTAAAGTTTACCTTAAAAACAGATGCTGACAGCAGCAGTGGTGTTGATTTGAAAAATCACTAAAAATAGTAGGAATGGAATTAAATAGTGAATAAATTATTTAATCGAACCTTGATGAATCTATTTTCATATGAAAGTAACGAAACGATCATATGAGCCATATTTTATGAGATGCTTAAGTTTTCGTTAAACAGGGCCAGAGCGATTTCTGGATCCCCTGTTCCGACTTTGGAAATTCACTATAAATTAACCAGAGATAATTAGAAGTCATTCCCTATATGTACAGATTCCTTTTCGAGTCTAGTTTCTTTAGAAATAAACTTCATAAGTATTGAAGCCCTGTACAAGGAGATATATAAGTTGTAATGCATGAAGGTCAGAGTAGTCGAACCCTGAAACAGGGGAGACTTTAACTAATAAACTGTACTAATTGGCTCAACCAAAAATTCTAGAAAAAAATTTGTATATGGATATATGAGTCTAGTTTCAGGTAAAATTTACGAAACTGGTTTTTGAGTTTTGGAACTCAAGATATGATTTTTAAGGTGACAGTGATGCAGTTAGCCAGCTTGTCTGGAAATTTTTAAAATGGTCTGTGAAAATAAATGAATTAAGTCTGTTAGTACCTCGTGTTCGACTCCGGCAATGGTCTCGGGTGTAGCGACGTAAAAAAAATTCTCTTTCGGTCGCTAATTGTGGTGATTTATTAAACATTTGAAAACCAACTTTCGATTTTATTAATAAAGGAGTCGCCACCGATCTTTTTTCCAGTGTGACCGACACCTAATAAATCATCCTTTTAGAAAAGAAAACTTATTCTTGCACAAAATGAAGGCGAATTTAGGTCTACGTCAAAAGCCAAAGTAAAGTTGGGTTCGGGAGTCGGTTACGCGCGAGGAAGGTATTAGCACCCTCGCGACGCCCAAAATTGGTATCTTATTAAACAAGTATTGTCTTAATTTTCAAAATTGCAAGTTCAAAGTAACATTGAATCGTGATTCGATCAAAACACGAGAAATTTCAAGTTTCGTTTTCTTTTGAGAAGGACGTACCGTTTTAACACGAGTCGATTGATATTCACCCAACATAGCGATGAAATCGATGACTTAATATTAAATCGGCATGTTGCCTTATTTATTGAAATTAAAAATTATGAGTAAAACATTATTTAAAATAAGAATTAAGTAAATAATACAAAACAACGATGCAATTAATAATGAAATGTTAAAACTGAGAATATTAAAACAACAATATTAATATTTACAAAAAAAATAGAAATGATGTACTACCAATATAATAAGAAAAATAATATATTCATAATGACAATAGAAAATAACAATATATACATAAAACATACATATACATATATATATATATACATGACATACCAAAATGAAAATATACAACATATATTAGAAATATTAATAACAGAAAAATATATTTTATATATATATATGCTAACGACACTACATGAATATGTACTTATATGTATTAAAAATATCTACATATATAATGGACATGTACTAATAATGATAATAAGAGTAATAATAAAAGACGATATATACCAAATAATACATAATAATTTAAAACAAAATAGTAAGTAACAATAGAGAAAAATGATAAGTATAATAATAAATATAACGATATATGAAAATAATACTATATAAAGAAAAGAATATATATACTCCTATAATAAAATATGTGTACTAATATTAATAATAAATATAATAGGATAAAATAAATATAATAATATATACATGATATGGTATTAAAAATACATATATATATAATAGTATTTCGAGTATGTACATGAGACAATATAAAATATATACATGGAAATATACAAGAAGTATACAACTAATAACATTAAGAATATATATATAATATAAATATAATATATACAATATACACATATGATAAAAAGCTAATAATATGTACATGTATATCTACATACACATTAAGTAAAAGTACTAATGCTAACAATATTAATAATAAATATAATAATAGATATATATGCATATAATAGTAAGAAACGAAACATAAAGAAAATATATATATAAATAGCTAAATATAATATAATAATAACAATATATAAAAATAATAGTGATAACAATATTACATATATAACATGATTAATATTTAAAGCTAAATTAAGTAGCAAAATAATATGAAATCCAAGGTAAATCGAAAAATAAATGAAAAGAAGAGAGAGGGAAGAGAGAAGGAGGGGGAAAGAAATCCGGCCAAGGGGGCGGTCACGGTCGATCGTCGATCACGCCGCCATCACCGACCACGTTGCCACCGCCCACAGTGGCGGAAAAGGTAAATAATTTTTTAACAATATATGTATATATAAAGAAAGAAAAAAAACAACACAAAAAAAGAAAGAAAAAGATTGAAAGAAGAGGAAAAAAGGAAAAAATGCAACCTTTTTATTGATGTTTCTTTTGTGTTCAAAATTTGAAGGATTTTGTGTTTTTTCTTCTTCAATCTTTGTAAAATCCTCCCTTCTTCCTTTTTTACATGATTTTTGAATGGCTTTTTATAGCCATCTTTTACATGATTTTCTTTTTTTTTTTTCTATTTTGTAGGTGGTGGTGGTAGACAATGGGAGGAAAAATGGGGCAAGTGGGAAAGTGGTTAGGTGGCTAGGTTTTTTTATCTTTTTTTGTTAGGTTTTTCTTTTTTCTTCTTTTTTTTTGGGGTTAGGTTTTTTTTGGGGTAAGTTTTTCTTTTTCTTTTTTTTTCTTTGTTTTTTTTTTTGGGTTAGGTTTTTTTGGGGGCTTAATGGGCTTTTGAATTGGGTTTGGGTAGATGTAAATGGGTCATGGGTTAAGGGTTTTAGTGGGTTTAGAGGTTTGGTTGGGTTTTCATATAATTGGGCCGGGCAATTTGGGCTTTATAATGTTGCCCTCTTTGCTCATTGTCGCAACGAAAATAGAGCAAAGACTTTCAAGAAGACCAAACTTGCCGGTCTTGCTAGGTCTTGACTTGATTTGGAACTCTTCTTGTTTAGTTAGTCTCTTTTCAGTCCACCGCATCTTGTAGCTTTGGTTCAATCCATCGCAAATTCGGAGATATGCCTTGTAGCTTCAATCTGCTCCAATGTAACTTCAAGGATATGAGATTTGTGGCTTCGATCCGCTTCATTGTAACTTCGAAAGATAAGATCTACAATTTCAATATGCTCTTCTATCGCTTCATTGAGATAAGGTTTTGGTCTTCTCTTCTGCGACTCGAAAGGCAAGATCGATGCCTCGATCAACTCCCATTGCAACTTTAAGGAGGCAGAATCTGACGTCTTCAATCAGCTTCAATCTTTATTCTCTATTGGCATGTGATCCTGAGCTCAACTCATTTTTTGCAATATGAATTGACTCTCTAAAAACAGACATTAAAAACAGAAATTGAAAATAGCTCAGAGCGTGAGCCAAGGCTCAACTCACCTCTCGCAATATGAGTTGATTTTTTGAAACTTAACTTGAAAAGCGATTTTGAAAATACCTCGATATGTGATTGGAGGTTCAACTCACCTCTCGCAATATGAGTTGATTTTGAAAAGCAGAAATTAAAAGACTCAACTCAACTCTCGCAGAATTAAAAAGCTCAACTCACCTCTCGCAATATGAGTTGAATTTTTTTGAAAAAAAAACAGGAATTGAAAATAGCTCAGCACGTGAGCCAAGGCTCAACTCACTTCTCGCAATATGAGTTGATTTTTGAAAGTAATTTGAAAAATAGATTTTGAAAATACCTCGACATGTAACTCGAGGCTCAACTCACATCTCGCAATGTGAGTTGATTTTTTGAAAAATATAAATTGAAAAAATACCTCAAGTGTGTGTGAAGCTCAACTCACCTCTCGCAATATGAGTTGATTTTTTGAAAGATAGAAATTGAAAATAGCTCAACAAGATGAGCCAAGGGTCAACTCACCTCTCGCAATATAAGTTGATTTTGAAAGCAGAAATTGAAAATACCTCAACGTGTCTTGAGGCTCAACTCATTTCTCATAATATGAGTTGAATTTTGAAAACAGAAATTGAAATTACCTCGGCAGTGTCCCGAGGCTCAACTCACCTCTCATAATATGAGTTGATTTTTTTTGAAAGGCGAAATTGAAAATGGAAATTGAAAATACCTCGGCGTGTGATCTGAGGCTCAACTCACTGCTCGCAATACGAGTTGATTTTTTTACAACAGAAATTGAAATTACCTCAGCGTGTCCTGAGGCTCAACTCACCTCTCGCAATATGAGTTGATTTTGTTTTTTTGAAAGGCAGAAATTGAAAAACGGAAATTGAAAATACCTCGGCGTGTGACCTGAGGCTCAACTCACCTCTCGCAATACGAGTTGATTTTTTTTTACAACAGAAATTAAAAATACCTCAGCGTGTCCTGAGGCTCAACTCACCTCTCGCAATATAAGTTGATTTTTTGAAACATACGAAAAATTGACAATACCTCAGCGTGTCCCGAGGCTCAACTCACCTCTCGCAATACGAGTTGATTTTTTTGACAACAGAAATTGAAAATACCTCAGCGTGTCCTGAGGCTCAACTCACCTCTCGCAATATGAGTTGATTTTGAAAAAGTAGAAATTAAAAGGTTCAACCCACCTCTCGCAATATGAGTTGATTCTTGAACAACGTAAATTGAAAACAGAAATTGAAAATACCTCAGCGTGACCTGAGGCTCAACTCACCTCTCGCAATATGAGCTGATTTTGAAAAAGTAGAAATTAAAAGGTTCAACCCACCTCTCGCAATATGAGTTGAAATTAAAACACAAAAATTGAAAATACCTCGGCGTGCTCGAGGCTCAACTCACCTCTAGCAATATGAGTTGATTTTGAAAAACAAAATTAAAAGGCTTAACTCACCTCTCGCAATATGAGTCAATTTAAAACATAAACTAAAAATACCTCAACAGTGCCCCGAGGCTCAACTCACTTCTCGTAATATGAGTTGATTTTGAAAACAAAATTAAAAATACCTCAACGTGTCTTGAGGCTCAACTCATCTCTCGCAATATGAGTTGATTTCCTTGAAAAGCATGAATTAAAAACATCAAAATACCAAAACACGTCCTTTGGTAGAACTCGGTGTCTTTTCCTTTGATTGGTCGACTCTCATTCAAGATTTCTTGCTCATGGAGTACTGATATGCCATGTATGATGTTATCATGATATGCACATGTTTGTCTTAAATGCTTTTATGCCTACATGATTATGCAAAGTGCTCCTTAAGCATGTTTGTCGATGTCCATTTAGCCACGATTGTTGAGGATCTATGTTCATTGCTTTGATTCTCGACTTTCTCTTGAGCCTTATACCGTCTTCAAGCTTCACGAGTAATCGACGTTTCTCGATATCACTCTTCCGCCTCGATTGAACTTTGTTCTTACTTTGAGACTCTTGTGCTTATCAAATTTTCATCCGTAATGCTTAACATTTCTTTTGTTTAGAGTATGTCATTTCACCATTTATCATGTAAATAAACACATAATGAGATGCATGAAAAAGGTCGATAGGGACAAAATGATATTTCATATTCATCTATTTCAAATGTGGCAAACACGACAAGTTAAACAATGAGAGTAAAAATGTCAAAAGAAATAAAGGATCGTATTCAACGGATACAAATGCTCTAGATATTCAACACATGAACTCTTCCTCGTTCCTCAATCAAAAATCTTTTTGAGCGCGGCTTCTTGCGTAGAAGATTTCAAGCTTTCAGAAATGCTTCAAATACTGTAGCCTCACTGCTTGACCTATCGTTCGACCGCCAGGTTTGTTTCATTAGGACGCCCTCTCGGGTTTTCATCCTAATCTTTTTGTAATAATCAAGACGCCATTTTATGGTTTCCACCTCGATCTTTTTTTTTTTTTAAGATGCCCTTTTCGGGTTTTCATCTTAAGCATAATATTTCTTCACAAAGATCTCGAGTTCTTGGATTCGACAACTCTTTCCCATCCATCTCGGTAAGGATCAAAGCTCCTCCTGAGAATGCCTTCTTTACGACGTACGGTCCTTCCCAGTTTGGTGCCCATTTCCCTCGCAGATCTTTTTGTATTGGAAGAATTTTTCTCAGCACGAGTTCTCCTTCATGGAATTCTTTTGGTCGTACCTTCTTGTCATGGGTTGCTATCATTCTTTTTTGGTACATCTGCCCGTGACAAATTGCCCTGAGACGCTTTTCTTCAATGAGGTTCAGCTGATCATATCAAGCTTGTACCCATTCTGCTTCTTCTAACTTTGATTCCATTAGGACTCGTAGAGAAGGGATCTCAACCTCAATAGGTAGCACAGCTTCTATTCCATAAACCAGAGAAAAAGGAGTTGCTCCGTAGATGTTAAAGACAGATGTGCGATATGTAAACAAAGCAAATGGAAGCTTTCGTGCCAATCTTTAAACGTCTCTACCATTTTCCCAATGATCCTCTTAATATTTTTATTGGTCGCTTAACAAATCCGTTCATCTTTGGGAGATAGGGCGAGGAGTTATGATGCTTTATTTGGAATTGCTTGCATACTTCCTTCATCATCTTGTTATTCAGATTCATGGCGTTATCTGAAATGATTCTTTCAGGCAAACCATATCGACAAATGATTTTCCTTCTTCAAAAACCTGCAAACTGCAGTCTTGGTCACATTGGCAAACGAAGTGGCTTCTATCCATTTTGTGAAGTAATCAATGACCACAAAAATGAATCGATGTCCATTAGAAGCTTTCGGGAAAATAGGCCCTATGACATCCATGCCCCACATAGAAAAAGGCCACGGAGAAGTCATGACGTGAAGGGGCGAAGGGGCTACATGAATTTTATCGCCGTAGATTTGACATTTGTGGCATTTTCTGGCAAAACTAATGCAGTCGCTTTCCATCGTCAACCAGTAGTAACCGAGTCTCATAGACTTTCTGGCCATAGTGAAACCATTGGTATGTGTCCCGCAAATTCCCTCATGGACGTCTTCAAGTATTTTTCTAGCCTCAACAAAGATCTACGCATCTCAAGAGCACCGATCTTTTCCTCTTTTGTACAGATGTCCCCATCAAGAACAAATCCACCGCCATTCTTCCGATTGTTCTTTTGTCGTTCTCGTTTGCTTGTTCAGATACTTTTGATTCTTGATATATTCTAAGATATCATGGAACCATGACCGTCCGTCTGCTCCTTTTCAAGGTGAAACAATGGCGTGGACTTCAGATATGCTCATTTGAAGAGGCATTATTTGATTTCCAGTTTGCTTTGAACATTGAAGCCAATGTGGCGTGGCATCACCAATTGGTTTTCTTCTCGCGGAAGTAATGAAAAGTTATTTCTTTGAATTCTTTGATCAATTCACTACTAAATCATCTGTACTTAATCAATTTTGGGTCCCTCACTTCCCACTCTCCACGGATTTGGTAAACCACTAGGGTTGAGTCCCCGTACACCTCTAAGATTTTGATGTTTCGTTCAATAGTCGCACGAAGTCCCATGATCTGAGCCTCATATTCGCTATGTTATTAGTACGTAAGAAATTCATCTTGCAAAGTGAACGGATAATGATTCCGTCTGGTGATACCAGATTGCTCCAATTCCATGCCCTAAAGCATTTGACGTACCAACAAAGCACATCTTCCGTGACTTCTCTTTTGATGACTCAGATTCCATTTTTGTGATGCACATTAAGTCTTCGTCTGGGAAATCAAATTTCAAGGGCTCATATTCCTCCGTCGTTCGAGTCGCTAAGAAATTAGCTATTGTGCTCCCTTTTATCGACTTCTGACTTACATAGGCAATGTCATATTTTGATAGGAGGATCTGCCATTGTGCCATTCTTCCTGAGAGTGCCGGTGATTCCATCATGTATTTTATTGAGTCTAACTTTGAAATTAGCCATGTCGTATGATACAACATATATTGTCTGAGTCTCCGAGCTACCCAAACCAGAGCGCAACAGTATTTTTCAATGGACGAATACTTTACCTCATATTCAGTAAACTTTTTGCTGAGGTAGTAGATCGCATTTTCTTTCTTTCCTGACTCGTTGTGTTGCCCCAGTACGCAACCCATTGAATTCTCGAACACAGTCAAATACAATATCAATGGTCTTCCCGGCATTGGCGGTACTAGCACTGGAGGATTAGACAAATACTGTTTTATCTTGTCAAAAGCCACTTGGCACTCATTGTTCCATTCTCCAGATTATGTTTTCAAGGAGTCGAAAGATTGGGTCGCATTGGTTGGTAAGTTGAGCGATAAATCAGGCGATGTAGTTTAATCTCCCTAAAATCCTCGACTTCCTTTTTGCGTGCTTGCTGGGTGGTAACTCTTGAATGGCTTTTATTTTATCTGGATCAACTTCAATGCCTCTCTCATCGACAATGAAGCCAAGCAATTTTCCGAGGTAGCCCCAAACGTACATTTGGCCGGATTAAGCCTTAGTGGAACTTTCTCGGTCTGTCGAACAATTTCTTCAGTTCACTACATGCTCTTCCTCCCTCGGATTTAGCAATCATATCGTAGACGTAGACCTCTATTTCCTTATGCATCATGTCATGGAATAACGTTACCATAGCCCTCTCGATATGTTGCTCCAGCATTCTTTAACCCAAATGGCATCACCTTGTAGCGAATGTTCCCCACATTGTTACGAAGGTAGTTTTCTCCATATCCTCGGGGCCATCTTGATCCGATTATACCCCGAGAATCCGTCCATGAAAGAAAACAATGAATGTTTTGTTGTGTTATCCACCAACGATCAATGAGTGGTAAGGAAAATTATCTTTAGGACTTGCTCGATTCAGTCACGATAATCCACGCACATTCGTACTTTGCCATCTTTCTTTGGTATCGGGACTATGTTAGCCACCCATTCGGATATTTGAGGCTTGTAGGAAGCCAAGATCAAATTGCTTCTTGACTTCCACTTTTATCTTCAACAACATCTCAAGCCTCATTCGTCTTAGCTTTTGTTGAATGGGCTTGCATTCGCTTTAATGGGAGCTTATGGACCGCTATATCTTCATCCAATCTCGCATGTCCCGATATGACCATACGAATACATCTTTGTATTCATGAGCAAAGCAATCAAATTATGCCTAGTGCCCCCGAAATAGAAGTCCCAATCTTCACTTCTTGCCTCCTTTCTTCGGGCCTCAGATTTATTATTTCAACAGATTCTTGATGAGGCAAAATCTGTTCATCCTCTTGTTCTACCATTCTTAGCAAATCAGAGACGAGACATAGTCTTGACGTTTTCTTGACTTCAATTCTTCTAAACAAACAACCTTCTCAAAATCAATTTCGGGACTCAGAACGGGCTTGTTCATCTTTGTTGACATCGAGCACCGAAAGTTGAATGGAAAAGGAACTATAGAGGGCATCCAAGTATTGAAACCAACAAACGAAATGTTATGGCATAGGATGAGGCAAATGTAAGGATTGGCTATGACATGAGAAAATGATTATGAAATTAGTGATAATGTGAAAGATTATGACGAAATGCATCTTCATTGATATTCATTTAAATGATAAAGAGCGAATGCTGTGCTCTTACAAAAGAATTCTATTATATATAAGGACATAACAGAATGTTAACGTTTGAGCATTACTCAAGACTTATAAACTACAAGAAGGTCTCGGTAGTCCAATTGTTCAACATGAAACCAGGAGGACAAGGCGTATCCTCGAGACGTCTTTACTCACATCACCCCTTTGTCAATAACATTTATATCGACATTTTGAAGACCCTTTTCAATTAACCATAGCGTGTTTCGTGGACTATCTTGTCCAGGGTACATCATTCCCGCAGATGTAAATGTTTTTGACAAAGGAGGGTACTCTATTGGTTCCTATTCGGTTCTCGCCCAAAGTTCTTGCAATCCTTCTTTCCTGATTTTTTTTCACTGTCTTCTTCTTTGACGCATGTCAGGCTGGAACCCCAAATCGTATCGGGTCCTGTGGTGTACTGGCTTTAAAGCCCTGACTATTCCTTGCAGATATCTCCCTAAACCTCTTCTCGCCGAGCTCCCTTCCCATCATCAATTTGACACCCATTCTAGTATTTCTCTACGCTTTGGTACCGAATTCGCTTCCCTCAACGACAAAAGTGGCATTGACAAATTCAAGGGATCGGAAGGAACATTCCAATGCGTCTTTGTTCACTTCAGCACGGTGCATCGCAGAGACAGATGCGACGATGTCTTCTTCTCCTCGACGGTGACCAAACAACCGTCCATGATAAATTTCACCTTCGATGGAGGGATGATGGGATTGCTCCAGCAGAATGGATCCAGGGTCTTCCCAAAAGGCAGTTATAAGAGGGTGTAATGTCCATGACTTGGAACTCGACATCATAAATGTAAGGGCCCACTTTCAAAGGGATTTCGATCTTTCCCATGACTTCGCGCCGTCTCCGTCGAATGCCCTTACCGTGGAATGACAGGCCTTAAGTAGGACAAATCCATCGGTATTCAAAAGCGTGGCCAATGGCATAACATTTAACGCTGACCCATTATCGATGAGCACGTTCGGTATTATGTAGCCCTTGCAATGAGTCGTGATATATGCGCGCTTTCATCGAGCCTCTACCATTGGGCGATATTTTATCATCACTAAAAGAAATGAAATTATCCGCATTCAAGTTGTTCATCCATCTAGTCAGTTATTCAACGGATACATTGTTTGCCACATAAGCTTGATTTAGCACTTTCAGCAGAGCGTTTCGGTGTGGTTCTGAATTCAACAGCAGAGATAATACTGAGATTCGCACTGGCTGCTTACTCAATTATTCTACCACTTTGCTTGATAAATTTTAAGAATTCTTGTGCTTCCTCCTCGTCCACAGGATTTTTAGCTTCTTGTCCAGGCGCAGTTTCATGCTCATCATCACCACGCATCGGTGCTTTTCCTTTCTGTTTCAAGTCACCGTTCTTCTTTATCTCCTTGAATAACATCTTCCACTAAGAGTGAAATGACCTACTTCCCGACGTTTCCAATCATGGCTTTGGGCTTTTCATCTTCGTGTGTAACGATGTTGACATCGCACTTCCACAGATCGTTTTATTGTCCTTATAAGGAAAGGAGATGGTACTTCAATTATCATTTTGGTTTCATCGGCTCCTTCTTGGCGCCATAATAGATTATTAACGATTGATTGGCGCTATATGGGAAACCCGATGATTGATTGTGAGAGGCACATATTTCTCTTTCATTAGTCTCTTCCCTTTTGTTAAGGACCTTAATCTCTTTATTATCCATCCGGTCTTGAAGCAACCTTTTAAATTCCTCACACGACTGAATGTCGTGTCCCACAATTCCATAGAGCAAAAACTTTGACCTTCTTCTCCGAGAATTCTATCGGGGTGACAAAGTAATCCTTTCTTAACTAGTACCTCCCAGATTCTCTGCAGAGGTGTTTTTATTTCAGTAACCTATCTTCTGACTTTCCATTCGTCCACTTTCCCCACTATGCTCACATCCCTTTCGGTATGGTTAGGGAATGGGTTCCCGGTTGCATTATGGCACTATCGAATCATAGGATACCGCATCAATGAGTCATTGAACTCTTCTCTTAAAGGCTAGGCGGTTTCCGTGGAATGTCCCCGGTTTCCGTATGGTATGCACAACTAGCTAATTGTATGTTTTAACCTCAAATAATGAGTATGGAATATGCAATGAATGAATGAATGTATAAATGAATGCATGAATGTTAAATGAATGTCATCATGAATGAATATACAAAAATTTGGTGTTAATTTCAAGATAGCCCCTATTTAGGCATTTCCTTAATCAAAGGAGTATTACACAACATTTTGGTCACTCAGATAATTGACTCTCTATTAGAAACCCGTTTTGGCAACCAATCTCTAATCAACACCTTCCTAACAAGATGCCTTCGATGCATGATGAAAAATAAAAATACGCATAAACGACCTTGGTTAGCGCAACACATATAAACATAGAAAACTGTGGAAAATCTAACTAATTAAGCTACTTGGTCCAATGGACTCGATTCCCTTGCTTAGAAAGCACAAATGTAAAAGAAATAGAAGGTAAGATGTGCTTTTCCGTGTACTTATTTGGTGACTACTAAACGAGCGGAGGTTCGGCATGGCTCTAGTTAGGTGGCTCATATAGTTTATTATATGCGATTTTGGTTCTAGATAGGTACTCGAATTGTCCGTGATTGTCATCTCGCTAAGATTAGTACGAAGCCTCGATCATAACCCATCACAAGCTCACGAGTTCAATTCGAGGATTACATTTACTTATGCCTATGCGGAGGGACAAGTTAACTCACGAAAGCATAAGTCATATGTAACCCGAAAGTATTCACTAGCCTGTGTGAGGGACGAGTTAACTCACGAAGGCGTAGCGTTTACTTTCACTTAAACGGACGGAGCCCGGGTAGAGAGCTCATGTTATGCGAAAATACAAGTGCACGGTGTGTGGGGAAAAACTCATAAACCTTTACGTTTTACTTAAAGAAACTAAACCAAAATTAAAACCATAAAAATTGAAAACTGAAAAACAACCAAATAACAAGTTAGAAGAAATATTTACAACACGATACAAATGCATGAATTTTGAAAACGAGATTTTCGGATCACGACCAAATATTTACTTTGAACAAGGAAATTTGAAAATTTTGACAAAACGTGTTTAATTCGACTCGACTCGCAAGTTTTGTCCCCAGTGGAGTCGCCAGCTGTAGCGACGTAAAAAAAATTCTCTTTCGGTCGCTAATTGTGGTGATTTATTAAACATTTGAAAACCAACTTTCGATTTTATTAATAAAGGGAGTCGCCACCGATCTTTTTTCCAGGTGTGACCGGACACCTAATAAATCATCCTTTTTAGAAAAGAAAACTTATTCTTGCACAAAAATGAAGGCCGAATTTAGGTCTACGTCAAAAGCCAAAGTAAAGTTGGGTTCGAGTTGATGCTGTGAGGAAGGTATTAGCACCCTCGCGACGCCCAAAATTGGTATCTTATTAAACAAGTATTGTCTTAATTTTCAAAATTGCAAGTTCAAAGTAACATTGAATCGTGATTCGATCAAAACACGAGAAATTTCAAGTTTCGTTTTCTTTTGAGAAGGACGACTGCTTTAACACGAGTCGATTGATATTCACCCAACATAGCAATGAAATCGATGACTTAATATTAAATCGGCATGTTGCCTTATTTATTGAAATTAAAAATTATGAGTAAAACATTATTTAAAATAAGAATTGTAAATAATACAAAACAACGATGCAATTAATAATGAAATGTTAAACCGAGAATATTAAAACAACAATATTAATATTTACAAAAAAATAGAAATGATGTACTACCAATATAATAAGAAAAATAATATATTCATAATGACAATAGAAAATAACAATATATACATAAAACATACATATACATATATATATATACATGACATACCAAAATGAAAATATACAACATATATTAGAAATATTAATAACAGAAAAATATATTTTATATATATATATGCTAACTACACTACATGAATATGTACTTATATGTATTAAAATATCTACATATATAATGGACATGTACTAATAATGATAATAAGAGTAATAATAAAAGACGATATATACCAAATAATACATAATAATTTAAAACAAAATAGTAAGTAACAATAGAGAAAAATGATAAGTATAATAATAAATATAACGATATATGAAAATAATACTATATAAAGAAAAGAATATATATACTCCTATAATAGAATATGTGTACTAATATTAATAATAAATATAATAGGATAAAATAAATATAATAATATATACATGATATGGTATTAAAAATACGTATATATATAATAGTATTTTGAGTATGTACATGAGACAATATAAAATATATACATGGAAATATACAAGAAGTATACAACTAATAACATTAAGAATATATATATAATATAAATATAATATATACAATATACACATATGATAAAAAGCTAATAATATGTACATGTATATCTACATACACATTAAGTAAAAGTACTAATGCTAACAATATTAATAATAAATATAATAATAGATATATATGCATATAATAGTAAGAAACGAAACATAAAGAAAATATATATATAAATAGCTAAATATAATATAATAATAACAATATATAAAAATAATAGTGATAACAATATTACATATATAACATGATTAATATTTAAAGCTAAATTAAGTAGCAAAATAATATGAAATCCAAGGTAAATATGAAAATAAATGAAAAAGAAGAGAGAGGAAGAGAGAAGGGAGGGGGAAAGAAATCCGGCCAAGGGGGGGTCACGGTCGATCGATCGTCGGCCGCCAATCAATGACCAATCGGCCACCGCCCACTGTGTAGGAAAAGGTAAATAATTTTTAACAATATATGTATATATAAAGAAAGAAAAAAACAACACAAAAAAGAAAGAAAAAGATTCAAAGAAGAGGAAAAAGAAAAAATGCAACCTTTTATTGATGTTTCTTTTGTGTTCAAAATTTGAAGGATTTTGTGTTTTTTCTTCTTCAATCTTTGTAAAATCCTCCTTCTTCCTTTTTTACATGATTTTGAATGGCTTTTATAGCCATCTTTTACATGATTTTCTTTTTTTTCTATTTTGTAGGTGGTGGTGGTAGACAATGGGAGGAAAAATGGGGCAAGTGGGAAAGTGGTTAGGTGGCTAGGTTTTTTTATCTTTTTTTGTTAGGTTTTTCTTTTTTCTTCTTTTTTTTTTTTGGGGTTAGGTTTTTTTGGGGTAAGTTTTTCTTTTTCTTTTTTTTTTCTTTGTTTTTTTTTTGGGTTAGGTTTTTTTTGGGGGGGCTTAATGGGCTTTTGAATTGGGTTTGGGTAGATGTAAATGGGTCATGGGTTAAGGGTTTTAGTGGGTTTAGAGGTTTGGTTGGGTTTTCATATAATTGGGCCCGGGCAATTTGGGCTTCTACATCGGGTACGGGGTGTTACACAACCTAACTTCCCTTAACCCCCTCCTAAAATTCAACCACAACCATCCCCCATACCTCCAACACTTAGCGTTTCAGTCAAAATCCAACACTTACACAACATGAGCGACAAAATAAAACACCTTTACGCAAAGGAGGACTCGAACTCAAGACCCTTAGACATCACAACATGCCACTTACCCCTTGACCAGCACGCACTTTCTGTCATGCAACACTCACATTAATTTATAAGTCTACTAACTAAAAGAAAAGGTTTATTACTTAAAAACAAAAAATTTTGCAAAAGCCCAGACTTGAACCCAAGACTTCTCAGACACTTCTGAGGACACTTAACCACTGAGGCAGACACACAGTTGTGTCACAACCACACAAAAACAATTATTAAAGATTTGGGGCGTTACAACTCTACCCCTCTAAAAGAAAATTTCGGCCGCAAAATTTACCTGTCAAAACAGATGAGGGTATTGTTATCGCATCGCCTCCTCTGGTTCCCACATGGCCTCCTCAGAACTGTGATTACACCAAAGTACCTTAAGTTTTTGAAAGCATAACAATTTCTACATACCAAAAAACATAATAGTTAACACATATCTTGCAATTACTAGACGCTCATTGAAAAGCTGAGAATCTTAAATGAGTTTTTCTTTGCTTTTATCCTTGTTGGTAGATAGTTTGGCTGGTTTGCAACATACATAAACACACAAATTACTTAAACAGACAAAACTTATGGAATTTAGACATGCAAGCAAACCTGGCTTTCTGGACAATCAAACCTAACAAGATAGAGAATTATCATGGTTGCTACAAACTTGATTCTGAATAGATACTTGACAATAGAAAAATCAATGAGAGAATTTTCATGGAAAAATGACTTATTTATAGGCATTAAGTGTCTTAGTAATCATAGGATACCCTACTTAAATTAGGAAACTGTAGTTAGTTTAGAAGAAGGTTACATGCAAGGAAAGTATCCTGGATACAAAATATCTTAATTTCCTAATTTAAGTCTAACTTGACTTTGTCTTGAGAACTCTAGCTTTGCCGAACCAACTAGCAAACCCTAGTTTGCCACTCACCAGGGGAACACAACTTGTAATGAATCTAGCGTACCCTCACTTGTAAGGCCAAAACTTCTAGGCTCTATCTCGGGATGTTACAACTCTCCCTCACTTAAGGATTTCATCCTCGAAATGTTCTGTTTCAAAAAGTTGAGGGTACTGTTGGTTCATTGCTTTTTTGTTTCCTAAGTAACTTTACTAGTCTTATCATTTCGCCACAACATTTTAACCAAATGAATCTTCTTATTTTGTAAGATTTTCACCTCGCGATCGATAATCTTCATTAGTTCCTCCTCATAAGTTAAATCAAGTCATATTTCAAAGCCATCTGTTAATACTATATGGGATGGGTCTGCCTGATACTTCCTCAACATGGATACATTTTGTGGGGTAACTTGAGTCGATATGCTATAGGATCAATTCTTTCCACCACTTCATAAAGACCAATGAATCTCAGGCTTAACTTTCCTTTACACCGAAACCTTAGGACTTTCTTCCATGGCAATACCTTAAGAAGCACATACTTGTCCACTTGGTACTCAATATCTTGTTATTTTAAATCAGTATAGGACTTTTGTCTATCTGTTTGTATATGATTGTCACCATGTCTTCAATCTCGCAAACCAACTCAAGTCTAATGAATCATTTTTCATTAAATTTTTCCCAACATAGAGATGTTTGATACCTCATTCCATACAATGTTTCAAAAGGTGCCATCTGGATACTTGCTTAGTAACTATTGTTCTATGCGAACTCTGCCACAAGGTACATAACGTTCCTAACATCATGTGAAATCCAATACATATCTTCATAGTATATCTTCCAATACTTGTATCACTCTCTCGGACTGGCCATCTATTTGAGGGTGATAAGAATTACTGAAATTAAGCTTCAATCCCAAAACTTCTTGCAAACTCTTCCAAAATCTTAAAGTGAACTGAGGATCTTGATCGAAAGTAATGGAAATTGACATGTTGTGAAGTCTCACAATCTCAGCAATGTAAATTTCTGCGAGCCTTTCTAAGATGTAGCATGTGCGAACAACTAAGAAATGTGCACTCTTGGTAAGACGATCCACAATCACCCAAACAACATCTTTCTTTGTATGATTCAGGGGCAGACCCAACACGAAATCTATGGTGATTCTTTCCAACTTCCACTCTAGAATTCTGAGTGGTGGAAGCAGCCCAGAAGGATACTAATGTTCTGCTTTGACTTTCTAATAGGTTAGGCACTTCTCCATAAAGTCTATAATAGCTCGTTTCAATCCCGACCACCAATACAATTCACGAAGCTTGTTACTTCTTGGGTTCATTGCATAAAGAATATTGAAGGTTTTAATAAGAATAACATGTTACTCATCCTCCATTTCTTCTCTTTTATTTCTATTTATTTTTTTTACTCATCCCCTCTTGCACCAAAACCTTCTTTAGCATTGTTCTTCACTCCTCGCCGGACCACCCCCTCATAGCTAAACAATTGTCGAACTGCCACCACTTTCAGTGACTAAAACTCTTCTTTTCTCTTCCTCCTCCATTTTTGTTTCTTATATTGTTTAACTTATATCTTCTCTTTACTCTATCAATTCTTTTAGACCACTCAAATCATCGATGTCATTCCTTTCTCTGTTCATTGACCATTACGTATTGAATCAAGTGGCAAAACAATATTCGAAGGGGAGACCCCTAGCTTTGCAATTGGAAATCCACCTTTCGAGAGTCTTAAATCGTGAGAGTGTCTTATGAGATAGATCGAGTGAAATCGTTAAAAAAGGATTTTGGCAATTGGATCTACAATATAATGTGTGGGATCTAAATCTTTAATTTGAGTATAATATGTCACTTTCATTTTCAATAATATGTAATTAAAGAACTATTTGAGAGTACACAAAATACTCTTAAGAGGAGTTGAAAAACTCATCGAAAGGAAATCCAAGTAAGTGATCTTAATCCTTTAGTTTCATGAAAAGCATGATTTGTGATGTGTTGATGTATATGATGATGGCATGTGTGCAAATCTCATCTCTATGTTATGTGATACATAGAATGATTGATATGTTGATGATTTAAATATGTGTTATATATATGTGTGTGATGTGTAACAGTCTGTTTTTAGTGAAATCAAAATAGTGGTTTTGTGACCACAAATTTGATTAGTAAAGTATTATTTTATTATTATTTTAATGTATATGGAATGTTAGTAAGGTCGTACAAAACTTTTGTTAAGAAATTTTGACGTTTGCATGTTTAATTACATAAAAAGGACTTAATACTAAAAGATGCAAAAGTAGAGTTCTATTAGTTAAAGGTATCAAATAGTTATAAAATCCTAAAGTGAGTGGACTTAAATGGTAATTAGACCATTTGAGTGGTTAGTGGATATTCATGGAATGATTTTGTTGAAATTATTAAAATTTTTAAAGGTTATTTTGGTAATTAGGTAAATAAAGGTTAAAATTAACAAAACCAAAATTTCATTCATCTTTATCAAGTCTTCTTCCAATTAATTTCATAGGAGAGAAATACCATTTTAGGGTTCTTCATTCGGTCAAACTTTCCCTTAGCATGTAAGTGAAATTTTATTTTGTTTTTAATGATTTTTATGTTTTCAGAATCGTTGTAACTTAACCTAGCTAGCCTAGGGATTAATTTGTAAAACTGTTAAAGATTTAGGGTTTTTCCATGAATTTTATTGCATGATTCTTGATGTTTGATGGTGATTATGAGTTCTTGATAATAAATAAACAAGTTTTGTAAACTGATTTTTGATGAAAATAACATTTAGGGACTTATCTATAAAAAAAAGATAAAAATTCATGATGAAATTGTTAAATGATAGTTTGTATGAATTGATACAGGCCTTAGTGAATTTGGCTAGCATACGATGAGGATTAAAATGCTTAAATTTCAATTTATGAGCTTAAGCACTAAATTGTGAAAAGTTAAAATGTTTAGGGCCAAAAGGTAAATATGCATAAATGTGAATTATGGATTGAATTGAACATTTGAGGTTGATTGAAACTCTTAAGTGAGTATAATTATTTATTTAGATCAAGATAAATCTCAACCGGATCTAAATCGGGGAAAGAAAAAATCATAAATTAGCTCGGTCGTATTTCTACGCTCTAGTCGTCAATGTAAGTCCATAGTATTTCAATATGTAATTGAATTTCTACTTGTATTTTCACATTATAGCTATGTAATTAAATGCTTATAGTTAATTATTCTATAAACTACACATATGTGCCCCTATTTGTACTTCAGTACCCCTGAATTGCACATTTGTGCCCCTATATGTACTTCAGTACCCCTAAATTACACATACATGCCCCTATTTGTACTTTGGTACCCCTGAATTACACATACGTGCCACTGTTTACACTCTAGTAACTTTGAATCGAGTAATATATGAGTTGTTTTCAATTGTTGTTAAATGTAATGATATACTATGTCCTTCCTAAGCTCTATAAGCTTATTTGTTCTTGTGAACTGTTCTGTAGATAGTTGTTGTTGACATTTGGATGAATCAAACTTTCAGCTCACACTATCCATTGATGTAAGTAGTTCTCATGTCTCTTAGGGTAGTGGCATGTATATGTGGCTATATAGGTTGTTTTGATAAAATATGACAATATACTAAACTAAGTTATTAGGTCTTTTATCAAGATTGTAAACAGGTATCTTTTTTATATAATCAGAATGGTATGAAAGTGAAAAATTGTGGTTGTTTTAGTTTATGATTGAATTAAATTGCTATGCTAGGAATGGATCAATGTTGACATGTTTTAGTTGTTAATGTTTGGACATATTTCTGGTGTCTATGAAGGGCATATTGGTTGGTTGTTTTAGGACGTTAAAATGGTATGTTTATGTTGAGTTACTTATGGTCACAATTATGGTACATTTTAAGATGATATTGAACTAGATGTGCATGTTTTAAACGTTATAATACATATGTTAGGGTAAGTCCGTATGTTTGTTTTTGAGGGACCTTATAAGGCATATTGGTTGAATGGTTTTAGACTAGTGAATTGGTCATTTCATGTTGATTTTGGTCATGTTATAATGCATTGATCATGTGAACAAAATGCTTTTAGGTACATGTTTGATTTGGTGATGGAAATGGCTTGATTTTGGTCAATTTCATGTCCACATAGCTTGAGACACGGGCGTGTGACTCAACCACGTGTGACACACAGCCAGGCGACATAGTCGTGTGTCCCTATTTCAAAAGTTACATGGCCTAAAACATGGACGTGTGTCTCAGCCGTGTGAGTCACGCGCCTAGCCACATGGCCGTGTGACCCCTACAATTTAAATTTTCTAACTTTTTCTTAAACATTCCAAATGTTTCCAATTTGGTCCCGAATTGTTTCTATTGTATTTCTAGGGCCTCGAGGGCTTGGTTAAGGGAAAATATGCGTGTAAATGAGTGATTTATGCTATGTTTATGTTAATGTATAAATGTATCTTTTTATGTTACGGTAATGCTCCATAACCTTATTCTGGTGACAGATATAGGTTAAGGGTGTTACATGATGAGATCCATGATTTAATATGAAAAATATATTACAGCATGCTAAAGTGTATAAGAAGCGAATAATATGTGATATAAGAAAATGTGAGCATGTTTACATGCATATGTGTAAAATAGAGGAATATGTGTTATATGAGATTATGAGCATGATCACGTGAAAAATGTGAAAAGTGAATTATATGTGTTAAATTTGACGAATGGCCACATCAAATGTATGGGGTGGGTTTTGTGAAAGTTGGAAGTTATGACAATTTATTTGTGATTATGTGGTTGGAAATTATGTGGTGTCTTGTCCATAAATGGTGTGTTATTGGATGGATGAGTTTTGGGGAACTCGATATTGGTGTGTAGTGATGATGGGTAGGACCGTTTTCATAAAAATATGCATCGATTTAGAATAAGCATCGACATGTTCATGCAGAGTATCAGTGCTAGAACTTGTGATTATTATGATGATTTATAAGTTGTGATTGATATTTTGATATGTACGTGATTATATTTGTGATGATCTCACACTAGGCTTAAAAGCTCACCCATCATATGTCTATGTTTCAAGTAATCATCATAATTAGGACTCAAATGCGGATTTTTGGTGATGCTCTTAGATGTGAACTTTTTAACAAATTATGAACTTTATATCATTTTATGGATTTTTACGGACTTTGATTTGGGTTTGTTTTAATTAACTTTTTGGGACTTTATTTTAAATTGTGGACTGTGGCATGAGGATTTTCCTTTATGATATTTTGGAATTATTGCATGGATTTCTTATGCTGGATTTCAATTTTAAATGATCATTTAATGTTTTTAAGAATTAGAATCAACTGCAAATGTGTTTCCAAAACTTATTTATAATACAAGTATTTTAATAAAAAGGAAGAAAATTTTTTATTGAAATGAATATGATATTTTCAAAATGACATGTTTCAAGGACAAATGGACTTTTCTTATGAAAACTTTTTGGCCATCTTCATGGCCCATGTAATTGCTCAGATTGGGTCATAACGTCTAGGCCTAGTTTGAGGGGCTCTTGTGGTTCGGAATAAATGGTACACTTCTCCCCATACAAGTAGTGTTGCCAAATCTTAAGTGCAAACACCACTACTGCTAACTCAAAATCATGGGTTGAGTAGTTACACTCATAAACCTTCAATTTTCTGGAAGCATAAGCTACCACCTTCCCTTCTTGCATCAAAATGCAACCTAGCCCCGTGTGAGAGGTATCGCTATAAACCAAAAATTCCTTCCTTGGTTCTAGTTGAATCAGAATAGGTGCTTTAGTGAGTATCGCTTTAATTTTGTCGAAGCTCTACTGCCTTTCTTCTATCCATATGAACTCTTTTTCTTCTAGATTAACTTTGTTATTGTAACAACCACTTTCGGTAAAATCAGAACAGTGGTTTCGGAACCACAAATCTGATTTCGAAAAGGAAATTTATTTAATATTATTTTATGATCTACAGTATGATAATAATGTCGTATGAAAATTTCATAAAGAAATTTTACTGATTATATGTTTAATTTGATAAAGAACCAAATTGTACAAAGTGTAATAGTTGAGTTCTAATAGCTAAAGGAATTAAACAGCTATGGAATTCAAAATTTAAGGTCCTTAAATGGTAAATAGACCATTAAAAATGCTTAGTTGTTAAGGATGATGATTCATCCATGGAAAATAAAATAAAGAAAAAGGATGAAATTGAAAAGCGAAATAATAAAAGATGATAAATGATAAAAAAAATGAGAATATCATCAATTTTATCATCTTCTTCTCCAAAAATACATAGAAGCCCTAGGAAAAAGAAAGCAAGCTTTCTTGGCTTACTTGGGTAAGTAATCTTGTCCCATTTTTAGTAATTTTTATATTTCCGAGATCGGAATAGTTTAATCTATCTATTTTGGGGATTAATTTGTAAAGATATCAAAGTATAGAAATTTTTCCATGGATCTAAATGTTGAAATTTTGAAATTTATGGTAGACTGTTGATTGATAAACAACTTTTGTAAAGTGAATTTTGATAAAATTATGATTTTAGGTCTAAATTGTAAAGTTGTAAAATTCAAGGAAAAATTCTAAATTTTATTGGCTGCAAATTTTATATGTAAAATTCGGCTAGGCTTGGAATAAGGATTAAATTGCATGAATTTCATTTTCTGAGCCTAAGGACGAAATCATCACTAATTAAAAGTTTAGGGGCAAAATGGTAATTTTTCCTAATATGTGAATTGGACTGAATTGAGTATGAATTGTATTAAATTAATGTTAAATTTACTTGTATAGTCTGAATAGACCAAATTTAGAGTTAGAGCGAGGAAAAGAGAAAGTGTCGAATTAGTAGATTTTACGTACACGAACATTTATTGATTTAAGTTCGTGTAGCTAAATTGTTTTTATTTTTATGCTTGAATTGAGCGTGGTATGTGTTTATATGAATTATATAAATGTTATAAATGTATTAAATAATCACATGTCCGCTAATGTTTAGAAAATGATAAGTTCCGTTTGAATAATGAAATTCGATGGATACATGATTTCCCGTATTGAATGTTGTCCTGCATATGTTGCGGATAGAATATAGCTCAAACGAGAAATCCTGTTATAAGCCCTCTCGAGCATCCTGTTATACAGTTCCTGTGAGGATCCTGATTGGTAGTGATTCTGCATGTGTTACGCACTACCGCAACTCTTTGTGAGCGTCTTGTTACATGAATCGATCGGTTGTGATCCAGCATTTACCGTAGATACAAAGGCAGATCTTCGTGAACGTCCTGATATAGGCTCTTATGAGATTCCTGACATGGATCGCTTGAACTTCCTGTTATGCTATTGGAGGTCCTATTACATTGCTCTTTGTGATCTTTCTGATAGGCTCTTCATGAGTTTCCTAATTAAAAGTTCTTTGTGAACTTCGTGTTATAGACTCTTATGAGTTGCCTGGTATAGCCCGAAAAAGCTTCCTGTTACATGGCTCACATGAGCATCCTGATATATGGCTCGAGAGTGTGCTTCCTGATTATGTGCCCTTATAGGTACCCTTGAATATGAATTGATGGTTTCTGTTTTGTACACTTCAAGTGTACTACATGTATATCCATCGATATTTCAAATAAATTCAACAAGCAAAATCTTGACGTGAGAAAATATAAGCACGAAATGAATTATTACATGTATCTGCCTGAAATACATGAAAATGATGATACATGATATATAGAAGAGTGAGATGGTGATATATGAACATGGAACCTGTTTGATGAATATGTTTATCTAATATTATAGATTTGTACACTTCAAGTATATTTTCCCGGGTTTCTATTGATATTTTAATTGATTTAATGAGCAAAATCCTGACATGAAATAATCTAAACTTGAGACAAAATATTATGAAAATGTACTTGAGATACATGGGTATGAATTATATATATTATTTGAATTCATGATGTAGAAAGTATATGAATATGGGAATTTGGTTGTTATTGAGCTCATACATATTTCTTGATGTTTATATGAAATAATATGACTTAGAAATGAACTATTACCCTATGTACATGAAGTACATGGAAATGACATTACCTGATATAATGATGCATGAATTGGTTGTTACATGAATGTGGATCATGCTTGATGACTTTGTTCATCCATGATTAAGGACTATTATATGTGATTACTTGGCTAACATGATAAGGATATACGTTTAGGGCTTGTGAAAAAATTGGTTGATAGTGCTTTGCATGTTTATTTTGAACATAAATATATGGTAAGATATTTACCATGTTATACGAACTTACTAAGCATTTCATGCCCAATCTGTTTTATTTTCCCTTGTTCTATAGTAATTAGGAAGCTTGTTGGATTAAAAGCATCGATGGAGATCACTCACACTATCCATTGACCCATCTTGGTATATATGGTAAATTAATTATGGTTATAATGGCATATATAGGTTAATTAGCCAATGTTTGCATGTAAATGTTTGGGTTATAACTAGCCATTAGAATGGCTTGTGATGAACATGTTTTGATCTGTATAAATCAGGCTATAACATGTTTGGTGTGTGCTTAAATGATTGATTGATAGAAATCATGTTGGCATATTGAAAACTAATTCTAACATATTTGATAAAATATACATATAGGTGAATTCGATAAGATAAGTAAGTTTGTATATTTAATTACATGATGGTAAAGTGTCATTTAATGTTTTTAAGAGCACATTAGTTGTATGTGATGATATGTCATGCATGAGACTCGGTTTTGACTTGAATTAATTGTTTTAAAATGGCTTGTATTGACTTGAATTAATTGTTTTAAAATGGCTTGTAAATATGTTTAAGTATTGGTGTAAGAGGAAGATCAATTGGGTGAGAAATGTGGCTTGGAAAATAACCTATTTTTGTCCATACGGGCAGACACACGAGCGTGTGTCTCAGTGTCTCAACCATGTGTGACACACAGCCTAGCACATGATCTTGCCGTGTGTCCCCTGTATCTTTAAAATGTCAAAATAGAATGCTCAGAATTGACCACATGACCTAGCACATGGGTGTATGGATTGGCCGTGTGACCCTTGCACTCACACACGACTTAGCACACAAGTGTGTGGATTGGCCGTGTGACCCAAGTCAGAGAGTTACACGATCTGAGACACGGGTGTGTCCCTGGCCGTGTGAGCCAAACGGCCTGACCACATGGGCGTGTGTCCCCTGCATCTAGAAAAAATTTTGAGATTTTGTAAAAAATTTTCTGAGTACCCGGTTTAGTCCTAACTCATTTTAATGCATGTTTTGGACCTCGAGGGTTCATATAAGGGACTTTATGATTGATTTCAAACATGAATACTGTATGGTGTAGAATATCTATTTAGTTAATCTGTAAGTTTTGGTAATACTCTGTAACCCTGTTTTGACGACGGTTTCGGGTTAAGGGTGTTAAAGTTACGGGTGCTACTATAGTGGTAAATCCCTCAACAAACCTATGATAATACCCTGTGTAATGCCCCTAATCCATCTTTATCGTCAGATTAAGCTTAGAAAGCATTACTTTTCAAATCGAAACAATTGACATCACATGGAAACAATTTACAAATTTAAAATATTATCATTCAATTTTAGCATTTATTTAAAGCATAAAAACCTTCACAGACCTTAATCCGAGCCTATGGGGCCTCAATAATAATTTGAGAAAAATTGGGGACTAATTTGAATCAAAGCAGAAGAACATGAAAATTTTAAAATTTTGGAAATTGGGGCCATACAGCGTGTGACTCAAAACATGGCTGTATGACCAATCGTGTAACATTTGAATTATGGGACACACGACCGTGTCTCAGCCCATGAGCCCATTCGCGTGGGTATTTGAAATACTATCACATGGCCATGTCATAGGCCGTGTGCTAGACCGTGTGTGCATTCGAAGTAAGGTCACATGGTCATGTCATCAGGTCATATAACTCTCTGTAACCATGTGGAACAACCTGCACCTGAAAATCAATAAGACACACACCCGTGTAAGTAGGTCTTGTTTGGAAAATGGCCGTGTGATACCCATGTCCAAGGCTGTGTGCACAAAATATGCCTTCCAAAATAGGTCCAAAACAATGCCATTTTATAGGTATCTAGACATAACCAAAAACAACCATTTTTTATGCCTTCAAAACTCAATCAAACAAACATATAGCATACCAAAAATCCAACCTAGGTGCCTAACCAATGTACGCTCATTGACACCGCAAATTAAATATCCAATCAAACCCATACTCAAACCTTACATAACATTACCTTTAAGACATACTAAAACCTCCATTTCAACACATCCATTCACCATATATCAAGCTAATCACAAAAGACATTTAGCTAATGACCAAAAGCACTTCATGTCTCAAACATAACTCAAAGATACCAAACATAGATATACAACCACAAAACTTACTCAAACTAACTTATAAACAACACCATCATAAACCAATTAACTTAAAGGCTCCTAGTACATGCCATTTATAACCTAACAACAAAATAACTAAATCTTCTTTCGAGATGACGAATGGATAGTGTGGATATACTCCGACTAAATTCCAATCGATTGAGCTTTTTGATGACCTACAAGACGAAGAAAATAACTACATAAGCAAATAGTGCTTAGCAATTTCGTATAATCTTAAACCTTAACTTACCAAAAAGGATGTAACTTTACCATTTTACAAGATAATTCAATATCTCGATCGTAAGTTCATTAACACATCACAAATCTCACATAGTTAGTGAGTTCATATATAATACATGTAACTTTATTGTGTTGACAAATATATATACCCAAAAACACATTTGGTACATAAATCAACCATCACATATTCACTTAAAATTTATTATCTTTATTTCAAGTATTCATTTCAATTATCCTTTTCACATATTTATATTCCAACAAATACTTCAGATAACCATTCATATATATATTTCTATATAAACATTTCAGATAGTCATTTCATAAAACCATTTATCACATAATCATTATGTATAAATTCATTCATTGAAATATGTATATCTATTACTATTCTATACATAAAAACCTCATAAGGTTAGTAAATGTAACAATGAAATATACAATTTCAAACTTATCATAGATCCTTTAATAAGAAATATGTCATGTACACATTTCATTCTTCATGTAACAAGTAAGCATCACTTTTTCGTTTAAAGTGTTCATACCATCATTGTAACACCCTTAACCCGTATCCGTCGCTAAAATAGGGTTTCAGACCATTACGGAATAAGCGTTACCTAAATTATTCATTTCAAAACATTTCAATAATCACAATATAGTCCATCATTAAGAATGCATTCAAACCCTCAAGGCCTTAGAATCACTTTAGAAACGATTCGAGACTAAATTGGGAACATTTAAAAAATTTAGGAAAAATTTAGAAAAATTCAACTGCAGGGGTCATAGGGCCATGTGACTTACACGACCGACACACGCCTATGTCTGTGTCCGTGTAACTCTCTCTCTTGGGTCACATGGCCAAGCCACACACCCATGTGCCAGGCCGTGTAACTCTTGAAATGGCCTCACACGCCCATGTGCTAGGCTGTGTATTAGCTGACTTACTTTTTAAGCACCCCACAGGTGACATAAGGCCATGTCGCCCAGCTGTGTGTCTCACACAGCCAAGTCAAATGCCCGTGTGTTTGGCCGTGTGGACCTAAAATGTACCTTAAACAACAAGTTTACCATTTCCTACTTGCTTCGGCATTAAGAAATTCAAAAACCATTCGTTTAACCTATTCAAAACAAGATCAAACATGCTCAAAACATGCTAAAACAATCATCCCAGGTGCCTAACCAATGTACCCTCATTGGTACCACAAGTTATATCATCAAAACATATCATCCATGCATCATTCAAATCAAAGTTTTAAACATGCCAAAATTAATCAATTTGGCCTAGCTTATATCTCCCTAAAACATCAAACTTAAATTCACAAACACCTAAAAAGTCTTGGTTCAAATCGACATGCCAAATTATGGCTCCAAACAAAAACATATACTATATATACTTAAACCAACATTATAATTATAACTCCATTACAATCCGTTCACAAAATAACTATTAACTAAGACTTCTTAGGTACATGCCATCACAAAAGGTAAACATCACCACATTTGAGGTTAGGATCGTTGTTGGATGCTGAGTCGGCGATCAAAAGAGAAGTACCTAACCCACACACGAAAAAAAAAACCATACGTTGAGTAAAACTCAGTGATATTTCTATAATTCAAACAATTAAAGACATAATGATACAAGAATGCATAATTTGAATTATACGAACATACTATTGTCTAAGCTCATAACTACCATATACCATCATTTCAAATTCATGCATTTTTCCATATCATTTCAAACTATATTCAATTTTTACATGCTATCACATTTGATTTGTTTATCAAATATCTCATTTCACATCAATTGCTATATAAATAGCTTTTCACATATCAATCCACATTTGTTTATACAATGTCATTATCCATTCCATATTCAATTTATGAGTACAAAACTCATGTATTTCATTTAATCACAACATATCTCATTTTTCATGTTTCAATTCACTATCTCATTTCCATTTCACATACCATACCTATAACACCCCAAACCCGGCCCAGACGTTATGGCCGGATCCGACATGCCACATCAAAGCGTTCAAAAACATTTCAGGTTGTTGTTCTAGAAAACTTACTTAGTGTTTTAAAAGATAATTTTAATGCAGGTTAAAGTGAATGAAAGCTGAGCACCAGGTAGGAAACCGGAAATGAGGAGGTGAGTCCATCGGACTGCTTAAGTACCAAGCTCCCTTCGGATCCAATCCTAGACATGCACACCGCCATTGCCACACCTTAACGTCATGTATATTTCCAGGAAACCAATTTGATTAAGTCCTTTTTAGGAAAAGTGATTAATTTTGGAAAATATTTTCATTGCAGAAGCTTTACTTGTTGTCGTGTATTTTTGAAATCAATTACTGTTTTTAAAAAAAACGCGCCCTAAAAGCTATTCAATTTCGACAGTTAAATATAAGTAATACCTATCTTAATAAAACATATTAAAACCATAAAAATAATTAAGTGGCCTTATTATAATTAAAGAACCCAAAACCTTAAACGTAAATAAAAAGGATGTCCAATTCACTAGAAGAAAATTAATCTTGCAGAACGTGTGGCCACTCCGAATCCCTCATAGCTCTAAGCCCACTATGGTTGGGGATTACCTGCGTGGATGAAAATAAAGGGGTGAGTTTGGGGAAACTTAGTGTGTAAATTAACCCAACCATAGTCTAAATCGGTTCAAACCACAGAGAACAGATTAAGTTGGCCTTAGCCCAGAACAGAAGTCAGAATAGAGCCCATAGGCCTATAACAAAACAGGATAGATATCATATGTTTATGCAAAACCCAACCCATATCCAACCACATGCACCCCCATACCAACCTTTCACCATGTGGGGAGACTACTCGACCCACCCAACCACTACACGCCATTAAATATGCAGATAGCTGCTGTAATGTATAATGTGATAGAGTCACCAGATACAGATAACTGTGGCAGAGCCACCAGAATAGATATATGCGGCAGAGCCACCAGAACAGATATATATGGCAGAGCCACCAGATCAGATAATTGTGGCATAGCCACCAGGATGCTTCCTCCATAATATAACCCATGTCCCCATGCAGCAGATATACAATCATGACATACATCATACAGAATTAAATCATCATGCTTTTCAGTCAAAAGTAATCCCTATGGGTATAATGGTAATTTTAACCCTTTACCATATTCGGCCAATACAGCCTTAGATCCTAGAGTTCCTTACCTTTTGCTGAAATATGGGTTAGATATGGAGAGCCAACTGAATAAGTCCTCAAGCCCTTTGCTGTATATCCCCTTGACCACGCTACCGCTTACACAACCAATAGAAAAATACAAATCCCTTAGTCCGAAAACGCTAGCCACCCCTAATGTGACAGCCCAAAATTGACCCTAGTCGGAAGGTGGTCTCGGGACCACAAAACCGAGGCATAAAAATAATTAAAAATTTATTTTGATGCCTATAATATGTGTGTGCTCATGTATGACATTTTATGATGATTGATTTAGTGTTATAAGGGTGAATTCCACAAGAAAGGACTTAGTAATGAACTTTGAAAGTATGATAGGGAAATGTGTGATGACTAATTAAAGCATGCATGCAAAATAATGGACTTGCATGTCAAATTCCCCCTTTTATAGGTGGTGGCCGGCCATGACAAGGGAGGATGGGCTAAACATGTCATGAAACATGTTTTGTTGGTGCATTAGGGTGAAATAATAAACAAAGGTGTATGGGTGATAAAAAATGAAAAAAAATGTGTGTGAGTGTGGTAATCCCCCATTGCCGTGAGTTGTAGAGAAGGAAAGAAAAAATTTTGTTCATCCTTTCTTTGAGCCAAAACTAAGGAAGAAGGAGGATTTTTGCTTCATGCTTGGTTTGGAAGAGATCTAGAAGGAGATTTGGCTAAGTTTGCATCAAGATTAAGGTATGTATGAGGTTGTGTTAGGAGTTTCATGCATGTTTTGGTTGCTAACTTGATGTGCATGTTAGCCATGGCTCAAATCTTTGTTAAGCCATGGAAATGGTATTTGGCCAAAGTTGTTATGGTGATAAAGCCATTGCATGCTAAGTGTGAAGCTTGATGATGATGCATGCAATGATGGATTGTCTACTCTTGAGTAAGATTTTGAGCTTTCTTTTTGTTTTATCATGATTGAAGTTGAAAAGGAGCATGATTGTCATATTCGCCATGATGCATTCATGAGCATGGTTCATGCTTCTTGCATGTTAGTTAAAATTTGTGTTTTGGATGGCTATGGACACCTTGAAATTCGCCATGCTCATATATGTATATATATGTTTGCACATGATGTTTTGGTTATGAAGGAAGTGATGAATAAGTTTGTTTAAAGAAGAAGATGTTGAAGAATAATTGTGAAATTGTAAGCACATTCGCCTAGCACACATATGAGTGCTTGATGCTATATTGTAAGTTTTGAGCTACAATATGCAAAGCATTAACTAGTAAAATGCATGCTGTTTTGTGTGGTATTAAGTGCATAATTGGCCTCAACATGGACAAGTATATTCGGCCTTGGGTAGCCTATTGAAGGCCTTAGCTTTTCCTTGATGCTCGAATAAATTGTATTGAATTGCTTGATGTAGTATAAAATGTGCATGACCATTGTGTATTCAAGCTAAAGGGTGGCCATATGACCATTTAAATTCCTTGTCATATTCGGCCATAAGCTAGCACAATGAGGTTTTGATAAATTGAATTTGTTTGAATTAGCTCAAGAGCTAAGAGGGCCACAATTGGACAAGGGAAGGAAAAGTAATCGAATAGCCGTAAAAGCCATTCGACAACATCCGAGGTAAGTCCTCAAGAAGTGACCTTACTTGAATTATGTGGAATGAAATATGGATGTATTGATTATTGATTTATGTGTGTATGAGTATTCGAATGATACCCGGCTAAGTCCCAAGGCGATTATGTTAGTGATTATAATTGTGTTTGAGCCTTAGTAACGAAAATAAATATGTATGTCCAATGATTATTGATGTATGTGCATGAGAAATTGAATGATATCCGGGCTAAGCCTCAAGACAATTATGCTGGAAATTATAACCGGTTAAGACCAAGGCAATTGTGCTAGTGGCTACATCCGGCTAAGACCAAGGCATTCGTGCGAAGTCATTCTATCCGGCTAAGACCAAGGCATTTGTGCAAATCGTGATATCCGGGTTAAGTCCGTGAGGCCTTGGTGCGGGTTACCATAACCGGCTATGTCCCAAGGCGATTGATCGAGTAGCGACATCCGTTAAACTCGAAGGTATGTGATTTGAAAATTATAAGCTTGCTGGAAAATTTCAGCTAATGCACTTGTGAAATTTCCCAATGACAAGGTAAGTGCGGTGTGTGCTTATGCGCTAGGAGTAAGAGCGTGAATATCCGCTCCTATGATGGAACGAGTTATCGGCCTTAATGAAGCCGTTATTTGTGTATGAACATAAGAGTTGGGATGGTGAAGTAAGTATGATTATGTGAATGTGCATTAATGAAATGATGCATTTAACTATGTGAATGTATTGCTGTAATTAGAGTTGATTATATTCCTTGAGACTTACTAAGCATAAAAATGCTTACTCCGCTACTTTGGCTCTCGCTAGATTTCGCTCGATAGCAATCGGATTCGGGATCGTTGAAGTCGAAGTCATCCACACTATCAAGCCCCCATTTTGGTATAAATTCTTGGTTGAACTTGAAATGGCATGTATAGGACTACCCTTGTTGGTTTAAATATGTTATGATGTATATGTGTACGGCCATGCTAAAATGGCTCGTAATAGTGAAGTATCAACTTAAACTATTTGCGGTTTGTCTATATATATATGGTGTCATGATGTGACTATGAATTGAAATGGGAATGTTGGTCACATGATCAGCCATTGGCATGGTTAAAATGATCATATGTGGACCTATGTAAGGCAAGACTAGTTGGTTCATGGAGACTACAAAATAGGTAAGACCTACCTTAAAACAGATGCTGCCAGCTGCAGTAACGTGAATGTGAAAATCACCAAAATTTGTAGGAATGGTATTAAATAGTGAATCAGCTATGTAAATGAACATTGATGAGTCTATTTTCATATGGAAGAAACGAAATGGTCATAGGAGTTACATGTTAAGAGATATTAAAGCTATTGTAAGACAGGGCCAGAACGGTTTCTGGGTTCCCTGTCGCAACTTTAAAAATTTACTATAAATTATCCAGAAATAATTAGGAGACATACCTTATATGTACAGATTCCATTTTGAGTCTAGTTTCATTAGAAACAAACGGAACCAGCATTAAAGCCCTGTACAGAGAGATATTCAAGTTATACCGTGCGAAGGTCAGAGCAGTCGATCCCTGTAACATGGGTGACTTTAACTAATAAACTGTACCAATTGGCCTGACCAAAAATTCTAGAAATAAATCCATGGATGGATATATGAGTCTAAATTCAGCGAAAATTTACAAAACCAGTTTCCGAGTTTTGAAACTTGAGATATGATTTTTAAGGCGACAGTGATGCAGTTTTTCCAGCCTGACTGGAAATGTCCAATGGATGGGCAAAACAAGTGAACTTGGCTTGCTAACCCCTCGTGTCCGACACCGGCGATGGTCTCGGGTTCGGGGTGTTACACCTAAGGGTTTCGGCTTTTCCTTTCTAAAACAATGAGACTAATGATAGTTGTTCGAAAGACTTACCTAACGTCGATCGGTTCAGAAGAGTGTTCCTATCTATGATTCTTTTATCTCCAATCCACCGCAGCCACATGGAGAAGCAGATTCAAACAACCAAAGATTCGGCCTCCTTCACCTCCGGTATGTAGGTTTCAGTTTTTAGAAAAGTAAGAGCAGAAAAGTTCGGCTACCACAAGATTCGACTACTGAGGAAAATCGAAGATGGAAAAATAAAGGATGAGACAGAGGAAGAGGGGTATAGGTTCGATTATGGAAAAGAAAATATGGAAGAAGAAGGAGAAAGATGAGAGGTAGCATTCGGCTATGGAGAAAACGGCACAATGAGGCTTCTAGGTTCGGCTATTAACAAAAAGAGAGTAAGAAACCCTAATCCAAACCTATTTCGTCAAACCCAAAGAGAATAAATGTGAAATAGAAGGAAAAGGAATTGCTAGGGACGGCACCACTTATCCCAAATGCTGAAATTTCCCCCTTCAAGGACCTAGCCGAATCCCTATACTAGGAACCCTTGGCCAGCCAACTCTTGCTCCTCAAGAGTCCACCAATCGGCCAACACTGCCCTCCCGAATCAGCTCCTAAAACTTCTCCCCTTATCAGCTCCTAAATCTTCTCCCTTATACCCTCCTTACTCAATCACCTGAGCAACTCAAACTCCTCCTGACAGTCTTTTACCTGAGTTCCATTGCTTACCCTTCCTAAACATAAAAATAATAATTCCCTTAATATGCTGTCATTATGACTTGAACCTCAACTCTCCCTAACATCCACACGCCACTTTTATAGCCTTCCCAGTGGCGTCACATGCCACTTTACCACCTGCTTCTTTGTGTTTTACTTTACCCAATTAATACTTAAAAGCCCAATTAACCAGAACCCCTTTTTCCTATGGAACTAAAATTAACTAAAGTTACCGAGTTTTAACTTAAGTTTGGGTCTTCTAGAGGCCCACTAACATAATTAAACCTACGCCAAACAAACAAAACACAGAAATCCCAAAAATCCCAAAAATTGGGGCGTTACAACTCTACCCTCCTTAAAGAAATTTCGTCCTCGAAATTTTACCTGATTCAAACAGATGAGGGTATTGCTGTTGCATCGCCCCTTCAGGCTCCCACGTAGCTTCCTCTCTGCCATGATTTTGCCAAAGCACTTTCACTAATGGGATAGATTTCCTTCTGAAGACCTTAACATCTTGAGCCAATATTTGCACAGGCTCCTCCTCAAAGGTCAAATCAGTTTGCACTTAAATATCTGCAATCGATATGACATGAGCAGGGTCAGAACGATAACGCCTTAACATGGAGACGTGAAATACATCATGAATCCTGTCTAACTCTGGAGGCAATTCCAATTGATAAGCCACTGGGCCTACTCGCTTCAAAACCCGATAGGGCCCAATGAACCGCAAACTCAACTTGCCCTTCTTACCAAACCTTAATATCTTCTTCCAAGGAGAAACCTTCAAGAAAACCATATCACCTACTGAGTACTCAATCTTCTTCCGCTTCAAATCTGCATACGACTTTTGCCTATCAGATGCTTCTTTTAACCGATCCCTAATTATTCTGACCTTATCCTCAGTATCAGCTACCAACTCTGGTCCAAGAACTTGTCGTTCTCCTAGTTTAGTCCAACAACTAGGAGTACGATACCTTCGTCCATATAGTGCTTCATACGATGCCATTCGAATGCTCACCTGGTAACTGTTATTGTACGCAAATTCTGCCAACGGCAACTAATCCTCCCAACTACCTCGGAAGTCAATCACGCATCCTCTTAACATGTCCTCTAGAATCTGAATAACCCTTTCCGACTGACAATCAATTTGAGGATGGAAAGCCGTACTAAAGTTCAATCGCGTCCCTAACACCTCATGCAGCTTTTTCCAAAATCGAGATGTGAATCTGGGATCTCGGTCAGAGATAATCGAAACTGGTACTCCATGAAGTCTCACAATCTCCGCCACATACAACTTGGCTAACCTTTGAAGTGAAAAGTTAGTACGTACAGGTATGAAATGGCTTGATTGGGTCAACCTATCCACAATCACTCACACCGAGTCTTTCTTCTATGGTGTCAAGGGCAGCCCACTCACAAAGTCCATAGTTACCCTTTCTCACTTCCAAAGTGGTATCTTTACTGGCTGTAACAGTCCAGAAGGTAATTGGCGCTCAGCTTTCACATGCTGGCATGTCAGACACTTCCCTACGAACTCACATTCTCGCTTAAGTCCGTGCCACCAAGACACTTCTCGCAAGTCGTGATACAACTTATTCCTCCAGATGCATGGCACACAGCCCCCATGAGCTTCCTTCAATATTGCTCGCCTCAAGTCAGAGTTCTTCGGAACACAAATTCTTCCTCGGAAACACAGAACTCCTTCGCTATTTAACCCAAACTCAGAAGTTTCCCCTTCCTTAACTTGTTGAAGACAAGCAACCAAAGACTCATCGTTTAACTGCTTTTCCTTAATCTGTTCTACCCAGGTTGGTCTCACTTGCAACTCAGCCAACAAACTTCCATCATCATATAGACTCAGACGAGCAAACATTGCTCTCAGATCAGATACAGTTCTATGACTTAGAGCGTTGGCTACCACATTAGCCTTGCCTGGGTGATACTCGATCGAACAGTCATAATCCTTAAGCAACTCAATCTATCTCCTTTGCCTAAGGTTCAGCTCTTTCTGAGTCAACAAATACTTAAGACTCTTGTGGTCTGTGTATATAATACACCTCTCTCCGTACAAGTAATGTCTCCCAATCTTAAGTGCAAATATCGCAGCCACCAACTCCAAATCATGAGTAGGATAGTTCCCCTCGTGAGGCTTAAGCTGTCGTGATGCATATGAAACCACCTTACCCTCTTGCATTAACACGCAGCCCAAACCTACATGTGATGCGTTACTGTACACAGTAAAATCCTTCTCAGACTCCGGCTGAATTAACACAGGAGCTTTAGTCAAAACTTTCTTCAACTTCTCAAAAGCTTCCTACTGCTTCTCAGTCCATACAAACGGTACTCCTTTCCTTATAAGTTTTGTCAGAGATGCTGCCATTACAGAAAAACCTTCCACAAACCTTCTATAGTATCCTGCCAATCCTAGAAAACTCCGTATTTCCGACACTGACCTAAGTAGCTTCCATTCCAAAATCGCATCAATCTTCCGAGGGTCCACCTTAATCCTTTCAGCAGAGACCACATGTCCTAAGAAGGTTACTTCCTTTAACCAAAATTCACACTTGCTAAACTTCGCATAAAGTTCCTTCTCCCTTAACACTTGCAGCACTACACGGAGATGCTCATCATGCTTCACTTCCGTTTCAGAATATACCAGGATGTCTTCAATAAAGATGACTACGAACTAATCCAAAAATGGTTGGAACACACGATTCATCATATCCATAAACGCTGCAGGAGCATTCGTCAGTCCAATGGCATAACTGAAAACTCGTAATGACCATACCGAGTCCTGAATGCCGTCTTATGGATATCTACCTCCTTGACCCTTAACTGATGATATCCAGATCGAAGGCTTATTTTGGAAAATACAGAAGCTCCTCTAAGCTGGTCGAACAGATCGTCAATCCTTGGCAGTGGATACTTATTCTTAATCGTCAGTTTGTTCAACTGGAGATAATCGATGCACATCTGCATCGTACCATCCTTCTTTTTCATGAATAGCATCGGTGCTCCCCATGGAGACACACTTGGCCTAATGAAGCCCTATCCAACAATTCCTAAATTTGTGCCTTTAACTCCACTAACTCCTTCGGTGCCATCCTATATGGTGCGATGGACATGGGCGCCGTTTCAGGCAACAAGTTGATTCCGAACTCAACTTATCGGTTTGGAGGCAATCGTGGAAGCTCCTCCGAAAAAACATCTTGGAACTCTTTTACAGTCCTGACCTTATCCACCGTCAGTCCCTCCTCTTCTTACTGACTTACAAATACCAAATAAGCCTCACAACCTTTCCGAATCCACTTTTCGGCTCTTAATGCTGACACCACATTGGACAAATAATCCCTTCGCTCACCTATCACCATAACCTCCTCATCCTCCGTGGTCCTTAACACCATTCGTTTAGCAGTACAATCTAAAGTCACCTTATGTTTAACAAGCCAGTCCATTCCCAGAATGAGGTCAAATTCTCCGAATGGTAACTCCATCAGATCTCCAGGGAAAGTTCTACCTTGAGTTTCTAAGGGTACATCCCTATACAGTTTGTCTACCCTAACCGAGTGACCCAAAGGACTTAACACAGATACTCCACTCACAATCTTCTCAGAGTGCACACCCAACGACCCAGATATGGCACATGCAACATAGGTATGAGTAGATGCAACATCCACCAAAGCAGTATACGGTATGCTAGAAACCAAAAATGTACCAATTATGACGTTAGGTGCGTCGCCCTCCTCTCGATGACGAGCTGCATACACCAATACCGGTTGTCGAAGCCAAAGATTTCCAAAGACTTCGCCAGTGCCCTCGACCTCGACCATTTCCATTTTCGCCCCTACCTTGTCCACGTCCTCTCACTGGTTGTGGTCCACCTCTTATGGGTTGAGCAACCCTCTTTACGGAAACCTGAGCCTGATCAGCTATCTGAGGACAGTCTTTAACTCTATGCTCCATAGATCCGCATCGGAAACAAGCATCGAAACGTTTCATACACTCGCCCAAATGTACCTTACCATAGTCTCCAAAGATTGGTGGTCTAACCATATTCATCGGCACTGCTCGAACTGGTTCCTCCACTCTTGCTCTCTTAACATTTCTATTAGCATCATCCGAGGGTACTGAATCCCTCCGAAATTGGTTCCGATCCTTCTCCCGATTCTGCTTTTTAGCACGCTTTACCTCCTCAGCTATCTTTGCCTTCTCCACTAAGACAAGAAAGTCCCGCCCCTCTCATGGAGTAATCAACACCCTAAGGTCATCCCTAAGACCATCCTCAAGCGACACTTCGCTTCATATTCCGTAGCGACTATGTCCACAGATATCGGCTCACCTAAACTCGGCCTCGCATACAAGAATCGCTTTTACCTCTTTGCACCAGATTCAAGAATTCCTTTCTGCGGGCGTCCACATAACTCGCCCCAATGTACTTATCTTTAAAAGCCGTCTTAAACAGTTCCCAAGTTACCCTACCAGCTGGGGTCCCTTCTCTCACAGTGAGCCACCACTGATAAGCCTCGTCCCGTAACAACAATACGGCTCCCTTCAGCTTCTGCTCCACAGAGTAGTCCAAGTCATCCATAATCCGTTCTGTGGCCTTCAACCAATATTCTGCCACATTCGGGGCTACACCAGACACACCCTTAAAGATTTCCGCTCCGTTAGCCTGAAGTCGTTCAGAAATAGATTCCCAAATTTCGTTACCCGTACTTGCCCCGGTAACCCTTTCCAGAACCCGAAGCATTGCTTGTGATAGGGCATCATCCCCGGCACCGCGGTCATGAGACTCCACCTTCGTTGCCGGTGGTACCAGTGCATCCACCGCTGGCATATGTCCCAAAGGCGAAGATCTCGCTCCAGCACTTCCTCGGCCCCGTCCATGGCCTCTTCCACGAGCGGCTCTTGTACTCATATCGTATTATCTGATTTATGAAATTCTATCCATTAATTCAATATTCCAGTGTTTATTACAAATGTTTTATGAATTAGACAGTAATTCAAAGTTTATTTTCGCAGAATCGAAGTCTAACTACAGTTTCAGTCTCTTATCAAATTTTCTTATGGTTTCAGTATCATCCTATCCTAGTAGAATTTTAGTACAAACAGATAATTCAGAAAAATATTCAGAGAAGTTCAGAGTAATACTTACAGGCTTGAGTCGGAGATTCAGAATGCCACCTTCTAAGGATCTAAATTTTGAAAATCGAGTTTTTTTTGTAAACCTATTCCACAGACGAGTTGTTGTAACTTGGCTCTGATACCATTAAATGTAACACCCTAAACCTGCCCAGACGTTATGGCCGGATCCGACATGCCACATCAAAGCGTTCAAAAACATTTCAGGTCGTTGTTCTAGAAAACTTACTTAGTGTTTTAAAAGATAATTTTAATGTGGGTTAAAGTGAATAGAAGCTGAACACCAGGTAGGAAATCGGAAAGGAAGAGGTGAGTCCATCGGACTGCTTAAGTACCAAGCTCCCTTCGGATCCAATCCTAGACATGCACACCACCATTGCCATACCTTAACGTCGTGTATATTTCTAGGAAACCAATTTGATTAAGTCCTTTTTAGGAAAAGTGATTAATTTTGGAAAATATTTTCATTGCAGAAGCTTTACTTGTTGTCGTGTATTTTTGAAATCAATTACTATTTTTAAAAAAACGCGCCCTAAAAGCTATTCAATTTCGACAGTTAAATAAAAGTAATACCTATCTTAATAAAACATATTAAAACCATAAAAATAATTAAGCAGTCTTATTACAATTAAAGAACCCAAAACCTTAAACGTAAATAAAAAGGATGTCTAGTTCACCAGAAGAAAATTAATCTTGCAGAACGTATGGCCACTCCGAATCCCTCACGGCTCCAAGCCCACTATGGTTGGGGATTACCTGTGTAGATGAAAATAAAGGGGTGAGTTTGGGGAAACTCAGTGTGTAAATTAACCCAACCATAGTCTATATCGGTTCAAACCACAGAGAACAGATTAAGTTGGCCTTAGCCCAGAACAGAAGTCAGAATAGAGCCTATAGGCCCATAACAGAACAGGATAGATATCACATGTTTATGCAAAACCCAACCCATATCCAACCATATGCACCCTCATACCAACCTTTCACCTTGCGGGGAGACTACTCGACCCACCCAACCGCTACACGCCATAAAAATATGCAGCATAGCTGCCAGAACAGATAATGTGACAGAGTCACCAGATACAGATAATCGTGGCAGAGCCACCAGAACAGATATATGTGACAGAGCCACCAGATTAGATAATTGTGGCATAGCCACCAGGACGCTTCCTCCATAATATAACCTATGTCCCTATGCAGCAGATATAGAATCATGACATACATCATAAAGAATTAAATCATCATGCTTTTTAGTCAAAAGTAATCCCTAGGGGTATAATGGTAATTTTGCACCTAGGGGTATATCAGTAATTTCCATACATAGGGGTATTCAAGTAATTTATCTATTCTTAAGGTTTCTATGCATAACATAGCCATTTACGTACGACCAGAAACACTTATCGCATTTTCATCAATTGGGCCCGCTATTCATCGTCCCAATTTTTGGCCCATTAAGCCCAAAACATCGAAATGCATGTAATCGCACGCCATGCCTTATCACTTTACTCTACCATATACCTCAAACTATTAATCTCACGAGCATTCGCACACTCGCATCTTCTCAAAATACTAGCTTTTCGGCATTTCAGCTTTTCGGCTTTTACCGATCTAGTCTATGAGAGGGTGTCAGTTACACAACTATGTATTTTAACCCCTTACCATTTTCGGCCAACACAGCCTTAGATCCCAGAGTTCCTTACCTTTTTTCGAAATATGGGTTAGATATGGAGAGCCAACCGAATAAGTCCTTAAGCCCTTTGCTGTATATCCCCTTGACCACGCTACCACTTACACAACCAACAGAATAACACAAATCCCTTAGTTTAAAAACGCTAGCCACCCCTAAGGGTTTCGGCTTTTCCTTTCTAAAACAATGAGACTAATGATAGTTGTTCGAAATACTTACCTAACGTCGATCAGTTCAGAAGAATGTTCCTATCTATGATTCTTTTATCTCCAATCCACCGCAGCCACAAGGAGAAGCAGATTCAAACAACTAAAGATTCAGCCTCCTTCACCTCCGGTATGTAGGTTTCAGTTTTTAGAGAAGTAAGAGCAGAAAAGTTCGGCTACCACAAGATTCGACTACTGAGGAAAATCGAAGATGGAAAAATAAAGGATGAGACAGAGGAAGAGGGGTATAGGTTCGATTATGGAAAAGAAAATATGGACGAAGAAGGAGAAAGATGAGAGGTAGTATTCGGCTATGGAGAAAATGGCACAATGAGGCTTCTAGGTTCGGCTATTAACAAAAAGAGAGTAAGAAACCCTAATCCAAACCTATTTCGGCAAACTCAAAGAGAATAAATGTGAAATAAAAGGAAAAGGAATTGCTAGGGACGGCACCACTTATCCCAAATGCTGAAATTTCCCCCTTCAAGGACCTAGCCGAATCCCTATACTAGGAACCCTTGGCCGGCCAACTCCTGCTCCTCAAGAGTCCACCAATCGGCCAACACTACCCTCCCTAATTAGCTCCTAAAACTTTTCCCCTTATCAGCTCTTAAATCTTCTCCCTTATCCCCTCCTTACTCAATCACCTGAGCAACTCAAACTCCTCCTGACAGTCTTTTACTTGAGTTCCATTGCTTACCCTTCCTAAACATAAAAATAATAATTCCCTTAATATGCTGTCATTGTGACTTGAACCTCAGCTCTCCCTAGCATCCACATGCCACTTTTATAGCCTTCCTAGTGACGTCACATGCCACTTTGCCATCTGCTTCTTTGTGTTTTACTTTACCCAATTAATACTTAAAAGCCCAATTAACCAGAACCCCTTTTTCCTATGGAACTAAAATTAACTAAACTTAATCTTGGGTCTTCTAGAGGCCCACTAACATAATTAAACCTACGCCAAACAGGCAAAACACAGAAATTTTAAAATTCATTGAAAATCACAGAAATCCCAAAAATTGGGGCGTTACAATGCCATTCAATATCGATCATAGAACTTTATTATTTAATTACCCCTATTATCACGAATCAGACTCAGACGAATACACGGATCCAACCAATACACCAATTTGGCACCCAGTTCCTCATTGGATAAATCCAAAGTAATAATTGGGCCCAACGCTATATAAATTGACACGAAGTGTCCCATCGGTTAAACCGAAGCAAATTGGCACCTAGTGCCTCATCGACTCGAAGTCAAAGAAATCCATGGACTCTTCCTATCCTATGGCATACCATCTATAACCGAGTTAGCTTGAAATAGTTAATAGGCTTTTAATTCAATTACAAATATATCCAATTTCCAAATCTATGCACCTTATCACATTTAAATATATATCCATTTCAATTCACATAATCAATACATTTATAATGTATTCACCAATTCATTCCATTTCAATCAACTATAATTTCAATTCACTATCAAAGTGCCAAAATACTTACCTCAACCACTTACCATATGCATTAAATAAAAATACAACAATTAACACCTAGGTTCAGATTATAGAAATGCAAACTGTGGATTCCGATCTATTCGACGTCGATTTTATCTTTCCCCTTTGTAGTCAAGTATTCCGATACGACATTAGCTACGAAATTAAAACAATTAAAGTACATCAATACAACACAATTCAATTTCACATTGAATATTTCAATTTTTACTCAATGTTTGCTTAAATTTTAATTTAGTCCCTAAATTGAGACTAATTTTTTATTATTCACAATTAACTTTATATTTTCATACAAATTTCACTTTAAACTAAATTTAACTCCCCTTTCTTCAATTAAACCCTATAATTTTGAATTCTTTACAATTTAGTCCTTATACTCAAAATCAATAATTAACTTCACTATTTAGTCCCTTTTCACTTTATACATTGAAATCTATCAATTTAATCCTGAATATTTGAAATATTCAACAATATTAACATCCAAAATTCTAAGCAATACTAAAAATTACAACACAAGTCGACTAGCTTTAACACCCGTAACACGTATCCATCGTCGGACTAGGGTTAAGAGGCATTACCAGACATATTGGAATATTTTACAATCATTTCAAAATCAAAAGTCATATATCGTCATATCATAGTCAAATATCAACATGAAGTCCCTTTTTTAGGTCAACAAGACCTTAAACATACTTTGGAGAAGGTTCAGGACTAAATCGATCTCATATAAAAGTTTCCAGACACTTAGAAAACTTTCATGGAATCACATGTCACACACCTGTGTGAACAGGCCATGTGCCTCACACGACCACCAAACATGCCCGTGGCGTAGGCCGTGTGAAAACAGGGCATATATACTGACTTATACCACATGGTTGAATACATGCCCATGTATCTTAGCCGTGTTGAAAACTAACTTGGGTCACACGGCCGACCACATGCCTGTGTGTCTAGCCCGTGTACCCTTCGAAATGGCCACATAAGCCCATGTGCCAAAGTTGTGTGCCTCACACGGCCACCAGACACGCCCGTGTGTCTAGGCTGTGCTCGAGACTAACCTTAAATTGTAGAACTACCCCAGGGGACACATGGCCATGTAACATGACCATGTGTCACACACGGCTGAGATACACGCTCGTGTCTCTGCCCGTGTGGACAAAAAGAGGCAACTTGAAAAGCCATTTTGCCACCCTATATACATAAGCTTTTAAGACCACATTTCATAACCGAAAATAAAACCAAAACATTTCCAAAACAAGCATCACTCATACTTCAATATCATTAATCATTTCCATACATAATTCCAACTCAAACATACTAATTCCATATAACTAATTCATACATTGAACACATGATTCATATCACATTTATAACCATTTCAACCACAAAACTAACTTACCAAAAAGACCATTTCACTAGGCCATATATATATACCAAATTTACTATTTTTGCATCACATATCATATACCAAAATTAAACCCTAAGTTCAACCATAATCAAGCCATATCTCATGGCATGATATACCCATCTCAAAACATACCACACTAATTCTAGCTTATACATGCTATACGATGATATATACATTTTCAAAAGGTACCAAAATAATATTTGATAGTGTGGTGATGATCCTTGATGATCCCCGAGCTTCCAGTAGCTTCGATATCTAAAACACAATACAAACACATACAAAGTAATCTTTCAAAAGCTTAGTAAGCCATATACAAATAAATTTATCATTTTAAGCATATAAACATCATCAAATACATATACTCCATAGCCAAATACTATCACAAACCACATAGTTCATATACATTTCACACATTCCCAATTCATTTTCACATATAGCATATTTTCTCATACTTATATCACATATCATCAGTTGCACATATACTTACTTCTCATTAACAAATGTTGAACACATCTCCACGTACCTGAATTGGTTATTCATTCATTCAATCATGTATTCCTCAGAATGCCTATTGAACCGTACAAAATTAAATAGGATACGCAGATAGCTCAGAAAGTTTGTACAATGCCAACGTCCCAGACGTGGTCTTACATGTAATCAATTATCGATGCCACTATCCCAGATAAGGTCTTACACGAAATCAAATATGATATTGATGTCCCAGACATGGTCTTACACGTAAATCTCAAATCGATGCCAATGTCCCAGATGTGGTCTTACACGAAATCAAATATCGAAAATCCTATGTCATGACATATGTATCCTAACTATTCCTATGGTTCGTATCGGGCTTTCAGATGTCGTCACGTTATCGAAACTTTCTCAATTTCACATATTCAACTTCTATAACCATTCATCACAATTGAATATCATATAAACATGAATAAATCAATTCAAACACATTTATTTGTATATAGACTTACCTCATACGGAAATGAACGAAAACGAATGGCTATTCAACAACTTTCGACTTTCCCCGATCTAATTTCGTTTTCTTTGGTTCCTGTTCTATATAAATTCAAATTTAACTCTTTTATTCAAAAAATCATTCAATCTAACCCATATACACATATTTAGGGAATTTTAAAAATTAGCCCTCACATTTTCACATTTTAACACTTTCGTCCCTATTTCATAAAATCACAAAATATACTTAATTTCCTTTCACACATGCCTAGCTGAATTTTCCTTTAGCTCATATAAGCCCACATATTTCATTTATTTCACATTTTAGCCCTTAATTTCTCATTTTCACGATTTAGTCCAAAATACTCAAATTCATCAAATATCCCAATACAAAACATAGTAATCTAACATATATCTTTCATTTTCTATCATCAAACTTCATAAAACTCACATTATCAACAATTGCACATCTTAAAATTATAACCAAATTCAAAAATTGAGGCACGGGCCTAAAAGATTACTAAGCAACGATCATAAAAATATAGAAATTATCAAAAATCGAGCTAAAAACATACCTCAATCAAGCTATCAAAGTGTTGAACCCTAAATGACTATGAAAGCTTATTTTATTTCTTCAAATTCGGCTAGATGATGATGATGGAAGAAGATATGGCTTTATTTTATTTAACTTATAATTAATAATCAAATACCAATTTTAACCTTTATTAAACCATATAAAAATCACTTAATGGATGGTCACTAATGTCCATTAACCTTAGTTATGGTCTAATAACATCATAAGGACCTCTCCTTTAATAAGACATAGCACTTAAGTACTTTTAACATATAGCTAGCCACTTTTACATTTTACGCGATTAAGTCCTTTTATCAAATCGGGCACACAAACGATAAAATTTTCACACGAAATTTTCACAGATATTGTAACATCCTGATTTTCGGGTTTTTCGCGATTCTTGATATTTTAAGTAAATTTCTAAAATTTGGTAGGTGATGATGAAATTCATAATTTGGGTGTCTAAATGGGCTTATGGAAGGCCCATGAGTTGCCAAAACCTGGTGGAATTTTTAAATTTTGGACTTAGGAGTTAGGGGTTCTGGCTAGGTGCCCTTATATTAAGTTGTGGGTAAAGTGTATCACAAAAGATCCTCCGCAAAGTGGCTAAGGACGCCACTAGGGAGCTTTAAAGGTGGCGTGTAAGTGTTGGGGAAGACCTGGATCGATTCTGTGTTGGCAAATAGGAGCATTTATTTTGTGCAGAAGGGTAAGTGTTGGAACCCGAGTGGATTCTGAAGAGGAGAGAGTTGGATCAAGTCAAATGCATAAATTAAGGAGGGATAAGGGGAGAGATTTTAGGGATGTGATATGGAGATAGAGTTGGCCAAATAAGGGAGTTTGTAGAGGGGATTTTCGGCAGAGGGGTATTAGGTTAGTAATTTCGGCATTAGGGTTGTAGTTGTGCCGATTTTGTTCTTTGGTGTGTAGTTTTTTTCTCTCTTTCTTTTCCAGCCAAATCTACCTCCCTTCTACTCAATTTTCTTCCTTTTTCTTTCTTTCAAATCAGCCCACTATTTCCTTTCATTCACCATTGTTTTCCTTATCTCTATTTTTGCCAAGTGCCGCAAAAGTCGAATCTGAAGATAGGGGTGCCGATTCTTTGTGACAGCAACCTTTTCTTCCTTCTCAATAGTTGGCATTTGATTCCCTTACCTTTTAGACATCCGATTCAAGAGGAGAAAGACTGTGGTAAGTGTTCAAACTCTAAACAATTCCTAGTGTAGCTTTGGTCAAAAGTCAAACTCCAAGTTTAGGAGATGGTCAATATGAGCATAGACTCTATAGGGTCTTCTTTTAATATTTTTGGTTTATTTATTGAAGGAGCAGCAAGGTGTAGTGTCGATTTGGAGTAGCTTGGATCACGGAGTAGCTAGGCCTAGTCATCAATCGCGATAAAGGTAAGGTGCCTAAGGCCATTATGGATGGTGGCGAATGTGTAAGTGTTAATATTGGAAAGTTCATAAATTGGTTCAATTATTGCGAGCTGATCTATTTAACAATTGATTATAGGAGAAATCGCATAGGAGATCTCGTCAAGGAATATCGCAAATCAGGTGTGTAACGAACCCTTTTCATAGTTTAAAGCGATGAATGTTAAAAGCCAAATGTCAAATTTCGCATTTCGAGGACTTGTGAGCAAGTTTAACGCTCACTAGTTAGTTAGAATCGATGAGATTATGATCGGGAACATTGGAAACGGTAAGAACGTGCTTTTTGGCATTCACGGTAAGTTGGGCCTCGAGGGTCAGTAATAGGCCCAATAGGCTTTCGCCCATATGGGTAAAATTGGTAGAAAATGTAAATCTATTAAATTGCATGATAAGACCGTTAAAACCGTTATGGAATATAGGCTAAATGGGCCTAGATGACAAAATCGCCTAAGTAGGGCCCATTAGGGTTTTAGGCCCAATAACTCGATTTCGCTAAAATGGGCCGTAATCACTGCTTGCACCCATGAATTGTTAGTAATCGTTAATGAACATGGAAACCCTAATTTGTGGTAAAATTACAAGATTACCCTTATACCATGAAAATGACCGTTTTGCCCCTAGGTAAAAATGACCATTATACCCCTAGGGTTTATGTATGATTTTAATACATGGGATTTTGATAAATATGGTATGTTTGATATGCACATGAAATGTATGATATGCACATGATATGTATGATATGCACATGAGGTAATCATAAATGCATTGGGTTGGGTTTTTATATGGATGGAGGAAGTGAAAAAGGGCTTATGCCCCAGTTATCAAAAGGGCTTATGCCCTAGTTATTAAAAGGGCTTATGCCCCAGTTATTAAAAGGGCTTATGCCCCAGTTATTGAAAGGGCTTTTGCCCCAGTTATTAAAAGAGGCTAGGCCTCCAGTTATATGATAAAGCAGCTATGCTGCCAGTGGAGAGTTTGGCCGGGTGGGTCAAGTTAATCCCCACATGGTGTGTTGGTTGGTACGGGTGGAGAGTAGCGGATGGTGGGTTGAGTAGTCTCCCCAAATGGGTTGCATTCTTTCATTGACATTATATGTGACATTGAAATGGGTCTAAGGGCCATACCGTTTACAGTAAAGGCTTCGGCCTAGTAATATAAAATATGAAAAGGCTTCGGCCCAGTATTATGAAATATGAAATATGAAAAGGGCTACTGCCCAGTGCATGATTGAGATTGGATTTGGGCTTAGACCCAACAGGCCGTTATTGTTTTGGGCTCTGAAAGGGGCTTGTTGCACACTGAGTTTCCAAACTCACCCCCCTTTCCTTAACCTTGCAGGTGAGCCTTGATGTGGAGACTTGGGCCGGAGGGGATTCATAGTGGCCACGGTGATCATCTTCGGCGCTTTTAAATAAGTGTTGGTTTTCATTTAATTTACTTTAATTATTATTTATTTTGGGGTTGTAATAAGGCCAATTTTAACTTTCCTTTTATTTCTTTTCGAAATTATTTTAATTTTAATAACTTTAAAAATTGGTTAATAATTATTCAAATGGGCTAGACTTAGGACGTGTTTTCAAAATGATACTTGCTTTCAAAATATCTCAACACCACGATTAATCGATTTATCAAAGACGTCCACTTAAACAAATTTAAACTCGATATAACCAAGTGTGGCTATGGTTGTGGGCATGTCTAGGATTGGATCCAATTAAAGAGCTTGGTACTTAAGCAGCCTTCATGGCTCACCTCCTCTGTCTCGGATACCTACCTGGTGCCTAGCTTCCATACACTTTGCTAACTCAACAAAACATATGGTTTTTAAACACTTAAACGGAACGTGGGTTTTCAACTCCAATGTGGCACGTCAGATTCGGCCATAACGTCTGGGCTGGGTTTGGGGTGTTACAGTTAGTGGTATCAGAGCCTAGGTTGCAACAACTCGGCTGTGGATTGGGTTCAAAAATGTTTTCAGAAACTTAGGCCTAAGAAGGGTATTTTTGGAAATGGCTTCTGAAAAATTCATTTTAAAGGTGTTTTGCGGAGAATATATGTTAAAAAGGTACCAGTTTTTCTATTTTAAATCAAGAGTTCAAAATAAAGGGAGTTTTCAAATCAAAGTTTTTGAATTTCTATTTTCGATAATCAAAAACATGGTTTTTTTAGTTCTAAATGGATTGGAGAAAGAAGTGGCGCACTGGATCCCGGGCACCAAGTCTGTAAGTATATTTACCTTACAATATATGATATTGATATGGTATTATGAATAGTGCTGAGACCCTACTATGAGACTTTAGCTAGGGTAGAGCTGTAAACGGTAGGAATGAGACTGTAGCTAGGCTACGATGATACGAAAAATCCTTGAACTGCTATATCTACATAAGACATTTTCTTAATAAACAGTGGAACATTATACTAATTTCATAAAATTCAGAATCGATAATTGATATGAGTACTAGAGGAGCTCAGGACGAGGCCGCGGACGTGGTCGCGAAGGGTGCAAGTGAATCTTCATCCTCGGGGCATAGGCCACCGAGGAGCCACCGTGCCGCAAGCAACGAGATCTGGTCTTATGATCGGGTCATGGGGATGACGCTTTATCCCAAGCCATGTTAAGGGTTTTAGAAAGAGTGGTGGAGCTAGTTGGGACGGTGAATAGGGGTCTATATCGAGCGACTCCGCCAACGGAGCAGAGGTATTTAGGGTGTATCTCGAGTGGCCCGAATGTGGCGTAATATTGGTGGAGGCAGCAGAACGGATCGTGGATTTACCTAGATCGCTTTCGGTGGAGCAAAAGTGAAAGGAGCGTGTCGCCGCTACGTGATTTGAGGCATACCGATGATGGATCACCGTAAGGGAGAGTACCCCATTAAGCAAGTAACACGGGAATTGTTCAAAACCGCCTTTAAAGGGAGGTATGTTGGAGCAAGCTATGTGGATGCTCGTCGAAGGAATTCTTGAATCGACTCAAGGTGATAAGACTGTAGAAAGCAGTATGAGGCGTAATTTTTGAGGCCGAGTCGATATGCTAGTGGTATAGTGGCAACCAATATGAGCGCAAAGGTCCGCTTCGAGGATGGTCTCCGCGATGAGCTTAGGATATTGATAGCTCCACGGAGGGAGCGTGGTTTTTTGCATTGGTAGAAAAGGCTAAGATAGCCGAGGAGGTGAAAGTGAGTGAGTGATGAATCGTGAGAAGGATCGACCCATTCAAGAGGGATTTCAGCACCCTCGAGTGCCACGAATCAAGTGTTAAAAGAGCAAGGATGGAGGAACCGTTCGAGCGGCCCAAAGAATACTTATAGACCGCAGCTTGCGGTGGACTGTGGTAGGGTGCATATGGGGAGGCCTGAAATGAACTGGAGCATGTTTTCGATGTGGGTCAAAGGAGCATAAGTTCGAGAGTGTCTCGGAGGATGTACTCAGAGCTAGCGGCAGAGCAAAGGGATGTCCAACCACGGCGAGGAGGACCACCACCACAGAGGGGTCGGGGGCAAGGTAGAGGTGGCAATGGTAATGGATGAGGACGTGGGGCACCTGGCAGAGGTGCTGGTCATGCTGAAGCTCGACAACCAGCGTTGGTTTATGCCGCACGACGTCGTGAGGAGGGTGACGCTCCTGATGTTATAACTGAAACGTTCTTCATTCATAGCATGCCTTACACTGCTTTGATTGATGTGGGTTCCACCCACTCGTATGTTGCTTGTGATGTATTGGGGGCTTTGGATGTGCTTCCTGAGAAGACTGTGAGTGGGGTATCAGTAATAAGTCCATTGGGACATTCGGTTAAGGTAGATAAAATTTTTAGGGCAGTACCGTTAGTGACACAAGATAAAATCTTTGAAGGAGATTTGATGGAGCTGCCATTTCGGGATTTTGATCTTATTCTGGGAATGGATTGGTTAATTAAGCACAAGGCGACGTTGGATTGTGCGGCAAAGAGGATGGTACTAAGAACTACCGAAGATGAGGAGACAATGGTCATAGGGGAACGAAGGGATGATTTATCCAATGTTGTTTCGGCGTTAAGAGCCGAGAAGTTGATCCGGAAAGGTTGTGAGGCGTACTTGGCCTTTGTAAGTCAAACGGGACTTGAGGAGATAACGGTGGAGTCGGTTAGGACTATTAGGGAATTTTAGGATGTATTCCCAGATGAACTTCCTGGATTACCCCCGAACAGAGAGGTCGAGTTTGGAATCGACTTACTACCTGGAACAGCTCCTGTGTCCATTGCGCCTTATCGGATGGCACCGAAGGAGTTGGTAGAATTGAAAGCTCGATTCAAGAGTCTGCTGGATAGAGGTTTATAAGACCAAGTGTTTCTCCGTAGGGTGCACCCAGATCGCTCAGAAGAAGAAAGATGGGACTATGCGAATGTGTATTGACTATCGGCAGTTGAATAAGTCGACTATCGTGAACAAGTATCCGTTACCAAGAATCGATGATCCGTTCGACCAATTAAAAGGAGCCTCTTGTTTTCTAAGATTGACCTTCGGTCGGGATATCATCAATTAAGAGTTAAAGAGGGGATATTTATAAAACAACGTCAGACTCGATACGGTCATTACGAAGTTTCGGTAATGCCATTTGGGTTGACTAATGCACCTAAAGATTTATGGATTTGATGAATCGGGTATTCCACCATACTTGGATCGGTTTGTAGTCATTTTTATTGATGATATCTTGGTGTATTCGGAAACGGAAGAGAAGCATGATGAGCATCTTCGTAGTAGTCTTCGCAAGTGTTAAGGAGAAGCAACTTTATGCAAAATTTAGTAAGTGCGAAGTTTTGGTGAAGGAAGTTACCTTCTTGGGGCATGTTGTGTCTGCCGAAAGGATCAAGGTGGACCTCGAAGATTGAAGCCATTTTATAATGGAAGCCACCAAGTCGGTAATGTAAATTTGAAGTTTTCGGGGTTGGCGGTTATTATCGGAGATTCGTGGAAGGATTTTTCGTGATGGCAAGACCGTTAATCTAAACTTATAAGGAAGGAGCACCTTTTGTTTGGACAGATAAGCGAAAGAAGAGGCTTTTGAGAAGTTGAAGAAGGTTTTGACTAAGCGCCAGCTTTTGATTCACCGTAGTCCGGTAAGGATTTCACTTGTACAAATGAAGCGTCACATGTAGGTTTGGGCTGCGTGTTGATGCAAGAGGGTAAAGTGGTCGCTATGCTTCACTTACGCCTTAAGCCACATGAGGTGAACAACCCCACGCATGACTTGGAATTGGCAACGTAATCTTTGCACTTAAGATATGGAGGCATTACCTGTATGGAGAGAAATGTATCATCTATACGGATCACAAGAGTCTTAAGTACTTGCTGACTCAAAAGGAGCTGAATCTTAGGCAGCGAAGGTGGATAGAGTTGTTAAAGGACTATGACTGTTCGATTGAGTACCACCCAGCTAAGGCAAACGTCGTGGCTGATGCGTTAAGTCGAAGAGCTGTGGCGGAATTAAAGGCGATGTTTGCTCGCCTAAGTTTGTATGTCGACGGGAGTTTGTTGGCGAGTTACTGTGTGAGACCGACTTGGGTAGAACAGATTAAGAAGCAACGATTGCAGGGACGAGACGTTATGCTGCTCGGTTTGCAAGTTGAGAAGGGGAGAATCGACTTTGGGTTAAATAGTGAGGGAGTTCTTTGTTTTCGAGGAAGAATTTGTATGCCGAAAGACTCGACTTGAGATTGATGATTTTGAAAGAGGCACATAATGGACCTTGTGCTATGCATCCGTGAGGAGTAAGTTGTATCGAGACTTGCGAGAGCAATATTGGTGGCCTGGGCTTAAGCGAGAAGTGACCGAAATTGTTGGGAGATGTTTGACATGTCAACAAGTGAAGGCCGAGCATCAACTACCTTCGGATTGTTACAATAGGTAAAGATACCACTTTGGAAGTGGGAAAGGGTAACTATGGACTTTGTAAGTGGGTTGCCGTTGACACCTTCTAAGAAGGATTCAGTTTGGGTGATTGTGGATAGACTCACGAAATCGCTCATTTCATACCGTCCAACCGATTACTCACTTGAAGTTACGATTGTATGTGGCGGAAATAGTACGGTTGCATGGTGTGCCAAGATCGATAATTTCGCATCGAGACCCAAGGTTTACATCTCGGTTTTGGCGTGAAGTTGCATGAGGCATTGGGAACGCGATTGATTTCAAGATGACTTTTCACCCTCGGTTGGATGGGCAATCGAGAGGGTTATTCAGATTTTAGAGGATATGTTGAGGGTTGTGCTATTGAGTTTAAAGGCACTGGGAGGACCGTTTGCCCTTAGCGGAGTTCGCGATAACAACAGCTTATCAAGCAAGTATTGAGATGGCTCCATATGAGGCACTATATGGGCGAAGGTGTCGCCGCCTACTTGTTGGGCGTAATTGGGGAAAGGCAAATACTTGGACCGAGTTGGTGGCGATCATCAAGACAAGATTAAGGTAATCAGAAGAGGTTAAAGAGGCGGTGGATCGACAAAAGTCTTATGCCGATCCAAGCGTAAGGATATTGAATATGCGAGGAGACATGGTCTTTTGAAAGTTTCGCCTTGGAAGAAGATCTTGAGATTTGGTAAGAAGGGTAAGTTGAGCCCACGGTTTATTGGGCTTACCGAATCATTGCGGATAGGGCGGTGGCTTATCGCCTAGAGTTACCTCCGTAATCGGATCGCATTCACGATGTCTTCCATGTGTCCATGCTAAGGCGATATCGTTCGACCCAACTCATATCGTGCGATTGCGTAAATTGAGGTACAATCGGATTTGACCTTTGAAGAGGAACCGTGCAAATACTTGATCGTGATGTCAAGGTGTTGAGAAGGAGGTCATCCGTTGGTGAAGGTACTTTGGAGGAACCATGGCAAGGAAGAAGCTACTTGAGAGACCGAAGAGGCAATGCGTCGTGATACCCTCAACTATTTGGACTGTAAATTTCGAGGTCAAATTTTTTAAGGAGGGTAGAGTTGTAACATCCCGATTTTCGGGTTTTTCGTGATTCTTGATATTTTAAGTAAATTTCTAAAATTTGGTAGGTGATGATGAAATTCATAATTTGGGTGTGTAAATGGGCTTATGGAAGGCCCATGAGTTGGCCAAAACCCGTGGAATTTTTCAATTTTGGACTTAGGAGTTAGGGGTTCGCTAGGTGCCCTTATATTAAGTTGTGGGTAAAGTGTATCACAAAAGATCCTCCGAAAAGTGGCTAAGGACGCCACTAGGGAGCTTTAAAGGTGGCGTGTAAGTGTTGGGGAAGACCGGGATCGATTCCTGTGTTGGCAAATAGGAGCATTTATTTTGTGCAGAAGGGTAAGTGTTGGAACCCGAGTGGATTCTCAGTAAGAGGAGAGAGTTGGATCAAGTCAAATGCATAAATTAAGGAGGGATAAGGGAGAGATTTTAGGATGTGATATGGAGATAGAGTTGGCGAATAAGGGAGTTTGGAGAGGGATTTTTGCAGAGGGGTATTAGGTTAGTAATTTCGGCATTAGGGTTGTAGTTGTGCCGATTTTGTTCTTTTGTGTGTAGTTTTTTTCTCTTTCTTTTCCAATTTAATCTACCTCCCTTCTACTCAATTTTCTTCCTTTTTCTTTCTTTCAAATCAGCCCACTATTTCCTTTCATTCACCATTGTTTTCCTTATCTCTATTTTTTCAAGTGTCGCAAAAAGTCGAATCGATGAAGATAGGGGTGCCGATTCTTTGTGACAACAACCTTTTCTTCCTTCTCAATAGTTGGCGTTCGATTCCCTTACCTTTTAGACATCCGGATTCAAGAGGAGAAAGACGTGGTAAGTGTTCAAACTCTAAACAATTCCTAGTGTAGCTTTGGTCAAAAGTCAAACTCCAAGTTTAGGAGATGGCGAATATGGGCATAGACTCTATAGGGTCTTCTTTTAATATTTTTGGTTTATTTATTGAAGGAGCAGCAAGGTGTAGTGTCGATTTGGAGTAGCTTGGATCGACGGAGTAGCTAGGCCTAGTCATCAATCGCGACAAAGGTAAGGTGCCTAAGGCCATTATGGATGGTGGCCGAATGTGTAAGTGTTAATATTGGAAAGTTCTTAAATTGGTTCAATTATTGCGAGCTGATCTATTTAACAATTGATTATAGGAGAAATCGCATAGGAGATCTCGTCAAGGAATATCGCAAATCAGGTGTGTAACGAACCCTTTTCATAGTTTAAAGCTATGAATGCCAAAAAGCCGAAATGCTGAAATTCTGGCATTTCGAGGACTTGTGAACAAGCGAACGCTCACTAGTTAGTTAGAATCGATGAGATTATGATCGGGAACATTGGAAATGGTAAGAACGTGCTTTTTGGCATTCACGGTAAGTTGGGCCTCGAGGGGCTGCAATAGGGCCCAATAGGCTTTCGGGCCCATATGGGTAAAATTGGTAGAAAATAGAAATCTGTTAAATTGCATGATAAGACTGTTAAAACCGTTATGGAATATAGGCTAAATGGGCCTAGATGACAAAATCGGCTAAGTAGGGCCCATTAGGGGTTTTAGGCCCAATAACTCGATTTCGCTAAAAATGGGCCAGAATCACTGTTTGCACCCATGAATTGTTAGTAATCGTTAATGAACATGGAAACCCTAATTTGTGGTAAAATTACAAGATTACCCTTATACCATGAAAATGACCGTTTTGCCCCTAGGTAAAAATGACCATTATACCCCTAGGGTTTATGTATGATTTTAATACATGGGATTTTGATAAATATGGTATGTTTGATATGCACATGAAATGTATGATATGCACATGATATGTATGATATGCACATGAGGTAATCATAAATGCATTGGGTTGGGTTTTTATATGGATGGAGGAAGTGAAAAAGAGCTTATGCCCCAGTTATCAAAAGGGCTTATGCCCCAGTTATTAAAAGGGCTTATGCCCCAGTTGTTAAAAGGGCTTATGCCTCAGTTATTGAAAGGGCTTTTGCCCCAGTTATTAAAAGAGGCTAGGCCTCCGGTTATATGATAAATGACTATGCTTTGCCGGTGGAGAGTTTGGTGGGTGGGTCGAGTTAATCCCCACATGGTGTGTTGGTTGGTACGGGTGGAGAGTAGCGGATGGTGGGTTGAGTAGTCTCCCAAATGGGTTGCATTCTTTCATTGACATTATATGTGACATCGAAATGGGCCTAAGGGCCATATCGTTACTGAGAAAGGCTTCGCCCAAGAATATAAATTATGAAAAGGCTTCGCCCAAGATATGAAATATGAAATATGAAAAGGCTACCGCCAAATGCATGATTGAGATTGATTTGGGCTTAGACCCAACAGCCGTTATTGTTTTGGGCTCGAAGGGGCTTGTTGCACATCGAGTTTCCAAACTCACCCCCTTTCCTTAACCTTGTGTGAGCCTTGATGTGGAGACTTGGGTAGAGGGGATTCATAGTGGCCACGGTGATCATCTTCGGCGCTTTTAAATAAGTGTTGGTTTTCATTTAATTTACTTTAATTATTATTTATTTTGGGGTTGTAATAAGGCCAATTTTAACTTTCCTTTTATTTCTTTTCGAAATTATTTTAATTTTAATAACTTTAAAAATTGGTTAATAATTATTCAAATGGGCTAGACTTAGGACGTGTTTTCAAAATGATACTTGCTTTCAAAATATCTCAACACCACGATTAATCGATTTATCAAAGACGTCCACTTAAACAAATTTAAACTCGATATAACCAAGTGTGGCTATGGTTGTGGGCATGTCTAGGATTGGATCCAATTAAAGAGCTTGGTACTTAAGCAGCCTTCATGGCTCACCTCCTCTGTCTCGGATACCTACCTGGTGCCTAGCTTCCATACACTTTGCTAACTCAACAAAACATATGGTTTTTAAACACTTAAACGGAACGTGGGTTTTCAACTCCAATGTGGCACGTCAGATTCGGCCATAACGTCTGGGCCCGGGTTTGGGGTGTTACAGATATCAATTCACATATTATAAGCATATAATATTAAAATATTTTTGACTCAGATTTGTGGTCCCAAAACCACTATTTTGACTAGGGTCTAAACCGAGCTGTTACACTAGCCCTAAGTGCCAGGATTCCAAAAATATAAAAATTACAAGAAAATGGGCTAAATTGACTAATCGATTGAAGTTTGAATATCAAAGATCCCTAAGCCGTGCGTTCTTTCTTCTTTCTTTTCTTCTTTTCTTTTCTTTAATTTTGAATGTCTTTCTTTTCATCATTTTCCACCTACTTTCTTTTATCTCTTTTATTATACATTAGTTTTTATTATTTTTATAACCTTTAAACATATTAATTTGATTCCATTAATCATAATATATAACTATTTTATATTAAAATATTATATATAATACCCCATTAATGTTGTCCACCACCTAATATAAAGGTATATTTACCACTTTAATCCCTTAATTGATTTTAATATATAATTCAACTTTTACTCTATATGCATGATTTAGTCCTTATACTATAATAATTCTTAATTCATGCAATTTCACTTAACCAAAATCTAATTAACTACATAACTAACTTCGTAAATATTTATTAAAAATATTTAAGAGTCCAATTTACGGGAATGGAGTCCCAAACTTTATTTCTTGACACCCTAACTATTGGTTCGTTTCAATCATATTCTAGCTCACATATATAAATCATATAACCTTTATACTTATTTATAAAACACACAAAGCAGGAAATTTATAACACCCCTAATCCGTATCTATCATCGGGTTAAGGTTATGGAGCATTACCATACAAACGAAACATTAAAACATACATTTCATACATTATTGAAAACATATTATAAAACAATCATTGACATACATATCGTCCCTAATCGAACTCTTAAGGCTCTAGAAACACCTTAGAAACAATCTGGGACTATTTTGAAATCATTTGGAAAGTTTATGAAAAAGTTAAAATTTTGGAAAATAGGGGTCACACAGCCATGTGCCTCACACAGCTGAGACACACGCCTGTGTCTCAGGCCATGTAACCTTCAAACTAGGGACACATGGCTGTGTCCTTGCTTGTGTCCTCACCCGTGTCTCAGGCTGTGTGGACATAAATTTTCCCAAAATCAAGCCATTTCCAACACAAACTCATGGATAAACCTTACGGCCTTTTGTACACAAAATCAAGGCATCAAAACCCTATCAAAATATACATGTAATGACCAATTCAAGAGTTCTAAAATCAACTAACCAATATTTCATTCAAGGCACCTCAAATGCAAACATCAAAACTTATCTAAACATGCAAATTTGGTTGCATTTCCATCATCAACTACTAATTCCATGCCTTTCGAAACATGTCATAACTTTACCACATTCAAGCTTTCACAAACATACTACATAAGCCATTCCACAACATGCAACATGAGATAGCACAATGACATAAACCATTAAGGCATTAAGGGTAGCAAACTAAGATAACATTTACAAGTTTGACAAGCCAATCCACCAACTAAACATTCATCACAATGACATTACAATTCAACCTATACATGCCATTATAACCTTGGCCAAAACATCCAAAAAACCACCAATATTTATGCTGGATAATGTGATTAATCTCCGACGAGCTTCCAAACCGATTAAGCATTTCAACAATCTATAAAACATAGGAAAGAAACTACGTAAGCACATAATGCTTAGTAAGTTCGTAGAAAATGAAACACAACTTTAACAAGTTTGTAGAAAATGAAACACAACTTACCATTTCATTTACATAACAATAAGTGTAAGAATAATGTAACTCAAGCCACAAGCTTGGCACAAGCCTAAACATCATCATTAATATACAAGTTAGTGTATTTATATAAAACTCATTTAGATTAACCACATGATAAGTCATTTCCATACTAAAACACATAATTTGAATAATTCATTCTTTCCATAAACATATGCATAATACAATTTGGAAACATACCATTTCAATCTCTTTTCTTGCCCATTGAACCAACTAGAATATCACCGGATACTTGGGAATGCTCAGACGAAGTGTGCTTAAACATATAACTGTAAGCTTTCCTTTACATCATTATTCACATGATTTGTGCAATGGGCCTACTCACACAAGCTCTGGATCTGAATGTAAGCTACACAATACTGCTCACACAAGCTATGGAGTATCCGCAACAAATGTAGGACCTCAGCCATCAGTAGGACATTCAAGACCAGAACCCGAAACATGAAATCCCTAATGACATGTCATTTGTATCCTAAGAATTCCTAATGTTCAACCGAGAATCAATGATTATCATAACATTGATTTGGATATACATTGTTCAATAGCATTATAATTACATAATAACATACAATTGAATTACATGAATACAGTAATCTGTACATACAAACTTACCTCGACAACTAGGGCGTAGAAACGAAGTTGAACTAATCCAAGGTTTTAGCTTTTCCCTGATCTAAATCCGTATATGGTCTATCTTGATCTAAATAGATAAATTCGATCCATTTCATATTTATGCAAAATTATTAATTTGCCCTTAACATTTTAACTTTTCACAATTTAGTCTTAAAGCTCATAAATTAAAATCTAAGCATTTTCATTCTCCATTCAAGCTAACCGATTTCTCTAGGGACTTAAACCAACCCATAACAATCACCATTTCATAAATTTAACATGAAATTTTACTATTTTTATAAATAAGTCCCTAAATGCAATTTTCATCAAAATTCGTTTTACAAAACTTGTTTATTTATCAAAAAGGACTCATAATCTATCATTAAACATCAAGAATCATACAAAAGCATTCATGGTATAACCCTCAATATTTAACAGTTTTACAAATTGATGCCCAGTCTAGCTAGATTAAGCTAAAACGACCTCAAAAACATAGAAATCATTAAAAAAACAAGCTTAAAATCACATACCATGCAACCATTAAGCTAGCTAAATCTTGAAGATGTAAAAATGGAGGTTTTCTTTCTTTAATTTCGGTGGAGCTAACCTTTTTGGAAGATGATACCTCATTTTACGTTAATTTAGTTTCATCAATGTATTTAATTGCTAAATTATCCTTTTTTATTAACTAAACAAAACATCAAATTCATGCCCATCCTTGTCCACTAATATTTTGAATGGTATAATTACCATCTAAGTCTATTCACTTTAAAGTTTCATAGCCATTTGACCCTTTTAGCTAATAGAACTCTACTTTTACACTTTTTACGATTTATTCCTTTTCACTTAATTAATCATGCAAACATCACAATTCTTATCAAAATTTTAATACGACCTTACTTATCAAAATTTTAATACGACCTTACTAACATCCCATAGACATTAAAATAATAAAATAATAAAACTTTACTCGTCGAATATGTGGTCCCAAAGCCACTGTTCCGATTTCACTGAAAATGGGCTATTACAAACAATTCTTGCTAAAATACCATCGTTACAACTTTTCGAAACATTTAGACCTAGATAATTCATATAATTAAAATACCACATGATAAATGTGACAGCCCAAAATTGACCCTAGTCGGAAGGTGGTCTCAGGACCACAAAACCGAGGCATAAAAATAATTAAAAATTTATTTTGATGCCTATAATATGTGTGTGCTCATGTATGACATTTTATGATGATTGATTTAGTGTTATAAGGGTGAATTCCACAAGAAAGGACTTAGTAATGAACTTTGAAAGTATGATAGGAAATGTGTGATGACTAATTAAAGCATGCATGCAAAATAATGGACTTGCATGTCAAATTCCCCTTTATAGGTGGTGGCGGCCATGACAAGGAGGATGGGCTAAACATGTCATGAAACATGTTTTGTTGGTGCATTAGGGTGAAATAATAAACAAAGGTGTATGGGTGATAAAAAATGAAAAAAAAATGTGTGAGTGTGGTAATCCCCCCATTGCCGTGAGTTGTAGAGAAGGAAAGAAAAAATTTTGTTCATCCTTTCTTTGAGCCAAAACTAAGGAAGAAGGAGGATTTTGCTTCATGCTTGGTATGGAAGAGATCTAGAAGGAGATTTGGCTAAGTTTGCATCAAGATTAAGGTATGTATGAGGTTGTGTTAGGAGTTTCATGCATGTTTTGGTTGCTAACTTGATGTGCATGTTAGCCATGGCTCAAATCTTTGTTAAGCCATGGAAATGGTATTTGGCCAAAGTTGTTATGGTGATAAAGCCATTGCATGCTAAGTGTGAAGCTTGATGATGATGCATGCAATGATGGATTGTCTACTCTTGAGTAAGATTTTGAGCTTTCTTTTGTTTTATCATGATTGAAGTTGAAAAGGAGCATGATTGTCATATTCGCCATGATGCATTCATGAGCATGGTTCATGCTTCTTGCATGTTAGTTAAAATTTGTGTTTTGGATGGCTATGGACACCTTGAAATTCGCCATGCTCATATATGTATATATATGTTTGCACATGATGTTTTGGTTATGAAGGAAGTGATGAATAAGTTTGTTTAAAGAAGAAGATGTTGAAGAATAATTGTGAAATTGTAAGCACATTCTGCCTAGCACACATATGAGTGCTTGATGCTATATTGTAAGTTTTGAGCTACAATATGCAAAGCATTAACTAGTAAAATGCATGCTGTTTTGTGTGGTATTAAGTGCATAATTGGCCTCAACATGGACAAGTATATTCGGCCTTGGGTAGCCTATTGAAGGCCTTAGCTTTTCCTTGATGCTCGAATAAATTGTATTGAATTGCTTGATGTAGTATAAAATGTGCATGACCATTGTGTGTTCAAGCTAAAGGGTGGCCATATGACCATTTAAATTCCTTGTCATATTCGACCATAAGCTAGCACAATGAGGTTTTGATAAATTGAATTTGTTTGAATTAGCTCAAGAGCTAAGAGGGCCACAATTGGACAAGGGAAGGAAAAAGTAATCGAATAGCCGTAAAAGCCGCTCGACAACATCCGAGGTAAGTCCTCAAGAAGTGACCTTACTTGAATTATGTGGAATGAAATATGGATGTATTGATTATTGATTTATGTGTGTATGAGTATTGAATGATACGGGCTAAGTCCCGGCGATTATGTTAGTGATTATAATTGTGTTTGAGCCTTAGTAACGAAAATAAATATGTATGTCCAATGATTATTGATGTATGTGTGCATGAGAAATTGATTGATATCCGGCTAAGCCTCAAGACAATTATGCTGGAAATTATAACCGGTTAAGACCAAGGCAATTGTGCTAGTGGCTACATCCGGCTAAGACCAAGGCATTCGTATGAAGTCATTCTATCCGGCTAAGACCAAGGCATTTGTGCAAATCGTGATATCCGGGTTAAGTCCCGCAGCCTTGGTGCGGGTTACCATAACCGGCTATGTCCCGGCGATTGATCGAGTAGCGACATCCGGTTAAACTCGAAGGTATGTGATTTGAAAATTATAAGCTTGCTGGAAAATTTCAGCTAATGCACTTGTGAAATTTCCCAATGACAAGGTAAGTGCGGTGTGTGCTTATGCGCTAGGAGTAAGAGCGTGTGAATATCCGCTCCTATGATGGAACGAGTTATCGGCCTTAATGAAGCCGTTATTTGTGTATGAACATAAGAGTTGGGATGGTGAAGTAAGTATGATTATGTGAATGTGCATTAATGAAATGATGCATTTAACTATGTGAATGTATTGCTGTAATTAGAGTTGATTATATTCCTTGAGACTTACTAAGCATAAAAATGCTTACTCCGCCGCTTTGGCTCTCGTTTTCTAGATTTCGCCGATAGCAATCGGATTCGGGATCGTTGAAGTCAAGTCATCCACACTATCAAGCCCCCATTTTGGTATAAATTCTTGGTTGAACTTGAAATGGCATGTATAGGACTACCCCTTGTTGGTTTAAATATGTTATGATGTATATGTGTACGGCCATGCGAAAATGGCTCGTAATAGTGAAGTATCAACTTAAACTATTTGCGGTTTGTATATATATATATGGTGTCATGATGTGACTATGAATTGGAAATGGGAATGTTGGTCACATGATCAGCCATTGGCATGGTTAAAATGATCATATGTGGACCTATGTAAGGCAAGACTAGTTGGTTCATGGAGACTACAAAATAGGTAAGACCTACCTTAAAAACAGATGCTGCCAGCTGCATTAACGTGAATGTGAAAAATCACCAAAATTTGTAGGAATGGTATTAAATAGTGAATCAGCTATGTAAATGAACATTGATGAGTCTATTTTCATATGGAAGAAACGAAATGGTCATAGGAGTTACATGTTAAGAGATATTAAAGCTATTGTGAGACAGGGCCAGAACGGTTTCTGGGTTCCCTGTCGCAACTTTAAAATTTACTATAAATTATCCAGAAATAATTAGGAGACATACCTTATATGTACAGATTCCATTTTGAGTCTAGTTTCATTAGAAACAAACGGCACCAGCATTAAAGCCCTGTACAGAGAGATATTCAAGTTATACCGCGCGAAGGTCAGAGCAGTCGATCCCTGTAACATGGGTGACTTTAACTAATAAACTGTACCAATTGGCCCAACAAAAATTCTAGAAATAAATCCATGGATGGATATATGAGTCTAAATTCAGGAAAATTTACGAAACCAGTTTCCGAGTTTTGAAACTCGAGATATGATTTTAAGGCGACAGTGACGCAGTTTTTCCAGCCTGACTGGAAATGTCCAATGGATGGGCAAAACAAGTGAACTTGGCTTGCTAACCCCTCGTGTCCGACACGGCGATGGTCTTGGGTTCGGGTGTTACAATTTTATTGGTATCGAGCCACGGTTTAGTCGATTCTAGGACTACCGTGAGGTGTTTGGGGTCTAGCTATACATGCCATTAAATGATGAATCGATAGTATGGTGATTTCGACAATTTGACTTTGAGTTTGTTTATAGCAATGGATCCCGATCCCAACCGAGCAATAGCTGATGATGTGGAGAGTGTGGCGCTGCTCAAGACAAGGGACAGCACCATGGACTCTCAACCTATGGCCAGCAATCCGAATGATGAGGCTAGGCAAGCCTTTTATAGTGTGATGAACGAATGGTTTAATCAATACATTCGAACTAACACTACTGTCCCACAACCTCCATTCCCGACAAATGCAACCCCAAGACCTACAATACCTCCCAGAATCGACCAAATAAGGTCAAGTAAGCCCCAAATGATAGGATTCAAAACATGGGGCCACTGAATTTAAAGCTACGGATGATGATGATGCCGAACGAGCTGAATTTTGGTTGGACAACACTATCCGGTGCTCGATGAGCTATCTTGTACACCGATGAGTGCTTAAAGTGTACCATCTCCTTGCTACGTGATTCCACCTACTATTGGTGGAGTACTCGACTGTGGTACCTAGAGAGCAAGTGACTTGGGAATTCTTTCAAACCAAGTTCAAAAAAAAAAGTATATCACCGAGATTCATCGACCAAAAGCGAAGGAATTTCTTGATCTTAAGAAGGTTCTATGTCTCACACCGACTATGAACGAAAATTTGTGAGGCTTAGCCGACACGCGAGAATGCATTTCGTCCAAGCTATTATGTGTAAACGCTTCGAGGATGGGCTGAATGATGATATAAGGATGTTCGTTGGCATTCTCGAAATACGAGATCGTAGTACTTGTTGAGCGAGCTTGTAAAGTCGAAGAGCTTAGAAAGGAGAAACAAAAAGCGATGTGGGAACCGGAGAATTCGAAGAGGTCCTCGGAAAGTCTCTTCAACAGCAATCAAGAGATTTCGAGATGATGTGAACCGGTCTAGAGGCGCTTTGGGCTTTTCTAGACGAGGACGCGATCGACCGTGACCACACGAGTCACTTGATCGCCATGGTGGAAATGATCGCCGAGAGAGGGCGAGTGTCAACATTGTGGCAAATGGCATTCGGGAGCTGTTGGTTTCGTGATCGCCTCGCTATAAGTGTGGATCGGCCACCACTTTAGGAAGGATTGCCCGAGGATGCTTGAGCAGAATGTGAGTCGAGTGGAAACTCGGGTGCTACCATCGCCGAGGTAGGCCACCTAGAAATATGGGCAATGTCGGTGGCGGTCGAGAGGATCTAGAGATGCTACCATCGATCCGAGGCTCGTGCTCTCGCGAGGACTTATGCCATACGCCGACGCCGAGGATGCCGCCTCCGGATGTCATTACCGTGCTTTCACTCTTTTCAATACTAATGTGATTGCTTTGATTGACCCCGGTTCTACTCAATCTTATATATATGAAACCTTAGCATCCAAAGAAGACTTTGCCTATTGAGTCTCATCGAGTTTGTAATTCGGTGTCAAACCCTTGGGTCATTACGTGCTTGTCAACAAAGTGTGCAAGAAAAGTCCCCTAGTGTTCCGAGGTTCTTGTTTCCGCGGACTTGATGCTTTTGCCGCTCGATGAATTCGACGTTATTCTTGGTTTGGATGGGTTGACCATGCACGATGCGGTCGTAAATTGCAAAAGCAAGACTATCGATTTGAGATGCGCGAATAACGAGATAATTCGGGTTAAGTCTACAAACTTAAAGGGTTGCCGGTGTAATATCGCAATGTTGGCCCGAAAATATGTAAGAAAAGAGTGCGGCGTACCTTGCGACGTGCTCGATGACAAGGAATCGTAAAAGAAACCCGAATCTGTGCTCGTGGTTTGTGAATACCCGGATGTTTTCCTCAAGAATTGCGGGTTTACCACCTGCTCGGAAATAGAATTTGGCATCGAATTGTAACTGGTACCACTCCAATTTCGATAGCTCCGTATCGTATGGCACCAACGAAATTAAAGGAGTTGGAAGCTCGATTGCAAGAATTGGTGGATAGAGGTTTTGCTCGCCCGAAGTTTTTCGCCTTTGGGTGCGCCGGTGTTGTTTGTGAAAAGAAGGATGGAACCATGCGTATTGCAGCATCGATTATCGTCGACTTAATAAAGCGACAATAAAGAACAAATATCCGCTGCCACGTATCGATGACTTGTTCGATCAACTAAAGGGAGCCTCGGTGTTCTCGAAAATAGATTTGAGATCGGGCTATTATCAATTGCGAATCCGAGATTCGGACGCACTCCAAGACCGCCTTGAACGAGATATGGTCACTATGAGTTCCTAGTGATGCCGTTTGGGCTCACTAATGCCCTGCGGTATTTATGGATTTAATGAATCGGATCTTTAGACCATATTTGGATCGATTCAGTAGTCGTGTTCATTGATGACATCTTGGTCTATTCAAGAAATGAGACCGAACATGAACACCTGCGGTTAGTGCTGCAAATTTTACGGGATAAGCAATTATATGCTAAGTTCAGCAAGTGTGAGTTACGTTAAGAGAGGTTAGCTTCTTGGGTCATGTGGTATCTCAGATCGGTATTCAAGTCGATTCAATAAAATTTCAGCCATACTTAATTGGAAGCCTCCAGAAATATTCTCGAGGTTCGAGCTTTTTGGGCTTGCTTAGGTTATTACCGACGATTTGTAAAAGGCTTCTCAACGATAGCCACGCCGATGACGGTTACTCCAAAAGGATGTTAAGTTCGAATGGACGGAGAAATGCCAAAAAGTTTCGATTAATCGAAAACTTATTTGATGAAGCCCCAATTCTAGTGCAACCCGAGTCCAAGAAAGAGTTTGTCATCTATAGCGACGCTCTCTACTTGGGCTAGGTTATGATTAATGCAAGAAGTCGAGTTGTGGCCTATGCGTCGAGGCAATTAAAGCCACATGATAAAAATTATCCGACTCATGATCTCGAATTGGCCGCCATCGTATTCGCCTTTAAAGATTTGGCGACATTACTTATTTGGTGAAAGGTGCCATGTATACTCGGATCACAAAAGTCTCAAATATTTGATGATCCAAAGAGACTTAAATCTGCGACAAAGACGTTGGCTCGAGCTGTTAAAGGATTACGAGCTGGTCATTGACTATCACCGGGAAAGGCGAATGTGGTTGCAGATGCCTTGAGTCGTAAATCATTATTCGCTTACGAGCGATGAACGATGCACTTGTCTGCTTGATCCGATAGTGTGTTAGTAGCTGAATTGAAAGCCAAACCACTATTGATACATCAAATTCGAGAAGCTCGTAAAGTCGACGACGAGTTGGCGCAAAACGGGCCGAGTGTGTTCCAACAAGGATTCGAGTTTCAAATCGATGATGACGATTGTTTGAGGTTCAAAAGTCGTCCTGTGTTCCAAAGAATTGAACTCATTTCGATAATTTCAATGAAGCCCATTGTAGCCGAATGGCAATCCACCCGGAGTACGAAGATGTACAATGATTTGAAACGTCGGTTTTGGTGGCATGGTATGAAGCGAGACATCTTCGACTTTGTTTCGAGATGTTTAATATGTCAACAAGTGAAAGCGAAACATCAGGTGCCTTCAGGATTACTTCAGCCAATCACGATACCCGAGTGGAAATGGGATCGAGTCACAATGGACTTTGTATCCGGACTGCCATTGTCAGCAAGTAAGAAGGATGCGGTTTGGGTCGTGGTAGATCGATTGACTAAGTTAGCCCACTTTGTCCCCATACGTATGGATTTTTCAATGGACAAATTAGCTGAATTGTACGTTTCTCAGATTGTGAGATTACACGGGGTGCCTATTTCCATCGTGTCGGATAGAGATCCGAGATTTACCTCGCGATTTTGGAAAAAGTTGCAAGAAGCTTTGGGTACCAAGTTGCATTTCAGACCGCTTTCACCCCCAAACCGATGGTCAATCCGAGCGGATAATTCAGATACTTGAGGATATGTTAAGATGTTGCGTCCTCGAGTTTAGTGGTTCATGGGAACTGTATTTGTCGTTGATTGAATTCGCCACAACAACGATTTTCAATCAAGTATTAAGATGGCACCCTACGAGGCCTTGTACGGTCGTAAATGCCGTACACCATTGTTTTGGACCGAGCTCGGTGAAAGCAAGATTTTCGGGTGGATTTGATTAGGGATGCTGAATGTAAAGTGAAAGTAATCCGTGAAAGTCTAAAGATAGCCTCCGATCGTCGAAGTCGACGCGACCAAGCGTAAGGATATCGAGTATCGTGGGTGATAAAGTGTTTCTCAAGGTATCGCCTTGGAAAAGATACTCGATTCTACCGTAAGGGCAAGTTGAGCCCGAGGTTCGTTGGGCCATATGAGATATCCGGCGCGAGTCGATCCAAATGGCATATCGCTTGATTTTGCCCCGAACTCGAAAAGGTTCATGATGTCTTTCACGCTTCGATGCTTCGACGCTATAGATCCGATCCATCGCACGTGATTAGTCCATCAGAAATTGAAATTCAAGCTAATATGAGTTATGAGGAAGAACCGATTCGTATCCTATCACGAGAAGTGAAAGAGTTGTGAAACAAGCGGGTTCCGCTAGTAAAAGTGTTATGGCTCAAGCACGGGATAGAAGAAGCTACTTGGGAGACCGAGAACTCTATGAAAGAGCGATATCCAAACCTATTTACGGTAAGATTTTCGGGACGAAAATTTCTTAAGTGGGGGAGAGTTGTGACAGCCCAAAATTGACCCTAGTCGGAAGGTGGTCTCGGGACCACAAAACCGAGGCATAAAAATAATTAAAAATTTATTTTGATGCCTATAATATGTGTGTGCTCATGTATGACATTTTATGATGATTGATTTAGTGTTATAAGGGTGAATTCCACAAGAAAGGACTTAGTAATGAACTTTGAAAGTATGATAGGAAATGTGTGATGACTAATTAAAGCATGCATGCAAAATAATGGACTTGCATGTCAAATTCCCCTTTATAGGTGGTGGCCGGCCATGACAAGGAGGATGGGCTAAACATGTCATGAAACATGTTTTGTTGGTGCATTAGGGTGAAATAATAAACAAAGGTGTATGGGTGATAAAAAATGAAAAAAATGTGTGTGAGTGTGGTAATCCCCCATTGCCGTGAGTTGTAGAGAAGGAAAGAAAAAATTTTGTTCATCCTTTCTTTGAGCCAAAACTAAGGAAGAAGGAGGATTTTTGCTTCATGCTTGGTTTGGAAGAGATCTAGAAGGAGATTTGGCTAAGTTTGCATCAAGATTAAGGTATGTATGAGGTTGTGTTAGAGTTTCATGCATGTTTTGGTTGCTAACTTGATGTGCATGTTAGCCATGGCTCAAATCTTTGTTAAGCCATGGAAATGGTATTTGGCCAAAGTTGTTATGGTGATAAAGCCATTGCATGCTAAGTGTGAAGCTTGATGATGATGCATGCAATGATGGATTGTCTACTCTTGAGTAAGATTTTGAGCTTTCTTTTGTTTTATCATGATTGAAGTTGAAAAGGAGCATGATTGTCATATTCGCCATGATGCATTCATGAGCATGGTTCATGCTTCTTGCATGTTAGTTAAAATTTGTGTTTTGGATGGCTATGGACACCTTGAAATTCGCCATGCTCATATATGTATATATATGTTTGCACATGATGTTTTGGTTATGAAGGAAGTGATGAATAAGTTTGTTTAAAGAAGAAGATGTTGAAGAATAATTGTGAAATTGTAAGCACATTCTGCCTAGCACACATATGAGTGCTTGATGCTATATTGTAAGTTTTGAGCTACAATATGCAAAGCATTAACTAGTAAAATGCATGCTGTTTTGTGTGGTATTAAGTGCATAATTGGCCTCAACATGGACAAGTATATTCGGCCTTGGGTAGCCTATTGAAGGCCTTAGCTTTTCCTTGATGCTCGAATAAATTGTATTGAATTGCTTGATGTAGTATAAAATGTGCATGACCATTGTGTATTCAAGCTAAAGGGTGGCCATATGACCATTTAAATTCCTTGTCATATTCGACCATAAGCTAGCACAATGAGGTTTTGATAAATTGAATTTGTTTGAATTAGCTCAAGAGCTAAGAGGGCCACAATTGGACAAGGGAAGGAAAAGTAATCGAATAGCCGTAAAAGCCGCTCGACAACATCCGAGGTAAGTCCTCAAGAAGTGACCTTACTTGAATTATGTGGAATGAAATATGGATGTATTGATTATTGATTTATGTGTGTATGAGTATTGAATGATACCGGGCTAAGTCCCAAGGCGATTATGTTAGTGATTATAATTGTGTTTGAGCCTTAGTAACGAAAATAAATATGTATGTCCAATGATTATTGATGTATGTGTGCATGAGAAATTGATTGATATCCGGCTAAGCCCCAAGACAATTATGCTGGAAATTATAACCGGTTAAGACCCAAGGCAATTGTGCTAGTGGCTACATCGGGCTAAGACCAAGGCATTCGTATGAAGTCATTCTATCCGGCTAAGACCAAGGCATTTGTGCAAATCGTGATATCCGGGTTAAGTCCCGCAGCCTTGGTGCGGGTTACCATAACCGGCTATGTCCCAAGGCGATTGATCGAGTAGCGACATCCGGTTAAACTCAAGGTATGTGATTTGAAAATTATAAGCTTGCTGGAAAATTTCAGCTAATGCACTTGTGAAATTTCCCAATGACAAGGTAAGTGCGGTGTGTGCTTTATGGCGCTAGGAGTAAGAGCGTGTGAATATCCGCTCCTATGATGGAACGAGTTATCGGCCTTAATGAAGCCGTTATTTGTGTATGAACATAAGAGTTGGGATGGTGAAGTAAGTATGATTATGTGAATGTGCATTAATGAAATGATGCATTTAACTATGTGAATGTATTGCTGTAATTAGAGTTGATTATATTCCTTGAGACTTACTAAGCATAAAAATGCTTACTCACCGCTTTGGCTCTCGTTTTCTAGATTTCGCTCGATAGCAATCGGATTCGGGATCGTTGAAGTCAAGTCATCCACACTATCAAGCCCCCATTTTGGTATAAATTCTTGGTTGAACTTGAAATGGCATGTATAGGACTACCCTTGTTGGTTTAAATATGTTATGATGTATATGTGTACGGCCATGCGAAAATGGCTCGTAATAGTGAAGTATCAACTTAAACTATTTGCGGTTTGTATATATATATATGGTGTCATGATGTGACTATGAATTGAAATGGGAATGTTGGTCACATGATCAGCCATTGGCATGGTTAAAATGATCATATGTGGACCTATGTAAGGCAAGACTAGTTGGTTCATGGAGACTACAAAATAGGTAAAACCTACCTTAAAAACAGATGCTGCCAGCTGCAGTAACGTGAATGTGAAAAATCACCAAAATTTGTAGGAATGGTATTAAATAGTGAATCAGCTATGTAAATGAACATTGATGAGTCTATTTTCATATGGAAGAAACGAAATGGTCATAGGAGTTACATGTTAAGAGATATTAAAGCTATTGTGAGACAGGGCCAGAACGGTTTCTGGGTTCCCTGTCGCAACTTTAAAATTTACTATAAATTATCCAGAAATAATTAGGAGACATACCTTATATTTACAGATTCCATTTTGAGTCTAGTTTCATTAGAAACAAACGGCACCAGCATTAAAGCCCTGTACAGAGAGATATTCAAGTTATACCGCGCGAAGGTCAGAGCAGTCGATCCCTGTAACATGGGTGACTTTAACTAATAAACTGTACCAATTTGCCCGACCAAAATTCTAGAAATAAATCCATGGATGGATATATGAGTCTAAATTCAGGAAAATTTACGAAACCAGTTTCGAGTTTTGAAACTCGAGATATGATTTTAAGGCGACAGTGACGCAGTTTTTCCAGCCTGACTGAAATGTCCAATGGATGGGCAAAACAAGTGAACTTGGCTTGCTAACCCTCGTGTCCGATACACGGCGATGGTCTTGGGTTCGGGTGTTACAATTTTATTGGTATCGAGCCACGGTTTAGTCGATTCTAGGACTACCGTGAGGTGTTTGGGGTCTAGCTATACATGCCATTAAATGATGAATCGATAGTATGGTGATTTCGATAATTTGACTTTGAGTTTGTTTATAGCAATGGATCCCGATCCCAACCGAGCAATAGCTGATGATGTGGAGAGTGTGGCGCTGCCCAAGACAAGGGACAGCACCGGCGGACTCTCAACCTATGGCCAGCAATCCGAATGATGAGGCTAGGCAAGCCTTTTATAGTGTGATGAACGAATGGTTTAATCAATACATTCGAACTAACACTACCGTCCCACAACCTCCATTCCCGACAAATGCAACCCAAGACCTACAATACCTCCCAGAATCGACCAAATAAGGTCAAGTAAGCCCCAATCGATAGGATTCAAAACATGGGGCCACTGAATTTAAAGCTACGGATGATGATGATGCCGAACGAGCTGAATTTTGGTTGGACAACACTATCCGGTGCTCGATGAGCTATCTTGTACACCCGATGAGTGCTTAAAGTGTACCATCTCCTTGCTACGTGATTCCACCTACTATTGGTGGAGTACTCGACTTCGTGGTACCTAGAGAGCAAGTGACTTGGGAATTCTTTCAAACCAAGTTCGAAAAAAAAAAGTATATCATCGAGATTCATCGACCAAAAGCGAAGGGAATTTCTTGATCTTAAGCAAGGTTCTATGTGGGTTACCGACTATGAACGAAAATTTGTGAGGCTTAGCCGACACGCGAGAATGCATTTCGTCCGAAGCTATTATGTAAACGCTTGAGGATGGGCTGAATGATGATATAAGGATGTTCGTTGGCATTCTCGAAATACGAGATCGTAGTACTTGTTGAGCGAGCTTGTAAAGTCGAAGAGCTTAGAAAGGAGAAACAAAAAGTGATGTGGGAACCGGAGAATTCGAAGAGGTCCTCGGAAAGTCTCTTCAACAGCAATCAAGAGATTTCGAGATGATGTGAACCGGTCTAGAGGCGCTTTGGGCTTTTCTAGACAAGGACGCGATCGACCCCTGTGACCACACGAGTCACTTCGATCGCATGATGGTGGAAATGATCGCCGAGAGAGGGCGAGTGTCAACATTGTGGCAAATGGCATTCGGGAGCTGTTGGTTTCGTGATCGCTCTCGCTATAAGTGTGGATCGGCCGACCACTTTAGGAAGGATTGCCCGAGGATGCTTGAGCAGAATGTGAGTCGAGTGGAAACTCGGGTGCTACCATCGCTCGAGGTAGGCCACCTAGAAATATGGGCAATGTCGGTGGCGGTCGAGAGGATCTAGAGATGCTACCATCGATCTCGAGGCTCGTGCTCTGCGAGGACTTATGCCATACGCCACGCCGAGGATGCTGCCTCCGGATGTCATTACGGTGCTTTCACTCTTTTAAATACTAATGTGATTGCTTTGATTGACCCCGGTTCTACTCAATCTTATATATGTGAAACCTTAGCATCCAAGAAGACTTTGCCTATTGAGTCTCTCGAGTTTGTAATTCGGTGTCAAACCCTTGGGTCATTACGTGCTTGTCAACAAAGTGTGCAAGAAAAGTCCCCTAGTGTTCGAGGTTCTTGTTTCCGGCGGACTTGATGCTTTTGCCGTTCGATGAATTCGACGTTATTCTTGGTTTGGATGGGTTGACCATGCACGATGCGGTCGTAAATTGCAAAAGCAAGACTATCGATTTGAGGTGCGCGAATAACGAGATAATTCGGGTTAAGTCACGAACTTAAAGGGTTGCCACCGTAATATCAGCAATGTTGGCCCGAAAATATGTAAGAAAAGAGTGCGAAGCGTACCTTGCGTACGTGCTCGATGACAAGGAATCAGAAAAGAAACCCGAATCTGTGCCCGTGGTTTGTGAATACCGGATGTTTTCCTCAAGAATTGCGGGTTTACCACTGTTCGGAAATAGAATTTGGCATCGAATTGTAACTGGTACCACTCAATTTCGATAGCTCCGTATCGTATGGCACCAACGAAATTAAAGGAGTTGGAAGCTCGATTGCAAGAATTGGTGGATAGAGGTTTTGCTCGCCGAGTTTTTCGCCTTGGGGTGCGCCGGTGTTGTTTGTGAAAAGAAGGATGGAACCATGCGGTACGTGCATCGATTATCGTCGACTTAATAAAGCGACAATAAAGAACAAATATCCGCTGCCACGATCGATGACTTGTTCGATCAACTAAAGGGAGCCTCGGTGTTCTCAAAAATAGATTTGAGATCGGGCTATTATCAATTGCGAATCCGAGATTGGACGTACCCAAGACCGCCTTGAGCGAGATATGGTCACTATGAGTTCCTAGTGATGCCGTTTGGGCTCACTAATGCCCCCGCGGTATTTATGGATTTAATGAATCGGATCTTTAGACCATATTTGGATCGATTAAGTAGTCGTGTTCATTGATGACATCTTGGTCTATTCAAGAAATGAGACCGAACATCTTGAACACTGCGGTTAGTGCCGCAAATTTTACGGATAAGCAATTATATGCTAAGTTCAAGCAAGTGTGAGTTCGGTTAAGAGAGGTTAGCTTCTTGGGTCATGTGGTATCTCAGACGGGTATTCGAGTCGACCGAATAAAATTTCAGCCATACTTAATTGGAAGCCTCAGAAATATTCTTGAGGTTCGAGTTTTTGGGGCTTGCCGGTTATTACCGACGATTTGTAAAGGCTTCTCAACGATAGCCACGCCGATGACGGTTACTCCAAAAGGATGTTAAGTTGAATGGACGGAGAAATGCCAAAAAGTTTCGATCAACTGAAAACTTATTTGGTGAAGCCCCAATTCTAGTGCAACCCGAGTCCCAAGCAAAGAGTTTGTCATCTATAGCGACGCCTCTCTACTTGGGCTAGGTTGCGTATTAATGCAAGAAGGTCGAGTTGTGGCCTATCGTCGAGGCAATTAAAGCCACATGAGAAAAATTATCCGACTCATGATCTCGAATTGGCGCCATCGTATTCGCCTTAAAGATTTGGCGACATTACTTATTTGGTGAAAGGTGCCATGTATACTCGGATCACAAAAGTCTCAAATATTTGATGATCCAAAGAGACTTAAATCTGCGACAAAGACGTTGGCTCGAGTGTTAAAGGATTACGAGCTGGTCATTGACTATCACCGGGAAAGGCGAATGTGGTTGCGGATGCCTTGAGTCGTAAATCATTATTCGCTTTCTGAGCGATGAGCGTGCACTTGTGCATTTGATCCGATAGTGTGTTAGTAGCTGAATTGAAAGCCAAACCACTATTGATACATCAAATTCGAGAAGCTCGAGAAAGTCGACGACGAGTTGGTCGCAAAACGGGCTGAGTGTGTTCGAACAAGGATTGAGTTTCAAATCGATGATGACGATTGTTTGAGGTTCAAAAGTCGTCTGTGTGTTCCAAAGAATTGAACTCATTTTGATAATTCGAATGAAGCCCATTGTAGCCGAATGGCAATCCACCCGGAGAATGAAGATGTACAATGATTTGAAACGTCGGTTTTGGTGGCATGGTATGAAGCGAGACATCTCCGACTTTGTTTGAGATGTTTAATATGTCAACAAGTGAAAGCGAAACATCGGTGCCTTGAGATTACTTCACCAATCACGATACCCAGTGGAAATGGGATCGAGTCACAATGGACTTTGTATCCGGACCGCCATTGTCGCAAGTAAGAAGGATGCGGTTTGGGTCGTGGTAGATCGATTGACTAAGTTGGCCCACTTTGTCCCCATACGTCTGAATTTTTCAATGGACAAATTAATTGAATTGTACGTTTCTCGATTGTGAGATTACACGGGTGCCTATTTCCATCGTGTCGGATAGAGATCCGAGATTTACCTCGCGATTTTGGAAAAAGTTGCAAGAAGCTTTGGGTACCAAGTTGCATTTCAGCACCGCCTTTCACCCCAAACCGATGGTCAATCCGGCGGATAATTTAGATACTTGAGGATATGTTAAGATGTTGCGTCCTCGAGTTTAGTGGTTCATGGGAACTGTATTTGCCGTTGATTGAATTCGCACAACAACGACTTTCAATCAAGTATTAAGATGGCACCTACGAGGCCTTGTACGATTCGTAAATGCCGTACACCATTGTTTTGGACCGAGCTCGGTGAAAGCAAGATTTTCGGGTGGATTTGATTAGGGATGCTGAAGTAAAGTGAAAGTAATCCGTGAAAGTCTCAAGATAGCCTCCGATCGTCGAAGTCGACGCGGACCAAGCGTAAGAATATCGAGTATCGGTGGGTGATAAAGTGTTTCTCAAGGTATCGCCTTGGAAAAAGATACTCGATTCTACCGTAAGGGCAAGTTGAGCCCGAGGTTCGTTGGGCCATATGAGATATCCGGCGAGTCGATCCAGTGGCATATCGTTTGATTTTGCCCCCTGAACTCGAAAAGGTTCACGATGTCTTTCACGTTTCGATGCTTCGACGCTATAGATCCGATCCATCGCACGTGATTAGTCCATCAGAAATTGAAATTCAAGCTAATATGAGTTATGAGGAAGAACCGATTCGTATCCTATCACGAGAAGTGAAAGAGTTGTGAAACAAGCGGGTTCCGCTAGTAAAAGTGTTATGGCTCAAGCACGGGATAGAAGAAGCTACTTGGGAGACCGAGAACTCTATGAAAGAGCGATATCCAAACCTATTTACTGGTAAGATTTTCGGGGACGAAAATTTCTTAAGTGGGGGAGAGTTGTGACAGCCCAAAATTGACCCTAGTCGGAAGGTGGTCTCGGGACCACAAAACCGAGGCATAAAAATAATTAAAATTTATTTTGATGCCTATAATATGTGTGTGCTCATGTATGACATTTTATGATGATTGATTTAGTGTTATAAGGGTGAATTCCACAAGAAAGGACTTAGTAATGAACTTTGAAAGTATGATAGGAAATGTGTGATGACTAATTAAAGCATGCATGCAAAATAATGGACTTGCATGTCAAATTCCCCTTTATAGGTGGTGGCCGGCCATGACAAGGAGGATGGGCTAAACATGTCATGAAACATGTTTTGTTGGTGCATTAGGGTGAAATAATAAACAAAGGTGTATGGGTGATAAAAAATGAAAAAAAAATGTGTGTGAGTGTGGTAATCCCCCATTGCCGTGAGTTGTAGAGAAGGAAAGAAAAAATTTTGTTCATCCTTTCTTTGAGCCAAAACTAAGGAAGAAGGAGGATTTTTGCTTCATGCTTGGTTTGGAAGAGATCTAGAAGGAGATTTGGCTAAGTTTGCATCAAGATTAAGGTATGTATGAGGTTGTGTTAGGAGTTTCATGCATGTTTTGGTTGCTAACTTGATGTGCATGTTAGCCATGGCTCAAATCTTTGTTAAGCCATGGAAATGGTATTTGGCCAAAGTTGTTATGGTGATAAAGCCATTGCATGCTAAGTGTGAAGCTTGATGATGATGCATGCAATGATGGATTGTCTACTCTTGAGTAAGATTTTGAGCTTTCTTTTTGTTTTATCATGATTGAAGTTGAAAAGGAGCATGATTGTCATATTCGCCATGATGCATTCATGAGCATGGTTCATGCTTCTTGCATGTTAGTTAAAATTTGTGTTTTGGATGGCTATGGACACCTTGAAATTCGCCACGCTCATATATGTATATATATGTTTGCACATGATGTTTTGGTTATGAAGGAAGTGATGAATAAGTTTGTTTAAAGAAGAAGATGTTGAAGAATAATTGTGAAATTGTAAGCACATTCGCCTAGCACACATATGAGTGCTTGATGCTATATTGTAAGTTTTGAGCTACAATATGCAAAGCATTAACTAGTAAAATGCATGCTGTTTTGTGTGGTATTAAGTGCATAATTGGCCTCAACATGGACAAGTATATTCGCCTTGGGTAGCCTATTGAAGGCCTTAGCTTTTCCTTGATGCTCGAATAAATTGTATTGAATTGCTTGATGTAGTATAAAATGTGCATGACCATTGTGTATTCAAGCTAAAGGGTGGCCATATGACCATTTAAATTCCTTGTCATATTCGCCATAAGCTAGCACAATGAGGTTTTGATAAATTGAATTTGTTTGAATTAGCTCAAGAGCTAAGAGGGCCACAATTGGACAAGGGAAGGAAAAGTAATCGAATAGCCGTAAAAGCCGTTCGACAACATCCGAGGTAAGTCCTCAAGAAGTGACCTTACTTGAATTATGTGGAATGAAATATGGATGTATTGATTATTGATTTATGTGTGTATGAGTATTGAATGATACCGGGCTAAGTCCCAAGGCGATTATGTTAGTGATTATAATTGTGTTTGAGCCTTAGTAACGAAAATAAATATGTATGTCCAATGATTATTGATGTATGTGTGCATGAGAAATTGATTGATATCCGGGCTAAGCCTCAAGACAATTATGCTGGAAATTATAACCGGTTAAGACCAAGGCAATTGTGCTAGTGGCTACATCCGGGCTAAGACCGAAGGCATTCGTATGCGAAGTCATTCTATCCGGCTAAGACCAAGGCATTTGTGCAAATCGTGATATCCGGGTTAAGTCCGTGAGGCCTTGGTGCGGGTTACCATAACGGGCTATGTCCCGAAGGCGATTGATCGAGTAGCGACATCCGGTTAAACTCGAAGGTATGTGATTTGAAAATTATAAGCTTGCTGGAAAATTTCAGCTAATGCACTTGTGAAATTTCCCAATGACAAGGTAAGTGCGGTGTGTGCTTTATGCGCTAGGAGTAAGAGCGTGTGAATATCCGCTCCTATGATGGAACGAGTTATCGGCCTTAATGAAGCCGTTATTTGTGTATGAACATAAGAGTTGGGATGGTGAAGTAAGTATGATTATGTGAATGTGCATTAATGAAATGATGCATTTAACTATGTGAATGTATTGCTGTAATTAGAGTTGATTATATTCCTTGAGACTTACTAAGCATAAAAATGCTTACTCACCGCTTTGGCTCTCGGTTTTCTAGATTTATTTCGATAGCAATCGGATTCGGGATCGTTGAAGTCGAAGTCATCCACACTATCAAGCCCCCATTTTGGTATAAATTCTTGGTTGAACTTGAAATGGCATGTATAGGACTACCCTTGTTGGTTTAAATATGTTATGATGTATATGTGTACGGCCATGCGAAAATGGCTCGTAATAGTGAAGTATCAACTTAAACTATTTGCGGTTTGTATATATATATATGGTGTCATGATGTGACTATGAATTGGAAATGGGAATGTTGGTCACATGATCAGCCATTGGCATGGTTAAAATGATCATATGTGGACCTATGTAAGGCAAGACTAGTTGGTTCATGGAGACTACAAAATAGGTAAGACCTACCTTAAAAACAGATGCTGCCAGCTGCAGTAACGTGAATGTGAAAAATCACCAAAATTTGTAGGAATGGTATTAAATAGTGAATCAGCTATGTAAATGAACATTGATGAGTCTATTTTCATATGGAAGAAACGAAATGGTCATAGGAGTTACATGTTAAGAGATATTAAAGCTATTGTGAGACAGGGCCAGAACGGTTTCTGGGTTCCCTGTCGCAACTTTAAAAATTTACTATAAATTATCCAGAAATAATTAGGAGACATACCTTATATGTACAGATTCCATTTTGAGTCTAGTTTCATTAGAAACAAACGGCACCAGCATTAAAGCCCTGTACAGAGAGATATTCAAGTTATACCGCGCGAAGGTCAGAGCAGTCGATCCCTGTAACATGGGTGACTTTAACTAATAAACTGTACCAATTGGCCCAACAAAAAATTCTAGAAATAAATCCATGGATGGATATATGAGTCTAAATTCAGGGAAAATTTACGAAACCAGTTTCCGAGTTTTGAAACTCGAGATATGATTTTTAAGGCGACAGTGACGCAGTTTTTCCAGCCTGACTGGAAATGTCCAATGGATGGGCAAAACAAGTGAACTTGGCTTGCTAACCCCTCGTGTCCGACACCGGCGATGGTCTCGGGTTCGGGGTGTTACAATAAATGATCATAAACCAAGTCATCGTTATAATAACATCTCATTTCAGATAATAGAAAGGATAACATTCATTCGAGTTAACTTTAGAACTTTAACCAACTCACGATGCTATTCACACAAGCTTCAGAGTATCTGCAACACATGCAAGATCTAAAGCCATCGTTACGATCTGTATCGCTGGTACATAGTACCTCCTATATATTCACCAGCTCAAAGCCTGCTAAATAAACACCAACTCAAAGCCTGCTAAATAATCACCAGCTCAAAGCCTGCTAAATAAACATGTAACAGCCCGATTTAGACCCTAGTAGGAACAGTGGTTTCGGGACCACGAATCTGAGTCAGAAAAATATTTTAATATTATTTTCTGTGTTTAAAGTATGTGAATTGATATGTGTGAAATTTTCGTACGAAAATTTTATCGTTGTGTGCTTGATTTAATAAAAAGAACTAAATCTCGTAAAACGTAAAGGTTGCATGCTATTAGTTAAAGGTGTCAATTGGTCTTGGCTTTTTAATATGATGGCCTTAAATGGTCAATAGCCCATTTATAAGATAGTGGATGATATTTGGTTTGGCATTTGTGTAAATATGAATTTATTTTAATGGTAAAATAGTAATATGTTAAAAAAAAGTTTAATTAAATAAATCAAAAGCCTTGTTTTTGTCTTTTTATGCTATCATCTTTCTCCATAGCCGAATGTGAAAAGAAAAATATGAGTTTGGAAGCTTTGAATATTCGGCACCTTTGGAAGCTTACTTCGGGTATGTGTTTTACTCGGTTTTTGATAATTTTTACGTTTTTGAGATCGTTGCTTCGAGTACTAGTAAACCCATGCCTTAATTTTTTCAATTTAATGAAGAATTTGAGATTTTCCATTGTTTATTATGTGATGAAATTGTTGTTTGATGATGAATAATAAATCTTTGATGTTTGATTTTCATGTTTAATTAAGTGATTTTTGTGATGAATAATAAATGTGTATTAAGGACTAAATTTAGAAATTTGTAAATTGAGGGGTCAAAACATGAAATAAATAAAAGAAATGGGTTGCTAGAGACCTAAGATAAATTTAGCCTAACATGGGTTTGATGAAATTTTGAGTAATTTGTGTTATTTTGAAATAGGGACTAAATTGTAAAAATGTGAAATGTTAGGGGATAAAATGCAAATTGCCCAGATTATGTGTCCTTAGATAAAATTTAATGAAATGTTGAATAAGTGAGTTAATTTTAATGTTAATTAGATTGGAAAAAGTGGAATTAGGATTTGGATCGGGGGGAAAATCAAAGTGGTCGATTAGTCGTCTCGTTTCGATTACTGCTGTCCGAGGTAAGTCTATAAGTAATAAAAGTTTTAAAATTTGAATGTATATGATCTTTATATGTTGAATTTAATTGTGTGAATTTTTATTAGTTATAGTCGAATGTATAAATGTTTATGAGATTTGGGAACAAGTTCGATTCAATTGAGATATGATGTTTGAAAAGCTTAATATGAACATTAAGAAATAATTAGGATTTTCGAAATATGAATTATGTGTAAGACCGACTTTGTATCAGTGATATTCGGGCTTTATTGCCTAGCAGGCTTTGTGCCGGTGTATTATATCAGGCTTATTGCCTAGCAGGCTTTGTGCCGGTGTATTATATCAGGCTTATTGCCTAGTAGGCTTTGTGCCGGTGTTTTAAATCAGGCTTATTGCCTAGCAGGCTTTGTGCCAGTGTTTTAAATCAGGCTTATTACCTAGTAGGCTTTGTGCCGGTGTATTAAATCATGCTTTTTGCCTAGCAGGCTTTGTGCCGGTGTATTATATCAGGCTTATTGCCTAGCAGGCTTTATATGCCGGTGTATTATATCAGGCTTATTGCCTAGCAGGCTCTATGCCGGTGTATTATACTAGGCTTTATGCCTAGCAAATTTTATGTGAACAACGGTAAAAGTAATCAAATGTGTTAAATGAGCTAAAGTGATCAGGTATGTGAATGTGGTTTACTTATTTGAAATGAAGGTAAATTGGCTGAAAGATATATGATAAAAATGTTATGTAATGCTATTTTTCCCGCATGAAAAATCGATTTAAAAGGCTCAAGTATGTATTCATACTAAATTATGAAATTATGGCAAGTGGAATGTTTGAATTAATGATATAAATGTTACATGTTAATGTGAATTATATTTATGCATATGTGAAAGTATACATTCGGTTTACTTATGTATTCATGACATAAATAAGAGTATATATGTATAGGAAAATCTATAATTGGCCAAATGAAAAGTATAGGTGATTTTGTAATTGAAATGTATATGTTTTCATATTTGGAAATTGTAAAATATATATTCGACCACATATTATGTATATATATGTGTTATTATGGTTTGTTTTATGAAGATATGTATATAAGAGTTTAAATATTTGGTTATATATACATTGATAATATGGCTTTGAAAGGGTATGTTATTTTGATAATAGATACATGTATATTCGATCAAGGTAAAATTTGTACATGGAAGTATATGTTATATATGAAATTGTGAGCTTGAAAATAAATGTGATCATGATAGTATAAATTAGTTTGATTAAACTAAGTTGATATTAATATTGAGTTATTTATTTGCTTTTGACTTACTAAGCTCTTGAAGCTTACTCTGTGTGTTTTTCCTATGTCTTTAGAGTTTCAGTGAATTGCTCGAGTTGGAAGTTGTTGGAGACGTCATCACACTATCCGGTTATCATTTTGGTAACTAATGCTTTGAGATTTTGTTATGTGGCATGTATAGGCTTGTTTTGATATATTTGGTTTTGAAGTTTGTATATTTATATATATAGCCATACGAAAATGGCTTGATTATAATGTTAAAGTTAGTATGTATGTGGCTATGACTTAAACTTATTTTGGAAGTATCAAATGTGGTATAATGTGTACTGGATGATTGTATAATATGGCTTGGTGATGAGGTAAAATGATGGATATATATTTGGTTGTAAATTGGCTTTATAGGTTCGGATCCAAACGGCTAGAAATAGTGTTTATGATTATATAGATTTGATCATGATATATGTTCATGTGGGGAATTAGGTTTCATGGTACTTATATGAGGTGTGTTTGATATATGAATCAATTTGGAAATTGTTTATATAGTGTTGTGTATTCGGTTATGTGATGAAATTATATATGATGATTATAATCAACTTTGTGATTTGGCAATGATAGTTTAAATCATTTAGTCAAGTGTTTAGTAAAATGTTAATGTTAAATTTGTTGTGTTGGTCTTATTATAAAGATTATTTATGTGTAAAATATATGTGTTTACTATGCCATGGAAATAGTTTAATTTAGATTATTGTGTTAACGAATAATTCATGAGATGAATAAATATATATATATATATATATATATGAATTGGCTTGATTATTAAATTTGTAAATTGATTATACTTTGATTAGTAGTATATGTTTTAAAATGGTTTATATTAATTAGGTAAAATGAGAACATGACATTGATGTTTAAAATTTTATACTTGATCATTTGGTGAGGTTGATTATCTTGAATGTGTTTTGGTTTATTTGCCATGTGATATTGCATATTAAGTATAATATGCATGTATTGGAATAAAATAAAATGCATGATTATATTTGGTTAAACTTAGTTAAAAAATTATTGTAAAGGAGTTAATATTACTATGTGCATGATTGAATTGTATGACTGATTAAGTGGTAATTTGATCGGTAATGCCTCGTAACCCTAATTTGGCGACGGATATGGGTTAGGGGTGTTACATTTTATTGGTATCAGAGCTATGGTTTAGTCGGTTCTTGGACTACCATAACGTATGTGAGTCTAGCTATACATGCTACATTTAACCTGCGATAGTGTGATATCTCCCGACTCTGACAAAAATTGTTTTGATGGGACAGATAATTTTTCGAACCGAGCTAATTCTGATAGTACGGAATGTATACTCAAATGTTTGGATGGAAATGTGTTGATTATGAGTTGAAACTCATAAAGGTATGGATCAAAGAGTATGACATTTTTGTTATTGATAAATGTTATAATTATATGAGCATATGAGATATGATATTTGAGTTATGATTGCTATCTGAAATGCTTTGATTGTGAATTAGTAATTTGAGTTGGCATATGTATTATGTGTTAAGAATAAAAGTGATTAAAAGTAAATGATTGTTAAATGATTTGAGAATGTGAAATTAGTAATGAACTGGTTATTTGTGATAGTATGTGATGTGGAGCTTTATGTGTAAGTTAAATTTGAGGCTTTACTACCCTCACCCCTCTTATCAGTGAAACGTTAAAATGAAATCTGTAAGATTTGGATTGAATAAGTTTATGAGTGTGGAATTACAAAAAGTACGTGTTTAGAAGATTAATAACGTGATTAAAAAAGTAAATGAATCAGCAAATAAAGATAGTATTAAAAGAGATATTGGGTAGTTCTAAAGACTATTCAGATTATACATAGACACTGTTACAGAAGAAGTTAACCCTGATTAAATTATCTATTCAGGTTTGTTATATAAGGAAAATATTAGCTAGAAAGAAGCTTTTCTGAATTTACTTCTGTTAGTGAAGGGATGATGTGAAAATTTCTAATGATAGTGTTAGACGGTTGAATAATGTTTAATTGTATTGATGGCTAAGGACAATAGTTACAGTTGGGCAGATGCTATGATTTTTCCTGGGCAGTTTATGTGTACAATTATCCTCAGAAGTATATGTGACTGTTTAATTTCAGAAGGAATTTTTTTTATCGTATGAGAACATTAGCTAAACATGGCTATAGACAAAAGCATCATTGGACTATTTGGGTTATGTACGACATTGCTATGTCTTTCTCTGAAATTTATTCTCTTATGTGGATATGAAATTGACAGTAAAACTCTGTATGATGCTAATATTCTATTTCTACTGGCTATTGTTCTGTTGAATATACGTGAAGATTATATTACTTCTGTTATTGTGGATTTTAGTATTTATGAGTGACGTCGTTCTTTCTGGAAACTTTCTAGGATATCATCGGAATTATTATCATTCTACTTGGGTTGAAATTTTCAAAAATCCTGTGTAGTTTCATACGTTGAAATTTCGCTATTCTGGTTTTCTTATGATTTTATATGATTATCTATATGAGATATCTATTTGACAAAAATGGCTATATCTGTTATAATCATAATTTCTATTCTGAAATTTGGAAAGTATTGCAGTACTGTTATCAAAGTTATAAAATTTGTGTTTCTGCATTGGTTGCTGTTCAAATCATATTTGATTTTCTTCTGGGTTCAGATACTTTATTAACAGTCAGGATATTATCTATTGTTACGGGAAGACGTCAATCTTATTATGACATTATGATTTCTATTTGATGATTGTGGCTTTTGTATAATGATATCTCTGGGTTATCATTTTTAATGAGAAGAAAAGATTTCTTCAAAAAGACCGATTCAATGGTTTAGTCTAATCTGAATTATTTGATTGAAAAATTAATTGGGTTATATGTGTTTGAATCTATGCATGGGACTGGAAATAATCTTTGAATGCACAAGTGTGAACTGAGGAATAATCTAGAAAAGGAATTTGTATTCTTGAAGATTTGATGCAGAATTATATCTATCAGAACAATTCTATCTGGGAATGTTGTGGTAAATTAAAGTTAGTTCGATTGCTGAAACTTTCTTGTGCATGAAGACATTATCAACAGAAATATCAGTTCTGGTTTAGTCTAAATTAGAGAAAAATTTTATGATCATCAATTATGCGCCAATGAACGGTTTGAAGTGTGTTCTAATAATAGAGTATATAAAGATATCTTATGATTCCATATGGTTAAAGCTACATGAAAAGAGTTATGTGACATATTTGATGATTACAAGAGTTTAAAATGTTTGATTTTGCAGAGCGAGATCTGAACTTGGCACAACAAAGCTAGCTTGAATCATCGAAAAACTTTTGAGTCTGTGAGTAAATAATATTATCTGAGAGAAATGATTTTAGTTTCAAATGATCTAAATAAGAAACTTTGGTGTACTCTACGAGTGATGAATACGTGATTGATCTTATCAAGGGATGATTATATGTTAGCTGGATTAGAAATTAAATTGATGCTTACTAAGTGAATTCATGAAACTTAGAAAGGTGTTATCAAGTTATAAGTTAGAAACGGGTTCAGCTTAAATTGATTTTATATTTAGAATTTCAGATGTGAAAGTGATGATTGCTTGTTGCTTTGAAATAGAGTGTATAAACCAAGAAGTCCGAGATTGTATAACCATTGTTCCAAAAGGCTCATAGTGTCAATTAGACTGTTTATATAGGAGTAATAAGAGGCACAATAATATGAGAAAGTGGTATTGATAATAGGTATAAAACGTAATATTTCTGACCTCGCATTTAAATGTCCGAGATTTCAACAAAGTTAAAGTTAACTATTAAGCGTCTTGAGGACTACTTGAGATGCTTTGACATCGAATAATGGTGAAATAGAATTTTGATGAATTTCGTATCGGGATTATCTCTTATAATTGAAAAAGAGATGTTATTTGAATCATTGTTAACTGTCTGAATAAGTCTTTCCGTACACATAGATTTCTCTTTTGATAAATCAAGTGAGTTATTTGTTTCAGAGATTGTCAGTTTGCACATGGTGCTAGTTATCATTGTTTTAGATTGAAATCTAAAATTTATATGTAATTCTGGGAGAAACTACAGTAAGCTGTGAGTACGGGGTTGTTTTGAAAATTCTTGAAATATTTATTTATTCTTATGTTTTAAAGTATGAAAGCAACTAAGAAAAATTGTTGCTATTTGACAAATTATCAAGTGAGTATAAAAGTGATATTGTATGAGATATTGTATGTGGCAATTATCTAACTCCGCTGTTCAGGATTGAGCTTTGTAAATAACTGATTCATGAGATTAATATCATCAACGAAATAAAGCAGAAAATGAAAGTAATTCCGTACAGTTATAAACAATTTTGGTTTAATATGATGTATAGCGGAAGACAGATTAAAATCTTAGTCGTGAGATTTAATAGATATGAAATGGGTAGCCCTGTGTGAATTTGAAATATACTATGTAGAAACAAATCTTTAATCTTTCTTGTTTTGGTAAGATTTTCGAGGACGAAAATCCCTAAGGGGGGAGAGTTGTAACAGCCCGGTTTAGACCCTAGTAAGAACAGTGGTTTCAGGACCACGAATCTAAGTCAGAAAAATATTTTAATATTATTTTCTATGTTTAAAGTATGTGAATTGATATGTGTGAAATTTTTGTACGAAAATTTTATCGTTGTGTGCTTGATTTAATAAAAAGGACTAAATCGCGTAAAACGTAAAAGTTGCATGCTATTGGTTAAAGGTATCAATTGGTCTTGGCTTTTTAATATGATGGCCTTAAATGGTAAATAGCCCATTTATAAGATAGTGGATGATATTTGGTTTGGCATTTGTGTAAATATGAATTTATTTTAATGGTAAAATGGTAAAATGTTAAAAAAAGTTTAATTAAATAAATCAAAAGCCATGTTTTTTGTCTTTTTATGCTATCATCTTTCTCCATAGCCGAATGTGAACAGAAAAAGATGAGTTTGGAAGCTTTGAATATTCGGCACCTTTGGAAGCTTAATTCGGGTATGTGTTTTACTCAATTTTTGATAATTTTTACGTTTTTAAGATCATTGCTTCGAGTACTAGTAAATCCATGCCTTAATTTTTGGATTTAATGAAGAATTTGAGATTTTCCATTGTTTATTATGTGATGAAATTGTTGTTTGATGATGAATAATAAATCTTTGATGTTTGATTTTCATGTTTAATTAAGTGATTTTTAATAAAAATGTGTATTAAGGACTAAATTTAGAAATTTGTAAATTGAGGCATCAAAACGTGAATTAAATAAAAGAAATGGGTTGCTAGAGACCTAAGATAAATTCGGCATAACATGGGTTTGATGAAATTTTGAGTAATTTGTGTTATTTTGAAATAGGGACTAAATTGTGAAAATGTGAAATGTTAGGGGATAAAATGCAAAATGCCCAAATTATGTGTCCTTAGATAAAATTTAATGAAGTGTTGAATAAGTGAGTTAATTTTGATATTAATTAGATTGGAAAAAGTGGAATTTGGATTTGGATCGGGGAAAAAATCAAAGTGGTCAATTAGTCATCTCGTTTCGATTACCGTTGTCCGAGGTAAGTCTATAAGCAATAAAAATTTTAAAATTTGAATGTATATGATCTTTATATGCTGAATTTAATTGTGTGAATTTTTATTAGTTATAGCCAAATGTATAAATGTTTATGAGATTTGGGAACAAGTTCGATTCAATTAAGATATGATGTTTGAAAAGCTTAATATGAACATTAAGAAATAATTAGGATTTCGGAAATATGAATTATGTGTAAGACCGACTTTGTATCAGTGATATTTGGGCTTTATTGCCTAGCAGGCTTTGTGCCGGTGTTTTAAATCAGGCTTATTGCCTAGCAGGCTTTGTGCCGGTGTATTAAATCAGGCTTATTGCCTAGAAGGCTTTGTTCCGGTGTTTTAAATCAGGCTTATTGCCTAGCAGGCTTTGTGCGGTGTATTAAATTAGGCTTATTACCTAGCAGGCTTTGTGTCGGTGTATTAAATCAGGTTTATTGCCTAGTAGGCTTTGTGCCGGTGTATTATATCAGGCTTATTGCCTAGCAGGCTTTATATCTCAGTGTATTATATCAGGCTTATTGCCTAGTAGGCTCTGTGCCGGTGTATTATACTAGGCTTTATGCCTAGCAAATTTTATGTGAAAATCAGTAAAAATAATCAAATGTGTTAAATGAGCTATAGTGATCAGGTATGTGAATGTGGTTTACTTATTTGAAATGAAGGTAAATTGGCTGAAAGATATGTGATAAAAATGTTATTTAATGCTATTTTCTACCTCATGAAAAATCGATTTAAAAGGCTCAGGTATCTATTCATACTAAATTATGAAATTATGGCAAGTGGAATGTTCGAATTAATGATATAAATGTTACATGTTAATGTGGATTATATGTATGCATATGTGAAAGTATTAATCTCATGAGCATTCACACACTCGCAAGATCTCAAAATACCAGCTTTTCGGCATTTCGGCTTTTCGGCTTATGCCGATCTAGTCTATAAAAGGGTGTTAGTTACACACCTGTTTGTGAGGATATGCTGACGAGATCCACACACGAACTGCCTACAATTGGATTACTAACATGTTAATCTAACTATTCAAATACGAACTACGTATTAACCCCTTACAATATTCGGCCAACCACACCTACAGATCAGAGTAAGCTTATAAGAAATTAATAAGCAACTCTTTAACAAATTTTTGTCAGTGTTTACCACATAATCATAATTTCACTGGAAGTTGTCTTCCTGAGCAACAGTCACTAAATAATTTATAACTGGAGCTACGAAACTCCAAATGAAGTGCCGTTAATTTTCCCTGACAATAGACTCATATATCTTATATCCATAAAATATTCAGAATTTTTGGTTTAGCCAATCAATACCAGATTTTTCTCAAAGTTTCCCATGTTTCACTGTTTGACTAATCTGACCACTCTTCATTACGAATCAAATTTCTCATTGTACAGAATTCAAATTGTTCTTATTTATTTCATTTGAAACTAGACTCAATAAGCTTTAATTACATTATTTATTCAGCTTCTAATTCATCTCCAATAATTTATGGTGATTTTCCAAAGTTACGTTACTTCTACTGTCCCAAGCAGATTTATTACCAAATCACTCTTTCACACATACCTTGCATGCATGTTATTTAAACATGTATATCACCAATCAATCATCACATATCTATGATTTTACTTAAGTATAATCTCCATTTCATCATTTTAAAGCACAACATGTTAGCCTATTTTTTTCCCTTTAGCATCTAAGGCACATGCATGCTCATTTGTTTGGCTCAACTTCACCTATCTTCTATTTTTCATCAAAAGAACATGAAACAACAACCATTTCTTTCATTTTAATTCACGACTAAATGCTCACAACACAACTAAAAACCAAAATATGCTTCAAAAGTTAAGGTAGAATCAAGAAGAACTCATGAACATCAAGATAGAAGCAAACTACCATGAACTTACCTTCAATTTTCTTCCCCAAGTGACCAGACATTCAAGAGCTTTCTCCTCTCCTTTCTCTTCTCTAACTTTCGGCTATGATGAACAAAGATGGACAAAACTTTGTTCTTTTCACCCCTTTTTCTTTTAATAAAATTTCATATTTCATCCATTTAATTCTTTAATACAAAAGACATGAAATGCCCATCATGGAACATTTACCTAACCCATTATCATGGAATATTTACCTAACCCATTATCAATTTTTATCAATTTGTACCATAAATTATGGATATCAAGTGCACATATTGTCTATAACAACATGATGGCCGGCCACTTCTTGTAAAATGGGAGGTTTAACATGCAAATCCTTCTATTTTGCACTACTATTTATTTGGCCACTACAAATTAGCCTATAGCATTTTCAAACATTTTCACATAGGTCCTATTTCATAATTTCACTCACAAATGACAAAATCAAAGCATGAAATTTTGCCAACATTCACAGAATTCCTGAAAATTGGGCCGTTACAACTCTACCCCCTTAAAGAAATTTTGGCCTCGAAATTTACCTGATCCAAATAGTTGAGGGTATTGTTGACGCATAGTCTCTTCTGATTTCCAAGTAGCTTCTTCCCTTTCATGATTACGCCAAAGCACTTTCACTAACGGGACAGATTTCCTTCTGAGAACCTTAACATCTCGAGCCAATATTTGTATAGGCTCCTCCTCAAAGGTCAAATCAGTCTGAACTTCAATTTCTGCAACTGGCAGGACATGAGCAGGGTTAGAACGATAACGCCTTAACATGGAGACGTGAAAAACATCGTGAATCCTGTCTAACTCTGGAGGCAATTCCAATTGATAAGCCACTGGGCCTACTCGCTTCAAAACCCGATAAGGCCCAATAAACCGCGGACTCAACTTGCCCTTCTTACTGAACCTTAATATCTTCTTCCATGGAGAAACCTTTAAGAAGACCATATCACCTACTGAGTACTCAATCTCCTTACACTTCAAATCTGCATACGACTTTTGCCTATCAGATGCTTCTTTTAACCGGTCCCTAATTATTCTGACCTTATCGTCAGTATCAACTACCAACTCTGGTCCAAGAATTTGTCGCTCTCCTAGTTCAGTCCAACAATAGGTGTACGACACCTTCATCCATACAGTGCTTTATACGGTGCCATTCAAATACTCGTCTAGTAACTGTTATTGTACGTAAATTCTGCCAACGGCAAGTAATCCTCCTAACTACCTCAAAAGTCAATCACGCATCCCCTCAACATGTCCTCCAGAATCTGAATAACCCTCTCTGACTGACCATCAGTTTAGGGATGGAAAGCCATACTAAAGTTCAATCGCATCCCCAACTCCTCATGCAACTTTTTCCAAAATCAAGATGTGAATCTGGGATCCGGGTCACAGACAATCAAAACTGGGACTCCATGAAGTCGTACAATCTCCGCCACATACAGCTTGGCTAACTTTTGAAGCGAAAAGTCAGTACATACAGGTATGAAATGGGCTGATTTGGTCAACCTATCCACAATCACCCACACAGAGTCTTTCTTTGATGGTGTCAAAGGCAACCCACTCACAAAGTCCATGGTTACCCTCTCCCACTTCCAAAGTGGTATCTTCACCGGCTGTAACAGTCTAGAAGGTAATTGATGCTCAGCTTTCACTTGTTGGCATGTCAGACATTTTCCTACAAACTCCATTACTTCTCGCTTAAGTCCAGGCCACCAGTACAATTCTCGCAAGTCGTGATACAACTTATTCCCTCCAGGATGCATGGCACATAGTCCCCCATGAGCTTCTTTCAATATTGTCTGCCTTAAATCAGAGTCCCTCGAAACACAAATTCTTCCCCGAAACACAGAACTCCATCACCATTTAAACCGAACTCAGAAGTTTCCCCTTCCTTAACTTGTTGAAAACGAGCAACCAAAGACTCATCTTCTAACTGCTTTTCCTTAATCTAGTCCACATAGGTTAGCCTTACTTGCAATTCAGCCAACAAACTGCCATCATCATACAGACTCAAAGGAGCAAACATTGCTCTCAGATCAGATACGGTTCTACGACTTAAAGCATCGGCTACCACATTAACCTTGCCTGGGTGATACTCGATCGAACAGTCATAATCCTTAAGCAACTCAATCCATCTCCTTTGCCTAAGGTTCAGCTCCTTCTGAGTCAACAAATACTTAAGACTCTTGTGGTCTGTGTATATAATACACCTGTCCCCGTACAAGTAATGTCTCCAAATCTTAAGTGCAAATATCACTGCCGCCAACTCCAAATCATGAGTAGGATAGTTCTCTTCGTGAGGTTTAAGCTGTCGTGATGCATATGCAACCACTTTACCCTCTTGCATTAACACGCAGCCCAAACCCACGTGTGATGCGTCATTGTACAAGTAAAATCCTTCCTGGACTCGGTGAATTAACACAGTACTTGAATCGAACTTTCTTCAACTTCTCAAAAGCTTCGCTACTTCTTAGTCCATACAAACGGTACTCCTTTCCTTATGAGTTTTTTCAAAGGTGCTGCCATCATAGAAAAACCTTCCACAAACCTTCAGTACTATCCCGCGGTCCTAGGAAACTCCGTATATTTCGACCTCGACCTAGGCGGCTTCCACTCCAAAATCGCTTCAATTTTTTGAGGGTCCAGCTTAACCCCCTTAGCAGAGACCGCATGTCCTAAGAAGGTTACCTCCCTCAACCAAAGTTCAGACTTGCTGAACTTCACAAAGAGTTCCTTCTTCCTTAATACTTGCAGAACTATACGGAGATGCTCATCATGTTTCGCTTCAGTTTCAGAATATACCAGGATATCATTAATAAAGACGACTACGAACTGATCAAAAAATGGTTGGAACACACGATTCATCAGATCCATAAATGCTGCAGGAGTGTTCGTCAGTCCAAATGGCATAACCAGAAACTCGTAATGACCATACCGAGTCCAGAATGCCGTCTTATGGATATCTGCCTCCTTGACTCTTAACTGATGATATCCAGATCGAAGGTCGATCTTGGAAAATACAGAAGCTCCTCTAAGCTAGTCGAACAGATCGTCAATCCTTGGCAGTGGATACTTATTCTTAATTGTCAGTTTGTTCAACTGGAGATAATTAATGCACATCCGCATCGTACCATCCTTCTTTTTCACGAATAGCACTGGTGCTCCCCATGGAGACACGCTTGGCCTAATGAAGCCCCTATCCAACAACTCTTGAATTTGAGCCTTTAACTCCATTAACTCCTTTGGTGCCATCATATACGGTGAGATGGACACAGGCGCCGTTCCAGGCAACAAATCTATTCCAAACTCAACTTCTCGGTTCGGAGGCAATCCTGGAAGCTCCTCCAGAAAAACATCTTGGAATTCCTTTACGGTCCTAACCTTATCCACTGTCAGTCCCTCCTCTTCTGACTGACTTACAAATGCCAAATAGGCCTCACAACCTTTCCGAATCTGCTTCTCGGCTCTTAATGCCGACACCACATTGGACAAATAATCCCTTCGCTCACCTATCACCATAACCTCATCATCCTTTGTGGTCCTTAACACCATTCGTTTAGCAGTATAATCCAGGGTCACCTTATGCTTAACAAGCCAGTCTATTCTCAAAATGAGATCAAACTCTCCGAACGGTAACTCCATCAGATCTCCAGGGAAAATCCTACCTTGAGTTTCTAAGGGTACATCCCTATACAGTTTGTCTACCCTAATCGAGTGACCCAAAGGACTTAGTACAGATACCCCACTCACAATCTCCTCAGAGCAGTCCAAGTTGTCCATAATCCATTCTGTGGCCACCAACCAATATTCCGCCACATTCGGGGCTATACCAAACACGCCCCTAAAGATCTCCGCTTCGTTAGCCCGAAGTCATTCAGAAATAGATCCCCGAACTCCATTGCCCGTATTTTGCCCCAAAGAACCCTTTCCGAACACGAAGCATTCCCTATGATGGGGCATCATCCTCTAAGATGCGGTCATGAGACTCTACCTCTGTTGCCAGTGGTACTGGTGCATCCACCGCCAGCATATGTCTCGAAAACAAAGATCTCGCTCGAGCACTTCCTCGGCTCCGTCCACGACCTCTTGTACTCATATCGTATAATCTTGATTATGAATTTTTATGCATCAATTAATATTCCGTGTTTATTACAGATGTTTTATGAATCGACAAAGAGTTCGAGTTTGTTTTCGCAGAATCGAAGTCTAGCTACAGTTTCAGTCTTTTATCAGAATTTCCTATGGTTTCAATATCATCCTATCTAGAGTATCCTAATAGGGTTTCAGTACAGACAGATAATTCAAGAAAATATTTGTAACACCCCAAACCCGGCCTAGACGTTATGACCGGATCCGACGTGCCACATCAAAACGTTAAAATATTTTTTCATTCTAAGTCTAGGAAATCGTACTTGATGTTCAAAGAATTAATTCATTGAGGGTTAAAGTGAATGGAAGCTGCACACCAGGTAGGAAACCGAAAAAAGGAGTTGAGTCCATCGGACTGCTTAAGTACCAAGCTCTTTCGGATTCAATCCTAGACATGCACGCCGCATTGCCACACTCTAACACCGCGTATATTTTTAGGTTACCATTGAAATTATGTCTATTTTAGAATAAAACGTATTTAAGTTTGTAAAACGTTATCATAGCAGAAGCCTTGTTTGTAATCATGTTACTTAGAAATCAGTTTATGTTTTTGGAAAACAAACCCTGGATCTAGCCCATTTTGATAGTTAATATAATTTAAGGTCATCATGATAAGTTATAAATTGAAATCCAATTAAAAATATTCATAATCGGCCTTATTACATAACAAAACCCTAATCATCAAAGTAAAGAAAATTTAAGTCTAAATCACCATAAGAAATCCATATTGCAGAACGAGTGGCCATTTCGAATCCCTCGCAGCTCCAAGCCCACTATGGCTGGGGATGACCTGCATGGATGAAAATAGGGGATGAGTTTGGGGAAACTCAGTGTGTAAAATTAACCCAACCATAGCCCATATCAGCTCAAACCACAGAAATAGAATAAATTGGCCTTAGCCCAGAACAGAATACAGAATTAAGCCCATAGGCCCATAACAGATCATATCAGATATTTCATGTATATCCAAAACCCAACACATAACTAACCACATACACCCCCTTACCAACCTTTCACCATGTGGGGAGACTACTCGACCCACCCAACCACTACACGCCACGTAATTATGCAAAGATGGTCGCGAGCGAAAAATGTGTGAGTCACCAGATCTGAATAATCGTGGCGAGCCACCGTATCGTAAATATGTGGCGAGCCACCAGATCGAATAATTGTGGCATAGCCACCGGACGCTTCCTCCAAAATATAACCCATGTCCCCATGCAACAAATATTCTTTCATGGCATACATCATACAGATTTAAATCAACATGCTTTTCAGACAAAATTAACCCTAGGGGCATATTGGTCATTTACACCTAGGGGTATCATGGTAATTTTCCATACATAAGGGTATTGTAGTAATTTAGCTACTTTTAGGGTTTTCATGCATATCCTATCCATTTCGTACTATCAGAATACTTACCGCGCATCTTACCAAATTGAGCCCGTTGGCCCATGAACCCCATTTTTGGCCCATTAAGCCCAAGTTATCAAAATACACGAAATTGCATGTACCGTAGTTTATTACATTTAGAATACCAAACATACAAACCCAACTATCTTACGAGCATTCGCACACTCGTAATTTCCCAAAATACCAACTTTTTGGCATTTCAGCTTTTCGGCTTTTGCCGATCTAGTCTATGAGAGGGTGTCAGTTACACACCTGTTTTATGACGATTCGCTGACGAGATCCACGCACGAACTGCCTATAATTATAATACTACCACGTTAATCTTAATACCAAAATGAACTACATATTAACTTCTTACCATATTCGGCCAACAACACCTTAGGCCTTAGCGTTCCTACCTTTGCCGAAAATAGTGCCTCGATCTAGATCCGTTCGTTCCACTTGTCCAAGCCCTTGATCAATAGCCTTTTAATCACACTATTACCAAAATAATACTATTATCACAACCCCTTAGGGCTACAAGTCCAAAAAATGACAACCTCCCTAACCTTTTAGGGATTCCGGCTTTTCTTAAAATATGCAAGATAGACTAAGTTGGATAGACTTACCACCGATTCTTCCAGTCAACGTTCCCCCTTAGTTCCTACTTGATTCTGATGCAGTTCTAAGCCCTCAAATGATAACAAAAGTCGAGCCCTCAAGAATCTCGAAGATTCGGCTATGTCCCTAGGATAGTGTGGGAGTTTGACTTTTGCAAAAGTGTAGAGAAGGATAAAATATGAGGGTTTTTACTTGTGGTATTGTCGACAGAAACCTGGGGTTTAGAGGTTGAGAGAATCGGCCAAAGATGATGAGAAAAATAAAAGATTTGGCTAGGGAAAAATCGGTACAAAAATAGTCAATTTTTCGAGATTTTGGGATTTGAGGCAATTAGCTATAGTCTTAAAAATAATGGAAAGAAGGTGGTATAGAGTAGGGTGGCTGAAGGATTCGGCTATGGGGAAAATAAGAAGAAAAGAATAAGTGGATAGAGAGAATAGAAAAAGAAAAGAAGAAGAGAATGATCAAGAAACAGGACCACTTACCGCTAATGCCGAATTTATACTGGCACTAACCCTAGCCGAAATTCCCATGCTAAAGTCCCTTGGCCGGCCACCTCCTGTTCCTTGATCAGCTCCTAGATTTCCTCCCTTATCTGCTCCTAAATCCTTTCCCTTATCAACTCCTAAATCCTATCCCTTATCAACTCCTAAATCCTCTCCTGACAGACTTTCACTTTAGTTCCACTGCTTACCTTTTCTGAACATAAAAATAATAATTCCCTTAATATGTTGTCATTGTGACTTGAACCTCAGCTCTCCCTAGCATCCACACGCCACTTTTATAGCCTTGCCAGTGGCATCACATGCCATTTTGCCACTTGCTTCCTTATGTCTTATTTTACCCAAATAATATTTAAGACCCTTGTTAACCAGAACCCCCCTTTTCCTTTTATGGATTAAAATCACCTAAAATTATCGGGTTTTAGCTTAAGCTTGGGCCTTCTAGAGCCTACTAACATAATTAAACCTACGCCAAATAGTCAAAACACAAAAATTCCAAAATTCACCAAAATTAACAGAAGTCCCGAAAATTGGGGCGTTACAACTCTACCCTCCTTAATGAAATTTCATCCTTAAAATTTACCTGATCCAAACAAATGAGGGTATTGCTGTTGCATCGCCTCCTCTGGCTCCCAAGTAGCTTCCTCTCTGCCATGATTACGCCAAAGCACCTTCACCAATGGGACAGATTTCCTTCTGAGGACCTTAACATCCCGAGCCAGTATCTACACAGGCTCCTCCTCGAAGGTCAAATCAGTTTGAACGTCGATTTCTGCGACTGGAACGACAAGAGCAGGATCAGAACGATAATGCCTTAACATGGAGACGTGAAAAACATCGTGAATCCTGTCTAGTTCTGGAGGCAATTGTGACAGCCCAAAATAGACCCTAGCCGGAATGTGGTTTCGGGACCACAAAACCGAGGCATAACAATAATTTAAAATTTATTTCGATGCCTATAATATGTGAGTATTCATGTATGACATTTTTTTGATGATTGATTTAGTGTTATAAAGGTGAATTTCACTAGAAAGGACTTGTGTGAGAAAATTTAGAATTTAGATAGGCAAATGTGGAAGTGGCCTATTGATGCACACTAGGAAATGTTGTCCTTGCATGTCAAATTCCCCAAATTTGACTATAGTGGCCGGCCATGGTGATGAATATGGGCAAAAGAAAACATGTTTCAAACATGTTTTGCTAGTGGTGCATGTTAGAAATAATAAAATAAGAGTATGAAAAAAAAGGAAAAAAAAGTGTTCATCTTTCACCATTGCTCTTGGCCGAATGTCCTAAGGAAAGAAAAGAAAAATTTTGCTCATCCATTTTCACTTCTTGGCCGAAAATACTAAGGAAAAAGGGGGAGGATTTTTGCTTCATGCTTGGTTTGGAAGAGATCTAGAAGGAGATTTGGCTAAGTTTGCATCAAGATTAAGGTATGTATGAGGTTGTGTTAGGGGTTTCATGCATGTCTTGGTTGCTAACTTGATGTGCATGTTAGCCATGGCTCAAATCTTTGTTATGCCATGGAAATGGTATTTGGCCAAAGTTGTTATGGTGTTAATGCCATTGCATGCTGAATATCAAGCTTGATAATGATTCATGTGATGGTAGATTGAGGGTTCTTAGATTTTCTTTTAGCATTTTGAATGAGATACTAAGTTCTTTGTTTAACCATGACCAAATTGAAGCGGTATGGTGTTGTGGTATTCGACCATGTTGTATCCATAAATATGATTCATGCATGTTGTATGGTGAGTAAGATTTAAGCTTTGGATATGTGTGTATATTTGGATATAAGCCACTTGAGAATTCGCCATTGCACCTACATGAATATATGTTTGCACATGATGAATTGGTATGACATGTATACTATTTTGAGGTGTCTATTTGCTTGTGATGTTGTTTGGTTATGAAATAAATGAGAGATGTGTATAGAACTACAATATGTAATCGTTAATTAGGAAAATGTATGCTGTTTTTTGTGTAGTATAAGGTGTAAAATTTGCCTCCACATAGACATGCATATTCGCCAAAGGAAGTAGATTGGTGTGCATGTATTCGGTTAGAGGCAACCATATTGAAGCCTTATCTTGGCTTAGATTGTTGACCAAATGGGTAATAAGTGGGGATGGTTGCGAATATACAAATATACATATGCATGTGTAATTGAACTATAAATGTATAGCAAGATGATTAAACTAGTTTATTTATCTATTAAGCCCGAGAAGTTAAAGAAGGAGAAACAAGCAAGGGCAAAGCCAAGGACATCGAGTAGCCGGTTGAAACCGTTATACTCAACTCAAGGTAAGTCCTTAAGCACTTGTTGTGAGAACTCCTTGGATAGATATTTTTCGGAGTGATTCTCCTATTTATTATTATGATTATATGTACAAATTGAATTTAGTAAGTTGCTTTACCATGATGAATTGACATAAGGCACAATGTGTGCAAAGACCATATGGCACTATGTGTGCGATTTACTATGGCACTATGTGTGCGATTCACTATGGCACTATGTGTGCGATTTACTATGGCACTATGTGTGCGATTCACTATGGCACTATGTGTGCGATTCACTATGGCACTATGTGTGCGATTTACTATGGCACTATGTGTGCGATTCACTATGGCACTATGTGTGCGATTCACTATGGCACTATGTGTGCGATTTACTATGGCACTATGTGTGCGATTTACTATGGCACTATGTGTGCGATTTGCTATAGCACTATGTGTGCGATTTGCTATAGTCACATTCGGTTGTGGAAATAAATTGTGCATGAGCGAGGTAAGTGATTGAGTTACTAACTAAATATCGAAATTGGGATTATGCGGTTACGCATAAAATTATCTAGTGCATTGTTGTTCCAACTTGAGGAAAGCAGTTCAAATCGATTGGGCTGACTTGTCGTTTGATTTGGTTGAAGGATTGGGCATGAGATCGAACCAAAATCTTAGAAATTGCAGTATAGTTTGATATGGCTGGAAACATCTATTTTGTATTATTTGATTATTCACTTATGATTGTTATTGTTGATGGTAGAGTAGTGCTTACGACTTCTTGAGTTATGTACTCATTTGGTGTGCTTATTTGTTGTTTATTTAGGTTCTTGATCCATTTTGCGTGCTCGGGACTGTCATCGAAGTCATCACACCGTCTAGCGACTTTTTGGTATCTTCTTCTTAGATGGTTTAAGAAAACATTTCGGCATGTATAGGCTATTATGTTTTGTTTGAACTCGGTATGTAAAATATTGCCTAGCCATGCGAAAATGGCTTATGAATGTTTTGAGCATAATGTTATAATTATTTGGTATGTATATGCTCATTAAGAGGCATGGAAGTGTTTGGCAATGACCAGCCATTAGAATGGGTCATCATGCTTATATTTTGGACCATATATGAAATAGGGTGGTTGAATCATAGAGACTATGTGTTAGAGAAAGTCTATCCTAGAATATGATGCTGGCAGCAACAGTGACGTGGATGTGATAATGTTATTGTACTAGTTATTAGATTTATTAAGTAGTCTATTGTTACTTTAATTTGAGATGCATTTTGATCATTTAAGATTGATTCAATTTAATAATTGGTTGTACTGATAATTTAGGTAACTTGATGTAATGCTAGTCATTTGAATGCGTTTACGAATCGTTAATAGATAGTTTGATATATGTCGGTTAGATATGTCATTGATCGTTAGTTACAGTTGATTAGCTTGTCTGATCATTCAGTGTGATATGTAAGTTGACAATGGCCTTGAATATGACAATCTTAATGTCAGTGTATGCATGTTGCATTAAATTTTCAGTTCATGTAGATTCGTATTTAAACTTAAGGTTATCAGTGTTTGACATCAGTTGATTGGCCATGTTGGCAAAGACTTATCTAGCTATTGGATGTGATATGTTAAGTTATAGACTATGTTATAATGTATAATGTGTGTTATATTAATGTTATAGTGAATAATTGGTTCTAATGCTATGTGTTACAATTCCTTTACACATGTTGATAATGGTAATGTGAGATTCGTTATGTAGTATTACATTGTGATATGATATGAATATAATGATGATTTGAAATTGATAGTGTTATAGTTGTAATGATTGAATGTTAATGTAAATTGTATGATGTGAGTAATAGTGATGTTGTTGATTATAGTTGAAATGTGAATTGGCACATTGAATGTTATGAATGTTAGATGATTGATTATAATATGGTTGATACTATGTTAATTGAATTAATTTTTAATGATATCATTAGATTTTGATAGTTGTTGCAATTATTGTTGATCAATTATTGTTGATAGCTTATGTGATGTGCCATAACTATGTTGGTTGTATACTTGATAGTATTGATTGCTGTTATATTGGTATTGTATGATTATGATATGGTTATGATTGTGAATGTTGTATGTATATATGAAGTTATACTATGATGTTGATATCATTGTTGATTGTGATTATTATGTATTATGTGATGATGATAGTATTTGTTTAGTTATTGTAATGATTAGACTTGATGTTGGTTATAATGTTGTATACATGACCATAGATGATTGATTGGTTGTAATTAATTATAGGTATTGTATATGTATTTGGTATTGATTTGAGTATGATGTTAAATGTTGATTGTTTTAGTAATGTATTAGTACTGTTGGTAATATGATTCGTTAATTGGTTGATACATTTAGTGATTAAATGTAGTTTAGAATGCACATGATTATATCAGTGAATATGATGATGAAGTTATTAGTACATTATATGATTTAGATAATGTGAATAGTTATCAACTAAATTATGTGCTATTATGGTAATCATAGTTAGTGCGTTTGGGTATTCAGGTTGGTATAATGTAAAATGAGATATGGACTTAATGTATAGTCAGGTTAAATGTGTGTCTAGAGAGTCGCTACGTTGTGTTTGTATGTGAAAGTTGAGATACATGTATCTGTAGTGGAATTGCTGATGTGCTATGTGTATGATACTATTCAAGTGTTTGCAAGTTGCTTTCATCGGTTAGGCATAGTTGGCATTGTGCATGTGAATTTAATGTGTGATGTTAATCATATGGATATAATTGTGTTGCTTGAGTATCTCATTTCAATTGGCATTAATTATGATGGTGACATGACTTGCTATTCAATTGACTCAATTGCAGAAATCTTTTACAATGAAGTCACTATGTGTTGCACAGATTACGATTGAGAATGTTTCAATATGCTTAGTGTCATAGCTTGACTTGATTGGCTTCTAAAATGGTTCAATAATCTAATCTGATATTGTTCAGTAGCTTTATCTTATTATAAATAGATCAGATCACATATTGATGTAATCCATAGTTAATACTTCCTCATGGTTTCATTGACATATGCATAATGTATGTAAATTATAGTTTAATTCATATTTGAAATATTTGAGTTAATGATGACGAATTATGAATTGATAATTGTAATAGTTAAAATTAAATTAATCATTTAGAACATAGAGAGTATGAATTCTATAATAATAGTTGTCATAGATCTAATTTTCTATAAGATCAGATAACCAAATTTATAGATTTCATACTTATCTGTTAACCGTACTTGGATTACATTTATGCATTAATCAATCAATATGACTTATAAATGATTATATCATCTAGTGATTTGCATTAAATCTTAATCACAAAGACTGAGTGATGTTAAAGTTAATATGAATACTGAACCTATTTGGACATATAGTAATTTCTTTATGGAAAGTGATGTATTTTTAAGGCATCTAAATAGCTATAGTTATTGATTGATTCATAATGTATTTGACAGCCAAAATTGTTATCATGCATACAGTTTAGATACTATAATTTATGTTCACACATCTAAGGACACATTAGGACTATATTGATATTCAGGTTGCATGTAGACATGTACATTCTATAAGCTAGTGCAAGTCTTCATATGTTGTAATGATTTAAGCTTTAGCATTAACACTAAGTCTTAATACTAGCATTCTACAAGTTTAACTAAAATCTACTATTAATTTAGATGGCTAATCTAATGTAATGTAGATTATGGATTGTCTATAATTGACTTAATTCAATCAAATTAATTCATAGCCTTAATTATTATTATAAACGTTACATTAGCTATAGTCAAACATGTTACGATTATACTATTTCACTAGTCCAACCTACTAACTTATAATCAGCTTAGCATTATCCTTATTACTATCTAACAAGTTACTACAATTTACATTAGACCAACTAAATTACATGACAATAATCTTCAACGTAATTTCACTTAGTATAGCATCTTAACTGTCATAGCTAACTAGCTTCGAAACTGGTTCAACTTGAAATTCTAGCTTGTCACTCTAAGCATGTTAGGCGATCACATGTTACCCTGTAATCTAGCTTACACTTTTAACTGCTACAGTTACATGAAACACGTAGCTATCACTGCCGACACTACGTGTACTCGTTATAGACCGCTGTAAACGCTACATCATGTAGCTGAGCCACCAAATCAGATAATTTTGGCATAGCCACCAGGACAGATATATGTGGCAGAGCCACCAGATCAGATAATTGTGGCATAGCCACCAGGACGCTTCCTCCATAGTATAACCCAAGTCCCCATGCAACTGATATATAATCATGGCATACATCATACAGAATCAGATTGTCATGCTCTTCAGTCAAAAGTAACCCTAGGGGTATAATGGTAATTTTGCATACATAGGGGTATTCAAGTAATTTAACTATTCTTAAGGTTTTCATACATAACATAGCCATTTACGTACGATCAGAAACACTTACCGCGTTTTCTTAAAAATTTGGGCCCGTTGGCCCATTATCCCGTTTTTGGCCCATTGAGCCCAAAAATATTGAAATGCACAGAATCACGCACTCTGCAGTCTTATCACTTTAATTTACCATATACATCAAACTATTAATCTCATGAGCATTCACACACTCGCAATATCTCAAAATACTGGCTTTTCGGCATTTCGGCTTTTTGGCTTGTGCCGATCTAGTCTATAAGAGGGTGTTAGTTACACACCTATTTGCGACGATATGCTGACGAGATCCACACACGAACTGCCTACAATTGGATTACTAACACGTTAATATAACTATTCAAATATGAACTACGTATTAACCCCTTACAATATTCGGCCAACTACACCTACAGATCAGAGTAAGCTTATAAGAAATCAATAAGCAACTCATTAACAAATTTTTGTCAGTGTTTACCACATAATCATAATTTCACTGCAAGCTGTCTTCCTGAGCAACAGTCACTAAATAATTTATAACTGGAGCTACGAAACTCCAAATCAAGTGTCGTTAATTTTCCCTGAAAATAGACTCATATATCTTATATCCATAAAAGTTTCATAATTTTTGGTTTAGCCAATCAATACCAGAGTTTTCTCAAAGTCTCCCATGTTTCACTGTTTGACTAATCTGACCACTCTTCATTACGAATCAAATTTCTCATTGTAAAGAATTCAAAATATGTTCTTGTTTATTTAATTTGAAACTAGACTCAATAAGCTTTAATTACATAATTTATTCAGGTTCTAATTCATCTCTAACAATTTATGGTGATTTTCCAAATTCACGTTACTGCTGCTGTCCCAAGCAGATTTATAACCAAATCACTCTTTCACACATACCTTGCATATGTTATTTAAACATGTATATCACCAATCAATCATCACATATCTATAATTTTACTTAAGTATAATCTCCATTTCATCATTTTAAAGCACAACATGTTAGCTGGTTTTTTTCCCTTTAGCATCTAAGGCACATGATGCTCATTTGTTTAGCTCAACTTAACCTATCTTCCATTTTTCATCAAAAGAACATGAAACAACAACCATTTCCTTCATTTTAATTCATGACTAAATGCTCACAACACAACTAAAAACCAAAATATGCTTCAAGAGTTAAGGTATAATCAAGAAGAACTCATGAACATCAAGATAGAAGCAAACTACCATGAACTTACCTTTAATTTTCTTCCCCAAGTGACCAAACATTCAAGAGCTTTCTCCTCTCCTTTCTCTTCTCTAACTTTCAGCTATGATGAACAAAGATGGACAAAACTTTGTTCTTTTCACCCTTTTTTCTTTTAATAAAATTTCATATTTCATCCATTTAATTCTTTAATACAAAAGACATGAAATGCCCATCATGGAACATTTACCTAACCCATTATCATGGAACATTTACCTAACCCATTATCATGGAATATTTACCTAACCCATTATCAATTTTTATCAATTTGTACCATAAATTATGGATATCAAGTGCACATATTGTCTACACCAACATGATGGCCGACCACTTCTTGTAAAATAGGAGGTTTAACATGCAAATCCGTAATTATGGGAAAATTAACGAAATGCACTTAAGGTCAAAAATGACCAAATTACCCCTAGGTGTAGAATGTAAGTTTTATGGATGTGACATGCATACATATGATATTCTGCTTACGTTGCATATGGGTGGGAATTATGGAACGGAAGAACTATATGAGGATCGCATGGTTGCTTGACAATCGTGGATTCACCGACGGCTTTTAAAGCCCAATATGTAAATAAAGGTAGTTCCGCAACCGGGCTACCATGGTGTGTGGGCTGGGTGGGTCGATATTCATATCCCCACATGGTGTGACGGGGGACGGAGCTAGTGTGTAGCGGATGGATAATTTGGATGGGATTGCATTGCATGATTGATGAATGATGTTTTTTTTGAATGCTTGTTTTTGCCGAGGGTTGTACACACTGAGTTTATGAAAACTCACCCGCCTCTTTTATTTTATTTTCAGGTGATGCTCAGTAGAAAGTTTGATGTTTGGAGGGACTCTGGGTGGCCGGCTAGCAAGATAATTCGGACTTGGTTTTTTTGTTTTAAGCATTTAAGTTTTTATTTCTTTTTAAGTATGTTTAGACCAAATTGTAATAAGGTTTTCATTATGTTATTATTACTTGAATTATTATTATTATTTTCATTGTAATTACGATAAGTTGAACATTGATTTCTTAAATTATAGTATGTTTTCTACGTTTCCGCAACTAAGTTTTTTTTTTAAAAAAAAAAATCAAATGTTTTAAACAAGGCTTTCGTAACTGAAAGGTTTTTTTTAGTTAATTAGGGTTTCTTTTATTTTAAGAAGGGTTTTCAATGAAAACACAGTTTTTGCTAAAATACTTCATTGTGACAGCCAGGTTTAGCCATAACGTATGGGCCGGGTTTCGGGTGTTACAGTGAAATTGCATGAATTTGTAATTTTATGAAATAAGGACTAAATTGTAAAAGTTGTGAAATACTTGGGGAAAAAGTGTAAAAGTGCCTTATTGAGTGTTTTGGATTAAATTGAATAGAAAGATTATTAAATAAGCTAAATTTGATATTATATAGATTAAGAAAAATGAAGTTCAGATCTAGATCGAGGGGAAAACAAAGTACTCAACTAATCGACCTATTTCATCGTTTTTGTGAATCGAGGTAAGCTCGTATGTAATAAGTTTCATTGTAAATGTTTTTTTTAAATGCTTTGATATCACATAAACTATGAATATGAGACTACAGACATGTTTGGTGATGATTCGACAAACGTGAAAATCCCGATTGAACCTTAGGAATAGATTAGGATACGAATTGCATGTCACTAAGGTTATTCTGATATTGTGATTCGGGTTGTAACAGCTCGTTTTCAGTCAAATCAGAAGAGTGGTTTTGGGACCAAAAATTCAATGTCAAAATATTTATTTTATTATTATTTTAATGTTTACAGCATGATTGAATGATGATGTGAAAGTTTCGTTAAGAAATTTTATCGGTTAATTAGTTAATTTGATAAAAAGGACTAAATCGCGTAAAGTGTAAAAGTGGAGTTCTATTAGCTAAAAGCATTTAATAGCTAAGGAATCTTAAACTGAGGTCCTTATGTTGTAATTAGACCATGATTAGTGTAAGTGGACAAGTATGGACAAGTATTAAGTTATTTTCATGTTATATAACCAAGGTTAATTTTGTAAATTGGTAAATTATGATAATTAAAAACAAATAAAACAAGCCATCATCTTTTCTTCATTTTGGAATCAAAAATTAAGGCTAAAAGAAGCCATTTCATTTCTCTTCATTCGGCCATGCTTGGACAGTTAATTAAGGTACAATTTTTGTCCGGTTTTTAATAATTTCTATGTGTTTGAGATCGTTGCAACTAGGTCTAGCTAGCCCAGGGACCATTTTGCAAAACTATTAAAGATTTAGAATTTTTCATTGATGAATAAGCATGTGCTTTGATGGTTGATGATAGATTATGAAATTTTGTTGTGAATTATAAAAGTTTTGTTAAGCGACTTTTAGTAAAAATGCCAATTAGGGATTAAATTATGAAAAGTGGAAACTGTGTTTTTAAAATGTGAAATAAATGAAAAATATGGGCTGCTAGAGGCATAATAGTAATTTGGCTAGCATGGGTTGTGGTTAAATTGCATGAATTTGTGTTTTTATGAAATAAGGACTAAATTGTAAAAGTGGTGAAATAATAGGGGCAAATGTGTAAAAATGCCTTAAAGTGAATTTTGGACTAAATTGAATAGAGACATGATTAAATAAGTTAATTTTGATTATATTTAGATAAAGAAAAGTAAAACTCGGAGTTAGATCGGGGAAAAAATAAGGTCTCGGATTAGTTGACACGTGTCGTCGTTTATACATCTGTGGTAAGTTTGTATGTAATAAGTATTGTTATAATTATGCCTTAAATTCGTTGATATTGCATAAACTGTGTAAACAAGACTACAGTTGTGTTTGACGACTGTAACGCCCCAAATTTTGGGCTTAGAAGTATTAGGTCTTGAGCATGGGAACAGTTAGGAGGATGCACATAAATATTTAGTTGTGTAAGAAAGTAACTCAAATATATGTTTGCTTCAGTGGTTATGTGTTCTAGGAGTGTCTGAGAAGTCTTGGGTTCATGCCTAGGCAAGTACAAAAAGTTTTGTTTTTTTTAAAAGAATAAGCATTGTCTCTAGGCAGTAGGCTTTTAAGTAAATAGGGGAAAAGCATGACAGAATGGGCTTACTGGTCTAGTGGCTAAAAGGGGGGTTAATGAGTAGAGGTCTAGAGTTCAAGTGCCTATGCCAACATTGGATCTATTTTTATTTATTGGTCATGGAAGAGTTATGTTTGAACAAACAACTAAGTGGTTAAGTTGCGGAGGGATGGTTGTGGCTAAATTTTAAGGGATTATTAAGAAAATTTCTATTGTTGGGGATTTAGGGAGTGTTTTGGGGAGAAAAAATAAGGGAATTTGAAGATATAGAAGTGTTAGTGTCGAACTTGAACTCTGGTTCCTCAAGAGTTAGGTTTTGAGTGGTTTTTCTCTCCCTTTTGTTTTGTTATTCTGTCGACTGTTCCCCTCCCCAACTCTTTCATTTTCATGGATTATTTTTGTTGAATTTTGTCTCCCGTTGCTTTCGATTTCTTCTTTTCTACTCCTTTATCTACTGCTTGTTTCTTTTGGGTGATTGTTATCCTTTCTTTCTGAAAGGCCAAATGTTGCTGAGGTTTTGGGCTAGTTTTTTTACTTTTCTTCTCTGACTTTGGATTTTCCAAACTGTCACTGTAGTTTACCTCTCCCCTTTCTCCCTCACTCTTTGTTTTGCCGAATTTTTTTCATTCCCTTTTAGTCGAATTCTGGACTCCCTATTTGCTGAATTTTTGGACTCCCTATACTCTTTCTTCTAGCGTCGAATTATTATCATCTTCCTATAGAACTATTGTTGTTTTTAGCCTCTCATTGATTTTCGGTAAGTATTCATTCCTTCACTGCTAGGTTATTTGAAGATTAGTTTTTAACAGGATGGTGTATTATTTGATCAGGAGTTGACCAAGGGACTGAAGACTGTCGTTGATGCGTTAGAGGAGAGGAATTATTTTTCTGTTATTGGATTAACGGTATGAATAGTCCCACTGGGAGTTGGATAACTTGTTTTAGGCTAAGATTAACTTGCCTGTGTGGTGACTAATGGAATGGCTTTTTAATCAGATATTAGGTAGCTAGGGTGCTCGCGTAGGGTTAGGCGATAAAAACAGGCCAGGTGTGTAAACATTGCTCAAATCATAAATCGGAAAAAGCTGGAAAATATGACCATTGACGCTACATGAGCGTGTGCTTGATCGTGTGGTCATCTGAACACATAAACGTGGGCGTTAGATCGTAGAGGCCACCATGAGCGATTTCATGGGCCGAGGCTGTTTTGGGCCATTTTTGGTTGAACTGAGCTGTGTGGGCCCTATAGGCCTGTGGGTCCCACACGGTTAAACCACACGGATGTGTGGAGAATATTGGGCCAGGTTGTGTAATCCACATGGCCAAGGCCACATCTGGGCTTTGTGGGCCACACGGGCGTGTGGGCCCACATGGGCCCGCATTATGGGCCTTGGGCCCATTTTTACTGTTTGTATGTTAGGGTTGTACGGGTCACCCAAGATAACTGTGGACCTTCTGTCTGGTCGGTAAGTGTACCTAGAACCCTAATCGGTAAAATAACTATTTTTTGCTTATGAGGTAAAATGACTATTTTGCGCTTTTGAGGTAAAATAACTATTTTGCCCTTATGAGGTAAAATGACTATTTTGCCCTTATGAGGTAAAATGACTGTTTTTCCCTTATGAGGTAAAATGACTGTTTTGCCCTTATGAGGTAAAATGACTGTTTTGCCCTTATATGGTAAGATGACCGATATGCCCCTATGTGATGTATGTTTATATTTGAGCACACGATTTGTAACTGTGTTGAGTACATGTATAATATTATGCTATGACATGACATGTTGCATGATGCATTGCATCGGGGTGGGTTTTTATATGATTGGAGGAAATGTACTGTACTGGCAGCTCTGCTGCAAATCACTGATGGCCCTAAGTCTATTATACTGGCAGCTCTGCTGCAAATACTATTTAGTGCCACAATCGGTGCTAATTCTGGAGTGTAGGGATAAGTGGGTTGATTATATTCCCACAAAGAGTGTAGGGTTGGACGGAGATGGAATGTAGAGGCTAGATGGGTAGGACACGCATCTCGCACTAAATCTTGCGTCTTGACCGATTATGCATCTTGCCGCGATTCTTTATTCTTGTCATTTTGACAAGATAATAGGCCAAGGCTCAAACATATAACTATTTCTATATTGAGATGGGCTAAAGCCCAAACTATATTGCCACTGTTATTGATATGGGCTTAGGCCCAGACTGTATTTGTTCATTGTATGTTTGGCTGTCTGTTTATTAAGGGATTACACACTGAGTTTTTGTAAACTCACCCTTCTACGTATCTGCATAGTTAATCCTTAGACGGATCGGTGCTGCAAGAGACTTGAAGGTGGCCACACAATAGCTTACGTATCCATATTTTTTTTAATTTATAAGTAGTTTAATTTGGGTATTTTATGTAATAAGGCCTCTTGAAATTTTATTTTTATTTTGGGGATTTATATTTGTTTTGCTTTAATACTGCTGGCGATAGGAAAAACACGCGAGTTTTCAAAAAGATAAATTTTTTTCAAAAATACCACGAATACATAAACGATTTTAAGAGCTATTGTAAGAAAACAACGTATTACAAGTAAACGCTTGTACGGAACTATTTTAAAAAGCTTCCGCTACAAATGAGATTTTCAAGTTAATAACATTTTAAAGTAAATACTTTTGATAGTGATGCAAGTTTTAAAACCATCTTTTAGATCACACAATGAGGCTTAATAAAGATTCGGCTTTGCAAACGATGTCATGTTTTACGAAAAACACTTCAATATGACACCGCCAGATTTGGCCATAACGTCCAGGTCAGGTTTGAGGTGTTACAATGACTATTCAGTTAATTATCGACATTTAGTGTGTGAAATCAAGATAGCATCGATTATATAATTGCACTTAGTGTGCGAGATCGAGTTAGCTTTGGCTATATATGGACATTTATATTGGCACTTAATGTGCGAGATTGATACAATTTCGGCTATTTATTTGGCATTAAGTGTGTGAATTTTCCGAGTATTCAAAAATATTCCAAATGATTTAACATATATGTCAAGGATGTGAATGAATACGAGTTAAATACGGGAAGGTACAGGTATGTACATGAACCGAGTAATATATTGAAATGATGAAAAATTATGGAAATTACATCTAATTTGATGGATGCAAATGTGGTAGGTTGGTGATATATTATGAGATATGTTATGTTATGTTTTTGGCTTAATTTGAGTTTATATGTTGAGTTAATATAAATGCTATACGAACTTACTAAGCTATAAAGCTTACTTTGTGTATTTTTCTGTGTTTGATAGTGAATTCAAAGCTAGCTTAGATTTAGGGATCATCAGAGACTATCACATTATCCTACTATCACTTTGGTACCTTTTGATGCCTATGTTTTGAGTATATGGCATGTATAGGGACTTTTGCCGTTTTGGTTATGAGATGATAATGATTTTGGTCATTTGAAATGGCTTGTAAATGAATAAGTTTTGGTTTTTATATATAGTCATGAATGATGCCTATTTTTATGTTGTTTTCATATGCTAGAATCATGTATATATAAGTGTATGTAACTTGTGTGATGTTTTGAATGGTTGAAATGCTTGAGAGTATGGATCAAATGATGTATATTTGTTAATGGTCATTTTGATGATTTGAGAAGATAAAAATTGATATCGACTTAGATGGCATAATGTTATATGTATATTTTGTATTAGCTGATATGTAAATGATATGGCTTATCTTATGACTTGAGTGTATTAAAGATGATGGTATAAATATACATGATTTAGGTTTGAATTGGATGGTTTAAGTATCTATTTTTATGCCGTGAATTGTGCAATTTGGTTTGGTATAGGTTTGTGCAAGTTAGGTGGCAAAATGGCTTGGTAAATAGCCTATTTTTGTCCACACGGGCAGAGACACAAGTGTGTGTCTCAGCCGTGTGTGACACATGGTAAGATTACACCACCGTGTGTCCCCTAGTGTTGAATTAGAAATCAAGTCAGTGTGCTCCACACGGCCTCACACACGAGCGTGTGACTTGGCCGTGTGGCATAAGTCAGTATACCCTACAAGTTTGGCACAGCCTAGCACACTGTCTGGCATACAGGCATGTATGGCCATTTTTAGGCCACACGGGCATGTGTAATGCCCTGAATTTTGGCTTAGAAGGAATGGGCCTTGAGCAGGGGAACAGTGAGAAGGCTTGACGTAAGTAGTTAGTTGTGCAAGAAATGACACAAATAATTGCCTACTTCAGTGGCTAAGTGTCCTGAGGAGTGTTGGAGAAGTCTTAGGTTCAAATCTAGGCTCTAGAAAAATTTTAGTTTTTCGTCTTAAGTGAATCTGGACACTAGCACATAGGTCTTATAATTAATTATGGACGATTGTTATCACAAAAGGAGCCTGTGGTGTGGTGGACAAGGTGGCGTGTAGAGTAACCTTGAGGTCTGAGGTTCAAGTGCTGGTGCAGCATAAAAGAAGTATTTTTTTGCTACATGGGACGGTTGGTATTTGAGTTAGGTGGGGACTCTAAGTTTGAATGGGTCTTGAAGAATCTGAATGGGTTGTTGGAGGAGTAAATTAAAGAAGGGGTTGAAAAGGAAATTAGGGAGTGGATTATGGAGTGATTTATGGAGGAAAAATAGGAAATTTGAAGGGGGAGGAAAGTGTTGTGCCGAATTTGGTCTTTAGGCATTGGGGGAAATTGGTTTTAGGCATTTCTTTTGGGAGCCTTGTTCGTTAAGGGTCATTTGGGGGTCTCTTGGTTTTCTTCTTTCTGACGTTTCAAGCCTTTTTCTCCTCATTTTTGGTTTTTACCTTTTTTCATTGAGGTTCTTTCTACTCTTTGTTTTTCGAAGCCGAATAACTGCAATTGTTTTGTTCGGGTACCTTTTCGGTTCTGGTTTGTTACGTTTTTCCTTTCTCCTCTTATCATTTTGTGCTTAGGCCAATTACCTTAGTGCTTTTGGGTTCGGTTTTGGCAAACATTCCTTGACTTCTTTTCTTACTTTTTCCCTCTTCTTCTCTTGGCCAATTATTTCCTTCTCTCCCTCTCTGTTTCTTTTGATTTTTGGGCAATCTTTCTTTCTCTTTTCTATTGCCGATTCTTTTTTCTCTCTTTCAACACTGGCTCAACACCCCTATCTTTTGCTCTTAATTCTGTGATATTGGCCGAATTCTTCATACCCCCTTCGCAGTTGTTTTGACTGGGTAAGTGTTCTTTAATCTAGCCGTGCAGTACCTTTACTCTGTCTCTCTCTATATCGGTTGTTATTACCTTCTTTTGACAACTTCTTCTCTATGCAGATTTTGATAGGGGAATGATTGTTCCATTTGGTACCTCGATTTAAGTGTATACTTTTGGGTGTGCCATTGTAGGTCGAATACCTCTTTCAACCTTTTGTAGTACCACATTTTGATATTTATCAATGGGTTGTAATCCGATTTCATCAACAGTTTTAGTGGGCTAGACCATGCTCGTTCAATCAAGGTTTTGTGCTCGAGGGTTTCTGCGCTATTTTGTTAGCAAGGTGTGTAACTGTACACCGAAACCTATGACTGTAGATCGACAAAATGTTGAAAAACTGAAAATATGGCGTATGATGCCACACGAGCATGCGATCACGAGTGTGGTGGACCGAGCTCATAGAATGTGGGCGTATAACGAGAAAGGCCACCGTGAGCGAATTCATGGGCTTAGGCCGTATTGGGCCACTTGGGCCACGAAATGGTCCGAGTAGGCCCAATGGGCCCATAGGCCTGCTTGTGTCAAATCAGCTGCTAGGAGGAATATGGTTGGGCTTGTCATGTCGTGCACATGGCATAGGCCGTTCTGGTCCACGTTGGGCCAGACTAGGCCATGTGGGCCCAATGGGTTTGTGGGCCTACACGAATGAAATGTATGTTATGTGGTAAGTTTTGGACTGGGCTATGTCGTTCGTACAGTGGTGAATAGTTCTGGGTAAAATGGACCTGTGGGCCCATGTGGGTAAATTTCGCTGTTAAGTAGAAAGTAGATAGACTTGTCATGTTGCGCACATGACCTAGGTTGTTTTGGGCCTCGATGGGCTGAAATAGGCCGTGTGGGCCCACACTGATAAAATTAGTGGTAAGTGACTTTTAATGAACTGGGCTATGGTGTACACATAGCCGTATCTAAATTTGGGCTAAATGGGCCACACGAGCGTGTAGGCCCACTTGGACCGAGTAATGGGCCTTAGGCCCACTTGTACCGTTATGTCTGTTTAGGTTACTTAAGTTGCTCGAGGCAACAGTAGACCTTTTGTTGGATGTTAAGACCCTAATTTGTAAAATTACCGAAATACCCTCAATTTGCAAAATTACTAAAATACCCCCAGTTTGTAAAATTATCGAAATACCCTCAATTTTTAAAATTATCGAAATAACCTTATGGTGTAAAATTACCAAAATACCCTTGTGGTGTAAAATTAATGAAATACCCTAGTAGTGTAAAATTACCGAAATACCCCTGTAGGGTAAAATGACTATTTTGCCCTTGTGGGTAAATGACCGGCTTAGAATATGAATTTGACTGAGTCAACTGTGATTGTATGACTGTGTTTTAACTGACTTGACTGTGGTTGTAAAACTGATGCGCTTTTAATATATGTTTAAATGACTGTTATTGATCATGGCCATTTTGCATACACGTGTGATGATTGAGCATGACATACAGGACATATTGCATGGGGTTGGTACATTGATATGAAGGAAGTACTGTTCTGATAGGGTCGCACGGGTCGCACAAGATGATTGTGGACCGACAGACGACTTACAGTCGCGTAATCTGATTATGGCTCTATGCCAACCTAAAAATGGCTCTGCGCCATCTTCACTATGGCTTTGTGCCAAACGTATTTACTCGTGGCTATGTGCCTAACATACGTATTGATGACTCTGTGTCAATCATATTTACCCAAGGCTGTGTGCCAATTATATTACCGTCGCTGACAGCTATGTGCCAAAATACTATAGTTACCGATGGCTTTATGCCAATTATAATACCGCTACTGAAGGCTTAGAGCTGCATATATACTAGCAGCTTTGCTGCGATTTCGGTTAGTGTCGTAACCGGTGCTAACATTGGTGTGCTGGCTGGGTGGGTCGATTTTATTCCCAAGTAAGTGTAGGGTTGGTACAGGTAGTGTGTTGGCTGGATCAGGGTGGGATGCATCCTCATACTATTGCATATCTGTTTATGAGATCTGTCACTATATTGGGCTTAAACCCAATTGTTCTATTATTGGTTTGGGCTAGGCCCAATTGATTCTATTTTGGGCTGTGACCCAAATGATATTGTAGTGGGCTTCGGCCCACGTATGCTCTGAACTGGACTGTACTGTTACTGTTAAAGGGCTCTGGCCTAGACTATTTATGTTTTTGTTTCGGTATACTGACTGTTACTTTAGTAAGGGGATTAGACACTGTGTTTTCACAAACTCACCCTATTTATTAACTGTGGAGGTAATCCCCAGCATTAGGAGGATCAGTGCTACGAGGGACTCGGAGATGGCCACACGACTACCTTTAGACTTTTTTTATGTTTTAAATTCCATTTTGGGTTTTTAAATTTTGTAATAAGGCCTCTTAAAGTTTCTGGATTTTAACTTTCGGTTTTATTTACTTCGATTTATAACTGTTTTTAAACAACACTACGTTTCCGCAACATTTTCGGAATAGTTTCACAACTTAGTTTTTTTGACATCATGTTTTTATAAATCAGTTACTTTTAAAATTAGCTTTCGCAACTTAAAAGAAATGTTGGTAATAGAATTAATAACTTTTCAATGTAACACTTTATAAAATAAACTAACGTAACTGGGATTTTACTCAAGTTTTTAAATAAGAAGGGTTTTCAATGAAAACATAGTTTTCGAAAAATACTTCAATGTGACACGTCAGATTCAGGCTTAACTTCTGGGTCGGGTTTGGGGTGTTACAGCATGTGTGTTGGCCTTGTGACCTAAGTTAGAGTTACACGGGGTCAGAAATAGGCTGGGATATAGCCATGTGTTCCTATTTTGAATGTTTACATGACCTGTGACACAGGCGTGTCTTTGGCCATATGAGAGACACGGCCGGGCCACAAGGGCATGTGTCCCCTGTTTTGAGAAAAATTTTCTAAGTGTCCTATGAGTTTTCAAAGTTGTCGGTTTAGTCCCGAACCACTTCCAAAGAATGTTTTTGGGACTCGTAGGCTTGTATTAGGAACATATTGATTGAGATCAAATGATAATTGTACGAAATGTGAAAATGTATGCATAGTGAATGTTTAATTGTTTTATAAGTCCGGTAATGCTCCGTAATCCTATTCCAACATTTAATACGGGTGAGGGGTGTTACATAGGTGCTGGTCCTGTACATCCTACCGGTAGCTGAGTATACCAGCATCTATTGTGGTTACTTGACAGCTTGTGTGAGCATCACCTTGTATCTACGTCTTGACCCACAACTTGTGAGTAGGCCCGTTCATAGCTCGAGAGTGAGCATATATGTGATATGAGATTGTGATAGCATTGGCTATGTATGTGGCACTTTGGTGCAAGTTTCCCGTGTATCCGACATGGTTCAACGGGTAAATGATAGGAGTGGTTGAGTATGAGATTGATATGAGATTGTACAGGTATGTACATGAACCGTATAAGCTTTAAATTGAAGGAATTTGTGAAAGATACATATAATTTTATGAATGATTATATGAAAGGTTTGTTAGTTGATATGAGTTATATGTTGACATATTCAATTTGTTGAATTGTATATTTATAATCAAATTGCATTTATTACATACGATCTTAATAAGCTATAAAGCTTACTTTGTTTTTTTTACTGTATTTTATAGTGATCTCAAAGCTAGCTTGAATTCGGGGACCGTTGGAGTCTTCATCACACTATCCTACTATCACTTTGGTACTTTTGAGATTATGTTTTGATTACGGCATGTATAGGATTTATGGTTATTTTGGTTATGAGTTTATAATGATTTTGGTCATTTGAAATGGCTTGTAAATGTTAAATGTTTTGGTTTGTTTATAGCCATGAAAGTTGGCTTAACTTGGTTTGTTTGTGTATATATTTGTGCATATGGTTCTTATTTTGTACTTGAATATGGAGATGTGATGATAGATGGTATTTGGTATTTATAAGTACTAAATGATTGAGTAATGAACTTGACATGTATATGAAGTTAGGTAAAATAATTCATGTTTAGAAAATGACCATATCGATGATTTGATAAAGTGAAATATGGCATGAAATTGAATGGCACATTGTGGTATTTGTGTTTTGTATTGGTTGATAATGAAATGGTATGGATATTGCTTGGTTGGAGTTGATTTAATTTCTTATTTATGCTATGTTTGGTACCATTGAGTTTGGTGTAGGTGTGCACAAGTTTGGGTGGCAAATTGGCTTGGTAAATAGCCTATTTTTGTCCACACGGGTAGAGACACGGGCGTATGTCTCAGCTGTGTGTGATACACGGTCATGTACACGGTCATGTGTCCCCTAGTGTTGAAATTAAAATTAAGTCAATATGCTCCACACAGCCTCACACACGGGCGTGTGACTTGGCCGTGTGGCATAAGTCAGTATACCTTACAGGATTGGCACGACCTAACACACGGCCTAGCAAACGGGTGTGTGTGGCCATTTTTAGGGCACATGGGCTAGCCATATGAGCGTGTGTGTTAGTCGTGTGACCCAAGTCAGAGAGTTACAAAGGGTTAGACACGGGCTGGGACATGGCCATGTCCTCCCATTTCGAATGTCCACACGGCCTACGACACAAGTGTGTCTTTGGTCATGTGAGAGACACAGTTGGGCCACATGAGCATGTGCCCTTTGTTTTTGAGAAAATTTTCTAAGTGTTCTAAAATTTTCTAAAGTTATCGTTTTAGTCCCGAATCACATCGAATGCATGTTTTTGGGCATCATAGGCTCATATTAGGGACAATATGATTGGTTGTGAATGAATTGTATTTGAATTGACTAATTGTATGAGAAATATATATTTAAATGTGTGATAAGTTTGGTAATGCTCCGTAACCTTATTTTGGCATTAAATATAGGTGAGGGGTGTTACAAACTACTTATCTTTTGACCTTACAGTCCAGACTGGCTTGGGGTGAAGGTGTTCACAAATGAGAAATTCCAATTTTGGGTTAATTCCCACATTGATGACTTCTCAGGGTTGTCAAGCCTAGGGTTTGTTTCCAATTCTTCCTTTCCCAAATAGTTGATCCATTGAGTAACTCTAGAAAATTGTTAATAGATCATACCTCTACTCGCTAATCCCCCATAGAGGGATTACTTCCTCATGGCTTTCATAGACAATATGAAATTGATGTAAAAATAAAGCATGCTAATTAAATTGACAATATAAAGTAAATGACAGTGCCTGATTGTATTGAGATTAATTGCAAATCCATAAAGTTTGAATGCTTCAACAATTCAAATCTCTTGAAATCAACAAGAACAACAGAAAGAAATTTATAACCTAAAAATAAAAGAAAACTAAACTAAATTTTACATAGAGAATTTAGGATAGAGGAATGGTGTTTATAACATGTGACAAAGGAGCCTATTTATAGCTTTCAACTGGCTATTATCGTCAACCCTAGGTTAGTTGACGTTCTCGAGCATTGAGTTTGATTGTGTAGACCAAATTGCCACTACGTATTTGATTTTAGTCCCAAAGTCGATATCATGACACACTAGGACCTATGTTGTGACAATGCAGTTAGTATTTCTTTTGGGACGCTTCAGGTTGTGTTGCAACATTGAAGGCAGTCTTGAGGTTTCTCCATCCTGCTCATTATGTTGCGACATTGGTCATTTCGTGTTGTGACGTAGCAGCCAGTATCAGTTTAGTATGCCTTCTAAATGTCTCTTACACACTCACAAAGTGCATTAGCTCACCCTTTGGCCTCATTCGACCCCTAAGGTCAATAAAATACTTAATTTTCATGTAACACCCCAAAATAAGGCCTACGAGTTTTATGGATATTTTATGAAATTTGGCCTTAGAGTGCTCAAAATTTAGTAGCATGCTAAATCATAATTATATTCAACTATGGTAGCTTAGCTGTTAAACCAATTTTTGAAAATATGTTTTAAAAATATTTCATTTTGGGTTTAGGGACTAATTTCTAAAAGAGGCAAAACTGGGAGTTTTTAATATGGAATTATCCTAAATTTTAAAAATCCAACCTATGTTTTCCCCCATAGCAGATTCACATTAGTTTCATCCTTTCCCTTCTCTTGTTGCCGTGTAACACTCCTTACCCTTATCCAACACCAGGACAGGGCTCGAGGCATTACTAGACTTTAACATTCATAAGCATACCAAAACCGGGTCACTAAATTTTGCCCAAAATTAAAAATTTAAGAACATATACTATCTTCCCTTAAATAGTCCATCGAGGCCTAAACTTACATTAAGGTGGTTCGGGACAAAACTGAAAACATTCGGGAAACTTTGGGCAACTTAATAAATGTCTAGCTTTGGAGTGTCACACGCCCGTGTATGAGGGCCATGTGCGATCACACACCCTTGTATCTTAGGGCACGCCCGTGTTCTCACCCCGTGTCTAAAACTTGAGCATTCTGTTAAATCAACACGGCCCAGACACATGCCCGTGTGTCTTACCCGTGTACTAATTTGACTCAAAGTTTTAGGTGAAGGGGACACACGACCATTCAACACGCCCATGGGAATGGATCGTGTATAACACACGGCCTAGACACACGCCCGCGTGTCTAACCATGTGGGCTTTAATAGGCTATTTTCCAAGCCTTTAGTCACCCCTTTCTACTTCTTTTTCTTAAAAGATAACAAAATTCAAAGTAAAACATGATTATACACTTGTAATTTATCTAGATGAAGTTAGTTGTATAAAAACCTCATATCATTGGTTTCATACAAAAAGGTTATTTCCCATCTAGTATTTATGGGTTCTTATATTATTGTAGCACATTCAAAATTTGGCTCGTTTTTGAGCTCATTGCCGCTTGTAGCATTCCATCATAATGGAGCATGAATATGCAGATAAAGGCAGGTAATAGCCTACTTCAAATATGCCAATTTCCATGGCCTTATACAAAAAGATGAATACTTCTTTACATGCCTTCATTTGGCAATTCAAATGACACATATAACAAAATGTTTAAAACCATATACATGCTATTAACAAAATAGAAGTATCTTTATATCAAAGCTTGACTAGTTGATAGTGTGTTGCTTCTCCAACCGTCTTTCGAACCCTTATGAGTCCTCAAACTCTGAAAAAAATAGGGAAAAATAGATGGAATAATTATTTTCATGCTTAGTAAGCTCAAATAACCGGAAAGTAAACTTACCGAGTAATTAGCATAAATCCATACTTAAATCATGAATTCATCCAATATGAAATGATTTCCTATCACATGCGCTCAATCAATGAGTTGGTCATACAATCATGTATCATGTAATTTAACTAGATGAGCTCATCATTCAATATTTCATTCATGTATGTATATTCCATGTTGTTCTCATTGAGTTCCTAGGAAAACTCGATAGAATACCCGTTATCCGTCAATTCATACGAATGATCATTCCATATATGCACTCTCGCAAACCTCACATCATATGGCAGGATTACCAATCTAGGCTAAATCCCGCATATCATGAACTCATAAGGTGTTGTCGGGATTACCAGTCCAGGCTAAATCCTTTATAACGACAAACACTCTTAGTGAGCTCGGATCTAAATTGCCAGTCCAGGCTAAATTCAGATCCTAATCGGATTACCCATCCGGGCTAAATCCTAAATGCACATATATTCTTCGGGAGGCTTGATCATTCAAGGAACACCCGTCCGGGCTAGATTCCTTTTCATACTTGAGTTCTCAGATTACCCATCTGGGCTAAATCCTTACTGTAACACATGCAGGATCTCAATTCACATGTCAATGAGGGATTATCCATCGATTTCCCTTTGCAACCTCAACCAAGATATTTTTCACATGTCATCATGAATATACATTTGTATGATATTTCATGCCAATAATAAAACACAATCATCAAGCATTCATAAAGCATACAATTATGCATATTAAGGGTTTACTTCAAGTTATCCGAACTTACCTGGTATTTTTTTCGGGATTGTGTTTCGCTTACTCCGAAACTTTGCGTTTACCACGATTGACCTCCAAAATTTGTTCCTCGGGGTCTATAATAGCAAATTTAACTCATTAATGTGCCACATTATACATTTCAAGCTTAATATCTACCCCGGTTCAAATGGCCGTTTTGCCCCTAACCTTTGACATTTTTACGATTTAGTCCCTAGGCTCGTATAATGAAACACGTGCAACTTCTATTTCACCCAAGCCTAGCTGAACATTTTTCTATCTTATGATAGCCCACATTATCCATTATTTTCTCATTTCTACCACACATTTACATCTTTTGCAAAATGGTCCTTATAAGGGTTTCTCATGAAAATCAACTAGAAAAAGATGTTAAACACACATTAATCTTTCATATTCCTCCATAATCCATCAAAATACAAGCAACTCATGCATGGGTAAATTTTTAAACATGAACCCTAGCATGAAATATGGGTAGAAATGGAGAGAGCAAGCTACTGGAATTTCAAAAATACAAAGAACATGAAAAACGGGGCTTGGAAACACTTACTATTTAGCTTGGAAAGCTTAAAAACCCTAGCTATGGTGACCTTTGAAATTCGGCTGGATGAAGGAGAAAATAAGCTGATTTTGGTTCATTTTTCCCATTTTATTTCATTAAAAAGCCTAATGACCAAAATGCCCTTATGCCTTTTCTTTAAAGTTTCATCCATGCAAGCCCATTTTTGTCCAAAAAATTACAATTTGGGAAAATTGCTCTCCAAGACCTTCTAATTCATCATCTAAAGCAATTTCATACAAATTGCTTCTAGAATCCACGTTTTGCAATTTATTCAATTTAGTTCCTAATTTCCAATTGGACATTTTATACTTAGAATTCCTTCATAAAAATTTAACACATGCATATAATCATATTCTAGGCCTCATAATATTCATAAAGTAAACAATTTGATGTCAGATTTGTGGTCGTGACACCACTATTCTGACTAGACCCTATTTTAGGATGTTACATGCCGTCACTTATTCTCCCGACACTAAACCACTCGATTTTGATTAATAAACTATAAGATTTTGATTTCTCTCAACACCCAAGCCTTAAACACTCAGAATCACCTTAAAAACACCCAAAATTCCAGAGATTTCATCAACTTCTCCAAAAGTGGATTTTTTTGGACTTGCATCAAAGCTTATCTAATCTTCCAGCAAAGGTAATGTTTCAAATTCTTATGAGTATTTCATGATATCTAGTCCTTAAAATTGAATTATTAGCCAATAAATTGTAAGTTTTTAATAAAAGTCGAAAATTGAGACATTAATGGTGGATTTTGGGATTTTGAGTAAAAGCATGGTTTTAAAATGTTTTTTAACTCATTTTATCATGATTATAAGGTTTCTAAACTTACCTTTAAGTTTCATTAATGATTTATTAGATTTCAATGAATTTTGTGAAAATTACGAAAATATGTCAAAAAAAATTTTGATACCATAAATTGGGTAGTTTTTAGTGGTTTAAAGGTTGAGGATTAGGTGTAGATGACTAATTAGGTGAATGAAATTCATTTTAGGTGAAAAGGTTGATCGTAGACTAAGTTTTGAGCACTCTAAGTTTGTTATGTTAAATTTTGGTTTAATAAGAACCTAGAATATGTTGATGTTTTAGTTGGTTTAAGTAAGTCCTTGGCTACTACCTGATTGTGAATTTTGTGTGATTAATGTATATAAAGCCTCAGATTCATTGGAGCCTTCTACAAGTGAAAGGAAGAACTGGTTTGAGCTTTTGGCTTCTCGAAGAAAGCTTAGTGGTTAGTGTTTGGAATTACATCTCGTAGACACGAGTCTTGTGTCATTTTAGAATTTAGTAGTAGCCTCAACCCCTGCTCTAAATTTTGAGTGTAATTTTTCTTGTATCTATATTTGTTTTGTGGTTTTATGCTTATATAATTATAAAATTATGCATGGTGATGAGAAGCTCAAATGTATGATATGTGGATATGGTAACTATTGTGAAAGGAGCAAATGTGTACATGATATATATGTTATATGATAGTGATACTATTTTATAAAATATGCTAACATGCAGTGATAGTGCATGGATAACCAGTAAGTATTATGTGTTTGATTTCAGAAATTTTGGCCTTATGACTTTGAAACCATTGGATATAGTTGGCATGCCATAGGATTTTGAGTACTCACTTATATGTACAGTGATTTTAGGTATTGAGGCCTTGGGATATGTTGGAGGAATAAGGGAATGTGAGCTAAGCTCCATTCAACAGGACATGTGAGGTGAAATAAGGAGAGTGTTAGTTTTATGCTACACTTTTGGACATGTTTGACTCTATAAATCTATGTTTGGTGTGTTGGAGATCCGTATATCTGATGTGTGATGATAGAGCTCACTATATGCTTTATAACTCAAGTGTCAATCTATCATATTATATGTAACTGTGAGGAACATGTTGTATGCTTAATGGAGTATAGGCTATATTGTGAAATGTGATATATGCTTGATTAAATATGTGTGTTACATGATATATGTTTGCATGAGTATGTAAACACTGTGTAGATGAACTAGTAGATATTGCATGGATAGGTACTTTATGATACTAGACATAAGACTATTGTAGTTGTACTTATAAATGGTTGCCTTGATGATGCATGATGACATGTTTGTGATATGGTTATTCTAATCATTCGCTGAGCTTGTTAAGCTCACCCACTGCCTTCTTTACCCATTACAGACTAGTTGCGTACCGGTGTAAGTGATATGATTTTTCGAGCGGTGTTTCAAGCCAATTTTGTGTTATTTTGTAGGTGTTCTTTATTTATTTACATTTTGGGGGAAAAGGCAATGTGATAGACTTGTTTATGAACATGTTATTTTTCTAGATATTTTTTGGTTATAGCTTTTGTTTATAAGGTTTAAAAGTTACGATTATGCTTAGGTTATAAACATTGATGATGGCATTGTGTTTCTAGCTCGGAAACATTTTTAATGTTTTAAACCATTGAATTTTAGCCGTTGGATAATTATTTGTCTAAGTATATGATGCATGATGTTTAGAAGCTAAATGGGAATGAATTATTTGCTTATGTATGCTGTATTTTTTTGGCATGGAGCAGGGGTATCGATATTCATGTTGTAAGATCAATACCTTTGTGTTTTGAAATGTGTTGGAAGTTAGATTAGAGATTTGGTATCGATACCTTTACTCGTGTATCGATATTCGGGGGTCAAAATATCAATATTCCATGACAGGTGCTGATAATTTTTGAAACTTTGGCATTTTGGTCGAGAAACAAAATGCAAGTTTGGTATCATTTTTCCAAGTGGTATCGATATCACCTATGGAAAATATTGATACCTAAGTTTCAATATCGATACCTACAAATAAGTTTTGGAAATTTTGTTAAAAGGACCTTACACATGTTTAAGTATTATTATACGACTATTTGATGAATGATTTGCATGTAACATTGATAACTAACAAATATTATTGACTTAAAACCTATACGAATGATAATATGAAAGACATTTCTTTTAGAATGAACTCTCACTCGTTGTGTATGACATGAGACGGTGGTGTGGCCTCCCATATTTTGGCTTGGAGACTAGACCAGGTATAGGGTGTTACATCTGGTGGTATCAAAGCTCTACGTTTATTAACTCTTGGACCTAGGTGATTGTTGCGTGAGTGTATCATGAGTTTAAATTTCCTTGCTTTCATGAAATAGCTTATATGACTCTGTTAGAGTGCATGAGGTTGTTTGAAATAGTTTGTTGAGTTACATGTAGGGTAAGAATGGGAAAACATTGCCTTAATCCTAAATTTTACTTACAGAAATGAGACTTGGATCATCTTCCCACCACTCACACCATTTATCTTGTTTGTTTGTATGTTAGATTATTAAATATGCCTCCTAGATGTGTTAATGCCAAAACTAGTGCTCAAGAGGATGGTACATCTTATGAACCTCATATGCCACCGCGTAGAGTGATTATACTTGATGGGGTGTAGGACCTCTGAACCGTAGGTTGCAACTTGAACATCTTTGGGCATTGGGTGGTAAGGAATTTTCTGGGGTGAAAGGTACTGATCCAACCGTAGCTGAGTTTTGATTGGAAGGAGTTAAAAGGATCCTCAAAAAGATGTCCTGTTCTGACAAGAAAAAGTTGGGTTGTGCGGTGTCCTTACTCGATAGTGAGGCTCATTGTTGGTGGAATATGGTTAGGAAAGGTGTAACACCCCTTAACCCATATTCGTCACTAGAACAGGGTTACGGAGCATTACCGAAACTTTCAGAACATTTTTCATATAATTCATGTAAATTACTATCTATTAATTGAGATTATTCATATCGTCCCTTAAATGGACCCTTAAAGCCTAATACGAACATTAGAATGAAGTCGAGACTTAATTAAAAACTGTAAGATTTTTTTGCGAATTCTCAAAAGTTTTCTAAGTTACAGGGCTCACACGCCCGTGTGTTCTAAGGGACATGCTCGTACTGCAAGCCATGTTATATCCCGTGTAACTCTCTGACTTGTGCAAATAGCCATGCCACACGCCCGTGTGCTAGGCCATGTGGTCAATTAAATTCTTTCAAAATTAGGTGCAGGTTTCACACGGCCAAGACACACGCCCATGTTTTAGGCCGTGTAGCACAAACGGCTGAAACACATGCCCATGTCTCTATCCATGTGCTCAATTCTGAGCATTTTGTTTCTCAATTTTTAAGGTGTAGGGGACACACGACCTAACCAAACGCCCATGTACCAAGCTTTGTGTCACACATGGTCTAGACACAGGCCCGTGTGTTTGCCAATGTGGACAAAATAAAGCCATTTCTAGCTTCATTTCTCACCCAAAATCACACCAATGACCTGCACTTAAACTCATAACCAAATACCAAACATTTCAAGCAATCAAATTAAGTAAACTCTATCACTCAACATGGCATATCATTTCATGCATACATGTTTATAATCTTACCTTGATATACCCTATATGTTAGACATAATTTGATCAACCATTTAACACGTATGTAGCTACCATAGTATGACATTACAAGTATATCAAAAACAACCATTACTAGCCATTCCAATGGCTAGATTACAAATGACATATTTAAGCCATCTATGGCCAAGTTAGCCTATACATGCCATTATACCAAAATGATTTTACTATATATACCCAAAATAAGCTAGTAGTGTAACAATCCGATTTAGACGCTAACCGAAATTGTGGTTTCGGGACCACGAATCCGAGTTAGAAAAATATTTAAAAATTATATTCTATGTTTATTTTGTGTGAGTTTATATCTGTGAAATTTTTCGTGCTTTAATTTTATCGTTTCAAGTGTTTGATTAAATAAAAGGGCTTAATCGGGTAAAATGAAAGTTAGGTGGCAACTAGCATAAGGGCCGAATTGTTAATGGTTTTCTAAGTTGGAGTATCTATGTTGTAAATATTCCATTAGCATATTGTTTGGACGGTATTAAACGTATGTTATGTAACACCCCTAACCCGTATCCGTCGCTAGATTAGGGTTAAGAGGCATTACCGATCAAATTACCACTCAATACGGTCATACAATTCAATCATGCACATAGTAATATTAACTCCTTTACAATAATTTTTTTTAACTAAGTTTAACCAAATATAATCATGCATTTTATTTTATTCCAATACATGTGCATATTATACTTAATATGCAATATCACATGGCAAATAAACCAAAACACATTCGGTATAATCAACCTCACCAAATGATCAAGTATAAAATTTTTAAACATCAATGTCATGTACTCATTTTACCTAATTAATATAAACCATTTTAAAACACATACTACTAATCAAAGTATAATCAATTTACAAATTTAATAATCAAGCCAATTCATATATATATATATATATATATTTATTCATCTCATGAATTATTAGGTTAACAAAATAATCTAAATTAAACTATTTCCACGGCATAGTAAACACATATATTTTACACATAAATAATCTTTATAATAAGCCCAATACAACAATTCTAACATTAACATTTTACTAAACACTTGACTAAATGATTTAAACTATCATTGCCAAATCACAAAGTTGATTATAATCATCATATATAATTTCATCACATAACCGAATACACAACACTTTATAAATAGTTTCCAAATTGATTCATATATCAAACACACCTCATATACGTACCATGAAACCTAATTCCCCACATGAACATATATCATGATCAAATCTATATAATCATAAACATTGTTTCTAGCCATTTGGATCCGAACCTATAAAGCCAATTTACAACCAAATATATATCCATCATTTTACCTCATCACCAAGCCATATTATACAATCATCCAGCACACATTATACCATATTTGATACTTCCAAAATAAGTTTAAGTCATAGCCACATACACATTAACTTTAACATTATAATCAAGCCATTTTCGTATGGCTATATATATAAATATACAAACTTCAAAACCAAATATATCAAAACAAGCCTATACATGCCACATAACCAAATCTCAAAGCATTAGTTACCAAAATGATAACCGGGTAGTGTGATGACGTCTCCAACAACTTCCAACTCGAGCAATTCACTGAAACTCTAAAAACATAGGAAAAACACACAGAGTAAGCTTCGAGAGCTTAGTAAGTCATAAGAAAATAAATAACTCAATATCAATATCAACTTAGCTTAATCAAACTAATTTATACTATCATGATCACATTTATTTTCAAGCTCACAATTTCATATATAACATATACTACCATGTACAAATTTTACCTTGATCGAATATACATGTACCTATTATCAAAATAACATACCCTTTCAAAGCCATATTATCAATGTATATATAACCGAATATTTAAACTCTTATATACATATCTTCATAAAGCAAACCATAATAACGCATATATATACATAATATGTGGTCGAATATATATTTTACAATTGCCAAATATGAAAACACATACATTTCATTTACAAAATCACCTATACTTTTCATTTGGCCAATTATAGATTTTCCTATACATATATACTCTCATTTATGTCATGAATACATAAGTAAACCAAATATATACTTTCACATATGCATACATATAATTCACATTAACATGTAACAGTTATATCATTAATTCGAACATTCCACTTGCCATAATTTCATAATTTAGAATGAATACATACCTGAGCCTTTTAAATCGATTTTTCATGCGTCAGAAAATAGCATTACATAACATTTTTATCACATATCTTTCAGCCAATACCTTCATTTCAAATAAGTAAACCACATTCACATACCTGATCACTTTAGCTCATTTAACACATTTGATTACTTTTACAGTTGTTCACATAAAATTTGCTAGGCATAAAGCCTAGTATAATACACCAGCACAAAGCCTGCTAGGTAATAAGCCTGATATAATACACCGGCATATAAAGTCTGCTAGGCAATAAGCCTGATATAATACACCGGCACAAAGCCTGCTAGGCAATAAGCCTGATTTAATACACCGGCATATAAAGTCTGCTAGGCAATAAGCCTGATATAATACACCGGCACAAAGCCTGCTAGGCAATAAGCCTTATATAATGCACCGGCACAAAGCCTGCTAGGCAATAAGCCTGATAAAATACACCGGCACAAAGCCTGCTAGGAAATAAAGCCCGAATATCATTGATACAAAGTCGGTCTTACACATAATTCATATTTAGGAAATCCTAATTATTTCTTAATGTTCATATTAAGCTTTTCAAACATCATATCTCAATTGAATCGAACTTGTTCCCAAATCTCATAAACATTTATACATTCGGCTAAAACTAATAAAAATTCACACAATTAAATTCAGCATATAAAGATCATATACATTCAAATTTTAAAATGTTTATTGCTTATGGACTTACCTCGGACAATGGTAATCGAAACGAGACGACTAATCGACCACTTTGATTTTCCCCCCGATCCAAATCCGAATTCCACTTTTGCCAATCCGAATTAAGCTTCCAAAGGTTCCGAATATTCAAAGCTTCCAAACTCATCTTTTTCTTTTCACATTCGGCTATGGAGAAGCATAAAAAGACAAAAAATATGGCTTTTGATTTATTTAATTAAACTTTTTTTAACATATTACCATTTTACCATTAAAATAAATTCATATTTACACAAATGCCAAACCAATCCACTATCTTATAAATGGACTATTTAACATTTAAGGCCATCATATTAAAAAGCCAAGACCAATTGACACCTTTAACTAATAGCATTCAACTTTTACGTTTTACTCGATTTAGTCCTTTTTATTAAATCAAGCACACAAGGATAAAATTTCCGTACGAAAATTTCACACATATCAATTCACATACTTTAAACACAGAAAATAATATTAAAATATTTTTCTGACTTAGATTCGTGGTCCCGAAACCACTGTTCTTACTAGGGTCTAAACCGGGCTGCTACAACTCTCCCCCCTTAGGGATTTTCGTCCCCGAAAATCTTTCCAAAAAAAATTGTAACACCCCTTACCCGTACCCTAGGCCGGGATAAGGTACGAGGCGTTATCGGACAAATATACAAACATTAAACTAAAATACGGGCCATAAAATTTCATTCATATTTCAAAACGTTCATTCACTTACACATAGTCCCTTATTTGAGTCTACGAAGCCCAAAACATACTTTAGAAAGGGTTTGGGACTAAACCAGGAACTTACAAAAATCTTGGAAATTTCATGCTTTAAGGCTCCACAGGCCCGTGTCCCAAAGTCGTGTTCCATACACGGCTGAGACACATGGTCGTGTCTCTGCCTGTGTGGAATATACCTAGGCTATTTTCCAAGCTTTGGTCAACCTTAATCTCTTACACACTTATACAAAATCAAAAGCATATAACATGGTATTCATTTATGATTAAATGTTTTCAATTAAACCACAAACATAGCATTTGTATACCATCATACATGTGTCTCTCATACTCATTTTACCTTGTTTATTATAGTACCACTTATACATTTATACCAAGATTATCATCTTACCAAATATGTTTAGCTTAATCATCAAGCATTCATATTTAAAACTAGATCATATCTTTATAAAATACCACAATTCAGATGGGCAAATAACATGTTTGCCTAAAACATTTTAATTCAACTCCATACCCTACAAGCATTACATTAAAACTAGTCATATATATATATATATATATATATACATGTCATGATACATATCATTCTCTTTCTGTTTTCTTATAAACACATATCATTTATTTCATTATATCAATATTTCATATACCATAGTTTCCATGTATTCCACATATATTTATTTTCCTCCTCCTCCTCTCCATTCCACATCCTTAATGTATATAGCATTCTTGTAAGTACGATTTCACAATTTACTAATAAATGCTCACATCAAACTGTCCACACAAGTCATAGTCACTTATTTATAATTCGAGCTACAGAAATCCAAATTAAGATCTGTAAATTTCCCTTGAAACTAGACTCACATATCTTTCCACATAAAATTTTCATAATTTTTGGCTTAGCCAATTAGTACAGTTTATTCATTAAAATTTCTCCTTTTTCACATTCTAACAGTTCTAACCTCTCTTCACTAAACATTAATTATCTCATAGTACAGAACTCGGATAATGTTCTTGTTGATTTATCTTGAAAATAGACTCATTAGGGATTTTAAAAATATAATTTTAAGCCTCTAATTATTTTTATCCAAATTTTTGTGATTTTCCAAAGTCAGAACAGGGGATCATGTAATCATTCTGAACCAGTCTCACAAAAACATAAATATCTTAACATATAGAACTTCTTTTCTTTCTCTGTTTCTTTTATATGAAAATAGACTCATTAAGATTTAATTTGATATCTTATTAAGTCTCTGATTAAAGGTTTACTATTTTTGGTGATTTTTCAAAATCACGTCACTGCTACTGTCCAAAACAGTTTTATTGCTAATTCACTCTTTCACACTTTCTTTGTATTAACCTCATTTTAACATACATATCACAAATCATTTTCACCACATTTCATACATCGCAAGTATAGGCCCATGATCACAAGGTCACCATAAAATCATCCTCATGTATAACTTACTTGTTTATAACCTTACCGCATCCTGGTCACTTAATGAACACATCATTCACATAACTAAGTTCCTGCACTTATTCATCACAAAATACACAAAGCAATACATAGAGAGTCTCCCGTTGAACACTTCGGATCAATCCTCGATACTTGGTGGTTTCAGCACATAGCTCCACCCATCATATAGTTCGGCTCTCTTGTACACATGGTGAACACTCAGTACCACCCATGTGACCTAGCCAATTTATCTCATAGCTCTCTTGTCTACATGGTGTACTTCACCTGGAACCATGCATGCGACCTAGCTACATATATCCCGTAGCTCTCTTGTCTACATGGTGTACACATAGTATCACCCATGCGACCTAGCTACATCATAATGTCTTGTAGCTCTCTTGTACACATGATGTGCACTCAGCACCATACATGTGACCTAGCTACATACTATCTGTATCATCCAATCTTTTCCGAAGGTTCAACTAGGATTTCTCTCTTTTTTCCAACAATTTCACCAATCAAGTAATTATCCACAAACATATTTCCAATATTATTATAAAATATCATAATACAAGTAATATTGATGTATTACTTACATATAAACTTACATCTCATTTAATATCAAGGCAATAACATTAAATTACACATTGCCTTATTAAAAATCATATGAACTTACAATTTCCCATAATATCCATAATCATAGAAATCACATTTATGTATGATAATTCAATGCACTTCATGTACCATAGACATATTTTTAAATCAATTCATAAACTTGGAACCATAATCATTTAATTTAACATAATTCAATTAATTCACTAAATTTAACTTTCAAATTTACAAAGATTATTGTCTTGTATTATTATCATACCAACTTACATACTTTCAACACCTCGAAAATTATAATAAATATATCAATTTTACATTGAAACATGCATAAATTAATGCTTATTATACATATGAACTTACCTCGATACTAAAACGATAATTTTACCAACTTTCCCAATTTTCGATTTTTCTCTAATCCTAGGTTCAAATCTCATTTTTCGGGATCTAAAATATCATATTTTACTTATTTAATTAATTTTCTATTCAAAACAGTCCTTAACTCAAACTTTTGAAAATTACAATTTTACCCCTAAACTTTTGCATATTTGCACTTTTGCTCCTAGGCTCGGGAATTAAAATTCATCCCTTATTCTTATGTTTTATGACATGCTGATCACTTTTCCCTTCTATGGAAACATCAAATTCTCACTCTAACATATACTTATGACTATTAGGTATTTTTACCGATTAAGCCCTTTTACTCGTTTTCACTCAAAACCGAGTAGCACAAGTTGTCTAACATAATTTAAAACCTTATATTATATAATAAACAGAAAAATAAACACATTTCACCTATGGGTATTTTTCCAAATATGAACCCTAGCTTAAATTATTGCTAGAATAAGCTTAATCAAATTACCAGGATTCCAAAAACGTAAAGAACTTGAAAAACGGGGTTAGAACGGACTTACTATTGAGCTTGGAAAGCTTGAAAACCCTAGCCATGGTTTCCCCCATGCTAATTTCGGCCTCCATGAAAAGGATGAGTCAATTTTGGCTTTATTTTCCCTTTTTATTTCTTTTAATTACCAAATGACCAAAATGCCCTTCCTTACTAAACTTTCAAAAATTCCATCCATGTCCAATTTTTGTCCATCACTTAGAAATTGGTCAAATTTCTATTTAGGACCTCCTAATTAATATTTCAAAGCAATTTCATACTAGAAACTTCTAGAATGCAAGTTTTTCAACTTATTCAATTTAGTCCCTAACTTCAAATTGAGCACTTTATGCATAGAATTTCTTCACGAAATTTTCACACAATCATGCAATCATATCATAGACCTCAAAATAATCATAAAATAATTATTTCTCTCTCGAATTTTGTGGTCCCAAAACCTCTGTTCCAACTAGACCCAATTTTGGGCTATTACAAAAATAGATTTAAGATTTGTTTCCACATAGTATATTTTAAATTCACACAGGGCTACCCATTTCATATCTATTAAATCTCATGACTAAGATTTTAATCTGTCTTCCGCTATACATCATATTAAACCAAAATTGTTTATAACTGTACGGAATTACTTTCATTTTCTGCTTTATTTCGCTGATGATATTAATCTCATGAATCAGTTATTTACAAAGCTCGATCCTAAATAGCGGAGTTAGATAACTGCCACATACAATATCTCATACAATATCACTTTTATACTCACTTGATAATTTGTCAAATAGCAACAATTTTTCTTAGTTGCTTTCAAACTTTAAAACATAAGAATAATTAAATATTTCAAGAATTTTCAAAACAACCCAGTACTCACAGCTTACTGTAGTTTCTCCCAGAATTACCATATAAATTTTAGATTTCAATCTAAAACAATGTTAACTAGCACCATGTGCAAACTAACAGTCTCTGAAACAAATAACTCACTTGATTTATCAACAGAGAAATCTATGTGTACGGAAAGACTTATTCAGACAGTTAACAATGATTCAAATAACATCTGTCTTTTTCAATTAAAAGAGATAATCTTGATACAAAATTCATCAAAATTCTATTTCACCATTATTCAGATGTCAAGGCATGCTGAAGTAGTCCTAAAGACGCTTAATAGTTAACTTTAACCTGTTGAAATCTCAGACATTTAAACGCGAGGTCAGAAATATTTCATTTTATACCTATTATCAATACCACTTTCTCATATTATTGTACGTCTTATTACTCCTGTATACACAGTCTAATTGACGCTATGAGCCTTTTAGAACAATGGTTATACAATCTCAGACTTCTTGGTTTATACACTCTATTTCAAAGCAACAAGCAATCATCACTTTCACATCTGAAATTCTAAATCGGAAATCAATTTAAGCTGAACCCCTTTCTAACTTATAACTTGATAACACCTTTCTAAGTTTCACGAATTCACTTAGTAAGCATCAATTTAATTTCTAATCTAGCTAACATATAATCATCCCTTGATAAGATCAATCACATATTCATCGCTCATAGAGCACACCAAAGTTTCTTATTCAGATCATTGAAACTAAAATCATTTCTCTCAGATAATATTATTTACTCACAGACTCAAAAGTTTTTCGACGATTCAAGCTAGCTTTGTTGTTCCAAGTTCGGATCTCACTCTGTAAAATCAAACATTTTAAACTCTTGTAATCATTAAATATGTCACATAACTCTTTTCATGTAGCTTTAACCGTATGGAATCATAAGATATCTTTATATACTCTATTATTATAACACACTTCAAACCGTTCATTGGCGCATAATTGATGATCATAAACTTTTTCTTTAATTCAGACTAAACCAGAACTGATATTTCTGTTGATAATGTCTTCATGCACAAGAAAGTTTCAGCAATCGAACTAACTTTAATTTACCACAACATTCCCAGATAGAATTACTCTGATAGATATAATTCTGCATCAAATCATCAAGAATACGAATTCTTTTTCCAGATTATTCCTCAGTTCACAATTGTGCATTCAAAGTTTATTTTCAGTCCCATGCATAGATTCAAACACATATAACCCAATTAATTTTTTAATCAAATAATTCAGATCAGACTAAACCACTGAATCGGTCTTTTCAAAGAAATCTTTTCTTCTCATTAGAAAGGATAACCCAGACATATCATTATACAGAAGCCGCAATCATCAAATAGAAATCATAATGTCATAATAAGATTGACGTCTTTCCGTAACAATAGATAATATCCCGACTGTTAATAAAGTATCTGAACCTAGAAGAAAATCAAATAGGATTTGAACAGCAACCAATGCAGAAACACAACTTTTATAACTTTGATAACAGTACTGCAATACTTTCCAAATTTCAGAACAGAAATTATGATTATAACAGATATAGCCATTTTTGTCAAATAGATATCTCATATAGATAATCATATAAAATCATAAGAAAACCAGAATAGTGAAATTTCAACGTATGAAGCTACACAAGATTTCTGAATATTTCAACCCATATAGAATGATAATAATTCTGATGATATCCCAGAAAGTTTCCAGAAAGAACGACGTCACTCATAAATACTAAAATCCACAATAACAGAAGTAATATAATCTTCACGTATATTCAACAGAACAATAGCCAGTAGAAACAGAATATTAGCATCATACAGAGTTTTACTGTCAATTTTCATATCCACATAAGGGAAAAAATTTCAGAGAAAGACATAACAATGTCGTACATAACCCAAATAGATCAATGATGCTTTTTTCTATAGCCATGTTTAACTAATGTTCTCATACGATGTAACGGCCCAATTTTCGGGTTTTCTGCGTTTCTGTGAATTTTTTAAAATTTGTGTGTGTTCTGGTTGGTTAAAATATATTTTAGTAGGTTAGTGGGCCTTTGGAAGGCCCAAACTTAAGTTAAATCCGTGGTAGTCTTCGGAATTTTAATTTTATGAACAGGTGATACAATTGGTGTTTGGTCTTTTAAGAGTAAAGGGGTAAAAGATGACACAAAAAGGAGTGTGGTGTAGTGGCAAGGTGGCGCCACTTAGGGGACAAGGAAGTGACGCCATAGAGGAAGCAAGACGTCCAAGGTTCAAGTCTTGGCTCTTGCAATATATTTTGGTTTTTCTTTTCAATAAATCTAGAAGTAAGTAGGTGCGCTTTAAAGTTTAATGTGTTGGATTTATGACACAAATGAGTTGATGGCCTAGTGGTGGTGGCGTGAGTTGGCATGTGAGAGGACTTTGGTCCGAATCCCTTGGCACGCAAAGGTTGATTATTTTGCTATATTGGGACGGCAAGAGTTAGTGTTGGTTTTAAACTCTGGTGATGGAGGGATTCCACATCGGGAAGTTAACATAAGAGTAGATGGAGAGCTGGCATTAAATAGAGCAAACCATAAGGAGAGTAGGCATACCCTTCTTGGCTGATCCCTTTCGCTTTGTGACGTGCTCGTTTCGGTTGGGTGTCAGCTAAGAGTGTTTGGAGCGTGGATTAATTGCAGTCTCCTAACAGGTGTGTATTTCTCATTACTCTAGCAGTAGGACGGCTATTTCGGGCCGCGATGGGCTAAAATGGGCCATGTGGTCCCAATGGGTCTGTAAGGCCAAGTGGATAAATTGTAGAATTACCAAAATACCCCTGTATGGTAGAAATATCGAAATACCCCGTAGGGTAGAATTACCAAGATACCCTTATAGGGTAAAATTACCATTTTGCCCCTAGGGTGTTAAATGGCTATTTTGCCCCTCGTGCGTAAATGACTAAGTTGTGTGATGATTGGGTTAGTTGACGTGGATTTATGTTAGTTATCGTTAATTCGTAAGGCTAATGTGTTAGTGATCGATTGTAGGATTATTGCGTGGGAGATATCGTCATCAATCGTCATCAACTAGGTGTGTAAACGACACCTTCCCTTAGACTGAATCAGTAAAAGCTGAAATACCGAAACGTTGGTATTTTGTGAACTCCTGAGCGTGCGAGTGCTCGTGAGACAGTTGTTAATGGATATGGTGCATTTAGATGATTAGAGTGCAGAGTGTGCATTTTCGTGAACAACGGTATTTTTGGGCTTAATGGGCCGAAAACGGGCCCACTTTGGTAAAAAGACGAGGTAAGTACTTCTGATTACTTGGTAAACGTTAGAATGAGCAAGAAACCTTAGCAATAGGTAATAATTACTGAAATACCCTTATGCATGCAAAATTACAATTTTACCCCTAGGGTTATTTTTTTCCTGAAATGCATGATGTTCTGTTTCTGTATACGTATGCCATGACATATTATTTCTGTTGCATGGGACATGGGTTTATATTGATGGAGGAAGCGTTTTGGCAGCCTCGCTGCAATTTGGTGGCCTCGCCACATATATGTGTTCTAGTGACTTCGTCACAATATCTGGCAGCCTCGCTGCAATCTAGTGGCTTCGCCATATATATATATATATCTGTTCTGGTGGCCTAGCTACAATATCTGTATCTGGTGACTTCGTCACAATATCCGCGACCTCATTGCAATTTCGTGGTGTGTAGTAGTTGGGTGGGTCAAGTAGTCTCCCACATGGTTTCAAATTTACATATGTTATACATATACTATATAAGTTTGATTATCATATACAGCACTTTAGATCATTGACATTCAGATATTTAATATAAATGATTAGATTATAATTTAAGTATTTGATTTATGAATTTATTAAGTATCAATTTTAAAATGCTATAATTTACTAAATAATTGCTAATGTATTTAGATCTTATAAGTCATGTTTTAAATAATACATTTAATATATTAGATCTTTAAGTGTACTTTAAGTCATTAAATATAGTTTAGAATTTATTAATTAAAATGTAAACATTTTGTACAATTGTATTTATGTTATACTTAAGTTGATTATTGATATTATTAGTTAAAAATTGTTGTATAGTAAATTTTGAGTTAACTATTAATACATATGTTAGTGATTTTATATATTAAATTTTTAAGTGTTATGTATGATAAATTGATTTATGAGTTTAACTAATTGTGATGTTGATTTGGCTATAATTGGTTATTAATTACATTAATCTATTTTGCTTAGATTATGTATGCAATTTTGATTACTTATTATGAGTTTATTATGTTTCTATCATTATAAAAATTTGTAAGATTGATCATAATTCTAATGTGATATTTAAATGATGTTAGGATTATTGCTAGATTATAATGCAAATTAGTGAGTATTATGAAAGTTTTGGTGATATTGGTTAGCTTGATGAACATTGATATAGTATTATAATATATTGATGAATTAGTGTATGATCTTGGTAGTGTATATAGTAATAAGGATATAAGTACTTTTAACTATTTGATAATATGTAGTATATTTGTAACTTCTTAATTTATGTTGATAACTATTTATGTGAATAATTATGAAATTCTATGTTGATACATGACTTAATTGTATTGCATATTGATTAGTTATGATTAATTGATTTATATATTGTATGAATGTTGATAATTTAGAACTTATGAAGTTATTACTGATATTGGATTTAAATATGTGTAATGAATGATATGTTTATGATTTTTGAATAGTACTTATTTTTGAATACATGGTTATAGTTGTATGAATGATAATGTGCTTTAGATTGATATTTGTAGACTTTAGCATATAGATACATAATGTTATATGGTAAATGTTAGTTTATGTTGTATGTATGATTATAGGTTTAGACTGTGAATGATAAATTGTAGTATATATTAACATTAGTTTAATTTGTGTTATGATGATGATTTTTGAATATATAGTGAATATAATGTTTAAATGTTAGATAATGTTAGGATGTATGATTATTGGATATAGTGATGATATTTGAATGATTTATATGATGTTATTATTAAATGTTGGAATAGATGTATAAGTATGATGATTCTAGTCTGTATTGTATGTTATGTATTAGTTCTGGTTATGACTGTAACTAATTCTGATCTATGCATTATTTTCATGATATGATTTGATTATAGCAATTGGTAATATTTATTATTGAGTTTATGTTATACTAGAATAGTTTATTGATACTATCAATGTTCAATTAGATTTAATTAAGTATTAGTTTAATGACTAGTTTAGGCTAATGATTTGTTTAATAATATATGCGTAATGATGTGATATATGATATGATAACTAATGTTGATGACATGTGATTGTGCATTGATTTAAGGTTATGTAAGTAGTTAGAATTGTAATGTGATAATTTAAGTTTGTTATTGACCTATAGTTATGATGATATTAATTCTTAATAATTAGATGTATATGACTTAATGTGATTTTGCTTGAACATAGTTTGATGTTCACATTATGTGTCATGATCATGTTGATACTAGTGTATTCGATTATATAATTTTAGCTATATCTAAATCTAATGTGCAAATGTTAAAGTACTCTGTTATGTAATATTATGTCAATTTTGTAACTTGATCTATTAACATGGAACTATTATTATATGCATGTCATTAATATCTTGATTTAGTGACATATATACTTACATAGTATGTAGCTTATTGCAAGACATTGATAAAGTTGACATCTATGGTCATATGCATTATTTCTTAATTTCTATCTTGATAGATTCTTGTATAATATAGCGTGTTATACGTGTACAATGATGAATGATTAGGTTGGAATAGTTTGAAATTACAAGTATTTTGGAATTTGTATCTAATATCAAAGTACTTGAATTTTCGATTGATAATTAACTTATCGTAATATTATGATATTTATCTACGTTTACTGACATATGTATTAAATGTTTAATGTTATGATATAATTTATTAATGTGATTATGTATTCAATAGTTTCATAACTATTAATCTGACTAATATGTACAGTTGCATACGTGTAATTAATTACTTAACATAGTCAAGTTGACTAGACTGTATAGATACTGATTACCATCTAGATGTGATCATTATTTTCAAATTTGTGCATACATGCAATACATGACACTATGTATTAGAATCGATATCATTAATGTCTGCAATCATAATTAATTCACTCAATGTACCATTTAGCTATGACATTAACATAATCCATCCATTAAACTATTACTTGATATCATAGTTATACTCAATTTATTGCATCATGAATAAATTAATTCGTCTTAAGCTATTTAAATGACAAATAAGCTTTAAATACATTGTAGCATAATGCACATAATTTCCTAAAATTGACCTAGTATTTAAGCATTTCAACATCTTAACCTTCTAATGTAGATTTATCCGTATTAATTCATATTATTAGTAATGAATTTCGCCGTGACGATTATAAATTTAACATTAGGGTAACTTGACAATGCTTAATCAAATATTTTTCATTTATCAATTTCATCAACTCATTAACATAAATTTAGTTGAACATCAAAGATGAAATTATATAAATTATTTAGTTTGTCTAATTTCTACATTGGCCCGTGTTAATATGTTAATAGTAAATCTTTCGTATTACTGAAATTGGTAGCATTATAAATTAGGATTGTTAAATATTCAAATTAATATTAAGGAAATAACTACTATTCCTCTAAAAAATTCTTTAGTGGAGAAAGCTAAGATAGCTGAGGAAGTGAAGCATACAGAAAGGCAGAATTGTGAGAAAGATCAGAACCGTTTTAGGAGAGATTCAGGACTTTTAGGTGGTATGAACAGGAATGTTAAGAGAGCAAGGGTAATGGAGCCAGTTCGAGCAGTACCGATGAATGTTGTTAGATCGCAAGGTTGTAGGAATTGTGGGATAATGCATATGGGGGAGTGTCGGAAATGTTTTGGTGCTTGTTTCTGATACGGATCTATGGAGCATAAGGTTAAGAATTGTCCCCAGGAACCAGATCAGGTTCAAGTTTTAGAGCAGAGGGTTACTCAACCAGTGAGGGGTAGACCACAGTTCCCGAGGGGACGTGGGCAAGGCAATGGTGGTAATGGAAACGGTCGAGGAAGAGGAGCGCCTGGCAGGGGTGCTGGATTTTCTGAGGCTCGTCAGCCAGCGTTGGTGTATGCAACTCGTCGCTGAGAGGAGGGTGATGCACCTGACGTCATAACTAGTACGTTTCTGATTTCCAGTATTCCATACACTGCGTTGATATATGTTGGATCTACCCATTCATATGTTGCATGTGCTATATCTGGGTCGCTGGGTGTACGCTCTAAGGAGATCGTGAGTGGGGTATCTGTACTAAGTCCTTTGGGTCACTCGGTTAGGGTAGATAAACTGTATAGAGATGTGCCTATAGAAACTCAAATAAAAGTTTTCTCTGGAGATCTGATAGAGCTACCATTCGGAGAATTCGATCTTATTTTGGGAATGGATTGGCTTGTTAAGCATAGGGCTACTCTGGATTGTGCTGCTAAGCGAATAATGTTAAAGACCACAAAGGATGAGGAGGTTTTGGTGATAGGCGAGCGTAGGGATTATCTGTCTAATATGGTGTTGGCATTGAGAGCCGAGAAGTGGATTTGAAAGGGATGTGAGGCTTATTTGGCATTTGTAAGCCAATCGAAAATTGAGGATCTAACAGCGGATAAAGTTAGAACCGTCAAGGATTTTCAAGATTTTTTTCCAGAGGAGCTTTCGGGTTTGCTCCCGAACTGAAAGGATGAGTTTGGAATTGACTTGTTGCTTGAAACGGCACCGGTGTCCATTGTACCTTATAGGATGGCACTGAAGGAGTTGGTGGAGCTGAAAGTCCAAATTCAAGAGTTATTGGATAGAGGCTTCATTAGACCAAGTGTGTCTCTGTGGGGAGCACCAGTGTTGTTCGTAAAGAAGAAAGATGGGTCAATGGGGATGTGCATCGATTATCGGCAGTTGAACAAACTGACGATTAAGAACAAGTACCCACTACCGAGAATCGATGATTTATTCGACCAACTTAGAGGAGCTTCAGTATTTTCCAAGATTGACCTTTGATCTGGGTATCATCAGTTGAGGGTTAAGGAGGTGGATATTCATAAGACGGCATTCAGAACTCAGTATGGTCACTATGAGTTATTGGTTATGCCATTTGGTTGACGAACGCACCTGCGGCATTTATGGATCTGATGAATCAAGTGTTCTAGCCATACTTGGATTGATTCGTGGTCGTCTTTATCGACGATATTTTGGTTTATTTTGAAACTGAGGAGAAGCATGATGAGCATCTTCATATTGTGCTGCAAGTCCTGAGGGAGAAGGAGCTTTATGCGAAATTCAATAAGTGTGAGTTCTGGTTGAGAGAGGTAACTTTCTTGGGGCATGTTGTCTCTGCTGAAGGGATCAAGGTGGACCCTCGAAAGATTGAAGCGATTCTGGAATGAAAGCCACCGAGGTCAGTGTTAAAAATTCAAAGTTTTCTGGGTTTAGCTGGGTACTATAGAAGGTTTGTGGAAGGATTTTCTGTGATGGCAACGCCTTTGAAAAAGCTTATAAGGAAGGGAGTACCGTTTGTTTGGACTGAGAAACAACAGGAATCTTTTGAAAAGCTGAAGAAAGTTCTGACTGAGGCACCTATACTGATTCAGTTGGAGTCTGAAAAAGATTTTACCATATGCAGTGATGCATCACATGTAGGGTTGGGTTGTGTGCTGATGCAAGAGGGTAAAGTGGTTGCTTATGCATCGCGACAGCTTAATCCACATGAAGTTAACTATGCTACTTATGATCTGGAGTTGGCAGCGGTAATCTTTGCGCTTAAGATTTGGAGACATTACTCAGACGGAGAAAGGTGTATTATATACACAGATCATAAGAGTCTTAAGTACTTGCTGACTCAGAAGGAGCTGAACCTTAGGCAGCGGAGATGGATAGAGTTACTTAAGGATTATGACTGCGCAATTGAGTATCACCCAGGCAAATCTAATGTGGTGGCTAATGCCCTAAGTCGTAAAACTGTATCTGATCTGAGAGCCATGTTTGCTCGTTTGAGTCTATATGACGACAGTAGTCTGTTAGCAGAACTGCAAGTTAGGCTGACCTGGGTGGACGAGATTAAGGAATGTAACACCCTGAATTTGGGCCTAGAAGTTTTGGTTCTTCAGCATGGGAGCGGTTGAAGGCAGCTTATAATATTTTGTTGTGCATGTAAATTTCGTTAATGAAGGCTTGTTTTAGTGGTTAAGTGTGCTGAGAAGTGTTGGAGAAGTCTTGGGTTCAAACCTGGACACTAGCAAAAATTTTGGTTTAAGGTGAATCAAACCCTGGGTGTAGTAGGTAGGCCTTAAGAATATTGTTGGAGAAATTATGGCACAAAAAGCCTTGTGGTCTAGTGGCAAAGTAGCGCCACATAAGAGACAGGAAGGTGGCGTCATTGAGTTGGCAAGGAGGTCCAGGGTTCGAAACTCATGGCAATCAAAGAGCTTTTATTTTGCTAACAAGGGGCGGCAAGAGTTGGTGTTGAATTTAAACTCTAATGATGGAGGGATCCCACATCGAGAAGCTAACATAAGAGTGGAAGCGAAGCTGGCTTTAAATAGAGAGAACCGTGAGGAGAGTAAAGGTACTTTTCTCAGCTGATCCCTTTCGCTTTATGGCGTGCTCGTTTGGGTTGGGCGTCGAGTAAGAGTGCTCGGAGCGCGAATTAGCTCCAGTCTCCTATCAGGTGTGTATTTCTCACTACTCTAGCTGTAGGATGGCTACTTTGGGCCGCGATGGGCCGAAAGGGGCCATGTGGGCCCAATGGGCCTATGGGCCCAATTGGATAAGTTGTTTGATTGTGTAGTAAATATTGGACTAGGCTAGGTGAATCTCATATCTGTGGCTAGATTTGGGCTAAAAGGGCCACACGAGCGTGTGGGCCCATTTAAGCTGAGAATGGGCTTTAGGTCTATTCGTATTGTTATCCCTGTTTAGAATACTTTAGTTTACCAAATTACCAAAGTAGCCCCAATTTACAGAATTACCATTTTACCCTCGATTAGCAAAATTACTAAAATACCCCTGGTTTGTAAAATTACCAAAATACCCCTAGTTTGTGAAATTACCAAAATACCCCTAATTTGTGAAATTACTAAAATACCCCTGATTTGTGAAATTACTGAAATACCCTCGACTTGTAAAATTACAAAAATACCCCTAGTTTGTGAAATTATCAAAATACCCCTAATTTGTGAAATTACTAAAATACCCTCCACTTATAAAATTACTAAAATACCCCTGGTTTGTAAAATTACTAAAATACACCTGGTTTGTAAAATTACCAAAATACCTCTGGTTTGTGAAATTACCAAAATACCCCTTGTTTGTAAAATTACCAAAATACCCCTAATTTGTGAAATTACTGAAATACCCTCGCCTTGTAAAATTACCAAAATACCCTTGGTTTATAAAATTACCAAAATACCCCTAGTTTGTAAAATTACCAAAATCCCCCTATAGGGTAGAATTACTGAAATGTAGGGTAGAGTTACTAAAATACCCTCATGCACAAGAGAATTATGAAATACCTCGCAGGTAGAATTACCAAATACCCTTGTAGGGTAGAAATATGAAATACCCCCGTAGGTAGAATTACCGAGATAACCTTGTGGGGTAAAATTACCATTTTGCCCCTAGGGTGTTAAATGACTGTTTTGCCCTTGTGGGCAAGTGACTGACTTGTACTGTGTGGTTGACGGATTTGATTATGAATATGATGTATGAGATATTGTTATACATGATAGGACATGATATGCACATGATATGTTATGATATGCACATGATATGCTATAATATACACATTATATGCATGGGTTGGGTTTTACATAAATGGAGGAAGTGCAAAAAAGGGCTTTGCCCCAGTTATTAAAAGAGGCTAGGCCTCGGTTATATGATATCATGACTATGTTGCCAAAGGAGAGTTTGGTTGGGTGGGTTGAGTTATTCCCCACATGGAGAGCTTGGTTGGTACGGATGGAGAGTAGTGGATGGTGGGTTGAGTAGTCTCCCCAAATGGGCTTGCATACATCTATTGGTATTACATGTGATATTGAAATGGGCCTATGGTCCATACCGTTTATAGTAAAGGCTTCGGCCCAGTGATATGATCTATGAAAAGGCTTCGGCCCAGTATATGTCAAGACTAAATAGGGCTTTGGCCCGGATTGTACTGATACCGTGTTATTCACTGTTTTTTTGTTATTGGGATTACACACCGAGCCAAACTCACCACGCTTATTAACCTTTCGTAATTTCCAAATTTTAGACGGACGGAGTCATGAGGGGCTGGAGATGGCCACACTCATTATTTCGCTTTCTTTTAATTGCAATTAGATTTCGTTTTGGGTTTTTTTTTATGTAACAAGGCCGTTGGTGGGTTTTAAATAATTTAATTTGGATTATGATTTCTTATACTAAACTACTAGTCTAGGAAAACTCGATATTTCAAAATGGCATGATTTTTCTAAGGAATACAAGCTTCCAACAACAAAGTTTTCAAAATGCTTCCGTGAGTTTATATGAGTTAATATACTAATGGCAAACAAATTGGTAAATGTTTTGATGGGAACTGTGGTTTAATAAATTTAGATTCAGTAATGGATTTTCACCGGAAAGATCAAATTTGAAAAATGGTTTGATGTAACGCACCAGATTCGGCCATAACGTCTAGGATGGGTTTAGGGTGTTACAAGGAAAAACAGTAGAGGGATGAGTCCCTGGTTTCTCAATTCCGGCAGGTTAAGAATGGGGATACTTCTGAGTTCGGACTGAACAGTGGGGGAGTTCTGTGTTACCCAGGTAGAGTTTGTATTCCGAAGGACTCTGACTTGAGGCAAGCAATTCTGAAAGAAGCTCATGGAGGTCTGTGTGCTATGCATCTTGGAGGGAGTAAAATGTATCGCGACTTAAAGGAGTTGTATTGGTAGCCTGGATTGAAGCGAGAGGTAACAAAAGTTGTGGGAAAATGTCTGATTTGTCAGCAAGTGAAAGCTGAACATCAATTACCTTCTGGACTTTTGCAGCCAATGAAAGTACCACTTTGGAAGTGGGATAGGGTAACCATGGATTTTGTGAGTGGGTTACCCTTGACACCGTCGAAGAAGGACTCGATTTGGGTAATTGTGGATAGGTTGACCAAATCTGCTCATTTCATACCTATCCGCACTGATTATTCACTTCAGAAGTTAGCCAAATTGTATGTGGTAGAAATAGTGCGACTTCACGGAGTGCCACTGTCAATTATTTATGATCGAGATACTAGATTCATATATCAATTTTGGCAAAAGTTACATGAGGCGTTGGGTACACGGTTGAACTTTAGTACAGCCTTTCATCCTCAGACCGATGGTCAGTCGAAAAGGGTTATTCAGATTCTAGAAGACATGTTGAGGGGATGCGTTATCGACTTTCGAGGCAGTTGGGACAATTACTTACCGTTGGCAGAGTTTGCATACAACAACAGTTATCAGGCAAGTATTCAAGGTTTTTCATCAGTTTTAGTAAAAAGGTGGCGAAGAGCGGAATGGTCAGTATAAATGACAACTTTAGACAATATTAAATATGGCCTAAATTTATCGAATGCAAAAACCACGGCTAGAAGCTCTTTCTCCATGGTGGTGTAGTTTTCTTGTGCGGCTGTCAAAGTTCTGCTAGCATAATAGATAGGTTGAAAATGTTTATCTCTTCACTATCCCAAAACTACACCTACTGCAATATCACTCGCATTGCACATTAGTTCAAAAGATGAATTCCAATCAGGTGCAATTATAATTGGAGCTTTAGTCAGTTTATCCTTTAAAGTAATAAATGCCTTCTAAACACTCCTGATCGAAATTAAAAGGCACATTTTTCTAGTAATTTAGTCTAAGGCTTAGCTATTTTAGAAAAGTCTTTAATAAAACTTCTATAAAACCCAACATGTCCTAAAAAGCTTCTAATGGCCTTAATCGAATTAGGGGGAGGTAGTTTTTCAATGGTTTCAATTTTATATTTATCAACCTCAATCCCTCAACTAGAAATTTTATGTCCTAACACAATACCTTCTTGAACCATAAAGTGACATTTTTCCAAGTTAAGCACATGGTTTGTTTCCTCACATCTTATTAGCACTCGTTTTAAATTTTTGAGCCAGAGATGGAAAGAGTTACCAAAAATTGAGAAATCATCCATAAATACCTCCATGACATCTTTTACGAGTTCGTCAAAAATGGCCATCAAGTAGCGCTAAAAAGTAGCAGGAGCATTACATAATCCAAAAGGCATTCTACGATAAGCAAATGTACTGTATGGACATGTAAATGTCGTCTTTTCTTGATCCTCAGGAGCTATTGGGATTTGGAAATAGCCAAAGAGTCTGTCTAAAAAGCAGTAGGACATGTTGTAACACCCCGTACCCGAGACCGTCGCCGGAGTCGGACACGAGGGGTTAACGGGCGTAATCCACTTATTGCACCGACCAATTTAACATTTCCAGACAACCTGGATAACCGCGTCACTGTCGCCTTAAAAATCATATCTCGAGTTTCAAAACTCGAAAACTGATTCCGTAAATTTTCCCTGAAATTAGACTCATATATCCATCTGTGGATTTATTTCTAGAATTTTTTGTTAGGCCAATTGGTACAGTTTATTAGTTAAAATCTCCCCTGATTCTGGGTTCGACTACTCTGACCTTCATGTATTACGACTTAGATATCTCCCTGTACAGAGCTTCGATACTCATACCGTTTGTTTCTAATGAAACTAGACTCAAAGGGAAATCTATAAATATAAGGAATGACTTCTAATTGTTTATTGATAATTTATGGTAAATTTTCAAAGTCGAAACAGGGGATCCAGAAACTGTTCTGGCCCTGTTTCACGAGAACTTTAATATCTCTTAATATACTGTTCATATGATCATTTCGTTACTTTCATATGAAAATAGATTCATCAAGGTTCGATTACATAATTTATTCAATATTTAATTCCATTCGTACAAATTTTAGTGATTTTTCAAATCCACACCACTGCTGCTGTCAGCATCTGTTTTCAAGGTAAACTTTACCTATTTTGTGGTTTCCATGGACCAACTATATTTTTGTCATACATAGGTCCACATATGATCATAATTAGACATTCCAATGGCTGATCATTTGCCCAACACTTCCATTCCAGTCCATAGTCACATCATGAAACCATATATATATACATAAACACAAATGGTCTAATGCCATACTCCACTTCTACGACCCATTTTCGCATGGCTGTACACATATACATCACAAAAAGTACTTGAAAAACCACAAAGGGTAGTCCTATACATGCCATATCCAGAGTTCAACTAATAGAGTACCAAAAGGGCTTTGATAGTGTGGATGACTTCGACTTCGATGATCCCGAACCAGATAGCTAACGAGCAAAATCTAGAAAACAAAGAGCCAAAGCAACGGGGTAAGCATTTTAATGCTTAGTAAGTTTCAAGTAATGAAATCGGCTTTGACTAAAGTATTACGTTCACATAGCTAGATGAATCACTTTATTAATACACATTCTCATAAACATACTTACTTCACACTTCACCAACATATACACACATAAGGTATCAACCTATCTAAGAGCTGAAAGTTCGTTAGTCGATTGAACGAATACTATTTCAAACGAATCGACTTTTCCGATGCACATTCAAACATACCTTATCGTTTGGGTTTTTCGAGCATATTAATTGAATTTATTTCAGCACAAAACGCTCACCTTCAAACCAAGTTTCTTCGGAATTTAACCGGATATAACCACAAGCACAATTGCCTTCGGGTCTTAACCCGGTATAGCAACTCGCACAAATGCCTTCGGGTTTTAGCCCGGATATAACAACTCGCACAAATGCCTTCGGGTCTTAGCCCAGATATAACAACTCGCACGAATGCCTTCCGGTCTTATCCCGGATATAATCACTAGCATAAATGCCTTCGGGACTTAGCCCGGGTATCATTCAAATGCTCATGCACACATATATCAATAATCATGACACATCCATATTTCATTTTCGTTACTAGGCTCAAACACAAAACATTTATCAAACCTTTCCAATTTCGGCTCAATAGCCACACACAAAGAGCATGATTTCAATTGACTTTATAACGTAGTCCCTACGCACATTCGGCTATCCGCCATAATATGACAAATCATTTCAATATAATTCAAGTAGGGTCATTACTCGAGGACTTACCTCGGATGTTGTCGAACGGCTTCAACGGCTATTCGATCACTTTTTCCTTTCCCTTATCCAACTGTGGCCCTCTAAGCTCTTGAGCTAATACAAACAAATTCAACTTATTAAAGTCTCATTCGCTAGCTTATGGCCGAATACACATATCATTAACCCAATATCAAATATCTAAGCACTTTAGCCAATTCTCTTTAACTATGCACACATTCGGCAATGGCAAAGACAATTTAGCAAACCTTTAAACTTTTACTTATCACCTCATGCCGAACTATCAAAATGAACTAGTTATAATCACATAGGTACTACCAAAGCCGAAACTATGCATACTATTATTCCTTATGCCCTAACCAAGGACCACATTCGGCACTTTCATCCACCACTCTACCAAGCATGTAATATCCAAACACAACCAAACTCACATTCGGCCCTAGCTCATAACAAGGTAGCCGATTATCTAAGTCAAGAATAGGCATTAATATGCTTGCCTCTAGCCGAATGCATGCACAACAATCCACCTCATGTGGCCAAATATGCATGTCCATGTTGAGGCCAATTATATACTTCAAAACTGAAACATCATCATATGTAAATGTATACCTTGAGATAGTATATATGTCATACCAATACATCATGTGCAAACATATATATATATATATATATATGTGCAAGAGCCGAATCACAAGTTGATTATAACCACATATAAACATATATCCAAAACACAAACTTTACCTATCATGCAATAAGCATAAATCATACTTATGAATATACCATGGCCGAATACATCACAACACCATACCATTTAAATTTTTGGTCATGGTTGAACAAGGAACTTAATGTCTCACTCAAGGATGCTAAAAAGGAGATTCAAGAGTTATCAATCCCCGTCACATGCATCATTAACAAGCTTCACATTTAGCATGCAATGATATCAACACAAAATCCACCTTGGCCGAATACCATCCCCATGACATAGCAAAGATTTGAGCCATGGGCTAATAAAAACATTAAGCTAGCAACTAAAAACATGCATGAATCTCATGGCACAACATCAAACATACCTTAATCTTGATACAAGTATGGCCGAACCTCCTCCTAATCCTCCTCTAAACCAAACATGGAGCAAAAATTCCTTCCTTCTTCCTTAAAATTTTCGGCCAAAAGAAAATGAAAAGGATGAACAAATTTTTTTCTTCTATTTTCTTCAACACACGGCAATGGGGGGGGGGGGGGAATCACACCCACACATTTTTTTTCTCTTCCTACAAACCTTAATATTTTATCCATTTCAACATCAACCACTAACAAAACATGTTTATGACATGTTTTCTTTGCCCATCATCCTTGTCATGGCCGGCCACTAGGCTATTTTTAGGGAAATTTGACATGCAAATCCCTCATTTTCACAACATGCATTATTAGGCCATTTTGCATTTGCCTAGCACATTTCTAAATTTTCTCACATAAGTCCTACTAACTGAATTCACATGCAATCGACTAAATCGAAGCTTAAAACTTTCACACATTCATATTTACATATTCTAGACAATAATTATCACATTCAAATATTTTGGTGCCTCGGTTTAGCGGTCCCGAAACCACTTCCCGACTAGGGTCGCTTTAGGGCTGTCACACATGTACCCTGACAATCTTTCCAACATTTGGTCAATGAATGGAAGGGGGAAGTGATCTTTTCTCGTGGCATCATTTAGCTTCCTATAATCAATGCACATTCTCCAACCTGTGACTGTCCTTGTTGGAATTAATTCATTCTTCTCATCGGCTACAACAGTCATGCCTCCTTTCTTAAGAACAACCTGCACTGGACTCACCCAAGAACTGTCAGAAATAGGATAAATAATTCCAACATCTAGGAGTTTAATTACCTTAGCTTTTACAACTGCCTTCATGTTGGGGTTCAGTCGTCTTTGGGCTTGCACGCATGGTTTATATTCATCTTCCATTAAATTTTGTGGGTGCAAAAAGAAGGGCTGTGTGACAGCCCTAAAGTGACCCTAGTCGAAAATCGGTTTCGGGACCGCTAAACTGAGTCACCAAATTATTTGAATATGATAATTATTGTCTAAAATATGTGAATATGAATGTGTGAAAGTTTTAAGCTTCGATTTAGTTAATTGCTTGTGAATTTAGTTAATAGGACTTATGTGTGACACTTGTGAAATGTGATAGGTTAATCTATAAGGATCTATTAGTGCATGCAATTAAAAAGGGTGGACTTGCATGTCAATTTCCCCACTTAATTAGTAGTGGCCGGCCATGACAATGAGGGTGGACAAAATGTGCTGGGTAAAACATGTCATAAACATGTTGTGTTAATGCTTTATGTTAGAAATGATAAAATAAGGAGCATGGTAATAAAATAATGAAAAGGAAAATGATGAAAAAAAAAAGAGAGAAAAAGTTCTCATGTTGTTGAACTTGGCCGAATAGAAGAAAGAAAAAGAAGGGAAAGAGCTTGGAGAAAATTGGTTATGGTGGTTCACTAGACTAAGGTATGTTGATGTTGTTCCATGAGATTCATGCATATTTTTAGTTGTTAGCTTGAGTTATACCTAGCCCAGGGTTTAAATCTTTGCTATGAGATGGAGATGATATTCGGCCATGGGTGTTGTCTTATTGGTTGGTGTTTGATGTTGTGGTGATGAGGCATGAAGATGAGCTAAGTTTCGGCTAAGGTGGACTTGTGTTGATGTCATTTGCATGCTAAGTGTGAAGCTTTGTAGTGAAACATGTGATGGTCATTGATGACTCTTGGATTTTCTTTTTAGCATTTTTGAGTTAGACATTAAGTTCTTTGTTTAACCCATGACCAAAATTGAAATGGTATGGTGTCTTGATGCATTCGGCCATGGTAGGAAGTAGATGAGAATTGGTAGTAAGGTGAAGTGCAAATGTTAATATTTGATTACTAGTGTATATATGTGTATTAGCCGAGTTTTGAACTTGAAACAAAATGGTATGTAGTCAATACAAGTAACCATATTTGTAGGAAGTATTCGGCATATAATCGGCCTCAACATATACATGCATATTTGGCCACATGAGGTAGATTGGTGTTGCATGTATTCGGTTAGAGGCAAGAATATTGATGCTTTTATCTTGGCTTAGATAATCGGCTAAAAGAGAGTGTGGGCTAATATGTTGAGTTGATTCATGATTTCATATGTATGTGACTCTAATGTCTAATGTATATATGGGTTAAGTACCTTGAGTTTCTCTTTTTGATGTTCAAATGATTAAATCAATTTATTTGTTAAATTAAGCTCAAGAGCAAAGGGGAATTAAATCCGATAAAGGGAAGGAAAAAGTGATCGAATAGCCGTCGAAATCGTTCGACAACATTCGAGGTAAGTTTTCGAGTAATGAAACTTAGTTTACGATTTGATTAAGTCATGACGTATAATTATAACAAATATACGGTGATATAATGACTCTACTGGAATTATATGTTGAGTTAATTAGTCGATACGTATGATGGGTAGCCGTATGTGCATAGAGATCATGTCATAAAGCAAACCAAATCATGTCTGTTTGTATGTGGCTATTGAGTAGAAAATGGGAATGCTTAATAATTGACTTGTATTTGAATTCTAGTTATGAAAATGAAATAAAGATGTGTCATGATTTCTCGATATGTGCATGAATATTCGGATGATAAACCGGCTAAGTTCAAGGCATTTGTGCTAGTGACTAATTCGGGCTAAGTCCCAAGGCATTTGTGCGAAGTTACTATATCCGGCTAAGTCCCAAGGCATTTGTGCGAACTACTATATCCGGGCTAAGTCCCAAGGCATTTGAGCGAGTAACTATATCCGTTAAATCCTCAAGGTACTTGGTTTGGGAACGAGCGATCTTGATGTAATAATTTCAATTAATATGCTCGTAAAATCCCAACGATGAGGTATGTTTCAGATATGCATTGGATTAGTTGATTCCTTTTAAATAGTATTCGTCAATCGACTAATGAGCTCCGACTTTTGGTTAGGTTGATCTCTTATGTATGAGTATAAGGGTTGGTAATGTGAAGTAGGTATGATTTTGTGAATGTGTGTATATGAAATTATCCGCTTAGTCATATGAATGCTATACTTCAATTGTGCCTAATTTCATTGCTCAAAACTTACTAAGCATTAAATGCTTACTCCGCTTTCTTCAATTCTCTTTTATAGATTTTAGTTAAATGGGTTATCGGACTCGGGATTGTCGAAGTCGAAGTCGTCCACACTATCAAAGCCCTTTTGGTACACTTTTGGTTTTCTGAAAATGGCATGTATAGGACTACCCTTTTTTGTTGTTGGTCATGTACCCTTTGGTTTTGTATAAACTTGGATAGCCATGCGAAAATGGCTTATATATACTTTGAGCATAGCATTATAATCATTTTGTAAGTTGTTCATTGAGAGGTATGGAAATGTTTGGTAACGATTAGCCATTGGAATGGTTAATCATGATCATTTTGGTGCTTTGTATGACAAATTCTAGTTGATTAATGGAAAACCATGAAATAGGTAAAGTTTACCTTAAAACAGATGTTGACAAAGAAGTGGTGTGGATTTGAAAATCACTAAAAATAGTAGGAATGGAATTAAATAGTGAATAAATTATTTAATCGAACCTTGATGAATCTACTTTCATATGGAAGAAACGAAACAATCATATGAGTCGTATTTTAAGAGATATTTAAGTTTTCGTGGAATAGGGCCAGAGCGATTTCTGGATCCCCTGATCTGACTTTGGAAATTCACTATAAATTAACCAGAGATAATTAGAGGTCATGCCATATATGTATAGATTACGTTTTGAGTCTAGTTTCGTTAGAAAAAAACGACATAAGTAATGAAGCCCTGTACAGAAAGATATATAAGTCGTAATGCATGAAGGTCAGAGCAGTCGAACCCCGAAATAGGGGAGACTTTAACTAATCAACTGTACTAATTGGCTCTGCAAAAAATTCTAGAAACAAATTTATAGATGGATATATGAGTCTAGTTTCAGGTAAAATTTATGAAACTGGTTTTCGAGTTTTGGAACTCAAGATATGACTTTTAAGGTAATAAAGGACGCAGCTTAGCCACTTTGTCTGGAAATTTTAAAATGGATCGTGAAAATAAATGAAATAAGTCCAGAATACCTCGTGTTCGACTCTAAACGGTCTCTGCACGGGTGTTACAATTTTATTGGTATCAGAGCTACGGTTTAGTCGATTCTAGGACTACCGTAATACGTTTGGGTCTAGCTATACATGCCATTATGCGATTATTTGATAGTGTGATGATTTCTGACAATTGAAAATGTGTTTATTTATAGTAATGGATCCTGATCCCAACCGAGCGGTAGATGATGATCTTGAGAGTGTAGCGCCTACTCCCACGCAAGGGACAGCGCCGGCGGACTCTCAACCTATTGCTAGTAATCTGAATGATGAAGCTAGACAAGCTTTTTATAGCGTGATGAATGATTGGTTCAACCAATACATTCGAACTAATACTACTGTTCCACAACCTCCATTCCCGACTAATACCACCTCAAGACCTACAATACCTCCCAAGAATCGACCAAATAAGGTCAAATAAGCCCCAGATTGATGTAATCCGAAAACATGGGCTATTGAATTTAAAGCTACGGACAACGATGATGCCGAGCAAGCTGAATTTTGGTTGGACAACACTATTCGTACTCGATGAGCTATCTTGCACACTCGATGAGTGCCTAAGGTGTACTATCTCCTTGCTACGTGATTACGCCTACTATTGGTGGAATACGTTGACTTCACAGCCCAGAGAGCAAGTAACTTGGGAGTTTTTCCAAACCGAGTTTCGGAAAAGTATATCACCAGAGATTCATGGATCAAAATGAAAGGAATTTCTTGAACTTAAACAAGGTTCCATGTCTGCCATCGACTATGAATGAAAGTTTGTAAGGCTTAGCCATGACGCCGAGAATGTATTTCTTCAGAAGCCGTGATGTGTAAATGTTTCGAGGATGGGCTGAATGATGATATAAAGCTGTACGTTGGCATTTTAGAAATCCGAGAATTTGTGGTACTTGTCGAGCGAGCTTGCAAAGCCGAGGAGCTCAGTATGGAGAAAAGAAAAGCTGAGGTGGGAGCAAAGGAGTTTCGCAAGAGGTCTTTGGGGAAGCCCTTCCAACAGTCATCGAAGAAATTTAGAGATGACTTAGGCCGGTCTAGAGACACTTCGGGTTTTTCTAGACGAGATCGCGATCGACCCCCTGTGAGTGCACGAGTCACTTCGGTTGCCAGTGTTGGAAATGATCGTCGAGAAAGAACAGAGTGTCAGTATTGTGATAAATGGCATTCGAGGAGTTGTAGATTCCATGACCGCTCCTGTTACAAGTGCGGATCAGCTGACCACTTTATTAAAGATTGCCCGAGATTGTCTGAACAGAACGTAAATCAGAGTGGGAAACTTGGTGCTACTATTGCTCGGGGTAGACCATCTAGAAATACGGGCAATGCTAGTGGCGGTCAGAGATGATCTAGAGATGCTACAACCAGATCTCGAGGCTCGTGTTCTGCTAGAGCTTACGCTATACGCCGACGCGAGGATGCTTCCTCGCCGGATGTTATTACCGTACTTTTTCTCTTGATACTAATGTGATTGCTTTGATTGACCCCGGTTCTACTCATTCTTATATATGCGAAACCTTAGCATCCAAGAAGACTCTACTGTTGAGTCTCATCGAGTTTGTAATTCGGTGTCAAATCCTTTGGGTCATTACGTGCTTGTCGACAAAGTGTGCAAGAAATGTCCCCTAGTAATCCGAGGTTCCTGTTTTCCGACCGATTTGATGCTTTTACCGTTTGACGAATTTGATGTTATCCTCAGTATGGATTGGTTGACCGTACATGATGCAATTGTAAATTGCAAAAGAAAAACCATCGATTTAAGGTGTGTAAATAACGAGGTAATTCGAGTTGAGTCTACTGACTTGAATAGGTTGCCAGCTGTAATAACATCGATGTTGGCTTAGGAATATGTAAGAAAGGGGTGTGAAGCATACCTTGCGTATGTACTTGATGGCAAAGAGTTAGAAAAGAAGCCTGAATCTGTGCCAGTGGTTTGTGAATACCCGGATGTTTTTCCCAAAGAATTACCGTGTTTACCACCTGTTCGGGAGGTAAAGTTTGGTATTGAGCTTGTACCTAGGACTACACCGATTTCGATAGCTCCGTATCGTATGGCACCAACAGAATTAAAGGAATTGAAAGCTCAGTTGCAAGAGTTGACGGATAGAGGTTTCACTCGACCAAGTTTCTCACCTTGGGGTGCACCAGTATTGTTTGTGAAAAAGAAGGACGGAACCATGAGGTTGTGCATCGACTATCGTCAGCTGAATAAGGTGACAATAAAGAATAAATATCCGATACCGCGCATTGACGATTTGTTTGATCAACTAAAGGGAGCCTCAGTGTTTTCAAAGATAGATTTGAGATCAGGTTATTATCAGTTGCGAATTCGAGATTCAGATATTCCCAAAACTGCTTTCAAAACGAGATACGGTCACTACGAATTCTTAGTGATGCCGTTGGGGCTCACTAATGCCCCCGCGGTATTTATGGATTTGATGAATCGGATCTTCAGACCGTATTTGGATCGGTTTGTAGTTGTGTTTATCGATGATATTTTGGTCTATTCGAGAAATGAAACCGATCATCTTTGAACACCGGGATTAGTGTTGCAAATTTTACGGATAAGCAGTTATATGCTAAGTTTAGTAAGTGTGAGTTCTGGTTAAGAGAGGTTAGCTTCTTGGGTCATGTGGTATCTGCATCGGGTATTCGAGTTGATCCAAACAAAATTCAGCCATACTTAACTGAAAGCCTCCGAGAAATATTACTGAAGTTCGGAGCTTTATGGGACTTGCCAGTTACTACAGACGATTTGTAAAGGGTTTCTCGATGATAGCCACACCAATGACGAAACTACTTTAGAAAGATGTTAAGTTTGAATGGACTGAAAAGTGTCGAAAAGTTTCGATCAATCGAAAACTTGTTTGACTAAAGCTCCAAGATTAGTGCAACCAAGCGAGCAAAGAGTTTGTCATTTATAGTGATGCATCCCTACTTGGGTTGGGTTGCGATTGATGCAAGAGGGTCGAGTTGTAGCTTATGCGCCGAGACAATGAAGCCACATGAGAAAAATTATCCGACCCATGATCTTGAACTAGCTGCCATCGTGTTCGCTTTGAAAATATAGCGACATTACGTATTTGGTGAGAAGTGCCATGTATATTCGGATCACAAAAGTCTCAAATATTTGATGACTCAAAGAGACTTGAATCTGCGACAAAGACGTTGGCTCGAGTTGTTGAAAGATTATGAGCTTGTCATTGACTATCACCCGGGAAAGGCTAATGTGGTTGCGGATGCCTTAAGTCGTAAATCACTGTTTGCTTAACGAGCGATGAATGTACACTTGTCTATTCTATCCGACAATGTGTTAGTGGTAGAATTAAGGGCCAAACCATTGTTGATTCATCAAATTTGTGAAGCTCAGAAAGTCGATGATGAACTGGTTGCAAAATGGGCTGAATGTGTTTCGAATATGGAATCAGAGTTTCAAATTGATGATGATGATTGTTTGAGGTTTAGAAGTCGTTTGTGTGTTCCAAGAAATTCAGAACTTATTTCGATGATTCTGAATAAAGCTCATTGTAGCCGAATGTCAATTCACTCAGGGAGTACGAAAATGTACAACGATCTGAGACGTCAGTTTTGGTGGCATGGTATGAAACGAGACATTTCGATTTTGTTTCAAGTGCTTAGTATGTCGCAAGTGAAGGCGAACATCAAGTGCCTACGGTTTACTTCATCGATCATGATACCGAATGGAAATGGGATCGAGTCACGATGGATTTTGTACAGGTTGCCGATGTCGGCAAGTAAGAAAGATGCGATTTGGGTTGTTGTTGATAGATCGACTAAGTCGGCTCACTTTATCCCCCAGACGCACGGATTTTTCATTGGATAAACTAGCTGAATTGTATGTTTCTCAGATTGTGAGATTACACGGGGTACCTATTTCTATTGTGTCAGATAGAGATCCAAGATTCATCTCACGATTTTAGAAGAAATTGCAAGAAGCTTTGGGTACCAAATTGCATTTTAGCACCGCTTTTCACCCCCAAACCGATGGTCAATCCGAGCGGATAATTCAGATACTTGAGGATATGTTGAGATGTTGCATCCTCGAGTTTAGTGGTTTATGGGAGTGGTATTTACCTTTGATTGAATTCGCTTACAACAATAGTTTTCAATCAAGTATTAAGATGGCACCTTACGAGGCTTTGTACGGTCATAAATGCCGTACACCATTGTTTTGGACCGAGCTCGGTGAAAGTAAAATTTTCGGAGTTGATTTGATTAAAGATACTGAACAGAAAGTAAAAGTAATCCGTGAAAGTCTAAAGGCAGCCACAGATCGTCAGAAGTCGTACGCGGATTTGAAACGAAAAGACATTAAGTATCAGGTGGGAGACAAAGTGTTTCTTAAAGTTTCACCTTGGAAAAAGATACTAAGATTTGGCCGTAAGGGCAAATTGAGTCCGAGATTCATTGGGCCGTATGAAATCTCCGAACGAGTTGGTCCAGTTGCATATAGGTTGCTTTTACCCCCTGAACTTGAAAGGATCCACAACGTTTTTCATGTTTCGATGCTTCGACGTTACAGATCTGATCCTTCGCACATAATAAGTCCCTCCGAGGTTGAAATTCAAGCCGATATGAGTTATGAAGAAGAACCAATTCGTATCCTAGCTCGTGAAGGGAAAGAGTTGCGAAACAAAAAGGTTCCTTTAGAAAAAGTGTTATGACTCAAACACGGGATGGAAGAAGCTACTTGAGAACCCGAGAACTCTATGAAAGAACGATACCCAAACTTATTTACCGGTAAGATTTTCGGGGACAAAAATTTCTTAAGTGGGGGAGAGTTGTGACAGCCCTAAAGTGACCCTAGTTGAAAAGCGGTTTCGGGACTGCTAAACCGAGTCACCAAATTATTTGAATATGATAATTATTGTCTAAAATATGTGAATATGAATGTATGAAAGTTTTAAGCTTTGATTTAATTAATTGCATGTGAATTTAGTTAATAGGACTTATGTGTGACACTTGTGAAATGTGATAGGTTAATCTATAAGGATCTATTAGTGCATGCAATTAAAAAGGGTGGACTTGCATGTCAATTTCCCCACTTAATTAGTAGTGGCCGGCCATGACAATGAGGGTGGACAAAATGTGATGGGTAAAACATGTAATAAACATGTTGTGTTAATGCTTTATGTTAGAAATGATAAAATAAGGAGCATGGTAATAAAATAATGAAAAGGAAAATGATGAAAAAAAAAAGAGAGAAAAAGTTCTCATGTTGTTGAACTTGGCCGAATAGAAGAAAGAAAAAGAAGGGAAAGAGCTTGGAGAAAATCGGCTATGGTGGTTCACTAGACTAATGTATGTTGATGTTGTTCCATGAGATTCATGCATATTTTTAGTTGTTAGCTTGAGTTCTACCTAGGCCATGGTTTAAATCTTTGCTATGAGATGGAGATGATATTTGGCCATGGGTGTAACACCCCAAACCCGGCCCAGACGTTATGGCCGAATCTGACGTGCCACATTGGAGTTGAAAACCCACGTTCCGTTTAAGTGTTTAAAAACCATATGTTTTGTTGAGTTAGCAAAGTGTATGGAAGCTAGGCACCAGGTAGGTATCCGAGACAGAGGAGGTGAGCCATGAAGGCTGCTTAAGTACCAAGCTCTTTAATTGGATCCAATCCTAGACATGCCCACAACCATAGCCACACTTGGTTATATCGAGTTTAAATTTGTTTAAATGGACGTCTTTGATAAATCGATTAATCGTGGTGTTGAGATATTTTGAAAGCAAGTATCATTTTGAAAACACGCCCTAAGTCTAGCCCATTTGAATAATTATTAACCAATTTTAAAGTTATTAAAATTAAAATAATTTCAAAAGAAATAAAAGGAAAGTTAAAATTGGCCTTATTACAACCCCAAAATAAATAATAATTAAAGTAAATTAAATGAAAACCAACACTTATTTAAAAGCAGAAGATGATCACCGTGGCCACTATGAATCCTCCTACCAAGTCTCCACATCAAGGCTCACCGCAAGGTTAAGGAAAGGGGGTGAGTTTGGAAACTCGGTGTGCAACAAGCCCCTTTAGAGCCCAAAACAATAACGGCCTGTTGGGTCTAAGCCCAAATCCAATCTCAATCATGCCTCGGGCAAGAGCCCTTTTCATATTTCATATTTCATAACATTGGGTCAAGCCTTTTCATATTTCATATTATCGGGTCGAAGCCTTTATCAGAAACAGTATGGCCCTTAGGCCCATTTCAATGTCACATATAATGTCAATGAAAGAATGCAACCCATTTGGGGAGACTACTCAACCCACCATCCGCTACTCTCCACCGTGCACCAACCAACACACCATGTGGGATTAACTCGACCCACCCCGCCAAACTCTTTCTTCGGCAAAGATAGTCATTATCATATAACTTGGAGGCCTAGCCTCTTTTAATAATCGGGCAAAAGCCCTTTCAATAATCGGGGCATAAGCCCTTTTAATAACTGGGGCATAAGCCCTTTTAATAACTGGGGCATAAGCCCTTTTGATAATTGGGGCATAAGCCCTTTTTCACTTCCTCCATCCATATAAAAACCCAACCCAATGCATTTATGATTACCTCATGTGCATATCATACATATCATGTGCATATCATACATTTCATGTGCATATCAAACATACCATATTTATCAAAATCCCATGTATCAAAATCATACATAAACCCTAGGGGTATAATGGTCATTTTTACCTAGGGGCAAAACGGTCATTTTCATGGTATAAGGGTAATCTTGTAATTTTACCACAAATTAGAGTTTCCATGTTCATTAACGATTACTAACAATTCATGGGTGCAAACAGTGATTCTGGCCCATTTTTAGCGAAATCGAGTTATTGGGCCTAAAACCCCTAATGGGCCCCACTTAGCCAATTTCGTCATCTAGGCCCATTTAGCCTATATTCCATAACGGTTTTAACAGTCTTATCATGCAATTTAACAGATTGCTTTTCTACCAATTTACCCATATGGGCCCGAAAGCTCATCGGGCCCCACTTCCCTCGAGGCCCAACTTACCAAGAACGCCAAAAATCACATTCTTACTGCTTCCATCATTCTCGATCACCGCCTCATCGATTCTAACTAACTAGTGAGCATTCGCTGTTCATAAGTCCTCGAAATGCCGTAATTTGACATTTGCTTTTCAACATTTTATCGCTTTAAGCTATGAAAGGGTTCGTTACACACCGATTTGCGATATTCCTTGACGAGATCTCCTATGCGATTTCTCCTATAATCAATTGTTAAATAGATCAGCTCGCAATAATTGAACCAATTTAAGAACTTTCCAATATTAACACTTACACATTCTACCACCATCTATAATGGCCTTAGGCACCTTACCTTTGTCGCGATTAATGACTAGGCCCACTACTCCTACGATCCAAGCTACTCCAAATCGACACTACACCTTGCTGCTCCTTTAATAAATAAACCAAAAATATTAAAAGAAGACCCTATAGAGTCTATGCCCATATTCGGCCATCTCCCTAAACTTGGAGTTTCTGCTTTTGACCAAAGCTACACTAGGAATTGTTTAGAGTTTGAACACTTACCACGCTCTTTCTCCTCTTGAATCCTGGATGTCTAAAAGGTAAGGGAATCGAACGCCAACTATTGAGAAGGAAGAAAAGGTTGCTGTCACAAAGAATCGGCACCCCTATCTTCATCGATTCGACTTTTTAATGACCGGCAAAAATAGAGATAAGGGAAAACAATGGTGAATGAAAGGAAATAGTGGGCTGATTTGAAAGAAAGAAAAAGGAAGAAAATTGAGTAGAAGGGAGGTAGATTCGGCTGGAAAAGAAAGAGAGAAAAAACTACACACCAAAGAACAAAATCGGCACAACTACAACCCTAATGCCGAAATTACTAACCTAATACCCCTCTGCCGAAAATCCCTCTCCAAACGCCTTATTCGCCAACTCTATCTCCATATCACATCCCTAAAATCTCTCCCCTTATCCCTCCTTAATTTATGCATTTGACTTGATCCAACTCTCTCCTCTTACAGAATCCACTCAGGTTCCAACACTTACCCTTCCTGCACAAAAATAAATGCTCCTATTTGCCAACACAGGGAATCGATCCTGTGTCTTCCCCAACACTTACACGCCACCTTTAAAGCTCCCTAGTGGCGTCACTTAGCCACTTTTCTAGAGGATCTTTTTGTGATACACTTTACCCACAACTTAATATAAGGGCACCTAGCCAGAACCCCTAACTCCTAAGTCCAAAATTTAAAAATTCCACCGGGTTTTGGCCAACTCATGGGCCTTCCATAAGCCCATTTACACACCCACATTATGAATTTCATCATCACCTACCAAATTTTAGAAATTTACTTAAAATATCAAGAATCGCGAAAAACCCGAAAATCGGATGTTACAACTCTACCCTCCTTAAAGAAATTTCGCCTCAAATTTACTCGTCCAAACAGTTGAGGGTATCACGACGATTGCCTCTTGGTCTCCCAAGTAGCTTCTTCCTTGCCATGGTTCCTCCAAAGTACCTTCACCAACGGGACTAACCTCCTTCTCAACACCTTGACATCACGATCAAGTATTTGCACAGGTTCCTCTTCAAAGGTCAAATCCGACTGTACCTCAATTTCTGCAACTGGCACGATATGAGTTAGGTCAGAATGATATCGCCTTAGCATGGACACATGGAAGACATCGTGAATGCGATCTAGTTTTGGAGGTAGCTCTAGCTGATAAGCCACCGGCCCTATCCGCTTAATGATTCGGTAAGGCCCAATAAACCTTGGGCTCAACTTACCCTTCTTACCAAATCTCAAGATCTTCTTCCAAGGCGAAACTTTCAAAAAGACCATGTCTCCTACCGCATATTCAATATCCTTACGCTTCAGATTGGCATAAGACTTTTGTCAATCCGCCGCCTCTTCTAACCTCTTCCTGATTACCTTAATCTTGTCTTCAGTATCTGCCACCAACTCTGGTCCAAGTATTTGCCTTTCCCCCAATTCTGCCCAACAAGTAGGCGAGCGACACCTTCGCCCATATAGTGCCTCATATGGAGCCATCTGAATACTTGCTTGATAACTGTTGTTATACGCGAACTCCGCTAAGGGCAAATGGTCCTCCTAGCTGCCTTTAAACTCAATAGCACAACCCTCAACATATCCTCTAAAATCAATAACCCTCTCGACCGCCCATCCGATCGAGGGTGAAAAGCCGATGAAATCCAATCGCTCCCAATGCCTCATGCAACTTCGCCAAAACCGAGATGTAAACCTTGGGTCTCGATGCGAAATTATCGACATCGCACACCATGCAACCGTACTATTTCGCCACATACAACCGCCAACTTCAAGTGAGTAATCGGTTCGACGGTATGAAATGAGCAGATTTCGTGAGTCTATCCACAATCACCCAAACCGAATCCTTCTTAGAAGGTGTCAACGGCAACCCACTTACAAAGTCCATAGTTACCCTTTCCCACTTCCAAAGTGGTATCTTTACCTATTGTAATAATCCCGAAGGTAGTTGATGCTCGGCCTTCACTTGTTGACATGTCAAACATCTCCCAACAATTTCGGTCACTTCGCTAAGCCCGGGCTACCAATATTGCTCTCGCAAGTCTCGATACAACTTACTCCCTCCGGATGCATAGCACAAGGTCCATATGTGCCTCTTTCAAAATCATCAATCTCAAGTCGGAGTCTTTAAGATACAAATTCTTCCTCGAAAACAAAGAACTCCCTCACTATTTAACCCAAAGTCGATTCTCCCCTTCTCAACTTGTCGAAACCGAGCAACCAACATCTCGCCCTCCAACTGCTGCTTTTAACTGTTTCTACCCAAGTCGGTCTCACTCAGAACTCGCCAACAAACTCCGTTAAGATACAAACTTAGACGAGCAAACATCGCCTTTAATTCCGCCAGACTCTTCGACTTAAGGCATCACCACGACGTTCGCCTTTACTCGGTGGTCTTGAATCAAACAAATATAGTCCTTTAACAACTCTATCCACCTTCACGCCTAAGATTCACTCCTTTTGAGTCGCAAGTACTTAAGACTCTTGTGATCCGATAGATGATGCATTTCTCTCCATACGTAATGCCTCCATATCTTAAGTGCAAAGATTTACCGCCAATTCCAAGTCATGCGTAGGGTAGTTCACCTCATGTGGCTTAAGTCGTCGTGAAGCATAAGCGACCACTTTACCCTCTTGCATCAACACGTAGCCCAAACCTACATGTGACGATCACAGACACCGTGAAATCCTTACCGACTCTGGTCAATCAAACCGGCGCTCCAGTCAAAACCTTCTTCAACTTCTCAAAAGCCTCTTGTCGCTTATCCGTCCAAACAAAAGGTGCTCCCTTCCTTATAAGTTTTGTTAACGGTGCTACCATCACAGAAAATCCTTCCACGAATCTCCGATAATAACTCGCCAACCCCGTAAAACTTTGAATTTCATTATCGACTTGGTGGCTTCCATTCCAAAATGGCTTCAATCTTCGAGGGTCCACCTTGATCCCTTCAAGAGACACAACATGCCCCAAGAAGGTAACTTCCTTCACCAAAACTCGCACTTACTAAATTTTGCATAAAGTTGCTTCTCCTTAACACTTGCAAAGACTACACGAAGATGCTCATCATGCTTCTTCCGCTTCCGAATACACCAAGATATCATCAATAAAAATGACTACAAACCGATCCAAGTATGGTTGGAATACCCGATTCATCAAATCCATGAATGCCGCCAAAGGCATTAGTCAACCCAAATGGCATTACCGTAAACTCGTAATGATCAGACGAGTCCCTAACGCCGCTTTATAAATATCCCTCTTTAACTCTTAATTGATGATATCCAATCAAGGTCGATCTTAGAAAACACCGAGGCTCCTTTTAATTGGTCGAACAGATCATCGATTCTTGGTAACGGATACTTGTTCTCGATAGTCACTTATTCAACCGCCGATAGTCAATACACATTCGATAGTCCCATCTTTCTTCTTTACTTAACAAGGGGTGCACCCTACTGAGAAACACTTGGTCTTATAAACCTCTATCCAGCAGCTCTTGAATCGAAGCTAATTCTACCAACTCCTTTGGTGCCATCCGATAAGGCGAATGGACACAGAGTCGTTCTGTAGTAAGTCGATTCCAAACTCGACCTCTCGCTCGGGTAATCCAGAAGTTCATCTGGGAATACATCCTGAAATTCCCTAATAGTCCTAACCGACTCCACCGTTATCTCCTCAAGTCCCGTTTGACTTACAAAGGCCAAGTACGCCTCACAACCTTTCCGGATCAACTTCTCGGCTCTTAACGCCAAACAACATTGATAAATAATCCTTCGTTCCCCTATGACCATTATCTCCTCATCTTCGGTAGTTCTTAGTACCATCCTCTTTGCCGCACAATCCAACGTCGCCTTGTGCTTAATTAACCAATCCATTCCCAGAATAAGATCAAAATCCCGAAATGGCAGCTCCATCAAATCTCCTTCAAAGATTTTATCTTGTGTCACTAACTCAGATCGCCTCTAAAACTTTTATCTACCTTAACCGAATGTCCCAATGGACTTATTATCGATACCCCACTCACGCCTTCTCGGGAAGCACATCCAAAGCCCCGATACATCACAAGCAACATACGAGTGGGTGGAACCCACATCAATCAAAGCGAAGGCAAGGCATGCTATGAATGAAGAACGCATCAGCTTATAACATCGAGCGCCACCTCCTCATGACGTCGTCGGCGGCATAAACCAACGCCGGTTGTCGAAGCCAAGATGACCAGCACCTCTCGCCAGTGCCCCACGCCCTCGCCCATTACCATTGCCACCTCTACCTTACCCCGACCCTCTGTGGTGGTGGTCCTCCTCGCCGTGGTTGGACATCCCTTTGCTCGCCGCTAGCATCCGAAAGCCATCCTCCGAGGACACTCTTCAACTTATGCTCCTTTGACCCACATCGAAAACATGCTCCATTCGCTTCAAAGACTCCCCATATGTACCCTACCACAGTCCCCGCAAGCTCTGCGGTCTATAAGTATTTACTAGAACCGCCGAACCGGTTCCTCCATCCTTGCTCTTTTAACACTTCGATTCGTGGCACTCGAGGGTCTCAAATCCTCTTGAACTGGGTCGATCCTTCTCACGATTCGTCGCCACTCACCTTCACCTCCTCGGCTATCTTAGCCTTTTCTACCAATGCAAAAAACCACGCTCCCTCCGTGGAGCTATCAATATCCTAAGCTCATCGTGGAGACCATCCTCGGCGGACATCGCGCCATATTCAGGTTGCCACATACCACTAGCATATCGACTCGGCCTCAAAAATTCGCCTCATACTGCTATGCCTTATCACCTTGAGTCGATTCAAGAATTCCTTTCGACGAGCATCCACATAGCTTGCTCCAACATACCTCCCTTTAAAGGCGCTTTGAACAATTCCTGTGTTACTTGCTCAATTGGGGTACTCTCCCTTACGGTGATCCACCATCGGTATGCCTCGTCATGTAGCAATGACACGCTCCTTTCACTTTTGCTCCACTAAGCGGCCTAGGTCGCCCATGATCCGCTCTGCCTCCACCAATATTCTCGCCACATTCGGGCCACTCCAGACACACCCCTAAATACCTCTGCTCGTTGGTCTTGAGTCGCCCGATATAGACCCCTATTCACCGTCCCAAAGATTAGCTCCACCACTCTTTCTAAAACCCTTAACATGGCTTAGGATAAAGCGTCATCCCCGCACCCGATCATAAGACCTAGTCTCGTTGCTATAAGACACGGTGGCTCCTCACCGCCTATGCCCCGAGGATGAAGATTCAGCTTGCACCCTTCCGCGACCACGCCCGCGCCTCGCCCACGAGCTCCTTTAGTACTCATATCGAATTATCGATTTATTTAATTTTATGAAATTAGTATAATGTTCCACTATTTATTAAGAAAATGTCTTATGTAGATATAGCAGTTCAAGGATTTTCGTATCATCGTAGCCTAGCTACGCCTCATTCCTACTGCTTATACTCTACCCTAGCTAAAGTCTCATAGTAGGTCTCAAAGACTATTCATAATATCATATCAATATCATATATTGTAAGGTAAATATACTTACAGACTTGGTGCCGGGATCCAATGCGCCACTTCTTTCTCCAATCCATTTAGAACTAAAAAACCATGTTTTTGATTATCGAAAATAGAAATTCAAAACTTTGATTTGAAAACTCCTTTATTTTGAACTCTTGATTTAAAAGTAAAAACGGTACCTTTTTAACATATATTCTCGCAAAACATCTTTAAAATGAATTTTTCGAAGCCATTTCCAAAATACCCTTCTTAGGCCTAAGTTTCAAAACATTTTGGACCCGATCCACACCGAGTTGTTGCAACTGCTCGATATCACTAAATGTAACACCCCAAACCCGGCCCAGACGTTATGGCTTAATCGACGTACACATTGGAGTTGAAAACCCACGCCCGCTTAAGTGTTTAAAACCATATGTTTTGTTGAGTTAGCAAAGTGTATAGAAGCTAGGCACCAGGTAGGTATCCGAGACAGAGGAGGTGAGCCATGAAGGCTACTTAAGTACCAAGCTCTTTAATTGGATCCAATCCTAGACATGCCCACAACCATAGCCACACTTGGTTATATCGAGTTTAAATTTGTTTAAGTGGACGTCTTTGATAAATCGATTAATCGTGGTGTTGAGATATTTTGAAAGCAAGTATCATTTTGAAAACACGTTCTAAGTCTAGCCCATTTGAATAATTATTAACCAATTTTTAAAGTTATTAAAATTAAAATAATTTCGAAAAGAAATAAAAGGAAAGTTAAAATTGGCCTTATTACAACCCCAAAATAAATAATAATTAAAGTAAATTAAATGAAAACCAACACTTATTTAAAAGCTGAAGATGATCACCGTGGCCACTATGAATCCTCCTACCAAGTCTCCACATCAAGGCTCACCGCAAGGTTAAGGAAAGGGGTGAGTTTGGAAACTCGGTGTGCAACAAGCCCTTTCGAGCCCAAAACAATAACTACTGTTGGGTCTAAGCCCAAATCCAATCTCAATCATGCCTTGGGCAAGAGTCTTTTCATATTTCATATTTCATAATCTTGGGTCAAGCCTTTTCATATTTCATATTATCGGGTCAAGCCTTTATCAGAAACAGTATGGCCCTTAGGCCCATTTCAATGTCACATATAATGTCAATGAAAGAATGCAACCCATTTGGGGAGACTACTCAACCCACCATCCGCTACTCTCCACCCGTACCAACCAACACACCATGTGGGGATTAACTCGACCCACCCCGCCAAACTCTCCAATCGGCAAGATAGCTGCTTTATCATATAACTGGAGGCCTAGCCTCTTTTAATAACTGGGGTAAAATCCCTTTCAATAACTGGGGCATAAGCCCTTTTAATAACTGGGGCATAAGCCCTTTTAATAACTGGGGCATAAGCCCTTTTTCACTTCCTCTATCCATATAAAGACCCAACCCAATGCATTTATGATTACCTCATGTGCATATCATACATATCATGTGCATATCATACATTTCATGTGCATATCAAACATACCATATTTATCAAAATCCCATGTATTAAAATCATACATAAACCCTAGGGGTATAATGGTCATTTTTACCTAGGGGCAAAATGGTCATTTTCATGGTATAAGGGTAATCTTGTAATTTTACCACAAATTAGGGTTTCCATGTTCATTAACGATTACTAACAATTTCTGGCCCATTTTTAGCGAAATCGAGTTATTGGGCCTAAAACCCCTAATGGGCCCCACTTAGCCAATTTCGTCATATAGGCCCATTTAGCCTATATTCCATAACGGTTTTAACAGTCTTATCATGCAATTTAATGATTTCGTTTTCTACCAATTTTACCCATATGGGCCCGAAGCCCATCTGGGCCCCACTGACCCTCGAGGCCCAACTTACCAAGAACGCCAAAATCACATTCTTACCGCTTTCATCGTTCTCGATCACCATCTCATCTATTCTAACTAACTAGTGAGTGTTCGCTGCTCACAAGTCCTCGAAATGCCGTAATTTGGCATTTTGCTTTTCGACATTTTATCGCTTTAAGCTATGAAAGGGTTCGTTACACACCTGATTTGCGATATTCCTTGACGAGATCTCCTATGCGATTTCTCCTATAATCAATTGTTAAATAGATCAGCTCGCAATAATTGAACCAATTTAAGAACTTTCCAATATTAACACTTACACATTCGGCCACCATCCATAATGGCCTTAGGCACCTTACCTTTGTCGCGATTGATGACTAGGCCTAGCTACTCCAGCGATCCAAGGTACTCCAAATCGACACTACACCTTGCTGCTCCTTCAATAAATAAACCAAAAATATTAAAAGAAGACCCTATAGAGTCTATGCCCATATTCGGCCATCTCCCTAAACTTGGAGTTTCGGCTTTTGACCAAAGCTACACTAGGAATTGTTTAGAGTTTGAACACTTACCACAGTCTTTCTCCTCTTGAATCCGGATGTCTAAAAGGTAAGGGAATCGAACGCCAACTATTGAGAAGGAAGAAAAAGGTTGCTGTCACAAAGAATCGGCACCCCTATCTTCATCGATTCGCTTTTTATGACTTCGGCAAAAATAGAGATAAGGAAAACAATGGTGAATGAAAGGAAATAGTGGGCTGATTTGAAAGAAAGAAAAAGGAAGAAAATTGAGTAGAAGGGAGGTAGATTCGGCTGGAAAAGAAAGAGAGAAAAAACTACACACCAAAGAACAAAATCGGCACAACTACAACCCTAATGCCGAAATTACTAACCTAATACCCCTCTGCCGAAAATCCCCTCTCCAAACTCCCTTATTCGGCCAACTCTATCTCCATATCACATCCCTAAAATCTCTCCCCTTATCCCTCCTTAATTTATGCATTTGATTTGATCCAACTCTCTCCTCTTACAGAATCCACTCAGGTTCCAACACTTACCCTTCCTGCACAAAAATAAATGCTCCTATTTGCCAACACAGGAATCGATCCTGTGTCTTCCCCAACACTTACACGCCACCTTTAAAGCTCCCTAGTGGCATCACTTAGCCACTTTGCTGAGGATCTTTTGTGATACACTTTACCCACAACTTAATATAAGGGCACCTAGCCAGAACCCCTAACTCCTAAGTCCAAAATTTAAAAATTCCACCGGGTTTTGGCCAACTCATGGGCCTTCCATAAGACCATTTACACACCCACATTATGAATTTCATCATCACCTACCAAATTTTAGAAATTTACTTAAAATATCAAGAATCGCGAAAAGCCCGAAAATCAAGATGTTACAATGGGTGTTGTCTTATTGGTTGGTGTTTGATGTTGTGGTGATGAGGCATGAAGATGAGCTAAGTTTCGGCTAAGGTGGACTTGTGTTGATGTCATTTGCATGCTAAGTGTGAAGCTTTGTAGTGAAACATGTGATGGTGATTGATGACTCTTGGATTTTCTTTTTAGCATTTTTGAGTTAGACATTAAGTTCTTTGTTTAACCCATGACCAAAATTGAAATGGTATGGTGTCTTGATGTATTCGGCCATGGTAGGAAGTAGATGAGAATTGGTAGTAAGGTGAAGTGCAAATGTTAATATTTGATTACTAGTGTATATATGTGTATTAGCCGAGTTTTGAACTGGAAACAAAATGGTATGTAGTCAATACAAGTAACCATATTTGTAGGAAGTATTAGGCATATAATCAGCCTCAACATATACATGCATATTCAGCCACATGAGGTATATTGGTGTTGCATGTATTCGGTTAGAGGCAAGCATATTGATGCTTTTATCTTGGCTTAGATAATCGGCTAAAAGAGAGTGTGGGCTAATATGTTGAGTTGATTCATGATTTCATATGTATGTGACTCTAATGTCTAATGTATATATGGGTTAAGTACCTTGAGTTTCTCTTTTGATGTTCAAATGATTAAATCAATTTATTTGTTAAATTAAGCTCAAGAGCAAAGGGAACTAAATCCGATAAAGGGAAGGAAAAAGTGATCGAATAGTCGTTAAATCGCTCGACAACATCCGAGGTAAGTTTTCGAGTAATGAAACTTAGTTTACGATTTGATTAAGTCATGACGATAATCATAACAAATATACGGTGATATAATGACTCTACTGGAATTATATGTTGAGTTAATTAGTCGACACGTATGATGGGTAGTCGATGTGTATAGAGATCATGTCATAAAGCAAACCAAATCATGTTGTTTGTATGTGGCTCTTGGTAGAAAATGGGAATGCTTAATAATTGACTTGTATTTGAATTCTAGTTATGAAAATGAAATAAAGATGTGTCATGATTTACTGATATGTGCATGAATATTCGGATGATAACCGGGCTAAGTCGCGAAGGCATTTGTGCTAGTGACTAATTCCGGGCTAAGTCCCGAAGGCATTTGTGCGAGTTACTATATCTGGGCTAAGTCCCGAAGGCATTTGTGCGAGGTACTATATCCGAGCTAAGTCTCGAAGGCATTTGTGCGAACTACTATATCCGGGCTAAGTCCCGAAGGCATTTGAGCGAGTAACTATATCCGGTTAAATCCCGAAGGTACTTGGTTTGGGAACGAGCGATCTTGCTGTAATAATTTCAACTAATATGCTGGTAAAATCCCAACGATGAGGCATGTTTCGTATATGCATTGGATTAGTTGATTCCTTTTAAATAGTATTCGCTCAGTCGACTACTGAGCTTCCGACTTTTGGTTAAGTTGATCTCTTATGTATGAGTATAAGGGTTGGTAATGTGAAGTAGGTATGATTTTGAGAATGTGTGTATATGAAATTATCCGTTTAGTCATATGAATGCTATACTTCAATTGTGCCTAATTTCATTGCTCAAAACTTACTAAGCATTAAATGCTTACTCCATTTCTTTGATTCTCTATTTTATAGATTTTGGTTCGTCAGTTATCGGACTCGAGGTTGTCGAAGTAGAAGTCGTCCACACTATCAAAGCCCTTTTGGTACACTTTTGGTTTTCTGAAAATGGCATGTATAGGACTACCCTTTTTTGTTGTTGGTCATGTATAAACTTGGATAGCCATGCGAAAATGGCTTATATATACTTTGAGCATAGCATTATAATCGTTTTGTATGTTGTTCATTGAGAGGTATGGAAATGTTTGGTAACAATTAGCCATTGGAATGGTTAATCATGATCATTTTGGTGCTTTGTATGACAAATTCTAGTTGATTCATGGAAAACCATGAAATAGGTAAAGTTTACCTTAAAATAGATGCTGACAAAGAAGACGGTGTGGATTTGAAAATCACTAAAATAGTAGGAATGGAATTAAATAGTGAATAAATTATTTAATCGAACCTTGATGAATCTAATTTCATATGGAAGAAATGAAACAATCATATGAGTCGTATTTTAAGAGATATTTAAGTTTTCATGGAACAGGGCCAGAGCGATTTCTGGATCCCCTAATCTGACTTTGGAAATTAACTATAAATTAACCAGAGATAATTAGAGGTCATGACATATATGTATAGATTCCTTCTTGAGTCTAGTTTTGTTAGAAACAAACGGCATAAGTAATGAAGCCCTGTACAGGAAGATATATAAGTCGTAATGCATGAAGGTCAGAGCAGTCGAACCCCGAAACAGGGGATTTTTTAACTAATAAACTATACTAATTGGCTTGACCAAAAATTCTAGAAAACAATTTTTAGATGGATATATGAGTCTAGTTTCAGGTAAAATTTACGAAACTGGTTTTCGAGTTTTGGAACTCAAGATATGATTTTTAAGGTAACAGTGACGCAGTTAGCCAGCTTGTCCGGAAATTTTTAAAATGGACTGTGAAAATAAATGAAATAAGTCCGTAAATACCTCGTGTTCGACTCCGGCAACGGTCTCGGGTACGGGGTGTTACAGGCTGATCCTTTAATGTCAGAAATTTTCCAAGCTATGGCCCTTTTATGCTCTCTTAATACTTGGAGTAATTCCTCTTTCTCCTTGGGTTGCAAGTCGGATGCAATAATTACCGGTAATGTAGAATTATTTCCAAGGAATGCATATTCCAAGTGATTCAGCAATTGTTTAAGTTCTAGTTTGGAAGGTTCTTCAATAGAGGGTTTTTGCTTAAGTCCATCTTTTACCTTAATTCCCTCAAATTCTGCTAGGTTTGGAGAGGCTTCATTGGGGTTTAGTTCGGTTCCTACGTTAGAATCATCATCCACCCCCTCTCCTTTGGTGAGACTGATTAACCGTAAATTATACATATTTTTACCCCATGTTTAATGCATTTTATGGATGATTTCTCATTATAATTGGTGAATTTGATACTCCTAATGCTTTAATTTCATGTTTTATAATTAGGAGAGCATATAAGAGCGAAAGGAACAAGAAACGGGCCAAAGTCTCCCATGATTCTGGGTTCGACTACTCTGACCTTCATGTATTACGACTTGGATATCTTCCTGTACAGGGCTCCAACCCTTATGCCGTTTCTTTCTAAAGAAACTAGACTCACAAATAAATCCGCACATATAGAGCATAGCCTCTAACTCTCTCTGGTTAATTTATAGTTAATTTTCAAAGTCGGAACAGGGGATCCAGAAACAGTTCTGGCCCTGTTTCACAAGAACTTTAATATATCTTAATATACCGTTCATATGATCGTTTCGTTACTTTCATATGAAAATAGATTCATCAAGGTTCGATTACATAATTTATTCACTATTTAATTCCATTCCTACAAATTTTAGTGGTTTTTCAAATCGACACCACTGCGGCTGTCAGCATCTGTTTTCAAGGTAAACTTTACCTATTTCGTGGTTTCCATGGACCAACTAGAGTTTTGTCATACATAGGTCCACAAATGATCATATTTAGCCATTCCAATGGCTGATCATTTGCCCAACACTTCCATTCCAGTCCATAGTCACATCATGAAACCATATATATATACATAAACACAAATGGTCTAATGCCATACTCCACTTCTACGAGCCATTTTCGCATGGCTGTACACATATACATCACAAAAGGTACTTGAAAAACAACAAAGGGTAGTCCTATACATGCCATATCCAGAGTTCAACTAAAAGAGTACCAAAAGGGCTTTGATAGTGTGGATGACTTCGACTTCGATGATCCCGAATCCGATAGCTAACGAACAAAATCTAGAAAACAAAGAGCCAAAGCAACGGGGTAAGCATTTTAATGCTTAGTATGTTTCAAGTAATGAAATCGGCTTTGACTAAAGTATTACGTTCACATAGCTAAATGAATCACTTTATTAATACACATTCTCATAATCATACTTACTTCACACTTCATCAACATATACACACACAAGGTATCAACCTATCTAAGAGCCGAAAGTTCGTTAGTCGATTGAACGAATACTATTTCAAACGAATCGATTTTTCTGATGCACATGCAAACATACCTTATCGTTTGGGTTTTTCGAGCGTATTAATTGAATTTATTACAGCACAAAACGCTCACCTTCAAACCAAGTTTCTTCGGAATTTAGCCGGATATAACCACAAGCACAATTGCCTTCGGGTCTTAACCCGGGTATAGCAACTCGCACAAATGCCTTCGGGTCTTAGCCCGGATATAACAACTCGCACAAATGCCTTCGGGTCTTAGCCCGGATATAACAACTTGCACAAATGCCTTCGGGTCTTAGCCCGGATATAACAACTCGCACAAATGCCTTCGGGTCTTAGCCCGGATATCATTCAAATGCTCATGCACACATATATCAATAATCATGACACATCCATATTTCATTTTCGTTACTAAGGCTCAAACACAAAACATTTATCAAACCTTTCCAATTTCGGCTCAATAGCCACACACAAAGAGCATGATTTCAATTGACTTTATAACGTAGTCCCTACGCACATTCGGCTATCCGCCATAATATGACAAATCATTTCAATGTAATTCAAGTAGGGTCATTACTCGAAGACTTACCTCGGATGTTGTCGAACGGCTTCTACGGCTATTCGATCACTTTTTCCTTTCCCTTATCCAACTGTGGCCCTCTAAGCTCTTGAGCTAATTCAAACAAATTCAACTTATTAAAGTCTCATTTGCTAGCTTATGGCCGAATACACATATCATTAACCCAATATCAAATAACTAAGCACTTTAGCCAATTCTCTTTAACTATGCACACATTCGGCAATGACAAAGACAATTTAGCAAACCTTTAAACTTTTACTTATCACCTCATGCCGAACCATCAAAATGAACTAGTTATAATCACATAGGTACTACCAAAGCCGAAACTATGCATACTATTATTCCTTATGCCCTAACCAAGGACCACATTCGGCACTTTCATCCACCACTCTACCAAGCATGTAATATTCAAACACAACCAAACTCACATTCGGCCCTAGCTCATAACAAGGTAGCCGATTATCTAAGTTAAGAATAGGCATTAATATGCTTGCCTCTAGCCGAATGCATGCACAACAATCCACCTCATGTGGCCAAATATGCATGTCCATGTTGAGGCCAATTATATACTTCAAAACCGAAACATCATCATATGTAAATGTATACCTTGAGATAGTATATATGTCATACCAATACATCATGTGCAAACATATATATATATATGTATATATGTGCAAGAGCCGAATCACAAGTTGATTATAACCACATATAAACATATATCCAAAACACAAATTTTACCTATCATGCAATAAGCATAAATCATACTTATGAATATACCATGGCCGAATACATCACAACACCATACCATTTCAATTTTGGTCATGGTTAAACAAAGAACTTAATGTCTCACTCAAAAATGCTAAAAAGAAAATCCAAGAGTAGTCAATCCACCATCACATGTATCATTAACAAGCTTCACATTTAGCATGCAATGGCATTAACACAAAATCCACCTTGGCCGAATATCATCCCCATGACATAGCAAAGATTTGAACCATGGGCTAATTAGAACTCAAGCTAGCAACTAAAGACATGTATGAATCTCATGACACAACATCAAACATACCTTAATCTAGATACAAGTATGGCCGAACCTCCTCCTAATTCTCTTCCAAACCAAACATGAAGCAAGAACTCCTCCCCTCTTCCTTAGAATTTTCGGCCAAAAGAGATGAAAAAGGATGAACAAATTTTTTTTCTTTCTTTCCTCAACTCACGGCAATGGGGGGAAACACTCACCATTCTCTTTTTTTTTTTTCCATTTCTTTATTACCCATACTCCTTATTTTATTTTTCCTACATACACCATTGTCACAACATGTTTTATGACATGTTTTGCCCATCACTCCTTGTCATGGCCGGCCACTAGCAATTAAAAAGGGAAAATTGACATGCAAGTCCACCCCTTTAATTATATGCACTAATAGGTCCTTATAGATTACCCTATCACATTTCGAAAGTATCACACATAAGTCCTACTAACTGACATGCAATCGACTAAATCGAAGCTTGAAACTTTCACACATTCATATTTACATATTCTAGACAATAATTATCACATTCAAATATTTTGGTGCCTCGGTTTAGCGGTCCCGAAACCACTTTCCGACTAGGGTTGCTTTAGGGCTGTCACATACAGTCTCAACTCTCAACTATTCTTAAATTTTCAACCCTTCTCAGTTTTCCATGATATCATGACATAAAACTCGGATCTTAACTTGATTAATGGAGACTGGAATTCCAAGAAATCCAAAAATCAAAGAGACCTAAAATTCCATGAATCTGATGAGTAGGAATTCATTCAATACAGATATGATTTATAGATCTCGCTAAACATTTAACAATAGGATACATCACATTTTCCTCTTTCTGCTATGGAATTAATTCTGATATGGCCTCAAGAATAATCCTTCTCATTTCCATCCCAATATCAACACTGACAAGGATAATTTTGATAGATTCCAATGCTCGACTTTAACCCCTTTAACAACTCCGATTTTATGTAACATCGAAAGCTCTAAACTATCACATTACCTCACTGTCTTGAAACACATCACAATTCATACAACGGTACATTACTGAAAGTCAGGAAGTCTTTACTCAATGTAGACTAGTCTAGTTCAGACGCTTCGGTTACCAATATTCTCATCTATCCAAACTTTGTCAACATGTAATAAACTTTTCAGCTTTCACAAGACGAAAACCTTATCATTCATGGTGACTTTAACTAATATCCAACTCTTTCTAAAAAATATTCACTTCTCGTTCAGACTATTTACTCTTTTATCAGTACAAAATGAAATTATATTATCGACTTGAGAAAATAATCCCGACATAATTGTCACATGAAATCTTTCAAATAAATAATTCACCAAACCGATCAAACTCGCGCTTTTATCACCTATGCCTTTATCGATGTCAAATCCTTACACGTAAATTAGAAAAAATCCCAATACTAAAATCACCACATTACCAAGATCAAATTAGAAGTATAGTCATATTTGACATGATTATCACGAGCTGAAGAACGTACTTCGAACATGAGTCATAATTGTCAAATTATAGAACAAAGATAACAAGAAAACCGAATAAAGAAATCCAAGATATGATACTATGCCGGGAGCGAGTTTTCCAAGAAATTATATTTGAAAAGCACTCCAATGTGACATCACAGATTCAGCCATAATGTCTAGGTCGGGTTTGAGGTGTTACATTTAGTGGTATCAGAGCCAGGTTGCAAAACTCAATTGTGGTTTTGGGTTTTTCAAAAATGTGGAAATTTTAACAAAATTGTTTCAAATAGTTTAAAGTGATGGATATAATTTAGAAATATTTTATTGAATAAGTGGTACACCGAGTCTCTGCTTGATTCTATAAGTCTTCTGATTGTTTATACTGAAATAATATTGAAATATTATTACTGAGACTCCTTTAGGTAGTAAAACTATACTGAAACTCTCTAGTTAAAGTAAACTACGAACCGTGTAAGACTGCGAACCGCGAAAATAAACTCTGAGATAATATTGTTCATAAGATATCTGTAATAAATACTGGAACAATAAACTGACTGGTATAGAACTGTTAATACAGATAAAAACGCGATTGGATAATGAGCACTAGAGGTACTAGTGGTAGAGGCCGCAGCAGAGGCCGTGGAGGTACTCGGGCTGGGTCTTCGTCTTCGGGACACTAGCCTAATGAGGAAGCTAGAGAGGTACCAACTTCACCTATGGCTGAGACAGGGTCTCAAAATCGAGCAGTTGGGGATGACGCACTATCCCAAGCAATGTTGAGGATTCTGGAAAGGGTCGCTGGGCCTAATACTGGCACTGTGGACCATGGGTCGGTTACAGAATGACTTAGGTCTAATGGGGCAGAGATACTCAGGGGTATTGCCGGTGTTGCCCTAATGTGACTGAATATTAGTTTGAGGCCACAAAAAGGATCATGGATGACCTTGACTGCACCCCTGATCAGAAGCTAAAAGGTGCAGTATCATTGTTGAGAGATGAGGCATACCAGTGGTGGCTTACTGTCAAAGAGGGCACTCAAGCCGATCGTTTAACCTGAGAGTTTTTCAAGACTACTTTCCAGGCTAAGTATGTGGGTGCTAGTTATGTGGATGCCCGTAGGAGAGAATTTCTAAATTTAACTCAAGGAGATAGGACAGTGGCGGAATATGAGGCCGAATTTTTATGACTGAGCCACTATGCACATGGGATGGTGGCAACAGAATACGAGTAGTGTGTCCGATTTGAGGATGGCCTCAAAGATGGTTTAAGGGTTCTGATAGGTCCTCAGAGGGAGCGAGATTTTGCAGCACTGGTTGGCAAGGCAAAAATCGTCGAGGATGTAACACGCGCTTAGCGCCAGAGCAGAGTGAAAGGTAGGGATAAAAGGGATGCTGAGCCCTCAAATTCTTTTTAGAGGCTTAGGAAAAAGCCCAGGGATGATGGGCCAATTAAGATTAGGACCCCTACTACTGCTACTTTCGGATCGTAGTTTTGTGCTGATTATGGAAAATGGCATCAGGGTTAATATTGGAAAAAGATGGGTGCATGCCTGAGATCCAGACTGTTGGAGCACCGTGTCAGGGATTGTCCACGGAGGCCCAAGCAGACGCAAGCTACTAGTTTGGGTAATGTATAGTGGGGTGGTCAGCAGCCATCGAGAGGCCGAGGTCAGGCCAGGGGTGGAAATGGTTTGGGTCATGGTTGTAGAGCACCAGGCAGAGGTACTGGTCATGCAGACGCGAGGCAATCGGCACTGGTTTATGCTACTAGTCACCGAGAAGATGGAGATGCTTCAGATGTCATTACAAGTACATTTTTTATCCATAATGTACCTTATTCTGCATTAATTGATGTTCGATCTACACATTCATACATAACATGCTCTGTGTCTAAGATATTGGGTTTTATGGCTGAAAACACTATGAGTGAGATTACTATTCTAAGTCCACTGGGGTAGTCCGTTCAGATAAATAAGATGTTTAGAGATGTTGCATTAGAGATACAAGGAGTTGTCTTTCTTACTGATCTTATAAAGCTACCTTTTGGAGAATTTGACCTCATACTGGGCATAGATTGGTTAGTTAAACATTAAGTAAGCTTGGATTGTGCCACTAAACGGATAGTACAGAGAACTAAGGCAGACAAGGAGGTAGTGGTAATTGGGGAACAACAGAACTATTTAAGTAATGTTATTTCTGCACTAAGGGCTGAGAAATTAGTTTGCAAGGGTTATGATGCGTTCTTGGCCTACAACAGTGTTTTAGATATTGGGGATTTTTCGGTAAAGGATATCAAAATAGTTAAGGATTTTCCTGACATCTTTCCTGAAGAGCTACCTGGGTTACCTCCAGAATGTGAAGTGGAGTTTTGGATTGAGCTCCTTCCCGGTTCAGCTCTGGTGTCCATTGCCCCTTATAGAATGGCACCGAAAGAGCTTGTGGAACTTAAGACCTAGATTCAAGAGTTACTGGACTTTATCCAACTTAATGTGTCTCTGTGGGGAGCACTAGTCTTGTTTGTGAAAAAAAAAAGGATGGATCCATGCGTATGTACATTGACTACAGACAACTGAATAAGTTGACCATTAAGAACAAATACCCTTTGCCAAGGATTGATGATCTTTTCGACCAACTGCAAGAAGCGTCGATTTTATCTAAAATAGATCTCCGGTCGGGGTATCACCAACTAAGAGTTAAAGAGGCCGATGTACACAAGACGGCATTTGGGACTCGTTATGGTCATTACAAGTTCTTGGTTATACCATTCAGACTAACAAATGCACCGGCAGCTTTTATGGATCTAATGAATAGAGTGTTTCAACCTTATCTAGATCGGTTTGTTGTAGCATTTATCGACGACATACTGGTGTATTCGAGGACTGAAAATGAAAATGATGAACATCTCCTGGTAGTTCTACAAATTTTGAGGGAGAAACAACTGTATGCCAAGTTCAGCAAGTGTGAATTCTGGTTATGTGAGGTAACGTTTCTTGGTCATGTGGTATCTACTGAGGGGATTAGGGTAGATCCTTGAAAAATTGAGGTTGTTTTGGATTAGAAGCAGCATAAGACTGTATCAGAAATTCGTAGTTTTCTGGGACTGGTTGGATACTATCAAAGATTTGTAGAGGGGTTCTCGCTGATTGTCGCACCTTTAACTAAGCTGCTACATAAGGGCATGCCATTTAACTGGACTGATGCGTAGCAAAAAAGCTTTGAGAAGCTCAATAAAGTTTTGACTGAAACCCCTGTTTTAATAAAGCCAGAGTATGGGAAGGAGTTCACTGTGTACAGTGATGCATCACATATTAGTCTGGGATGTGTGCTAATGTAAGATGGCTAGGTCGTGGCATATGCATCTCACTAGCTTAAGACTTATGAGATGAATTATCCAATGCATGAGTTGGAGTTGGCCGCAGTGGCTTTTGCACTAAAATTTTGGAGGCATTACCTATACGGTGAGAAGTGTATCATTTACACGGATCACAAGAGCCTCAAGTACCTCCTCACTTAGAAGGAGATGAACCTTAGGCAGCATAGATGGATCGAACTGCTTAAGGACTATGATTATTCGATTGAAAACCATTCTGGTAGTGCCAATGTGGTGGCTGATGCACTGAGCCTTAGGGCTATGACTGATCTGAGAGCAATGTTTGCTCGTCTTAGCTTATTTGATGATGGTAGCTTGTTTGCTAAGCTCCAAGTTAAACCAGTGTGGATTGAGTAGATTAAGAATAAACAGTTGGAGGATGAGACATTGAGTCTTCAATTCCGTCAGGTCGAGAATGGTAATACTGTGGATTTTGGGCTGAACAACGAAGGGGTACTTTGTTTTTGAGATAGAATTTTTGTACCTAAGGATACTAATTTGAGGTAGTCTATATTGCGAGAGGCGCATAGTAACCCCATGCTAAGCACCCAGGTGGAAATAAAATGTACAGAGATCTTCGTGAGATATATTGTGGCCAGGTCTTAAGCGTGAGGTTACCGACTTTGTAGGGAAATGTCTGACTTGCTAGCAGGTTAAAGCGGAACATCAGTTGCCTTCTGGGTTGCTTCAGCCAGTTAAGATTCCACTGTGGAAATGGGAAAGAGTAACTATGGACTTTGTGAGTGGGCTACCCTTAACGCCTACTAAGAAGGATTCGGTATGGGTCATCGTGGATCGGTTAACCCATTCTACCCAGTTCATACCGATTCGTACTGATTATTCATTATAGAAACTGGCTAAGTTGTACATATCAGAGATAATGAGACTGCATGGGGTATCGATTTCCATAATATCTGACAGAGATCCTTGCTTCATGTCTCGGTTCTGGAAGAAGTTACATGAAGCTCTAGGTACACAGTTGGACTTCAGTACTGCATTCCATCCTCAGACAGATGGTCAGTCAAAGAGAGTGATTCAGATACTGGAGGACATGTTAAGGAGTTGTGGATTGAATTTCAAGGCATTTGGGAAGATTACTTGCCGCTAGCAGAGTTTGCTTACAACAATAGCTACCAGTCTAGTATACAGATGGCACCTTACAAAGCATTATATGGTCGTAAGTGTCACATTCTTTCATGTTGGATGAAGCTGGGTAAGCGGCCTGTTCTAGGCCTTGATCTAGTATCTAATACTAAAGATAAGGTCAGGTTAATTTGGGATTGACTAAAGGCAATGTCAGACAGACAGAAGTCATACGCGGATCGAAACGTAAGTAAATTGAGTATTTTGTAGGAGATTATGCTTTTCTCAAGGTCTCGCCATAGAAGAACGTACTGAGATTTGGACGTAAGGGCAAGTTGAGCCCGAGGTTTATTGGGCCATGCCGCATACTGAGACAAGTAGGATCAGTTGCCTACCAGTTAGAGTTACCTCCAGAATTAGAGCAGATTCATGATGTGTTCCACGTCTCTATGTTGAGACGCTACCGCTCTGATCCTGCACATGTTGTACCGGTTGAGGAGATTGAAATTAGACTAGATCTAACTTTCGAAGAGGAGCTAGTCCATATTTTGGATCGAGAGGTGGAAGTCTTGAGAAGGAAATCAATTTCGTTAGTGAAAGTTTTATGGCGGAACCACAGTTCTAAGGAGGTCACGTGGGAGCTCGAAGAGGTGATGCGACAACAATACCCTTACCTATTCTAACCAGGTAAATTTCATGGCTGAAATTTTCTTTAAGGAGGGTAAAATTGTAATGCCCCAAATCTTGAAACCTCTTGTTACAATTATTTTTACGTGTTTGTGGTCTTAGTCGTTTAGTGCTTTGGGAGTGTTTGGGAAGTCATGGGTTCAAGCCTTAGCTTGATTAAAATTTTGTTTTCTAAAGTTAAAACCTCTACCTTTAGTCAGTATGGTTATATGCAGAACTTGTTAAAATGTTGAAAAAGCAAGCATGATAGCCCAGTGGTAAGTGGCATGTGGAGTGTGCAAGGAGTTTGAGGTTCAAATCCCTGCTTTTGCAAAGGGAGTTTAGTTTTACTATTTGCCTTAGGAAGTAGTTGTGTTTGACGAAACACTGATAAGTGGAGGGGAGTTTGAATCGGTCATGGAGGGATTGTAGGAGGGAGTTAAGGAAAGAATCAGGAGATTTTGAAGTTGTGGGGAGTTAGTGCCGAATGAGGACTTTAGGCACTCAAGATTTCGGACTAGGGGTCATGCTTCTCATTTGGTCAATTTTGCATTCTCATTTTTCTTTTTTTTCATTTTGGGGTCTTTTTCACTTTTGCTGAGTAGCCATTTTCTGCTAGGGGTTTTGGAGGTACTTTTCTTTTAGACCATTGGAGTAACTTTGGGAGGCTGCCTACTTCGTTTTAGCTCTTCACAACAATGCTGTACTGATTGACTGTCTCCTCTCCTTCTCTACTTTCGAGTTTTGGTTCTTGATTCTCTGACCGATTGTTTCCCCCTCTTTCCTTCGACTTTCTTCGCTCTTCTACTGTGTTGGCCGAACCTAAGATCCTTTGTTTTTCAGAGTCGAATACCTTGTTTCCACTTTCATTCCTTCTTCTCTTGGCTAAATAATTCTTGGTCGAATACCCCTTTTCAATTCGGGCAACTTTAAGACTTAGGTATTGGCTGAATATTGGTTAGTCCTCTTCTCGGGAAATGTTGATTTCTCTTTCTTTGGGCCTAATGTGCCCTTCTTACTCATTCTCTTATCCACCTTAATGATTGACTTATAACATTGGGATTTTGTCGTATGTTGCTAGGGGCTCGACTTCAATAAGTAAGTTGTTGGGTCGATTACTCTTCCCCTAACAAGTGATTCTTTCATTCGCGGTGAGTACTTTATGTGACAGCCCAAAATTGACCCTAGTCGGAAAGTGGTTTCGGGACCACGAAACCGAGTCTTATAAATAATTAATTGTTATATTCTATGTTTATGATGTTAATAAATGCATGTATGAAAGTTTCATGCATTAATTTGATCATTTCTATGTGAATTTATTAAAATGGACTTATATGAAACATTGTAGAAATGTGATAGGTTAATCTATGAGGACCTATTAAAGCATGTAGTGAAAATAGTGGTTTTGCATGTCAAATACTCCTTTTCTTATGCATAGTGGCCGGCCATGATGGAGCATATATTACAATATGTGGTAAATTTCCATGAAGTGGTCATTATTTTATATAAAAGAAAGGAAATAATAAAAGAAATAGAAAAGAAAAAAAAAAGTGCTCATCCTTCCTAAAATTTCTTTCAATTGCCGTGAGTGAGAGAGAGGGGGTTTGGAGAAGCTTGGCCATACTTGCAACTAGAGTGAGGTATGTTTGATGTCATTCCTTAAGATTCATGCATGTTTTAGTTGTTAGTTTGAAACCTACCTAGCCCATGGCTTAGATTTCTTTGCTATTTGATGGAGATGAAGTTCGGCCATGGAGGTTGTCTTTTTTTTGGTTGGTTGTTTAAATGTTGTTGTGATGAAGCATGAAGAGAAGTGAGATGAATGTTTAATAAAAGGAGATTTTTAGATCCTTGAGTTCTTGTTGTTATGTGTATGTGCATGAGTAGTCGGCCATGCTATAGAATCTATGTGCAAATGATAAATGCTTGGTACATTCGGCTACATGGGATAATGAAAGTTGTATTAAGTTAAGGTGCATACTTTAATCTAAGTGTTGAGAAGTATTCGGCTAAGATAGCTAAAAGGTGGGTGTTGCCGATTTATAGATTTAGATTATGAGAGTGGTTATAATGGGCATTAAGATGGTAATCTTAAGAAATGTTAAGTAGATGATATAATTGAGGGTGAAGTGGCTAATAGGACTCTCAATGAAATTATGCCTAGGCGAATGTATCATGAAATGAATAAAATGCTAAATTGTGGTTATATGTATATTCGCCAAGGAAGCATGATATGAAGCTTGATAGGCTTGAAAGATGAATGACCGAATGAGCTATAGGTCATGTATGGGTTAATTTTATGCATATGTGTGTGTGGCATTAGTAGTTAATGGCATTCGCATCGTTTAACTAAAATTAGAAATGAATCTTAAAAGTTAAATAGGTTGCCCTAGTGGCCGAATGTGTTAAAAGCTAATGTATGGACAAATGATCTGAATGAATTGGTTTTCAAATGTATATGGTTGCCGTATGTGTGTGTTTGATTGACAAGTAAATTTGTTTGATTTAGCTCAAGAGCAAAGGGAACTAGATTGGATAAAGGAAAGGAGAAAGCAAACGAGTAGCCGATTTGGAACCGTTCTACCCCAAACAAGGTAAGTCATTAGCACATATGTTTGATATTGCTTAAATGATTGGAAAATCTATGCAATTGTGTTTAATGGAATGCTATATATATGTATAAATGAAATTGTATGTGTATGGAATGAGGATAATTGTTGAATGTAAAAGAAATAGTGGAATGTGTAGAAAGTTTGCTTTCGGCACTATGTGTCTTGGGCAATACGTGTGTATGTTGTGAGATTGGCACTAAGTGTGCGTGTTGGAAATATATGGCACTAAGTGTGCGTGTTGGAAATATATGGCACTAAGTGTGCAAGCTGGAAAAATACTGACTTTGGGTGTGCGAGCTCGGAGGGTATGGCAATGTGTGTGCGGGCTTAAATTACGTGGCACTAAGTGTGCGAAATTGAGTAGTAAGCACTGTGTGTGCGTACTCTATATATATGGAGGGTGTGTCTCCATTGAATTGAGTATGGACAGCGGATCGGTAAGTACCTCGAGCTCATGACGAATAGAGAATACGTTCATGCTTGGGGTTGAATTTGGTAAGCCTTAAATCTATGTGATGATTGAAATTGCATGGTTGTGCTGGAAAATGAGTTAATGTGTAAAAATGCTTGATTATCTTGTTGTGTAGAATATGAAATGTGGATGTATGAATTGGTACGAGATTGGACCGAAAGGTCCGAGGTATTATGGTATAGATTCGATATGGACGAGTACCTAGCCTCATTTGTTGTACATGTAGTAGTAACTTTATCAGTGGATTGATGAATGCTTATGACTTCTTGAGTTGTAAACTCACTCGGTGTTTTCTTGTCACCCATTTTAGGTCTCTCGGACTCGTATTGTTTGCGTGATCGGGACCGTCGTTGGAGTCATCACACCGGCTGAAATCTTGTGGTATTGTTTTTGTTGTTGAAGAACATTTGGCATGTATAGGCTATTATATTTTGTCGAATTGTGGGTTGTAAACTTTAAGCCATGTGAAAATGGCCTATGTGGTCGTCGAGTGGGATGCTAGAACCTATAGCCACGAGTCTAAGAAACTCAAATTTTGATAAGGTGGCCATAATTTGTGTCATGTATGATGGATGATTAAGGCCAAGGAAAAAAATTCATGAAATTGGCATAGTCTCTGCAGTAACTGTTGCGGACAGCAGCAGTGAGATGAGATTGAAAAATCACTAAAAATAGTAGAAGTAGAATTAAATAGTGAGTAAATTATGGAACTGAACCTTGATGAATCTATTTTATATGGACGAAACGAAACGACCATATGAGCAGTATACTGAGAAATATTAAAGTTCTCGTGAGACAGGGCCAGAACGGTTTCTGGGTCCCCTGTCGCGACTTTGAAAATTTACCATAAATTATCCAGAAAGAATTAGGAGTCATGCCTTATATGTACAGATTCTATTTTGAGTCTAGTTTCATTAGAAACAAACGGAACCAGTATTAAAGCCCTTTACTGAGAGATATTCAAGTTGTAACGCGTGAAGGTCAGAGCAGTCGATCCCTGTAACATGGGTGACTTTAACTAATAAACTGTACCAATTGGCCCGACCAAAAATTCTAAAAATAAATCCATGGATGGGTATATGAGTCTAAATTCAGGGAAAATTTACTAAACCAGTTTCCGAGTTTTGAAACTCGAGATATGATTTTTAAGACGACAGTGACGCAGTTTTCCAGCCTGACTGGTAATGTCAAATTGGTTGGTATCTTGAGAGGATTTGGCCGTTAACCCCTCGTGTCCGACACCGGCGTCGGTCACGGGTTCGGGGTGTTACATTTAATTGGTATCATAGCTATGGTTTAGTCGGTTCTAGGACTACCATAGCGCGTGTGAGTCTAGCTATACATGCCAAATTGTTAGTGCTTAATAATGTGATGACTTCGACGGTTGAAATTTTTGTTTTGATTAGCAATGGAACCCGGGTAGAGACCCTTGGCGGATGACGTTGAAAGTGTAGCGGCTGCTCTGCGCAAGGGACACCGCCTGTTGAGCCTCGATCATCCGAATAATCAAAATGAAGGGCGAAACAAGCCTTCTTCACCATGATGAATGAGTGGGTTGCATAATATGCCCGAACCAACCCGGCTGTCCAACCATTCCCGAATTTAAATACTCCACCCCAAGAGCCCGCAATGCCTCCGATTCATCGATCTGTGAGGCTGAGTAAACCACCGTGGACTTGATTAGGAAGCGTGGGGCCGAGGAGTTCAAGGCCATAGTTCTTGATGATGCCGAAAAGGCCGAAGTTCGCTCGATAACACCATTAGAGTGTTAGATGAACTGTCATGCACACCGATGAATGTCTTAAGTGTGCTATATCCTTGTTATGAGACTCGACTTACTATTGGTGGAGGACTTTAATTTCCATAGTCCCAAATGAACGAGTTACTTGGGATTTCTTTCAATCCAATTTCAAAGAAATACATTAGTCAACGGTTCATCGATCGAAGCGTAAGGAATTCTTGGAACTCAAGCAAGGCCGGATGATCAGATTCGAATCTGAACATGAGTTCGTAAGACTTAGTCGGTATGCTCTGGAGTGTGTGGCTGATGAGGTTGCGATGTGCAAAAGATTTGAAGAAGGATTGAATGAAGAGTTAAAGTTACTAGTGGGAATTTTGGAGATAAAGGAGTTCGTGACACTAGTCGAACGAGCTCGCAAGGCGGAAGAACTTGGGAAGGAGAAGAAGAAGGCTGAATTTGAAGCAAGAGATTACCGTAAAAGATCGACGAGTAAAGCTCCGTTCTCGGCTGTAAAGAGGTTCAGGGAGGACACCAGTAAGTCGAGGACGACTGTGGGAATTTCCATTAGAGCCCGACCATTGACGGACTCCCGAGCTACTTCAGTAGCTAGTGTGGGCAATAATCGCCAAGAGAGACTGAATGCCCCAATGTGGAAGACGACACCTAGGTGAATGTTGGGGTAAGTCATTAATAGGGCTGTTATGGATGCGGTTCAAGGACCACTTCATTAGAGATTGCACGGAGCTAGATGAGAGGAATAAGACGCAAGGTGCAAGACCTAGTGGAACGACGGTGGAGGTAGGCCCCGAGAATCTCTCGGAGGTAGGGGTGGTAATCGAGGGAGCCTCTAATACGGCTGTCCGATCCGAGACCCGTGCTCTGCTAGAGCATATGCCATCCGCGCACGAGAGGAGGCATCCTCCCCGACGTTATCACGGTACTTTTACTCTCTTTGATACTATTGTGATTGCATTGATTGACCCCGGCTCTACTCACTCATATGTATGTGAAACCTTAGCATCCAAAGAAGACTCTACCGTTGAGTCTCTTCGAGTTCGTAATTCGAGTGTCAAACCCTTTGGGTCAATACGTGCTCGTTGATAAAGTGTGCAAGAGATGCCCCTAATAATTCGAGAACTCGCTTTTCCTACCGATCCGATGCTTCTACCATTTCATGAATTCGATGTTATTCTTGGTATGGATTGGCCGATCGTACACATGATGCAAATGGTGGATCGCAAAAGGAAAACCATTGATTTGAGGAGTGCAAATAATGAGGTAGTCCGAGTCGAGTCTCATCGATTTAAAAGGAGCGCCACGATAATATCTTCTATGACCGCCGGAGGTATGTGAAAAAGGTGTGAAACATACCTTGCGTATGTGTTTGGAAGTAAAGAGACGGAAAGGAAACTCGAATCGGTACCGAGAGTTTGTGAGTATTCGGATGTTTTTCCGAGGAGTTACCGGATTGCCACCGGTTCGAGAAGTGGAATTCGCATCGGTTGTACCGGTACTACGCCGATTTCAATAGCCCGCATCGTATGGCATTAACGGAATTAAAGGAATTGAAGGTTCAATTGCAAGAATTGACGGATAGAGGTTTCGCTCGACCGAAGTTTTTCTCCATGGGCGCTTTGTATTGTTTGTGAAGAAGAAGGACGGAACCATGAGGTTGTGCATCGACTATCGTCAACTCAATAAAGTGACGATAAAGAATAAATATCCATTGCCACGAATTGACGATTTGTTTGATCAATTAAAGGGAGCCTCGGTGTTTTCAAAGATAGATTTGAGGTCGGGTACTATCGGTTGAGGGTCCGAGAATCGGACATACCAAAACCGCTTTTAGAACGAGGTACGGTCACTACGAATTCTTGGTGATGCCGTTTGGGCTCACTAATGCCCTGCGGTGTTTATGGATTTAATGAATAGAATTTTCAGGCCATACTTGGATCGGTTCGTAGTTGTATTTATCGATGACATTTTGGTCTATTCGAGAGATGAAACCGAACATCTTGAACACCGAGGCTAGTGTTGCAAATCTTACGAGATAAGCGATTATACGCAAAGTTCAAGAATGTGAATTTTGGTTGAAAGAGGTTAGCTTTTGGGGCACGTGGTGTCCGCATCGGTGTCGGTGGACCCGAACAAAATTCGCCATAGTCGATTGGAAACCACCAAGGAATGTTACCGAAGTTAGGAGCTTTTGGGGCTTGCGGTTATTACCGATGATTTGTAAAGGTTTCTCGACGATAGCCACGCCAATGACGGCTTACTCCAAAAGGATGTTAAGTTCGAATGGACGGAGAAATGTCGAAAAGTTTCAATCAATGAAAGCTTATTTGGTGAAGCCCCAATTCTAGTGCAACCCGAATCGGGCAAAGAGTTTGTCATTTATAGTGACGCATCCCTACTTGGGTTGGGTTGCGTATTGATGCAAGAAGGGCGAGTTGTGGCCTATGCGTCGAGACAATTAAAGCCACATGAGAAAAATTATCCGACCCATGATCTCGAATTGGTCGCCATCGATTCGCCTTTAAAGATATGGCGACATTACTTATTTGGTGAGAAGTGCCATGTGTATTCGGATCACAAAAGTCTCAAATATTTGATGACCCAAAGAGACTTAAATCTGCGACAAAGGCGATGGCTCGAGTTGTTAAAAGATTATGAGCTCATCATTGATTATCACCGGGAAGGGCTAATGTGGTTGCGGATGCCTTAAGCCGAAAATCACTTGTTTGCTTTATGACGATGAATGTACACTTGTCTATCCTACCCGACAATGTGTTAGTAGCTGAATTGAAAGCCAAACCATTATTGATACGTCAAATTCGTGAAGCTCGTAAAGTCGACGATGAGTTGGTTGCAAACGGGATGAGTGTGTTCGAACAAGGACTCGGAATTTCAAATCGATGATGACGATTGTTTGAGGTTCGAAGTCGTCGTGTGTTCCAAAGAATTGAACTTATTTCGATAATTCTAAATGAAGCCATTGTAGTCGAATGTCAATCCACCGGGTAGTACTAAAATGTACAATGACCAAACGCCAATTTTGGTGGCGGTGATGAAACGAGACATTTCAATTTGTTTCAAGGTGTCGATATGTCAACAAGTGAAAGCGGAACATCAAGTGCCATCGGGATTACTTGACCGATCATGATACCGAATGGAAATGGGATCGAGTAACAATGGACTTTGTGTCCGGGTTACCATTGACTCGAATAAGAAAGACTCGGTTTGGGTCATTGTTGATAGATGACCAAGTCGCTCATTTTATCCTGTCCGCACGGATTTTTCGCTCGATAAGTTGGCGAATTATACGTCTCCCAAATTGTTCGATTGCATGGGGTACCTATTTCTATCGTGTCGGATAGAGACCCAAGATTTACGTCGCGGTTTTGGAAGAAATTGCAAGAGGCTTTGGGTACCAAAGCGCATTTTAGCATCTTTTCACCCCAAACCGATGGTCAATTCGAACGGATAATTCAAATACTCGAGGATATGTTGAGATGTTGCATCCTTGAGTTTAGTGGTGCATGGGAGCGGTATTTACCTTTGGTTGAATTCGCTACAACAATAGCTTTCAATCAAGTATCAAGATGGCGCCTTACGAGGCTTTATACGGTCGTAAATGCCGTACCCATTATTCTCGATGAACTTAGTGAAGGAAAAATCTTGAGGTTGATTTGGTTAAGGATGCCGAGCAAAAGTTCGAGTAATTCGTGAAAGTTTGAAAGTCGCCGGATCGCCAAAAGTCGTATGCGGATTTGAAAAGAAAAGATATTGAATATCGGGTTGGAGACAAGGTATTTCTCAAAGTCTCACCCGGAAGAAAGTGCTTAGATTTGGCCGTAAGGGCAAATTGAGCCCGAGGTTCATCGGGCCATATGAGATATCCGAACGAGTCGGTCCGATCGCAGATCGTTTGATTTTGCCCTCGAGCTCGAAAAGATTCACAATGTTTTCATGTCTCGATGCTTGACGATATAGGTCGATCCATCGCACGTAATTGCTCCATCCGAGATTGAGATTCACCTAATTTGAGCTATGAAGAGGAACCGATTCGCATTATGATGCGTGAAGTAAAAGAGTTGCGCAATAAGAAAATCCCGTTAGTGAAGGTGTTGTGGCATAAACACGAATTGAAGAAGCCACTTGGGAACTTGAGGACTCTATGAAAGAGCGATACCGAGCCTATTTACGGTAAGATTTTCGGGACGAAAATTTCTTAAGTGGGGAGAGTTGTGACACCCAAAATTGACCCTAGTCGGAAAGTGGTTTCGGGACCACGAAACCGAGTCTTATAAATAATTAATTGTTATATTCTATGTTTATGATGTTAATAAATGCATGTATGAAAGTTTCATGCATTAATTTGATCATTTCTATGTGAATTTATTAAAATGGACTTATATGAAACATTGTAGAAATGTGATAGGTTAATCTATGAGGACCTATTAAAGCATGTAGTGAAAATAGTGGTTTTGCATGTCAAATACTCCTTTTCTTATGCATAGTGGCCGCCATGATGGAGCATATATTACAATATGTGGTAAATTTCCATGAAGTGGTCATTATTTTATGTAAAAGAAAGGAAATAATAAAAGAAATAGAAAAGAAAAAAAAAAGTGCTCATCCTTCCTAAAATTTCTTTCAATTGCCGTGAGTTAGAGAGAGGGGGGGGTTTGGAGAAGCTTGGCCATACTTGCAACTAGAGTGAGGTATGTTTGATGTCATTCCTTAAGATTCATGCATGTTTTAGTTGTTAGTTTGAAACCTACCTAGCCCATGGCTTAGATTTCTTTGCTATTTGATGGAGATGAAGTTCGGCCATGGAGGTTGTCTTTTTTTTGGTTGGTTGTTTAAATGTTGTTGTGATGAAGCATGAAGAGAAGTGAGATGAATGTTTAATAAAAGGAGATTTTTAGATCCTTGAGTTCTTGTTGTTATGTGTATGTGCATGAGTAGTCGGCCATGCTATAGAATCTATGTGCAAATGATAAATGCTTGGTACATTCGGCTACATGGGATAATGAAAGTTGTATTAAGTTAAGGTGCATACTTTAATCTAAGTGTTGAGAAGTATTCGGCTAAGATAGCTAAAAGGTGGGTGTTGCCGATTTATAGATTTAGATTATGAGAGTGGTTATAATGGGCATTAAGATGGTAATCTTAAGAAATGTTAAGTAGATGATATAATTGAGGGGTGAAGTGGCTAATAGGGACTCTCAATGAAATTATGCCTAGGCGAATGTATCATGAAATGAATAAAATGCTAAATTGTGGTTATATGTATATTCGCCAAGGAAGCATGATATGAAGCTTGATAGGCTTGAAAGATGAATGACCGAATGAGCTATAGGTCATGTATGGGTTAATTTTATGCATATGTGTGTGTGGCATTAGTAGTTAATGGCATTCGCATCGTTTAACTAAAATTAGAAATGAATCTTAAAAGTTAAATAGGTTGCCCTAGTGGCGAATGTGTTAAAAGCTAATGTATGGACAAATGATACTGAATGAATTGGTTTCGAAATGTATATGGTTGCCGTATGTGTGTGTTTGATTGAGAAGTAAATTTGTTTGATTTAGCTCAAGAGCAAAGGGAACTAGATTGGATAAAGGAAAGGAGAAAGCAAACGAGTAGCCGATTTGGAACCGTTCTACCCCAAACAAGGTAAGTCATTAAGCACATATGTTTGATATTGCTTAAATGATTGGAAAATCTATGCAATTGTGTTTAATGGAATGCTATATATATGTATAAATGAAATTGTATGTGTATGGAATGAGGATAATTGTTGAATGTAAAAGAAATAGTGGAATGTGTAGAAAGTTTGCTTTCGGCACTATGTGTCTTGGGCAACACGTGTGTATGGTGACGAGATTGGCACTAAGTGTGCGTGCTGGAAATATATGGCACTAAGTGTGCGTGCTGGAAATATATGGCACTAAGTGTGCAAGCTGGAAAAATCTGACCTTTGGTGTGTGAGCTCGGAGGGTATGGCTTTGTGTGTGCGGGCTTAAATTACGTGGCACTAAGTGTACGAAATCGAGTAGTAAGACTGTGTGTGCATACTCTATATATATGGAGGTGTGTCTCCATTGAATTGAGTATGGACAGCGGATCGGTAAGTACCTCGAGCTCATGACGAATAGAGAATACGTTCATGCTTGGGGTTGAATTTGGTAAGCCTTAAATCTATGTGATGATTGAAATTGCATGGTTGTGCTGGAAAATGAGTTAATGTGTAAAATGCTTGATTATCTTGTTGTGTAGAATATGAAATGTGGATGTATGAATTGGTGCGAGATTGGACCGAAAGGTCCGAGGTATTATGGTATAGATTCGATATGGACGAGTACCTAGCCTCATTTGTTGTACATGTAGTAGTAACTTTATCGATTGGATTGATGAATGCTTATGACTTCTGAGTTGTAAACTCACTTGGTGTTTTCTTGTCACCCATTTTAGGTCTCTCGGACTCGTATTGTTTGCGTGATCGGGACCGTCGTTGGAGTCATCACACCGGCTGAAATCTTGTGGTATTGTTTTTGTTGTTGAAGAACATTTGGCATGTATAGGCTATTATATTTTGTCGAATTGTGGGTTGTAAACTTTAAGCCATGTGAAAATGGCCTATGTGGTCGTCGAGTGGGATGCTAGAACCTATAGCCACGAGTCTAAGAAACTCAAATTTTGATAAGGTGGCCATAATTTGTGTCATGTATGATGGATGATTAAGGCCAAGGAAAAAAAAATTCATGAAATTGGCATAGTCTACTGCAGTAACTGTTGCGGACAGCAGCAGTGAGATGAGATTGAAAAATCACTAAAAATAGTAGAAGTAGAATTAAATAGTGAGTAAATTATGGAACTGAACCTTGATGAATCTATTTTTATATGGATGAAACGAAACGACCATATGAGCAGTATACTGAGAAATGTTAAAGTTCTCGTGAGACAGGGCCAGAACGGTTTCTGGGTCCCCTGTCGCGACTTTGAAAATTTACCATAAATTATCCAGAAAGAATTAGGAGTCATGCCTTATATGTACAGATTCCATTTTGAGTCTAGTTTCATTAGAAACAAACGGCACCAGTATTAAAGCCCTGTACAGAGAGATATTCAAGTTGTAACGCGCGAAGGCAGAGCAGTCGATCCCTGTAACATGGGTGACTTTAACTAATAAACTGTACCAATTGGCCCGACCAAAAATTCTAAAAATAAATCTATGGATGGGTATATGAGTCTAAATTCAGGGAAAATTTACGAAACCAGTTTCTGAGTTTTGAAACTCGAGATATGATTTTTAAGGCGATGGTGACGCAGTTTTCCAGCCTGACTGGTAATGTCAAATTGGTTGGTATCTTGAGAGGATTTGGCCGTTAACCCCTCGTGTCCGACACCGGCGTCGGTCACGGGTTCGGGGTGTTACACTTTAAGTCCTAGATAATTATGTTACATTATAGATTCTTATGAATCGATTAACTGTTTCGTGTGAAGGTTAAAACATTGGAGAGAATACGTTGGTTGGATCAAGAGGGGGTTCAGCGATTGTTCGATTGGTAAGTGGAGATGAATTGGTTAGAGTATTTTCAATACTATGCTTTTGGATTAACCACGGTTATGGACTGATGGTGGGTTGTTGTGAATCATAGTTGCTTTGATCTCGGAAATGTTACGGCTACAATTTCATAATAGGTGTGTGAACACTTCCATTAGATGCGAAACAACAAAAGTCGAAAAGCCAAAAAGTAGGTTGTCGACACCACACGGCCGTATGGCCGCCCGTATGGCAGACCGTGCAATAAAACATGATCATAAGGTCGATGAGATGGTCATGAGTGTTTTAATGGACCAAAATGATATTGGGCCATTTTGGGCTGCGTAGGACTAATGGGACTGTAGGCACTGCTCAGGGAAATCGCACAATGGTGTGGTAATTAGTGGGCCAGGCTATGTAAACTGCACGAAAAAGGCCATTTTTGGGCTATGTGGGCCATTCGAGCATGTGGGCCCATATGGGCCCGTAATATGGGCTTTAGGCCTATAATAGGCCCAATTTGCCCGGGCCTATTTAAGTTATTTACAATAAATAAATGAGTCAAACAAATAAACCCAAATAAATTAAAATAAAAGCCAAATAAAGTTCATAGATTACAAAATCCCAAATAGTCCATTTACAATTTTCAGTAAATCCAAATAAAAACCTAAGCTTAATTATAATGGCCCAAACCTGAAACCCAAAATTGGCCCAAATGAGCCCAATATCGTGAAAGCACCAGAAACCCTAGAGGATTCTGGAATACACTAGAACAGCAGCAGATCGGGGCTCCCACCAGTGGTTCCCACGCATGGCCTCCACGGCCTCTTCCTTCGTACTATCTTGCATCCATAGAACCTATAAAAGAACACACGAGAAGACAGCAGGATAACAGAATACACAGCAAATGACAGCAGGAAAATAGAGTTTTTATTTTTTTATTTCTATAAATTTGGCTATAAAAAGCCACCGTTTGTACTATCAATCCTTACGCACACTGAAATACGAATACTAAATAGAAAACGATCAAATTACCAAAAGGTGATTTCGGGTGCCTCACACTTTTCTCTCTTTCGAATTTGCTTCATCTTTCTCGATTTTGCATGTGATTTCTTACAATAATAAAATCAAAAGGAAGACTTACTTTCGTGTATGAGCTACTGGAATCTATCATCTTCATCGACATCGAAGTTTGAGAAGATTTCAAGGCTGAAATTGGAAAATTGTAGCGCTGGGTTCTGAACAAGGGAGGAAAGGGGAGTCATCGGAGATCATCATTCACTGTTTGTAGTGATGAAATGATGGCTGAGCGGCGTAAAACATTTAGGGTTTCCCTTTCCTCATTGTTTCGGCCGAAATGTTGAAGTTTTTAGAGGCTTTGTCCTCTTTTAATTGGTGACGCAAAACGCTGTCGTTTAAGGCATGTTTTGATAGCCCTGAAATAACACCGTGTCGTCCCATTCGACCCGATCCAATCCTGTTCCCTGAGGATCCGCGGATTTTTGCGGAGAGGGGATAATTGCATTTGTAGTCTTCATCTTTCGCACGAGCACTCAATCGCGCCTAATGAGTTTTACTTCATTTTTTAACTTTGGCTCTATGATTTGTGCATGTTTGCATTTTAGTCCACATCTCAGCATTGCGTTTTGAGGCCTAGAATATTTCCAACTTTAATCTCTTGACATTTGAGCATATTGCCGTTAGTCCTTAGTTAAATTGCAAAAATTCGTAAATTATCCCTTTTTTAAATTCTATTTAATTAATTTTTTCATTTTTTAAAATTCATTTCCTATTCATTTTTTAATTCTTGTTTAATTATTTTTATACTTTGAGCTATTTTGCATTTTTGTTAAAAAGTCATTATTGTAAATTTTTTTATAGCATATCATTTGGTACATTTTTATATAATATTTAAATGGTTTTGTTTAATATTTTATATAAATGTTTTTGTACATTATTATAATTCATGATAAATTTAATTTTATTTCAAATATATTATTAATTTCATGCTATTTTATACATATAATTCCTTTTAAATTTATTCACCTACTTTATTATATAATTTTGTTATTTCAAGGAAAATCATACATGTTTTATGTATTATGTAAATTATTATTGTATATATACATATATATTAGAACTTATATTTGATCTATATACATCATTAATTTATTACATACACATTCTTTTAAATTTATTTACATAATCATTTTTTTAAAATCATTACATATATAATTTATGATAAAATTAATTTGATCTTAAATGCATTATTAATTTCATGCTATTTTTACAAATGATTACTTCTAAATCTATTTATGCATATGTATGTTTTGCAAACCAATTATGTGTATTTCCTAGATTATATTTTATTATATATTCTTGCTATACTTTCATATTTTATATATTATTTAAATTTTCCTTTGTTGTATGAATTTTAACAAATTTTTTAACACTTTGTATATTATTTGATTTAAAATCTTCATTCTATAACACTTATTTTAATGATTACATATATATCTCTAGTTTTTACAAGTGATTTCAAATTCATCAATTCATCAATTCATCAATTCTTCTATTATCTATATTATGTGTTCATTAATTCATCACTATTTTAAAATTATCTTATACCCCATTGGTTTCTAATTTCCATTTTGTTTTGTACATTTTGTCCTGATTGTGTTATATTAAGCTATGGATTATTGTTGCACATTATTTTTTGTGTTTTATTATTATATCAATTGTTCTCCATACATGTTTGGAAAGTTGGTTTCATTTTACTTAGATTAGTTATACTCAATTGTTCAGTTTAATTGGTTAAATAAGGTTATGTTATCTTCATTTACCAAGTATTGTATTTTATGCATACACATTATCCCATGATTATTATTTTTCTTTCGGTTTACAAATGTTGCGTTATAATTTTGAACTCTTTAAAATCAATTATTCCATTTTATTTCAAATAAGATTAAGGCATTTTGAGCTAGTTTATAATCATTTATTTTAAATTTTTTTTAAAACAAGGCAATATTCAATATTTGGAAATTCAAAAATCGTTCACTATCGTGCTGGGTTTCGATTTTCTCGTTGGACTAAATATCTAGACATCCTTTTGTAATTTTTAACCTAAGAGCTTTTGGAAGTCAAAAATCAATCAAATTTTCAAAGGAATGAAGAATCTTGTTCAATAGGGCTGGATGTGATGCTATGTACCTTTGAAACGAGAGAATTTTGACGATCAGCTTGAACCACTCAAATGCTTTAAAAGGAACCATATTTCAAATTTTTTAAAAAACCTAGACATAAGGACAACACTTAATCAATCTGGTACCAGTTTTTGGGCGTAGTGAGGATGCTAACCCTTCCTTATATGTAACCGACTCCCTAACCCATTTTTAAATTTACGTGGACCAAAATTGATTTTAATGGAACAAAATGTTTTAGTAGATGATCCAATCATACCTAAACAAAAAGATTGGTGGCGACTCCACATTTTGCTTTAAACGTCGATCCCCATTTTTTTCAAATAAAAATAGGTTTCGATAGCTTGGCAACTCCACTGGGGATTGAACAAGAGAGTCAGACCAGAAAATTGATTATTTTCTGTCCTTTTGTCTAAAATTGAAAATTTGATTTGAAAAGTCATGATTCTTTGTTGCATGTGTTTGCAAGATTGTTGTGGTCCAAGTCTTGTAGAATAATATTGCATTGCATTACATGACCGTTGCAATTATACCTTTAAGTGGGAGTGAGAAGCTATGCTTTTGTGAGGTTTTCACCTCTGCATGGGCTAGTCGATTGCTTCTGGGATACATCTATAACACCCCTATCCCATGACCGTTACCGGAAATCGAACACGAGGTGTTACCGAGCTTGCTTCATTTATTTCCCCCTACATTTTTTTTTGTTCTAGGTAAGCTGGCTAACTGTATCGTAGTTGCTTTAAAAATCAAATCTTCAGTCCTGAAACTCGAAATCCAATTCTGTAAATTTTCCCTGAAACTAGACTCATATATCTATATGGTAGAATTTTTGTAGAATTTGTGGTTGGGCCAATTAGTACAGTTTATTTGTTAAAGTCTCCCCTGTTTCAAGGCTCGACTAGACTGACCTCTGTACCTTACGAATTAAATATCTCCCTGTACAGGGCTTTGATGCCTATGACGTTTGTCTCTAATGAAACTAGACTTGATAATGAATCTTTACATATAAGGAATGTACTCTAATTATTTTGATAAAATTTACGGTGAATTTTCTAAGTCAAGACTGGGGATCTAGAATTTGCCCTGGCCCTGTTCCGCAAGAAATTTAATGTCTCCTAACATACAGCTCATATGGATGTTTCGTTTCTTCCATATGAAAATATACTCACCAAGCTTCGATTACATAATTTATTCATTATTTAATTCTATTTCTACTATTTTTAGTGATTTTTCAATCTCACATCACTGCTGCTGTCAGCATCTGTTACTAAAATAAACTATGCCTATTTCATGATTCCTCCTTTATCTAACTAATACTTCATCATGCATATCACCATTTGTGACCATGACCAGCCATGCCAAAGGCTAATCATCGCCGAGCATCTCCCTACTACATTATTACCGTGTCATGAATTTAACACCGAAAGAAATCAGCCAAGACGTATGGCATAATAATCGGGTAGCCCTCAACCAATACTCAACCAAAACCGAATTACCAAGACTTGTGTCCAAACATCATAGAACCAAACCCAACCGAACATTTATGCCATTTTCGCATGGCTAAAAGTTTACATACCAAATTTCAAACAAAACATTATAGCCTATACATGCCGAAATGTTCTTCTAGACCAACTAAGAAGAAAGTACCAAAATGGTTGCTAGTCGGTGTGATGACTCCGATGACGGTCCCAAGCACGCAAAAAGGACGAGTCCAAGGAACCTAAAATAGATGAGAGCAACACCAATGAGTATATAACTCAGCAAGTCATAAGCATTATACTACCATCCAATAATAATAAAAATTATCGCAAGGGAGACAAATGAAACGAGGCTAATTACTCCATCCATACCGAACTATGTCATAGTTTCTTGGACCTTACGGTTCAATCTCATACCAAGTCCAACTTTGACATATCATATGCTATTTAATGGAATAATTGAGGCGTTTCCATACAACATTTCATTTTCGTTACAATCACAAAAATAAATGGCCTATCATCTATTTCACGACCCCATATATACGTGACTTCAATTATAATCGTCGTATAGGTTCACTACTTACCAAACTCATCTCCAATTATGGGCATGGCGCCTATTCGCCATGAACTCAAGGTACTTACTCTTTCGCTGTCCATGACCAACTTGATAAGGTCACACCCTACCATGTAAATACTCGATCACGGTTATATACTAAGTTCGCACACATAGTGCTTAATAATTGATCACGCACACTTAGTGCCATGTGATTTAAGCTCGCACACTTAGTGCCATATGATTTAAACTCGCACACTTAGTGCCATACATTTCAAGCTTGCACACTTAGTGCCAATCTCATCACCGTGCACACTTATTGCCCGCACACTTAGTGCCGAAACCAAACACTCTACACATTTCTCTACCTCTTTACATTCAACAATATCATCATTCCATTCACATACATTTTTATATACATTTCGTTTTATTGAACGTAATCGCATAAATATCATGCTCATTTAAATCGACATCAATCATATCTTAATGACTTACCTTGTATTGGTAAAACGGTTCCAACTCGGCTACTTGATGTTCTTTCCTTTGCCTTTGCTTGATTCTCCACCTTTAGCTTCTTGAGCTTAATCAATAAATTAACTAGTTTAACCGTCTTGCTAAATATTTATATCAAAATATTAATGATTTCATAGCATAGGAGACACATGGCAAATTCATATCTTTCTACCTTATGCTTTTGAGCTATTCGGATAATAACCTTATGCAATCACCATACAATCAATAATCCAATCACACATGCATATGTGTACTTGGACATTCGGCAATCACCCTTGCTAATTTCTCATTTTTAGTCGGTTATATATATATACATAATCCTAAGGTAATATCACGAATGGCTTACATACATATATATATATATGCATATATGGCCGAATGTGCAAAGCTTAGACTCAACATCACATATGCTCCCAATTGATGGCCGAATATGTATATATATATATATATCAACTATACTATCACTTTTAATTCATCTAATCACAAGATTTCATCTCATGAACACTTGACCCATTTCTCATAAAAAATGAAACAACAAATAGAATGAACATCCCATTTTACCCTATATGGCCGAATGCACCAATTGTTACCCAACTAAAAATTCAAGAAATTCAACCTCATTACAGCCTCTACTTATTCAATATAACATGAAAACAATCCTCTACTCCTATCTCTTGATATACGGCCTAGTGCCCCAAGTCTCTATAGTAGTTTGAGTTTCTTGACATTGTTAAAATGTATTCAACAATTAGATCAACATATATAAACAAAAGTTTAAACAACATTTCAAGACTCACTTCCAACTAGCAAAAAGGGTTGCCGAATTGCCTAAGCATAACTTCCCTATCCCTTCCCTTTTGTTTCGGTTTTGAAAAATAAAGAAGAAGATGAACATCCCCTCTCCCTTCTTTTTCTTTTATTCCATTTCATTATAATTATTTTAAGCCATTTGTTAACTAAACAAAACATATTAAATTAGAATAAGTGGAGCACCATCACCCCTTGGCCGGCCACTCTTCATCTTTTGGGTAAATTGACATGCAAAACCACCCTTTTTGGTTCATGCACTAATAGACCATTTTAAGATTAGCCTATCATATTTCACTATGTCTCATATTGATCCCTATTTAATAATTTCTCATACAATTGGCAAAATTAGGGAATGAAACTTCCATATGTGCATGTACACACATAATAAGCATAGAATATAACAATTAATTATTTTTATGACTCAGTTTTGTGGTCCCGAAACCACTTTCCGACTAGGGTCATATTAGGGCTGTCACAACTCTCCCTCACATAAGAAATTTTCGTCCCCGAAAATCTTACCAGTGAATAGGTTTGGGTATCGCTCTTTCATAGAGTTCTCGGTTTCCCAAGTAGCTTCTTCGATTTCGTGTTTATGCTACAACACCTTCACTAATGGGATTTTTTTATTTTGCAACTTTTTTACTTCACACATCAAAATGCGAACCGGTTCTTCTTCATAACTCAAATTAGGTTGAATCTCGATCTCAGATGGAGTGATTACGTGCGACGGGTCAGACCTATATCGTCGAAGCATCGAGACATGGAAAACGTTGTGAATCTTTTCGAGCTCAGGGGGTAAAATTAATCTATACGCAACTGGACCGACTCGTTCGGATATTTCATATGGCCCGATGAACCTCGGACTCAATTTTCCCTTACGCCCAAATCTGAGTATCTTTTTCCAAGGTGAAACTTTAAGAAACACTTTATCTCCCACCTGATACTCAATGTCCTTTCGTTTCAAATCCGCAGACGACTTCGACGATCATGGCGCCTTGAGACTTTCACGGATTACCTTTACTTTCTGCTCAAAGCATCTTTAATCAAATCAACTCGAAAATTTTACTTTCACCGAGCTCGGTCCAAAACAATGGTGTACGGCATTTACGACCGTACAAAGCCTCGTAAGGTGCCATCTTAATGCTTGACTGAAAGCTATTGTTATAAGCAAATTCAATCAAAGGCAAATATCTCTCCCATGATCCACAAAACTCCAAGACGCAACATCTCAACATATCCTCGAGTATCTGAATTGTTCGTTCAGATTGACCATCAGTCTGGGGATGAAATGCGGTGCTAAAATGCATCTTAGTACCCAATGCTTCCTGTAGTTTCTCCCAAAACCGCGATGTAAATCTTGGGTCTCTATCCGACACAATAGAAATAGGTACCCCATGCAATCGAACAATTTGGGAGACGTATAATTCTGCCAATTTATCAAGCGAAAAATCCGTGCGGACAGGATAAAATGAGCGGACTTGGTCGATCTATCAACAATGACCTGCATCGAAGTCTTTCTTATTTCGAGTCAATGGAAACCCGGACACAAAGTCCATTGTTACTCGATCCCATTTCCATTCGGGTATCATGATTGGCTGAAGTAATCCCGATGGCACTTGATGTTCCGCTTTCACTTGTTGACATATCAGACACCTTGAAACAAATTCGGAAATGTCTCGTTTCATATCGAGCCACCAAAATTGGCGTTTCAGGTCACTGTACATTTTAGTACTACCCGGGTGGACTGACATTCGACTACAGTGAGCCTCGTCCAAAATCATCGAAACAAGTTTCGAATTTCTTGGAATACATAATCGACCCTTGAACGTCAAACAATCATTGTCGTCAATCCGAAACTCCGTTTCCTCATTCGAAACACATTCAGCTTGTTTAGCAACCAATTCAGCGTCGACCTTCTGGGATTCAAGTATTTGATGAATCAATAATAGTTTGGCCTCTAATTCAACTACTAGCACCTCATCGGGTGAAACGGATAGGTGAGCATCCATCGCTCTCAAAGCAAACAGTGCTTTACGACTTAAAGCATCGGCCACCACGTTGGCCTTTCCCGGGTGATAATCAATGACAAGTTCATAGTCTTTCAACAACTCAAGCCAACGTCTTTGTCGCAGATTTAGGTCTCTTTGAATCATCAAATATTTAAGACTCTTGTGGTCCGAATAAATGTGACACCTTTCTCCAAACAAGTAATGTCGCCATATTTTTAAGGCGAACACTATGGCTGCTAATTCAAGGTCATGGGTCGGATAGTTTCTCTCATGCTGCTTTAATTGTCTCGACGCGTAAGCCACAACTCGACCTTCTTGCATCAACACACAACCTAGCCCAAGTAAGGATGCGTCACTGTAAATGACAAACTCTTTGCCGGACTCCGGCTGTACTAGCACTGGGGCCTCGGTTAAACAGGTTTTTAATCGATCGAAACTTTCTTGAAAGTGTTCCGACCACTCAAACTTAACATCTTTTTGAAGCAGTTTTGTCAACGGTGCAGCTATCACCGAAAAACCCTTTACAAACCGTCGATAGTATCTGACAAGCCCCAAAAAGCTCCTAACTTCAGTAACATTCCTTGGAGGTCTCCAATCGACTATGGCCGAAATTTTGTTCGGGTCCACTCTGACACCCGATGCTGACACCACGTGTCCCAAAAAACTAACCTCTCTCAGCCAAAATTCACATTTACTGAACTTTGCGTATAACTACTTATCTCGTAAAATTTGCAGCACTAGTCTCAGGTGTTCAGCATGTTCGGTTTCATCTCTCGAATAGACCAAAATGTCATCAATGAACACAACTACGAACCGATCCAAGTATGGCCTGAAAACTCAATTCATTAAATCCATAAATATCGAAGGGGCATTAGTGAGCCCAAACGGCATCACTAAGAATTCGTAGTGACAGCACCTTGTTCTAAAAGCAATTTTGGGTATGTCCGAGTCTCGAACCCTCAACTGATAATAACCCGATCTCAAATCTATCTTTGAAAACACTGAGACTCCCTTTAATTGATCAAACAAATCATCAATACGTGGCAACGGATATTTATTCTTTATCGTCACTTTATTCAACTGACGATAGTCGATGCACAATCTCATGGTTCCATCCTTCTTCTTCACAAACAACACTGGTGCGCCCCATGGAGAAAAGCTTGATCGAGCGAAACCTCTATCCGTCAATTCTTGCAATTGAACTTTCAATTCCTTTAATTCTGTTAATGCCATACGATACGGGGCTATTGAGATTGGCATGGTACCAGGTACAGTTTCGATGCCGAATTCCACTTCTCGAACCGGTGGCAATCCCGGTAACTCCTCAGGAAAAACATCTGAATACTCACAAACCACTGGTACTGATTCAAGTTTCCTTTCCGTCTCTTTGCTATCAAACACATACGCAAGGTATGTTTCATACCCCTTTTTCACATATCTCTGAGCGGTCATTGAAGATATTATCGCTGACGCTCCCTTTAAATCGGTAGACTCAACTCGGACTACCTTATTATTTGCACTCCTCAAATCAATGGTTTTCCTTTTGCAGTTCACCACTGCATCATGTACGATCAGCCAATCCATACCAAGAATAACATCGAATTCGTCAAACGGTAAAAGCATCAGATCGGCCGGAAAACAGGATTCTCAAATTATTAGGGGGCATCTCTTGCACATTTTATCAACGAGTACGTATTGACCCAAAGGGTTTGACACTCAAATTACGAACTCAGTAGACTCAACAGGTAGAGTCTTACTGGATGCTAAGGTTTCATATACATATGAATGAGTAGAGCCAGGGTCAATCAATGCAATCACACTAGTATCAAAGAGAGTAAAGGTACCAGTGATAACGTCAGGGGAGGATGCCTCCTCTCGTGCGCGGATGGCATATGCTCTAGCAGGAGCACGGGTCTCGGATCGAACAACCGTATCAGAGGCCCCTCTCTGATTACCACCCCTACCTCCTGAAATTGTCGGGGGTCTACCTCTGGCCGTCGTCCCACTAGGTCTTGCACCTTGCATCTTATTCTTCTCATCTATCTCCGTGCAATCTCTAATGAAGTGGTCCTTCGAACCGCATCCGTAACAGGCCCTGTTAGTAGACTTACCCCAACATTCACCTATGTGTCGTCTTCCACATTGGGGGCATTCGGGCTTTTCTTGACGATTATTGCCCACACTAGCAACCAAAGTAGCTCGTGAGTCCATCGATGGTCGTGCTCTAATGGAAATCCCCGCAGTCGTCCTTGACTTATTTGTGTCCTCCCTGAACTTCTTTACAGCCGAAAATGGAGCTTTACCCGTTGATCTTTTACGATAGTCTCTAGCTTCAAATTCAGCCTTCTTCTTCTCCCTTACAAGCTCCTCCGCCTTGCAGGCTCGTTCAACTAGAGTTACAAATTCTTTTATCTCCAAAATACCCACCAGTAGCTTTAAATCTTCATTCAATCCTTCTTCAAATCTTTTGCACATAGCAACCTCATCAGTCACACACTCCCGAGCATACCGACTAATTCTTACGAACTCATGTTCGTATTCAAATACTGACATACAGCCTTGCTTGAGCTCCAAGAATTCCTTACGCTTTTGATCGATGAACCGTTGACTAATATATTTCTTTCGAAATTCCGTTTGAAAGAAATCCCAAGTAACTTGTTCCTTTGGGACTATGGAAATCAAGGTCCTCCACCAATAGTAGGTTGAGTCTCGCAATAAGGATATAGCACACTTTAGACATTCATCGGGTGTGCATGACAGTTCATCAAACACCGAATGGTGTTATCAAGCCGTAACTTCGGCTCTTTCGGCATCATCAAGAACTATGGCCTTGAACTCCTCGGCCTGCGCTTCCTAATCAAGTCCACGGTGGTTTACTCACCTCACGGGAGAATGGATGGCATTACGGGCTCTTGGGTGGATTATTTATATTCGGAATGGTTGGACAATCGGATTGGTTCGGGCAAATTGCGCGACCCATTCATTCATCATGGTGAAGAAGGCTTGTTTCGCCCCTTCATCTTGATTATTTGCAGATGACTGAGGTTCAACAGGCGGTGTCCCTTGTGCAAGAGCAGCTGCTACACTTTCAACATCATCCGCTAAGGGTCTCTCTGGCCCGGGTTCCATTTGCTAATCAAAACAAAAATTTTAACCGTCAGAAGTCATCACATTATTAAGCACTAACATTAGGGCATGTATAGCTAGACTCATACGCGCTATGGCAGTCATAGAACCGACTAAACCATAGCTCTGATACCAATAAAATGTAACACCCCTATCCGTGACCGTTACCGGAAATCGAACACGAGGTGTTACCGAGCTTGCTTCATTTATTTCCCCCTACATTTTTTTTTTGTTCCAGGCAAGCTGGCTAACTGTATCGTAGTCGCTTTAAAAATCAAATCTTGAGTCCTGAAACTCAAAATCCAATTCCGTAAATTTTCCCTGAAACTAGACTCATATATCTATATGGTAGAATTTTTGTAGAATTTTTGGTTGGGCCAATTAGTACAGTTTATTTGTTAAAGTCTCCCCTGTTTCAAGGCTCGACTAGACTGACCTCTGTACCTTACGAATTAAATATCTCCCTGTACAGGGCTTTGATGCCTATGCCGTTTCTCTCTAATGAAACTAGACTTGATAACGAATCTTTACATATAAGGCATGTCCTCTAATTATTTTGATAAAATTTACGGTGAATTTTCTAAGTCAGGATAGGGGATCTAGAATTCGCCCTGGTCCTGTTCCGTAAGAAATTTAATATCTCCTAACATACAGCTCATATAGATGTTTCGTTTCTTCTATATGAAAGTAGATTCATCAAGGTTCATTTACATAATTTATTCACTATTTAATACCATTCCTACTATTTTTAGTGATTTTTCAATCTCACATCACTGCTGCTGTCAGCATCTGTTACTAAAATAAACTATGCCTATTTCATGATTCCTCCTTTATCTAACTAATACTTCATCATGCATATCACCATTTGTGACCATGACTAGCCATGCCAAAGGCTAATCATCGCCGAGCATCTCCCTACTACATTATTACCGTGTCATGAATTTAACACCGAAAGAAATCAGCCAAGACGTATGGCACAATAATCGGGTAGCCCTCAACCAATACTCAACCAAAACCGAATTACCAAGACTTGTGTCCAAACATCATAGAACCAAACCCAACCGAACATTTATGCCATTTTCGCATGGCTAAAAGTTTACATACCAAATTTCAAACAAAACATTATAGCCTATACATGCCGAAATGTTCTTCTAGACCAACTAAGAAGAAAGTACCAAAATGGTTGCTAGTCGGTGTGATGACTCCGATGACGGTCCCAAGCACGCAAAAAGGACGAGTCCAAGGAACTTAAAATAGATGACAGCAACACCAATGAGTATATAACTCAGCAAGTCATAAGCATTATACTACCATCCAATAATAATAAAAATTATCGCAAGGGAAACAAATGAAACGAGGCTAATTACTCCATCCATACCGAACTATGTCATAGTTTCTTGGACCTTACGGTTCAATCTCATACCAAGTCCAACTTTGACATATCATATACTATTCAATGGAATAATTGAGGTGTTTCCATACAGCATTTCATTTTCGTTACAATCACAAAAATAAATGGCCTATCATCTATTTCACGACCCCATATATACGTGACTTCAATTATAATCGTCGTATAGGTTCACTACTTACCAAACTCATCTCCAAGTATGGGCATGGCGCCTATTCGCCATGAACTCAAGGTACTTACTATTTCGCTGTCCATGACCAACTTGATAAGGTCACACCTACCATGTAAATACTCGATCGCGGTTATGTACTGAGTTCGCACACATAGTGCTTAATAATTGATCACGCACACTTAGTGCCATGTGATTTAAGCTCGCACACTTAGTGCCATATGATTTAAACTCGCACACTTAGTGCCATACATTTCAAGCTTGCACACTTAGTGCCAATCTCATCACCGTGCACACTTATTGCCCGCACACTTAGTGCCGAAACCAAACACTCTACTCATTTCTCTACCTCTTTACATTCAACAATATCATCATTCCATTCACATACATTTTTATATACATTTCATTTTATTGAACGTAATCGCATAAATATCATGCTCATTTAAATCGACATCAATCATATGCTTAATGACTTACCTTGTATTGGTAAAACGGTTCCAACTCGGCTACTCGATGTTCTTTCCTTTGCCTTTGCTTGATTCTCCACCTTTAGCTTCTTGAGCTTAATCAATAAATTAACTAGTTTAACCGTCTTGCTAAATATTTATATCAAAATATTAATGATTTCATAGCATAGGAGACACATGGCAAATTCATATCTTTCTACCTTATGCTTTTGAGCTATTCGGATAATAACCTTATGCAATCACCATACTATCAATAATCCAATCACACATGCATATGTGTACTTGGACATTCGACAATCACCCTTGCTAATTTCTCAGTTTTAGTCGGTTATATATATATACATAATCCTAAGGTAATATCACGAATGGCTTACATACATATATATATATATGCATATATGGCCGAATGTGCAAAGCTTAGACTCAACATCACATATGCTCCCAATTGATGGCCGAATATGTATATATAAATATATCAACTATACTATCACTTTTAATTCATCTAATCACAAGATTTCATCTCATGAACACTTGACCCATTTCTCATAAAAAATGAAACAACAAATAGAATGAACATCCCATTTTACCCTATATGGCCGAATGCACCAATTGTTACCCAACTAAAAATTCAAGAAATTCAACCTCATTACAGCCTCTACTTATTCAATATAACATGAAAACAATCCTCTACTCCTATCTCTTGATATACGTCCTAGTACCCCAAGTCTCTATAGTAGTTTGAGTTTCTTGACATTGTTAAAATGTATTCAACAATTAGATCAGCATATATAAACAAAAGTTTAAACAACATTTCAAAACTCACCTCCAACTAGCAAAAAGGGTTGCCGAATTGCCTAAGCATAACTTCCCTATCCCTTCCCTTTTGTTTCGGTTTTGAGAAATGAAGAAGACGATGAACATCCCCTCTCCCTTCTTTTTCTTTTATTCCATTTCATTATAATTATTTTAAGCTATTTGTTAACTAAACAAAACATATTAAATTAGAATAAGTGGAGCACCATCACCCCTTGGCCGGCCACTCTTCATCTTTTGGGTAAATTGACATGCAAAACCACCATTTTTAGTTCATGCACTAATAGACCATTTTAAGATTAGCCTATCATATTTCACTATGTCTCATATTGATCCCTATTTAATAATTTCTCATGCAATTGGCAAAATTAGGGAATGAAACTTCCACATGTGCATGTACACACATAATAAGCATAGAATATAACAATTAATTATTTTTATGACTCGATTTTGTGGTCTCGAAACCACTTTCTGACTAGGGTCATATTAGGGCGTCACAACATCCGTACCTATGATTTTGTGACATTTTCATCTCTGCATAGTCATAGGGAAATGTATTTCCCTGAACCGAACTCGATCCATATGAGCCTATAATGGGCGAGGATTGAGGAATCTGCTAGTTCAGGTACCTTTTCTTTTAAACCGAACCTCATATAATGAACCTTAAGAGCCATCCTTAGGTAGAGCTATGTTAAGCCCTAGTAGTTGCCCATATATGTGTGTTGATTACCTTTGTCTTACTTGTATTTTATCACTTATATTTAATACTAACTTGTGTTGTTTTTTTTTATTGTGTTTTGCATAACATTGCATATTAAAGGAGGTGTCGATTTGTGTTCGATTAGTAAGTTAGAAGATTTAACATGGAGAATGAATTTCTTGATAAAGTTGAGGATAATGCGGCTGTTTGTGCATGGTTGGAGAAGTTACAATCAGAGAAAGCGGATAGCCTGCCAGAAGGATATACGTCAGAGTTGCAGAACTTCACTCATATCAATGTGACACAGAATGAATTGCAAGAGTTGAGAGATATATGGGCTCGTTGGGATGAGGGAACCAAACAGTTTTTCTATCAAAATTATGGTGATATAGCCTACTTGCTCGATATTAAAGTGGACAAGCATCTGTTCCAAGTTATGGCTCAAATTTGGAATTTTGCTTATAATTGTTTCACTTTTGGGGAAGTGGATTTGGTGCCTACCGTGGAGGAATATACTACCCTGCTGAGGTGTCCAAAAGGTCAAGTTTGAAAAGCTTATGCTAAGGTTTTTAATGGTCCAACTTTTGTGAAGAAATTGATGACTATTTCGGGGATGAGCGAGCCTTGGGTTACTACTTGAATTCAACAAAAGAGGGATAGTAAATGTATTCGTTGGGAGAATTTGAGAGATTTGGTTTTAACACAATCGGAAGAAAGGAAGAGGGTCGATATCTTCGCCTTAAACATCTATGGTTTGGTGATTTTTCCTAAGGCTTTAAGGCTTTTAGATGAGGCGGTCACTGATTTATTCGATCATCTTGAGAAAGGAATTATGCTTGTACCTGCAATACTGGCTGAGACATTCAGATCCGTGAGCATGTGTTGGAAGGCAAGTGAAGGAAGATTTATTGGATGTGGACAGCTGTTGATGGTATGGTTTCATGGGCATTTTTGGAAAGTAAACAGAGTTTCTTACCGGGTTTTTTCTGAAAGCTATTCCCCATTAAAGGAAAAGGTAGCTATGCAAAAGACAGATGATATTTCAGAGGAGAAGTGGATTGAAATTCTTCAAAACCTCAAGGAGGAGGATATAGAGTGGAGAGCTTTTTGGATGGTTCCTGATGAGATCCTGTATCGATGTGGAAACTTTGATTGGGTACTGTTGTTAGGAATTTAGGGAGCCACTGGATATACTCCTTTGCTTGCATTAAGGCAGTATAAGTCAAGGTAGTTTGTACCTACGACTTACGGGCTTACTTAATGTGAATTCTTATATAAAGGTGACCACTATAAGAAGAAGATTCGGGAACTGTCTGATCCTTGGAAGTAAACTCACTGGATGAAGAGGTTGGCTGTTGGTTCCATGGTGACACCTGAATACAATGGATGATTTAGGAAAAGGGTTAATGATAATATTCCTAGGCCAAGTTTAGAAGGTACCCGACCAATGGAGGAACAATTACAAGTTGCCCCGTCAGAGTTGGAAATTATAAGGCAAGACTTTGAGAAGAAAAGTTCTGAGCTTGGGAAAAGGATTGAGCAATTGGAGGAAGGAAAAATGCACCTAAAATTAGATATGGAGGTTCAGAAGTCAGAGGCAGAGAAGTTACGGAAAAGGAAAAATAAAGTTGAGAAGGATTTGGAAAGTTTGAAAACAGATTATAAGAAGTTACACCTGTCAATGAGGACTGGTAGGTTAGGTAAAACTTCAGAGCAATGGCATCAGGAAATTTGAGAAGAAAAGACTAAGGTTGATCACTGGGAAAAGAGGTTCTAGGAGGTTCAAGCTCGAATTGAGGCTTTGGAGAAAAGTCTATCAGAGATTAAAAATGAACAAGACGAATTAAGGGCTAGAGTAGCAGAACTTGAGAGATCTCTATGTCTGTACCAGAATCACAATTCTGTGATGGAGTTGAGAGCAAGCTTAAGAAAGATCAAAGAGATGAAAGAGAAAATAGAGGAATTAGAGACGACATTGCAAAGTTTTGAAATGAGGATCGAATTCTTGGAGGCAAATGAGGAACAATGGAAGGGATAGCTTCACTATTCTCAAGATCAAGTTAGAAGTAGGGATTACATTATGGGAGAAGCTGTGACGCAAATTCGGGAGGTAGCTGATTACTTGCAGACTTTAGCGGTACAGGCAGACATATTAAGTGTGAAGTATGAGTTGGAATTAGATAGGGGGCAGGAGCTAGCCTCATTGGTTAGGAAAATTAAGGCTTTGAGCATTATGGCGAAGTCTTATTTGTAACTCAGTTCTATGTAAAGAATTTTATTTTCTAGTAAAGTTTTCTAAATGGAATTGAATCAGAATTGATACCTCCTTTGCATTCATGCATTTGCATTACATTACATCATATGCATTAAAGGCCATAAAAAGATTCTAATTAATTAAAAATTATTTCAGTAATCTAGAAACCAACAAAAACACACCAAATACGCATCTTTACGGTACAAGGAAAAAGACCAAGTCAATGGACAAAAAGCTTGAGAAGTTAGAGCAAATGCAAAGAGATATACAAGAACAAATGCAGTCACAGATGCAAAAGCAGTTATGTAACACCCAAATTTTTAGGTTTTCTGTGTTTTTGTGATTTTTAAAATTTATGTGTGTTCTGGTCGGTTAAAATATATATTTTAGTAGGTTAGTTGGCCTTTGGAAGGCCCAAACTTAAGTTAAATCTGTGGTAGTCTTCAGAATTTTAATTTTATGAACAGGTGATGCAATTGGCGTTTGGGCTTTTAAGAGTAAAGGGGTAAAAGATGACACAAAAAAGAGTGTGGTGTAGTGGCAAGGTGGCGCCACTTAGGGGACAAGGAAGTGACGCCATAGAGGAAGCAAGGGGTCTAAGGTTCAAGTCTTGGCTCTTGCAATATATTTTGGTTTTTTTTTCAATAAATTTAGAAGCAAGTAGGTGCGCTTTAAAGTTTAATGTGTTGGATTTATGACACAAATGAGTTGATGGCCTAGTGGTGGTGGCGTGAGTTGGCATGTGAGAGGAATTTGGTTCGAATCCCTTGGCATACAAAGGTTGATTATTTTGCTATATTGGGACGGCAAGAGTTGGTGTTGGTTTTAAACTCTGGTGATGGAGGGATCCCACATCGGGAAGCTAACATAAGAGTAGATGGTGAGCTGGCTTTAAATAGAGCAAACCATGAGGAGAGTAGGCATACCCTTCTTGGCCTATCTCTTTCGCTTTGTGACGTGCTCGTTTGGGTTGGGCCTCAGCTAAGAGTGTTTGGAGCGCGGATAAACTACAGTCTCCTAACAAGTGTGTATTTCTCATTACTCTAGCAGTGGGACGGCTATTTCGGGCTGCGATGGACTGAAATGGGCCATGTGGTCCCAATGGGTCCGTAGGCCCAAGTGGATAAGTTGTAGAATTACTAAAATACCCCTGTAGGGTAAGACTACCGATTTACCCTTGGAGGGTAAAATGACTATTTTGCCCCTCGTGCGTAAATGACTAACTTGTGTAATGATTCGGTTAGTTGACGTGGATTTATGTTAGTTTTCGTTAATTCGTAAGTCTAATGTGTTAGTGATTGATTGTAGGATGATCGCGTGGGAGATATCGTCAGCAATCATCATCAACCAGGTGTCTAAACGACACCCTCTCTTAGACTGAATTGGTAAAAGTCGAAATACCGAAACGTTGGTATTTTGTGAACTCACGAGCGTGCGAGCACTCGTGAGACAGTTGTTAATGAATATGGTACATTTGGATGATTAGAGTGCAGAGTGTGCATTTTCGTGCACAACGGTATTTTTGGGCTCAATGGGCCGAAAATGGGCCAATAGGCCAACTGGCCAACGGGCCCACTTTGGTAAAAAGACGAGGTAAGTACTTCTAATTACTTGGTAAACATTAGAATGAGCATGAAACCTTAGCAATAGGTAATAATTATTGAAATACCCTTATGCATGCAAAATTACGATTTTACCCCTAGGGTTATTTTTTCTAAAAAGCATGATGTTGCATTCAGTATCGTATGCCATGACATATTATTTACATTGCATGGGACATGGGTTTATATTGATGGAGGAAGCGTTCGGGCACCTCATTTGCAATCTAGTGGCCTCGCCACATATATCTGTTCTGGTGACTTCGTCACAATATCTGGCAGCCTCACTGCAATTTGGTGGCTTCGCCACATATATATATATATTTGTTTTGGTGGCCTAGCCACAATATCTGTATCTGGTGACTTCGTCACAATATCTGGCAGCCTCGCTGCAATTTCTGTGGTGTGTAGCAGTTGGGTGGGTCGAGTAGTCTCCTCATATGGTTTAAGGCTGGTACGGGGGGTGTTATGGATGGCTCTGGGTTGGGATTTCTGCATTCATGATATATTTGTTTTGTATCTGCTATGGGCCTATGGGTTTCATTTTGATTTCTATACTGGGCCAAGGCCCAGATAAGTCTGACTCTGAGGTTTGATCTGTTTTGGGCTATGGTTGGGTTATGTTATACACTATGTTTACCGAACTCACCCTTTATTTTCATCTCTGCAGGAAATCCCCAACCATAGTGAGCTTGGAGCTGTGAGGGATTCGGAGTGGCCACATCATCTGTAAATTTGGGTTTTCTAGGTTAGTTTATTTTTAGTATTTTTATATTCTGATTTAATTTTGGGTTTTAAGTTGTAATAAGGCCGCTATTTAAATATTTTTTTCCGCTATGGTTTTATTTTATGATTATTTTTATACTATGACGAAACTGTTAGTGTTAGGCCGCGCGGGTTTTCAAAATTAATAAACGTTTTCAAGACTCAACAAGCACAACAAATGGATAGCTTAAAGATTGATAATCCGGCTTTTCATTCAACCGCTGTTTTTACAAAGACCACCCCCATCACTTAAACCAATGAATGCATACTAAGTCGTAAATTCATGTGACACGTCAGATCTGGCCATAACATCTGGGCCAGATTTAGGGTGTTATATTTAGTGGTATCAGAGCCAAGTTGCAACAACTTGGCTGTGGAAAGGGTCTAAAAACGGGAGATTGTAAAGAAACACTGAATAAAGGTTTTCGAAAATTATTTTTTTTGGAACTTGATTATAAATTGTTTTCGAGAATGTTTCCAATATTTTCTCTTTACAAATAGATGATTTTAAAGACTAAATTCGGTTTTCAAAAATTAAATTCTTTTAGAAGGTGGCACACCGAATCTCCGGCCCAAGTCTGTAAGTTTTCTGACCCTTTCTGATTGTTTCTAAAATATTTGTTATATTCTTGTACAAAACCTTATCATGGTACTTTAGTTAGGGTAACACTCGAACTATAGAAACTCGATAAGTAGATCAAATCAGTAGCTAGGCTACCGCAAAAGGAAACAAACTCAAACTCTGAATTACTGTTATTTATAAGACATTTGTAATAAACACTAAAATATTAAACTGATTCATAAAATTCTTAATCAGATAATACGAAATGAGTACACGAGCAGCTCGTGGAAGAGGCCGTGGACGTGGCCGAGGTAATGCTCAGGCTGAATCTTCATCTTCAGGACATGTGCCGGTAGTAGATGCACCGGTACCACCAGCAACGGAGGTAAAGTCTCATGATCGAGGTGCCGGGGAGGATGCTCTGTCCCAGACAATGCTCCGAGTTTTAGAAAGGGTTGCTGGGGCAAGTACGGGAAACGAAATTCGGGGGTCTATTTCTAAGCGACTCAATGCCAATGGAGCAGGGATATTTAGGGGCGTATCTGGTGTAGCTCCGAATATGGCTGAGTATTGGTTAGAAGCCACAGAGCGGATTATGGATGATCTGGACTGCTCTGTGGAGCAGAAGCTAAAGGGAGCCATATCGTTACTCAGGGAAGAGGCTTATCAGTGGTGGCTCACGGTGAGAGATGGAACTCCTGCTGACAGTGTGACTTCGGAGCTGTTTAAGACATCCTTCAAAAGAAAGTATGTTGGGGCTAGTTACGTGGACGCTCGCCGGAAAAAATTTCTAAACCTGGTCCAAGGGAGTAAGTTAGTGGCTGAGTATGAGTCTGAGTTTCTGAGACTGAGCCGGTATGATTCTGGGATTGTCGCTACAGAGTATGTACGTAGCGTACGCTTCGAGGATGGTCTGAGAGATAAACTTAGGGTGCTGATTGTTCCGCAGAGGGAGCGTAACTTCGCTGCTTTAGTGGAGAAAGCTAAGATAGCTGAGGAAGTGAATCATACAGAAAGACAGAATCGTGAGAAAGATCGGAACTGTTTTAGGAGAGATTTAGGACTTTCAAGTTGTATGAACAGGAATGCTAAGAGAGCAAGGGTAATGGAGCCAGTTCGAGCAGTACCGATGAATGCTGTTAGACCGCAGAGTTGTAGGAATTGTGGGAAAATGCATATGGGCGAGTGTCAGAAACGTTCTGCTGGTTGTTTCCAATGCGGATCTGTAGAGCATAGGGTTAAGGATTATCCCCAGGAACCAGATCAAGTTCAAGTTTTAGAGCAGAGGGTCGCTCAACCAGTGAGGGGTGGACCACAGTTTTTGAGAGGACGTAGGCAAGGCAGAGTTGGTAATGGAAACGGTCGAGGAAGAGGAGCGTCTGGCAGGGGTGCTGGATTTGCTGAGGCTCGTCAGCCAGTGTTGGTGTATGCAGCTCGTCGTCGAGAGGAGGGTGATGCACCTGATGTCATAACTGGTACATTTCTAATTTCCAGTAAGCCATACACTGCATTGATAGATGTTGGATCTACCTATTCATATGTTGCATGTGCTATATCTGAGTCGTTGGGTGTGCGCTCTGAGGAGACCGTGAGTGGGGTATCTGTACTAAGTCCTTTGGGTCACTCGGTTAGGGTAGATAAATTGTATAGGGATGTGCCTATAGAAACTCGAGGAAAAGTTTTCTCTGGAGATCTGATGGAGCCACCTTTCGGAGAATTCAACCTCATTTTAGGAATGGATTGGCTTGTTAAGCATAGGGCTACTCTGGATTGTGCTGCTAAGCGAATAATGTTAAAGACCACAAAGGATGAGGAGGTTTTGGTTATAGACGAGCGTAGGGATTATCTATCTAATGTGGTGTCGGCATTGAGAGCCGAGAAGTGGATTCGAAAGGGATGTGAGGCTTATTTGGCATTTGTAAGCCAATCAGAAATTGAGGATCTGACAGTGGATAAAGTTAGAACTGTCAAGGATTTTCAAGATGTTTTTCGGAGGAGCTTAGGGTTTTCCCGAACCGAGAGGTTGAGTTTGAATCGACTTGTTGCTGGAACAAGATCGGTGTCTATTGCACCTTATAGGATGGCACCGAAGGAGTTGGTGGAGCTGAAAGCCCAAATTCAAGAGTTATTGGATAGAGGCTTCATTAGACCAAGTTGTCTCCATGGGGAGCACCATTGTTGTTCGTAAAGAAGAAAGATGGGTCAATGTGGATGTGCATCGATTATCAGCAGTTAAAGAACAAGTACCCACTGCCAAGAATCGATGATTTATTCGACCAACTTAGAGGAGCTTCAGTATTTTCCAAGATTGACCTTCGATCTAGGTATCATCAGTTGAGGGTTAAGGAGGTGGATATTCACAAGACGGTATTCAAAACTCGGTATGGTCACTATGAGTTCTTGGTTATGCCATTTGGGTTGACGAACGTACCTGCAGCATTTATGGATCTGATGAATCGAGTGCTCTAGCCATACTTGGATTGATTCGTGGTCGTCTTTATCGACGATATTCTGGTTTATTCTGAAACTGAGAAGAAGCATGATGAACATCTTCGTATTGTGCTGCAAGTGCTGAGGAAGAAGGAGCTTTATGCAGAATTCAGTAAGTGTGAGTTCTGGTTGAGAGAGGTAACTTTCTTGGGGCATGTTGTCTTTGCTGAAGGGATCAAGGTAGACCCTCGAAAGATTAAAGCGATTCTGGAATGGAAGCCACCGAGGTTAGTGTCAAAAATTCAAAGTTTTCTGGGTTTAGCTGGGTACTATAGAAGGTTTGTGGAAGGATTTTTTATGATAGCAGCGCCTTTGACAAAGCTTATAAGGAAGGGAGTACCATTTGTTTGGACTGAGAAACAACAGGAATCTTTTGAGAAGCTGAAGAAAGTTCTGACCGAGGCACCTGTACAGATTCAGCCAGAGTCTGGAAAAGATTTTACCGTATGCAGTGATGCATCACACGTAGGGTTGGGCTATGTGATGATGCAAGAGGGTAAAATGGTTGCTTATGCATCGCGATAGCTTAAACCACGTGGAGTTAACTATCTTACTCATGATCTGGAGTTGGCAACGGTAATCTTTGCGCTTAAGATTTGGAGACATTGCACTTAAGTACTTGCTGACTCAGAAGGAGCTAAACCTTAAGCAGCGGAGATGGATAGAGTTGCTTAAGGATTATGACTGCGCGATTGAGTATCACCCAGGCAAAGCTAATGCGGTGGTTGATGCCCTAATTCATAGAACTGTATCTGATCTGAGAGCGATGTTTGCTCATTTGAGTCTGTATGACGATGGTAGTCTGTTAGCAGAACTGCAAGTTAGGCCGACCTAGGTGGATGAGATTAAGGAAAAACAGTCGAGGGATGAATCCCTGGTTTCTCGATTCTGGCAAGTTAAGAATGGGGATACTTCTGAGTTTGGACTGAACAGTGAGGGAGTTCTGTGTTACCAAGGTAGAGTTTGTATTCCAAAGGACTCTGACTTGAGGCAAGCAATTCTAAAAGAAGCTCATAGAGGTCTGTGCGCTATGCATCCTGGAAAATGTATCGTAACTTAAAGGAGTTGTATTGGTGGCCTGGATTGAAGTGAGAGGTAACGGAAGTTGTGGGAAAATGTCTGACTTGTCAGCAAGTGAAAGCTGAACATCAATTACCTTCCGGACTTTTGCAGCCAGTGAAAGTACCACTTTGGAAGTGGGAGAGGGTAACCATGGATTTTGTGAGTGGGTTACCCTTGACATCGTCGAAGAAGGACTCGATTTGGGTAATTATGGATAGGTTGACCAAATCTGCTCATTTCATACCTGTCCACACTGATTATTCACTTCAGAAGTTAGCCAAATTGTATGTGGCGGAAATAGTGTGACTTCACGGAGTGCCAGTGACGATTATTTCTGATCGAGATCTTAGATTCACATATCGGTTTTGGAAAAAGTTGCATGAGGCATTGGGTACGCGATTGAACTTTAGTACAGCCTTTCATCCTCAAACTGATGGTCAATCGGAAAGGGTTATTCAGATTCTGGAAGACATGTTGAGGGGATGCGTTATCAACTTTAGAGGCAGTTGGGAGGATTACTTACCGTTGGCAGAGTTTGCATACAACAATAGTTATCAGGAAAGTATTCGAATGGCTCCTTATGAGGCACTGTATGGGCGAAGATGTTGTACACCTAGTTGTTGGACCGAGTTGGGTGAACGATAGGTTCTTGGACCTGAGTTGGTGGCAGATACTGAAGATAAGGTCAAGTTGATTAGAGACCGGTTGAAAGAAGCATCTGATAGACAGAAGTCATATGCAGATTTGAAGCGCAAGGAAATTGAGTACTCTATGGGTGATATGGTCTTCTTGAAGGTTTCGTCTTGGAAGAAAATATTAAGGTTTGGGAGGAAAGGCAAGTTAAGTCCGCGGTTTATTGGGCCTTATCTGATTATTAAGCGAGTGGGTCCAGTGGCTTATCAGTTGGAGCTACCTCTAGAGTTTAATAGGATTCATGATGTCTTTCACGTCTCCATGTTAAGGCGGTATCGTTCTGACCCTACTCATGTTGTGCCAGTTGTAGAGATCAAGGTCCAAACAGACTTGACTTTTGAGGAAGAGCCTGTGCAGATTTTGGATCGACATGTTAAGATTTTGAGGAGGAAATCAGTTCCACTAGTAAAGGTGTTGTGGCGTAATCATGGCAGAGAGGAAGCTACTTGGGAGCCAGAAGTGGCGGTGCGTCAACAATATCCTCATTTGTTTGATTCAGGTAAAACTTCGAGGACGAAATTTCTTTAAGGGGGGTAGAGTTGTACGCCCCAATTTTCAGGATTTCTATGTTTCTATGATTTTTAAAATTTGTGTGTGTTCTGGTTGGTTAAAATATATATTTTAGTAGGTTAGTGGGCCTTTGGAAGGCCCAAACTTAAGTTAAATCCGTGGTAGTCTTTGGAATTTTAATTTTATGAACAGGTGATGCAATTGGCGTTTGGGCTTTAAAGAGTAAAGGGGTAAAAGATGACACAATAAGGAGTATGGTGTAGTGGCAAGGTGGCGCCACTTAGGGGACAAGGAAGTGACGCCATAGAGGAAGGGGTCCAAGGTTCAGGTCTTGGCTCTTGCAATATATTTTGGTTTTTCTTTTCAATAAATCTGGAAGCAAGTAGGTGCGCTTTAAAGTTTAATGTGTTGGATTTATGACACAAATGAGTTGATGGCCTAGTGGTGGTGGCGTGAGTTGGCATGTGAGAGGACTTTGGTTCGAATCCCTTCGCACGCAAAGGTTGATTATTTTGCTATGTTGGGACGACAAGAGTTGGTGTTGGTTTTAAACTCTGGTGATGGAGGGATCCTACATCGGGAAGCTAACATAAGAGTAGATGGAGAGCTGGCTTTAAATAAAGCAAACCATGAGGAGAGTTGGCATACCCTTCTTGGCTGATCCCTTTTGCTTTGTGACGTACTCGTTTGGGTTGGGCGTCAGCTAAGAGTGTTTGGAGCGCGGATTAACTACAGTCTCCTAACATGTGTGTATTTCTCATTACTCTAGTAGTAGGACGGCTATTTCGGGCCGCGATGGGCTGAAATGGGCCATGTAATCCCAATGAGTCCGTAGGCCCAAGTGGATAAGTTATAGAATTACTAAAATACCCCTTTAGGGTAGGACTACCGATTTACCCCTGGAAGGTAAAATGATTATTTTGCCCCTCGTGCGTAAATGACTAACTTGTGTGATGATTGGGTTAGTTGACGTGGATTTATGTTAGTTATCATTAATGCGTAAGTCTAATGTGTTAGTGATCGATTGTAGGATTATCGCGTGGGAGATATCGTCAGCAATCGTCATCAATCAGGTGTGTAAACGACACCCTCCCTTAGACTGAATCGGTAAAAGCCGAAATACCGAAACGTTGGTATTTTGTGAACTCGCGAGCATACGAGCGCTCGTGAGACAGTTGTTAATAAATATGGTGCATTTGGATGATTAGAGTACAGAGTGTGCATTTTCGTGCACAACAGTATTTTTGGGCTTAATGGGCCGAAAATGGGCCAATGGGCCAACGAGCCCACTTTGGTAAAAAGACGAGGTAAGTACTTCTGATTACTTGTTAAACGTTAGAATGAGCATGAAACCTTAGCAATAGGTAATAATTATTGAAATACCCTTATGCATGCAAAATTACAATTTTACCCCTAAGGTTATTTTTTCTGAAAAGCATGATGTTCTGTTTCTGTATACGTATGCCATGACATATTATTTCTGTTGCATGGGACATGGGTTTATATTGATAGAGGAAGCGTTCTGGCAGCCTCGCTGCAATCTTGTGGCCTTGCCACATATATCTGTTCTGGTGACTTCGTCACAATATCTGGCAGCCTCACTGCAATCTGGTGGCTTCACCACACACACACACACATATATATATATATATCTCTTCTGGTGGCCTAGCCACAATATCTGTATCTGGTGACTTCGTCACAATATCCGCACCTCATTGTAATTTCTGTGGTGTGTAGCGGTTGGATGGGTCGAGTAGTCTCCCCACATGGTGTAAGGCTGGTACGGGGGTGTTATGGATGGCTCTGGGTTGGGATTTCTGCATTCATGATATATTTGTGTCAGATCTGCTATGGGCCTATGGGTTTCATTCGATTTCATCTTGGGCCAAGGCAGGATAAGTCTCGACTCGAGGTTTGATCTGTTTTGGGCTATGGTTGGGTTATGTTACACACTGAGTTTACCGAACTCACCCTTTATTTTCATCTCTCGCAGAAATCCCCAACCATAGTGGGCTTGGAGCCGTGAGGGATTTGAGTGGCCACATCATCCGCAAAGTTGGCTTTTGTAAGTTAGTTTATTTTATTATTTTATATTCGATTTAATTTTGGGTTTTAAGTTGTAATAAGGCCGCTATTTAAATTTCTTTTTTCCGCTATGGTTTTATTTTCTGATTATATTTATACTATGACGAAACTGCTGGTGTTAGGCTGCGCAGGTTTTCAAAATTAATGAACGTTTTTAAGACTCAACAAGCACAACAAATGGATAGCCTAAAGATTGATAAACTAGTTTTTCATTCAACCGTTGTTTTTACAAAGACCTCCCCAATCACTTAAACCAGCGAATGCATACTAAGTCGTAAGTCCATGTGACACGTCAGATCTGGCCATAACATCTGGGTCGGGTTTGGGGTGTTACAAGTTAGCTAAAATTCAGCAAGAGATGAAGGAACAAATGATGGAGTCCTAAAGAGATATGATGAACCAATTGTCCCAATTGCTGGTGGGAAGGATGGATAAGGGAAAAAGTCCTATGAATAATGTTAGGAAAATAAAGAAGACCCTCAGTATCCTCCTGGCTTCACTCCTACACATGTGTAGACACAACCTGAGATCAATTTACAGAAACCATCTGTTACGATCAGGCCTCAGCAGTTTCAAGACGGAGTTTCAGTACCAATGAATTTTCAAGTTGGCTCAGGTTTTAGTCCTGGTAATAACTTGTAACACCCCGAACCCGAGACCATCGCCGGTGTCGGACACGAGGGGTTAACGAGACAAATCCTCTTAAAGTACCGACCAATTTGGCATTTCCAGACAGGCTGGAAAACTGCATCACTGTTGCCTTAAAAATCATATCTCGAGTTTCAAAACTCGGAAACTGATTCTGTAAATTTTCCCTGAATTTAGACTCATATATCCATCCATGGATTTATTTCTAGAATTTTTGGTCGGACCAGTTGGTACAGTTTATTAGTTAAATTCACCCATGATACAGGGGTCGACTACACTGACCTTCGCGTGTTACAACTTGAATATCTCTCTATATAGGGCTTTAATACTGGTGCCGTTTGTTTCTAATGAAACTAGGCTCAAAACTGAATCTGCACATATAAGGCATGACTTCTAATTCTTTCTGTATAATTTATAGTAAATTTTGAAAGTCGCGACAGGGGACCCAGAAACCTTTCTGGCCCTGTCTCACGAGAACTTTAATATCTCTTGGTATACTGTTCATATGATCGTTTCGTTACTTTCATATGAAAATAGACTCGTCAAGGTTCGTTTACATAACTTATTCACTATTTAATACCATTCCTACAAATTTTGGCGATTTTCAAATCCGCACCACTGCTGCTGCCAGCATCTATTTTCAAGGTAAACTTTACCTATCTTGTGGTTTCCATGGGCCAACTATAATTTTGACATACATAGGTCCACATATGATCATATTTAGCCATTCCAATGGCTGATCATGTGACCAACACTCTCATTCCAAACCATAATCACATCATGAAACCAAATATAATTACAAAGCACAAATGGTCAAATTCCATCCTCCACTTTTACGAACCATTTTCGCATGGCCGCACACATATACATCACAAAGAACTTAAAACAATCGAGGGTAGTCCTATACATGCCATATCCAAAGTTCAACCAAAAGAGTACCAAAAAGGGGGTTTGATAGTGTGGATGACTTCACTTCAATGATCCCGAATCCGATCGCTAACGAGCAAAATCTATAAAACAGAGAAACAAAGGAACGGAGTAAGCAATTTATGCTTAGTAAGTTTCGAGCCATAATTTACACACAACCAAAGCATAGCATTCAAGTAGCTAAACAATAATTCATATGCACAATTTCTCAATGACATGCTTACTTCACAATCCCAACTCTTATATTCATACACAAATAACGGCTTAGTTAAGGCCGATAACTCGTTTATCATTGGAGCAAATATTCATACGCACTTACTCCTAGTGTGCAAAGCACACACAACACATACCTTGTTGTTGGGAATTTCACAAGTGCATTAACTGAAAATTTTCCAGCAAGCTTATAATTTTCAAATCACATACCTTCGGAGTTTAACCGGATATAGCTACTGCTCAAACGCCTTGGGACATAGCCCGGTTATGGTAACCCGCACAAATGCCTTGGGACTTAACCCGGATATCACAACTAACACAATTGCCTTCGGCTTAGCCCGATATCATAGCTCGCACCATTGCCTTGGGCTTAGCCCGGATATCACAACTCGCACAATTGCCTTCGGGCTTAGCCCGGATATCATAATTCGAACATTTGCCTTGGGCTTAGCCCGATATCACAATTCGCACATTCATACACATCTTTGTTTCAATATCATAACAAAACTTTTATGCACAATTCACTTAATAAGAAATATCATTTCGGCTCAATGGCCACATACAAAGGGCACAATTTCGATTGCTTATTACTTCATCCAATTGAATCAAAATCTAAGTTCCGATACTCGAAAACTTACCTTGGAGATTATCGAGCGCTTCCAACGGCTATTCAATCACCTTTTCTTTTCCTTTATTGGAGCTAGTTCCCCTTTGCTCTTGAGCTTTATGTTAACAAATAAATTGATTTAATCGTTTTGAATATCAAAAGGGGAATCCAAGGTACTTAGCCCTTATAAGGCCGCACACACTTACATCTACATACTTAAGCTCAATAATTATAACATAGCATCAAGCACTCATATGGGCGATTATACTTAGTCATACTTGCACAAAATCAACAATAAATTTCGAGATTTTCACACCATATAAGTACTAGGCCGAATATACATGCAAATTTCACAAACATTCTTCAACCATTTCTTCTTTAAACAAACATATTTATCATTTACTTCATAACCAAATCATCATGTGCAAACACATATGCACATATAGGTGCAAGGTCAATTTCAAGGTGTTCATAACCATCCAAAACACAAATTTTAACTAACATGCAAGAAGCATAAACCATGCTCATGAGCATGCCATGGCCGAATACCTCACACACCATACTCCTTTTAAATTTTTGGTCATGGTTAAACAAAGGACTCAATGCCCTACTCAAGAATACTAAAAGAAATTTCAAGAGTAGTCAATCCATCATTACATGCATCATTAGCAAGCTTCACATTTAGCATGCAATGGCTTCAACACAATATCAACCTTGGCCAAATACCATTTCTATGGCATAACAAGGATTTGAACCATGGCTAACATGAACATCAAGTTAGCAACTAAAACATGCATGAATCTCATGACACAACCTCATACATACCTTAATCTTGATGCAAGTATAGCCAAATCTCCTTCTAGATCTCTTCTAAACCAAAAAATGGAGCAAAAATCCTCCCTTTTTCCTTAGTATTTTCGGCCAAAGAAGTGAAAAATGGATGAACAAAATTTTTTCTTTCTTTCTCTACAACTCACGCAAGGGGGGCATCCATGCTCATCTTTTTTTTGTTCATTTCTTTAATGCTAATTCTTATTTTATTTCTTCATACATAACTCACTAACCAAACATGTTGGAAACATGTTTCCTTGCCCATCAACACCTACCTTGGCCGCCACTATGCTTCTTTTGGGGAAATTTGACATGCAAATCCCTTATTTTTTGCATGCATGATCAACTAGTCATCCCACATCTTCCCATCATACTTTCAAAGTTTACTACTAGGCCCTTTCTAGTGAAATTCACATTTATAACACTAAATCAAATCATCAAAAATGTCACACACAATTTAACACATATCATAGGCATCAAAATAAATTTTAAATTATTTTTATGCCTCGATTTTGTGGTCCCGAAACCACATCCCGACTAGGGTCAATTTTGGGCTGTCACATAACTCGAATAATCCAATGGTGCCTGATTTGGATGAAGTTGCGAAAGAGGAAAGGGCAAGGACAAAATCATAGAAATAGTTGGAGGAGTGATGTAAATGGCTAGAGGAAAAGGTTAGGGTAATGGAAGGTGTTGATAGATATCCCGAAATTGATGCAAAAGATCCGAGTTTGGTCCCAGACTTAGTACTCCCAAACAAGTTCAAGATGCCAGAATTTGAGAAGTACAATGGAACGAGCTGTCTTGAAGCTCATATCACTATGTTTTGCAGAAGAATGACTGGGTATGTTAATAACGATCAATTGTTGATTCATTGCTTCCAAGACAGTTTGGTGGGGGTAGCAGCTAAATGGTACAATCAATTAAGTTGAAATAGAATTAGTTTATGGAGAGATCTGGCACAAGCATTCATAAAGCAGTATAGCCATGTGACAGATATAACTCCTGACAAAAATACTCTGTAAAATATGGAAAAGAAACCAAATAAAAGTTTTAAGCAGTATGCACAGAGATGGAGGGAAGTAGCCATTCAGGTTCAGCCGCCACTCTTAGAGAAGGAAACTACAATGATCTTTATTAATACTTTAAAAGCTCCGTTCATAACTCACATGTTAGGAAGTGCCACAAGGAGTTTTGCAGATGTGGTCATGACAGGAGAAATGATTGAGAATGCCATAAGAATTGGAAGCATAGGGGCAGGAGATAGTGCTAAAAGGTCTGCTCCGCGGAAAAAGGAAAATGAGGTGAACAATGCAAACATGGGGTATTCAAAGTCTGTTACTGTAAGTCAAACAAAGGCGATGACTGCTGGTCAGGGCTCATAAAGGCAGGAATCTGGAGCAAAGCAAAATAATGAAAGGCTTCAATTTACTCCAATCCCCATAACATATAAAGAATTATATCAAGGTTTGTTTGATGCACATGTGGTGGCACCTTTTTATCTAAAGCCATTATAGCCTCCCTAAATGGTACGATGCCAATGCTCAATGTGAGTATCATGCAGGGATCGTAGGGCATTTGATAGAAAATTGCACTACTTTCAAGAAGTTGATTGAGAGATTTATTTAGATGGGCATTGTGAAATTTGATAATGTGCCCAGTACAGAAAATCCGCTGCCTAATCATACTGACAGTGGGATAAATGTAATAGATGGAGATATAGGAAAAAGAATCAAGGCGGATGTTACGGAAGTAAAAACTCCTTTGAAATGGGTCTGGAAGGAGATGGCAAGAAGGGGGTTAGTTACTTCGAATTCAAAAAGAAGTGATGATGAGATAGAGAATTATTGTGAGTTTCATCATGAAAAGGGACACGAAATTCAAGAATGTAAAGAGTTCAGAGCTGTTATCCAGGGCCTGATGGACAACAAGGAAATAGAATTTTATGAAGGGATTAAGGAGGAGGAGTATATATGAGCGTCAGAATCCATGTCGAGTGTCCCGAAAGTCAGTTATCCTATGGTTATTATTTCGTGTCCTAAGAATGAAACAGGAGTTCAAACGACACCAAAGATTATAATTTAGAAGCTAGTGGTTTTCTCTTACAACGATAGTAAAAGGATCCCCTGGAACTATAATTGTAATGCAACAATCCCCGGAAAAGAGAGTTCAGTCAGCCCGTTAAAAGAGGATTAAAATATAGGTTCTCACACACGCAGTGGAAGACGATATGATTTGACAAATGCACGAACAAAACCTGCAAAAGGAAGAGATGTGATGGTCGAACAAAAGAAGGGAAAACGGTCGAACATGGGGTACCTGTTAATGAACCGGTGAAAGAAGAAGAAACTAGAGAATTCCTAAAATTTCTGAAACATAGTGAGTACAGTGTGGTGGAATAGTTGCATAAACAAATAGCCTGCTTATCTATATTAGCTTTGCTCCTAACCTTAGAGGTACACCGAAATGCATTAGTGAAAGTGCTAAACGAGACGTGCGTGACCAATGATATTTTTGTCAATAAGTTGGATTGGTTGGTTAATAACATAAGTGCAGATAATTTCATATTTTTCAATGATGATGAGATACCACCATGAGGTATGGGATATACCAAAGCTTTGCATAGAACCACCAGATGTAAAGGATACACATTGCCAAGGGTTCTGGTTGATAATGGGTCGGCATTGAATGTGTTGCCCTTGTCCATGTTAAACAGGTTACCTTTGGATAGCTCACACATGAAGGGATGTCAGAATATTGTGCGAGCATTTGATGGCACGGAAAGGAGAGTCATGGGGAGAATAGAAATATCTTTGTTGATTGGCCTAACTACATATGAGGTAGATTCTTAGTGATGGATATTAAGCCCTTTTACAATTGCCTGTTAGGGAGACCTTGAATACATTCGGCAGGGGCAGTGCCTTTGTCATTACATCAGAAGTTAAAGCTAGTATCAGAAGGACGGTTGGTGATGATAAATGCTGAAGAGGACATTAATGCAGCTGTAAGTAGTGATGCACCATATTTAGAGACAGATGATGAAGCTATTGAGTGTTCTTTTCGATCTTTAGATTTTGTGAATGCAACATTCATCGCTGAGGGAAGTAGAATTCTGGAACTGAAAATGTCTAAAACTACGATGATGGGTCTACAGTTGATGGTAGGACGTAGAGCTTTGGGAGATGTCTCTAGGGAAAAATTGAGGTTTCGATGCTAAAAGACAAGCACGATCGTTTTGGTTTAGGGTTCAGGCCAGATGTAAGACAAAGCAAAAAGGAATTGGAAAGAAGGCAGGAAAGAAGAAGAGCACGTGTGGGTGGTGGAGAAATTCAATGGGAATCCATGATAATCCCTTAATCTCCAGGACATTTTTATCAAGAGGGATTATTTATCCTGAATAAAAGATGTCGGAGAAAGAAAACATGGAAGGAGTATTGGGAAATGTGCACATCAATGCCATATTTGAAGAGACAATTGAAGAGGGGATTTCATCAGATATTCGTCCATATGGGCCTGGGAGTGTTCTAGATAATTGGACTGCAAAAGACCTTCTTGTAGTTTTTAGAGCTCACTCAGAGTAATGTTCAAAACAAACTTGTTATTTTAAGCCTAGAAGCAACAAGGATTTCTTTGTGAAATAGGCTCATATTCAAACATCATTATTTCAATGAAATACGTTTTTGCTATCATTTTGAGTAAACATTTTTTATTCTTTCCACAAGTAATTATGTTATTCTTTCCATTTAAATAATTATCCTGATTCTTTTTTGGACTTTCTTCAATCATTCTTTTATTTCATTCATAAACATACCATACAGATAATAATTATCAAATTTATTCATTATTTGTATATTTTTTGTACCTATAATAGGTCCCTGGATATTAATATCATGAGTGATGCTATTACTGACTCAAAATCACTATTTGAGCAAGATATGTGTTTAGAGGGATTTCAGGACTTTGAAGATGACAGAGACTTTGATTTATCTCCAGACTTGTTAAGGATGGTAGAATAGGAGGAAAAGCAAATTTCACCTCATAAAGAAACAGTGGACATGGTGACTCTAGAAGAGGGGAAAGTTGTAAAAATTGGAACATGCATAACTGAAGAAACAAATCGAGACCTTGTTGGGTTGCTTCAGGAATTCAAAGATGTTTTTGCATGGTCATACTAAGATATGCCTGGCTTAAGCACTGATATTGTGGTACATTGCCTTCCCATAAGAGAATATCGCAAGCCAGTACAGTAGAAACTCTGAAGAGTGAGGCCAGATATTATTTTAAAATTAAAGGAGGAAGTTAAAAAGAAATTTGATGCGGGATTCCTTCAAGTGATCAAGTACTTAGAATGGGTAGCCAATGTTGTTTCTGTTCCCAAGAAAGATGGCAAGGTGCGAATATGTGTGTATTATAGAGATCTAAATAAGGCTAGCCCAAAGGACAATTTCCCTTTGCCTCACATTGATACACTAGTGGACAATACAACTAGTTACTCATTGTTTTCCTTCATGAATGGCTTCTCGGGGTATAATCAGATCAAGATGCATCCTGAGGATATGGGAAAGACTACTTTCATAACTTTATGGGGCACATTCTATTATAAAGTGATGCCATTCGGACTAAAGAATGCTAGAGTGACATAGCAAAGGGCCATGATGACCTTATTTCATGATATGATGCATAAGGAGATTGAGGTCTATGTTAATGATATGATAGCCAAATCCTGAACTGAAAAGGAACACATCCAAGTGTTGAGAAAGTTGTTCATGAGATTGAAAAAATTTCAGTTAAAGCTTAATCCAACCAAGTGTACTTTTGGGGCTAGATCCAGAAAGCTATTAAGCTTTGTAGTCAGTGAGAGAGGAATTGAGATTGATTTAGACAAAGCCGGGCTATACAAGAGTTGTCTCCACCACGTACTCAAAAAGAAGTTCAAGGCTTCTTGGGAAGACTAAATTACATTGCTCGGTTTATTTCTCAATTAACAGAGAAATTCGACCCCATATTTTGTCTTCTTAAAAAGCATAACCCAGGAGAATGGGATGATGAATGCCAGCGTGCTTTTGATAAAGTTAAAAAGTATTTGTCGAGTCCTTCAGTGTTATTACCTCCTAATTTAGACAGGCTGTTAATACTGTATTTAACCATGTTTGGTAATTCTATGGGATGTGTTCTTGGTCAACATGATGAATCAGGAAGAAAAGAAAGGGCGATATATTACCTCAGTAAGAAATTCACTGAGTGTGAATTGAGATATTCGCCAATTGAAAATTTGTGTTGTGCTTTGGTTTGAACAGCTTGGAGGTTGAGGCAATACATGTTGTACCATACGACTTGGTTAATTTCAAAGTTGGATCCTCTAAAATATATGATGGAGTTAAATGCCTTGAATGGGAGGATGGCTAGGTGGCAAATTCTGCTTTCTGAATTTGACATAATCTACGTGAGTCAAAAAGCTGTGAAAGGGAGCGCAATAAATAGCAGATTTTCTGTCCAGTTGAGCTTGAGAAGATTATGAGCCTTTGAATTTTGATTTCCCCAATGAGGAGATAGTGTATGTGGCAGCTATTGAAGAGGACACTACAAAAGATCACTCTTGGAAATTAAATTTTGATGGAGCCTCAAACGCTGTGGGTAATGGAATTGGAGCAGTCTTGGTATCTCCAGGTGGAGATCATTATCCATTTACATGTAAATTGGATTTTGATTGCACGAATAATATGGTAGAGTATGAATCATGTATCATGGGACTTCAAGTAGCTATAGAACGAAAGATCGAGTCATTGGAAGTATATGGAGATTCTGCGCTGGTAATTTACCAGCTTCGAGGTGAATGGAAGACAAGAGATTCCAAATTAATTAATTACAGGAGGTTGGTGTTGGAGTTAGTTTAAGAGTTTGATGACATTACCTTCAATTATCTCTCGCGTGATGAAAATTAGATAGAGATGCTTTGGCTACTTTGGCTTCCATGATCAAAACGAGCAGACAAGAAGATGTGAAACCCATTCAGATGAGTATTTGTGAGGCCCTGTATTATTGTTATAATATAGAGGAAGAAGAGAGAGATGATCACCCTTGGTATCAGGATATATTATGATACGGGAGAAATTGTGAATATCCAGATCAAGTAACGGAGAATGACAAAAGGGGGTTGAGAAAGCTAGCCTATGATTATGTTTTAGATGGGGAAATCTTGTACAAAAGAAGAAAGGATCAAGTACTTTTGAGATGTGTGGATGCTATGGAGGCCAAGAAAATCTTGGAAGAAGTGCACAAAGGTGTTTGTGGAACACACGCTAAAGGGTTCACAATGGCCAGACAAATTATGAGTTTTGGATATTATAGGTCAACTATGGAGTGATACTGTATCAATTATGCTAAGAAATGTCACAAATGTCAAATTTATGGTGATAAGATTCATGTACCTCCCTCGCTTTTGCATGTCATGACTTCCCCATGGCTGTTTTGCATGTGGGGCATGGATGTCATAGGTCCAATCTCACCGAAGGCTTCAAATGGGCACTATTTCATCTTTGTGGTCATTAATTATTTTACCAAGTGGGTGGAGGCTGCTTCATATGCCAATGTAACTAAGTCGGCAGTCAGCAGACTTTTAAAGAAGGAAATCATATGTCAATAAAGGATGCTTGAGAGGATCATATCTGATAATGCATTAAATTTGAGCAACAACACAATAGCAGAGGTCTGCAGTCAATTTAAAATCAAACACCATAATTCATCACCATATCGCCCAAAAATGAATGGGGCAGTAGAAGCAGCCAATAACAATATCAAGAAGATTGTGGGAAAAATGACTGAAACTTACAGAGATTGGCATTAGAAGTTGTCATTTACCCTCTATGCTTATCGAACATCTGTCAGAACTTCTACTGGGGCAACGCCTTTCTCATTGGTTTATGGAATGGAAGCAGTTCTACCCATTGAGGTGGAGATACCTTCTCTTCGAGTCTTGTCAGAATTGAAGTTAGATGAAGCAGAATGGATACAATCCCGATATGATCAGTTGAATTTGATTGAGGAAAAGAGAGTAAGGGCTATCCAGCATGGTTAGATATATCAAAAAAAATGATGCAGGCTTATGAAAAAAAGGTTCGGCCAAGAGAATTTCATAAGGGAAATTTGGTTTTGAAAAAGATTCTTCCTATACAAAAGGATTTCAGAGGAAAATGGATGCCAAATTGGGAGGGGCCTTATGTAGTGAAGAAAGCTTTCTTCTGAAGAGCATTAATCCTGGCTGAAATGGATGGAAAAAACTTTTCTAATCCAGTAAACTCGAATTCAGTCAAAAAGTACTATACCTAGTGGGGGGAAAAGCCAAAGTGAAAACCCGCAAAGGGTGCTTTGAGACCTAATAAAAATAGAAAGGATAAAGGGCCAAAGTGAAAACCCGCAAAGAGTGCTTTGAGACTCAATCAAAATGAAAAAGAAGAAAGAAAAAATAAAAAGGAGAGGCCAAGTAAAAACCTGCAAAGGGCACCTTGAGACCAAAAGGGATTTGAGTTGAAAACCCGGAAAGGACGGCTCAAATGTTGATCTAAAATGGGGGAGGAGATGATCTTGCTATACTTGAATTAACAAGGAAGGGGTATGTTGCATCTTAGGGCATTAACAAAGTACTTCTGATCTCCTAAACACATGTCAAGTTTAAATTGGTATTCAAGAAGTTCGTACAAAGAAACTCAGTTTGCTATATCAAGGGTACCTAGTCCTTATTTTATTTGTAACACCCCGAACCCGAGACCATCGCCGGTGTCAGACACGAGGGGTTAACAAGCCAAGTTCACATGTTTTGCCCACCAATTTGGCATTTCTAGTCAGGCTGGAAGACTGCGTCACCGTCGCCTTAAAAATCATATCATGACACCATATATATACATTCAAACCACAAATAGTCTAAGTTCATGCTTCCTTTTACGAGCCATTTTCGCATGGCCGTATACATATACATCGCCACATTTTTAAACCAACAAGGGTAGTCCTATACATGCCATTTCAAAGTTCAACCAAAATTTATACCAAAATAGAGGCGTGGATAGTGTGGATGACTTCGACTTTATTGATCCCGAATCCGTTTCGCTATCGGCGAAATCTATAAAACAGAGAGCCAAAGCAACGGGGTAAGCATTTTTATGCTTAGTAAGTCTCAAGGAATATAATCAGCTTTAATTAAAGCAATACATTCACATAACCAAATGCATCATTTCATTAATGCACATTCACATAATCGTACTTACTTCACCATCCCAACACTTATGTTCATACACAAATAACGGCTTCATTAAGGCCGATAACTCGCTCCATCATAGGAGCGGATATTCATACGCTCTTACTCCTAGCGCGCAAAGCACACACCGCACTTACCTTGTCATTGGGAAATTTCACAAGTGCATTAGCTGAAATTTTCCAGCAAGCTTATAATTTTCAAATCACATACCTTCGGAGTTTAACAGGACGTCGCTACTCGTTCAATCGCCTTGGGACATAGCCCGGTTATGGTAACCCGCACCAAGGCCTCACGGGACTTAACCCGGATATCACGATTTGCACAAATGCCTTGGTCTTAGCCGGATTTAACAACTTGCACGAATGCCTTGGTCTTAGCCCGGATATAGCTATTAGCACAATTGCCTTGGTCTTAACCCGGATATAATTTTCAGCATAATTGTCTTGGGGCTTAGCCGGATATCATTCAATTTCTCATGCACACATACATCAATAATCATTGGACATACATATTTCATTTTCCTTACTAAGGCTCAAACACAATTATAATCATTAGCATATTCGCCTTCGGGACTTAGCAGGGTGGAATTCAAATACTCATACACACATAATCAATAATCATACACATCCATATTTCATCTCACATAATTCAAGTAAGGTCACTTCTTGAGGACTTACCTCGGATGTTGTCGAACGGCTTTTACGGCTATTTGATCACTTTTTCCTTCCCTTGTCCAATTGTGGACCTCTTAGCTCTTGAGCTAATTCAAACAAATTCAATTTATTAAAACCTCATTGTGCTAGCTTATGGCCGAATATGACAAGGAATTTAAATGGTCATATGGCCACTCTTTAGCTTGAATACACAATGGTCATGCACATTTTATACTACATCAAGCAATTCAATACAATTTATTTGAGCATCAAGGAAATGCTAAGGCCTTCAATAGGCTACCCAAGGCGAATATTCATGTACATGTTGAGGCCAATTATGCACTTAATACCTCACAAAACAGCATGCATTTTACTAGTTAATGCTTTGCATATTGTGGCTCAAAACTTATAATATAGCATCAAGCACTTATATGTGTGCTAGGCCGATTTGTGCTTGCAATTTCACAATTATTCTTCAACATCTTCTTCTTTAAACAAACTTATTCATCACTTCCTTCATAACCAAAACATCATGTGCAAACATATATATACATATATGAGCATGGCGAATTTCAAGGTGTCCATAGCCATCCAAAACACAAATTTTAACTAACATGCAAGAAGCATGAACCATGCTCATGAATGCATCATGGCGAATATGACAATCATGCTCCTTTTCAACTTCAATCATGATAAAACAAAAGAAAGCTCAAAATCTTACTCAAGAGTAGACAATCCATCATTGCATGCATCATCATCAAGCTTCACACTTAGCATGCAATGGCTTTATCACCATAACAACTTTGGCCAAATACCATTTCCATGGCTTAACAAAGATTTGAGCCATGGCTAACATGCACATCAAGTTAGCAACCAAAACATGCATGAAACTCCTAACACAACCTCATACATACCTTAATCTTGATGCAAACTTAGCCAAATCTCCTTCTAGATCTCTTCCAAACCAAGCATGAAGCAAAAATCCTCCTTCTTCCTTAGTTTTGGCTCAAAGAAAGGATGAACAAAATTTTTTCTTTCCTTCTCTACAACTCACGGCAATGGGGGGATTACCACACTCACACACATTTTTTTTCATTTTTTATCACCCATACACCTTTGTTTATTATTTCACCCTAATGCACCAACAAAACATGTTTCATGACATGTTTAGCCCATCCTCCTTGTCATGGCCGCCACCACCTATAAAAGGGGAATTTGACATGCAAGTCCATTATTTTGCATGCATGCTTTAATTAGTCATCACACATTTCCTATCATACTTTCAAAGTTCATTACTAAGTCCTTTCTTGTGGAATTCACCCTTATAACACTAAATCAATCATCATAAAATGTCATACATGAGCACACACATATTATAGGCATCAAAATAAATTTTAATTATTTTTATGCCTCGGTTTTGTGGTCCCGAGACCACCTTCCGACTAGGGTCAATTTTGGGTGTCACAACTCTCCCCACTTAAGAAATTTTCGTCCCGAAAATCTTACCGTAAATAGGTTTGGATATCGCTCTTTCATAGAGTTCTCGGTCTCCCAAGTAGCTTCTTCTATCCCGTGCTTGAGCCATAACACTTTTACTAGCGGAACCCACTTGTTTCGCAACTCTTTCACTTCTCGTGATAGGATACGAATCGGTTCTTCCTCATAACTCATATTAGCTTGAATTTCAATTTCTGATGGACTAATCACGTGCGATGGATCGGATCTATAGCGTCGAAGCATCGAAACGTGAAAGACATCATGAACCTTTTCGAGTTCAGGGGGCAAAATCAAACGATATGCCATTGGATCGACTCGCTTCGGATATCTCGTATGGCCCAATGAACCTCGGGCTCAACTTGCCCTTACGCTGAATCGAGTATCTTTTTCCAAGGCGATACCTTGAGAAACACTTTATCACCCACGATACTCGATATCCTTACGCTTCAGGCCGCGACGACTTTCGACGATCGGAGGCTATCTTCGACTTTCACGGATTACTTTCACTTTCTTCAGCATCTCTAATCAAATCCACCGAAAATCTTGCTTTCACCAAGCTCAGTCCAAAACAATGGTGTACGGCATTTACAACCGTACAAGGCCTCGTAGGGTGCCATCTTAATACTTGATTGAAAGCTGTTGTTGTAAGCGAATTCAATCAACGGCAAATACCGTTCCCATGAACCACTAAACTCGAGGACGCAACATCTTAACATATCCTCAAGTATCTGAATTATCCGCTCGGATTGACCATCGGTTTGGGGGTGAAAGGCGGTCTTTGAAATGCAACTTGGTACCCAAAGCCTCTTGCAATTTCTTCCAAAATCGCGATGTAATCTTGGGTCTCTATCCGACACGATAGAAATAGGCACCCCATGCAATCGAATAATTTGGGAGACGTATAATTCTGCCAATTTATCGAGCGAAAAATCCGTGCAGACAGGATAAAATGAGCGACTTGGTCATCTATCAACAATGACCCAAATCGCATCTTTCTTACTTGCCGACACTGGTAATCCAGATATAAAATCCATTGTCACTCGATCCCATTTCTATTCAGGTATCATGATTGGCTGAAGTAATCCCGATGGCACTTGATGTTCCGCTTTCACTTGTTGACATATCAGACACCTTGAAACAAATTCGAAATGTCTCATTTCATACCGCCACCAAAATTGGCGTTTGGTCATTGTACATTTTAGTACTACCGGGTGGATTGACATTCGACTCATCGTGAGCCTCGCTCAAAATCATCGAAACAAGTTCAATTCCTTGGAATACATAATCGACCCTTGAACGTCAGCGGTCATTGTCGTCAATCTGAAATTCGATTCTTCATCCGAAACACATTCGCTCGCTTAGCGACCAATTCAGCGTCGACCTTCGAGATTCAAGTATTTGATGAATCAATAACAGTTTGGCCTCTAATTCGACTACTAGCACCTCCTCGGGTGAAACGGATAAATGAGCATCCATCGCTCTCAAAAGCATAAAGTGCCTTGTGACTTAAAGCATCGGCCACCATGTTGGCCTTTCCCGTGATAATCAATGATGAGTTCATAGTCTTTCAACAACTCAAGCCAACGTCTTTGTCGCAGTTTAAATCTTTCGAGTCATCAAATATTTTAGACTCTTGTGGTCCGAATAAATATGACACCTTTCTCCAAACAAGTAATGCCGCCATATCTTCAAGGCGAACACTATGGTCTGCTAGTTCAAGGTCATGGGTCGGATAGTTTCTCTCATGCGGCTTTAGTTGTCTCGACGCGTAAGCCACAACTCGACCTTCTTGCATCAACACACAACCTAACCCAAGCAAGGATGCGTCATCAGATATGACAAACTCTTTACCGGACTCCTTTGTACTAGCACTGGGGCCTCTGTTAAACAAGTTTTTAGTCGATCGAAACTTTCTTGACAAATGTTCACCACTCGAACTCAACATCTTTTGGAGTAGTTTCGTCATCGGCATGACTATCATCGAAAAACATTTCACAAATCGTCAATAGTATCCAGCAAGCCCCAAAAGCTCCTAACCGGTAACATTCCTTGGAGGTTTCCAATTGACTATGGCGAAATTTTGTTCAGTCCACCGACACCGATGCGGACACCACGTGCCCCAAAAAGGCTAACCTCTTTCACCAAAATTCACATTTACCAAACTTTATGTATAATCGCTTATCTCGTAAGATTTGCAACACTAGCCTCGGTGTTCAGCATGTTGGTTTCATCTCTCGAATTGACCTAAATGTCATCGATAAATACAACTACGAACCGATCCAAGTATGGCCTGAAAATTATATTCATTAAATCCATAAACACCGCAGGGGCATTAGTGAGCCCAAACGACATCACCAAGAATTCGTACGGACCGTACCTCGCTCTAAAAGCGGTTTTGGGTATGTCCGATTCTCGGACCCTCAACTGATAGTACCCCAACCTTAAATCTATCTTTGAAAACACCAAGGCTCCCTTTAATTGATCAAACAAATCGTCAATTCGTGGCAACAGATATTTATTCTTTATCGTCACTTTATTGAGTTGACGATAGTCGATGCAAAACCTCATGCTTCCGTCCTTCTTTTCACAAACAATCTTGGTGCGCCCATGGAGAAAAACTCGGTCGAGCGAAACCTCTATCCGTCAATTCTTGCAATTGGACCTTCAATTCCTTTAACTCCGTTAATGCCATACGACACGGAGCTATCGAAATTGAGTGGTACCGGTACCAATTCGATGCCAAATTCTACTTCCGAACAGTGGTAAGCCCGGCAATTCTTGGGAAAACATCCGGTATTCACAAACCACGGGCACAGATTCGGGTTTCTTTTTTGATTCCTTGTCATCGAGCACGTACGCAAGGTACGCTTCGCACCCTTTTCTTACATATTTCGGGCCAACATCGCCGATATTACGGTGGCAACTCCTTTAAGTCGTAGACTCAACCCGTATTATCTTGTTATTCGCGCTCCTCAGATCGATAGTCTTGCTCTTGCAATTTACAACCGCATCGTGCATGGTTAACCAATCCGGACCAAGAATAACGTCGATCTCATCGAACGGCAAAAGCATCAAGTCCGCGGAAAACAAGAACCTCGGAACACTAGGGACTTTTCTTGCACACTTTGTTGACAAGCACGTAATGACCCAAGGGTTTGATACCCGAATTACAAACTCAGTAGACTCAATAGGCAAGTCTTACTGGATGCTAAGGTTTCACATATATATGAATGAGTAGAACCAGGGTCAATCAAAGCAATCACATTTGTATTGAAAAGAGTGAAAGTACCGGTAATGACATCTGGAGAGGCAGCATCCTCGGCGCCAGATGGCATAAGTCCTCGCAGAGCACGAGCCTCAGATCTGATGGTAGCATCTCTAGATCCTCTCTGACCGCCACTGACATTGCCCATATTTCTAGGTGGCCTACCTCGAGCAGCGGTAGCACCCGGGTTTCCACTCTGACTCACATTCTGTTCAAGCATCCTCGGGCAATCCTTCATAAAGTGGTCCGCCGTTCCACACTTATAACAGGAGCGATCACGAAACCAACAGCTCCCCGAATGCCATTTGCCACAATGTGGACACTCCGCCCTCTCTCGGCGATCATTTCCACCACTGGCGATCGAAGTGACTCGTGTGGTCACAGGGGGTCGATCGCGTCCTCGTCTAGAAAAGCCCGAAACGCCTCTAGACCGGCTCACATCATCTCGAAATCTCTTTGATGCTTGTTGAAGAGACTTTCCGAGGACCTCTTCGAAATTCTCCGGTTCCCACATCAACTTTTTGTTTCTCCTTTCTAAGCTCTTGACTTTACAAGCTCGCTCAACAAGTACTACGAACTCTCGTATCTCGAGAATGCCAACGAACATCATTATATCATCATTCAGCCCATCCTCAAGCGTTTACACATAATAGCTTCGGACGAAATGCATTCTCGCAGCGTCGGCTAAGCCTCACAAACTTTCGTTCGTAGTCGAGAACGGACATAGAACCTTGCTTAAGATCAAGAAATTCCCTTCGCTTTTGGTCGATGAATCTCGACTAATATACTTTTTTGAACTCGGTTTGAAAGAATTCCCAAGTCACTTGCTTTCTAGGCACCACGAAGTCGAGTACTCCACCAATAGTAGGCGGACTCACGTAGCAAGGAGATGGTACACTTTAAGCACTCATCGGTGTGCAGGATAGCTCATCGAGCACCGAATAGTGTTATCCAACCAAAATTCAGCTCGCTTCGGCATCATCATCATCCGTAGCCTTAAATTCGGTGGCCCCATGTTTTGAATCCTATCGATTGGGGCTTACTTGACCTTATTTGGTCGATCCACGGAGGTATTGTGGGTGCGGGGTTGCATTTGTCGGGAATGGAGGTTGTGGAACAGCCGTGTTAGTTCGAATGTATTGATTAAACCATTCGTTCATCACACTATAAAAGGCTTGCCTAGCCTCATCATTCGGATTCTTGGCCATAGGTTGAGAGTCCGCCATTGTCCCTTGCGCGGAGCAAAGCGCCACACTCTCACACCATCACCATCGCTTCGGTTGGGATCGGATCCATTCTAATAACAAACACAAAGTCAAATTGTCGTAAATCACCACACTATCGATTCATCATTTAATGGCATGTATAGCTAGACCCCAAACACATCACGGTAGTCCTAGAATCGACTAAACCGTGGCTCGATACCAATAAAATTGTAACACCCGAACCCGAGACCATCGCCGTCGTCATACACGAGGGTTAACAAGCCAAGTTCACATGTTTTGCCCACCAATTTGGCATTTCGGTCAAGTTTGGAAGATCTGCGTCACCGTCGCCTTAAAAATCATATCATGACACCATATATATACATTCAAACCACAAATAGTCTAAGTTCATGCTTCCTTTTACGAGCCATTTTCTTATGGCCGTATACATATACATCGCCACATTTTTAAACCAACAAGGGGTAGTCCTATACATGCCATTTCAAAGTTCAACCAAAATTTATACCAAAATAGGCGTGGATAGTGTGGATGACTTCGACTTTATTGATCCCGAATCCGTTTTCTATCGAGCGAAATCTATAAAACAGAGAGCCAAAGCAACGGGTAAGCATTTTTATGCTTAGTAAGTCTCAAGGAATATAATCACTTTAATTAAAGCAATACATTCACATAACCAAATGCATCATTTCATTAATGCACATTCACATAATCGCACTTACTTCACCATCCCAACACTTATGTTCATACACAAATAACGGCTTCATTAAGGCCGATAACTCGCTCCATCATAGGAGCGGATATTCATACGCTCTTACTCCTAGCGCAGCAAAGCACACACCGCACTTACCTTGTCATTGGGAAATTTCACAAGTGCATTAGCTGAAATTTTCCAGCAAGCTTATAATTTTCAAATCACATACCTTCGGAGTTTAACCGGACGTCGCTACTCGTTCAATCGCCTTGGGACATAGCCGGTTATGGTAACCCGCACCAAGGCCTCACGGACTTAACCCGGATATCACGATTTGCACAAATGCCTTGGTCTTAGCCTGGATTTAACAACTTGCACGAATGCCTTGGTCTTAGCAGGATATAGCTACTAGCACAATTGCCTTGGTCTTAACCCGAATATAATTTTCAGCATAATTGTCTTGGGGCTTAGCCAGGATATCATTCAATTTCTCATGCACACATACATCAATAATCATTGGACATACATATTTCATTTTCCTTACTAAGGCTCAAACACAATTATAATCATTAGCATATTCGCCGGGACTTAGCCCGTGGAATTCAAATACTCATACACACATAATCAATAATCATACACATCCATATTTCATCTCACATAATTCAAGTAAGGTCACTTCTTGAGGACTTACCTCGGATGTTGTCGAAGCGGCTTTTACGGCTATTCGATCACTTTTCCTTCCCTTGTCCAATTGTGGACCTCTTAGCTCTTGAGCTAATTCAAACAAATTCAATTTATTAAAACCTCATTGTGCTAGCTTATGGCCGAATATGACAAGGAATTTAAATGGTCATATGGCCACTCTTTAGCTTGAATACACAATGGTCATGCACATTTTATACTACATCAAGCAATTCAATACAATTTATTTGAGCATCAAGGAAATGCTAAGGCCTTCAATAGGCTACCCAAGGCGAATATTCATGTACATGTTGAGGCCAATTATGCACTTAATACCTCACAAAAACAGCATGCATTTTACTAGTTAATGCTTTGCATATTGTGGCTCAAAACTTATAATATAGCATCAATCACTTATATGTGTGCTAGGCCGATTTGTGCTTGCAATTTCACAATTATTCTTCAACATCTTCTTCTTTAAACAAACTTATTCATCACTTCCTTCATAACCAAAACATCATATGCAAACATATATATACATATATGAGCATGGCCGAATTTCAAGGTGTCCATAGCCATCCAAAACACAAATTTTAACTAACATGCAAGAAGCATGAACCATGCTCATGAATGCATCATGGCGAATATGACAATCATGCTCCTTTTCAACTTCAATCATGATAAAACAAAAGAAAGCTCAAAATCTTACTCAAGAGTAGACAATCCATCATTGCATGCATCATCATCAAGCTTCACACTTAGCATGCAATGGCTTTATCACCATAACAACTTTGGCCAAATACCATTTCCATGGCTTAACAAAGATTTGAGCCATGGCTAACATGCACATCAAGTTAGCAACCAAAACATGCATGAAACTCCTAACACAACCTCATACATACCTTAATCTTGATGCAAACTTAGCCAAATCTCCTTCTAGATCTCTTCCAAACCAAGCATGAAGCAAAAATCCTCCTTCTTCCTTAGTTTTGGCTCAAAGAAAGGATGAACAAAATTTTTTCTTTCCTTCTCTACAACTCACGGCAATGGGGGATTACCACACTTACACACATTTTTTTTCATTTTTTATCACCCATACACCTTTGTTTATTATTTCACCCTAATGCACCAACAAAACATGTTTCATGACATGTTTAGCCCATCCTCCTTGTCATGGCCGGCCACCACCTATAAAGGGGAATTTGACATGCAAGTCCATTATTTTGCATGCATGCTTTAATTAGTCATCACACATTTCCCTATCATACTTTCAAAGTTCATTACTAAGTTCTTTCTTGTGGAATTCACCCTTATAACACTAAATTAATCATCATAAAATGTCATACATGAGCACACACATATTATAGGCATCAAAATAAATTTTTAATTATTTTTATGCCTCGGTTTTTGTGGTCCCGAGACCACCTTCCGACTAGGGTCAATTTTGGGCTGTCACATTATTCCTAGTAAATTACCTCTTTGGATTTTTTTTTGTCCAAATGATGATTGAACAAAAGGACAAGACATGGCGTTGGTGATGCAGTTTCAAAAAATTATTAATATAAAAAAGAATTATTCTCAAGAAAAGGGAAATGATATTTTGTACCTTTACAAATATCAAACATGAACATCTAGCAATAACACTCGAGGAATAGGGTAGTAGATCGAACATATGAAAATTCAACTATTAGTTACAATGTTTTTGTCTCGGAAGGAATAGTGGAAGGGACATTGGAATTACAGCAAGGCAAGCTTGCTGAGCAGAATGTGGTTTTTTCTTTGGGATACTCTATCAAAATGCTGATTAGCAAGATGACTGTGTAATATGGCAAGGACAACATACTGATGAACAACGAGTGATGATACCTTAAATTTTAAAATGGAATCATTTTCATTTTTGCATATATCATTCATACCACATTTAGTTAGGAGCATTGGATTCATTTCAATTATAGCATTCTAATTATTTGGCATAAACATGCGCATATAAAATGGAGTCTACAGGACATGTTCCCCAGAGGACAGTGTAGCGACATTGGTGAAGATGGAAGATCTTATCTCCCTGAAGTTGTAGCGGAGCAGATCGAAGATGGCAAATCTTATCTCCATGTATCGAAAATGGAGCAAATTTAAGCCACTAGCCTTATCTCCCTGAAGTTGCAATGAAGCGGGTTCGAGATACAAGTCTTATCTTCCTAAGGTAGCAAGGAAGCAGACTGAAGATTAAAGATCTTATCTCCCTAAGCAGTAGCGGAGCAGATCAAAGATGGAAAATCTTAGGCAATGGAGTAGACTTAAACCACCAGCTTGATCTCTCTGAGGTGCAACGGAGCAGATCGAAAGAGGCGAATCTTATCTCCATGTATCGGCAATAGAGCATATTTAAGCCCCGAGCCTTATCTCCCTGAAGTTGCAGTGGAGTGAGTTCGAGATACAAGTCTTATCTTCCTAAAGTAGCAAGGAAGCAAATTAAAGATTGAAGATCTTATCTCCCTAAGCAGTAGCGGAGCAGATCGGAAGAGGTGAATTTTATCTCCATGTATTAACAATTGAACAAATTTAAGCCCTCGAGCCTTATCTCCCTAAAATTGCAGTGGAGCGGGTTCAAAATACAAGTCTTATCTTCCTGTGGTAGCAAGGAAGCAGACTAAAGAAGATCTTATTTCCCTAAGCAGTAGTGGAGCAGATCGAAGATGGTGAATCTTATCTCCATGTATCGGCAATGGAGTAGATTTAAGCCACCAGCCTTATCTCTCTGAGGTAGCAAGAGAGCATGTTGAAGATTGAGTATTATCTCTCTGAAGTAGCAAAAGAGTAGGTCGGCAATGGAGTAGATTTAAGCCACCAGTCTTATCTTCCTGAGGTAGCAAGGAAGCAGACTGAAGATTGAAGATCTTATCACCCCAAGCAGTGGTGGAGCAGATCGAAGATGGCGAATCTTATCTCCATGTATCAACAATGAAGCAGATTTAAGCCAGTCCTATTTCCCCAAAGAAGCCAAAGTTCAACAAGACATGACAAAATCGGTCCTTTTAAAGTCTTTGCTTTATTCCCGTTACACAATAATGAGGAAAGAGGGGCAGCTGTAATAGGCCTAATTTGCCCAGGCCCATTTAAGTTATTTATAGTAAATAAATGAGTCAAACAAATAAACCCAAATAAATTAAAAGAAAATCCAAATAAAGTTCATAGATTACGAAAGCCCAAATAGTCCACTTACAATTTTCAGTAAATCTAAATACTAAAATCATATCAACCTAAAACCTAAGCCTAATTACAATGGCCCAAACCCGAAACCCAAAATTGGCCCAAATGAGCCCAATATCATGAAAGCACCAGAAACCTTAGAAGATTCTGGAATACGCTAGAACAACAGCAGATCAGGGCTCCCACGAGTCATTCCCACGCACGGCCTCCACGGCCTCTTCCTCCGTACAGTCTTGCGTCCATAGAACCTACAAAAGAACACACGAGAAAAAAGCAAGATAACAGAATACACAGTAAATGATAGTAGGAAAATAGAGTTTTTTTTTTTGTAAATTCAGCTATAAAAAGCCACCGTTTGTACTATCAATCCTTACGCACACTGAAATACGGTTACTAAATAGAAAAGGTCATCAAATTAGCAAAAGGTGATTTCGAGTGCCTCACACTTTTCTCTCATTGGAATTTGCTTCATCTTTCTTGATTTTGCATGTGATTTCTTAGCATAATAAAATCAAAATGTGATTCGTAAACACGGGGTTGAAGAGTTTCGGGCTACGGTTGATGATGATGCTGAGAAAGCTTAATTTTGGCTCGAAAACCTGTTCAGTGTATTTGATGAGTTATCCTGTATTCTAGAAGAATGTATCAAATGTGTAGTATCTTTGCTTAGATACAATGCATATCATTGGTGGAAAACGTTGACATCGGTGGTTCCTAGTGAACAGGTTATCTGGGAATTCTTTCAGACTGAGTTCTGAAAAAAGTACATAAGCCAGAGATTTCTCGATCAAAAACATAAAGAGTTTCTGGAATTGAAGTACGGTCGAATGACTGTCACTGAGTATGAAAGAGAATTCATGCAATTAAGCAAGTATGTTCGGGAATATGTCTCCACTAAAGAGATCATGTGCGAAAGGTTTATTGATGGATTGAATGAAGATATAAAACTGTTAGTCGGGATACTCAAATTGAAGGAATTTGTAGTACTAGTTGAGAGGGCTTGTAAAGCCGAGGATCTCAGCAAAGAAAAGAGAAAGGCTAATTCAAAGGCAAGAGATTCGAGGAAGAGATTGATGAATAAATCTTATCATTCCTCGTCGAAGAAATCTAGAGACTATTTTAATTGATCAACAGCTTCAGTGGGATATCATAATAGAGATCGCTGGAAGCAATACACCAATTTTAAAGCTTAAGCCACATTAGTATCGAGCGTTGGCAATGTAAAAGATACTAAACCTGAGTGTCAACAGTGTGGAAGACGACATTATGGAGATTGCTGGGTGAAAAATAATAATAGAACTTGTTATAGTTGTGGTTCACAAAATCACTTTATTAAAGATTGCCTAGAGTTAGTTGAAAAAGACAATGCTCAAAATGCGAGGCTGAGCAACACTGCAGCTAGGGGCAGACCACCTAGAGACACGAGAAATGTGAGTGGTGGTAGAGGTGCGACATGAGACAATGTTGTGAGATCTAATGCCAGAGCACCTACACGAGCCTACGCTATTCGCACTCACGAAGAAGTGTCATCTTCAGATGTTATTACCGGTACTTTTACTCTTTATGATACTAAAGTTATTGCATTGATAGATCTAGGATCAACTCATTTTTATGTATGTGTGAATTTAGTATCCTGTAAGACTTTGCTTGTAGAGTCTATTGAATTTGTAATTAAAGTATCGAACCCCTTAGGCAAGTGTGTTTTGGTTGATAAAGTGTGCAAGAGCTGTCCATTGATGATTAGGGATAATTACTTTCTGGTCGATTTGATGTTGTTTCCATTTGACGAGTTTGATATAATCCTGGGTATGGATTGGCTAACATTGCATGATGCTGTTGTGAATTGTAGAAGAAATATGATTGATGTGAGATGTCAGAATAATGAGATTATTCAAATTGAGTCAGATGATTTGAATGGCTTGCCATCAGTGATTTCGTCAATGTTGGCTTAGAAATATGTAAGAAAAGGTTATAAATCTTACTTTGCTTATGTACTAGATACTAAAGTGACTGAAAAGAAGATTAAATCAGTGTCAGCTCTGTGTAAGTATCCAGATGTGTTTCCTGAAGAGTTACCAGGTTTACAACCGATCTGAGAGGTTGAATTTGCCACTGAATTAATACCGGGTACAATGCCAATATCGATAGTTTTGTATAGTATGGTACCAACAGAGTTAAAAGAATTGAAAGCTCAATTACAATAATTCACTGATAGAGGATTTGTACGATAGAGTTTCTTGCCCTAGGGTGCTCCCGTGTTGTTTGTGAAAAAGAAAGATGGCACAATGAATATGTATATAGATTACCGACAACTTAATAAAGTGACGATCAAGAAAAAATATCTTCTACCGTGAATTGATGATTTGTTTGATCAATTGAAAGGGGCTACAGTGTTTTCAAAGATAGATTTGAGATTAGGTTATTACTAGTTGCTGGTTAGAGACTCTGATGTGCCAAAGACTACATTCAGAACGAGGTATAGTCATTATGAATTTTTAGTTATGCCTTTCGGACTAATGAATGCTTCTGCAATCTTTATGGATTTAATGAATCAGATTTTTAGACCGTATCTAGATCGATTTGTTGTTGTGTTCATAAATGATATTTTGATCTATTCAAGAAATGAAACTAAGCATGCTGACCATTTGAGAATTGTATTGCAGACTCTGCGTGATAAATAGTTATATGCAAAGTTTAGTATATGTGAATTCTGGTTGCGTGAAGTTGGTTTTCTGGGGCATATTGTGTCAGCATCGGGTATCCGAGTCGATCTGAGCAAGATTTCTACGATTATGGATTAGAAGCCTTCAAGAAATGTATTCGAAGTCTGTAGTTTTCTGAGACTAACTTGCTATTACTGACGGTTTGTAAAAGGATTTTTGATGATTGCGACTCTAATGACGAGACTACTATAGAGAAATGTTAAGTTCGAGTGGTTAGAAAAGTGCCAGAAACATTTTGACCAGTTGAAAACCTTATTGACCGAAGCTCTAGTGTTAGTTCAGCCAGAATCAGGTAAAGAATTCATGATTTATAGTGATGCATCTTTAAATGGTCTGGGTTACGTTTTAATGCAGGAAGGCAAAGTCATAGCTTATGCCTTGAGACAGTTGAAGCCACATGAAAAGAATACCTGACGCACAATTTAGAATTAGCAGCCATTGTGTTTGAATTGAAGATTTGGCGTCATTATCTGTTCAGTGAGAAATGCCATGTGTACTCAGATCACAAGAGTTTGAAATATTTGATGACTCAGAAAGATTTGAACTTGCGACAGTGGAGATGGCTAGAATTACTAAAAGACTATGAGTTAGTAATCGATTATCATCCGAGAAAGGCTAATGTTGCTACTGATGCATTAAGCCGAAAATCTTTATTTCCTCTACATGCAATGAATACTCAGTTGGCTCTATCTGATGATAGCTCAATTGTAGCTGAGTTGAAAACAAGATCGTTGTTTTTACAGTAAATTTATGAAGCTCGGAAAGTTGATAATGAAATATTAGCAAAGCGAGCTCAGTGTGATTTGAATCCTGATTCAGAGTTTCAATTTGATACTGATGATTGTTTAAGATTCAAGGCCGTATATGTGTTCTGAGAAATCCAGAGTTGATTTTGATGGTTATACAATCATTCATTGGACTGTAAATCTTTTTAATGTAACTTGTTTAGTGATTTTGATGGTTATGTCATGAATTTGAGTTTTGAATTAAATTTTGCAATTCACCGATTAAGATTGTGAATGACAGGGAACACTTAAGCTTGTATTATTATTAAATGATTTGTAATACTTACTTTAGTAAAATTTATCATTTTATTACGTTAAACTTACTAAGCTTCAATGAGCTTACTTGTGTTATTTTCTATTCTTGTAGATACTTTGAAGGTTGGACAGTTAGATTGGCACTCAAGTCACACTATCCACTCATTTTCAGTAGTTTTTGGAACGTTCATTTCAAATTATATGACATGTAATAGGCTTTTATGTTATTTCTATTGTTTTTATATGTAAAATGTTAAAGTATGATCTTAAGTGCAAATAGTCAACTTATATGATTTATGTGAATGAGGTAAGATGCTTAATTGCAAGTTCATGGTAAGTGTGATTACAATGTTGTGATTTGAGGTGCCTACGATAGGCACATTGGTTGGGTGTTAGATTTTGTGAATTGATCATTTGTGATTGATGATTCATATTGATGTCTATTTGTCTATACTTGTGGTACCAATAAGGGTGCATTTGTTAGTCACTTATAATGGTTGGTTTAGCATGTTTTTAGCTTGTTTAATGTCACTTTGAATAGGTATTTTGGCTGGTAAATGGATTACTTAGAGTCCAAGTAAGCTTGAATTGGTAAACTTGTTGTTTAAGGTTTATTTTGGGTCCACACAACCTGAGACATGGGCATGCGACTTAGCCGTGTGAGACACGTGGCCTGGCAAGACGACCGTGTGTCATCTGATGAGTTCTTTAGGCTGCAAGTCAATGAGTGTGACACAACCATGTGGCCCTACTCAGAGAGTTACATGGGTGAGGACACAGGCTAGGACATGACCGCGTGTCCCTAGTTCAATAGTTACACGACTTGAGACACAGGTGTGTGTCTCAGCCATGTAAGGCACACAACCATGTAACCCCTGTTTTAGCAAATTTGTTATCATTTTCCTAAACTTTTCAAATTTGTCCCAAATTGTTTCTTGGTTATTTTTAGAGCCTCAAGGGCTCGATTTAGGGACATTGTACATGATTATGAATGATTTGTGATGTAATTATTATATTGATTGATAAAATGTTCAAATGTTTCTGACTATTTAGTAATATCCGTAATCCTAATCTGGCAACAAAGACGGGTTAGGGTGCTACGGCAATTGTCAGTACCTGACCAACTTTCATTTCTAATACTCTGGAATCCAGGACATACACATAAAAAATGCATCACAAACTTTTAGAATCAAATTCTATATAGATATCACTGAAAGCATTTTCACAACACAATTAGACTTAACATATTCAGTTGAAATCAATTCACCATTCTAGCATCTCCAATCAATTTGTTTCCATCAACAGTTCACTATAGCATCATGAACAGTCAATCAATTCATTCTCAGAATAACATTAAATTCATTAAAAGACAACAACATCAAACTAACAGAAAAGTCATAACTTTGAATTTTCAGTGGAGACTATTTGCAAATCAAATCGTCTATCAATTGACTCAACTAGTAAACTCTTTTTTGCTACTAACATAATGCATATATATACAAATGTGTCATGCTAGCGTCAATTAATGCATACATAATAACATCAAAGATAGAAAAGGTACTAGTAATGTTATCAAGAACTAAGGCTTTCTCATGCACTCTGATCACGTAAGCTTTGATAAGAGTTCGAACTTCAGATAAAATAACTATGCTTTTGTTCCACTTCTACTAACTCTAGTTGTGCTTCAAATTCCTGGTCGTCTGCCTCTCATGTAAGTAACAATAGGTCTTACATTCCAAATTTTGTTCAAATCAACTCAATACGACAGTCTTTCTCATAATTATCTTTAAATCTACAAACAAATTAGGATCCATCTTCGAAATGAATACATAATTTCTTTCCAATTGGCACTATCATTATGAGCATATTTACGAAGCTGAACAAACACTCGTTCCTATTCCATAATTGATCTGTTTCCCAGCTTCATCTTAAGATATTCCTTTTTCTTCCTATCTAAATATCATATGTTGACATATTTTTTCAGAATTCAATTCAAAAGAAATCCTAGTTAATCTGTTATTTCAATACCAAAGTAGTTAAAATCAATTACCAGTGAAAAACATACTTATTTTAACATTAATACAACGCATATTAGTAAATTTTTGGGAACACCTAACATTTCATCTAAAAATCTTTGTATAATTCCCAACCAGTACTCAGCTTTGGTCGAATCATCACTCATTTTACCCTTAAACTCTTCTACTCCACGCTTTCAGAGTTTGACAATAGAAATACTGTGAATATTCTATTGTATAGGACTTTGAGGTAGATGGGGTGGAGGTCGTAAAGCCACAAAATTGATTCTCATACACGTTAAAAATATCATTCATTATTAATAAAAGTATTGTTAACCTTTTTCTCCATGCTATTCAAATTTTAGCACATTAAGAATAACCCATTGATTGGAGGCCTGAACATTGCTCTTAACTTCATCGGAACTAGCACGATTGGATGACATTTTTTTATCTATGTCAACAACAGAATCCACTTGAGTCAGGAGACACCACAATATCATAGGTTATAAAATCGAATGTATTTCTAGACTTTATACATGCTACATTCAGCCCGAGAATTGACTAAATCGTAGCTCTAATACCACTAAATAGAAATTAGAGTTACACGATCGTGTGGTCAATCGTGTAACATTTGAACTATGGGACACACAGTCGTGTCCCAGCCCGTGATCATACCCATGTGGGTATTCAAAATACTATCATATGACCGTGTCATAGGCCATGTGCCAGACCGTGTCTACACTCGAAGTACGGTCACACAATCGTGTCGCCAAGCCGTGTAACTCTCTGTGATAGTGTGGAACAACCTGCACTTGAAAATCAATAAGACACAAGGCCGTATGAGTAGGCCGTATGAGTAGGCTGTATATGGCAAACGGTCGTGTGACAGCCCGTGTCCTAGGCTGTGTACACCAAATATACCTTCCAAACCAAGTCCAAAACAATGTCATTTCATAGGTATCAAGACATAGCCAAAAACAATGATTTCCATGCCTTCAAAACTCAATCAAAAAAACATATAACATACCAAAAAGGAAACCTAGGTGTGTAACCAATGTACCCTCATTGACACCACAAATTAACATCTAATCAAACCCATACTCAAAGTTTACATGACATTACCTTTAATACATACTAAAACCTTTATTTCAACATATCCATTTACCATATATCAAGCTAATCACAAAAGGCATTTCGCTAATGACCAAAAGCACTTCAAGTCTCACACATAACCCAAAGATACTAAACATAGATATACAACCACAAAACTTACTCAAACTAACTTATAAACAACATCATCAAAAACAAATTAGCTTAAAGGCTCCAAGTACATGCCATTTATAACATGACAATAAAATAACTAAATCTTCTTCTGAGATGAAAAATGGATAGTGTGAATATACTCCTACTAAATTCCAACTGACTGAGCTTTCTGATGACCTATAAGACAAAGAAAAGAAAATAGCACTTATTAAGCTCGTATAAACTTAAACTTAAACTTTAACTTACAAAAAATGATGTAACTTAACCATTTTACAAGATAATTTAACATCTGTAACACCCTAAATATAAGGGTTAGAAGTTTTTGGGTTTTGTGGTTAGGGTTAGAGAGAAGGGTGTACTATTGTGTTTAGTTGTGCGTTTAAGCATCAGAATAGGCATGCTAGTCTGGTGGATTAGTAAGTGTTACTTTACCTCGAGGTTCTAGGTTCGAGTCTTTGTGTGCGTATTTTAGAGAAGCATTTTTATTTCGTTCTGTTTTATGTTAAAATATATGACCATTTATATTTATTTGTATTATCATTTTGCATTGATTTTTATTTTTATTTTTATTTTGTTCTTTTTGGCTGGACATTCTTTGCTGCCTCTTTCTTGGTTTCTTCTTGTTCTTTTTTTTTCTTTTTGGAAAATGGTTGAGTTGTAGTTTTGGAAGAACTTCGATTTCTTGGTTTTCAAATCAGATTCTGGACGTCTTAGATCGCAAAATAGGTGTGGGATTCAAACCTTATCTATTTGATTTTGTGAATTATTCTTTCGGCATTTCTTTAGTGTCCTCTAACCTGTTATTTTTAGGTATTAGTTACTAAAAAAGTGTGGGGAATACTGCATATTCTGATATACTTTTGTTATTGCAAAGGTTGAAGACTATTTTGAAAGCTAAAATGGTGACTTTAGCTTGTTCCGAAGTGGTTTCGTGACTACACGGGTGGCCATTCGGGCATGTACCGATTCACATAGCTGTGTGCATTTAGAAATTAAGGTTTTTTAGCAGGTTTTGGTGCCATATGGTTGTGTGGCCGATTTGGGGATTTTTGTCATTTTCCACAAGGTTGTGTCCCTTGGGAAAATAGGCATGTGCGTTTGGGAGTTAGGGATTTAGTGATTTGGTGCCACACGACCTGGTTACACAGTCATGTGCTAATTTGTGGATTTAAAGATCCCACAAGGACGTGTGTTTTGGACACACAAGCATGTGAGACCCTCACATGGCTATGTCTGCCCTGTACTCTATTTTGGTACAAATGAACAGTGAGTTACACAGCTTGTTCCCACAACCATGTCTCTGGTTCACACGGGCGTGTGTCTCAGCCACACGGCCGTGTGCCTTCCTTTACGGGCGTTTTGACCCCCACATGGCTTAGGTTTTTGCACACGGCCGGAGCACACAGCTATGTGGTCCTAAGTCACTTATTTTTGTTCTGTGCATTTTTTTATTTGAGAATGTGTCTGTGTGCTTCAACCCTTGGCTATTCTTTAGTAAGGTTTTAAGACTTTGAACGGGGCTTCGACTTATGTGTTATTTGCGACTGTTGTGTGAGATGTTTGATTCTGAATCCAGTCTGTTGGACGTGTGTACATATATGCTTCTATCTGATTGTTTATTGACGTGTTCGTTATTTCCGTGGGATTGAATGCATACATGTAGTTGCATAAAGTATTTTAGGTTGGGTTGTGAAGAGAAGGAAGACTATTCTATTCTGATTTGGCAGTTTAACTACAAGCTTATTCATACAGTGGGTTAGCACACTATACCACACGTACGTCAGCTTTTCCGCGTACCTTTATCTGATCTGGCAGTTTAAACTGCAACATGACTGTACAGCAGACTACTGTATTGTACTATACTGCATATATATGTCAGCCCTGCTATAACAATCTGATTTAGACCTTAGTTAGAATAGTGGCTTTCGAACCACAAATCCTAGTCAGAAAAATATTTTAATATTATTTTTTATGTTTATAATATGTGAATTGACATGTGTGAAAATTTCGTATGAAAATTTAATCGTTTGTGTGCTCAATTTGATAAAAGGACCTAATCGCATAAATTGTAAAAGTTGTCTGCTATTTGTTAAAGTGCTTAATTGATTTGTCTTATTTAAAAAGAGGTCCTTATATTGTTATTTGGCCATTGAACATATGAGTGGTCATAAATGGCCTTAATGTTAATGTTATATGTTATTTCATTCAGGGTAAAATTGGTATTTGGTTATTAAAGTTAATATTAATAAAAAAAATAAAAATTAGTCTAATATCATCATTTTGAACCGAAATTAGAAGAAAGAAGAAATCATATTCTTGCATTAGGGTTCGACACTTTGATTTCTTGATTAAAGTATGGTTCTGACTCGGTTTTTAATAATTTCTAAGTTTTTGTGATAGTTTCTTTGTATACTATCAAGCCCATGTCTCAATTTTTTATTTTGTTGATGATTTTGAGTTATTCCATTGATGAAACTATGAGCTTTATGAAGTTTGATGTTAGTAAATTAAAGATATGTGTTACATTACTAAGTTTTATCTTTGAATTTTTGATGAATTTGAGTATTTTGGACTAAATTTTAAAAATGAGATTTTGAAGGACTAAAATGTGAAATAAATGAAACATATGGCCTTATACGAACATTATGAGAATTCGGCCTAACATCAATATTTGGAAATTTTGTATTTTTTTTATTTTCATAATTAGGGACTAAAGTGCAAAAATGTGAAAATATGAGGGTTAATTTGTAAAATGCCCTAAATGTGTCTTTGTGGGTTGATTTGAATGATTTGGTGAATAAAAGAGTCAAATTTGAATATATATAGATCAGGAAACAAAGAAAACAAAATTAGATCGGGGGAAAATGAAAGTCGTTGAATAGTCGCTCATTTCCGTACGAGGTAAGTCGATATACATATAAATATTTTTTGAATTGAAATTGGAACACCCCGAAATAGGGCCTAGTCAGAACTGTGGTTTCAGGACCACGAATTCGACGTTGAAATATTTGTTTTGTGATTATTATGAGGCCAAGAATATGAAAAAATGCATGTGTTAAAGTTTCATGAAGAAATTCTATAAATAAGGTGTCCAATTGGAAAATAAGGACCAAATTGAATAAATTGCAAAACTCAAATTCTAGAATTACTTTAGATTATTAATTAGAAGGTTTTAAAGAGAAATTTGCCCATCTTCTAAGTTTTTTGACAAAAATGGGCATGCATGGAAAATTTTGGAAGTTTAGTAAGGAGGGGCATTTTGGTCATTTGGTAAAAAATTTAATAAAAAGGGAAAATGAAGGCAAAAATCGGCCATCTTCTCCCTTGTACCAGCCGAAATTCTCAAGCCCTCCATAGTTAGGGTTTTCAACATTTTCAAGCACAATAGTAAGTGACTCCTAGCCCCGTTTTTAATGTTCTTTGTATTTTTGAGATCCTTGTAACATGTTCTCTCCATTTCTACCTATATTTTAAGCTAGGGTTCATGTATGCAAAGTGACCCATGTGTGACATGTTTGTTCTTTGATGTTTTATGGGAGAATATGAAAGTTAGATGTGTGTTAAACATCTCTTCCTAAGTGATTTTCATGAAAAGCCCCTAAAGGGACCTTTTTACAAAAGGTACAAAATATGTGGTAGAAATGTGAAGTGGAGGAAAATGTGGGCTAGTTTGAGTTTATAATGCACTCGGTAAGGCTTACGTAACCAAGGAATTGCATGTATATCTGATACGTGATATTCGTGATAGGTTTTAAATATTTATAATGAATCGTTCTTGAAACTAACTATTATCACGATGAAGGCAAGTGTACCTATCGAACAGTAGTATAGCTTTAGCAAGACCAGATTGTCGAACCCAAAGGAACTAAAAGTACTAGTAATGACTATCTTTTTATTATCTAGCCCAAGAATAATGGGGTTTGTTTTAACTAACTAATTAACTAAACTAAGAATTCACAGAAAATAGAATTGGGGAATTACTTTTGGAAAAACGATTGAATTAAGACAATACCTAAGGAAAAATCCACCTAGACTTCACTTGTTATTTGACTCTGAATCGGACGATTTATTCATTTGACTTGATCCCTAGAAATCCCTAAGTTATATTATTATCCCTCTCGAGACTAACAATGTCTAACTCTAGGTTGAATAATTGAGATCTCTTTCTAATTAACTCCCTAGGTTGCATTAACTCGATCTATGGATCCCCTAATTAGTTCACCCTAATCCGAAAAAATCTTGTCACCCTATCTCTAGGCACGCAATCAACTCCGCTTAATTATGAAAAATGTACTCTTAGACAGGGTCTATTCCTCCTTTGAATAAGAGCTTAACTTGAATCAATATCCTAGAATATCAAAACAAGAATTAAGAACACATAATTAAGAACAAGTCAAATATTTATCATACAATTCAGATAATTATAACAAGATCTGTCTTAGGTTTCATTCCCCTTAGGTATTTAAGGGTTTTAGCTCATAACTAAAAATGTAAACATATCAGAAGAATAATGAATACAAAACATAAAGAAAAACCCAAAACTCCAGAAGGGAAATTGAGGAGAGATCTTTAGTCTTGATGATGAATCCGACTTCTGAGATGGACCAATCGGCTTTCTTTGAGTAGTTCCCTACTTCTTCATCTGTGCATCCCCTTTTTCTCCTCCTTTATGGTGTATTTATAGGCTTTGGAATTCCTAAGAACCCTCAAAATTGGCCTTTTCTGAATTGGACTCAACTTGGGCTCGACAGGGACACGCCCGTGTGACTCGCCCGTGTGCGATTACTTTAGGTCGTGGTCAAGCCTATTAAGAGGCACGGGCGTGTGGTCCACTCGTGTGAGTCGTGCTTTGATTCTATCAAATAGACACGGCTGTGTGGTCTGCCCGTGTGAGGAGGTTTTAGGCCGTGTTGATTTTGTACGTTGGCCCATTTTCTCCGTTTTTGGCCCGTTTCTCGTTCCTTTCACTCTCCTATGCTCACCTAAGTATACAACATGAAATTAAGGCATTAGGAGCATCGAATTCACCAATTTTAAGGAAAAATCATCCATAAAATGTGCTAAGCATGGGATAGAAATATGTATAAATTACGGTTTATCAAATACCCTCACACTTAAGCATTTGCTTGTCCTCAAGCAAAATCCTCAACTTATAATCAAAATAAATTCTTCTCAACTTTTAATTTCTATCGATAATATCTCAAAATAATCCATAGATAATCATACATTGAAAATTCAACTGAAAGAACATCAAAGTTTCAAACATTCCAAGTTGAGTATTTTATCATGAAAACATAGGTGTCTCCCCTCGTCTAAGTAATTACCTTTGATTCAAAATGTCACAGAGTTTCACATCCTCACTAAAGATTCATTCAAATCACTCGAGGTGTTTAAGGACAATAAACAAAGCACTCAATAGTCAATAATGAAAAGTTATTACCATAGGCTTGCATGAAAATCAAATCTCCACCACTATAAATTGAGATTAAACATCAATCAAAAGGTCTTTAGAGGGTTGTAACATGGCATTGGTTAGAGGGTGTAGTCACAAGCTGAAAAGAAAAGGTTAGAATCGAGATTGAATTGAAAATTTGCCTAGCAAGAAATATGACTAGTCATCAATTGCGTACAACAGAGCTTTTTCTCAGAATATGGAATTTAACTTCTGTAGCTCAGAATATGTAATTTTCTTTTTTTTTTTGTCTTAGAACAAGTCAAATTGCAAAATAGAATAAAACATAGCTAAACAGTTATTCCAACTCAAATCTTGACAAAAACAGGGATCAAATTAATTTAGGGGATTTCAACAATAATGAGTTATGGGTTAATATCGAGGGTAAATCAATGAATGGGTTGTTAGGCTCTAAGGGGTTCACTAAGGGTTAATTGTAAAGGTAGGCTTTTATGGAGTGAGTGGGTTAAGCCTAAGTGCCTTTATCATTTCAACATATCAAATCAAATGGTGTGGTCTTGACATGCATAATCAAGCAAGTTCTAAAATAGTAATTCAATACTGACGCACTCATAATGAAAGTGAGCATGAAAGAAATAATAGATGTTCTAAAGGCTCAAGATCTCACAAAAATTATGGCTTTTTGATGTTTAAACTTGTGAATTCCAACTCAAGATCATACCCAAACTTGGGGAAACAACCTAAAAGTTTTTAATTCTTCAAAAATCAACTTATCATGTTTGATTCCCTAATGTCATAAAGTTTAAACCCTCAATGCATAAATGCCTATGTTTTAATTCAAGATATATCAATAAAAGTCATAAATCAATAAAAATTTATCCTAAACATGCAATGAGAGCTTTTCAAGAGAACAAGGCAATCATTCAGGGATTTTTCTGATAGTGAAATGAATACCCCCCATAATTAAGGTGTACATTGCCCTTAATGTACAAAGATAGATATATAGAAAAGAATATAAATATAAGATAAGGAGAGAAGTGAAACTTCCTGAGTGATGAATGAATTTCCTTGAACTGGAGTTTTGGAGAATAATCGACCGAGGGTAGAGGAGGATACTCCGGTCGTGGTAGAGGTTCATTAGTCCATAAGTCCTGTGCCAAAAGAATATCATATCTGGTGGTAGCTATGGTCGTGGTCGAGCAGGACATGGCAGTCATGGAGAACCTTTCCTAGTGGAGTTTCAAGTTCCTGAGTAATAGTGAGCTTTGGAGCTCTTTCATAACTGTGATAGAATCAGGAACTCTTTTAGGAAATATATAAGGAAGAGTAAGTACTCAATATGAATTAGTCGAAATTAAAAATTGTAAAAAAACTCAGGATAAAATAGTATTAAAAGGAAATAAAAAACTAATTTCAAAATATAGAGATAAAAATAAAATAAAAAATAGGTGTTTATAGAAAAATTGAGGCACACGATCGTGGCGTACGCCCGTCTGCTCTAAGCTCAGCCCGTGCATTTTGTAATTTTCAAAATTAGGCGCATTGGTGTATACGGCCATGTTGCATGGCTGTGTCGATCCCCGTTCGCTTCTCCCACGTTCGTGTATACAGGCGCATGCCCGTGTTAAATTGATAGGTTTACCCACGGTTTCAAAACACGGACGTGTTGCACGCTCGTGGTATTTTGGCAGTTTCACCCACGGCCATGTTGCACGGCCGTGGCTACTTATCACATCCCGTGTTGGGGAATAAATTTTTGCCCTGTTTTCACACGGCCGTATCACACGGCCGTGGTTCATGCTGTGGTATGTGCACGGCCTCAGCACGCCCGTGTGCCTGGCCGTGTGGTTCTAAAAAGCCTAAGTTCAATGATTTGGTTAGTATGTTGATTTTAAAAATAAAATTTAAAGAAAGTAATATTGTTAGTGCTCGGGTTGCCTCCCTAGAAGTGCTTATTTATAGTCTAAGCTCGACTTACCTCTCTATTGAATGGTTATGGTGGTTCGAGGAGTTTATACTCCTCATTCCTGCTATGAATCTCATCAAAGTAAGGTTTTAGGCGGGTATTATTTACCTAAAAAGTGCCGAACTTGGGATGACTTACCTCGACTGTACCGAATGGGAAAATGCTAAGTACCGTAAGAGGAATTTCTTCATTCGGTTTGGCAGTGACAATGTGAGGATCTGCAGCATCTAATAAAACTTTATCTCCAACCTTAAGTTGATTTGGAAAGGTATTGAGCTTGTTCTGGCGTAGTTTTGGTTTATCGTTTGTTCTCGGTTTATGTGTCCGCCATTCATCTAGCTCCTCAATTTGTAGCTTTCATTCTTCATGAATAGGTCCTCTACTATTGCTTGAAAATGGCTCATGTACTTCTTTCAAACTCATTTCCTGCAAAGTAGGTTACACCATATTGTCAGTTTTAGTAGAACAGTTTAGACAATCACCTTCAATTCTCTATGTGTTGCCGGAATTGAGAGCTTGAAGGGTGATTGTTTCATCTCCCACACGAAGTGTGAGCTCACCTTTTCCAACATTAATAATCATTCTAGCAGTTGCTAAAAAGGGCCTTCCTAAAATCAAAGAAGTGTTGCTATCCTCCTCTATGTCTAGAACAACAAAGTCAACGGGAAATATAAATTTTTCAATTTTAACTAGTACATCTTCAATAATACCCCTAGAAAATCTTATTGTTTTATCTGCTAATTGAATACTCATCCTAGTCTGTTTGGGTTTCCCAGGACCTAGTTGTTTAAACATTGTGTAAGGCATGACATTAATACTAGCCCCTAAATCAGCTAATGCATTATTAAACATCTAAACTACCAATTAAGCAAGGAATCGTAAAACCCCCTGGATCTTTTAGTTTGTTGGGTAGTTTATTCTGTAGAATAGCTGAGCAAACTGTGTTTAGTTTCACATGTGAAGCCTCGTCCAACTTCTGCTTATTTGCTAAAAGCTCCCTTAAAAATTTCATTATGTTTGGCATCTGCGATAGAGCTTCAATAAGCGGTAAGTTAATATGTAATTTTTTTAAAAGTTTAAGGAATTTACCAAATTGTTCATCTGAGCAGTCTTTTCTTGTCGCATTGGGGTATGGCACACGAGTTTTGTATTCTGTACTTACCGGTTTCTGCTCATTGTGGTCTACATCACCTTTACCTTTGCTTATCTCGGTTTCTTGCCTTGGTTCTGGTTCAGGTGTGACTAACCCTTCCTCATCTTAACTAGTAATAGCGTTGAGTTGCTCCCTTAGGTTAGATTCTGTATTGCTTGGCAAGCTACCTTGTGGTCGTTCAGAAATCAACATGGCAAGCTGTCCAATCTGAGTTTCGAGCCCTTAGATCGCTGCTTGTTGATTCTTAAGTGTTGTCTCTGTAATATCCTAATTTTGGGCCTAGTCGGAATAGCGATTTCGTGACCACAAAATCCGAGATAGAAATAATTATTTTATGATTATTTTGAGGTCTATGATATGATTGCATGATTGTGTGAAAATTTCGTGAAGAAATCTTATGCATAAAGTGCTTAAATTGAAATTAGGGACTAAATCGAATAATTTGTAAAACTTGCATTCTAGAAGTTTCTAGTATGAAATTGTTTTGAAATATTAATTAGGAGGTCTTAAATAGAAATTTTACCAATTTCTAAGTCTATGGACAAAAATTGGACATGGATGGAATTTTTGGAAAGTTTAGTAGTAAGGGCATTTTGGTCATTTAGGGGTAAAATGAATTAAAATACAAAATTAAAAGCCAATTTTACTCATCTTCAACTCCATGGCCGAATATAGCAAGGAGAAACCATGGTTAGGGTTTTTCAAGCTTCCAAGCTCGATTGTAAGTCCGTTCTAGCCTCGTTTTTTATGATTTTTATGTTTTTGGAGTCCTTGTAGCTCGATTAAGCTTATGCTAACAATAATTCAACCTAGGGTTCATATTTGGAAAAATTCCCATAGGTGAAATTTGTGTATTTTGGTGTTTTATGATAGAATATAAGGTTTTAAATTATGTTAGACAACTTGTACTACTCGATTTTAAGTGAAAACGAGCAAAAGGGCTTAATCGGTAAAAATACCTAATAGTCATAAGTACATGTTAGAGTGAGAATTTGATGTTACCATAGAAGGGAAAAATGATCAGCATGTCATAAAACATAAGAAAATAGGCTGAAGTTTAATTTACGAGCTTTGGGGCAAAAGTGTAAATATGTGAAAGTTTAGGGGCAAAACTTTAATTTTTCCAAAATATGATTTTGGGTCAATTTGAATAATTTGAGTCCTAATTAGACTATATTTTAAATGATAGAGCAAGGAAAACTAAAATTCGGGCTAAAATGGGGAAAACACCAAGTTGTGGACGAAATGGTAAAAGTAGCCATTTTCGCATACGAGGTAAGTTCATATGTAAATGTTGGTAACATAGTTATTATTTTAAATGTTTTAATGTTATTTAAATGATATGATAATTATTATGAAATATTATACTGTGATAATTGTTTGTTAATATGTCAAATTATGTGATATACTTGGAAAATGTGAAATACTACCAAGTATCGGTAACGGCATTCTGTAGAAGATGGTTGAGACACATGATTGGGAAAAAGGTCCCATTGAACCTTAGGAATGGATTAGGATACAAGTGACATGTCACTAGGATATTTGGGCATCCGAACTCGTTGAGTTGAGTCCGAGTTCACTTATGGATGCGAACACCCGAGCTCGTTGAGTTGAGTCTGAGTTCACTTATGGGCGGGTTACATGGTAGCTTGGCTACATATGTAGCACTTATGTGCATACTTCCCATGTATCCGAATTATATTCTGATGTGTTCAAAGGGTAAAATTCTACTCAAATGGAGGAATACTTGAGATGAAAGGGACGTATTGGTAAATGTTGTGAAATGAATACTTTGAACAGGTATGTACTTAACCCTCGGGTTGAAAACTCGATATAACAACAATATGGTAAGATGATAAATGAAAATGTGATATGAATGTCTCGGTGATGATTATGCAAATGATGTTTTATGTTTGCGTATATAGTTGTGTTACTTGTTATTTGCATGTGAGCTTACTAAGAATTTATGCTTACTCCCTCCTTTTCATCCCTTGTAGTGTTGACAAGCCAGCTCGAAAATCGGGAACGGTCGGCGGCACACTCACACTATCCGTATACCATCTTGGCATAATGGCTTGTATATTTTGAGTGTGGCATGTATAGCATTATAATCATTTTGTATATATGGTCTTATGATATGGTTATTGAGTGGTATGGAAATGCTTGGTAATGATTAGCCATTGGAATGACTAATCATGATCATATTTAGTGTTATGTATGCTAAATTGCTAGCTAATCCATGGAAACCATGAAATAGGTAAAATTTACCATAAAATAGATTCAGACAGCAATAGTGATGTGAGTTTGAAAAATCATTAACAATAGTAGAGATACAATTAGATGATAAATAAAATATGGAATTGAAGAATTATGAGTCTATTTTCATTTGAATGGAACAAAACAGGTATATGAGTTATATTTTATGAGATGTTTAAATTTTTGTGAAACAGGTCCAGAGCGATTTTTGGATCCCCTGTTCTGACTTTGGAAAATTCACCATAAATTGTTCAAAGATAATTATAAGTCATAATTTATATGTACAGATTCCTTATTGAGTCTAGTTTTATTAGAAAAAAACGGAATAGTCATTGAAACTCTGTACAAAGATATATCTAATTAAGTAATACAGAGGTCGAAGCAATCGAACCCGAAACAGGGAGACTTTAACTAATAAACTGTACTAATTTGCTAGACCAAAAATTCTAGAAAAACATTAGTAAATAGATATATGAGTCTAGTTTTAGGGAAAATTTACAGAATTGGATTTCAAGTTTTGAAACTCGAGATATGAATTTTTAAGCGACTCTGACACAGATTGCTAGCTTGACTGAAAATTTTAAAAATAAATTGTTTGAGCTGTTTAAGTAATGAATTAAGTCTGTTAACACCTCGTGTTCGACTCCGAAGACGGTCTTGGGTACGGGGTGTTACAGTCTCGGTATTCTAAAAATGAGTTTCTGACACCGATATAAACTTTGAGAGCATCTCTTTAAGGTTCAGCCTCTTTTCCTGTTGGTAGGGTGCTGTTGGTAGCTTGAAGGTGATCTCTGATTTCCTTGGCCTCCCCGTGAGAAATTTGGGTGGTTCCTCCAACCTGCATTGTAAGTGTTACTATATGGATTGTTTTAAGATCGAGGATTATTACCCATGTAATTTAACTACTCGTTATCCTTGTTTTGGCCATAAGGTTGGTATTTTGAATTGCTTGATCCACCTCCACTTGCTTCGCACTGCATTACTGGATGAACCTGTGAAGAACTAAGAAAACCATCAATTTTCTTATTCAAGAGTTCTATCTGATTAGAGAGCATGGCAACTGAATCGACATCATAAACACCAGCTGTTTTTGTTGGCTTTGTCCTCATGACTTGCCACTGATAGTTATTCAGTAACATATCCTCTATAAACTCATAAGCATCTTCAGGTGTTTTATTATTGATGGTTCCGCCAGCAGCTGGGTCAACCATTTGTCAAGTAGAAGGATTCAGGCCATTATGAAAGGTTTGAACCTGTAGCCAGAGTGGTAACCCATGGTGAGGGCATCTTCGGAAAAGGTCTTTGTATCTCTCACATGCATCGTAGAGTGTTTCTAAATCCATCTGCACAAAAGAAGAGATATCATTACGTAATTTAGCCGTTTTAGCCAGCAAAAAATATTTAAGTAAAAACTTTTCGGTCATTTGTTCCCAAGTAGTAATTGACCCTCGTGGTAACGAGTTCAACCACTGATTAGCTTTGTTCCTTAATGAAAAGGGAAACAACCAAAGATGTATGGCATCATCAGAAACGCCATTGATTTTAAATGTGTCGCATAGTTCCAAAAAGTTTGCCAAGTGAACGTTGGGATATTCGTCCTGCAAACCATCAAACTGAACAAATTACTGTATCATTTGAATTGTGTTAGGTTTCAGTTTGAAGGTATTTGCAGCTACAGCAGGTCTAATTATGCTCGATTTAGTTCCTACTCAAGAAGGTTTAGCATAATCATACATAGCACGCGGAGCAGGATTTTGATTAACAACAATCGCAAGAGGTAACAGATTTTCTTGGTTCTCAGTCATCTCCTCAGTGGTGGTTGAAATATCTTCCTCTTGCTCTTCTGTGTAATGTAAGCTTTGCCTTATTTCTCTTTGGTTTCTGCGAACTGTGCGATCGATCTCACTATCAAAAAGTAATCGTCCTGACGGGTTTCTTCTAGTCATAAACTATAAGAACCTATTAGAAAAAGGGAAAAAGAAGAACTAGTAATAAAAATTAGAAATAAATTTAAATTCCCGTAAAAATAAATGGCTAAAGTAATAAAAATCGAGTGTTCCTAATATCTTCGTTCCCCAGCAACGGCGCCAAAAACTTGATACGTGATATTCGCGACAGGTTTTAAATATTTATAATGAATCGTTCTTGAAACTAACTATTATCACAATGAAGGCAAGTGTACCTATCGAACAGTAGTATAGCTTTAGCAAGACCGGATTGTCGAACCCAAAGGAACTAAAAGTACTAGTAATGACTGTCTTTTTATTATCTAGCCTAAGAATAATGGGGTTTGTTTTAACTAACTAATTAACTAAACTAAGAATTCACAGAAAATAGAATTGGAGAATTACTTTTGGAAAAACGATTGAATTAAGACAATACCTAAGGAAAAATCCACCTAGACGTCACTTGTTATTTGACTCTAAATTGGACTATTTATTCATTTGACTTGATCCCTAGAAATTCATAAGTTATATTATTATCCCTCTCGAGACTGACAACGTCTAACCCTAGGTTGAATAATTGAGATCTCTTTCTAATTAACTCCCTAGGGTTGCATTACCTCGATCTATGGATCCCCTTATTAGGTTTCACCCTAATTCTGAAAAATCTTATCACCCTATCTGTAGGCACACAATCAACTCCGCTTAATTATGACAAATGTACTCTTAGACAGGGTCTATTCCTCCTCTGAATAAGAGTTTAACTTGAATCAATATCCTGGAATATCAAAACAAGAATTAAGAACACATAATTAAGAACAAGTCAAATATTTATCATACAATTCAGATAATAATAACAAGATCTGTCTTAGGTTTCATTCCCCTTAGGTATTTAGGGGTTTTAGTTCATAACTAATAATGTAAACATCTTAGAAGAATAATGAATACAAAACATAAAAAAAAACCCCAAAACTCCAGAAAGGAAATTGAGGGGAGATATTTAGTCTTGATGATGACTCCGGCTTCTGAGATGGATCAATCGGCTTTCCTTGAGCAGTCCCTTCTTCCTCCTCTGTGCATCCCCTTTTTCTCCTCCTTTATGGTGTATTTATAGGCTTTGGAATGCCTAAGAACCCTCAAAATTGGCCTTTTCCAAATTGGACTCAACTTGGGCTCGACAGGGACACGCCCGTGTGCAATTACTTCAGGCCGTGGTCAAGCCTGTTAAAGAGGCACGAGCGTGTAGTCCACCCATGTGATTCGTGCTTCGATTCTACCAAATAGACACGGTCGTGTGGTCTGCCCGTGTGATGAGGTCCAGGTCGTGTTAATTTCGTACATTAGCCCATTTTCTCTGTTTTTGGCCCGTTTCTCATTCCTTTCACTCTCCTATGCTCACCTAAGTATAAAACATGAAATTAAGGCATTAGGAGTATCGAATTCACCAATTTTAAGGAAAAATCATCCATAAAATGTGCTAAGCATTGGATAGAAATATGTATAAATTATGGTTTATCAATATCATTTTACGAGCCTAAGAATTAAATCATAAATAATGTGAAAGGTTAGGGACAAAATGGTCAACTTGTCCGGGGGTGAAATTTAGACTCAAAAAGAATAATGTGATATATTGATAATTCATTTTTATTGTTATAGACTCCGAGGAACAAATTTCAAAGGTCAATTGAGGAAAACAAAAGGTTTTAGAATAACCGAAATGTAAAAATTGACACAAATACCAGGTAAGTTCGAATAACTTAAGGTAAACCCATAATATGCCTAAAGGCATGTTTTATGAATGTGTGATAGTTGTATATAATGATGGTATGAAAATCCATGAAATGTGTTAATAATAATAATGACAAGATGATAAATGTCCCAGTTGAAGTAAAAAGGGAAATTCGATGGATAAACCATGACTTACGTGACTTGAGGTCCTGCATGTGTTGCAGAAAAGGATTTAGCACGGACGGGTAATCCGTTGATCTCAAATATAGGAAGGATCTAGCTCAGACGTGTGTTCCTTGAATGACTGAGCCTCCCGAAGAATATGTGTGCATTAAGGATTTAGCCCAGATGGGTAATCCGATTAGGGTCTAAATTTAGCCTGGACTGGTAATTCAGATACGAGCTCATTAAAAGTGTTTGTCACTATAAGGGATTTAGCCTGGACTGGTAATCCTGACAACACTCCATGATTTTATATTACGGGGGATTTAGCCTGGACTGGTAGTCCTGCATTAAGATGTGACATTCACAGGAGTGCGTACTTGAGAAGATCACTCTTATGACTTGATGGTAAATGGATAATCCACCGAGATTTCAGAGGTACTCAACTAGATTAACATGAGGTATAGAAATGAAAATGTTGGATTATGAGCTCATCTAAGACAAATTACATGATGAATTATTGTGGGACTAACTTAATGTTTGAGTGCATGTAATAGAAGGCTACCCTATATTTCTTGGATTGGTTGTCCAACATGATTGTATGCTAATTAATCGATAAGTTTACTTTCCAGTTATTCAGGCTTACTAAGCATGTAAAATCTTACCCCTCTCTTTTCCCTGTCTTACAGAGCTTGAGGACTCGTAGAGATTGGAAGATGGTTGGAGTATTGTCAACACTATCTATTTCTCCTATTTTGGGTATATAGATACTTCTATTTTGTTACAATGGCATGTATAGGTTTGTGGTTACTTGGTGTTATATGTCATTGGTTGGCCAATGTAAAGGCTTAAATGTTAAACTTATTCTTTGTGGTATATGACCATAAGACATGGCTCATTTCGTTGTAGGTTATGACCTACCAACCATGTATGTTTATGTTAGAAATGTTCTTGTGATGATTAAATGTGGTATTTCATAAATAGGCATTCGTAATGTGGTCAAAATATTTGGAAATGGTTAGGCCATAATTGGTAATGAATTGTAATATTGAGCCAAGCCTAAATATGTTTCAATGGGACGGAAATCCTTATCATAAAAAGGGGATAGTTGAGTATGTAATTAACCAATGAGATGAGGTTGACATATGTAATTAACCAATGAGATGAGGTTGACATGCAATAGATTCATTGAGGATAGTCCTTGAGTATATTTGGGTCATGTTAAATGCAATTGGGGTTCCTATATGTAAGGAAATGATAAGAGTGACCATTGGCTTGAAATTATAGCCTAAAAAGGGTCCACACGGGTAGACACACGGGCGTGTGTCAAGGCCGTGTGTGACACACGGTTAGCCCTGTAACAACCCAATTTAGACCCTAATCGAAACGGCGGTTTCGGGACCACAAATCTGAGTCAAAAATATTTTAAAAATTATTTTCTGTGTTTATTTTGTGTGAATTTATATATGTGAAATTTTCGTGATTTAATTTTGTCGTTTAGGTATCCGATTAAATAAAAGAACTTAATAACGTAAAATGAAAATTTAGTGGTTATTTCTAAAAGGGGTTGAATTGTTAATGGCTTTCCAAATTGAAGCCTTAAAGTTGTAATTATGCCATTATTAATATAGATTACGGTAATGGTTAAGGAAAGTAATGATTTTTATTAAATTATAAAGGTTAAATTAGTAATATGGTTAATAAACATATAATAATTAAACCAAGTTAACATATTCATATTTTATTTCATTTTTTCATCCACCGAAAATAAGAAACTAAAGAAAGAAAATAGAAAACCTAGGTTCGGCCATCCTTCCAAGCTCGATTTAAGATCAAGAACTAAAGAAATCAGATTTGGATCGGGGGAAAACAAAAGTTGTCAACTAGCTGCCCTGTTCCATTTTATAACGTCTGAGGCTTGACTACTACATTTTTTAATTAGTTTCGACCAAGTTACGATGTCTGAAATCCCTGTATGAACCTTAGGAATAGTTAGGATACATATGTCATGACATAGGATTCCAATATATGTGTGTGAGTATGGCCCTGTCTGGGACAGTGGCATCGATATGTGATTACATGTAAGACCATGGCTGGGACGTTCACATTGTACGATATGTGTGATTATTCGAGTGTCCTATCCAATTCCAAATGGTTTATCGGGCATAAATAAGTTAAGATCGAATCTCTAAAATGAGCTAAAGAGCCAGGTATGAATTAGCTTGTTGTTACCTAAAATGAGGTAAGTGTATTCGGTCGTGAAACTATTATTGAAATGAGCCTTAAAATTTTGCAAGTGTATTATGTGTAATTGGTTACATAGTTTATATAAGTATATTGAAATATATTGTGATTCATGAGTTTGTGTGTTTGTTTGTATGTGAATTAGGTTGATAATAATTTATTTGGCTTTGGAAATTAAATGGTAATATGATAATTTGGTGATATGAGCATTCAGTCAATGTGACTTTTATGAATGAATATTTCTATATATATTACGAACTTTATATGTTTGGATTTAAATGTATTATAATATTGTAAGTTGTCTTGGTTTAATTCGGTTGATAATGTTTAATTCGGTTGATAATGTTATAGAGTTGTTTATTTGCTTATGACTTATTAAGCTTTAAAAGCTTACCCTGTGTTTTTATGTGTGTTCTTGTCTTATAGATTTTTTCGATTCAAGTTACAAGCTCGGGGATCATCAGCAAAGTCTATCACACTATCCACAACTTCAGTATTTAAATAGTTGAACTTGAACTATGGCATGTATAGGCTAGAACATAGTTTTGAAATGTGGAATTTGGTTATGTATATAAAACCATGAAAAAATGGCTTACTAATTATGCTTAGACTTGGTTTTATGTGTGCTTAATTATAATGTTTAGTGAGCATGGTTTTGATAATTCGATTATGCTTGATTGTGGGTTAAATTCGTTTTAGTTAAAGTATTAAGTATTATGAATAGATGATGTTCTTGGAAGGTGTTTTACGCATTGAAAAGGCTTAATTATTATGCTTGAGTTTGGATTTGGTTAAATTATGGGTTGAGCTTATTTTGGTTATCATGTTATGTGCTATGGATGAGAGGCATTTATGATATGTGTTTTGAGTATTAAAATTGATTAATGACGTTGGAAGTGGTATGAATGTATTGGCCCTAATAAGTGTATATATATATGAATATTTGGATAATTTGAATGTGGTTCAATCTAAGATTAGATACTTTTGTGAAGTTGATTTTTTTAATAATTAAGTTTAGTTGTTAGACATGTTTGGTTATATGCTGAAATTAAAATAAGGTAGTTACTTGACTGGTAAATTGGTTCTTGATTATATTAGTATGTTTTGGTTTAGAATGTGGAAAAGATATATGCGATTCATAATCTATTGGATATATATATGTATAATGGTGTTGATCATGTATTTTGTTTTAAATAATAATGGATGTGTGTTATGTTTTAGTACATAGTGCTTTAGCAAATTAAAAATATGTTATTTATATGATATGTATTTGGTTTATGATTATTGAGTGAAGTAAAAGAATATGTTTGACTTTGTGGCTTCTTGGTTAACCAAAATCAATAAATATGAATAAGAAAGTTTCGGTTCCTAATGGTACATTATTTGTAAGTTTTAGTTAGTTATTTGAGTAGTGTAATTAATTAAGTTGATTATATATATAATTATTTATTATGGAATGTATCTTTTGTAGGTAAGTAAATGATATTCGGTTGCTTGTATAAGTATGTGCATGATTTGTATAAAAATAAATTTAATATTTAGTAATGAAGTTATTAATGTATTATATGTTCGTATATGTATAAATTGTTTTGATACGTTTGAGTATATTTTATTTGAGCTATGTTGTGAATGACATAACTAATTTAGACTTAATATTTGATTAAATTGTAAGCTTTGAGGTGATTAAAATTTTGATTTGTAATATATATAGTGCATATTTATATGAACTGTAAAATGTTCAGTAATGCCTCTTAACCCTAATTCGGCGACGGACATGGGCTAGGGGTGTTACATTTTATTGGTATCAGAGCTACGGTTTAGTCGGTTCTAGGACTAACGTAGCGTGTTTGAGTCTAGTTGTACATGCCATAGTTATATACTGCGATAGTGTGACTTTTGACATTTGAAATTGTGTTTTCATATAATAAATGGATCCCGACAGAGTTGTAACTGATGATGTTGACAGTGTAGCGCCTACTCCCGCGCAAGGGACAGCGCCGGTTGATTCTCGACCGATTTTGAGTAACCAGGAAGGTGAGGCTAGACAAGCCTTCTACCAAATGATGAATGACTGGTTTACTTAATATATCCGGACTAACCCGGCTGCACAGCAACTTCCACCCCCGACTAATCCATCTTCAATGCCTGTTATACCTCAAGTAAGTGATCCGCTGAGATTTTATAAGCCACCTGTTAATAAAATCAGAAAACACGAGGCTAAAGAATTTAAAGCTACTGGTGATGATGATGCTGAACGAGCTAAGTTTTGGCTTGATAATACTATCCATGTGTTTGATGATCTGTCCTGTACCTCAGATGAATATTTGAAATGTGCCATATCATTGCTTCGTGACACAACATATCACTAGTGGAATACCCTAGTATCGGTAGTTCCAAGAGAGCAAGTGACTTGGGAATTCTTCCAGACTGAGTTCCATAAGAAGTATATCAGCCAAAGAGTTATTGATCAGAAGCGAAAAGAATTTCTAGAGTTGAAACAGGTTCGAATGACCGTAACAGAGTATGAGTGAAAATTTGTGAGACTCAGTCGGTATGCTGGAAAGTGTGTTTCTACCGAAGCCATAATGTGTAAAAGATTTGGAGATGGGATAAACGAAGACATTAAACTGTTAGTTGGCATACTTGAGATAAAAGAGTTCGTAGTATTGGTTGAGCGAGCGTGTAAAGCTGAAGAGCTCGGGAAAGAGAAAAGAAAAGCTGACCTTGAAGCTAAAGATGCACCTAAAAGAACATTCAGTAAGTTATTCCAGTCGGCACCAAAGAAGTTTAAAATGATTTTAGCATTCAAAAGCCACTTCGGGCTATTCTCTATGAGATTAGAACAGACCACTAGTGAGCTCGAGAGCTACCTCAGTAGCCAGTGTGGGTAATGTCAGATCAAATCAACCCAAGTGTAAACATTGTGGTGAATGACATCTCGGTAGTTGCAGATTGCATGATCGGGCCTATTTTAAATGCGGATCGACAAATCATTATATTCGAGATTGTTCAGGCTTAGCTGAAGAAAATCCAATGCAAAACATGAGATCGGGTAATATTGTAGCTCGGGGGAGATCACCTAGAAATACGGGTAATGCGAGTGGCAGTCAGAAAGGAATTAAAGATACAACAGTTAGATCTGAGGCTCGTGCACCTGCCAGAGCCTATGCTATACGCGCACGCGAGGAGGCTTTATCCCTAAATGTCATTACTGGTACATTCACTCTCTATGATACTAATGTAATTGCATTGATTGATCCTGGTTTGATTCATTCTTATGTCTGTGAGACTTTATTATTCAGCAAGACTCTACCTATTGAGTCTAAGAAGTTTGTGATTAGAGTGTCAAACCCCTTGGGCCAGTGTGTTATGGTTGATAAGGTGTGTGAGAATTGCCAATTGATGATTCGAGATTTATGCTTTCCGACTAATTTGATGTTGCTACCATTTGATGAGTTCAACGTAATTCTGGGTATGGAATGGTTGACTTTACATGGTGCTATTGTAAACTGCAAAAGAAAGACCATTAATCTACGGAGCCGGAATAATGAGGTCATTCGGATTGAATCTAGTGATTTGAATGGTTTACCAGCAGTAATTTCTTCAATGCTAGCTCAGAAATATGTGAAATAAGGTTCTGAAGCTTATTTTGCCTATGTGCTTGATAGTAAAGTGGCCGAAAGAAACATTGAATCAGTGCCAGTTGTATGTGAGTATCCAGCTGTGTTTCCTGAAGAATTACTGGGTTTGCCACCTATACGTGAGGTAGAGTTTGGTATTGAGTTAATGCCCGAGACGACTTCGATATCCATAGCTCTGTACAGAATGGCACCTACAGAATTAAAAGAATTGAAAGCTCAGTTGCAAAAGTTGACAGATAGAGGTTTCACGCGACCAAGTTTCTCTCCGTGTGGTGCACCTGTGTTGTTTGTGAAAAAGAAAGACAAAACTATGAGAATGTGCATCGACTATAAACAGCTTAATAAGGTGACTATAAAGAATAAGTATCTATTGCCACAGATTGATAATCTGTTTGATCAACTGAAAGGGGCTATAGTGTTTTTGAAGATAGATTTGAGATCAGGCTACTACTAGTTGCGAGTTAAAGACTCTGATGTGCCAAAGACTGCATTTCAAATGAGGTACGGACATTACGAGTTTTTGGTTATGCCTTTTGGACTTACTAATGCACCTATTGTTTTCATGGATTTGATGAATCAGATCTTCAGACCGTATCGGGATCAGTTTGTGGTTATGTTCATAGATGACATTTTGATCTACTCACGTGATGAAACCGAACATGCCGAACATCTGAAACTTGTGTTTCAAACTTTGCGAGATAAGTAGTTGTATGTGAAATTCAGTAAATGTGAGTTTTGGTTAAGTAAATTCAGTTTTCTAGGTCATGACTACATAATAGGAGTAATATCTTAGGCCACTTGATTGAGTGAGACTAGAAATGTATGGCCATGCTCAAATAAGTTGATATGAGATGTCATACTTATTTGTGTATCATAGTCTATTCAAGGTATCAAGAAACATGGGATGGACCATGCAAGTGTGAGTATTCCATGACTTGTGTCCATTCCAGAGATAAAGGACTTAAGGATTAATGCATGAAAGGTTAATCACAAAAGGTTATGTCGAATCATGACTTCTTGTAACTTAGGTAGCAATGATGCATTGCTAGATGCCACTCATTGTTTGTAACATTAGAATCGTTCTAGTATTACTGCTAGCGTTACAAGAACCTACAGGGTCACAACCTATGGTTGAAATGAACGGAATAAAACATAGTTGGTATTGTGTTTGGTTGTCACATGAACTAAATTAATTATAGAATTAATTTAATTAGGCAATCAAATATCGAACATATTATATGTACAAGGATGTTGTACACATAAGGAGAACATAATTCTATTAATAAATGAATTTGGTTTGTATATAAATTTAAATAAATATAGTTTACCGAAATCTTTATTATAATTAATGTAATTATAATTTTTGGTTAAAACATTATTATATTTATTTATTTTAATTATGATTATTATGTTCGGATTAAAATTTAATAAATTAAGAATTCGTTATATTCATACCAATTATAAGGGGAGTTATATATAAAAAGGGAGAAAAACCCTAAAAAGTGAATATATGTACAACTCGAAGCTTTGCTACTAGGTCTAGCAGCAGTCAAGCAAAATATCTCTGAAAATAGTTTTGGGGATTTCTTTCGTTCATTGTCAACTGGGTGTACTACGTAGAGGTCGGGATCATAAAGATTGCATCTTAGATTCGAAAGCAAAACAGTATTCTCATTGCCGAGGCTTCACTATCTACTCAGATTGAAGTTTCGGTAATTTTAGAACCTTTTTCACCCCGATTCATTCCTCGCACATGAATCCATGGTTTGGATCACCGGTATATATATATATATATTTTCTTTTCGTTGTGCCATGGGGTACCGGCGTTCCAACAATAAAAATATAGAAGCTTACAATCAATTCAACCAAAATAAGCCAAGTTACATGGCCAAATACCATATCAAGCCTTTGACAATAACAAGCCAATACATTTGGCCAAATTCATAATGACACATAAAAAAATGACCAAGTCCCTATACATGCCATATTCTCAAAATGTTAAGATCATCGATACCCAAAATAACAGTTTGGTAGTGTGATATGATCTCCGATGATCTCCAATCTGAGTTAGCTTGGTGACACTATAAAACATGGAAAATAAAACGGAGTAATCTATATAGCTTAGTAAGCTCGTATGAAAGAAATAAACTAACCTTACCATATGCAAGTAATATAACATAAGGAAATGTAATTTACCATATTCTCATGATCATAATTCACTCCATCACAACTTACCTTCAGTTCATCATTTCACGAATTAATAATCGCAAGCTTTAAGTACATACATGTACCATCTCATAAAAATTAATACTCATTCTCATCTTCTTCATACCTAATGAACCACTCAGAATAATAATATCGGATACAACGGGAAGCCTTGCAGACAATGTGTCACATATGTAGCTATTGCTACCTGTATCTCATAACACATATGTGCTCACTCTCGAGCTATCAACAGGCCTGCTCAAACAAGCTGTTAGTCGGGACGTAGCTACACAGTGCTGCTCGCACAAGCTATCAAGTAAACGCAACATATGCCGGTATACTAAGCCATTAGTAGGACGTACAAGACTAGCACCTAGAATCACATAACATAAAACCCTAGTGACATGTCACTTGTATCCTAATCTATTCCTAGGTTCGATTGGGATTTCTCGCTTGTCAAAACATCGTCGAACGTTTTCGTAAGGTCGATTACACAAATCATGCATAAATTAAAGCATTTAAAATACATTTAAAGTAAAGCTTATTTAACATACGAACTTACCTCAGTTACAAAAACAGCCAAAGAGATATATTCGTCAATTACTTTAGTTTCCCCCGATCTAGACCCGAACTTCATTTTTCTTGGTCTATAATACCACATTTAACTTATTTAATCATCATATTATTCAATTCAGTCCAAAAACATATTATGGCAAAATTTACATTTTTACCTCTAACTTTTTAATATTTTACAATTTAGTCACTAAGCTCGTAAAATGAATTTCTTTCAATTTCTTCACAACCCAAGCCTAGACAGTTGTTATTTGTACTCATAAAGCCCACATTTTTCATTTATTCATAGTTTTCTTCACATTTTCTAGACTTTTACAAATAAGTCCCTATTTAACGTTTTTATCGAAAATCACTTTACAAATGTTGTTTAACTAATAACAAACATGCATTTTCTATCATCAAACATCAAAATACATGCACATCCAACATGGGTAAAATTTTAGACTTTAAATTTCTTTCAAATTAGTCCTTGAAATAGCTAAATCAAGTTACAATGATCTCAAACATATAAAAATTGTTAAAAACGGGACAAGAACGGACTTACAATCGAGCTTGAAAGCTTGGCCAAAACCTAGCTATGCTTTCCCCAAAAATTTCAACTATAAGGCACTAAATTGAAGAAGATGACATCTTTTATTTTGTTATTTTGGCTTTATTTACCAAATTACCTATTTACCCTTTACTTAAACTTTGAAATTTTTCCTACTCCATGTCCATTTTTGTCCATCCGAAAGTATAATGGTTTAATTACCATTTAAAGACCTCTAACTTAGAATTTCATAACAATTTACTACCTTTAGCCTATAGAACTCAAATTTTGTACCTATTGTAATTTAGTCCTTCTAGTCAAATTGAGTACTCAATCGATAAAATTTCTGAACAAAATTTTCACACAATTATTCTATCATGCTATAGACCTTAAAGAAACAATAAAATAAATATTTCTACTTCGTATTTGTGGTCCTGAAACCATTGTTTTGATTTGACCCTAAAACAGACTATTACAGGTAAAATTTTCCTACGATCACTTTGGTGATTAATGTAGCCTCCGGGATTCGGTCTAAACTTCTAGGTCGGGTTTTCAGGTGCTACACTATCTCGATCATGAGTTCATTAACTACCTATATACATAAAAAATCTTACACGGTTAATGAGTTCATATATAATACATGTAATTTTATTCTGTTGACAAATATTTATACCAAAAAACACATTTGATACATAACTCAGCCATCGCATATTCACTTAACATTTAATATCTTTATTTCAAGTATCCATTTCAATTATCCCTTTTCACATATTTATATTAGAACAAATACTTCATATAATCATTATGTATAAATTCTTTCATTGGAATATGTATATATATTACTATTCTATATATACAATTTCCAACATATCATGGATCCTATAATAATAAATATGCCATGTACACATTTCATTCTTCATGCAACAAATAAGTATCACTTTTCTATTTAAAGTGTTCATACCATCATATTCCAACTCACATGAATAAATCATATAGCCTTTATACTTATTTATAAAACATACAAAGCATGAAACTAATAATTCTTGCCAATATCTTGTCGAACTTTCTAAAACATTTAGACTTGGATAATTCATATCATTAAAATACCATATGATAAATGATCATAAACCAAGTCATCATTATAATAACATCTCATTTCAGATAATCGAAAGGATAACATTCATTCGAGTTAACTTTAGAACTTTAATTGACTCACGATGCTACTCACACAAGCTTCAGAGTATCTGCAACAGATGCAGGATCTCAAGCCATCGTTACAGTCTGTATTACAAGTACATAGTACCTAATAAATATTCAGCGACTCAAAGCCTGCTAAACATCATCAGCTCAAAGCCTGCTAAATAAACAGCGGCTCAAGGCATGCTAAATAAACACCGACTCAAGGCTTGATATTCAAGTACATCATGTACTCACTATATTCATTTATTATTTATTTTCTAATCATTCACTAGATAAATAAAAATATTAAATATAATTATAATAAATCATGTAATAATTAAAAATCATTATAAGCATAGGAATAGTAGTATGAACTTACCTAAACTGATTCTACAACAACCACAACTCCAAAGTCTAATCAGAAATTTTCTTCTTCTTTTTTATCAATTGGTCTATTTCATGATCTAGATAATAATAATTTTATTCAATTTAAAAATTCATATATTTGACCCTTAATCATCATTTCACACTTTTACCCTAAACTTTGACTTTTTATTCAATTTAGTCCCTTAACCCGAAACTTTCAAATTAACAACATTTAATCCCAATTCATGCTAGTCAAATTTCCTATAATCCCTATTCAGCCCATATTTAACAAATTTTACAATAATTTCATATGATTTTACTATTTTAATAACCTAGTACTTAAACTTTAAAATTAACTTTAATCACTTTACAAAATAGTCCTATTTAATTATCAAGTGTAGAAAACTTTCATAAAACTTCAAAATCTCACAAATTCAGTAGTGGAACATGTCAAAACATTTAACAGTTTTGTAATTTAACACCCGGGTTAGTTGGACCTAATTGCAAAGATGACAAAAACATAAAAATTACAAGAAACTAGATAAAACTGCACTTACATGCACACCCACAAAGCTTAACCAAAGATTTTATGTTTTTCAACAATGGTTTTATATTCAAAACCATGAAAATGAATAAGGTGATGATAATGACTTTTGTTTTATTCATTTATTAATATTTTAACATATAAGATTTTAATTAAAACATTTAACACATAATATTTCTTATTTTTCTACCCACTAACTGGCCATCATAACAATTATGTTCTATTTTCACTTTAAAACCTTCATCTCATACTTTTATATTATTTAATACAAATAAACCTATAGCAATTAACTTTTATAGCCTTACGATTTCGTCCTTTTTCGTAATTGACTATCAAAACATCAAAAAATTTTAACCCAATTTCAATATACCTATATAATCACTCCGTAAATATTCAATGAAAAATATTTATGAGCTGGTTTTTTTCCAGAAATGAGGTCTTGATACCTTATTTTCTAAAACCACTTGACTTTAGGAACATACTACTTGAACCTAATTATTCTTTCAATTAAAAAAATTTATTAAACTAAAATTTCAATAATATTATATTTGGCTCATAAATATTAATTAATAATATTTTCAAAATCACTTGTCGGATTTGTGGTCCCAAAATTAAACCACTGAAAAATGAGTTGTTACAACCTGCGAGCCTTAAGAAGTTTCACACTTCAGTAACACTTCTTGGTGATTTCTATTGCATAATGGCTTCGATTTTATTAAGGTCTACACGAACCCTTCAGCTAAAACTATGGGCCCTAAAGACACAGCTTTCTTAAGCTAAAACTCATACTTGCTGAAATTTACGAACAGTTGCTTCTTTCGAAAAACTTGCAACACAGTTCACAGATGAGTATTGTACTCTTCCTCAATTCGTGAATAGATCAAAATATCATCTATGAACACCACACACAATGATCCAGGTATTCATGGAGCACTCGAGCCATCAGGTCCATGAATGTTGCAGGTGCATTTGTTAACCCAAAGGGCACCACCAGAAACTCATAATGCCCATACCTCGTTCTGAACGCTATCTTCAACATTTCAAACTTCTTCACCTTAAGTTGGTAGTAACCAAATCTCTAATCGATATTCAAAAAGACTATTGCACCTTGCAGCTGGTCGAACAGATCATCAATTCTTGGCAAAGGGTCCTTGTTTTTTACAGTCAGTTTGTTCAACTTCCTGTAGTCGGTGCACATCCTTAGGCTGCCATCCTTTTTCTTCACAAACAATACTATTGAACTACAAGGTGATATACTTGGTCGAATGAAGCCTCTATTGAGTAACTCTTGAAGTTGATTATTCAGCTCCTTAAACTCTTTAGGTGTCATACGATACAGTGTAGTGGACATTGGTAAACTACCAAGGTACAACTCAATGGCAAACTCCACTTTTTGATCTAGCGGTAACTTAGGTAACTCATCAAGGAACACATCAGGAAAGTCTTTCACAGTTCGTATCTCGCGAACTTCTTTCACCTTATCCTGTGAACCTGTAATAGCCTGCCCGACGAAGTCTCTATATTTGGTTATTTTTTTATTGTACTAAGTATAGCTTTAAGTAAGTAAAGTATTAGATATGACCAAGTATAATATTCTATGTATGTGTTGATTGGTGAATTTTGTGTCTTGGCAAATTCTTCTATGGGGTATATGCCACCCTATATGTTTTAGCGAAGTCGTCAAATTATTAGTTTCATATATTTATTTATTATTTTTATAAGACTATTTAATTAGTCCAGTGATAACTAGTTAGAATGGAACTATGATACTGTAGTTGATAATACTTAAATTATATAAACACACTAAATCACGAAATCCAAGGATGTTAGAGGAATAATCTTATTCTTCCACTAAACTTTGTTTTTATGTTTAAGTATATAAGGATATCAGTGTCTTCACCGATAAACTTTGTGTGTTCTTTTCATCCATCTTCTTCTTCATTTTATCTGCATCCTCTCTTTCAAAGCTTAAGTCTAAAAACCTTACTAAGGTTGGGTTCATTGTATTCAGCCACCTCCCACGTTTGTTTTAGCTCTTTGGTAAATATTGATTAACCCTAGGTTATTTTTATAGTTATTTATGTATTTTTAGCTCTGCATGCATAAGTGTTACAATTATATGTAAGGAATTAAAGTTCCTAATTCTAGGTTATGTGTTAGTGTTTCTTACATGTATGTATGGATTCAATCGAGTAATGATCTGATAAGTGTAATTATCCATATTTTAGCTCAAGACATTATAGAAGGTCTGACTGAAAAAGGCAAAGGCCTTGCTGTCTAAACTTTGTTGTATTTCTAATGAGTTCCTTCTTAGCTCCATGTGTGCAGTATTCTTGCTTTATATTTCGTGTAAGGTAAGTACTTATACTCTGCAAAAGTGAAATGTGTGTACAAGAAAAATGGTTGCTTAGAGTTGTTAGTCTAGGTCTGTAAGGTCTGTGTTACAATGTAAAAACCATTCTTCATACTTAAGCTACTACCTTATGCTTCTGACAATAATGAAATAGACTACTTCAGAGAAATAATGTTGAAGAATTATATTCATGGTGTTGCCTTCGATGGAATATACGTTGAACTGGTAGATCACGATACATGAAAATGGTTGTGTAGCCTCAGGTAGGACAAATGTATGTTGCAAACCATATTAGAAAAACACAAAAAATGATACAAGCCAAAGGAATATGAATGGAATATGAATATGACTATGGATCTGGCAACGTGGCTAACATTAAGAAGGTATGCCTAAATGGTCATATAGGTGTATTGTATATGCTAAAGAAAATAGTAAACCAACGTATAGTTTGTATGTGTGTGGTACTCGCCATCTGATGAATTGTTTGATTGTGTTCAAATCTTTGAAAATATCTACTTGAAGAATTAGTACTTATTGATATGTTTTATTCTGGAACTCATTAAGTTCTTTTAAACTTACTTAATTGCCTTTTGATCTATTGTAACTCGATATTGCAGATTATGTTTTAATTAAGTTTTCTTAGTTTCACTTACATTCAATAAAAAAGTGTAATTTGAGTCTTTTATTGACCTTAAGGGCTGAATAAGGCCCAGGGGAGCTAACCTACCTTGTTAGTGTGCAAGAGACCATTAGAAGGAACACCAACTCAATATTGGTCAATGTGTTGTGACAAGGGTGCTTGATATCACAACATAAGGAGCAGAGAGCAAGAATTTCAAGACTGCCTTTAGTGTCGTGACACAACCAAGGGATTTCGCGACACACCCCTGAAGTTACCTTAAGTATGACCATAATACTTTGAATGTCATGACATAGACACTAAGGTGTTGCGACACTGATCTTGTACGAGAAATACTTACGAGCTAAGGGCATTTTGGTCTGACAATCAAATATTAAACACGAGAGTGTCATCTAACCTAGGGTTGAGGATAGCAGAAACCCTAACTCTATAAATATGACTATCTAACACTTGTTATGGACAACTTTTCATATTGTATAATTTCCTTCATAGTTTCAATTTTTAGTTTTTCCCTTTTTCTTAGACTTTAGGTTATTTTTAGTTTTGCATTTGTCGGGAGATCTAACTTGTGGAACTTCATCAACTCTTTGTGGATTTCATGCTTCAATTAAATACAATTCAAACTTCTCTTAAACCTTAATCTCTTGATTTGTTATTAATGTTCATCTTTTAGATCAAGTTTATTATGCTTTTGAGATCTGTGAAGAACTAATTCTCTTGTGAGGGATTAGTGAGTGGAGGTATGATTAATTGATTATTGTCAAGGCTCTCTTAAGCGGATAAACTATTTGGGAAAGGAACAATTTAACCCTAAGCTTGACGACCCTCGGAAGCCATTTTAAGTGGGAATTAACCCAAAATTAGTATAGCCTATCCACGAACACCTTAACCCAGAACCAGTCTGGATTATGAGGTTGAGAGATAAGTAGTTCTTGCTGACTCATTATTCTAGTAGAAGATCGAGAGATCCTATTAGGGTAACAACTAATTGATTGAATAGGGAGCCTGAAGTGAGCTAGCCACCCATGCTCAAATCTAATTAAAGTTTTCATAGTAAATTTTCCAAGTTTTACTATTTATATTATTTATTTCTTTAGTTATTAAAAACTCTTTCTTTATGTTTAGTTGTAATATAATTTATTGAAATTAATAATTATCTCTATTTTTGATTAGGTTAGGATTAATTTAGTGCTCGCCTCCCTTGGGTATGATCCTAGGAGTACTCACATAATTCGTTATAACTATATTACAACTTGACCCGTATACTTGCGAATACCGCTTATTTAACATATTTTGTGCAGGATTTCTATGCTGTATGTTGGTACGTTTGGAGGCAGTCACCTTTCCTTCTCAGTCTTGCTATTAAAGAAAACAAAATTCTGTTAGAATACATCAGAGGACCTATGCTGCTATAAGACTTCTATTATTTTGTATTATGCATGACGATGAGGGTGATGTCTAATTGTAGTTTGAAAAAAAAGTTTGCTTAAGACTCATGTTGAAGAATTATGATTAAATGAAGTTCATTGAAGTTTATGGAATGTTTTAAAAGTACATTATTTTGGGGTAATAAAATACCTTACTGAAATTTTATACGTTATATGGCTTATACTCTATTTTTTGTATTCCATTAAAGGTTTATTTTAATCAATATGGTTTTATAAAGTTTACATCAGAAACAATATAAGATAATGATTTCTAAGTAGTGGCATGACATACTCAGATCCTTCTAAATGATCGAGTTTGATATGTTATAAGTTGGTATTAGAGTCAAGGTTTAGCCGATTCTCGAAAAACTAATGGTTGTATTACACCCCATCATGTATAGTACGCCTTTAGCTTAATATTTAGTGTTTTAAACTAAGTTAATTTTTCTTTTGTAGTACTATAAGAAAAATGTCTGACAGTTTTAGAAAAACCACGAGTGAAGAAATGGAAAGTCATATGCCTACACAGGAACAAGCTATTACTACTAATGATATGGGAAATGTAAATAATGCATTTAGGAATGTGTTTTTCACTATGATGACACAGTTATTCGATCAGTTTATGAGAAACAATCAAGAGGCTTAACAACAACAGTCACAACAACCACAGCCTGAGGTGGTTTGTCCAGTTCACCTTACTCCTCCAATACCTACTGTGGCTCCACCTAAGGTTGACCTTGTAAGAAAAATTTGGAAAAGAGGTGCCAATGAGTTCCTTGGTGACAAAGGTGATGATCCCACTGTGGCTGGGCAGTGGTTATCTTGTCCGTGTAAGGTAATAAATGAATTGAAATTTAATTTTGATGATAGTCTTCGATGTACTATATTGTTGTTAGAAGAAAAAGCTTACCAATGGTAGGAAGCCTTGGTTAGCGTGACTCCTAAGCAAATTATTGGCTGGGACTTCTTTCTGGAAAAAGTTTAAAGAAAGATATGTTAATCAAATGTATGTTGAACAGATGAAGAAGTATTTCTTGTATCTAAGGCAAGGGAGAATGATCGTTATGGAATTCAATAGGGAATTTCTCAAACTCTATCACTATACAAAGGACATGTTTCAGACTAAAAAAGAAATATGTGATAAATTTGAATGGGGACTAAGGGATAAGATTCGTGCACTAGTTGCAACAGCTAAATGTAAAACTCTTGTAGCAATGACAGCAAAAACCCATAAGATGGAATTGATCATTAGATATAGAAGTAAGAATTTCGAAAGAGAATGAATGACAAGAGGTAGGTCAAGCCTCCATCACCAATAGGTTTTAAGAAACCTAGAGATCAAACTTTTTCAACTTCGAGAAAAGATTCACAATTTATAGGCTTCAAACGTGAAGGACTCAGTAAACCAGCTACTTCTATAGAAAGTTCTGGTGGTTCTAGAATGATGAAAAGTGAATGTGAATATTGTGGTAGGAATCATGGTGGTGAATGTAGGAAGTGTTTAGGGACATGTCTTGGATGTAGGTCTAGAGATCATATGCTTAAGGATTGCCCATCTATGATTGATGTAAGCACTGAACAATCAATTAGAAGTCCTCAAAAGATTTAGCATGAAAGTACATCTGGAATGACAGCTAAATCAACTTCAGTACAGGGATCACAGAGGAAAAACCTTAGTAAGCCAAGTTCTAGAGTACCAACAAGAGCTTATGTGATGAAAGCTAATGAGGATGTTAATCTGCCTAAAGTAATAATTGGTAAATTTTATTCTCTTAGAAACAATATTTATGCTTGGTTTCATCCAAGGTCTACTCATTCATATATTTGTACTAAGGTTATAAAGGGTCTCAATGTTGAGGTAGTATACTCTGAAAAAATTATGCTAGTAACAAATCCCTTAGGTCAAAGTATTGTGGTGAATAAATTTATAAGAAATTGTCCATTACTTTTTGGCGAGCATACATTTCTGGCAGATTTGTTGTTCTTAAGTTTTCATGAGTTTGATGCAATGTTGGGGTTAGACTGGTTGACAAGACACAATGTTATGGATGATTGTCGAACTGGAAGTGTACGCCTAAAAAATGTTGAAGGTAAATAAGTGATGATGCCTGGTTTACAGACTGGAATGGCGAATAGGATCACAAATAAAGCTAATTAACACTTTAAATAAATTATATTACAAATAAAAATAAATAAATATTTTTGATATTTTTATAAATAAAGAATAAAATAATATAAAGGGAAAGACTTTGGGAATTTGATATAGAAATTTAATTAGATCTGAGCATGGGTGATTAGCTCCCTTCGGTAGTCATAACTAACTGTTACTTCGGGTTCCTTGCTCAATCAACTAGTCATTACCCTAGCAGGATCTCTCGATCTTCCACTAGAATAATAAGTCAACAAGAATTACTTATGTAACAGCCCGATTTAGGGCCTAGTCGAAACAGTGGTCTCGAGACCACAAATCCAAAGTTAGAAAAAATTATTTTATTATTTTTATGAGGTTATAGTATGATTTTATTAGTGCATGAAAAATTTGGTGAGCTAATTTTAAGGTTTTCTAGCCCAATTTCGAAAAAAGACTAAATTGCATAAAAGGCAAAAGTTGTATTTTAGTACCTAAATGAGTTAAATAGCTAAAGAACTTAAATTTAGGGATTTTAAAGGGCAATTTCACCCTTTTTATTAGTGTTGGCCGGCCATGTGAATGATTTTAAACAAATGGTCAAAGTATTAGGTAGATGATGTCATGATTTGGTGATAAAATAATGCCTAAAAGCCTTGCTATCACTTCTTTCTTCTCCATCTCTTTTCTCCACCGAAAATATCAACAAAAATGGAGTTTTGAAGGCTGAAAACTTTCAGCAACTAAAAGCCCTCACAAATCAAGATTTACCAAATCCGAACCTAGATCGAGGGAAGGCCAGGCAAACCGACTAAACCGAATAGCCAAGTACTTTTTGTAAACCGAGGTAAGTTGTATGTAAATGATACAACTACACTGTTAATACTTGAATTCATATCGTCATTGAATTGATATTTTATGAGTTGTCAAGTTATGAATTGAAAATGTCTAGCATTAATTGATATAATAGAAATATCCCGTTGAAACATTAGGATACGAACTGGATATTCGTGCCAAGGCATTGGGTGATTTGTGCGCCAGTGTAAGACATGTCTGGGACATGATTTGGCCACCTTATGAGAGCCAGTGTAAGACCATGTCTGGGACATGGCATCGGCATCCAGACGAGGGCTTGTGTAAGACATGTCTGGGACATGCATCAGCCATACTATGATAGCCAGTGTAAGACCATGTCTGGGACATGGCATCGGCACAGAGATGAGTGCTAGTGTAAGACATGTCTGGGACATGCATCGGCCTCGACAGAGATAGCCCATGTAAGACATGTCTGGGACATGCATCGACTAAGAGTTGTGCTAGTGTAAGACATGTCTGGGACATGCATCAGCACGCGTATATAAGAGCCAGTGTAAGACCATGTCTGGGACATGGCATCGGCAATATAACCCATGTTGAAGGTTCATAGAATATCCAGTAGTATTCCAAACGTTTCAATGATGAGAGTTATAGATCAATTTGATAAAGAAAGAATAATCATGTTGCGAGTGGTACAGGTACCTATATGGTAAGCATGAGTAACGAGCTTAAATTAGAGAATGTGATTCGAGTAGATGATAATGAGTAAGTTAAATTATGTTTACCTTTGAGCTATAAGTACGATGACTAATGGTGAAATTGTTGTTGCATATTTATTTATATGCAACTTACTAAGCTTTATGCTTACCCTCTTTCCTTTCCCTCTTCTTTCAGTGTTATCAAGCTAGCTTAAGGATCCCTTAAAGTCAGAGATATCGATCACACTATCAGCTGCAATACTTGGTATAGTTTGATTTATATTTTTGAAAGTGGCATGTATAGGGCTAGACTGGGATGTTGTATTAAGAGAATGATTCGTGTATTTTGGCTTAAGTCAAAGGCCCTTCATTTTGTAATCAAGCCTGGAATAATGGTTATTATTCATTTTGATGAATGCATATAATGTTCTTTCTATAGATGAATTAGTGCCCATTGCGATGATATTTATATATTGAAATGATCTTGTGTAGGTTGTGTAAAATGGGTGACAAATGGGCTTGGGAAATAGCCTAGTTTGTCCACGCGGGTAAGACACACGGGCGTGTGTCTAGGCTGTGTGTGACACACGGTTCACACCCATGGGCGTGTGTTATGGCCATGCGTCCCCTGCACCTATATTTTTTTTAAATTCATTTTAGCACACGGGTAGGCCACACAGGCGTGTGTCCATGCCATGTCATAAAGTCAGTATGCATGCTAGTAGTACATGGGCAAGAGACACGGTCATGTGTCTCGGTCGTGTGAAGGACACGGTTATAGGGCACGGGTGTGTGCTTGGGCCGTGTAGTTTTGGCAGAATGCCCAGGTTTTCAGACACGGGTTCGGGACACGGGCGTGTCCCTAGCATACGGTCGTGTGCTCTATACCCACACGGGCTTGTGGAGTTTTATTGTATGAATTTTTTCTAAGTTTTTCATGAGTTCTCGATTAGGTTCCAAACCATCCCGGATGAACGTTTTGGGCTTGTAAGCCCATGTTGGGGGCAGATTGTTTGTGAAAAGAAAAGTTTTGAATTAATTGAGATTTCACGGCCTAGTTTTGTTTAGTTAGTTGAGTTTAAGTCAGGTAGCACCACGAACCCCATCCTAGCGTCAGATACGGGTGAGGGGTGTTACAACTTATCTCTCGACCTCACAGTCTAGACCGGCTCGAGGCGAAGGTGTTTACAGATAGGCCATACCAATTTTGGGTTAATTCCCATCTTGATGACTTCCTAGGGTCGTCAAGCCTAAGGTTTAGGTTTTTCCTTTCCCGAACAGTTGATCCACTAAGAACACCCTACACAATAATCAATTAATCATACCTCTACTCATTAATCCCCCAGAAGTGGATTAGTTCCTTATTTATCTCAAAAACATAATAAACTTGTTGTAAAAGATAAACATTAAGAGCAAGTCAAGAGTCGAAGGTTTAAGAGAATCCTGAATTGTATTGGTTGAAGCGCAAAATCCGCAATGAGTTTGATCAAGTTTCACAAATTAGATCTATCAAAAAATGCAAATAACAAAACTGAAAGTAACCTAAAGCCTAAGAAAAAGTAAAAACTAAAAACTAAAATTACAAAGAAAATTATAAAGTATGAAAAGTTGTCCATAACAAGTGTTAAATGAGCCTATTTATAGAGTTAGGATTGTCATCGTCCTTAACCCTAGGTCAGCTGTGTGACAACCCGAATTAGGGCCTAATCGGAATAGTGGTTTCGTGACCACAAATCCGAGATAGAAATAATTGTTTTATAATTATTTTGGGGTTTATGATATGATTGCATGATTGTGTGAAAATTTCGTGATGAAATTCTATGCCTAAAGTGCTTAAATTGAAAGTAGGGACTAAATCGAATAAGTTGCAAAATTTGCATCCCAGAAGTTTTTAGTATGAAATTGTTTTGGAATATTAATTAGGAGGTCTTAAATAGCAATTTGACCAATTTTAAGTTCATGGACAAAATTAGGACATGGAAGGAATTTTGAAAGTTTAGTAAGGAGGGCATTTTGGTCATTTGGATATTAAATGAAATAAAATGGGAAAAATAACACAAAATTGGTCATCATCCTCCTTAGTTGCTGCCGAATTCTCCCTTTCTCCATAGCTAGGGTTTCTTCAATTTTCAAGCTCCATAGTAAGTGATTCCAAGCCCCGTTTTTAATGTTCTTTACGTTTTTGGAATCCCGGAAGCTCGATTAAGCTTATGCTAGTAATAATTTAACCTAGGGTTCATATTTGGAAAAATACCCATAGGTGAAATTTGTGTATTTTGATGTTTTATGATAGAATATGAGGTTTTAAATTATGTTAAATAACTTGTGCTACTCGGTTTTAAGTGAAAACGAGTAAAAGCAGCATAATCGGTAAAATACCTATTGTTCATAACTATATGATAGAGTGACAATTTGATGTGGTTGTAGAAGAGAAAAATGTTCAGCATATCATAAAACATAAGAATAAGGGCTGAAATTAATTCCCGAGCCTAGGGGCAAAAATGTAATTTTGTAAAGTTAGGGGCAAAATGTAATTTTTCCATGATGTGATTTTGGATTGAAATAAATAGTATGAGTATTAAATGAGCTAAATGTGTTATTATAGATCAAGAAAGACGCGGAATTGATCTTGAGCGGGGAAGGAAAAGTTTTGGACTAAATTGCAAAATTTCCACATTTTGCACCAAGGTAAGTTTGTATGTAAATATTACAATAATTTCATGTACATTCTTATATTTCAGCCTATTATATGTATATACTAGCTGATGTTGAAGTATAAATCGACTATTGGAAGAATGGAAATAAATAATAGAGAGAGATCCGGTTGAACATTGGAAAAATCGAATAAAATAGATGGAGCGTAGCTAGGTCACATGTATGATGCCGAGTGCACATCATGTGTACAAGAAAGCTACGAGACACCCTGTAGTAGCTAGGTCACATGTGTGATACGAGATGTATCCCATGTAGACAAGAGAGCTACGTGAAAGATAAATGTAGCTAGGTCGCATGCGTGATTCCAAGTGAAGGACACCATGTAGACAAGAGAGCTACGTGAAAGATAAATGTAGCTAGGTCGCATGCGTGATTCCAAGTGAAGGACACCATGTAGACAAGAGAGCTACGAGACAAATCGGCTGGGTCGCATGAGTGGTACTAAGTGTTCAAAGATGTGTACAAGAGAGCCGAACTAAACGAAGTATGATGGTGAAATGTGTGTGTGAAACCATTAAATATCGAGGATTGATCCGAATTGTTCAACGGGATGGTTTTGTGGTGACATTGTGGTTTGGACCTACACTTATGGTGAATGAAATGTGGTGAAAATGATTTGTGGTATATACAAATATAAGATAAAATGAGGTTAGCATAAAGAATTTGTGAAAGAGTGAAATTAGCATTAAAACTGTTTTTAGATGGTAGCAGTGACGTGATTTTGAAAAATCACCAAAAATAGGAGGAATATAATTAGAGGTTGAATGAGATGTGAAATTAAAGTTTAATGAGTTTACTTTCATATAAAAGAAACAGAGCAAGCAAAGGAATTCTATATTTTGAGATATTTACAATTGTATGTGACTTGCTTAGGATGAATACGTGATCCCCTGTTCCAACTTTGAAAAATCATTAAAAATTGTACAAATCAAATTAAGAAATATAGTTTACATGCCTAAATTCCTTATTGAGACTATTTTTAAATGAAACAGACTTCAGGGTTGTTTGAATTGTGTACTGAGAGAAATTCAATTTGTAGTGAACAGTCGTCAGATCAGTCGAGCTGTGTAACAGGGGAAACTTTAACTAATAAACTGTACTAATCGGCTGAACCAAAAATTATAGAAAAAAATTAGCAAAAATCTTTATGAGTCTAGATTCAGGGAAATTTTACGGATTTGAATTTCGAGTTTGGTAACTCGAGTTATGATTTATTTAGTGAATATGACGCAGCAGAGACAGCTTAATCAAAGTGGAATGAATAGTGAAGTTAAAGTAGATGTACTTGAATTGTTGTGTAAACATGTTAGATTTTTTTTTAGTATTTACATACTTACTTACTAAGCTATAAGCTTACTTTGTTTCTCTCTTTTGTCTTATAGTGTTCTCCGGCTTGCTCAGGAGTTAAGGATCGTGAAGATCTATCCGCACTATCCTACTTTAGGGTATTTGAACTAAACGTTTTGAATTATGGCATGTATAGTAGGCTTAATTATTTTGTTACGTGTCATATTTGTCTAGGTTTAAAATATTAGTTCTGATATTTCGACCAGCTAATTTGTACAAGCCATTAAAGTTGGCTAATATTGTTCAAGACATATTTATATTTCGATTATGTTTAATGGTATGTATTATGTTCTGGTAATACCTTGTATCCTGTTCCGGCGACGGTAACGGGTAAGGGGTGTTACATTTAGTGGTATCAGAGCTATGGTTTAGTCGGTTCTCGGACTAATAAAGTGTGTGTAAAAGTCTAGCTATACATGCCATAAAAATATTGTGATAGTGTGGTGACTCCTGATTATTCTAAACTGTGTTTTGTTTTAATATAGTAATGGATCCCAAGGAAGGCTACCGGTGATGATCTTTAGTAATGTCGCCGGCTCCCGCACAAGGGACCGCGCTTTGTGGAAAGTAGACTGAGACATTGAGACAAGGAGATGAGGCTCGGGATGCCTTTCTCCAAATGATGAACAATTGGTATACTGAATTTATTCGAGCAAATCCAAATGCTCAACCTCCTCCACCCCCTCCTATACCTCAGACGATTCCTGTAGCTGCTCAAGGTATAGATTTGGTAAGAATGAACAAGCCTCCGGTTGACAAGATTCGAAAACAAGGGGCTGAAGAGTTTAGAGCAAAGGTCGATGATGATCCCGAGAAAGCGGAATTCGGCTTGAAAATTCTACCGTGTATTTGATGAGCTCTCATGTACACCCGAGGAATGCTTAAAGTGTCTTGTATCACTTTTGAGAGATTGACTTACCACCGGTGGAAGACTTTGGTTGCAGTGGTGCCAAAAGAAAAGTTACTTGGGATTTCTTCCGGAAGAATTTAGAAAGAAATACATAAGTCAGTGATTCATTGATCAAAACGGAAGGAGTTCCTTGAATTGAAGCAGGGAAAATGTCGTAGCAGTATGAACGCGAATTTGTAAGACTCAGCAAGTATGCCCTGGAATGTGTGTCCACCGAGGCCATTATGTGTAGAAGATTTGAAGATGGGCTGAATGAGGACATTAAAGTGCTTGTAGGAATTTTGGAGTTGAAAGAATTTGTAGTATTGGTTGATCGAGCTCTTAAAGTCAAGAATTGAACAAAGAAAGAAGAAAAGTCGCTATTGAGGCCCGAGATGTCGAAAAAGACAGATAAGCAAGCCATTTCAATCTCAACCAAAGAGGTCCAAAGAGACAAACCCTCGAATGACAGTTTCAATTGGGGATTCACAGAGATCGTGGTAGAGCATATTCGGGTCTAAAGCTCAAGCTACTTGGTGGCAAGTGTGGGTAATGTGCGACCTAGAAAGCCCGAGTGTCGACAATGTGGCGAGCAACATTATGGTGAGTGTTGGGGACCGAGCGAGCTTGTTTGAGTCTTGGTTCTCGTGAGCATTTTATTAGAGATTGTCCAGAGAAAGTTAAAGAAGAAAGATTTGAGTGCTAGAGGCGAATACCACCGCTAGTAGAGGTAGACCACCGAGAAATCTGGAGGTGGGACTAGTAGTAAGACCGTGATGAAAGATTTAACGGCAAGATCGAAACTAGAGCACTGCTAGAGCTTATGCTATCGTGCGAGAAGATGCATCATCTCCGATGTTATTATTGGTACATTTTCTCTATGATACTATTGTTATTGCATTGATTGATCCCGGTCCACTCATTCCTATATTTGCATGAATTTAGTATCCAATAAAAAGTTTCTGTTGAATTTCTTGAGTTTACGATTAAAGTGTCGAACCCTTAGGCCAATATGTGCTAGTTGACAAGGTTTGCAAGAATTGCCCATTAATGATTCAAGGTCACTGTTTTCCGGCCAACTTGATGTTGTTACCATTTGGTGAGTTTGACGTTATCTTGGGAATGGTGGTTAACATTGTATGATGCTAAGGTAGATTGTAAACAAAAGACACTAGAGTTGAAATGTGAAAATGGAGAAATTCTGTGGGTTGAAACAGATGAATCAAATAAATTGCCTATGGTGATTTCGCACATGTCTGCACAGAAATACATGAGAAAAGGGTGTGAAGCTTATCCGCTTATGTAATGAATATTGAGTTGCCCTAACTGAAATTTGAATCGATCCGATAGTCCTGTGAGTTTCAGATGTATTTCGGAGGAATTGCCTGGGTTGCCTCCGAATAGAGAGATAGATTTTGCTATTGATTTGTTGCCGGGCACTGCACCGATCTCGATTGCTCCATATAGAATGGCTCCGACTGAATTAAAAGAATTGAAGGCTCAGTTGCAGGAGTTAACAGACAAGGGATTTGTGAGACCGAGTTTCTCTCCCTAGGGTGCTCCTGTATTATTCGTAAAGAAGAAGGATGGTTCAATGAGACTTTGCATTGATTACCGTCAGCTTAATAAGGTGACTATAAAGAACAAGTACCCATTGCCGAGGATTGATGATTTATTCGATCAGTTAAAGGGGGCCACAGTGTTTTCAAAGATTGATTTGAGGTCTGGTTACTACCAGCTGAGAGTTAAGGAGTCGAGATGTCGAAAGCGCCTTTAGGACAAGGTATGGACATTATGAGTTTCTTGTGATGCCTTTCGACAACAAATGCTCCAGCTATATTTATGGACTTAATGAATCGGATCTTAGGCCATATTTGGATAAGTTTGTAGTAGTGTTTATAGATGACATTTTAATTTATTCTCGAGATGAGTCTGAACATGCCGAACACTTGAGAACTATATTGCAAATCTTGAGAGAAAAGAAACTGTTTGCCAAGTTTAGTAAAAGTGAGTTCTGGCTTCGTGAAGTCGGATTTTTGGGGCATATAGTCTCGGTGATGGTATTGGTGGATCCAAGTAAGATTTCTGCGATCGTCGATTGAAACCGCCCAAGAATGTATCCGAGGTTAGAAGCTTTTAGGCTTAGCGGGTATTATAGACGTTTTGTTGAAGGATTTTCGATGATTGCCTCTCCTATGACTAAGTTGTTGCAAAAGAATGTTAAATTTGAATGGACTGATAAATGTCAACAAAGTTTTGAAAAATTGAAAGCACGATTGATGAAGCACCAATTTTAGTACTGACCCCGAGTCGGAAAGGAGTTCGTAATTTATAGTGATGCATCATTGATGTGCCTTGGATGTGTGTTGATGCAAGAGGGTAAAGTGGTAGCTTATGCTTGAGACGTTAAAATCGCATGAGAAGAACTATCCTACACATGATTTGGGCGTCATTGTTGTTTTTGCCTTGAATATTTGGCGACATTATTTGTACGGTGAAAATGCCGAATTTTACTGATCACAAAAGTTTGAAGTACTTGATGAGTCAAAGGATCCGAATCTGCGACGGCGAAGATGGCTTGAATTATTAAAGGATTATGATCTAGTGATTGATTATCATCCTGGAAAAGCAAATGTAGTTCTTGACGCCTTGAGCGAAAATTTCTTTTTACTTTGAGAGCCATGAACACGGGTTAGCATTGTCGATGATGGGTCAATCTTAGCGAAATGAGAGCTAAACCGTTATTTCTCCAATTAATTTGTGATGCTCAAAAGAATGATAGTGAGTTGCGATCAAGAGAACTCAATGCGAATCGAGTTACGACTCGATTTTCGAGTTGGACCAGATGATTGTTTGATGTTTCGAGACGGGATATCTGTGCTTCGAAAAACGATAAATTGATTCGAAAATATTACATGAGGCGCACAATGGTCGTTTATCGGTTCATCCTGGTAGCACGAAAATGTATAATGATTTAAAGAAGTCAGTATTGGTGGCGGTATGAAAAGGACATTTCGAATTTGTAACCAAGTGTTTGATCATCAACAAGTAAAAGTTGAACATCAAGTGCCTTGTGGATTACTTCAACCAATAATGGTGCTCGAGTGGAAATGGGACAAGATTACCATGGATTTTGTAACCGGTTTGCCTTTAACTCCTAAAAAGAAGGATCTTTGTTTGGGTAGTGGTTGATAGATTAACAAAATCAGCCCACTTTATACCCAAGACGCATCGATTACTCACTTGATAAATTAGCGAATTATATGTTGCTGAAATTGTGAAGTTGCACGAGTACCTATGTCTATAATATCGATAGAGATCCAAGATTTACCTCGAGATTTTGGAAAAAGTTACAAGAAGCTTTGGGTACAAAATTGAACTTTAGTACCGCATTTCATCCACAAACAGATGGTCAAGCAGAAAGAGTAATCCGGTACTCAAGATATGCTTAGATGTTGTGTTTTAGAATTTGGAGGTAGTTGGGAGAAATATCTATCTTTGATTGAGTTTGCCTACAATAATGATTATCAATCAAGTATACAAATGGCACCGTCTGAAGCCTTGTATGGTCGTAAGTGTCGGACTCCTTTATATTGGACCGAGCTTAGTGAGAAGCAGATTCATGGAGTTGATTTAGTTAAAGAAACCGAAGAGAAAATAAAAGTAATTCGGGATTGCTTGAAAGTCGCTTCAGATCGACAAAAGTCATATCTGATTTAAAAGAAAAGAGATTGAATTTCGTGGGTGATAAAGTGTTCTTGAAGGTGTCACCATGGAAAAAGATTCGAGATTTAGTCGAAAAGGCAAGTTGAGTCCGCGTTTTATTGGGCCGTACGAGATTACTGAGAGAATTGGACCAATGGCATATCGGTTGGCCTTACTGGCAGAGTTAGAAAGAATTCATAACGTGTTTCATGTATCAATGTTGCGACGTTATCGTTCTGATCCTTCACATGTGATTTCCCCAACAGAAATTGAGATTCGATCGGATATGACCTATGAGGAGGAACCAATAAAGATTTTGGCTCGAGAGGTTAAACAGTTAAGAAATAAAAGTATAGCTTTAGTGGAAGTATTGTGGCACAGACATGGGATAGAAGAGGCTACGTGGGAACTGAAGAAGCTATGAGGAAACAGTACCCAAACCTCTTTACCGGTAAGATTTTCGGGGACGAAAATCTCAAAAGGGGGGGAGAATTGTGACAACCCGAATTAGGGCCTAATCGGAATAGTGGTTTCGTGACCACAAATCTGAGATAGAAATAATTGTTTTATAATTATTTTTGGGTTTATGATATGATTGCATGATTGTGTGAAAATTTCGTGATGAAATTCTATGCCTAAAGTGCTTAAATTGAAAGTAGGGACTAAATCGAATAAGTTGCAAAATTTGCATCCCGAAGTTTTAGTATGAAATTGTTTTGGAATATTAATTAGGAGGTCTTAAATAGCAATTTGACCAATTTTAAGTTCATGGACATAATTAGGACATGGAAGGAATTTTGAAAGTTTAGTAAGGAGGGCATTTTGGTCATTTGGATATTAAATGAAATAAAATGGGAAAAATAACACAAAATTGGTCATCATCCTCCTTAGTTGCTGCCGAATTCTCCCTCTCTCCATAGCTAGGGTTTCTTCAATTTTCAAGCTCCATAGTAAGTGATTCCAAGCCCGCTTTTAATGTTCTTTACGTTTTGGAATCCGGAAGCTCGATTAAGCTTATGCTAGTAATAATTTAACCTAGGGTTCATATTTGGAAAAATACCCATAGGTGAAATTTGTGTATTTTGATGTTTTATGATAGAATATGAGGTTTTAAATTATGTTAAATAACTTGTGCTACTCGGTTTTAAGTGAAAGCGAGTAAAAGCAGATAATCGGTAAAAATACCTATTGTTCATAACTATATGATAGAGTGACAATTTGATGTGGTTGTAGAAGAGAAAATGTTCAGCATATCATAAAACATAAGAATAAGGGCTGAAATTAATTCCGAGCCTAGGGGCAAAAATGTAATTTTGTAAAAGTTAGGGGCAAAATGTAATTTTTCCATGATGTGATTTTTGGATTGAAATAAATAGTATGAGTATTAAATGAGCTAAATGTGTTATTATAGATCAAGAAAGACGCGAATTGATCTTGAGCGGGGAAGGAAAAAGTTTTGGACTAAATTGCAAAATTTCCACATTTTGCACCAAGGTAAGTTTGTATGTAAATATTACAATAATTTCATGTACATTCTTATATTTCAGCCTATTATATGTATATACTAGCTGATGTTGAAGTATAAATCGACTATTGGAAGAATGGAAATAAATAATAGAGAGAGAGATCCGGTTGAACATTGGAAAAATCGAATAAAATAGATGGAGCGTAGCTAGGTCACATGTATGATGCCGAGTGCACATCATGTGTACAAGAAAGCTACGAGACACCTGTAGTAGCTAGGTCACATGTGTGATACGAGATGTATCCCATGTAGACAAGAGAGCTACGTGAAAGATAAATGTAGCTAGGTCGCATGCGTGATTCCAAGTGAAGGACACCATGTAGACAAGAGAGCTACGTGAAAGATAAATGTAGCTAGGTCGCATGCGTGATTCCAAGTGAAGGACACCATGTAGACAAGAGAGCTACGAGACAAATCGGCTGGGTCGCATGAGTGGTACTAAGTGTTCAAACATGTGTACAAGAGAGCCGAACTAAACGAAGTATGATGGTGGGGGTGTGTCTTTGAAACCATTAAATATCGAGGATTGATCCGAATTGTTCAACGGGATGGTTTTGTGGTGACATTGTGGTTTGGACCTACACTTATGGTGAATGAAATGTGGTGAAAATGATTTGTGGTATATACAAATATAAGATAAAATGAGGTTAGCATAAAGAATTTGTGAAAGAGTGAAATTAGCATTAAAACTGTTTTTAGATGGTAGCAGTGACGTGATTTTGAAAAATCACCAAAAATAGGAGGAATATAATTAGAGGTTGAATGAGATGTGAAATTAAAGTTTAATGAGTCTACTTTCATATAAAAGAAACAGAGCAAGCAAAGGAATTCTATATTTTGAGATATTTACAATTGTATGTGACTTGCTTAGGATGAATACGTGATCCCTGTTCCAACTTTGAAAAATCATTAAAATTGTACAAATCAAATTAAGAAATATAGTTTACATGCCTAAATTCCTTATTGAGACTATTTTTAAATGAAACAGACTTCAGGGTTGTTTGAATTGTGTACTGAGAGAAATTCAATTTGTAGTGAACAGTGGTCAGATCAGTCGAGCTGTGTAACAGGGAAACTTTAACTAATAAACTGTACTAATCGGCTGAACCAAAAATTATAGAAAAAATTAGCAAAAAGCTTTATGAGTCTAGATTCAGGAAAATTTTACGGATTTGAATTTCGAGTTTGGTAACTCGAGTTATGATTTATTTAGTGAATATGACGCAGCAGAGACAGCTTAATCAAAGTGGAATGAATAGTGAAGTTAAAGTAGATGTACTTGAATTGTTGTGTAAACATGTTAGATTTTTTTAGTATTTACATACTTACTTACTAAGCTATAAGCTTACTTTGTTTCTCTCTTTGTCTTATAGTGTTCTCCGGCTTGCTCAGAGTTAAGGATCGTGAAGATCTATCCGCACTATCCTACTTTAGGGTATTTGAACTAAACGTTTTGAATTATGGCATGTATAGTAGGCTTAATTATTTTGTTACGTGTCATATTTGTCTAGGTTTAAAATATTAGTTACAGTACTCGACCAGCTAATTTGTACAAGCCATTAAAGTTGGCTAATATTGTTCAAGACATATTTATATTTCGATTATGTTTAATGGTATGTATTATGTTCTGGTAATACCTTGTATCCTGTTCCGGCGACGGTAACGGGTAAGGGGTGTTACAAGCTGACACTCTTATGCTTAATATTTGATTGTACAGACCAAACTCTCATGTTTAATATTTAATTGTACAAACCAAAACACCCCTGGCTCGTAAGTTCTTCCTGTACAGGACTAATGTCGCGACACCCTAGTGCTTGTGTCGCGACATCAAAGGTAGTATACTCGTACTCAGGGTAGCTTTAGGGGTGTATCACGACACTGAAGGTAGTCTTGGAATTCTTGCTCTCTGCTCCCTATCTTGCGACATCAAACTCTCCGTGTAGCAACACAACAACTAGTATTGAGTCGGTACGCCCTCTAATGGTCTTTTGCACACTCACAAAGTATATTAGCTCACCCTTAGGCTCATTTAGCCTCTAAGGTCAATAAAAGACTCAAATTAAACTTTTATTAAATTAAATGAAATTCTAAAAACTCAACTAAAACATAATAAAAATGCTTGTATTCAAGCTCCTCGACTAAAACATTATTTGCACGAAGACGAGGTTGGTCAACTAATCTCTCAAATTACGATCCCGACGCTCAATTTTAGTACTTAGAAGTTCCAAATTTTTGTTGATCATGTCTAGATAGTATCTCATTGTTGATCTCGAGCATCTTGAACCTATGGATCCCTTTGCAACTTTTCAATCATAGTATCGTGAATCATTATGAAAGCCTGAAAAGAACACAACACTCAAGAAAAGAAAAATGAAGCAAACCTTACTGCTATGCACTCGAAAATAAAAATCAAATTCTCAATGAAGTAATAATTAATTTTGTGAGTATTTTAAAAGTGTTTATATCAACTAATCAGAATGTATTAGAATCAAACTAGCAAAGCAAACCTAGTAGCACTAGGAGTCCAACATCGACTAGACACCAATGAATTCGGTTGCTCGGAGGAAGGAATGTGCGACATGCTTTAACCTACTAACACAAGAAACAATAAAGTGTCAAAATGCATAAATGAACAATAAAAAACAAAAAAATGAAAAACCTAAGGCTAAGAGTCAATGAAAATCCCTGAAACTCGAAAACCCAAAAAATTGCAAAGACAATTGACAAACTTTGTTCAAGTGTTCTTGATTTTCAAAAATCACAAAATTTAAACTGGAGCCTCCTCAAATAATTTAGATCTGATCTAGAAAGTTTCAACACAAAATTCAACCCATAGAATATTTTTAAAACTTTTTTTCTTTATTTTTTTATTTTTTTAACTTTTTCGATCACTTTTTTGTAGGAAAAATTTTTTTAATATTCTAAAAGAGTGTCAAGAATCAATATGTAAAATTTCAAATCATTTGAAAAATGTTTACCTACTGGAAAATATTTTTTCCTGAAAAAATTCTGAGTAAAAAATTGTTTTGAGACTATTTGTTGGAAATCAGTTTATAAGAACACAAATAACACCTAAAACTCCCAAGAATATGATATCAAATGATACAGATGAGCGGAACAAGATCATAAGTTTTTCCAATTCAAAAAGTTGATTTAGGGCTCTAGACGAGTTCAGAAAGAAACTTGGATTTTGACATAACCTGGAATGAAAATGTATCGAAGTCAGATAAAAAATTAAAGGAATCAATTAAATAAATAACTAAGATAAATAAAATAGAACAAAATCAAATATTAGAACAATAAAGAAGATAGATGGAAAAGATGGAACGTGACATGTAGAAGTCCTAAAGAGCCTTGGAAACAAGAAGAATCCTCAACCCCCGTCAAGTGGCTCTAATTTCCCCTCAAAAAATGAAAACTTGGCAAGAAAAAGTTTGAAGAAGAAGTTTGAAAATTCTTGAAAAGAAAAACTCAAAGAAAATTTATTAACTCAAAAGAGAAGTTGTTAAATAATAATGATTTGATTTTTGTACAATCCAAAGGCACTTATCTAGGCTAGCTAAATAAATCTCTTTAGCATACAAACTCTTATTAACGTAAATAAGAAGTAGTTTTAAACTAATCTTTCTTGTTGACATAAAACTCCTAAATAACTTAAAATACTTAATAATGATAAAAAAAAATTGGAATAATAAAATAATAAAAGCTAATAAATAAAATATTGTGCTCATATATAATAATATTTAAGCCTAAAACCCAAACCCAATATGATTTAAACCCAAATTAAAAGCTCGAAACTCGTATTTTTCGTAATAATCCAGTCCAAAAATTCTACCTGCGTAGTCTTCACTAAAACAGTCATAACTTGAGTTCCTGAACTCGAAATTGAGTTATTCAAAGTTCATTTCAAAGCTAAGAGATAGATCTCCAAATTCTATGAAAACATTAATCCATAAATTCTTGAATCCCATCCAAAAATTTGTTGCGAATTGACTAATCTTTTCAGCTTGAAAATTGACAGCTTGGTTGAATTAACTTTAATACATTTCACCCATTCTGTGCATGTATTATTCCTTGTTTTCTTGAAAAGATTCATCCTCACATATTGGCTTTGGTCTAATCTTGGTTTTGGTTTTCTTGACATTTGACCTTATTGGGGGGGCCATGAGGTAGTTTAAGCCCATTACATCCATGGACCAGAAATTAGGTCTTAAGACTCATATCAATATAACAATTAATGGTTGGTACTTTGTTAAGTTCTCTGAAATGTGAATATATGTGAATACACTATGTATTCAAAATGGGATGCTAAATCCATTAAAAAGGATTATTTCCAAGTAAGTGATTCTGAACTGATTAATATGTGATGATGTGAATGTGCTTGTGTGATTTACTGATAAATGTGATATTATGTTCATATTACAACACTTATGATATCTGATTTAATGACATTATATGATAAGCATGAAAAATACATCGTGCCACTATTTCTATTAAGGGGATTATGATTCGCATGTTAAGCATGCCTACTGTATCGCTTCTGATAATAAAAATCTGATTCACTTATTAAGCATGCCTACTGAAAACTTCTGTTATGTATGTCATATCACATGTATAGGGTTGGGATGGTATTGAAAGGAGAAAGATTCTGGCAGTTTAATGATTTGCATATTCTGGTGGTTTAACCACATATTCTAGCAATTTATCTATAATTATGGTGACTTGTCCACAAATATATGTATTTGGCAGCTTACTTGCATTTTCTGGTGGCTTGTTCATATTGTGGTGTGTTATTGGATGGAACTCTTTATGATGTAACACCCCAAACCCGGCCTAGAATTTAGGTCCGAATCTGGCGTGTCACATTGAAGTATTTTTCGAAAACCATGTTCTCATTGAAAACCTTCTTACTACTCAAAACCTCTGGCCATTTTAAAACTTGTGAAATGTTAATTCCCTTAAAACTTTACTTGCTACAGAAGCTTACTTTTAAACAGTTGCGGAAATGTGACATTTTGAAAACCAGTTGTTGTTTTAGAAAATCGTGCCCTACTTCTAACAGATATTAAGCATACTAAATAAATTTCCCAAATAAAAGGTTAAGAAAATAAAGAGGCCTTAATACAACCCAAATCAAAAACCAAAGTGCTTAACTAAATAAACAAAATAGAAAAACATGTGCAGTTGAGTGGTCGTCTCCGAGTCCCTCTGCAACATTGATCCACCTAACGCTGGGGATTACCTGCACAGTAAATAAACAGGGTGAGTTTATGAAAAGTCAGTGTGTAATCCCCTTACTAGAGTAATAGTCAAGAAATGCATGTAATTCAAGATGCAGGCCGAGCCCATTATAGTAATAGTACAGTCCAGTTCAGAGCATTCGTGGGCCAAAGCCCGTTACAATATCATTTGGGTCACAGCCCATAACAGAATCAATTGGGCCTAGCCCATCTTAGCCTCAGTTGGGCCGAAGCCCACATCGCAATAATATCACAATAATATCATACATGCAATGTTGTGCAACCCACCCCAATAATCCAACCGCTACACACCAACTCTGTCCCCCGGTACAGATCATGTGGGGATATAAATATCGACCCACCCATCCGATACACATCAATGGTAGCCCGGTTACGGTACTACCTTCATTGCAGCAAGCTGCTAATCAAATATTAGGCTTAATAGCCATCGGTGGATCCACGGTCGTCAAGCAACCATGTGATCTTCATATACTTCCTCCGTTCCATAATTCCCAACCTATGCAATATGTCGTGTATGTCATGCTCAATCATCACACGTGTATGCAGAATGGTCATACTCAGTAACAGTCTTTTAGACATATATTAAGAGCATATCATTCATACAACCACAGTCAAGTCAATTAAAATGCAGTCAGACATTCATAATCAAATCAATCAAATTCAAAGTCTAAGTCGGTCATTTACCCTCAAGGGCAAAACAGTCATTTTACCCTGCAGGTGTATGTCGGTCATTTTGCACTACAAGGGTATTTCGGTAATTTTACACTACAAGGGTATTTTGATAATTTTATAAATCGGGGGTGTTTCAGTAATTTTACAAATTGAGGGTATTTTGGTAATTTTACAAATCGAGGGTATTTTGGTAATTTTACAAATCGAGGGTATTTCGGTAACTTTAAAAATCAAGGGTGTTTTGGTAATTTCACAAATTGATGGTATTTCAGTAATTTCACAATCGAGGGTATTTTGGTAATTTTACAAACCGAGGGTACTTCGGTAATTTTACAAACCGAGGGTATTTTGATAATTTCTCTTCATTATGGGTTTATTACTTACCTTGGCCCGTTAACAAGTCCTCGTTGGCTAAAGTGAACAGATACTATGCACCAGGTAGGATTCCAGAGAAGAGGAGGTGAGTCATTAAGACCGCTTAAGTTCCAAGCTCTCCTTAGATCCAATCCTAGACATACATATACCCATTGCCACACATTAACCTTATGACTCGTCCACGGTCACGATTAATTAATTATTTAATTTTTATGTCTGCTTGATTAGTTACCAAAAACTAGGCCCACAACCCCTTTACAAAACACTAACAGATCCACACTTATTCATTTGGCCCCTTTAGGCCCAATCTCGTTCACATGGCCCATTAGGCCTAATCACATTCATATGTTCCATCAGGCCCAATCACATTCATATGGCCCATCAGGCCCAACTACTTCCGACCTAACAGTTAGATTTACACAAGCGGGCCTACAGGCCCATCAGGCCCATTCGGCCCAGAATAGCCCCAACACACAAGAATGCTCGTGGCAGCTTTCCACTTTTGCCGATTTTTAGGAAAGAAGGGCGTGAATACACACCTATTTATACGAACGCACCGAAGTCCACGATCACCAACCTTGGCACATCCTGCATTGGGTCTTAATCACCCTGCACATCCTGCATTGGGTCTTAATCATCCTTGCCAATTCCCATGTTAGCTTCTCGGTGTGGGATTACTTTCAACCATTAGGAAAATTCCTTATTTTCTTATGACCACCTCAACCACAGAGTTCTAGTCCAACTCCACCTCCTACACAGCTCAAACAGCAAAATAAATACTCCATTGTGCATCCTAAGACTTGAACCTTAAAACCTCACAGTTACACAACACGCCACCTTGCCACTCCACCACAGGCTCTTTTTGTGTCATTTTTTTATCCTCAATTAAATATAAGGTCTATAAGCCAAAGTCTAGGTTCCTTTAAAAGAAAAACCAAAATAAATTGCAAGAGCCAAGACTTGAACCCAGGTTCCCTTGCAACTTTAATGACACCACAACCACTAAACCACAAGCTTCCTTGTGTCATTTATTTACCACAATAATTTAAAAGGCCTTCATCCAAGCACCCAGTGTTTTATTCACTTATTACCAAAATTTTTGCTAAAACCCAGGTTTGAACCCAAGATTTCTCCAACACTTCTCAGGGCCATTAACCACTAAAGCAGACATTTAATTGTGTCATTTCCTTGTACAATTAAATGCTTATATACAACCTCCTTACGGACCCGTACTAAAGGCCCAATACTTCTAAGCCCGAATTCGGGGTGTTACATATGGTGCGTAATAGAGTTGTAGGAACACTTTCTAAAAACTTGCACTGATTTTTGAAGAGTTCTGCATTGAAATTATCATGCATACTGCCATCTGTGAAATTGTGTTTATATATATAATTTCTGCAAATTTTATAAAATGTATGACTTAAATTCTATTGATGCTTAAGTTAGTACTCACACCGGGCTTTCCTTTTAGAGGTTCGCCATAAAAGTTTTTCATTTTTTGGTGATTTTATGATAGGGATTTGCCTCAACTCACATTTCATGAGGTTTGCCCCTTATTGCATAGGGTCACGCAGAGAACCCATTTAGGTAATAACATTCCTTTAGTTTTTCCATATGATGCCATAACCCGGTTATGGTCTTACATGATATGGTCCTTTCCATTAGGGTTCCATGGCCATGGACTTTTTCTTTTAGAGTTTCGTGTTTAAAGTCCTGAAAAACCTTTAGACAACTCCAGAGACAGACACAGACTCATCATACATTAACTCGTACATGAAAAACATGAACATGTTCATGTTTTTCCATACACATATACACATTTCAATCTTTCAAATAAAAGCATCCTTTAACCTCAAAATTCCTATTACACACTTAGACCATCAGATTTCATGCAATTTTAATACACGAACTGCATCAACATTTGTGTTGTAGCAAAAGTACAAATTGTATTGTTGTAGTATCCTATAGCTCGGGTCTGACGACTAGACCAAGCAACAGGTGTTACAAACGTCACGACGAGAAACTCCCTCACGTCATGACATCGTTATGAACTTTTAAAATCTTTGCAGATTGGTCTTTGTTAGATTTCACAGAAGTAGATTGAACTTTACAGAAGTTGTCATTTAGATACATTAAATTTGTAATTTAATAAAAAATTTACATGTGGATGCATGTAATGTAAATATGTATGTAGTGTAAATAAAAATTTCCACAACGAATGATGCATATAGTGTAACACCCTTCACAAATCGTAGATACATTAACTTTTTAATTTAATTATTCTTTAACATTGTACACCTGAATGACTAAAATGGCAACCTCTTTCATTAGAAACTGAGTACCAACAGCCAATTGCCTTGAATGTGTAACGAATGGAGTGGAATAACCAAGAGTGATATGTAGATAATTCGAAAACTTAAGTCCTCTCATTCTATCAAACTTAACTTCAAGCATACAGGTTAGAGGTTGATATTTCAAAATATCTTGTCCAATATCACCAACATGTACAGGTTCCCCAGTTTCATAATCAACAACGTTAAAGTCACCAGGGAGTTCTCCAAATAGCAAGTCAATGATATTCTCATGCATTTTTGGCTCTAATTGGGAATGGTGTATTCTAGCAAAAGTTGATGGCACCTCATATAAATTTGGAGCACCACTAAATTTGGATTCTAGAAATTGCGATGCAAAACATCCTGACTGTATTCTTATTTGAGTGTATTTATCTAAAATAAAGAGAGTTTCCAATAGCGATATGAAACTATTAATCAACCCATATGTCGGGTCTGGTGTTCCAATTTGCAAATCCACTACAGGGAACCTAGATGAGCTTGGAATATCGACCTTCCATGTCCTTCTTCAATGATGTTGAGCTTGAAATACAGCTCCACTCTTCCAATACCATTGGACTCATGAAGTGCAATTATTTTCTGTAGATCATCATCATCACCTACCACATGAATTGTAGAATATCTCACTGGATTATCGCATGTAATATATCTACACCTTAACAACCCGATCAAAGCTCTCATTTTTTTACTAATTTTGCACTTCATCTCTACTAACGTGATGTTCTTTTTGAACATCATGTTAATCAGACTTCTCAACTCAAAGATTACATCAATATCTATATCACGAATTCAACCATTACAATTCACCACAACATAAAACCTATTGCTCATTTTTGTATAGAATTCTTGTGTATAATATCAATTTAAATTAAAAAATTAATCAATATATCAATATTTGTAAGTCTATTGTCCAATATCATGAAAAAAACTTACAAAGACTGAAGAAAACAGATGAAGATTACAAAGTATTTAAAACATAATAACTAGAAGAAAATAACAATGCTCAAGGAAAGAAGTTAAATAAACTTCCTCTACTTGCCCTAGTGTGAAGGTGTATATATACAATTTTCAGCCTCCCCCATCTTGGCTATTACTATTTCACTTACCCGTTACTCATTGCCTACCTTGCTCCATCATCTTAACTAGAAGCCAGCCTACCTTGTTCCATCATCTCAACTCTACCCTTTTTCCAGCCTATCATGCACGAGAAAGCTTTGTTTTTCAGCCTCCATGTGCTTCCTTTAATTGTTGTATGCAGGCAAGCATGTATGTAAATTGAAATCAACACCTCTTGTAACACTCCTAACCCGTATCCGTCGCCGGAACAAGGTTACAAAGCGTTACCTTTAGTAACTCTATTCCGGCGACGGATACGAGTTAGGGGTGTTACACCTCCAGGAGCCGAATTTGATTGAAGTCAAACCTCTAAGGTGCCAACTTCACCTCTCCCTTCTCTGTCGACTAGTTTTCCAAATAATTCATGAACTTAACTGTTTTGAAAATAATTTTCCTAATTCATATATATGGATAAAAAAGACCGAGGAGTTATTTATGTTAAATCTTATTTATATTAAATGAGTTGGTATGCTCAATGAGCAAATAATTTCCTCAATCCAAGGTCACTAGCTAAAACTTGACACTCATGAAAATCGAAATCTTGTAAATTGTACTTTACAATCTTTTCCTTTTGATAGAGAAAATACAAGTTTTATGATGACTTCATCATGTAATAAACTTCACAATATCTAAACTTAAAAAAGTATTTTAAGAGCCAACTTTGGAATAGCCCAATAACAAAACAGTCACTAAACTTTAGAAAAATGAAAAATCACTCACTAACGTTATCGAAAAGTGACAAATCAGTCACCCACTAACATTTTTCGTTACAGGCCTAACAGGACAGGTGACGTGGCTAATTAACTAGCCATATTGGACATGTCCACGGTGGAAATCCACCCAATTTAAGAGCCCTAGTTGGGCAGAAGAAGAGAATAGAAGAGACTGTAAAATCTCTCTCAAAGTCTCCAATAGCCCCAATACAACCGACCCCACAAACAAACCAGCAGCACCGACAACAAGTGCTCCAGCCACCACCACTTGCACTGCCACTAAACCTACCTAATCATTTGATATAATCACAATCGCTACCAACGCTGCTATTAAAGTCAGCAGTGCAACAAAAGCCAACGTCAAAGGCAACCCAAGCTCTACCAAGCTAAGCAACCCAAGCTATTCTGCTTTAAAGAAAACACTAAGTTTCTCTATCAATGAATGGGTGAAACCAAGCTCCTCCATCTTCAATAAAAGCCCAACTTTTTCAACATTGCTTAGAACATTTCTCTTCTCAAGTTTCTTAAACACATCCACTTCTATTTCTTCACTTCCTTTGTAAAAAATCCTTGCTCCAAACCATTGATTTCCCATTTTGTGTCGTATTTATTTACCTGAAAATGAATAAATAAAAGCAAATAAAAAAGAAATAATGGAAAAAAAATTTATTTCTTGGGACCCAAACAGGGGGTACTTTTTTCGTGAAGCCATGGAGAGATTGTTAATGACTTTTTGGCTAGAGAAAAAAGGTTAAATTGGCGTTTTTTGGAGGGAAAGAGATTAGTGTGTTCGATTCTTGTAAGGTAAGAGACTGGGGATAGTGTAGAGACCACCATTGATGAATCAAAGGTGACTTGAGTACGGAATTCTTTTTTTTTTTCTTTATCCTTCTTCTTCTACTATCCAACTAGGGTTCTTAAATTGGAGTCGTTTCCACCATGGGATGCCAATGTGACAAGTTAACGTGCCACATTAGCATTCTATTATGTTTGTAACGGAAAATGAATGTTAGTGACCAATTTATCATTTTTTAAAGTTTAGTGATTGAATTGAAAGTTGAATAAATGTTCTGTTATTAAAACCAATGTTAAGGGATTGTTGATATAGTTTAATCTTAATATTTTTACGACATTTAAATAAAGAAAAGACCCTCGTTATCCATCTAAACGTGAATCTAAAAAATATTTGTGAAAATATGTAAAAGGAAAAAGTAAAATAAGTACAATATTTATTATTTTTTATGTTACATAATGATAAGAGCAAATCGCCCACTTGATTTCAAGTTTGCACTCATAAGTACTGACAGAAAGAATATTCAAAATGCAACGTCTAATTGTTCTAATAAAATAATGCCACAATAATTACCCTAATTAACTATTATTTAATAACAATTAAATTAGGAGATTAATTATGTATTAACGCCCCAAAGGCAGGCACATGCTTTGCTTTGGACTCCTATAAATATAAATATGAAATTGAGATCCAAAGCCATTATCCTTACAAATAAAATGAACTCCAATAATGAATAGTTAATAAAATTTTAGTATTGTTGAAAAAAGTTAAGGTTTTGTATATTTAAGCATTTATGTTTTAGGTTTATTATGTACAAATGTATATTTGTATTTATAAATTCTCAAAAGATTTTAACATTATTTAACTAAAAGTTAAAATAAATTCAAATAATGCACATATATTTAAAAATTCATTTCAAGATTCATTCTTAATTTGCTCAAATAATAAATTTAATGTCTAAATAAAAAAACTAATTTAAATGATATAAAGTATCTTTCATAATCCATTATCATTCCTGTACAAGCCCAATTTTGGGCCCAAATAAACATAATTCAACTACCCAATTAAAACCCAATTACAACTCAATACAAACCCAAAACCCTTAGCCCAAAACTTAGCCCAAAACACTAACCCAACCCAAAGAAAATTAGAAAAAGAAAACCCTAATCCCACTTAGCCTCACCTAGGACCCTCTGGCCATCTGCCACCTCCTGCCTGCTGTAGCCACCGCCATCGTCACTGCGCCACCGCCCAAAGCTGTACCTGCAAGCATTAACGAGACAAGACAGAACAAGAAGCAAGTTGTAAACGCCTATAAAAGGCTGAATCCATTACCATTTGTACATTCGGCATTTTTGTGAAAATAAAAAGCAAACAACGTTCTATTTCCAGTAAAAAACAGAGACTTTAACAACATCAAGAGCAGGGAATAGCCCCATATCAGAGACCGGAGAACCGAAAACCACAAAATCTAAGGTCTATTTTCCTTTTTCTTTTCGAATTTATTTACAGATTATCCCCATTTTTAATAAACATATTACCCCATTTTTAATAAAACAACATATATATTAAATAAATAATAAATAAATAAAAAGAAGAGAAAATTTTACCTAGGGGCGATTTCTGGCCACCGTGTACGGTGGCCGGCACGATCGCGACGACGGTAGTCGGTGACCGGAGCCAGGTCGGAGACTGAGAGGAGGAGAGAATTTCAAAGCCCCACTTCTTTTTTTTTTCTAAATTGAGAAAGAAATGAATTTTTTTTTAAAGAATGGCTTAAATAGACTTAGTGAAACGGCACCGTTTCACTTAGGCCCTCATAATACAAAACGGCGCCGTTTCGAGCTTCAACCCGCGCACTGACCCGACCCGCTTTTAGGATCCGCATGTTTTCTTGCGATTAGGACATTTGCGCATGCAGTCCCTCCGCAATTTCATTGGTTTTAATCAGATCTTTTCACGTTTTTAAATTTGGCCCCGTAATTTTAATTCTATTTTAATTTAATCCCTTGACTGTCTGAAGGAGGAAGATCCGAACAGCGTCGTTTGGTAAAATGAGACTATTTACTCCTTCGGTCCCTCCTATTTGCTCGCGCGTTCAAACCAGTCCTTTTCCCCTTTGATGATTTTAAAATTTCCCCCTAAAATTCCGTTTTAACCCAATTTCGTCCTTTTTCCTCATATTTCTTATTTAATTGTAATATTAATCATAATATCATCTTGTATTAATGTTATATTTTATTTATTAAACATCTCACTTTTATTTAATGTTTATATTCATATGTTATAAAGCTAAATATTATTCTCGCATTAATATACTTGTATATTATATATGTATTCATTTAATGTATATATACATTGTACTACGATATATGTATTAGCATTATTACATGTATTTTTCCTTTTAAGCATTATATATATATATATATATATATATATATATATATATTTCACATACAGTATGTATATATATAGTTAGTATTATTAATTATATGTGTTTACCCTATTTCATGTACACATTATGTATATACATTTAAATACTATATTATACACATATTAATACCATATTATATACATTTTTTTCATCTACTTTTACCTCTATCATATTATTATTAATCAATATATGTTTTATATTTTTATCCTCTATATATATGTATACATTTATATTATTAGTAATCTTTGGTATTATTGTTTTATTTGTATGTCATATATGCATCCTTTTAATATATATATATATAGTACTCCACATTATGCACATGTATATTAATGTTATATCATACATATCATATATATTATGTATATATATTGTAAACATCATGTTATTCATAAATTCTATTTATATATATATATATATATATATATATATATATATATTTTATAACTATTATGTGCTTATTTCACATGTGTATCTCGTACATATCTTTTTAATATTATATATACTTTTATTTCTATTATCACGTATATATTTTAATACCATATATATTATCGTTCTCTGCTATTATTATTTATATTATTATTTTTGTTATCGTTTTCGTCATCATTGTCATTTTATTTTGCCATGCTTTATTTATTTTTATTTTTATTCGATCATTTCATTTGCCTTATGCTTGTGTTTTATATTTTTATATTGCTAGCCTTGCTTTCATCCTTTTGTAATCACTTATATCATTGTTATTGATACTGTCGCACTTATTATTGTGTATTAGCACCACGATTTGGTTTTATGTTTTACAATAAATCACATTATATTTTTTTTTCACTCGATACCTTAAAATAATTCTTTCATAAAAGTGATGTTCCGTATTTGGTAATTCGAGACAATCGTGCCCTAACTTACTGGGTTTCGATTTCTCTCATTTAACCCAAATAACGGAATACTCTTTTAAATTGCTATAAGAGTTTTGAAAAATGCTTATTCTCGAAGATGCGAAGTGTAGTGCCCTAACTTACCGGGTATGACACTTTGTCATCTCGAAATAAGAATTTGTTTTGAAATAAAGGCAATATTCGGTGTTCGAGAATTCGAGAAAACGTGCCCTAACTTACTAGGTTTCGATTTCTCTCGTTTACTCTAAATAATCGAATGCCCTTTTAATAAAATACACGGATTTTATAAAAAGGCAAGCTCGCTCTCGAAAATTTAAGATATCATGTCCTAACTTACTGGATGTGACATTTCATATTTTGAGACAAGAAGGTCTTTAACGCTTGAGCTTTTTATAAAGAGGGATCGTATTTCAAAAGTTTTCAAAGTTTTCAATCTTCGATCTTAAGACATTAATTAATCAATTAGGTACCAATTTTGGGCGTATCGAGGCTGCTAATCCTTCCTCGTGCGTAACCGACTCCCGAACTCATTTTCTGATTTTCGTAGACCCAAAATTATCATTTTAGTAAATCTTAACTTTTATTAAAATGGTTAATTTAAAGGTGACCCGATCACACCTCATCAAAAGGGATTGGTGGCGACTCCCCATTTTTCATTTTCGTTTTTTAAAATCCAAGTCGATTCCAGTTTTTCCCTAAAAAAAATGGTTACGACAGCTTGACGACTCCGCTGGGGACACAAGTAAGAGAGTCAAGCCACAAGTTGATTAACTTTTGTCTTTTTATTGAAAATTGAAAATTTGGTTTTGAAATACGATCCTTTCATTGCATTTCATCAGCTATTTTTTGTGATTTATGATACAATACCTACTGCGTTGGTTTGAGTCTTTAAATGGTTTTGCATATTGCATTGCATGACCACTGTGGTCACACCCCTTTAAGTGGGAGTGAGAAACTACTCCTTCGTGAGGTTTTCACCTCCGTGCAGGATAGTGGATCGCTTTCGGGATACGTCCATACCTATGTCTTCGTGAGATTTTCATCTCCGTGCAGCCATAGAGAAATGTATTCCCCTGAACTGAACTCGGTCTGTATGAGCCTATAATGGGTGAAGATCGAGGAATCTGCTGGCTTAGGTACCCTTACTCTAGAACCAAGCCCCATGTAGCGAGCCTTAAGAACCCACCCTAGGTAGAGCGACTCTGAAACTCTAGTGGTTACCTGAGCAAGTGCTATATTTATTATTTTTTGTTTGCTTTGAACTGTGTATAAATTACTGACTTGCTTTGTTTTACTTTGATTGTATTTGCATGGCATTTTCATCATAAAAGGTGTTGATTCGCATTCGGTTCCTAAATAGATAGCTTATCATGGAAAAGAGGTTTTTTGATAAAGTAGAAGACAACGCGGCTGTCCGGATATGGGCTGAGACGACACAACAAGAGAAAGGTGACAGTCTTACCGGGGGGTACGTGTCAGAGTTATGGAACTTTTCTCGGATCAGCGTAACTCAGAATAATCTCCAAGAAATGAAAGAAATTTGGGGACAGTGGGATGACGAGGTCAAACAGTTATTCTATTGTCATTACGGTGATTTACCTTATCTGCTCGATGTCAAGATAGATGAACACCTGTTTCGAGCCCTTGCCCAATATTGGAATTCTGCTTACAGTTGCTTCACTTTCGGGAAAGTAGATTTGGTACCTACTATAGAAGAATACACGACCTTGCTCCATTGGCCAAAGATTCAGGTTGAAAGAATTTATTCCAGACCTGCTAACGTCCCAGCGTTTTCAAAAAAGTTGATGAACATCACAGGGATGAGCGAACAGTGGGTAACAACCCGGATCAAACAAAAAGGATATTGTAAATGCATTCCTTGGAGGAACCTGAGGGATCTAATCTTAGCGCACCCCGACGTGAAGAAAAGGGTAGATGTCTTCGCCTTGAGCATTTATGGACTGGTCATCTTCCCTAAAGCTTTGGGGCATGTAGACGAGGCTGTTGCCGACCTTTTTGACAGGCTTGGTAAAGGAACCACACATGTACCCGCAATCTTGGCTGAAACTTTCAGATCATTGAATGCTTGTAAAAGAGCGGGTGAAGGGAGATTTATTGGATGTGCACAGCTCTTGCTATCTTGGTTCCACAGCCATTTTTGGAAAGTGGAAAAGGTCTCGTATCGTATCTTCTCTGAAAATTACTCTCCGCTAAAAGAGTTAGTGGCAACACCGAGGCGAGATGATGTTACAGAAGAAAATTGGATGACGGTTCTCAGAAATTTGCGAGAAGAAGACGTTGAATGGAGAGCCCCGTGGATGGTTCCTGATGAAATATTATACCAATACAGAGGTTTCGATTGGGTTCCCTTGTTAGGAGTATGGGGAGCCGTCGGATATGCTCCTCTACTGTCATTAAGACAGTACAGATCCAGACAGTTTACAGCACCAACATACGGGTTAGCCTAGTGCGAGTTCGTGTTCACAGGGAATAATTATAAAAAGAAAGTTCACGAGATATCAAATGCTTGGAACCAGACTCGTAGAATGAAGAAGTTTGTTGCCAATCCCATGAATACTCCTGAGTACGACCGATGGTGGAATTACAGAATTAATGACAACATCCCTACATCAGATCAAGGAAATCCTCAGTCGATAGAAGAGCACTTGAAAGTAATCCCCTCTGAGCTAGAAATCATCAGGCAAGATTTCGAGAGAAAGAGTCTGGAGCTAGAAAAAAGGATCGAGCAGTTGGAAGAAGAAAAGATGCAGTTAGGGTTAGATGTCGATGTCCAAAAACTAGAAGCTGAAAAACTCAGAAAAGGGAAAAACAAGGCTGAAGAGGACTTAGACAGTTTGAAAATGGACTATAAGAAGCTGCGCAGATCAATGAGAACCGCTGGGTTAGGAAAACCATCCGAACAGTGGCGACATGAAGTTAAAGAAGAACAAAGCAAAGCCAACCAGTGGGAAGAAAAATTTTGCGATGCTCAAACTCGAGAAGGTGCTCTGAAGAGAAGTTTGGTAGAAAGACAGAATGAGAAAGAAGGGTTAAAGACCCGGGTATCAGAGTTAGAGAGGTCATTGTATCAGTATCACTCGCGTAACTCTGCAATCGAGTTGAAAGCTAGTCAGAATAGAATCGAAGAATTAAAAGAAAATATAGAAGAACTCAAAACAGCGCTGTAAAATCGTGAACTTCAGATAGAACTCCTCGAAGTAAATAATGAGCGATGGAAGGAGCAACTTCATCAATCTCAAGACCAAGTCAGGAGTAGGGACTACGTCATGGGCGAAGCTTTGACTCAAGTGCGAGAAGTGGCTGATCACTTGCAAACATTAGCAGTACGAGCCGATGTGCTGAGTTTAAAATACGAGTCAGAATTGGACCGTGGCCGAGAGCTAGCTTGGCTTCTTAAATAGGTCAAGGCCTTAAGTATCAGGGCCAAGCCTTATATGTAATCTATTTTATGTAAAGAAACTTGTGTTCTAGAAAGTTACTCTAATGAAATCGAATTGGAATCAACGCTTTTTTGCATTTATTGCATTCATTGCATTCATGCATCAACATTGCATCACACGCACTAAAACTCACAAAAAACCTTAAATATCATGGCAGTTACCCTGGAACATCGTTACGGTACAAGAGGAAAAACAAAAGCAATGGATCAAAGGTTAGAGAGATTGGAACAAATGCAAAAAGAGATGCAGGATCAATTACAAACACGTATGCAAGAACAGCTTGCCAAAATCCAGTAAGATATGAGGGACCAGATGCTGGAGTCTCAGAAAAGCATTATGGGCCAATTAACTCGTCTATTGGCTGGCAGATTAGAAAAAGGGAAAAGCCCTTTGATTAATGCGGGAGATGATAATGAAGATCCTACCTACCCTCCGGGTTTTGCTCCGGCGAATGTTCAGACACAACCTGATATGTACCCAAGAAGGCCATCGATCACAATTAGGCCCCAACCATTTCAGGCCGGTGCTTCGGCACCGATGAATTATCAGGCCGGCTCGAGCTCTAATCCGGGGGACAACCCAACCAACCCTGGGGTCCTCAATCTCGATGAAGTAACAGAAGCAGAAAAGACAAGGGCAGAATTCTCGAGAGAGCTTGAAAAAAGATGTAGATGGTTGGAAGAAAAATTTAAAGAAATGGAAAGCACCGACTATCGTGGTGGAATCAACGCTAAGGAATTAAGTTTGGTTCCAGACCTGGTACTCCCTTCCAAGTTCAAAACTCCGGAATTTGAGAAATACAACTGGACTAGCTGTCCCGAAGCTCACATCACTATGTTCTACAGACGAATGGCAGGCCATGTCAATAATGACCAACTATTAATTCACTGCTTCCAAGAAAGTGCGGTTGGGGCGCTTCAGATGGTACAACCAACCGAGTCGCGCCAGATTAGTTCATGGAAAGATTTAGCACAAGCCTTCATGAAGCAGTACGGTCATGTGGCAGACATAGCCCCTGATAGAATCACTTTACAGAATATGGAGAAAAAACATAATGAGAGCTTTAGGCAGTACGCCTAGCGATGGAGAGAAGTGGCCACACAAGTCCAACCTCCTCTGTTGGAAAAGGAAACCACTATGCTCTTCATCAATACCCTGAAGGCACCTTTTATTAACCACATGCTGGGTAGCGCAACCAAGAGTTTTTCAAACATAGTAATGTCTGGAGAAATGATAGAAAATGCCATAAGATGTGGGAAAATAGAGGCTGGGGAAAACGCTAAGAGGTCAGCGCCGAGAAAGAAAGAGTACGAGGTGAAAAATGTGAGCTCGTATTCAAAATCGATCACCGTAAGCCAACCAAGGTCGACAACTACTGGACAGCAAGGCCCACCCAGACAAGATCCCAACACAAAACAAAATAGGGAGAAACTTCAATTTACGCCCATTCCAATGATGAACAAGGAGTTATACCAAAGTTTATTTGATGCACATGTCATGTCTCCCTTCTATCTAAAGCCAATGCAACCTCCATACCCAAATGGTATGACGTAAATGCCCAATGCAAATACCATGTAGGAGCCACAGGACACTCGATAGAAAACTGTACCACTTTCAAGAAATTGGTTGAAAGACTCATCAACATGGGGATTGTGAAATTTGATGATACATTCAGTGCAGAGAATCCATTACCTAATCATGGGGATAAGGGAATAAATACGATAATCGAGAGTTCGGGGAAATAAATTAAGATGAATATTGTAGAAGTGAATACCCCGTTGGAGGAAGTTTGGAAGAAAATGGTGGAAAGAGGGTTGATAGCACAGAATTCAAAGGTCAGACCTCGAGAAGAGAAAAATTATTGCGAGTTCCATGATCAAGAGGATCACGAGATTCAGAAATACAGTGAATTCAGGGCTTTGTTACAAGGATTGATGGATAATAAGGACCTGGAATTCTTCGAATATGTCGGGAGCCCGAAAGAAGCAGATGTGTGTGCCTCCAAAGAGGGGTCGATGAAGGATGTTTACAAAGCCAACCACCCAGTGGTTATTATATCACGTCCGAGAATCAACGGAGCTGGGGCACAAGTTGCGCCCAAGGTCGTGATCCAAAAGCCCGTTGCATTCCCTTATAAAGATAGCAAAAGGGTACCGTGGAACTATAGCTGCAATGTGACATTCCCGAGAGAGGAGACCCCGATTAATGCATCAGAGGAAGTTCATGATGAGGGTTTTTATACGCGCAGCGGAAGGCGTTATACCCCAAATACAAAAGTCGAATAGGTTAAAGAAAAATCATTAGCAATTGAGCAAAAAAAAGAGAAGCTAGCGGGGCCTGAACCAAATGTTAATGAATCAGTGACTAAAAAAGAAGCCAAGGAATTCTTAAAATTTCTAAAGCACAGCGAATATAGTGTCGTAGAACAGTTACACAAACAGCTAGCTCATATATCGGTACTAGCCTTACTTTTAAGCTCCAAAACCCATCGCGACGCATTGATGAAGGTGCTGAATGAAACTTATGTTACTAACGATATCTCTGTAAACAAACTGGACTGCCTAGTCGACAATATAAGTGCCGACAACTTCATATTCTTCAATGACGGTGAGGTACCGCCAGGGGGCCGAGGATCGACTAAAGCTTTGCATATCACGACTCGCTGTAAAGGGTACATATTACCGGGGGTATTGATTGACAATGGATCTGCACTAAATGTCCTACCCCTATCTACGCTGAGTAGGTTGCCAGTGGATAGTTCCCATATGAAGACATGCCAAAATATAGTGAGAGCATTTGATGGCACGGAAAGGAAGGTAATGGGGAGAATTGAAGTACCTCTCTTAATCGGGCCGAGCACATACGAGGTAGATTTCCTGGTCATGGACATTAAGCCTTCGTATAATTGCCTATTGAGGAGGCCATGGATACACTCGGCAGGGGCAGTCCCTTCATTGCTGTACCAAAAGTTGAAATTAGTGACTAAAGGTCGGTTAGTAATGATCAATGCTGAAGAGGACATCATCGCGACAATAACCAGTGACGCCCTATATCTCGAGGCAAATGATGAAGCAATCGAGTGCTCTTTTCGATCTTTGGACTTTGTGAACGCGACATTCATCACCGAAGGAAATAAGATTCCAATACCCAGGTTATCTGAGACTACAAGAATGAGACTACGGCTAACTATTGGAAAAGGGGCTCTACCCGGAAGAGGACTCGGGAGATACCTCCAGGGAAGGATTAATGTACCAATGATGAAGGACAAACAAGACCATTTTGGGTTAAGGTTTAAGCCGGACATGAAACAAAGAAAGAAGGAACTTGAGAAGGAACTCAAAAGGAAGTTTGGGGATTCCTAGGAAGATTAAATTACATCGCTCAGTTTATTTCACAACTAACTGAGAAATGTGACCCCATATTCCGTCTCCTTATGAAACACAACCCTGGTGTTTGGGACGAGGAATGCCAGAAGACCTTTGACAAGGTTAAGCAATATTTGTCTAATGCCCCAGTGTTGACACCACCTAGTCTAGATAAACCACTGATACTGTATTTGACGGTATTTGAAAATTCTATGGGATGCGTGCTTGGCCAACACGATGAATCGGGAAGGAAAGAAAGAGCGATATATTACCTCAGTAAAAAGTTCACTGAGTGCGGGACGAGATACTCGTTCATTGAAAAGTTGTGTTGTGCCTTAATCTGGACAACCCGAAGACTGAGACAATACATGTTGTATTACATAACTTGGCTAATCTCTAAAATGGACCCTCTGAAGTACTTGATGGAGTCGACTGCTTTGAACGGGCCACTCTGAAGTACTTGATGGAGTCGACTGCTTTGAACGGGAGGATGGCCCGATGGCAAATTCTACTTTCTGAATTCGATATAGTCTATGTGAACCAGAAGGCCGTAAAGGGGAGAGCGATAACAGATTTCCTAGCCAGCAGAGCCCTAGAGGACTACGAGCCTCTAAACTTTGACTTCCCAAATGAAGATCTAATGTACATAGCAACCACTGAAGAAGACCCTCAAGAAGGTCATCCTTGGAAGCTAAATTTTGACGGAGCATCAAATGCCGTGGGCAATGGAATCAGGGCAGTCCTAGTATCCCCAAACGGAGATCATTATCCCTTCACTAGTAAATTGGATTTTGACTGCACAAACAATATGGCAGAATATGAAGCATGCATCATGGGAATACGTGCAGCCATAGAACGTAAAATCAAGGTGTTAGAGGTATATGGAGATTCTGCCCTAGTGATTTATCAACTCAAAGGTGAATGGGAGACAAGAGACCCCAAATTGATCAATTACCAGAGGTTGATCCTTGATTTAATTAAAGAGTTTGATGATATTGTCTTCTACTACCTCCCACGAGAAGAAAATCAGATGGCTGACACCCTAGCAACTTTAGCTTCTATGATCAAGGTGAACCAACCAGAGGATGTGAAACCAATCCAAATGAGCATTTATGAAGCTCCGGCTCATTGTTACAACCTCGAAGAAGAAGAAGAAATTGATGATTGCCCTTGGTACCACGATATCCTGTGATATGTGAAGAATTGTGAGTACCCCGATCAAGCTACCGAGAATGACAAAAGAACGTTGAGAAGACTAGCCCATGACTATGTCTTTGATGGGGAGATCCTATACAAAAGAAGGAAGGATCAAGTACTGTTGAGATGTGTAGATGCTATAGAGGCTAAAAAAATCTTAGAGGAAGTCCATGAGGGCGTCTGTGGGACACATGCTAATGGCTTTACAATGGCCAGGAAAATTATGAGGTTTGGATATTATTGGTCCACCATAGAAGGAGACTGTATTAACTACGCCAAAAGATGTCATAAGTGCCAAATCTATGGGGACAAGATTAATGTACCTCCCTCACCTCTGCATGTCATGACTTTGCCATGGCCTTTCTCGATGTGGGGCATGGATGTGATTGGCCCAATTTCACCAAAAGCTTCAAATGGGCATCGTTTCATCTTTGTGGTCATCGATTATTTCACCAAGTGGATGAAAGCCGCTTTTTATGCCAATGTTACAAAATCGGCAGGTAGCAAGTTCCTAAAAAAGAAAATCATTTGTCGATATGAAATGCCGGAAAGGATCATATCTGACAACGCATTGAATTTGAACAATAGCATGATAGCGGAAGTCTACAGTCAGTTTAAGATCAGACACCACAACTCGTCGCCGTATCGCCCAAAAATGAACGGTACAATTGAGGCAGCTAATAAAAACATTAAGAAGATCGTGGGGAAAATGACTGAAACTTATAAAGACTGGCATGAGAAGTTTCCATTCGCCCTCTATACTTATCGAACGTCTGTCAAGACTTCTACTGGGGCAACGCCTTTCTCATTGGTCTATGGAATGGAGGCGATTTTACCTATCGAGGTCGAGATTCCTTCCCTCAAAGTTTTGTCAGAAGTAAAGTTAGATGAAGCAGAATGGATCCAGTCCCGATATGATCAGTTGAATTTGATTGAAGAAAAGAGGCTAAAGGCTATCCGTCATGGTCAGATGTACCAAAAGTGAATGATGCGAGCTTACAACAAAAAGGTTCATCCCAGAGAATTCCACGAGGGAGACCTAGTATTGAAAAAGATCCTGCCCATACAAAAAGATTTCAGAGGAAAATGGATGCCTAATTGGGAAGGACCTTATGTGGTAAAGAAAGCCTTTTCTGGAAGAGCATTGATATTGGTCGAAATGGATGGCAAGACCTTACCCAATCTCGTGAATTCGGACTCGGTTAAGAAATACTTCGCCTAAAAAAAAAGGAGAGGCTAGGGTGAAAACTCGCAAATAGCACCTTGAGACCAAAGGGATTTTGAATTGAAAACCCGTAAAGGGAGATTCAAATTTTGATCAAAGGTGGGGCATGCGATGGTCTTATGATACCTAAATTAACAAGGAGGAGAGATGTTACATTTTGGGGCATCTACAAGAGTACTATAGATCCCCTAAACACATATTGGGCAAAAAAAAGTCCTCAAGAAGTCAGTACAGAGAAGCTCACGCTGCGATATCTGGGGCACCTATTCCCTTCTTATTCATTTTGTATTCCAGCAATGTTTGTTGGCCGTGATGAATCTATTCCCTTCAAATTTTGTTTCTGATAAATTTCAATTCCATCATTACTATAATCTTTTTCAAGCATTTTGCATTGAAATGATGATTAATGGACTAAAAGCCATTTTCACAAAAAGAGTTCCGCATATTGCTCTGAAAGTTTCTAAATAGTATAGGAACCTAAAACAGGACTATTATTTAAAACTAACCAAACTCAAAGATTGGAAGCATATTAGAAGAAAGAGTTTAAATTGGGACTACCTATTCGGGTTTTCTGTTCAAAATTTGGGCTGAACAAGAAGACAGGGTACCATTCCAGTAAGAGAACTTTGATGAACAAAGAGCAATGGCAACCTAAACATTAAAAGGGATTCACGCTCACAACATGTTGCACCCATACATTCATAGATCATTCATAATGCATCTAATTAGGAACATTTGATTCATTTTGATCATAGCATCCTAATTCTTTGACATAAGCATAAATACATGGAACTGATTCTACAGGTCATGTCCCTAAAATCAGTGAATTCACAGATCTTGTCTCCCTAAGCAGTAGGGAAACAGATCAAAGGCAACGAGCTTTAACCCCCTAAGTAGTAGAGTAACAAGCTAAAGTTTATAGATCTTATCGCCCTAAGTAGTAGGGAAACAGATCGAAGATGAAGGGTCTTAAACCCCTAAGCAGTAGGGTAACAGACCAAATTGTAAACCTTAAATCCCTAAGTAGTAGGGTAACAGGCTGAAGATTTACAGATCTTATCACCCTAAGCAGTAGGGAAACAGATCGAAGATGATGAGCTTTAACCCCCTAAGCAGTAGGGTAATAGGTTGAAAATTATAGATCTCGTCTCCCTGAAATTGCAGTGGAACAGATCGAATCCAGTAAGTCTCATCTCCCTGAAGTCGCAGTGGAGCAGACTGAATTTATAGATCTTAACTCCCTAAGCAGTAGGGAAATCGATAAAATGCGATGGGCCTTAAACCCCTATACAGTAGGGTAACAGGTTGAAAAGTACAAATCTCTTCTACCTGAAATGGCGTTGGAATGGCTCAGAGCAAACCCCATCTCCTTGTAGTTTCAGCGGAGTAGATCGAAGTCACATGTCTTATCTCCATAGAGTTGCAGTGGAGCAGATCAAAACAAACCTTTCCTTTTTGAAGTTGCAGTAGAGCAGTGAAGCGGAGCGAAGCAACAAGATTAGAATGAAGCTACCTAGAGAAAAGAAGCGCTAAACAAGTCCAGACACGGTGAGACCGGGCAAAATTGGTCTTTCTTAAGTCTTTGCTCTGTTCTCGTTACACGAAAACAAGCAAAGAGGGGTAGCTGTACAAGCCCAATTTTGGGCCCAAATAAACATAACCCAACTACCCAATTAAAACCCAATTAAAACCCAATGCAAACCCAAAACCCTTAGCCCAAAACTTAGCCCAAAACACTAATCCAACCCAAAGAAAATTAGAAAAAGAAAACCCTAATCCCACTTAGCCTCACCTAAGACCCTCTGGCCGTCTGCCACCTCCTGCCTGCTGCAGCCACCGCCCAAAGTTGTACCTGCAAGCATTAACGAGACAAGACAGAACAAGAAGCAAGTTGTAAACGCCTATAAAAGGCTGAATCCATTACCATTTGTACATTCGGCATTTTTTTGAAAATAAAAAGCAAACAACGTTCTATTTCCAGTAAAAAACAGAGACATTAACAACATCAAGAGCAGGGAATAACCCCATATCAGAGACCGGAGAATCGAAAACCACAAAATCTAAGGTCTATTTTCCTTTTTCTTTTCGAATTTATTTACAGATTATCCCTATTTTTAATAAACATATTACCCCATTTTTAATAAAAAAACATATATATTAAATAAATAATAAATAAATAAATAAATAAGAGAAAAATTTACCTAAGGGCGATTTCCGGCCACTGTGTACGGTGGCCGGCACGACGGTGACTACGGTGGTCCGGCGATCGGAGCCAGGTCGGAGACTAAGAGGGGGAGAGAATTTCAAAGCCCCACTTCTTTTTTTTCTGAATTGAGAAAGAAATGAATTTTTTTTAAAGAAATGGCTTAAATAGCCTTAGTGAAACGGCACCGTTTCACTTAGGCCCTCATAATACAAAACGGCGTCGTTCCGAGCTTCAACTCACAAGATCGACCGACCCGCTTCCAGGATCCGCGTGTTTTCTTGCGATTGAGACATTTGCGCATGCAGTCCCTCCGCAATTTCATTGGTTTTAATCAGATCTTTTCACGTTTTTAAATTTGGCCCCGTAATTTTAATTCTATTTTAATTTAATCCCCTGACTGTCTGAAGGAGGAAGATCCGAACGGCGTCGTTTGGTAAAATGAGACTATTTACTCCTTCAGTCCCTCCTATTTGCTCGCGCGTTCAAACCAATCCTTTTCCCCTTTGATGATTTTAAAATTTCCCCCTAAAATTCTGTTTTTAACCCAATTTCGTCCTTTTTCCTCATATTTCTCATTTAATTGTAATATTAATCATAATATCATACTGTATTAATGTTATATTTTTATTTATTAAACATCTCACTTTTATTTAATGTTTATATTCATATGTTATAAAGCTTAATATTATTCTCGCATTAATATACTTGTATATTATATATGTATTCATTTAATGTATATATACATTGTACTACACATATATGTATTAGCATTATTACATGTATTTTCCTTTTAAGCATTATATATATATATATATATATATATATATATATATTTCACATACAGTATGTATATATATATAGTTAGTATTATTAATTATATGTGTTTACCCCTATTTCATGTACACATTATGTATATACATTTAAATACTATATTATACACATACTAATACCATATTATATACATTTTTTCATCTACTTTTACCTCTATCATATTTACTATTAATCAATATATGTTTTATATTTTTAACCTCTATATATACGTATACATTTATATTATTAGTAATTTTTGGTATTATTGTTTTATTTGTATGTCATATATGCATCCTTTTAATATATATATATATATAGTACTCCACATTATGCACATGTATATTAATGTTATATCATACATATCATATATATTATGTATATATATTGTAAACATCATGTTATTCATATATTCTATTATATATATATATATTTATAACTATTATGTGCTTATTTCACATGTGTATCCCGTACATATCTTTTTAATATTATATATACTTTTATTTCTATTATCACGTATATATTTTAATACCATATGTATTATTATCGTTTTCGCTATTATTATTTATATTATTATTTTTGTTATCGTTTTCGTCATCATTGTCATTTTATTTTGCCATGCTTTATTTATTTTTATTTTTATTCGATCATTTCATTTGCCTTATGCTTGTGTTTTATATTTTTATATTGCTAGCCTTGCTTTCATCCTTTTATAATCACTTATATCATTGTTATTGATATTGTCGCACTTATTATTGTGTATTAGCACCACGATTTGGTTTTATGTTTTACAATAAATCACATTATATTTTTTTTTTCATTCGATACCTTAAAATAATTCTTTCATAAAAGTGATGTTCCGTATTTGGTAATTCGAGACAATCGTGCCCTAACTTACTGGGTTTCGATTTCTCTCGTTTAACCCAAATAACGGAATACTCTTTTAAATCGCTATACGAGTTTTGAAAAATGCTTATTCTCGAAGCTGCGAAGTGTAGTGCCCTAACTTACCGGGTATGACATTTTGTCATCTCGAAATAAGAATTTGTTTTGAAATAAAGGCAATATTTGGTGTTCGAGAATTCGAGAAAACGTGCCCTAACTTACTGGGTTTCGATTTCTCTCGTTTACTCTAAATAATTGAATGCCCTTTTAATAAAATACACGGATTTTATAAAAAGGCATGCTCGCTCTCGGAAATTTAAGATATCATGTCCTAACTTACTGGATGTGACATTTCATATTTTGAAACGAGAAGGTCTTTAACACTTGAGCTTTTTATAAAGAGGGATCGTATTTCAAAAGTCTTCAAAGTTTTCAATCTTCGATCTTAAGACATTAATTAATCAATTAGATACCAATTTTGGGCGTATCGAGGGTGCTAATCCTTCCTCGTGCGTAACCGACTCCCGAACTCATTTTCTAATTTTTGTAGACCCAAAATTATCATTTTAGTAAATCTTAACTTTTATTAAAATGGTTAATTTAAAGGTGACCCGACCACACCTTATCAAAAAGGATTGGTGGCGACTCCCCATTTTTCATTTTCGTTTTTTAAAATCCAAGTTGATTCTCGTTTTTCCCTAAAAAAAATGATTATGACAATTCCTACCAAAATTCCGAGAAGAAAGAATATATACATGCTAATTTATTTTCAAGGAAATAAAAAAAATGTTGGTAGTAACAATAACATGCATGAAAAAAGTTTTTAGAAGAAAAGTATAGTTATAGGGAAATTATTTGATATCCAATTTTAAATTTCATAAACAAATTTAGAGTATTAACAAATGACCTATAAGATATAAAAAATATTCAAAAACACATGATAATTTTTAAAATTACTTGTGAAATAAAAAAATGTATTATAACCCAAATTATAAATTTAATTCTTTTCCTTACTAAAATATAGAAAATATATATATTTGTATTTTAACGAACGTCATAACTTACTCTAATTGGATAACAGAGTCCTAACTAAAGTGGACAATCAATCTGAAATTGCATATTCCATTAATGAAATTTATCTTTAAACCACTTTAACTTACATAATTAAAATATTTCAATTTCGTACAAATGTGACAAATTAAAATAAGACTAATGTGACAAATTAAAATAAGACTTAACTCCTTAGACCCAAAAATCTGTAGTTATACTGTGTAGAACACGTGCGTACCGGAAAGGACATAATTGAGGTGCTCGCTTGATTAAAAAAAAACCCCTTTATTTGGACGATTGAAAGAATTTCTTTAATTTATATATTTTAAGAACTGAACTTTATCCTCCAAATAAAGCATAAATAATATTTAAAAAAATATAATATAACATAATATAATTAATTGGTTAGTGATGTTTGGCAGAAATCATGGCAAATGGCGAATGCTCGACATATTTGGCATAAATCTAGAACACAAAGTAACGAACACCTATTCACAACTAACCTTTAATTAAACCAACCAAATAGAACATAAAGGCTCATCCTTAGCAAAGGTGAACACTTGGCAACTTTTTTGCTGCTGTAGAGTATAATAAGATTAAGAGTGGCCCAATCAAATAACACAATAATCAGTGTTTGTTTTCCCCATCATGGACCACATTCCATAGGTTGATAGGTTGGGCACAGCCCTTAACCAACAAAAATCAAAATCAAAATACAGAAGGTGAACCACCATCTTCATAGCTGTTCATTGGTTGCACCTCCAAACTAAATTACAACCTCACTACAACAACCCCCCCAAAAAAAAAAAAAAACAAAATCAATCTATATTTTTTACACAAATTGGGGCATGAGGCAACCTTTTTTTCTTCTTTGATATTAACATAATGCTGTAATCTGGAGCTGGTTTCAGAAGCTAAAATGCTATGCTCACTCCTTATAACCAACTCTTAACAGATGGGTTGTCTAGAATTAAAGATATATGCTAATGCTAACTAACAAATTAAAATATTATCCAGTTCAGTTTAGTATCTAAACAATCATTGCAGTTCCTCTAACCTGCCTTACAAAGTGAGTGCAACATATGTAACGACTACCACTGATGCCCTCAAGTCTCCTCATGCCACAGAACCATTCTAGCATTAAAAGGAAAAAAAATGGGTTACATAGCAGTAATCACACCCTCAAAGTGCTCCCAAAAACTCCTATATTAAAGTGAATTGTACACCATTTACCTTTGATTGCAGAACCCTTTGGCTGTCAATGAAATATTGGTTTGGATGATTGATACCAGCATCACATGATGAGCCATGAACAGCTTCAAACGTTAAGGTACATGCTAACTGCACACGTTTCACCGTGCTCACAATTATGAATTTCCACGACAATAAACCATTATAGATAAAAACACCCGAGTAGGTTAAAAAGATTATCTTATTACCTGATAGTGCCTATTGTGCACTTTGTCCATTACATCCTCTACTGCACGACTGCTTACTCCCATTCTTACAAGTGCAGCCCTTAAATTCTCCTCACTGTCATGTAAAAATAGCAAGCAATATAACGTGTAAATTAGAGTGTGGACGCCTATATAGCAATGTATAAGCTATGTTATCAACAACGCTCAAGCATCTGCCATAGCACTGATAAATTAACAAATTCATGATCAAACCTATTTGTTATATGCTGTCTCCAGATTCTATTAGGAAAAAACAAACTAGTATAGTTCAATCCAAGGAGAATATCTGAGGTTTTGCAAGAGGGACACCACTCATAGCAAACTCTCCTTAATCAAGAAAGCTAGTAACAGTATTAACCTGAAATGCCTATAGGGGCAGCCATGATGATCACCAATGCCAGGAGTTACCGAGATAATCTTTTGACAGGAATAAGGTGTATAATCCTGCAATATCCATCAGATTATTATGATTAGATGAGATCATAGTACAAACTCAAGTTCCAACCCACCAACCCCCCAAACCAAAAAGAAAGAAAACGGACAAGAACCTAAACCTGTAAATATCTAATTTTCTGAAGCAATTGTAAATACCTTTACTTATCCAAATTTGAAATAGATCACATTTTTAAGTAGAGATAAGATGGCATCTTACTGTTCTCTTCCCTTCTCTTCCATAATTATGGCGTATGTTGTATGCATATTCCTTGTCAAACCTCTCTGCACTAACCTACGAAAGATATAATTTAATGTCAACTATCCAGTTCAACTGCATGGGCAACAAGAAACAAAGCATTGAAATATAGAAAATGCTTCAATCAAATAAAATAACACAAGATTCAGATAAATTGTGTCAAGAGGGGAAATTTGGGGGGAAGGGGGAGGGGTATCAAAGACTCATGGTTAAATATGAAATTTAGGAGGAATCAATGAAAGGATATCAATTTAAGTCCTGGATTTTCAATTGAATTTCCTTCACATCTCTTTCCCATCTTGTGGTTGAGAATAAAAAGAAATCAAATAGTCAGAGAAAATAAAATAAAGGTTAAATAACATACTTCCAAATATACAGTAACATATACCTGTGCAGTGAAAGACTTACCTTTGGTGCAAACTCCGCTTTCCAAAATGCCAAGGCATCATCAAGCTTCAGCCCAACACCCTAAGGAGAGGTAATAAAGAACAAAGACAAAATTATGAGAAAGAGGAAAGACACTAAAGAGAACAGTTTCATGATTTATCAACATGCAACATTACAGCTGCTAATATTGATCCCCATATTAATCAAGTTAGAGTTTGCATCAAAATTTAATTGAAGTTGAACCTCTCCACCTATTATCAATTGATTTCAGGTTGGAGAATCAACACTAGACTCAAAAACAGAAAAAAGATGTCTGAACACAAGCATTAATGCATATCCAACCATGAGACAGGAGCACCATGCCATTGTCTGACTTCCCCGGAAAAGATCTTTATAATACTACTGTTACAGGCAATTATACTGAAGACAGATTAAGTTAGTGAAGTACAACCTTCAAGAAAAGACCTAATTGCATCCTTCCGCCATGCTTTAAATGATGATCCTCTTTGACCTGAAAGGTAAAAGATATAGAATTTTTTTTTTATTATAAAAGGAGAGAATTGAAAACAGTGCTAACCCTGTTTTGATAATCTAAATTCTTACCTTTTCAAATAGGTGGCGCATACATAGAGGAAATGAAGTCTTAGCAACTTGATCAATGTCCTTAATAGATATCTCCCCAAATTCTTGTGGCTAAAACAACCAGCCAATCAAGTTTAGAAAAAAAAGACCGTTCATATAAAACAGCTATATAATTAAGCTAGTTGAAGAGCTGTTACAAAGCACCTGAGAGTAATCAGGACCCAGATAGCTTGTGCATAGTGCTTCCACAATCTAACAAAAAATCAGGTAGAAAAAGAAAACAGTCAATACCAAACAGAAGGATCTTTCAATAACAAACTTCAGTCCAATTCTCACAGGAGTCAGGCGATCCTTCTCTTGTTCTCTAATGGTAGATGTCCATTTTCTGCAAGCAAGATTGCAAATTATGGAACTTGGTAAACACCATAAAATTTGTATGTACAAAGCAAAATTTGCAAAAGAGAAAAGGAAAAGTTCTTCAGCAGAAACTTGGATGTGATACATAGATTTCTTTTACCTTTAAGAATATTAATACAATGTTTCATCACAAGACAAATCATATTAACTACTATGATGGATTTCAGCAGCTCCATGCTGGTAAACTTATTTCTTAGAACATAAGCATAATGGCATAGGATAGAAAATGTAACTGTTTTGCCTTTGTTTTTGGAATTATGACCGAGGATGAGGAAAGTAACTCCTGTGCACCAATATAACTGTTGCCTACAAAAATGACGATGACAAGAATACCAACTACTGCTTCTGGTGAATGTGGAAATTATGATAGCAGAGCACGGGTTACATTCCAATAAATTTTAATAAACATGGTTCTATTTATCCATATGAAATATATTAACACATTACAGATGCAATAATAAATATTCATGCAACTCAGAAGTCAACTTAGCAGCAACAGATTGTTGCCCAAACTACATGTGCCATGAGATACAATTCAGACAGTGAAACCAAGTTGACACACAAGTCCTAACATGTAGCAGACATGCTCAATAATTGACAAAGACCAATGTAGATGTTAAAAAATGAATGCAAGGCACAACTTTCTGGAGCCCTAATGCACAAAGAAGAAACCTGTTTGTTAAGATGAGCGCCTTCGATATATAACTTCGAAATTGTGTGACAACAAGAGAAACCACCTGAAAAGATTAGACGGAAGAAGACAAGGAAAGTATGAATATTAATCCATGTTGATGATATTCAATTTTTTAGGTAAGATTCAAAGATCAACAGAATGTCATTACCTGATTCATAGCAACATAAGCATGCCCTTTATGTATAAACACTCGACGACCAGATACAAGATCAGGAACTTCTTCAAAGGGCACCTTCATAGGGTGGAAGCGTGCACAAATAAGCCAGATAAAACTAGAAACTGTATCAGATTTTTATCTAAGGACTAACCCTGGCCTGAGAGATACGAGACTATCAGTGTTCTCTCTGTACCACATCACCAACCAAGAATGATATTATATTTAACACTGTTTAATCCTGTCCCCTTTCTTTCTCCATTCAGGTGCTTACTAGTACAGGTAAATGGCGAGAACAATCCTAATTGCAGTACTATTAACATAGGTTATTACATTATATTAACACATGGCCATGGGAGATGACTTCTAGTATCAAATCAATTCTTTTTCACGAGGGTAAGCTACCACAGAATTTGTTTGAAATGTGGAAGAATCAAGAAAACACAATAGTACCTTGTAGAATATTGCATCAGCTGCAAAAATAAAAAGAAAAGAAACCCAATCATATTATAGACAAAGCATCAAAAAAGGTTATTTAACTATTATAGTATTATGACTTAGGCAAGCATCCATTAGTTGAAGGAAGGAAATATTTCCTACAATACCTAAATTACCTAAGAAAAACAGATTATTGAGGATATTCTGGAGCAAAAATCAATCATATCTGTCTTTGAAACTCTTTGTCAGCCTCAAAAATTTTCTTTCTAAAACCTAACAGGTAAATATGACCCAAGCAGAATAGTCAAGAACATAAAAAGTGATAAGTTCAATCAAGGATATGAGTGATTCTGCTTCAAATTGAACCTCAAAGGAGAGAGATTATGAGCATTTAAAAATAAAGACGGCATATAAATAATCACACGTAATACAGTAAACTTATTTTTGCTATTAGTTTTCATTGAACTAGGTTTAGCCTGATGGTAACTGAATATAAGTCATATGAGAGCTTTCCAGGAGATATCATGGTCCAAATTTAAATGTCACTTAATGCGAGGTGAGAAATGTAATAAAATAGACAAACTAGTGCCTTTGATGTGGAATATGGCTAATGAAGCCAGTCAGAAATCTCATACCAGCAGCTAAATTCTGACCCATAGAGCGTGCAACTTGGCTTAATTTATCCTTCACACTCTGCAAAGAGACAAAATAGCTCCAGTTACTAGGATAAAAATCTAGAGAAGATATAAAAAAAGGCACCATATGCGCTATCATAAAAAGGTTCACGCTATTGTACCTTGTTGAAAGCAAATCTTGAGGGAATTAGAAAATATTGAAGTACAATTACCTCAAATTCCGCATTGCTGACTGCCTTGTAGGGAAGCTTAAACTCAGACATCAATGCCCTCTATAACATCAGCATACAAGCAATCAGCATGAGCTTAATAAACCAGAAAACCTAACACCAAAAAAGAATGAACATGTGCCACCTGTGCCTCAGAGCTTTCCAAGCGAAACCGGTGGCGGAAGAGGGTAGTCTCCATGGACAGAAACCATTTCCTTAACTCCTCCCTAATCATAGGAAGAAAGAGAATAAAGATGATAATTACTGTTATCAGTTGAAAAAGAATGAAAGAATCATGATCTTACGTTCTACAGTACACAAGGCGAAGAACGAAATGTGATATGATATCCTTGTTTACTTCCTCCACTGCCTGCGGATGTCTCATATTTGCTTTCCAAAGATCCTCTACCTGAGCAAATCCCGTATGTGAAATTGGGGAGAAAAACAATTATATTGTTACCAAAAATATATAAACAGAGTCAATGGTTTTACCAATTTTTCCATTTCTTCAGGTTTCTTTCCACGGCATAGTCCATCTGAGATACCTTTAAGAACTGCATCAAGCAATTAAAACAATTAGATGAAATAAGAGACTTTAATAGAGCCAAAAATTTTAAATTTAATCATGCAATTAACTATAATTGTAGAGCTTTCACATTAAACGTTACGAAACCATCATAAAATTGAGGTCTGATACTAGGGATTCCTCTTCTTAAGTGAGGTTTCATCAGTAACAATTCGGTGAGCAAAAAGATGTTCAAATTAAAGCTTTAGAAATAGTCATATTAGCAGAGGGAAAATAGGGTTACCTCGGAGGCGATCCATGGCGAAGAACTCGAAATCTTCGAGACGGACTTCGAGGGGAGGGGCCGATCGGTAGAAAGGAAGAATAGAAACGATGACATTGTTGGAACTGGATTTCCTATGAGATTGAAATACTTCCATTTCTTCTTTTTTCGGTGTGCAATTCCGATTACCGAGCTTACTAACGGCGTTTTCCCTTTTCCTTTTGTTTCCAAAATAAAACCCTTGGTGAAAACTGCAAAAGCGCGGCAAAAAGTTGAGAGAATTTGGAAAATTGGCGGGAAATGGACCTCCCGTGTGTGCTGAATTTGTTTCGCTGCCTTCCAACTCGCTTATATATATTGCGAAGGTATTTTGGATTTTTTTATTTAAATATTGTACGAAACAAAAAATACTGCTTGAATTGTGAGGTGCAATCATTACATTTAAATAGCTTAATTTGTTACAGTAATTATCAATATATGCTGGAAAAAAATTGAAGTAAATGTGTTGTTTACTCGTATATGATGTTTTTGAGGAGAGAAGTGAAAACCTGTTTTATAGATTGTATTTTCACTGAAAATTGTATTTAATTTTTGGTTAATTGGTTAAATATTAATGTTTTTATCATTGAGTTATTTGATTCCTCTCTTACTCATATTTATATTTTTATTTCATATTGTTTTAAGCTTTTTCTTTTAATTAATATTTTTAACCCATTAGTTTTTTTTAGTTAAATGGTTAGATAAATGTGATTTTATCTTTGAGTTTTAAGTTCGATTCCTCTTAAGCTTTGTAATTTAATGAATTAACTCGTCTAATTTTAAAAATTGTGAGCCAACTGTGTATCATGTTAGAGATCTTTGTAACATCCCATACCCAGTCCGGTCACCAGATCTGAGTTACGAGAATGCTACCATTGAAAACAGATAATATCACAAGCAATTCAGACTTCATAATCCATACAAAGATTTACGAACTAATATGAATTTTAATCAAGCTTATAAAAGCTCTATAAAAAGTTAGGAACTGAATAAGGACCAAATTAAAACTTTTAAAACAAACAAGGGCAAACATGAAAACAAAGGTCACACAGCCATGTGATTAGGCCGTATGAAAGACTGTATTTATGTGCGCACAAGTCACACAGATGTGTAACTAACTGTAGCCATGTGGTACAAAAATTACCAAACCTACCATACCTACATGGGCATGTGGCCAGCCCGTGCAAGGTACACGCCCGTGTGGAACAATCATGTGTCATTTTAAGTATTCATCATGTACCAAGCAAACCTATGATTCAAGTAATGCCTAAATGGCCACACAACTTGTACAAGAACCAATCAACAATCATGCCAAAACATGAATAAACCAATTATAATACTATCATATAGAATTTCCTCTTCACTAAGTTTAATAATCTAAACATTAAACATTAATACAAACAAATCACATACTTCATTATACCATTTCAACTCAAAACATAACTTATATCTATTTCCTAATCTTCTAACCAATATGCTTTAAGGTACCATCACAAACATAAACCAATATCAAAGTACTTTCTGTTTCATGCTAAGTTAGAACATAACTATGCATGTGCCATATGTACAAACAAAATGCCAAATTTCTATCACTTATCATTACCATCTATAAGTTTAACACCAAAAAACCAATTTACATGCCATGCTTATAATATCCAATTCAAACATCAATTTATTAGGTTATATACTTTAACAAAATCTCACAAATTCAATCATTTCATAACATAATCAAACTTATCAAATACTCATATTATTTCATCACATACCAAACTTAAAAACCATCTTTAAGGATACTATTTCAAGCCATGATCAAACGAATCAACATACCAACAAGCACACATACTTTGTGCAACACAAATCACATTTTACTTTAACAAAACATTTATATATAATTCATCTTATTATATGCCACATAACCAAAATGAAAATTTAAAAGACTACCGAAAATGGAGGCTAGATAGTGTGATCTTCAAGATGATCCAATCGTTAAGTTCCGCAAAAAGGGTCAACTATGGATAACAAAAAATGAAACGAAGTAAGCATTAAACATACTTAGTAAGTTCATAGGTTTATACACAATAACTTACCTCAATTCACAATAACATATATTGAATTTAACTAATTTATCTATATCCTTGTCACAACTTGTCATGCTTACAAGGTGATCATTTCATATTGTTGAGTAATATTTTTCTTATATCTTATTGATAGGAAAGTTGGGGTATTTATACATGTGGTTATAAGTACTGTTACAATTCATAGCAGGGCCCCACTACTTTGTCTTGATTCTATTGTCTTCGGCACTAAAATTTTCTATCCCTAGAACTGACATTCTCTATGTACTTCAGGTCTACTAGGCTCGTATTTATGAAGCACGCAGTCCTTTTTGCTTTTGGGGCTGCGGCTCTGGGCAGGCTTTGTACACACCTCTGGATAGCCTACAGAGCATGTAGCCCTTTTAGTAAGTCCTTTGGGTGTATGTGATCTTCTTTAGGTTTCTACAAGCTGGGTCTTTAACTTTGCCTTGCGAACTAGGTTCACGGGCTGGTCTTGCGACCTTAGCCTATGGGCTCTCGTAAGGTTCTCACAAGCTAGGTCTACAGCCTTACCTTGTGAGTTGGAATGCCTTGTAGTCCACTTGTGGTCGAGTCGTGGGTCGAAGGCTTGGATCCTTCCTAAGGCTGGGGTATCTAGTTACTAACATATAACAATCTACTCCCCCCAAGTGGGCGTAAAGGATGTCACAAAGTGGCGCTCTTTAGGTCTATCAAATCATGATTAAATGCGGCTTGTTGGGTATGCTATGGATTGTGATGCATGATGGTTGTTCTACCATGTACACGGGCGATTCTTGTGTGTGTGTATCTGATTATTGAAAATTGAATCATTTTTATTTGTTCACATCTTGCGGTTGATTTCCCTCAATCATACGAATTGTCTAAGAGGCGTAAAGGGAACCTCTTCTTTAATCAGAACCCTAAATCCTCCATTCTCAGCGTTTTCTACAATTAAAATAAAGGTAATTTTCAGAAACTTCGATTTTTTCTTTTAAAACATCTATTTCCTTCTTTTATCAATAGTATGGTTTCTACAATTAAAACAAAGGTAATTTTCAGAAACTTTGCTTTTTTCTTTTAAAACATCTATTTCCTTCTTTTATCAATAGTATGGTTTCTACAATTAAAACAAAGGTAATTTTTAGAAACTTTGCTTTTTTCTTTTAAAACATCTATTTCCTTCTTTTATCGATAGTATGGTGAGGGTAAGAGAAACTGGTAAATGCATCGTCCTAGTCCATCAGTTGATTTTGATTTTGGTGACAAAGAAATCTTATGCATGCACTACTAAAAGGGATGAGCTGGAACGGGTCTTGTCAGTTCTGGGAATAAAACTTCCCAATTTTTTGTATGAGTTTTCCCTTCAAGAATGGTCACATCGGCTGTGCAAGACCACTGATGATAGCTTCCTGCTTTGATTGCATGCGCTGGATGCTAGATTTCATTTGCCGCTGTACCCTTTCTTGTCAGCCTTCTGGATGGCTACAACATCGCTCCTATACAACTTTTGAGCTTTTCCTGGTGGCTCACCATGGTGTACTTCCTTGACTATAGTCAACGTGGTAAATACCTATGCTCACTGTTTTCCAGCACTTGTATCAATTAAAGAGTCGTGGTTCAGAGGATTCAACGAGGTTCTACTATTTTTCTCTTCACAATAAAGTGCAAACAATTATTCGAAATCATTGTTCCAACCTTTATTTGAATCGAGGAAAAGAACATCCAAGTTCGCAATATGCTTGGTGAGGGCTTCAGATTTCCCATAAGATGGGCCTTACCTAGTAAAGGTATGTGCGTATTTCAATAAAGCCTTGCTACGAATGATGTTGTTGCCCAGTTTTAGAGACTTTGCACTAGTCGTTCGCTGATTTTGGAGACTTTCATCACAGTGAGGGCTGTCTTTAAGTATTGTTTAGAGGGTTTTAGCCCTAACGGATGGAGACCTGGTGACAGTTAAAAGGTCACTCAGTGGATTGGTGCGTTGCCTGAGAATGCTACTTGGCCTCATGATTCTTCTGATTAGTTAGACTAGATACTGTTGGGTCGCATGGCAGAGCCCTTTAACTTCTTCTATCACTTCTACAAGATAAAGCTTCGTCTGTTTACTTTTGTTGAGTTCACACAAGGAGGGGTTATTGGGTCAGATATTAATTTATTAACTGCTTCCACTTATCACAAAATTGTTGCTGGTGCAGGAATTGGTCAAGGCTCTAAGGATACTTCAAATGGAACTGATAGCCTTTCTCGCAAACTTGACAAGGTAATGGACATCGATTCCTTTGTTCGCAATACTCGCAACAAGCGTAAGACCACCATAGGGGCTGTGCGTATTGGCTCTGTAAGCGAAGAGGAGAAAAATAGTGCATAGCTTGAGTGCCGAAGTAAAAAGAAAGTAGATTCTATTGGGTTTGGTATTGGGGCTTCAAGTCATCCCCGTCTTCTACCGGTGAACTTGCCATATTCTACTCCCTCTACTAGTTCACCTATTGTTGTTACTGATGATACCAATTCACTTCCTGCTCGTGTGTCTTCTCTTATGCCCATTACTAGAGAGATGCCAATTGGGGGTAATAGAGGTTCATTTCCTTGGCATGGGGATTTGAGCATGCAAGAGTAAATTTATAACCCTGATGTCGTAGCCTTTGGATGGTAGGCCTCGGTGCTAGAAACTGTTAGGCCAAGTAGTGCGCAACTACCCCCAGCCTTAAGCTTGTGCTCCTCTCTACGGTTTTTGCTTTTTGAAGCCAATACTATTGGATTAAGGTATGGGGTGGCCTATCAGAAGGAGCTTATAGATCTTAAGGCATAATTGGCAAGAGTTAGCAAGTAGTGTTGTAAGATGATAGAGGAAAATGAGATCTACCTTAAGCAAAATGAAGATCTCATGGAATGTTTGGCTATAGTAGAGACTAAGGTAGAGAGGTTAGAACGTGAGGTAGCCGCTGAAAGGGAAAGTAAGGAAGCTCTGCGAGCTGAGTTAGACCGGCTTACAAAAGAGCACTCAGCAGAAATAGATAGGATTATCCGCGAGTGTCAAGTCCAAGTGGGAGGCACGATCATGGAATATCTTCAGGTCTTTGAGGATTTTAAGAAAAAGACAACTGAGAATGTCTTAAGTTCTATTTTGAAGCTAAAGATGAACATTCTGCTTCATACCTAGGTCGCTGCTGCTCCCTTCGATGTTCACAAGGTGGATCTTGATGCTCTCGAAAGGGTGGATATGAGCTTGCTAGGCTTCGATGTGCTATGTCCCTCAAGTGCCACATGGGACTCCTTTGTGTCTACCTGGAGGCGTTCTCTAGATTTTTACATAGAGAATGATCCTTCTGCGAATGAGGATATGGTCCCCTCTGCTATGAACAATGACGTTTCTCTTTCTGATCATGTGCGTCAAGGCGTAAATAGGGATATATGCCTTGACTTTTTGAATACTCTGTACTTCATTTATTTTTTAATGAGAATATGTTTTTATAATCATTACATTTGTGGCTTTGCAACTTTAATTATTTTCATTGCACAATTATATTGGTATTTATAAAGAATCTTGGATGATCGTTAGTTGCAATTTTTAATGATAATTTTGGAATGTATCATAGCTGGGGATGTTAATCTGCTAGCTATTTTATATTTTGGAAAAAAATTGAAAGATAGCAAGCTACGGATGCTTTATGAGCTGTTTCATACTCAAGAAAATTTTGAAAGTTAACAAAATGAGAGTTTTTCTTTCATTAAATGTCTTGGACGTTATAGTTATTCGTCTACGAACCTTTATATGATAGCTGGGAGCTTTGCTCTCGTTAACTATTTTGGAGGTTACGGCTCTTTGCTTGTGAACCTTAATATGATAGCTAGAAGCTTTGTTCTTGCTAACTATTTTGAAGCTTGCGGCTCTTCGCCTGTAAATCTTAATATGACAGCTGGGAACTTTTCTCTCACTAACTATTTTGGAGGTTGCAGCTCTTCGCCTGTGAACCTTAATATGACAACTAGGAGCTTTGCTCTCACTAACTGTTTTGGAGGTTGTGGCTCTTCGCCCGTGAACCTTAATATGACAGCTGGGAGCTTTGCTCTAGCTAACTATTTTAGAGGTTGCAGCTCTTTGCCTGCGAACCTTAATATGACAGCTTGATAACTCTTGAAAAGAGTTATATTTCATACCTTTAGATCTAGCTAATTGCTTGTACTTAGGTACATTTAGTTGTATTTTAGGACATTCCATTAGTATTTTTCTTATTTTAGCATTACATTAGGAGCTTGGATTGTACTTATATTTTAGTTATTTTTAAATTTCTTATGTAAGGGTTGTGTGTGGTGGTGGATTGGCAGGTGTAAGATGAGGAATAAGAAGTAAATGAGTGAAAGTTTGCCGGGGCAAAGGGTTGGACAATTTGTCAACATGAATACCATGGCAAAGCTAAGAAGATGTCCAATTAACACTCAAAGCATACCAATCTTAGGCCCAATTAAACTTGTACCAGATATATCTACTTGAAAAAGATAGAAGAAAATCATGGGCTGTTGGATTTACCCTACGAAAAACGATTATAAAAGCCAAAAGAGGAAACACTAAAGGGGTGAAAAATAAAAGAGAAAAAAAAGGGAGATTATTGGGAAAAAAATAGAGGGTCGTGGTTGAGTAGAGATGGGAAGAGGAAGACGAAGGCAGTCCCTCTCAGCCACCACAAGACGCTGCATCGCTAGAGTGTGGGCTGGATAAGAGAAAGCTATCTTCTCAAAGTTTTTCCGTTATTTCTTGATTACTCTTCGTGAATTGATTTGATGAAAATGATGTTGAATAATACTTTGGATTTGAATTTTAATTGCCAACCCATGAGCTAAATCTCATAGGGTTGGGATTACTTGATGAAACTCTTATTTTCTTTAATGACTGAAATGTAGGTATGCTTTAATACACTATTTCATTCAATGGTTTTTTTTTTACAAAATTGCATGTTTGCAAACTCTAGGCATAGATGGATGTACAACATGTTCATTAAATTAATCTAATTTTGACAAGGTTAGGTTAATGAGATTGAAATTGAATGATATGAGCAAGTGTTTGACCAAATACTTGTAGCACCCTCTAAACATAGAACAACGTTCATATGGAAAGAAAACAAAACAGTGCAGGGTGCTGTGCTAAAGGCCTATAGACATATATTGCTTAAGGCAAGGTAACTTGAGGTCTTGTTCTTGAAAGAAGTAGACCATTTTATAACTCTTTTGAGCAGTAGATTGAGTATGGTTTGGCCGAGGCATTACTTTTAGTAAGGGTAGATCGTTAGTAATCCCGACCTTCCAAATCAACATCACAGACCCTCTATCCTTTGCCGTAGTATCTTCGCCATAGTATTTTTAGTTGTTTACTTGTTCATTTGCATATTATTCATGTAATTATTCTTGAATTTTCCATTGCATTCTTACTATTGTCTTGTCATATCATTTTCCATTATTTATCAGTTACACATATTGCACACATCATTGTTCCTTCAAATTACCACTGCATTATTATCATTATTTTTGTCATAACATTAATCATACTCATTATAATAACTCAACCATTTTATACCTAATCGATCCCTGTGGAGATGATCTCACTTATCATTTTATTACTTGATTCGACGTGTATACTTGCACAATTTACATATCATTTCACACGCGACACAACTGGGAGCTTTACTCTTGCTAACTATTTTGAAGGTTGTGGCTTTTTGCCTGCGAACCTTAATATGGCAATTGGGAGCTTTAATCTCGGTAACTGTTTTAGAGGATATAACTCTTCGCTTGAGAAATTTAATATGACAGTTGGGAGCTTTGCTCTCGCTAATTGTTTTGGAGGTTGCGGCTCTTCGCCTTCGAACCTTAATATGACAACTGAGAGTCTTGCTTTCGCTAATTGTTTTAGGCCACATGAATATTATACATAGTATTTCTTGAGATGTCGGGTGTTCCAAGTTTGTGGTACAACTGTGCTTTCTATTCTTGTTAGTTTATATGCTCCATAACCTATTTTTTCTATCGCTTTATATGGTCCTCCCGAATTTGGAGCCATTTTTCCTCGTTAAGAAGCAAGTAGGCTAGCCTTATTATTTCTTAAGACAAGATTACCACTTGGAACTGCTTGTTTCTAACCCTAGAATTATAGTAGTAAGCTACTTGTTGGGCGCGTGTTGCGTTTTTAATTTTAGCTACCTCTTTGAGTTCGTCGATCAGATTGAGGTTGAGCTTAAGGGCTTCTATATTACCTTCTTCATCAAAGTGTTGTGTTCTGTGCGACCTCAAACCAATCTCCACAGGGATTATAGCTTTTTTGCCGTAGACAAGAGAAAAATTTGTTTCTCTCGTCGTTGTGTGAAGTATAGTTCGTAAGGCCCATAAAATTCCTGGTAGTTCTTCCATCCAAGCTCCCCTAGTTTCGCCCACTTTTTCCTTGAGGGCTTAGGGTTTAGGTTTTAGGGTTGTCAATATTTTTTCATTCATAGCTTCCACCTATCCATTGTTCTGTGGCGTTTTTACATAGCTTTAAGCTAGAGCTATTTGGAGGTCAGTGAAAACTGCGTGAATTTTCCTAGGAACTGCGTGCCATTGTCCGTGATAATTGTGCAATGTATCCCAAATCTATAGACAATCAATTTTCATAGGAAAAACTCCATCTACTTTTCTGTGATAGCCGCTAAAGCTTCAGCTTCAATCCACTTGGTGAAGTAGTCCACAACCACTACTATGAATTTCTTTTGTGCTATGGCTATAGGGAACGGACTAAGGATGTCGACCCCCCAAGTTGTGAAAGGCTAAGGACCTAACATGATCTGAAAGGGCTCCACTAGTTACCATTGGATTTTGGCGTTCTTTTGGCAAGAATCACATTTGTGAACTAACTGGTGGGCGTCCTACTATAAGATAAGCCAGTAGTATCCTTGTCTAAAGATCTTTTGAGTGAGCAATTTACCTCCTAAGTGGTAGTCGCAAATTCCTTCGTGGATCTCTTTCATAATGTATTTGACTTCATTTGTTGACAGGCACCGTAACAGTAGATGTGAAAACCCTTTTTTCTATACAGTACACCCTCCAAAATGGTGTAAATATTAAATGTAGGATGAAACACCTTTTTTTTTTTAATTTAGCATGTAATGAGTTTGCAATATCTAGGCATGTAACTCATATATAGGAAGTTTAGTAAATATTCATAGTTCACAATAATGACATACCTCGTAGCCTTACGTTTTAGCTTTGTGAGCTTTTTCCTATCTTAGCTTTGTTGTTCACCTTATAGTGTGTGGATTATTCGCATCATCCATGTCTCCTCTTGGGCCATACAGAGTATTTGGGGTGCGTCATAGCTCGAGGCTTCCCTATGCTCAAGTAGGATTTTTCTTCTTTGTTCAATAATGATGGAGGATGCTAATTTTGACAAAGAATTGACACATGTACTGTCATTTCTTGGGAGCTATTTCACCTCAACTTTGTTAAATCCTGCGAGTAGTTAAGTTGCCATCGTATGATATTTTTTTTGCACTGCTTCTTTTACATCGTATTTTCCATTTATTGCTTTGCCACCAATTGAGAATCTGTGTGGATGATCAGATCCATTGCTTCTAATTGGCATGCTAGTTGTAGTCCTAAGATCAATGCTTCATATTTGGCGGCGTTATTCGATGTTTGGAACTCGAACAGTAATCCATATTGCCATTCGTTGCCATCGAAGTCAGTTACGAATGTGTCTGCCTCTGATCCTGTTTTGGCTGTGAAGTTGTCAACATAAGCTAGCCAACTTTTTGGATTGTCAGTTGTATGTGTACTTTCTAGGGGTTAATTTACTATCAACGGTGTTTAACAAACGAAAAAAATTTTAGCACAAAATATAGGACACATGATTCTTCCCAATAAAATTCAAGAGTTGTTAGCATGTTATGCCTCATCATAAAATATGCCTAATTAAACTGCTAACTTTCATAAATGTTTATACATCATATAATCTTTACAAGGTATTTTACTATTTGATATATATTAGGTTATATCCCGTATTGCCTGTTGGATCATTAGTTTTCTCAAACGAGCACTCCATTATGAAGTCTGCTAGTACCTGTCCTTATATTGTTATTTGTGGGACGAAGTCTACCTCGAATTTAGTGATCTCGAGACTCCACTTTGTTACTTTTCCTAAGGTATCTACTTTGGATAACACCTCTTACATAGGCTGGTTAGTAACTACGACTATTGGATAGGCTTAGAAGTATGGTCATAATTTTCGAGCTGTAATAATCAAGGCATAGATACATTTTTACATTTTTATGTACCTTAGCTCACCTTTTTGGAGTACTTTGCTGACATAGTATACGAGGAATTGATGGGCACTCTGATTTAACTAGTATGGCTGCGACCATCTCTTCCAAGGGGCCAAGTAAAGGTAGAGTGTTTCTCTTATCTGAGGTGACTTCAACAATAGAGGGCAGGTGAGATACTATTTCAATTTCTCAAAGGTTCTTAGCATTCTTCAATCCATAAGAAGTTGTCTGTCATTCTAAAGATGAATCTGTTAAGTGCCACAACCTTGTTTGTTAGGCGTTGAATTTCTTTTATGGTTCGCAGGAGAGGCATTTCCATGATGGCTTGAATCTTTTTTAGATTCACCTCTATCCCCTTTTTCGAGATCATAAAGCCTAGGAACTTATCGGCTCGCAAACCAAAGGCGTACTTATTTAGATTTAACTTCATGCTGTGAGTTTTTAGCACTGTGAACGTCTTTGACAGGCTTGGCATGTGTTCCCCCATGGACTCACTTTTCATAAGCATGTCGTCTACATAAACCTTTAGGCCACGACCTATCTGATTTTGAATAACCTATTACCAGCCTCTGGTAGGTCGCCCCTAGGTTCTTGAGGCCAAACTGCATGACTAGATAGCAAAAGAAACCCTCTTTAGTGATGAAGGTTGTTTTTCTTTGTCATCCCAATCTAGTAGGATTCGATTGTAGCCCGAAAAAGCATCTAAGAAACTTATGAATCGGTGGTCTGCGGAGACATCAACTATACGATCAATTGAGGGTAAATGAAAGTTGTCCTTGGGGCACGCCTTGTTGAGGTTTGTGAAGTTGATGCACATCCTCTATTTACCACTTGCCTTCTTCACATTACAACATTTGAAACCTAGTCTGAGTATTCCACCACCCTAATAAACCCTGCCGACAGTAACTTGGTGACGTCCTGCCTTACTGCCTCTACTACCTGTGGTGCGAACTTCATTATTTTCTACTTTATCAGCTTTGCCTTGGGGAGCACATTTAACTTGTGCACAATTATCTACGGGTCCACACCCGACATGTCCACAGTTGGCTAGGTGAAGACATCTGAGTTTTTCCTTCAGCACTTGATCAACATGTTTTTTTGTCCTCCTTTAATGCTGGCGAGAACTTAACTGTTCTCTCTTCATTGTAGCAGAAGAGCTGTAGAGTTTTCGTGTGCTCTGTAGTTTCAGGATTTTTTCTCCTATGCTCATCTCTCAAATCTAAATTGTCCAGGTTAAGAACTTGGCTTGCTAATTAAACCTCCTACGAACTCCACCTCTTAGTTAAGGGTTCCCTCATTTGCTTGACAGATAGCATGTGGCATTGCCTCACTGTGTGCTAACCAGATCGCAGAAAACCAACCCCAGTCTTTATTGGGAACTTAATTTTCATACAGTATGTCACCACTACCATCCTCGCCATTTTCATTATTGGTCTCCCAAAGATGGCATTGTATGCCATCAGGTGGTCCACTATGTAAAACTGTACATACTCTATAGTTGAATGCTCGTCATCCCCTAAAATGTCTGATAGGGTGATTGAACCTTTCACCTCGACTGGATGGTTCACTAAACCGTATAGCGAGATGGCTTTGGACAACGACCACTCTTTCAACCCCATTTTTCTATATGCTTCCCAAGATAGAACCTTCACCACGCTTCCCCATTTTTCTATATGCTTGACTCATACACTTTGATGTAAGTAAAAGCCTAAGTTCAAATAGATAAGGAATCGAAAGCTGATACATTGGGTGCACGACTTCTGTAGCATGTAGCATTATTCATAACAATGGAATTCATAGCCCCAAACATGGGTAAAAGATATCCTCTCATTAGCATTACATGGTTGATGAAAAATAAACATAGCCCCAGGTTGTCTGTCTTTCTAAGGGATGACTTGATCAATATTTGATAACAATTGACTTTTTATAAAGGAATATGTAATGGTTACCATGAGATAAAATAGGATCATATTGGGAGAATGGATATTATCCGAAAGAGATTAATAATATCCTATAAGGGTAACACACTTATGACAAGGTCATTGAATGAGTACTTAGTAGCTGCTTTCGTAATGGTATGTCGTTAAGAAGAGCTTAGTCACAATACTATAGTGGAATTACTTCGTGACTAAATGAGTTTATAATTAATAGATGAAAAACAAGAACTTAATTATAAATTATTTGAGCCTCAACCACATGTGTTCAATCGGTTCCTCTACTAGCTGGTTGAAACCAAAAACGAATTGTGTGTTTGTAACACCCCAAACTCGGCCTAGACGATATGACCGGATCCGGTGCGCCACATTGATGCGTTCAAAACGTTCCGTATTACTTAGTTTGGAAAACTTAGTTGGGGTTGTAAAAGATACTTTCTAAAGCAGGTTAAAGTGAATAGAAGCTTTGCACCAGGTAGGAAACCAGGAAGAAGAGGAGGTGAGTCCATCAGACTGCTTAAGTACCAAGCTCCCTTCAGATCCAATCCTAGACATGCACACCACCATTGCCACACCTTAACGACTCGTATAATTTGAGAAAACCGTCTGGTTATGTCTATCTTAAGAAAATGATTAAGTTTGAAAACGTTTGCTTAGCGAAAGTCTTACTTGTAATCGTGTAATTTTGAAATCCCTTAATGTTTTTGAAAACGCGTCCTAAAGCTAATCCATTTTCCTTAGTTATCATAGTTTTTTTTTCATCATAATAAAATAAAATAATAAAAGTAAAACAAAACCATAAAAAAATAATTAAAAAGCCTTATTACATTTAAAACCCAAAACCATAAATGAAATTAAAAGGACATCCAGTTCACCAGAAAGAAACCAGATTTGTAGAAACATGTGGCGGTCCAATCCTCATGACTCCAAGCCCACTATGGTTGAGGATTACTGCGAGGATGAAAATAAGGGTGAGTTTTGGGAAACTCAGTGTGTAATCCAACCCAACCATAGCCTAAATCAGTTCAAACCACGAGAGCAGAATAAGTTGGCCTCGGCCCGAGCAGATATCGAATAAAGCCCGTAGGCCCGCAATGCACTGCAGCAGATATATCATGCTTATGCGAAACCCAACCATATCCAACCACATACACCCCATACCATCCTTTCGCCATGTGGGAGACTACTCGACCCACCCAACCGCTACACGCCACGAAATATGCAAAGATGGTCGCCAGATCGAAAATGTGACAGAGTCACCAGATCTGATATTTTGTGGCGGTGCCACCGAATCAGATATACGTGGCGGGGCCACCGTATCAGATAATTTGTGGCATAGCCACCAGGACGCTTCCTCCATAATATAACCCATGTCCCCATGCAATAGATATACATTCATGGCATACATCATACAGATTTAATTCATCATGTTTTTCAGACAAAATTAACCCTAGGGGTATAAAGGTCATTTAGCATACATAGGGGTATAATGGTAATTTTGCATACATAGGGGTATTCTAGTAAATCTAACTATTTCTAAGGTTTTCATGCATATCGTAGCCATTACGTTTAGCTAAAAACACTTACCGAAAGTTCTTACCGAATTGGGCCCGTTGGCCCATTAACCCAGTTTTGGCCCATTAAGCCCAAAATATCAAAACGCATTTAAATCGCGTACTACGCTTTTATCACTTCCGATTACCAGTAATAATTACCCATACGTCTTACGAGCATTCGCACACTCGCAAGTGCCCAAAATACCGATTTTTTGGCATTTCAGCTTTTCGGCTTTTGCCGATCTAGCCTATGAAAGGGTGTCAGTTACACACCTGTTTTCAGGATTTCCTCATTGAGATCTACACCCGAACTGCCTACAATTGAATCACTTACTATTACTCCAAATATCAAAAATACAATTGAGTATCTAGTCCCTTACCACATTCGGCCAAACATGCCCAAAACCCTTATTGCTCTTACCTTACTGCCGAAAGATGGTTAACTCCAAAGATTCGATCGTTCCACCTGTCCAAGCCCTTGATCAACCGCCTCTAAATCACGATATTACCAAAACAAAATAGTTATTACGACCCTTCAGGGTTACAAGTCCAAATCGACAACCTCCCTAACTTTTAGGGATTTCGGCTTTTCCTAAAATATGTAAGAAGACTAAGTTTTGGCGAAGACTTACCATCGGCTCCTTAGTGACTGATTCGAATGAGTTTCCCACTCGATCCCGATGTAGATCTAAGCCCTCAGATGATAACAAAAGTCGATATTTCAGTGACTTCAGTATTCGGCCAAGTCCCTTTTAATGTGGGGTTTTTCGGCTTTTTTGCAACTTGTGTTTAGAAAGGTAAAACGAGAAGGTTTTGCTATGGTCTTGTCGTCAAAAATTGAGGTTTTAGAGGGCTGGTGAATCGGCCACAAATGATGAAGGGAAGAGATGTGGTTTTGGTTATAAGGAATCGACACAAAAAGAATAAGCTTTCGGGATTTCGGCTTTTTATGATGTTCGGCTTGTAAGGCTAAAAATAAAAAGGTTAAGGATGTGATGAAGAGTAAAGAGATAGAAGGGTTCGGCTATGGAGAAGGAAGAGGAGAAGGTAGATGGAGAAAAAGAAATAAAGAAAAGAGAAGAAGAAAAGATGATCAGAATTTCGGCACAACACACCCCAAATGCCGAAATTCCCACTACTACAATACCTAGCCGAATTTCCCATGCTAGAGTCCCTTGGCCGGCCACCTCTTGCTCCTTGATCAGCTCCTAGATTTCCTCCCTTATCTTTATCCTTATTCAATCCCCTTACCTTCTTAAACTCTTCCTAACAGACTTTTATTTCAGTTCTATTACTTCCCTTTCCTGTACATAAAAATTAATCACTTAATTTGCTGTCATTGTGACTTGAACCTGGGTCCTCCCCAAGCTTCCACACGCCACTAACATCCTTCCCAGTGGCATCACATGCCACTTTACCACTTGCTTCCTTGTGATCCATTTTTCACAAATAATTCCTAAAAAGCCCAATTTATCAGAACCCCTTTCCCCTACAGATTTAAAATTAATTAAAACTACCGGGTTTTATCCTAAGCTTGGGCCTTCTAGAGGCCCACCAACATAATTAATCCTACACATAACAAACAGAACACAGAATTTTAAATTTTACAACTTTTACAGAATTCCCGAAAATTGAGGCGTTACAGTGTTTGAATAGAAATGAAAGGAATGAATAGAAAAAGAGAAATGGGAAACATTCTAGAATGGTTATAGTTTTCTTCGGAGTGGAAAAATGGAATCATTTAGAAATGAATGTAGGTTTCTAAAAATGGAAATGAAAATGAAAATGGAAACTTGCAATCCTATATAGGATTACTTAAAAAATGATGGAAGAATGAGTTTATGTTTTTGGTCTGTATTAAAGCCCGAAAATTAAAATAAATCATTCAGTCATAGTGAACATGTTGAGTTGTGACATATTTAATTAATTTTCTCGAAATTTTACTGGGATAAAATCGTCAAAATTTTACCGAAGGTAAAATTGTCAAAAATTTTATTGGGGTAAATTTGGGATGAGAAAATTATTTAATATGTAAATATTAAAATTTATCTTGGAAAATAGAAAAATTGAACCGGGTTGGATCATATTACAGAGTACTGAGTCAAAACGGCTCGGGAAGTACTTGTAGTTGGACCGATGTGAGGGAGGCCCAAAGCCCCTTATGTAAAGACGTGGGGTCGCCCATTATATCATAGTTAAACGCTTCTCTAGTATAAATGAACTTTTACAATTCTACAAGCGTTCTACCTTTTCTTCTTATAAAGAAATGACATCGGTAGAGCTATGAAGACAACTTTTGAGAGATTGTTATTCTATCGAAAAATAGAGAGAATTTATTCTCAACTTTTAAATATATTTTTCCAAAATTATAATTTTACCAATTTCTTTTAATGAAGAGAGAATTTTTGTTTTCACCCCAAAAAAGAAAACTTTTTTTTCCAGTTTTGTGTTTTGGTTCAATTGGTTTGAGCTCACAATCGAAGTAGTTCGTCATACGAGAATAGCAGAGAAGATCATTTGGTTGAAAGTTAGAAAATATTAATGATCCGCTTATCAAAAAAACAAGTGCATATTCTATTAAGGTTTATTGCTATAAATATCACAAATTGGGTCAATTTTCAAAATTTTAATTTTCTATTGTGCAAGAAAACCGTTTTCAAATCATATATTTTCCAGCAATTGGTATCAGAGCCAGGTTATGCTATGTTTATGGTTTAAACTGAGACCGAAAACCTCTCTACATCTTGTTTGATTAATATTTGATAAGATGTGACATTTTTGTAATTATTCTCATGTTTAGGGAAATGTATGTGAATGAATGCAATATTATATATATTGGTTTCATAATTATTATTTTTTGCCAATGTTATGGTTTTTAGGAAATAGGCTATGGACTATCATCTCCACTTAAGATTATTTTTTTATTTATAGAATTCTTTTGATTCAGAAACATACATAGGACATAAATGTAAATTTTCTAAACAGGAGCCCATGATCAGGAAAACAAGGAATACCTTGTGATGAAAAACAATATAATTTTTATATTCATTTAGTTTCTAGAAATAGAACCACGGATGTAACAACTTGATTTTGGGTCTAGTCGGAACAATAATTTCAGGACCACAAATTCGATGCAGAAAAATTTGTTTTTATTATATTTTTATGGTCTACAATTTTATAGAATGATTTTGTGAAAATTTTGTTTGAAAATTTTGATGTTTGGGCACTCAATTTAGTTAAAACAACTAAATTGTAAAAAGTACAAAAGTTGAATTCTACATGCTAGAGGTGTCTAATTGATATGAAATTTTAAATTGGAGGTCCTTAAAAGGCAATTAAACTATTGGTTAAGTTGGTGGACAAAAATGGACATGGTTAGGTATGTTTTTAAAGTTTTTCATTAAGAGTAATTAAATGAATTAAAAAGCCAAATTAAAAGCCAATTTTTGTCCATCTTCCTCCCATGACTGAAATTCACAAAGAAAAACCATGGCTAGGGTTTTTCAAGCATCCAAACTTGATTGTAAGTCCATTTTAGCCCCCTTTTTTTAATGATTTTTATGTTTTTGAAATCCTCGTAACATAATCTATCTATTTCTACAACTAATTTAAGAAATAATCAAGGTCTAAAATTTTACCCATGATGGATATTTGTGTATTTTGATGTCTAATGGTAGGAAGTGTATGTTTGGTGTATGATAAACGACTTTTCCTAAGTGATTTTCGATGAAAATGCCTAAAAAGACTTATTCGTAAAAAGTTGTAAAATGGGTGTTAAAATGAAAATAAAAGAAATATGTGGGCTTCTATAAGCAAGGTTTGGCTAGGCATGGGTGTTGAAGAAATTGGGTACATTTCATTTTACGAGTATGAGGACTAAATTGTAAAAATATGAAACTTTAAGGGTAAAAATGTTATTTTTCCATAATGTGATTTTGGGTTGATTTGAATAGTATAATGATTAAATAAGTTAAATTTGATATTATAGATCAAGAAAAATGAGGTTTGGAATTAGAACGAGAGAAAAACGAGTATTTGACGGTTAGGTCCTTTTCGCCATTTTTATGTCGAGGTAAGTTCGTATGTTTAATAAGCATTAAATTATATATGTATAAATGCTTAATTCATATAATTGTGGTAAATGCTATATTATTGAAATAAAATGTGAATGATATTGAGTATGATACTACGGAAATGACCTATAGAGATTCGATACAACGAAAGTCTCGGTTGAACCTTAAGAATAGATAGGATATAAATGTCATGACATTAGGGTTATTGAGATTACATGTAAGACCATATCTCGGATATGACATCGATATGAGACTTCGTGTAAGACCATATCTGGGATATAGCATCGATATAAGACTTTGTGTAAGACCAAAGCTGGGCTATTGGCATCGATACGAGATTAAATGTAAGACCATATCTGGGATATGGCATTGGTACGGTACTGTGAGTACGAGATTCCCGAGTATCCTTTAGTATTCCAAGTGGTTCAACGAGTAACTTAATGGGTATGTCAAAAAAGAGAAAGAGCATGTAAGTATTACGAATTGGTACAGGTATGTATGTAAAATTTATAAGCATTGACGTTATTAAATTATGAGTTCATGATTTCCATGAGAATGTTTTGTGAAAGCCTTATGATTATTGGTCTATACTAGTGATGTACAAAATACATGGTAAATTCGATTGGAGATTGTGTAATTAACTTTTGGGCCAAAATTGAGTTATGATATAGCATGTTGTATTCACACAAATTGTGATTTATTGGATATGAGAAAAAGGAAAGATGAGCATAATTGCCTACTAAAAAGATTATGGAAGTATGAGAAGATATGAGCTTTAAACAATTGAAAGATGTTAAAATATGTGCTTGAAATGTTAATACCCATAATTAATGTGCATATTTACTATGAGGTTTGAAAAGATTTGTTATTTATTGTAATATGTTACAAAGGAGAGATTACGATTGTTAGGCTAATGCCTAGATATGTTAAATTATGCTTATAAGTTGTTAGAGTAAACATTGTGATTGATTAAAATTATAACTATGAGATTTATAGCAATTTCTATTTTCTTGTGTTTAGATTGATGGATTTAATAAAAGATTAGTAAGAGTTGCTTATTATTTTCATACGGACTTACTAAGCTATATAACTTACTCCATTTCCTTTCCCATGTTTTATAGTGCCGTCAAGCTAGCTCGGGTTGGAGATCGCTGGAGACCCTATCACACTATCAAGCTATCATTTTGGGTATTGATAAATTCAAGTATTTTGAGTTATGGCATGTATAGGGACTTGGTCATTTTGTTATATGTGTCATATGATTTTAGCCAATGTAATGGCTTATACTAGTCAAAGGCTTGTTTTGCTATTTGGCCATGTAAGTTGGCTTATAGTGGCAACATGGTTGTAAGCCTTAGTATATTCATATATGTGTCAATGTCTATGGTGATATGATCATGGTATGCTTGGTGAATGTGAAATATTTGGAAATATGATTTATGGCATGATTGTGTAATGTTTAGAATTATGACTTATTGATGAGTTGAGGAATTTGAGTATAATTTGGTAACTAGATAGTAATTGAATGAAACCTAATCAATGTGAGATTTGTATGTTTGATTTAGGGCTTAATAAATGTAGTGAATATGTTAGATAAAGATATAAATTTGATACGTTTTAACCATGAATGTGGATGTTTTGGTTGCCCAAGTATGTATTGTTTTGTGCCTTTGAATTGGGGTAAGTGTATGTGTGAATAAGGGTGGCAAATGGCTTAGTAAATAGCTTTATTATTGTCCATACGAGTAGACACATGGCGTGTGTCTAGGCCGTGCATGACACACGGTCAGCCCCATGGTCGTATGATCTGGCCGTGTGTCCTCTGCACCTAGATTTGTGGCAAAATAGAATGTTTAGTATCGAGCATACGTGCATGAGACATGGTCGTGTGTCTCAGCAGTGTGAAGGACACGATCTTAGGACATGGGTGTGTGCCCTGGCTGTGTGATTTCAATTTGTTCTTGGGCGACAAACAGAGAGTTACACCGGTTTGGGATGTGGGCATGTGTGACCTTACGACCTGCCCACACAGGCGTGTCCCAAGCCACACAAGCGTGTGACCCTTGTTATAGCAAAAATTCTCCAAGTGTCGTGAAATTTTCTAAAGTTCTCGGTTTAGTCCCAAACGACTTCCAAAGCATGTTTTGGGCCTCGTAGGCTCGTATTAGGGAATTTGTGCTCAATTTCAAAAAGTTTTAATTTGGACAAAAATTTATGACTCGAAAATGTATGTTTGCTTGCGTTTAAGTCTGGTAATGCCTCGTACCCTGTTCGGACATCGAATACGGGTAAGGGGTGTTACATTTAGTGGTATCAGAGTTATGGTTTAGTCGATTCTCGGACTAACCTAGCATGTGTGAGAGTCTAGCTTTATATGCCATATATAATCTGTGATAGTGTGGTGACTCTGATGAAATTGTTCTGTTGAAACAAAAATGCTTTCCAACCAAGTTACTTTCGAAAACGCTAAAAGTGATACTAAGATATTTGAAAACATGTTTGTAATTAGTCGAAACATGGAAAGGTATGAATAAGAGTTCATAATATGTATGTAATGATGTACAAAATGAAATAACCATAATTGAGAAATATGGGTAAAATGTCATTATTCCAGTTGAACGATGTGTTTCGATGGATTATGGTAATTTTATGAAATGAAATGAAAGTTTATATTGTGATAAACTCATCCATGTTTGTTTGGCATTGACATGATGTTATCTGCCTTACTTGTATGATTAAGTGAATGCGATAAGTAAACTTACTCAAAATTTATCGAATGTATGTATAAGTGCACTTGTTTGAATAAGATAATCGAAAAGTTCGTGTAACATAAATATGTATGTTAATTTGCCTAAAGTGAATTATATAACTGTGATGATATTATGATGATGATGAATGTTAAGTCACATGTGTGTATATATGAGAGTCAAGTTAGAGGCTTTACGACCTCACCCCCTTTACCAATGTGGTATTTTATAACAAAATTTCACGAGATTTATGTTGAATGAGATCACAAGTGAGAGACTAAAAGTTAAGTAGTGAAATAACTAATAATGTGGTCAGAGTTGAGAATAGTTTGGCAAAGGAATACAATTTTGGAAAAGATGCCAGGTTATTCTAAAGGTCATTCGGATTTCGCAATGTCACGGTTAAAGAAAAAGTTAATCTTGGCTAATCGACTCATTCAGGTATGATGTCTAAAGTATGCATTTGCTGGAATTTCTTTCGGATTGATTTTCATTTGTGAATGGAATAATAAGAGATTAGTGATGATAGAATTAGTCAGAGAAATGATATTTGAATCGTAAAGATGTCTGAGTGTAACAGTTGTAATTGAATAGATTATGATGATCTCTCTTGGGTATTTTATATATCCATTTATCCTCAGAGATATATGTGATTTTATGTTTTCTGATGAAATTCTTATCGTATGAGAATGCTAGCTGATTATAATGTTAGATGAAAGTATTGTTAGTCTGGTTGGTTGATGATCAGCATATCTTATCTCCATTTGGGGTTCTATTCTATTATTTTGGAATAAAAGTTGATGGTGAAAATTTATGTGAGGCTATTCTTCTATTTCTATTGGATGTTGTTTTGTTATATATATATATATTTGGAAAATATATTATCTTTGTTACAATTGATTCCAGAGCGTGTAAGCATTATTTTTCTTCTGGTTTTTTCTGAGGAATCATCAAGATCTTTATAATTTCTTATGAGTTATGTTTTCAGACTTCGAGTATGGTATTCACATCTTGGATTTCTTTATCTCGATTTTCTTATCATCCTTATTTCATAAATTATCAATCATGGCTCATCTTTAAAGTGTGTTCTTTGGCTTGTGATAACTATGTCTATTATGGGTGTATTTCTGGCTTGATCATAGGAACGTGATGATTCTGGTATCAGGATTTCTCTAATTTTCGTGAAAGGAATTGACATCGGCAAAGGTATAGATAATGGAAGCTCAAGCTCAAATTGTGTGATGGTTTTCTTTTCTCAGGTAAGTTTGATTAAGTTCAATGAGTTAAATCAGGATATTTTGTTTTCTTGAGCTAATGCAATTGTAAAGATCTTTGATTAGCATGTTAAGTGAATTATAAAAGATTGTATGTTTGAGTTATTTAACAGTATGAAGAAAGGAATATTTTAATAAGTTATTATTTGATAGTTGAGAATGAATCAGTTGTTTTTATTTGAGTGAGCTAGTCAGTTGAAAGGTAATTTGAGTTATAAGCATTTAAGTTTATCCTCAGGTAAGAAAATAAAAATCTTGTACATTTATGGGTGAATAGACGGACAGTTTGAAGGAAGATTTCATAATCTAGAAAGTATGATACAGATGTATACCTATTAGATTTGTTCTAATTGAATGATGTTGTTATGAGTTAAAGCTGTTTTGATTGATAAAGTTATCACGTTTGTAAAAGTTTGAATGGTCTGTTGCATGTTAGCAAAGTTGAAAACAGTTGAAGGTGTTATTAACCGAAGCACTGGTTCTAGGTTCTGTTTGAATTGGCTAAAGAATTCGTGATTTTTTAGCGATGCACTATCGAACGGATTGGAATGTGTTTCAATAGAATAATTTAAAGTGACAGTTAATGGTTCCAGACAGTTAAAAATCTCGTTAAAAGAATTGTTCGACAAGTGAGTTAGAGTCAGCTGCTAGTATGTTTGTGTTGAGAAATTGATGACATCATTTGTTCGACAAAAAACGTCATGTGCTTCTTGATTCCAAAAGTATAAAGTATCTAATGTTACAGAAAAATCTGAAAATTAAGACAACGTTGATGGCTTGAACTATTGAAAGATTGTGAATAGTTAACGATTAATGTTTTGGGAAAGCAAGTATAGTTAAAGATGCTTGAAAGGAAAGCTTTTGTTCAATTTGTGAGTGTTGGTTACATGATTAATCTTATTTGATGGAAGTCTGAATCTAGCTAAATGAAAAAGCTAAAGCAATGTTTTCTTCTCAAGACTGAGAACCTCAAGAATATGATAGTAAGTGGTAAACTAAACGAGTACATTATGAGACCACTTTTGATTCTAGTTTGTATTACTATTACTCCGAGATAGAATTTACACAATGAATTATCCAGAGTTTATGTAGAAAATGTTGTACGAGACTTGATAGTAGCTCGTTTGTTCATTCAAGGAGTAATTTAAATTTTTGATGATATATTCTGACAATGTGTTTTAGAGTTCAAAGATGAGTGGAAAGAGGTATACGAGGTGGAATTGATTGTGATTCTGAGAAAAAAGGTGAAAGTGATTCATGAAAGTTGAAAACAACTTTAGAATGACATAAGTAGTATACAGATTTGAAAATTTAAGATATTGGATTCCAGATTGATGATGGAGTACTTGTGGAAGTATTGCCCTTGAAAAGGGCTCTTCGATGAGGTAGAGGAAACTATGAGAACATTACCCTAATCTCTTTTTTGGTAAGATTTTTGGGAACGAAAATACTTAAAGGGGGAGAGTTGTAACAGCCCGATTTTGGGTCTAGTCGAAACAGTGGTTTCGAGACCACAAATTCGATGCAGAAAAATTTGTTTTTATTATATTTTTATGGTCTACAATTTTATGGAATGATTTCGTGAAAATTTCGTTCAAAAACTTTGACGTTTGGGCACTCAATTTAGTCAAAAAGGCTAAATTGTAAAAAGTGCAAAAGTTGAGCTCTATATGCTAGAGGTGTCTAATTGCTATGAAATTTTAAATTGGAGGTCCTTAAATGGAATTAGACCATTGGTTAAGTTGGTGGACAAAAATGGACATGGTTAGGTATGTTTTTAAAGTTTTTCATTAAGGGCATTTTAGTAATTTGGTAAATAAATGAATTAAAAAGCCAAATTGAAAGCCAATTTTTGTCCATCTTCCTCTCATGGTCGAAATTCACAAGGAGAAACCATGGCTAGGGTTTTTCAAGCTTCCAAGCTCAATTGTAAGTCTGTTCTAGCCCCGTTTTTAATGATTTTTATGTTTTTGAAATCCTCGTAACATGATCTATCTATTTCTACCACTAATTTAAGAAATAATCAAGGTTTAAAATTTTACCGGCAGGAAATGTATGTTTGGTGTATGATAAACAACTTTTGCTAAGTGATTTTTGATGAAAATGCCTAAAATGACCTATTTGTAAAAAGTTATAAAATGGGTGTTAAAATGCAAATAAAAAATGTGGGCTGCTATAAGTATGTATAAGGTTCGACTAGGCATGGGTGTTGAAGAAATTGAGTACATTTCATTTTACGAGCCTAGGGACTAAATTGTAAAAATGTGAAACTTTAGGGACAAAAATATAATTTTTCCATAATGTGATTTTGGGTTGATTTGAATAGTATAATGATTAAATAAGTTAAATATCATATTATAGATCAAGAAAAATGAGGTTCGGAATTAGAACGGGGGAAAAATGAGTATTTGACAGTTAGGTCCTTTTCGCCATTTTTATGTCGAGGTAAGTTCGTATGTTTAATAAGCATTAAATTATATATGTATAAATGTTTAATTCATATAATTGTGGTAAATGCTATATTATTGAAATAAAATGTGAATGATATTGAGTACGATAATACAGAAATGACCAATAGAGATTCTATACAGCGAAAGTCCCAGTTGAACCTTAGGAATAGATAGGATACAAATGTCATGGCATTAGGGCTACTACGATTACGTGTAAGACCATATCTAGGATATGGCATCAGTATGAGACTTCGTGTAAGACCATATCTAGGATATGGCATTGATATGAGACTTTGTGTAAGACCATAGCTTGGCTATGGGCATCGATACGAGATTACATGTAAGACCATATCTAGGATATGGCATTGGTACGGTACTGTGAGTACGAGATTCCCGAGTATCCTTTAGTATTCCAAGTGGTTCAATGCGTAACTTATTGGGTATGTCAAAGAAGAGGAAGAGCATGTAAATATTACGAATTGGTATTGGTATGTACATAAAATTTATAAGTATTGACTTTATGAAATTGTGAGTTCATGATTTCCATGAGAATGTTTTGTGAAAGCCTTGTGATTATTGGTCTATACTTGTGATGTACGAAATACATGGTAAATTCAGTTGGCGATTGTGTAATTGACTATTGGGCCAAATTTGAGTTATGATATAGCATGTTATATTCACACAAATTGTGATTTATCGGATATGAGAAAAAGGAAAGATGAGCATAATTTCCTACTAAAAAGATTATGGAAGTATAAGAAGGTATGAGCTTTAAATAATTGAAGGAAGTTAAAATATGTGCTTGAAATGTTAATACCCATAATTAATGTGCATGTTTACTATGAAGTCTGAAATGATTTGTTATTTATTGTAATATGTTACAAAGGAGAGATTACGATTGTTAGGCTAATGCTTAGATATGTTAAATTATGCTTATAAGTTGTTAGAGTAAACATTGTGACTGATTAAAATTATACCTATGAGATTTATAGCAATTTATATTATCTTGTGTTTAGATTGATGGATTTGATAAAAGATTGGTAAGAGTTGCTTATTATTTTTGTACGGACTTCCTAAGCTATATAGCTTACCCCCTTTCCTTTCCCATGTTTTATAGTACCGTCAAGCTAGCTCGGGTTGGAGATTGCTGGAGACCCTATCACACTATCAAGCTATCATTTTGGGTATTGATAAATTCAAGTATTTTGAGTTATGGCATGTATAGGGACTTGGTCATTTTGTTATATCCCTCCTATGATTTTAGCCAATGTAATGGCTTGTAATCGTCAAAGGCTTATTTTGCTATTTGGCCATGTAAGTTGGCTTATAGTGGCAACATGGTTGTAAGCCTTAGTATATTCATATATGTGTCAATGTCTATGGTGATATGATCATGGTATGCTTGGTGAATGTGAAATATTTGGAAATATGATTTATGGCATGATTGTGTAATGTTTAGAATTATGACTTATTGATGAGTTGAGGAATTTGAGTATAATTTGGTAACTAGATAGTAATTGAATGAAACCTAATTAATGTGAGATTTGTATGTTTGATTTAGGGCTTAATAAATGTAGTGAATATGTTAGATAAAGATATAAATTTGATACGTTTTAACCATGAATGTGGATGTTTTGGTTGCCCAAGTATGTATTGTTTTGTGCCTTTGAATTGGGGTAAGTGTATGTGTGAATAAGGGTGGCAAATGGCTTAGTAAATAGCTTTATTATTGTCCATACGAGTAGACACATGGCGTGTGTCTAGGCTATGTGTGACACACGGTCAGCCCCATAGGCGTGTGATCCGGCCCTGTGTCCCTTGCACCTAAATTTGTGGCAAAACAGAATGCTCAGTATCGAGCACACGGGCATGAGACATGGCCGTGTGTCTCAGCCGTCTGTAGGAAATGGCCCTGAGACATGGGCGTGTGCCCTGGCTATGTGATTTCAATTTGTTTTTGGGCAACAAGCAAATAGTTACAGGGGTCCGAGACACAGGGATGTGTGACCCTACGGCTTGCCCACATAGGCGTGTCCCAAGCCACACGAGCGTGTGACCCCTATTATAGCAAAAATTCTCCAAGTGTCGTAAAATTTTCTAAAGTTCTCAGTTTAGTCTCGAACCGCTACCAAAGCATGTTTTGGGCCTCGTAGGCTCATGTTAGGGACTTTGTGCTCGATTTCAAAAAGTTTTAATTTGGATGAAAATTTACGACTTGGAAATGTATATTTGCTTGTGTTTAAGTCTGGTAATGCCTCGTACCCTATTCCGGCGTCGAATACGAGTAAGGGGTGATACAATGGAAACCTTGATTAACAATTTTATTTTATTGTTCATCTCTTTATATATACTTTTAATAATTATTTATGATATAATTGTGATATATATGTATGAGATGATCTATAATTGATCTATCAAAGATAATAAATGTGATAATGAGAAAATATATGTGTTGTATTATTTCATTTACTTCTTTAGGTTATTTAATTATTGTGAGAAGTGTGGTAATGAGAAGATGCATGTCTAGGATTGGATCTGGTAAAGAAAGGCTTGGTTTTTAAGTGGTCAAATATGACTCACCTCTCTTTTCCTGGGAACCTACCTGGTGCAAGGGTCATGTAACACCCCTTACCCGTATCCGAGGCCGGGCTAAGGTACGAGGTGTTACCAGACAAACATACAAACATTAAACTAAAATACGAGCCATAAAATTTTATTCATATTTCAAAGCGTTCATTCTCTTACACATAGTCCCTTATTTGAGTCTACGGAGCCCAAAACATACTCTAGAAAGGGTTTGGGACTAAACCAAGAACTTACGAAAATCTTGGAAATTTCATGTCAGAAGGCTCCACACGCCGTGTCCCAAAGTCATATTCCATACACTTTGAGACACATGGTCGTGTCTCTGCTGTGTGGAATATACATAGGCTATTTTCCAAGCTTTGGTCAACCTTGATCTCTTACACACTTATACAAAATCAAAAGCATATAACATGGTATTTATTTAATGATTATACATCCTCAATTAAACCACAAACATAGCATTTGTATGTCATCATACATGTGACTCTCATACTCATTTTACCTTGTTTATTATAGTACCACTTATACATTTATACCAAGATTATCATCTTACCAAATATCTTTAGCTTAATCATCAAGTATTCATATTTAAAACTAGATCATATCTTTATAAAATACCACGATTCAGATGCGCAGAATAACATGTTTGCCTGAAACATTTCAATTCAATTCCATACCCAACAAGCATTACATTGAGACTAGTCATATATATATATATACATGTCATGATACATAACATTCTCTTTTTGTTTTCTTATAAACACATAATATTTCATATACCATAGTTTCCATGTATTCCACATATATTTATTTTCCTCCTCCTCCTCTCCATTCCACATCCTTAATGTATATAGCATTCTTGTAAGTACGATTTCACAATTTACTAATAAATGTTCACATCAAACTGTCCACAAGAGTCATAGTCACTTAATTATTTATAATTTGAGCTACAGAGCTCCAAATTAAGATCCGTAATTTCCCCTGAAACTAGACTCACATATAGTTCCACCATAAAATTTTCATAATTTTTGGTTTAGCCAATTAGTACATTTTATTCATTAAAATTTCCCTGTTTCACTTTTCGGCGATTCGACCTCTCTTCACTAAAAATAATTATCTCACAAGACAGAACTCGGATAATGTTCTTGTTGATTTATCTTGAAAATATACTCATTATGGATTTTAAAAATATAATTTTGAGCCTCTAATTATTTTTCTCCAAATTTTGTAATTTTCCAAAGTCGAACAGGGGATCACGTAATCATTCGAATCGGTCTCACGAAAACATAAATATCTAAAAATATATAACTCCTTTGCTTTCTATGTTTCTTTTATATGAAAATAGACTCATTAAGATTTAATTTGATATCTTATTCAGTCTCTGATTCAATTTATACTATTGTTGGTGATTTTTCAAAATCACGTCATCGCTCTTGTCCAAAACAGTTTTATTGCTAATTCACTCTTTCACACTTTCTTTGTATTAACCTCATTTTAACATACATATCACAAATCATTTTCACCAGATTTCATACATCACAAGTATAGGCCCATGATCACAAGGTCACCATAAAATCATCCTCATGTATAACTTACTTGTTTATAACCTTACCACATCCCGGTCACTTAATGAACACATCATTCACATAACCAAGTTCTGCACATATTCATCACAAAACTCACAAAGCAACACATAGAGAGTCTCCGTTGAACACTTGGATCAATCCTCGATACTTGGTGGTTTCAGCACATAGCTCCACCCATCATATAGTTCGGCTCTCTTGTACACATGGTGAACACTTAGTACCACCCATGTGACCTAGCAGCTTATCTCGTAGCTCTCTTGTCTACATGGTGTCCTTCACTTGGAACCACGCATGCGACCTAGCTACATATATCCCGTAGCTCTCTTGTCTACATGGTGTACACATAGTATCACCCATGCGACCTAGCTACATCATAATGTCTTGTAGCTCTCTTGTACACATGATGTGCACTCAAAGACTATATATGTGACCTAGCTACATACCATCTCAGATCATCCAATCTTTCCAAAGGTTCAACCGGATTTCTCTCTTTTCTAACAATTTCACCAATCAAGTAATTATCCACAAACATATTTCCAATATTTTTATAAAATATCATAATACAAGTAATAGTGATGTATTACTTACATATAAACTTACATCGATTTAATATCAACGCAATAACATTAAATTACACATTGTCTTATTAAAAATCATATGAACTTACAATTTCCCATAATATCCATAATCATAGAAATCACATTTATGTATGATAATTCAATGCACTTCATGTACCATAGACATATTTTAAATCAATTCATAAACTTGGCACCATAATCATTTAATTTAACACAATTCAATTAATTCACTAAATTTAACTTTCAAATATAAATTACAACATTATTGTTGTATTATTATCATACCAACTTACATACTTTCAACACCTCGGAGATCATAGTAAATATATCAATTTTACATTGAAACATGCATAAATTAATGCTTATTATACATATGAACTTACCTTGATATTAAAACGGCCATTTTACCAACTTTCCCAATTTTCGATTTTTCTCTCATTCTAGGTTCAAATCTCATTTTTCGGGATCTAAAACATCATATTTTACTTATTTAATTAATGTACTATTCAAAACAGTCCTTAAATCAAATTTTGGAAAAATTACAATTTTGCCCCTAAACTTTTGCATATTTACACTTTTGCCCCTAGGCTCAAGAATTAAACTTCATCCCTTATTCTTATGTTTTATGACATAATGATCACTTTTCCCTTCTATGGCAACATCAAATTCTCACTCTAACATATACTTATGACTATTAGGTATTTTTACCGATTAAGCCATTTTGCTCGTTTTCACTTAAAACCGAGTAGCACAAGTTGTCTAACATAATTTAAAACCTCATATTGTATCATAAAACACCAGAATACACAAATTTTACCTATGGGTATTTTTCCAAATATGAACCCTAGGTCAAATTATTGCTAGCATAAGCTAAATCAAGTTACCGGGACTCCAAAAACGTAAAGAACTTGAAAAACGGGGTTAGAACGGACTTACAATTGAGCTTGGGAAGCTTGAAAACCCTAGACATGGAGTCTCCCTTGGTATACACGTCCATGGTGAAGAAGATGAGCAAAATTGGCTTTTAATTTTGTATTTTAATTCATTTTACCCTAAATGACCAAAATACCCTTACTACTAAACTTTCCAAAATTCCATCCATGTCCAATTTTTGTCCATAACTTAGAAATTGGTAAAATTTCTATTTAATACCTCCTAATTAATATTTCAAATCAATTTCATACTAGAAACTTCTAGAATGCAAGTTTTGCAACTTATTCAATTTAGTCCCTAACTTCGAATTAAGCACTTTATGAATAGAATTTCTTCACGAAATTTTCACACAATCATGCAATCATATCATAGACCTAAAAATAATCATAAAATAATTATTTATATCTCAGATTTTGTGGTCTCGAAACCTCTGTTCCAACTAGGCCCAATTTTGGGCTATTACGGGTCACTTTCACTTCTTTGGTCTCTTCCTAAAAGAAAAACTGTGAAAAATCAAAATTATTTGATTGAATTTTGTGAATGAATATGGATATTATAAAATTTCCAAAACATGTCATGCATATATGAGATAAGCATGTCCTATAGTTTAGGAAAGAATGCCACATGCACTTGTCATGCATATATTGATAATACATTATTGAAGCCATAAATTAAAAACCCTATATGTTACTTAAAATATTGAGTGGAAGGTCCTTAAATAAGACCTACAACCTCCATCAATAGTCTCTTATGATGATATGAAATGGACCTGCCCCAAGGTAGACATTGTTATGTGGATTTCACTAAAGAGACTTATTGAAAGTAAGCAGAATTTTCTTATGATCATATGATAGTTGGACCGACCCTTGGGGTAGATATTATCATGCAATACATTAAGAAATTTTATCTTCAAAGTGGACAACTACTCACATTATGCTACTCGGTGAGATTGTCCCAATATGACTCATTTTTTGTGCATAATGCGATAAATGTTGAGTTAGTGGTTATAGACTCAAGATCATCTAGTTATGTAACTCCCTAATGAGCTATGTTTAAGTTAGAATGATGGCCAAATGTTATATGGTTTTTAGTATGTGTGAATGCCTAAGGAATTAGGTTCACGTACTAATTGGATGTAAATCCATCTTCTTACTAGTTGATCATGATCACCCCAAGGTGACTTGATTCAATAGGTGTAGGAATTATCTTTGCAACAACTTACAAATGTTTCCAAGGTTTTAATGTAAGATGCATGCATCATTTAACGCATATCATAATGTTGCAAAATGTTTTCAGACATTTGCTTAATACAAATATATTAATATATAAATGTTTTATTTTCAGTTCGAAAATGACACGAACTCCCTTATTGAACATACTCACTAAAAATAAATTTAATGGAGATAATTATAAGGAATGGAAAAGGAATTTGACAATTGTCTTGAGCTATGAAAAAATTAAAATAGTTATTGATAATAAGTGCCTATCGACCACTCAAGCTGAGGCTAGAAAATGCTGGGAAGATTCTGATGAGATAGCTCATTGTTATATGCTACCAAGCATGACCAGTACTTTGTATAAGCAACTAGAGAGCTCTAGGACTGCTAAAGCGATTCTAAATAAGATAGAAGACATGTTCAGAGGCCGAGCTTCCTTGGTTCGACATTCTTCCATAACTAGCTTGATGAATGCCCATCAAAAGCCTGACACTCTAGTTAAAGACCATATGATCACTCTTATCGACTAGTTTGCTGAGGCTGTAGACAATGAGGTCAATCTGGATTAGAACACTCAAATTGAAATGGTGTTCAAAAGCTTGTCAAAGGATTTTGTTGATTTTCGAGCAGCATATAACCATGGTAACAAAAACCTGATGCTTACACAACTCATGAAGGAGTTACAATCCTATGAGTTGATGTTGAACAACGGTCAGCTAGTCTAAAAAGTTAAAGAAAATATAGTCGTCACTTACTCCTTAAAAGGGAAGGAAAAGCATACTAAGAAAGCAAGACTAAGATCTCTGGGTAGCAACAAGTGGAAAGGAAGAGAACCAGAAAGCTTAAAGAATTATCTAAGTCTAAATGCTTATTCTGCAACAAGAAAGGGCACTTCAAGGCAAACTGTAAAGAGTGGAAGGAATACATAGCTACTAAAGGCAAAGGTATGGAACTCTTGATGAAAGAAGCTTGTTTAGTGGAATATTTAATAAACCGCTAGGTCATTGATTTGGGAGCCACTAATCATGTTTGCATTTCTCTACAAGGGTTCAAATAGACAAAAGATTTTAGAGATAATAACTTATCATTGTGGATCGGGAATAGGACAAGTGTGGTAACTAAAGTAGTGGAAGATGTACATTTTTATTTTGATAATTTTAGGAAGATTATTTTAAGATACGTTTTTTGTGTATCAAGTTTCAAAAGAAACTTAATTTCTGTTGCATTTTTATATAAAGACGGCTTGACCGTGACTTTTAATAATGGAATTGCAATATTTAGAAATCGCAATCTTATTTGTAAAGTATGGATGTTAAATAATCTCTATTTTATCAAACCAAATATGTACACACTGATTGAGACTGAGGTATCGAATAAAAAACTTAAAACTTCTCATTCTAATAAGGCGTACCTTTGACATTTGAGATTTGGTCATATTAACCAAGAAAGAATTACTAGACTTGTGAAAGATGACATCTTAAGTTCACTTAAAGAAGTTGATCTTCCACAATGTGAAACTTCCTTGTAAGGTAAGATGACTAAATGATCTTTTAATGCAAAAGGAACGAGGGTCGGAAAACCCCTAGAACTTATGCACACTAATGTATGTGGCCCCGTGAGTGTTAGTGTAAGAGGTGGTTACAAGAATTATGTAACCTTTATTGATGACTATTCCAGATATGGGTACGTATACCTGATGCACTGCAAGAGTGAAACCTTTGATAAATTCAAAGAGTTTCATGCAAAAGTGGAGAAACAACTAGGTTTACCTATAAAGCCACTCCAGTCTGATCGAGGTGAGGAATATTCATCTAATGAGTTCTTAGGGTACCTCATAGACAATGTGATTCTATCCCAGTTAACCGCGTTGGGCACTCCACAATAGAATGGCATGGTAGAGAGAAGTAATCGAACGTTGTTAAGCACTTCAATCTGGGGATATGCCGTACAAACTACTTGCTATATTCTAAATGATGTGCCAAATAAAGCAGCATCGAAAACTCCATAAGAATTGTAGCATGGCAGGAAACCAAGTCTAAAACATTTAAGGATTTAGGGATACTAGCCCACGTAATGGATAAATATGTGATTAAATTGGACTCACGAACAAAATTGTGCATGCTTGTAGGTTATCCAAGGGGAACAAAGGGTGGTTTGTTCTATAACCTAAAAGAGAAAACATTTATAGTGTCTGTAACACCCCTTACCCGTGTCCTACACTGGGACAAGGTACGAGGCATTACTGGACTTAAACACAAACAATCATTCAAACCGGGCCATAAAATTTCATTCATATTTTAAATCATTCTATCACATGCACATAGTCCTTTATTTGGGTTTACGAAGCCCAAAACATACTTTAGAAAGGGTTTGGGACTAAATTGAGAACTGTGGAAAGCTCTGGGAAAAACTTAGAAATTTTTCTCATGAAACAAGGTCACACACCCATGTTCCATCAACACGCTCGTGTCTTCAGGCCGTGTAACTCTCTGTTTATGACGTCAGTAAATAAATTGAACCACACGGTCAGGCCACACGCCCATGTCCCTCACACGGTGGAGAGACACGGCCGTGTCTCTTCCCGTGTAGTTAAATCTCAGGCTACTTTCCAAGCTTTTTTGTTACCCTTACATGCACACACGTATACATGGATCCAATGGCATTCAACATCCTCAATTATGATACAAACATATCATTTACCTATCAACATGCATGTGTTACACATTCCCACATTAAACCAAGACTAGTCATACCATAGTTATCTTTGTGCCAATTTATTTCAACTTATCATCAAACTTTCATGTTCAAAGCATTATTATTTTATCTCCATATTACACATTTAATTCATGGTCATAAAACATGTATTCAACACACATGACATATTGCCAACCATGCATGACAAGCAAACATAATCATACCTTCACATCATAAGCAATAAATCATAACATGACTAGCTAGACTTACAAGCCATAATCAATATGAGCCACATCTCATAGCCATATACAATAGCTCAAAATGGGCCAATACATTTGGCCAAATCATAATAACACATGTCATAGAATTAGGTCCCTATACATGCCACTCACTTGATAATTCTAACATATGTAACAATATTCCAAAGGTATTGGCTTGATAGTGTGATGCTGCCTCCGACGATCTCCAACCCCGAACCGACTTAACAACACTAAAAGAAATGAAAATGAGGGAGTAAGCTTTACACATAGTAAGCTCGCATGAAAAATAATAAGCAATGTATTAACATGCTAATTTTCAATTCCTCTCTATCTATTCAAAGTCCAGTTAAGTTGTTTTCTCGAGTCATGGTCATTAAATTATTTATATCCCTAGCTATGGGACTCCAAATTGAGAACTGCTAATTTTTCTAGAAACTAGACTCACATATCTTCTTACCATAAAATTTTCAGAATTATTGGTCTAGCCAATAAGTATAGTTTATTATTCAAAGTCTACTTGTTTTGTTGTTTGACAGCTTTGACCTTTCTTCACTAAAATTTATTTATCTCATAGTACATGATCAGATGATGCTCCCGTCTATTGAAATAGACTCATTAAGGATTTTAAGTATGTAATTTATAACTCATGATTATTATCATACAATTTTTAATGATTTTCCAAAGTTAAGACAGGGGAGCCCGAAATCACTCTAACCCTATCTCACAAATATTCAAATATCTCATAATATGAAATTTTTTTACTTACACCGTTTCCTCTATGTAAAACTAGGCTCAATAAGCTTTAATTTCATATCTTATTAAGTCTGTAATTTGATTTCCAAAATTTTTGGTGAATTTTCAAATTAGGACTAATGCGGCTGTCCAAACTGTTTTAGTACAATATAATGATACCATCACAAGATTTTCATGAAATTACTCTCATAAGTATCACTCATTCATTTTCATTCTTATCACAAGTCCATGGGTTTCGAGTACTTACCTGTGCTATCACTTAGCACAACACTCGTCCAAACATGACAATTCATATGCATCATAATAGTATCATATAATATAAATGAGTTTATCATGGCAAGAACCCTTTTATTTCATTTCTCATATTAATCTCGTTGAATTTCTTGGAATCTCGATGGATATCCCATTCACCATCAATTTATTCAAGTAATCATTTCAAGTATGCACTCCCGCGAACCTCGCTTTTATGGCGGGATTACCAGTCCAGGCTAAATCCCCTGCAACGACATATACTCGAATGAGCTCGGACCTGAATTACCAGTCCAGGCTAAATTCAAATCGTAATCGGATTACCCATCTAGGCTAAATCCATTTTAGCACACATATTCTTCGGAAGGGTAGTTCACTTTACAAGTTCATGTCCGTCAATTCATATTTTCCCTTTTTAAAGAGCACACTCCCGCGAACCTCCTTTCTTACAATGGGATTACTAGTCTAGGCTAAATCCCCTATAATATAAATTCATAGAGTATTGTCGGGATTACCAGTCCAAGCTAAATCCCCTACAACGACATATATTTAAATGAGATCAGATCTGAATTACCAGTCCAGGCTAAATTTAGAACCTAATTCGGTTTACCCATCCAGGCTAAATCCATTCACACCCGTCCGGGCTAAATCCATTCACACATATTCTTCGGGAGGGCTATATAGGGATTGGATCTCTTGTCCGAGCTAGATCCTTTTTACCATCAATTCCTTTTCAAGAATCCATCAAATATCCTATTTCATTCAACCGAGATTTTTCTTCCTCTTATTATCAATCATGTCAATGTTTCATAAGTTTTCATACATTTAGCATTCAAATCATTTTCTTATCAAGAGCATACATTTATCATATAATCGTCATTTAAGCAATTAACATACCTCACACATTGTATTTACTTGCAAATGGACTTAACTTCCTTTTCACTCTTTCACAAGTTATCCAAATTAATAAAACATCATGTTATATCAAATTCTCAATATATTTAGCTATTATACAGCAAGCCATCAATGATTGAACCATCAAACATTTCATGTGCTACTAGTCATATATCATTGTTCTCACAAATTTTATATACCATTCTTTCATTGATTTTCAATATATTAAATCATGTCATTCATGTAATAATAATATAGAATTTTCAATTCAAATATAGAATTGCAATATTAGTCGTATTATTTAATGTGATCCAAAAATCCTATTTTGGAAAAATTACATTTTTTCCCTAAACTTTGTCAAAATTACACTTTTACCCCTAGGCTCGTAAAATAATTTTATTAATTTCCTAACTCTTTAAGCCTAGACAAACCATTTTCATAACTATAGCAAACCAAAATTCTCATCAAAACACACTTTTATACCAATTTTACAACTTTTGCAAAATGGTCCTTTCAGACATTTTCATCGAAAATCGCTTAGTAAAAGTCGTTTATTTAACACCCAACACTCATTTTATACCATTAGTCATCAAAATGCATGCATGTCACACAAGGGTCAATTTTTAAACATGAACCCTAGCTGAAATTAATGGTAGAAATAGATTGATTTTGTTACGGGGATTGCAAAAACGTAAAAATCATTAAAAATGGGGATAGAACAGACTTACAATCGAGCTTGGAAGCTTGAAAAACCCTAGCCATGATTTCTCCATGCAAGTTTCGGCCAAGAGTTTGAAGATGGAAAAATATTGGCTTTTAATTTTGTTTTTAATTCATTTTAATAACTAAATGACCAAAATGCCCTTAATGAAAAACTTTGGAAACATGCCTAACCATGTCCATTTTTGTCCACCAACTTAAAAAATGATCTAATTACCATATAAGGACCTCCAATTTAAAATTTTATAACAATTGGACACCTCTAGCATGTAGAACTCAACTTTTTCACTTTTTACAATTTAGTCCTTTTGACTAAATTGAGTGCCCAAACATCAAAATTTTCGAATGAAATTTTCACGAAATCATTTCGTGAAATTGTAGACCATAAAAATATAATAAAAATAAAATTTTCCTTATTGAATTTGTGGTCCCGAAACCACTATTCCGATAAGCCCAAAATCGGGATGTTACAGTGTTAACTCATGTTACTTTCCTTAAAGAAAGTTCCATGAATGACTTCAAAACTTGAAGTAAAGAGGTACTCGAGGAGCTTCCGAGAAATATACAAAACTCTATGAAAACGGTTCCAGAACCAACTCCTAATTGTAGACCTGCAAACGATTAGCAGCATAGGTTGCTTTGCCATAGTGGGAAGGTCTCTCGTAGGCCTGAGTTCTTCCAATTTGGTGGAAGTATTCTTAACACTGAGTTTACCGAATAGGAAGATGATGACCCACTCACATATGACGAAGTGATGCAGAGTGTTGATTCCAAGCTCTGAGAAATAACTATGAAAGCTGGAATGGACTATATGTATTCCAGCTCAATGTGAGAACTTGTAGACTTATCGGAAGGGATAAAACCCATAGGGTGTAAATCGATCTACAAGAGGAAAAAAATACAGATGGAAAAGTGGAAACTTATAAGGCCTGACTTGTAGCAAAATGTTATACTAAAAAAGAAGGTATCAATTATGAAGAAACCTTCTCTCCGGTTGCCATGCTCAAGTCAATCCACATAATACCATCCATTGCGGTGGCTTTTGATTACGAGATCTGGAAAATGGATGTCAAGATAACATTTTTGAATGGCTATCTTAAAGAGAGCATTTATATGATGCAACCCTCTAGATATATAGCTAAAGGAAATGCGTATAAAGTTTGCAAACTGCTTAGATCCATATATGGACTTAAGCAACCATATCACTTATGGAATAAAATATTTGATTAGGTAATCAAGACTTTTAGATTTGAGCAAAACGTAGATGAACCTTGTGTTTACAAACGTTTAGGGAATGTAAATATGGTATTTCTCATTCTATATGCTAATTACATTTTACTCATTTAGGGACATTGTCATCGGTTAAACGGTGGTTAACCCAACAATTTAGCATAAAAGACTTGAGAGAAGCTAATTTTGTTCTACGTATTCGAATTTTGAGTGAAAAGAACAAAGTGATAGCATTGTCTTAGGCTGCATATATAGACAAGATATTAAAGCGTTATGTAATGACCAATTCGAAAAAAGGAAATCAACCGTTCATATCAAGATTTCATCTCTTTTTAGAGGATTGTCCTAAGAAAGAGCAAACATGAAAAAAGTTTATTATGCTTCGGCAATAGGAAGTCTCATGTATGCTATCCTATGCACATGCCTAGATATCTATTTTTTAGTGGGATTGGTAAGTCGATATCAGGTGAATCCAGGACCAAGGCACTAGCAAGTAGTTAAGTATATACTCAAGTATTTACGTAGAACGAGAGATTATATGCTTGTGTATTCTGGAGGAGACCTTACTCCTATTGGATATACTAATTTTAATTTCCAAACGTGTCGAGATTCAAGGAAATTGACATCGAGTTGTGTTTTTGCCCTAGGTGGTGGGTCCATTGTGTGGAGAAATGTAACGCAGAATTATGCTACTGACTTCACTATGGAGGTCGAATATGTGGCTGCTTCTGAGGCTACCAAAGAAGCAATATGGCTTCAAAAGTTCCTCATAGATCCTGAAGTCGTTCCTGGTATGGAAAAAGCTATCACATTGTATTGTGAAAATAGTGTGACAATAGCTAATACCAAAGAGACGAGAACCACAAGAGGATCAAAAATATTGATCGATATTATCATATTATAAGGGAGGTAGTTGAAGAAGAAATCATGGATGTAGTCAACATCACATCTGAGGACAACCTTGTGGACCTTTTTACCAATACTTTACTAGTTAATAGTTTTGAGAAGCACGTGGAGAGCATGGGAATGCGGACTATAGCTTATCTTGTTCACTGGGGTAAGTGGGAGACTGATGGATCTGGTGCCCTAAGTGTAGTATTTTCATTTGTAAACTTATAATTTTTTCAAATAGATTGGTTATTAAAACAAATTCATTGATTACATTAATATACTAAGTGGTATTACGTGGTTGGATCATAGTATGAAAAGACAACCTGTATTAGTAGATGAACATCAACATGTCCTAGATGAACATCAACATGTCCTTACTCTAATTGAAAATGAGCAAACCGATTAAAAGGCTAATATGTTATCTATCAAGTTCAATTGGGGAGATGCCTTGTCTTGGGTATCGAAGTGGATGACTCCCAGAAGATAGAGACATAGATGTGACTGACTGAACATGTAGTACATTAGAAAGGCCCAAGCAAAATAGATCCTAAATCTGTTTATGGACTTATTCACTTGTGACATTCATAGTGTGACATACCTAAATCCTGAATGGAGGGCGGGCTATGTATGTGTGACTTGTACACTTTGATGTAAGTAAAAGCCTGAGTTCAAATAAATAAGGAAATGAAAGTTGGTGCATTAGGTGTACGACTTCTATAATATGTATCTTCATTCACAACAGTGGAATTCATAGCCCAAAACATGGGTAAATGATATCCTCTCATTGACATTACATGGTTGATGAAAAGTAAATATGGCTGCGAGTCGTCCGTCTTTATGATGGATGACTTAATCACTATTTAATAGTGATCGACTTTTCATGAAGGAAGTCGTAATGGTTACTATGAGATAAAATAGGATTATATTGAGAGAATGGATAATCCAAAAGAGATCAAGGATATCCTATGAGGGTAACACACTTATGACAAGGTCATTGGACGAGCACTGAGTAGTTTCTTTCGTAATGGTACTTCGTTGGTAAGAACTCAGTCACGATACTATAGTGGAATTACTTCGTGACTAAATGAGTTTATAATTAATAGGAAAAAAGTTAGAACTTATTTATAAATCATTTGAGCCTCAATCACTTATGTCCAATTGGTCCCTCCGTTAGCTCGTTGAAACCAGAAATGAACTATGTGTTTGAATAGAAATGAACGGAATGAATAGGAAAAGAGAAATGGGAAATATTCAGGAATGATTATAGTTTTCTCTGAAATGGAGAAATGGAGAAATGGAATCATTTGGAAATGAATGTAGGTTTCTAAAAATGGAAATGGAAATGGAAAAGGAAATGAAAATAATTCATTTGCAATCCTATATGAAATACTTAAAAAATTATCAGAAGAAAGAGTTTATATTTTTGGACTATTTTGAAGCCTGAAAATGAAAATAAATCATTCTATCATAGTGTACATGTTCAGTTGTGAAATATTGAACATATTTTCTCGAAATTTTACTAGGGAAAAATCGTCAAAAGTTTACCAGGGGTAAAATCGTCAAAATTTTGCTAGGGGTAAAATATGAATGGGAAAATTATTTTATATATAAATATTAAAGTTTATTTTGGGAAATAGAAAAATTGAATCGAGTTGGATCACATCATAGAGTACTGGGTTAAAAAGGCCTAAGAAGTACTCGATGTAAGAGAGGCCTAAAAACCCCGTATGGACATGAATATTCTAAGTAAGATGTTTTTTTTCTATTTGAAATAAACCACTACGACTCAACAAGGGTTCTTCCTTCTCTTCCTATAAATAGATGGCTCTGGTAGATATATTAACACAACTTTGATAGATTGTTTTTCTACCTAAAAATAGAATTTGTTTTCAACTATTACATATATTTTTTTTGGATGACAATTTTACCGGTTTCTATTAAAAAGAGAGAATTTTTGTTTTCACCCAAAAAAAGAGAGAAACTTTTTTTAGTTCTGTATTTCAATTCGATTGGTTCGAGCCCACACTTGAAGCAATTCATGGTACGAGAATAGTGGATAAGATCGATTGGTTGAAAGTCGGGAACAACGAACTTCCGCTTAGTAAAAAACACATGTACAAATTTGGTTAAGGTTTATTGTTATAAATATCACAAATCGGGTTGGTTTTCAAAATTTTAATTTTCCTCTGTGTAAGAAAATCATTTTCAAATTGGATTTTTTCCAACATAAAGACATTTTGGTGGCTTTATTGTGTTCTTGAGAGAAAAAAGAAGAGACTGCTTAATATAATGTATTTAAAATCTTGCTAAGTGTACTTAAAAAAAAAAAGAAATAGAGAAATTCAAAATATTGTGAGAGTTAAAAGCATAGTGAGTGTTAAAAATATTTTAAGTGAAAGAATGGAAAATGTAGAGAAAATAGCTCAAACAAAAAATTAAATTTGAGCTTAAAAGGAAAATTTTGGATTCATAATGTATTAGTGCTTGCTAGTTTTCTGTATGCACCAATATTAAACAGTAAATTCTAAATCTTTGGAGAGATAAGGACGACAAGAGAAGAAGAAATAAAAAAGTGAGCTTCATGATTAAATTGGGGTAGATAGGGAACAATGTCATGTGCTTTACTATTTTTAGTGTTTGAAACCGTTTTGAGCTACATTTCCTATAAACTACAAACCATCCTAAGTCTCTAAACATTACAAGCCTAGAAGACCTAAGCGATTCGAACATTTCACTTGCACAATTCTCTTGACTTGTTTATGTTTGCTATGATGAACACCTTCGATTCATTTTTTGTATCTACAATGTATCTATATAGTCTATTTTGATGGATAAGATGATTGTATATATATCCATATTGCTTTTAGAATTGTTAGCATTTTAATTTGTGATGATTGTACATATATCCATATTGCTTTTAGAATTGTTAGCATTTTAATTTGTGAACTAAGTCTATTTGCCTTAGGACTATTCGAGTTAGCTAAATATCAATCTTAGGTTGTATGTAAGATGGTCATTGTACGAATTCAATAGTTAAATAACATGTTACCTCTTTGCTTGATTTAGTCTAAGGGTCATCCTTTGCATGTTTTGTGTGTTTGCTTGAGGACAAGCAAAGAATTAAGTATGGGGGAGTTTGATATGTCGTAATTTGATATGTCAAATTAGCCTCTCCGTTACACTTGATGAGTTTATTCTCAAGAAATTTGAAGGTATTTTCCGTGTTTTTATTGTAACCCCCCAAACTCGGCCTAGACGTTACGACCAAATTCCAGAAGTCACATTAAAACCCATTGAAAACTTTCACTTGATAAAAGCAACTATGTTTAAGTAGTTTTTGTGAAAACCTTAAAATTTTAAATACTAATTTATTTAGTTTTTTGAAAAAACTTTTATTAAAGTGCAACATTTGAAAAGTTTAATTCTTTATCGAATTATTGTTTTAAAAGGTTAATATAAAGAATTTGCAATATCTTTAAATAAGTCTTAAAATGATTTTGATTAAAACTTTCATAGTGAACTTTGTAAATACTTACAAAATCATATATTAAAATTTAAAAGAAATTAAATAATAATTCCAAATACAACAATTTAAAATATTTTAAGTTCATCAAACATGCATGCATGACAGTCTATAGTTTTAAAAGTAAAAATAGCCTATAAAAAGTTTAATGTCCAATGCCCAAAATGTAACACCCCGAACCCGTGACTGTCGCCGGTGTCGGACACGAGGGGTTAACGGGCCAAATCCTCTCAAAGTACCAACCAATTTGGCATTTCCAGACAGGCTGGAAAACTGCATCACTGTCGCCTTAAAAATCATATCTCGAGTTCCAAAACTCGGAAACTGATTCCGTAAATTTTCCCTGAATTTAGACCCATATATCCATCCATGTATTTATTTCTAGAATTTTTGGTCAGGCCAATTGGTACAGTTTATTAGTTAAAGTCACCCATGTTACAGGGGTCGACTACACTGACCTTCGCGCGTTACAACTTGAATATCTCTCTGTACAGGGCTTTAATACTGGTGCCGATTGTTTCTAATGAAACTAGACTCAAATTGGAATCTGCACATATAAGTCATGACTTCTAATTCTTTCTGGATAATTTATAGTAAATTTTCAAAGTCGCGACAGGGGACCCAGAAACCGTTCTGGCCCTGTCTCACGAGAACTTTAATATCTCTCAGTATACTGCTCATATGGTCTTTTCGTTTCGTCCATATAAAACTAGATTCATCAAGGTTCAATTTCATAATTTATTCACTATTTAATTCTACTTCTACTATTTTTAGTGATTTTTCAATCTCATCTCACTGCTGCTGTCCGCAACAGTTACTGCAGTAGACTATGCCAATTTCATGAATCTTTCCTTGGCCTTAATCATCCATCATACATGACACAAATTATGGCCACCTTATCAAAATTAAAGTTTCTAAGACTCGTGGCTATAGGTTCTAGCATCCCACTCGACGACCACATAGACCATTTTCACATGGCTTAAAGTTTACAACCCACAGTTCAACAAAACATAATAGCCTATACGTGCCAAATGTTCTTCAACAACGAAGACAATACCAAAAGATTTCCAGCCGGTGTGATGACTTCAACGACGGTTCCGATCACGCAAACAATACGAGTTCGAGAGACCTAAAATGGGTGACAAGAAAACACCGAGTGAGTTTATAACTCAGTAAGTCATAAGCATTCATCAATCCATTGATAAAGTTACTACAACATGAAACAATAAACGAGGCTAGGTACTCATCCATATCGAATCTATACCATAATTCCTCGGACCTTTCGGTTCAATCTCATACCAAGTCATACATCCACATTTCATATTCTACACAACAAGATATTTGAGGCATTTTCACACACTAACTCATTTCCACCACAATCATACAATTTCAATCATCACATAGATTTAAAGCTTACCAAGCTCAACCCCGAGCATGAACATATTGCCTATTCGTCACGAGCTCAAGGTACTTACCCGATCCGCTGTCCGGATTAGCTCGATAATGTCGCACACTCAGTGCCAATTGTAATGCAAGAGCATATAGTGAATCCGCACACTTAGTGCTCTATGTATTCAACTCGCACACTTAGTGCTATATAATCAAACTCGCACACTTAGTGCTGTACAATTTTAAACCCGCACACTTAGTGCCAATCTTGTCACCGTGTCCATTTATACCCGCACACTTAGTGCCGAGACCAATACCTCATGTATTTTGCTGCCTTTATACATTCAACAATGGCATCATTCCATACACATACATTTCCATTTACACACCAACTCATTTAAACACATTTGCATATATATATTGATCATTTAAATCAACACCAAATATACGCTTAATGACTTACTTTGTGTTGGGTAAAACAGTCCAAGTCGGCTACTCGATGACCTTCATCTTTCCCTTGCTTGATTCTCCTTCTTTAACTCCTTGAGCTTAATCAATAAATTAACTAGTTTAACCATCTTGCTAAACATTCATAATTCAATTACACATGCATATGTATGTTTGTATATTTGGCAACCATCCTCACTTATTACCCATTTAGTCAATTATCTAAGCCAAGATAAGGCTTCAATACGGTTGCCTCTAACCGAAAACATGCACACCAATCTACTTCATTTGGCCGAATATGCATGTCTATGTTGAGGCCAATTTTACACTTAATACCACACACACAAAAAAAAACAGCATACATTTACTAACTAACGCATTACATATTGTAGCTCAATGCACATCTCTCATTTACTACATAACCGAAAATATCATCACAAGAAAATATACACCTTGAAATAGTATATATGTCATACCAATTCATCATGTGCAAACACATATTCATGTAGGTGAAAGGGCCGAATCTTAAGTTGTTTATATCCAAATATAAACACATACCCAAAGCTCAAATCTTACCTACCATGCAACATGCATGAATCATACTTGTGGATATACCATGACCGAATACATCACAACACCATCATTTTGGTTATGATTAAGCAAAGAACTTAGTGTCTTACTCAAAAATACTAAAAAGAAAGTCCAAGAGCCATCAATCCCCCATCACATATACCATTAACAAGCTTCATATTTAACATGCAATGGCATTAACACAAAATCCACCTTGGCCAAACACCATTTCCATGGCATAACAAGGATTTGAACCATGGCTAACATGAACATCAAGTTAGCAACTAAAACATGCATGAATCTCATGACACAACCTCATACATACCTTAATCTTGATGCAAGTTTAGCCAAATCTCCTTCTAGATCTCTTCTAAACAAAGAAAATGAAGCAAAAATCTCTTCTTCCTCTTAGAAATTTCGGTCAAGAGAGAATGAAAGGATGATCAATTTTTTTTTCTTTTCTTTTCTTCAATACACGACAATAGGGGGGGTTCATTCACACACATTTTTTTTTCATTCTTTATTACCCATGCTTATTTGTTTATTTCTTTTCTCCCTAATGCACCAACAAAACATGTCTATGACATGTTTTGCCCATCCCTCATTGTCATGGCCGGCCACCTCTTATAAAAAGAGGGATATTTGACATGCAAGGCCATTGTTTTGCATGCATGCTTTAACTAGTCATTACACATTCCCCCGTCATACTTCCAAAGTTTTCTACTAGGTCCTTTCTAGTGAAATTCACATTTATAACTCTAAATCGAAACATCAAAAATGTCACACACAAATTAACACATATCATAGGCATCAAAATAAATTTTTAATTATTTTTATGCCTCGGTTTTGTGGTCCCGAAACCACATCCCGACGAGGGTCAATTTTGGGCTTCACAACTCTCCCCCACTTAAGAAATTTTCGTCCCCGAAAATCTTACCGGTAAATAGGCTCGGGTATCACTCTTTCATAGAGTCCTCATGTTCCCAAGTGGCTTCTTCAATTCCGTGTTTATGCCACAACACCTTCACTAATGGGATTTTCTTGTTTCGTAGCTCTTTCACTTCACGCATCAGAATGCGAACCGGCTCTTCTTCATAACTCAAATTAGGCTGAACCTCGACCTCAGATGGAGTAATTACGTGTGTCGGGTCAGACTTATATCGTCGAAGCATCGAAACATGGAAAACATTGTGAATCTTTTCGAGCTCAGGGGGTAAAATTAATCGGTAAGCTACTGGCCCAACTCGTTCAGATACTTCATACGGACCGATGAACCTCGGACTCAATTTGCCCTTACGGCCAAATCTAAGCACCTTCTTCCAGGGTGAGACTTTGAGAAATACCTTGTCTCCAACCTGATATTCAATGTCTTTCCTTTTCAAATCCGCATACGACTTTTGGTGATCCGAAGCAGCCTTCAAACTTTCACGAATTACTCGAATTTTTTGCTCGGCATCCTTAACCAAATCAACCCCGAAGATTTTTCCTTCACTAAGTTCAGTCCAGAATAGTGGGGTACGGCATTTACGACCGTATAAAGCCTCGTAAGGCGCCATCTTAATACTTGATTGAAAGCTATTGTTGTAAGCGAATTCAATCAAAGGCAAATATCTTTCCCATGAACCACTAAACTCAAGGATTTGAATTATCCGTTTGGATTGACCATCGGTTTGGGGATGAAAAGCAGTGCTAAAATGCAGCTTGGTACCCAAAGGCTCTTGCAATTTCTTCCAGAATCGCGATGTAAATCTTGGGTCTCTATCCGATACGATAGAAACAGGTACCCCATGCAATCGAACAATTTGGGAGACGTATAATTCTGCCAATTTATCGAGCGAAAAATCCGTGCGGACAGGGATAAAATGAGCAGACTTGGTCAGTCTATCAACAATGACCCAGATCGCATCCTTCTTACTTGCTGACAATGGCAGTCCAGATACAAAGTCCATGGTGACTCGATCCCATTTCCACTCGGGTATCGTGATCGGCTGAAGTAATCCCGATGGCACTTGATGCTCCACTTTCACTTGTTGATATATTAAACATCTCGAAACAAAGTCAGAGATGTCTCGTTTCATACCATGCCACCAAAACTGACGTTTCAGGTCATTGTACATTTTAGTACTACCCGGGTGGATTGACATTCGACTACTGTGAGCCTCGTTCAAAATCATCGAAACAAGTTCCGAATTCCTTGGAATACATAATTGACCCTTGAACGTCAAGCAATCATGGTCGTCAATCTGAAATTTCGATTCCTTATTCGAAACACATTCGGCTCGCTTAGCGACCAATTCGGTGTCGACCTTCTGAGATTCAAGTACTTGATGAATCAATAACGGTTTGGCCTCTAGTTCGACTACTAGCACCTCATCGGGTGAAATGGATAGGTGAGCATCCATCGCTCTCAAGGTAAACAGTGCCTTGCGACTTAGAGCATCGGCCACCACGTTGGCCTTTCCCGGGTGATACTCAATGATGAGTTCATAGTCTTTCAACAACTCAAGCCAACGTCTTTGTCGCAGGTTTAAATCTCTTTGAGTCATCAAATATTTGAGACTCTTGTGGTCCGATTAAATATGGCACCTTTCTCCAAACAAGTAATGCCGCCATATTTTCAAGGCGAACACTATGGCTGCTAGTTCAAGGTCATGGGTCGGATAGTTTCTCTCATGCGGCTTTAGTTGTCTCGACGCGTAAGCCACAACTCGACCTTCTTGCATCAACACACAACCTAACCCAAGCAAGGATGCGTCATCAGATATGACAAACTCTTTCTGGGACTCATTTGTACTAGTCTGGGGCCTCGGTTAAGCAGTTTTAGTCGATCGAAACTTTCTTGACAGCGTTCGACCACTCGAACTTAACATCTTTTGAAGTAGTTTTGTCATCGGTAGCACTATCACCGAAAACCTTTCACAAATTGTCGATAGTATCCGGCAAGCCCCAAAAAGCTCCTAACCGGTAACATTCCTTGGTGGTTTCAATCGACTATGGCGAAATTTTGTTGGGTCCACCCGACACCGATGGGGACACCACGTGCCCCAAAAGCTAACCTCTTTCAACCAAAATTCACATTCTTGAACTTTGCGTATAATCGCTTATCTCGTAAGATTTGCAACACTAGCCTCGGTGTTCAGCATGTTGATTTCATCTCGAATAGACCAAAATGTCATCGATAAATACAACTACGAACCGATCCAAGTATGGCCTGAAAATTCTATTCATTAAATCCATAAACACCGTAGGGCATTAGTGAGCCCAAACGGCATCACCAAGAATTCGTAGTGACCGTACCTCGTTCTAAAAGCGGTTTTGGGTATGTCCGATTCTGGACCCTCAACCGATAGTACCCGACCTCAAATCTATCTTTGAAAACACCGAGGCTCCCTTTAATTGATCAAACAAATCGTCAATTCGTGGCAACAGATATTTATTCTTTATCGTCACTTTATTGAGTTGACGGTAGTCGATGCACAACCTCATGCTTCCGTCCTTCTTTTCACAAACAATCTTTGTGCGCCCCATGGAGAAAAACTCGGTCGAGCGAAACCTCTATCCGTCAATTCTTGCAATTGAACCTTCAATTCCTTTAACTCCGTTAATGCCATACGACACGGAGCTATTGAGATCGGCGTAGTACCGGTACAACCGATGCGAATTCCACTTCTCGAACTGGTGGCAATCTCGGTAACTCCTCCGGAAAAACATCCGAATACTCACAAACCATCGGTACCGATTCGAGTTTCTTTTCCGTCTCTTTACTTTCAAACACATACGCAAGGTATGTTTCACACCCTTTTTCACATATCTCCTAGCGGTCATAGAAGATATTATCGGCACTCTTTTTAAATCGAAGAGACTCGACTCGGACTACCTTATTATTCGCACTCCTCAAATCAATGGTTTTCCTTTTGCAGTCCACCCTTTGCATCATGTACGGTCACCAATCCATACCAAGAATAACATCGAATTCATCAAATGGTAGAAGCATCGGATCGGTAGGAAAAGCAGATTCTCGAATTATTAGGGGCATCTCTTGCACACTTTATCAACAAGTACGTATTAACCCAAAGGGTTTGACACTTGAATTACGAACTCGAGAGACTCAACGGTAGAGTCTTCTTGGATGCTAAAGTTTCACATACATATGAATGAGTAGAGCGGGGTCAATCAATGCAATCACACTAGTATCAAAGAGAGTAAAAGTACCGGTGATAACGTCGGGGAGGATGCCTCCTCTCGTGCGCTGGATGGCATATGCTCTAGCAGAGCACGAGTCTCGGATCGAACAGCCGTGTCGGTGGCTCCTCTCGATTACCACCCCTACCTCCCGAAATCCTCGGGGTCTACCTCTAGCCGTCGCCCACTAGATCTTGCACCTTGCATCTTATTCTTCTCATCTAGCTCGTGCAATCTCTAATGAAGTGGTCCTTGAACCACATTAAATATGAGCAGTTAGCATGACTTACCCCAACATTCACCTAGGTGTCGTCTTCCACATTAGGGGCATTCGGTCTCTCTTGACGATTATTGCCCACACTAGCTACCGATGTAGCTCGGGAGTCCGTCAATGGTCGGGCTCGATGGAAATTCCATGATCGCCTCGACTTATTAGTGTCCTCCCGAACTTCTTTACCACGAGAATGGAGCTTTACTCGCCAATCTTTTACGATAATCTCTTGCTTCAAATTCAGCCTTCTTCTTTTCCTTTCCAAGTTCTTCCGCCTTGCAGGCTCGTTCAACTAGTGTTACAAACTCCTTTATCTCCAAAATACCCACTAGCAGCTTCAAATCTTCATTCAATCCTTCTTCAAATCTTTTGCACATAGCAACCTCATCAGCCACACACTCCCGAGCATGCCGACTAAGTCTTACAAACTCATGTTCGTATTCAGATACGGTCATACGGCCTTGCTTGAGTTCCAAGAACTCCTTACGCTTCTGATCAATGAACCGTTGACTAATGTATTTCTTTCGTAATTCAGATTGAAAGAAATCCTAAGTAACTCGTTCATTTGGGACTATGGAAATTAAAGTCCTCCACCAATAGTAAGTGAGTCTCAACAAGGATATAGCACACTTAAGACATTCATCGGTGTGCATGACAGTTCATCTAACACTCGAATGGTGTTATCGAGCGAATTGGCTCTTTCAAAGATCATCGATGACTATGGCCTTGAACTCCTCGGCCCCGCTTCCTAATCAGGTCTGGTGGTTTGCTTAGCCTTACAGGATCGATGAATCGGAGGCATTGCGGACCCTTGGGGCGGAGTATTTAAATTCGGAATGGTTGGACAGTAGGGTTGGTTCGGGCATATTCGCGACCCACTCATTCATCATGGTGAAGAAGGCTTGTTTCGCCTTCATTTTGATTATTCGCGGATGACCGAGGCTCAACAGGCGGTGTCCCTTGCGCGGAGCAGCCGCTACACTTTCGACGTCATCCGCCAAGGGTCTCTCTATCCCGGGTTCCATTGCTAATCAAAACAAACAAAAAAATTCAACCGTCAGAAGTCATCACATTATTAAGCACTAACAATTTGGCATGCATAGCTAGACTCACACGCTCTATGGTAGTCCTAGAACTGACTAAACCATAGCTCTGATACCAATAAAATTGTAACACCACGAACCCGTGACCGTCGCCGGTGTCGGACACGAGGGGTTAACGGGCCAAATCCTCTCAAAGTACCAACCAATTCGGCATTTCCAGACAGGCTGGAAAACTGCGTCACTGTCGCCTTAAAAATCATATCTCGAGTTCCAAAACTCGGAAACTGATTCCGTAAATTTTCCCTGAATTTAGACCCATATATCCATCCATGTATTTATTTCTAGAATTTTTGGTCGGGCCAATTGGTACAGTTTATTAGTTAAAGTCACCCATGTTACAGGGGTCAACTACACTGACCTTCGCGCGTTACAACTTGAATATCTCTCTGTACAGGGCTTTAATACTGGTGCCGATTGTTTCTAATGAAACTAGACTCAAATTGGAATCTGCACATATAAGTCATGACTTCTAATTCTTTCTGGATAATTTATAGTAAATTTTCAAAGTCGCGACAGGGGACCCAGAAACCGTTCTGGCCCTGTCTCACGAGAACTTTAATATCTCTCAGTATACTGCTCATATGGTCGTTTCGTTTCGTCCATATAAAACTAGATTCATCAAGGTTCAATTTCATAATTTATTCACTATTTAATTCTACTTCTACTATTTTAGTGATTTTTCAATCTCATCTCACTGCTGCTGTCCGCAACAGTTACTGCAGTAGACTATGCCAATTTCATGAATCTTTCCTTGGCCTTAATCATCCATCATACATGACACAAATTATGGCCACCTTATCAAAATTAAAGTTTCTAAGACTCGTGGCTATAGGTTCTAGCATCCCACTCGACGACCACATAGGCCATTTTCACATGGCTTAAAGTTTACAACCCACAGTTCAACAAAACATAATAGCCTATACATGCCAAATGTTCTTCAACAACGAAGACAATACCAAAAGATTTCCAGCCGGTGTGATGACTTCAACGACGGTTCCGATCACGCAAATAATACGAGTCCGAGAGACCTAAAATGGGTGACAAGAAAACACCGAGTGAGTTTATAACTCAGTAAGTCATAAGCATTCATCAATCCATTGATAAAGTTACTACAACATGAAACAATAAACGAGGCTAGGTACTCATCCATATCGAATCTATACCATAATTCCTCGGACCTTTCGGTTCAATCTCATACCAAGTCATACATCCACATTTCATATTCTACACAACAAGATATTTGAGGCATTTTCACACACTAACTCATTTCCACCACAATCATACAATTTCAATCATCACATAGATTTAAAGCTTACCAAGCTCAACCCCGAGCATGAACATATTGCCTATTCGTCACGAGCTCAAGGTACTTACCCGATCCGCTGTCCGGGATTAGCTCGATAATGTCGCACACTCAGTGCCAATTGTAATGCAAGAGCATATAGTGAATCCGCACACTTAGTGCTCTATGTATTCAACTCGCACACTTAGTGCTATATAATCAAACTCGCACACTTAGTGCTGTACAATTTTAAACCCGCACACTTAGTGCCAATCTTGTCACCGTGTCCATTTATACCCGCACACTTAGTGCCGAGACCAATACCTCATGTATTTTGCTGCCTTTATACATTCAACAATGGCATCATTCCATACACATACATTTCCATTTACACACCAACTCATTTAAACACATTTGCATATATATATTGATCATTTAAATCAACACCAAATATACGCTTAATGACTTACTTTGTGTTGGGTAAAACAAATCCAAGTCGGCTACTCGATGACCTTCGTCTTTCCCTTGCTTGATTCTCCTTCTTTAACTCCTTGAGCTTAATCAATAAATTAACTAGTTTAACCATCTTGCTAAACATTCATAATTCAACTACACATGCATATGTATGTTTGTATATTCGGCAACCATCCTCACTTATTACCCATTTAGTCAATTATCTAAGCCAAGATAAGGCTTCAATACGGTTGCCTCTAACCGAAAACATGCACACCAATCTACTTCATTTGGCCGAATATGCATGTCTATGTTGAGGCCAATTTTACACTTAATACCACACAAAAAAAACAGCATGCATTTACTAACTAACGCATTACATATTGTAGCTCAATGCACATCTCTCATTTACTACATAACCGAAAACATCATCACAAGAAAATATACACCTTGAAATAGTATATATGTCATACCAATTCATCATGTGCAACCACATATTCATGTAGGTGCAAGGGCCGAATCTTAAGTTGTTTATATCCAAATATAAACACATACCCAAAGCTCAAATCTTACCTACCATGCAACATGCATGAATCATACTTGTGGATATACCATGACCGAATACATCACAACACCATCATTTTGGTTATGATTAAGCAAAGAACTTAATGTCTTACTCAAAAATACTAAAAAGAAAGTCCAAGAGCCATCAATCCCCCATCACATATACCATTAACAAGCTTCATATTTAACATGCAATGGCATTAACACAAAATCCACCTTGGCCAAACACCATTTCCATGGCATAACAAGGATTTGAACCATGGCTAACATGAACATCAAGTTAGCAACTAAAACATGCATGAATCTCATGACACAACCTCATACATACCTTAATCTTGATGCAAGTTTAGCCAAATCTCCTTCTAGATCTCTTCTAAACAAAGAAAATGAAGCAAAAATCTCTTCTTCCTCTTAGAAATTTCGGTCAAGAGAGAATGAAAGGATGATCAATTTTTTTTTCTTTTCTTTTCTTCAATACACTGCAATAGGGGTTCATTCACACATTTTTTTCATTCTTTATTACCCATGCTTATTTGTTTATTTCTTTTCTCCCTAATGCACCAACAAAACATGTCTATGACATGTTTTGCCCATCCTCATTGTCATGGCCGCCACCTCTTATAAAAGAGGGATATTTGACATGCAAGGCCATTGTTTTGCATGCATGCTTTAACTAGTCATTACACATTCCCCCGTCATACTTCCAAAGTTTTCTACTAGGTCCTTTCTAGTGAAATTCACATTTATAACTCTAAATCGAAACATCAAAAATGTCACACACAAATTAACACATATCATAGGCATCAAAATAAATTTTTAATTATTTTTATGCCTCGGTTTTGTGGTCCCGAAACCACATCCCGACTAGGGTCAATTTTGGGCTGTCACACAAAATAACAACCCGAAAATTTCATAAACCATTTTAATAATTAATTTATTCGAGAGACTCCTCCACGTGCTGATCCAAGTCCTATACATGTGAATCATCTAAAAAGGCTATAAAACTAAAGTAGTGAGCTTTTAAGCTCAGGGTGAATTTCATAACAAATTAAACAACAATATTCACATACATATCATACAAAATTGTCAATTTTATGCACATGTCGATCTCAATGCAAGTTTTGTAAAACAATTGTACAATTTCTTTTAAAACATCCTACCCATCTCCGCTACACAACATAAGGAGTTCCCTATAACTGATACATCCAAAACACACCAACATATATGTGGATGAAGCCACCAAATTTGCAGACAAGCTGCTAAAACATGTAGGTTGTGATTAAACCACCAAATTTGCATATTAATACTGTCACATCTTCCTCTTTACACATGCCTCTTACCCCATGTAATGCATCATGTCATACAAATCATATATCAAAACAATAAACATGATAATAATGCTTTCATAGACATGTAGGTTTCAATATACATGGTAATCCATGTTATTCCAATAAACAAATATCCATGATTTTTGCACAACATGAGATTATAAAAATGTTTATCAAATCATAACAATACTTATCATATCATACCATAAATCTCAATTAAGAACATTTACCTTGAAACCACAAAGTCATTCACTTGTTACAACAAAAAATAATTTTTCAATTGTATAATAAAATGATAGTTTTTTAGTTAAAACCTCATGTTTTTAACTTGCATGCAATGCACACGTTAATCAGTTTGAATCATAAATCCAACTAACACTTGATAGCATCCAATCTAAAATAATTAGGACTTTGATTTGCATCTAAAGAAACCATTCATAAAATTAGTATTCTTTTATCTCCAATAAGAAAATTATCCATGATAAAAATCACCCACAACTTCACAACTTAATACTTTCCCCTTTACTTCCAAGTTGAACTAAGATGGGCACTTCTATAGTTGAGGACTTGAATTGATGAGATAATATATTTTAATGAAAAGTTTACAATAATTGGATTAGTGTTCATGAAATGAAAATAGAATAGATGATAGAATAAAAATTAAAAGAGAAATTAAAAGAGGCGAGTTACCCAAAATTTGACAATATTTCCAAGATTGAAGAAGACTTCAAAAAGAATTTGGGAATTTTGGTAGAAGAAAAGAAATGAATTTTATAAAAGATTATCAAAGAAAATAGAAATAGAAGAGAAGAAGAAAAAGTAAAGAAAAGTGTTTTTGGGTAATGAAATTTGAATATTGGTTCTGTTTTCTTGTGATAGTGATGTGGTGGTTGAATGGTGTGGAGTGGTGGTTGTATGGTGGTGATTCAGTGGTGATTTGGTGGTTGTTGGGTGGTGTTTCGGTTTGAAGTTGGAAAATTAAGCAAAAATGAAAAAGAAATGCAATGAGGAGCAACCAAATGGTGGCACAATGAGGAGGATAAGAAAGAGAAAAGAGAAAAACTTTTATGAAAAGAAAACAAAATGTGAGTGTGAGAGGGAGAGGAGTGGATGGTCACCAAGGGTAAGCTCCCAACAAAGAATTCAAGAGGGGAGACAGAAGAATTAGGGAGAGTAATGCACAATTACTTTAGGAGTTTCATCTTTTCAAAATTCAAAGTATGGAGTTACAAAAAAAATGATGAGTATGAGTTACATGCAAAAGATGGACAGTTTTTGCATGAAAAAAAATTGACTAAATTTTGCATGAATTTTTAAAAAATAAAATGATATTATTGAGGCTAGAAATTGGGTTTTTTAAAAGTTACTAAAGCTACTTAACCATTACACCACTTCTCATGATTATTTAATAACTAACAACATTTAATAGAATTTTGGGATGTGACAACTCTACCCCCTTAAAATAAATTTCATCCTCGAAATTTGCTTGGTCAAAAAAGATGAAGATATTGTTGTCGAAAAGAATCTTCTAGCTCCTATGTGGCTTCCTCAGAATCATGATTCCACTATAGAACCTTGACCAAAGGAATTTGCTTTTTCCTCATAATTTTAATATCACGGTCTAAAATTTCCAACGATTATTCCTCAAAAGAAAAATCCGGTCTAATTTCAATTTTTTGTACATTAACCACATGAGAAAGATCTAAATGGTATTTCCTCAACATAGAGACATGAAAAAAATGTTGTGGATATGATCCAACTCCAATGGTAATTCCAATTGATATGCCACAGGTCCAGCTCTTTTCAAAATCCGATATGGTCCAATAAAACTTGGACTTAATTTTCCTTTCTGTCCAAACTCAACACCTTTCTCCACGGAGACTCATTTAAGAAGACTTGATCCCTAACACAATATTTGATATCCTTTCTTTTAAGAATAGCATAGAGTTTTTACCTATCAGAAGCCACTGTAATCTTTCTTGTATCAACTTAACTATACCTTTAGCCTTTTGAACCAGCTTGGGTCCCAAAATTTTCCTTTCACCTAATTCAGTCTAGCACAGAGAAGTTCGACACTTAAGACCATACAAACCTTTATAAGGACTCATCTGAATGCTAGCTTAGAAACTGTTGTTGTATGCAAACTCAGCCAATGGTAAATGATCCTTTCAACTTCCTTGAAAGTCAAAAACACAGCTTCTCAACATATCCTCAAGAATATGAATAAGTAGCTCAGGTTGCCCATCAAACTATGGATGATAAGCAGTACTAAAATCCAAATGAGTACCAAGAGCATCATGCAATTTCTTCTAGAATCGAGATGTAAATTTAGGATGCTGATCGAAAATAATTAACATAGGTATGTCGTGTAATCACACAATCTCAGAAATATACAACTTTGCGAGCTTCTAAAAAGAATAATCAGTATGTACTGATAGAAAATAGGCCAACTTAGTGAACCTATCCACAATTACCCACATGGAGTCCTTCTTAGTGGGAGTCAAAAGCAACCCACTAACAAAATTCATAGTGAATGTTCCCACTTCCACTGAGGAATCTTAATAAGCTATAATAAACCAGAAGGAAGTTGATGTTCAGCCTTCACTTGTTGACAGGTCAAACATTTAGCAACAAATTTAGTCACCTCACGTTTCAAACCCGGCCACCAATACAACTGTCTCAAATCATGATACATCTTATTTTCTCTAGGATGTATAGCGTAGGGACTACCATGTACTTCCTAGAGAATAGATTGTCTCAACTCTATATCATTCAGTACACAATATCTTCCTTTGAAACAAAGAACTCCATCAGAATTAAATTCAAAATCAGTCATTGAACCATCCTCAACTTGCTTGAAGTAAGATAGAAAAAAAAATATCTAAAGGCTACTTTTTTTTTAATTTTACTAATCAACAAAGGCTTCACTTGCAATTCAGCCAAGATACTACCATCTTCGAAAAAAATCAATCTTAAGAAAATAGCGCTAAGTTCAGTCATCACCTTACGACTTAGTGCAACAGCTGCCACATTACTCTTACTAGGATGGTACTCAATGGTACAATCATAATTCTTAAACAGTTCAATCCACCTATGTTGTCTTAAGTTCAACTCTTTTTGAGTGAGTAGATACTTAAGATTCTTGTGACATGTGTATATAATACACTTCTCACCATAGAGGTAAGGTCTCTAAATCTTGAGCACAAAAACCACTGCTACTAGCTCAAAGTCATGAGTTGGATAATTACACTCATATGGCTTGAGCTGTCTCAAAGTATAGGCTACCACCTTTCCTTCCTGTATTAATACATATCCAAGACTAGTATGTGACACATCACTGAAAACCATGTAATCCTTTCCTAACTCAGGCTGAATCAACATAGGTACTTGAGTCAACACAATCTTAAGTTTCTCAAAACTGGCTTGTTGATCATCAGTCCATTTAAACGGAGAACTTTTTCTCAACATTTTTATTAAAGGAGTAGTAATAAAAGAAAATCCCTCATTGAATCTCCGATAATAGCTAGCCAATCCAAGAAAACTTCAAATACAGATACATTCTTAGGTTGTTTCCACTCCAAAATAGCTTCAAGCTTTTTAAGATCCACTTGAATACCTTCGACAAACACCACTTGACATAGAAAGATAACCTCCTTAAGCCAAAACTCACACTTGTTCAATTTAGTAAAGAGTTTCTTCTCTCAAAGAATTTATAGAACAACCCTCAAATGCTCACCATGTTCAGATTCAGTCTCGGAGTAGATTAAGATATCGACAATAAATACAACGAAACACTAATTGAGGTATGGTTGGAAAACTCGATTTATCATATCCATGAATGCAGCCGGAGCATTCATAAGACTGAAAGGCATTACTAAGAACTTGTAATGACCATACCAAGTTTGAAATAAAATCTTAGGCAAATCTAATTCCTTCACTTTGAGTTGATAGTAACCTGACCTTAAGTCAAATTTGGATAACACCTTCTGTAACATCCCGAAATGTAGTGGTTGCGAAACCAAAAATCTGAGGTCAAAAAAAATTATTTTGATTAAGTTTTAAGGTTTATTCATTGATTGAATAATTGTGTGAAAATTTCGTGAAGAAATTTTATGTATAAGTGCCTAATTTGATAATTAGGACTAATTTGTAAAATTAGCAAAATGTGTGTTCTAGATAATAAAGGGGTTTTTAATTGAAATGGGTTCTTAAATTGGAGGTCCTTATTTAGAAATTAGACCATTATATTTAATTTTTGATAAGAATGGGCAAGAATAGGTCAAATTTGAAAGAAAAGCCTTTAAGGGCATTTTGGTCATTTAGTAATTAAAAGAATTAAAAAGGGAAAATAAAGCCAAAATTGGTCCATATTCTTCATGGAGGCCGAATATAGCATGGGGGAAGCCATGGTTAGGGTTTCCAAGCTTTCCAAGCTTAATAGTAAGTTCGTTCTAGCCTCGTTTTTAATGTTCTTTACATTTTTAGAGTCCCGGTAACTTGATTTAGCTTATTCTAGCAATAATTTATGCTAGGGTTCATATTTGGAAAAATAAACATAGGTTAAATGTGTTTATTTTGATGTTTTATGGTAGAATATGAAACTTGAAATTATGTTAAACAACTTTTGCTAAGCAATTTTAAGTGAAAACGAGTAAAACGACATAATCGGTAAAAATACCTAACGTTCATAAGTACATGATAGAGTGGGAATTTGATGTTGCCATAGAAGGTAACAATGTTCAACATGTCATAAAATTTAAGAAAAATGGATAAATTTTAATTTCTGAGCCTAGGGGCAAAATCGTAATTCTGCAAAGGTTTAAGGGAAAAATCGTAATTTTTCCAAATTTTGAGTTAGGGAATGTTTTGAATAGTACATTAATTAAATAATGAAATATGATGTTTTAGATCCCGGAAAGTGAGATTTGGACCTAGAATAGGAGAAAAACTGAAAATCAGGAAAGTTGGTAAAATGGTCGTTTTGGTATCGAGGTAAGTTCGTATGTTTAATAAGCATTTAATTATGCATATTTGAATGATAAATTGATATTTTGTCCACAAATACTTTAGTATTGAGTTTCAGATATAATGATTAATGTGCGATAATAATTCGATATTGGAAAAAGAACTTGTATAATTTATATGTAAGACCATATATTGTATTATGGCTTTGTATCATAACAAGAAAGTATTGACTAGCATAGTTTGATGAGAATAAGTTAAGTTGATGATATGATGAGATTGAGAATGCAAGTATGTAAGTTGAGTAGCATTTTATTATTATGCAATTATTGTTATTAGTATTCTTATTATTGAGTTATGCGACTAACCTTGAGAATTTGAGCAAGTATGTTTCAGCTATGACTTGACAAGGCATTGATATCTCAAAGTCCATGGTTGTACCATGGCAATTAAGGAAGAATTGATGAAAAAGTCCATGTTCATAACATGGCATTTAAGGAGGAATCGACTGTTAAGGATACCATGTAAGACCATGTCAAGACATGGCATTGGTAAGGAAAGGATCCTGTGTAAGACCATGTCAAGACATGGCATCGGCATTGATTAAGGACTCCATGTAAGACCACATCAAGATGTGGCATTGGCAATAAGACAAGGATACCATGTAAGACCATGTTTGGAACATGGCATTTGGTAAGACAAGGATACCATGTAAGACCATATTTGGAACAAGGCATTTGGTAAGATAAGGATATCATGTAAGACCATCCCAAGGCATGGCATTGATAAGTTCTATAAGGCAAGGAAATCATGTAAGACCATGTCAAGACATGGCATTGGTAAGTTCAAAAAGGAAAAGGTTCCCGAGTAATCTAAAGAGTAAGTCAAAGAAACGACAAGGTGAGAACATGACGAAAGAGTATAGGTATGCATTTAAGGCTTATTTAATATTGAGATTGTAAGTAATTGAGATTATCAAGTATTAAGTAAGTGATGAGTTTTTAGTTATGCTTGTGACACTTTATGACATGATTGGTAATATGCCTATATTATGAAAGAGTACTCATGTGTTACGTGAGATCTTGCAGGTATGTAAGTAAGCTATTAAGTAAGGTGCCTTTTGTATTCTGAGCCTTTGGTAAGGTTACCAATGAGTAAGATGGGAAAGTAAGAACTAAAAATTATTTAAGCAAATTATGACAGCATAGTAGGAAGCTAAATTGATTGCTAATGCTTATTATTTTACATGTGAAATTACTAAGCTTTATAAGCTTACTTTTTTCACTTTCCCATGTTTCAGAGTACTTAAAAGAAAGCTACGTTTGGAGGTCGTCGAAGATCATTTCACACTATCTACTATCAAGTTACCAAATGGGTATCTTCGTTTACAAATGTTCTAGTTTATGGCATGTATAGGGACTTAGCCATTTTGTGTGTGTAACACCCCAAACCCGGCCCAGACGTTATGGCCAAATCTGATGTGCCACATTGGAGTTAAAAATCCGTGTTTCGTTTTAGTGTTTTAAAAGCCATATATTTTGCTGAGTTAACAAAGTGTATGGAAGCTAGGCACTAGGTAGGTATCCGAGGCAGAGGAGGTGTGTGACAGCCCTAAATTGACCCTAGTCGGAAAGTGGTTTCGGGACCACTAAACCGAGTCATAAAAATAATTAATTGTTATATTCTATGCTTACTATGTGTGTGCATGCATATGTGGAAGTTTCATTCTCTAATTTTACCAATTTTATGAGAAATTATTAAATAGGGATCAATGTGAAACATGGTGAAATATGATAGGCTAATTTTAAATGGCTTATTAGTGCATGTTAACACAAAGGTGGAGTTGCATGTCAAATAACCCATTTCCTAAGGTTAGTGGCCGGCCATGACATGATGATGGGCAAAGAAAACATGTCCTAGACATGTTGGCCTAGTGCATTATGGAAGGAAAATAAAGAAATGAAAAAAAAAAGAAAAGAAATAATGTGTGTGGATGCCCCATTGCCGTGACTAAGCAAAGAAAGAAAGAAAAAAGTTTTTGTTGCTCATCCTTGGGTGTCTTGGCCGAATAGAAGAAGGGAAATTGATAAAAGAGAGAAAGGAGAAATTTGGTTATGTTTTGTTCTTCTTGCCATGAACTAAAGGAAGAGAAAAAGGGGGGGGGGAAGAAGCTAGGTATTCGGTCTTCTACTTGTTTGATTGAGGTAAGTTTTAAGTAAATTCTTTGAGATTTCATAAAAATTTAGTTGATGGATAGGTCTTTGATTGAGCCCATGTGTGAATTTAGATCCTTGTGGTGATTGGCCATTCGGCTAAGGTAGGAAACTTAGAAGATGATTTCTATTCCTTGTGTTTTGTGAGTAGGGAGCTTAAATTGAAGTTGAATAAGGGGAATATGTATATTGAGGATTTTGATAATATGGAAATTCGGCTATGAGAGTGTGTATGTGGTCACTTGCCGAATGTGGGTGTTAAGGTTAGTAGGTTGGCCTAATTCTTGCATTAGAAACTCATGAACTTGATTTAAATACTTTAAATTTATGGTAGTTAAATGGAATTGAAAGGATCTATTCGGCCATAGTAGCTATTGAGGGTTTAAGTTTGTGATTCGTGTTAAATTTGATGATAGGAAGAAAACTTGGCTTGTGTATGTGTAGTTGCGAATGTGAATTTGGGTAACCTTTCTTGTAACATTGGCATTTTAAAAGTGGCTAATAGGATTTTAATGAAAATTATGCCAAGGCCGAATGTATCATGAAGTGAATAAAATGCTACATTGTGCTTATATGTATATTCGCCAAGGAAGCATGATATGAAGCTTGATAAGCTTGAAAGACGAATGACCGAATGAGCTATAGGTCATGTAGGGGTTAATTTTATGCATATGTGAGTGTGTGGCATTAGTAGTTAATGGTATTCGGCATTATTTAACTAAGATTTGAAATGAATGCTTGAAAGTTAAATAGGTCACCCAAGTGACCGAATGTGTTAAAAGCAAAATATGGTTGCCGTATGTGTGTGTTTGATTGAGAAGTAAATTTGTTTGATTTAGCTCAAGAACTCAAAGGATCAAAGTTGGACAAGGGAAAGACAAAGTAATTGAATAGCCCGTTGAGGCGATGCGACAACATCCGAGGTAAGTCATTAAGCATATATTTGGTATTGATTTAAATGATCATAATATTTATGCAATTGTGTTTAAATGAGTTGATGTGTAAATTCAAATGTATGTGTTGGAATGATGCCATTGTTGAATGTATAAAGGCAGCAAAATGCATAAGGTATTGGTCTCGGCACTAAGTGTGCGGGTATAAATGGACACGGTGACAAGATTGGCAATCGAGAAAAAGGGTTTAAAATTGTACAGCACTAAGTGTGCGAGTTTGATCATATAGCACTAAGTGTGCGAGCTGAATATAGATAGCACTAAGTGTGCGGATTCACTATATGCTCTTGCATTACAATTGGCACTGAGTGTGCGACATTATCGAGTTAATCTCGGACAGCGGATCGGGTAAGTACCTTGAGCTCGTGACGAATAGGCAATATGTTCATGCTCGGGGTGAGCTTGGTAAGCTTTAAATCTATGTGATGATTGAAATTGTATGATTGTGGTGGAAATGAGTTAGCGTGTGAAAATGCCTCAAATATCTTGTTGTGTAGAATATGAAATGTGGATGTATGACTTGGTATGAGATTGAACCGAAAGGTCCGAGGAATTATGGTATAGATTCGATATGGATGAGTACCTAGCCTCGTTTATTGTTTCATGTTGTGGTAACTTTATCAATGGATTGATGAATGCTTATGACTTACTGAGTTATAAACTCACTCGGTGTTTTCTTGTCACCCATTTTAGGTCTCTCGGACTCGTATTGTTTATGCGTGATCGGAACCGTCGTTGAAGTCATCACACCGCTGGAAATCTTTTGGTATTGTCTTCGTTGTTGAAGAACATTTGGCATGTATAGGCTATTATGTTTTGTTGAACTGTGGGTTGTAAACTTTAAGCCATGTGAAAATGGCCTATGTGGTCGTCGAGTGGGATACTAGAACCTATAGACACGAGTCTTAGAAACTTTAATTTTGATAAGGTGGCCATAATTTGTGTCATGTATGATGGATGATTAAGGCCAAGGAAAGATTCATGAAATTGGCATAGTTCATGCAGTAACTGTTGCGGACAGCAGCAGTGAGATGAGATTGAAAAATCACTAAAAATAGTATAAGTAGAATTAAATAGTTAATAAATTATGAAATTGAACCTTGATGAATCTATTTTTATATGGACAAAACGAAACGACCATATGAGCAGTATACTGAGAGATATTAAAGTTCTCGTGAGACAGGACTAGAACAGTTTCTGGGTCCCCTGTTGCGACTTTGAAAATTTACTATAAATTATCCAGAAAGAATTAGAGGTCATGCCTTATATTTGCAGATTCCATTTTGAGTCTAGTTTCATTAGAAACAATCGGCACCAATATTAAAGCCATGTACAGAGAGATATTCAAGTTGTAACACGCGAAGGTCAGTGTAGTCGACCCCTGTAACATGGGTGACTTTAACTAATAAACTGTACCAATTGGCCCAACCAAAAATTCTAGAAATAAATCCATGGATGGATATATGAGTCGAAATTCAGGGAAAATTTATGGAATCAGTTTCTGAGTTTTGGAACTCGAGATATGATTTTTAAGGCGACAGTGACGCAGTTTTCCAGCCTGTCTGGAAATGCCAAATTGGTTGGTACTTTGAGAGGATTTGGCCCGTTAACCCCTCGTGTCCGACACCAGCGACGGTCACGGGATCGGGGTGTTACAATTTTAATTGGTATCAGAGCTATGGTTTAGTCGATTCTAGGACTACCATAGCGCGTGTGAGTCTAGCTATACATGCCAAATTGTTAGTGCTTAAAAATGTGATGACTTGACAGTTGAAATTTTTGTTTTGATTAGCAAATGGAACCCGGTAGAGACCCTTGGCGGATGACGTTGAAAGTGTAGCGGCTGCTCCGCGCAAGGGACGCCGCCTGTTGAGCCTCAGTCATCCTCGAATAACCAAAATGAAGGGCGAAACAAGCCTTCTTCACTATGATGAATGAGTGGGTCGCATAATATGCCGAACCAACCCTATTGTCCAACCATTCCCGAATTTAAATAATCCACCCCAAGAGCCCGTAATGCCATCGATTCATCGATCCCGTGAGGTTGAGTAAACCACCGTGGACTTGATAAGGAAGCGTGGGGCGAGGAGTTTAAGGCCATAGTTACCGATGATGCCGAAAGGGCCGAAGTTTCGCTTGATAACACCATTAGAGTGTTTGATGAACTCATGCACACCCAATGAATGTCTTAAGTGTGCTATATCTTTGTTGCGAGACTCACCTACTATTGGTGGAGGACCTTGATTTCCATAGTCCCAAAGGAGCAAGTTACTTGGGATTTCTTTCAAACGAATTTCGGAAGAAATATATTAGTCAACGGTTCATCGATCGAAGCGTAAGGAATTTTTAGAGCTCAAGCAAGGCGGATGATCAGATCTCGAATACTGAACATGAGTTCGTAAGACTTAATCGGTATGCTCGGAGTGTGTGGTGATGAGGTTGCTATGTGCAAAAGATTTGAAGAAGGATTGAATGAAGATTTAAAGTCGCTAGTGGGTATTTTGGAGATAAAGGAGTTCGTAACACTAGTCGAACGAGCTCGCAAGGCGGAAGAACTGGAGAAGAAGAAGGTGAATTTAAAGCAAGAGATTATCGTAAGAGATCGGTGAGTAAAGCTCCGTTCTGGCGGTAAAGAAGTTCGTGGAGGACACTAATAAGTCGAGGCGATCATGGAATTTCCATCGAGCCCGACCATTGACGGACTCTGAGCTACTTGGTAGCTAGTGTGGGCAATAATCGTCAAGAGAGACTGAATGCCTCCAATGTGGAAGACGACACCTAGGTGAATGTTGGGGTAAGTCATTAATAGGGCTGTTATGGATGCGGTTCAAGGACCACTTCATTAGAGATTGCACGAGCTAGATGAGAAGAATAAGATGCAAGGTGCAAGACCTAGTGAAATGACGGCTAGAGGTAGGCCCCCGAGAATTTCTGGAGGTAGGGGTGGTAATCAGAGAGGAGCCTCTGATACGGCTGTTCGATCCGAGACCCGTGCTCCTGCTAAAGCATATGCCATCCGCGCACGAGAGGAGGCATCCTCCCCTGACGTTATCACTGGTACTTTTACTCTCTTTGATACTAGTGTGATTGCATTGATTGACCCCGGCTCTACTCATTCGTATGTATGTGAAACCTTAGCATCTAGTAAGACTCTACCGTTGAGTCTCTCGAGTTCGTAATTCAGTGTCAAACCCTTTGGGTCAATACATACTGTTGATAAAGTGTGCAAGAGATGCCCCTAATAATTCGAGAATCTGCTTTCCTACCGATCGATGCTTCTACCATTTGATGAATTCGATGTTATTCTTGGTATGGATTGGTGACCATACATGATGCGGTGGTGGATCGCAAAAGGAAAACCATTGATTTGAGGAGTGCAAATAATGAGGTAGTCCGAGTCGAGTCTCTTGATTTAAAAGGAGTGCCGGCGATAATATCTTCTATGACCGCCGGAGATATGTGAAAAGGGTGTGAAACATACCTTGCGTATGTGTTTGAAAGTAAAGAGACGGAAAAGAAACTCGAATCAAGTACAGTGGTTTGTGAGTATTCAGATGTTTGTCCGGAGGAGTTACCGGATTGCCACCGGTTCGAGAAGTGGAATTGCATCGGTTGTCTTGGGTACTACGCCGATCTCAATAGCTCCGTGATCGTATGGCATTAACGGAGTTAAAGGAATTGAAGGTTCAATTGCAAGAATTGACGGATAGAGGTTTCGCTCGATCGAGTTTTTCTCAATGGGCGCACCGGTATTGTTTGTGAAAAAGAAGGACGGAAGCATGAGGTTGTGCATCGACTATCGTCAACTCAATAAAGTGACGATAAAGAATAAATACCGTTGCCACGAATTGACGATTTGTTTGATCAATTAAAGGAGCCTCGGTGTTTTCAAAGATAGATTTGAGGTCGGGTACTATCGGTTGAGGGTCCGAGAATCGGACATACCCAAAACCGCTTTTAGAACGAGGTACGGTCACTCACGAATTCTTGGTGATGCCGTTTGGGCTCACTAATGCCCCTGCGGTATTTATGGATTTAATGAATAGAATTTTCAGGCCATACTTGGATCGGTTCATAGTTGTATTTATCATGACATTTTGGTCTATTCGAGAGATGAAACCGAACATCTTGAACACCGAGGCTAGTGTTGCAAATCTTACGAGATAAGCGATTATCATAAAGTTTAGTAAATGTGAATTTTGGTTGAAAGAGGTTAGCTTTTGGGGCACGTGGTGTCCGTGATCGGTGTCGAGGTGGACCCCAACAAAATTTCGCCATAGTCGATTGGAAACCACCAAGGAATGTTACCGAAGTTAGGAGCTTTTGGGGCTTGCGGATACTATCGATGATTTATGAAAGGTTTTTCGGTGATAGCTGCTACCGATGACAAAACTACTTCAAAAGATGTTAAGTTCGAGTGGTCGAACGTGTCAAGAAAGTTTCGATCGACTAAAACACATTTAACCGAGGCCCCGGTACTAGTACAGTATTGAGTCCGGTAAAGAGTTTGTCATATCTGATGGACGCATCCTTGCTTGGGTTAGGTTGTGTGTTGATGCAAGAAGGTCGAGTTGTGGCTTACGCGTCGAGACAATTAAAGCCGCATGAGAGAAACTATCCGACCCATGACCTTGAACTAGCAACCATAGTGTTCGCCTTGAAGATATGGCGGCATTACTTGTTTGGAGAAAGGTGTCACATTTATTCGGACCACAAGAGTCTAAAATATTTGATGACTCGAGAGATTTAAACTGCGACAAAGACGTTGGCTTGAGTTGTTGAAAGACTATGAACTCATCATTGATTATCACCCGGGAAAGGCCAACGTGGTGGCCGATGCTTTAAGTCGCAAGGCACTGTTTTCTTTGAGAGCGATGGATGCTCATCTATCCGTTTCACCCGATGAGGTGCTAGTAGTCGAATTAGAGACCAATCCGTTATTGATTCATCAAGTACTTGAATCTCAGAAGGTCGACGCCGAATTGGTCGCTAAGCGAGTCGAATATGTTTCGAAGGAGGAATCGGAATTTCAGATTGACGACCATGATTGCTTGACGTTCAAGGGTCGATTATGTATTCCAAGGAATTTGGAACTTGTTTCGATGATTTTGAACGAGGCTCACAGTAGTCGAATGTCAATCCACCCGGGTAGTACTAAAATGTACAATGACCTGAAACGTCGGTTTTGGTGGCATGGTATGAAACGAGACATCTCTGACTTTGTTTGAGATGTTTAATATGTCAACAAGTGAAAGCGAGCATCAAGTGCCATCGGGATTACTTCACCGATCACGATACCCGAGTGGAAATGGGATCGAGTCACCATGGACTTTGTATCCGGACCGCCATTGTCGTGAGTAAGAAGGATGCGATCGGGTCATTGTTGATAGATCGACCAAGTCCGCTCATTTTATTCTGTCCGCACGGATTTTTCGCTGATAAATTGGCGAATTATCGTCTCCCAAATTATTCGATTGCATGGGGTGCCTATTTCTATCGTGTCGGATAGAGACCCAAGATTTACATCGCGATTTTGGAAGAAATTGCAAAAGGCTTTGGGTACCAAGCTGCATTTTAGCACTGCTTTTCACCCCCAAACCGATGGTCAATCCGAACGGATAATTCAAATACTCGAGGATATGTTGAGATGTTGCATCCTTGAGTTTAGTAGTTCATGGGAAAGATATTTGCCTTTGATTGAATTCGCTTACAACAATAGCTTTAAATCAAGTATTTAGATGGCGCCTTACGAGGCTTTATACGGTCGTAAATGCCGTACCCATTATTCTGGTGAACTTCATGAAGGTAAAATCTTGAGGTTGATTTGATTAAGGATGCCGAAGCGAAAGTTCGAGTAATTCGTGAAAGTTTGAAGGTCGCCGGATCGCCAAAAGTCGTATGCGGATTTGAAAAGGAAAGACATTGAATATCGGGTTGGAGACAAGGTATTTCTCAAAGTCTCACCCGGAAGAAGGTGCTTAGATTTGGCCGTAAGGAAAATTGAGTCCGAGATTCATCGGTCCGTATGAAGTATCCGAACGAGTTGGGCGATGGCGTCGATTAATGTTACCCCGAGCTTGAAAGGATTCTAGCGTTTTCATGACTCGATGCTTGACGATATAGGTCCGACCCGACACACGTAATTACTCCATCCGAGGTCGAGGTTCACCTAATTTGAGTTATGAAGAAGAGCGGTTCGCGATTCGATGCGCGAAGTAAAAGAGTTGCGCAATAAGAAAATCCCATTAGTGAAGGTGTTGTGGCATAAACACGGAATTGAAGAAGCCACTTGGGAACTTGAGGACTCTATGAGAGAGCGATACGAGCCTATTTACCAAGAAGATTTTCGGACGAAAATTTCTTAAGTGGGAGAGAGTTGTGACACCCTAAATTGACCCTAGTCGGAAAGTGGTTTGGGACCACTAAACCGAGTCATAAAATAATTAATTGTTATATTCTATGCTTACTATGTGTGTGCATGCATATGTGGAAGTTTCATTCTCTAATTTTACCAATTTTATGAGAAATTATTAAATAGGGATCAATGTGAAACATGATGAAATATGATAGGCTAATTTTAAATGGCTTATTAGTGCATGTTAACACAAAGGTGGAGTTGCATGTCAAATAACCCATTTCCTAAGGTTAGTGGCCGGCCATGACATGATGATGGGCAAAGAAAACATGTCCTAGACATGTTGGCCTAGTGCATTATGGAAGGAAAATAAAGAAATGAAAAAAAAAAAAGAAATAATGTGTGTGGATGCCCCATTGCCGTGACTAAGCAAAGAAAGAAAGAAAAAGTTTTGTTGCTCATCCTTGGGTGTCTTGGCGAATAGAAGAAGGAAATTGATAAAAGAGAGAAAGGAGAAATTTGGTTATGTTTTGTTCTTCTTGCCATGAACTAAAGGAAGAGAAAAATGGGGGAAGAAGCTAGGTATTCGGTCTTCTACTTGTTTGATTGAGGTAAGTTTTAAGTAAATTCTTTGAGATTTCATAAAAATTTAGTTGATGGATAGGTCTTTGATTGAGCCCATGTGTGAATTTAGATCCTTGTGGTGATTGGCCATTCGCTAAGGTAGGAAACTTAGAAGATGATTTCTATTCCTTGTGTTTTGTGAGTAGGGAGCTTAAATTGAAGTTGAATAAGGGAATATGTATATTGAGGATTTTGATAATATGGAAATTGGCTATGAGAGTGTGTATGTGGTCACTTGCGAATGTGGGTGTTAAGGTTAGTAGGTTGGCCTAATTCTTGCATTAGAAACTCATGAACTTGATTTAAATACTTTAAATTTATGGTAGTTAAATGGAATAGAAAGGATCTATTCGGCCATAGTAGCTATTGAGGGTTTAAGTTTGTGATTCGTGTTAAATTTGATGATAGGAAGAAAACTTGGCTTGTGTATGTGTAGTTGCCTAATGTGAATTTGGGTAACCTTTCTTGTAACATTGGCATTTTAAAAGTGGCTAATAGGGATTTTTAATGAAAATTATGCCAAGGCAGAATGTATCATGAAGTGAATAAAAATGCTACATTGTGCTTATATGTATATTCGGCCAAGGAAGCATGATATGAAGCTTGATAAGCTTGAAAGACGAATGACCGAATGAGCTATAGGTCATGTAGGGGTTAATTTTATGCATATGTGAGTGTGTGGCATTAGTAGTTAATGGTATTCGGCATTATTTAACTAAGATTTGAAATGAATGCTTGAAAGTTAAATAGGTCACCCAAGTGACCGAATGTGTTAAAAGCAAAATATGGTTGCCGTATGTGTGTGTTTGATTGAGAAGTAAATTTGTTTGATTTAGCTCAAGAACTCAAAGGATCAAAGTTGGACAAGGGGAAAGACAAAGTAATTGAATAGCCGTTGAAGACGTGCGACAACATCCGAGGTAAGTCATTAAGCATATATTTGGTATTGATTTAAATGATCATAATATTTATGCAATTGTGTTTAAATGAGTTGATGTGTAAATTCAAATGTATGTGTATGGAATGATGCCATTGTTGAATGTATAAAGGCAGCAAAATGCATAAGGTATTGGTCTCGGCACTAAGTGTGCGGGTATAAATGGACACGGTGACAAGATTGGCACTGAGTGTGCGGGTTTAAAATTGTACAGCACTAAGTGTGCGAGTTTGATCATATAGCACTAAGTGTGCGAGCTGAATATAGATAGCACTAAGTGTGCGGATTCACTATATGCTCTTGCATTACAATTGGCACTGAGTGTGCGACATTATCGAGTTAATCCCGGACAGCGGATCGGGTAAGTACCTTGAGCTCGTGACGAATAGGCAATATGTTCATGCTCGGGGTGAGCTTGGTAAGCTTTAAATCTATGTGATGATTGAAATTGTATGATTGTGGTGGAAATGAGTTAGCGTGTGAAAATGCCTCAAATATCTTGTTGTGTAGAATATGAAATGTGGATGTATGACTTGGTATGAGATTGAACCGAATGGTCCGAGGAATTATGGTATAGATTCGATATGGATGAGTACCTAGCCTCGTTTATTGTTTCATGTTGTGGTAACTTTATCAATGGATTGATGAATGCTTATGACTTACTGAGTTATAAACTCACTCGGTGTTTTCTTGTCACCCATTTTAGGTCTCTCGGACTCGTATTGTTTGCATGATCGGAACCGTCGTTGAAGTCATCACACCGGCTGGAAATCTTTTGGTATTGTCTTCGTTGTTGAAGAACATTTGGCATGTATAGGCTATTATGTTTTGTTGAACTGTGGGTTGTAAACTTTAAGCCATGTGAAAATGGCCTATGTGGTCGTCGAGTGGGATGCTAGAACCTATAGCCACGAGTCTTAGAAACTTTAATTTTGATAAGGTGGCCATAATTTGTGTCATGTATGATGGATGATTAAGGCCAAGGAAAGATTCATGAAATTGGCATAGTCTCTGCAGTAACTGTTGCGGACAGCAGCAGTGAGATGAGATTGAAAATCACTAAAATAGTAGAAGTAGAATTAAATAGTGAATAAATTATGAAATTGAACCTTGATGAATCTATTTTTATATGGACAAAACGAAACGACCATATGAGCAGTATACTGAGAGATATTAAAGTTCTCGTGAGACAGGGCCAGAACGGTTTCTGGGTCCCCTGTAGCGACTTTGAAAATTTACTATAAATTATCCAGAAAGAATTAGAGGTCATGCCTTATATTTGAATATTCCATTTTGAGTCTAGTTTCATTAGAAACAATCGGCACCAATATTAAAGCCCTGTACAGAGAGATATTCAAGTTGTAACGCGCGAAGGTCAGTGTAGTCGACCCCTGTAACATGGGTGACTTTAACTAAAAAACTGTACCAATTGGCCCGACCAAAAATTCTAGAAATAAATCCATGGATGGATATATGAGTCTAAATTCAGGGAAAATTTACGGAATCAGTTTCTGAGTTTTGGAACTCGAGATATGATTTTTAAGGAGACAGTGATGCAGTTTTCCAGCCTGTCTGGAAATGCCAAATTGGTTGGTACTTTGAGAGGATTTGGCCCGTTAACCCCTCGTGTCCGACACCGGCGACGGTCACGGGTTCGGGGTGTTACAAGGTGAGCCATGAAGGCTGCTTAAGTACCAAGCTCTTTGATTGGATCCAATCCTAGACATGCCCACAACCATAGCCACACTTTGTTATATCGAGTTTAAATTTGTTTAAGTGAACGACTTCGATAAATCGATTAATCGTGGTGTTGAACTCTTTTGGAAACAAGTATCATCTTGAAAACACGTCCTAAGTCTAGCCCATTTGAATAATTATCAACCAGGTTTAAAGTTATTAAAGTTAAAATAATCCCGAAAAGAAATAAAAGAAAAGTTAAAATGGCCTTATTACAACCCCAAAAACTATAATAATAAATAATATTTAATGGAAATTTAAAGAAAACCAACGCTTATTTAAAAGTCCAAAGACAATCACCGTGGCCATTCTGAATACCCTCCGACCCAAGTCCCCACATCAAGGCTCACCTGCAAGGTTAAGGAAAGGGGGTGAGTTTGGAAACTCGATGTGCAACAAGCCCTTTCGAGCCCAAAACAATAACACTGTTGGGTCTAAGCCCAAATCCAATCTCAAACATATCTTGGGCCATAGCCCTTTTCATATTTCATATTCTTGGGTGAAGCCTTTATCAGAACGGTATGGCCCATAGGCCCATTTTATAACACATGTAATGTCAAATGAAATAATGCAACCCATTTGGGAGACTACTCAACCCACCATCCGCTACTCTCCACCCGTACCAACCAACACACCATGTGGGATTAACTCGACCCACCCCGCCATAACTCTCCTTGGCAAGCATAGTGCTTTATCATATAACCGAGGCCTAGCCTCTTTTAATAATCGGGCAAAGCCCTTTTCAATAATCAGGGCATAAGCCCTTTAATAACTGGGGCATAAGCCCTTTAATAACTAGGGCATAAGCCCTTTTGCACTTCCTCCATCCATATAAAAACCCAACCCAATGCATTTATGAACATCTCGTGTGTATATCTTACATATCATGTGCATATCATACATGTCATGTGCATATCATACATATCATGTGCATATCGTACATATCATGTTTATCAAAATCCCATGCATTAAGTTCATATATAAACCCTAGGGGTATAATGGTCATTTTTACCTAGGGGCAAAACGGTCATTCTCATATTATAAGGGTAATCTTGTAATTTTACCAAAAATTAGGGTTTCCATGTTCATTAACAGTTACAAACAATTCATGGGTGCAAACAGTGATTCTGGCCCATTTTTAGCAAAAACGAGTTATTGGGCCAAAAACCCCTAATGGGCCCTACTTAGCCGATTTTATCATCTAGGCCCATTTAGCCTATATTCCAAAATGGTTTTATCAGACTCGATCATAATTTAACTAGTTTTCATATTCTACCAATTTTACCCAAATGGGCGAAAGCTGTTGGGCCCTAATGACCCTCGAGGCCCAACTTACCGTGAATGCCAAAAATCACGTTCTTACCATTTCAATGTTCCCGATTATCATCTCAACGAATCTAACTAACTAATGAGCGTTCGCTTGCTCACGAGTCCTCGAAATGCCAGAATTTCGGCATTTCGGCTTTTCGGCATTCATCGCTTTAAGCTATGAAAGGGTTCGTTTACACACCTGATTTGCGATATTCCTTGACAAGATCTCCTATGTGATTTCTCCTATAATCAACCACTTATAGATTACACCATGTTATTATTAAACCAAATCGAAAACAACCTATTATCATCACTTACACATTCGGCCACCATCCACAATGGCCCTTGGGTACCTTACCTTTGTCGCGATTGATGACTAGGTCTAACTACTCCGGTGATCCAAGCTACTCCAAGTCGACACTACACCTTGCTGCTCCTTCACTAAATAAACCACAAAAATGTTAAAAGAAGACCCCATAAGGCCTATGCCCATATTCGACCATCTCCCTAAATTTGGGGTTTCGACTTTTGGCCAAAGTTACACTAGGAATTGTTTAGAGTTTGAACACTTACCACAGTCTTTCTCCTCTTGAATCCGGATGCCTAAAAGGTAAAGGAATCGAACGCCAACTATGGAAAAGAAAAGAAAAGGTTGCTGGTCACAAAGAATCGGCACCCCCTATCTTCACTGATTTCTGCTTTTTGCCGTATTTCGGTAGAAGTAGAGATTAAGGAAAGAAACAATGGTGAATGGAGGGAAATAGTGGGCCATTTTGAAAGAAGAAAAAAAGAAGAAAAATGAATAGGAGGGAGGTAGATTCGGCTGGACAAGAAAAGAGAGAAAAAGGCTACACACCAAAGAAGAAATCGGCACAACTAAGACCCTAATGCCAAATTACTAACCTAATACCCTCTGCTGAAAATCCCTCTCCAATCTCCCTTATTCGGCCAACTCTATCTCCATATCACATCCCTAAAATCTCTCCCCTTATCCCTCCTTAATTTATGCATTTGACTTGATCCAACTCTCCTCTTATAGAATCCACTTAGGTTCCAACATTTACCCTTCCTGCACATAAAAATAAATACTCTTATTTGCCAACACAGGGAATCGAACCTATGTCTTCCTCTATGCTCCACACGCCACCTTTTTAGGATCTTAGTGGCGTCACCCTTGCCACTTTACCAAAGCTCTTTTTGTGATACATTTTACCCACAACTTAAAATAAGGGCACCTAGCCAGAACCCCTAACTCCTAAGTCCAAAATTTAAAAATTCTACCGGGTTTGGCCAACTCATGGGCCTTCCATAGGCCCATTTACATACCCAAATTATGAATTCTATAATCACATACCAAAATTTTTAGAAATTTACTTAAAATATCAAGAATCGCGAAAAACCCGAAAATCAGGATGTTACAGTGTGTATGTCCCCATTTTGTGTGTATGTCCTATGATATGGCTAAAGAATGGTATGTAAAAATTTGATAATTATTAGCTATTGAAATGGCTAATGAAGAACATGTTTCGGTGTTATGTATGCCTAAATGGTAGTTAATACAAAGAAATCATGAAAAAGTGAAATTAGCATCAAAACAGTATTGAACAGCAACAGTGACGTGATCTTGAAAAATCACCAAGAATAGTAGAAATGGAATTAGGTGACGAATGAGATATATAATTAAATATTATTGAGTCTATTTTCATATGAAAGAAACATAGTAAGCAAAAGAAGTGTATATTAAGAGATATTTGAATTTTAGTGAGACAGGGTCAGAGCAATTTCTGAATCCCCTATTCTGATTTTATAAATTCACTAAAAATTGTACAAAAATAATTAGGAGCTATAGTTTATATTTATAGATTCTTTAGTGAATCTAATTTCAAAAGAAACAAACAGAATGGTCATTTGAATTCTGTACGGAGAGAAAATTCATTCGTAGTTAGGAGAGGTTAGAGTAGTCAAATAGTGCAATAGGGGAAACTTTAACTAATAAACTGTACTAATTGGCTAAACCAAAAATTCTGGAAAACAATTAGTAAGAAGATATGTGAGTCTAGTTTTAGGGAAAATTTACAAATTTAAATTTTGATTTTTTTGAATCAAGTTATGGTTTATTTAGTGACGATGATGCAGATAGACAGTTTTATAAGGAATAATGAAATAAATTGTTTTGATTTGTCTAAGTATTCGAAAATATTTTAATGTTCCCGGTTTGGTCCCGAACCATTTCAATTGCATGTTTTAGGGTCTCGAGGGCCCTTTTTAGGGACATATTGAATGAATGTAAATAAATTAATTTTAAAATAAAATTTTATGCCCCGAATTAGTAAGTTAAGTCAGGTAACGCCTCGTGCTTGACTCCAGCGACGGTCTCGGGTAAAAGGTGTTACACCTTCACCCCTCGAAATTGACCAAAAAATTGTCAATTCTAGGAAATGGGTACTTATTCTTGATGGTCAATTTATTTAATTGTCTGTAATCGATTCACATCCTCATAGAACCATCATTTTTCTTGATAAACAATACTGGTGCTCCCCACGGTGAAACACTTGGTTGAATAAATCCACGATCCATAAGCTCTTGAAGCTAAATCTTGAATTCTTTAAGCTTTTTTGGTGCCATGTGATAGGGAAAAATGGACATTGGAGCTATATCAAACAACAAGTCAATTCCAAACTCAACTTCACGATCGGGAGGTATCATAGGAAATTTTTCTGAAAAAACATTTGAAAATTCCTTTATAATGCAGATGTTACTCAAAGCGAAGCTATTAACACTGGTATCTAGTACATAAGCTAGATATGCCTCAAATCCCTTTCTACCGATTCTCTCAATAGCAATAGCAGAGATTACATTTGAAAAGTAATCTCTACGCTCCCCTACAAACATAATTTCCTTCCCACTAGTCCTCTTTAGTGAAACCCTTTTTGAAGTACAATCTAGACTGACTTGGTGTTCGACCAACCAGTCCATTCCCAGAATTAAGTCAAATTCTCTAAATAGTAATTCCATCAAATTGGTTGGAAATGTTTCACCTTGCACTTCTAGTTGACATCGTCTTTAATGAAACCATTGCAGATTGCCCTAAAGGACTAACCACAGAAACAACACTAACAGTTTCTTCTACCATATTCAGTTTATTAGACATAGAGCAGGCAACATATGAATGAGTAGAACTTACATTTATCAAGGAAAAGTACTGTATAGAATTAATTGTAAAAGTACCTACGATGACATTAGCTGCATCATGGTCCTCTCTATGACTTGCTGCATAAACTAAGGCAAACTATTTTGCTTCAGTATGGTTTGCACCTTGACTAGATGCTTTCTGTATCGTATTACTAGTACTATTATTCCCTCATCCCCTTTAATTCTGATTATGATTTGATTGCGGTGCTTGCCTTTATTCTTTCATACACAGACAGTCCTTAATTTGATGCTTCAAATACCCACATATCAGACATGCACCTAATTTCCTCCATCATTCCCCTTGATTATGTTTCCCACAGTGAGCATATTCTTGAGTCTCATTTCCAGTATCAACTGCAAGTGGGTTCTATCACGATCTATTATCATTGGCTCTCTTCACAGGACGCGGGTTAGAATTCCCTAAGCTAAATTCTCTTTTAACCGGAGTTTTGATTTTATCTATTCTCTCATGCTCAATACCTTTTTCCTCTTTTAGAATCTTGACTTTATCAACCAAAGTCTCAAAAATTCTCTCATGCAACATTGCAACTTGAACCTTCAAATTGTATCTCAACCTATTCTTGAACTTTACACACTTATCTTACTCTGAACCTATCATCCCCTGTGCATAACGGCCTAATCTCAAGAATTCTACCTCGTACTCAGACACTGTCTTATCCACCTGTTTCAACTCAATGAACTCAAGCCTACGAGCTTCAACATATCTCATGCCCATATATTTCTTCTGGAATGCATTTTGAAAGTACTCCCAAGTTATCCTCGCAGCTTGGGTACCTTGAACAACCAGGCTGCCACTAGCAGTAAGCTTCATCTCTAGGAAGCAACACCATACCCTTTAGTTTTTTTTTATAATATAGTTCAAGTCATCAAGAATTCTTTTTGTAGCTTCCATCCAATACTCAACTACTGTAGGGGTTGTCCCAACAACTCCCTTAAACACCTCAACTCCATTAGATCGAAGCCTCTCTGTTATAAATATACAACTCCTAGTATCAGTTTGGCCTCTAGCTACACATTGTAACACTCCTCTATAGAGCTTGTGATATAGCATCATCAACAGGATGAGGATTAGCTTCCTCATTAACAAATTCTTTAAACTCCTGATTCTCGTTATCCACAGTAGGATTAATTTCATTAGGATTAACACCAAGATCCGGTATGGGCACTTGAGCAGTAGATGACTTATCCTAAGCAGCATGATGACGTGAACCACGAGTTCGTACTCCAGGGTTATTCATCCAACCTAATGTCTTTTAAAATATCCTTAGTTTTAAAGATATTCTTAATTACTCAAACATATTTAAAATCTTATGACCAAGTATCTTATAACATAAGTTTTCAATATATATCTTAGTAAGTATATTATTTAAAGAGGAATCAACATCGGCGTCTTGGGTTCTCAGAAATTTAATTTTTAAATTTAATATCAAAATATTAAAAAAATATTTTTTAAAACATACATGTCAACTCAATTAAAATTCACAGTCCAAGTTTTGTACTCAACTCTGATACCACTGAATGTAACACCCCAAACCCGACCTAGATATTACGGCCAAATTTTGAAAGTTACACTAAAACCTATTGAAAACTATTGCTTAATAAAAGGAACTATGTTTAAGTAGTTTTTGTGAAAAACTTAAAATTTTAAATACTAATTTATTTAGTTTTTTTTGAAAAACTTTTAATTAAAGCACAACATTTGAAAAGTTTCATTATTTAGCAAAAAGAAAGTTACGGAGAAAAGAGAAAAGAATTATGAAAAGAAAACAAAATGAGAGTGTGAGAGGGGAAGGAGTGGACGGTCACCAAGGGTAAGCTCCCAACAAAGCATTCAGGAGGGGAGATATGAGAATTAGGGAAAGTAATGCACAATTACTTTGGGAATTTCATATTTTCAAAATTTAAAGTGTGGAGTTATAAAAAAAAATGATGAGTAGGAGTTACATGCAAAAGATGGACGGTTTTTACATGAAAAAGGTCAGCTAAATTTTGCATGAATTTTTAAAAAATTAAATGATATTATTGAGGCTAGAACTTGGGTCTTTTAGGAGTTACTAAAGCTACTTAAGCACTACACCACTTGTCATGCTTATTTAATAACTAACATTTAATAGAATTTTGGGATGTGACATTTACTTGGTTTTAATTATTTGCTTTAATTAGTGAATTAGTGTGTTTTATGCTACTTTTGAGACCCGAATTGGCCAAATGCTCCATAGGGACCCTATCAATTTATTGAGTGTTGTAGGAAGTCAACGATGGCTCAAACATGAACAAAAACATAACCTAGAAGGGAGGTATCATGATATTGAACCATAAAAGTCATGATACCCCTAGCAGTGCTTCAACGAAAAGGATTGAGGCTATCTACAGTGGTATCACGATACTTAACCTCTTAAGGATCCCCTATTTCAAGACTGACGTGGATATCGCAATATCAAACCATGGGTGTCACTGTACCCTTGACGAGAGGAAATAAAAAATGATTGCAAGGGTAGTCCTTGTCCAACTCCAATACTAATCAAAACTACACACCGGAGGGCATTTTGGACACAATTTTTGGGTTATAATCAAAACAGAAAGCCTTCTTTTAGTTGAGAGAAAGAGGCGACTTTACACATTATTCATCTTTTACATCTTTTAGCTTAGACTTTAGTTACTTTCTTCATATTTTTAAGGTTCTTACTTAAATTTTTTGATTTTGTCTTAAGTAGTTGATAACTCTTGAAAAAAGTTATATTTCATGCCTTTAGATCTGGCTAATTCATGTGCTTAGGTACATTTAGTTGCATTTTAGGACATTCCATTAGTAGTTTTCTTGTTTTAGCATCACATTAGGAGCTTGGGTTGTACTTAAATGTTAGTTACTTTTAATTTCTTGTGGAAGGGTTGTGTATGGTGGTGGATTGGCATGTGCAGAATAAAGAACAAGAAGTAAAGGAGTGAAAGTTTGTCAGGGCAAAGGGTTGGACAATTTGTCAACACAAATGTCGTGGAAATGCCATGAAGATGTCCAATCAGCACTCAAAGCGTACCGATTTTAGGCCTAGTCGAACTTGTACCAGATATATCTACTTGAGAAAGAGGGAAGAAAATCATGGACTGTTGGATTTACCCTAGGAAAAAAGATAAAAGCCAAATGAGGAAACCCTAAGAAGGGTGGAGAGAACAAAAAAGAGATCCATAGGAAAAATAAAGGGTAGCGATTGAGTAGAGACGGGAAGAGGAAAACGAAGGCAGTGCCTCTCTGCCGCCACAAGACACTGTATCTTTGGAGTGTGGGCTGGATAAGCGAAAGCTATCTCCCTCGAAGTTCTTTCGTTACTTCTTGATTACTTTTCATGAATTGATTTGATGATCATGATGTTGAATGATACTTTGGATTTGAATTTTAATTTCCAACCCATGAGCTAAATCTCATAGGGTTGGGATTACTTGATGAAACTCTTATTTTCTTTAATGACTGAAGCGTAGATCTGCTTAAATACACTATTTCATTCAATGGTTTTTTTAATAAAATTTCATGTTTGCAAACTCTAGACATAGATGGATGTACAACATGTTCATTAAATTAATCTAATTCAGACAAGGTTAGGTTAATGAGATTGAAATTGAATAATATGAGCAAGTGTTCGACGGAACACTTGTAGCAACCTCTAGACAAAGAGCAGCGTTCATATGGAAAGAAAACAAAATAGTTTAGGGTACCATGTTAAAGACCTATAGACATATATCGTTTAAGGTAAGGTAACTTGAGGTCTTGTTCTTGAAAGAAGCAAGTGGAAACACAAAAATATATAGACTTTTTTCATGCCCTTTAACTCAAATTCATGTAGTTTCGTAGCAATTCTTGTCAAAAAATATAATATAATTATAAAATAATTAAATTGTACAAATTATTAACATATTTAATTTTAATTAATTTTAGAATAAATTTTCATAAATTTTGATTTAATTTCGACAAATTTAAACAAAGGGTGAAAATTGGCTCAATAGACACTATTAGAAGCTCAAACCATGAAACGATTTCTGAAGGGCTGAGGTCAATTAATTTTTTAGCCTAAGACAGTGCAAATTATGAATATTAATAAATAATATAATTTATTTTAATTTTAATCCAATTTATTTTGGGTTAAATAATTATTATTTATTATATTATGGAAATAAGGCCCAGTTGTGCTAATACGAAAGACTAATCCAAATGAGCAATCGGGCTGCCCAAAATCGTCCAAAATGTTGACCCAATCAGCTCAAATAAGCTGATTTATTGACTTGCAAATCATCCCTTGAAGTCTCCTTGAAATCTCATTCAAACCCCTTCACTTATTATGCTTTGTAGATTTGCCCTTAGCCAAATATAGCAAGTTGAAATCATCAACAAATGCATGAGTGGTGGCCGGCCATGGGGGGAGTTAATGGCTGATATTTCTTTTCTAAAATTAGTAGCCAATCCCACCTAAAAATACCTCCCTTTGCTACTCATTTTAACACATTACTCAACTCAATTCATTCACAACACATTCTCTCTTCACTCACTTTTCTCCCTCTATTTTCCATTTTTTTCTTGTCCCTTCCTTTGCCAAGTTCTCCTCTTGAGAAAGAGCCTTCTTCCGCCTTGGAGTAGCAACACTCAAGTGTTCGTAGAGGCCTCAAATTGATAGAACAAGCAGAGAAGAAGAGGAGCGAGCTAGTGACTTCAAAGAGACACTAGATTTGTTTCTAATTCCCTACTCTTTTATTTTCTTGATTTCGTTATGAAAAATACTTATTGTTTTGTTACTCTTGATTTAATTAAAATTGCTTAAATTTAATTCGTGTTAGATTTATTGCGTTCTATTACTTAATTTGTTAAAAATCATGTTTGTGTTGTTATAGGCCTTGCTCATTTGTTCAATTAAATAAATTTATATTTATGTTATGCTTCCATTTAAATTGTAAGGTAACAATTGAATTAATTATTTAGGTGGATTGAAATTGTAATTAATGGACATAATATTTAATTGGTGCATGTTTAATCTTCTAAGTTAGCTAAAGGTTAAATTAGCGACAGTATTAAACAATACATTAGCCTTGCAGAACTTGCAGATTTTGTGATTAAATTGTTTCAATATAGAGATATATTGTTATCTTACTTAATCTTTTACTTGCTTATGAAAATTTAATTAATTATTTGAAATGACATAGAGATATGTATAAGAGATTAATTTAATTTCATAAGTATGTATGTGCATTAACACATTTGCTTATTAAAATTTGTTTAATAGATTGGATTGACATAAAGATTTAGTTAAGAGATAAATGGATTTTGGTAGGTGAGTATGTTCATAAGTTAGCAAATTGTTGAGTTGTCGTGAATTAAATCCGTAGCAAACATATCATGGTTCTGATAATGTTAAGTTCAAGAATGCAATTGATCTAGCACATTTGTGTCATAATGATAAAAACTTGTTTTTGAAATCGTGCATTGGAAATTGTTATTTTTATTTTACTTAGTTTAAATTTTAATCTTAATTAAACCCCTTTTCAAATCATCAAATTTTCACCACGAACTTGTTAAATTATTCATTTCATAAATATTTTTTTGCACAGTCCCTATGGGTACGATAACTCGACATTTACTTGTTACTTTATTACTTGTTGCGATTGTGTACACTTGCACATTTTCATCATTCCAGCAGGTCATTTTAGAACTCCTCTGAGTAGTAGGTTAAGTATGGTTTTCTCGAGGCATTACTGTCAGTAAGTGCAGATTCCTAGTAATCTTGACCTTCCAGATCAACATCGTAGACCTTTTATCCTTTATCTTCGTATCTTCGCCATAACATTTTTAGTTGTTTACTTATTTGTTTGCATATTATTCACGTGATTATTCTCAAATTTTCCATTACATTCTTACTCTTGTATGGTCGGGTCATAGCATTTTCCGTTATTGCACGCATCATTATTCCTTCAAAATACCATTATATTCTTCTCATTATTTTTTTCATAACATTAACCTTACCTCACTCTAATAACTTGACCAGATTATACTGTTCTAATCCCTGTGGAGACGATCTCACTTATCACTTTATTACTTCATTCGACGTGTATACTTGCACAATTTGCATATCATTTCACAGGCGACAAGTTTTTGGCGCCGTTGCTGGGGAATGGCAATTGGTGAAATTTGGTTTTGTTATTTTCTTTTGTTTTCTTAGCTTTATTTAACTTATTTGTATTTAATTTTTATAGGTTTGACATCAGTTTATGAGAAGAGGCATCCCTACTAACAAAGAGTACCCTTTTGACCTAGACATTGAAAGAACTTTGCGAGTGAGAAGAAGGGAGTTACGTAGTATGGCTAGGGAAGGAAATGATCCTAGTCTCAATGATGATCCCATTGGGTAGGATGTTAATCCTACTGCTCATCGTGTGATAGATAATTAAGATAGACCAATTCGGGAACATGTTATTCCAATTTTTGATGATTTGAATCCAGGAATAGCCATACCACACATACAAGCTCAGCAATTCGAGCTGAAATTGGTAATGTTTTAAATGTTGCAAATAGTAGGACAGTTTGGTGGATTACCCACTGAAGATCTAAGATTGTATTGAAGACTTTTTGTAGAAGTCTGTCACTTGTTTAGACAATAGGGTGTTCCTTAAAACGCTTTGCGGCTTAAATTTTTCACATGCTCTTTGAGAGATCATGCAAAAGTGTGGCTGAATGCTTTGCCATTGGGAATAGTGGCATCAAGGAATGATCTTTTCCAGAGATTTTTGCTACGGTATAATCCACAAAATATGAATGATAAGCTTAGAAATGACATCACATCTTTTCGACAAGTGGAGGATGAAACGCTATATGAAGCTTGGGAACGATTAAAGAATTACTTTGAAACTGTCTGATGCATGGATTCCAACACTGGATGCAGATGGAGATATTTCATAATGGGTTGAATGCATATACGAGGATGGTAGTTGATGATTCTGCCAATGGTACCTTGTTGGGTAAATCTTATAATGAAGCGTATCAAATTTTGGAAAAAATTGGCAACAATGATTATCAATATCCTACCACAAGAGTTAGGACATGTAAGAAAGCTGTTGGCACTATGGAGCTTGATGCAATCACTTCATTGGTTGTGCAAGTATCATCTTTAACTAATATGATCAAAAAAAGGAAGAGACCAACTACAATTTAGGAGATGAAAGCAATCGAACTATCGTTTGTTTATTACGGTGAAGACTATGTGTTTGATGAATGCCCATCAAACCCAGTATCTGTATACTACATGGTTAATTTTAACTGGGATAATAAACCTTATTCCAACACCTACAATCTGTGGTGGAAGCAGCATTTGAACTTTAGTTGGAATAATCAAGGTGTGGGGAATTTAAACAATTTTGTGAGACAGAATGCTAATAGTGCATCGCCTGGTTATATTCATCCTATGCGGAGGCAAAATGCTCAACAAGGTCAAGCATCATCTTTTACCTCTATTGAAGCCTTACTAAAGGAATATATGGCCAAGAATGATGCTATAATTCAGAGCTAGATTGTGTCCCTCAGAGCTTTTGAGAATCAAGTGGGACAGATAGCGAATGTTTTGAATTCAAGGCCACAAGGAGCATTACCAAGCGATACTGAGAATTCAAGAACACAAGGGAATGAACAGTGTAAAGCCATCACTCTCAGAAGTGGGAAACACTTGTATGATGTTGTTCAAGACACCATTATAGAAGAGAACAATTTTAGACTCAATTACCGAAAAAATTCAGAATCAACTAAAAAACACATTACACCTGAAAAGGGTAAACAGGAGAATGTTGCAGTAGAATCAACTCACGTTACCAATAAAAATGCCATAGCAAAACAATATCAGCAACCTGAAGGACGACCACCTCTACCTTTTCCTTAGTGATTCTATAATTCTAAACATGATGTTCAGTTCAAAAGATTTTTGGAAGTCTTGAAGAAACTCTATATCAATCTGCAGCTAATAGAAGCTTTGGAGCAGATGCCCAATTATGTGAAGTTTATGAAATATATACTGTCAAAGATTCACAGATTGGGAGAATTTGATACTGTTTCTCTTATTGAAGGGTGAACAACAATGTTGATGAATAAATTACCTCTAAAGTTGAAGGACCCAGGGAGTTTTACTATCCCATGTTCAATTGGAAATCATTATGTTGGCAAGGCATTATGTGATTTAGAAACGAGTGTAAATCTAACGCCTACGTCTATTTTCAGAAAGTTGGGAAAGCAAGACCTATTACAGTTACATTGCAACTAGCTGATCGATCCTACGCACATCCGGAAGGTAAAATTGAATATGTGCTCGTGAGAGTACATAAATTTATTTTTCTGCAGATTTCCTTATTTTAGAATGTGAAGCTGACCAGGATGTGCCAATTATTCTTGGAAGACCTTTTCTTACTACTAGCAAGACTTTAATTGATGTACAGAAATGTGAACTGACCATGAATGTAAATGATCAGTAGATTACTTTCAATGCATTTGGTGCCTTGAAATGCACTGATGAGAATGAAGAATGTCACACCATTGGGTTGATAGAAACAACATTAGAGGTAGAGTTTGAAAAATTTTGCTATCGCAATTCTGATAGTGATAAAGACTCACTTGAGCGGAGTGACGCAATAATTTTTGAGGACCTTGGTGAACTTACGGAAGCCAAGCAGTTTGTAGATAGACTAAGGAAGAAGTTTGAATCCTTGGATTTATCAGATCGCTCTTTCAAGCCTCCTAAGCCTTCTATAGAGGAATCTCCCACACTGTAGTTGAAGCATTTGCTGCAGCATTTAAAATATGCTTATTTGGGAGAGAATAACACTTTTTCAGTAGTTATTTCTACGGAGTTGACACTCGATCAATAGGTGAGGTTGTTGGAAGTACTCCAATGATCTAAAAAGGCGTTGGGATGGACAATTGCTGACATCAAGGGAATCAACCCTGCTATCTGTATGCATAAAGTTTTATTGGAGGATTGCCATAGCAATTCTATTGAACAGTAGAGAAGGTTGAATCCAATAATAAAGGAAGTTGTTAAAAAAGAGATTATCAAGTGCCTCGAAACTGGCATTATTTATTCGATCTCTGACAACTCATGGGTAAGTCATGTACAATGTGTGCTATAAATTTAAATATATATAGGATTTTTCCTATATAATTTGTCACCTTTTTACTTAAATTTGTTGTTAAAACCGAGTAATTTCTTAATAAATTAATGAAATATATGAAAATATGAAATTGGGACATGGAAATTACTAAAATGTGATTTTATTCTTTATTATATAGTTTTCATGCGAAAATGGCTTCTTTTATATTAATTTAAGTATATTATATTTTCAAGCTATAAAGTGGGCCATGCATGATTAAATTAAATAATAAAATATAAAATTATATTTAATAATTTATTTTAATATGTTTCATTAATAAATTGGGTTTTAATTAATTAAGTAAATTGATTAATTAAAGTGGTTAAATTACATTCTTTGGTCCTTTAAATTATCTACTAGTGCTGGACAGGTCTGAGAGCTTTTTGTTGATTACAAAACCATCCAAACGGAGGACCAAGTCAACCTAAAATTCGGCTGCATGTGGATGTTCATAAATCAAATTTTGGTTTAATTACACAAGGTCCTTGAAGAGTTGAAGAAATCGGAGATTTACCCAGAGATTTGCAATTGACGGAGTCCTAATCCTGATGATGTTGTGGCACTTAAATCAAGCAAAAATCAGCCACATTTCCACAAATTGTGGCCAGCCACCCTTGGATGAATTTGCAAAAGATAGACACTCCTATTTTTAGCAAACTAGCTCCCTTGCCTCACCTATAAATAAGACCCCATTTCTCACTTTTCTAATCATCCCTCATCCCTCAATCATTCCTCACTCATTCATCATTCTCTCCTCCCTCAACTCTCTTAGCCCTCACGCCTGTCATCATCTTTGCATAAATATTTTTAGCAAATTAGCCTCTGAAAGATCCTTTGGTCAGCCACCTCGGAGAGCGGCCAGCAAAGGAACGAAGTGAAGGAACGAAAGAGCCCTCGTTAGTCAGAGTCTTGGATGATGGCCATTTTGATTTGGGTTTAATCTTTCTTTTCTTCAACTTAATTCAAGAATGTTTGCTATGTGTTTACTGTTCTTGTTTACAACAATGATAGCTTAATTTTATTTAAGCTACGATGATTACTTTGATTGAATAATAATTATTTGATTCATGTTTATAATGTTTGTGCCTCAATCGATCATGTTTTCAATTAAAATCAAGTCTGTATTTCGTTCATACGTGATTGAAATGCACCTGAATTAGCTGAGTGATCCTAACCAGATGACGGCTAATGGGCACATAATTGAAATGTGCATCTCAATTTAGATCCTAACCCGATTAAATTGCAGGTTGCATAACAACCCTAACCAGGCTCTATTATCTGCATAGCTTTTAGATTTGTGTGATTAAGTTGTTTCAAACCTAACACGTCCCTATTACCTCGCATGAATACTAAGAAACCCTTAGTAAATAAGGATCAGTAAAATGCGTATTTACTAAGTAAAGGATTCCAAAAGGACCTAATGTGGTTTCCAAACTCATGAAATATCGAGTTGCCATGGGATGTTTTTCCGAATATTGATAAGCATGTTGATAATAATTTGAGTTTAATTAAAGTAATTGTCCTAGCTTATTTATGTTATAATTGTTGCTTATTGTGTTAATTCTACTAAAATCTATTTCATTCATATAGTTGCACGTTAGGATAAATCACATCAAGGATCATTGCATTTAGTTTAATATATTTTAATCATCACTTCTTAATTATATTGTTTTTATTTATCAAATTGTTAATATAATTTTACACATTAATTGAATTAGCACAAATACAATCCTTGTGGAGACGATAACTCGATACTTACTTATTACTTGATAACGACTGTGTACACTTGTACAAACTCTAGCGTTAAGAGTGCCTAAGAAAGGAGGTGCCATAGTAGTGAGTAATGATAACAACGAACTCATTTCTACTTGCACTATCACGAGGTGGAGAGTATGCACTATCGCAAGCTTAACAAGGCAACTAGGAATACCATTTCCTCTACCATTGATTGACCAAATATTTGATAGATTAGTTGGGAAAGCCTTCTACTTTTTCTTGGATGGTTATTCAGGGTATAATGTGACAGCCCAAAATTGACCCTAGTCGGGATGTGGTTTCGGGACCACAAAACCGAGGCATAAAAATAATTTAAAATTTATTTTGATGCCTATTATATGTGTTAAATTGTGTGTGACATTTTTGATGATTTGATTTAGTGTTATAAATGTGAATTTCACTAGAAAGGGCCTAGTAGTAAACTTTGAAAGTATGATAGGGAAATGTGTGATGACTAAGTAAAGCATGCATGCAAAACAATGGACTTGCATGTTAAATACCCCCCTTTTTATAGGTGGTGGCCGGCCATGGCAAGAGAGGATGGGCTAAACATGTCATGAAACATGTTTTATTGGTGCATTAGGGAGAAATAATAAACAAAGGTGTATGGGTAAGAAAAGAATGAAAAAAAAATGTGTGAGTGTGTTATCTCCCCATTGTCGTGAGTTGTAGAGAAAGAAAGAAAAAATTTGTTCATCCTTTCTTTGAGCCAAAATTAAGGAAGAAGGAGGGATTTTTGCTCCATTTTTGGTTTAGAAGAGATCTAGAAGGAGATTTGGCTATACTTGCATCAAGATTAAGGTATGCTTGAGGTTGTGTCATGAGATTCATGAATGTTTTAGTTGCTAACTTGATGTTCATGTTAGCCCATGGTTCAAATCCTTGTTGTGCCATGGAAATGGTATTTGGCCAAGGTTGATATTGTGTTAAAGCCATTGCATGCTATATGTGAAGCTTGTTGATGATGCATGCAATGATGGATTGACTACTCTTGAAATTCCTTTTAGCATTCTTGAGTAAGACATTGAATCCTTTGTTTAACCATGACCAAAAACTTAAAAGGAGTATGGTGTGTGAGGTGTTCGGCCATGGTATGCTCATGAGCATGGTTTATGCTTCTTGCACGATAGTTAAAATTTGTGTTTTGGATGGTTATGGACACCTTGGAATTCGGCCTTGCACCTATATGTGTATATATGTTTGCACATGATGTTTTGGTTATGAAGTAAGTGATAAATATGTTTGTCTAAAGAAGAAAGTGTTGAAGAATGTTTGTGAAATTGCAAGTACATTCGGCCTAGTACACATATGATGTGAAAATCTTGCAATTTATTGTTGATTTTGTGCAAGTATGACTAAGTATAATCGGCCACATGAGGGGAATTATTGTGCATGCATTCGGTTAGAGGCAAGCTTAATGGTGCCTATTCTTGACTTAGGTAATTGGCTACCTTGTTGTGAGCTAAGGTAGAATGTGTGCGTAATTAAAGAAAATTGACTAAAGTGCTTAGTTATGTGATGTTGAGTCAATGATATGTGTATTCGCCAAGGCTAAGCGAGACTTTAATAAATTGAATTTGTTTGAATTAGCTCAAGAGCTTAGGGGCCACAATTGGATAAGGGAAGGAAAAAGTGATCGAATAGCCGTTGAAGCCGTTCGACAACATCCGAGGTAAGTCTTCAAGTAATGACCCTACTTGAATTATGTGAAATGAAATTATGGATGTGTAATGATTCTTGATATACGTGTGTATGAGTATTTGAATGGTACCGGGCTAAGTCCCGAAGGCAATTATGCTAGTGATTATATTTGTGTTTGAGCCTTAGTAACAAAAATGAAACATGAATGTGTAATGATTATTGATGTATGTGTGCATGAGCAATTGAATGATATCCGGTTAAGACCCAAAGGCAATTGTGCTAGTGACTATATCCGGCTAAGACCAAGGCATTCGTGCAAGTTGTTATATCGGGCTAATACCAAGGCATTTGTGCGTAGTCGTTATATCCTGCTAAGACCAAGGCATTCGTATGCGTGTGATTATATCTGGTTGTATTCAAGAAGCTTGGGCTGAAGGTAGCGTTGGTTGCTGTAATAAATTTAATTAGTACGCTCGAAAAGCCCAAAGGATAAGGTATGTTTACATGTGCATTGGAAAAGTCGATACGTTTGAATAATATTCGCTCAATCGACTAACGAATTTTCACTCTTGAATTGGTTGATATCGTGTGAATGTATATAATGATGAAGTGTGAAGTAAGTATGATTATGTGAATGTGTATTAATGAAATGATTCATTTGGCTATGTGAATGTAATGCTTTAGTTAAAGCCGATTTCATTGCTTGAGACTTACTAAGCATAAAAATGCTTACCCCATTGCTTTGGCTCTGTTTTATAGATTTTGCTCGTTAGCGATCGGATTCGGGATCATTGAAGTGAAGTCATCCACACTATCAAACCCCTTTTTTGGTACTCTTTTAGTTAAACTTTGGATATGGCATGTATAGGACTACCTCGGTTGTTTTCAAGTGCTTTTGTGTTGTATATGTGTACGGCCATGCGAAAATGGTTCGTAAAAGTGGAGTACTGAATTAGACCATTTGTGGTTTGTAATTTTATATGGTTTCATGATGTTATTATGGATTGAATGGGAGTGTTGGTCACATGATCACCATTGGAATGGCTAAACATGATCATAGGTGGACCTATGTATGGCTAGACTATAGTTGGTCCATGGAAACTACAAAATAGGTAAGGCCTACCTTAAAAGCAGATCTTGCCATTGCAAAGGACGTGGATGTGAAAAATCACCAAAATTTGTAGGAAGGGTATTAAATTGTGAATAAGTTATGTAAACGAACCTTGACGAGTCTATTTTCATATGAAAGTAACGAAACGATCATATGAACAGTATACCGAGAGATATTAAAGTTCTCGTGAGACAGGGCCAGAACGGTTTCTGGGACCCTTGTCGCGACTTTAAGAGGATTTGTCTCGTTAACCCCTCATGTCCGACACCGGCGATGGTCTCGGGTTCGGGGCGTTACAATTTTATTAGTATCAGAGCCACGGTTTAGTCGATTCTAGGACTACCGTGATATGTTTGGGGTCTAGCTATACATGCCATTAAGTGATAATTGATAGTGTGGTGATTTACGACATTCGAATTTGTGTTTGTTTATAGCAATGGATCCGATCCCAACCGAGCAATAGCCGATGATGTGGAGAGTGTGGCGCTGCTCCGCGCAAGGGACAATGGCCGGACTCTCAACCTATGGCCAACAATCCGAATGATGAGGCTAGGCAAGCCTTTTATAGCGTGATGAATGATTGGTTCAACCAATACATTCGAACTAACACTACTGTTCCACAACCTCCATTCCCGACTAATGCAACCCCAAGACCTACAATACCTCCCAGAATCGACCAAATAAGGGCAAGAAAGCCCCAATCGATAGAATTTGTAAACATGGGGCTATGAATTTAAAGCTACGGATAGCGACAATGCCGAGCAAGCTGAATTTTGGTTGGACAACACTATCCGGTGCTCGATGAGCTATCTTGTACACCGATGAATGCTTAAAGTGTACTATCTCCTTGCTACGCGATTCGCCTACTATTGGTGGAGTACTCTAACCGGTTGTGCCTAGGGAGCAAGTAACTTGGGAGTTTTTCCAAACCGAGTTCGAAAGAAGTATATCGGTCGAGATTCATCGACCAAAAGCGAAAGGAATTTCTTGATCTTAAGCAAGGCTCTATGTTCATATCGACTACGAGCGAAAATTTGTTAGACTCAGAGATACGCCGGGAATGTGTTTCGTCAGAAGCTATTATGTAAACGCTTCGAGGATGGGCTGAATGATGATATAAGGATGTTTGTTGGCATTCTCGAAATACGAGAGTTCGTAGTACTTGTTGAGCGAGCTTGTAAAGTCAAGAGCTTAGAAAGGAGAATCAAAAAGTTGATGTGGGAACCGGAGAATTTCGAAAAGGTCCTCGGAAAGTCTCTTCATCGCATCGAAGAGATTTCGAGAAGATGTGAGCCGGTCTAGAGGCGCCGGGCCTTTTAGACAAGATCGTGATCGGCCCCGTGGGTATCTGAGGCACTTCGGTCTCGGTGTTGGGAATGATTGTCGAAACCGAATGGAGTGTCGAGATTGTGGCAAATGGCATTCGGGAGTCAGAGGTTCCGTGATCGCTCTCGCTATAAGTGTGGATCGGCCGACCACTTTATCAAGGATTGCTCGAGGTTGCTTGAACAAAATGTAAGTCGAGTGGAAACCCGGTGCTACCATCGCCGAGGTAGGCCATCCAAATGCGGCAATGCTAGTGGCGGTCGAGAGGGTCGAGAGATGCTACAACAAGACCCGAGGCTTGTGCTCTGCTAGGACTTATGCCATACGCGACGCGAGGATGCTTTGCCTCACCGGATGTCATTACCGGTACTTTCACTCTTTTCGATACTAATGTGATTGCTTTGATTGACCCCGGTTCTACTCATTCTTATATATGCGAAACCTTAGCATCCAAGAAGACTTTGCCTATTGAGTCTCATCGAGTTTGTAATTCGGTGTCAAACCCTTGGGTCATTACGTGCTTGTCAACAAAGTGTGTAAGAAAAGTCCCCTAGTATTTCGAGGTTCTTGTTTTCCGCGGACTTGATGCTTTTGCCTTCGATGAATTGATGTTATTCTTGGTTTGGATTGGTTGACCATGCACGATGCGGTTGTAAATTGCAAAAGCAAGACTATCGATCCGAGGTGCGCGAATAACGAGATAATTCGGGTTGAGTCTACGGACTTAAAGGGTTGCCACCGTAATATCGCAATGTTGGCCCGTAAATATGTAAGAAAAGGGTGCAAGCGTACCTTGCGTATGTGCTCGATGACAAGGAGTCAGAAAAGAGACCCGAATCTGTGCTAGTGGTTTGTGAATACCCGGATGTTTTTCCTGAAGAATTGCCGGGTTTACCACCTGTTCGGGAAATAGAGTTTGGCATCGAATTGGTACCGGTACCACTCCAATTTCGATAGCTCCGTGATCGTATGGCACCAACGGAATTAAAGGAGTTGAAAGCTCGATTGCAAGAATTGGTGGATAGAGGTTTTGCTCGTCCGAGTTTTTCACCTTGGGTGCGCCGGTGTTGTTTGTGAAAAGAAGGATGGAACCATGAGGCTATGCATCGACTATCGTCAGCTTAATAAAGCGATGATAAAGAACAAATATCCGCTATCACAGATCGACGATTTGTTCGATCAACTGAAGGGAGCCTCGGTGTTCTCGAAAATAGATTTGAGATCGGGCTATTATCGATTCATGAATTCGAGATTCGGACGTACCCAAGACCGCCTTGAAGCGAGATACGGTCACTACGAGTTCCTAGTGATGCCGTTTGGGCTTACTAATGCCCCTGCGGTATTTATGGATTTGATGAATCGGATCTTCAGACCATATTTAGATCGGTTCGTAGTCGTGTTCATTGATGACATCTTGGTCTATTTAAGAAATGAGACCGAACATGCTGAACACCTGAGGTTAGTGCTGCAAATTTTACGGGATAAGCAATTATATGCTAAGTTCAACAAGTGTGAGTTCGGTTAAGAGAGGTTAGCTTCTTGGGGCATGTGGTATCTCAGATCGGTATTCGAGTCGATAGAACAAAATTTCAGCCATACTTAAGCTGGAAGCCTCAGAAATATTACCGAAGTTTGAGCTTTTTGGGGCTTGGTTATTACCGACGATTTGTAAAGGTTTCTCAACGATAGCCACGCCAATGACGGCTACTCCAAAAGGATGTTAAGTTCGAATGGACGGAGAAATGTCGAAAAGTTTCGATCAACTGAAAACTTATTTGATGAAGCCCCAATTCTAGTGCAACCCGAATCGGCAAAGAGTTTGTCATCTATAGTGACGCCTCCTACTTGGGTTAGGTTGCGTATTGATGCAAGAAGGTCGAGTTGTGGCCTATGCGTCGAGGCAATTAAAGCCACATGAGAAAAATTATCCGACCCATGATCTCGAATTGGCTGCCATCGTATTCGCCTTAAAGATATGTCGACATTACTTAGTTGGTGAGAGGTGCCATGTGTATTCGGATCACAAAAGTCTCAAATATTTGATGACTCAAAGAGACTTAAATCTGCGACAAAGACATTGGCTCGAGCTGTTAAAGGATTATGAGCTGGTCATTGACTATCACCAGGGAAAGGCAAATGTGGTTGCGGATGCCTTAAGTCGTAAATCATTATTCGCTTTATGAGCGATGAATGTGCACTTGTCCGTTCGATCCGACAATGTGTTAGTAGCTGAATTGAAAGCCAAACCATTATTGATACATCAAATTTGTGAAGCTCAAAAAGTCGACGATGAGTTGGTTGCAAACGGTGAGTGTGTTCGAACAAGGAATCGGAGTTTCGGATCGATGATGACGATTGTTTGAGGTTCGAGGTCGTCTGTGTGTTCCAAAGAATTCGAACTTATTTCGATAATTCGAACGAAGCCCATTGTAGCCGAATGGCAATCCACCCGGAGTACGAAGATGTACAACGATTTGAAACGTCGGTTTTGGTGGCATGGTATGAAACGAGACATCTCTAACTTTTTTCGAGATGTTTAATATGTCAACAAGTGAAAGCGGAACATCAAGTGCCTTGAGATTACTTCACCGATCACGATACCCGAGTGGAAATGGGATCGAGTCACAATGGACTTTGTATCCGGACCGCCATTGTCACGAGTAAGAAGGATGCGGTTTGGGTCGTGGTAGATAGATTGACTAAGTCGGCTCACTTTGTCCCCAGACGCATTGAATTTTTCAATGGACAAACTAGCGTAATTGTACGCTTCTCGATTGTGAGATTACACGGGTGCCTATTTCCATCGTGTCGAATAGAGATCCGAGATTTACCTCGCGATTTTGGAAGAAGTTGCAAGAAGCTTTGGGTACCAAGTTGCATTTCAAGACCGCCTTTCACCCCCAAACCGATGGTCAATCCGAGCGGATAATTCAAATTCTTGAGGATATGTTGAGATGTTGCATCCTCGAGTTCGATGGTTCATGGGAACGGTATTTGCCTTTGATTGAATTTGCTTACAACAATAGTTTTCAATCAAGTATTAAGATGGCACCCTACGAGGCTTTGTACGTCGTAAATGCCGTACACCATTGTTTTGGACTGAGCTCGGTGAAAGCAAAATTTTCGGGGTGGATTTGATTAGAGATGCTGAACAGAAAGTGAAAGTAATCCGTGAAAGTCTGAAGATAGCCTCCGACCGTCAGAAGTCGTACGCGGATCTGAAACGTAAAGACATCGAGTATCAGGTGGGAGATAAAGTGTTTCTCAAGGTTTCGCCTTGGAAAAAGATACTCAGATTCGGCCGTAAGGGCAAGTTGAGCCCGAGGTTCATTGGGCCATATGAGATATTCGAGCGAGTCGGCCCAGTTGCATATCATTTGATTTTGCCCCCTGAACTCGAAAGGATTCACGATGTCTTTCATGTTTCGATGCTTCGACGCTATAGATCTGATCCATCGCACGTGATTAGTCCATCAGAGGTTGAAATTCAAGCCAATATGAGTTATGAGGAAGAACTGATTCGTATCCTATCACGTGAAGTGAAAGAGTTGTGAAACAAGCGGGTTCTGCTAGTGAAAGTGTTATGGCTCAAACACGGGATAGAAGAAGCTACTTGGGAAACCGAGAACTCTATGAAAGAGCGATACCCAACCCTATTTATGGTAAGATTTTCGGGACGAAAATTTCTTAAGTGGGGAGAGTTGTGATGACCAAAATTGACCCTAGTCGGGATGTGGTTTCGGGACCACAAAACCGAGGCATAAAAATAATTTAAAATTTATTTTGATGCCTATGATATGTGTTAAATTGTGTGTGACATTTTTGATGATTTGATTTAGTGTTATAAATGTGAATTTCACTAGAAAGGGCCTAGTAGTAAACTTTGAAAGTATGATAGGGAAATGTGTGATGACTAAGTAAAGCATGCATGCAAAACAATGGACTTGCATGTCAAATACCCCCCTTTTTATAGGTGGTGGACGGCCATGGCAAGAGAGGATGGGCTAAACATGTCATGAAACATGTTTTGTTGGTGCATTAGGGAGAAATAATAAACAAAGGTGTATGGGTAAGAAAAGAATGAAAAAAAAATGTGTGTGAGTGTGGTATCTCCCCCCATTGCCGTGAGTTGTAGAGAAAGAAAGAAAAAAATTTGTTCATCCTTTCTTTGAGCCAAAACTAAGGAAGAAGGAGGATTTTGCTCCATTTTTGGTTTAAAAGAGATCTAGAAGGAGATTTGGCTATACTTGCATCAAGATTAAGGTATGTTTGAGGTTGTGTCATGAGATTCATGCATGTTTTAGTTGCTAACTTGATGTTCATGTTAGCCCATGGTTCAAATCCTTGTTGTGCCATGGAAATGGTATTTGGCCAAGGTTGATATTGTGTTAAAGCCATTGCATGCTAAATGTGAAGCTTGTTGATGATGCATGCAATGATGGATTGACTACTCTTGAAATTTCTTTTAGCATTCTTGAGTAAGACATTGAATCCTTTGTTTAACCATGACCAAAAACTTAAAAGGAGTATGGTGTGTGAGGTGTTCGGCCATGGTATGCTCATGAGCATGGTTTATGCTTCTTGCATGATAGTTAAAATTTGTGTTTTGGATGGTTATGGACACCTTGGAATTCGGCCTTGCACCTATATGTGTATATATGTTTGCACATGATGTTTTGGTTATGAAGTAAGTGATAAATATGTTTGTCTAAAGAAGAAAGTGTTGAAGAATGTTTGTGAAATTGCAAGTACATTCGGCCTAGTACACATATGATGTGAAAATCTTGCAATTTATTGTTGATTTTGTGCAAGTATGACTAAGTATAATCGGCCACATGAGGGGAATTATTGTGCATGCATTCGGTTAGAGGCAAGCTTAATGGTGCCTATTCTTGACTTAGGTAATCGGCTACCTTGTTGTGAGCTAAGGCCGAATGTGTGCGTAATTAAAGAAAATTGACTAAAGTGCTTAGTTATGTGATGTTGAGTCAATGATATGTGTATTCGGCCAAGGCTAGCAAGCGAGACTTTAATAAATTGAATTTGTTTGAATTAGCTCAAGAGCTTAGGGGCCACAATTGGATAAGGGAAGGAAAAGTGATCGAATAGCCGTTGAAGCCGCTCGACAACATCCGAGGTAAGTCTTCAAGTAATGACCCTACTTGAATTATGTGAAATGAAATTATGGATGTGTAATGATTACTGATATACGTGTGTATGAGTATTTGAATGGTACCCGGGCTAAGTCCCGAAGGCAATTATGCTAGTGATTATATTTGTGTTTGAGCCTTAGTAACGAAAATGAAACATGAATGTGTAATGATTATTGATGTATGTGTGCATGAGCAATTGAATGATATCTGGGTTAAGACCCGAAGGCAATTGTGCTAGTGACTATATCCGGGCTAAGACCCGAAGGCATTCGTGCAAGTTGTTATATCCGGGCTAATACCCGAAGGCATTTGTGCGAGTCGTTATATCCGGGCTAAGACCCGAAGGCATTCGTGCGTGTGATTATATCCGGTTGTATTCTGAAGAAGCTTGGGCTGAAGGTGAGCATTGGTTGCTGTAATAAATTTAATTAGTACGCTCGAAAAGCCCAAAGGATAAGGCATGTTTACATGTGCATTGGAAAAGTCGATACGTTTGAATAATATTCGTTCAATCGACTAACGAATTTTCAGCTCTTGAATTGGTTGATATCGTGTGAATGTATATAATGATGAAGTGTGAAGTAAGTATGATTATGTGAATGTGTATTAATGAAATGATTCATTTGGCTATGTGAATGTAATGCTTTAGTTAAAGCCGATTTCATTGCTTGAGACTTACTAAGCATAAAAAATGCTTACCCCATTGCTTTGGCTCTCTGTTTTATAGATTTTGCTCGTTAGCGATCGGATTCGGGATCATTGAAGTGAAGTCATCCACACTATCAAACCCCCTTTTTTTGGTACTCTTTTAGTTAAACTTTGGATATGGCATGTATAGGACTACCCTCGGTTGTTTTCAAGTGCTTTTGTGTTGTATATGTGTACGGCCATGCGAAAATGGTTCGTAAAAGTGGAGTACGGAATTAGACCATTTGTGGTTTGTAATTTTATATGGTTTCATGATGTTATTATGGATTGGAATGGGAGTGTTGGTCACATGATCAGCCATTGGAATGGCTAAACATGATCATAGGTGGACCTATGTATGGCTAGACTATAGTTGGTCCATGGAAACTACAAAATAGGTAAGGCCTACCTTAAAAGCAGATGCTGCCAGTTGCAGTGACATGGATGTGAAAAATCACCAAAATTTGTAGGAAGGGTATTAAATTGTGAATAAGTTATGTAAACGAACCTTGACGAGTCTATTTTCATATGAAAGTAACGAAATGATCATATGAACAGTATACCGAGAGATATTAAAGTTCTCGTGAGACAGGGCCAGAACGGTTTCTGGGACCCCTGTCGCGACTTTGAAAATTTACTATAAATTATCCAGAAAGAATTAGAAGTCATGCATTATATATGCAGATTCCATTTTGAGTCTAGTTTCATTAGAAACAAACAGAACCAGTATTAAAGCCCTGTACAGAGATCTATTCAAGTTGTAACGCGCAAAGGTCAGTGTAGTCGACCCCTGTAACATGGGTGACTTTAACTAATAAACTGTAATAATTGGCCTGACCAAAAATTCTAGAAATAAATCCATGGATGGATATATGAGTCTAAATTCAGGGAAAATTTACAGAATCAGTTTCCGAGTTTTGAAACTCGAGATATGATTTTTAAGGCGACAGTGACGCAGTTTTCCAGCCTGGCTGGAAATGCCAAATTGGTCGGTACTTTAAGAGGATTTGTCTCGTTAACCCCTCATGTCCGACACCGGTGATGGTCTCGGGTTTGGGGCGTTACATATAATCAGATTGTTATAGCTCCTACCGACCAAGAAAAGACAACTTTCACTTGTCCATATGGTACTTTTACATTTCGTCAAATGCTATTCGGGTTATGTAATGCCCTGGCAACCTTTCAGTATTGTATGATGGCCATATTCTTGGACATGGTGGAAAATTTTCTTAAAGTCTTCATGGAAGATTTCTCTATATTTGGCAATGATTTTGAGGATTGCTTGAAAAAGCTGGAATTGGTTCTATGCCGTTGTGAAGAAACAAAATTTGTTTTGAATTGAGAAAAATGCCACTTCATGGTTCGTGAAGGAACTGTTCTATGGCATAGGATATCGAAGCGAGGGATTGAAGTGGAAAGAGCAAAAATTGAAGTAATAAAAAAATTGCCACCTCTCACCAGTGTCAAGGGTATTAGAAGTTTTTTAAGTCATGTGGGATTTTATAGAAGATTCATTAAGGATTTCTCGAAAATATCTAAACCCTTGTGCACTTTGCTAGAGCAAAATAGACTTTTTAATTTTGATGAACATTGCTTGGTCACCTTCGAGGAATTGAAGAAATGGCTGGTAGCAACACTAATTGTAATGGCTCCGGAATGGACACTGCCTTTTGAACTCATGTATGACGCCAAAAATTATGTTGTGGGAGCAGTGTTAGGGCAAAGGAAAGACAAAGTACTATAAGCAATAAATTATGTGAGCAGAACCCTCACGGATGTGCAGTTTAACTACACCACCATTGAAAAGCAGTTATTGGCTATGGTGTTCACATTCGATAAATTCTGCTCTTACCTAGCTGGTACCAATGTTACAGTCTACATGGATCACTCTACTTTTAAGTATTTAGGAGCAAGAAAGATGCCAAGCCAAGATTGATTAGGTGAATAATCTTGTTGAAGGAGTTCGACTTGGAAATTAGAGATTGAAAGGGGACTGAAAATTAAATGGTTGATCACTTTTCAAGGTTAGAATCTGGAAATGAAGATGGCAATGACAAACTTATTAAAGAAGACTTTCTAGATGAGCAGCTATTAGTTGCCATGGCATTACCTTCGTATGCTAATATAGTGAACTTTTTAGTACCTGGTGTGATGCCACTTGATTTCAATAGCCAAAGAAGATGGAAATTCCCTATGAATTATGGCAAGTTAGGGCTGAAGTTTTTGCACAATAACATTTTCACAAGATTTGGTACACTTCGGGCAATTATTAGTGATGAAGGATCTCATTTTGGTTGCAAGCTAGTGGCTAATGTCTTGCATCGATATAGGGTGAAACATAATATTTCCACGACATATCATCCCTAAACAAATGGACAAGCTAAGGTTTTTAACAGAGAAATTAAGAAGATTCTAGAAAAAGTGGTGAAGCCAACTCGTAAGGATTGGTCCTCTAAATTAGAAGAAGCTTTGTGGGCCTATCGTATTGCATTTAAAACACCATTAGGGATGTCACTTTTTAAACTTGTTTATGGAAAGTCATGTCACCTACTTGTTGAGCTCGAGCACAAAGCATTTTAGGCTATTAAAAAGCTAAACATGGATTGAAGCATTGTTGGCCATAAAAGGTTATTAGAGTTGAAAAAAATGGAAGAATTCAGGGCATAAGCATATGAAAATGTTAAAATATACAAGGAGAAGACCAAGTGTTGGCATGATAGAAGGATTATGCCAAGGCAATTTGATCCAGGGTAACATGTGTTGTTGTTCAACTCTAGGCTTAAATTATTCCCTAGTAAATTAAAATCTTGTTGGTCAGATCCCTTTGAAATAGCTCAAGTATACCCGTATGGGGTTGTTAGTATCAAAGACCTAAAAACGGGGTCACATTCAAAGTTAATAGACAATGCTTGAAGCACTGCTAGGTGCTCATATGGATCGTGACAAGCAATCCATTGACCTGCGAGACGTTTGAGTTAACAGTTTTGTTTTTATTTTTCCTTTCTTTAATTGCTTTACTTTCATTTTGTTTTTATTATTTGTTATCATTAATTATTTAATGTTGTTTTATTTCTATTTTTTAATCTTAGTTTAATAAGTAATTCTTTTTCTAGATTTTTGGAGATAGAATAAAAGTGTGGGATTATCAGTTGTGATTCTACAAAATCAACTCAGCATAGTCAACTACCACTTCTACTGCTACATGTTTTCCTACGGCAGCACCCTCAACATCTTGCAGCTCTTTCGAATAGCAAGTGTTGCACTCCTTAAAGTAATTGGAGCAAAGGATTTTTGTTTTTGAAATTTAGCAATTTCAACTAGCTGAAAAGATGGTCAAGGCCCAAGAGCAGCAAGCTCAATATTGGACTTATGTGAGGAGCAGATATTTGGCTCTTAAAAGATCCCTGCAGAAGAACTTTACAAAAACGATGCCAAACTTCCCTGCCTTCCCCATCTATTTGCTCCTAATTCCTGAAGATGCAGAGGAGCTAGCTCAAACTCCTACTGCCAGAGTAGAATTCGCGAATTTGGGAACCACTGCCAATGAAGGGGACACTATTGCTGATGAGCCTAAAAAGATGACATCATTAAATCGTGAGAATGAGGAAGAAGAAGCAAAAGATGAAACTGCCACTACTGCCACCACGAAAGGTAAAGACCCTGTTCCACCCACCCCACGAGCTTCCCTGACTGCACCAGACTGTGACATTAATCATCTTATTGATGAGCTCACAAAAACTGATAAGGAGGGGGGCGAAATGAACCCTATGAAGAGGAAGCTGCGGTATATAAAGTCAGTGTCTGTAAATCCACTCGTAGGCTGAATGAAGTAACTACACTTCAGTCTAAGCTAGGGAATTATTTTTCCCCTACCCCATGCTTTTTATTTCTTTTGCCATGACATATTCTATCCATATCTGTATTTTTGTTTTTCTATTACATACCTGAACATGCTTTGAGGACAATGCATCCTTTAGGTTTGGGGGTGTATTGTGCATTTAGGCTGCATTATATATCTTGCACGTCTGCTCATTCTAGTTTCATTAAATTTGTTTTGCCATTGCCACGTAACTACTAAGTACTGTTTTGCCTATACGAAGTACAATATTTACTTATGATGTTCAATGATGAGCTTAAATTCATCAATTCCCTTAGAACATGTGACAGTAGATCAGGTCAATTTAGCTTAAGTTAGGTTGCTTGAAGATTACCTCCTAAAAATGAGATGTCATAACCTCAGTTATTTTTGGACTATAACAAGTATCTTTTAATGAACTTATAGACTTTTGAAGCCAAACTCAGTTACTTGCCACAACATTACTTAAATAAAAGATAGTAGACACTTAAATACTTAGAATTGCCAAGTAAGTTAGCATCACTTTGTTTGCTCCATCATGCTACTGACTAGAAAGGCGAGTCCAAGTAAAAGTGTGTAATAAAGAAAAGAAAATTAGGGGCACTCCACTGTAGTAACCGGTTGAGTATCTAAGGAGGTAGTTGTTTATTTCATCCATCTTCTAAGTTAAAAGCCTTAGCTTCAAGAGTGATTTTTATTTAATTTGTGACATGATTGAGTACTAGGGAATTCAGTGTATGCTCCATTATGATTATCAAGTCAAAGAATTTTGTGACATGCTAAATCCCCTATATACTTTAAAAAAAAAAGAGAGAAAAAAATACAGATAAATATTTTGAGTAGACTTAGAGCAAAGGTTATAAAGTAAATTGAGTTTAGGCAACAAATGAACTGAGCAAATTAGAAGATGTTTGCTATGGCCAAAAAGCACACATGAGTACTTAGGAAATTTTGTTTTTAGGGAGCAATTTTCTGCACTAACTTTGCTAAGCAAACCTTTGAAACTCGAACAATTTTTTAAAGATAGAACATTGCTGAGAACTGAAGTATATATTGTTCTTAGAATGAACTAGCAGTACAAAGTGGTTATTGCGTAGGCAAAAATTTTTGCATTCATGCATCCATGTATATGTTGCTAATTGTCTATGCTTAGGTACATTTAGTTGCATTTTAGGATATTCCATTAGTATTTTTCTTATTTTAACATTACATTAGGAGTTTGGATTGTACTTAAAAGTTAGTTATTTTTAATTGCTTGTGGAAGGGTTGTGTATGGTGGTGGATTAGCAGGTGTAGAAGAAGTTAAGGTGTGAGGTTTTTCAGGGCAAAGGGTAGAACAGTTTGTCAACACGAATGCCATGGCAATGCTAGGAAGATGTTCAGTCAGCACTCAAAACGTACCGATCTTAGGCCCAGCTGAACTTGTACCAAATATATCTATCTGAAAAACAGGAAAGAAAATCATGGACTGTTGGATTTACCCTAGGGAAAACAATTATAAAAGCCAAAGGAGAAAACCCTAAAAAGGGCAAAGAGAACAAAAAAGAGATCCTTAGAAAAAAATAGAGGGTAATAGCTGAGTAGAGACGGGAAGAGGACGATGAAGGAAGTCTCTCTCAACCACCACAGTACACTACATCACTGGAGTGTGGGTTGGATAAGCGAAGGCTGTCTTCCCAAAGTTCTTCCATTACTTCTTGATTACTTTTCATGAATTGATTTGATGAAAATGATGTTGAATGATACTTTTTATTTGAATTTTAATTGCTAACCCATGAGCTAAATCTCTAGGGTTGGGATTACTTGATGAAACTTTAATTTTCTTTAATGACTAAAATGTAGATCTGCTTAACTACACTGCTTCATTCAATGGGTTTTTTTTATAAAATTACATGTTTGCAAACTCTAGACATAGATAGATATACAACATGTTCATTAAATTAATCCAATTTTGACAAGGTTAGGTTAATGAGATTAAAATTGAATGACATGAGCGAGTGTTCGACGGAACACTTGCAGCAACCTCTAGACATATAGCATCGTTCATATGGAAAGAAAACAAAATAGTGCAAGGTACTATGCTAAAGGCCTGTATACATATATCGCTTAAGGCAAGGTAAGTTGAGGTCTTGTTCTCAAAAGAATAAGGCCACTTTAGAACTTTTTTGAACAGTATGTTGAGCATGGTTTTTTCGAGACATTACTGTTAGTAAGGGAAAATTCTAAGTAATCCTGACCTTCCAAATCAAAATTGTAGACCCTCTATCCTATGCCATAGTATCTTTGCCATAGCATTTTTAAATGTTTACTTGTTCGTTTTCATATTATTCACGTGATTATTCTCGAATTTTCCATGGCATTCTTACTCTTGTCTGGTCGTGTCATAGCATTTTCCATTACTGCTCGCATTATTATTCCTTCAAAATACCAACTGCATTCTTATCATTATGTTTTCATAACATTAATCATACCTCACTCTAATAACTTTACCAGATTATACTGCTTTAATCCCTGTGGAAACGATATCACTTATCACTTTATTACTTAATTCAATATGTATACTTGCACAGTTCGCATATCATTTCACACTCGATAGTACTTAGTTATGTAGTTAAGTTTGCTGCAGCTTGGTACTAATTTTTTTTAATACCTTAACTTTATTTGTAGTTACACTTTAATCCCTTAGCTTAATATCATTCAACTTTGTTTTATTTTACCTGTTAAAAATCATTTCTTTGGTGTTTTTATTCATCTATCTTGCTTCCATTATTGTGTTCTCCAAGATTTTGTAGGAAAGCTTGGGTTTTTATTACTTTTCTTTGAGTTTAAGTTAATGTCATTTTTCTCTTGATTATTTGCTATTAATGTGTTTAGAAATGAGCATGAGTAGCTAAATCTTATGAGATTGGTTGATGGAAATATTGGGTAGTTTATTTTTGGGTTCAGGGACTAAATCATAAAATTTGGACTAAATCAAATAGAATTCAAAACTTAGGATTGACACCTCTAAGGGAAATTTAGATAAGTGAGACCAAGAGGAGATCTTATCAAGCATCAATCTGATTCATTCTAGGTTAGTTTGGTGAGGTCGAAGATAAACTGGACTAATTTGTCTAATTTGGAAAAATTGAGGTTGAAAAGTAAAATTGAGCCAATTTAGGAGTGTTAGCGATTTAGATCCCTAATTCAAAGGTTAACAAACAACGTGAAAATCAACTAACCACTCTCTGTTATTGAATTTTCTAGTTTCATAGTTTGCGTGATTTACAATTTGGTTATTTTCTATTTTTAGATAATTAATTAGTTAGCTAGTCTCTGCCTTGGAGTTCACATGCTAGTGGCTAAAGTGTTCAATCAATTTCCTATTCCCTTAGTCAAAGAGTTATTAGATGAGTTAGCCAGAGCTTGATTCTGCTCCAAATTTTACCTAAGTTTAGGTTATCACCAAATTCAAATGCATGAGGTTGATGTGCACAAGACGACTTTTAAAACCCATCAAGATCACCTTGGGTTCTTAGTAATGTTGTTTGGACTTACTAATGCACCTCGACTTTTGAAAGCATCGTAAAAAACTTATTTCAGTCGTATCTAAGAAAATTTTTATTGGTTTTCTTTAACGACATTTTAATCTACTATCCTACTTGGCTTTTGCACTTGACACATCTAGAGCTAGCTTTGGAAATTTTGATGCAATAGCAGTTGTATGTTATGTAACACCCCGAACCCGAGACCATCGCCGGTGTCGGACATGAGGGGTTAATAAGCTAAATCCACATATTTCACCCACCAATTTGACATTTCCAGACAGGCTGGAAAACTACGTCACTGTCGCCTTAAAAATCATATCTCGAGTTTCAAAACTCAGAAACTGGTTCCGTAAATTTTCCCTGAATTTAGACTCATATATCCATCCATGGATTTATTTCTAGAATTTTTGGTTGGGCCAATTGGTACAGTTTATTAGTTAAAGTCACCCATGTTACTGGGATCGACTGCTCTGACCTTCGCGTGTTACAACTTGAATATCTCTCTGTACAGTGCTTTAATACTGGTGCCGTTTGTTTCTAATGAAACTAGACTCAAAATGGAATCTGTACATATAAGGAATGACTCCTAATTCTTTCTGAATAATTTATAATAAATTTTTAAAGTTGTGATAGGGGACCCAGAAACCGTTCTGGCCCTGTCTCACAACAGCTTTAATATCTCTTAACATGTAACTCCTATGACCGTTTCGTTTCTTCCATATGAAAGTAGACTCATCAAGGTTCATTTACATAACTTGTTCACTATTTAATACCATTCCTACAAATTTTGGTGATTTTTCAAATCCACACCACTGCTGCTGCCAGTATCTGTTTTCAAGGTAACCATTACCTATTTCGTGATTTCCACGATTCAATTGGCCCTTTTTGCATACATAGCTCAAAGTGTGATCATGATTAACCATTCCAATGGCTAATCTTTCAAACAATTCCATACCCCATAATGATCATCATACAAACGATTATAGAATCATACTAAAAACGTATATGAGCCATTTTTTCGTGGCTATCAAAGCTTACACAAAACCGAAAGGTACATGACCTTCAACATTAGGGTAGTCCTATACATGCCATTTCAAAGTTCAACCAAAATTATACCAAAATGGAGGCTTGATAGTGTAGATGACTTCGACTTTAATGATCCCGAATCCGATTGCTATCGAGCAAAATCTATAAAACAGAGAGCCAAAGCAACGGGGTAAGCATTTTTATGCTTAGTAAGTCTCAAGCAATAAAATCAGCTTCAATTAAAGCATTACATTCACATAGCCAAATGCATCATTTCATTAATACACATTCACATAATCATTCTTACTTCACACTTCATCATTATATACTTTCACAAGATATCAACCAAATTCAATAACTGAAACTCGTTAGTCGATTGAGCGAATGTTGCTCAAACATGTCGACTTTTCCAATGCACATATAAACATACCTTATTCTTTGGGCTTTTCGAGCGTACTAATTAAATTTATTACAGCAACCAACACTCACCTCCAGCCCAAGCTTCTTCGGAACACAACCGGATATAACCACATGCACGAATGCCTTCGGGTCTTAGCCCGGATAGAACGACTTGCACAAATGCCTTCGGTATTAGCCCGATTTAACAACTTGCACGATTGCCTTGGTCTTAGCCGGATGTAGTCACTAGCACAATTGCCTTCGGTCTTAACCGGATATAATTACCAGCATAAATGTCTTGGGACTTAGCCGGATATCATTCAATTGCTCATGCACACATATACATCAATAATCATTTCACATTCATATTTCATTTTCGTTACTAAGGCTCAAACACAAACATATCACTAGCATAATCGCCTTCGGGACTTAGCTTGGGTATCATTCAAATACTCATACACACATAAATCAATAATCATTACACATCCATATTTCATTTCACATAATTCGAGTAGGGTCATTTCTTGAGGACTTACCTCGGATGTTGTTGAACGGCTTTGACGGCTATTCGATCACTTTTTCCTTCCCCTTATCCAATTGTGGCCCTCTAAGCTCTTGAGCTAATTCAAACAAATTCAATTTATTAAAGTCTCGCTTGCTAGCCTTGGCCGAATACACATATCATTGACTCAACATCACATAACTAAGCACTTTAGTCAATTTTCTTTAATTACGCACACATTCGGCCTTAGCTCACAACAAGGTAGCCGATTACCTAAGTCAAGAATAGGCATCATTAAGCTTGCCTCTAACCGAATGCATGCACAATAATTCCCCTCATGTGGCCGATTATGCTTAGTCATTCTTGCATAAAATCAACAATAAATTGCAAGATTTTCACATCATATGTGTACTAGGCCGAATGTACATGCAATTTTCACAACATTCTTCAACAAACTTCATCTTTAAACAACATATTCATCACTTTCTTCATAATCAAAATATCATGTGCAATCATATATACACATATAGGTGCAAGGCAATTTCAAGGTGTCCATAGCCATCCAAAACATAAATTTTAACTAACATGCAAGAAGCATGAACCATGCTCATGAATGCATCATGGCGAACACATCACAATCATGCCCTTTCAACTTCAATCATGGTTAAACAAAAAAAAAAACTCAATGTCTTACTTAAGATTGCTACAAAGAAGTTTCAAGAGTAGTCAATCCATCATTGCATGCATCATTAGCAAGCTTCACATTTAGCATGCAATGGCTTTAACACAATAACAACTTTGGCCAAATACCATTTCCATGGCATAACAAAGATTTGAACCATGGCTAACATGCACATCAAGTTAGCAACCAAAACATGCATGAAACTCCTAACACAACCTCATACATACCTTAATCTTGATGCAAATTTAGCCAAATCTCCTTCTAGATCTCTTCTAAACCAAGCATGAAGCAAAAATCCTCCCCTTTTCCTTAGTATTTTCGGCCAAGAAGTGAAAATGGATGAACAAAATTTCTCCTTTCTTTTCCTCTACTCACGGCAACAAGGGGCATCCAAGCTCATCTTTCTTTTTTTTGTTCATTTTTTATGCTAATTTTATTATATTCCTTCATACATAACTCACTAACCAAACATGTTGGAAACATGTTTTCCTTGCCCATCATACCCACCTTGGCGGCCACTATAGTCAAATTTGGGAAATTTGACATGCAAGGACAACATTTCCTAGTATGCATCAATAGGCCACTTCAACATTTGCCTATCTCATTTCTAAGTTTTCTCACACAAGTCCTTTCTAGTGAAATTCACCTTTATAACACTAAATCAAATCATCAAAATGTCACACACAATTTAACACATATCATAGGCATCACAATAAATTTTAAATTATTTTTATGCCTCGGTTTTGTGGTCCCAAACCACATCCCGTCTAGGGTCAATTTTGGGTGTCACAACTCTCCCCACTTAAGAAATTTTCGTCCCGAAAATCTTACCGTAAATAGGCTCGGGTATCGCTCTTTCATAGAGTTCTCGGTTTCCCGAGTAGCTTCTTCTATCCGTGTTTGAGCCATAACACTTTCACTAGCGGAACCCGCTTGTTTCGCAACTCTTTCACTTCACGTGCGGGATACGAATCGGTTCTTCCTCATAACTCATATTGGCTTGAATTTCAACCCGATGGACTAATCACGTGCGATGGATCAGATCTATAGCGTCGAAGCATCGAAACATGAAAGACATCGTGAATCTTTTTGAGTTCAGGGGGCAAAATCAAACGATATGCCACTGGACCGACTCGCTCGGATATCTCATATGGCCCAATGAACCTTGGGCTCAACTTGCCCTTACGGCGAATCTGAGTATTTTTTTCCAAGGCGAAACCTTGAGAAACACTTTATCTCCCACCTGATACTCGATGTCCTTACGCTTCAGATCCGCGTACGACTTCTGACGATCGGAGGCTATCTTCAGACTTTCACGAATTACTTTCACTTTCTGTTCAGCATCTCTAATCAAATCCACCCCGAAAATTTTGCTTTCACCGAGCTCAGTCCAAAACAATGGTGTACGGCATTTACGACCGTACAAAGCCTCGTAAGGCGCCATCCTAATACTTGATTGAAAACTATTGTTATAAGCGAATTCAATCAAAGGCAAATACTGTTCCCATGGACCACTGAACTCGAGGATGCAACATCTCAACATATCCTCAAGTATCTGAATTATCCGCTCGGATTGACCATCGGTTTGGGGGTGAAAGGCGGTGCTGAAGTGCAACTTGGTACCCAAAGCTTCTTGCAACTTCTTCCAAAATCGCGAGGTAAATCTCGGATCTCTATCCGACACGATAGAATTAGGCACCCCATGTAATCTCACAATCTGAGAAACGTACAATTCGGCTAATTTGTCCATTGAAAAATCTGTACGTACGGGGATAAAGTGAGCCGACTTAGTCAATCTATCTACCACGACCCAAACCGCATCCTTCTTACTCGCTGACAATGGCAGTCCGGATACGAAGTCCATTGTGACTCGATCCGTTTCCACTCGGGTATCGTGATTGGCTGAAGTAATCCTGAAGGCACTTGATGTTCCGCTTTCACTTGTTGACATGTTAAACATCTCAAACAAAGTCGAGATGTCTCGTTTCATACCATGCCACCAAAACCGACGTTTCAAATCGTTGTACATCTTCGTACTCCGGGTGGATTGCCATTCGACTACAATGGGCTTCGCTCGTAATTATCGAAATAAGTTCAATTCCTTGGAACACACAGACGACTTCGAACCTCAAACAATCATCATCATCGATCCGAAACTCCGATTCCTTGTTCGAACACACTCGCCCGCTTTTGCAACCAACTCATCGTCGACCTTCCGAGCTTCACAAATTTGATGTATCAATAATGGTTTGGCTTTCAATTCAGCTACTAACACGTTGTCGGATCGAACGGACAAGTGCACATTCATCGTCAGAAGCGAATAATGATTTACGACTCAAGGCATCCGCAACCACATTCGCCTTTCCGGGTGATAGTCAACGACCAGCTCATAATCCTTTAACAAACTCGAGCCAACGTCTTTGTCGCAGATTTAAGTCTCTTTGGGTCATCAAATATTTGAGACTTTTGTGATCCGAGTACACATGGCACCTCTCACCAAATAAGTAATGTCGCCAAATCTTTAAGGCGAATACGATGGCGACCAATTCGAGATCATGGGTCGGATAATTTTTCTCATGTGGCTTTAATTGCCTCGACACATAGGCCACAACTCGACCTTCTTGCATCAATACACAACCTAACCCAAGTAGGAGGCGCCACTATAGATGACAAACTCTTTGCCGATTCGGGTTGCACTAGAATTGGGGCTTCATCAAATAAGTTTTCAGTTGATCGATACTTTTCTGACATTTCTCCGTCCATTCGAACTTAACATCCTTTTGGAGTAGCTTCGTCATCGGCGTGGCTATCGTTGAGAAACCTTTACAAATCGTCGGTAATAACCTAGTAAGCCCCAAAAAGCTCGAACCTCAATAATATTTCTGAGGCTTCCAATTAAGTATGGCTGAAATTTTATTCGGTCGACTCGAATACCGATGCAGATACCACATGACCCAAGAAGCTAACCTCTTTTAACCGTAACTCACACTTCTTGAACTTAGCATATAATTGCTTATCCGTAAAATTTGCAAAGACTAACCTCGGTGTTCAAGATGTTCGGTCTCATTTCTTGAATAGACCAAGATGTCATCAATGAACACGACTACAAACCGATCCAAATATGGTCAAGATCCGATTCATTAAATCCATAAATACCGTAGGGCATTAGTAAGCCCAAACAGCATCACTAGGAACTCATAATGACCATATCTCGCTCAAGGCGTCTTGGGTACGTCCAATCTCGAATTCGCAATTGATAATAGCCCGATCTCAAATCTATTTTCGAGAACACCGAGGCTCCCTTTAGTTGATCGAACAAGTCATCGATACGTGGTAACGGATATTTGTTCTTTATCGTCGCTTTATTAAGTCGACGATAGTCGATACACGACCTCATGGTTCCATCCTTCTTTTCACAAACAACACCGGCGCACCCAAGGCGAAAAACTCGGGCGAGCAAAACCTCTATCCACCAATTCTTGCAATCGAGCTTTCAACTCCTTTAATTCGTTGGTGCCATACGACACGGAGCTATCAAAATTGAGTGGTACCGGTACCAATTCGATGCCAAATTCTATTTCCGAACGGTGGTAAACCCGCAATTCTTCGTGGAAAACATCCGGTATTCACAAACCATTGGCGCCGATTCGGTTTCTTTTTCGATTCCTTGTCATCGAGCACATACGCAAGGTACGCCGCACCCTTTTCTTACATATTTCCGCCAACATTGCGATATTATCACCGGCAACCCCTTTAAGTCCGTAGACTCAACCCAAATTATCTCGTTATTCGCGCACCTCAAATCGATAGTCTTGCTTTTGCAATTTACAACCGCATCGCATGGTCAACCAATCCAAACCAAGAATAACGTCGAATTCATCGAACGGCAAAAGCATCAAGTCCGCCAAAAACAAGAACCTCGGAACACTAGGGACTTTTCTTGCACACTTTGTTGACAAGCACGTAATGACCCAAGGGGTTTGACACCAATTACAAACTCGATAGACTCAATAGGCAAAGTCTTACTAGATGCTAAGGTTTTACATATATAAGAATGAGTAGAACCAGGGTCAATCAAAGCAATCACATTAGTATTGAAAAGAGTGAAAGTACCGGTAATGACATCTGGTGAGGCAAGATCCTCGGCGTGCTGCAGTATGGCATAAGTCCTAGCAGAGCACGAGCCTCGGATCGATGGTAGCATCTCTAGATCCTCTCGACCGCCACTAACATTGCCCATATTTCTAGGTGGCCTACCTCGAGCGGCGGTAGCACCGGGTTTCCACTCGACTTACATTTTGTTCAAGCAACCTCGGGCAATCCTTCATAAGGTGGTCGGCCGATCCACACTTATAGCAGAGCGATCACGGAACCAACAGCTCCCGAATGCCATTTGCCACAATGCGCAGACACTCCGCCTCTCTCGGCGATCATTTCCACCATCGGCGATCGAAGTGACTCGTGTGGTCACAGGGGTCGATCGCGTCCTCGTCTAGAAAAGCCCAAGCGCCTCTAGACCGGCTCACATCATCTCGAAATCTCTTCGATGCTGTTGAAGAGACTTTCCGAGGACCTTTTCGAATTCTCCGGTTCCCACATCAACTTTTGTTTCTCCTTTCTAAGCTCTTCGACTTTACAAGCTCGATCAACAAGTACTACTGAACTCGTATTTCGAGAATGCCAACGAACATCCTTATATCATCATTCAGCCCATCCTCGGTTGTTTACACATAATAGCTTCGGACGAAATGCATTCTCGCGCAAGATACCGCTAAGCCTCACAAATTTTCGTTCGTAGTCGAATCGACATAGAACCTTGCTTAAGATCAAGAAATTCCTTCGCTTTTGGTCGATGAATCTCGATCGATATACTTTTTTGAACTCGATTTGAAAGAATTCCCAAGTCACTTGCTCTCTAGGCACCACAGAAGTCAGAGTACTCCACCAATAGTAGGCGGAATCACGTAGCAAGGAGATGGTACACTTTAAGCACTCATCGGTTGTACAAGATAGCTCATCGAACACCCGGATAGTGTTATCCAACCAAAATTCTGCTCGCTCGGCATCATCATCATCCGTAGCTTTGAATTCAGTGGCCCTAAGTTTTCGAATCCTATCGACTGGAGGCTTACTTGACCTTATTTGGTCAGTTACCGGAGGTATTGTAGGTGCGGGGGTTGCATTAGTCGGGAATGGAGGTTGTGTAACAGTAGTGTTAGTTCGAATGTATTGGTTGAACCAATCATTCATCACACTATAAAAGGCTTGCCTAGCCTCATCATTCGGATTGTTGGCCATAGGTTGAGAGTCCATGGCGCTGTCCCTTGCGCGAGGAGCAGCGCCACACTCTCCACATCATCAGCTATTGCTCGGTTGGGATCGGGATCCATTGCTATAAACAAACACAAATTCAAATTGTCAGAAATCTCCACACTATCAATTTATCACTTAATGGCATGTATAGCTAGACCCCAAACATATTATGGTAGTCCTAGAATCGACTAAACTGTAGCTCTGATACCAATAAAATTGTAACACCCCGAACCCGAGACCATCGCCGGTGTCAGACATGAGGCGTTAATAAGCCAAATCCACATATTTCACCCACCAATTTGACATTTCCAGACAGGCTGGAAAACTGCGTCACTGTCGCCTTAAAAATCATATCTCGAGTTTCAAAACTCAGAAACTGGTTCCGTAAATTTTCCCTGAATTTAGACTCATATATCCATCCATGGATTTATTTCTAGAATTTTTTGTCGGGCCAATTGGTACAGTTTATTAGTTAAAGTCACCCATGTTACAGGGATCAACTGCTCTGACCTTTGCGCATTACAACTTGAATATCTCTCCGTACAGGGCTTTAATACTGGTGCCGTTTGTTTCTAATGAAACCAGACTCAAAATGGAATCTGTACATATAAGGTATGACTCCTAATTATTTCTGGATAATTTATAATAAATTTTTAAAGTTGCGACAGGGGACCCAGAAACCGTTCTGACCCTGTCTCACAACAGCTTTAATATCTCTTAACATGTAACTCCTATGACCATTTCGTTTCTTCCATATGAAAGTAGACTCATCAAGGTTCATTTACATAACTTGTTCACTATTTAATACCATTCCTACAAATTTTGGTGATTTTTCAAATCCACACCACTGCTGCTGCCAGTATCTGTTTTCAAGGTATCCATTACCTATTTCGTGATTTCCACGATTCAATTGGCCCTTTTTGCATACATAGCTCAAAGTGTGATCATGATTAACCATTCCAATGGCTAATCTTTCAAACAATTCCATACCCCATAATGATCATCATACAAACAATTATAGAATCATACTAAAAACGTATATGAGCCATTTTCGCATGGCTATCCAAGCTTACACAAAACCGAAAGGTACATGACCTTCAACATTAGGGTAGTCCTATACATGCCATTTCAAAGTTCAACCAAAAATTATACCAAAATGGAGGCTTGATAGTATAGATGACTTCGACTTTAATGATCCCGAAATTACATGTTTGCAAACTCTAGACATAGATAGATATACAACATGTTCATTAAATTAATCCAATTTTGACAAGGTTAGGTTAATGAGATTAAAATTGAATGACATGAGCGAGTGTTCGACGGAACACTTGCAGCAACCTCTAGACATATAGCATCGTTCATATGGAAAGAAAACAAAATAGTGCAAGGTACTATGCTAAAGGCCTGTATACATATATCGCTTAAGGCAAGGTAAGTTGAGGTCTTGTTCTCAAAAGAATAAGGCCACTTTAGAACTTTTTTGAACAGTATGTTGAGCATGGTTTTTTCGAGACATTACTGTTAGTAAGGGAAAATTCTAAGTAATCCTGACCTTCCAAATCAAAATTGTAGACCCTCTATCCTATGCCATAGTATCTTTGCCATAGCATTTTTAAATGTTTACTTGTTCGTTTTCATATTATTCACGTGATTATTCTCGAATTTTCCATGGCATTCTTACTCTTGTCTGGTCGTGTCATAGCATTTTCCATTACTGCTCGCATTATTATTCCTTCAAAATACCACTGCATTCTTATCATTATGTTTTTCATAACATTAATCATACCTCACTCTAATAACTTTACCAGATTATACTGCTTTAATCCCTGTGGAAACGATATCACTTATCACTTTATTACTTAATTCAATATGTATACTTGCACAGTTCGCATATCATTTCACACTCGATAGTACTTAGTTATGTAGTTAAGTTTGCTGCAGCTTGGTACTAATTTTTTTTAATACCTTAACTTTATTTGTAGTTACACTTTAATCCCTTAGCTTAATATCATTCAACTTTGTTTTATTTTACCTGTTAAAAATCATTTCTTTGGTGTTTTTATTCATCTATCTTGCTTCCATTATTGTGTTCTCCAAGATTTTGTAGGAAAGCTTGGGTTTTTATTACTTTTCTTTGAGTTTAAGTTAATGCCATTTTTCTCTTGATTATTTGCTATTAATGTGTTTAGAAATGAGCATGAGTAGCTAAATCTTATGAGATTGGTTGATGGAAATATTGGGTAGTTTATTTTGGGTTCAGGACTAGATCATAAAATTTGGACTAAATCAAATAGAATTCAAAACTTAGGATTGACACCTCTAAGGGAAATTTAGATAAGTGAGACCAAGAGGAGATCTTATCAAGCATCAATCTGATTCATTCTAGGTTAGTTTGGTGAGGTCAAGATAAACCGGACTAATTTGTCTAATTTGGAAAAATTGAGGCTGAAAAGTAAAATTGAGCCAATTTAAGAGTGTTAGCGATTTAGATCCCTAATTCAAAGGTTAACAAACAACGTGAAAATCAACTAACCACTCTCTGTTATTGAATTTTCTAGTTTCATAGTTTGCGTGATTTACAATTTGGTTATTTTCTATTTTTAGATAATTAATTAGTTAGCTAGTCTCTGCCTTGGAGTTCACATGCTAGTGGCTAAAGTGTTCAATCAATTTCCTATTCCCTTAGTCAAAGAGTTATTAGATGAGTTAGCCAGAGCTTGATTCTGCTCCAAATTTTACCTAAGTTTAGGTTATCACCAAATTCAAATGCATGAGGTTGATGTGCACAAGACGACTTTTAAAACCCATCAAGATCACCTTGGGTTCTTAGTAATGTTGTTTGGACTTACTAATGCACCCTCGACTTTTGAAAGCATCGTAAAAAACTTATTTCAGTCGTATCTAAGAAAATTTTTATTGGTTTTCTTTAACGACATTTTAATCTACTATCCTACTTGGCTTTTGCACTTGACACATCTAGAGCTAGCTTTGGAAATTTTGATGCAATAGCAGTTGTATGTTATGTAACACCCCGAACCCGAGACCATCGCCGGTGTCGGACATGAGGGGTTAATAAGCTAAATCCACATATTTCACCCACCAATTTGACATTTCCAGACAGGCTGGAAAACTACGTCACTGTCGCCTTAAAAATCATATCTCGAGTTTCAAAACTCAGAAACTGGTTCCGTAAATTTTCCCTGAATTTAGACTCATATATCCATCCATGGATTTATTTCTAGAATTTTTGGTTGGGCCAATTGGTACAGTTTATTAGTTAAAGTCACCCATGTTACTGGGATCGACTGCTCTGACCTTCGCGTGTTACAACTTGAATATCTCTCTGTACAGCGCTTTAATACTGGTGCTGTTTGTTTCTAATGAAACTAGACTCAAAATGGAATCTGTACATATAAGGAATGACTCCTAATTCTTTCTGAATAATTTATAATAAATTTTTAAAGTTGTGATAGGGGACCCAGAAACCGTTCTGGCCCTGTCTCACAACAGCTTTAATATCTCTTAACATGTAACTCCTATGACCGTTTCGTTTCTTCCATATGAAAGTAGACTCATCAAGGTTCATTTACATAACTTGTTCACTATTTAATACCATTCTTACAAATTTTGGTGATTTTTCAAATCCACACCACTGCTGCTGCCAGTATCTGTTTTCAAGGTAACCATTACCTATTTCGTGATTTCCACGATTCAATTGGCCCTTTTTGCATACATAGCTCAAAGTGTGATCATGATTAACCATTCCAATGGCTAATCTTTCAAACAATTCCATACCCCATAATGATCATCATACAAACGATTATAGAATCATACTAAAAACGTATATGAGCCATTTTCGCGTGGCTATCAAAGCTTACACAAAACCGAAAGGTACATGACCTTCAACATTAGGGTAGTCCTATACATGCCATTTCAAAGTTCAACCAAAAATTATACCAAAATGGAGGCTTGATAGTGTAGATGACTTCGACTTTAATGATCCCGAATCCGATTGCTATCGAGCAAAATCTATAAAACAGAGAGCCAAAGCAACGGGGTAAGCATTTTTATGCTTAGTAAGTCTCAAGCAATAAAATCAGCTTCAATTAAAGCATTACATTCACATAGCCAAATGCATCATTTCATTAATACACATTCACATAATCATTCTTACTTCACACTTCATCATTATATACTTTCACAAGATATCAACCAAATTCAATAACTGAAACTCGTTAGTCGATTGAGCGAATGTTGCTCAAACATGTCGACTTTTCCAATGCACATATAAACATACCTTATTCTTTGGGCTTTTCGAGCGTACTAATTAAATTTATTACAGCAACCAACACTCACCTCCAGCCCAAGCTTCTTCGGAATACGACCGGATATAACCACATGCACGAATGCCTTCGGGTCTTAGCCCGGATAGAACGACTTGCACAAATGCCTTCGGGTATTAGCCCGGATTTAACAACTTGCACGATTGCCTTCGGGTCTTAGCCCGGATGTAGTCACTAGCACAATTGCCTTCGGGTCTTAACCCGGATATAATTACCAGCATAAATGTCTTCGGGACTTAGCCCGGATATCATTCAATTGCTCATGCACACATATACATCAATAATCATTTCACATTCATATTTCATTTTCGTTACTAAGGCTCAAACACAAACATATCACTAGCATAATCGCCTTCGGGACTTAGCCCGGGTATCATTCAAATACTCATACACACATAAATCAATAATCATTACACATCCATATTTCATTTCACATAATTCGAGTAGGGTCATTTCTTGAGGACTTACCTCGGCTGTTGTCGAACGGCTTTGACGGCTATTCGATCACTTTTTCCTTCCCCTTATCCAATTGTGGCCCTCTAAGCTCTTGAGCTAATTCAAACAAATTCAATTTATTAAAGTCTCGCTTGCTAGCCTTGGCCGAATACACATATCATTGACTCAACATCACATAACTAAGCACTTTAGTCAATTTTCTTTAATTACGCACACATTCGGCCTTAGCTCACAACAAGGTAGCTGATTACCTAAGTCAAGAATAGGCATCATTAAGCTTGCCTCTAACCGAATGCATGCACAATAATTCCCCTCATGTGGCCGATTATGCTTAGTCATTCTTGCATAAAATCAACAATAAATTGCAAGATTTTCACATCATATGTGTGCTAGGCCGAATGTACATGCAATTTTCACAACATTCTTCAACAAACTTCATCTTTAAACAACATATTCATCACTTTCTTCATAATCAAAATATCATGTGCAATCATATATACACATATAGGTGCAAGGCCAAATTTCAAGGTGTCCATAGCCATCCAAAACATAAATTTTAACTAACATGCAAGAAGCATGAACCATGCTCATGAATGCATCATGGCCGAACACATCACAATCATGCCCCTTTCAACTTCAATCATGGTTAAACAAAAAAGAAAACTCAATGTCTTACTTAAGATTGCTACAAAGAAGTTTCAAGAGTAGTCAATCCATCATTGCATGCATCATTAGCAAGCTTCACATTTAGCATGCAATGGCTTTAACACAATAACAACTTTGGCCAAATACCATTTCCATGGCATAACAAAGATTTGAACCATGGCTAACATGCACATCAAGTTAGCAACCAAAACATGCATGAAACTCCTAACACAACCTCATACATACCTTAATCTTGATGCAAATTTAGCCAAATCTCCTTCTAGATCTCTTCTAAACCAAGCATGAAGCAAAAATCCTCCCCCTTTTTCCTTAGTATTTTCGGCCAAGAAGTGAAAATGGATGAACAAAAATTTCTCCTTTCTTTTTCCTCTACTCACGGCAACAAGGGGGCATCCAAGCTCATCTTTCTTTTTTTTTTTTGTTCATTTTTTTATGCTGATTTTTATTATATTCCTTCATACATAACTCACTAACCAAACATGTTGGAAACATGTTTTCCCTTGCCCATCATACCCACCTTGGCCGGCCACTATAGTCAAATTTGGGAAATTTGACATGCAAGGACAACATTTCCTAGTATGCATCAATAGGCCACTTCAACATTTGCCTATCTCATTTCTAAGTTTTCTCACACAAGTCCTTTCTAGTGAAATTCACCTTTATAACACTAAATCAAATCATCAAAAATGTCACACACAATTTAACACATATCATAGGCATCACAATAAATTTTAAATTATTTTTATGCCTCGGTTTTGTGGTCCCGAAACCACATCCCGTCTAGGGTCAATTTTGGGCTGTCACATGTTAAGTTCTATAAATATGACTTTGGATCTAAGCAAATTGAATATCTAGGTCATGTTATCAATCATCAAGGGGTATCAATGGATGCAAGGATAGTTGAGTGTATTATCAGTTGGCCTTTACCTCAATCAGTTAAGGAATTAAAGGGGTTGCTCAGGTTGATCAGATATTATAGGAGGTTTGTGAGGAATTATAGAGCTATAGCACAACCTATCACTAATCTTCTCAATAAGAATGCCTTTATATGGATTGACCAAACCACGACTTCTTGACTGCAACTCAAAGAGGCTATGATTATTGCCCCGACATTAGGCTTTCCTAATTTTGAAGTAGCCTTTGTGGTTGAATCTAATGCCTCAAATATTGGCATTGAATTTATTCTAACACAAAAGGGAAAGCCCATAGCTTATTTTAGTAAAGGTTTCTCTATTAGGCATCAAGCTCTATCATTTATGAAAAAGAGATGATGACTATTGTGATTTTCGTCAAGAAATGTAACAATTATATTTTGGGAAGGCATTTTCATATCAAAATTGATCATTGAAGTCTTAAATTTTTGCTAGACTAGAAAATCACAACTCCAACTTAACAAACTCAAGTGGTAAAAATGATTGGTTATGATTATTCACTCATTTTTAGGAAGGAAGCATATAATGATGTAGCAGATTCTCTATCTAGGATGCCTCAAGAGGAATGTAGTACTATGTCTATTTTAAACACTGATTTGTTCCAACAGATTGGACATTCGTGGGTATAAGACCAATTTTTTGGTGCATCTTACTCACAAGCTTAAACAATCTTCTAGGGTAGTGATAAACTGTAATTTATACATATTTTTATCTCATGCTTAACACATTTATGGATGATTTCTCCTTAGATTTGGTGAATTCGATGCTCCTAATTCTTTAATTTCATGCTTTATACTTAGGTGAGCATAGGAGAGTAAAAAGAGTGAGAAACGAGTCGAAAACAGAGAAAATGGACCCAAATGGGAAATCAACAAGGCCTGGACTACCTCACACGGGCATGTCCTACCGCTGTGTCCCTTTCGCAGGATCAAAGCACGACTTACACAGGTAGACTACACGCCCGTGCCTATTCAATAGCCTTGACCACGGGCTGGAGTAATCGCACATGGGCGTGTCCCTGCGAGCCCAAGTATAACCCTATTCAGAAAAGGCCAATTTAGAGGGCTTTTAGGCATTTTAAAGCCTATTTAAACACTTAAGGAGGCACTTAGGAGGGGGACGCGAAGTAGGAAACAAGGAATTACTCAAGGAAAGCTAATTGATCCATCTCAAAAGCTGGATTCATCATTAAGACTGAAGATCTCCCTTCAAGGAGTTTTGGGTTTTCTTATGTTTTGTTATCTTTATGCTTTTGAGATGTTTTCTTTCATAAGTTTGAACTAAACCCCTAAATATGAAACCTAAGATGGTTCTAGTTATTATTTTCTGAATTGTATGATAAATATTTGACTTGCTCTTAATTATGTGTTCTTAATTCTTGTTTTAATATTCCAGGATACTGATTCAAGCTAAGCTCTTATTCAGAGGAGGAGTAGACCCTGTCTAAGAATAAAGTTTCATAATTAAGCAGAGTTGATGGCGCGCCTAGAGATAGGGTGACAAGATTTTGCCAGATTAGGGTGAAACCTAATAAGGGAATCCATAGATCGAGTTAATGCAATTCTAGGGTGTTAATTAGAAAGAGATTTCAATTATTCAACCTAGGGTTAGACATTATTAGTCTCGAGAGAGAAAATAATATAACATAGGGATTTTTATGAATCAAGTCAAATGAATAAATTGCCTGATTCAAAATCAAATAACAAGTGAAGTCTAGGTGGATTTTTCCTTAGGTATTGTCTTAATCAATCGAATTTTCCCAAAAGTATTTTCCAAAATTTTCTCTCTGTGCATTCTTAGTTTAGTAATTAGTTCAGATAACCAAATCCTTTAATTTTTAGGCTAGATAATAAAAAGAAGGTAATCACTAGTAATCTTGGTTCCTTTGGGTTCGACAATCCAGTCTTGCTAAAGCTCTACTACTGTTCGATAGGTACACTTGCCTTCATCGTGATAATAGTTAGTTTCAAGAACCATTAATTATAAATATTTAAAACCTGTCGTGAACATCACTTATCAAGTTTTTAGCGCCGTTGCCAGGGAACTAGGATATTAGGAACACTCGATTTTTATTACTTTAGCCATTTTACTTTTATTGCAATTTATATATTTTTTATTTTATTTTCTAATTCTTCATTTATTTTCTTCTAACAGGTTTTTCTAGTTTATGACTAGAAGAAACCCGTCAGGACCATTACTATTCGATAGTGAGATCGATTGCATAGTTCGCAGAAGCCAAAAAGAAATAAGGCAAAGCTTACAATACACAGAGGAAGAGCAAGAGGACGATACTTCAACCACAACTGAGGAGATGGCTGAAAACCAAGAAAATCTGCTACCTCCTACGATTGCTGCTAATCAGAATCCTACTCCATGCACTATGTCTGATTATGCTAAACCTTCTTTAACAGGAACTGAATCGAGCATAGTTAGACCAGCTGTAGCTGCAAATACTTTTGAACTGAAACCTAACACAATTCAAATGATACAGCAATTTGTGCAGTTTGATGGTTTGGAGGACGAATATCCCAACGCTCACTTGGCAAATTTCTTAGAATTTTGCGACACTTTTAAAATAAATGGCATTTCTGATGACGCCATTCGCCTTCGGTTGTTTCCCTTTTTTTTGAGAAACAAAGCTAAACAATGGTTGAATTTGTTACCACGAGGGTCAATCACTACTTGGGAACAAATGACCGAAAAGTTTTTATTAAAATATTTTCTACCTGCTAAAATGGCTAAATTACGTAACGATATCTCTTCTTTTGTGTAGATGGATTTAGAAACACTCTAAGATGCATTGGAGAGACACAAGGACCTCTTGAGAAGATGCCCTCACCATGGGCTACCACTCTGGTTACAGGTTCAAACGTTTCATAATGGCCTGAATCCTTCGACTCGACAGATGATCAACGTAGCCGCGGGTGAAACCATCAATAATAAAACACTTGAAGATGCTTATGAATTTATAGAAGAGATGTCACTAAATAATTATCAGTGGCAAGTCATGAGGACAAAGCCAACAAAAGCAGCCGGCATTTATAACATCAATTCGGTCACCATGCTCTCTAATCAGGTAGAACTCTTGAATAAGAAAATTGACGGTTTTCTTAGTTATTCACAGGTTCACCCAGTAATGCAGTGCGAAGCAGGAGGAGGTGGATCAAGTAATTCAGACTACCCACCCTATGGCGAAAACAAGGAGAACAAGTAGTTAAATTACATTGGTAATAATCCTCTACCTCAAAATAATCCTTATAGTAATACTTACAATGTAGGTTGGAGGAACCACCCAAATTTCTCATGGGGAGGCCAAGGGAATCAGCGACCACCACCACCTCCAAGCTTCCAACAACCACCCTACCAACAAGAGAAAAAATTGAACCTTGAGGAGATGCTAACAAAATTCGTCTCAGTGTTAGAAACTCATTTTTAGAATACCGAGACAGCACTTAAAAATTAATAAGCATCGATCCAAGGGCTCGAAACTCAGATTGGCCAACTCGCCAAACTGATTTCTAAATGACCACAAGGTAGTTTGTCGAGTAACACGAAATCTAACCCAATGGAACAACTCAATGTGATTACCACTCATGACAAGGAAGGGTTAGTTGAGCCTGTATCAGAGCAGAGGCAAGGCATTGTGGTAAGTCAAGATAAAGGTAAGGTAGTCCACAGTGAGCAAAGAACGGTAAGTAAAGAGTACAAACCACGAGTGCCATACCCGAATGTGACAAAGAAAGACCGTACAGATAAACAATTCGGTAAACTCCTTAAACTATTAAAAAAATTACATATTAACTTACCGTTTATCGAAGCTCTCTCGCAGATGCCAAACGCAGTCAAATTTTTAAGGAAGCTTCTAGCAAACAAACGAAAGTTGGATGAGGCATTGCATGTGGAGTTGAATGTAGTTTGCTCAGTCATATTACAGAATAACCTACCCAACAAATTGAAAGATCCAGAGAGTTTTATGATTCCTTGTTTAATGGGTAGATTAGATGTTCATAATGCATTGGCTGACTTAGGGGCAAGCATTAATGTTATGCCTTATAAAATGTTTAAACAGCTAGGTCTTGGGAAACCCAAACAAACTAGGATGAGCATTCAATTGGCTGATAAAACCATTAGATTTCCTAGAGGTATCATTGAAGATGTTCTTGTTAAGATCGATAAATTTATATACCCAGTAGACTTTGTTGTTCTAGACATGGAAGAGGATAGTAACGCACCTTTGATTTTAGGATGACCCTTTTTAGCGACTGCTAGAACCATTATTGATGTTGGTACAGGTGAACTCACACTTCGTGTGGGAGACGAAACAATCACCCTTCAAGCTCGTAATTTGAGTAACACATCAAAAATTGAAGGTGGTTGTATAAATCAATCTACTAGTATTGATCATGTGGTGAAACCCTCTGTGCAGGAAATAGTTTCGAAGAACGCATATGAGCCAAGTTCAAATAACAACAAAGGACCAATCCATGAAGAACGAAGGCTACAAATTGAGGAACTGGATGAATGGTGGACACATAGACCAAGAACACCCAATAAGCTGAAATCGAGCCAGGTCGAGCTCAATACATCACCAAATCAACTTAAGGTTAGAGACAAAGTACTACTAGATGCAGCAAATCCTCGCATTACAACTTCTGAACCTAATGAAGTAATCCCTCTTACGGTATTCAATATTTTCCCATATAGTACAGTCGAGGTAATTCATCCCAAATTCGGCACTTTTAAGGTAAACAATACTCGTCTTAAACCTTATATTGATGAAGTTGATAGCAGGGATGATGAGTGTAAACTCCCAGAGCCACCATGATCGCACACCAGAGAGCTAAGTCAAGCTTAGACTATAAATAAGCGCTTCTTGGGAGGTAACCCGAGCACTAACAATAATGATTTATTTGAATTCTAGTTTTTCACATCTAACCTACTAACTGAGTCCTGAAACACAGGGTTTTCCCATCCGCATGACCAGGCACACGGGTGTGCCTACGGCCGTGTGAAAACAGGGCAAAAGTTTTTCTCCAACACAGGATACGATAAGTTGCCACGGCCGTGCGACATGGCCATGGGCGAAATTTCCAAAACAACAGGGCGTGAGACACGCCCATGCCTTAAAATCGTGGTTGAAACTGAGAATTTAACACGGGGCGTGCGACACGCCCGTGTCATTCACCTGTAACACCCCGAACCCGAGACCATCGCCGGTGTCGGACACGAGGGGTTAACAAGCCAAATCCACATGTTTCGCCCATCAATTTGACATTTCCAGTCAGGCTGGAAAACTGCATCACTATCGTCTTAAAAATCATATCTCGAGTTTCAAAACTCGAAAACTGTTTTCGTAAATTTTCCCTGAATTTAGACTCATATATACATCCATGGATTTATTTCTAGAATTTTTGGTCAGGCCAATTGGTACAGTTTATTAGTTAAAGTCACCCATGTTACAGAGATCGACTGCTCTGACCTTTTCGTGTTACAACTTGAATATCTCTCTGTACAGGGCTTTAATACTGGTGCCGTTTGTTTCTAATGAAACTAGACTCAAAATGGAATCTGTACATATAAGGCATGACTCCTGATTCTTTCTGGATAATTTATAGTAAATTTTTAAAGTTGCGACAGGGGACCCAGAAACCGTTCTGGCCCTGTCTCACAATAGCATTAATATCTCTTAACATGCAACTCCTATGACCGTTTCGTTTCTTCCATATGAAAGTAGACTCATCAAGGTTCATTTACATAACTTATTCACTATTTAATACCATTCCTACAAATTTTGGTGATTTTTCAAAACCACTCCACTGCTGCTGCCAGCATCTGTTTTCAAGGTAGGTCTTATCTATTTGTAGTCTCCATGATCCAACTAGTCTTGCCATACATAGGTTCACCTATGACCATTTTAGCCATTCCAATGGCTGATCATGTGACCAACACTCCCATTTCCAATCCATAATTACATCATGAAACCATATATATATATATACAAATCACAAATGGTCTAAGTTCGTACTTGACTTCTACGAGCCATTTTCGCATGGCCGTACACATATACATCACAACACAATTGAACCGACAAGGGGTAGTCCTATACATGCCATTTCAAAGTTCAACCAAAAATTATACCAAAATGGAGGCTTTGATAGTGTAGATGACTTCGACTTTAATGATCCCGAATCCGATTGCTATCGAGCAAAATCTATAAACAGAGAGCCAAAGCAACGGGGTAAGCATTTTTATGCTTAGTAAGTCTCAAGGAATAAAATCAGCTTTAATTTAAGCAATACATTCACATAGCCAAATGCATCATTTCATTAATACACATTCACATAATCATTCTTACTTCACACTTCATCATTATATACTTTCACAAGGTATCAACCACTTCAATAGTTGATATTCGTTAGTCGATTGAGCGAATGTTGCTCAAACATGTCGACTTTTCCAATGCACATATAAACATACCTTATTCTTTGGGCTTTTCGAGCGCATTTAATTGAATTTATTACAGCAACCAACACTCACCTCCAGCCCAAGCTTCTTGAATACAACCGGATATAACCACGTGCACGAATGCCTTCGGTCTTAGCCCGGATAGAACGACTTGCACGAATGCCTTGGTCTTAGCCGGATGTAGCCGCTTAGCACAATTGCCTTGGTCTTAACCGGATATAATTTCCAGCATAAATGTCTTCGGACTTAGCCGGATATCATTCAATTGCTCATGCACACATACATCAATAATCATTAGACATTCATGTTTCATTTTCGTTACTAAGGCTCAAACACAAAGGTAATCACTAGCATAATCGCCTTCGGGACTTAGCCCGGGTATCATTCAAATACTCATACAAATCATTACACATCCATATTTCATTTCACATAATTCAAGTAGGGTCACTTCTTGAGGACTTACTTCGGATGTTGTCGAGCGGCTTTTACGGCTATTCGATCACTTTTTCCTTCCCCTTGTCCAATTGTGGCCCTCTAAGCTCTTGAGCTAATTCAAACAAATTTAATTTATTAAAACCTCATTATGCTAGCTTATGGCCGAATATGACAAGGAGTTTAAATGGTCATATGGCCACCCTTTAGCTTGAATACACAATGGTCATGCACATTTTATACTACATCAAGCAATTCAATACAATTCATTCAAGCATCAAGGAAAAGCTAAGGCCATCAATAGGCTACCTAAGGCCGAATATACATGTCCAATTTGAGGCCAATTATCCACTTAATACCACACAAAAAAACAGCATGCATTTTACTAGTTAATGTTTTACATATTGTGGCTCAATACTTATAATATAGCATCAAGCACTCATATGGCCGATTATACTTGCAATTTCACAAACATCCTTCAACATTTTCTTCTTTAAACAAACATATTCATCACTTACTTCATAACCAAAACATCATGTGCAAACATATATATACATATATGTGCATGGTCAATTTCAAGGTGTCCATAGCCATCCAAAACACAAATTTTAACTATCATGCAAGAAGCATGAACCATGCTCATGAATGCATCATGGCGAATACATCACAATCATGCCCTTTCAACTTCAATCATGGTTAAACAAAAAGAAAACTCAAAGTCTTACTCAAGATGGCTACAAAGAAATTTCAAGAGTAGACAATCCATCTTTGCATGCATCATCATCAAGCTTCACACTTAGCATGCAATGGCTTTATCACCATATTCACTTGGGCGAATTTCATTCCCATGACATAACAAAGATTTGAACCATGGGCTAACAAGAACATCAATCTAGCAACCAAAAACATGCATGAATCTCATGGCACAACCTCAAACATACCTTACTCTTGATGCAAGTATAGCCAACCTCTTCCTAATCCTCTTCCAAACCAAGTATGAAGCAAAACTCCTTCCTTATCCTTAGTATTTTCGCCAAAAGGAGAGTGAAAATAGATGAACAAAAATTTTTTTTCTTTGTTTTTGTTTCTCTCATGTACGGCACAAGGGGGAAAGCATCCACACTCATTTTTTTTTCATTTCTTTACCCATGCTCTTATTTTATTATTTCTAACATCCACCACTAGCAAAACATGTTTAAGACATGTTTTCTTTTGCCCATCTTCATCACCATGGCCGGCCACTTCCTTCTCTTTGGGTAAATTGACATGCAAAACCATTCTTTTGCATGCATATACTATTAGACCATTGAAGATTGGCCTATCACCTTTCAACAATGTTTCATATAAGTCCATCTTAATAAATTCACATAGAAATGATCAAATTAATGCATGCAACTTTCACACATGCATTTGCTAACATCATAAACATAGAATATAACTTTTAATTACTTATAAGACTCGGTTTAATGGTCCCGACACCACTTCCCGACTAGGGTCAAATTAGGGATGTCACATCACCCGTGGTCAACACTGTCAAAAAGAACACGGGCGTGGGCTATCATACACGGGCGTGGGAGAAGGGAACGAAGCAAGACACAATCGTGCGACACAGCCAAGGGCACCCACACGCCTAAGGTACACAAGCGTGGGGCGAATCTCAGATGCGCCTAATTTTAAAAATCACGAAACACGCGGGCAAAAATTAGGGCACACAAGCTGCCCCACGGCCGTGTACCCCAAAATCTATATAAACCCCTCACTATTCATCATCTCCTTCCCCAAAAAATCCCTAACCCTAGCCGCTGCAACTCCACACGCCCTACTTGTCACGCCCGTGCGCCGCCTACAGCACTATTTCTGATGACTCAAGCTTTTCCCTTTTGCGTTTGTTTACTCTTTTCTCTCTATTTTCTTTAAATATTGCCTATTTCATGATTTCTCTGATCCATTTGACTATCTTAAGTGAATATTAATAGTAGAATAATAGAAATACTCATGCTTGTCATTGCCCTTTTTCATACTACATTCATCCATTTTTCTTGTTTTCATAGATTTTATGTTTACCCACATACATTCATGCATTAGATTTTCCCGTCATATTATTCTCATAGCCCTATATTAATGACTTGATGTAATTGCTTTAGTTGTTTTAGTTTTGTTCTCTTCATTTAGTACGCGAGTCTCATGAAATGTTCCTAATTAGTTTTGTTTTTCCATGCTATTTTTGGGACGTATTGGTTAAACTTTGAATTTTCAATGTAGGTACAATGTCATCCTCACGTGGTAAGAAGACTACTGTTCCCGTCTCAAAGAAAAGGAAAGGAGCAGTGTCATCCTCGGGTCCTACCACGGAGATTAGGCACCTGTTCCTCCAGGTTCCCTTGGGACCCCAGGAGGAATTATATTAGATATTACGAGTCCGACCCCTAGGTGTGGGCCGTTGCATTGACTGGCCGCACTTGAACAGATTTATTTGGTTGACGCGGTTCGAGCCCTCCTGACGACTGACTCGTGGGGACTCTTCTTTGAGATCGTCGAGCCAACGTATCTTGAGTTCACATTGGAACTCTGCTCGACGTTCCATCTTCAGACCGTCATGACCAACTTCGTCAATCCTGGAACGATCCAGTTCTGCCTTGGTGGTCTAGTACGCCAGTTGAGCATACCCGAGTTCAGGATTGCACTAGGGCTATACACGGAGGAGTTCATGGACGACAATGAACTCGACACCCTCCACCTCCATATCCACTACTCCCCCTCAAAATGCTGGAAGGACCTCGTCCCTGCCTCGACCACCTACGATCCTAACCACTCTAAGGCATCGGCTCTCCCTCCATCCTTGAGGTATCTACACGCCATCTTGGCTCACACTCTGACAGGGAGACGAGAGAGCACCGGCGTCGTCACCACCCACGACGCCTATTTCTTATGAAGCATGGTGAACGGGCACGTCCTTGACCTTGCTTACTTCATCGCCCTCGCCATCTGCCATCAAAAAGAGCGACATAGGAGATGGGTCATCTCTATCGGGCACTATGTGACTTGACTGGCTCGGCACTTTGGGCTCCTCAACACAGCAGCATAATCATCCTCCCTCACTCTTATCGGCTAAATGTCTCCACAGGGCATCTCGACCATGCTAAGTATGAGGATGATCGAGAAACGACATGGCACCTACCCTCCTCAGTACCGCCTTATCCAGTCCACCGAGGAGAAGGACCTAGAGGACATCACTGATGATGTCCCTCCATGTCATAAGAACCCACCGTCTTAACCACCACCCATCCATTATCCAGTTCATGCGGCGGCTTCATATTCTGACATCTCTAAGTGCCTTACACGATTTGAGCAGCAATGTTTTCAGTGTTTTGATCACATTGTTGTGACTCTACATCAGATTTATCAGCACTTCCATATCTCATCGCCACTACCACCTCGCGAACCATCCGGTGATAATGATGTTTAAAAAATTTTATTTTTTATTTTTTTATTTTCACTTTTATCTTTATTTATCTTAATTAAGTACTTTTTATTTCATTTTCCTTTAATATTATTTTAAATTTAGTTTTTATAATTTTTTTGAATAATTTATAGTTTGGTTATTTCATTACGAGTAATTATGCTTCATTATATTCCCTAAAAAGTTCTTGATTCTATCACAGTTATAAAGAGCTCCAAAGCTCATCATTGCATAGGAACTACAAACTCTACTAGGAAAGGTTCTCCACGACTGCCATGTCTTGCTCGACCACGACCATAGCTACCACCAGATATAATATTCTTTTGGTGCAGGACTTATGGACTAATGAACCTCTACCACCATCGGAGTATCCTCCTTCACTCTCATCATTTGCCTTAGCCGATTATTCTCCATAACTCCAAATCAAGGAGTTCATTCATCATTCAGGAAGCTTCACTTCTCTCCCTATCTTATGATTATTTATCTATATTTTTCAATATATCTATCTTTGTACATTGAGGGCAATGTACATCTTAAGTGTAGGGGGTCTTTCATATCATCATTAGAAATCCCTGAATTCTGTCTTATTCTCACGTGAATCACTCATATCACTATTAGAATGAATTTTAATTAAATTATGATTTTTATTGATATGTCTTGAATTAAAACATAGGCGTTTATGCATTGATTGTTTAAACTTTAAGAAATTAGGTAATCAAGCATGATAAGTTGATTTTTGAAGAATTAAAAACTTTTACGTTGTCTCCCTAAGCTTAGGTATTATCTTGAGTTAAAATTAACAAGTTTAAACATCAAAAAGCCATAATTTTTATGAGATCTTGAGCCTTTAGAGCATATTTTATTTCTTTCATGCCCACTTTTATTATGAGTGCGTCAGTATTGATTTGTTATTCTAGAACTTGCTTGAGTATGCATGTCAAGACCACACCATTTGATTTGATATGTTAAGATGATAAAGGCACTTAGGTTTAACCCGCTCACTCCATAAAAGCTTACCTTCATAATTAACCCTTAGTGATCCCCTTTGAGCCTAACAAGCCATCAATTAATTTACCCTCAATATTAACCCATAACCCATTATTGTTGAAATCCCCTAATTTGATCCCTATGTTTGTCGAGATTTGATTTGAACTAATTTCTTAGCTATGTTTTATTCTTTGTTGTAACAATTAAGTTCTATGTTATTTGACTTGTTCTAAAAAAAAACAATACTTACATACATACTAGTAGTAATTCGTCATTTTTGAGCTTGAGTGTTAATTCCATATTCTGAGAAGAAGCTCACTTGTATTCAACAGATAATTAGTTATTTTTCTAGTTAGGTGATTTCTTCAATTCAATTTTGATTCTAACCTTTTCTTTCAGCTTGTGACCACACCCCCTAACTAAAGCCACGTTACAACCCTCTAAATTCCTTTTTGATTGATGTATCATTTCAATATATAGTGGTGGAGATTTGATTTTCATGCAAGCCTATGGTAATAACTTTTCATATTGACTAATGAGTGCTTTATTTGATGTCCTTAAACACCTCGAGTGATTTGAGTGAATCTTTAGTGAGGATGTTAAACTCTGTGATATTTTGTTCAAAGGTAATCACTTAGATGAGGGGAGACACCTATGTTTTCGTGATAAAATGCTCAACTTGAAATGTTTGAAACTTTGGTGTACTTTTTGTTGAATTTTCAATGTATGAATACTTATGTATTATTTTGAGATACTATTGATAGGGATTAAAAATTGAGAAGAATTTATTTTGATTGTGAGTTGAGGATTTTGCTTGAGGACAAGCAAACGCTTAAATGTGGGGGTATTTGATAAACCGTAATATATACATATTATTATCCCATGCTTAACACATTTATGGATGATTTCTCCTTAGATTTGGTGAATTCGATGCTCCTAATTCTTTAATTTCATGCTTTATACTTAGGTGAGCATAGGAGAGTAAAAAGAGCGAGAAACGGACCCATATGGGAAATCAACACGGCCTGGACTACCTCACACGGGCGTGTCCCACGTTCGTGTCCCTTTGGCAGGATCGAAGCATGACTTACACGAGTAGACTACATGCCCGTGCCTATTCAACAGCCTTAACCACGGGCTGGAGTAATCGCACACAGGCATGTCCCTACCGAGCCCAAGTATAACCCTATTCGGAAAAGGCCAATTTTGAGGGCTCTTAGGCATTCTAAAGCCTACTTAAACACCTAAGGAGGCACTTAGGAGGGGGACGCGGAGTAGGAAGCAAGGAATTGCTCAAGGAAAGCCGATTGATCCATCTCAGAAGCCGGATTCATCATCAAGACTGAAGATCTCCCTTCAAGTTCCTTCAGGAGTTTTGGGTTTTCTTATGTTTTGTTTTCTTTATGCTTTTGAGATGTTTTCTTTCTTAAGCATGAACTAAACCCCCTTAAATACCTAAGGGGAATGAAACCTAAGACGAATCTGGTTATTATTATCTAAATTGTATTATAAATATTTGACTTGCTCTTAATTATGTGTTCTTAATTCTTGTTTTAATATTCCAGGATATTGATTCAAGCTAAGCTCTTATTCAGAGGAGGAATAGGCCCTGTCTAAGACTAAAGTTGTCATAATTAAGCGGAGTTGATTGCGCGCCTAGAGATAAGGTGACAAGATTTTGTCGGATTAGGGTGAAACCTAATAAGGGAATCCATAGATTGAGTTAATACAATTCTAAGGTGTTAATTAGAAAGAGATTTCAATTATTCAACCTAGGGTTAGACGTTATTAGTATCGAGAGAGATAATAATATAACTTAGGGATTTCTATGGATCAAGTCAAATGAATAAATCGTCTGATTTAGAGTCAAATAACAAGTGAAGTCTAGGTGGATTTTTCCTTAGGTATTATCTTAATCAATCAATTTTTCCCAAAAGTATTTTCCAAAATTTTCTTTCTGTGCATTAGTTTAGTAATTAGTTCAGATAACCAAATCCCTTAATTTTTAGGCTAGATAATAAAAAGAAGGTAATTACTAGTAATCTTGGTTCCTTTGGGTTCGACAATTCGGTCTTGCTAAAGCTATACTACTGTTCGATATGTACACTTGCCTTCATCGTGATAATAGTTAGTTTCAAGAACGATTAATTATAAATATTTAAAACCTGTAGCAAATATCACGTATCAGTTAGTTCAAAGTATACATGGCAAGGAGATCAATTAAGAAGAAAGGAAAGATTGATTGTGGGAAGCAATCCTAACTGAGGAAGACGCTATTGATTTAATTTCGTAGTTCTCCAATAAGGGCATTTAAGGGTTAATGTTAAAGTGAAGAGACTTACTAGTGTTATGTATTGGAAAGGCCTTAAAGAGAACTACGGTAGTATGTGAGGGAATGCACTAGATGTCAAACCTGCAAGTATGATAACTCAACATATCCAGGATTACTATAGCCTCTTCCATTGCTAAAAAAAATTTGGAGAAACATTTCTATTAATTTTATTGAAGGCCTTCATAAGTTTGGAGGTAAGGACATTGTAATGGTGGTGGTAGATAGACTAAGTAAACATGCACACTTCATCACTTTAGCACATCCATTCTCTACTTTTAGTGTAGCATATGCTTTTCTAGACAATATATACAACCTTCATGGGGTTCCTTGCAGTATCGTCTCTAACCGAGATAAGGTGTTCTTAAGCACATTTTGGAAGGAGCTTTTTTGACTATTGGCTACAACTCTAAACATGTCAACTTCATACCATCCTCAGTTGGATGGCCAGACTGTGGTAGTTGATAGGAGCTTAAAGAAATACCTCCAATGTATGACCCCAAAAAGATCGAAGGTTGGTTGAAATGGATTCCACTTGCTTAATAGTGGTATTGTTAAGCTATGGAAGAGAAAAAAAAGAGCTAGAAAAGAAAAGAAAATCAGAAAAACTTTAAAACAGAATAGTCTTACTTTCATAAAGATTTTGGTGCATAATATACAAAAGACTAATGTTGCTGTAGTGGTTAATCATATCCTAAAACTTCAGCAGTTATTTCATTCAGAAGATTGTATCACCTAACCAAATACAAACTGACACATTAGGTGTATCATGCTTGACTGCTTATAATTGCTCTATCAAGCTAAAAGATAAAAAAAAAAAATTACATACACTCTTCGAATATCTAAGAAAAATCTCAGTCATCTAATACTCCTCCTTCAGATTTTTCTTGGAGACTCTAAGCTTTGTCCTTAGAATCTCAAATTTAGGCCTTGAGACAACCTTAGCTAGAACATCTGCAAATTGATCTTTAGATTTGCAATATCTCACATTGATTTCACCAAGTCTTTTAGCTTATTTGATTGCATGAAATTCCACATTAATATGCTTAGTTCTTTCATGCTGGAGTAGATTTTTGGTGATAGCTATAACATATTTATTATCCACCTAAATTGCAGTAGTTTCATTAGCCAAGATCCAAGTTAGCCAAGATCTTTCTAGGCCAAATGGCTTGATTAGCTACTACTGTAGCAAAGACATACTTAGCTTTAGTTGAGGATTGAGCCACCATATCTTGCTTCTTTGAATTCCATGCAAAGACACCACTTCCAAAAGAAAAAAACATAACCCGAAGTGCTCTTGCAATCATTCACATTTCCAGCCCAATCACTGTCAGCATAACCTTCAAGCTTACAGCTATCATGATTCAAATACCATATTCCATGGTTAAATGTACATTTAATGTATCTTATAACCCTTTTAGCTGCACCATAATGAGTCTAACTAGGAGTTTGCATGAATCTAGATGATAAGCTTACAACATACATTATATCTGGCCTAGTCGAAGACAAATATAACAAGTTTCCTATAAAAAATTTGTAAACAGAAGCATCAACCTTTTCGAAATTATCTAACTTAGACAACTTCTCATACAAAACTAGTGAAGTAGCTATTGGTTTGCAATTTTCCATTTTAAACTTCATCAAAACTTCCAGGGCATACTTTTTTTGAGAAATAAAAATACCATGATCAAATTGGTTCCTAAAAATATACTTCATTTCACCCAAATCAAACATTTTAAATATATTTTCCGTTCTTTGTTTGAACTACTCTATAGACACTTCCTTATCTCCCGTAACAAGTAGATCATCAGCATACAATGAAACAATGGGTTGTTTCTCATCATGAAGCTTTTTAACATACAATGTAGCTTCACTTTCACTTCTTATAAACCCTTTTTGCAGCAAATAGGAATCAATTCTGTTATACCAAGCTCTACGAGCCTGTTTCATCCCATAAAGAGCTTTGTGAAGCTTATACACCTTGTCTTCATTTTTTGAAGCTTGAAAACCTTCTTGTCGTTCGAAAAATATCTTCTTCTCAAAGAAACCATTTAGGAATGCTAACTTTACTTCAAGGTGATAAACTTTCTAGCTTTTCATTACTGCTAAGGCTAGTAAAAGCCTTATAGTGTCATACCTTGCCACAGGAGCAAAAGTGTCTGAAAAATCAACTCTTTGTTGCTAAAAATATCATTTCACCACAAATCTAGCCTTATGTTTGTTCACAAAACCATCTTGATTTAATTTGGTTCTATAAACCCATTTAACACTAATAACCTTGTAACTTTTTAGTCATTCAACAAGTTGCCAAGTTGAGTTTTTCTCAATCATTTTCATCTCATCAATCATTGCTACTCTCCATTCATCATGCTTAGCAACTTCTTTGTATTTTGTAGGTTCTAATATAGCTAAATTGCACCTAGCATAAACATCATCTAATGACCTAGTGCCCCTAACTGCAAATTCAGTATCACATTCAAATTCTGAAATTTGTTCTTGAGACACAATAATTGGTGTTTGTGCTGCAATTTCATTTTTCTTCCAAATCCACTTTGCATGCTCGTCAAACTTGACATTTCTACTAACAAAAACTTTATTGGTCGTCACATTGTACAACTTGTAGCCTTTAGAGCTACTACTACAACCCAAAAATACTACGACTTCAGCCCATTTTAAGCTTGCCTTTGTTTACCCCTGGTACTAGAGAAAAAAACACATCCACAAACTCTGAGATATTCAATTGAAGGCTTCACACCATGCCACACTTCATGATGAGTTTTTCCAACCAAGACCCTTATAGGTAACAAATTCAACAAGTATACTAAAGTGTTCACAGCCTCAACCGAAAATACTTTTGGAAGATCCTTCTCAAACAACAAACATCTAGCCATCTCTATGATTGTTCCGTTTTCCTTTCACTCACTCCATTTTGTTGAGGAGTGTAAGGAACAACCAATTGTTGCTGAATTTCAACTTGTTGACAAAAACTAGCATATTCCCTTGAGTTGTACTCAGTCCAATTATCAAATCTCAATTTCTTCATTAGACAGCTTGATTCAACTTCAACCATGCTTTTGAACCTTTGGAATGCCTCAAATACTTTAAATTTTTGTTTGAGAAAATATGCCAGCACATTCTAGTGTAGTCATCCACAAATAAGAGAAATTACCTGCTTCCATTAAGAGATGGAGTACTCATAGGCCCACACATATTGGTGTGCACTAGTTGTAGCTTCTCTGTAGCTCTTGAGCAACTTTTATGTGGGAAGAGAAGCTTTGCTTACTTTCCAAATTGACATGCAGCAAATACATCAGCTTTGTCATAGATAATAGGTGGATGTTTTACAATTTTATTTACATGTATCTATCTCAAGGCTGAATTATTATAATGCCCAAGTCTTTTATACCATAAGATAGAATAATCCACTACACTAGCATAAGCATTCAAATATAATTGTTTCCGTTCTATTGGAAACCTTTTGTTTTTTATTTTAATTATCATCAATTCAAAACCAGTAGGATAAAAAATGAAACATGACATATCTTGAAAGTGCAAAACATAGTTCTTTTCTAACATTTTTCCTACATTCAACAAGCTTTGGCTTATATCAAGTACAAATAAAACATTAGAAATAAACTTTGTACCTGAAGAAATTTTGACTTCAATCATTCCTTTTCCTTTGACATCCACAAGCTCTCCATTTCCAATCTTCACGTTGGAGACATAGGACTTGTCCAACTCCTTAAAAGAGACTTGTATTATGAGTCATATGATTGGTGCATCCACTATCCACCAACCATGTTTCTATTCCACTATTTGTAGCATAGAAAGTAGCAACAAAGAGAGTTTCTTCTTCTTGCTAGAGCTTTTCAGCAACATGAGTTTGGCTCTTTTGATATGCTTTGTTTTTAAAAACCTTCTCCACATGTCCAAGTTGATTACAACCTCTACATTTTACCCCTGTTCTAAACCAACAAAACTTAACAATATAATTTCTTTTCTTGCAATAAAAACAAGGTGAATACCGTCCTTTTTTACTTTCCCACTTGTGTTAATCTCCTTCTTTTTTCTCGTTATTTTTTCTTTCACTAAATTATTTTTTTACAAAATTGTTGCTGCCATGTTTGTCTTTGAGCTTAGCTTGAAAAGCTCCTTCAGTTGACTCCTTGGACCTAATAAACCTTCTATGCTGCAAAGCTTGAAGAGCATTTACAACCTTTTTCAAGGTAAGTTTTGATATGTCTTTTGAGTTTTCTAGAGAAGAATTTTTTGGCACAAACCTCTCTAGAACACTGACCAATACCTTTTCAACTATCCTCTTGTCTGACAACTCCTTCCCAAACAGCCTGATTTAATTTACGACCTTTATAAGCATATCAAAGCAATCCTTAACAGTCTCTTAACTCTTTCATCTTTAGATCCTCGGACTCTCTCCACAAATTCAGCACTTGAATCTGCCTTGTTCTGTCACTTCCTTGGAACTTTTCCTTAAGCTTGTCCCATGCTTCCTTTTCAATTTCATAGGTCATTATCCTTGTGAAAATCACATCTATTACAACAAAGTGGATACAAGAGAGAGCCTTGTATTTTTTAGCAACCTCTCTACTGTGTTGCTTGATTTGAGCAATAGTAGGATTTGCTCTCAAGGGAGGCACATCTCTACTTGTTTCTACAGCATCCCATAGGTAAAAAGCCCTCAGGTATGCCTCCATCTTCACTACCAAAATAGGGGAGTTTTCTCCTGTGAATACATGAGGATTTAGGGTTGCAAAGTTCTTGAAAGCCATATCAGGTTCTATGAAGTTTTTGGTGTAGAAGAAGGTTTTTTTTCTGGTTTTTCAACTCAAACACGGTCATTCAAGATCAAAATTTTAAGCTCTAGATACCGTGTTAAGTTATGGAAGCAAATAAAAGAGAGAGGTGGAAAAGAAAATAAAACCAAAAAAAATTCAAAACAAAATAGTCTTACTTTCATTAAGATTTTAGTGCATAATATACAAAAGACTATTGTTTTCCAGTGGTTAATCATATCCCAAAACTTCAGGAAGTATTACATCAAGAAGATTGTATCACTAACAAAATACAAACTTACACATTATGTGTATCATGTTTGGCTACTTATAACTACTCTGACAAGCTAAAACATAAAAAAAAATTGACTTACACTTTTAGAATATTTAAGTAAAATCTCAGTCATCTAAGGTTGAGGCAATAGTTTATGGGCAGCCAACTCCCACTCGTATTCCCTACACTCTAGGAGACTTTAAGGTTGAGGCAATAGACTATAGTTTACAAGCTAGAGAAGTTGCAATCAAACTGCTTAAGTTCCATTTGTAGAGGTCCTAACATCGAATGAAATGATAAGTGGACAAACATCATTTTGATTGATAGTTTGAGGTTAGGAATTATGTGTATCTCAAATTACAACCTTATAGACAAAAATCGGTGGTCAAAAAATATTGTTGGAAGCTTATTGCCAAGTATTTCAACCCTTGTAAGGTGCTTGCTAAGATAGGGGCGGTGGCTTTCAGATTGGAACTTCCTTTAGGCTCCAAAATTCATTTGGTTTTTCAGATGTCTCAGCTGAAAAAACATATTGTCCAACATACTACCACCTCTATTTTGCCTATCTTGGATGGAGATGGACTTATAGCTAAAGAATGTATAGTTATACTTGATAGAAGGATCGCTAAGAAAATAGGTCGTGCCACCATAGAAGTGTTAGTCCAGTGGAGTAATTGTTTTCCAAAAAATGCTAGCTGGGAATTCTTTTATGAACTGTTGCAGAAGTTTCCTAATTTTAATCTTGGAGGACAAGAATTCTCTCAATGGAAGGGTATTTGATATGTTCTAATTTAATTGAGTCTTAATAATAGGCCAATTGTGAGTCTAGTTTTAGAAGCCATGTAACAACTAATAGATATTTTTCTATATTTATCATTTTGGTTATGTAACACCCCAAACCCGGCCTAGACGTTATGGCCAAATCTGACGTGCCACATTGGAGTTAAAAATTCGTGTTTCGTTTTAGTGTTTTAAAAACCATATGTTTTGTTGAGTTAACAAAGTGTGTGGAAGCTAGGCACCGTGTAGGTATCCGAGATGAGGAGGTGAGCCATGAAGGTCGCTAAGTACCAAGCTCTTTGATTGGATCCAATCCTAGACATGCCCACAACCATAGCCACACTTTGTTATATCGAGTTTAAATTTTTTTAAGTGAACGACTTTGATAAATTGATTAATCGTGGTGTTGAACTTTTTGGAAACAAGTATCATTTTGAAAACACGTCCTAAGTCTAGCCCATTTGAATAATTATCGACCAATTTTAAAGTTGTTAAAATTAAAATAATCCCGAAAAGAAATAAAAGGAAAGTTAAAATGGCCTTATTACAACCCAAAAATAAATAATAATTAAAGGAAAACTATTGAAAACCAACACTTATTTAAAAGTCCAAAGACAATCACCGTGGCTACTCTGAATCCCCTCTGGCCCAAGTCCCCACATCAAGGCTCACCTGCAAGGTTAAGGAAAGGGGGTGAGTTTGGAAACTCAGTGTGCAACAATCCCCTTTCAGAGCCCAAAACAATAACAGCCTGTTGGGTCTAAGCCCAAATCCAAACTCAAACATGTACTGGGCCATAGCCCTTTTCATACTTCATATCTCATAACACTGGGCCGAAGCCTTTTCAAGTTTCATATTACTAGGCCGAAGCCTTTACTGTAAACGGTATGGCCCATAGGCCCATTTCAATATCACATATAATGTCAATGAAAGAATGCAAACCCATTTGGGGAGACTACTCAACCCACCATCCGCTACTCTCCACCCGTACCAACCAACACACCATGTGGGGATTAACTCGACCCACCCCGCCATAACTCTCCACTGGCAAAGATAGTGCTTTATCATATATCCTGAGGCCTAGCCTCTTTTAGTAATCGGGCAAAAGCCCTTTTTGTAATCGGGGCATAAGCCCTTTTGATCATCAGGGCATAAGCCCTTTAATAACTGGGGCATAAGCCCTTTTGATAACTGGGGCATAAGCCCTTTAATAACTGGGGCATAAGCCCTTTAATAACTGGGGCATAAGCCCTTTTGCACTTCCTCCATCCATATAAAAAACCCAACCCAATGCATTTATGAACATCTCATGTGCATATCATACATATCATGTGCATATCATACATGTCATGTACATATCATACATATCATGTTTATCAAAATCCCATGCATTAAATTCATGTATAAACCCTAGGGGCATAATGGTCATTTTTACCTAGGGGCAAAACGGTCATTTTCATATTATAACGGTAATCTTGTAATTTTACCAAAAATTAGGGTTTCCATGTTCATTAACGGTTACAAACAATTCATGGGTGCAAACATGATTCTGGCCCATTTTTAGCGAAAACAAGTTATTGGGCCTAAAACCCCTAATGGGCCCTACTTAGCCGATTTTATCATCTAGGCCCATTTAGCCTATATTCCATAATGGTTTTATCAGTCTCGATGCACAATTTAACTAGTTTTCATATTCTACCAATTTTACCCAAATGGGCCCGAAAGCTTGTTGGGCCCTAATGCAGCCCCTCGAGGCCCGACTTATTGTGAATGCCAAAAATCACGTTTTACCGTTTCCAATGTTCCCAATCATCATCTCAACGAATCTAACTAACTAATGAGCGTTCTCTTGCTCACAAGTCCTCGAAATGCCAGAATTTCGGCATTTCGGCTTTTCGGCATTTATCGTTTTAAGCTATGAAAGGGTTCGTTTACACACCTGATTTGTGATATTCCTCGACGAGATCTCCTACACGATTTCTCCTATAATCATTTGTTAAATAGATCAGCTCGCAATAATTGAACCAAATGAAGAGCTATCCAATATTAACACTTACACATTCGGCCACCATCAATAATGGCCTTAGGCACCTTACCTTTGTCGCGATTGATGACTAGGTCTAACTACTCCGGTGATCCAAGCTACTCCAAGTCGACACTACACCTTGCTGCTCCTTCACTAAATAAACCACAAAAATGTTAAAAGAAAACCCCATAAGGCCTATACCCACATTCGGCCATCTCCCTAAATTTGGGGTTTCGGCTTTTGGCCAAAGTTACACTAGGAATTGTTTAGAGTTTGAACACTTACTACAGTCTTTCTCCTCTTGAATCCGGATGCCTAAAAGGTAAAGGAATCGAACGCCAACTATGGAAAAGAAAAGAAAAGGTTGCTGGTCACAAGAATCGGCACCCCCTATCTTCACTGATTTCAGCTTTTTGCGGTATTTCGGTAGAAGTAGAGATTAAGGAAAGAAACAATGGTGAATGGAGGGAAATAGTGGGCCGTTTTGAAAGAAGAAAAAGGAAGAAAAAATGAATAGGAGGGAGGTAGATTCGGCTGGAAAAGAAAAGAGAGAAAAAGGCTACATACCAAAGAAGAAATCGGCACAACTAAGACCCTAATGCCGAAATTACTAACCTAATACCCTCCTCTGAAAATCCCTCTCCAACCTCCCTTATTCGCCAACTCTATCTCCATATCACATCCCTAAAATCTCTCCCTTATCCCTCCTTAATTTATGCATTTGAATTGATCCAACTCTCCTCTACTGAATCCACTTAGGTTCCAACACTTACCCTTCCCGCACATAAAAATAAATACTCTTATTTGCCAACACAGGAATCGAACCTGTGTCTTCCTCTATGCTCCACACGCCACCTTTTTAGGAGCTTAGTGGCGTCACCCTTGCCACTTTACCAAAGCTCTTTTGTGATACATTTTACCCACAACTTAATATAAGGGCACCTAGCTAGAACCCCTAACTCCTAAGTCCAAAATTTAAAAATTCTGGGTTTTGGCCAACTCATGGGCCTTCCATAAGCCCATTTACATACCCAAATTATGAATTCTATAATCACATACCAAATTTTAGAAATTTACTTAAAATATCAAGAATCGCGAAAACCCGAAAATCGAGGATGTTACAACTCTACCCTCCTTAAAGAAATTTCGCCTCGAAATTTACTCCGATCCAAACAGTTATGGTATCACGACGCATTGCCTCTTCGGTCTCCCATGTAGCTTCTTCCTTGCCATGGTTCCTCCAAAGTACCTTTGCCAACGGGACTGACCTCCTTCTCAACACCTTGACATCCCGATCAAGTATTTGCACAGGTTCCTCTTCAAAGGTCAAATCCGACTGTACCTCAATTTCTGCAACTAGCACGATATGAGTTGGGTCAGAACGATATCGCCTTAGCATGGACACATGGAAGACATCGTGAATGCAATCCAATTCCGGAGGTAACTCTAGCTGATAAGCCACTGGCCCTATTCGTTTAGTGATTCGATAAGGCCCAATAAACCGTGGGCTCAACTTACCCTTCTTACCAAATCTCAAAATTCTTCTTCCAAGGCGAAACTTTCAAAAAGACCATGTCCCCTACCGCATATTCATTATCCTTACGCTTCAGATCGGCATAAGACTTTTGTCGATCCGCCGCCTCTTTTAACCACTTTCTGATCACCTTAATCTTGTCTTCAGTATCTGCTACCAACTCTGGTCCAAGTATTTGCCTTTCCCCCAATTCTACCCAACAAGTAGGCGAGTGACACCTTCACCCATATAGTGCCTCATATGGAGCCATCTGAATACTTGCTTGGTAACTGTTGTTATACGCGAACTCCGCTTAATGGCAAATGGTCCTCCCAATGCCTCTAAACTCAATAGCACAACCCTCAACATATCCTCTAAAATCTGAATAACCCTCTCGATCGCCCATCCGATCGAGGGTGAAAAGCCGATGAAATCCAATCGCGTTCCCAATGCCTCATGCAACTTCTGCCAAAACCGAGATGTAAACCTTGGGTCTCGGTCTGAAATTATCGATACTGGCACACCATGCAACCGTATTATTTCCGCCACATACAATTTGGCCAACTTCTGAAGTGAGTAATCGGTTCGGACAGGTATGAAATGAGCAGATTTTGTGAGTCTATCCACAATCACCCAAACTGAATCCTTCTTAGAAGGTGTCAACGGCAACCCACTCACAAAGTCCATAGTTACCCTTTCCCACTTCCAAAGTGGTATCTTTACCGGCTGTAACAATCCCGAAGGTAGTTGATGCTCGGCCTTTACTTGTTGACATGTCAAACATCTTCCTACAAATTCGGTCACCTCTCGTTTTAATCCAGCCACCAAGATATCTCTCGCAAGTCTCGATATAACTTATTCCTCCCGGATGCATAGCACAAGGTCCGTTATGTGCCTCTTTCAAAATCATCAATCTCAAATCGAGTTCTTTGACATACAAATTCTCCCCGAAAACAAAGAACTCCTTCACTATTTAACCCAAAGTCGATTCTCCCCTTCTCAACTTGTCAAACCGAGAAACCAACGACTCATCCTCCAACTGCTGCTTTTAACTGTTCTACCCAAGTCGATCTCACTTGTAACTCGCCAACAAACTTCCATCGTCATACAAACTTAGATGAGCAAACATCGCCTTTAATTCTACCACGACCCTTCGACTTAGCGCCTCGTACGACATTCGCCTTTAATCGGATGATACTCGATCGAACAGTCATAGTCCTTTAACAACTCTATCCACCTTCACGCCTAAGATTCAGCTCCTTTTGAGTCGCAAGTACTTAAGACTCTTGTGATCCGTATAGATGATGCATTTCTCTCCATACGTAATGCCTCCATATCTTAAGTGCAAAGATTACCGCCAATTCCAAGTCATGAGTAGGGTAGTTCACCTCATGCGGCTTAAGTCGTCGTGAAGCATAAGCGACCACTTTACCCTCTTGCATCAACACGCAGCCCAAACCTACATGTGACGCATCGCTGCATACAAGTGAAATCCTTACCGGACTCGGTGAATCAAAGCTGCACTTAGTCAAAACCTTCTTCACCTCTCAAAAGCCTCTTGTCGCTTATTTGTCCAAACAAAAGGTGCTCCCTTCCTTATAAGTTTCGTTAACGGTGCTGCCAAAATAGAAAATCCTTCCACGAATCTCCGATAATAACCTGCCAACCCTAGAAAACTTCGAATCTCCGTTACCAACTTCGGTGGCTTCCATTCCAAAATTGCTTCAATCTTTCGAGGGTCCACCCTGATCCCCTCGGCAGACACAACATGCCTCAAGAAGGTAACTTCCTTCAGCCAAAACTCGCACTTACTAAACTTTGCATAAAGTTGCTTCTCCCTTAACACTTGCAGCACTACACGAAGATGCTCATCATGCTTCTCCTCCGTTTCTGAATACACCAAGATATCGTCAATGAAAACGACTACGAACCGATCCAAGTATGGTTGGAATACCCGATTCATCAAATCCATGAATGCTGCCGGTGCATTAGTCAACCCAAATGGCATTACCAGAAACTCGTAATGACCGTATCGAGTCCTAAACGCCGTCTTATAAATATCCCCCTCTTTAACTCTTAATTGATGATATCCCGACCTAAGGTCGATCTTAGAAAACACCGAGGCTCCTTTTAATTGGTCGAACAGATCATCGATTCTTGGTAACGGATACTTGTTCTTGATAGTCAGCTTATTCAACTGCCGATAGTCAATACACATTCACATAGTCCCATCTTTCTTCTTTACGAATAGTACCGGTGCACCCCACGGAGAAACACTTGGTCTTATAAACCCTCTATCCAACAGCTCTTGAATTTGAGCTTTCAATTCTACCAACTCCTTTGATGCCATCCGATAAGGCGAATGGACACGAGGCTGTTCCGGTAGTAAGTCGATTCCAAACTCGACTTCTCGTCGGGGTAATCCAGGAAGTTCATCTGGGAATACATCCTGAAATTCTTTAATAGTCCTACCCGACTCCACCGTTATCTCCTCAAGTCCCATTTGACTTACAAAGGCCAGGTACGCCTCACAACCTTTTCGAATCAACTTCTCGGCTCTTAATGCCGAAACAACATTGGATAAATAATCCCTTCGTTCCCCTATGACCATTATCTCCTCATCTTCGGCAGTTCTTAGTACCATCCTCTTTGCAGCACAATCCAACGTCGCCTTATGCTTAGTTAACCAGTCCATTCCTAAGATAAGATCAAAATCCCCAAATGGCAGCTCCATCAAATCTCCTTCAAAGATTTTATCTTGTGTCACTAATGGTACTGCCCTGAAAATTTTATCTACCTTAATCGAATGTCCCAATGGACTTAGCACTGATACCCCACTCACAGTCTTTTCAGGAAGCACATCCAAAGCCCCAAATACATCACAAGCAACATACGAGTGGGTAGAACCCACATCAATCAAAGCAGTGTAAGGCATGTTATGGATGAAGAACGCACCGTTATAACATCGAGCGCCACCCTCCTCACGACGTCGTGCAAGATAAACCAACGCCGGTTGTCGAGCTTCAAGATGTCCAAGACCTCGCCAGTGCCCCACATCCTCGACCATTACCATTGCCACCTCTACCTTGCACACGACCCTCTGTGGTGGTGGTCCTCCTCGCCGTGGTTGGACATCCCTTTGCTCTGCCGCTAGCTCTCGAGCGTCTTCGAGGACACTCTCGAACTTATGCTCCTTAGACCCAAATCGAAAACATGCTCCATTCGCTTCAAAGACTCCCCATATGCACCTTACCACAGTCCCTGCAAGCCTGCGGTCTATAAGTATTTACTGGCATTGCTCTCACTGGTTCCTCCATTCTTGCTCTTTTAACATTTCGATTCGCGGCACTTGAGGGTCTAAAATCCCTCTTGAATCTGGGTCGATCCTTCTCACGATTCTTTCGCTCAGTCAGCTTCACCTCCTCGGCTATCTTAGCCTTTTCTACCAATGCAGCAAAACCACGCTCCTTCTGTGGAGCTATCAATATCCTAAGCTCATCGCAGAGACCATCCTCGAAGCGGACACTGCGCTCATATTCAGTTGCCACTATACCACTAGCATATCGACTCGGCCTCAAAAATTACGCCTCATACTGCTACTGGTCTTATCACCTTGAGTCGATTCAAGAATTCCTTCCGACGAGCATCCACATAGCTTGCTCCAACATACCTCTCTTTAAAAGCCATTTTGAACAATTTCCAGGTTACTTGCTCAATTGGGGTACTCTCCTTACGGTGATCCACCAACGGTATGCCTCGTCCCGTAGCAACGACACGACACGCCTCCTTTCACTTTTGCTCCACCGAGCGCCTAGATCGTCCATGATCCGTTCTGTTGCCTCTAGCCAATATTCGCCACATTTGGGGCTACTCCAGATACACCCCTAAATACTTTCGCTCGTTGGCTTGAGTCGCTCCGATATAGACCCCCTATTCACCGTCCCAGTACTAGCTCCAGCTACTCTTTCTAAAACCCTTAACATGGCTTGGGATAAAGCGTCATCCCCCGCAGCCCGATCATAAGACCCAGCCTCCGTTGCTTGTGGCACAGATGGCTCCTCAGCTGGCCTATGCCCTGAGGATGAAGATTCAGCTTGCACCCTTCCGCGACCACGTCCGGGGCCTCGTCCACGAGCTCCTCTTGTACTCATATCGAATTTTTTGTTTACGAGTTTTATGAAATTAGTATAACGTTCCACTGTTTATTAAGAAAATGTCTTATGAAGATATAGCGGTTCAAGGGTTGTTTTCGTATCATCGTAGCCTAGCTACAGTCTCATTCCTACCGTTTACAGCTCTACCCTAGCTAAAGTATCATAGTAGGGTCTCAGCACTATTCATAATATCATATATCGCAAAGAAAAATATACTTACAGACTTGGTGCCGGGGATTCAGTGCGCCACTTCTTTCTCCAATCCATTTAGAACTTAAAAACCATGTTTTTGATCATTGAAAATAGAATTTTGAAAACTTTGATTTGAAAACTCCCTCTATTTTGAACTCTTGATTTAAAACAGAAAAACTGGTACCCTTTTTACCTAATTCTCCGCAAAACATCTTTAAAATAAACTTTTCAAAAACCATTTTCCAAAAATACCCTTCTTAGGCCTAAGTTTTCAAAAACATTTTTGGACCCGATCCACAGCCGAGTTGTTGCAACCTAGGCTCTGATACCACTAAATGCAACACCCCAAACCCGGCCTAGACGTTATGGCCAAATCTGACGTGCCACATTGGAGTTAAAAATCCGTGTTTCGTTTTAGTGTTTTAAAAACCATATGTTTTGTTGAGTTAACAAAGTGTATGGAAGCTAGGCACCAGGTAGGTATCCGAGACAGAGGAGGTGAGCCATGAAGGCTGCTTAAGTACCAAGCTCTTTGATTGGATCCAATCCTAGACATGCCCACAACCATAGCCACACTTTGTTCTATCGAGTTTAAATTTGTTTAAGTGAACGACTTTGATAAATCGATTAATCGTGGTGTTGAACTTTTTGGAAACAAGTATCGTTTTGAAAACACGTCCTAAGTCTAGCCCATTTGAATAATTATCGACCAATTTTAAAGTTGTTAAAATTAAAATAATCCCGAAAAGAAATAAAAGGAAAGTTAAAATGGCCTTATTACAACCCAAAAATAAATAATAATTAAAGGAAAACTAATGAAAACCAACACTTATTTAAAAGTCCAAAGACAATCACCGTGGCTACTCTGAATCCCTCCACCCAAGTCCCCACATCAAGGCTCACTGCAAGGTTAAGGAAAGGGGTGAGTTTGGAAACTCGATGTGCAACAATCCCTTCGAGCCCAAAACAATAATGACTGTTGGGTCTAAGCCCAAATCCAAACTCAAACATGTCTTGGGCCATAGCCCTTTTCATACTTCATATCTCATAACACTGGTCAAGCCTTTTCAAGTTTCATATTATGGGCAAGCCTTTTTATCAGAAGCGGTATGGCCCATAGGCCCATTTCAATATCACATATAATGTCAATGAAAGAATGCAAACCCATTTGGGGAGACTACTCAACCCACCATCCGCTACTCTCCACCTGTACCAACCAACACACCATGTGGGGATTAACTCGACCCACCCCGCCATAACTCTCCACTGGCTGCATAGCTGCTTTATCATATATTTGGAGGCCTAGCCTCTTTTAGTAACTGGGGCAAAAGCCCTTTTTGTAACTGGGGCATAAGCCCTTTTGATCACTGGGGCATAAGCCCTTTAATAACTGGGGCATAAGCCCTTTTGATAACTGGGGCATAAGCCCTTTAATAACTGGGGCATAAGCCCTTTAATAACTGGGGCATAAGCCCTTTTGCACTTCCTCCATCCATATAAAAAACCCAACCCAATGCATTTATGAACATCTCATGTGCATATCATACATATCATGTGCATATCATACATGTCATGTACATATCATACATATCATGTTTATCAAAATCTCATGCATTAAATTCATGTATAAACCCTAGGGGCATAATGGTCATTTTTACCTAGGGGCAAAACGGTCATTTTCATATTATAACGGTAATCTTGTAATTTTACCAAAAATTAGGGTTTCCATGTTCATTAACGGTTACAAACAATTCATGGGTGCAAACAGTGATTCTGGCCCATTTTTAGCGGAAAACGAGTTATTGGGCCTAAAACCCTAATGGGCCCTACTTAGCCGATTTTATCATCTAGGCCCATTTAGCCTATATTCCATAATGGTTTTATCAGTCTCGATGTGCAATTTAACTAGTTTTCATATTCTACCAATTTTACCCAAATGGGCCCGAAAGCCTGTTGGGCCCTAATGCAGCCCCTCGAGGCCCGACTTACCATGAATGCCAAAAATCACATTTTACCGTTTCCAATGTTCCCAATCATCATCTCAACGAATCTAACTAACTAATGAGCGTTCTCTTGCTCATGATTCCTCGAAATGCCAGAATTTCGGCATTTCGGCTTTTCGGCATTTATCTCTTTAAGCTATGAAAGGGTTCGTTTACACACCTGATTTGTGATATTCCTCGACGAGATCTCCTACACGATTTCTCCTATAATCATTTGTTAAATAGATCAGCTCGCAATAATTGAACCAAATCAAGAGCTATCCAATATTAACACTTACACATTCGGCCACCATCCATAATGGCCTTAGGCACCTTACCTTTGTCGCGATTGATAACTAGGTCTAACTACTCCGGTGATCCAAGCTACTCCAAGTCGACACTACACCTTGCTGCTCCTTCACTAAATAAACCACAAAAATGTTAAAAGAAGACCCCATAAGGCCTATACCCACATTCGGCCATCTCCCTAAATTTGGGGTTTCGGCTTTTGGCCAAAGTTACACTAGGAATTGTTTAGAGTTTGAACACTTACTACAGTCTTTCTCCTCTTGAATCCGGATGCCTAAAAGGTAAAGGAATCGAATGCCAACTATGGAAAAAAAAAGAAAAGGTTGCTGGTCACAAAGAATCGGCACCCCCTATCTTCACTGATTTCGGCTTTTTGCGGTATTTCGGTAGAAGTAGAGATTAAGGAAAGAAACAATGGTGAATGGAGGGAAATAGTGGGCCGTTTTGAAAGAAGAAAAAGGAAGAAAAAATGAATAGGAGGGAGGTAGATTCGGCTGGAAAAGAAAAGAGAGAAAAAGGCTACACACCAAAGAAGAAATCGGCACAACTAAGACCCTAATGCCGAAATTACTAACCTAATACCCCTCTGCCGAAAATCCCCTCTCCAATCTCCCTTATTCGGCCAACTCTATCTCCATATCACATCCCTAAAATCTCTCCCCTTATCCCTCCTTAATTTATGCATTTGAATTGATCTAACTCTCCTCTTACAGAATCCACTTAGGTTCCAACACTTACCCTTCCTGCACATAAAAATAAATACTCTTATTTGCCAACACAGGGAATCGAACCCAGGTCTTCCTCTATGCTCCACACGCCACCTTTTTAGGAGCTTAGTGGCGTCACCCTTGCCACTTTACCAAAGCTCTTTTTGTGATACATTTTACCCACAACTTAATATAAGGGCACCTAGCCAGAACCCCTAACTCCTAAGTCCAAAATTTAAAAATTCTACCGGGTTTTGGCCAACTCATGGGCCTTCCATAAGCCCATTTACATACCCAAATTATGAATTCTATAATCACATACCAAATTTTAGAAATTTACTTAAAATATCAAGAATCGCGAAAAACCCGAAAATCAGGATGTTACAGGTTACTAATGTCAAGTCCTTTTTATGTTGCACAAATATTGTGTGAATGAACAAATACTTTAGCCATTTCTTCTCCTCCGTGAGGCTTTCTTCTCATTTGTAGACGAAATCAAAAAATTGAATGAAATTTTAGGTTGATAAATATTAGGGATTTGAAAACAAGTTTAAAGAGCTTTAGAGGTAATTGTGATATGGTATTAGTGATTAGTGGAGCTTTGGAGGTCGGGTTTACCTAGGTTTTGAGGCGTTCACTGAAGGACAAGTGACAACTAAACAATGATGTAATGGTAGTGGCAGGCTGCTAGGGTTCCTTGGTTGAAGAGAAGAAAAAGAAAGAACAAGAGAGGAAGAGAAAGAAAAATATGTATTTTTTTTAACTTAATCAGAAAGGATGCCAATTAAAAATGATAAAAAAATTACAATTTTGCTCGATAGACACGTGTTCTTCCTATCCCTACCCAGCACATCAGTGCCAGAACCTAATAAATAAAATTTAATACTTTGCAAGAATCAATAAAACCAACCCAGCTGCATTTAAAAACCTAAACTTTAGAAAACCCAAACGACAAATCTAAAATAAGAAAGAAAATAGAAACTAAGACGAAAAAAATTGTTCAAATCTCTAGCATCCTTCATCAATTTTCTCTACAGCCATCCTTAAAACCATTCAAAACATCTAACACCTTCTTCATTTCTATTGGCTTGTGTGTAGAGGCTGAAACCATCGGAGATATTTTGTTTCTTATTTCTCTAACTCATTTCATCTTTCTGACAGTGACCTTCTATCTTTTTCAACCGCCGATTTCGTTCTTGGAGGTGCCTCTTCAATCTAGAACCTTGGTGAATCCCATCGTTTCCCTTCCTTTGCCATTGTATGTGCCGCGTGGTTCACTACCGTGGTTCACTGATGTTTCCATAAATTGACAGGTAAATCTATCAAATCTTCGAGCCCATTCCCTTATTTCTTTTATAATTACAGCAACATTTGATTTATCCTCTTCAAGTGTTTGGATTTTCTTTATGACTGTCAGGGAGTCCCCTTCGACCACTAGATTTTTGAATCCCAGTTCTTCAGTAACTACCACCGTTTGTAAACAGGTTCTCACCTCTGTCGTGGTTGCATCGGTCACAAATGTGTTTGGGTAAGTGCATGCTACCAATATATGTCCTTTAAAATCTCTAAAAATTATTCCTATTACTGAGCTCATCATATGACTGTTATATGCTGCATCAAAATTACCTTTTACCACATTTATTCTTGGTGGAGTCCATGCACATTTATTTTGTTGAAGACATGTTTCTAACACTACTTTTAGTTGATTGTTCTCTGTGTAAAATGCTTTAATAAAAGATATCAATCTCGTTGTGCATTGTTTTTTTCCTTAATGATAAACTTTGTTTCTGTGATACCATACTGCCTAGAACGTGACGACTAACCATTTACACTGCTCTTCTTGCATACTCAAAAACAAATTTGCTAACCATTTATCCTAATTTTGTTCCATGTTACTAGAAGAGCCATCAATCCCCATGCCTTGTAGAACACATTTCATGAACGTAAATTCCCAGAAGACGTGATTCACTGATTCCTCCATTGAGTGGCATAGAGGACAAAGATTCACTACCTGTAGATTTCTATTTTTTAAATCGTTGGAAGTAGGAAAGAAGTTATTGGCGATTCTCCAAAATGTAATTTTGATTTTGCTTGCAACCGGTAATCGCCATAGTTTGTTATAAAATTTCTATAGTAGCGTAGCTTGATGTATCCCCTCCCCTTGTCTTGATATTATATCCACCTGTAACAGCCATTTGTATCCGCTTTTTGTAGAATATACCCCTATTTTTTCACCCCTTAATAAATCGTAAATTATACATATTTTTACCCCATGTTTAATGCATTTTATGGATGATGTCTCATTAGAATTGGTGAATTCGATGCTCCTAATGCTTTAATTTCATGTTTTATACTTAAGAGAGCATAGGAGAGCGAAAGGAACGAGAAACGGGCCAAAAAAGGAGAAAATGTGCCAAAGTACGAAATCAACACGGCCTGGACCTCCTCACTGGTAGACCACACGGCCATGTCAATCTGGCAGAATTAGAGCACGAATCATATGGGTATAGCACACGCCCGTGCCATTCTAACAGGCTCGAACACGGCCTGAAGTAATCGCACACGGGCGTGTCACACGAGCGTGTCCCTGCCAAGCCCAAGTTAAGTCCAATTTGGAAAAGGCCACTTTTGAGGGCTTCTAGGCATGCCAAAGCCTATAAATACACCCTAGAAAAGGAGAAAAACTGAGACGAAGAATAAGGGGTAAGGAATTACTCCAAGGAAGCCGATTGATCCATCTTAGAAGTCGGATTCATCATCAAGACTGAAGATATCTCCTCAATTTCCCTTCAGGAGTTTTGGGTTTTCTTTATGTTTTGTTTTCTTTATTCTTCTGAGATGTTTTCTTATTTAGTTATGTACTAAAACCCCTAAATACCTAAGGGGAATGAAACCTAAGACGAATCTTGTTATTATTTTCTGAATCGTATCATAAATATTTAACTTGTTCTTAATTTTGTGTTCTTAATTCTTGTTTTGATATCCCAGGATACTGATTCAAGACATGTTCTTATTCAGAGGAGCAATAGACCCTGTCTAAGAGTACTTTTGTCATAATTAAGTGGAGTTGATTGCGCGCCTAGAAATAGGGTGACAAGATTTTGCCGAGTTAGGGTGAAACCTAATAAGGTGATCCATAGAACGAGTTAATGCAACCCTAGAGTGTTAATTAGAGAAAAGTCTCGGTTATTCAATCTAGGGATTAGACGTTATTAGTCTTGAATAGGGATATTAACATAACTTAGGGATCTCTACGAAACAAGTTGAATGAATAAATCGTCTGATTCGGAGCCAAAATAACAAGTAAAGTCTAGGTGGATTTTTCCTTAGGTATTGTCTCAAGTCAATCGATTTTCCCAAAAGCAATTCCCTAATTCTTTTCTCTGTGCATTCTCAGTTTAGATAATTAGTTAATTAAAACAAAAAACCCTTTTATTCTTAGGCTAGATATTAAAAAGACAATCATTACTAGTACTTTTAGTTCCTTTGGGTTTGACAATCCGGTCTTGCTAAAACTATACTACTGTTCGATAGGTACACTTGCCTACATCGCGATAATAGTTAGTTCAAGATCGAGTAATTATAAATATTTAAAACCTATCACGAAACCTCGCGATCACCCCTCCATACCCTTTCATCATGAATGTCCACTGCAGCGAGTGGTATGGACAGAATTTTGGAAATTTGCTCCTCCTCAAAGAGCTATCGTAACACATCAATTCTTTAGGTAATATGATTAAGATTAATGAGGTCTGCTATTGATGTAAAGTTAATATTAATATGCTAAACTCTTACTTCGCCACTCCCAGATCCCGGGATCCAAGCTTCATTCCATTTGTTGATCGACTTTCCATTTCCACTCTCCATCCCACTCCTTCCTCCAGTAGTTTCCTTACACTCCATATACTTCTCCAGGTAAACAAAAGGCGAGATCCTAACCTCGCATTCATAAAATCATTATATGGAAAATATTTTTCTTTCATAACACGCGCAAATAAGCAATCTGGTTTCATAATTAATCTCCAACCTTATTTTTCCAGTAAAGCTATATTAAACTTCTTTAAATCCCTAAAACCCAACCCTCCCTGATCTTTCGGTTTACACAATTTTTTCCATTCACACCAATGAATTCCCTTCCTTGTTTTTGAATTTCTCCACCAAAATTTACTAATAATATTTTCAAGCTGAAGACATAGTGTAACAAGAAATAAAAAACATTGCATAGCATAAACTAGAATGGCTTGAAATATGGCTTTAATGAAGACTTCTTTTCCTCCGAGAGATAATTGACGAACACTCCAACTTTCAATACGTTTAATGAAGCTATCTCTGAAACTTGAAAATGCCTCTTTTTTTCACCTTCCAATCATAGTTGGTAGTCCCAAATATATCTCTGGATTACTGAAACCCTTACCTCAAGGATTGCTTCGATCTTTTCTTGCCTCTTAAGTTGAATATTACTACTGAAAAAAATCATTGATTTCTTAAAATTAATCACCTGCCCTAAAACTCCTTCATATTCGCTCACAATTGATTTAATAGCACTTGCGACCTCTAAACTTGCTTCCCCAAATAATATATTTCATCAGCGAAGAAAAGGTGAGTTAAAGTAAGTCCTCCTCTCCCTATTCTTACGCATTTAATAGTTCCCTCTCCTTTTGCCAGATGAATGAGTGAAGAAAAATGCTCTGCACAAATAATAAATAAGTATGGGCTCAAAGGGTCCCCTTGTCTCAAGCCCCTTGATGGCTTAAATTTCTCTTCTTGAATCCCATTAAACAAAACCGAATATTCCACCGATTGGATGCACCCTATTACAAGATTCATCCATTCATCATAAAATTCCATTAGTTTTATAACTTATTCTATGAAATTCCATTCAACCCTATCATATGCCTTGCTCATATCTAATTTTAAAGCAAAATAGTCATGTTCTCCTTTTCTTTTTTTGTTTTAATGTTTGTAAAACTTAATAGGAAATGATCACATTATCTGTGATTTGTCGTCTAGGAACAAAAGCTGCTTGTGCCTCATCAATGCATTTTCCTAGTACAGTTCTAAATCTATTTACAATAGCTTTTTATATGATTTTATATACTACATTGCATAAGCTTATTGGCCTGAATTGCATCATGCAGTTTGGGGAATCAACTTTTGGAATAAGTACTATACTAGTATAGTTAATAATGTTGAACTCATTTTTCCTATTGAGAATTTCTAGACAGAACTTTGTTACCTCCTCCCCCACAATATGCCAATACTTGTGAAAAAAGAATGTTGGAAAACTGTCCGTACCTGAAGCTTTCAGTGGTGCAATACCTTTAACTACTATTAGAATTTCCTCTGGTTTAAACTTCTTGATAAGCTCAGCATTCATGTTTTTTTGAATGCATGTCAAAATTCCTGACAATACTCTATCAGTGTTCTTCGTATTTGATGTTGTGTTCTTCGTATTTGATGCTGTGAATAAATTCTTAAAATATGCCGTTACAACCCTTGCCTTCTCCTCTTCTCCTACAATCCATTCTCCGTTTGGCCCTTTCAGTTTTTTTACAGTGTTCCTTCTTTTTCGTTGATTTGCAAAGCTATGGAAAAAAGATGTATTTCTATCGCCAAATCGGAGTCAGTTAACCCTTGCACGTTGTTCCCAAAAAAGCTCCTCTTTATCTGTTCCAAATTTAAAGGTAAGTTAACTTCATCCATTTCTGCCAACATCTCATTACCTGGATCCATTGAGCACAAATCCTCCAATCTTGTATTCAATGAAGCTGACGTTTCCCTTTTATTAGCCATTATTTGCCCCATCTCTTTTTTAAGGATGTCCCCTAATTTGCTCAACTTTATAGGCATCTCATCCATATTTTTATCCCAAAACTCTTTAACTATTTGTTCATAGTCATCCTCCATAACCCAATTCGCATTAAATTTGAAGTTCTTTCTCTGATTCGATGTTTCAATACTCTTTAATCCCAAATCCACCAAGATAGGACAATGATCAGAAAAAGCATGCGATAAATGTCTTAAATGATATCCTAGAAAAATCCCCCACCAAGCCGAATTTTCCACCCCTCTATCTATTCTCTCTCTAATATTATTTTTTGGTAATCTCCCTATTTCCCAAGCGAACCATCTCCCCAGAAAACCCAAATCGTGAAGATTACACTCCTCCAATGCTTCTCTAAATTGATTCATATTTCTTTCGTTTCTCAGCCTCCCTCTTTTTTTTTCTTCAAAAGAATACATAATTTCATTATAATCTCCCACAACCAGCCAAGGCAGATCTTAATAGCTACCCAACTTTTTTAGTAACTTCCACGACTCATTTCTTTATTCTCTTTTGGAGCTCCATAGAACCCTGTAAATCTCCAAAGTGGCATACCCTCTCTTTCTATAACTTCTATATCAATATGGTTAGCCGAATAACTTTTCAATTGTACCACATTATCTCCCTTCCACTCAATCGATAATCCTCCTTTAGAACCCCTTACTCCCACGTCAATTCCATTGCTAAATCTGTATTTTGTTCTAACCTTTTCCATTCTTTTTTCGCTTAACTTTGTTTTAATTAAGAAAAAAATCTAGGGCTAAACATGTCTCACCTTATTTTTAAGGCGATTTATCGCTCATGGTTGCCCCAAACCACAAACATTCCAACTTAATATTTTCATTGCTTCTGGTTGGCACGCTTACTAGCGACCGCCGATCTCTCAAAAGATTCAATCATTGTGTAACTAGGTACATTCCTCATTGTAATTTCTTCCCTTGTTCTTTGTCTTTTCTTTTCCTTACAAATCGTGATTACCATATTCTCTATTATTTCCTCCCTTTGGTCACTTGTACGTGCTTCTATATCAGCTTCAACTCCTCTTGTACATTCATTATTTCGTTCTTCTACATCCATGGTTGAAGAACTAGTGGCTCTTTGAAAATTACTCGTCACATCTTCTCTCAACCATTTGCTTCCAGTTAAACGTTCATTCCTTAATGGCACCTTTAATGATAAATCCCACCCAAATTTAACTTCTTGTATCCCATTTGTCATTCGTATTGGACAAAACTCTTCCCCATGTCCCAATTTTCCACATAAATAGCAGAATAACGTTATACTTTCATATTGAAAGAAGGCATATCCTTTTAGCCCTTACCTAAAAATCAGCTTTTTCTTGCATTTCAAAGCAAGTCAACCATCAACTTTGACTCTATATCTCAAAAATCTTTGTCAACCATCAACTTTGACTCTAAATCTCAAAAATCTTTGTTTCCCCTTGTAATCAATGTAGTATCATATTGTAAAAATTTTCCAATAAAATTACCTAGTTGTCTTGCCAAAATCTTTGATATACATCCATAAGGAAGATTGTGAACTTGGACCTAGAAATTAATAAAAACTAATGGGACTCTCAGTGGGTCTTCTCCTCTAATTAAGCGATGAAAAACAAGATGGCTATTAAAAGACCAAGGTATGGCATCTAACACCCTTATTCTATCTACTTCATAAAAAATTGAAATAAATACCTTTTTCCTCCTAAATTCGAAATAATAACTCCTCCCAATGGATGCCATAAATATGCCAAAGTTCTTTTCAGAGAGGGAAAGTGAAATCACACAATCCGTTAGTGCTCTTCCTACCAAGCAAAACTGATAATTATCCTCTGTTGCAAATTGATCCTTTTCACACTTCATTGGATCCTCTTCTTCATCATCAATGTTTAAATTCGCAAGTTCTGCCTCCATTGCCCAAAATTTCAGCTAGATCTACTCCAAAAATACAATTCGAAAATCAAGAAAGAAAGTCGTGCCTTTAGTATACGAAAAGAAAATCTAAAGTGTGCTAAAGATAAAACCCTAGCAGACCAAAAAACTTTGGCTTTGCAAGAACTTAAATATGTTTTCTTTTGAAATATATATATGTTAATTTAAGTATTTTTAACAGATTCTTAAATAAATTTTGGTATAATTACTTTCAAGTCCTTATAGTTGATTGATTTTTTTGTCAAAATAATGCCACATAGCAATATATAATTGGTCCACGTGTCAACTTTAGTAAAAAATTAACACCATTAAAAGCGAGTACAATATTGATAGACTGAATTAAAATCCAAGTGCCATAACGAACAAATTGAAAGTAGAGATGCCATACTAACAATTTTGTTAAAATATATAGAGATTTTGTCATTCTCCTATATCAAATTATATATAACTATTTATCATTTTATTAAAAATTAATAATATTAACTATTTATTCTCATTAATAACATTATAAAAATATAGAACTAGAAATTGAAGCATAATAATAACATGAAAAAGAAAGGCTTCCTTTTCATGTCTTTACATAGATTAATAACAACCTTACATTAGTCTCTTGTGGTCTAAAGAATAAAGATCACCTCAATATAACATATAAAATATGAATATTATATCCAATATAAATATATTTATTTTAAACATTTTTATATATTTGGAAAGTTTTTCTCATACTTTTATTCAAAAGTATATTGAACACGGATATTGTAGAATATGAATATTTAAAAAAAAATCTGTGTTACGTAGCCTAAATAAAAATTATATTACCCAGAAACAAGCATCATCTCTAATGATTCTCTACAAAAATCAGCACCTCCCACTCCAAAATAACTTTTGGCTTGGCCAGGCACTACTACCCTTTGATCTGAATTGTAAGGACTAAATGATCCAAAGACACCTCAGACCCGGGGAAAGCCCTTTCCCCAACCTACAATTTTATAGTCAAGCAGGAATTTAAATCTTTGTTTTAAAAGTCAAGATGTTTAAGATTGTTATCGACTTGATCACATCTGTTGCGGCACGGCATTTGTTGCACTGCACGTTCTTGTGAGAAAAGAACCATTCCCACCTGAAAACATCATCCCGGAGAAACCGGAACTTGAAGAAGACCCATTAGTTTTGTCTTCTGAAGTGGTTTTCCCATTACCAACATCATTGCTACTTGATTCACCTACTTCCTGAAACCACCCAGACACATGTAACCATCGAGACCAAAAGGATAAATTTGAAAATTATAGACATGAAACAAAAAAGGCTAACCTTAAGGCCTGAGGCAGAGACAGCATTTCTTGGAGATCTCTTAACCTGCCAAGAGTTAAATCAGAGAGGAGTTTTATCTAAGGGGATAAAATTTATTTTAGATCAAGCCACTTGGACCGAAACCATGATTGTCCTAGGGACCAATTTAGCTTAACAAAGACGACTCTTAGTAGAATTAATTTCTCCAAGCACGCAAATGAAAATGACTCAAACATTAAAATTGAGAAGTTAATCCCTCTAATTTGTCAAAACTTTATACTCCATGAAATTTGAGAAGTTAGTCCAATTGGATAATACTGTTAGGCTTTATCGTTAAAGTGCTGATTTGAAAATCACCAATTCAACAATTTACCTGCACTAAATTAGCAAAAATTAGCAGTTCATCAATATATATATGCAACAAATTAGCAAAAATCAACAGTTCATTTGTTTATTAATAATTGGACTAACTTCTCGACTTTTTGTGAAGTACAAGGACCAAATTTAGACAGATTAGAGTAGAGGACTACTCAGTTTTCATAAAGCACATGGATGAATTTCAATGTTGATGAAGTATGCGTCTTTGTGGTTCAGTAAAGATAAAAGAAAAGCCAAATAACAGAATTCTCATTCCCGCATCTTTTCAAACCATTTCAGAACTACTTTAATTAATTTTCTGTTCTTTTATTTCTAATTCTGGACTCTGCAAAGTCAACTAACCATATGAGTTCCATTTGAATCAGGAGCTGGCAAATCTACTGGTACAATGGGAGGCAAAGACCCTGTCTGCTTAAACACACAAGATTTAGCAGAAAAAACATTACAGTCGGTTTCAACTGGTTGCTTACTAACTTCAGCTTATCGAATCACAAGCTAAAATTTAATATCAGTCAAATAAATTGTAAAGGGAAAATAAGCAATACTTAGCATTGATCAGACAGAGTGGATTCCAAGCCTGAGACCCATATTCAGTTGATGAAAATGAAACTAAGACTCCATTTGATAGATGCTATCGCTTCTTTACTTCTTGATGATGAAAGTGATAATAATAATCAGAAAAAGACCACCAACAAGTAGCAGAAAATAAAAGGCAAAAGCATCTATTAGTCGAACCTTAAAAAAAAAAGGTTAAAAGGTTCAAATGCATCAGTCTCAGAATCCTACCCTTAAAATGCATGCCCACATAGCCCATGAATTCTATTCTGTTCAGAGCAAGCAATCATTCACCATGCATTAAAGAGAAAAAGAATCTAACCCTTGATGGTGTTCTTGTTGGTGCTTCAAGAGCCAGCCTGGAGGAACTAGCTGGTGCAGCCTGCAAGATTTAAATAACAATAAGAACAATTAATTTAAGCATAATGGAATCTTGACACCAAAGAAAGAAAGAGAGAGATAAAGGAGAACTTATAGCTCATTGCAGTTCAGATGCACAACATTAAGGAAACAAACCTGAATATGATCAGTGGGTCTATTCTGTTCCATGGTCTGGGCATAATCACACAACCAGTTTACTCCTTCGTTTGTCATATCCTATATAAATTACAAAACACCATACAAATTAAGAAGAGCAATAAAAGAAATTGTGTTAATGTTGCACTGTATATTTCGGTTGTTAATATAAGAATTACCTGCTTCCCTTCTATTCTGTTGATCTTACTTTCCTGAAGAGAGCGAGGGTAATCTTAGTTTCGAATCCAAACGGTATCAAGGTACCTAGTAAACACAATGCGGAAGAATGCAGAAAAAATCAATTCTAAAGAATGCTTACCAGAGTTTGAACAACATATCGAACAGATTGAACATTGCTGTTGAGCATCTTTGATTTATCTTGTAGCAGAGAAACCTATACAACTCAATCAATTCAGTTAATAACAATAAAAAATTTCGGTTAATAACAGTCAACCTTGTTTAAATGAAAACTAAGCTAGTATCACAAACTTATATCTACCTCGTCTTCAGTAGTGGCAGCAATATCTGCAATTTCATTCAGATGGTTATCCACACCCTCAATTCTTGACAACAAATGTCGCCTGGTAGCCTAGAAGAGAAAAAGAAAAATTATAAAGGAAGAGAAACAAAGGAGAGCTAGTTAATTTTAGTAGGTACAACACTGACATGAAGTATGGAAACCAAAAACATGTAGCTTATAGTTGAAACTTACATATTAGGTGGCCATTCAGGGATTTAAGCAGGATATCATATTGTAAAATAGCAAAGAACAAATTTAAATGAGAAAAATAAATGAAAGTAAAGAGAAACTTGCCGAGATTGATGAGTAAACACTATCAAGCTGCTTTGCTATGGCATCACGCGCATCAGATAAACTACGTCTTGTTGCAAACATCATATCAGGAAGTCTCCAACCCTGAAACCATTTGTGGAATATAACAATAACAGCAAGTAAAGGAACAATTTTTCTAAGCAAAATATATATAAGAAATGGAATAGAGCAGCAATTCCTGCTTCTGTTTTCTAATATATATATATATATGTGTATAAAATTTACTGATCAATAAACTGGAATTACAAGAAATTAAAATTTTAAACTGTTTATTTGAATATTTATCTACCAAGTACTTCCAATACATGCTAGAAAACATTTTACATTCTTATCTGCAAAACTTAATCGCTGACAAATAACCATCAGTCCATCAGCTTCATTGCTGATTTCGGTCATCCCACCAAAAATAAATTTCTCACCACCACTTATGTTGTGATATCCGTAGCATGTTCATGTGAAAAATCAACTGCTCATCAGTTCTAAAAGTTCATTTGAGAAAAAGTACAGACCAATGAACTCTATAGGTTCACAAAAAGAATGGTAGCAAGCCAACTTAAACCATAAAAGTTTGAGCCTTAGGTCACAGAAGAACTAGCCAGCAAAGTACCGGTATCTTATATTTTGCAAAGAGAAAATGCAAATAGTGCCAGAATTTTTTATGTGGCTTTATTATCAGGAATTCAATTATCTTATTTGTTGCTCTATATAACCTACACAAATTAATACGCTCAAAAGAATAAAAAATATTTACCTTCCACCAAACATAGCCATATCCAACTACTACAACAACAATTATTATTCTGTATTTGCTGCTACCTGCATAAGGCAAAAACATTTCCGAAACAATCCTCAGGAACACGATAAAAGTAGAATTTAATTAATTAACGTTGGAAGTTATAATGCCTCCAAGAAAAGGTATCATCATTATTTGCTCATTCATATGGATCCATAATAGTTGTCCATATTGCATAAAAGGATTACAAGGAAATACAAATTTGGTACACTGTAAAAAATTGCAGCAAGTGTATGCGCCACTTATGCAAATGATCAACATCAAAAGTTTGCCTTCAACTTTCAGAGGAAACAACAATAACCTGATCCACGTCCAGTTACAATAGTAACTGGTCTGTTTGATGCTAAGATTTGAAGTTCCTGCCTTAGGCTATTAACCTGCAAAAGTTGACAAATTTGAACAAGATAAAATTCTACAAATTCAAATATAAAGCTACTCTCAAAAAAATAATAATAAATAAATAAATAAATAAACAAAGCTTGGTATCAGGATAATAGGGAGCCATCATCAATGAAATGAAAAGCACACAGAATGAATAAGGTTCAAGACTGCTTGGCGTTCACAATAATATATTGCTCAATGAAGTAACAAAGACATGTAAATACATAGGATAATTAACAATATGCAAAAACTAATCTACCAATTTTCCAGGCCACATGCTAATTTTTTTTTCAGGATGTAATTAAACATAGAATTTTAAAATTGGACTCAGCAACCAACTCCTTAGCACCATACAGAAATGTCAAAAGAAATTAATCTTGAAGCAAATGCAGCCAAATTTCATCACTACAAAACAGAGGTAAAAATTAGTTATAATCATCAATAACACCTGGAGGCTGGTAATTTCTTTTCAATCATCAATTACTTAGTAAAAGACTGAAGGGTCATAGAACATCATAAAAATCATTGTCATTGTTCAATTGGCATCTCAATTTTCGACTATAACAATCAAACAAGCAGAAACAGTTCCAAATATCAGAAGCTACTATTTTATAGTTTACTCATAATGGGCATAGGAGATCAAGTATAAACCTGATCCATCAAATAGTCATTGCGTGGCTTGTTTCCCGATGGAGTAGAATCATCATGTTTAAGTTGCCGAAAAGCAAACTGCAGCAGGAGAAATTATTACCAAGTCAGCAAGAAAGGAACTGCAGCATCATCTCAATTTTATATATTAAAAGAAAATTGCATTTCACTTAAGAAATGGAAAAAGTACCTTGAAAGCACCAGAAACAAAATCAGAAAGGTTTCGCATGTGTCCTTCTTTCGCAAGAATTGAGCCAACAACACCTAGAAAGAAAATAACAGCCAAATTAGTTAGAAAAGTGGTTCTTTCTAATGGCTGAGGCATATCCAAGTTGGTAGGTACGTTTTTACTCAACAAACATAAAAATAATATGTTCACATATGAACATACTAGTTTGATCATAATTTTCAAAGCAAAGAGTTTGTCTAATCAATTGATCGATTTAGAATAAAAACCGATGCTTTTATTCTCTCTCAATGGTGAAGTAAAGACTAAGCCTATGAAATTACTATCCTAGACCATAAATGTCTATAGGGATCATCTTCCATTAGTAGAGAAGGCATCAAGATACTTCACAATAAGATAACAAAGTCATTTTTACAACATATAGATACCGTTTGATATTATAAACATTTACAGTTCCATTGAATATCACTCCAGCCTACTAGCCTGTAAAATCTACAGAGGCCCCCTCTGTTTGTAAAATCTTCCTTCAAGCTCATCATCTTAAGCTAACAAAAACAAGATTCCATCTTCCCGTTCCAGTTTCAATCCCAGTCCCACAGCTAGGACCTTGGTCCCTAATGCATTATACGGTATCTAACAAAGCACTAAAACACAGGAGCCAGATAAAACCACCCCAATTCAATGTAATCAATTGCCAACTCAGCACCATAACCAGTAGCCATTCCCTAGAATCCAACAAACCGAACAACATAAATCCCACGAGCTAAACACAACTCGAAACAAAGGGTCCATCTAAAACCCTAAATTTAGTTCAACTAACCCAAAATATTAAACGGATTTAGCAACCGCAAAACGTAAGAAACCCTCAGAAATCCAAAAGATAACTGAATCATAAGTTCAAAAAGAAATTTGAGGGGAGCAACGATGGCACAGACCTGCACCGACGAGGATACTTAGCTTTCCAATAGGGAGAGCCATGGCCGGCTACGGTTGGAGCGTATGTTGATACAGTGTGAGTGTATATAGGGAGCAACGGAGACTGCTAAAGTACCATGAGAACAAAATATTCAAAGAAGGAAAGAAATCAAATTTTATTCTTTAGTTATAAATTATTCTTGGTTGCTGGGTTTTTCAACTGCTTCTGCCCTGCAATCGCTGGGGTTTAGTAAGGGGAAACTGGAGAAATCAAAGGCTTGGTTAATCGTTAAACAACGCAACAACCCTATTTGCTAAGTTTGTTGGTTAATTCTATAAATGGCCCTCCATTTTTTTGATAAATGACGTAAAGAGCCACCATGTCAAGCGAATATGCCACCATTGTCCTGTTTCACATATTTACGAATATGTCCTCTTGTGAATTTCCCACGTTCTTCTCTTTCTTTTTCTTTAGAGAGCCATTTTTTTTTTCTATAGAGATTGAATTTTCTTGGCTAATATATTTAAAACACTGCTTAGACTACTAGACTTCGTTTAAAGAAGCCCTTACATTATAATAATATATAGTTAAATAAGCCCTAATCTATGATTTTTACCTTAAAAGTCCTGTCAAAATATTTTAAAATTTGAGTTTCTATCGTAACTTTTTAATTAATGCTGTAGAAATTATTTGCATAACATTAATATAAAATTTAAAAGATTTATTAGAATTTTAAGTGTCTTATGCATATAAGTATTTTCAAAAAAATATTATTTTATTTTTATTTAATAAACTATTTTAATCAAATTTACTTGATATTAACTGCAAATTAATTTAAAATTTTAAAATAATTTTCCTTTTGTTGTAAATACATTAAATGAATGTCTATAACATTTAAACATTTATAAAAGTAATGAGTTAAACTCCTCATTCATTGTTAAACATACTTAATGTCCGTGTCAATAAAACAGTTAAATAAGCTTCATTTCTTTATGTTGCATTGAATGTCAATAGCTTATATATAAAACTTTTTGTAAATGAAAAGAATATACAAGAAAATTCTCTATTTGCTTTAAATGTTCTTTTATTTGATTGTTTTATAATATGTTATCAGCACAAGCTTCTACAAGTTTATAGTGAAATTCACATCATTTCAACTTTATATAATTTACCCGTATAACTCTCGTTAAACTATTTACAGATAATGTATTTTCATAATTCTTTTATTTTATTTTCTAGATGAACTATTTGCTTTGGGTAACATTTGGACATTTATTTTACAACTCAAATCTAATAATGAAAATTATATATACATGTTTTTATTTTACTAAAAGAAATTTCAATTAATGTAATTTGTGTTAAATTATTATTATGACTATTTCTCTTTACGCCAATATTTGACATACATATTATTATTTAGCAAATTTGGTATATATAATTGAATTATTTTACGATTTAGAATACTTATTATTTTACTAATATTTTTATTTTGATTCAAGTGATTATCAAATCTTGCCAAACTTGAACTTACGGCCTTAGACATCTCAAGCCAGAATTTTTGTCATGGTTGTTAGATGTTGAAATTCACCTAGATGCTAAAGGTCTAGAAAATACTATAGTAGCAGATAAAGAAGCATCTAATCAAGAAAAGACAAAAGCAATTTTTTCATTCATCATCATCTACATGAAGGATTAAAAGTGGAATATCTCATTGTGAAAAACCCTCTTGAGTTGTGGAAAAATTTGAAAGAACGATTTGACCGTCAAAAAACGGTGATACTCCCTAAAGCTCGTTATGATTGGATGCACTTACGGTTGCAAGATTTTAAGGCTATAAGTGAATACAATTCAGAACTTTTAAAAATTAATTCTCAACTAAAATTATGTGGAGAAAACATAATTGATGAGGACTTGCTAGTAAAAACATTTTCAACCTTTCAAGCTACTAATGTGCTTCTACAGCAGCAATATCGTGAAAAAGGTTTTAAAAGGTATTCTGAATTGATTTCATGCCTTTTGATGGCTGAACAAAATAATGAGTTGTTGATAAAAAATCATGGAATTCGTCCTACTGGTTTTGTACCATTCCCTGAAGTGAATGTAGCAGTGCACAATAATTATAAAAATAGAAAATAGAGAGGTCGTGATCGTGGTCGTGGATGTAATAGGGGACGTGGTCGAGGACGTACTAGTAATCGTTATCATGGTGGTCATAACAATGATACTTCTAACCACCAAAAAAAGAATAACAATGAAAGACAATAAAGAAGTGGTCAAAATAATCCTTAGATTGTTGAGAATATATGCTACAGATGTGGTATGAAGGGGCATTGGTCATGTACCTATCATACGTATGAGCATTTAGTGAAACTTTATCAAGCATCGATTAAAAAGAAGGGAAAGCATATGGAGACAAATTTTACATCTCAAAATGATGAAATGAAGGTAAAAGATGAAGATATTCACTATAATATTAAAACTGACCATGCCTGCAAGGGTGATAAATTTAATGACCTTAATAATATAACTTATCTAGATGTGGCAAATTTCATTGAGAATCATTAGAAATTTGATGTTATTTTGACATTTTATATTGTTTTAAGTATGCTTTATTTTCTTGCATAAAGAATAATTTATATCCTTAATAAATATTTGTAATGTTTCTCATATTATATTTTGTTTTTTTATAAAAATATGAATATTTAACAAAATTTCGATGGACCCAAAATTAATGGAGACATGTGTCTTGTAGATAGTGCTACAACACATACAATACTCAAAGATAAAAAATATTTTTCTCATTTCACAATAAGTAATGCCCATATTAATACAATATCGGGTAGTTCAAAACTTATTAAAAGCTCCGGAAGAGCTATTATATTATTACCCGAAGGTACAAAATTTATCATTGATGATGCTTTATATTCCACTAAGTCTCAAAGAAATTTATTAAGTTTTAAAGATATTCGTCTTAATGGATATCATATTAAGACTATAAATGAGAAAATTTTTGAATATCTATGTGGAAAGAAATATGTTTTGGAAAGCCTACATGCTTTTTTATCAAGTTTATATTATACACATATTAGTGCAATTGAGTCACATGTTACTACAAACCAGAAGTTTGTAGAACCACATACTTTTACTATTTGGCATGACCGATTAGGCCATCCCAGATCTATCATGATGCTAGGAATTATAGAGAGTTCATTCGGACACCTATTAAAGAACCAAAAGATTCTTGAATTCAAGGATTTATCTTGTGTTGCTTGTTCTCAAGGAAAATTGATTATTAGACCATCACCAGCTAAAGTTGGGATTGAATCTCCCACATTTCTGGAACGTATTCAAGGTGATATATGTGAACCCATTCATCCATCATCTGGACCATTCAGATATTTTATGGTATTAATAGATACATTTAGTAGGTGGTCACATGTGTGTTTATTATCGAATCGCAACCTAGCATTTGTGAGACTACTTGCTCAAATAATTCAATTAAGAGCATAATTTCCAGATTATGCAATCAAAACTATTTGTCTTGTTAATGCTAGTGAGATTACATCCCAAACTTTTAATGATTATTATATGTCAATTGTGATAAAAGTTGAACATCCTGTAGCTCATGTTCACACACAAAACGGTTTAGCTAAATCATTTATCAAATGCCTCCAACTAATAGCTCAGCCATTGTTTATGAGATTAAAACTCTCTATTACAACTTGTGGGTATGCTATTTTGCATACAGCAGCACTTGTGCGGTTAAAGCCAATAAGTTATAATAAGTACTCCCCATTACAGTTGGCTTTTGGTCAGGAGCCAAATATTTCCCATCTTAGAATTTTTTGATGTGTAGTATATGTTCCAATTGTTCCACCACAACGCATAAAGATGGGTCCTTAAAGGAGGTTAGGAATATATGTTGGTTATGAATCTCCTTCTATAATTAAATATGTTAAACCATTAACTAGAGATTTATTTACTGCATAATTTATTGATTGTCATTTTGATGAAACAACATTCCCAACATTAGGGAGAGTCAAAAAAACGTTGCACTCTTTTCCTTTAACCAAGGTTTTGTCCCAAAAAAACACGGCTAGTCCACACCATCAACAGAAATAGAGAAATGATTTTTGAGATTAATCATCATCCAATTTTGAAGGGAACCAAAATAGAACCTGGATCGTCTTTCTTCTGGAATAATACTGTCCCATATGATTCGGGCTACAGAATAATCTCAAAGTACATGAAGTACATCCTTGCATTCGTGACCACAAAATCCACAAGTAATGTTACTCCCTATGCCTCTTCTTGTCCTTTCTGCGTTCGTTAGAAGGCGCTGCTTGAGGGCGAGCCATAAAAAGTACCAGATACGCTGGGGACCATTAAAACTCCAAGGCATCTCCCAAGTACATTCTTTAGGATTCAAAGTACCATCTCGGATCTTCTCATATGCACTTGTAATGGAAAATAAGCCTGTCGAGGTAGCTTCGCACACAATTTTGTTAAGCCCCAAAGAAGGGTGCAGTGGTGGGATTCCAACGATTTTATTAACGATCTCTTCTGGGATCCACAAACGAAAAAGGTCTAAATTCCACGATCTATCACCTACAATCATATTACTAAGCCTACAATCCATATTAAGGTTAGAAAAACATGGAATATAATATAATAAGGGCCCACAATTTGGGATCCAAGGATCACGCCAACGTTGAATATTCTTACCATCACCAATGGACCATAAGAGGTTTTCATAAATAAGGGGCCATACCTTAGTAATGGATCTCCATAGGAAAGAACAACTCCCCCTTGAAATGTTTTCGGGCAAACCACTAGGAACTCCGTACTTTGATTGAAAAACTCGAACCTATAGAGCATTGGCATTAGAAATAATGTTAAAACCAATCTTCATCATGAAAGAGGTGTTATAATCTTTCAAACACCTTAGACCAAGGCCCCCATGAGCTTTCGGTTGGCACACCGAGTCCCAACTAACCAATGCTACCTTCGAGTTGCCATTAGAGGATCCCCAAATGAATTTTCACACAATATATTCGATCTCGTCACATAGACCTTTAGGAACCATCATTGTTTGCATAAAGTAACTTGGGATCAAAAGAAGGATAGATTGAGCTAAAGTCACCCTACCAGCCAAGGAAAGTTGCCTGGCGTCCCAACTAGACAACTTGCTACGCACCTTATCGACCACAATGCATAGTGTATTATTAGTAACCCTTTCATGGAAAAGGGAACACTTAAGTAAAGCCCCAAATTTTCAACTTCCTAAAACCCTAAAAAAATGATGATACGTTTCCTTAAATTGCTGTCCACACCTTTGGAGAAAAAAATATTCATCTTCCTTGTATTAATTTTGTGCCTTGAGTAGCTACAAAAATATTCAAGAATATTCTTAATGATCTGATCTTGATGTTTCTCGGTGTGACCGAAGAGAATCAAATCATCCGCAAAGAAAAGATGAGAAAACAGTAGACTATTGCGAGCCAGCCGAATAGGGGTCCCATTACTAGCTCTAATAGCAGCATGAATATTATGACTCAGCTACTCCATGCACAAAATGAATAAGTACAGAGATAAATGACAACCTTGTTGACCGCCTCTAACTGGTCTAAATTTCAAAGTTGGAATCTCATTCCACAATACCTGCATAGTAGAAGTGGAAATTACAGACATAATAACATTATGTAAAAAATTAGGAATACTTGCAGCTTGAAGCGATGAGTCTATGAAATACCATCGCACTCGATCGTAAGCTTTTTCCAGATCAATTTTGATGGCCAACCACTTCCTTTTTTTTTTGCATGCTCTTCATAGAGTGTACAACCTCTTGAGAAATGACAATATTATCGGTGATATTCCGTCTTGCTATGAAGCCAGTCTGCTCAGGAGCTATAAGTTTTGGGAAAACCACTTTAAAACGATTAGCAATAATCTTCATAACCAGTTTATAAAGAACAGAGCACAAACTAATTGGACGAAACTGAGCAAAGCATTCTAGATTTTGGATGTTAGGTAAAAGAATAATAAACGAGTTATTCAACTCCAAATCAATACTTTTACTAGCAAAAATACTCTTAACCCAACTGACTTTGGTAGAAAAGTGCGTGAAAACTATCACTTCCTTGAGCCTTCAAAGGAACCATGTCAAATAAAGCAACTTTGATTTCTTAATCAGAAACTGGATTATTAAGAAAAATAAAATCCTCATCAGTGAGGGGCGGGAAGGTGCTAGTGGGGAAACCAGTCATTGGGCCAGGATGTTCACCATACAAAGCTAGCTTTAAAGAAATTGACTGTCTCATTCTTAAGCTGCTCTTCATCCATGATCCAATCCTCCAGATCATTTTTTAAAGCAATGATTAGATTCTACTTTCTTCTTCTCAAAGTACGGGTAAGAAAAAATTTGGTCTTGTGATCTCCCAAGACTAACCAATCACAACGAGCTTTCTGACGTTAGAGAATTTCCTCATGGTACAGTACATTTTCCAAATCCTCTCTAACTTCTATTTCAACTTGGCTGAGAAAATTCGAGTTATTTCTGTTGCGTTTGATCTCAATGTTGTGTAGTTTATTAGTTAAAAACTTTTTTCGGGTAGGAATATGGCCATACACATCTTTATTCCATCTTTTGACTATCAGTAAACTCAGAGTGAATCTTCGACATATCAGTAGAAAGGCTCCAATTCTCTTTAATAAAACTGGAGAATGCTAGATGTTCAACCCAACTTGCTAAAAACCTAAACGGACACCCTTGCGAGGAAAGAAAGTCAGGCATCAAAGACAACTTAAGGGGTTTATGATTCGATTTAAGTCGTGGCAAGTGGGTCACAAGAGAATTAGGAAAAAGAGCACACCAAGCGTTATTACAAATAGCCCTATTCAGCCTCTCTATAACCCCCTCTTTGCCAAGTGAATTGCGGACCTCTGAAGCCTAAGTCTTGTAACAAAGCAGAATCTATAAGCTTACCAAAAAAGGGGCATCTTTTTCCTAGTGATCGGCCCCCTCTCTGCTCAGTAGGAGAAAGAATAGTATTAAAGTCGCCAATTGCCATCCATAGAGTCCTATCCGCTGGAATAATTCTCATCAGAGCCATCCGTAAAATTCTTCATTTACTTTGATTCGGACTAGAGTACACAAAAGTAACCAAAAAGGGTTTTCTAAAAAGAGGTACCAAAAATTCTGACTAACACAAATTGCGAATGATTTTTGAGAATCTCCATACAAATAGATTCTTTCCAACCAATCCAAATACCACAGGAAAAGCCCACTGCCTCTACTCGATACGAGTAATGAAAGTCAAGTTTCGCAATAATCGAATCAGCTCTTTCCCCACTGACCCTCGTTTCCATAAGGCTGATTAAATTGGGCTTATGGTCACGATTATACTTATGAAAAACCCGAATAAACTTTGAACTAGCACTACCCTGACAATTCCAAGAAAAAATAGTTAAATTCATAACTAATATATTAAAAAAAGAGGACTAACCTTTCAAAGGCCAATGGAAGCTTTATCTCCCTCATCGTTGGTAATGACCATATCAGTAAGAGCCTCCACTTGCTCACCAATAAGCTTTGCCATGGAATTCATAGCATCAGGGAGTGAGACACGGGAATTTCTGGCAATTTTAAAACATTCCTCTCGTCCACGAATTGTCTTATTCAGCGTTCTACCACTCCGCCCACTTCCTTTTTTATTATCAAGACCATGTCCTTTTAGAGGAACGAACAAGATATTCGTGTAACTTGGTCTATTATTTGACCCTTTTGTTATAACATTATGATTCGAATTTTCATTAAAAGTAACGGCCGAATGTCTTTTGGGATTTAACAAGATGGAATTTAAGACCACCTCAGATTCAATAGGTCCTTCAAATATGGGATTAAAATGTAATGAGGAGCTTTTGTTTTGTAAAATCGGTGAGGGACCCGTATGTACCCCGTGGTCTAAATTCCCTAAATCATTTAAATTCAGCTTGTCTGTTAAAATTAGCTGGGACCCATCAGAATTGAGACCAATATTATTTTCTAAAATTAAACCTTCAATCGTCAGACTTTTCCCGGTTTTACCATGTTCAACTTCCAAAAGAACTGGCCCACTAAACTTATCCTTCAGCGTAATACGACTATTATGACCCATTATTTCCTTACCTATATTATCTTTAGCCCGCTTCCCATAGAAACCCCCAGGCCTATTCTCTTTTAAATTCCTGATAAAATTACCTTTTTTAAAAGCAACCTCCTTCAATCTCGAAGTTTTAGCACCTGACTTTCCAATCCTTGATTTTTCAACCCCCAAATCTGTCAATTGATTATCTTCAGAAATTAATGCTGTGAATCTTAATCCATTACGATTTTCTTCCGCTAAACTTGCATGTTAATTTGGATTTCCAACCGGGGTACGCCTAGATTGGCGCTGAACTACCATCCATGGACCAAAGCATCAGTTGCCGTTATCGGATCTGCGTCCTTGCCCGCCGTCACAGTTACATCTTCCTTCTCTCCTTGTATGCTCTGTTCTGCCAAAAAAGAAGAACAAGAAGTTTTTAAATGGCCATATTTGCCACAATGAAAGCATACCATGGGAAGAGTTTCAAATTCACTCTTTGGATCTGGCTATTGATCGAGACTTGAGAGGTAAGTGGCTTATGCAGATCAGTCGACACAACCATTCTCTCAAATTGACCCCTTGCCCCACTGTCCGTCTTGAAATCTAACTTCATTACTTGTCCGACTAAGCTCCCTATCTCCTCTAAAAATTTTTTCTTATACAGGAAGCCTGGCAATCCTAGGAAATGGATTCAAGCCGTAACCACATTCGAAAAAGGTTTCAGTGGATCGAACTCGATTGTTTAAGGCTGAACAGTTAGATAGTGTCCAAACACTATCTATGAACCTTGAATCAGAGCCAGGTCATAGTCGACCCTGCATTGGAAATGGACAAGGAAATATCTATTTTCAATATCCATCAGATGAAAAGGTTGAGAGGGTTTCCAAAGGCTAGAAATACGATTGTGTAATGCCCCGTAACCTATGCTCCATCCCAACAACTTGACAACCACGGTAGTCTCCATATCCCTAACCAAAAAATTCCTTAAACGCTCCGAGAAGTCAATGGCAGGGATTCCATTAATGGAGGATCAAAAAATGTCATCATCTTCAATGACGAAGTCTCTATCGGAAATAACATTACCGGACTCAGAAACATTCCTTCCCATAAGCTTCTCTTTCCAAGAAACTTCTTTAACTAGAGTCGTGTCGACACCATGTTGTCCATTGAATCTTTTCCCACCTCTTTGTATCTGACCTTTTTAGTGTTGCATTCTTCATCAGTGAACGTTTCGATACCAGATCGGTCGTCGGATGAGACATTAGAAACAGAAGCCATTTCGTCTTTAATTTGATTAGTAGAAGATGCTTTTTATTATTTGATTTTTGTTATTGAAGATACTTTGGTTCTTGTTTAGAAACCAATCATTGACATTTGAAGAATGGATTGGATTCATGTAAATCAATTAAGTCATTAGAATATTGATATTTCATCGAGATACTGTTGTTGATTTTGGAGAGCATATATTTAATTATTTGTATTTTGATTATTGAGATTGTAATAATTATTTTCAAGGAGTTACTTGTTGGAAAATTCTGGTTATGAAAATAATTTATTGTTATAGTGGAAGTTTATAATTTTTCAAATTCGAGCCGATTTATAATATTTATAATAATAAACATTCTATCCAAAAACACCTATGTTAATATACAAATAGGTGGTAATGTCACGACAATAAGCTCCCAACGTCGTGACTTGAATCAACAGAGAGTGATGTTGTGACCTTAAACTTCTGATGTTGCGACGAAACTCACTGTTTTGATAAGGTCACGACATGATAACTATGGTGTCATGACGTCAATCCGATAGTTTGAAATCTTTCTATTTTAGTCCTCAATCGACCTCAGGTTATCGAAAGAGCTTTCCTAAGCTCGTTTTAACCCCCAAAATAAATATATATTATGTGTTAATGATGATTTCAACTAAGTAGTAAGTATAAACTATTAAATTGAACTGTAATTGATCATAGTTGGTTTAACAATGAATGTGACACCCCGTAGCTTGGACTTGACGATCGGGTAGGGTATGGGGTGTTGTAATTACGATAGAATACGGAGTATTCCAAGGATCAAACCCAAAAGATTGCCAAATTTGTAAATGATGTTATCAAATTAATTATTCCAAAGCAAGTATTAATCTAATTGATTAGTGAGTTAGTAGTGCAACCAAAGAGAGAGTTTAAGGTAAAACTAATCCTAGAATTAACATCTAAAAGAATCAAAGAATTTTCTATCTCTTATTTAAACAATGTGAGCTACTTAGCCTAAAATTAATCAAATTACTAATTGCCAATTAAGCTAATACATTATTTCAATTGAGTTGTTTACTACTCTTAACTAGGATTACCTTCTCATTCTCCTCCTAATTAAAAGTTACCACCCTAACTACCCTTTTGGTCTCACCTAGTCAAACGGTTCTCCTTTCGATCTCACTGCTTAGAAAATTTTACGAAATTCTTACACGACAAATTCTCCTCTCGGTCTCATTTGTTTAAATCTTCTACTAGAGTTGTCAATTTTGGTATTTTGAGAAGTTTGGAAAAAATGAATAAACACCTAATTGAAGATAAGTAAACACTAAATCAAATAATTAATTAATCAATTAATCCATATAAGATTATTATAATAGCACAAGTTTTATTCACATTTTCATACAAACATTCTATCAAACACTTAATAAACAAAAATATAAAAATGAGAATATAAAAAGAAATGCTCATTGATAAATCGAGATAAGTGCAAGCATCTTAAACATTCTCCACTTGCAAAGATTTAACATTTAAATAGAAATTTCAAACAAGAAAATGAAGTGAAAACCTAATCTACTAAGAAAACTAGAAAGGAGAACTATATTTTAATCTAACCTTAAGAATTATTATTTACTATTTATTCTATTCCTCTTTTCTAAAATGAGAATAAAGTTTGGTTTATATAGGGCATAATTAAAAGACTGAAATACCCTTAATGTTATTGCAATGTTTAGGGCTCAAAATTGAAAAATGACAACAAAATGACCTTTAAAATGCAAGTTAATGCCTATTGGAATCGTCGCGATGTCGGTTGCTCCTTGTCACAACATGAGGCTATAATGTCTCAACGTCAAGGGTCTTCACGTCGCAAAGATGTGTCTGTTTTGGCTCCCCATTGCGTTTGTCTTCAATGTCATGACTTCCTCGACTTGTGGTCGCGATCACAACTATAATTCCACCCTTAATATGCATCTTTAGCTCCCAATTGATCTTATAGAACCACACAACCTTATTTAGATATCAAAAGCATAAAATAACATAAAAATTGCTCAAAATCACACTTTTACTACTTAAACACCTAAACACCCAAATTGACACTAAGATGACTCGGTTATGCTTAAACTATGTTAAATTTATGTATAAGAACAACAAATAAACAAGTCAAATTATGACAGATCAATTGTGCTGAGGGGGAATTATTGATTGTTATGGTAGTTAACTTCCTATATTGTTTGGTTTTTTTTCAATAAATTTCCAAAGTGAGAGATTGTTGAGGCAAGATGAGTTGATAGTTGTTGAGTGGCACTCAACAGTGCCAATTATAGACTGCCACTGAGGTGGTTAAAAACTTGTCTTATTTGGTTTAGGAATTTAATAAGGAAAATATTTGGATCTGTTGATGTGTCGTGTTATTGAAGACACTTTAGTCCATCTATGGAAACCAATCATTGGAATTTGTAGATTGGACTAGATTCGTGTGAGTCAATTAAGTCCTTGGAATGTAGAGATTTCATCAAGATACTATTTTTTTATTTTGGAGAGCATATCTTTGATTGATTTTATTTTGATTATTGAGATTGTAATAACCATTTTGAAAGATATACTTCGTATTCACTTAGATTATAAATTAGTAAGTCAAAATTGATATATGCTTTGAGGCTTATGCAGTTAATGTAATAAAAGCTTATTGAGCTCATTTTAATCTTTTCATTTGAGAACTATTTTTGTAAGAGAGTGCAAATTGAATTGTGAACATTGTTTAGTGTTTATTGCCCAAGATTTCAAGGGAAGAATTTACAGGTGAATATTCTAGTCTTTAGGTAAAAAGTTGAGATTTATATACTTGAAGAGTGATAGAGTGTGATTTACTTGTTGTATTATGGATTAAAAATAATATAATTACTAATTGAGCTAGGCTCTTCAGATGTAGGGAAATTCAAATGCGTAAACAAACCTTGGTGTTCTTTGAGTTTTTGTTTGCATAGTTTTTGCAGTGCCAAGCGTAGTGGTTACAACAGTCTAGCACTTCCATTGCAACTTTCATTTGAAGCAATCAAGAACTTAAGGTAGCAACAACTTGTGTGAGAAACTTTGTTAAAGTGAGAAAATGGATTTTATGAAAATCAAGTAGAGAAAGATGCTTCTAACAAAGGTAAGAGAAGGTAGTTGATTGAAGCAGAAAGAAAGAAGCTTTCCAAACTTTTGTTTGATTTTGGGTAGATTCTTAGGGAACTTACCATGGTTATCTTGTGTAGGTGTTAACTTGTTAATATTAAATTAAATATTAACTTAAGAGAGTAAGTGTAACTTTACATTATGGTATGGCTAAATTAAGATAAGTCTATTAAGGGGAAACATGAGTTTTAAATGTAAAATGTGCTTGAAAATATACCTACATACATACATACATATATGAAAGTTTGACTAAATGTGTACATGGAATTGGTATTTGAAAAATTTCTTATGATAATATTATGCACTTTATTAGAAATTCTAGGTGAAATCTGAATATATGAATTTCTACGATATGAACATGCCATTAATATGGTACGAGCCTTCACTTATTTGAAATGTTAAATGTATTTAGTTATGTAACGTGCCCTTGTAAAATTGGTGAAATGTTAGGATACTATTCGTATGCCAATAGAGAATAATTAATGTTTCTACGAGTTATATGGAGATTTGGAACTTCGTTGTGCTACCTTGGCTTGACATTTCTATGTGGACCAAAAGAACATTCTCTCTTAAGAACCTTGGTTGTGTTTGGTTGGAGCACTCTTAGTGTTATATCTTGGTTGTATTGGTTGGAATGCTTATTTAAAGTGCTTATATACATATTTGGTAATGTTTGGATGGAATTCCCAATTGTCCGATTCTTATTTTACCAAGGTTACACAGGACCAAGTGAGATGAATATTCTTTAAAATGTTAATAAGATGAAATTTGTACACTTGTACACAATTTGGAGAAAGTAAACTTATAAGATTATGAATTAAAGAACACTTCTTGTCTATGAAATGAAAGATGATGATAACCTCTTTATAAATATTGATTTGTATATTTGGAACTTTACTTTCATTTTTGTCTTTAGAATTATTATTATGTTGCTTATTTATATATATATTTTGTTAATTGGATAAAATATTAACTTGGCTAACTACCTCATGGGGTAAGGTAAGTATGATCAATTTCATTTGGACTTACTAAGCAATTATGCTTAACACTATTGTTTTTGCTCATAAATATTTACTTTTGGAAATCTTGAAGCCTTATTCAGCTTAAGACATCACACTATCAAATAAGACCATCAAGAGTATGAAAGTAGCATATTTGTAACATGTGGCATGTACTTAGGGTGTCTACATGTATAAATATGTTAATTTCATATGTTGTATGATACTTGTGAATTTGTCCTTGTTTCATTACATTATGATCCTCATTTGACACTTTTAGCTATAAGATATTTGAATATTTCTTTTACATGCATGCATATAGCCCACTTGTAACAGCCCGATTTTGGGCCTAGTCAGAACAGTGGTTTTGGGACCACAAATCAGACGTAGAAAAATTTATTTTTCTAATATTTTTATGGTCTACAGTTTTATGGAATGATTCTGTGAAAATTTCATTCAAAAATTTTGACGTTTGAACATTCAATTTAGTAAAAAGGACTAAATTGCGAAAAGTGCAAACCTTGAGTTCTAGAAGCTAAAGGTGTCTAATTGCTATGAAATTTTAAATTAGAGGTCGTTAGATGGTAATTAGACCATTACTTAAGTTAGTGGACAAAAATGGACATGAAGTAAGAGAAATTTTAGTGTTTTAAGAAAAGGGCATTTTGGTCATTTGGTAATTAAATGAATTAATGAGCAAAATAAAAGCCAATTTTTGCTCATCTTCTACCCCATGGTCGAAATTCTCAAGAGAGGACATAGATAGGGTTTGTTCATCTTCCAAGCTCGATTGTAAGTCTGTTCTAGCCCCGTTTTTAATGATTTTCAGGTTTTTGAGATCCTTGTAACTTAATCTAGGACTAATTTGATAGAAAGATGAAGTTTAAAATTTCACCCATGTTAGATATTTGTGTACTTTGATGTCTAATAGTAGAAATGCATGTTTGGTGTTAGATAAACAACATTTACTAGATGATTTTTGATGAAAATGTCAAAAAGGACCTATTTGTAATAGTTACAAAAATGAGTAGTAAAAGTGTAATTAAATGAAAAATATGGGCTGGTATGAGTATGAAAATGGGTCGGCTAGGCTTGGGTTTTGAAGAAATTGAATACATTTCATTTTACGAGCCTAGGGACTAAATTGTAAAAATGTGAAACATTAAGGGCAAAATGTAATTTTGCCATAATATGATTTTTGGACTGAATTGAACAATGTGAGTATTAAATAAGCTAAATTTGTTATTATAGATAAATAAAAACGAGGTTCAGACCTAGATCGGGAGGAAAACAAAGTGTTTGACGATTAGGTCTCGTTTCTACTATTTTGGTACTGAGGTAAGTTCGTATGTAAATAATGCATTGTTATGTTTATTTTTTAAATGCTTTAATATTGTACAAATTGTGTGATTGAGTCTTTGGACGTATTCGACAAAGAATTCCCGGTTGAGCCTTAGGAATAGAATAGGATACGAGTGACATGTCACTAGGAACCCATGTGTTTATGTGATCTGGGTGCTGGTCTTGTACATCCTACCAGTGGCTGGGTATGATGGCATATGTTGTGGATACCTGGCAGCTTGTGTGAGCAACACTGTGCAGCTACGTCCTGACTGACAGCTTGTGTGAGCAGGCTCGTGAATAGCTAGAAAACGAGCCTATATGTATTATGAGATGTGAGGTAGTTATGGCTACATATATGACACATATGTGCAAGATTTTCGAGTATCCGTTAATATTTTGAGAGTTCAATAGAAATTTCAAAGTTGTGAAAGACTATGGTTATGTTGCGATATGGTACAGGTATGTACGTAAAACTCATATGTAATGAGCTCGATGTGTGATGAAGCCTTGGTAAGGTGGTGATTGAGTAAGTTATGACTATAAAATTTTAATAACATTCATGCTACTTTTCATCATGTTAATAGTATGTTAAATGAGTGGTTATGATGCTTATTATTTGCATAGGAACTTACTAAGTTATATAGCTTACTCCCATTCCTTTCCCTTATCATATAGTGTCACCAAGCTGGCTCGGGGATCGGAGATCGTTGGAGATCCACTCACACTATCAATAATTATTTTTGGTACCAATGATTTCAACATTTTGAGTTATGGCATGTGTAGGGGACATCGTCATTTTGTTATGTGTCATGATTGATTTGGCCAAATATGTTGGCTTATATTGGTTAAAAGCTCATTTTGTATAAGGCCATTTGAAATCGGCTACTATTGGTATAAGTAATTTACCTAATGATGTTTTTCATGGATGTAGGAATTTACTTGATTAAGTTGATAAGTATATTATGTTTGTGCATGATAGATGGTAGCATGTGAATGATGTGTTGATGTATTGGTTGTGGCTGATTTGGTTGTATGTAAATGTTTGGATTGGTGCTATGTTGTGTTGTGTAGGTGTGTGCAACAAAAGGTGGCAAAATGCATAAATGTTATTGATTATTCATAAAATATTGATACCATGAAATAAATATCGATACCTTTATTTTGTAAAGAAAACATGATTGAATTTTGGTATCGATTTTCCATAAGGTATCGATTTGGTATCGATACCAAATGTGATTTTTCAATATTAACTTTTAAACTTTAAAATTTTACAATTTAATCCTACCATAGCCTGAATTTCACAAGTAGGTCCATGTAGATTACAAATTTTCAATATGCTTAACTATATGTGATTTGATGTTAAATATTTGGAATTTTGTTTAGTAAAGTATATATTGGTTCTTGAATTTTGTTGTAGCATCTTATTACTCAGGTTCGGAAACCAGGTCGGGTTAAGGGTGTTACACAAGGTAAGTACCTTGTTCCCCCAAGTTGTAAGTGGCTCTAAAGCTAGAAAATTCATTGGTCAATGATTTGAACACTATTTCAATCTAAGTGTTCATGTTCGGTTAAGCCCCATTGTCCTCCGCTTCCTAAGAAAATCTCATAAGCTTAAGCATATGTTCTTTGATCAGTGTAATGCCCTGATTAATTTAATTTTGTTTCTATGAATTTTTTCATAAATGAGTATTTGCTTCAGTGGCTAAATGTTCTAATTGTGTGTTTGAAGTCTTGGGTTCAAGTCCCACTTTTGGGAAAATTAAGCTATTTTTGATCCTAGCCTATTCCTTGGCAATTGGGCTTATATTTTATCTTTAGTAAACCCATATCAGAATGAGCATGTTGGTTTAAGTGGTAAGGTATTAGCTTGCCTAAGGTTCTGTGTTCAAGTCTCTGTGTGAGCAAGAATGATAATTTTTGCCTCGGTTGTCTGATAGAGGTTCGGTGGAGTTGAAATTCTGAGGTAGTTAAATGTGGATTGAGGTTGGTGGGATTATGTTGTTAGTGGGATAGTGAGAGGAGTTAGGATTATTATTAATTTTGATTTAATTTTAATTTTATTTTTCTTTCTTTTTCTCAGAACTTCTCTCCCCATTCTAACGTTTTCTTGTTTTCCACTATCAAAATTTCCTTTTCCTCTTTCCCTTGATTCTGTCATAGTTCTTCGTTTATATCACTGTGTTTCGAATTCTTGGTTTCTTCGTTCAGTTCGGTAAGTGGTGTGTGATTTATTATTCTTGTTTTCGCTTTAGGTTTCTATAAATCAATTGTGGAGTGTTCTTTTGGAAAGGCGTAGGGGTGTGTAGTTAGGGGATTTGATTATTATGAATTTTTTGCGTGGGAGAATAGGTGAAGCAGTGGTTTTCTCTCCAATGGTCTAAATCATGTTAGTAGTGGTTTTCGTCGGAGGTAAGTTGGTGGGAGTTGTTTGAATTTTTGTTGTCGAATTCGTAAATTAGTTGCTAAATGGTGTTTGGATTATTGTTTTTAAGTTTCGGAGGCCTCGAGATTGCTTTTGCATAAAAAATGAACTAGATGTGTAACAAAAAGGCGAGAAAACATCGATCGTCGAAAGTTAGAAAATTGGCCTGTTAACGCCACACAGGCGTGTGCCCGGCCGTGTGGTAAGCCGTGTATGACACACGGTCATGCGACGGGTGTGTCTGTGGCCATGTGGGTCACACGACCTAGGCCAATTCAAGCGTGTTGGCCATACTGGTGAGTGGGCTGTGGGCCAGTCCGTATGGGCCCAAAATTTAGTATTTATCCCTAGGGTCGCATACATCGTCCCGACCGACTGTGGGCCTTTCGTAGGGTTGGTAGGGCAAAACAAACCCTAATGCATGATATCTACTATTCTGATAAACTTATTTGAGTATTAAGAAAACTGATATATATGATTTGACTGTTTTGTATAAAGATGTATGATAACTATATGTGAGCTTGCGGGACATGTTAATTCTATTATACCTGTTTATCTGTTATCTGTACATGTATATGGGGTGGGTTTTGTATATGTGGAGAAAGTATTTTGTGAGGCGACATTTCGCCTATATACTGACAGCTTGGCTGCAAACTATTCTGATAAGTGTCGTTTAGACGTTATGTGGTGTGTAGGGATGTGTGGGTGTTTTATACCCCGCATGGTGTGTTGGAATGGTCAGAGTTGGTGTGTAGAGGATGGGGTAGGACTTTGCATATCTACATGACTCTGATATATTTTGATTTTATTAAGGACTATGTCCGTATCTATCCTACTGGTGAGAAATCTGAAGTTATATGCATGTATATTTTTCATTGAGTTACACACTGAGTTTTGAAAACTGACATCTGTTTGTCTATTTTGTTCAACTAATCCTCAGACACAAACGGGTCGGTGAGACGGAGGCTCAGTGGTGACCACTAGTTCACAACCTATTTTTACTTAACGATTTTATTTAAATTTCTTATTTTTTTTGAGAGTTTTGTAATTTTGGGACTCTCCAAAATTTTGAATTTTCTTTGGGTTTTGTTGTTGGTTTTGGTTTTGGTTTTGGTTTTGATTATGATTCTGCGATGCACAATAAACAATTTTTAGAAATAATGGTCTCACGCAACTAAACATTGTGGAAAATACGAACTTGGTTTTCAAAATATAACGACTTTTAAGATTTCTGCTACAAACTATGTTTTTCTGAAAGAACAAACTATCAATGGTTTCAGTAATGAATATGATAATAAATACAATTTTAAAATATGGACTCTTTTTTTAGCAATAAACTATATGAGGTTTTTAACGTGATAATATTAAATTCGAAACTCTTCTTCGTAACACTTCCAAATTCGATCAAAACGTCTAGGTTGAGTTTAAGATGTTACAATCAGAGTATTAGTTTTTTTGCTGAGAGTTGATCAAATTTGTAATTATGGATCGTTGAGCCAATGCAGCTTGGCCTCTGAGCAAATCTTCCAAATTTGTCATGATCTCTTTGGCAGTAAAGAAATTCTCGTGTTGTTTTCGCATCACACTACTTATGCTCGCTAACATATAACATCAAGTAGTCGAGTCAGAATCTCTTTAACGATTTCTAGCTTTGGGCTAAGTTTCAAGTGGGCAAGGTTCGTCAATGATGAATTTGTGTTTCTCACAACTAAGATGTAACAACCCTGTTTAGACTCTATTTGGAACAGTGGTTTCGGGACCACAAATCTGAGTCAGAAAAATATTATAATATTATTTTTGGTGTCTACAGAGTGTTAATTTATATGTGTGAAAATTTCGTGTGAAAATTTTATCGTTTGACTATTCGATTTAATTAAAAAGACTTAATCGCATAAAATGCAAAAGTGGCTTTCTATTTGTTAAAGTATTGATTTGTTATGGATTATTAAATATGAGGTCCTTGAGATGTTATTAGACCATAGTTAGTGGAGTATTACATAAATGGCCATCCATTATATGAATTTTAAATGTTTTCATTAATGGCAAATTAGTAATTTGCAAATAATGTTATTAAATTAAAATAAAACAACATTTTGTTCATCTTTTCTTCACTATTGCCGAAACTTAAAGGTAAAAACACCATTGTTCAGCAAGCTAGGTTTGGTCTTTGTCTTCTTTGATTTAGGTAATAATTTGTTCATTTTTTTTATAATTTTTACATTTTTGATATCATTGCTTCGAATACTAGCTAGCCTATGCTTGAATTTTGAATTGGTTGTGGATTTTGTGATTTTCCATTGTTGATATCTTGAGATTTTTGTTGTTTTATGATGAAAAATAAATATATGTTGTTAGATTGTCAAGTTTAATTAAGTGATTTTTTATAAAATTGTCTATTTAAGACTAAATTATAAATTTTACAAATTGAGGGGTCAAAATGTGAAATAAATGAAACATATGGGCTTATATGGACTAGGGGTAAATTTGGCCTAACATGGGTGTTTTCAAATTTTGAATATTTTTGTTTTGCGAAATAGGGACTAAATTGTGAAAAATGTGAAATGTCAGGGGCAAAAGTGTAATTTTCCCATTTATGTGTTTTTGGATGAATTTGATTGAATAATTGATGAAATAAGTTTAATTTATATTAATTTAGATCAAGAAAAGAGAAAATCAAATTTGGATCGGGGGAAATCTAAAGTTGTTGAATAGTTGACCCGGTCTGTTTATCTTCGTACGAGGTAAGTTCATAAGTAAATAAATGTCGTTAAATTCGATTGTATATATCTTATTTGTGCCGAATTGAATTATCACTTGTATATGTATGTTCAAGCCGAATTTGTATAAGTATGGGAGAAGTATTTACGAGCCTGAATTGATCGAGTTATGACGTCCTAAAGCCCCGTACGAAGCTTAGGAATAGTTAGGATACATATGTCATGACATAAGATTCCGATATGTGATTCGTTTAAGACCACGTCTGGGACATTGACATCGATTTGTGATTTACGTTTACGACCATGTCTAGGACATTGGCATCGTATATGAGTTCGTGTAAAGACCCTGTCTGGGATAGTGGCATCGATAAGACCACGTCTAGGATGTTGGCGTTGTACGAGCTTTTCGACTATCTGAGTATCCTTATTAATTTCGAATGGTTCCACGAGCAATATTAAGTAAAGATCGAATGTGAAATCGAGCTAAAAGGTCAGGTATGTGCTAAGTTAAATGATTGAGAAAATAAGGTAAATGTGTACTTATGATTTATATATGAAATATACATTATAAAGTGAGAATTATTTATGTTATGAGTATATGTACATTCAGCCACTGACACTATATGGTTAATGTTTATGAGTTAATGATTGAGTTGGTAAGCATAATTCATGTACACAAGGTTATAATTTGTTTAGTTCAGTTTAGTTTAATTGAATTATGTATATGACTGAGATATTTTATTTGCTTATGACTTACTAAGCTATTTAAGCTTACTTTGCGTGTGTTTGTTTACTGTTTTCTAGATTTTGGAAGCTAGTTACGAGCTCGGAGATCGTCAAAGAAATCTGTCACACTATCATTCGTTATTTCAGTATTTTAAAAGTTTGAACTTTGAACTTATGGCATGTATAGGCTAGTATTTGTTTTGGTTGACTTTGGATTTGTATATATATATATATAGCCATGTGAAAATGGCTTAATCATTATGCTTATGTTCGATTATATTTGATCATGGTTTATGCTCATTTTGGTAAGTATGCTTTATGACATATATGAACGGTGTTTGGTTTTATGCCTTGATTAGGGTAATGATATGAACAACTTACAACTAGCTCATTTAATAAACTTGGTATATGGATTTGATTAGCATTTGTGGTTAGTCTTGTGATTTGGCTTTGTAGTGGAGTAACTGATGAATTTATAGCCGATTGTATAATAGTTAATCTAATTCATTTGTAATGGTTAATTCGGTTTGTGTCCTATAAATATAGATGAAGGTTGTTAGCTATTTATGAAATGATATTGGTGATTAAATTATAGGTTGAGTGTTGGTATGCCATTATTTACATTTAACTATTTAGATTCGATTGGTGATGGAAAATTACAAATATGTTCTATGATTGTTTTAATTTGATCAGAGGAGTTTTAACTTAAGAACCGAATATTTGATTAATGAATCGGTTGTGCAAGTATTCTTTGGTTGATTTATAAAATAATAATAATGTCTAGATATGATTACTAGAATGCCGAATAAGCATGTTATGTTTTATTATTAGTGATTGCAATTGATTCAAATTGAAATGGTAAAATGTGCATAGACTTATAAGTTCAAAAGTTATATTTGGTCATTTGATGATAGTTCTTAATGACTCATTTTTTGGTGGGTTAATAAGTTGTATGCCTTTATTTGATATATGTGTTTTAAAATGGTCTATTTTGATATAGTAATATGCGTATGAAACTTGGTAATAAGTAAGAAATATATTTGACCATTTAGTAATGATTGGTAATGTTTCATATAGAAAGGATTAATAAACGAATGTGCTTTATTTTACAAAATGATGTATATTGTTACTTCGAAACATTGATTAGATATTTGGTTATACTTGGTTGGTTTTTAGAAATCAAATATGCATGTCTGGTTTATATGAACTGTTGACTTGTGGCTACTTTAGTTGTGAAACTTTTATAAAGAAGATAATATTATTTTTTTTATGTTCAGAAATGAATGGCTGTTTTGGACTGTGTTTTGGTTGATAATGCCTTGTAACCCTAATCCAGCGACGAATGTGGGTTATTAGGGGTGTTAAATAAGAGCTATCAACAAGTTCCGTTTCAATTCTCAAAGTTATCTGCATTCAATTTATTCTCAGTAAGAATGCTAATAAGAGGAGTACGAGACACATTTTAACTGAAAAACAATAAAGATTTACTAATTACTATATTTTTATTAAGCAAATATTTTCATTTTAGCGACATATCAAGAATGCAGTATGTGTTGGAAAATGTGTCTATATTGTAGTAAAATTGTAATTGTTTTCTATATATTTGAACGATGAATAAATAAATCTAATATTAAAGTGATTGTCTTAATATTAAATTTAGTCTAATATTTATCTTGATAAATATTATATTAATTTAATATTAAAGTGATTAAGTTTAATCATAGTTGAACTCTCTAAATTCTTCCTATATAAAGAGAGCCAGTAGGTCATTATTTACATATTTTTGAATTCAAAAGAAAGTTACAGAGAGAAAATTCTCTTGAAAAAATTATTTTAGAAAATTTCTAGAGATATTTTTCTAATTTAAAACTAGATCCAAAAATTTAGAGAAATTATGAAACTACGCCACTGGTAATTTTTGTGAAAATTTTTCTAATTCGAAGTAAGCCCACACTCGACAGAAGTGAGCTTGAGGATAGCAGAGAAGACTACTCGGTCGAAAGGTTCATCCTAGACGAATCACAAAGGTAAAATTTTGATTAACTGTTTATTAATTTAGATATCACAACTAAGTTCTTATTCTAGAATTTTCTTTTTAAAACTTTGGTTTTTCCTTAAATTTATTTTCCATGGCATTTTCCAAACTTGATTTTCCAACAGTGTGATGCATGCTTCTTATATTAAAACCTTGAAAAAAATTCTTTGCTATGGTCAATCTCACACTAATCAATCATGTTGCTTTGGGGTCCCATGATTAACTAACAAGAACATGGATCCAATTAGTTCGTGAATCTTAGTTCTCAAGACTCCACACGAACTAATGTCCGTTTAACGCTTAACCATCATCTCTAGTTAAAATATTGTTTCTTAAGTAACTGTTTAATAAGAGACGATCCTGAGTGTGTAACCATTGGCTCAACACCCATCATAAAGATGATTTCATTTGTGAGTAATCTTGGGACAATCTCACTACTAGTTGTCCTTAAAAGGAAATCTAATCTAGTGAACCCACATGATAAAGTTTACCTTGGGGTGTGGCTAGGGTAGGAACCGACTCGAAACTTTATCATGCTATCACTTAGAGACCATAAATGGATGTCGTAGGTATTGTTGAAGGACCTTCTCCCACTCAATATTTAAAAAAAAACATGAAAGTTTTTTTATCCCAGATTTCAAGAATGATCATAGAATAGTCCTAGTGACATTCTTACATAATCTATATGACATGCTTCCAATATATGCATGACATGCTATGGCAGTTTTATAATATTCACATTCATTTATTCATAAGAATCAGTCAATCATAAAACCAAACAATTTTGATTCTCCTAGTTTTTCTTTTAAAGAAAAAACCGAAGAAGTGAATGTGAATCATGCACCAAGTAAGGTCCTAGGAAAGGGAGGTGAGCCAAACTTAACCACTTAAAAACGAAGCCTTTCCTTGCTTGAGCCTATCCTAGACATGCATTTTCTCATTACCACACTTCTTACAATAATCAAATAACCAAAAGATGTGAATAGGACAATACAACATATATATTTTCTCATTACCACACTTTTTATTTTTAAATCGATCAACTGGGGATCATCTCATACATATATATCAAACTTATAATATTACATAATATAAATATTATAAATAATTATAAAATTTTTTTTAAGGAGATGAGTAGTTAAAATAAAACTGTCAGCCAAGATCTTCATGGTTCCATTTCTAGAAAATAAATGAAAAACAAAAATCACACAGTTTTTCACCACAAGGCATTCATTTGATCTTCAACCGTTATCGCTCCATCTTCTCCTCGTCATGGACTCACTTTAGAAAAATTACATTTAAGTCCTTTGTCTATTTCCGGCTCACAAGAATTTTATGAATTAAAAAAAATAGTTCTACGTGGAGATGATAGTCCACAGTCTATTTCTTAAGAATCAACCTTGGAAAAAATAACAAATATATAATATCGCATCCATTCTCATATTAACTTAAAATAATCATAAGATCTAAAGAATGCTACTTTTTATGTAATCAAAAAATTCAAGAATAGTAAAAATCTATTTTGATTACCTTTTTATACTTATAGATAAAACACAGTCTAGCTCTAATATCAATTGTTGGAAAATCGGGTTTGGAAATGCAGTGAAAAATAGATTTGAGAGAAATAAGAGCTTTAAATTTTTTTTCCAAAATAAGAACTTGGTTGTGATATCTAAAGTAATAAACACTTAATAAAAATTGTACCTGTTCGATTCGTCTAGGCTAAATGCCTCGACTGAGTATTCTTCTTCACTATCATCAAGTTCACGTCTATCGAGTGTGCTCGCTTCGAATCAAAAAATTTTCCAAAAAACTATCCGTTGGACAATTTCCAATTTCTCTAAATTTTGGAGTCAAGTTATAAATAAGAAAAATATCAGTAGAAATTTTATGAAATAATTTCTTCAAAAAATTCTCATTACAACTTTCATTTGAATTTAAGTGCGTAAAAATAATGACCCATGACTTTATTTATATAATGGGAGTTTAGAAAATTGAACTATGATTAAACTTAATCACTTTAGTATTAAATTAATATAATATTATCAAGATAAGTATTAGATTAAATTTAATATTAAATCTATTAAATTAATAGAATATTTACCTATAAGATAAATATTAAATTAATATTAATATTAAGATAATTACTTTAATATTAAATTAATAAAAATACTATCAAGATAAGTATTTAATTTAATTTAATACTAAATTTATTAAAATAATATTATTTTTAGAATAGTTAATTTGAAATCAAATTATTTAGTAACGTTCTAGTAGGAGTGTGATTCTCCATTACTCAACTGTAGAAGAACCACCCGCCGGCTACCAGAATGCCATGTCGCCGTCATTGGCATTGTCGTGTCTGATAGTGCCATCGTAGGTGCGACACCCTCATAACACTCCGAGCCAGTTTGGCTGTTGCTGGTTCGATTTAGGCCAGTGTCGGCTCGACTGGTCTGGTCCTACCACTAGTTGGATCGTCAGCCTGGTTTCACATACCAAGCTCGGTTTGACCAATTTTTGGGTCTCAATCTCGGTTTTGGGTTCTTAGGCCCAATTTTCAATCTCAAGTCCAATTTTCAAGTTCAATTACCCATTTGACCAATTGTCTAACTTGAAAATTAATTTCCAAAAATATTATATTAATTTTAATTAATTTGATTAATTTAATTTTCCTTAATCAAAACTAATTTTCCCAAAAATCACTTAGATTTTCCAAATTAATTTTTCAAGAAAATTTTTTAATCAAACTCTCTAGTTGAACAATTCTCACAACCCCCTAATTTAATTTTACATCAAATAAATTGACTCAATTAAATTATTTCCATAGTTGTAGAATTTTCTTTTGATTCAAATGCAGTCCTATCGAGCTTTTGTGAGTTAGCGGAGGAACCAATCAAACATATACAGTTGGGCTCTAATAATTGCAATTATGTCCAGAAGCATTGTTCCAATAATTTGCAATTTACTTAATCATGGAGTCAACCCGCAAGAAGTATCATGATTGATCTAACACCCCAAACCCGGCCTAGACATTAAGGTCGAATCTGGTGATGTCACATGGAATGGAATTTGAAATCGAATTTATCAAGTTAAAATCGTTTCCGTTTGTTAGCTTTTATTTATCTTTCGTCAATTTCAAAACTATTTTCTCGTTAATTTAATTCGTTTAAAAACATATTCTATAGTGGAAGCTTTTAAAATCGTGATATTTTAAGAAAATTGTTTGCGTTTTTGGAAAAATGTTGTATCTAATAAATCTGAGTTTTCGTTGCAATTCTAAAGTTCATGAAACAATTAAAATCGAAAACAAATGCAAATAGTCCAAAATTCCCAAATTACATGAAAATACCCCAAAAAAACAAATAGGAAATAAATACCATAAATGAAATTAAAATAGTTCAATAATCATGCAGCCACTGTTGAGCCCTCTGTCGCATTGATTCGTCTAAACCTGGGGATTAACTGTACAGATAAACAGGAAGGGGTGAGTTTACGTAAACTCAGTGTGTAATCCCCACAGAAAACATACATACAGTCAAATGCAGTCTGGCCTAAGCCCATTACAAATTCAGATACAATTTAGGCCTTAGCCCATTCAGATATAGTGTTAGATACAAGTCACGGCCTTAGCTCACCTCAGATACAGTATGCATACAGTAACAGAAAACAGTATCTTACCCACCAGCCTCTACACACAATCTCCGACCATCCCTACACACTATGTGGGGTTTAAAACACCCACCTAGCCATACAAACCAAGTCGTATCGAATGCGTCACATATCAGTAGTATTGTAGCTAAGCTGCCAGATAATAGGCCTAAAAGCCTTTCAGTACACTTCTTCCAATAATCAATCATCCCACCCCAATGCAGATGCAACTAAACATGCTCAATGCAGATATACAGAAATACATGCTTACATGTTATTATTCAATTATCAGCCATACATACAGATCAGTAAACACGCATAAATTTAACATGCTCAATACATACATTGTATGTTCAGATCACACAATTTAGGGTCTAAGTATCCTTACTGACCTTACAATAGGTTCACAGTCGACTTGGGCGACCTTTGCAACCCTAGAAAACATTTTAGCTAAATGGGCCCACACGACCATATAGTTTACCTGTGTGGGCCCACATGCCTGTGTGGCCCACAAGCCCAGATTGGCCTTAGCCCGTGTGGATTACACAACCTGGCCCAAATTTTACACACCTATGTGGACTATCTGTGTGGGCCCACACGCCCAGTTTAGTTTAGCCTGTGTGGCCTATAGGACCACACCTTAGCCATCACACGATCGTCTCTTGCGCATGGCCTGGCCTTCGTCCATCATACGGCCTACCATACGGGCGACCACACGCCCGTGTGACGTCAACAGTGGGGTTTTTTGACTTTCACCGAATCCTATTTCCTGCATTTTTAGGTAAACACCTGGTTTATTTTTGATGCAAAATCACTCCCAAAGCCTTGCAACCTAAGAAAGAAGCACCCAAAAGCCGATTTAGCAACCAAAATTACGAATTGGTTCAAGCCCAAAACAATACTCAAGGCTTACCGACGCCAAAAAACCACTACTAAATCGTTTGAGCAATCGGTGCGAAGTTCACTGTTCACAGCCTTCTTCTACCCAAAATAATGGCAGAAAAATCAAATTCCACGATTATACCAACAAAGCTAACGCATAACATAATTATTCCAAGACATAGTGAACCACTTACCTATTCAACAGTACGAAGGATAGACAAGCCAGCGAATCAATATTTGAAAAGGGATGATTTTGATAGAAGTCAGAAAAAGAAACAGAAAAACAAAAGTTGGGAGTAGAATGGAAAAAGGAAAAACAAATTGTAACAACCCGATTTTGGGCTTAGTCAGAATAGTGGTTTTGAGACCACAAATTTGAGGCCGAGAAATTATTATTATTATTATTTTGGTGCCATAGTGTGATTATATGAATGCATGAAAAATTTGGTGAGTTAATTTTAACGTTTGTGAGCTTAATTGCAAAAAAGGACCAAATCGCATAAAAGGGTTAAAGTTTTTTTATTAGTTAAAGGTGTAAAATTGAAAGATAACCATAATTGGAGGGGTTTAAAGAGTAAATAGGCCCTTTAGAAGCTGATGGCCGGCCATAAGAGATAAGAAAATCAAATGGTCAAATAGGTGACTTAATGTATAATAAAATATTACCCTAGTGACTAGCCATTATCTTTGTCATTTTTCCTTTCTCCTCCACTGAAAATTTCAGCAAAAATAGGGTTTTTGGAAGCTTGAAATTTGAGCAACTTATCACCTTTGAAAGTAAGTGATTTTCATATTCATTGTTGATGATTTTTGTATTTTTAGGACCCTTGTAGCATGAGCTTTCCATTGAGGGGACTATTTTGCAAAATGGTTGGTAGTCTAGGGATTTAACATGAATGAATTTATGATTCTTTTTTGAGTTTTTATGGAAGAAAATGAACCTTGGTTATTAAGTAAACAACTTTTGTGAAAAGATTTCTCATGAAAACCCCTAATAGGACCATTTTATAAAGTTTGTAAAATAGGTGATATTTGTGTGAAATGTGTGAAATTATGAGTTGCCATAAGCATGAAATAGGTTCGGTTAGGCTTGGTTGGTGTAAAAATTTGATTGAAATCTATTTACGAGCCTAAGGGCAAAATCATACTTTTTGTGAAGACTAAGGGCAAAATGGTCTTTTTGCCAAAGTATGAATTTTGGAGTGTATTAATTATTATGGTGATTAAATTAGTGAAATTTTTAGTTTTAGATCAAGAAAGATGCAATCCGGACTTAGACTGGGGGAAGACTAAGCTAGTTGAATAACTTCACCTAGCATCTACTTTTGTAATACCGAGGTAAGTTGTACGTAAATAATGCAAATTTAATATTATTATGTATTGTACGATTATTATGGTATGAATTGTTTAATTGTGTTGTGAATGAGAATTTATATAATAAAGACTTCCGGTTGAACATTAGGAATAGATTTGGATATTCATGCCATGATATTGGGTGATATGTGTGCTAGTGTAAGACATGTCTTGGACGTGCATAGGCCTCGAGATATACTAGCTAGTGTAAGACATGTCTGGGACATGCATCGACTTTGAGACGAGAGCTAGTGTAAGACATGTCTGGGACATGCATCGGCCTTGAGATATACAAGCTAGTGTAAGACTTGTCTGGGACTTGGCGTCAACTTGTTGTGTATCAGTGTAAGACCTGTCTAGGACATGCACCGGCCATATATTAAGAGCCAGTGTAAGACATGTCTAGGACATGTATCGGCCTCGAGATATACCAACTAGTGTAAGACATGTCTGGGACATGCATCGGTTTCAAGATATACAAGCTAGTGTAAGACCTATCTAGGACATGGCATCGACACCGATAGATGAGAGCCAGTGTAAGACCTGTTTGGGACACAACATCGACCTCGATATATGAAAGTCAGTGTAAGGCCTATCTGGGACACAGTATCGGCCTCGATATATGAAAGTCAGTGTAAGGCCTGTCTGGGACATAGCGTCAACATCTTATCTCATGTTTAGGGCTAATGAATATCCTGTAGTATTCTAAATGGTTCTGTAGTATTCTAAATGGTTCAACGGAAGATTTATGATTTATATCAAAATAAGAGAACTTATGACCATGTGGTGAGTGGTACAAGTACCTAAATGAGAATTTCGAAATATGAGCTTCATTTACGTTGTTTGTTTAGTAAGGAAGGAAAGTGAGTAAGTTATGCTTATGATCATCTTTGTATTATACATGAAGTATGAAATGTGAATTCAATCAACATTGTATGCTTGGTAAGAGATGAATATGAGTAATTAATATTTATGAATCCTCACTTTCGCGTGTAAATTGAATCAATTGGGAGTATGATCCTTATGGTAACTTGTAGTTATTTCATTATTTACATGCAACTCACTAAGCTTTATGCTTACCTCTTTTCCTTTCATTTTCCTTGTAGTGCCACCAAATGAGCCCGTGGATAAGATACTGTCAAAAGCCTCGTTCACATTATCATTTGAAGCTTGCTATAGTTAGTTCTTTTATTTTGAATATAGCATGTATAAGACTTTGTCTTTTGAGTTTTGTGCCTTTGTTATTTGGTCGAATGTGTTGGCTTGGGATGAAACCCTTCATTTTGTATAAGGCCACAAATTATGGCTAATATTTATCTATGATATGCAATTGATGATGTTTCATGGATGGGCAAATTCCATGAATGAATAAAGTGCATGCTTGGATTATTATAATATAATGAGGGTTGTTTTTAATTATCATGTTATGGTTGAACTGGCCTTATGTTCATGCAAGGAATTGGTAATATTGATGTGGTATACGTTAGTGCAAGTAAGGGTGGCAAAAAGGCTTGGTAGATAGCCTTATTTTTGTCCACACGAGTAGACGCACGGGCGTGTGTCTAGGCCGTGTGCGACACACAATCAGCCACATGGGCGTGTTATGTAATAGCCCGATTTTTGGCTTAGTCAGAATAGTGCTTTTGAGACCACAAATTTGAGGTTAGAGAAACTATTTTATTATTTTTAATATTATTTTATGTATTATAGCATGATTATATAGGTGCATGAAAATTTTGGTGAATTAATTTTGTAACACCCCGAACCCGAGACCATCGCCGGTGTCGGACACGAGGGGTTAACAAGCCAAGTTCACATATTTTGCCCCCCAATTTGACATTTCCAGTCAGGCTGGAAAACTGCATCACTGTCGCCTTAAAAATCATATCTCGAGTTTCAAAACTCAGAAACTGGTTTCGTAAATTTTCCCTGAATTTAGACTCATATATACATCCATGGATTTATTTCTAGAATTTTTGGTCGGGCCAATTGGTACAGTTTATTAGTTAAAGTCACCCATGTTACAGGGATCGACTGCTCTGACCTTCGCGCGTTATAACTTGAATATCTCTCTGTACAGGGCTTTAATACTGGTGACGTTTGTTTCTAATGAAACTAGACTTAAAATGGAATCTGTACATATAAGGCATGACTCCTAATTCTTTCTGGATAATTTATAGTAAATTTTTAAAGTTGCGACAGGGGACCCAGAAACCGTTCTGGCCCTGTCTCACAATAGCTTTAATATCTCTTAACATGTAACTCCTATGACCATTTCGTTTCTTCCATATGAAAATAGACTCATCAAGGTTCATTTACATAGCTTATTCACTATTTAATACCATTCCTACAAATTTTGGTGATTTTCACATTCACGTCACTGCAGCTGGCAGCATCTGTTTTTTAGGTAGGTCTTACCTATTTTGTAGTCTCCATGAACCAACTAGTCTTGCCATACATAGGTTCATATATGATCATTTTAACCATACCAATGGCTGATCATGTGACCAACATTCCCATCTCCAATCCATAATCACATCATGACACCATATATATATATACAAACCGCAAATAGTCTAAGTTCGTACTTCACTTTTACGAGCCATTTTCGCATGGCCGTACACATATACATCACAACATATTTAAACCAACAAGGGGTAGTCCTATACATGCCATTTCAAAGTTCAACCAAAAATTTATACCAAAATAGAGGCGTTGATAGTGTGGATGACTTGACTTTAATGATCCCGAATCCGATTGCTATCGAGTGTAATCTATAAAACAGAGAGCCAAAGCAACGGGGTAAGCATTTTTATGCTTAGTAAGTCTCAAGGAATAAAATCAGCTTTAATTTAAGCAATACATTCACATAACCAAATGCATCATTTCATTAATACACATTCTCATAATCATTCTTACTTCACACTTCATCATTATATACTTTCACAAAGTATCAACCATTCCAATAGCTGAAATTGTTAGTCGATTGAGCGAATGTTGCTCAAATATGTCGACTTTCCAATGCACATATAAACGTACCTTATTCTTTGGGCTTTTCGAGCGTACTAATTGAATTTATTACAGCAACCAACACTCACCTCCAGCCCAAGCTTCTTGAATACAACCGGATATAACCACGTGCACGAATGCCTTGGTCTTAGCCCGGATAGAATGACTCGCACGAATGCCTTGGTCTTAGCCGGATGTAGCCACTAGCACAATTGCCTTCGGTCTTAACCGGATATAATTTCAGCATAATTGTCTTCGGGCTTAGCCCGGTATCATTCAATTTCTCATGCACACATACATCAATAATCATTGGACATACATATTTCATTTTCGTTACTAAGGCTCAAACACAATTATAATCACTAGCATAATCGCCTTCGGACTTAGCCGGGTATCATTCGAATACTCATACACACATAAATCAATAATCAATACATCCATATTTCATTCCACATAATTCAATTAAGGTCACTTCTTGAGGACTTACCTCGGATGTTGTCGAACGGCTTTTACGGCTATTCGATCACTTTTTCCTTCCCTTGTCCAATTGTGGCCCTCTAAGCTCTTGAGCTAATTCAAACAAATTCAATTTATTAAAACCTCATTGTGCTAGCTTATGGCGAATATGACAAGGAGTTTAAATGGTCAAATGGCCACCCTTTAGCTTGAATACACAATGGTCATGCACATTTTATACTACATCAAGCAATTCAATACAATTCATTCGGGCATCAAGGAAAAGCTAAGGCCTTCAATAGGCTACCTAAGGCCGAATATACATGTCCATGTTGAGGCCAATTATGCACTTAATACCACACAAAAACAGCATGCATTTTACTAGTTAATGCTTTGCATGTTGTAGCTCAAAACTTATAATATAGCATCAAGCACTCATATGTGTGCTAGGCGAATGTGCTTGCAATTTCACAAGCATTCTTCAACATCTTCTTCTTTAAACAAACATATTCATCACTTACTTCATAGCCAAAACATCATGTGCAAACATATATATACATATATGAGCATGGCGAATTTCAAGGTGTTCATAGCCATCTAAAACACAAATTTTAACTAACATGCAAGAAGCATGAACCATGCTCATGAATGCATCATGGCCGAATACATCATAATCATGCCCTTTTATCTTCAATCATGGTTAAACAAAAGAAAACTCAAAGTCTTACTCAAGATGGCTACAAAGAAATTTCAAGAGTAGACAATCCATCATTGCATGCATCATCATCAAGCTTCACACTTAACATGCAATGGCTTTATCACAATACCAACCTTGACCAAATACCACTTCCATGGCATAACAAGGATTTGAACCATGGCTAACATGAACATCAAGTTGGCAACTAAAACATGCATGAATCTCATGACACAACCTCATACATACCTCAATCTTGATGCAACTTTAGCCAAATATCCTTCTAGATCTCTTCTAAACAAAGGAAATGAAGCAAAAATCTCTTCTTCCTCTTAGTATTTTTGGCCAAAAAGGAGAGAGCAAGGATGAACAAATTTTTTTGTTTTCTCTTCTTGGTTGCACGGCAATGGGGAATGCTACTCTCACACACATTTTTTTCATTCTTTTCTTACCCATGCTTATTTGTTTATTATTTCTCCTAATGCCCAACAAAACATGTTTCATGACATGTTTAGCCCATATCTCTTTGTCATGGCCGGCCATCACTTGTAAAAAGGGGAATTTGACATGCAAGTCCATTATTTTGCATGCATGCTTTAATTAGTCATCACACATTTCCCTATCATACTTTCAAAGTTCACTACTAAGTCCTTTCTTGTGGAATTCACCTTTATAACACTAAATCAATCATCATAAAATGTCATACATGAGCACACACATATTATATGCATCAAAATAAATTTTTAATTATTTTTATGCCTCGGTTTTGTGGTCCCGAAACCACATTCCGACTAGGGTCAATTTTGGACTGTCACAAATTTTAGCTATTGTGAGCCTAATTGGAAAAAAAAAGGACTAAATCGCATATGCCAAAGTCCTATTTTGATAGCTAAGGGTGTTATATAACTAGAGAACCAAAATTGGGGGTCTTTAAAGGGCAAATAGACCCTTGGATAAATGATGGCCGGTCATAGGAGGCAAAAGATAGAGGAAGTCAATGTTAGGTGAAAATTTGGTAATTTAATTGACCAAAATGAAATAAAATAAAAAGGAAAAAGATATCATCTTTTTTCACCCTCTTCACCATCGAAAATACTAGCAAAAATAGGGGCTTGGAAGCTTGGAAAATTACAGCCACTCTTTACCTTCACAAGTAAGTGATTTTGATAGTTGGTCTTGATGATTTTTGTAATTTTAGACCCTTTGTAACACGAGCTTTCAAATGAGGGGGCTATTTTGCAAAATGGTGGAAAGTCTAGGGTTTTACCATGAGAGTGTTTATGTTGTTTTCTGAAATTTTATGGAAGAAAATGAATCAAGGTTGTGAAATAAACAACTTTTGTGAAGTAGTTTTCATGGAAACCTTAACTAAGGACCATTTTGCATAAGTTGTAAGAATAGGTATAAATGTGTGAAATAATGAGAATTGTGGGCTGCTCCTAGTGTAAAAAGTATTCGGCTGGGCTTGGTTAGTGAGAAAATGTGATAAAGATCGATTTTCGAACCTAGGGGTAAAATGGTCATTTTGTGAAAGTCTAGGGGCAAAATGGTTATTTTGCCCAATTATAAATTTTTGAGTGCCTAGATTAATATGATGATGAAATTAATGAATTTCTATCATTTTAGATCAAGAATTACAAAATCTGGGCCTAAACCGGGGAAAGGCAAAGCAAATGGACTAAGCCGAACTAGTCGCCTACATTTTGTATACCAAGGTAAGTTGTGTGTAAATGATGCAACTACATTGTTATAAATTGTGCATGAATTTTTATAGCATAAATTGTTTAATTGTGGTAATGAAAATACATGATGATAATTGAGATAATAGAACTCTCGGGTGAACCTCAGGAACAAATCGGATATTCATGCCATGACATTTAGGTCATTTGTGCGCTAGTGTAAGACATGTCTGGGAGATGCATCGGCCACATTATGAGAGTCAGTGTAAGGCCATATCTGGGACATGGCATCAGCATTGAGACGAGAACTAGTGTAAGATATGTCTGGGGCATGCATCGGCTACGAGATGTGTCAGTGTAAGACCATGTCTAAGACATGGTATCGGCATGGATATGTGAGAGCTAGTGTAAGACCATGTCTGGGACATGGCATCGGCATTACACCTTATGTTTAAGGCTTAGTGAATATCCGATAGCATCCCAAATGGTTCAACGGTGAGAGTTCCAGTTTAAGTTAAACCAGAAAAGTATAACCATGTTGTGAGTGGTACAGGTACCTATTTGAAATGTATGAGATGTGAGCTTAATATATGCTATGTGAATTGTATTGGATAGTGATGAGTAAGTTGTGCTTATGCCTACCTTTGTAACATAAGCATGATGAAGAATGGTAAAGTTGTTGTTATATTTATTTGCATGCAGCTTACTAAGCTTTATGCTTACTCCCTCTCCTTTCCATTTTCTTATAATGCCGCCTAATTAGCTTGAGGACCATCAGATGTCGAAGGCATCGATCACACTATCACCTGTAGCACTTGGTATAGTTAGATCTTTTATTTTGATTATAGCATGTATAGGACCCCGACTTTTGAGTTTTGTGTCCTTGTTAATTGGCCAAATGTGTTGGCTTACTTTAGCATTTGATTCATTTGTATAAGGCCATGGAAAATGGCTAATATCGAAAGTTATTGTGTGAATTCAAGCTAGTCTTTCATGAATATGCAATTGGTTGCATGTTTGAATATATGTAATGTATATAGGTCTTAACTATGGTAACTTGGTTGAGAAATCATATTAAGTTAATCTTTGATATATTGGTTGATGTTAGATTATGTTTCAGGGTGTCAAAGGCTTGGTAGATAGCTTTATATTGTCCACACGGGTAGATACACGAACGTGTGTCTATGCTGTGTGTGACACACAGTCAGCCCCATGGGCATGTTGTTCAGCCGTGTATCCCCTGCATGTAAAATTTACAAGTTAGAATGCATGGTAGTAAACACACGAGAAGAGACACATGTCTCAGTTGTGTAGAGGGCACGGCCTCTGGCCACAGGCGTGTGCCTTGGCCGTGTGCCCTAAATTCGATGCTGACATCAGAAATAGAATGTCAAGGTTTTTAGACATAGGCATGTTACGGCCGTGTGAGAGATACGGGCAATGGTCATGGGCATGCGTCAGGCCGTGTGAAAACCCCTGTAGATTCAAACTTAGAATTTAATTCTCACGGGCATGGGACACGGGTATGTCCCTAGACGCTTAGGCCATGTGTGTCACATGGGCGATGTTATAATGACCACACGGGCGTGTTGCCCTTCCACACAGACGTGTGCCCTATTTCAAGGGTCATCTTTTTTTGAGTCAGTTTAAGGACCCAAGTTGGTTCCGAATGGCTTCCAATAAATGTTTGAGGCCTCGTAGGCCCATGTTAAGGAGTTTTAACAAAGTTCAAAAAAGTTTTAAATTTTAACGGGCTCGTATGATCTGACTTGTATATGTGTATGTGATTTGTGAATGGTAATGCCTCATACCTGAAATCAGTGTCGAACGGGGGTTAGAGGTGTTAAATGTTGTCCAATCGTGTGTCCCTTGCACCGTGAATTTGTAAGTCAGTATGCATGGTAGGAAACACACGGGCAGAGGCATGGCCATGTGTCTCAACCAAGTGGAGAACATGGCTTTTGGCCATGGGCATGTGCCTTGGCTGTGTGCCCTAATTTGTTGCTGACATCAGAAACAGAATGTCAAGATTTTTACACAAGGGCTACGACACGGGCTTGTCATGGCCGTGTAAGGGACATGGGCTATAGACACGAGATAAATTGTGTTTTTACATATAGTAAATGGATCCTGACGTGGCTACGGTGGATGATGTTGAAAGTAATACGCTGGCTTCGGCTGAAGGGACCATACCGGTAGATAGTGGGCCCGTGACAATAAGTCAGGGTGGAAGGGCTAGAGAAGCTTACCTCCACATGATGGATGCATGGTACTCAGAGTTTGTTCGTGCGAATCTGAACAGACATGATTAAGAGGAAAAAACCTCCCTCACCTCCTCCGATTCCTCAGCCTGCCCCTATGACTCCCACAGAGCAGACATGATTAGGAGGAAAAAACCTCCAGTAGACAAAATCCGTAAGCATGGGGTCGAGGAATTTCGGGTGAACATTGATGATGACTTGGAGAGTGCAGATTTTTGGTTGGAAAATACCATTAGGGTATTTGATGAGCTATCATGCACACTCGAGGAGTGCATGAAGTGTGTCGTGTCACTCTTGTGAGATTTAGCCTATCACTGGTGGAATACTCTCGTGTCCGTTGTACCGAGGGATAGGGTGACTTGGGGATTCTTCTAGGAAGAATTCTAGAAGAAGTGAATTAGCCAATAGTTTATTGATCAAAAGAAGAAGGAATTTCTCAAACTAAAGCAAGGCCGTATGACAGTGGCGGAGTATGAGCGCGAGTTTGTGAGACTCAGTAAATATGTGTAGGAATGTGTATCTACAGAAGCTATTATGTGTAAGAGGTTTGAGGATGGATTGAATGAAGAAATTTGACTATTGGTTGGCATATTAGAGTTAAAAGAATTCGTGATACTTGTTGAGAGAGCTTGCAAAGCCGAAGAATTGGCCAAGGAAAAGAGAAGAGTAGACATTAAGTCCCGTAACTCAAAGAAGAGACAGATTGGGAAGTCACATCAAACCTCATCCAAGAGATCAAGAGAGTTTCCTACTCAGTCAAATGCATCAGTGGGGTTCTCGAGCAAAAGTAAGAATAAGCAGTATGCGGCGACTAAAGCCTAAACCACTTCTATCACGAGTGTTGGTAGTGCTCTCCCAGATTGACCAAAGTGTCCTTTGTGCGGTAGATGTCATTTTGGTGAATGTCGAGGAAGTGAAAGAGGCTATTTCAAATATGGGTCGCTTGACCATTTTATCTGTAGTTCTCCTAAGACGGGCAAGAAAGGTAGAGATCAAGCTGTGAGATCGGGTAACGCTCCTTCGAGGGGTAGACCACAGAAGAACCCGGGAAGTGGGGCTGGCAGCTGAGGTTCACCTAAAGATTCCACTGTAAGGTCTGAGGGCATAGTGCCTGCAAGGACTTATGCTATATGTGCCCGTGAAGAGACAGAGTCTCTCGATGTGATTACGGGTTGATACATGATATTCGTGACAGGTTTTAATATTTATAATGAATCATTCTTGAAACTAACTATTATCACGATGAAAGCAAGTGTACCTATCGAACAGTAGTAAAGCTTTAGCAAGAACGGATTATCGGACCCAAAGGAACTAAAAGTATTAGTCTCAACTTTCTTTTTATTATCTAGCCTAAAAAATAAAAGTGTTTTGTTTATCTAACTAATTAATTAAACTAAGGAATCACAGAAAAGAAATTTGGGGAAAATCATTTTTGGAAAACTCAATTGATTAAGACAATACCTAAGGAAAAATCCACCTAGACTTCACTTGTTATTTGACTCTGAATCGGACGATTTATTCATTCAACTTGTTCCGTAGAAATCCCTAAGTTATATTATTATCTCTCTCGAGACTAACAACGTCTAACCCTAGATTGAATAATTGAAATCTCTTTCTAATTAACACCCTAGGGTTGCATTAACTCGATCTATGGATCCCTTTATTAGGTTTCACCCTAATCCGACAAAATCTTGTCACCCTATCTCTAGGCGTGCAACCAACTCTGCTTAATTATGACAAATTTACTCTTAGACAGGGTCTATTCCTCCTCTGAATAAGAGCTTAACTTGAATCAATATCCTGGAATATCAAAACAAGAATTAAGAACACATAATTAAGAACAAGTCAAACATTTATCATACAATTCAGATAATAATAAGAAGATCCGTCTTAGGTTTCATTCCCCTTAGGCATTTAGGGGTTTTAGTTCATACTAATGAAAGAACACATCTCAAACAAATAAAAATAACAAAACATAAGAAAACCCAAAACTCCTGGGGGAATTTGAAGGGAGATCTTCAGTCTTGATGGTGAATCCGGCTTCTGAGATGGATCGATCGGCTTTCCTTGAGCAATTTCTTGCTTCCTCTTGTGCGTCCCCTCTCTAAGTGCCTCCTTAGGTGTTTAAATAGGCTTTGGAATGCCTAAAAGCCCTCAAAATTGGCCTTTTCCGAATTGGACTAAACTTGGGCTCGGTAGGGACACGCCCGTGTGACACGTCAGTGTGCGATTGCTTAAGGCCGTGGTCAAGGCTATTAAATGGGCACAGGCATGTGATCTACCCATGTAAGTCATGCTTTGACCTTGCCAAAGGGACACGGCCATGTGGTCTGCCAGTGTGAGGAAGTCCAAGCCGTGTTGATTTCGTACGTTGGCCCATTTTCTCTGTTTTGGCCCGTTTTTCGTTCCTTTCACTCTCCTATGCTCACCTAAGTATAAAACATGAAATTAAGGCATTAGGAGCATCGAATTCACGAATTTTAAAGAAAAATCATCCATAAAATGTGCTAAGCATGGGATAGAAATATGTATAAATTACGGTTTATCAAATATCCCCACACTTAAGTATTTGCTTGTCCTCAAGCAAAATCCTCAACTCATAATCAAAGTAAATTCTTCTCAACTTATAATTTCTATTGATAATATCTCAAAATAATCCATAGGTAATCATACCTTGAAAATTCAACTGAAAGAACATCAAAGTTTCAAACATTCTAAGTTGAGCATTTTATTATGAAAACATAGGTGTCTCCCCTCATCTAAGTAATTACCTTTGATTCAAAATATCACAGAGTTTCACATCCTCACTAAAGATTCACTCAAATCATTCGAGGTGTTTAAGTACAATAAATGAAGCACTCAATAGTCAATAATGAAAAGTCATTACCATAGGCTTTCATAAAAATCAAATCTCCACTATAAATTGAGATGAAAAATCAATCAAAAGGTCTTTAGAGGGTTGTAACGTGGCTTTGGTAAGAGGGTATGGTCACAAGCTGAAAGAAAGGGTTAGAATCGAGATTCAATTGAAAAATTGCCTAACTAGAAAAATGACTAGTCATCAATTGCGTACAACAGAGCTTTTTCTCAGAATATGGAATTTAACTTCTTTAGCTCAGAAGATCACTACTACTAATATGTATACATGTATATATATATTAAGAATAAGACAAATTACAAAATAGAATAAAACATAGCTAAGCAACTATTCCAACTCAAATCTCGACAAAAATGGATCAAATTAATTTAGGAGATTTCAACAATAATGAGTTATGGGTTAATATTGAGGGTAAATCAATGAATGGGTTGTTAGGCTCAAGGGGGTTCACTAAGGGTTAATTGTGAAGGTAGGCTTTTATGGAGTGAGTGGGTTAAACCTAAGTGCCTTTATCATTTTGACATATCAAATCAAATGTGTGGTCTTGACATGCATAATCAAGCAAGTTCTAGAATAACAATTCAATACTGACGCACTCATAATGAAAGTGAGCATGAAAGAAATAATAGATGTTCTAAAGGCTTAAGATCCCACAAAAAATTATGGCTTTTTGATGTTTAAACTTGTGAATTCCAACTCAAAATAATACCTAAAATTGGGGAAACAACCTAAAAGTTTTTAATTCTTCAAAAAAATCAACTTATCATGCTTGATTCCCTAATGTCTTAAAGTTTAAACAATCAATGCATAAATGCCTATGTTTTAATTCAAGATATATTAATAAACATTATAGACTAATTGGAATTCATTCTAATAATGATATGAGAAGATCGCATAAGAATAAAACAAAATTCATGGATTTTTCTGATATGAAAGACCCCCCACACTTAATATGTACATTGCCCTCAATGTACAAAGGTAGATATATTGAAAAAGATAGATTTATAATCATAAGATAGGGAGAGAAGTGAAACTTCCTGAATGATGAATGAATTCCTTAAACTGGGGTTTTGGAGAATAATCAGCGTGAGAGTGAAGGAGGATACTCTGGTGGTGTTAGAGGTTCATTAGTCCATAAGTCGTACGCCAAAAGAATATTATATCTGGTGGTAGCTATGGTTGTGGTCGAGCAAGACAAGGCAGTCGTGGAGAACCTTTCCCGGTGGAGTTTTTAGTTCCTATGTGATGATGAGCTTGAGGAGCTCTTTTTATAACTGTGACAAAATTAGGAACTTTTTAGGAAGTATAAGGAAGCATAATTACTCGTAATAGAATAACCAAAGTTGATAATTGTAAAATAAAAATTAGAAAATCTAATAGAAATAAGCTTAAAGAAAAATAAAAAGTAGTCTTAAAATAGAATAAAAATAAAAACATAAAATAATAAATAAAAGTTTTTAAACATCTTTATCACTGGATGGTTCGCAAGGTGGGGGTGCCGATGAGATGTGGAAGTGGTGACAAATCTGTTGTAGAGTAGCATCAATGTTATCGGAGCGCTGAAAACACTGTTGCTCGAATCAGGTAAGGGGCTCAGAGATGTCAGCGTATGAAGCTGCCGCATGAACTGGACGAGAGGGTGGTGGTGGCTGAGACGGTGGGTCCTCATTACATGGAGGGACATCATTAGTAATATCCTCGGGATCCTCCTCCTCGGTGGATTGGGCTAGGCAATATTGAGGAGGGTGGGTTCCTCAACGCTTCTCGATCATCCTCATACTAAGCATGCTCGAGATACCTTGTGGGGACATCTGGCCAATAAGAGTAAGGGAGGATGATTGGGCTACTGTGTTAAGGAGCCCGAAGTGCCGAGCCAGTCGAGTCACGTAGGGGCCAATGGAGATGACCCCCCTCTGATGCCGCTCCGTCTGGTGGCAAATGGCGAGGGGAATAAAGTAAGCGAGGTCGAGTACATGCCCGTTTACCATGCTCCATAGAAAGTAGGCGTCGTGATTGTTAACGACACCAGTACTCTCTCGACGTCCTGTCAAAGTGTGTGCCAAGATGGCGTGTAGGTACCTCAATGAGGGAGAGAGAGTCGATGTCTTGGAGTGGCTCGAGTCGTAGGTGGTGGAACTGGGGACCAAAGCGTACCAGCACTTTGAGGGCGAGTAGTGGATGTGGCGATGGAGAGTGTCGAGGTCATTCTCATCTATGAACTCCTCTGTGTATAGGCCCAAAACTATATCGAACTCGGGCACACTCAACTGGTGGACTAAACCGCTGAGACGGAACTGGACTGTTCTAGGATTATCAAAGTTGGTCATGACGTCTTGAACATGGAATGTCGAGCAAAGTTCAAGTGTGAGCTGAAGGTATGTCGGCTCGATGATCGCAAAGAAGAGGTCCCATGGATCAGTTGTTAGGAGTGCTCGTACATCGTCAGCCAACTGGACTTGTTCAAGCGCTGTCCAGCCAATGCAGCGGCCTACTCCTAAAGGTCAGACCCGTAGGATTTGGAATAGTTCCTCTTGATTGCCAGGTCAAAATTGGAGGTATGGGTGGCAAATTTTCGTGGCAGGGCCAGAGGAAGACGCCCTTTTCTGCTTTTTCGAAGCGGGAATGGCAGTTTTCTTGCCACGTAAGCTTGACATGGTATACCTAGAAGAAGAATGAATAATATATCATAACTAATTAGCTCAAGAAGTAATCATGATTATAGTTAAACTAACCAGTCCAACCAACAATACTCAGTAGTTTAATCTAAATGATAGAGGTTTATATAGCAATTGACATAATAAAAGCATGATTATTTTCAACATAAAATGATTGAACTAGACTCTTATGTGAACACACGAAAAGAATGAATGTATCAAAAAGCATTGACTAAAATGACAAAGAATAAATGAATAAGCATGACTATAGTGAGAACTATGAATATAAATAAAAAATCTGCCAAATAAAACCATAAGAATCATAAAATTAGTAAAAGAGATGAAGAAAATAGAGAGGAAAGAGTAAACAAACGCTAAAAAGATGAGAATGGGTGTCGAAAATAGAGTTGGAGGCGGCCCACGGGTGTGGTAGGGAGACGTGTGGACTTGCGGCGGCTAGGATTAGGGATTTTGGGTGAAGAAGATGATGAATAGTGAAGGGTATTTATAGATTTTGGGATACACGGCCAGGGAACATGCCCGTGTTCCCTAATTTTTGCCCGTGTGATTCATGAATTTTGAATTTGGGCATGTTTGACATTTGGTCCATGCTTGTGTTCCTTCGGCGTGTGGGTCCACACGGCCACGTCGCACGACCGTGTCTGTCTTTGTTCGCTTCTCCCACGCCCGTGTATGTAGGCCCATAGCCGTGTTAATCTGACAAGTTCGACCACGGGTTCTAGACACGGGCATGGTGAATGCTCGTGCTATTTTCTCAGGTTCAACCACGATTCTAAGACACGGGCGTGTCGCCTTATCGCTTCCTGTGTTGGAGAAAATTTCGGCCCTTTTTCACACGGCCTAAGGTATGCCTATGTGCCTAGCCGTGTGTGCTTTAGAAAGCCTACGTTCCATGAGTCAGTTAGAATGTTAGATGTTAAAACTAAAATTTAAAGAAATTAATATTTTTAGTGCTCGGGTTGCCTCCCGAAAAGCGCTTATTTAAAGTCTAAGCTCTACTTACCTCTCTGGTGTGTGATCATGGTGGATCAAGGAGTTTACATTCCTCATCCCTGCTATAAATTTTATCAACATAAGGTTTAAGACGAGTACTATTTACCTTGAACGTACCAATTTGGGGTGATTTACCTCGACCGTATCATATGGAAAAATGCTAGTTACCATAAGAGGGGTTTCTTCATTCGGTTCAGAAGTGGCGATTTGAGGATCTACTACATCTAGTAGTACTTTGTCTCCAACTTGAAGTTGATTTGGTGAGGCATTGAGCTCGTTCTGGCATAGTTTTAGTTTATCGTGTTTTCTCAGTTTAAATGTCATCCATTCATCTAACTCCTCAATTCGTAACCTTCGTTCTTCATGGGTAGATTCTTTGTTGTGGATTGAACATGGCTCATGTGTGTCCTTCAAACTTATTTTCCGCAAAATAGGTTGCACTGTATGATCATTCTTAGTAGAACAATTTGTACAATCACCTTCAATTTTCGATGTGTTGTTCAGGTTGCGAGCTTGAATGTTGATTGTTTCGTCTCCTACACGAAGTGTGAGTTCATCTGTGCCAACGTCAGTAATTGTTCTAGCAGTTGCTAAAAAGGGCCTTCCCAAACTAAAGGAACATTACTGTCCTCTTCTATGTCTAAAACAACAAAATCAACTGGGAATATAAATTTGTCAATTTTAATGAGTACGTCTTCAATGATACCCCTAGGAAATCTGACAGTTTTATCTCCTAATTGAATGCTCATCCTAGTTTGTTTGGGTTTCCCTAGACCTAGTTGCTTAAACAATTTGTAAGGCATAACATTGATACTAGCCCCTAGATCAGCCAACGCATTATTAACATCTAAACTACCAATTAAACAAGGAATCATAAAACTCCCTGGATCTTTTAGTTTGTTGGGTAGCTTATTTTGGAGAATGGCTGAGCAAACCGCGTTCAGCTCCACATGCGACCTTTCATCTAACTTTAATTTATTTGCTAGAAGCTCCTTTAAAAATTTGACTGCGTTCGGCATCTGTGAAAGTGCTTCAATAAACGATAGGTTAATATTTAGTTTCCTTAAAAGTTTAAGGAATTTACCAAATTGTTCATCTGAGTAATCTTTCCTTATTGCATTGAGGTATGACACATGAGGTTTATATTCTGGACTTACCGATTTTTGTTTGTTTTGGCCTACCTTATTCTTACCTTCGCTTACCACCGGTTCTGGCCTTGGTATTGCCACTAACCTTTCCTCATCTTGAATGACAATTGCGTTGAGTTGCTTCCTTAGGTTAGATTCAGTATTGCTTGGCAGGTTACCTTGTGGTCGTTCGGAAATCAACTTGGCGAACTGTCTAATCTGAGTTTTGAGCCCTTGGATTAATACTTGTTGATTTTTTAGTGTCGTCTCGGTATTTTGAAAATTAGTCTCTGACACCGAGATGAATTTGGTAAGCATCTCTACAAGGTTCGGTTTTTTCTCCTGCTGGTATGGTGGTTGCTGAAAGCCTGGAGGGGGTGGTGGTTTCTGATTTCCTTAGCCTTCTCATGAAAAATTTGGGTGATTCCTCCAACCTGCATTGTAAGTATTGCTATAAGGATTGTTTCGAGATCGAGGATTATTACCCATGTAATTTAATTGCTCGTTCTCCATGTTGTGGCCATAAGGTGGGTATTTTGAATTGCTTGATCCACCTCTATTTGCTTCACACTGCATTACTGGGTGAACCTGTAAAGAACTAAGAAAACCATCAATTTTCTTATTCAAGAGTTCTACCTGATTAGAGAGTATGGTGACCGAATCGATGTTATAAACACCGGCTGTTTTTGTTGGCTTTGTCCTCATGACTTGCCACTGATAGTTATTCAGTGACATCTCCTCTATAAATTCATAGGCATCTTCAGGTGTTTTATTATTGATGGTTCCGCTAGCAGCTGCATCAACCATTTGTTGAGTCGAAGGATTCAGGCCATTATGAAAAGTTTGAATCTGTAGCCAGAGTGGTAACCCATGGTGAGGGCATCTTCGCAAAAGGTCTTTTTATCTCTCCCATGCATCGTAGAGTGTCTCTAAATCCATCCGCACAAAAGAAGAGATATCATTATGTAATTTAGCCGTTTTAGCCGACGGAAAATATTTTAGTAAGAACTTTTCGATCATTTGTTCCCAAGTAGTGATTGACCCCCGTGGTAACAAATTCAACCACTGTTTAGCTTTGTTTCTCAAAGAAAAAGGGAATAATCGAAGGCGAATGGCGTCATCAGAAACACCATTAATTTTAAATGTATCACATAGTTCCAAAAAGTTTTCCAAGTGAGCGTTGGGATCTTCGTCCTGCAAACCATCAAACTGAACAAATTGCTGTATCATTGGAATTGTGTTAGGTTTAAGTTCAAAAGTATTTGCAGCTACAACAGGTCTAACTATGCTCGATTCAGTTCCTGTTAAAGAAGGTTTAACATAATCATACATAGTGCGCGGAGCAGGATTTGATTAACAGCAATCACATGAGGTAGCAAATTTTCTTGGTTTTCAGGCATCTCCTCGGTTGTGGTTTGAATATCGTCCTCTTGCTTGTTCTCTGTGTATCTTAATCTTCGCCTTATTTCTCTTTGGTTTCTGCGAACTATGCGATCAATCTCACTGTGAAAAAGTAATGGTCCTGACAGGTTTCTTCTAGTCATAAACTATAAGAACCTGCCAGAAAAAGGGAAAAAGAAGAATTAGTAATAAAAATTAGAATAAAATTTAAATTGCAGTAGAAGTAAATGGCTAAAGTAATAAAAATCAAGTGTTCCTAATATCTTAGTTCCCTGACAACGGCGCCAAAAACTTGATACGTAATATTCGTGACAGGTTTTAAATATTTATAATGAATCGTTCTTGAAACTAACTATTATCACGATGAAGGCAAGTGTACCTATCGAACAGTAGCATAGCTTTAGAAAGACCGAATTATCGAACCCAAAGGAACTAAAAGTACTAGTATCAACTTTCTTTTTATTATCTAGCCTAAAAAATAAAAGGGTTTTGTTTATCTAACTAATTACTTAAACTAAGAAATCACAAAAAAGAAATTTTGGGAAAATAGTTTTTGGAAAACTTGATTGATTAAGACAATACCTAAGGAAAAATCCACCTAGACTTCACTTGTTATTTGACTCTGAATCAGACGATTTATTCATTCAACTTGTTCCGTAGAGATCCTTAAGTTATATTATTATCTCTCTCGAGACTAACAACGTTTAACCTTAGATTGAATAATTGAAATATCTTTCTAATTAACGCCCTAGGGTTGCATTAACTCGATCTATGGATCCCTTTATTAGGTTTCACCCTAATCTGGCAAAATCTTGTCACCCTGTCTCTAGGCGTGCAATCAACTCTGCTTAATTATGACAAATTTACTCTTAGAAATGGTCTATTCCTCCTCTGAATAAGAGCTTAACTTGAATCAATATCCTGGAATATCAAAACAAGAATTAAGAACACATAATTAAGAACAAGTCAAATATTTATCATACAATTCAAATAATAATAACAAGATCTGTCTTAGGTTTCATTCCCCTTAGGTATTTAAGGGTTTTTGTAACACCTCGTACCCGAGACCGTTGCCGGAGTCGAACACGAGGTATTTACGGACTTATTTCAGTGTAAAACACAGTTCATTTAAAATTTCCAGATAAGCTGGCTAACTGCGTCACTGTCACCTTAAAAACCATATCTTGAGTTCCAAAACTCGAAAACCAGTTTCGTGAATTTTACCTGAAACTAGACTCACATATCCTTCTACAAATGTTTTTCTAGAAGTTTTGGTCAAGCCAATTAGTACAGTTTATTAGTTAAAATCTCCTGTTACGGGGTTTGACTACTCTGACCTTCATGCAATACGACTTAGCTATCTTCCTGTAAAGGGCTTCAATACTTATGCCGTTTGTTTCTAACGAAACTAGACTCAAACAGGAATCTGTACATATATGGAATGACTTCTAATTTTCTCTGGTTAATTTATAGTGAATTTCCAAAGTTAGATCAGGGGATCCAGAAATCGCTCTGGCCCTGTTCCACAAAAACTTAAATATCTCTTAAAATACGACTCATATGATTGTTTCATTTCTTCCATATGAAATTAGATTCATCAAGGTTAGATTACATAATTTATTCACTATTTAATTCCAATCCTACTATTTTTAGTGATTTTTCAAATCCACACCACTGCTGCTGGCAGCATCTGTTTTTAAGGTAAACTTTACCTATTTCATGGTTTTCCATGAATCAACTAGAATTTGTCATACAAAGCACCAAAATGGTCATGATTAACCATTCCAATGGCTAATCGTTACCAAACATTTCCATACCTCTCAACAAACAACATACAAAATGATTATAATGCTATGCTCAAAGTATATATAAGCCATTTTCGCATGGCTATCCAAATTTATACAAAACCAAAGGGTACATGACTAACAACAAAGAGGGTAGTCCTATACATGCCATTAGCAGAGTTCAACTAAAAGAGTACCAAAAGGGCTTTGATAGTGTGGACGACTTCGACTTCGACAATCCCGAGTCCGATAGCTGACGAACCAAAATCTATAAAACAGAGATTCAAAGAACGGAGTAAGCATTTAATGCTTAGTAAGTTTTGAGAAATGAAATCATGCACAACTGAAGTATAGCATTCATATGACTAAACGAATAATTTCATATACACATATTCTCAAAATCATACCTACTTCACATTTCCAACCATTATATTCATACGTAAGGAATCAACTTGTCTAAAAGCCAGAAGCTTATTAGTCGATTGAGCAAATACTATTTAGAGGGAATCAATTATCTCAATGCACATACGAAACATACCTCATCGTTGGGATTTTACGAGCGTATTAATTGAAATTATTACAGCAAGATTTCTCATTCCCAAACCCAAGTATCTTCGAGATTTAGCCGGATATAACCACTCGCACAAGGCCTTATGGTCTTAGCCCGGATATGGTCACTAGCATAAATGCCTTCGGGACTTAGCCCGGATATAATCGCTAGCACAAATGCCTTCGGTTTTAGCCCAGATATAGCAACTCGCACAAATGCCTTCGGATCTTAGTCCAGATATAGTCACTAGCATAAAAGCCTTCGGGACTTAGCCCGGATATCATTCGAATAACCATGCACATATATCGATAATCATGACACATCCATATTTCATTTTCATTACCAAAGCTCAAATACAAGACACTTATCACACTTACTAATTTCGGCTCAATAGCCACATACAAGGAGTTAATAGGTCATATGGCCACCTTTAGCTCAAATACAAAGCGGTCATACGCATTTTTAATCACATTGAGCAATTTAGTACAATTAATCTAACATTTCCTCATGTGCACCTTCATGACCGAATACACACATCATTAACCTAATATCAATTAACTACGCACTTTAACAAATTCTCCTTGAGCCGATTATCTAAGTCAAGATAAAAGCATCAATATGTTTGCCCCTAACCGAATACATGCAACACCAATCTATCTCATGTGGCCGAATATGCATGTCTATGTTGAGGCCAATTATATGCTTAATACTTCCTACAAATATGGTTACTTGTATTAACTACATACCATTTTGTTTCAAGTTCAAAACTCGGATAATACACATATGTACACTAGTAATCCAATACTAATATTTGCACTTCACCTTACTACCATTTCTCATGCAAATAACATGAACAACAACCATATTTCCTACTATGGCCGAATGCATCAAGACACTATACCATTTCAATTTTGGTCATGGGTTAAACAAAGAACCTAATGTCTATCTAAAAAAAAATGCTTAAAAGAAAATCCAAGAGGCATCAATCCACCATCACATGTATCATTATAAAGCTTCACATTTAGCATGCAAATGACATCAACACAAATCCACCTTAGCTGAAACTTAACTCATCTTCATGCATCATCACCAATATCAAACACCACCCAAGAAGACAACACCCATGGCCGAATATCATCTCCATCACATAGCAAAGATTTAAACCATGGGCTAGGTAGAACTCAAGCTAACAACTAAAACATGCATGCATTTCATGGAACATCATCAAACATACCTTAATCTAGATACTAGTATGGCCGAACCTCCTCAACCTTTTCTTCCCCTTCTTCCTTTGATTTTTCGGTCATGAAGAAACAAATGAGAACCTTTTTTTTTTTTTCATCATCCTACTAACCATTATTATTTTATCATTTCTAACATAAACCATTAACACAACATGTTTATGACATGTTTTACCCATCACACTTTGTCCACCCTTATTGTCATGGCCGGCCACTACTAATTAAATGGGGAAATTGACATGCAAGTCCACCCTTTTGATTACATGCACTAATAGATCCTTATAGATTAACCTATCACATTTCAAAAGTGTCACACATAAATCCTATTAACTAAATTCATATGCAATTAACTAAATCAAAGCTTAAAACTTTTACACATTCATATTCACATATTTTAGACAATAATTATCATATTCAAATAATTTGGTGACTCGATTTAGCGGTCCCGAAATCGCTTTCTGACTAGGGTCACTTTAGGGCTGTCACAGTTTTAGTTCATACTAATGAAAGAACACATCTCAAACGAATAAAAATAACAAAACATAAGAAATCCCAAAACTCCTGGGTGAATTTAAAGGGAGATCTTTAGTCTTAATGGTGAATCCGGCTTCTGAGATGGATCTATCGGCTTTCCTTGAACAATTCCTTACTTCCTCCTCTGTGTCCCCTGTCTAAGTGCCTCCTCAGGTGTTTAAATAGGCTTTGGAATGCTTAAGAGCCCTAAAAATTGGCCTTTTCCGAGTTGGACTAAACTTGGGATTGGTAGGGACACGCCCGTGTGACACGCCGTGTGTGATTGCATAAGGTTGTGGTCAAGGCTGTTAAGTGGGCATGGGCATGTGATCTACCTGTGTAAATCGTGCTTTGACCTTGCCAAAGGGACACGGCCGTGTGATCTACCCGTGTAAGGAAATCTAGGCCATGTTGATTTTGTATGTTGCATTTTTGGCCAGTTTCTCGTTCCTTTCACTCTCCTATGCTCACCTAAGTATAATACATGAAATTAAGGCATTAGGAGCATCAAATTCACCAATTTTAAGGAAAAATCATCCATAAAATGTGCTAAGCATGGGATAGAAATATGTATAAGTCACGGTTTATCACGGGTACTTTTTCTATCCATAATATATCTGTGATTGCTTTAATTGATCCGGGGTCTACCCATTCTTATATTTGTATGAAATTGATACCTAGTATGAAAATGCTAGTCGAGCCACTGAATTTGTGGTAAAAGTTTCAAACCCATTAGGCAAACATATGATAGTTGACCAAGTATGTAGAAATTGTCCTTTGACAATTAGAGGTCATTGTTTTTCGGCTAACCTGATGTTATTGCCGTTTAATAAATTTGATGTAATCTTTGGGGGATTGGTTAACTTCTCATGGTGTTGTGGTGGACTGTGGAGGAGAAGTTATCGAGTTGAAATGTGGAAGTGGGGATGTTCTTCGGGTTGAAACGAGTGAATTAGACAATTCGCCTGTAGTGATATCGTCCATGTCGATAGTGAGATATTTGAGTAAAGGGAATGAAGCTTACCTCACTTTTGTATTGAATACTCAAGTATCCAAATTGAAGATTGAGTCAGTACCAATGGTATGTAAGTTCATAAATGTGTTTTCGGAGGAATTACCCGGATTGCCTCCAACTAGGGAAGTTGAGTTTGGCATTGAGTTAGTCCCTGGTAAAGCACCCATCTCGATTGCTCCATATATGATGGCTCCGACAGAGTTAAAGGAGTTGAAAGTTCAGCTACAAGAGTTAACGGATAAGGGTCTTGCGAGACCGAGCTATTCCCCGTGGGGTGCTTCGGTACTTTTTGTGAAAAAGAAAGACAGAACGATGAGGTTATGTATAGATTATAGACAACTCAACAAGGTGATGGTGAAGAACAATTATCCTTTACCAAGGATAGACATCTATTTGACCAATTAAAATGAGCCACAATGTTTTTTAAGATAGGGCCTAAGGTCCAGTTATTATTAGCTAAGGGTCAAGATGTACAGAAGACTGCGTTTAGGACGAGGTACGGGCACTATGAGTTCCTTGTCATGCCCTTTAGTTTAACGAATGCCCCTACGGTGTTTACGGATTTGATGAACCACATTTTCGACTATATTTGGATAAGTTTGTAGTGGTCTTTATTGATGATATATTGATTTATTCTCAAGATGCAAGTGAACACGCGGAGCATTTGAGAATTTTTTTGCAGACCTTGAGGTATAAGCAATTGTATGCCAAGTTTAGTAAAAGTGAGTTTTGGCTCCGAGAGGCTGGATTCTTAGGACATATCATGTTGAGTGATGGAATTAGAGTTGACCCAAGTAAGATCTAGACTATTGTAGAGTGGAAACCGCCGAGGAATGTGTCAGAGATTAGAGGCTTTCTGGGCTTAGCTGGGTACTATAGACAGTTTGTTAAAGGGTTCTCGATGATAGCTATTTCGATGACTAGACTGCTACAAAAAGAGGTCAAGTTCGAGTGGAATGATAAGTGCCAACAGAGTTTTGAGACATTAAAGGCTTTATTGACCAAAGCCCCAGTTTTCATGCAACCGGAACCAGGAAAGGAATTTGTTGTATATAGGGACGCCTACTTGAATGGATTGGGGCATGTACTCATGCAAAAAGGTAAGGTCATAGCCTATGCATCGAGACAGATAAAGCCGCACAAGAAAAATTACCCGACGCACGATTTAGAGTTGGTTGCCATTGTATTCGCATTGAAAATATGGAGACACCATTTGTATGGTGAGAAATGCTGAGTGTTCATCGACCATAAAAGCTTCAAGTATTTGATGATTCAGAAGGAGTTAAACCTACGACAACGGAGATGGTTGGAGTTGATAAAAGACTACGAGTTGATAATCGACTACCACCCGGGAAATGTAAATGTAGTCGCTGGCGCTCTAAGTAGAAAGTCATTATTTGCCTTAAGGGCCATGAACACTTAGCTATCTATGGCTAATGATGGTTTGGTTCTAGCAGAACTGAGAGCTAGACCGATGTTCCTTCAAGAGATCTGCAAAGCTCAGAAGGGTGATAAGAAATTGTAAGCCAAGACGACTCAGAGCAAGACAGATGGTGAATCAAACTTTTGGATTAGTGCCAATGGGTGTATAATGTTCAAAAATAGGGTTTGTGTACCCAAGAAAAATGAACTTATCCAGAGGATTTTATGAGAGGCACATAGTGGTTGCTTGTCTATCCATCTGGGTAGTGTGAAAATGTATAATGATTTAAAGAAAATGTATTGGTGATTAGGAATGAAAAGAGACATTTCGGAGTTTGTTTCTAAGTGTCTAGTTTGTCAGCAAATGAAGGCCAAACACCAAGTACCTTCAGGTTTACTTTAACCTGTGATGGTTCCCGATTGGAAATGGGACTGTGTAACCATGGATTTCATGTCAGGGTTGCCTTTGATGCCAAGGAAAGAGGATTCCGTGTGGGTTGTTATTGATAGGCTTACCAAGTCGGCACATTTTATACCTATGCGTACTAACTATTCCCTTGAGAAATTGGCTGAATTGTATGTTTCTGAGGTCGTGAGACTTCATGGAGTACCCTTTTCGATTATTTCGGATAGAGATCTGAGATTTACCTCTCGATTTTGGAAGAAATTACAATAGATATTGAGAACAAAATTGAATTTTAGCACGGCATTCCACTCGCAAACCGATAGTCAGTCCAAAAGAGTGATTCAAATTTTAAAAGACATGCTGCGGTGTTGTATTCTTGAGTTTCAAGGCAGTTGGGAAAAGTACTTACTGTTGGTTGAATTAGCCTACAACAATAGTTATCAGTCAAGTATGAAAATGGCGCCTTATGAGGCTTTATATGGACGCAAGTGTCGGACGCCCTTATATTGGACCGAACTTAAAGAAAATCAGATTCACGGGGTTGACTTAGTAAAAGAAATCAAAGAGAAAGTTAAGGTGATTCGCGACTGTTTGAAGCCCGCTTCAAATAGACAGAAATCCTACGCGGATTTGAAATGAAAGGAAATTGAGTTTCAAGTCAGTGATAGGGTGTTTTTAAAAGTATCCCCGTGGAGGAAAATCCTCAGATTCTGTAGAAAAGGCAAGCTGAGTCCTCATTTCATAGGACCTTATGATATTATCGAGAGAGTAAAGCCTGTTTCCTACCAATTGGCTTTGCCCTCAGAGTTGGAAAAGATTCACGACATGTTTCATGTATCCATGTTACATCGATATAGATGGATCCTTCGCATGTGATCGCGCAAACTGAGGTTGAAATTCAGCTGGATATGACTTTTGGCGAAAAGCCGGTTGAGATTCTAGCTCGACAGGTTGAATAAGTGAGGAATAAGAGTATAGCACTTATGAGAGTCCTATGGCATAGACTTGGAGTCAAAAAAGCCACATGGGAACCCAAGGAGACCATGAGAGACCAATACCCAAATCTATTCACCGGTAAGATTTTCGAGGACGAAAATCTTTAAAAGGGGAGAATTATAAAAGCCATTTTGGGCTTAGTCGGAACAGTGGTTTCAGGACCAAAAATTCGAGGCCGAGAAATTATTTTTATTATTTTGGTGTTATAATATGATTATATGAGTGCATGAAAAATTTGGTGAGTTAATTTTAGCGTTTGTGAGCTTAATTGCGAAAAAGGGCCAAATTGCATAAAAGGGTAAAAGTTTTGTTTTATTAGTTAAAAGTGTAAAATTGCTGGAGAACCATAATTGGAGGGGTTTAAAGAGTAAATAGACCCTTTAAAAGCTGATGGTTGGCCATAAGGGACAACAAAATCAAATGGTCAAATGGGTAGGTGACTTAATGTATAATAAAATATTACCCTAGTGACTAGCCATCATTTTTTTTTATTTTTCCTTTCTCCTCCATCGAAATTTTCAGCAAAAATGGGGTTTTTGGAAGCTTGAAATTTTAGCAACTTATCACCTTTGAAAGTAAGTGATTTTCATATTCATTGTTGATGATTTTTGTATTTTTAGGACCCTTGTAGCATGAACTTTCCATTGAAGGGACTATTTTGAAAAATAGTTAGTAGTTTAGGGATTTTCCATGAATGAATTTATGATGTTTGCTGAGTTTTTATGGAAGAAAATGAACCTTGGTTGTTAAGTAAACAACTTTTGTGAAAGGATTTTTCATGAAAACCCCTAATAGGACCATTTTGTAAAGTTTGTAAAATAGGTTATATTTGTATGAAATGTGTGAAATTATGAGTTTCCATAAGCATGAAATAGGTTCAGCTAGGCTTGGTTGGTGTGAAATTTTGATTGAAATCTATTTACGGGCCTAAGGGCAAAATCATAATTTTTGTGAAGACTAAGGGCAAAGTGGTCTTTTTGCCAAAGTATGAATTTTGGAGTGTATTAATTATTATGGTGATTAAATTAGTGAAATTTTTCGTTTTAGATCAAGAAAGTCGCAATCCGGACTTAGATCGGGGGAAGACTAAGCTAGTCGAATAACTCGACCTAGTCACCTACTTTTGTAATATCGAGGTAAGTTGTACGTAAATAATGCTAATTCAATATTATTATTATTGTACGATTAGTATAGTATGAATTGTTGAATTGCATTGTGAATGAGAATTTATATAATGAAAACTTTCGGTTGAACATTAGGAATAGATTTGGATATTCATGCCATGATATTGGGTGATATGTGTGCTAGTGTAAGACATATCTGAAACATGCATTGGCCATATATTGAGAGCCAGTGTAAGACATGTCTGGGACATGCATCGGCCTCGAGATATACAAGCTAGTGTAAGACTTGTCTAGGACATGGCGTCAGCTTGTTGTGTGTCAGTGTAAGACCTGTCTGGGACACAACATCAGCCTCGATATATGAAAGTAAGTGTAAAACCTGTCTGGGACACGGATCGGCCTCGATATATGATAGTCAGTATAAGACCTGTTTAGGACATGGCATTGACTTTGATGTGCTAGCCAGTGTAAGACCATATCTGGGATATGGTGTCGGCATCTTATCCCATGTTTGGGGCTACTGAATATGCTGTAGTATTCTAAATGGTTCAATGGAAGATTTATGATTTATATCGAAATGAGGGAACTTATAACCATGTGGTGAGTGGTACAGGTACCTAAATGAGAATTTCAAAATACTAGCTTCATTTACGTTGTATGTTTAGTAAGGAAAGAAAGTGAGTAAGTTATGCTTATGACCATTTGTGTATTTTACATGAAGTATGAAATTTGAATTCAATCAATGTTGTATGCTTGGTGAGAGATGAGTATGAACAATTAATATTTATGAATCCTCACTTTCGCGTGCAAATTGAATTATATTGGGAGTATGATCCCTTATGGTAACTTGTAGTTATTTCATTATTTACATGCGACTTACTAAGCTTTATGCTTACCTCTTTTCCTTTCCTTTTCCTTGTAGTGCCGCCAAATTAGCCAGTGGATCAGATACCGTCGGAGGCCTCATTCTCACTATCATTTGAAACTTGGCATAGTTAGTTCTTTTGTTTTGAATATGGTATGTATAGGACTTTGCCTTTTGAGTTTTATGTCTTTATTATGTGGCCGAATGTGTTGGCTTGGGATAAAACCCTTCATTTTGTATAAGGCCACAAATTATGGCTAATATTTATCTATAATATGCAATTAATGATGTTTCATGGGTGGGCAAATTGCATGAATGAATAATTGCATGCTTAGATTGTTATAGTGTAATGAGGGTTGTTTTTAATTATCATGTTATGGTTGAATTAGCCTTATGTTGATCCATGGAATTGGTAATATTGGTGTGGTATAAAATAGTGCAAGTAAGGGTGGCAAAAAGGCATGGTAGATAGCCTTATTTTTGTCCACACGGATAGACGCACAGGCGTGTGTCTAGGTGTGTGCAACACACGGTCAGCCCCATGGGCATGTTGTCTGGCCTTGTGTCCCATGCACCTTGAATTTGCAAGTTAGTATGCATGGTAGTAAACACACAGGCAGAGACACAGCCATGTGTCTCAGCCGTGTAGAGAACACGGCCTCTGGCTACGAGCATGTGCCTTGCCTATGTGCCCTAATTTGTTACTGACGTTAGAAACAGAATGTCAAGGTTTTTACATGCAGGCTGCAACACGAGCGTGTCATGGCCGTGTGAGGGACATGGGCTATAGATACGGGCGTATGCCCTATCGTGTGAAAACCCATGTAGTTTTGAATTTGGAATTAAATTAACACGGGTTAGGGACACGGGCGTGTCACCTTGTGCTTAGATCATGTGAACCACACGGGGCTTCAGCACGGCAAAGTCAAAATGGCCACACGGGCGTGCGCCCCTGTTTCAAGTGACATTTTTTCAATATTTTCAAAGGTGTTTGGATTAATTCCGGATCATTTTCAAAGTGTGATCTGGGCCCTGTAGGCCAATATTAAGAATTTCTAGATTAAGAATGAAAAGTTTTAAATTTGATCTAGTTTTTATGACACGGAGATAATTGTATGCATGTGTTTAAGTCAAGTAATACCCCGTGCCTAATCTTGGCCTCGGACTTGGGTAAGGGGTGTTATACAAACGTTAGAAAAGGAAATTTTGGGGAAAATAGAGAGAGAAGAGAACTGCCTACATATCCCTAATTTCTCTCTATTAATCCCACTAACAACTACTTACTTAGATTCCCAATTCAACAGAAACTCTTATCAGTTCACAGAGTAAAAATATAATGTCGATGCTCACGTAGGGATTTGATCACATGACCTCCAACATACAGACTCCCTTACCACTTGAACTAGCAGGCTCATTCTGATATGAATTAGAGATAATTTAACATAAGTCCGCTGAACAAGTATAAGGCTTAAGTAAGAAAAATACCAAAATTTTCCAAATGCAAGGCTTGAACTTGGAACCTCTCACGCACACCCAGAACACATAACCACTAAAGTAGATTCACATTTGTTTCCAATATTTACAAAAACAAAATATCAAATTTGGGGCGTTGCAATTGAAAACTCCTTATTGTATACTCTTTACGAAAGCAATTTATTCAACTAATTTGTGCAATTACCTTATCATGTGTGTGTTACCTACGTATGATATCCTTGATTCCTTTGAGTTAAATCCATTCACTCAATACAATCTTATTTTATCTCATTGTCACCATTTTGTTTTTTTATGATTAATATGACCACTTTTAGCAAATGAATTTGATAAATAGCTTGTTTGAAAACAAGCAACCCGTGGCCACGTCCTATATTTATCAATCCACACAATTTCAATGAGAGGATATGATTAACTCTTTAATACATCTATGAATTCCATTGTTTCTAGTAAAGTCATGCCATACACAAGTCATGTACCCAACAGACCGACTATGGGCTTGATCATCTTTAAAGCATAAGCCTCCACTTATATCAAAGTACATGAGTTACATACGCATGGTAAGTGACTAACTCAGTATTCAGGTGAATCACACTATGGACATCACAAGTGAATTAATTCACAAACAGATTCAAAATTAATTCATCTTGGGTCGAGTCCAATGTATAATTCTTCTAATTAGTACATCTATGTCTCTACTCGTGGAGTCAACTACTTTGATAGCAAAGACTAGTTATCTCCTCAATTGAAATTGTAGAAGACATAATAATCTTTCTAAATATTTGAAGAAAATGTTCACTTAGATTCTTTTAGAGGATTATAGACTAATTTATATTATCTACTAAAGTAAGTTTCTTTCTCATAATATAAATGTTCTTATAGTGCCACTTATCATCGGTTTAAGCTTAGAAAATCATTTAGCTAATATTACAAAAGACATAATAGTGAAATGTGAAATTAACTTTATTTATTTATTCATCGTTCATTTACATAGAAAAACATGCAAATAGTGAAATGTGAAATTAACTTTATTTATTTATTCATCTTTCAAATATACATAAAACAATTATATGTTTACTACAATATGGGCATATTTCCCAATACACAGTTCATAAGGTGTCTTACAAGCAGACTTGGTTGGCACATAATTCAGAATATAGCAAGCCATTTGCATTGAATATCCCTAAAAGGAAGTAGGGAGTTATGAATAACTTAACATTGAACGAACCATGTCAAGAAAAGTTCTATTCCTTCTCAGCTACGCCATTCTACTGTGGAGTACAGCTAACTAGGATAAAATCTTATTTTCTATGAGGTATCCTAAGAACTCCTCAGAAAAGTATTCCCCATCTCGGTCAAATCGAAGATTTTTTAGAGATAAACCTAATTGCTTTTCCACTTCTGCATGAAACTTTCAAAATTTATAAAGGCTTTTGCATTTACAGTACATTAGATACACATATCCATATCAAGAATAGTCATCCATGAAAGTCACGTAATAATCGTAACCTCCTCAGGCACTGATGCTCATGAGACCACGTTAGTTTGCACAAGTTCTAAAAATTGATTGGCCCTTGTACCTTTCGCATTAAAAGACCTCTTAGTCATTTTACCTTCCAAGCAAGATTTACATTGTGGAAGACTAACTTCCTTAAGCATACTTAAGGTACAATCTTTCACGAGCCTAGTGATTCTTTCTTGTTTAATATGACCAAGTCTTAGGTGTCAGAGGTTCCCCTCATTAGAGTGAGAATTTTAAGCCTCTTATTCACCATTTCAATTTGAAACATCGAGTAATTATTTAGTTTGATAAAATAGAGATTATTTTCCATTCATCCATTACATATCAAAGAAACATTTCTATAAATAACAATCCCTTTATTGAATGTCACGGAATAACCGTCATTAGATAAACATGCTACAAAAATTAAGTTCATCTTAAAATGAGATACATAAAACACATCCTTTAAAATAATCTTCTTAAAATTATCAAAATGAAAAATAACTTCTCCCATTGCTTCGACTAAAACATAGCTCTCATATTTGGTTCGCAATGAAAGGCTCCTGTCACGCAAACTTCTCGTTTCACTGAACCCTTGTAAAGAAACACACACATGATTAGTGGCTCAAGAATCAATAATCCAATTGTCAATTGATTCTTCCACTATGCAAGCTTCAACCACAAAGAGTTCCATACCTCTTCCCTTTTTCAGCTAGGTAATCCAAATACTCATTCAGTTTGATCTGAAGTGTCCTTTCCTATTGTAGAAGAAACATTTGATCTTTTTGGGATCCTTTGACTTCTTAGTCTTCTTCCTATCCACACGAGGTGGAACCGAAAATTTAGTCGTTTCTTTTTTCCCTTAGCTTTCTACTTCCCTTTAAAGAACGAGGAACCCAAAGCTAAGTCTACCTCAGGTTTCTCCTTAATCAGCTTACTACCATTCAACACCAACTCATAGGATTGTAATTCCTTCATGAGTTAAGTCAAGGTAAGTGCCTTGTTATGCAAGTCGTAAGCGGCCATAAAGCTAGCGAACTCATTTGTCAAGGACTTGAACATTATTTTAATTTGAGTGTTCACGTCCAGCTTAGCTCCATTCTTCTCTGCTTCCAAAAAGAATCCCATAAGCTTTAGCATATGTTCTTTGACCAGAGTGTTGGGTTTCTATTTAGAGTTCATCGAATTTGTAATAGCGGATTGTTAAGCCAATGTGACTTGATATCCAAGCAAATCCCCCAAAATTTTCATAATCTCTTTGGTAGTACGAAAATTCTCGTGATTCTTTTACAATACACTACTTATGCTTGTTAACATATAACATTGAGTAATCGAGTTAGAATCTCACCAAAGGTTTCTCACTTTAGGCTGAGTTTCAGGTGGGCAAGGTTTGTCAAGGACGGATTAGTGTTTCTCACAGCTGAGAGATATTAGCAAGTTCTACTTCCATTCTTGAAAGTTATCCCCTTCAATTTATTCTTAGTAAGAATGTTAATAAAGGTACTGGGAGACATTTGAACTGAAAAACAATAAAGATTTACTAATTAGTATCTTTGTATTAAACAAATATTTTCATTTTAGGAATATATCAAGAATGCAGTATAATGCATGTATCTTATATTAAAAACCTTGAAAAAAAATAATTTTCATTGCTACGGTCATTCTCACACTCATCAATCATGTTGCCTTGGGTTCCCATGATTAACGAGTAAGAACATGGATTACAGCCAATCAGACTGTGAATCTTAATTCTCAGGACTCCATATGAACCAACAATCCTTTAATGTTTGGCCATCATCTCTCGCTTAAATATCATTTCTTGGAAAACTATTTAATAAGAGATGATCTTGAGTGTGTAACCATTGGCTCAACACCCATCATGAACATGCTTTTATTTGTGAGTCATCTTGGGAAAATTTCACTGAGAGTCATGCATGACTAGTTATTCTTAAAAGGAAATCTCATCTAGTGAACCCACATGATAAAGTTTGCCTTGAGGTGCGGTCAAGGTAGGAACCAACTCAAAAATTTATGATCCTATCACTTAGGGACCATCAATAGAGGCCATAGTTCTTGTTCAAGGATCTTTTCCCACTCAGTATTTTAAAAAACATGCAAGGTTTTATCTCAAATTTCAAGAATGATTATACAATAGTCCTAGTGGCATTTTTACCTAATCTATATGACATGTTTCCAATATATGCATGGCATGCTATGAAAATTTTATAATATTCACATTCATTTATTCACAAGAATCAATAAATCATAAACCAAACAATTTTGATTCTCCACAGATTTCCTTTTAAGGGAAAACCGAAGTGAATTTGAATCGTGCACCTGGTAGGGTCCCAGAAAAGAGAGGGGAGTCATATTTGACCACCTAAAAACCAAGTATTACCTTACCAGAGCCAATCCTAAACATGCACCTTATCATTACCACACTTCTCACAGCAACCGAGTAACCTAAAAAAGTGAATGTAACAATACAAAACATGTATTTTCGCATTACCACACATCTTATTTTTTAATCTATCAATTATGGATCATCTCAATATATATATATCAAAATTATAAAATAACATAATATAAATATGATAAAAAATCATAAAGCATATATATAAAGAGATGGGTAATTAAAATAAAATTGCTAGCCAAGTTTTCCGTTGTTATATTTCTAGAAAAAATAACTAATAAACAAAAATTACATAGTTTTTCACCAAAAGGCTTTCCTTGGCTCTTCAACTGCCATCGTTTCATCTTCTCTTCGTCTTATACTCCTTTTGGAAAAATTACATTTAAGTCCTATATCCGTTTCTGGGTTATAAGAATTCTATGAATTAAAAAAATAGTCCTACGCGAAGACTATAGTCCATAGTCTATTTCCTAAAAACCAAAAGCTTGGAAAAAAATAAAAAAATATAAAAAAATGTAATATCGCATCCATTCCCATATATAACTCAAAACATGCATAAGATCTAAAAAATAACATTTTCTATGTAATCAAATCGTTCAAGAAGAAGAGAAATCTATTTTGATTATATGTTTATACTTATAGATAGAGAAAAACTTGGCTCATGATACCAATTGTTGGAAAATTAAGTTTATAAAATACAACAAAAAATAGATTTGAGGAAAAATCAGAGTTTTAAGGTTTTTTCCAAAACTAGAACCTCATTGTGTTATCTAAAGTAATAAAGCTTAATCAAAATCATACCTTTTGATTCATTTAGGATGAACACTTCGACCGAGTAGCTTTCTTCCCTATCCTCAAGCTCATGTCTGCCGAGTGTGGGCTCGTTTCAAATGAGAAATTTTTTCACAAAATTACCAATGAGGTAATTCCATGATTTCACTAAATTTCTAGGTGAAGTTGTAAATAAGAAAAATATCTCTAGAAATCTTCTAAAATAATTTATTCAGAGAATTTTCTTTCTACAACTTTCTTGTGAATTCAAGATTATGAAAAAGAATGACACATGACTCTCTTTATATAAGGAGAGTCAAAGAGTTCAATTATAATTAAACTTAATTTCTTAAATATTAAATTAATATAATACTTATCAAGATAAATATTAGATTAAATTTAATATTAAATCTATTAATTTAATATGATATATACCTATAAGATAAATATTTAATTTAATTTAATATTAAGATAATCACTTTAATATTAAATTAATAAAATACTAATAAGATAAATATTAATTTAAATTTAATATTAAATATATTAAAATAATATTATTTTTGCAATATTTAATCTAAAATGAAATTCTCTGGTAGAGTTCTAGTAGGAGTATAATTCTTCCATTTCTCAACCACCAAAGGACCACCCGCCAGCCACCGAAATGTTGTTGTCGTCGCCATCAGAACCATTGTGTCCGATGGTGCCATCGCAAGTGCGACACTCTCATGCTATCCCGAGCTGGTTTGGCTATTGCTGGTTCAGTCCAGGCAAGTGACGACCCGACCAGTCTAGTCCTGCTACCAGTTGGACTGTCAGCTCGGTTTCACATAAGAGGCCCTGTTCAATCAGTTTTTGGGTCTCGATATTGGTTTTGGGTTCTTGGGCTCAATTTTCGATCTCAAGTCCAATTTTCAAGTTCAATTACCCATTGGGTCTATTGTCTAACTTGAAAGTTAATTTCTAAAAATATCATATTAATTTTAATTAATTTGATTAATTTAATTTTTATTGATCAAAATTAATTTTCCAAAAAATCACTTAGATTTTCCAAATTAAATTTTCAAGAAAATTCTTTAATAAAATTCTCTAGTTAAACAATTCTCACGACCGCCTAATTTAATTTCACATCAAATAAATCGACTCAATAAAATTATTTCCAAAGTCGTAAAATTTCCTTCCGATTTAAATGCAATCCGATCGAGCTTTTGTTGAGCTAGCGGAGGGACCAATCAAACATATAAATTAGGTTTGTGTAATTCCAATTATGTCTAGAAGCATCATTTCAATAATTCGCAATTTACTTAATCATGGAATCAGTCCACAAGAAGTACCATGATTGAAAACTCCTTATTGTATACTCTTTACGGAAGTAATTAATTGAATTGCTTTGTCCAATGACCTCATTATGTGTGTGTTACGCTCATATGATATCATTGGTCCCTTTGAGTTAACTCCATTCACTCAATACAATCTTATTTTATCTCACAATTATGTTTTCTTAATGATTAATATGATCACTGTCAACAAATAGCTGTGAAAAATTGCTCGTTCAAGAACAAGCAACCCCTGGCCACGTCTCATATTTATCAATCCACACAATATGAATGAAATGATATCGTTAACTCTTTAATAGAGCTATGAATTCCATTGATTCTAGTAAAGTCATCCCACAGACAAGTCATGTACCCAACATACCGGCTATGGGCTCGATCATCTTTAGAGCATAAGCCTCCACTTATATCAAAAAACATTAGTTACGTACGCATGGTCATTGACTAACTCAGTATTTAGGTAAAATCACACCATGAACGTCACAAGTGAATTAATTTACAAATAGATTCGAAATTAATTCATCTTAGTTCTAGTCCAATGTATCATTCTTCCAATGAATACATCTATGTCTCTGCCCGAAGAGTCAACTTCTCCGATAGCCAAGACTAGTCATCTCTCCAATTGGAATTGTAGACGACAAAATAATCCTTCTAAGTATTTGAATAAAATGCTCATTTTGATTCTTTTATGGGATCACAAACTCGTTTAGATTATCTACGAAGTAAGTTGTCTTTCTCGCAATGTAAATGTTGTTATAATGCCACTTATCATCAGTTTGAACTTAAACAATCAATGAGTTAATATTTGTTTGTCACAATTTTACTATGTAGGCAAAACATGAAAGACATAAACACAAAATATAACAGTGAAATGTGAAATTAACTTTAATTCGTTCATCATTCAAATACATAAAATATATTTATATGTTTGCTACAATATGGACACATTTCCCAATAAAAATCTCTTTTAGTTCCACCAAAAATAATAAAAATCCCTATTTCTTTCTCTCACTCAAACTTGACCCATGTTTTAAGAATTCAACTAAACCTTCACCCAACTTAAAACAAATTTGTTTTAACATTGTTCTAAATTTAAAAACACTTAGAATCTATCTGTAACGACTCGAAAGTTAGTGGTGTCTTGTAACGACCCAATAGTTAGGATGTTAGAAAGTGTATTTTCGGGACTCTATTCCTATAAACAAAACTTGTAAATAGTTTTATTAAATATTTACGAAGTTAATTGTGTAGTTAATTAAATTTTGGATAGATTCTTTACATGAATTATGAGCTATTATGGTTTAAGAACTAAATTGCGTAAAAGTTAAAAGTTGAATTATAGGTTGAAATATATAAAAAGGGGCTAATGTAGCAATTGTTCCATTAATTAAATTGGTTGGGAGGTGTCGTTCATAGTTTAATGATATATATGCATGTGTATTTATATATTATATTTATAAGTTAAATAATAATTATAATAGAAACATAATAAAAAAATAGAAAGAAAGTGGAAAGAAAGAGATGAATGCATGAAAGTTAAAAGAAAAGGAAAGAAAATAAAGAAAGAAAAGAGAAAGAAGAGCGCAAGACTTTGGGGAGCTTAGGGTTCAAACTCAAATTGGTTAGTGCAATTTAGTCATTTTCTTGTAAATTTTATGTTTTTAAAATCCCAGTAGTTAGAGCTACCCGATCCATGTTGTAATTTTTAGTATTGTTCAAGATTTTAAATGTTGAAATTCTTGAATAGTTTAAGTATTAGGGATTAAATAGATAGATTTTAAAGTTAGAAATGGAAAAAGACTAAATTGTGAAATTAAACATTGATTTTGAGCAATAGGGACTAAATTGAGAAAAATTCAAAATTAAGGGGTTGAATTGAAAAAAAGGGAGCTAAATTTAGTTTAGAGTGAAATTAGTATAAAAATATAAAGTTAAATATAAAGGTTAAAAACTAGTCTCGGTTTAGGGACTAAATCAAAGTTTAAGCAAATATAATGTAAAATTTGAAAATTAATGTGAAATTGAATTTTGAAATATTAATGTATTTTAATTGTTTTATTCTATATCTAACTGTAACATTCCGATTTTGACCTTATTCGGAATATTAGTTTCGGGACCACAAATCTGAGTTAGAAAAATATTTTTAATATTAATTTTTATGTCTATGATACATAAATTGATATGTGTGAAAGTTTCGTGCGAAAATTTAACTGTTTGTGTGCTTAATTTGCAAAAAGGACCTAATCGCATAAAATGAAAAAGTTGTGTGCTAGATGTTAAAGTACTTATTTGAGTTGGCTTTATATTTGAAAGGTCCTTATGTGGTTATTTGACCATTGGAAGTTTCAATGGACATAAAGGGACATGTGTTAGGTGAAATTATAATAGTTTAATAAAGGTTATAATGGTCAAATGTTTAATAAAGTAATATATGTTATAACAAAACATGAAAATAGACATTATATGCCTTTTTTGTACCGAAAATTGAAGAACAAAAAGAAAAGATCAAGAATTCTAGGGTTCAGCTAGTTAGAAGCTTAAATCGGGTATGTTTTTGCTTCAGTTTTTAATAATTTCTATGTTTTTGTGTTCGTTGCTAAGTGTACTATAAAGCCCATGTCTCAATTTCTGATTTTTGTGATGATTTGAAAATGTGTCATGGATGAATTCATGAGTTTTGTGTTGTTAAATGGTGAAATATGAAAGCTTGATGTTGAGTTTACATGTTTTGTCTTTGGATTTTAGTTGGATTTGAGAAAATTTGGGCTAAATTGTGAAAATGATATTTTAAGGGACTAAAATGTGAAATAATTGAAATGTGTGGACTAGTATGAGTATTAGGAGAATTCAGCCAAGCATAAGTTTATGCAAATTATGTGTATTTTGTGATTTTGTGAATTAGGGACTAAAGTGTTAAAATGTGAAAATATGAGGGTTAAATTGTAAAATGCCCTAAATATGTGTTTATAGATTGAATTGAATTAATTGGTGAATAAAAGAGTTAATTTTGAAAACATATAGATCAAGAAAGGAAGAATTCGGACTTAGATCGAGGAAAGTCGAAGGTTATCGAGTAGATAGTCCGAGTCGACAAATTCCGAGTACGAGGTAAGTTCGTAATTAAAATATGATGTTAAGTATGTTTTGATGTCTTTATTATACATAGGTTGTATATAATTGAATTGGATAATATGGTGATGAAAAGGAAGTTTTGGCACTAAGTGTGCGATTTAAACTAGCTTTGGCACTAAGTGTGCGATTTAACTAGCTTCGACTACTTGAGGCACTAAGTGTGCGATACCGAATTAGTCTCGGTTATTTGAGATGGCACTAAGTGTGCGAAAATATTTAGCTTCGGCTAACCTTGTAGCACTAAGTGTGCTGATGTATAAAATACAAATAACTTATGGATAGCCTCTTAACATTCAACATGAGGTAAGTACAAAAGTGAATAAGTACGGGAAGCTTCAGGTATGTATAATGCCTAAGTGGTAGATGATGTTATGTATATGAATCTCTTTGAGTTGATATAGTTATATGGGTTGAAACTTTGCAAATACTCATAGGTTATCATTATATGTTCATTTACTATGAATGTTTTGAGTACGAGCTTACTAAGCTTTTGAAAGCTTACTCTGTGTGATTACTGTCTGTTTTACAGTAATCGTAGTTAGTGAAGGCTCGGGGATAGTCGAGGATCGTCACCACACTATCGATCTCATTTTGGTACTTTTAAAATGTAAATATTTGAAGTATGGCATGTATAGGCTAGTAGTTGTGAAGTATGTTTTGTGATGTATATAGTTAGCCATGAGATTTGGCTAATTTGTGTTTGAAATCATATTTGATAATGGCTTACGATATGTGATGTTAATTTGCAATTATGGCATGTCTTAATTGGATAAAGGAGAAGGTAATGTTTATAAGTATGTAAATGATTGATAATATTATGGCATGAATGATGTATGTTTTAACATAAAGAATGGTTGAATGGGTTGTACATATATGCTTGATTCCTTGTTTGTAGGGTGACCTATAATGGGGTGGCAAGTTGGCTTAAACTAAGCCTGCATTGTACCACACAGTCAAAGGCCACGGGCATGCTTTGTGGCTGTGTTTGTTTGGTAGCGACCTCTTAAACATCACACGGCTTTGACACACGGGCGTGTCATATGGCCGTGGGTGAAAGTCAGTATGCCTGCTCTGTTTTGGTACGGCTAGTTCACATGGGTGTGTTTGATGCCCGTGTAATGCACACGGCCTGGTCACACGGGCATGTAACCTTAATAGAATAGAAAAATTTCCTAAGTGTTGGAAGTTGTGAATATGCTCGGTTTAGTTCCGACCTCTCCCTAATGCATGTTTAAGGTCTCATTGACCTAAGACAGTGACTTATGTTGATATTTGACTAAGATGCTATGATGTTTGTGAAATGAATGCGAAGTGTTTCGATATGTTTGGTAATGTCGCTTAACCTCAGTCTGGCGATAGATACGAGTTAGGGGTGTTACACTAACGTCGTACCAAAATACTCGAGTAAAAAGGGGAAGGATAAAATCAATGTCGAATAGCTCAAAATTCACGGTTTGTGTTTCTATAAGTCGAATTAAATAGTAGATTGTTGCATATTTAATTGTTTGCATATGGTAAGCATTTGAGGTGAGTACTTTGGTACTTTGGGATTGAGTTGAATTCATAGTTGATTTGAAAGGGATTGATTTTGTGTATTATGAAATATGTTGATTATATGAATATTGAATTGGCTACATGTGATAATGTGTATATATGTGAAATTGAGACATTGGTTGTATTGAAAAGTGAAATGAAACTTTATTAACAGTACTGGGCTGAGTCGGATATAGATGGCATGCTATAGGATAGGAAGAGTTGAAGGATTTCTTCGATCTCGAGTCGATGAGGCACTGGGTGCCAATTTGTTTCAGTTTACCGATGAGACACTGGGTGTCAATTTATATAGTGCTGGGCGCAGTTATTACTTTTTATTTATCCGACGATGTACTGGATGTGAAACTAGTGTGTTGATTGGATCTGTGTATCCGTCTGAGTTTGAGTTGTGTTAATAGGGGAAATTAAATAATAAATTTATGTATTTGATATTGAGATGGCAAAGTTGAGAAAAGAATATGATATAAGAAATAAAAGACAAAATGATGAACTGAGATGTGAATCTTCAAATGAATTCAAGTATTGATCAAAATGATGAATAATGCCATTGCATGAGGTAGATTACCTAATGCTATATATGTAGAATACCATTGATATGTGCTTGAACATATGAAATATTATTGGCTTGTGCTAAAATTTGTGAACTCTACTGAACGTGAATAAAGAAGGAGTAAGTTGGTATTATTGATTTGATACATACGTTTTATACATTACTTATTGCATTTTTATACCTTATCTATTCATATCAACTTTAAATTGTTCTGATTATTGAAATACCACTGCGTGCGTGGGCTAGGTACTTTTCAACTTATCGCCAAATCAGCATCAAACAACAAATCCCGAGCTCACGTTTGGTGATATCTTACTTTGAAATGGCATGTACCTAGGAAGTCTTTGGTTGATAGTTGGTTTGTTAATGTGATGTTATTTTGGTTTAAGGTGAATTGATGGTCACTTGTATATATAGTTGTGGTTTAAGCTATGTTTTGGTATGTAGTCTAGTTAATGTGTTGGTATAGCTAAAGATTAGTTCAATATTAGTTATGTAATAGTCCGGTTTTGGCCCTAGTAGGAATAGTGGTTTCGGGACCACAAATTCGAGTCAAAAAAATATTTAAATATTATTTTTCGTATTTATGATATGTGAATTGACACGTGTGAAAGTCCCGTGTGAAAATTTAATTGTTTGTGTGCTTAATTTGCAAAAAGGACCTAATTACATAAAAATGTAAAAGCTGTGTGCTAGATGTTAAAAGTGCTTAATTGACTTGGATTTATAATTGTGAGGTCCTTATGTAGTTATTTGACCAAACTTATGATTAAATGACATTAGTGGACATTAGTTGTTGGCATATCAATGTTTTAATGCATGGGTAATATGGTAAAATACATATTAAAGTAAATTATATGAAAAGAAATTAGAAAATCATGCCATAATATGTGTTCATCCACCGAAATTGAAGAACAAAAGAAAGAATAAAAGCTTTTAGGGTTTCGACACATTGGAAGCTTAATTCGGGTATGTTTTTACTTCGATTTTTGATGATTCCTACGTTTTTGAGATCGTTGCTTCGTGTTTTATAAAACCCATGCCTTAATTTCTAATTTTGGTGATGCTTTTAAAATGTGCCATTGATGAAACTATGAGTTTTGTGATGTTACTTGATGAATTATGGAAGCTTGATGTTGGGATTAAATGTTGTCTTTGGATTTTTGATGAAATTGAGTATTATGGGCTAAATTGTAAAAATGCTATTTTAAAGAACTAAAATGTGAAATAAATGAAATGTATGGACTTGTATGAGAGTCATGAAAATTCGGCTAAGCTTGTATACAAGCAAATTTTGTGTATTTTGTGATTTTGTGAATTAGGGACTAAAGTGTCAAAATGTGAAAATGTAAGGGCTATTTTGCAAAATGCCCTAATTGTGTACATATGGATTGTTTTGAATGATTTGATGAATAAAAGGGTTAATTTTGAATACATTTAGATCAAGAAAAGAGGAATTCCGACTTAGACCGAGGAAAATCGAAGATTGTAGAGTAAACAGTCCGAGTCGACAAATTTCGAGTATGAGGTAAGTTCGTACTTAAAATATGATATTAAGCAAGTTTTGATGCCTTTATTATACATGGGTTGTATATAATTGAATTGGATGATATGATGATGAATTGAAAGCATTGGCACTAAGTGTGCGGTTTAAACTAGCTTTGGCTATTTGAGGCACTAAGTGTGCGATACTGACTTGGTTTTGGGTAGTTGAAATGGCACTGAGTGTGCGGAAATCATTCTAGCTTCAGCTAACCTTTACGGCACTAAGTGTACGGATGTTAAAGTGTGAATAATTTACGCAAAGTCTTGAAATACTTAAACAAAAGATTAGAATGAAAGTGAATAAGTATGGGAAGATCCAGGTATGTATAATACCTTTGTGGTGGATGATATTAACTAGGTGAAGTACATTGAATTGTTATGAGCATATGGATTGGGTTGGTATAGATTTGATGGATGATTGAGAATTTTTAAATACCTAAATGTTGATGTTTTATGCTTTATATATTGTTGATGATTATAGTACGAGCTTACTAAGCTTTAGAAAGCTTACTTTGTGTGTTTGCATTGTTTTATAGATATCGACGCTACTTTAAGCTCGAGGATCGTCAAGGATTTTCAGCACACTATCGAACTTCATTTTGGCACTTTTGAAAGTGTAAATATTTTTAAGTATGGCATGTATAGGCTAGCATGTCTATGTATTTAAGCTTTGATATGTATATATATGTTATGCCATGAAAGTTGGCTAGCAAATGATATGTTTTGTGCTTAGTTTTGGTAAGTGGTTTGTGATGCCAAATTCTGTATGTTTGTAATGGTTTTATAGCCTTGTATGTGGTGGTCAATTTTGAAATATGGCAAGTTAAGGAAATGGTAAGTTTAAGCATGGATTAGAAGGTGCTATAAATAAGCATTTTGGCATGTTGTTGTAATAGGATTTTTAATGTGTTTTGGTATGGATTTGAATAGGTTATTGAATGATAATGATTTAGTTATAATGAAGCATTTGTTGAGCTTGGAATTGGCTCAAAATTTTGGTGTAAATGTTGTTTAATATTGTTTGTTGTAATGACATAATAACGAGTGGCAAATTGGCTTAAACCAAGTCTGCATTGTGCCACACGGTTAGGGAGCACGAGCGTGCCTTGTGGCTGTGTATGCAAAGAAGTAACTTGCAAGGGATAGTGCAAGCTGATTCTCGACCGGCTACGAGTAGCCGTGATGTTGAGGCTAAACAAGCTTTCTATCAGATGATGAACAATTTGAGTCAATATATTAGAACCAATCCGGCTGTACAACAACCTTCACCCCTGGTTAATCCTCCTCAAACTCCTGTTATGCCACTAGCGAATCAAATACAGTTGAGTAGACCACCAGTTGATAAGATTAGAAAATATGAGGCTGAAGAGTTCAAAGCTACAACAAGTGATGATGTCAAAAAAGCTGAGTTCTGGTTAGAGAATACAATAAGAGTGTTTGAAGAGTTGTCTTCGAATCTGATGAATGCATAAAATGTGTTGTTTCCCTTTTGAGAGATATGGCGTATCATTGGTGGAAAACTTTGACGTGTGTGGTTCCGAGTGAACGAGTTACATGGGATTTCTTTCAAAATGAATTCCAGAAGAAATATATCAGTCAGATATTCATTGATCAAAAGTGCAAAGAGTTTCTCGAGCTTAAACAAGGCCGTATGTCTGTTACAGAATGCGAGCGAGAATTTGTAAGGTTGAGTCAGTATGCTCGTGAATGTGTATCTAGGAAGCAATAATGGGCAAAAGGTTTGAAGATGGTTTGAATGAGGATATTTGTTTGCTACTTGGGACCTTGGAAATCAAAGAATTTGTAGTGCTTGTTGAACGAGCATGTAAAGTTGAAGATCTTGGGAAAGAGAAGAGAAAGGCTGATTTTGAAGCTAGAGAAGTACGAAAAAGATCAGCAGGTAAATCATTTCAATTTGGAACCAAGAAGCTTAGAGATGATAGCAGTCGTTTAAATACTAGTGTGGACATTCGAACAGAGATTGTGCTAGATCACAATCGAATTTTAAATCTTCAGCCACGTCCGTTGCCAATGTTGATAATGCAAAGAATGAAAAGCTTGCATGTGATTAATGTGGAAGTCGACACTTTGGTGAATGCTGGGAAAAAAGTAATAACTAAGCTTGTTGTAGTTGTGGTTCAAGAAATCATTTTATAAAAGATTGTCCAGATTTAGTTGAAAATGATAATGTTCAGAATCCAAGGCAAAGTGGTAATGTTTCTTGAGGTAGACCTTCCAAAAATTTGGAAAATGTAAGCGGTAGTCAGAGAGGAATGAATGACACAGTTGTGAGATCTGAGGCTCGTGCACCTACCAGAGCCTGTGCTATTCGAGCTCGCGAGGAAGTTTCATCACTAGATGTGATTACGGGTACATTTACTCTCTATGATACTTCTGTGATTACTTTGATAGATCCTAGATCAACACATTCATATATACGCATGGATCAACAGAGATCGTGCTAAATCGCAATCGAAATTCAAATATTCAGCCACGTCTGTTGCCAGTGTTGATAATGCAAAAAATGAAAAGCTGAATGTGATCAATGTGGAAGACGACACTTTGGTGAATGCGGTAGACCTTCCAGAAAGTTGGGAAATGTAAGCGGTAGTCAGAGAGGAAGGAATGACACAGTTGTGAGATCTGAGGCTCGAGCACCTGCCAGAGCCTATGCTATTCGAGCTCGCGAGGAAGTTTCATCACCAGATGTGATTACGGGTACATTTACTCCCTATGATACTTCTGTGATTTCTTTGATAGATCCTGGATCAACACATTCGTATATATGCATGAATTTAGTGAACAGTAGGAATTTGCCTGTAGAGACTACTGAATTTGTAATTAAAGTTTCGAACCCCTTAGGCAGAGGTGTTCTGGTTGATAAAGTTTGCAAGAATTGTTTGTTAATGTTTCGAGACAATTGTTTTCCGACTGATCTGATGTTGTTACCTTTTGATGAATTTGATATAATTCTGGGAATGGATTGGTTAACTTTGCATGATGCTGTGGTGAATTGCAAACGAAAAATTATTTATTTGAGATGGAAGAATGATGAAATAGTCAGAATTGAATCTAGTGATTTGAATGGATTGTCTGTTGTAATATCTTCGATGAAAGCTTTGAGTATTGTGAGAAAGGGTTGTGAAGTTTATTTTGCATATGTGATTGATTCAAGAGTGCCAGAAAAGAAAGTTGAATCTGTTCCTGTTGTTTGTGAGTTCCCTAATATGTTTCTTGAAGAACTTACAGGATTACCTCTAGTTAGAGAGGTAGAATTTGGCATAGAATTGGTACCTGGTACTACACCGATTTTGATATCTCCATACCGAATGGCTCTGATAGAACTAAAAGAATTAAAGACTGAGTTTCTCACCTTGGGGTGCTCCAGTTTTATTTGTGAAAAAGAAAGATGGTACGATGAGAATGTGTATAGATTATCGTCAATTGAACAAGGTGACAATTAAGAATAAATATCCCCTGCCCCGTATTGATAATTTGTTTGATCAGTTGAAAGTAGCTGTTGTGTTTTCGAAAATAGATTTGAGATCGGACTATTATCAGTTGTGAGTGAAAGACTCAGATATTCCAAAGACTGCTTTCAGAACGAGATTCGGTCACTATGAATTTTTAGTTATGCCTTTCAGATTGACTAACGCTGTGACAGCCCTAATGCGACCCTAGTCAGGAAGTGGTTTCGGGACCGCTAAACCGAGGCACCAAAATATTTGAATGTGACAATTATTGTCTAGGATATGTAAATATGAATGTGTGAAAGTTTCAAGCTTCGATTTAGTCGATTGCATGTGAATTCAGTTAGTAGGACTTATGTGAGAAAATTTAGAAATGTGCTAGGTAAATGCAAAGTGGCCTAATAATGCATGTTGTGAAAATGAGGGATTTGCATGTCAAATTTCCCCAAAGATAGCCTAGTGGCCGGCCATGACAAGGTTTATGGGCAAAGAAAACATGTCATAACATGTTTTGTTAATGGATGATGTAAAAATGATTAAAAATTTAAGTTGTAGGAAGAGAAACAAAAAAAAAATTGTGTGTGTGGTATTCTCCCCCCTTTGCCGTATGTTGAAGAAAAGAAAAGAAAAAAATTTGTTCATCCTTTCTATTCTTTCTTTTGGCCGAAAATTCTAAGGAGGAAGGAAGGAATTTTTGCTCCATGTTTGGTTTAGAAGAGGATTAAGGGGAGGTTTGGCCATACTTGTATCAAGATTAAGGTATGTTTGATGTTGTGCCATGAGATTCATGCATGTTTTTAGTTGCTAGCTTGATGTTCTTATTAGCCCATGGTTCAAATCCTTGCTATGCATGGGGATGGTATTCGGCCAAGGAGGATTTTGTGTTGATATCATTGCATGCTAAATATGAAGCTTGTTAATGATGCATGTGATGGGGATTGATAACCCCTAAATCTCCTTTTTAGCATCCTTGAGTGAAACATTGAGTTCTTTGTTTAACCATGACCAAAAAAAAAATTGAAAGGGTATGGTTGTGATGTATTCGGCCATGGTATGTTCATAAGCATGATTTATGCTTATTGCATGATAGGTAAAATTGGTGTTTCGGATATATGTTTATATGTGGTTATGATCAACTTGAGATTCGGCTCTTGTACATGTATATATATATATATGTTTGCACATGATGCATTGGTATGGCATATAGACTATCTCAAGGTATACATTTACATATGATGATGTTTCGGTTTTGAAGTATATAATTGGCCTCAACATGGACATGCATATTTGGCCACATTAGGTGAATTGTTGTGCATGCATTCGGTTAGAGGCAAGCATATTGATGCCTATTCTTGACTTAGATAATCGGCTACCTTGTTGTGAGCTAGGGCCGAATGTGAGTTGGTTGTGTTTGAACATCACATGCTTGGTAGAGTGGTGAGTGAAAGTGCCGAATGTGTGCATAGTTAAAGAAAATTGACTAAAGTGCTTAGTTATGTGATGTTGGGTTAATGATATGTGTATTCGGCCAAGGCTAGCAAGTGAGACTTTAATAAGTTGAATTTGTTTGAATTAGCTCAAGAGCTTAGAGGGCCACAGTTGGATAAGGGAAAGGAAAAAGTGATCGAATAGCCGTAGAAGCCGTTGACAACATCCGAGGTAAGTCTTCGAGTAATGACCCTACTTGAATTATATTGAAATCATGTTCTTTGTGTGTGGCCATTGAGCCGAAATTGGAAAGGTTTGATAAATGTTTGTGTTTGAGCCTTAGTAACGAAAATGAAATATGGATGTGTCGTGATTATTGATATATGTGTGCATGAGCAATTGAATGATACCCGGGCTAAGTCCCGAAGACATTTATGCTAGTGATTATATCCGGGCTAAGTCCCGAAGGCAATTATGCTAGTGATATGTTTGTGTTTGACCCTTAGTAACGAAAATGAAATATGGATGTGTCATGATTATTGATATATGTGTGCATGAGCATTTGAATGGTACCCGGGCTAAGTCCCGAAGGCAATTATGCTAGTGATTATATCTGGGCTAAGACCCGAAGGCATTTGTGCGAGTTGTTATATCCGGGCTAAGACCCGAAGGCATTTGTGCGAGTTGTTATATCCGGGCTAAGACCCGAAGGCATTCGTGCTTGTGGTTATATCCGGTTATATTCCGAAGAAACTTGGGTTGAAGGTGAGCGTTTTGTGCCGTAATAAATTCAATTAGTACGCTCGAAAAGCCCAAACGATAAGGTATGTTTGCATGTGCATCGGAAAAGTCGATACGTTTGAAATAATACTCATTAAATCGACTAACGAATTTTCAGCTCTTAAATAGGTTGATACCTTGTTTGTGTATATGTTGATGAAGTGTGAAGTAAGTATGATCATGTGAATGTGTATTAATAAAGTGATTCATTTAGCTATGTGAATGTAATACTTTAGTCAAAACCGATTTCATTACTTGAAACTTACTAAGCATAAAAATGCTTACCCCGTTGCTTTGGCTCTTTGTTTTCTAGATTTTGCTCGTTAGCTATCGGATTCGGGATCATCGAAGTCGAAGTCATCCACACTATCAAAGCCCTTTTTGGTACTCTTTTAGTTGAACTTTGGATATGGCATGTATAGGACTACCCTTTGTTGTTTCAAGTACTTTTGTGATATATATGTGTACGGCCATGCGAAAGTGGCTCGTAAAAGTGGGGTATGGCATTAGACCATTTGTGTTTATGTAATTATATATGGTTTCATGATGTGATTATGGACTGGAATGGGAGTGTTGGGCACATGATCAGCCATTCGAATGGCTAAATATGATCATATGTGGACCTATGTATGACAAAACTATAGTTGGTCCATGGAAACTACAAAATAGGTAAAGTTTACCTTGAAAACAGATGTTGACAGCAGCAGTGGTGTGGATTTGAAAACTCACTAAAATTTGTAGGAATGGATTTAAATAGTGAATAAATTATGTAATTTAACCTTGATGAATCTATTTTCATATGAAAGTAACGAAACGATCATATGAACAGTATATTAAAAGATATTAAAGTTCTCGTGAGACAGGGCCAGAACAGTTTCTGGATCCTCTGTTTCGCCTTTGAAAATTTACCATAAATTATCCAGAAACAATTAGAAGTCATGCCTTATATGTATAGATTCCTCTTTGAGTCTAGTTTCATTAGAAACAAACGGCATGAGTATTGAAGCTCTGTACAGGAAGATATCCAGGTCGTAATGCGCAAAGGTCAGTGTAGTCGAACCCTGAAACAGGGGTGACTTTAACTAATAAACTGTACCAATTGGCCCAACAAAAAATTCTAGAAATAAATCCACAGATGGATATATGAGTCTAAATTCAGGAAATATTTACGGAATCAGTTTTCGAGTTTTGAAACTCGAGATATGATTTTTAAGGTGACAGTGATGCAGATATCCAGCTTGTCTGGAAATGTTAAATTGGTCGGTGCAATAAGTGGATTTAGCTTGTTAACCCCTCGTGTCCGACTCCGGCGACGGTCTCAGGTACGGGGTGTTACAAACGCACCTGCTATGTTTATGGATTTGATGAATAGAATTTTCAGACTGTATTTAGATCAATTTGTTGTGGTATTCATTGATGACATATTGATTTATTCGCATGATGAATCTGAACATGTTGAGCATCTGAGAATAGTATTACAGATTTTGAGAGATAAACAGTTGTATGCTAAATTCAGTAAATGTGAGTTCTGGTTGCGAGAAGTTGGTTTTCTGGGTCATATTGTATCAGCCTCTGATATTGGAGTTGATCTGAGCAAAATTTCAACTATTTTGGATTGGAAACCTCCAAGAAATATATCTGAAGTCTGTAGTTTTCTAGGACTTGCTGGTTATTATAGAAGATTCATAAAAGGTTTCCCGATGATTGCGACCCCGTTAACAAAACTGCTTCAGAGAGGTGAAGTTTGAGTGGTCTGAAAAATGTCAAAACAACTTTGATTAGTTGAAAGCCTTGTTGACTGAAGCTCTGGTATTGGTACAACGTGAATCGGGTAAAGAATTTGTGATTTACAGCGATGCTTCATTGATCGGTTTGGGATGTGTTTTAATGCAAGAAGGAAAATTCATTGCTTATGCTTCGAGACAGTTGAAACCGCACGAAAAGAACTATCCAACGCATGATCTTGAATTAGCTACAATTGTGTTTGCTCTAATGATTTGGCGTCATTACTTGTTTGGTGAGAAATGTCATGTGTATTCTGATCATAAGAGTTTGAAGTATTTGATAACTCAAAAAGATTTGAATTTGCGACAAAAAAGATGGCTTGAATTACTAAAAGACTACGAACTTATGATTAATTATCACCCAGGAAAAGCAAATGTTGCCAATGCCTTAAGTCAGAAATCATTGTTTGCTTTGCATGCAATAAATGCTCATTTAGTTATGTCTGATGATGGTTTAGTTTTAGCTGAATTAAAAGCAAGAACCTTCTTCTTACAACAGATTATCGAAGCTTAGAAGATTGATAATGAAATTTTAGCTAAACGAGCTCAGTGTGATGTAGAGTCTGATTCAGAATTCAGAGTTGACAAAGATAATTGCTTGAAATTTTGAGATCAAATTTGTATTCCGAGGAATCCAGAGTTAATTCAAATGATTCTGAGTGAAGCCCACAATAGTCGGTTATCTGTGCATTCAGGTAGTACGAAATGTATAATGATTTGAAACAACATTATTGGTGGTCTAGAATGAAAAGAGATATCTCTGATTTTGTTTCTAAATGTTTGATATGTCAGCAAGTTAAGGCTGAACATAAAGTGCAATCTAGATTGTTACAACCGATTATGATTCCAGAGTGGAAACGGGATCGAGTGACCATGGATTTTGTTTCGGGTTTACCCCTGTCTTTGAAGAAGAAAGATGCAATTTGGGTTGTAGTTGATCGTTTAACGAAATCTCATTTTATTTCTATTTGATCTCATTACTCACTTGATAAATTAGCTGAGTTATATATTTTTGATATTTTGAAATTGCATGGTGTGCCATTGTCGATAGTGTCAGATAGACCCGAGATTTACATCGCAATTCTGCAAGAAGTTGCAAGATGCTTTAGGTACTAAATTGCACTTTAGTACTGCTTTTCATCTGCAAACGAATGGTCAATCTGAGTGGATTATTCAGATACTCGAGGATATTTTGAAATGTTGCATTCTTGAGTTTGAAGGTACGTGGGGACAATATCTACCTTTGATTGAATTCGCGTATAATAACAGTTTTCAGTCGAGCATTAAAATGGCACAGTACGAAGCTTTATATGGTCGTAAATGTTGTGCACCTTTGTATTGGATGGAACTCAATGGAAATAAGATTCACGGGGTTGATTTCATAAAAAAATGAAATAGTAAGTAAAAGTAATTCGAGATAGTTTACAAGCAACTTTTGATCGTTAGAAATCATATGCATATTTGAAAAGAAAAGACATTGAGTTTGAGATCGGTGACAAAGTGTTTCTAAAAGTGTCTCTGTGGAAAAAAGTGTTTCTGTTTGATAGAAAAGGCAAGTTGAGTCCGAGGTTCATCGGGTCGTATGAAATTATATAACGTATTGGGCCGATAGCATATAGATTGTTGTTGCCACCAAAATTAGAAAAGATTCATAATGTGTTTCACGTATCGATGCTTCAACGTTACAGATCTGATCGTTCGCATGTGATTCCTCTGTCTGAGATCAAAATTCAGTCTGATATAAATTATGAAGAAAAGCCGATCCAAATTTTAGCTCGAGAGGTTAAAGAGTCGCGAAATAAGAAAATTTCGTTAGTAAAAGTAATGTCGCATCGACATGGCATTGAAGAGGCCACGTGGGACCCTGAAGATGCTATGAGACAGTAATATCCAAATCTGTTTAATCGTAATATTTTCGGGGAAGAAAATCCCTAAGGGGGAAGAAATGTAACAGTCCGGTTGATAAACCGTAATTTATACATATTTTTATCCCATGCTTAGCATAATTTTGGATGAATTATCCTTAGATTTGGTGAATTTGATGCTTCTAATCCTTTAATTTCATGTTTTATACTTAGGAGAGCATAGTAGAGTAAAAAGAGCGAGAAACAGGCCAAAAACGGAGAAAATGGTTCAACATGGGAAATCAACACGGCCTAGACTTCCTCATACGGGTAGTTCACACGCCCGTGTCCATTCAACAGACTCGAACATGGTTTGAAGCAATCGCACACAGGCGTGTCACACGGGCGTGTCCCTGTCGAGCCCAAGTCTAGTCCTATTAGGAAAATGCCACACTTGAGGGTTTTGAAGCATTCTAAAGCCTATATAAACACCCCATGAGGTACCTAGAAAAGACAGACAGAGTAGGAGGCAAGGAATTCCTCAAAGAAAGCCGATTGATCCATCTCAGAAGCAGGATTATCCTTTAAGACTGAAGATCTCCCTTCAATTTCCTTCAAGAGTTTTTGGGTTTTCTTTATGTTTTGTTATCATTATTCTTCTGAGATGTTTTCTTTTACACTTATGAACTAAATCCCCTAAATACCTAAGAGGAATGAAACCTAAGACGGGTCTTGTTATTATTTTCTGAATTATATAATAAATATTTGACTTGTTCTTAATTATGAGTTCTTAATTCTTGCTTTAATATTCTAGGACATTGATTCAAGTATTGATGTGCTCACTCAGAGGAGCAAAAGCCCCTCTCTAAGAGTAGATCTAGCATAATTAAGCAGAGTTGATTGCATGCCTAGACATAGGGTGACATAATTTTTCCGGATTAGGGTGAAACCTAATAAAGGAATCCATAGATTGAGTTAATGCAACACAATGGGTTTTAATTAGAAAGAGATTTCAATTAATCAACCTAGGGTTAGATGTTGTTAGTCTCGAGAGAGAAAATAATATAATTTATGGATTTCTATAGATCAAGTCAAATGAATAAATCGTCTGATTCAGAGTCAAATAACAAGTGAAGTCTAGGTGGATTTTTCCCTTGGGTATTGTCCAAATCAATCAGTTTTTCCCAGAAGTATTTCCCCAATTTACTTCCTATGCATTCTTAGTTTAGTAATTAGTTTAAACAAAATAAACCCCTTTTATTTTTAGGCTAGATAATAAAAAGAGAGTTAATACTAGTACTTTTAGTTCCTTTGGGTTCGACATCTCGGTCTTGCCATAAGCTATACTACTGTTCGATATGGTGCGCTTGCCTTTTTCGTGATAATAGTTAGTTTTCAAGAACGGACATTCATAAATTATAAAACTTATCACGATTTACATCACAGCAAGTTTTTGGCACCGTTGTCGGGGAACTAAGATATTAGGAACATTTAATTTTTATTACTTTAGCCATTTACTTTATTGCAATTTAAATTTTATTTTGATTTTTGTTACTAAATTTTCTTTTTCCTTATTGCAGGTTTTTATAGATTATGACTAGAAGAAACCCATCGGGACCATTACTTTTTTATAATGAGATCGATTGCACAGCTCATAGAAACCGAAGAGAAATAAAGCGAAGCCTAAGATACACAGAGGAAGAGCAAGAGGACGATATTTCCACCACAACTGAGGAGATGGCTAAAAATCAGGAAAACTCGCTACCTCCTACAATTGCTGCTGATCCAGTAAATCAGAATCCTGCTCCACGCACTATGTATGATTATGCTAAACCTACTTTAATAGGAACTGAGTCAAGTATAGTTAGGGCTGCTATTGCTGCAAATAATTTTGAACTGAAACTTAACACGATTTAAATGATCCAACAGTTTGTTCAGTTTGATGGTCTGCAGGACGATGACCCAAACGCTCATTTGGCAAATTTCTTAGAGTTCTGTGACACTTTTAAGATCAATGACGTTTCTAATGATGCCATTTGCCTTCGCTTATTTCCCTTTTTATTAAGGAGTAAGGCTATACAGTGGTTGAACTCATTACCACGAGGCTCAATCACTACTTGGGAACAAATGATCGAAAAATTCTTACTTAAATATTTTCCACCGGCTAAAATGGCTAAGTTGAGGAATGACATCTCTTCTTTTGTGCAGATGGATCTCGAAACACTTTATGATGCATGGGAGAGATACAAGGATCTTTTTGAGAAGGTGCCCTCACCATGGATTACCATTCTGGCTACAAGTTCAAACCTTTCACAATGGCCTGAATCCTTCGACTAGACAGATGATTGATGCAGCTACTGGTGGGACTATCAATAATAAGACACCTGAGGTGGCTTACGAATTTTTTGAAAAGATGTCACTAAATAATTATCAGTGGCAAGTCATAATGACAAAGCCAACAAAAGTAGCCAGCATTTTCAACCTCGATGCGGTTACTATGCTATCTAACCAAGTAAAACTTTTAAATAAAAAGATTGACAGTTTATGTAGTTTTACTCAGGTACATCTCGTGATGAGGTGCGATTCTAATGGAGGAGGAGTACACACTGAATATCAATCCTCCAACTCTAGCATCGAGGAGGAACAAATCCAATACATGGGTAACAATAATTCTAGATCTCAAAATAACCCATATAGTAACACATATAATGCAGGTTGGAGGAACCATCCGAATTTCTCGTGGGGTGGTCAAGGGAATCAAAGGCCACAACATCCTCCGAGTTTTCAACAACCACCTTACCAATAAGAAAAGAAGCCAGACCTTGAGGAGATCTTGATAAAGTTTATCTTGGTGTCAGAAACTCACTTTCAGAATACCGAAAAAGCACTTAAGAATCAACAAGCATCGATCCAAGGGCTCGAAACTCAGATAGGATAGCTCGCCAAACTAATTTCTGAACGACCACAAGGTAGCTTGCCGAGTAACACTGAAACTAACCCAAGGGAACAACTCAATGCAATTACCATTCAAGATAAGAAAGGGTTACTTGAACCTGAACTAGAACCGAGGCAAGGAATTGTGGTAAGTAAAGGTAAAGGTGAGGTAGACCACAGTGAGCGGAAACCGGTAAGTAAAGAGTACAGACCACGGGTGTCATACCCCAATGCAACAAGGAAAGACCGTACAGATGAACAATTTGGTAAATTCCTTAAACTATTAAAGAAATTGCATATTAACTTACTGTTTATTGAAGCTCTTTCGTAGATGCCAAATGCAGTTAAATTTTTCAAGGAGCTTTTAGCAAATAAGCGGAAGTTGGATGAGGCGTCGCATGTGGAGATGAATACAGTTTGCTCAGCCATTCTGCAAAATAAGCTGGCCAACAAATTGAAAGATCCAGGGACTTTTATGATTCCTTGTTTAATTGGTAGCTTAGATGTTAGTAATGCTTTGGCTGATTTAGGGGCTAGTATTAATGTCATGCCCTATAAAATGTTTAAACAACTATGTCTTGGGAAACCCAAACAAACTAGGATGGGCATTCAGTTAGTAGATAAAACAATTAGATTTCCTAGGGGAATTATTGAAGATGTACTCGTTAAAATTGACAAATTTATATTCACAATCAATTTTGTTGTTCTAGACATAGAAGAGGATAGTGACGTGCCTTTAATTTTAAGAAGACCCTTTTTAGCAACTACTAGAACTATAATTGATGTTGGTACAGGTGAACTCACACTTCGTATGGGTGATAAAACAATCACTCTTCAAGCTCGAAATTCTACTAATACTGGTCATGTGGTGCATCCTTTTTTACGGGAAATACGTTTGAAAATCATACATGAGCCTTGTTCAAGTAACAACAAAGAACCCATCTATAAAGAATGAAGGTTACAAATCGAGGAACTAGATGAATGGTGGACACAGAAATCGAGAGAACACGATAGACCAAAACCACGCCACGACGAGCTCAATGTTTCACCAAATCAACTTAAAGTTGGAGACAAAGTACTACTAGATGCAACAGACCCTCGTATTTCCACTTCTGAACCTAATAGAGCAATCCCTCTTACGGTACTCAGCATTTTTCCATATGGGACAGTCGAGGTAATTCATCTTAAATTCGGCACCTTTAAGGTAAATTGTACTCGTCTAAAACCTTATTTTGATGAGATTGATAGCAGGAAGGAGGAGTGTAAACTCCTCGCACCACCATGACCACACAACAGAGAGGTAAGTCGAGCTTAGACTCTAAATAAGCGTTTCTTGGGAGGCAACTCGAGCACTAACAGTGTTAACTTCTTTGAATTGTAGTTTTTAACATCTAAATCACTAACTGAGTCCTTGATCATAGGTTGTCCAAATCCACACGGCCAGGCACATAGGAGTGCCTTAGGCCACGCTCATATTACAGGAGGTGACACGGCCGTGCGATACGACCGTGTAAAAATAGAGTGAAAGTTTTCCCCAACATGGGATTCAATATGTTGCCACGAGCGTGTGACATGGCCATGGGTGAAATTGTCAAAACAACATGCCCATGTCTAGAAGCCATGGTTAAAACTGAGAAATTAACACGGGCGTTATACACGCCCGTGCCCACCAACCGTTCTCGAGACTGTGAAATTAACATGGGCATATGCATCCATACACGGGCGTGAGAGAATTGAACAAAGCAGAACACGACAGTGTCACCAAAGAACACGGATGTGGGCCGAATTTCAGACACGCCGAAATTTGAAAATCACGAAACACACAAGCTGAAATAAGGGTACACGGGTGTGCCCCAAAACCGTGTGCCCCAATATCTATATAAACCTCTCACTATTCATCATCCCCTGCCCCAAAAACCCTAACCCTAGCCACCGAAATCCCCTCTCCCACCACCGATTGGCCACTCCTTGCTCTTTCTCCTTCCATTTTTCTCCTCTCTTCCTCTCTTTCATCCCCTTTTCTCCCCTTGCGTGACCCACACGGCCCTACCACCCATGCCCGTGGCCAACCCCAACCGCATCCAACCTTCACGACATCGCTTCTCCTACTACTGGTCTTCTTCTAACGATTTTCTCTTCCCTTTTACTTTCTTTGGATGCCTACTAACATGATAGTCCTAATTTTTATTCTTGTATTTACATATTGCTACTGATTGTATATATTTTCATCCTCATTCTTAGGATTTAGTTCACTTACTTTGTACCATATTCTTACCATGCTTAGCTACTTTCATCTAGTTTGTTTATTAATTTAGTCATGCTATCACTTTGCTATTTGCCATAAAATCTCCATCAAGTTTGATTGCTTTTGGTTGAGTCCTGGTAATGTTAGTAATTTTTTATTGCATTTGTTAGTGTAATTCATGGTTAATTCCTTTTTTGAACTTGTTAATATATATTTCTTGCAGGTATATCATGTCAAATCCACGCGGTAAGAAAATCGCTATCCCCGCCTCGAAGAAAAGGAAATGAGCAGCATCATTCTCGGGTCCTACCATTGAGATCAGGCACCATTCCTCCAATTCCCACCGGGACCATAGGAGGAACGTTTCCAGATATTACGGGCCCGACCCCTAGGTGTGGGCCATTGCATTGACTGGGAAATCCAACTGGCTGACGCAGTTCGAGCCCTCTTGACAACTGACCCGTTGATCGCGAGGTTTCGTGATAGCTTTTAAATATTTATAATTACTTGTTCTTGAACTAACTATTATTGCGATGTAGGCAAGTGTACCTATCGAATAGTAGTATAGTTTTACCAAGTCCGGATTGTCGAACTAAAAGTACTAGTAATGACTGTCTTTTTATTATCTAATCTAAGAATAAAGAGGTTTTGTTTTAACTAACTAATTATCTAAACTAAGAACTCACAGAGAAAAGAATTGGGGAATTGCTTTTGGGGAAAATCGATTGACTTAAGACAATACCTAAGGAAAAATCCACCTAGACTTTACTTGTTATTCTGGCTCCGAATCGGACTATTTATTCATTCAACTTGTTCCATAGAAATCCCTAAGTTATGTTATTATCCCTATTCAAGACTAATAACGTCTAATCCCTAGATTGAATAACTGATACTTTTATCTAATTAACACTCTAGGGTTGCATTAACTCGATCTATGGATCCCCTTATTAGGTTTCACCCTAATCCGGCAAAACCTTGTCACCCTATTTCTAGACGCGCAATCAACTCCGCTTAATTATGACAAAAGTACTCTTAAACAGGGTCTATTCCTCTTCTGAATAAAGGCATGTCTTGAATTAGTATCCTGGGATATCAAAACAAGAATTAAGAACACATAATTAAGAACAAGTTAAATATTTATCATAGATTCAAAAAATAATAACAAGATTCATCTTAGGTTTTATTCCCCTTAGGTATTTAGGGGTTTTAGTTCATAACTAAATAAGAAAACATCTCAGAAGAATAAAGAATACAAAACATAAAGAAAACCCAAAACTCCTGAAGGGAAATTGAGGAGAGATCTTCAGTCTTGACGATGAATCCGGCTTCTGAGATGGATCAATCGGCTTCCTTGGAGTAATTTCTTACCCCCTATTCTCCATCTCCCTTTCCTTCCTCCTCTAGGGTGTATTTATAGGCTTTGGAATGCCTTTTAGCCCTCAAAATTAGCCTTTTCTGAATTGGACTCAACTTGAGCTCGGCAAAGACACGCCCGTGTGACACGCCCATGTGACACGCCCGTGTGCAATTACTTCAGGCTATGTTCGAGCCTGGCAAATTGACACGGCCATGTGGTCTGCTCGTGTGAATCGTGTTTCAATTCTGCCAATTTGACAAGGCCATGTGGGCTGCCCGTGTGAGGAAGTCTAGGCCATGTTGAGTTCGTACTTTGGCCCATTTTCTCTGTTTTGGCCCGTTTCTCGTTCCTTTCGCTCTCCCATGCTCTTCTAAGTATAAAACATGAAATTAAAGCATTAGGAGCAACGAATTCACCAATTCTAATGAGAAATCATCCATAAAATGCATTAAACATGGGGTAAAAATATGTGTAATTTACGGTTTATCAAATACCCCCACACTTAAGCATTTGCTTGTCCTCAAGCAAAATTCTCAACTCATAATCAAAATAAATTCTCCTAAACTTATAATTTCTATTGATAATATCTCAAACTAATCCATAGGTAATCATATATTGAGAATTCAACTAAAAGAACATAAAAGTTTCAAACATTCCAAGTTGAGTATTTAATCATGCAAACATAGGTGTCTCTCATCATCTAAGTAATTACCTTTGATTCAGAATATTATAGAGTTTCACATCCTCACTAAAGATTCACTCAAATCACTCGAGGTGTTTAAGGACAATAAATGAAGCACTCAATAGTCAATAATGAAAAGTCATTACCATAGGCTTGCATGAAAATCAAATCTCCACCACTATAATTTAAGATGATACATTAATCAAAAGGTCTTTAGAGGGTTGTAGTGAGGCTTGGTTAGGGGGTGTGGTCACAAGTTGAAAGAAAAGGTTAGAATCGAGATTGAATTGAAAAATTACCTAACTAGAAAAAGAGTTAATCTTCACTTGCGTACAACAGAGCTTCTTCTCAGATTATGAAGTTACAAATATGTATACATAGTTTTTTTAAAAAAAAAAACAAGTTATATATTTATAGACTAACTTATTACAAAAAAGACATAGCTAAGCAATTTCTTCAATTCAAATCTTAACAAAAATAAGGATCAAATTAAGTTAGGGGATTTCAACAATAATGAGTTAAGGCTTAATATTGAAGTTAATACAAAGAATGGCTTGTTAGGCTCAAATGGGTTTACTAAGGGTTAATCGTGGAGGTAGGCTTTTTATGGCATGAGTGGGTTAATCCTAAGTGCCTTAATCATTTTGACATATCAAATCAAATGGTGTGGTCTCGACATGCATAATCAAGCAAGTTCTAGAATAACAATTCAATACTGACACACTCAAAGCAATAATAAAAGTGAGCATGAAAGAATTAATAGATGCTCAAAAGGCTCAAAAATCTCAGAAAAATTATGCCTTTTTGATGTTAAGACTTGTGAATTCCAATTCAAAGTAATACCTAGACTTGGGGAAACAACCTATAATTTTAAATTCTTAAAAATCAACTTATCATGCTTGATTCTCTAATGTCTTAAAGTTTAAACAATTAATGCATATATCCTTATGTTTTAATTCAAGATATATCAACCAAAATCATAAATCAATTAAAATTTATCCTAAATATGATATGAAAGCTTTTCAAGAGAACAAGGTAGTCATTCAGGGATTTTTCTGATAATGAAATAAATACCCCCCACACCTAAGATGTACATTGCCCTCAATGTACAAAGATAAGTGTTAGGGTATATAAAATTAAGATAGGGAGAGAAGTGAAACTTCCTGTATGATGAATTCCTCGAACTAGAGTTTTGGACGGTAATCAGTTCGAGAGTGGAAGTGGATACTCTGGTGATCGTAGAGGTTCATTAGTCCATAAGTCCTACACCAAAAGAATATTATATCTAGTGAAGTTATGGTCGTGGTCGAGCAGGACATGGCAGTCTTGGAGAACCTTTCTGTAACACCCCTATCCCGTAACCGTCACCAGAATAGGTAAGGGGCATTACCGGACTTGTAACTCATGTCAGAACAGTAAAATTTTGAACTTTTTCTTGAAATAAAGATCGTTCATTTAAATAAGTACTAAGCACAGCCAGAGGTAAAATTTAAACTTCACTAAGTAAACATTCAAAAGATGCCATTTTCGCATGGCTTATATACATTAACCAAAAATATTCTTCCGCCACTAGTCTATTCTATACATGCCTTAAAATAATTCTAAACATAACAGTAACAAGCGGTGGATAGTGATAGTGTGACTAGTTGCTGACGATCCTCGAGCCTGTAGCTTCACAATGAGATCTATAAAACAGAGGAAACAGAGTAAACGGAGTAAGCATTACAATGCTTAGTAAGTTTTAAGTAGTGTCAACAGATAACAATCAAATTATAACATAGTTGTTCGTATTTTTATTTCACTCTTCCTTCGGGCATACCATCCCTTTACCAAATATGCACATCTCATCATATACAATAGGCAGATAAAGTTTCACATAAAAGTGAGCTCATGTGACATAGATATATCATATGATTTCACATAACCTCTCATACTGATCCGATGTCACATAATCATAGGAATAGTCTCATAGATTGCTCTCGTATGCATCACATAACTACCTTATGATTTAGTTCAAATCAAGCTCACATATAAACTTGGAGTACATACCTGTTTAAACTTTCGCATTGAATATATTTATAAGCAATTCTTATTACGAAGTCTTATAGCTTTAACCTCTACTCGGATTATCGGCGAGACCTTTAGCTCAGACGAAATCTCCACACGAAGTTATCGGGTCTTACCCAGACATACTCTTCACACGTAGTCATCAGGTCTTACCCGGACAAAATCTCCACACGTAGTCATTGGGTCTCACCCGGAATATATTTCCAAGTTTCATGTACATTTAATCACATGTTACAACATTCACATCGACTGTCATATTTGTAATTCATTTGCCTCATCAAATATCTAATAATACACACCTTTCACATTTGGTCGTTCGGCCACAATATACGCACATCGCCTACATATTTCACACTAGCCATTCGGCTTTACCACATATACATATCTCATATATATATTTCACATTGACCATTCGGCTTTACCACATATACGCATGTTCATATTCACCACATTGGCCATTCGGCCTTATCACACATATGCATGCTCACATTCATCACATTGGCCATTCGGCCTTATCACATATATGCATGTTCACATTCATCACATAGGCCATTCGGCCGTATCACATATATGCATGTTCATATTCACCACATTGGCCATTCGGCCTTATCACACATATGCATGCTCACATTCATCACATTGCCATTCGGCCTTATCACATATATACACATTCACATTCATCACATAAAATCCTAAATCAAAATATAAATTTTGATGTATTCACATCACAATTATCCAAATATACTTCACATACCACATATACTATCATGTATACACTTTGTCTTGGCCGAATCTACATCAATCATTTTCCAATGAATAATTCAATTTCACGCAATACTATCATTTCATATTCGAATACTCATAAACTTACAATTTCACAAATTTTAATATCGAAGATTCATCTAACACTCATATATCGTTTTACAATATCACAATTTAGAATTCACGTATGGGTTTAATCAATAGCTTATGAGCAACTAAAACAAGTTTTATCCATGTTTACAACAAAATCACATATTCACTACGAAATGTTTTCTGAGCAATAGTCACTAAATTATTTATAACTGGAGCTAAAAACTCCAAATCACTTGCCGTTAATTTTCCTGAATATAAACTCGTATATCTTCCATCTATAAAATTTCGAATTTTAGGTTTGGCCAATCAGCATGCAGATTTTTCTTAAAGTTTCCCTGTTTCACTATTTGACTAATCTACTCTTCACTACGAATCAAATTTTTCATTGTACAGAATTCATAATGTGTTCTATTTGATTTCATTTGAAACTAGACTCATAAAGGAGTCTAAGCATATAAATCTTATCTTATAACCATTTTTGTACAAATTATAATGATTTTCCAAAAAGCGAGCAGGGATTTTGAGTCATTCGACCTTTGTCCCACACAACTTTAAATATCTCTTTATAGGAAATTTCTTTGCTTCCATGGTCTCTTTTATAAGAAACTAGACTAACTAAGCTTTGATTACATATTTTATTCAGCCTATAATTCCACACCAACAATTTATAGTGATTTTCTAAAATCACGTTATCTTCTTGTCCAAAGCAAATTATTTCAATTTGCTCTTAAATTTCCAAGTCCAAACACTTATTAACTTACCATTTGAATTTAAGACATATCATGGCCACATCATATCTTATTAAATCAACTCATTATGTCCTATTATAATTGAATTTACTCAACGTTTAATCACTTAAAACTTACCTCGGATGTGGTCGAACGATTTCGGCGACTATTCGATCACTTTTTCCCTTCCCTTATCCAACTTTGGTCCTCTAAGATCTTGAGCTAATTCAAACAAATTTAACTTATTAAAGTCTCATTATGCTAGCTTATGGCCGAATATGACAAGGAGTTTGATAGGTCATATGGCCACCTTTAGCTCAAACACAAAATGGTCATACGCATTTTTAATCACATTGAGCAATTTAATACAATTAATCTAACATTTCCTCATGTGCACCTTTATGACCGAATACATGCAACACCAAGCTATCTATTCATTCATGTGTGCATCTTATTTAAGCATGTATATCCACAATCAATTCATCATATAAATATCTATGATTTCACTCAAATAATCTTATTACAACACATGGTGCTCCAACCATTATTTAAATTCAAAGCTCGGCTAGTACACATATATACACTAGCAATCAAATACTAACATTTGCACTTCATCTTAATAGCTAGCTTAGCAAACCTTAATTTAACACATAATTCATACATATCACATTCCAAGCATTCACTCAATTCTATCACTTAAAACACACACATTACTCAGTAACTTCATAGTTCAAATTCGACAACTACACCACTAATATTCAAAATCATATTCGGCCTTAGTACTCCCTTGTTAGCCGATTTTTCTTCATTTAGCAACTAGTTCACATATGTGCTCATTTGATAGACTCTACTTCACCCAACTACCCTTTCTCGTCCAATTAACATGAATAGCATTTACTCATGACATCAAGCATTCTTTAATTCGGCTATTACTAGTATGAGCTTTAACCATTCATATTTTTAGAAAGACCAAGTTCTTTCCTCAATATATTCATCATCAAAATTCAAGTAAAGCAATCAAAATTTCTTCCCTTATAACCTTAGCCGAAGGCTCTATTCACCCATCATTAGTGGAAATTTTTGCATGGGCTAAGCAAGAACCATGATAATTTACCTAAAACAAGTAATTATTTCACAATTTCAACACAATGTACTAACCTTCCTAAGGATTCAAGTGACCGAAATTTCTTCCCCTCATTTGCTTCTTCTATTTGGCCAAGTTGAACAACAAAGAAAGAACTTTGTTTTTCTCCTCTTTCACTAGTCACGGCAATGGGGAGTAAGGGGGAGACAACTTTGGTTTCTCCTCCCACTCACCTCATGTTTTATCATTGTTAATTCATTCTTTTATTTTCTAAACTCATAGTGCTAATAAAAGAATTCATATTATCATCAATGACCCATCCATGGCCGGCCACTACTCATTAATAATGGATATTTGACATGCAAACCCTTTATTCATATGACATGCATTAATTGATCCTTATAGATTAACTATCACATTTTAAAAGTGTCATACATAAGTCCTATTAACTAAATTCACATGCAATTAACTAAATCGAAGCTTAAAACTTTCACACATTCATATTCACATATTTTAGACAATAAATATCATATTCAAATAATTTGGTGACTCGATTTAGCGATCCCGAACCACTTTCCGACTAGGGTCAATTTAGGGGTGTCACACTTTCCCGGTGGAGTTTTAGTTCCTATGTGATGATGAGCTTAAGAGCTCTATATAACTGTGATAAAATCAGAAACATTTTAGGGGATATTAGGAAGAATAATTACTCGAAAAGAAATAACCGAAATTAATAATTAAAAATATAATTCTAAAATCCAACAAAATAAAAAGTAGTTTCAATAAAAATGAAAAACATAAAATAATAAATAAATATTTCTAAACATCTTCATCACTGGATGGTTCGCAAGGTGGGACTGGTGATGAGATGTGGAGGTGCTGACAAATCTGCTGTAGAGTAGCATCAATATTGTCAAATTGTTGAAAACACTGCTACTCGAATCGGGTGAGGCGATCAGAGATGTCAGCATATGAAGCTGCCGCATGAACTAAATAAGAGGGTGGCGGTGGCTAATTTGGTGGGTCCTCGTGCTGTGGAGGGACATCATCAAGAATGTCCTTGTAGGCCTCCTTCTCGATAGATTGGGCGAGACGATACTGGGGAGGGTAGGTTCCTCGGTGCCTCTCGATCATCCTCATTCTAAGTATGCTTGAGATGCTTTGTGGAGACATCTGGCCGATGAGGGTAAGGGATGATTCTTGGGTCGCGGTGTTGAGGAGCCCGAAGTATCGCGTCAGCCTAGACAGGTAGGGGCCAATGGAGATGACCCCCTTCCGATGCCGCTCTGTCTGGTGCTGAATCACAAGGGCGATGAAATAGGCAAGGTCGATGATATGCCATTGCGACATGCACCATAAGAAGTAGACGTCGTGGGTGTTGACGACGCCAGTGCTCTCTCACCTCCCTGTAATCGTGTGAGCTAAAATAGCGTGTAAGTACCTCAGGGATGGTGGGAGAACTGATGCCTTGGAGCTGCTAGGATTGTACGAGGCTGTGCTAGGGGCCAAAGTGTGCCAGCATTTCGAGGGGGAGACATGTATGTAGCGACTAAGAGCATGTAGTTCATTCTCCTCCCTGAACTCCTCTGTATATAGGCCTAGTGCAGCACCAAACTCTGGGACGCTTAACTGGCGGATTAATCCACCTAGGCAAAATTGAATCGTGCCGGGATCATCGTACCTTGTCATTACAGTCTAAAGATGGAACATTGAGCAAAGTTCCATCGTGAGCTCGAGGTATGCCGGCTCGATAATCCAGAAGAACAGCTCCCATAGGTCGGTGGTTAAGAGAGCCCAAATCGCATCAGCCATCTGGACTTGTTCTAAGGCAGCCCAGTTGATGTAGTGGCCCGCAATTAAGGGTCGGGCCTGAAGTATCTAGAAAAGCTCTTCTTGGGGCCCCCGGGAAACTGTAGGAGAGGGAGACGAATTTTCGCTATTGGACCCGCAGAAGATAACGATCCCTTCCTTTTCTTCGAGGCTAGTACGGCGGTTTTCTTTCCACATGATGATGACATGGTACCTGCGATTAGAATCATCAAGTCATCTTATGAGTGATCGAAGTAGAAGGAATACAATTTTCAACTAAAAAGTAGACTTTTGGCCACAACAAAATTTACGATTTATCACCTGTAGGGACTATTCTTTGAGATCGTCAAGCCAACGTACCTCTAACTTACACTCAAACTCTGTTCCACCTTTCACCTCCAAGTCGTTATGACAGATTTCGATGATCCTCAAATGGTCCAATTCCGTCTCGACAGTTTAGTTTGCCAACTGAGTGTGCCTAAGTTCGGAGTCGCACTGGGAGTATACACGGAGGAATTAATGGACGACGACGACTTCGCCAGCCTCCATCGTGACATCCACTACTCTCCGTCAAACTGTTGGAGGGCCCTCGTCCCTGCTTCGGCCACTTATGACCCAGCCGCTCCAAGGCATTGGCTCTCGCCCTATCCCTGAAGTACCTACACGCCATCCTAGCCCACACCCTGACAGGGAGGAGAGAGAGCACCGGCGTCATCAACACAAATGACACTAACGTTTTATGGAGCATGGCGAATGGGCACATGTTCGACCTTGCCTATTTCATCACCCTTGCCTTTCACCATTAGACGGAGCGGCATAGGAAGGGTGTCACTTCCGTAGGCCCTTATGTGACTCGCCTGGCGCGGTACTTTGGTCTCCTCAACATGGTAGCACAAGCATCCTCCTCACTCTCATCGGTCAGATGTCCCCACAGGGCATCTCAAGTATGCAGCATATGAGGATGATCGAGCAACGTCATAGATTTGATCCTCCTCAGTACCGCCTAGTCCAGTCAACCGAGTAGGAGAAACTAGAGGACATTGCCGATGATGCCCTTCCACCTCACGAGGATCCAGCCTCTCAGCCACCACCTATTCATCGTCCAGTTTATGCGACGGCTTCACTTTCTGACATCTCTAAGCGTTTTACTCGATTCGAGCAACAGTGTTTTCAGCGCTTTGATCACATTGATGCTACTCTACATCAGATTTGTCAGCACCTTCACATCCCATCGCCACCCTCACCTCGCGAACCATTTAGCGGTGAAGATGTTTAAAGACTTTTATTTATTATTTCTATGTTTTTACTTTTATCTTTATTTGGTTTAAACTTAAATTTTATTTTATTTTTATTTAATTTTATTTTTAATACATCCTTAGGTTTTGTAATTTATATTAAACAATTTATATTTTCAGTCATTTCTTTTTGAGTAATCATGTTACTTTATATTTCCTAAAGAGTTAGTAATTTTATCGCAGTTATAAAGAGCTCCAAAACTCACTATTACTAAGAAATTTGCAACTCCACTGGAAAAGGTTCTCCATGACTGCCATGTCCTACTCGACCACGACCATAGCTACCACCAGATATAATATTCTTTTGGCACAGGACTTATGGACTAACGAACCTCTACCACCACCGGAGTATTCTCCTCCACTCTCATCATTGCCTTGGCCGATTATTCTCCATAACTCTAATTCAAGGAATTCATCTACAAATTCAAGAAGTTTCACTTCTCTCCCTCTATTATATCTATATTTTTCGGTAAATCTATCTTTTTACATTGAAGACAATGTACATCTTAAGTGTGGGGGGTTATTCATAACATCATCAGAAAAAAATCCCTAAAATTTGTCTTGTTCTCAAATAATCTTCTCATATCATTATTAGAATAAATGTTGATTAATTTGTGATGTTTATTGATATGTCTTAAATTAAAATATAGGCATTTATGCATTGATTGTTAGACTTTAAGGAATTAGAGAATCAAGCATGATAAGTTGATTTTATTGTTGCTATGAGTGCATCAATATTGATTGGTTATTCTAGAACTTGCGTCGATTATGCATGTCAAGACCACACCTTTGATTTGATATTTTAAGATGATAAAGGCACTTAGGTTTAACCCACTTATTCCATAAAATTCTACCTTCATAATTAACCCTTAATGAACCCCCTAGAGCCTAACAAGCTATTTCATTGACTTACCCTCAATATTAACCCATAACGCATTATTGTTGAAATCCCCTCATTTGATCCCTATTTTTTGTCGAGATTTGATTTGAATAAATTGCTTAGCTATGTTTTATTTTTTAGAAAATTTCTATGTTATATTTGACTTGTTCCTAAAAATTATATATATATATACATAGTAGTAGTAATTCTTTGTTTCTGAACTTAAGTATTTAAATCCCTATTCCATGAAGAAAAGCTCAATTATAGGATCTTCTAATTAGGAATGTAATTTGTCAATTGTAGTATTTTTTCTAGTTAGGTAATTTTTTAATTCAATCTCAATTCTAACCATCTTTTTTAGATTGTAACCACACCCCTAACCAAAGCTACGTTACAACCCTCTAAAAGACCTTCTGATTGATGTATCATCTTAATATATAGTGGTGGAGATTTGATTTTCACACAAGCCTATGGTAATAACTTTTCATATTGACTGTTGAGTGCTATATCTCTTGTCCTTAAACACCTCGAGTGATTTGAGTGAATCTATAGTGAAGATGTGAAACTCCGTGATATTTTGAATCAAAGGTGATTACTTAGATGAGGGAAGACACCTATGTTTTCGCAATAAAATGCTCAACTTGGAATGTTTGAAACTTTGATGTTCTTCGAGTTAAATTTTCAATGTATAATTACTTATGAATTATTTTGAGATACTATTGATGAGAATTATAAGATGAGAAGAATTTATTTTGATTGTGAGTTGAGGATTTTGCTTAAGGACAAGCAAACGTTTAAGTGTGGGGGTATTTGATAAACCGTAATTTATACATATTTTTATCCCATGCTTAGCATAATTTTGGATGAAATATCCTTAGATTTGGTGAATTCGATGCTCCTAATATTTTAATTTCATGTTTTATACTTAGGAGAGCGTAGGAGAGTAAAAAGAGCGAGAAACGGGCCAAAAATGGAAAAAATGGGACAATATAGGAAATCAACACGGCCTGGACTTCCTCACACTGGTAGTTCACACGCCAGTGTCCATTCAACAAACTTGAACACGGTTTGAAGCAACCGCACACAGACGTGTCACACGGGCGTGTCCCTATCGAGCCCAAGTCTAGTCCTATTCGGAGAAGGCTACTCTTGAGGGTTTTGAAGCATTCTAAAGCCTATGTAAACACCCCATGAGGTACTTAGAAAAGACACACGAAGTAGGAGGCAAGTAATTACTCAAATAAAGCCGATTGATCCATCTCAGAAGCCGGATTATCCTTCAAGACTGAAGATCTCCCTTCAATTTCCTTCAGGAGTTTTTGGGTTTTCTTTATATTTTGTTATCATTATTCTTCTGAGATGTTTTCTTTTACACTTATGAACTAAATCCCCTAAATACCTAAGGGGAATGAAACCTAAGACGAATCTTGTTATTATTTTCTGAATTATATGATAAATATTTGACTTGTTCTTAATTATGAGTTCTTAATTCTTGCTTTAATATTCCAGGATATTGATTCAAGTATTGATGTGCTTACTCAAAGGAGCAAAAGTCCATGTCTAAGAGTAGATCTAGCATAATTAAGCGGAGTTGATTACACGCCTAAACATAGGGTGAAATAATTTTGCTGGATTAGGGTGAAACCTAATAAAAGAATCCATAGATTGAGTTAATGCAACACAAAGGGTTTTAATTAGAAAGAGATTTCAATTAATCAACTAGGGTTAGATGTTGTTAGTCTCGATAGAGATAATAATATAACTTAGAGATTTCTACGGATCAAGTCAAATAAATAAATTGTCTAATTCAGAGTCAAATAACAAGTGAAGTCTTGGTGGATTTTTCCCTTGGGTATTGTCCAAATCAATCAGTTTTTCCCAAAAGTATTTCCCCAATTTACTTCCTGTGCATTCTTAGTTTAGTAATTAGTTTAGATAAAACAAACCCCTTCATTTTTAGGCTAGATAATAAAAAGAAAGTTAATACTAGTACTTTTAGTTCCTCTGGGTTCGACATCCCAGTCTTGCCATAAGCTATACTACTGTTCGATAAGGTGCGCTTGCCTTTGTCGTGATAATAGTTAGTTTTCAAGAACGGACATTCATAAATTATAAAACTTATCACGATTTACATCACATCACTGGTTTTGGTCCTAGTCGGAATAGTGGTTTTGGGACTACAAATCTGAGTCAAAAAAATATTTAAATATTATTTTCCATGTTTATGATATGTGAATTGACATGTGTGAAAATTTAATTGTTTGTGTGCTTAATTTGCAAAAAGGACCTAATCGCATAAAAACGAAAAAGTTGTGTGCTAGATGTTAAAAGTGCTTAATTGACTTGGCTTTATAATTGTGAGGTCCTTATGTAGTTATTTGACCAAACTTATGATTAAATGACATTAGTGGACATTAGTTGTTGGCATATCAATGTTTTAATGCATGGGTAATATGGTAAAATACATATTAAAGTAAATTATACGAAAACAAATTAGAAAATCATGCCATAATATGTGTTCATCCACCGAAATTGAAGAACAAAAGAAAGAATAAAAGCTTTTAGGGTTTTGACACATTGAAAGCTTAATTCGGGTATGTTTTTACTTCGATTTTTTATGATTTCTACGTTTTTGAGATCGTTGCTTCGTGTTTTATAAAACCCATGCCTTAATTTCTAATTTTGGTGATGATTTTGAAATGTGCTATTAATGAAACTATGAGTTTTGTGATGTTAGTTGATGAATTATGGAAGCTTGATGTTGGGATTAAATGTTGTCTTTGGATTTTTGATGAAATTGAGTATTATGGGCTAAATTGTAAAAATACTATTTTTAAGGACTAAAATATGAAATAAATGAAATGTATGGACCTGTATGAGAGTGATGAAAATCCAGCTAAGCTTGTATACAAGAAGATTTTGTGTATTTTGTGATTTTGTGAATTAGGGACTAAAGTGTCGAAATGTGAAAATGAAAGGGATATTTTGTAAAATACCCTAATTGTGTACATATGGATTGTTTTGAATGATTTGGTGAATAAAAGGGTTAATTTTGAATATATTTAGATCAAGAAAAGAGGAATTTCTACTTAGATCGAAGAAAATCGAAGATTGTAGAGTAAACAGTCTGAGTCAACAAATTTCGAGTACGAGGTAAGTTCGTACTTAAAATATGATATTAAGCAAGTTTTGATGCCTTTATTATACATGGGTTATATATAATTGAATTGGATGATATGATGATGAATTGAAAGCATTGGCACTAAGTGTGCGACTTAAACTAGCTTTGGCTATTTGAGGCACTAAGTGTGCAATACCGACTTGGTTTTGGCTAGTTGAAATGGCACTAAGTGTGCAGAAATCATTCTAGCTTCAGCTAACCTTTATAGCACTAAATGTGTGGATGTTAAAGTGTGAATAATTTAAGCAAAGTCTTAAAATACTTAAACAAGAGGTGAGAATGAAACTGAACAAGTATGGGAAGATTCAGGTATGTATAATACCTTTGTGGTAGATGATATTAACTAGGTGAAGTACATTGAATTGTTATGAACATATGGATTGGGTTGGTATAGATTTGATGGATGATTGAGAATTTGTAAATAATTAAATGTTGATGTTTTATGTTTTATATATTGTTGATGATTATAGTACGAGCTTACTAAGCTTTAGAAAGCTTACTTTGTGTGTTTGCATTATTTTATAGATATCGACGCTACTTTAAGCTCGAGGATCATCAAGGATTGTCAGCACACTATCGAACTTCATTTTGGTACTTTTGAAAATGTAAATATTTTTAAGTATGGCATGTATAGGCTAGCATGTCTATGTATTTAAGCTTTGATATGTATATATATGTTATGCTATGAGAGTTGGCTAGCAAATGATATGTTTTGTGCTTAGTTTTGGTAAATGGTTTGTGATGCCAAATTGTGTATGTTTGTAATAGTTATATAGCCTTGTATGTGGTGGTCAAATTTGAAATATGCCAAGTTTAGAAAATGGTAAGTTTAAGCATGAATTAGAAGGTGCTATAAATGAGCATTTTGGCATGTTGTTGTAATAGGATTTTTAATATGTTTTGGTATGGATTTGAATAGGTTATTGAATGATGATGATTTAGTTATAATGAAGCATGTGTTGAGCATGGAATTGGCTAAAAATTTTGGTATAAATGTTATTTAATATTGTTTGTTGTAATGACCCAATAAGGGGTGGCAAGTTGGCTTAAACCAAGCCTACATTGTGCCACACGGTTAGGGAGCACGAGCGTGCCTTGTGGCCGTGTATGCAAAGCAGTAACCTCTTAAGAGCACACGGTTAAGACACATGGGCGTGTCATATGGTCGTGGGCTTAAGTCAGTAGCTAGCTAAGTATCACACGGCTGTGTATGTTGGTCATGTGTAAAAGTCAGTAGCCATGCCTTGTTTTGCCACGGCTTGGACACGCAGGTGTGTCTAGACTGTGTGATGCACACGGCCTGTTCACATGAGCATGTGACCTTTTAAAAGTAGAAAATTTTTATCAGTTCGAAAACTTTTATATGTTATCAATTTGGTCCCGAATGGATGTTCAATCTTTGTATACTTGATTTTATGTGAATGTTGAATATGAATGAATTATTAGTATTGGAATGATATTTGATGTATGGCGATTCTGATTTGAGTTATAAGTCCAGTAATGCCTCTCAACCCATTTCAGCGACAGTTACGAGTTAAGGGTGTTACAAGTTAATTTGGTATGAATGAAAGTCTTTGAATGGTTAATGTGTTTAATGATATAAAATGTGGTACCAATGAGGGTACATTGGTTATGCACTTAAGATGGTTGATTTGGAATGTTTTAAGCATGTTTAATTGTGTTTTGAATAGGTTAAATGGCTAGTAATTGAGTTACTTAGTGTCCAAGTAAGTATGAAATTGTAAACTTGAGTTTTAAGGTACATTTAGGAGCACACAGCCTGAGACACGGTCTGTCACACAGCTATGTGCCACACACGGGCAACACATATGGGCATATTGAAAAATAGTATAGGTGTAGTTTCCACACGGGCTTACAAATAGCCTGGGACACGACCGTGTGACCCAAGTCAGTGAGTTACATGGGTAGGGACACGGGTTGGGACACCACTGTGTGTCTCAAGTCATTGAGTTACACAGGTGGAGACATGAGCCAAGACACGGCCGTGTGTCACAACTTCGAGAGTCACATGGTTTGGGGCATTCCACAAGGCCTGGCCATATAGCCGTGTGCCCCCTATTTTTAGGAATTTTTAAAAAAAATCTTGAACTTTCAAAATTGTTCCAAATTAGTCCCTGCCTTTTTTTAGACTATTTTTAGGGTTACGTGGACTCGAAATAGGGGCTGTAAGAGTAACTTTTACTCTGAATTGAAATGAATTAGCAAACTTGAATTAAGTGCATTTTCCTAACATCATTGAAGGTAATAATAGTCGGAGTATGAACCAATACTCTGATGTTAATAATGGGATAAATAGTGATAAGAGTGTAGACAGTGGAAGACCAAATTTAGCATTGTATAGCATGATATACTATTAGATTATATAAGACATTACTATGCAAGTATTAGATTGACATGACCTGCCCCTGTATATTATGATGATATTAGTTAGCTTATACTACTGCTTGCGATATAATTAAATATTCTGATTGGCTAGTAATACCGCGACCCTACTCTGACGAAGGAGAGGGGTTAGGGGTGCTACATGTCAAAAATGGTGGCTTTAAAACCCCATTTTTGATATTCGAGTTCCTTACCGTATGGCACTGAAAGAGCTTATAGAGCTTAAGGCTCAACTTCAAGAACTTCTAGACCGTGGATTCATCTGTTGTAGTGTGTCTCCATGGGGACACCAGTTTTGTTTGTTAAGAAAAAGGATGGGACCATGAGGATGTGCATTGATTATCGGAAATTGAATAAGTTGACCGTGAAGAATAAGTATCTTCTTCAGAGGATCGACAACCTGTTTAATCAGTTCCGAGGGGCTTCAATGTTTTCTAAGATTGATCTTCGATCTGTGTATCATCAGTTGAGGGTTAAGGAAGTTGATGTTCATAAGATTACATTTAAGACTCAATATGGACATTACGAGTTCTTAGTTATGCCTTTTGGTTTGAAGAATGCTTCTGTCGCATTCATGGACCTGATGAACCTAGTGTTTTAGCCTTATCTAGATCAATTCGTCGTGGTCTTTATTGAGGATATTCTGGTTTACTCTAAGATTGAGGATGAGCATGATGAGCATCTTAGAGTAGTGTTTCAGATACTTTGAGAAAATCAGCTCTACACGAAGTTGAGCAAGTGTGACTTTTGGTTGTGAGAGGTAACTTTTCTGAGGCATGTGATTTGTACTAAAGGGATTTAAGTTGATCCTCGAAAGATTGAGGCTTTGCTTGTTTGGAAACATCCTAAGAATGTGTCTGAAATTTGCAGTTTTCTGGGTCTGGCGGGTTATTACTGGCACTTTGTTAAGGGGTTCTCTCTGATTGCAGCTCCTTTAACTAAGCTTTTGTGAAAGGGAGTTCCTTTTTTTTGGATCGATGCGCAGCAAACGAGCTTTGAGAAGCTCAACTCTGTTCTAACTCTGGCTCCTATTCTGATACAGCCTGAATCTGGTAAGGAGTTTGTGGTGTACAGTTGTAACATCCTGATTTTTGGGTTTTTCGCGATTCTCGGTATTTTTGGTAAAGTTTTTTAAAAAATTTGGTATTTGGTTGTGGAATTCATAATTTGGGTAGATAAATGGGCTTATAGAAGGCCCATGTGTTGGACAAAACCCGGTGGAATTTTTGAATTTTGGACTTAAGAAGTTAGGGGCCTTGGATAGGTGGTCTTATTAAATTTTGTGGGTAAAATGTAACACAAAAGAGCCTTTGGTAGAGTGGCTAAGTGACGCCATTAGAGAGCTATAAAGGTGGCGTGTAAGTGTTAGGGGAAGACCTGGGTTCGATTCCTTGTGATGGCAAAGGTAATGTTATTTTTATGCTTGTGCATGCTAGAGTTTAAAGCTGGATGGAACTCTGTGGGGGAGTTTGAATCAGTCAAATGCATGAATTAAGGAGGGATAAGGGGAGATAGTTTAGGGATTTGAGAGGAGGATAGAGCTTAGCTGAATTGAGGGGATTAGAGAGGGGATTTCGGCAGAGGGGTTTTTAGTTAGGGATTTTCGGCAATAGGAATTAGGGTGTGCTGTTTTCTTTTTTTGGTGTAGTCTTTTCTCTCCTTTTTCTTTTTCAATCGAATCTACCATCTCTCCTCTCATCTTTTCTTCCTTTTCCTTCTTCCAAACCAGCCCACTACTTCCCTCCATTCATCTACTGTTTCTTTCCCTTACCTCTACTTCTGCCGAAATACCGCAAAAGCCGAAATCTGTGAAGCTAGGTGGTGCCGATTTCTTGTTGACCAGCAAACATATTTTTCTTTTCACTTTTTGGTGACCAATCCCTTTATCTTCTAGGCATAGACGAATTCAAGAAGAGAGACTGTGGTAAGTGCTCGAACTCTAAATGATTCCTATGGAAAATGTTGACAAAAAGCCGAAACCTCTATAGTTTAGGGAAATGGCCGAATATGGGTAGAAGCCTTATTGGGCTTTTCTTTTAATCTTTTTATGGTTTGTTTAGTGGAAGAGCAGCGAGGCATAGGGTCGACTTGGATTAGTTTGGATCATCGGAGTGGCTAGAGCTAGTCATCGATTTCGGCAAATGTAAGGTTCTTAAGGCCATTATGGAGGGTGGTCGAATGTGTAAGTGTTGATATTAGATGGTTCTCGATTTGGTTTAATTATTGTGAGCTGATATATTAACGGTTGATTATAGGAGAAATCGTGTAGGAGATCTCGTCGAGGAATATCGCAAAATAGGTGTGTATCGAACCCTTTTTCATAGCTTAGAATGATAAATACCGAAAAGCCGAAATGTCAAAATTCTGGCATTTCGAAGACTTGTGAGCAAGCGAACACTCATTGGTTAGTTAGATTTGCTAAGTTGATGATCGGGAACGTTGGAACGGGTAAGAGCACGATTTTTGGCATTACGATAAGTTGGGCCTCGAAGGGATGAAATTGGGCCCAATGGGCTTTCGGGCCCATTTGGGTAAAATTGGTAGAAAATGAAAACCTGTTAAATTGCCCATTAAGATGGGTAACAACATTATGGAATTTAGGCTAAATGGGCTTAGATGACAAAATCAGCTAAGTAGGGCCCATTAGGGGTTTTTGGCCCAATAACTCAGTTTCGCTTAAAATGGGCCAAAATCGCTGTTTAAAACATAAGAATGGTTTGTAACTAATAATGAACATGGAAAACCCTAATATTTGGTAAAATTATGAAATTAACTTTATAATATGAAAATGACTGTTTCGCCCCTAGGTAAAAATGACCATTATACCCCTAGGGTTTATTTGTAAATTTGATATGTGAGATATGATATACATGATTGATATGATATGCACATGATATGTATGATATGGACATGATATGTATGAAATGCACATGATGTAATCATAAATGCATTGGGTTTGGTTTTTATATGGATGGAGGAAGTGCAAAAGGGCTATGCCCCAGTTTATTGAAAAGGGCTTATGCCCCAGTTTATTGAAAAGGGCCTATGCCCTAGTTTATTGAAAAGGGCTTTGCCCCAGTTATTAAAAGAGGCTAGGCCTCCAGTTATATGATAAAGCAGTTATGCTGCCAGTGGTGTGTTGGTTGGGTGGGTTGAGTTATTCCCCACATGGTGTGTTAGTTGGTACAGGTGGAGAGTAGCGGATGGTGGGTCGAGTAGTCTCCCCAAATGGGCTTGCATTCATTCTTTCATTAACATTACTTGTGATAATGAAATAGGCCTACGGGCCAGTAACCGTTAAACGAAAGGCTTCAGCCTAGTGATATGATATATGAAAGGGCATCAGCCCAGTATATGTTGAGATTGGCTTTGGGCTTAGGCCCAGCAGGCTGATATTGTTTTGGGCTCTGAAAGGGGCTTGTTGCACACTGAGTTTCCAAACTCACCCCCTTTCCTTAACCTTGCAGGTGAGCCTTGATTTGGGGACTTGGAGCTAGAGGGGATTCAGAGTGGCCACGGTGATCGCCTTTGGGCTTTTGAATAAGTGTTTGGTTTTCATTAAGTCTGCTTTATTTATTATTTATTTTTGGGTTGTAATAAGGCCATTTCGACTTGATTTTCTTTTTTTCTAGGATTATTTTATTTTTAATAACTTTAATCTGTTTGTTAATAAATGGGCTAAACTTAGGACGTGATTTCAAAATGATAATTGTTTTCAAAATAACACCACGCCACGATTATCTGATTTATCAAAGATTTCAACTTAAATAAATTACAACTCGATTTAACTAAGTGTGGCAATGGTTGTGGGCATGTCTAAGATTGGATCCATTCGAAGAGCTTGGTACTTAAGTAGCCTTCATGGCTCACCTCCTCTGTTACGGATTCCTACCTGGTGCCCAGCTTCCATTCACTTTGTTAGCTTAACAAAAGTCAGTTTTTAAAGCACTAAAACGAAACATGGATTTTTAACTTCAATGTGGCACTTCAGATTCGGCCATAACGTCTGGGCCGAGTTTGGGATGTTACAACAGTGATGCGTTTCACGTTATTTTGGGGAGTGTGCTGATGCAAGATGGTAAAGTGGTGGCTTATGCGTCTCGACAGCTTAAGATAAATGAGGGAAACTATCCGACGCATGGTATCGAGTTGGCTGAGGTGGTCTTTGTGTTCAAAATTTGGAGGCATTATTTGTATAGTGAAAGGTGTATTATTTACAATAATCATAAGAGCCTCGAGTACCTCCTCACTCAGAAGGAGTTAAATCATAGGCAGAGTCGATGGATTGAGTTGCTTAAGGATTATGACTGGACAAAAGAGTACCATCCTAGTAAGGTTAATGTGGTATCCGATGCTCTCAGTCGTAGAGTGATGACTGATCTGAAGGCAATGTTCGCTCGTCTTAGTATGTTCGATGATGGGAGTTTGTTAGCTGAGTTCCAGGTTAAGCCGACTTGGATTGATCATATTCATGTTAAACAGATAAGGGATGAGTTTCTAGGTTTGTGGTTTCGTCAGGTTGAGAGTGGCAACACTTCAGATTTTTGGTTGAATAGTGATGGAGTTTTGTGTTTCTGAGGGCAGATTTCTGTCTCGAACGATTCAATTTTGAGATAATGAATTCTGAGAGAGGCGCATAGTAGCCCTTATGCTATGCATCCCGGTGGTAATAAGATGTACTGTGATCTCTATGAGTTGTACTGGTGGTCGGGTTTGAAGCATGAGGTTACAGATTTTGTGGCTCGATGTTTGACGTGTTAGCAGGTTAAGGCTGAGCACCAGTTGCCTTTGGGTTTGTTGCAGCCAGTTAAAATTCTCTTATGGAATGAGAATATGTAACGGTGGACTTCGTTAGTGTATTGCCCTTGAAACCCACTATGAAGGACTCTATTTGGGTCATCCTGGATCAATTAACCAAGTCTGTTTACTTTATTTTGGTTCAGATGAACTATTATCTGCAGAAGTTAGCGAAGCTCTATATTTCTGAGATATTGAGATTGCATGGGGTGCCTGTTTTGATCATTTCTTATATAGATCATCGCTTCACATCTCGGTTCTAGAAGAAATTACACTAGGCTATGGGCTCGAGATTTGACTTCAGTACTGCGTTCCATCCTCAGATAGATGGTCAATCTGAGAGGGTGATTTAGATACTAGAGGATATGTTTCAGAGTTGTGTGATTGATTTTCGTGGAAGTTGGGAGGATTATCTGCCGTTAGCTGAGTTTGATTACAATAACAATTTTCAGGCTAGCATTCAGATAGCAACTTATGAGGTGTTATATGGTCGTAAGTGTCATACTCTATTGTGTTGGACTGAGTTGGGTGAACGTTGGATTTCGGGTCCTGATTTGGTTTCTGAGACCAAAGACATGGTTAGGCTGATTCGGGATAGTTTGAAGGTGATTTCTGATGGGCAAAAGTCTTATGCGGATCTGAAGAGGAGTGAGTCTTAAAGTTTCTCCGTGGAAAAAGGTTCTGATATTCGGTCTTAAGGAGAAGCTGAGCCCTAGGTTTATTGGGCCGTATTGGATTCTGAAGCGTGTGGGATCGTCTCTTATCAGTTAGAGTTACCTCCAGAGTTAGACCGTATCCATGATGTATTCCACGTTTCGATGTTGAGGCGGTATCGATTTGATTCATCTCATATTGTTCCTCTTGAGGAGATCAAGGTTAGACCGAACTTAACTTTTGAGGAGGAGCCAGTTCAGATTTTGGAGTGTGATGTTAAGACTCTGAGGAGGAAATCTATTCCGTTAGTGAAGGTTCTGTGACGGAATCATGTTACTGAGGAGGCCACGTAGGAACTTGAGGACTCGATGCATCAGCAGTAGACTCATACGTTCTGATTAGGTAAATTTCGAGGTCAAAATTTCTTTTAGGAGATAGAGTTGTAATGCCCCGAATAACTTATTTCTGCTTCTGTAGAATCTGACATAACTGTGTATCTGCTTCAGTGGTTAAGTGCTCTGGTGTGTGTGTGAGGTCTTGGGTTCTAGTCTCACCTTTGCCAAATTTTATTAATTTTGGATTTAAGCCTTACCTCTGTTTAGTGGGCTTATTACTAATTGCCTGTAATTTTATATAATAATGAACTTGCTAGTTCAAGTTGTAAGGGAGTCTGTGTGTTTGGGGGGTCCAATGTTTGAATCCTTGCAGAGGAATGGGTATTAATTTTTACTCAATTGCTTGAGAGAGTTTCGGTAGAAATGGGATTTTGAGTAATGGTTGTTAGTGGGATTGTGGGGAGGAATTTAGGGGAAATCCTAATAACTAAATCAACTTTTATTTTTATCTTTTGTTCCCAAAAATTTATCTCTCTTCTTGACGTTTAGTTTCACTACTCCTCTGCTGAATTTTTCTTGGTTTTCTCTCTTTATGGTTTTTCCATTACACCTAACTTTGTGCTATTTTTGGTGGTGTTCATTCGGTAAGTTTTGTGTAGGGAAAATCCTAACATTTCGTGGCTAGTGTTTTGATGGTGATTGTTCTTTTTATTCTTGGCCTAGGGGAAGGGCGAGAATCAGTGGGAACTCTTGTAGCGATCTGAACGTTAGGGGTTTTCGTTATCGGTAAGTTTATGAATACGTGTTGGATATTGTGAAGTTCAGATTGTGGGTTAATTTCGTTAAAGTTCATAATTATTGATTGAATTTGAGTGTTGGGTATTCTAATTTTTAGGTGCAGTTGGCCTCAGGAGTGTTTTTGCTCCAAACGATACCAAGTGTCTTCCCGAAACGCAGAAAAATGATCGTCGGTGAAAGCTGAAAAACCTTACTATCGATGCAACACGTGTGCGTGGTTTTTGTGTGGTAGGCTGTGTGCGAGAACATGGCCGTGTTGTCAAAGAAAGTATGGCCGTGCACAACACATGGCCTTGTGGTGGATCGAGTGTGGCCATATGGGCCACACGGGCTAGCTGAGTTGGGTGCATAGGCCCACACGGGATGACACACTAGCATGTGGATTCTTGGGCCAAGCCATGTGGGACACACTGACAAGGCCAACCTAGGCGTGTGCGACACACGGGCAAGGCCAATCTAAATGTATGGGCCCACCGGGCATGTGGGCCCATGTTTTTGTAATCTTTCCTAGGGTTGTACGGGTCGCCTCGATTGACTGTGGGCCTACTGTACGGTTAGTAAGGGCTAACTATACCCTAAATTGTATGCTAAAACATTCTGATAGACTAAACTGTGTAGGATATTAAATGTATGCCTGAATATATATTGATGTATGTGTATCTAATATTTGTATTAAGCATGTTAAGCATGTTAAATTTGCATTTGATTTCCGTATCTGTTATTGGGGTGGGGGTTTATATATATGGAGGAAGTATCTAATAGGCGTTAATCGCTTATATTCTAGGAGCTTGGCTGCATATACATTCTGATACATGTCTTAATGGCACAATGTGGTGTATAAGGATGGGTGGGTGTTTCAAACCCCAAATGGTGTGATGGGATGGTCAAAGATGGTGTGTAGAGGATGGGGGTAGGACTTATGCATATTTGTATCTGTAACCTGAATCTAGATCTGATTCTGAATCTAGAACTGTATCCGCTTCTGACTATGTGTCTAAATTTGTATGGTTGTATGCTTAATTTTTGTGGGTTGCACACTGAGTTTATGTAAATTCACATCTATTTTTTGTTCTTTCAGGTAATCTACAAATGTAGGCAGATCGGTACAGCAGACTCTTATGGTGACCACTAGTTCACAAACTGAGCTAATTAAGGGTTTGGCTTATTTACTTTAAAGGTTATTTCGGGAATTTTGTATTAACTAGACTTTTTGGATAGTTTAAATTTTTATTTGGTTCTAGTTATGTTTTAACTTTTACAGCAACGGTTGACTAAAATTACAATTTTACAAAATCAAAGGTTTTTCCCGAAAGTACGAACTGGATTTTTTTCAAAATATAACAGCTTTAAAAGCTTCACTGCAAAAATTGTTTTGGTAAGTGACTTGATTAAATAACGTTATCAGTATAAAACATGAATGATTTATCGAAACAACACTGTTTTCAAAACTCATTCCTTGGGACATCACTAGATTCGGCCATATCGTCTAGGCCAGGTTTGGGGTGTTACATTTCGTGGTATCAGAGACAGCTTGCAAAACTTGGCTATGAATTTTGGGTTCCAAAATTGTGTTCCAAAAAGAATTGGTTTCTTTTAAATGATTTGAATAATTGAGGAAATATGTGGTACACCAAGTCTCAGACGTCGATCTAAGTAAGTATATTTGTATTTAAATTAAACTGTTCTGAAAAGTTGTAGTTAGTACTTTCTGAAACTGTACTGAATAGGTAGAAACTGAAACTTCTGAAAACATCTCTGAACTACTAATAAATTATGCATAAAATATTTGTTCATAAATAATTGGAACTGATGCATAAAATTCTTTACTGTACATAAAATTCTGTAATGTACATAAAATTCGAATTACACTATGAGTGCCCATGGAACCTGCGGACGTGGTACTTGTGGCCATGGTAGAGGCCATAAGGGGCTCGAACTGAGTCTTCCTCTTTGGGAAGTATACCAAATTTGGATACGAGTAAGACACCAGTTTCGCCTACTACCGAGACTAGGTCTTAGAGTCTTTTGGCTAGGGATGACACACTGTTTCAAGCAATATTGAGGATCTTGGAGAGGGTCATTAGACCCCATTCTCGAGCTGAGGGCCATGGGTCGGTAATTGACCAACTCTGGTCTAATGGTACTGAGCTATTTAGTGGTGTCACTAAAGTCGCCCCAAGTGTGGCCGAGTACTGGCTGGAAGCCACCGAGAGGATTATGAATAGCTTAGACTGTACTTCTGAGCAAAAATTTAAGGGGGCAGTCTCCTTACTTCGCGATGAGGCATACTAATAGTGGTTAACGGTTGAGGAGGGTACTCAGCCTGATTGTCTAACTTGGTACTTCTTTAATATCACCTTCCAGAGTAAGTACGTGAGGGAGAGCTATGTTGATGCTTGTAAGCGTAAGTTCATGAATCTCACGCAAGGTGATAGATCAATAGCCGGGTATGAGGCTGAATTTCTGAGATTGAGCCGCTACGCTCGAGGCATAGTGGCGTCTGAGTATGAGAGGTGTGTTCGGTTTAAGGATGGGTTAAGAGACAGTTTGAGGGTACTGATTGCTCCACAGAGGGAGAGAGAGTTTGATGTTTTGGTTGAGAAGGCAAAGATCGCCAAGGATGTTAAGCGCGTAGAGTGCCAGAATAGGGACAAAGATAGTGGCAAGAACAAGAGGGATTTGGAGCCCTCTAGTTCTGTGCAGAAGCCTAATAAAAAGGCCAGATCCGATGGGCCAGTTAGAATAAGGTTCCCTACTGCTCCTATTGGGATTCAATCGTGTAGTAACTGTGGTAGGCGTCATTCGGGTGAGTGTTGGAGGAGGATTGGGGCTTATCTAAGGTGTGGGTCATTAGAGCACCTTATTAAAGACTGTCCACAGTGGGCAGATTAGATGCAAGCTGAAGCTCCGGGTTCTATGCAGCCTCAGAGAGTAGTTCAGCAACCACCTAAGGGTCGTGGAGTGGCTAGGGGTGGTAATGGTTTAGGCCGTAGACAGAGAGCACTGGGCAGAGGTGCTAGTCAGACAGAGGTGAGGCAGCCTGCACTTGTTTATACTGCTCGACGTCAAAAGGACAAAGATGCTCTAAATGTTATCACTGATATGTTCTTAATTTCTGATGTACATTATACTGCTTTGATAGTCATAGGTTCTACACATTCCTATATAGCTAACTCTGTATCTGATAACTTAAGGGTTTCTGTTGAGAGGGTTTCTGTTGAGAGCACTTCTAGTAAGGTTACCGTACTGAGTCCGTTGGGGTAGTTTGTTTGGGTCAGTAAGCTCTATGAGACGTTCTGTTAGAGGTGTAAGGGATTGTTTTTCTAGCTGATCTAATAGAGCTTCAGTTTGGGGAGTTCGACCTAATTCTAGGCATGGATTGCTTGGTCAAGCACTGAGTTAGTTTGGACTACACGACTCAGAGGATCGTTCTAATAATCGAGGATGATAAAGAGGTGGTCGTGATCAACGAGCATCGAGATTATCTGTCCAATGTGATCTTCGCTCTTATGGCTAAAAAACTAGTTCAAAAAGGTTGTGAGGTGTATTTGGCTTACATCAGTCTATCTGCTTCTCGGGACTCTTTTATTGGGGATATCAAAACTATAAGGGATTTTTTAGATATTTTTCCTGAGGAGTTACTGGGTTTTCCTTCGAATCAAGAAGTTGAGTTTGGGATTGAGCTTCTTCCGGGTACAGCTTCAGTGTCCATCGTTCCTTACCCTGTGGTACAAAAAGAGATTACGAAGCTTAAGGCTCAACTTCAAGAACTTCTAGATCATGGATTCATCTATCCTAGTGTGCCTCTGTAGAAGGCACCAATTTTGTTTGTTAGGAAAAATGATGGGACCATGAGGATGTGCATTGATTATCAGTAACTGGATAAGTTGACCTTGAAGAATAAGTATTCGCTTTCGAGGATCGACGACCTGTTTGATCAGTTCTGAGGGGTTTTAGTATTTTCTAAGATTGATCTTCGATCTGGTATCATCAGTTGAGAGTTAAGGAAACTGATGTTCATAAAATAGCATTTAGGATTCAATAAGGACATTACTAGTTCTTAGTTATGCCTTTCGGTCTGACGAATGCTCCAGTCCCATTCATAGATCTGATTAACCGATATTTCAGCCTTATCTGGATCAATTCGTGATGGTCTTCATCGATGACATGCTGGTTTACTCTAAGACTGAGGATGAGCATGATAAGCATCTTAGAGTAGTGCTTCAGATACTCTGAAAAAAGCAGCTCTACGCCAAGTTGAGCAAGTGCGACTTCTGGTTGTGAGAGGTAACTTTTCTAGGGCACATGGTTTCTACTGGAGGGATTTGAGTTGATCCTTGAAAGATTGAGGTTGTCTTGACTAGAAACAGCCTAAGAACGTGACTAAAATCTACAGTTTTCTAGGTCTGGCGGGTTATTATCGGCACTTTGTTGAGGGGTTCTCTCTTATTGCAGCTCATTTGACTAAGCTTTTGCGAAAAAGAGATCATTTTGTTTGGACCGATACGGAACAAACGAGCTTTGAGAAACTCAAGTCTGTTCTAATTCAGGCTCATGTTCTAATACAGCCTGTATCTGGTAAGGAGTTTGTGGTCTACAGTGATGCATCGCACGTCGGTTTGGGGTGTGTGCTGATGCAAGATGGTAAGATAGTGACTTATGTATCCCGGTAGCTTGAGACACATGAGGGAAACTATCTGACGCATGGTCTCGAGTTGGCTACAATAGTCTTTGCGTTTAAAATTTGGAGGCGCTATCTGTATAGTGAGAGGTGTATTATCTACACTGATCATAAGAGCCTCAAGTGCCTCCTCACTCAGAAGGAGTTAAATCTTAGGCAGCGCCGATGCATTGAGTTGCTTAAGGATTATGACTGCACGATAGAGTACCATCCTGGTAAGGCTAATGTGGCAGCTGATGCTCTCAATCGTACAGCGATGACTGATCTGAGGGTGTTGTTCGCTCGTCTTAGTCTATTCAAATATGGGAGTTTGTTAGCTGAATTGCAAGTTAAGCCAACTTGGATTGATCAGATTCGTATTAAACAGACGAGGGATAAGTCTCTGGGTTTGTGATTTCGTCAGGTTGAAAGTGGCAGCACTTCGAATTTTGGGTTGAATAGTAATAGAGTTCTATGTTTCTGAGGGCAGATTTCTGTGCTGAACAATTCAGATTTGAGACAGTCAATTCTGAGGGAGGTGCATAGTAGCCCTTATGCTATGCATCCTAGTGGTAATAAGATGTATCGCAATCTCCGTGAGTAGTACTGGTGGCCAAGTTTGAAGCATGAGGTTACAGATTTTGTGGCTCAATGTTTGACATGCCAGCAGGTTAAGGCTGAGCACCAGTTGCCTTCGAGTTTTTTCAGTCAGTCAAGATTTCCTTATGGAAATGAGAACGTGTGACGAAGGACTTCGTTAGTGGGTTGCCATTGACACCCACTAAGAAGGACTCTGTTTGGGTCATTATGGATTGATTGACCAAGTCTACTCACTTCATTCAGGTTCGGACAGACTATTCTTTACAGATGTTAGTGAAGCTCTATATTTTTGAGATTGTGAGACTGCATGAGGTGCCTGTTTCGATCATTTCTAATAGAAATCCTCGCTTCACATCTTAATTCTGAAAGAAATTACACGAGGCTCTGGGTTCAAGATTCGACTTCAGTACTGCATTCCATTCTCAGACCGATGGTCAATCTGAGAGGGTGATTCAGATACTGGAGGATATGTTTCGAAGTTGTGTAATTAATTTTTGTAGTAGTTGGGAGGATTATCTGTCGCTAGCTGAGTTCGCTTACAATAACAGTTTCTAGGCTAGCATTCAGATGGCACCTTACGAGGTGTTATATAGTCTTAAGTGTCGTACTCTGTTGTGTTAGACTGAGTTGGGTGAACGTCAAATTTTGGGTCCTGAGTTGGTTTATGAGACAGAAGATAAGGTTAGGCTGATTCGGGATCGTCTGAAAGCGGCTTTTGATAGGCAGAAGTCTTATGCGGATCTGAAGAGGCATGATATTAAGTACTCTGTGGGGGACTTTATGTTTTTTAAGGTTTCTCTGTGGAAGAAGGTTCTGAGATTTGGTCGTAAGGGCAGGCTGAGCCCTAGGTTTATTGGGCCGTATCGGATTCTGAAGCATGTGGGATCGATCACTTATCAGTTGGAGCTACCTCTAGAGTTAGACTATATCGTTGATGTATTTTACATTTCGATGTTGAGCCGGTATCGGTCTAATCCATCTTACATTGTTCCTTTTGAGGAGATCGAGGTTAGACCAGACTTAACTTTTGTGGAGGAGCCAGTTCAGATTTTGGAGCATGATGTTAAGACTCTGAAGAGGAAATCCATTCCGTTACTAAAGGTTCTATAGCGGAATCATGGTACTCAGGAGGCCATGTGGGAACCTGAAGACTCGATGTGTTAGCAGTATCCTCATCTGTTCTAATCAGGAAAATTTCAAGGTCGAAATTTCTTTTAGGGGTAGAGTTGTAATGCCCCAAATCACTTATTTCTACTTTTATAGAATCTGACATAACTGTGTATCTGCTTCAGTGGTTAAATGCTCTAGGTGTGTATGTGTGAGGCATCGGGTTCAAGTCTCACATTTGCCAAATTTTGTTAATTTTAGATTTAAGCCTTACCTCTGTTCAGTGGGCTTATTACTAATTACCTGTAATTTCATATTAGAATGAGTCTGCTGGTGCAAGTGGTAATGAGTTTGTATGATTGAAGAGTCTTATGTTCGAATCTCTGCGCAGGCATGGGTATTAATTTTTACTAGTTGCTTGAGAGAGTATCGGTAGAAATAAGATTTTAAGTAATGGTTGTTAGTAGGATTGTGGGGTGGAATTTGAGGGAAATCCTAATAACTAAATCAGGTTTTATTTTTATCTTTTGTTCTCAAAAATTTATCTCTCTTCTTGATGTTTAGTTTCCCTGCTCCTTTACTGAATTTTTCTTGGTTTTCTCTCTTTTCGGTTTTTCCATTATGCCTTATTTTATGCTATTTTTGGTGGTATTCATTCGGTAAGTTTTTTGTAAGTAAAATCTTAATGTTTCGTGGCTAGTGTTTTGATGGTGATTGTTCTTTTTATTCTTGGCCTAGGGGAAGGACGAGAATCTGTGGGAACTCTTGTAGCAATTTGAACGTTAGGGGTTTTCGTTATCGGTAAGTCTATGAATACGTGTTGGGTGTTATGAAGTTCTAATTATGGGTTAATTTCATTAAAGTTCGTAAGTATTGACTAAATTTGAGTGTTGCGTATTCTGATTTTTAGGTGCGGTTGGCCTCAGGAGTGTTTTTACTTTAAATGATACTAAGTCTGTTCTTGAAATACAGAAAAACAATCATCGACAAAGGTCATAAAACCCTAATGTCGATGCCACACGGGCGTGTGGTCACCTCTTTGGTAGGCCGTATGCGAGAACACGACCGTGTGGTCGACGAAGGCATGGCCGTGCGTAACACACAGCCTTGTGGTGGCTTAAGTGTGGCCGTGTGGGCTACACGGGCTAGGCCGAGTTGGGCGTGTGGGCTACATGGGCATGTGGGCCCACACGGGCGTTTAAATTCTTTGGCCAGGCCTTGTGGTCCACACAGGCAATGCCAATCTGGGCGTGTGGGTCACACGGGTATCTGGGCCCATGTTTTTGTAATCTTTCCTAGGGTCGCACAAGTCACCTCGATCGACTGTGAGCCTATTGTAGGGTCGGTAAGGGATAACTATACCCTAAATTGTATGTTAAAATATTCTGATAGACTGAACCATGTAGGATACTAAATGTATGCTTGAATATATATTGATGTATGTGTATCTAATATCTATATTAAGCATGTTGAGCATGTTATATCTATATCTGATTTCTGTATCTGTTATTGGGATGGGGGTTTATATGTATGGAGGAAGTATCTGATAGGCGTTAATCGCCTATATTCTAGAAGCTTGGCTGCATATACATTCTGATACGTGTCTTAAAGGCACAATGTAGTGTGTAAGGATGGGTGGGTGTTTTAAACCCCCACATGGTGTGATGGGATGGTCGGAGATGGTGTGTAGATGATGCAGGTAGCACTTATGCATATTTGTATCTATAAACTGAATCTGGATCTGATTCTAAATCTGGAACTGTATCTGCTTCTGACTATATGTCTAAATTTGTATGCTTTTATAGTTAATTTCTGTGGGTTGCATACTGAGTTTACGTAAACTCACATCTGTTGTTTGTTCTGTTCAAGTAATCCACAGATTTAGGTGGATCAGCGCGGCAGAGTCTTGCGGTGACCACTAGTCCACGAACTGAGCTAATTAAGGGTTTGGCTTATTTACTTTAAAGGTTATTCGGGATTAATTGTACTCTTTGGACTGTTTAAATTTTTATTTGGTTTTGGTTATGTTTTAACTTTTATAGCGACGTTGGACTAAAATTACGATTTTACAAAATCAAAGGTTTTTCCCAAAAGTACAAACTGGATTTTTTTCAAAATATAACAGTTTTAGAAGCTCCGCTATAAATATTGTTTTCATAAGTGAATTGATTAAATAACGTTATTAGTAATAGCTATAAAACTTGGATGATTTATCGAAAAAACACTGTTTTCAAAACTCATTCCTTGAGACATCACCAGATTCAGCCATATCGTCTTGGCCGGGTTTGGGGTGTTACAAATATTAACTGTTTGGGAATTAATTTGGTTAAAATGAATTTTAAAAATGAGATTTGATTTGAAAATAATTTCAAATTTAGTTTTAATTGAAAAACAATGACCAATTTGGAAAATTGAGGAAACTGTAGGTGGTCAAAGGGGAAAATGCCCAATTTTTAAAATTTGGTTGGTTATTTAAACCACCCATCGTCTCCTTCTCTCTCATTCTTCATCTCTTCAAAAAATTTTCCAAACACGAATTCTTGTTTTTCTCTCGAAATTAGTTCATCCTTTTTTTTTCAAGATCTCCAAACACAAAATCTTCTTTCAATATCAAAGAATACTTAAGTTTTCAACCTCAATTTCTCTAAAGTTCTTCAGACGTTCAAACTCGAATTAGCTCTATAGCTCATCAATTTTGCAAAATTAAGGTAGCATTATGAATTTTCTTAACCAAATGGAGTGTGTTGCTATTTCAAATCGAGTTTTAATCAATTAAATTATGATTTCAATAGATTAATTGATTTTACATTGATTTTAAGCTTGAAAATGGTGAATCTTATTTTATCAAGTTAAAGTATTGTTTCAAAACTAGTTTCAACTTTTTTTATCCTATTAGAAGGTTTTTAATCCTAATTTAATAAATCTGTAAGTAATATTGAAAGATTTGGATGATCTCTTCACTCTAAAGCTCTTTTAGCTTGATTTTTTCGAAAAATGAAATCCATGTGATTGAAAAAATTGAAGGTTTAAATATTTAATTAGATGATATTTAGGAAGATTAGGATCAAAATTAAGGTTTAGAAACAAGATTTGAGTGGTGAAATCATATTTTCGACAAAACTAGCTAAGTTTTCGGTATAGAGATCTAGAGGCTTTAATATGTGATTCCAGAATTAATTAATCTTGTTTGTTGTTGTTTGTAATGCCTTTGTAATGTGTTTGATGTGTTTGTAAAGTGTCAACTCATTTAGGAGCCTCTACAAGCAAGGACAAAGGCAAACAAAAACTAACTTGAGCTTTGTTGTGGAAGCTAGTTGTTAAGGTGAGTGATCTTGTGTGCTATAGTTAATGCACAAAATAGTGAGTTAAAGAGGGCTTAGTGATCAAAATTGTCAAATCTAAGTCCTAAAAGTAAGTGTTCTTACTTAAGCTTTGATTAGTTGATAAACAAGTTTATTTGTGTTGTGGAATGCTCAAGTGTGTGATGTGATTATATATATTTTGAATATTCCTTATGGATAGCTGGTATTATGCACAACCTCTAATATGAAAGTGAATTTGGCTCAATGAGCAAAATTTTAGCACTTGTAGTGTAATATATGAACATGTGTTAATTGTTTGAACATGGTAAAAGATTATAAAGTGTGAATGTGCATAAAACAAAAAATGTATGAGTGTTATGGATATATTGGCCTTTTGAACCTTTGAAAACATTGGATATAGTTTGCATGCCATAGGATTTGATTACTTATTTATATGTTTTGTTATTGGGACATGTGGAGGGATAAAGGAATGTAGATCATTACTCCATTCATGGGACATGTTGGTATGTTGGAGAGTGTTAGCTTCATGCTACACTTACTTGGGACATGTAAACTCTTTTGAGTCATGGTGTGATGGAGATCCGTATATCCAATAAGAGTATTTGATATGCATTTTCATCCTCACAAGTTGTCAATGCATCATTATGGTATGGTATGGTATTTGATGATGCTATGTGATAAGTATGTTTAGCATGCTTGTTTTAACTCCTGTGTTTATGATTTATTGTACCATCTTGAATACTCACTGATCTTGGTGAAGCTCACACTCTTTTGTGTCTAATTTTGTATAGAAATAGTTTGTGTGGAGTGGTGAGGTGAGCAAGGTGGTGATCCAAAGGCAAAGGCATTTTGATTGTGCATGTGAGATGGTTTTTAGTTCATAAGGGATGACAATGTGGGTTTAAATTTGAGGGACTAGACTTTACTTTTGTTTTGGATTTGTAAATGGATTTTCCATGGATTGATTAAGGACTTTTATAATTGTTTTGGTGGATGTTTTAATTGCTTGGATGATTGCATGATGTATTCTAGATGAATGCTTAGTTTAATTGTTGAGTATCATCATGTGATTTATTGATTTATGGTTAAAATAGATTAAATGATATGTTGAAGGCTTGGACATGTGCAAAATAACCAAATGGCAAGATATGTACATCTATTGCACTTTAAGTTGTCTTATATGCAAATTTGGTATGTTGAGTAATCTGATTTGAGACTTTAGAAAAGCATGAAGCATAGGTGGTTGATTTGGATACCAAAGCATGTTAATGAATGATTTTGTGTAGTTAAGCATGATTAACATGTTTTATGTAAGTTATATAACATGTTAAAATAGGGAAAATAGCATGAAATCTCGATTTGGTATATATACTTTAGTGTCAAAAAGCCTAGTGCAAATGCTACAATTTTTCTACACTTTTCTTAGTAAATGTCACGGTGAGCTGTATAGGATTTCGCAAAAAGGGCTCGATGTGGCGATGTGAGAATCGCGTGGTCGCGACACGACGTTCAGAGAGTTTTGGGCATGTTCTGAATCTATTGTAAATAAGTCTTAATCTTTACACAATAAATTTAGAGGCCTTAAACACCACTAAACGCTTCGAAAATTTACATCACATGGATTTAAACATTAAATTTCAATATGTTAATTTCAATTTCTTAAAATGGTTTATCTGGATATTTTGCTAAATTTATGATTTAGTCCTTAAACTTCGTTTTGCAATTAAATGAGTTTTAAATGTCGTTTAAAGCTGCATTTTTCAAAAATGGTTTCAAATAAAATGTCCAAGACACTAAATAAATCAAATTTCATGAATTACGACTTTTGCTTCTAATGTGTAAAATGATGATTTTACCTCTGTTTATATTTTGTTGTATTATGTTAGTCGAAGCATGATTTAGGTTGGTATGTCTAAATGTTCTTGATTAGGCATGATTTGATGGTGTGATGGTTGGTTTTATGGTGTGTTTGGTTGACCAGTAAGGAGAGTCACATAAGTGGCTAATGTGACGTTCCAGATTTGGGTCAGTCCGTTCCGGCTGAGCTTGGAGCGCCACAAAAATTATCCAGTTAAATAGCTTGTTGTGTTTCATCGTAAAATGAGGTAGGATGTTGTTTTAGTACCAAAGAACTTACTAAGCATTTGTAATGTTTACTCCATTGTTTCCTTTTTCTCTGTATACTACTGACTTGCAGAACGTGTCAGGTGGATTGTCAAGAAGCTCACACTATCATGTTGTTGTTTCGGTAAGCTTTTAATCGTTTAAAGTTCAATTTTGTGGCCTGTATATAGGTGATTCAGTTTTGGTCAATCATGAATGTTGATACTTTGGTTCTTAAATGTGGTTTTTATTTTGAATGATTATATGATGTGTATATAGGTTGTGTCTTGAGATAATGTATTTTGAAGTTTAAGTAATGAAGTTGTAAAGTTGGATTTGGGTCATAAGTAATGTTGTTCTTAAAGGCTATTTGGCATGTTGATGTAATGAATGGTATAAGGATGTTTAGTTGATGTGTGCTTATCCTTGAATCATGAAAGATTATGAAATGGTAATGCTTTGATGAATGGTTGCTTACTAGATATATTTTATGTTCTAAATCATGTATGATTGTATGGAAATTAAGGCTTGGATGCATTTTATATGTTATAAGGTTAGTTGTTTGCTTGAGATTTATATGGTCAATATTGGTTTGTGTTAAGGCATGTTTTAAGTTTGTTAAAAGGTAGTGTTTGGAATGGTAAAATGCACAATTGTAATATATATGCTTATATGTATGGTTGAACTTTACAATTGAACCATGGTGGTTTTATAATTGTTGGATGTTTGGCTAAGATTTGGAATTTGTTTGTGATGGTGTCAAAATGACATATTGGTTAGGCACTTTTAGGTTGAACTATTCCATGTTTATGTTTGGTTTGGAGATGTGAATTGAACATGATTGTATAGTATCATTTTATGCATTTGCGAATTACCTCTTTGAATTGATTGAAACATGGCTTAAATGGAGTGAATTTAGGTCACACGGGTTATCACATGACTATGTATCACACACGGTTTGGTGACACGGTCGTGTGCCACAGGTATCTAAAGTGCATGATTTATGACACGACACTAGTTAGTTACACGGCTCATCCACACGGCTGTGTGACTTTTGTTGAATTTATATACTTTGGTCCACATAGTCTTAGTAAGTTACACATTCTGGATACAAGACTGTGTGACTCATATTTACATGGCTTCAATCTTTTACATGGTTAGAATACACGACTTGACCACACAACTATGTAAGCCCTATTTTACATCTTTTCCTTTTAATTTGTAAAAAGTTTCGAATTAGTCCCTGTTGCTTCTGAATTGATTTTAGAGCTTTCGTAAGCTCGATTTAAAACTAAACTTATATGCAAAACATGTTTTGTTCGAATGATTGAGATTTAATGAATGTTTGGATGAATCTTGATTTAATTTCACATGTTCCTATTCTGTTTCTTTTACTGTAGCAACCCATAACCCGATTCTAGCATCAAGGACGGGTGAGGGGTGTTATCCTATCCTAAAATCAACAAGAAGACACAAAATCTCTCTCTAATGAAAATGTTTAAAACAAAATTTTGAGAGTTAAAATAAAGAGGAGATGACGAAAAATTACATTACCTAAACGATTGTAATCTAGAAAACTCAAGAATCAAACCCCTTCCTATTAACAATGTTTTTCACGAAAATAAGGAAATGGAAAGAAAAATGAGAAATTATCCTTTCAAGAACTGAAAAAATGAGAATTTTTAGTGAAAATCTTACCTACAAAACTTGATTAAATGATATTGAATAAAAGATAGAGTTTTGATCATAAATGGATTTGTAAAATCGTGAGAAATAAGAGACTCAACCATTTCCTCCAAGCAAAACCATCTAATGGATATATTGCCAAGGTACCTTTGGTTTAATAACGTATTAAGGACTCCTTCCGTAACTAATTCTATCTGTTAAGCATAAGACATTTACCACTAAAATTTTATCCTTTTTTATAAAATAGTCCATATCTCAATATTCTAATTTCTTTATTCCCCAACTAATTTAAACTAACTACTAATTATTAACTACAATTAATGAATTATAAAATCAACTCGATACGAAGGTTTTTAAAACTAGACTTGTGGTTAAATCGGTCAGACCACCGATTCACTAGTCTAACTAGTTCAATTAAAAATCATTAAAAATTAATTAAAATTTTAAAAATTAGTTCAACTAATCCATATGGGTTCGCAAGTTAATTAATCCAATCTCTTGTTTCTGACTAATTCCCTATCCAACCGACTAGATCTAATTTCGAAAATCATGCATAATTCATTTTTGAAAACCTCTCGGTTTAACTTCCCAAAACATCCCAATTTTTAATTTCAAATTTTTTTCATTTTTCGACATTTAAAAATTTAGGCCATTATAATTTTATGAAAAATCATACAAACACTAAAAAATTAATTTTCTAAAAATAAATTCATTTTTAAAAATCATTTTCTAAAAGTTATTATCAATAAAACAAGCATGTGATTGAGTAAATAATATGAAATTAACCAAAACTATCTTTAATCAAATTGTGCTAACCCCTAAATTTGATTTAAAGGAAAACCGTGCTCAAGCTTGATTCTAACCTGCAAGGTCAGTTGGTTTTACAGTTCAAATATTGAAATTATTAAAAGAAAAGAAAAAGAAAAGAAAAAACTCTTATCTAAAGTGAAATAAAATACACTTTAATGCATTTAAATTTATATCTTTTTTACTTGATAATAATAATATGAATCAAGTTAAATTACTAAATAAAAGATTTGGACAAGCATATTTCTATTATCCAAACTTAATTACGAGTAAATTTCATGAATTATAAAATTATTGCAATCAGTGTTCGCTATATACTATTTATCAAACAAAAATAAGTAAACCATTTTAATTGTAAATTATAAAATATAATTCATATTCTAAATTACTTAAATGCTATTCCATGACAAAGAATATGGAGATGATACAACAAGGAAATGATCTAAAATACATTTTATTTTGAATTAATGGTTTGAATGCAATGATGCATAATAATTTTGTTCCATGTATATATATAATTTACCAGAATTTTATGAGAAAATATTGCCAGTATATATATATATTTATATATATATATATTATATTATAGATTTAAAAGAAGTGTAGATTTGCATTTGGTTCAATATATGCTCGAAGTTGTCATTAGTTTTCTGGATAGGATGCGAATGCATGCCTTCGTAGGTTGTTTCAACGATTCCTTCATCTTTGGTTAATCTTTGAACCTGCTTCTTCACTTTGCATCCTTGGTGTGTACATCGATAATAGCTTCTGCACCCATTATATTATTATCATCAACAAATAAAACCATTCAATTCATTTTTATTTTATTAGAGGCAAACCACATTCTTCATGCATATGCTGGCTTTGAAACAGTGAAGGATTCACATTCACACATTACTCCCTCAAATTAATAAAATTTATACACAGCATGACATCTACGGCTCATGCATGCATGGTTGGGTCAACAATACATACATTTTTGTACCATGTTGGATTTTTTTTTTATTGAGTAAAGTTCAAATTATAACTTACTTCTGTTACGACACTGCTTTAACTCAAATATTACTTGTACCATGTTACAAAACACCATGCCAAAACCAATCAAGACTCAGTGGCTTCCATCTGATGCCCAAAGAGAATTGCACGTTAGCGTTTGGTGCTTTGGGCTGCAAACTATCTCTGTTTTTCTTTTTCTTTTTTTTGGTTAAAATATGTGATAAATTAATCTACTCTTTGTGAATTTAATCTCCTTATTTTTCAAATTTTAAAATTCAAGTCCTACTATTAACACTATAAATTTTATTTTATTAAATTTAAGTTCATTACAATATCATTTTTAACTATATTACTACCAAGTGAGTATTTTTTTTATTTTAAAATGTCACACAAATAAATTTAACAGTATTAACAATTGGACTTAAATTTCAAAATTTAAAAATAGAGGATTAAATTCTAAAAAATAAAATTACAAGAACTAAATTACTAATTTGTGAATTATGGCATATTTTATTTTATTTTTTCCAAATTTTTTATGATCTTAAATTTGTTTATTTTTCCGTAATCAACTTAATGCTGGGTTAGGACTAAAACTGCAATATAAAAAAAGTTGATGGTACACCAATCACATATTAATTTATTTGAAATTATCCATCCTTTATCATTTAATCCTAAAACATTAGTTACCGAGTGCGGACCAGACATTTGTACCTAAAAAGAAATACTTGTACTGTGTAATTAGCTGATAAATTAAAGTTTCTAAACAAGAAATTAGGATCAGTTGATTATTCCAGGATGGAAGGGATGAATTAATCTTTTTTATTTTTTCCAATTTGCGTTATAGTATATGGCATTGGTATCTTGACTTGATCAACAATGTCTGAACTAATTAGATATGCAATATATATTCCTAAAATTGAAGTCTTTAGGCGGAGCAGTGACTGATAGCAGTAAAAGTAAGGCAGAATGAGAGTACATACCTTGGGAATTTGCTGTTCTTAACAGCTTTATGCCCATATTTTCTCCATCTATAACCATCATCAAGTATATCAACTTGGCTTCTAGTTTGAAAAGCATATCTGGGTTTTCTTATCTTTTTATTTTCTCCCTTCTTCGTTTTACCGATTTTCACTTCACTTTCAGTCGTCGTTCCAACCAAGCTGTTGTTTTCGTTCGTCGCCCCACCAACTTTTATATCTGCCATTAGTCCCAATATCCCATCATTATCTTTGCCGCATTCGAATTCACTATAACCAAGCGAGCTCGTGAGGTTTAAGGACAAGGACGTCGATGAGGATGATGAAGTAGGGAAAAAACCCTGAAAATTTTCCATGTTAGTAGATAGAGAGAAAGAAAGCGATAGCTTTGGGGAGATGGATCCCTACTTATATATATACACACACTATGAAGAAGGAGAAGGAATTGAACAGTGAACGAAGATAAATGCTTTTTGTGAAAGTTAGACTTAGAGGCGAAAGAAAGAGAAACTTAAAAGAGGGTGGCGGCCCCTTGGTTACCCATGGCAGTCATCTCTCTTTATCTTATGTCTAGTATCGTAAACGGCACGTAATATATAATTATTATATAAATATTTTATATATACGAAATACGGTTAATATAGATTTTAACCCCTGAACTAATATGTTTGTACTTAGTTGGTACCTCTTTTGACCTTATTAGTATCTAAACTTGTATTCTGTCAACTAAGTTAATACCTTTGTAATAACATCATTAGTTTGTATTGATGTGGGTTTTTTAGCCAACCTGATAATGTCACATGGTAGTCTCTCAATATGTCACGTGTCAAACACAAATTAGAAAATCTTTAAAAATATAAAAGTCCTTGAACCTTTTTAGAAAAAACAATTAAGTCTCTGCTATTTTTTCACTCAATTGGATACTTAAATTGTCAAAATACATCAAAAAGGCCCTTAGATCGTTAACTTTAATGGTTGATTGTTAAAGTTAATGGCCTTCAATTTTTTTTCTTTATTCAGTTATCTCCACCACCCATCATGTTGTGGTTGTGACATGTGGTGGAAAAATAATCAAAATTTATAAAAACAAAATTAAGATTTTATAAAATACAGAAAATATACTTTTTTAATATTAAAATATATATTTTTAAAACTTTTAAAATTTAGAAAGAATATTAAAATTATAAAAATAATAGAAAATTATTAATAACATTATAAAATATAAAAGGTTTATTAGTAAAAGGAAAAACTTTAGCTTAAAATAAAAAAAATCAATTAAACTCTCAACAAAATTTAGCACTTAATTGAGCCTTTAAAAGATGAAAAATTAATCAATCAAGCCCTTCCATTAATGCTAACCAAGTTTGATTGTTAAGTTATGCTAACTTGGTTGATAGACTAACCGAACGACGACATGTGACAGCCACGTGTACATCATGTTGACGTAGCAAATATTTTTTAAAAAATAAAAAATCTAAAAAAATATTTAAAAAATAATTATTGGGCAATGTTTTTTTTAGGGATCAACAGCAAAATTATACATGAACTTTAATTTAATGTGCAATACTATACATAAACTTTGATTTTGTGTGATTTTATACATGAAATTTTGATTTATTTAATTTTCAGAAATTACTAACAGCATACAAAAATTGTGATATTAATCCAATATAAAAATTAAATGTTTGTATTCATTTATTTAAATTTGTACAATTAAATCAAAATCGAAGTTTTATATGTATATATAAACCACAATTCAAGTTTCATGTATATGATTACACCAAATCAAAATTGATATATCTATGGGGCGTGCCTCGTATTTATCGGACAGTTTGTAGACACTTAATAAAGACAGAGGCGAAATAGGCACAACGTCGTGACGAGGGACAACGTCATGAGAGGGATTTCGTGACAACACGATAAGTTCTCCAATTGACGGAGAGGTGACATCATGACGAGCATGCATAGAACGTCACGACGACACAACGTATTCCTCAAGTAATACAATCGCATTTTAACAACCAAACATGACTTCTTATCTCAATTGAACTTTGAATACTTCACGGATATTTTAAGCATTTTAGCCATTTAAACTTAGCTTATTTAAAGGACCTTGTATTCCTATTCTGAAAGGCAATTAAAGATATAGTACTACATGACTTTTCTTTTCGGGGTGACAAGAAGTAGTCACAGATAAGTTTTAGTGAGAATTCTCGTGGTAATTATGGAGAAAATTTTGTACCCCTTTTGAGAGAACTCTATGAGAATTAAAGTTTTGTTTTCAAGTTTGCTCTATGAGAGTTAGGGTTTGTATTCAAGGTTTTGGGTAATGTAACACCCCGAATTTTGGGCCTAGAAGTTTTGGGTTATGAGTGTAGTGACAGTGGGAAGGTTGCACAAATGAGTTAAGTTGTGCTTTTTAGTGTTAGAATGGGCCTGCTGGTCTAGTGGTTGAGTGAGTGTTAGTGTACTTTGAAGTTCCGGGTTTTAGTCTTGCGTTCGCTCTCTGGATGAATTTTTTTCTTCTTCTTCTTCTTTTTAAGTTTTTATTCTACTACTTATTTTTATTTCATTTTATTTGATTTTAAATTATTTTATGATTTTATTATCTTTATTTTTATTTTTGGTCTATTTTTGGACGTTCTTCCTTCTTTTCTTTTTGGGGGTTTTCTCTGGCTTTTCTTTTGGGATTGTCGTGATTGATTAGGAAACGTTTCATCTGCGACCAGTAGAATTACGCTCCTCTGCCATCATCTCCTATCACATAACAGGTGTGGGATTAGAAACCTTGTCTTCTCATTATTATTTTTACAAAATTTATGTTTCGACATAGTTTGTTTATGTGTTAACCCGAAGTTTTTGGGTTCTAGACACTGGAAGTAAGGATACACTGCCACTTGCTGATATATTTTTGATAGGACAAAGATTAGGGATGGTTTCGAGCTGTTTTGGGGATGGTTTTGTAACCTCCTCGACGACCACAAGAGGCACACGCCCGTGTAGATTTGGGCACTAGGGTTCCAGGCCAATTTGGGTGCCACACAGTCTGGCCATACGATCGTGTGCCTGATTTGGGGATTTTGTCAGAATTCACACAGCCACATCTCTTGGGCAAACGGGCATGTGGGTTCGAGAATTAGGGTTTTAAAGATTTAGAGCCACACGACCTGGCCATACAGCCATGTGGCTAATTTGGGGATTTAGGGATCCCACACAGACATGTGTTTCGGAACACACGGCCGTGTCCAGTGGGCACACGGGCATGTGAGACCCTTACACGGCCGTGTCTTCCCTGCACCTTATTTTAGAAAATTTGGACAGTGAGTTACACGGCCTGTTCATACGGCCGTGTCCCTACTTCACACGGGCATGTGCCTCTGTCACACGGCCGTGTGCTACCCTTCACACGGGCGTTTGGACCCCTACACGGCTTGGATTGCTTCACACGACCGGAGCACACGGGCGTGTGGCCCTATCTCACCAAATAATGCTTTTAGATCGAACTTAAGTGCAATTGCAACTCTACGTGCTCCAACCCTCGGCTAAGCTTTACTGAGGTAATTATGACTCTGATCTGGGCTTGATATGTGTGTTATTTGTGTTTGGTTGTGTGATAAGCTTGATACTGAACTCGAGTTATGAGTGTGTACATGCATGATTCTGTAACTGACTGATTGGATGTGAATGTCTACTTCTGACTAATTACCTGAGACTGGTATTTTGATTGTAAATATCTGACTGCATACATACATACATATGCATAAACTATATTGGGCGAGATTTTAAAGAGAAGGAAAATTGACTGAACTGGCAGCTGATCTACTGGTTACTGATAGCCCCAATACCCTGAGGGTCGAGGACTTTATCGATATCGGTATAGCGAATTACTGCATTGGACTGTACCATATGTACGTTAGCTACGCTACATACCTTTGACTGAACTGGCAGTTTTACTGCAACCTATCGGTATAGCGGATTACCGCATTGTACTGTGTCGTATGTTCGTTAGCTACACTACGTACCTTTGACTGAACTGGCAATTTTACTGCAACCTATCGATATAGCGGATTACCGCATTGCACTGTACCGCATGTACGTTAGCTACGCTACATACCTTTGACTGAACTAGCAATTTTACTGTAAGCTATCGGTATAACGAATTACCGCACTGCACTGTACCGTATGTACGTTAGTTACGCTACGTACCTTTGACTGAACTGGCAGTTTTACTACAACATATCGGTATAACGGATTACCACATGTACATTAGCTACGCTACGTACCTTTTGACTAAACAGGCAATTTTATTGCAACCTATCGATATAGCGGATTACCGCATTGCACTCTACCGCATGTACTTTAGCTACGCTACGTACTACTATCTGATCGGGCAGTTTATATTGTATATCTGTACTACGGTTAACTGCATTACATAGTGCAGCTTATACGCCAGCTTTGCTGCGTAATATACGTGATTGGCAGTCTATCTGTATATTATTAGTCCCAATACCCAGAGGGTCGTAGACAATCCTGATAGCCATCGTTGTCGGGCAACTCGAGATGACATCAGTTGGAGTGTAGAGTTGGATAGGCCTTATGAGGTCCTAAGTGGAGTGATCGATGGGACGAGTTTAAAGCTCTTATGAGGAGTGATGGGGGACGGAGAGGTGTGTTGGTTGGATGGGTGGGTTTCTCGTAACTCAATTGCATTCATATGCATCATATTGACTGTTCGACTGAAATGTCTGATTGACTGTTCAATTGAAAGGCACTTGTGCCTATGAGAATTGTGCAGACTTTGACTGTAATTGTCTGACTAGATAGTTACTATGACTGTTTGAGGATTACTACTGATGTGCCTGAATGGTACGTGAGACTGTGTGTGTCTGATTGACCCATATGACTGTGAAGTACATATGGTGTGTGTTTGATTTTGGGCGAATTGGCTCAACTTTCATCTGCCTGTTAGTATGTTCTGCTTCCGAACTGCTTCTAGTTCACTATTTTTGTTTTTGTAGTTTAATTGGTTTGTTCTCACACTAAGCTCGAGTAGCTCACCCCCTTTTTTGTTTCCCCTTTCAGGTACAGTTCTTGATTCTGTTGATGGGCTCAGTACGCGGAAGTTTCAGACCGTCTTGGAGGATTGAACTATAAGTTTAATTGCTATTTGGTTTTAGTTTGAACTGTAAAAGATTATAAGGTTGTGGTACAATTTTTGTTATATGCTATATTCGTATATTTTAGACTGGTATCTTTTCGGATAGAATTTTTAAAAACGATTATTGGTTTTTGGTTTGCGAGGAAATAAATGTTCTTAAGTAATAAAAGGGTTTATTTTTGTAAAATTTTCTTACGATCACTTCGGTTATCAATGTAACATCCCAGATTCGGTCTAGACTTCTAGGTCGGGTTTGGAGTGTTACATGTAATATGCGTTTAGTACATTTAGATTTATTTTTTTATATTGTACTCTCATTTGTTTACTCATTTAGTAAAAAACTGAAGCTTTATTTGCCTGTAATTTTTATCCTCTTTGAAAGAATTTTCCACGTAAAATTTATGTTCCATATTATCTATTTTTTTTCACGCTGTTTATATGGATTGAACCCCAACAATATTAAATTTCACGTTAAAATAAAATATATTTACTTATAAAAACCATATTTGAGGTATGTCCGTTTGTAGTGTTTTTCCTTATACTGATCTTGTAGTTCATTTTAATGGATGGGCAGACTCGGCATTTTACTGGTCAACATATGTGTTCTCTTATTGAATCATTCTGGATTTTTTTTTTTTTATTCTTTAGGCGGTCGACAAGTTTCTAGAAAATTAATTAATTAATTTCCAGCATTCCAGAATTGCGAAAAAAAAAATCATACGCATTACTCAACAGTTAGCATCAACAAATTTAGTGGAAAAATTATAATTTAAAACTTTCCATATTAAAATTAATTAATTTTAGGCTTCCATTATCGCTTGTATATAGTGAATTAGTGATACAAATTTAGTACATTCTTTATCAAATGAATTAAACTAAGTTAAACTACTGCTTCATTAATTGGGCTAAGGTTTTTTTTTTTTTATAGAACTATTGCTAGTCATTTCTCTTTTGACTTAAAAGGCCAAAAAAGAGTACAGAATTTAAAAAAAAAAAAAGAAAAACCAAAGAGATGAGTTCATGTCATATGTAAGCAAAATATTAAGTAGAAGAGATAAAAGATGTATTGAATTAATCATAGGCTTGTTTTTATAGTTAAAAATAATTGGGATTGAGTTAATTAATTAATTTATTGTTGAGCTATTTTCCAAGAGAGAGAGAATGAAAATGATTAAACATACATGTAGTCGTGTGAGACCAATTTGAATATTCTTTAAATCAAGAAAAGTCAAAAAACATTAATACACGTGTTTTGAATGTCTTCTTTTGGTCAATGACCACTACAATATATTATCCTTATACATTTGATGCAATTTCTACCTAAATTTATATACATATCAGTTTGATTATTTATATTTTTCAAACCTTTTAAAACTTAAGGGTTTTTCTTTTTAGTAAAATGATAAATCAAATATAATTTATAAAACCAATTGTTGTAGTTTCATGAATAAAATATATTTAGAAGATTAAAGTACAATTTTATCATATATTAATTTATATTTTTATCATTTATAAAAATTTAAATTACTTTTTTTTCTTTTTCATTTTGGGTCTGAGATCTTTGTCTATCTATTGAATTCACCTATGTTATATGTTATTTTGACAAGTGAATATACACACTTATTAAAAAGAAACATCAAAGTAAAATATTCATGCACAGTTAGATTATATGTGATATACTTATAATATCTATAATAATAAAAATATTGATAATTATTCATAAAATATTCAATTTGTAAACCTATCGAGTTATCTATTTGATGAAAAACACTTATTCATTTTAATGCTATATGTGGATTAATAATATTTTGTTTTGATAAATTATAACTAAAATAAAATTATTTATAAATTATATTAATACCTTTGTATATTGCTCTCAATAATTTTTACACCTAAAATAAATTAAAAGAAAATAGTGACTTACTAGTTATCTAACGCTTAATTAATACTAAATAGTATTATGTAGTCGATCGTAATACAAAAAGATAATTTGTATTAATAGATGAACTTAAATATATCCTTAGTGTAATTGAAAATAAACAAACCGATTGAAAGACTAATATATTATCTATTAAATCAAGTTGTGGAAATATTTTATCTTGAGCATTAGAACGAATAACTTTCAAAAAATAAAGACATAGATATAATCTAAATAAAATAAATTTTAAATTTGTTTATAAATTTATTCATAGTATATCAATATATATATATATTCGAGGCAAGCAATAAATTTTGGAGGCAAAGCAACTCACATATTAGAATATATATGGCTGCATTGCATGCAGCTTGGAATTAACTAACAAATATCGCTTTAATTACTCTGTTACAAGTTTGAATAAATATTGGCAACTCGTAAATCATGACAAGATAACAGTTTTTCTTTTTTCTTTATCTAGAAGATTTTTAACAATTGGTTAGGCTTACGTCAACATCAATTGACTATACAAGAATAATGTAAGTTCAATTTTAATACATGTAAACAGCCTGTAGAATTAGACTGGCTTCTCCCCCCATTAAATAACTTTTATTAATCACCTGCAAGATTACGTAATTACCACAACTTTTAACCGTTGAAGGCGCTGCATCTTGGGATAGGATTGACTTGTCAAATTATACAGTCATTCGTCTTGCTCGTAAGATCTTATTTACATCGATCCACAAAAAAAATTATAAATTTGAGTCTATTTAGGTGTACTTAATTTATATTTAATAATTTTAATTGAGTTTTAGTTAAATTAATATAATTTTTCTTACAATAATTAAGATAATATAAATTTAAATGTGTTTAAATACATAAATTAAAAAGAATTATAAATAGAAATAAATATTGTATAAAAATATATATTTAACCATAATATTTTAAATTAAATTGTAATTTTAATGTGTATCAAACAGTGGTTAAAACTTTGTTGTTTAATATGAGTTCAAACTATGTAATTCTATTTTCACTTTTAATATTGTATAAAAAATAAATTGTAGATTATTTTAAAAGTGAATTGAGTTTTAGGAAAATATAAAGGTTATATAAATATTACAATCCAAACTTTACCACACCTAATATCATCTTAAAAGTATCAACACGAGCTAACCATGATTAGGTATGAGTTTATAAAATATATACATACACTAACACACATGTTTGATGTTTCTTCCTACAATATTCAAAGTTTGATGTTTTTTTTATAAAAAAAAAGTTTGATAATTTAATATCAACTGAGTATCAGTGTACTCATTTAAACTTTGACGAAATTTCTTTAATTTTAAATCACGTTCAAACCTCACAATTAAAATAATAAAAAGCTTAAAACACGATTTAACATCAAATCGATCTAATTTAACATAATTCAATCGGATGTTTAATCCTAGTTTAAGATGTTTCAATGTATTATTGATTTTATGCATGTATGGACAAACACCAATTTTGACTCAATTGAGCCTCTTTACCTATCCAATTTTCTATTGGCTTAAGGTTAAAAAAATAAGTAGCAAAAATTACAAAATTAATTAAGTTTTATAAAAAAATACAGTTCTAAAAAAGTACAAATAAATCAATTGATCTATTTTATTAGCAAAAACTATTGTTAACCAATTTAACCATTAACAATCAAGGATATGACAGGTAGAAATAAAGAGAAACTAATGTAGGTCATGTTATATGGACAATATGCTAACATAGCATATCACGTCACCAATTTTTTAAAAAATTAATAAAATGCACTACAAATTAAAACCTAGACAAAAGAAAGTCTAAATTCATTTTAATTTAAATAATTATTTATCTAGATTCATTTTAAAAGAATGTAAAATTTTAAAAATTATGAAAATTAAAAATATTCTAATATAATGTAAAAGTATGATGAAAATTCTCATGTTTAAATTGTAATTGCAGTATATTTATTTTATCATAATTGAGGTACAATAAATATTAGGCTAAAAATAGAGAAAGTATTTTACTTTGAAAACATTTTTCCCTATTTGAACTGTAATTTGTGAGTATTTATTTGAGAAAATATTCAAACCTCCTAGAGGTTTGATAAAAAATTCACCTTATACTCTATGGTTTGAAAAATGTTCACTTTATAAGATTTAATAAAATTACACTAATCATGAAAGTTTATGTATTAAATAAATTTTAAATAAAATATAACTTTACCATTTAGTAATTAATCATTATTATTCTATTATTTTTGTTATCTCCAATATTTATATTTAAATTTTTTATAAAAATAAACATATAATTAGTTATAAATGCATTGAATTATTATTAAATTAAATTATAATTTTCATTATAATATAATATAATCGTATGTTAAACATAATATATTTTTCAATTAATATATGTAATAGTTTTTGGATGTTACAAGTTAAGTGATACTTGCAATTATAAAGAATACATCCAAATAACTATAATCAGTGTAACAAGCCGCCTGACATAGATCATGTCAATATTCTTTTGGCATATAATTAAGTAAGCTAGAGTAGTATTAAGATGAATTATCAGCTTGAGTGTTGGGTCGATGTGTTCTTCAGTATGTCTTTGTGGGGTCTGCCTTGATAGAATTCGCCATTTGGCGAACTCTAAGACTGATGAACTCTAGGGTTTGACGAACTCTTTTACAAGACAATTTGCCAACCCCAAATGTTGTGGGCAAACTAATTAGTTCGTAGAGCAATAAGATTTCTTTATATGGAAACGATAATCGGTGGGCATCGTTAAAGTTCAGTTTAGATCTAGTTGAAATTGAACTAAAGTACTGTAGATGACAATTCGATATACTTAGGTAACCAAATAACCGATTTAGTTCGTTGCCTAAGTGTGCAAGCAATGTTTTACTACTCTAATTAGTGGTAGTAGTTGCATTTGGAAATGGGTAGATTTCAAATCTTATTAGGTAAGCTTAGTTTCTGAATTCAAGGTTAGTAGTGGGGTTTCAGACGTTCCCACTAAGCTTATTTCTATTGCATGTGCTATAAAAAGGTGTTTATAATCAGCATGTTTTACTTTTTGCTTTTTTCTCTGTGTTCTCTCTTACGTCCTTAAGAAATTTCTTTTTTAAGTCATCTTCCCTAGAGGAGACGAGGAAAATACCTGAAAGCTTGTCAAACACTGTAACACCCCTTAACCCTTATTTATCGTCAGAACAGGGTTACGAAACATTATCTAACTTTTCAAATAAATAGAACATTAAACAAATCAATTAGCATACACATCATAATTTAATCATATCGTACCTCTTATGAGCCTCGAGGCCCAAAATACGTGTTAGAAATGAATTAGGACTCAGTCAGAAACTCAAAGAATTTTTCATTAAATTTCAAAATTTTTCCTAGGTGTAGGGCACACACGCCCATATGGCCAAGGGACACGCCCGTGTGACCTTGTGACATGCTCGTGCTTCAAGTCGTGTCCTACCCCGTGTAACTCCCTAACTTACCTCATATGGCAAAGTCACACGCCCATGTGCTAGACCGTGTGGTTAATTTATTTTTTCGAAATTTAGGTGCAGTTTTCACACGGCCAGGGCACATGCCCATGTGCTAAGCCGTGTGCCTCACACGGCTGAGACACACGCCCGTGTCTCTGCCCGTATGGAGATTTATGGGTATTCTGTTTTGAAATTTTAAGTTGCAGGGACACACGGCCAACCTACACTCCCATGTGCTAGCCATGTGTCTCACACGGTCTGGTCACACACCCATGTGTTAGGCCGTGTGGACTCAAAATGAGCCTTATACATCAAGTTTACCAAACCTGCAAATCTTGAACAATAAGGAACTCAAAATCCAATTGTTAAACCATTCCAAAACATATTTAAACACCTCTAAAACTGGTCAAAATAGACATTCTAAGTGCCTAATCAATGAATTCTCTTAAATATCTTACTCATATTATCAAAACAATCCAACAAATCATCATTCAAGTTATTTCTAGATTTATGTCAATTTTAGCCCAAAACTACCTATTTCATACTCTCTTATGCATTTACTTAAACATACCATTTTATAACCTCATCATAACACACATGTATTCGTGTTTATAAGTAACTAATATCATTTTATAGCATATTTACAATCATTTTCCCAAAATGAAAACTTCAACATCCTAGGTACATGCAATTACAAACAAAAAGAAATATACTTCACCACGTTGAGTTCGGGATCGGCCTTAGATGCTGATTCGACAATTTGACTTCAACCTAACCTACGCACGGAAAACAAACCGTACACTGAGTATACACTCAGTGATATTTCTATAATCTGAACACTTTAAAGAAAATATTATAATATAACATGCATATTTAACTTAACACAAGCATTAATCATATAATAAATCAATTCATACATTAATTTATTTCTCATCAATATCTATCTCAAATGGCTTTTCTCCTTGTGGTCACACATCATTGAACTATAAAAATTTCCATTCATGAACCCATGGTTCATGTATATCATTTGCATAAATCATTTATCTAATCAATTCCAATTTCAATTCATAGACAATATCATTTAGTATCGATCAATTTGTCAATTCATTATATACCCCTATTAACACGACTTAGACTTTTGCGGATACATGGATCCAACCAAAACACACTAGTATGCACCAATGCCTCATCGGATAATTCAAAGTAATAGATTGACACCCAGTGTCTCATCGGCCATCCCGAAGTAAATTAGTACCCAATACCTCATCAAATTTATCTGAAGTAATAATTTGACACCCAGTGTCTCATTGACTCGTGGTTGAAGTATCCCTGAATAGTTCCAATCCTATGGCATTCTTGTAACACCCCTAACTCGTATTTGTCATCGGAGTAGGGTTATGAGGCATTATTGGACTTATACACTAGCATTTATACAAAACCGAGTCATAAATTTGCTTTCCAAATCAAAACTTTTAAAATTTCACCATAAAGTCCTTAATATGGGCCTACGGGGACCATTACATGCTTTAGAAATGATTTAGAACTAAACCGGTAACTTTGGAAAACTTTGAAAAAATTTTCTTGAAGGTAGGGGCACACGCCTGTGTGGCCAACCCGTGTGGCTCCCATGGTCGTGTGGCCAGCCCGTGGGCAGTTCTAATTTGCAAATCCTTAGGCATCAAAGGGGCACTTGGCCTAGGCACACGCCCATGTGGCTAGGCCGTGTGGTAATCTAATTTTTCACCATTTTTAAGCCATTTTCACACGATTTTGACACACGACCATGCTTGAAACCTGTGTCTTTCACACGAACAAGACACATGACCGTGTCTTTTGTCTGTGTACTATCCTAACTTTACATTTAAGGATGCAGGGGATACACGGTCTATCAACATGCCCGTGTGCAAGTTGTGTGTCTCACACGGTCTGATCACATGCCCGTATGACAAGCCGTGTGGACTCAAAATGATCCTTATAATTCAAGTTTACCAACCTTGTAAACCTTAAATAACAAGTAGTTTAAATACAACCTTTCAACCAGTCCAAAACATGATTAAACATATCTAATACACATTTTATTATACTAGTACAACAATCCAACATAAGTATATTATCAACCATTAAACAATGCAGCTTCAAAATTATACTTAAGAACCATTCAAATTAGTTCAAAATGAACTATGTTATATCATTTGCTTTACATCTATGAGCTAGCTATTAACATTCCTCACTAACATCTCTTATATTAAAAATAACATCAAAGACAACCTAGGTACATGCCATTCCTAAGGATAAGATACATCACCAAGTATTTGAGTTCGGGAGTTGGCTTGGATACTGAGCCGTTAGTCACTTTGTACCTAACCTACGCACGGAAACAAATCGTATGCTGAGTATACACTCAGTGGTATTTCTATAAACCAATACTTAACATGCATTTAAAATATAGCCATAAATTCTAACAATAATAGCTTTATAAATTTTCATTCAATTATCCTTATATCATAATATCATTTATCAATAAAATCATATTCAGTAAGAAAAATACAATTTCAATCATTATTTTTCAGTGTTCAGTACAGTAGTTTACCCCTATTAACATAACTCGGACCTGGACGGATACACGGACCCAACCCACACACCGGGATAATATACAGTGTTTCATCAGCTGAACCTTGAATACACCATAACAATAAAAATAACAGTAATAGTAATAGTAGCGATACACAGAGTACCTCATCGGAACAAATCTGGAACAATAACAGTAACAGTAACAGTAAGGCGACACTTATAGTGTCTCATTGACACAAAGTCAGAATATCCTTGAACACTTCCAATCCTATGGCATGCCAACTATATCCTACTAGCCCGACACTGTTAATAGGATTTTCATTTCACTTTCAAATTTTCGTATAATAGTTATTACATTTCAAATTTAACAATACTTACCTTTAATTTGCTTACCAAACATAATAAAGTAATACATACAACATTTAATTTAAAAGCTCAGTTTATAGAAATAGAAACCGAAATTCTCGAGTTTATTCGTTATCTTTGCTCACTTTCTCTTTTCCCTTCTTTGATGACGTTTTCGATATTACGTTAGCTATGAAAAAGTTAACACTTAAAATCATCAATACATACATTTAATAACACACGCTTATATTTTCCATGTAACTTTTACAAAAATTCCAATTTAGTCCTTAAGCCATAGCTAATTCTTTTTCTTCAAAATCAATCTCATATTTTCATTCTAACCCATCTTTAACAAGTTTTAACATTTAACTTCCTTCATAAAATACTAATTCTACAATTTAGTCAATTTAGTCCCTACTATAACAAAACTTATATCTCTTTTTACAATTCAATCCTTCTCTCACTTCTAACTTGAATTTCTATCATTTTATCTCATAATTCATCTATTTGTTCAATCTAGTTAACATCTAAAAATTCACTAAGTTTCTAAATTTCAACATGATTCAAGTAGGGTTTTATTCTAGGGTTCCAAAAACATCAAAATTACAAGAAAATGGACTAAATTTACTTATCAAATAAGCTAAAAACCTCAAAACCCTATTTTTCCTTTTCTTTTTCTTTCCTTCTTTCTTTCCCCCTCTTTCGTTTCTTTTCTTGTTCTTTCTTTTTAATTTTTTTCTTTTATTTTCTTTATTCATTTAATATATTATAATATTAATATAATTATAATATAATATTATTTACTTATTATATAAGTAAATACTAATAATTATCAATATATGTTTTATACATACTCCACATGTGCTTTACTATTACCACACACTTGGCACTCATAGTTTAATTGCTAATTTAGTCCTTTGACTTTTCTTTGTTCTTCAATTCAACTTTTACCCTTTTATTCAATCTAGCCCTTTCACTAAATTAGCTTTAATTCAAGCTAATTCACTTAACCAAAGCCTAATTAACTACACTACTAGCTTCGTAAATATTTCTAATAAATATTTACGAATTCATTTTGTAGAAATGATGACCCTAAAATTCAATTTTCCAATACCCATAAATTTTAGCTCGTTACAATGCCACTATATCTGACTTAGCCCGATACAATTAATAGGGTTTTCAATCACATTTTCCATTTCAATCAATATTCATTCTAATTCAAATAATGACATATGCTCATAATTCAATTCTATTTAATTCAATATCATAATATCAATTACTTACCTCAACTTACTTACCATATACATTAAGTAATAAATTCAACAATTAATTATTAAGCTCAGATTATAGAAATACAAACCTTAATTTCCCGAGTTACTCCTCGTTAACTTTTTCCTTTCCCTTCTTAGCGGAGGTCTTCGGCACAACGTTAGCATTTAAGCTTTAAACCTTAAAATCCCTAACTCTCCCCTTTCTTTTTCTTTCTTTTTTCTTTCTTCCTTTTTTTTTCTCCCTTTTTCGTTTCAACCTTCTTTCTTTTTCTATCTTTTGTTTCTTTCTTTCTTTATTTTATGTTTTAGTTATATTATTATATGATATTATATTATATGATATTATATGATATTATATTATATTATATTATATTATATTATATTATATTATATATTATTTAAATAATAAAAATATATGTATTATTATTTTATACATATGGTTATTATTTTTACGCATGTATTTCACAATCACCATACATTAATCACTTATGGCTTAATTACTAATTTAGCCCCTTAACTTTTCTCTATTCTATAATTCAACTTTTACTCTTTATTCAATCTAGTCCTTTCATCTAATTAATCTTAATTCGAGCTAATTCACCTAGCCAAAACCTAATTAACCATACAATTAACTTCGTAAATATTTTTTATAAATATTTACGAATCCGTTTGTCAAAAATGAAGACCCGAAAATTCACTTTCTGATACTCGTAAATTTTGGGTTGTTACATTTCTCCCCCTTAGGTAAATTTCGTCCTCGAAATTTACCTAAAAAGAGGTCGGGGTACTGAGATCTTATAGTTTCTTCCGATTCCCAAGTTGCTTCTTCGATACTATGACTTCGCCATAACACTTTTACAAATAGAACCCATTTATTACGCAATTCTTTTACTTCTTGTGCTAAAATTTCAACCGACTCTTCTTCATATGACAAATTAGGTCGGATTTCTATATCTTCTGTCGAAATAAGATGAGAAGGATCTGATCTGTATCTTTTAAGCATGGATACATGGAAAACATCATGAATCTTTTGTAATTCTGGAGGCAAAACTAATCGGTAGGTAACTGTCCCAACTCTTTCCACAATCTCATACGACCCAATAAAATGAGGACACAATTTTCCTGTTCGACCACATCTTAAAATTTTCTTCCAAGGCGATACTTTAAGAAATACTTTATTGGCAACAGAGTACTTAATATCCTGACATTTCAAATCTGCATATGATTTCTGTTTGTTGGAAGCTGCTTTCAATCTATCTTGAATCTTCTTAACAGTATCTTCTGTTTCTTGAATTAACTCTGGCCCAATCATTTTTCTTTTATTCAATTCCATCTAACACACAGGTGACCGACATCTACGACAATATAAAGCTTAATATGGAGCCATTTGAATACTTAATTGAAAACTATTATTGTATACAAACTCAGCCAACAGTAAATAACGTTCCCGATCTGATTTAAAATCAATAATACAAGCTCGGAGCATGTCTTCTAAAATCTGAATAACTCGCTTAGATTGTCCATCAGTCTGCGGATGGAAAGCTGTGCTAAAATTGAGTCGTGCACCCAAAGATTCATGCAATTTTCTCCAAAATCTTGATGTGAACCATGGATCCCGATCAAAGATTATCGATATAGGAATACCATGCAATCTCACAATTTCCCGAATGTAAACTTCAATAAGTTTCTAGAGTGACCAATCAGTTTTGCTGCTATAAAATGAGCTGATTTTGTAAGCCAATCAATAATTACCTAAATAACATTTTTCTTACTTGCTGACAATGGTAACCCCATTACAAAATCCGTTGTAATATAGTCTCATTTCCATTCAGGAATATTAATAGGCTAAAGTAATCCAATGGGAATTGATGCTCTGCCTTAACTCATTGACTAGTCAAGCATTTAGCTACATACTCAACTATATCTCTTTTCATACCTAGCCACCAATAAGATTCCTGTAGATTACTGTACATTCTCGTTCCTCCTGGATGTAAAGCAAAAGGACTTTCATGTGCTTCACGAAGTATTAACTCTTTCAACTCTAAAACATTTGGTATATAAATCCTATTATGAAATCTCAAACAACCATGATCATCAATGTTGAAATTCTCTAACATGCCATTCTGAACCATTTCTTTGTTCTTTACTAACTTGTCACCTTCTAGTTGTGCTGACTTAATTCGATCAAACATCACTGGTTTAATTCTTAATTCAACCAATAGACTTCCATCATTACTGATACTAAGCTGTGCAAATATTACTCATAATTCAATTGTTGCTTTTCTACTTAATGCATCACCTATAACATTTACCTTTCCCAGGTGATAATCAATAACGTGTCATAATCTTTTAAAAGCTTTATCCACTGACGTTGTCTTAAATTCAACTCCTTTTGGGATAAAAGATACTTGAGACTCTTATGATTTGTATAAATAAAGCATTTCTCACCATAAAAGTAATGTCTCCAAATCTTTAGTGCAAAAATCACGGCAGCTAGTTCCAAATCGTGCGTCGGGTAATTACATTCATGCGGTTTCAATTGCCGAGATGTATATGCTATCACATTTCCATCTTACATCAAGACACACCCGAGACCATTCAAGGAAATATCACTATAAATAACAAAATCCTTTCTCGACTCTAGCAAAGTTAAAACCGGTGCTTCAGTTAACATTTGCTTCAATTTCTCAAAACTTTCTTGGCACTGATCATCAATGGAACATTCTTTTGCAACAACTTTGTCATCGGTAAAGCTATCTTTGAAAATCCGTTTACAAATCTTTGGTAGTAACCATCTAATCCAAGGAAACTACGAACCTCTGATACATTTCTCAGTGCTTTCCACTTAACAATTACTTCAATCTTCTTTGGATCGACTTTAATTCCATCTGTAGAAACAATATGTCTAAAAAATACAACCTCTGATAATCAAAATTCGCATTTGCTAAGTTTCCCGTATAACTATTTCTTCCATAATATTTGCAAAACAATTCTGAGGTATTGTTTATGTTCATATTCAGACTTCGAATAAACCAGAATATCATCAATGAAAACCACCACAACCTGATCTAGGTACGGTTGAAAAATACAGTTCATAAGATCTATAAAAGCTGCTGGGGCATTAGTTAATCCAAAAGGCATTACTAAAAATTCACAATGACCATACCTTGTATGAAATGCTGTATTCGATACATCACTTTTTTTTACCTTCAACTGATAATATCTTGACCTCAAATCAATCTTTAAAAAGATAGAAGCTCCTTTTAACTGATCAAATAGATCGTCAATACGATGTAACAAGTATCGATTCTTGATTGTCACCTTATTCAATTACCGATAATCAATACACAATCGCATTGAACTATCTTTCTTTTTAACAAACAATACTGGAACTCCCCAAGCTGAAATACTAGGACGTATAAATCCTTGATCCAGTAAATCTTGCAACTGTACTTTCAATTCTTTTAACTCTGTAGGTGACATACGGTATGGGGGTATTGATATCGGAGCTGTACCAAGATATACTTCAATTGCAAATTCAACATCCCGATCTAGTGGTAATTTAGGTAATTCTTCAAGAAATACATCAAGAAATTCATAAACAGTCCTGATTTTACTAGATTGACTTTCAATAGAATCTGAATTGATAACATAAGCTAGAAAAGCTACACAACCCTGATGAAGAAGTTTATTAGCCTGAATCATTGAAATAATACAAGTCGACCCACTGGTTCGAATACCATTTACCTCAATTTTATCCTCATTTTCACTTTGAACAATAAAATTCTTTTTACAACTGTCTAAAATCACCCTGTGCTCTGAAAGCCAGTCCATTCCTAGTATTATATCAAAATCACCAAATGGCATTATCAACAAGTCAACAGAAAATATTCTATTCTGTATCATTAACGGACATCTTCGACATACTTGATTCATTAGCACAGTTTACCCCAACGGACTAGACACCGCTATTGATACTCTAGACATTTCAGATTTTAAATTTCCCAACTCAACCAATTTTGTGTTAACATATGAGTGTGAAGATCCCAGATCTATCAAAGCATAAACAGGTTACGAATGCAATAAGAATATACCTGTCACCACATCATGTACTTTACCCTCTTAATGGGTCCGTACAATATATGCTCGAGTTGGTACTCTGGCTTCTGATTGTTGAGTAACAACATCACTTCCTCTTCTAGCACCACCTCTAGAAATTGAACCACTTTGACCTGATCCACGACCTCTAGAAGTAGGCACAGATCTTTAAGATGTAACAAGTGTAGCATTCTCATTTTTTGGGTAATCCCTAACGAAATGCTTTGTAAATCCACAGCAGAAACAGCCTAAAGTCAATCTCCAACATTCACCTCGATGTTTTTTCCCACAATGCTCACAATTTAGAATTTTAATATCCCGGGATGGACCTCGTATACTACCAGTAGAAATTATCAACTATCTTCTATGATTTTTATCACATTTGTCTGATCTAAAACTTGATCTCCAACTACCATGAGATTCTTTTGATCTTTTAGGTTGCGGATTTGAACTAGTAGCTCTAGTACGTTTCCCAATCGAGTGAGTACTTTTAGGCTTTTTGTCTAGACCGAGTACTTGTTAAACCATCTTTTCCCTTTCAACCAAATCTACAAATTTAGTGATTGTGGGATAATAGTTGCACCCATAATTCATCACGAAGACCCCATAAAAATCATTTGCAACTGTCAGCTTTGGTTGGAACAAATTCAGCTACATATCTACTGAGCCGCGGGAGTTCTCGTTCATAGTCAACTACTGACATTTCACCTTGTTTTAGCATAAAAAAATCTTGTTTTCTATCGTCAATGTACAACTCACCCACATATTTCTTCTGAAATTCTCTTTGAAAGAAATCCCAGTTTACCTATTCTGCCGGTATATGTCGAGTTACTGATACCCACCAAACATAAGCTTCTTCTTGTAATAAAGATACAACATACAATAAACTTTCTCGGGAAGTACATTCAAGATACTGTAGAATTCTTTTTGTAGATTTCATCCAATTTTCAGCTGTAGATGGATCAACTCCTTTTAAACCCAAAAATTAAGTTGCACCATACTTACGCAGTTCTTTAATCGGGGCTCATCGGGTAGTAGAAGCAGATGTCATAGCAGATGCATTCCTACTACTCGTTGAAGGGTATCAGCTATAACCCTAAGTAACTGTGAATCATCCCTTTCTCTAACATTACCCCGTTCAACATTTGGTGGTTGATTACCTACTAGGTTTACACTCGGTGTTGCCGATTTAGTTTCATTTAGTTCACGAGACTCTTCATATCTAAGATACATTTCTTGATCAATATCATCACTATAATCATCCGACATCATTAACTATAAAACATAACAAACAAATATATCAATATCCAAATCTTGACTCAATTCAACTAAATTATGGCACGTACCTCTAGACTTAATTCTAAGCTTGATTTAGTTAGAGAATTGGCTAAACCTACAAAGCTTTGATACCATTAAATATAACACCCCCTAACCCTTATCCATTGTCGGAACAAGGTTTATGGAGAATTACCGAACTTTTCAAATCAATATGAACATTAAATAAATCAATCAGCATGCATATCATAATTTAATCATATCGTCCCTCTTATGAGCATTCGAGGCCCAAAATACTGTTAGAAACGAATCGGGACTCAATCAAAAACTTAGAAAATTTTTTGCAAAATTTCAAAATTTTTCCTAGGTGTAGGGTACACACGCATATGTGGCCAAGGGATACGCTCGTGTGGCCTTGTGACATGCTGGTGCTTCAGGTCATGTCCTACCCCGTGTAACTCCTTAACTTACCTCACATGGCCAAGCCATACACCTGTGTGCTAGGCCGTGTGGTTAATTTTTTTTCAAAATTTAGGTGTATTTTTCACATGGCGGAGGCACATGCCCGTGTACTAAGCCGTATGCCTCACACAGTTGAGACATGCCCGTGTCTCTACCCTTATAAAGATTCTTGGGCATTCTGTTCTGAAATTTTAAGTTGTAGGGACACACGGCCAACCCACATGCCCATGTGCTAGCTGTGTGTTTCTGTAACAATCCGATTTTAACCTTAGTCGGAATAGTGGTTTTGGGACCAAATATTTGAGTTAGAAAAATATATTTAATATTAATTTCTGTGGCTATGATATGTAAATTGATATGTGTGAAAGTTTCGTGCAAAAATTTAACTGTTTGTGTGCTTAATTTGTAAAAAAGACCTAATCGCATAAAATGTAAAAGCTGTGTGCTAGATGTTAAAGTGCTTATTTGAGTTGGCTTTATATTTGAAAGGTCCTTATATGGTTATTTGACTATTAGAAGTTTGAATGGACATAAAAGGACATGTGTTAGGTGAAATTATAATAGTTTAATAAAGGTTATAATGGTCAAATGTTTAATAAAGTAATATATGTTATAAAAAAACATGAAAATAGGCATTATATGCCTTGTTTGTACCAAAAATTGAAGAACAAAAAGAAAAGATCAAGAATTCTAGGGTTCAGCTAGTTAGAAGCTTAAATCGGGTATGTTTTTTGCTTCGATTTTTGATAATTTTTATGTTTTTGTGATCGTTGTTAAGTGTACTATAAATCCCATGTCTCAATTTCTGATTTTGTGATGATTTGAAAATGTGTCATGGATGAATTCATGAGTTTCTTGTTGTTAAATGGTGAAATATGAAAGCTTGATGTTGAGTTTACATGTTTTGTCTTTGGATTTCAGTTAGATTTGAGCAAATTTGGGCTAAATTATGAAAATGTTATTTTGAGGGACTAAAATGTGAAATAAATGAAATGTGTGGACTAGTATAAGTACTAAGAGAATTCAGCCAAGCATAAGTTTATGCAAATTATGTGTATTTTGTGATTTTGTGAATTAGGGACTAAAGTGTCAAAATGTGAAAATATGAGGGTTAAATTGTAAAATTCCCTAAATATGTGTTTATAGATTGAATTGAATTAATTGGTGAATAAAAGAGTTAATTTTAAAAACATATAGATTAAGAAAGGAGGAATTCGGACTTAGATCGAGGAAAGTTGAAGGTTATCGAGTAGATAGTCCGAGTGGACAAATTTCGAGTACGAGGTAAGTTCGTACTTAAAATATGATGTTAAGTATGTTTTGATGTCTTTATTATACATAGGTTGTATATAATTGAATTGGATAATATGGTGATGAAAATGAAGTTTTGGCACTAAGTGTGCGATTTAAACTTTGGCACTAAGTGTGTGATTTAACTAGCTTCGGCTACTTGAGGCACTAAGTGTGCGATACCAAATTAGTCTCGGTTATTTGAGATGGCAGTAAGTGTGCGAAAATATTTAGCTTCGACTAACCTTATAGCACTAAGTGTGTTGATGTATAAAATGCGAATAACTTATGGATAACCTCATAACATTCAACATGAGGTAAGTACAAAAGTGAATAAGTACGGGAAGCTTCAGGTATGCATAATGCCTAAGTGGTAGATGATGTTATTTATATGAATCTCTTTGAGTTGATATAGTTATATGGGTTGAAACTTTACAAATACTCATAGGTTATCATTATTTGTTCATTTACTATGAATGTTTTGAGTACGAGCTTACTAAGCTTTTGAAAGTTTACTCTGTGTGATTACTATCTGTTTTATAGTTATCGTATCTACTGAAAGCTCGGGGCTCGGGGATAGTCGAGGATCGTCACCACACTATCGAACGCATTTTGGTACTTTTAAAATGTAAATATTTGAAGTATGACATGTATAGACTAGTAGTTGTGAAGTATGTTTTGTGATGTATATAGTTAGCCATGAGATTTGGCTAATTTGTGTTTGAAATCATATTTGATAATGGCTTATGATATGTGATGTTAATTTGCAATTATGGCATGTCTTAATTGGATAAATGAGAAGGTAAGGTTTATAAGTATGTAAATGATTGATACTATTATGGCATGAATGATATATGTTTTAACATAAAGTATGGTTGAATGGGTTGTACATATATGCTGATTCCTTGGGTGACCCATAATGGGGTCGCAAGTTGGCCTAAACCAAGCCTGCATTGTGCCACACGGTCAAAGGCCACGAGCGTGCTTTGTGGCCGTGTTTGTTTGGCAGTAACCTCTTAAAAATCACACGGCTTTGACACACAGGCTTGTCATATGGCTGTGGGCATAAGTCAGTAGCTAGCTAAGTATCACACGACTATAGCACATGGGCATGTCTATTGGCCGTGGGTGAAAGTCAGTATGCCTGTTCTGTTTTGGCACGGCTGGTTCATATGGGTGTGTTTGATGCCTGTGTAAGGCACACGGCCTGGTCACACGGGCGTGTAACCTTAACAGAATAGAAAAATTTTCTAAGTGTTGAAAGTTGTGAATATGTTCGGTTTAGTTCCGACCTCTCTCTAATGCACGTTTAAAGTCTCATTGACCTAAGAGAGGGACTTATGTTGATGTTTGACTATGATGCTATGATGTTTGTGAAATGAATGCGAAGTGTTTCGATATGTTTGGTAATGCCGCTTAACCCTAGTCCGACGATAGATACGGGTTAGGGGTGTTACAGTCTCACACGGTCTGGTCACACATGCAACATCCCATTTTCTATAAAATCAGAACAGTGGTTTCGAGACCACAGATTCGAGTCCGAAAATAAAAATTATTGTAATACTATTTTATGGTCTACAATATGATAATAATATTGTGTGAAAATTTCGTAAAGAAATTTTATCGATTACATATTTAATTTGATAAAGGACCAAATTGCACAAAGTGAAAAAGTTGAGTTCTAATAGCTAAATGGATTAAATAGCTATAGAACTTTAAATTGAAGGTCCTTATATGGTAATTAGACCACTAATGAAAAGTTAGTAGATATTTTTGGATGATTCATCCATGGAAAATTGGAAAAAGGCTAAGGATTAAATTGGAAATCAAAATAATTAAAGATGATAAATTAATTAAATAACAAAATATCATCATTTATCATCATATTCCACAAATATTTTGCATGGAAACCCTAGAAAAGAGAAAGGAAGCTTTCTTGGCCAAATTAGGTAAGTATTCAAGTCCCGTTTTTAGTAATTTTTATATTTTCGAGATCGGGATAACTTAATCTATTTATTTTGGGGGTTAATTTGTAAAGTTAACAAAGTATGAAAATTTTTCCATGGATGAATATTCTAGAATTTTGAAATTTATGGTAGAATATGAAAGGTTGTTGATAGATAAACAACTTTTACAATGTGAATTTTGATGAAAAAAATTTTAGGGGTTAAATTGTAAAGTTGTAAAAATTGAAGAAAAATTTTGAATTTTATAGAATATATGTGCTGTAAATTTTATACTAAAATTTTGGCTAGGCTTAAAATAAGAAGTAAATTGCATGAATTTCATTTTCCGAGCCTAGGGACGAAATTGCCATTAATTAAAAGTTTAGGGGCAAAATGGTAATTTTTCCTAATATGTGAATTGGACTGAATTGAGTTTAAATTGTATTAAACTGATGTTAAATTTACTCGTATAGATCTGGATAGACCAAATTTGGAGTTAGAACGAGGAAAAGAGAAAAATATCGGATTAGTAGATTTTACACATACGAACATTTGTCGAGATAAATTCATGTAACTAAATTGTGTATATTTATATGCTTGAATTAAATGTTGTGTGTATGTGAATTGTATAAATATTATATATATGACATTGAAGACATATCCGACAAAGCCCGATAAATGATAATGCTTGAAATAAATGATAATGCACGATAAATAATAAATGATAAAAATGTTAGTTTTATACTTGCAATGAATGTGAAATGTGTTTATTTGAATTATATGAAATTTTATAGATGTATGAAATAATCACATGCTTGATAATGCCTGAAAAATGTTAAATCTCGTTTTAATAAATGAAAGTCGATGGATATAGTATTTTCCTGTATTAATATCAAGGTCTTGCATATGTTGCGGATGGGATTTAGCTCAGACGAGTAATCTTGATAACAGCCTTCTCGAGCATCCTGTTGTATAGTTCCTGCAAGCGTCCTAATTGGTAGTGATTTAGCATGTGTTGCGCACTACTGCAGCTCTTTATGAGCATCCTGTTACATGTTTCGATCGGTTGTGATCCAGCATATAATGTGGATACAAACGCAGCTCTACGTGAGCATTCTGATATAAGCTCTTATGAGCTTCCTGCCACGGCTCACTTGAACTCTCTGTTACCTTATTCGGTGCTCCCTGATGTTATCTCTTCAGAGATATCTAGTAAGCTCTATGAGCATCCTGAGTAAAACTCTTATGAGTTTCCTGATTAGCCCGGATAAGTGTCCTGTTACATGGTTACATAGCTCATCTGAACATCCTGATATATGGCTCGAGAGTGTGCTCCCTGGTTATGTGCATTAACGGGTACCCCTGAATATGAATTGATGGATCATGATTTGTACAACTCAAGTGTACCACTTGTGTATCCATCGATATTTCAGATAAATTCAACAGGAAAAATCCTAACATGAGAAGGTATGGATAAGAAATGAGTTATAACATGTATTTGTCTGAAATACATGAAAATGATGATACATGATATATGGAAATATGAGATGATGATATATGTACATGAAATTTATTTGATGAATACGTTCATCCATGATTATAGATTTGTACACGTTGAGTGTACTACTCATTTGACATTGATATTTCGAATGATTTAATGGGTAAAGTTTCCACATGAAATAATCTAAACTTGAGATAAATTATTATGAATATGTACCGAAATACAAATATATGATTTATACATGTTATATGAATACGAGATATGGAAAGTATATATATATATATATATATATATATCTGGAAATCTGATTGTTGTTGAGCCCATATATATTTCTTGATGTTATTATGGAATATATGACTAACAAGGGCAATGAAGATATGTGTAAAAGGCTTGAGATTAAACTGATTGAATGTGCCTTACATGTTTATCTTGAAATAGAATGAATGTTAAGTTAAGTATCATGTTATACAAACTTACTAAGAATTATATGCTTACGTAGTTTTATTTCCCTATTTTATAGTAAATCGGAAGCTCGTTGGATTGGAAGCTTGGCGTAGATCACTCACATTATCCATTAACCCATTTTGGTACATATGGTAAATCAATTATGGTTATAATGGTAGGTATAGGTTAAATTGGCCATAATGACATGTAAATGTAGATGGTTATTATAATCTAGCCATTGGAATGGCTAGTGATAATTATGTTTTGGTATATATATATTAAGATTATTTCATGGTGATAACATAAATGTTTATTATTAATTGATTGAGAAAGATTAAACAAGTATGCTTATAAAAGGTAAGATTAAAAGAATGAAAGCATATAATAATATATCATGTTAGATGAATAAAATTAGCTTGGTTATCATACTTGAATTGGTTGATATATGTGTGTAAGTGATTTAACAGGTTGATGGCAAGGTTTGGGTGAGAAATAAGGCTAGGAAATGACTTTATTTTGTCCACATGGGTAGACACACGAGCATGTATATTGACTGTGTGTCACACACAGCCTAAAAAATGGGCGTGTGGTTTGGCTATGTGTCCCCTGCATCTTAAATTCGAGAAATAGAATGCTTAGAATTGAGCACACGGGTAGAGACACGGGCGTGTGTCTCAGCCGTGTATGCTACACGGCCTAGAACACGGGCATGTGTGAAACCTACACTTAATATTAGAAAAATTAAATTAACCACTCGGTCTAGCACACAGACGTGTGGCTGGCCGTGTTTAGTCAGAAAGTTACACGGGGTCAGACACGGCCTGTGATACGGGCGTGTCCTATGGTCACACGGGTGTGTGTGCCTTGTATCTAGAAAAAAAATTAGAAATTTTGCAGAAAATTTTTTGATTTTCGATTTAGTCCTGACTCAATTCCAATGTTAATATTAGGCTTCAGGGGTCCATTTTAAGGGACAACATGACAACTTTTGGAAATGAATAGTAATCAACATAAATTATCTAAAATTGTTCTGTAAACTCCGGTAATACCCTGTAACCTTATTCTGACAATGGATATGGGTTAAGGGTATTACAACACACCCGTGTGAGGTCGTGTGGACTCAAAATGAGCCTTATACATCAAGTTTACCAACCCTGCAAATCTTGAACAACAAGGAACTCAAAATCCAATTGTTCAACCATTCCAAATCACATTTAAACACCTCTAAAACTTGTCAAAATAGACATCCTAAGTGCCTAATCAATGAATTCCCTTAAATATCTTACTCATATTATCAAAAAAATCCAACAAATCATCATGCAAGTCATTTCTAGATTTATGTCAATTTCACCTTAAAACTACCTATTTCACACTCTCTTATGCATTTACTTAAACATACCATTTTATAACCTCAACATAACACACATGTATTCATGTTTATAAGTAAAAAATATCATTTTATAGCATATTTACAATCATTTTCCCAAAATGACAACTTCAACATCCTAGATACATGCCATTACAAACAAAAAGAAATATATTTCACCAAGTTGAGTTTGGGATCGGCTTTGGATGCTGATTCAACAATCTAACTTCAACCTAACCTGTGCATGAAAAACAAACCATACGCTGAGTATACACTCAGTGGTATTTCTATAATCTGAACAATTTAAAGAAAATATTATAATATAACATGCATATTTAACTTAACACAAGCATTAATCATACAATAAATCAATTCATACAATAACTTAATTTCTCATCAATATCTATCTCAAATGGCTTTTCTCTTGTGGTCACACATCATTCAACTATAAAAATTTTCATTCATGAACCCATGGTTCATGTATATCATTTGTATAAATCATTTCTCTATTCAATTCCAGTTTCAATTCACAAACAATATCATTTAGTATCGATCAATTTGTCAATTCGTTATATACCCCTATTAACACGACTTGGACTTTGGCGAATACACTGATCCAACCAAAACACACATCGAATCATTTGAAGTAATAGATTGACACCCAGTATTTCATCGGCCATGCCGAAGTAAATTGATACCCAGTACATCATCAAATTTATCCAAAGTAGTAATTTGACACCTAGTGTCTCATCAACTTGTGGTCGAAGTATCCTTGAACAGTTCTAATCCTATGGTATGCCAACTATATCCGACTCAGCCCGATATAGTTAATAGGGTTTTCAATCATATTTTCCGTTTCAATCAATATTCATTCTAATACAAATAATCACATATGCTCATAATTCAATTTTATTCAATTCAATATCACAATATCAGTTACTTACCTCAACTTACCATATACATTAAGTAATAAATTCAACAATTAATTATTAAGCTTGGATTATAGAAATAGAAACCGTAATTTTCTGAGTTACTCCTCGTTAACTTTTTCCTTTCCCTTCTTAATTGAAGTCTCCGGCACAAAGTTAACACTTAAGCTTTGAACCTTAAAATCCCTAATTCTCCCATTTATTTTTCTTTCCTTTTTCTTTCTCTCTTTTCCGTTTCAACCTTCTGTTTCTTTTTCTATCTTCTGTTTCTTTATTTCTTTATTTTGTTTATTTTATGTTTTAGTTATATTATTATATTATATTATATTATATATTACTTAAATAATAAGAACACATGTATTATTTTATACATATGATTATTATTTTTACACATATATTTCACCATCACTATACATTTGTCACATATGGCTTAATTACTAATTGAGTCCCTTAACTTTTCTCTATTCTATAATTTAACTTTTACTCTTTATGCAATCCAGTCATTTCATGTAATTAATCTTAATTCGAGCTAATTCACCTAGCCAAAATCTAATTAACTTCATAAATATTTTTAATAAATATTTGCGAATCTGTTTGTCGAAAACAGAGACCCGAAAATTTACTTTCCGATACCTGTAAATTTTGGGTCATTACAAACACCATTGTTAAGTACCAGCAGACTAGTAATTTCTGGGAAAACCCTTAGGATGTTGTCAAGGAGATTTATGTCTTTGCTCTAGTACATGCATGATTGATTTATAGTAGAAAAAGGGCTTGATAATTATGATTATTTCTTATTTAGCCCAAGAAGATAGAGTAGGTCCCAGTGGTTGTCGCAAAGGACCAATAGAGTAGATTCTATCTTGTCAGTTCTGGTGAGTTTCTCTTTATTTCCTTTGGGTTTTAAAAACTCTATGACATGGATTCGTGTAAGGTAAGTTGTCTCTACTGAAAATATATCGATGTGTTGTGTATTAACTAGTCAATGTTGTGTGTACATAGTCATGGTCATAGTTAATACCCACATTGTGTGATAACTCAGTACCAAACTATCTGTGATATGTGAAAATATAGAAAGAACCCTTATTTGTGATGCATCCGATAGGGCAATTTTATTGCAAACCAGATGGCAGATCACAACTTGACCTTACGGGAGAACATGTGTTCAATATGATAAAGAATATAAATAAAGATATGTGATTTTGATCTATGATTTATGGGTCTGAGGCTGGCACAAGGTTAGAACACAGGTAAACATACATGATTAGGAGAAGTATGCATGATTTACCAGTACGTGTCCATTAAGAAATTTGTGTTATAATCATTACGTGTGTGCCGGTAACCTGTACTGGCAGATTGGCATAAAGTTTTGTAGGGTAGAGTTTCAAAAATTTCTTTATCTTTTATTCAATCAAGGGTAACCTGATAATCATGTTGTGTTATTAAGGAACTCACTAAGTTCAAATGAACTTACTTCATTTCCTTTCTTTTTCAGGCATTTAAGTAGCAAAAAAAGATCCGTAGAAAAGGGATTACGCTAAAGTTGCATCTATAAGTAAGCCACTTATCTGTTTTGTATCATGCATAGCTGTCGACGAAGGGTGCACCCACCTGTTTTGTGTTTAATCTGTGTTTTCACTCCATCAATGTATTATTTTGTTTTCAAGTGTAATCAACCTTGCTTATATATATATATATATATATATATATATTTGTGATCGTCAAATCCCTTAGATTTGTAGTTCACAAACTTATCTTTTCCTAAGCGTATTTACCTTAAATGGCAGAGCCTAATTATTGAATAATTTAGTAATTTTCATTCACTCCTTAAAGATGTTCTAAAAATGGAGAAAGGATTAACGATTTTAAACTAAAAGGGAAATCCTTATAACTATTTTTCTCAAACTTTGAACAAGTCCAAGGTTTTTGAATTTGTCAGTAATGCCCCTGTTCGTTGGATAAGCTATTGTCAATTTGGTATACACCATGTCTTCGTAATGGGATAATGAGTGTTACGATTAGAATTAAAAATTATAAAGTATGATAAGACTGATAACTAAAATATATCCAAACCTAGACTAGAATAAACCTATATAGGGTTGACATATGATGAGACATAAATCACAATAAATATGGATTGAGAACCCATACATAATCTACATAGAGTGAGACTTGAACCTAAGATTGAAAGTTCTCGACACTTTGACCTATCCATTAAGCTAATGCCTCATTAGTTGTAAGCTTATTTTTAAAAGATGATATAAATATAAATATAAATTGTTTTTGTTTTTGTTTTAAATAATTTTATGGAAGTACCTATTAAATATTTATATTTATATTTAATCATTGTGTTACTTTTGAAATCAATAATTGCAAGCAAAAACTAAGTAGTTCCATAAGCAATATTTCTTCTGGCATTGGTGAAGAAAAAAGCTAGAAAAGCAATGAGTAGTCAATATGTTTAAGCAATTCGGTTTCGCTATGTCTGTGGTGCCTTGCCCAAAGAGATAAGTCATTATCTTAACACCTTATACAACAAGTTATTACAAGCACTAACACTCACTAAATTAGCAACCTCACTTTTGCACCTAAGATCTAGATCGTTTTCCTATAAGTTTTCTCCCCTAAAAACTTAGAACCAAAAACCAGGTGATTCACTTGATTACCTACAAAAATGCACTATGAACATAAGTTCTAAATAATAGAATAAGTGCTAAATTTCTCTACACAATTTTACCTACACAAGCCTTTCAATATATAAGAGTTTAAGCCTTGTTTTGATAAAGATAAATTACAATTAATCTTCTCATCAAAGCAACAAGATAATCAATAAGGATAATATCTTCAATATGCCCAGGATAAGTATTCAAAGCTTCAGGATATGTTATCAAATTACCGATCCAATCCAATCATCTCGAACTAGGGAAACTAAATTTCGTTTGATCCAATCCAAATCAATCTTCAAGATATGTACCTATAACGGGTTTGTATATCATAGTAGTGTTTGCACATGTCCAAAATATTAGCAAACATCATAACCCAAAAATTTTATTACTAAAAATTGTCAATTTCATAAATTACAAGTTATGATGCTGAGCAGTGCTAGAACCAGTGGGCATTGCTCGTAGCACCACTCTACGTACTCCTCAAATTGGCTCAATACATTATATAACTTTAAGACAATTCTTTTATTTTTATTTTTACTTTTATATTTTAATCAATTTCTTTTTCATTTGAACTTTTCTTCCAAGTAATGGTAACTAATTAATTTTATATAAAATTAACATAAAGGCGTAAGTGTCTTTCACATTAAATAAAACATAAAGGCTAAAGACTAAGAGGGATAAAAGGTAAAATTATAAAAGTTTTTTCATCATATTTCAACATATGTATAATATTTATCATCACTAGTCGTCTTATTCTACCGCTGTTGAAGCCATATTCATCATCTGCCATTATATATATTTAGAATTTTAATAATTATTTATAATTTTTATAATTTATTATCGTTTTACACTTATTTAGAATAAATCTGAATAAATAATTATCTATATTTATATGAATCTAGATGTCTTTTTGTCTAACTTTATTTTGGATATGTATTTTATCTTAATTTTTAATTTTTAATTTTTATTAATGTGAGATGCAATGTTAACATATTTATCCCCTGACATGTTAAGTGCCAGCTTTTTTTTTTTTTTTTTGCTTCATCTGCACTGCATCAACCGTTAATGATCAGACTTATTAACAATAGTTTTCGTTAACAAAAGATTTTTGTTTATAAAATCTTAATTGATTTTCTATTTTTTACTAAAGGTTTTTCACCTTTATCCTTTTTTAACTAACAATTGTATAATATATTAATAAATTGTTGAATTCTTAATTTTATTAATCATGATTCAATTTTTTCTGGCAAATAATAATACGGGCTAAATACTTAAATGGGGGTTCAATTTTTTTGGAGTTACTCATATAATTACAATCAAACCTTTCAAAATGATCATATAAGGACCTAACTTTTTCAAATGTACTCAAATAAGGGCTTCTCAAATGTCGTATATTAGGTTTCAAATTATGTCTCGACTGTTTTCTTTTCTTTCAAGCAATATCTAATTAAGGTGTTATGTGTTTTATTCTAAATACATTAGCATATATCTATTTTTTCTACAAATTAGATTAAAGTGTGTAAAAACTTTTATTTAAGTATTTTTATAAAAAAATAGACCTTTATTTAATTATTTTTAGAAATTTTGACGTTTGTGTGAGTAACCACTAAATGGTTGATCCCTAATTTCTTAAACTGAGGGGTTTTGTAAATGGAAAAGGAAATTTGAATAGTCAAGGTCTTGCCTTCAATTAACGTAAAGAAGATGGTCCAAAGTTTCTGTCCACATTAAATCAAACTCTAAATGATACTATAGACTAGTAAATAATAAGAAGAAACTTCGTTACATGTAAGAATATCCTCATAAACTAATATATTTCCTGATAATTAATTAAGTAACTAATTACATTCTTTGGCTCTTTCTATATTCGTAGGTGGTTCAAACATGAAAAGAAAAATTGAAGAGGAAAATAAATAACTATAATTTGTTAATATACTTTATATAGTTTAAGATAATATTTGAGAAAAAATAACTTTATTATTTTAATAAACTAGTTACTCAATTATTAATAATTTTTTTATCATTTAAGCGTGAAAAGTTACGAAATGATAACTCAATTGTTTAATTTTATCTTTTTATCATCAACTAGCTAATAGCGACAAATTTTAAAATTGGCATATAGCAACTTTAAACTTCAACATTTATAAATTATGTCAATTTGGCTTTAATTCTAAAAAGTGTAATTTTTTTCATTTTGTTTTTCTCTGTGATATTGAGGGTTAATTTTAAAAGAATGATAAAAGATTAAAATTATTATTTTGTATTTTTAGTGTTTTCATTCTTTGCATATTTTCAATCAAACTTAGTTGATAAATTTGTTTTTTAGCTTTTTAGTGAAAAGATTAGTAAATTAAGAAAAGTAAAACGTAAAAAAAAATTATACAATGTTTAAATGTTGAGGTTTAAATTTTTAGAATCAAGATTAAATTGACATTGTATAAATATTGAGGATTAAAGTTGTTATTATATCAATTTTAAAATCGGGCATTATTAGCTGATTGGTTGACTAAAAAAGACAAAAATGAATAGTAGAGTGACCATTTTGTAACTTTTCATAGTTGGATGACTACTTATAACTTTTCATGGTTAGATGACCAAAAAAGATCTTATGACTACTAGTGTAGTTTACCTTTATTATTTTGATCTATTATATATAGAATAGATTAATCCATGTAACGCTGTGATTTTTAATTTCACATATAAAATATTTATTAATTGATAAAAATGAATTTCAATTTAATTTCATTATTTTATTTTAAATTTAAATGAGAATAATATTGAGAAATTATATTTTATTAATTATAAAAATTAAAGTTTTGGTAAGTTATGGTAATTATATTTTATTAATTTAAATTTGATATAAATATTAATTATATTCTATTAATGAAATGTTAAGGGTCAATTTATTCCAAATAAAAAGTAAGGGTGAAATTGAGTAAAGTTGAAAAGATTGAAGGCTAAATTTTTATTTTGTGTTCTATATAAAACATCAAGATTAACATTTAATGGCAAAAATTTAATAAATGGTCTATTTCACTCATTCATTTAATATACAAAGATCAAATTGTTTATTTTTCAGTAAAAGATCAAAATACAATTGAAATATAATAGAAGTCGTTATAATACTTTTACCATTTTATATTTGTTCGATTTGTTTAATAGATTATTCTAAAATTTTTGTTGATATTGGCATATTTAGCCGCACAAACAAATAGAAGTTGGATTATTCAATAGCCAACGATCTCTTGAAAAAAAAAAAAAACTGGAAAAATGTTTGACCTCATCGATAATAGGAATATTACAAATATTAGCTATTAACTTCCATTGTTTTTGTCACTCCTAATTTTTTTATCACTTCATTCACAAGTTTCAAATTTTAATTAAATTGTGGTTTCTTTTTAAAAAATTGATCGGTCGTTAAAATCTTTATAATAATGATGTACTAGATTGGTATTTAATAAAATTATTAAAAATAAAAATTCATGACATTTTTTTTAAAAATCATGTCAACAATGAGATATATATGGACTCTTACATTAATTTCATTTAAATTTTAAAAGTTTAGTTAGCTATTTCATAAAGGCAACTTAACTAAAATTTGAGTGTTAAAGGCAAATCATAAAAAGGCATAATAATAAATTTAATCCTCAATATTTACATCTTTTGTTAATTTAATTTTGTTCTTTTTTAAGTTAAATTTGATCATTAGCCTTTCAAAAGTAATCAAATTATTTTTTGACAGAAATGCTAACTCAAACATTATATGCCACATTAACAAATAATTTTAAAATTATAAAAATACTCAAAAAAAAGATTACCATGTAAGCTACAATGTTTAAAAACTTAATGTTTTAGTTAATATTTCATTTGAAAAATAAATCGATACTTTTGAAAAGTTGATTATCAAAATTGACTCTTTTAAAAGGTTGAAAGTCAAATTTAATTAAAAATAAAATAAAAGCTAAATTAATATATATATATATATAAATTTTAAAAATTAAATTTATTATTATGCTAAAAAATTAGAATGAAAAGAAAAAATACATTAAAATGAATTTTATTATTAAGGTACTTAATATGCAGCATGGAAGGGTTTAATTGGAGGGAGAAACTGATAATTACATTGATGTTTTAAAAAAATTGAAGTTTATTTTGGTGAAATGAAAACAAGGAAATTGAAAATAGAAGATGAAGGTATTGACTTTTGAACAAAGAATTTTCCATTATTCCTTTCAACATCTCTTGAAAATGAAATACCTCATTTGTGAATTTTAAGAAGACAGGACAGTGTTGTATTGAACAAGACAAATACACTCCTAATGTTTTTGTTTCACATTTTGCTCCTAAAACATACGCCCCTCAAATATGTAACATCTTATTTTTCTTTGAATTTGAATATTTCGGCTTCTTTATCCCAATATCAACAACAAAAACATTTTGTTCATTGTTGTTATTGGAATATTATTTGTTCAACCATCGTAAAACCAAAGGTAGAATTAAGAAAAATTTACTTTATTCAAAACACATTAAACTTTTAACATTAGCCATTCAATGTATTCATTTTAATTTTAATTTTTTTCAATATTGCTATATATATTTGTGAAAATTAAACGTTGATAATGATAATGAATCGCAAAAAAAAGAGAAAATAGAACACACAAAATTTTTCGTGAAAAGGCAGATGAGAAGAAAATTCACTATGTCGAATTTGAATGATATAAGAGGAGTATAGACTATGCCTATTTATAGGTTTGTAAAGCCATATTCTAATCAAAATCTAATAGAAGTAATGCAGTAAAGTTAAAACACTTTATTCTAATCAAATATCAAATAGAAGAAGTAAACTTCTATACTAATTCCACTTTGGCCCTCGGCCTTCGCCCTCGCAAATCTCCTTATCTTGTCACCTATGTTTTATTTTAACAGAAATTTGGGTCAGACAACTCTAATAATATTATTATAGGATGAAGACAAGAGTACATAGTGGCTTAGCCTCCTTGATTAAATAGTGTAATTGTAATTTTAATCCTTATAGTTTAAGTTTTGGTTAAAATATTCTCCAAATTTTTGTACTATTTGCACATTTGGAATTTAATCTCCTACTTTTATTTCTAAGAATTTAGTTTTTATACTTTTCAATTTTCAAGATTTAGATCAAATTGTTAATATCGTTAAATTTCTTTTATTAAATTCGGTTCATTACCATATTTTTTTGTTATATGGCTATTAATTGAGTATTTTATTATTTCAAAATATCAAACCAATGAGTTCAACATAAGAATTTCAATAATACTAACACTTTAACTTTAATTTTGAAATTTTAAAGATATTAAATTCTTAGAAATAAAATGGGATTAAATTTTAAAAATACGAAAACAACATGAGCTTGGAACATTTTTTAACCTTAATGTTTTTAATGTTGACCAAATAGAAAAGTTGCATTTTTAGGCTCTTCAAAAAAAAAAAATTCAAATTATAAATTTTTTAGATTTTGGACCCTTCCAAAGTTATGGAATTTTATTTGGATTCTTGAAGACAAAATTTAGAAGGTTGGGCATAGCGAGAATGAAAGGTTGAAAACAAAGTTTCATACTTCTATCAATCTATCGTAACTGATGTTGTCATGTTTTTTGTCTTATGTATTTAGACGAGTTTAGTTTTTTGATGAAACTTTCAACTTTATTTTGGGGAAATGGTGTGTTTGAAGTCCAAACATTACATAATTACTTGGAAACTTTGCCTTATCATATTGCATTCTCAATCTTTGACCAACCAACAGCAACCTACCTGCATTTATATTTGCGTCAAACAATTTATTGCATTTAATTTTGGCTTACATTTATTATCCAAAATTTGTCCTTATTATCATGAAACCTAATTCACAAGTTCTCAACTCTATTCTATACCATCTTTAATTATGTTCTATTTTGTGAAAATAAAACTACTTAAACAATAATTGTTAATAAGAGCTTTATGAATGTCTATTCTTTATTTTAACTTTGTGTTTAAAAGTTTTGTTGGAAAGCTCAAGCTACTAAAAAAGTTACGCAGGGAAAAAAAGAATTCATTAATGGAAATGTATACATCACTCTAAATTGTGAATTAAAAAAAAAAATCACCATTTGACATTTCCATTATTCCTACCTAATGAATTGCAGAAAGGAGTCATAACTTTGAAAATAAATTAACAAGAAACTCAGCAATTTATGAGTGACCCTAGTAACTCGATGCAAAGGACTTGACATGCATCAATTATCATTGAAATCTTAACAATACAATTTAATATTAATATTTCTTGTTTTTTATACAATAGACATAATTTGAATTCATATCAAATAAATGTCTAACAATAATTTTAATTATAATTCTATATCAGTTAAAATGATTTTAACGCCTATTAACTTTAGCATTAATAAAATAAATTTGTTATGGGATTTTATACTAATCACACTTGCTCTGCAATATAAATATATTTTAATGGAATTAATTTGTACATTATGTTGTTATAAAATTATTTTTTGCGAGATTTACAATTATTTCTCCTAATAACATTATTTCCATAATTTAAAACCCGCATTTTTTCTCATACAATGTAACTTATCATTGTAAATATCGGTAGCATATTAAACACTGAGTCATGAGTTGGAAGTCAAACTGAAACTGAGTTGATATATACAATGCTCAGCACTTTCTTTGATATCATTAACTAGGTTGTCAATATATGTTTGTTTCAATTGAAAAAAAATTCAGGGCCCATGAGTCGAGATCTAATGTCATGTTCCAAGCCCAACAAAGGTGTGTGGAAAGATGACTTCCACAGTTCATAAACCACACAGTTTTAGTGTGTGCGAGGCAATTTTTTAGTTAGTTTTTCTTTTATAAGATCTTATAGTTATCCTATAATATTTTAGTTTTTGTTATAAAATAAAATAGAAAGAATAAAAATAAAGAGAATCAAAGAGTAAAGAGAGAACATATTTTATTGATTGATGGGAATCATCTACAGTGCTTATCCAAAGTCTATATTTATAGATATAAGAAATATAAATGAAATAGAACTCTACTCCTAATTACTATTAAATTTAAAGTACATCAAAATTTATCTACATCTTGATAGACATCCACTTAATAAAATATTCATAACACTCCCCCTTGAATGTCTATTTGTTGATAATGTGTCTCGTTAAAACCTTACTAAGATAAAAACTATGTGGGAAAAAAATTTCTAGTGAAGGAAACAAAGTACACATATCTATAATACGCCTAATATGTTGCTTCATTAAAAACCTTACCAGGAAAATCCAATGGAACAAAACATTGGTTAAGGAAAAAAGAGTACAGCGCGTATTTACTCCCTCTCATGAAAATATCACACGTATTTACTCCCTCTCATGAAAATATCACATACTCCCCTCATGAAAATATCACATACTTTCTCATATTCTAAGTATTCAATCTTGAATACTAGTTTTTCAAATGACTATTCGAATGTATTTGCTAAGCATTTCTATCACCATTCTTTTGAAAGTCATGAGTGAGAAAATTTTAGGGAAATATATTTTGATATTTTCAAGAGTTTCAACAATAATCATAACAAACTTTAATCATTATTCTTCTATAAAAATATAAATAGGTATTTTGGAACATTTTATAACCCTACTTCAACTACTATTCACCCAGTCAAATTTACCACATATATTCAAATTATTTCAACTACTATTCACTCAGTCAAATTTACCACATATGTTCAAATTATTTCAATTCATATAAATAAAAAATTTCTCAAGAATTTCAATATGCTTTTAGCATTCTAAATCCTTCAAGGATTTTAATATAAACTTTACTGTATAGTGATTCATAAAAGGTTGTAATAACAACCATTAGACGCAAGTTAAATATTTTATAAATTGTCGGTTTAATAATATATTTAAAGGTTATTGTATCCACCACAAAAGAATATTTTTTTCATAATCAATGCCAGGACTTAGCAAAAACTTCACATTTTATTCCGTTTTTGCAAAACTATTTCATTTGTACCCTCACTGGCTTTATACCTTTATACCTTTAGATATTTGGACTACTGGTCCAAAAACTCCACAATTTAATTGCACTTGAGTTGCATTTTTCTATTTTGACCAATCTGTAACACCCTGTACCCGATACCGTCGCCGGAGTCGGACACGAGGGGTTCACATACTAGATTTCACTTGTCACACAGACCATTTTAACATTTCCAGACATGCTGGCTAACCGCGTCACTGTCACCTTAAAAATCATATCTCAAGTTCCAGAACTCGAAAACCAGTTCCGTAAATTTTTCCTGAAACTAGACTCATAATTCCATCTACCCATTTTTTTCTAGAATTTTTGGTCAAGTCAATTAGTACAGTTTATTAGTTAAAGTCTCCCCTATTTCAGGGTTTGACTACACTGACCTTTGCGCGTTACGACTTAGATATCTTCCTGTACAGCGCTCCAACACTTATGCCGTTTGTTTCTAATGAAACTAGATTCACAAAGAAATCTGCACATGTAGAGCCTAACTTCTAATTCTCTCTGGTTAATTTATAGTAAATTTTCAAAGTCGGAATAGGGGATCCAGAAACTGTTCTGGCCCTGTTTCACGAAATCTTGAATATCTATTAAAATCCGACTCATATGACCGTTTCGTTTCTTCCATATGAAAGTAGGTTCATCAAGGTTAAATTAAATAATTTATTCACTATTTAATTCCATTCCTACTATTTTTAGTGATTTTTCACATCCACATCACTGCTGCTGCCAACATCTATTTTAAGGTAAACTTTACCTATTCCATGATCCTGCATGGATCAACTAAGGTTTGTCATACATTTACCAAAAATGATCATGAATAACCATGTCAAGAGTATGACACCGAAAATAATCAGCCATGGCATATGGCCTAATGATCAATTAAACCTCAACTATTCCTCATCCAAAACCGAACTCCCTAAGACTTGTGACCAAACATCATAAAACCAAATCCAACCGAACATTCATGCCATTTTCGCATGGCTAAAAGGTTACATACCAAATTTCAGACAAATATAATAGCCTATACATGCCGAAATGTTCTCCTAGACCAACTAAGAGGAAAGTACCAAAAGTTGTTAGTCGGTGTGATGACTTCGACGACAGTCTCGAGCACACAAAATGGATCAAGAACCTAAAAAGCAACAAGTAAGCACACCGAATGAGTACATAACTCAGTAAGTCATAAGCATTATTCTACCGTCCAACAATAATAATCATAAGGGAAAAGCACATAATACAAAATCAATTTTTCCAAACATAACAAACTATGCTAAAATCTCTTAAATTTTTGGTTTGATCTCATGCCAAGTCCTGCAATCAAATCAAATGCCAAGTCAGCCCAATCGATTTAGATCCATTTCCTCAAACTTGGAACAACGATGCACTAGATGAATTTATGCATCCACCGCACAACATTCATTTCGATATTTAGTTAGTAGCTCAATCACTTACCTCGTTCATGCACAATTTATATCAACAACCGAATGTTACACACATTGTGCTTATTATGTTCGCACACCTAGTGCCATAGTAAATCGCACACATAGTGCCATAGTAAATCGAACACATAGTGCAATTGAGATTCCCTCATGCTTCAACCTCCCATTCGGCACACATGGTGCCACATAAAGTTGAGCTTGCACACTTAGTGCCATACATTTCAAGCTTGCACACTTAGTGCCAATCTCGTCACCGTACTCACTTATTGCCCGCACACTTAGTGCTGAACCAAACTCTTTACACATTTCACTACCCCTTTTTACATTCAACAATATCATCTTTCTATACACATACATTTGTATACATTTCATCTCATTAAACACAATTGCATAGGTATTTCGATCATTTAATCAATACCAAATATATGCTTAATGACTTACCTCGGATGTTGTCGAATGTCTTCAACGGCTATTCAATTACTTTTTCTTTCCCCTTATCCAACTTTGATCCTTTAAGCTCTTGAGCTAAATCAAACAAATTTACTTCTCAATCAGACACATACACACGGCAACCATATATATTTCAAGAGTCAATTCATTCGTATCATTTGTCCATATATTAGCTTTTAACGCCTTTGGTCACTAGGGCGACCATATTTAACTTTCAAGCATTCATTTCTAATTTTTAGTTAAACAATGCCGAATGCCATTAGCTACTAATGCCACACACACACATGCATAAAATTCATCCATACATGACCCATAGCTCATTTGATCATTCATCTCTCAAACCTATCAAGCTTCATATCATGCTTCCTTGGCGAATACACATATAAGCACATTTAGCATTTGATACATTCGGCCTTAGCATAATTTCATTAAAAGTCCCTATTAGCCACTTCCCCATCAATTATCTCATCTACTTAATATTTCATACCTATCATGCTAGCGAATATTACTTATTCAAGTTCAACATCCTCATATACGACACTAGCATCAAATATGATATCTAATTCTTCTCTTTTTTCCTTTTCATCAAAACAACCTATATGAACATTTAACTAATTCAAACTTCACCCATTCACACTTATTCATTTAACATAAAGAAAATAAATCAACCTCTTCACTATCAACCATGGCCGAATGTACCAAGCATTACCTAACTAAAATTTCACAAATTTTTTACCTCATATCGACCTCTACTTGATCAATACAACATGAAACAACCTCTTCTCCTAACCTCTTGATACACGGCTTGATGTTCAAACCACCATAAAAGTTTGATTTTTCATGACATTGCCGAAATGCATTTTGACAATTAGCTCACAAACCAAAGAAGTTAAAGCCAACATCTCAAGACTTACCTCCAACTAGAAGAAGGGTTGCCGAATTTGCTTAATGAAAAGCTCTCTAATTCCTTCCTTTGGTTTTCGGCTTTGGCAAGATGGAGAAGAAGATGAACACTCCTCTTCTAATTCCTCTTTTATTAATCTTTATTTCTCCTTTATTTTAAATTACTTACCAATATTTAATTATGAATAACATAAACTTGGTGGAATGAGTCCATGCTTGGCCGGCCACCTTACATGAATTGGGCATTTGGACATGCAAACCCAAATTTCCCCATTTTAATACTATTTGGTCCTTACTTATTTACCTATCATAATTTTCTAAGTCTCTCAACTAAATCTTTTCAAGTAAAATTCACATTCCTAAGATAAAATTAAAACATCAAATTTTTATACAAGTACTATCACACATATAAGATATGCAAATAAAATTTTAAATAAGTTTTATGACTCGACTTTGTGGTCCCGAAACCACATTCCGACTAGGGTCAAATTAGGGCTGTCACAACTCTCCCCCACTTAAGAAATTTTCGTCCCCGAAAATCTTACCGGCAAATAGGCTCGGGTATCGCTCTTTCATAGAGTCCTCAAGTTCCCAAGTGGCTTCTTCAATTCCGTGTTTATGCCACAACACCTTCACTAATGGGATTTTCTTGTTGCGCAACTCTCTTACTTCACGCATCAGAATGCGAACCGGCTCTTCTTCATAACTCAAATTAGGCTGAACCTCGACCTCAGATGGAGTGATTACGTGTGTCGGGTCGGACCTATATCGTCGAAGCATCGAGACATGGAAAACGTTGTGAATCTTTTCAAGCTCAGGGGGTAAAATTAATCGGTACGCTACTGGCCCAACTCGTTCGGATACTTCATACGGACCGATGAACCTCGGACTCAATTTGCCCTTACGGCCAAATCTAAGCACCTTCTTCCAGGGTGAGACTTTGAGAAATACCTTGTCTCCAACCTGATATTCAATGTCTTTTCTTTTCAAATCCGCATACGACTTTTGGCGATCCGGCGACTTTCAAACTTTCACGAATTACTCGAACTTTCTGCTCGGCATCCTTAATCAAATCAACCCCGAAGATTTTACTTTCACTAAGTTCAGTCCAGAATAATGGGGTACGGCATTTACGACCGTATAAAGCCTTGTAAAAGGCGCCATCTTAATGCTTGATTGAAAACTATTGTTGTAGGCGAATTCAATCAAAGGTAAATACCGTTCCCATGACCCACTAAACTCAAGGATGCAACACCTCAACATATCCTCGAGTATTTGAATTATCCATTCGGATTGACCATCGGTTTGGGGATGAAAAGCAGTGCTAAAATGCAGTTTGGTACCCAAAGCCTCTTGCAATTTCTTCCAAAATCGCGATGTAAATCTTGGGTCTCTATCCGACACGATAGAAATAGGTACCCCATGCAATCGAACAATTTGGGAGACGTATAATTCTGCTAATTTATCAAGCGAAAAATCCGTGCGGACAAGGATAAAATGAGCAGTCTTGGTCAGTCTATCAACAATGACCCAGACCGAGTCTTTCTTATTCTGAGTCAACAGTAACCCAGACACAAAGTCCATTGTTACTCGATCCCATTTCCATTCGGGTATCATGATTGGCTGAAGTAATCCCGATGGCACTTGATGTTGCGCTTTCACTTGTTGACATATCAAACATTTTGAAACAAATTCTGAAATGTCTCGTTTCATACCGGGCCACCAAAATTGGCGTTTCAGGTCATTGTACATTTTAGTACTACCCAGGTGGACTGACATTCGACTACTATGAGCCTCGTTCAAAATCATCGAAACAAGTTTCGAATTCCTTGGAATACATAATCGACCCTTGAACGTCAAGCAATCATTGTCGTCAATCTGAAATTCTGATTCCTCATTCGAAACACATTCGGCTCGTTTAGCGACCAATTCAGCGTCGACCTTCTGAGATTTAAGTATTTGATGAATCAATAATGGTTTGGCCTCTAATTCGACTACTAGCACCTCATCGGGTGAAACGGATAGGTGAGCATCCATCGCTTTCAAAGCAAACAGTGGTTTATGACTTAAAGCATCGGCCACCACGTTGGCTTTTCCCGGGTGATAATCAATGACAAGTTCATAGTCTTTCAACAACTCAAGCCAACGTCTTTGTCGCAGATTTAAATCTCTTTGAGTCATCAAATATTTAAGACTCTTGTGGTCCGAATAAATATGACACATTTCTCCAAACAAGTAATGTCGCCATATTTTTAAGGCAAACACTATGGCTGCAAATTCAAGGTCATGGGTCGGATAGTTTCTCTCATGCGGCTTTAATTGTCTCGACGCGTAAGCCACAACTCGACCTTCTTGCATCAACACACAACCTAGCCCAAGCAAGGATGCGTCACTATAAATGACAAACTCTTTGCCGGACTCCGGCTGTACTAGCACTGGAGCCTCGGTTAAACAGGTTTTTAGTCGATCGAAACTTTCTTAACAGCGTTCCGACCACTCGAACTTAACATCTTTTTGGAGCAGTTTTGTCAACGGTGCAGCTATCATCGAAAAACCCTTTACAAATCGTCGATAGTATCCGGCAAGCCCCAAAAAGCTCCTAACTTCGGTAATATTCTTTGGAGGTTTCCAATTGACTATGGCCGAAATTTTGCTCGGGTCCACTCTGACACCCGATGCGGACACCACGTGCCCCAAAAAGCTAACCTCTCTCAACCAGAATTCACATTTACTAAACTTTGCGTATAACTGCTTATCTCGTAAAATTTGCAATACCAATCTCGGGTGTTCCGCATGATCGGTTTCATCTCTTGAATAGACCAAGATGTCATCAATAAACACAACTACAAATCAATCCAAATATGGTCTAAAGATCCGATTCATCAAATCCATAAATACCGCAGGGGCATTAGTGAGCCCAAACGGCATCACTAAGAATTCGTAATGACCGTACCTCGTTCTGAAAGCAGTTTTGGGTACATCCGAATCTCGAATTCGCAACTGGTAATAACCCGATCTCAAATCTATCTTTGAAAACACTGAGGCTCCTTTCAGTTGATCAAACAAGTCATCAATACGCGGTAATGGATATTTATTCTTTATTGTCACTTTATTGAGTTGACGATAGTCGATGCACAACCTCATGGTTCCGTCCTTCTTTTTTACAAACAATACAGGTGTGCCCCAAGGTGAAAAACTTGGTCGGACGAAACCTCTATCCGTCAACTCTTGCAACTGAGCTTTCAATTCCTTTAATTCCGTTGGTGCCATACGATACGGAGCTATCGAAATCGGCATAGTCCCAGGTACAAGCTCGATGCCGAACTCTACCTCCCGGACGGGTGGTAAACCCAGTAATTCCTCGGGAAAAACGTCCGGGTATTCACAAACCACCGGCACAGATTCGGGTTTCTTTTCTAACTCTTTGTCATCAAGTACATACGCAAGGTATGCTTCGCACCCCTTTCTTACATGTCTTTGAGCGGTCATTGAAGATGTTATCGCTGGCGCTCCCTTTAAATCGGTAGACTCAACTCGGACTATCTCATTATTTGCACTCCTCAAATCAATGGTTTTCTTTTTGCAGTTCACCACTGCCTCATGTACGGTCAGCCAATCCATACCAAGAATAACATCGAATTCGTCAAACGGCAAAAGCATCAGATCGGCCAGAAAACAAGATTCTCGAATTATTAGGGGGCATCTCTTGCACACTTTATCTACAAGTACGTATTGCCCCAAAGGGTTTGACACTCGAATTACGAACTCAGTAGACTCAACAGGTAGAGTTTTACTGGATGCTAAGGTTTCACATACATATGAATGAGTGGAACCAGGGTCAATCAATGCAATCACACTAGTATCAAAGAGAGTGAAAGTACCAGTGATAACGTTAGGGGAGGATACCTCCTCTCGTGCGCGGATGGCATATGCTCTAGCAGGAGCATGGGTCTCGGATCGAACGACCGCATCGGAGGCCCCTCTCTGATTACCACCCCTACCTCCTGAAATTCTCGGGGGCCTACCTCTAGCCGTCGTTCCACTAGGTCTTGCACCTTGCATCTTATTCTTCTCATCTAGCTCCGTGCAATCTCTAATGAAGTGGTCCTTCGAACCACATCTGTAACAGGCCCTGTTAGTAGACTTACCCCAACATTCACCTAGGTGTCGTCTTCCACATTGGGGGCATTCAGGTTTCTCTTGACGATTATTGCCCACACTAGCTACCGAAGTAGCTCGGGAGTCCGTCGATGGTCGTGCTCTGATGGAAATTCCCGCAGTCGTCCTCGACTTACTAGTGTCCTCCCTGAACTTTTTTACAGCCGAGAACGGAGCTTTATTCGTCGATCTTTTACGATAGTCTCTAGCTTCAAATTCGGCCTTCTTCTTCTCCTTTCCAAGTTCTTCCGCCTTGTAGGCTCGTTCGACTAGTGCTACGAACTCCTTTATCTCCAAGATACCCACTAGTAGCTTTAAATCTTCATTCAATCCTTCTTCAAATCTTTTGCACATAGCAACCTCATCGGCCACACACTCCCGGGCATACCGACTGAGTCTTACGAACTCATGTTCGTATTCAGATACTGTCATACGGCCTTGCTTGAGTTCCAAGAATTCCTTATGCTTTTGATCGATGAACCGTTGACTAATATATTTCTTTCGAAATTCTGATTGAAGGAAATCCCAAGTAACTCGTTCGTTTGGGACTATGGAAATCGAGTCCTCCACCAATAGTAAGTCGAGTCTCGCATAACAAGGATATAGCACACTTTAGACATTCGTCGGTGTGCATGACGATTCATCAAACACCGAATGGTGTTATCAAGCGTAACTTCGGCCCTTTCGGCATCATCAAGAACTATGGCCTGAACTCCTCAGCCCCGCTTCCTAATCAAGTCTACGGTGGCTTACTCATCCTCATGGGATCGATGAATCGATGGCATTACGGGCTCTTGGGTGGATTATTCAAATTCGGAATTGTTGGACAGCCGGATTGGTTCGGGCATATTATGCGACCCACTCATTCATCATGGTAAAGAAGGCTTGTTTAGCCCCTCACCTTGATTATTCGCAGATGACCGAGGTTCAACAGCAGCGTCCCTTGTGCAGAGCAGCCGCTACACTTTCAACGTCATCCGCCAAGGTTCTCTCTACACCGGGATCCATTTACTAATCAAAACAAAAATTTTAACCGTCAGAAGTCATCACACATTTAAACATTAATATTAAGGCATGTATAGCTAGACTCGTATGTGCTATGGTAGTCCTAGAACCGAATAAACCAGGGCTCTGATACCAATAAAATTGTAACACCCTGTACCAGATACCGTCGCCGGAGTCGGACACGAGGGGTTCATATACTAGATTTCACTTGTCACACAGACCATTTTAACATTTCCAGACATGCTGGCTAACCGCGTAACTGTCACCTTAAAAATCATATCTCGAGTTCCAGTACTCAAAAACCATTTCCGTAAATTTTTCCTGAAACTAGACTCATAATTCCATCTACCCATTTTTTTCTAGAAGTTTTGGTTGAGTCAATTAGTACAGTTTATTAGTTAAACTCTCCCCTGTTTCAGGGTTCGACTACACTAACCTTTGCACGTTACGACTTAGATATCTTCCTGTAAAGGGCTCCAACACTTATGCCGTTTATTTCTAATGAAACTAGACTCACAAAGAAATCTGAACATGTAGAGCCTAACTTCTAATTCTCTCTGGTTAATTTATAGTAAATTTTCAAAGTCGGAACAGGGGATCCAGAAATTGTTCTGGCCCTATTTCACGAAATCTTGAATATCTCTTAAAATCCGACTCATATGACCGTTTCGTTTCTTCCATATGAAAGTAGGTTCATCAAGGTTAAATTACATAATTTATTCACTATATAATTCCATTCCTACTATTTTTAGTGATTTTTCACATCCACATCACTGCTGCTGCCAGCATCTATTTTGAGGTAAACTTTACCTATTCCATGATCCTCCATGGATCAACTAAGGTTTGTCATACATTTACCAAAAATGATCATGAATAACCATGTCAAGAGTATGACACCGAAAATAATCAGCCATGGCATATGGCCTAATGATCAATTAAACCTCAACTATTCCTCATCCAAAACCGAACTCACTAAGACTTGTGACCAAACATCATAAAACCAAATCCAACCGAACATTCATGCCATTTTCGCATGGCTAAAAGGTTACATACCAAATTTCAGACAAATATAATAACCTATACATGCCGAAATGTTCTCCTGGACCAACTAAGAAGAAAGTACCAAAAGTTGCTAGTCAGTGTGATGACTTCGACGACGGTCCCGAGCACACAAAATGGATCAAGAACCTAAAAAGCAACAAGTAAGCACATCGAATGAGTACATAACTCAAGAAGTCATAAGCATTATTCTACCGTCCAACAATAATAATCATAAGGAAAAGCACATAATACAAAATCAATTTTTCCAAACATAACAAACTATGCTAAAATCTCTTAAATTTTGGTTCGATCTCATGCCAAGTCCTTCAATCAAATCAAATGCCAAGTCAGCCCAATCGATTTAGATCCATTTCCCCAAACTTGGAACAATGATGCACTAGATGAATTTATGCATCCACCGCACAACATTCATTTCGATATTTAGTTAGTAGCTCAATCACTTACCTCGCTCATGCACAATTTATATCAACAACCGAATGTTGCACACATTGTGCTTATTATGTTCGCACGCCTAGTGCCATAGTAAATCGCACACATAGTGCCATAGTAAATTGCACACATAGTGCAATTGAGATTCCCTCATGCTTCAACCTCCCATTCGGCACACATAGTGCCACATAAAGTTGAGCTCGCACACTTAGTGCCATACATTTCAAGCTTGCACACTTAGTGCCAATCTAAATCACCAGTACTCACTTATTGCCCGCACACTTAGTCTTTGAACCAAACTCTTTACACATTTCACTACCCCTTTTTACATTCAACAATATCATCTTTCCATACACATACATTTGTATACATTTCATCTCATTAAACACAATTGCATAGGTATTTCGATCATTTAATCAATACCAAATATATGCTTAATGACTTACCTCGGATGTTGTCGAATGTCTTCAACGACTATTCAATTACTTTTTCTTTCCCCTTATCCAACTTTGATCCTTTAAGCTCTTGAGCTAAATCAAACAAATTTACTTCTCAATCAGACACATACACATGGCAACCATATATATTTCAAAAGTCAATTCATTCGTATGATTTGTCCATATATTAGCTTTTAACGCCTTTGGTCACTAGGGCGACCATATTTAACTTTCAAGCATTCATTTCTAATTTTTAGTTAAACAATGCCGAATGCCATTAGCTACTAATGCCACACACACACATGCATAAAAATTCATCCATACATGACCCATAGCTCATTTGATCATTCATCTCTCAAACCTATCGAAGCTTCATATCATGCTTCCTTGGCCGAATACACATATAAGCACATTTAGCATTTGATACATTTGGCCTTAGCATAATTTCATTAAAAGTCCCTATTAGCCACTTCCCCCATCAATTATCTCATCTACTTAATATTTCATACCTATCATGCTAGCCGAATATTACTTATTCAAGTTCAACATCCTCATATACGACACTAGCATCAAATATGATATCTAATTCTTCTCTTTTTCTTTTCATCAAAACAACCTATATGAACATTTAACTAATTCAAACTTCACCCATTCACACTTATTCATTTAACATAAAGAAAATAATCAACCTCTTCACTATCAACCATGGCCGAATGTACCAAGCATTACCTAACTAAAATTTCACAAATTTTTTTTACCTCATATCGACCTCTACTTGATCAATACAACATGAAACAACCTCTTCTCCTAACCTCTTGATACACGGCTTGATGTTCAAACCACCATAAAAGTTTGATTTTTCATGACATTGCCGAAATGCATTTTGACAATTAGCTCACAAACCAAAGAAGTTAAAGCCAACATCTCAAGACTTACCTCTAACTAGAAGAAGGGTTGCCGAATTTGCTTAATGAAAAGCTCTCTAATTCCTTCCTTTGGTTTTCGACTTTGGCAAGATGGAGAAGAAGATGAACACTCCTCTTCTAATTCCTCTTTTATTAATCTTTATTTCTCCTTTATTTTAAATTACTTACCAATATTTAATTATAAATAACATAAACTTGGTGGAATGAGTCCATGCTTGGCCGGCCACCTTACATGAATTGGGCATTTTGACATGCAAACTCAAATTTCCCCATTTTAATACTATTTGGTCCTTACTTATTTACCTATCATAATTTTCTAAGTCTCTCAACTAAATCCTTTCAAGCAAAATTCACATTCCTAAGATAAAATTAAAGCATCAAATTTTTATACAAGTACTATCACACATATAAGATATGCAAATAAAATTTTAAATAAGTTTTATGACTCGGTTTTGTGGTCCCGAAACCACATTACGACTAGGGTCAAATTAGGGCTGTCACACAATCTATTCCATATTTATATTTCTCAATATATTTATTCAAGATCCTCATTTTATTTCATTATTTCAACAATAATATTGCACGCAAAAACATTGTAGACCAATTTAGTATTGGTTCCACATTTTCTTGAATTGACATAACTTATCGAGATTTCTTTATTTTCACCATTTGAATCTTCAATTTAAAGTACCTGAATCTCTTCTAGAGTTTTAGTTATTAGAGTCTTGGGTCTCTTCTAGAGTACCTGCCATTAATTAGCCATCTAGAATAATTTTCATCTTTGGAATAGGTCAATCTATTATTTATTCTAACTAATTATCCTACTGGGACTTTGATTCCAAATATTAGATGGTATATAACACTTGATTTTTCTCATTAAGTTTGTAAATACATATGACAGTTAACTTGTAATAAAGTGAGTTATCCTTTTTGGACTTATGGTTCAAATTACTTTCTATAAGGATCTAGATAACAAGCAGTGATTTCATTCAACTATTATTTCTCTCCCCTTAATTTCGGGAAAGCTATCACATCAAAATAGTAATCACAAAACATGTCATAATTGAATCTCCAATACATTCAAAACATCTAATAATATAATGAAACTTGTAATTAATATATATTCCCAAATTTCTTTGATGATTCACTCATCTTTGTGCGTTGTGGTGGAGCAATTGGGACATATACGTACATTCACAAATTCAAAGATGAGAAATATTTAGCTCTTGACTAAAAACCAATTGTAATGGGGAGTATTTATAACTTATTGGCTTGATGCGTACAACACGTAAATCAACATAATCTCATGTTGAAATAGGAAGTTTAGTTATCATAAGTAATGGTTTAGATACTAATCAAATACGTTCAATCAATAATTTCTCTAAACCATTATGGGCATAACTAACAAGCTTTTATGAAAGTTTTTCAAACTCAATCAATAAAAGACTGCGATATAAAATCATCAGTTTTAACAATATGAATTGTCTTAATTGCATAATCTAAAATTAATTATTTAAACAAGTAATCTTGCAAACGATAGGTTGCAATTTGCTAACACATATTTGATTATTTTGTAAATGTATCTACCAAAATCATATTATATCAAAACCATCAACATGGTGGATGGATGCTCCCATATTCATTTCAAAAATTTAAAACATTATGTAACACCCCAAAAGTTATATTTTTTGTTTTTGTGAATTTATAACACAACTGTGTATCTGTTTCAATGGTTAAGTATTCTGAGTGTGTGTATGAGGTCCCAAGTTCAAACCTTATCTTAGGTAAAATTTGGTACTTTGCTGAATTAAGCCTGTTACTTGAGCAGTGGGCCTATATTTAAGTATTTGTAATTTCATATCAGAATGGGCCTGCTGGTCTAGTGGTTAAGATGTGTGTTGGTGTGTTAGGGGTTTAAAGTTCAAATCCCTCCGCGAGCAAGAGAGTTTTATTTTTGTCTAGCTCTGCGTTGGTGTTTCAGTGCAATTGGAATTCTGTGTAGTGGGTTAGTGGGGAGATAATTAAGGGATTTGGGAAGTTATCAGTTTTAATTCTAATCTTTTTCAAATTTCAGTTTTTGCAAAATTCTCTCTGCTGTGCTGCCAAATTTTTCATTGTTTTCTTCCTCTTTTCTTTTGTTTTCTTTCTTGCCTTCATCGTGTCCGTTGATTAAACTCGCTCGTTTCAAAAAGTTTTTGTGTTGCCACTTTCTCTCGTTTCGTAGTTGGTGCTCTGAAAAAAATTTGTTTTGGTTCTTTTGAATTGAGTGGAAATCAAGGAGCGATTATTGCTTCTGCAGAGTTTTAAACGTTGGGTTTTTGGCTCACTTCGGTAAGTGACGAGTCCACTTTTCCAATGTTCTAAGGGTTTTGTTGAGAAACATTTTCGGTTTGGTTTTCGATTGTATCACTAAAATCGGCCTTGGTAATGTCTATTATAGGTTCTGAAGATTTGTGATTGCACGTTGGAACGATATCGTAATAGGTGTGTACCCAAAAACACATAAAACGAGAATTGGCAGAAGTCGAAAAACAAAAATGTCAATGCTACACGGGCGTGTGGTCACCCGTGTAGTAGGCCGTGTGACAATACACGGGAGTGTGATTGACGAGTCAGGTCATGCGCGCGAGACACGAGCACATGACACAGCTGTGTGATGGCTGGTGAGGTCATGTGTGAGACATGGGCTCAGCAAATTGGGCCGTGTGGGCCAAATGGGTGTGTCGGCCTATATGGGTGAACCACACGGACGTGTAAAATTCTGGGCCAGGCCGTGTGATCCACACGACTAAGGTCAATTTGGGCCGTGTGGGCTATATGAGCGTGTGGGTCCACACAGGCAGGACATATGGGCGTGTGAGACCAATTTTTTGAAATACTTTGAAAGGTTCATCGGTTCGCCTAAGAAAATTGGGACCTACTATAGGGTCGGTAAGAGTTACTCGACCCCTAATTACGTGATCTGGCTATGTGATATATGTTACTCTTAGCATGTAGACCGATTTGTATGTATGATCTGTTAATTGCATATTTGCACGTCATATATTGTATGTTATATTGCATCGGGGTTGGGTTATTGTATATGGAGGAAGTATTCTGAAAGGCTCCTAAGTCTGATATTTGGCAGCACAGTTGCAATTATCTGATTATGTGCAGCATTTCAGTACAACATGGTGTAGGAATGGGTAGGTCGATTTCATCCCCACATGGTGTGTAGGGTTGGACAGAGTTGGTGTGTAGAGGCTGGTGGGTAGGACTTTATAATTCTGCACTATTATGCATGATATATCTGAGATGAGCTAAGGTCCGTTCGTATCTGATTCTGTATTTGAGTGGACTAAGGTTCACACCAGTTCTGTAAAGGATTTAGACCGGGTTATTTGATATTTTCTGAGGGGATTACAAACTGAGTTTGCGAAAACTCACCCTTTTTCTGTTTAATCTGTGTAGATAATCCCCAGACTTGATGGTTCGGTGCAGCGGAGGACTTGATGATGGACACACATATTTAGACTATTTTAAATTTAGCTCCGGTATTCATTTCTTTTTATTTTATTCTGGGTTGGTTGATGTAATTTAAGACTTTATGGACTTTTTTTGGATTTTTAAACTGTTTATGGGATTTTACACTAAACTCGATTTTCCTAAAAGCTAATGTTTTCGTATACGAAACGGTTCCCAAAAATTTATTGGGTTTTCAAAAGTTTCCGCGCAAAAGAAATTTTTTAAATAAAATCAATTAAAATACGTTTTCTCGAACTAAGTAAGATTAATAATTGGGATGGTTTTAAGGTCAATGTGTTTTCAAAAACACTCTCATGTGACATCACCCGATTCGGGCATAGCGTCTAGGCTGGGTTTAGGGTGTTACATTTAATAGTATCAGAGTTAGGTTTCAAAACTCAACTGTGGATTTGAGTTTTAAAGATTGGTTTTAAAGAAATGATTTGTAAATAATGTGAAATATTTTTGGAATAAGTATGTGGTACACTGAGTCTCCGGCGCCAATCCTGTAAGTTTCTGAAACTCTGTTTAGAATTGTCTAAAAGTATGAATAGAATATACTGAAACTACTTTAGGTAGTATATTACACTGAGAACACTTTAGGAGTGTAAACTGGAAACTATAGTAAGATTACTACTCGCGATAACTGACTTTGAACATTCTGATATTGTACTATATAAAATATATGGTAATAAAATGTCGGAACTGTTAACTAATACATAAAACTGTTAATACAGATAAATTCTGAAATATATGATGAGTGCATGAGGTATATGCAGATGGGGAACTAGAGGTCAGGGTAGAGGCCGTAAGGGGCTCGAGCTAAGTCCTCATCTTTAGGCAGCATGCCGAATCTTGATACGAGAGAGACATCAGTTTCACCGTTACAGAGACTGGGTCTCATGATCGCATGGTCGGGGACGACGCATTGTCCCAGGTTATGCTAAGGACTTTAGAGAGGGTTTCTGGGCCCAACACTGGATCTGGGGCCGTGGGTTAGTTACGGAACGACTCCGGTCCAATGAGGCTGAGTTATTCAAAGGTGTTGCTGGAGTCGACCCTAACGTGGCCGAGTATCGGATGGAGGTGACAGAAAGAATTATGGATGACCTAGATTTTACGACTGAGCAAAAGCTTAGGCGGTTGTTTCTCTGCTTCGCGATTAAGCATACCAGTGGTGGTTAACGGTTAAGGAGGGCACGCAGCCTGACCAATTGACATTGGATTTCTTTAAGACTGCCTTCCAGGGCAAGTATGTGGAGGCCAGTTATATTGATGCTAAGAGACAAGAGTTTCTGAATCTAACGCAGGAAGACTGACCAGTGGCTGAATATGAGGCTGAATTTTTGAGACTGAGCCATTATGCGCGAGGCATGGTGGTATCTGAATATAAGAGATGTGTCCATTTTGAGGATAGCCTTAGGGATAACCTAAAGGTGCTGATAGCTCTACAGAGGGAGCATGAGTTTGCTGTGTTGGTCGAGAAGGCCAAGACTACTAAGGATGTTAAGTGCGCGGAACGCCAGAATAGGGATCGCTAGAGGGGTAAGAACAAGAAGGATTCAGAGCCCTCGAGTTTTGGAATGAGACCGAAGAAAAATGCCAGATCAGATGAGCCAGTGAGAGTTTGGCCTCCTGTAGCACCTAGTGGGGTGGCACTGTGTGGGCATTGTAGTAGACGCCATCTGGGCGTTGGAGGACTACTGGGGCAAGCTTGAGATGTGGGTCGACTGAGCACCGTGTTCGGGATTACCTGTTGGGAACTGATCAAGTGCAAGCTCCGGGTTCTTGTATTGTACAGTTGCAAGGGTAGTTCAATAGCCACTCAGGGGCCGAGGTCAGGCCAAGGGTGGTAACGGCATGGGCCGAGGACAGAGAGCACCGGGTAGAGGTGCTGGACCGTCTGAGGTGAGATAGCCTAATTTGGTTTATGCTGCTCGTCACCCGTGAGGACTGAGATGCTCCGGGCATCATTACAGGTATGTTTTTAATATTTGATGTACCTTATCTTGCTCTGATAGACATAGGCTCTACACACTCATACGTAGCTAGTATTGTGTCTAAAACCTTGAGAATTCCAGTTGAGAGTGCTTCTAGTGAGGTAACTACTGTGAGTCCGTTGGGACAGTCCATCTGAGTAAGTAAACTGTTTAGAGACATTCCGTTAGAGGTCCAAGGGACAGTATTTTTGGCTGATCTAATGGAGCTTCCGTTTGAAGAGTTCGATATGATATTGGGAATGGACTGGTTAGTTAAACACTGGGTGAATCTAGATTGTGCGACGAAAAGGATTTTCATGATGATCAAGGAGGACGTGACTATCTGAAAAATGTGATTTCTGCTTTGGCAGCAGAAAAGTTAGTGAGAAAAGGGTGTGAGGCATTTTTGGCCTACATTAGTATTTCTGATTCTAGGGACTCTTCGGTTAAGGACATCAAAACTGTGAGGGATTTTTTAGATGTGTTTCCTGATGAGCTACCGTGGTTGCGTCTGAGTCGTGAAGTGGAGCTTAGGATTGATTTGTTTCCTGGCACAGTTCTGGTGTCCATCGCCTCTTATCGAATGGTACCAAAAGAGCTGACAGAACTTAAGGCTCAGATTCAGGATCTTTTAGACCGTGGGTTCATTCGTCCCAGTGTGTCTCCTTGGGGAGCACCTGTTGTATTTGTAAAGAAGAAAGATGGGACGATGAGGATGTCATCAATTATCAACAGCTGAACAAGCTAACAATTAAGAATAAGTACCACTTCCGAGGATTGATGATTTATTCAACCTGTTTAGAGGAGCTTCTATGTTATCCAAGATTGACTTGCATTCTAGGTATCATTAGTTAAGGGTAAAGGAGGATGACATGCATAAGACGGCATTTAGGACTCGATATGGACATTATGAGTTCCTAGTTATGCCCTTTGTTTTGACTAATGCACCAACAACATTTAGGGATTTAATGAACCGTGTGTTTCAGCCTTATCTAGACCAATTTATGGTGGTTTTTATTGATGACATTTTAGTGTATTCTAAGTCTGAGGACTAGCACGATGAGCATCTCAGTGTGGTTCTACAAATTCTTCGTAAGAAAAAGTTGTATGCAAAGTTCAGCAAGTGTGAGTTCTGGCTTCGAGAAGTGACATTTTTGGGACATGTGGTTTAGGCTGAGGGGATTTGTATTGATCCTCATAAGATTGAGGCAGTGTTAAGTTGGAAACAACAGAAGAATGTGTTTGGAATCCACAACTTTCTAGGGCTGGTAGGATATTATTGACGATTCGTAGAGGGGTTCTCCTTGATCGCAGCTCTGTTGACTAAGCTAATGTTTAAGGGAGTTCCTTTCATTTAGATTGATGTACAGTAGGAGAGCTTTGATAAGCTCAAGACTATTTTAACTCAGGCTCTTGTTTTGATACAGCCTGAGCCCGGTAAAGACTTCGTAGTATACAATGATGCGTCACATGTGGGTCTAGGTTGTGTTTTGATGCAATACGAAAAAGTGGTTGCTTATGCATCTCGTTAGCTTAAGAATCATGAGGTTAATTATATGACGCATGATTTGGAATTGGCGGCGGTGTCTTTGCGCTAAAAATCTAGAGGCACTATTTGTACAGTGAGAAGTGTACTATCTACACTGATCACAAGAGCCTCAAAATCTATTCACTCAGAAGGAGTTAAACCTTAGGCAGTGTAGATGGGTTAAACTGCTTAAAGATTACGACTGCACTATTGAGTACCATCCTGGTAAGACCAATGTGGTGGTCGATGCGTTAAGTCGTAGGGCTATGACCGATCTGAGAATGATGTTCGCTCGACTGAGTCTTTTTGATGATGGGAATCTGCTAGCTGAACTTCAAGTGAAACCGACATGGATTGATCAAATCAGAGATAAACAAATGGGGGACAAGTCTCTAAAGTTGCATTTTCGTCAGGTGGAGAGTGGTGTTACTACGAATTTTGGGATTAATAAGGATGGGGTATTGTGTTTCCACGGTCGGATTTGTGTACTGAATGATGAGGACTAAAGATAATCGATTCTGAGGGAAGCGTATAGTAGCCTTTATGCTATACATCCTGGCGGGAACAAGATTTACTGATATCTGCGAGAATTATACTGGTGGCCAGGGTTGAAGCATGAGGTTACTGACTTTGTTGGTTGCTGCTTGACTTGTCAGCAGGTTAAGGCTGAGCATCAGTTACCTTCGGGTTTACTGCAGCCAGTTAAGATACCGTTATGAAAATGGGAGCTAGTAACGATTGGCTTCGTTAGTGGGTTGCCCCTAACACCCACTAAGAAGGATTCTGTCTGGGTCATTGTGGATCGATTGACCAATTTTGCGCACTTCATCCCGGTCAGGACAAACTTTTCTATACAAAAGTTGGCTAAGCTTTATATTTCTGAAATAGTGAGGTTGCATGGGTACCAATCTCGATCATCTCTGACAGGGATCATCGTTTCACGTCTTGATTCTAAAAGAAACTACATGAGGATTTGGGTTCGAGGTTAGACTTCAGTACTGTTTTCCATCCTCAGACAAATGGTCAGTCGAAGAGGGGGATTCAGATACTGGAAGACATGTTAAGGAGCTGCGTTATTGATTTTCGAGGCAGTTGGGAGGAGTACTTGCCATTAGCAGAGTTCGCCTATAATAACAGCTTCCAGTCTAGCAACCAGATGGCACCTTATGAGGCACTGTATGGTCGTTAGTGCTGTACTCCCTTATGCTGAACTGAGTTGGGTGAGCGACGTATTCTGGGTCTGGAATTGGTTTCTGAAACTGAGGATAAAGTTAGATTGATTTGGGATCGACTGAAAGTGGCTTCTGATAGGCAAAAGTCATATAAAGATCTAAAACAACGAGAGATTGAATATATTGTGGCAGACTTTGTTTTTCTCAAGGTCTCGCCATGGAAGAAGGTACTGAGGCTCAGTCGCAAGGGTAAGCTGAGCCCTCGGTTTATTAGGCCGTACCAAATTCTGAAACGTGTAGGGCCAGTCGCCTATCAGTTGGAGCTACCTCTAGAGTTGGATCAGATTCATGATGTGTTCCACGTCTTTATGTTGAGGCGCTACCGCTCTGATCCCATTCATATTGTGCCTGTTGAGGAAGTTGAGGTTCAATCAAATCTGACATTCGAGGAGGAGCCGGTTCAGATTCTGGAGCATGACATTAGAGTTCTGAGGAAGAAATCCATTAGTGAAGGTGCTATGGTAGAATCATAGCACTGAGGAGGCTACATGGGAGCCTAAGGATGCGATGCATCAGTAATATCCTCACCTGTTCTGATCAGGTAAATTTCGAGGCCGAAATTTTCTTTTAGGGGGTGGAGTTGTAACGCCCCAAAAGTTAATATTTTTGTTTTTTTGAATTTATGACACAACTGTGTATCTGCTTCAGCGGTTAAGTATTCTGGGAGTATGTATGAGGTCCCAAGTTCAAGCCTTAACTTGGGTAAATTTTGGTACTTTTCTGAATTAAGCCTATTACTTGAGCAGTGGGCTTATATTTTAGTATTTGTAATTTCATATTAGAATGGACCTGCTGGTCTGGTGGTTAAGATGTGTATTGGTGTGTTGGGGGTCTAGAGTTTGAATCCCTCCGCGAGCAATGAAGTTTTATTTTTGTCCAGCTCTGCGTTGGTGTTTCAATGCAGTTGGAATTCTGTGTAGTGGGTTAGTAGGGAGATAATTAAGGGATTTGGGAAATTATCAGTTTTAATTCTAATCTTTTTCAAATTTTGGTTTCTGCAAAATTCTCTCTGCTGTGCTGCCAAATTTTTCATTGTTTTCTTCCTCTTTTCTTTTGTTTTCTTTCTTGCCTTCATCGTGTTCGGTGATTAAACTAGCTCATTTCGAAAAGTTTTTGTGTTGCCACTTTCTCTCATTTCGTAGTTGGTGCTCTGAAAAAAATTTGTTTTGGTTCTTTTAAATTAGGTGGAAATCAAGGAGTGATTACTGCTTCTGCAGAGTTTCAAACATTGGGTTTTTGGCTCACTTTGGTAAGTGGCGAGTCCACTTTTACAATGTTCTAAGGGTTTTGTTGAGATACATTTTCGGTTTGGTTTTCAATTGTATCCCTAAAATCAGCCTTGGTAATGTCTATTATAGGTTCTGAAGATTCGTGATTGCGCGTTGGAACGATATCGTAATAGGTGTGTACCCGAAAACACATAAAACGAGAATTGGAAGAAGTCGAAAAATGAAACTGTTGATGCTACACGGGCGTGTGGTCGCCTGTATGGTAGGCTGTGTGGCAATACACGGACGTGTGATCGACAAGTCAGGCTATGCGCGTGAGACACGGGCGCGAGACATGTGATGGCTGGTGAGGCCATATGCGAGGGGCGTCTGGGCCTACACGGGCAGGCCACATGGGCGTGTGAGCCCAATTTTCTAAAATACTCTGAAAGGTTGCTCGGGTCGCCCAAGATGACTAGGACCTACTATAGGGTTGGTAAGAGTTACTCGACCCCTGATTACATGATCTGGCTATATGATATATGTTACTCTTAGCATGTAGACTGATTTGTATGTATGATCTGTTAATTGCATATTTGCACGTTATGTATTGTATGTTGTATTGCATCGGGGTTGGGTTATTGTATATGAAGAAAGAATTCTGAAAGGCTCTTAAGCCTGATATCTGCAATTATCTAATTATGTGCCGTGTTTTGGTACAGCATGGTGTGTAGGGATTGGTGGTTCGATTTTATCCCCACATGGTGTGTGGGGTTAGACTGAGTTGGTGTGTAGAGGTTGATGGGTAGGACTTTATTATTCTGCTCTGTTATGCATGATATATCTAAGATGGGCTAAGGCCCATTCGTATTTGATTCTTTATCTGAGTGGACTAAGGTTCACACCGGTTCTGTAAACAGTTCAGGCCCGAGTTATCTGATATTTGGATGTATGCCTGATTTATGCTATTGTGCATATTTTTTAAGGGGATTACACACTGAGTTTGAGAAAACTTACCCATTTTTGTTTAATCTGTGTAGATAATCCCTAGACTTGACGGTTCGTTGCAACGGAGGACTCGACGGGGGCCACACATATTTAGACTATTTTAAATTCAGCTCTAGTATTCATTTCTTTTTAAATATGTTCTGGGTTGGTTGATGTAATTCGGGACTGTATGGACTTTATTTGAATTTTTAAACTGTTTACGAAATTCTAGACTAAACTCGGTTTTCCTAAAAGCTAATGTTTTTGTACAGGAAACGGTTCGCAAAAATTTATTGGGTTTTCAAAAGTTTTCCCACAAAAGAAATATTTTAAACCAAATCAATTAAAACACGTTTTCCCCAAATAAGTAAGATTAATAATTGGGACGGTTTTAAGGTCAATGCGTTTTCAAAAACACTCTCATGTGACATCGCCCGATTCGGCCATAACGTCCAGGCCGGGTTTGGGGTGTTACACGTTAAATCTCAACTATTTGAATCAATTATAACAAAAACTTAATCAACTCTGTTGATCCAAACCAATTGTTAATATGCTAGAAAAATAGAATATGAAAGACAATGACAGTGAAAGTGAATGTTTCTGATGGCAATACGTAAAACACAATAAAAACAAGGGACACAAATTGTTTATGTAGTTTGGTTTCCCTACTTCTGCGAAGCCTAACTCTGTGAGATAAATCCACTATCTTTGAACTCAATACAATAAGTGGTCTTAGTTTTATCACACCTCTGTATAGCAACCTCGATCTTATATCGAAAGACTAGATCTCTCACATCTAAATTCACTTCTTGAGAACTTAAGTTGTAAAACTAAACAACAAACTAGTTTTACTAATGGATTTGAATCCACAAAAAATAAATCATATGCCTAAATAGAATATAAAATTCGCAATATAAGGTGAAGGGTCTATCCTATAGGGATTGGTCTGACTAAGTTCAAGTTTCTCAGAACTAGAGCACTTCGTGAACAATTTCTCACCCATGATCCTTGCAGAAAGGGGGATTAAATTATAATACAAATAAATAAATAAAATTGAAACACAGTAAAAATAGAAAATAAATATTAATTCGAAATTAAATAGAATGAACTAAATTGATAAAAGGTCCAACCTCGTGTGTGATGTTGGTGTAACACCCCAACCCCGTGACCGTCACCGGATTTGAACACATAGTATTACCGGGCTTATTTCCCTTATTTCTCTCTTGATAATATTCGATTGCTGTTCCAGGCAGGCTAGCTAATTGCGTCACTGTCGCCTTAAAAATCATATCTCGAGTTTCAAAAGTCGGAAACTGATTCCGTAAATTTTCCCTGAATTTAGACTCATATATCTATCCATGGATTTATTATTAGAATTTTTGGTCGGGCCAATTGGTACAGTTTATTAGTTAAAGTCGCCCATGTTACAGGGGTCGACTACACTGACATTCGCGCATTACGACCTGGATATCTTCTCGTAAAGAGCTTCAATGCTCATGCCGTTTGTTTCTGATGAAACTAGACTCAAAGGGGAATCTGCACATATAAGGCACGACTTCTAATTCCTTCTGTATAATTTATAGTAAATTATCAAAGTCGCGACAGGGGACCCAGAAACCGTTCTGGCCCAGTCTCACGAGAACTTTAATATCTCTCAGTATACTGCTCATATGGTCGTTTCGTTTCGTCCATATGAAAATAGATTCATCAAGGTTTAATTTCATAATTTATTCACTATTTAATTATACTCCTACTATTTTTAGTGATTTTTCAATCTCATCTCACTGCTGCTGTCCGCAACAGTTGCTGCAGTAGACTATGCCAATTCCATGAATCTTTCCTTGGCCTTACTAATCATCCATCATACATGACACAAATTATGGCCACCCTATCAAAATTAAAGTTTCTAAGACTCGTGGCTATAGGTTCTAGCATCCCACTCGGCGACCGCATAGGCCATTTTCACATGGCTTAAAGTTTACAACCCACGATTCAACAAAACAAAATAGCCTATACATGCCAAATGTTCTTCAACAACAAAAACAATACCACAAGATTTCAGCCGTGTGATGACTCCAACGACGGTCCCGATCACGCATAAACAATACGAGTCCGAGAGACCTAAAATGGGTGACAAGAAAAACACCGAGTGAGTTTACAACTCAGTAAGTCATAAGCATTCATTAATCCACTGATAAAGTTACTACTACATGTACAACAAATGAGGCTAGGTATTCGTCCATATCGAATCTATACCATAATACCTCGGACCTTTCGGTCCAATCTCGTACCAAGTCATACATCCACATTTCATATTCTACACAACAAGATAATCGAAACATTTTTACACATTAACTCATTTTCCAGCACAACCATACAATTTCAATCATCACATAGATTTAAGGCTTACCAAATTCAACCCCAAGCATGAACGTATTCTCTATTCGTCATGAGCTCGAGGTACTTACCCGATTCGCTGTCCGGGATTAACTCGATAATGTCGCACACTCAGTGCCAATTGTAATACAAGAGCATATAGTGAATCCGCACACTTAGTGCTATATATTTTCAGCTCGCACACTTAGTGCTATAGAATCAAACTCGCACACTTAGTGCTGAACAATTTTAAACTCGCACACTTAGTGCCAATCTTGTCACCGTGTCCATTTATACCCGCACACTTAGTGCCGTGACCAATACCTTATGCATTTTGCTGCCTTTATTCATTCAACAATGGCATCATTCCATACACATACATTTTCATTTACACATCAATTCATTAAACACAATTGCATATATATTATGATCATTTAAATCAACACCAAATATATGCTTAATGACTTACCTTGTGTTAGGTAAAATAGTTCCAAGTCGGCTACTCGATGACCTTCGATTTCCCCTTGTTGGACGCCTCTCCTTTAAGATCTTGAGCTAAATCAAACAAATTTACTTCTCAATCAGACACATACACACGGCAACCATATACATTTCAAAGGTCAATTTATTCGTATCATTTGTCCATATATTAGCTTTTAACGCATTTGGTCACTAGGGCGACCATATTTAACTTTCAAGCATTCATTTCTAATTTTAGTTAAACAATGCCGAATGCCATTAGCTACTAACGACACACACACACATATAAGCACATTTAGCATTTGATACATTCGGCCTTAGCATAATTTCATTAAGAGTCCCCATTAGCCACTTCACTCATCAATTATCTCAACTACTTGATAATTCATACTTATCATGCTAGCCGAATATTTCTTATTCAAGTTCATCATCTTCATATTCGGCACTAACATCACAATCTCATATCATGGCCGAGTGCTCCTCTTAAACTATTGTTCATCTAGATTCAGCATGAAACAACAATCATCACCCTTGTTAGTTACCCTAGCCGAAAACCTCTGTAACACCCCTTACCCGTTATCGTCGCCGGAACAGGATACAAGGTATTACCAGAACATAATACATACCATTAAACATAACCGAAATATAAATATGTCTTGAACAATATTAGCCAACTTTAATGGCTTGTACAAATTAGCTGGTCGAAATCTTGTAACTAATATTTTAAACCTAGACAAATATGACACGTAACAAAATAATTAAGCCTACTATACATGCCATAATTCAAAACGTTTAGTTCAAATACCCTAAAGTATGATAGTGCGGATAGATCTTCACGATCCTTAACTCTGAGCAAGCGAAGAACACTATAAGACAAAAGAGAGAAACAAAGTAAGCTTATAGCTTAGTAAGTAAGTATGTAAATACTAATTAAAAAAAATCTAACATGTTTACACAACAATTCAAGTACATCTACTTTAACTTCACTATTCATTCCACTTTGATTAAGCTGTCTCTGCTGCGTCATATTCACTAAATAAATCATAACTCGAGTTACAAAACTCGAAATTCAAATCCGTAAAATTTCCTAAATCTAGACTCATAAAGCTTTTTTCTAATTTTTTCTATAATTTTGGTTCAGCCGATTAGTACAGTTTATTAGTTAAAGTTTCCCTGTTACACAGCTCGACTGATCTGACCTCTGTTCACTACAAATTGAATTTCTCTCAGTAAACAATTCAAACAACCCTGAAGTCTATTTCATTTAAAACTAGTCTCAATAAGGAATTTAGGCATGTAAACTATATTTCTTAATTTGCTTTGTACAAATTTTAATGATTTTTCAAAGTTGGAACAGGGGATCACGTATTCATCCTGAGCAAGTCACATACAATTGTAAATATCTCAAAATATAGAATTCCTTTGCTTGCTCTGTTTCTTTTATATGAAAGTAGACTCATTAAACTTTAATTTCACATCTCATTCAACCTCTAATTATATTCCTCCTATTTTTGGTGATTTTTCAAAATCACGTCACTGCTACCATCTAAAAACAGTTTTAATGCTAATTTCACTCTTTCACAAATTCTTTATGCTAACCTCATTTTATCTTATATTTGTATATACCACAAATCATTTTCACCACATTTCATTCACCATAAGTGTAGGTCCAAACCACAATATCACCACAAAACCATCCCGTTGAACAATTCGGATCAATCCTCGATATTTAATGGTTTCAGACACGCCCACCATCATACTTCGTTTAGTTCGGCTCTCTTGTACACATGGTGAACACTTAGTACCACTCATGCGACCTAGCCGATTTGTCTCGTAGCTCTCTTGTCTACATGGTGTCCGTCACTTGGAATCACGCATGCGACCCAGCTACATTTATCTTTCACGTAGCTCTCTTGTCTACATGGTGTCCTTCACTTGGAATCACGCATGCGACCTAGCTACATTTATCTTTCACGTAGCTCTCTTGTCTACATGGGATACATCTCGTATCACACATGTGACCTAGCTACTACTGGGTGTCTCGTAGCTTTCTTGTACACATGATGTGCACTCGGCATCATACATGTGACCTAGCTACGCTCCATCTAATTTTATTCGATTTTTAGAATGTTCAACCGGATCTCTCTCTATTATTTATTTCCATTCTTCCAATAGTCGATTTATACTTCAACATCAGCTAGTATATACATATAATAGGCTGAAATATAAGAATGTAAATGAAATTAATGTATTATTTACATACAAACTTACCTTGGTGCAAAATGTGGAAATTTTGCAATTTAGTCCAAAACTTTTTCCTTCCCTGTTCGAGATCAATTCGCGTCTTTCTTGATCTATAATAACACATTTAGCTCATTTAATACTCATACTATTTATTTCAATCCAAAATCACATCATGGAAAAATTACATTTTGCCCCTAACTTTACAAAATTACATTTTGCCCCTAGGCTCGGAATTAATTTCAGCCCTTATTCTTATGTTTTATGATATGCTGAACATTTTCTCTTCTACAACCACATCAAATTCTCACTCTATCATATAGTTATGAACAATAGGTATTTTTACCGATTATCTTGCTTTTACTCGTTTTCACTTAAAACCGAGTAGCACAAGTTATTTAACATAATTTAAAACCTCATATTCTATCATAAAACATCAAAATACACAAATTTCACCTATGGGTATTTTTCCAAATATGAACCCTAGGTTAAATTATTACTAGCATAAGCTTAATCGAGCTTCCGGATTCCAAAACGTAAAGAACATTAAAAGCGGGCTTGGAATCACTTACTATGGAGCTTGAAAATTGAAGAAACCCTAGCTATGGAGAGAGGGAGAATTCGGCAGCAACTAAGGAGGATGATGATCAATTTTGTGTTATTTTTCCCATTTTATTTCATTTAATATCCAAATGACCAAAATGCCCTCCTTACTAAACTTTCAAAATTCCTTCCATGTCCTAATTTTGTCCATGAACTTAAAATTGGTCAAATTGCTATTTAAGACCTCCTAATTAATATTCCAAAACAATTTCATACTAAAAACTTCTGGGATGCAAATTTTGCAACTTATTCGATTTAGTCCCTGCTTTCAATTTAAGCACTTTAGGCATAGAATTTCATCACGAAATTTTCACACAATCATGCAATCATATCATAAACCCCAAAATAATTATAAAACAATTATTTCTATCTCGGATTTGTGGTCACGAAACCACTATTCCGATTAGGCCCTAATTCGGGTTGTCACAACCTCACTTATTCAAAAACCAAGATTTCAACATGGGTTACCTAAAGAACTTGATAACTAGTTCAAATCTCATCCATCTAACTTACTAATCAAATGTGTACAACATTTCCACCATCTTCTTTAACATCTACCATGGCCGAACGTTCATATCACCATAATTTTCAAAGATTTCGGCATGGTTAAATAAGGGGCTTAGAATCTAGCTTAAAACCATGCTAAGATTTAAAGAGCTAACTTGAATTCTTACCTTAATTTCCAGCTCAAAGTGGCTGAATTTCTTCCTCTTTTCCCTCTTCTACACGGCTAAGAAGAACCAAAGTATGAAGCCTTTTCCTTCTCCTTTTTTTTTTTCGGTCATGTATGAGAATGATGGACACATTTTTTTTCTTTGTTTTCTTCCTTTAATTTTTTCATTAGTTTATTTCCCATGCTTTTTTTTTTTATTCCTCCTTACATAATCCATTAACTAGACATGTTTGAAACATGTTTCCCTTGCCCATAACTTGTCATGGTCAACACTTATCCAAAATAAATGGAGTATTTGACATGCAACTCCATTTATTTTACTTCATTCTTTATTAACCTCTTAAAATAGCCACATATATTTAAATCCCTTCACATGAGTCCTTTTCTTTCAATTCACAATCAAATTAACTAAATCAAAGAATTCAAAATTCACACATGTATTTTCACATATTCTAGACAATAAATATTACGTTCGAACATGTCGGTGACTCGGTTTAGCGGTCCGAAACCACTTCCGACTAGGGTTAAATTATGGATGTCACAACTCTCCCCACTTAAGAAATTTTCGTCCCGAAAATCTTACCGGTAAATAGGCTCGGGTATCGCTCTTTTATAGAGTCCTCAAGTTCCCAAGTGGCTTCTTCCATCCCGTGTTTATGCCCCAACACCTTCACTAATGGAATTTTCTTGTTTCGTAGCTCTTTTACTTCACGCATCAGAATGCGAACCGGCTCTTCTTCATAGCTCAAATTAGGCTGAACCTCGAACTCAGATGGAGTAATTACGTGTGTCGGGTCAGACCTATATCGTCGAAGCATCGAAACATGGAAAACGTTGTGAATCTTTTCGAGCTCAGGGGGTAAAATTAATCGATACGCTACTGGCCCAACTCGTTCAGATACTTCGTATGGACCGATGAACCTCGGACTCAATTTGCCCTTACGGCCAAATCTAAGCACCTTCTTCCAGGGTGAGACTTTGAGAAATACCTTGTCTCCAACCTGATATTCAATGTCTTTCCTTTTCAAATCCGCATATGACTTTTGGCGATCCGATGCAGCCTTCAAACTTTCACGAATTACTCGAACTTTTGCTCGGCATCCTTAATCAAATCAACCTCAAGAATTTACCTTCACTAAGTTCGGTCCAAAATAATGGGTACGGCATTTACGATTGTATAAAGCCTCGTAAGGCGCCATCTTAATACTTGATTGAAAGCTATTGTTGTAGCGAATTCTATCAAAGGCAAATACTGTTCCCATGAACCGCTAAACTCAAGGATGCAACATCTCAACATATCCTCGAGTATTTGAATTACCCGTTCGGATTGACCATCGGTTTGGGGGTGAAAGGCGGTTTGAAATGCGTTTGGTACCCAAAGCCTCTTGCAATTTCTTCCAAAACCGCGACGTAAATCTTGGGTCTCTATCCGACACGATAGAAATAGGTACCCCATGCAATCGAACAATTTGGGAGACGTATAATTCTGCCAACTTATCGAGCGAAAAATCCGTGCAGACAGGGATAAAATGAGCAGACTTGGTCAGTCTATCAACAATGACCCAAACCGAGTCTTTCTTATTCTGAGTCAATGGTAACCCAGACACAAAGTCCATTGTTACTCGATCCCATTTCCATTCGGGTATCATGATCGGCTGAAGTAATCCCGATGGCACTTGATGTTCCGCTTTCACTTGTTGACGTATCGACACCTTGAAACAAATTGAAATGTCTCGTTTCATACTAGGGCCACCAAAATTGGCGTTTCAGGTCATTGTACATTTTAGTACTACCCGGGTGGATTGACATTCGACTACGATGGGCTTCATTTAGAATTATCGAAATAAGTTCAATTCTTTGGAACACAAGGCGGCTTCTGAACCTCAAACAATCGTCATCATCGATTTGAAATTCGAGTCCTTGTTCGAACACACTCATCCCGTTTGCAACCAACTCATCGTCGACTTTACGAGCTTCACGAATTTGACGTATCAATAATGGTTTGGCTTTCAATTCAGCTACTAACACATTGTCGGGTAGAATAGACAAGTGTACATTCATCGCTCGTAAAGCAAACAGTGATTTCCGACTTAAGGCATCCGCAACCACATTGGCCTTTCCGGTTGATAATCAATGACGAGTTCATAATCTTTTAACAACTCGAGCCATCGTCTTTGTCGCAGATTTAAGTCTCTTTGAGTCATCAAATATTTGAGACTTTTGTGATCCGAATACACATGGCACTTCTCACCAAATAAGTAATGTCGCCATATCTTTAAGGCGAATACGATGGCAGCCAATTCGAGGTCATGGGTTGGATAATTTTTCTCATGTGGCTTTAATTGTCTCGACGCATAGGCCACAACTCGCCCTTCTTGCATCAATACGCAACCCAACCCAAGTAGGGATGCGTCACTATAAATGACAAACTCTTTGCCCGATTCGGGTTGTACTAGAATTGGGGCTTCAGTCAAATAAGCTTTCAGTTGATCGAAACTTTTCTGACATTTCTCCGTCCATTCGAACTCAACATCCTTTTGGAGTAAGCCGTCATTGGCGTGGCTATCGTCGAGAACCCTTTACAAATCGTCGGTAATAACCGCAAGCCCCAAAAGCTCCTAACTTCGGTAACGTTCCTTGGTGGTTTCCAATCGACTATGGCGAATTTTGTTCGGGTCCACCCGACACCCGTCGCGGACACCACGTGCCCCAAAAGCTAACCTCTTTCAACCAAAATTCACATTTCTTGAACTTTGCGATAACTCGCTTATCTCGTAAGATTTGCAACACTAGCCTCGGTGTTCAAGATGTTCGGTTTCATCTCTCGAATAGACCAAAATGTCATCGATAAATACAACTACGAACCGATCCAAGTATGGCTGAAAATTCTATTCATTAAATCCATAAACACCGTAGGGCATTAGTGAGCCTAAGCGGCATCACCAAGAATTCGTAGTGACCGTACCTCGTTCTAAAAGCGGTTTTGGGTATGTCCGATTCTCGGACCCTCAACTGATAGTACCCCGACCTCAAATCTATCTTTGAAAACACCGAGGCTCCCTTTAATTGATCAAACAAATCGTCAATTCGCGGCAATGGATATTTATTCTTTATCGTCACTTTATTGAGTTGACGATAGTCGATGCACAACCTCATGGTTCCGTCCTTCTTCTTCACAAACAATACAAAGCGCCCATGGAGAAAAACTCGTCGGCGAAACCTCTATCCGTCAATTCTTGCAATTGAACCTTCAATTCCTTTAATTAGTTAATGCCATACGATACGGGGCTATTGAAATCGGCGTAGTACCGGTACAACCGATGCGAATTCCACTTCTCGAACCGGTGGCAATCCCGGTAACTCCTCAGGAAAAACATCTGAATACTCACAAACCACTGGTACCGATTCGAGTTTCCTTTCCGTCTCTTTACTTCCAAACACATACGCAAGGTATGTTTCACACCCCTTTTCACATATCTCCGAGCGGTCATAGAAGATATTATCGGCACTCCTTTTAAATCGAAGAGACTCGACTCGGACTACCTCATTATTTGCACTCCTCAAAACAATGGCTTTCCTTTTGCGTCCACCACCTTTGCATCATGTACGGTCGACCAATCCATACCAAGAATAACATCAATTCATCAAATGGTAGAAGCATCAGATCGACCGGAAAACAGGATTCTCGAATTATTAGGGGGCATCTCTTGCACACTTTATCAACGAGTACGTATTGACCCAAAGGGTTTGACACTCGAATTACGAACTCAGTAGACTCAATAGGTAGAGTCTTACTGGATGCTAAAGTTTCACATACATATGAATGAGTAGAGCCGGGGTCAATCAATGCAATCACACTAGTATCAAAGAGAGTAAAAGTACCAGTGATAACGTCAGGGGAGGATGCCTCCTCTCGTGCGCGGATGGCATATGCTCTAGCAGGAGCTCGGGTCTCGGATCGAACAGCCGTATCAGTGGCTCCCCTCTGATTACCACCCCTACCTCCTAAAACCCGGGGTCTACCTCTAGCTGTCGCCCCACTAGATCTCGCACCTTGCATCTTATTTTTCTCATCTAGCTCGTGCAATCCCTAATGAAGTGGTCCTTGAACCACATCCGTATGAGCCAGTTAATGACTTACCCCAACATTCACCTAGGTGTCGTCTTCCACATTGGGGACATTCAGGTCTCTCTTGACGATTATTGCCCACACTAGCTATCGATGTAGCTCGGAGTCCGTCAATGGTGGGGCTCTAATGGAAATTCCCGATCGCCTCGACTTACTAGTGTCCTCCCCGAACCTCTTTCTGATCGAGAACGGAGCTTTACTCGTTGATCTTTTACGGTAATCTCTTGCTCCAAGTTCAGCCTTCTTCTTCTCCTTCCCAAGTTCTTCCGCCTTGCGTGCTCGTTCGACTAGTATCACGAACTCCTTTATCTCCAAAATTCCCACTAGTAACTTTAACTCCTAATTCAATCCTTCTTCAAATCTTTTGCACATAGCAACCTCATCAGCCACACACTCCGAGCATACCGACTAAGTCTTACGAACTCATGTTCAGATTCGAGATCTGATCATACGGCCTTGCTTGAGTTCCAGGAACTCCTTACGCTTCTGATCGATGAACCGTTGACTAATATATTTCTTCCGAAATTCCGTTTGAAAGAAATCCCAAGTAACTTGTTCCTTTGGGACTATGGAAATCAAGGTCCTCCACCAATAGTAGGCTGAGTCTCGCAACAAAGATATAGCACACTTAAGACATTCATCGGGTGTGCATGACAGTTCATCAAACACTCTAATGGTGTTATCAAGCCAGAACTCGGCCCTTTCGGCATCGTCGGTAACTATGGCCTTAAACTCCTCGGCCCCACGCTTCCTAATCAAGTCCACAGGTGGTTTACTCATCCTCACAGGATCAGTAACTGATGGCATCACGGGCTCTTGGGGTGGATTATTTAAATTCGGGAATGGTTGGACACTCGGATTGGTTCGGGCATATTGCGCGACCCACTCATTCATCATGGTGAAGAAGGCTTGTTTCGCCCCTTCATTTTGATTATTCGCGGATGACTGAGGCTCAACAGGCGGTGTCCCTTGCGCAGGAGCAGCCGCTACACTTTCAACGTCATCCGCCAAGGGTCTCTCTATCCCGGGTTCCATCGCTAATCAAAACAAAAATTTCAACCGTCAGAAGTCATCACATTATTAAGCACTAACAATTTGGCATGTATAGCTAGACTCACACGCTCTATGGTAGTCCTAGAACCGACTAAACCATAGCTCTGATACCAATAAAATTGTAACACCCCAACCCCGTGACCGTCACCGGATTTGAACACATAGTATTACCGGGCTTATTTCCCTTATTTCTCTCTTGATAATATTCGATTGCTGTTCCAGGCAGGCTAGCTAATTGCGTCACTGTCGCCTTAAAAATCATATCTCAAGTTTCAAAAGTCGGAAACTGATTCCGTAAATTTTCCCTGAATTTAGACTCATATATATATCCATGGATTTATTATTAGAATTTTTGGTCAGGCCAATTGGTACAGTTTATTAGTTAAAGTCGCCCATGTTACAGGGGTCGACTACACTGACCTTTTCGCATTACGACCTGGATATCTTCTCGTACAGAGCTTCAATGCTCATGCCGTTTGTTTCTGATGAAACTAGACTCAAAGGGGAATCTGCACATATAAGGCACGACTTCTAATTCCTTCTGGATAATTTATAGTAAATTATCAAAGTCGCGACAGGGGACCCAGAAACCGTTCTGGCCCTGTCTCACGAGAACTTTAATATCTCTCAGTATACTGCTCATATGGTCGTTTCGTTTCGTCCATATGAAAATAGATTCATCAAGGTTTAATTTCATAATTTATTCACTATTTAATTCTACTCCTACTATTTTTAGTGATTTTTCAATCTCATCTCACTGCTGCTGTCCGCAACAGTTGCTGCAGTAGACTATGCCAATTCCATGAATCTTTCCTTGGCCTTACTAATCATCCATCATACATGACACAAATTATGGCCACCCTATCAAAATTAAAGTTTCTAAGACTCGTGGCTATAGGTTCTAGCATCCCACTCGACGACCGATAGGCCATTTTCACATGGCTTAAAGTTTACAACCCACGATTCAACAAAACAAAATAGCCTATACATGCCAAATGTTCTTCAACAACAAAAACAATACCACAAGATTTCAGCGGTGTGATGACTCCAACGACGGTCCCGATCACGCAAACAATACGAGTCCGAGAGACCTAAAATGGGTGACAAGAAAAACACCGAGTGAGTTTACAACTCGAGAAGTCATAAGCATTCATTAATCCACCGATAAAGTTACTACTACATGTACAACAAATGAGGCTAGGTATTCGTCCATATCGAATCTATACCATAATACCTCGGACCTTCGGTCCAATCTCGTACCAAGTCATACATCCACATTTCATATTCTACACAACAAGATAATCAAACATTTTACACATTAACTCATTTTCCAGCACAACCATACAATTTCAATCATCACATAGATTTAAGGCTTACCAAATTCAACCCCAAGCATGAACGTATTCTCTATTCGTCATGAGCTCGAGGTACTTACCCGATTCGCTGTCCGGGATTAACTCGATAATGTCGCACACTCAGTGCCAATTGTAATACAAGAGCATATAGTGAATCCGCACACTTAGTGCTATATATTTTCAGCTCGCACACTTAGTGCTATAGAATCAAACTCGCACACTTAGTGCTGAACAATTTTAAACTCGCACACTTAGTGCCAATCTTATCACCGTGTCCATTTATACCCGCACACTTAGTGCCGTGACCAATACCTTATGCATTTTGCTGCCTTTATACATTCAACAATGGCATCATTCCATACACATACATTTTCATTTACACATCAATTCATTAAACACAATTGCATATATATTATGATCATTTAAATCAACACCAAATATATGCTTAATGACTTACCTTGTGTTAGGTAAAATAGTTCCAAGTCGGCTACTCGATGACCTTCGATTTCCCTTGTTGGACGCCTCTCCTTTAAGATCTTGAGCTAAATCAAACAAATTTACTTCTCAATCAGACACATACACACGGCAACCATATACATTTCAAAGGTCAATTTATTCGTATCATTTGTCCATATATTAGCTTTTAACGCATTTGGTCACTAGGGCGACCATATTTAACTTTCAAGCATTCATTTCTAATTTTAGTTAAACAATGCCGAATGCCATTAGCTACTAATGACACACACACACATATAAGCACATTTAGCATTTGATACATTCGCCTTAGCATAATTTCATTAAGAGTCCCCATTAGCCACTTCACTCATCAATTATCTCAACTACTTGATAATTCATACTTATCATGCTAGCCGAATATTTCTTATTCAAGTTCATCATCTTCATATTCGCACTAACATCACAATCTCATATCATGGCGAGTGCTCCTCTTAAACTATTGTTCATCTAGATTCAGCATGAAACAACAATCATCACCCTTGTTAGTTACCCTAGCGAAAACCTCACTTATTCAAAACCAAGATTTCAACATGGGTTACCTAAAGAACTTGATAACTAGTTCAAATCTCATCCATCTAACTTACTAATCAAATGTGTACAACATTTCCACCATCTTCTTTAACATCTACCATGGCGAACGTTCATATCACCATAATTTTCAAAGATTTCGGCATGGTTAAATAAGGGGCTTAGAATCTAGCTTAAAACCATGCTAAGATTTAAAGAGCTAACTTGAATTCTTACCTTAATTTCCAGCTCAAAGTGGCTGAATTTCTTCCTCTTTTTCCCTCTTCTACACGGCTAAGAAGAACCAAAGTATGAAGCCTTTTCCTTCTCCCCTTTTTTTTTTTCGGTCATGTATGAGAATGATGGACACATTTTTTTTTCTTTGTTTTCTTCCTTTAATTTTTTCATTAGTTTATTTCCCATGCTTTTTTTTTTTTATTCCTCCTTACATAATCCATTAACTAGACATGTTTGAAACATGTTTCCCCTTGCCCATAACTTGTCATGGCCGGCCACTTATCCAAAATAAATGGAGTATTTGACATGCAACTCCATTTATTTTACTTCATTCTTTTATTAACCTCTTAAAATAGCCACATATATTTAAATCCCTTCACATGAGTCCTTTTTCTTTCAATTCACAATCAAATTAACTAAATCAAAGAATTCAAAATTCACACATGTATTTTCACATATTCTAGACAATAAATATTACGTTCGAACATGTCGGTGACTCGGTTTAGCGGTCCCGAAACCACTTCCCGACTAGGGTTAAATTATGGATGTCACAGTTGGCCTCGATTTCAGAGTTGATCATAGGCTATAAAAATCTTATCGCTTGTTGAGAAGTAGATTATAGTGAACGAGAATTAACCACAGGAATGATTCAACGATTAACTCTTACCAAGTGAATAACCTTGAAAGCAGCTTCCACAATTTAATTTTTTGGTAGTCTTGCGAACTAGAAGAACCCGACTCTAATTAATTTCTTGGTAGCCTTGACAGATATATTGACATGTCCAAGTAAAAAAAAAAGGCGAAAAAACCTTTTCAAAGTTTTTCATTTCATAAAAGATTTGACATTATATTATTTTTCTTTACTTGAAGATTATGTCTTTGTATATTTTTAAAATATAAAGATTTTTAATTTTTTTACTCCAAGTTTTTTTTTGGCCTTTTTCTTTTACTTGAACATGTCAAAAACTTCCAAATTTGAGTAGTCCAAGGACATCGATCAAACGACCAAAGTCCCAAAAATTCTAGTCCACGAATTGAAAATACAAGCTAAACTTAACCAAGGGAGATAACATAGTCAATTCCATGTCCTTTGGGGATGTCTAACTTCATCTTTCTCTAATAATCATCAATCTATTTTGTGGTCATTTCGTTTTGAATTATTTGATAATTTTTTATTTTTTATTTTCTAAAACAAATTTTTATTTATTGTTTTTATCCCTTTTGCTTTTTAAATTATTTTAATCAAATTTTATCCAAAATGTATTTTTAAATATTTTTCATTTTTAAACTTTTAGAATTAGAATTAAATTGACTAATTTTGTAAATGTTCAGTTAAATTTATTGAATTTATTAGAATTAGAACTAAATGACAAATTTTGTAAACATTGAGGGCTAAATTTTGTTGAATTTTTAGATTTAGGATCAAATTGATACAATGTGTAAATATTGGAGGCTAAATTTGTTGTTAGGGCAATAAAAAAAGGCTTACGTAAGCTTCCATTGAGTATATAATGGTGGTTTACTAAAATTTTAAAATTTGAAAATATTGGTGATGAAATTGATTTTTTTTTTAAGTTGGGTGACAAAAATAGAACCTATCCAAAAGTTGGGTCACCACAATAATTGAGCTTTTCTTATTGAAATTTGAGGTGCCAATAAGAAAACCACAATAATTGAGCTTTTCTTATTGAAATTTGAGGTGCCAATAAGAAAAGCTCAATTATTGAAATTGAAGTTGGTTTACCTAAGATAAAATAATAAAACAAAGCTTGTGATCCTTTCATCTTAAGTGTAATATGAAAATAAAATAAAATATTTAAATATAATACAAATATTTATTTATTTTGTAGTAAATGTTAAACTAAGCTTTATTTGGTAATATGTTTTGATATAGCAAATTAAAATGTTTTTGAATAAAAGTTAAAGTTAAACAAAATTGAAAAATGATTTCTCAAATGAAGTCTAAGAGATAAAAATTTTAATCTTTACTATGAACTCTTAGAATTTTTTAAATCAACTTTAAAATCAAGTTAAAATGATTTTAATCAAGTAAGAATTTTTTCAACTAGTCAAACTATTTTTAAAACAAGTCAGTATAGCTCCAGGCCAAAAAGTAACGATACTTTTTGGCCAAGTATCGATAGTTTTCAAAATATCGATACCCCTTTTAAATACGATACCAAATTGACATTTTGTTTTTCACAAATTCAACTAAATATCGATCCAATATCAATATTTTTCATATGGTATCGATAAAAATTCTCTAGTATCGATATCTTTAGCTCCAATGGTTACTGAATTTTGTATTTAATATAAAAATTATCATACCTTTTTAGCTGTTATCGATACTCGCTATTGTAGGTGAATTAAATGCACTGTTTTTCACATTCCCAACGGCTCTATTCATATTTTCAACAACATCAATGATTGAAATTCAAGTAGGGCGAATAAATACTAGCTTCCAAAGGTCCTACAACAATAAGTGAGATTACAATAGATCAAGTGCTTCAAGATACATAAAAAATTAATTACCAATCACTTTGTCCTTTAATTCTTTGTCTTCTACTTGCAAACACTTGTGAGCAGTCATTGTATTTTCTATCAGCTCAAGTGTTTTCCTTATATTTGTGCTTAATTGAAAAACATCCTAATCTTGTAAGGATTATTTTTTTATTTTCTTATTTGTTTCTCTTTGAAAGGGTTTGTATCTTACGATTTGGGTATAACGCTTAAGGAGTTTGTAAGGTTAAACATTGTCCTCAAAGGTTATCAAATTAGTGAATTTGGGAAAATCCTTAGTAGTGGAAAGCTAAGATAGTAGAGTAGACAATTGAGGCTGAACTACTCTAAATTCTTGGGTAAAATTTTTTTTTCTTTCTAGCATCCACAAAAATTTTAAAAGCCAATTCACCCCTCTTGGCATTTTCGATTTGATTATTTAAGCTAACAATTGGTATCAGAGATAGCCTCTAAAGACGATTTAACAACTAAGAGAAGATCCTCGGAGAAGCTCAAACGATCATCAACACATTTGACAATATGATGTCCACTTTCGAGTCAAATTCTATTAAGAATCTTAGTCCATCTCAAAGCCCTCATACTTCAATGGAGGAAATTACTCTTATTGGAATACAAGAATGATGCTTTTCATTCAAGCGAATGATCTTGCAACTTGGGATATCATCATGGATGGCCCCTCCACTACTAAAAAACAATGAGAGCAATTAATGTCAATAAGTAAGAGAGAATGGAGTGAAGAAGATAAAAGGAATGTACAACTTAATGCTAAAGCCATGCACATTCTATTTTGTGCACTTGGTCCAGATGAGTTCAATAGGGTGTTATTTTGTTCTAATGCTAAGTAGATATAGGACAATCTTGAGGTCACTCATGAAGAACAAGAAAAAGCCTACTTTTGCCTTATGGCCATAGAAGATTCTAAGGTAACTTCTAACTCATCTTCTTCAAATTCTTTTTCTTTTGATAAGTTGTAAGATGCCTATGATGAATTAGGCTTGGAGTCTAAATTATTGGTTTCAAAATATAGGAAAAATATTTGAAAACTAAAATATTAAAATAATTACTCTTTAAAGTCAAGCATGAACTTGAAAGTAAAATAAATGATATGCAAGCTATTATAATTTTTTTTGAGAAAAAGAATTGTGACTTGCATAATTTACTTTCTAAAGTTCATGATAACCATAAAAAACACTCTAATAAAGTTTTTGAAAAAGAGTTTGAAAGAAGAGAAAATTCAAAACAAAAGATTGTTAAAAATAACTTTAATTTCTATAAACATAGATGTAACACCTCTTATCCGAGTCCGAGGCCGGTACTGGACACGAGGCATTACTAGACTTAAACTTATGAATACAATCATTTCAAATCATAAAATTTGATTGAATTTAATACTTTTTAATCTTAGTCTAGAAATTCTTAATATGGGTCTACGAGGCCCAAATTAAACTTTTGAAACTATCTAGAATTAATTCGAACACCTTTGAAAACTTTGAAAAATGTCACTTAAAACAGGGCACACGCTTGTGTGGAAGGGCAACACACCCGTGTGGCCCTGTTGACCTGGCCGTGCCAAAGGCCCGTGTGGTTCACACGACCTAAGCATAAGGGGACATGCCCACGCCCTGTGCGCGTGAGAATTAAATTCCAAATTTGAACGTACAGGGATTTTCACACGGCCTGACACACGCCCGTGTCCATGGCCCATGTCCCTCACAAGGGCATGACATGCCCGTGTCTTAGCCTGTGTCTAAAAACCTTAACATTCTGTTTCTAATGTTAGCAACAATTTAGGGGCACACAGCTAAGGCAAACGATCGTGGCCATAGGCTGTGTCCTCTACACAGTTGAGACACATGGCTGTGTGTCTGCCGTGTGTTTACTACCATGCATACTGACTTGCAAATTTGAGGTACAGGGGACACACGGTCGAATAACACGCCCATGGTGCTAATCGTGTATCACAAATGGCCTAGACACATGCTCGTGTGTCTACCTGTGTGGACGATATGAGGCGATCTACCAAGCCCCTTGCCACCCTGAAACACATTCTATCACACCAAGTCTATCACAACAAGATTTCTCAACCAAGAAACCTTAACTATGGTCTATACACATTTCACATATGCTTGAACAACCAATTTATGCACTTTGCTATCCATACGCTAAAATTCACAATTTAACCATACCAACAATTTCACATTCATGAAAGACCTCATTGTATTCAAAAAACAACTTTCAATATTAGCCATTTTCGTGGCCTTATACAAAATAAGTCAAATACTAAAGTAAAGTAACACATTTGGCCCCAAAACAATGTGACACTAAAACGAAATTAAAAGATCCTATACATAATAAAAATAAAAGAACTAACTATACTGAATGCTTCAAATGATAGTGTGATTGACTTCTCCGACGTAGGCGATGATCCACGAGCTACTTTGGCGGCACTATAAGAACATGGAAAGGAAGAGGAGTAAGCACAAAGCTTTGTAAGTTGCATGTAAATAAATATCAACTAATTATCATACCATAGTATGCTCATAACAATTTCATAGATTGTTCTCGAATACAATAATTAAACATAAGCACAACTTACTCATCACCATCCAATACAATTCGTATTGCATGTACTAAGTCCACATCTCATACATTTCAAGTAGGTACCTGTACCACTCACCGCATGGTCATAACTTCTATCATATCGATAATAATCATAAATCTTCCATTGAACTATTTGGAATACTACAGGATACTCAATAACCCCAAACATAGGATAAGATGCCGATGCCATGTCCCAAACATGGTCTTACACTGGCTAGTACATTAAATTCGATGCCGTGTCCCAGACAGGTCTTACACTGACTTTCATATATTGAGGCCAATGCCATGTCCCAGAAAGGTCTTACACTGGCTCTCATCTATCGGTGTCGATGCCATGTCCCAGACAGGTCTTACACTAACACACAATAAGCTGACGCCATGTCCCAGACAGGTCTTACACTAGCTTGTATATCTCGAGGCCGATGCATGTCCCAGACATGTCTTACACTAGCTCTCGTCTCAATGCCGATACATGTCCCAGACATGTCTTGCACTGGCTCTCATAATGTAGCCGATGCATGTCCCTGACATATCTTACACTGGCTCACATGCCACTCAATGTCATGGTACGCATATCCAAGTCTTTTCCAAATGTTCAATTGGAAGTGTTTACTACATTAATTTCTCGACATGCATTCTCATAATCACAATCAAACAATTTATGTATATCAATTCATTCATACATTATAGCAATATAGTTGCATTATTAACATACAACTTACCCCGGATTACAAAATGTAGGCGACTAGACGATTTAATCTACTTGCTTGGCCTTCCCCCAGTCTAGGTTCGAATTTTGTATTTGTTGATCTAAAATCATAAAAATTCACTCATTTAATCACTGAATAAATTTATACAATCAAAAACTCACATTTTTGGCAAAATGATTATTTTGCCCCAAAACTCGAAAATTGATTTTTATCGAATTTATTCGAATCTTAAGCCAACCGAACCCTTTTTACTCTTATAGTGACCCAAAATTCCCATTATTTCAAAACATTACTATCCATTTTACAAACTTTACAAAATGGTCCTATTAGGGTTTTTGTGAGAAGTTCTTTCACAAAAGTTGTTTACAACACAAATAAGATTCATTTTCTTTCATAAAAACTCAGCAAACATCATAAATCCTTTCATGGAAAATCCCTAGACTATCATCCATTTTGCAAAATGCTCCCTCCATTAGCTAGCTTATGCCATAAGGGTTCCAAAAGTACAAAAATTATCAAAATAACCTTCAAATTGACTTACTTGCAAGAGGATAGCTTGGCTAAAATTTTAAAGCTCCAAGGACCGTTATTTTGCTGAGAATTTCGGTGAAGAAGAATGGGTGAAAGGGATGATATCATTTTTTTTCTATTTTATTTCTTTTTAGTTAATTTAGCCACCAAATTTTCACCTAACATTGACTTTTCTATCCTTTTGTCTCCTATGGCCGGCCACCTCTCTAATAAGGGTCTATTTGCCCTTTAAAGACCTCCATAATATGATTCATAGTCAATTTACACCTTTAGCTGACAAAATAGGACTTTTACACTTTATGTAATTTAGTCCTTTTTCGCAATTAAGCTCACAAACGCTAAAATTAGTTCACCAAAATTTTCATAGACTAATATAATCATACTATGACACCAAAATAATAATAAAAATAATTCTTCAACCTCGGATTGGTGGTCCCGAAATCATTGTTCCGACTAAGCCGAAAACTAGGCTGTTACAATTCTCCCCCTTAGGGATTTTCGTCCCTGAAAATCTTATTGGTGAATAAGTTTGGGCATTGATCTCTCATAGTCTCCTCGGGTTCCCATGTGGCTTCCTTGACCCCATGTCTATGCCATAAAACTTTCACGTGTGCTACACTTTTATTCCTCAATTTCTTGACCTCTCGATCCAAAATCTTAATCGGTTTTTCCCCATAGGTCATATCTGGGCTTATTTCAATTTCTTCTGGTGAAATCAAGTGTGAGGGGTCAGATCGGTAGCGACGCAACATCGATACATGGAACACATCATGAATTTTCTCTAACTCACGAGGTAAGGCTAATCGGTATGCTACCGGTCCATTTCTCTCGGTCACCTCATAAGGTCTAATAAATCGCAGACTTAATTTATCTTCCTACCGAATCGAAAGACTTTCTTCCACGGAGACACTTTCAAAAACACCTTAGCACCAACTTGAAATTCGATTTCTTTTCGTTTCAAATCCGCGTAGGATTTTTGTCTATCCGAAACAGTTTTCAAACAGTCGCGAATCACCTTAACCTTCTCCTCGGTTTCTTTGACTAAGTCAACCCCGTGAATCTGATTTTATTTAAGTTCAGTCCAATATAAGGGCATTCGACACTTATGCCCATACAAAGCCTCATAAGGCGCCATCTTCAAACTTGACTGATAACTATTATTGTAGGCAAACTCTACCAACGGTAAGTACTTTTCCTAACTGCCTTGAAATTCGAGAACGCAACACCGCAACATGTCTTCTAAGATCTGAATCACTCTTTCCGACTGACCGTTCAGTTTTGTTCCCAATGCCTCTTGTAAATTCTTCCAAAATCGTGAGGTAAACCTCGGATCTCTATCCGAAATAATCGACAAGGGTACTCCATGAAGTCTCACAATCTTGAAAACATACAATTCAGCTAATTTCTCAAGGGAATAGTCAGCACGCACCGGTATAAAATGTGCCAACTTTATTAATCTATCAACAACGACCCAATCGAAATCTTTTTTCCTTGGCGTCAAAGGCAATCCTGGCATAAAGTCCATGGTTACACGGTCTCATTTCCACTCGGGAACCATCACATGTTGAAGTAAACCTGAGGGTACTTGATGTTCGGCCTTCACTTGTTGACAAACTAGACACTTAGAAACAAACTCTGAAATGTCTCTTTTCATTCCCGACCACCAGTACATTTTCTTCAAGTCGTTATACATTTTCACACTATCCGGATGGATAGACAAGCAACCACTATGTGCCTATCTCAAAATCTTCTGAATAAGCTCATCGTCCTTAGGCACACAAATCCTGTCTCGGTTCATTATACAACTGTCGGTATCAATACGAAATTCTGATTCATTTTCCGTCTCACATTGAGCCATTTTAGCTTGCAAATCCTTACCACCTTTCTGAGCTTCACGAATATCTTGAAGGAACATCAATTTAGCTCTCATCTCAGCTAGAATCGAACCATCATCAGTCACGGTCAATTGAGTATTCATAGCCCTCAAGGCGAATGATGATTTCTTACTCAATGCATCAGCGACTACATTCGCCTTATTGGGGTGGTACTCAATCACCAACTCGTAATCCTTTATCATCTCCAACCATCTTCATTTCCGTAAATTCAGCTCCTTTTGAGTCATCAAATATTTTAAACTTTTATGATCAGTAAATACCTGGCGTCTCTCACCATATAAATCATGTCTCCAAATTTTCAACGTGAACAGATGGCGGCCAACTCTAAATCATAGGTAGGGTAATTTTTCTCGTGTGGCTTAAGTTGTCTTGAGGCATACGCTGTCACTTTGTCTTCTTGCATGAGCACACATCCCAATCCATTTAAAGAGGCGTCGCTATACACCACGAATTTTTTTCCCTGTTCTGGATGCACTAAAACTGGAGCTTCGGTCAACAAGGTCTTTAGATTCTTGAAACTCTGCTGGTATTTCTCCGTCCATTCAAACTTGACATCTTTCTGTAACAACCTTGTCATCAGAGTAGCTATCATTGAGAATCCATTTACAAATCTTCTGTAATACCCAGCCAAACCTAGAAAGCTTCGTATCTCTAACACACTCCTCAGTGGTTTCCATTCAATGATAGCCGAGATCTTACTCGGGTCAACTCTAATCCCGTCACCCGATACAATGTGTCCCAAGAATCCAACCTCTAGTAACCAAAATTTGCTTTTACTAAAATTGGTATACAACTTCTTATCTCTTAAGGTTTGTAAAATTGTCTTCAAATGTTCCGTGTGCTTACTCTCATCACGCGAATAAACCAATATATCATCGATAAAAATGATGACGAACTTATCCAAATATGGTTGGAAAATGCGGTCCATTAAGTCTATAAATACCGTCGAGGCATTCATTAAACCAAAAGGCATGACGAGGAACTAATAATGCCCATACCTTGTCTGAACGCGATTTTCGGTACATCTTGCTCCTTTACTCTGAGCTGATAATAACCGGACCTCAAGTCTATCTTGGAAAACACGGTGGCTCCTTTCAATTGATCAAATAGATCATCTATCCTTGGCAAGGGATACTTGTTCTTCACTGTCACTTTGTTGAGTTGTCTGTAGTCTATACATAACCTCATCGACGCGTCTTTCTTTTTCACAAAGAGTACCAGAGCACCCCATGAAGAATAGCTCGATCTCGCAAAACCTTTATCCATTAACTCTTGTAGCTGAACTTTCAACTCCTTTAACTCTGTTGGAGCCATACTATATGGAGCAATCGAGATAGGTGCCGTACTAGGGACTAACTCAATTCCAAATTCAACTTCTCTCACTGGAGGTAGCCCCGACAATTCTTTTGAAAATACATCTGTGAACTCACATACCACTGGTACTGACTCGAGCTTCAATTCAGATGCTTGAGTATTCAATAGAAAAGCGACATAAGCTTCATATCCTTTTCCTAAATATCTCACTGTCGATATGGACGATATCACCACAGGCAAGTTATCCGTTCTACCCGATTCGACCCGAAGAACATCCCCGCTTTCACACTTGAACTCAATAGCTTTTCTCCCAAAGTCCACTACAACACTATGAGAAGTCAACCAATCCATCCCAAGGATTACATTAAAATTATCAAACGGAAATAACATGAGGTTAGCCGGAAAAAAATGACCTTTAATTGTCAAAGGACAATTCCTACATACTTGGTCAACTAATACATGCTTGCCTAAAGGGTTGGACACTTTCACCACAAATTCAGTGGATTCAATTAGCATATTCATACGGGGTATCAATTTCATACAAATTTAGGAATAGGTAGACCTCAGGTCAATTAAACCAACAATAGATATATCATGGATAGAAAAGGTACCCGTAATCACATCAGGAGACTCTGCCTCTTCAGGGGCACGTATAGCATAAGTCCTTTCTGGCGCTGTGCCCTCAGATCTCACAGCAGCTTCTCTAGGTGCACCTTTACTGCTAGCCCCACTTCCCAAGTTCTTATGCGGTCTACCTCTTGAAGGAGCATTACCCGATCTCACGCTTTGATCATTGTCTTTCTCGACCATTTTAGGATAGCTACGAATAAAATGGTCCAACGACCTACATTTAAAATAACCTCTTTCATTTCCTCGGCACTCACCGAAATGACGTCTGCCACACTATGAACATTCTGGTCCATTCGGCCGAGTGATACCCACGGTTGCCACAGTAGTGGTTTGAGCTTTAGACGTCATGTACTGTTTGTTCTTGTTTCTACTCAAGAGTCTTATTGACGCATTTGATCGAGCAGAAAACTCTCTCGATCTCTTGGATGATGTAACACCCCTATCCTGTATCCATCATCGGAATAGGTAAGAGGCATTACCAGACAAACAGAACATTTCAAACCAATTCAGAATCACAGATATCATATAACATCATTTCATAAGCAATCATCTCTTAAGATGGTCTACGAGACCTAAAATGTACTTTTAAGAAAGGTTTGGACTAAAAAGAACACATTCAGAGTTTTCAGAACTTAACCAAATCTTTCAAAACTGTTAAAGTCACACGCCTGTGTGACTAAGCCGTGTGACACACACGGGCACCAGACACGCCCATATCATCCAACCGTGCAAAAAAGATGTCCTATACTGACTTTTTCACATGGCCAACAGACACGACCGTATGCCATGGCCATGTGGTACTTAGCTAGCTACTGACTTAAGCCCATGGCCATATGACACGCCTGTGTCCCCTGACCGTGTGGCACAATGCAGGCTTGGTTAAAGCCAACTTGTCACCCCCATATGAGTATTTCCTACTAGCAATGTTAAACAACATTCATACGACAATTTTCAGCCAATTCCATGTTCAAAACATGCTTCATTACAACGAAATCATTATCATCATTCAATAAACCATTCAAAACCATATGAAAACATAACACATTCATACCATTTGCTAGCCAACTCTCATGGCCTAACATATATTTACAAATCAAAACTTAATACATAGACCTTCTAGCCTATACATGCCATACTTTAAAATATTTACACTTTCAAAAAGTACCAAAATGAGTTCGATAGTATGGTGACGATCCTCGACTATCCCCAAGCCTTCAGTAGCTACGGTAACTGTAAAATAGGCAAAAATCACACAGAGTAAGCTACAAAGAGCTTAGTAAGCCAAATACAATTGTCTAACTACTAAAGCATATAAGTACAATTCAACCAAAAGATTTATAGCCATTTCATAGAATAATTCATAAGCTTAACCGTGGTCCTTTGTTTGCATTTATGTCATGCTTCATTTCCAAATTCCATACATATTTCACAGAGACAGAGTCTTTTATATTCAAAATTTTAGTACGATTCATACATACATGTATAAGTTATACATTTCATATGCTCATTGTCATATTTCTTACTCTATCATCAGACGTTTAAGAAACGATATAGATACTCGTAAACAAGTACAACGCTGACATCCTGGATGTGGTCTTATATGTAATTCAATATTGATGCCTTTGTCCTAGACAAGGTCTTACACGAAATCAGATACGATGCCGATGTCCCAGACATGGTCTTATACGTAAAACTCAATCGAGGCCTGTGTCCTAGAGACGGTCTTACACGATATCTCAGATAGATGTCAATATTCCTTTAGAAGTATACAGAGCTTTTAGGATACTAACAAATTATAAGACTTTACTCGAAAGATATTCATCAGGTTCTCTAGGCCATCCAATACAGATTACAATTTATATATGTAGAAATTAGTAAATTTAACACATAATTGTAATTTGACTTACCTTGGATGGATTTCGGATGAAACGAGTCAACTATTCAACTATTTTGGACTTCCCTCGATCTAAGTTAGATTTTCTTTGTTCTTGATCTATTACAAAATTCAACCATTCAACCATTCATTTCATTCAAAATAATCCATTAACACATATTTAGAGCACTTTGCGTTTTAGCCCTTACATTTTCACATTTTGACAATTTAGTCCATTTTCCACAAAATCACAAATATGCAAAATTCGCCAAGACTATAGCTTGGCCGAATATACATGGCTTCCATACCAGCCCAAATAACATATTTAATTCACAATTTAGTCGTTCAAAACCTTATTTTCACAAATTAGCCCAAATAGTTCTATTTCATCAAAATTCAAATACAAAACTTATAAATCATCTACCAAGCCTTTATAATTCATCCAAAAACATTACAAAATTCATGATGTCAACAATGACATTTAATGAAATCTTTAACAAAAATAGAAATTCAGACATGGGTTTTGAAAAACACGAAGTAACGATCACTGAAACATAAAAATTATTAAAAATCGAACAAATTTCATACCTCAATTTAGCTACCAAAGTGCCGAATGTACAAAAGCTTCAAACCCTTCTTTCTTTTGCTGATTTTCGGCTAACATGCATGATAATATGGCTACCTTTTGTTTTGTTTTTATTTTAATTAACATTATTTCAACTTTTACCAATTTACCCATGGCATATACCATTAAATTTCTACCAACTAATGTCCATCATTGTCTACCATTAATATAAATGGTAAATTTGACATGAAAGGACCTTTATTTTAAAAGCCAAGCCAAATAGGTGCTTTAACATCTAGCACATGACTTTTGCACTTTAAACAATTAAATCCTTTTTCATAATTAAGGACAGAAACAGACAAATTAAATCACAAAAATTTTGCAGATATAAATTTACATATCACAAACACAAAAAATAATATTAAAATATTTTTCAGACTCGGATTTGTGGTTTTGAAACCACTCTTCCGACTAGGGTCAAAACTAGACTGTTATAATTCTCCTTTTAAGGATTTTCGTCCTCGAAAATCTTACCATTAAACAGATTCGGATATTGTTGTTTCATAGCATCTTCAGACTCCCACGTGGCCTCTTCAACACCGTGTCAATGCCACATCACTTTAACCAATGGAATTTTCTTGTTTCGCAACTCTTTAACCTCACGAGCTAAAATACGGATCGACTTTTCTTCGTAAGTCATATCAGACTGAGTTTCAATCTCAGACGGTGAAATTACATGCGAAGGATCAGATCTGTATCGTCGAAGCATTGATAAATGAAACACATTATGAATCTTTTCTAACTCAGAGGGTAGCCTCAATCTATAAGCAACCATCCCAACTAGTTCGATGATTTCATGCGGTCCAATGAACCTCGGACTCAACTTCCCCTTTTTACCAAATCGGAATAGTTTCTTCCACAGAGATACTTTTAGAAATGCTTTATCACTGAGCTCAAATTCGATATCTTTTCGTTTTAAATCCGCATAAGATTTCTGACGATCAGACGCAGCTTTCAGACTATCTCGGATTACTTTGACCTTTTGCTTAGTTTCTTTTATCAGATCAATAAATCTTATTCTCACTGAGTTCAGTCTAGTATAACGGAGTTCTACACTTTCTACCGTATAAGGCTTCGTACGGTGCCATTTTAATGCTCGATTGAAAGCTATTATTATAAGAGAATTCAATCAAAGGTAGATATTGTTCCCACGCACCGCCAAACTCAAGAATGCAATATCTCAACATATCCTCAAGTATCTGAATAATCCGTTCAGATTGACCATCAGTTTGTGGATGAAAAATAGTGCTAAAATGCAATTTAGTACCCAGAGCATCTTGTAACTTCTTCCAAAATCGCGATGTAAATCTCGAGTCTCTATCTGTTACTATCGAAAGTGGCACACCAAGCAATCTCACAATATCAAAAATATATAACTCAACCAATTTATCGAGTGAGAAATCAAATCGTACTGGAATAAAATGAGCTGACTTCGTTAATTTGTCAACTACAACCCAGATCAAATCTTTCTTTCTCGGAGATAGGGGCAAACCCGAAACAAAATCCATGGTCACTCGTTCCCATTTCCATTCGGAATCATAATTGGTTGTAATAACCCAGATGACACTTGGTGTTCAGCTTTAACTTACTGACAGATTAAACATGTAGAAACAAAATTAGAGATATCTCTTTTCATTCCGAACCACCAATATTTCTTCTTCTGATCATTATACATTTTCATACTTTCCGGATGTACAGAAAATCTACTACTGTGAGCCTCACTCAAAATCATCTGAATTTTTCAGAACACAAAGTCTATTTCTGAATCTCAAACAGTTATCAACATCTATTCAGAATATAGAATCAGAATCAGAATTACACTGAGTTCGTTTAACTATAATTTCATTATCCCTTTTCTGAGCTTCGCAGATCTATTGTAAGAACAAAGGTCTCGCTTTTAATTTAGCTAAAACAGAACCATCATCAGACAGAACTAAATGAGCATTCATCGCACTCAAAGCAAATAACAATTTTCGACTCAAAGCATCAGCAACAACATTTGCTTTTCTCGGGTGATAATCAATCACAAGTTCGTAGTCTTTTAGCAGTTCTAGCCATCTTCACTGTCCCAGATTCAAATCTTTTTGCGTCATTAAATACTTCAGACTTTTATGATCAGAAAACACGTGACATTCCTTACCAAACAGATAGTGATGCCAGATCTTCAAAGCAAACACAATGATAGCTAACTCAAGATCGTGTGTCAGATAGTTCTTCTCATGCGGCTTCAACTGTCTCGAAGCATAAGCAACAACTTTTCCTTCTTGCATTAAAACATAACCTAGTCCATTCAACGAAGCATCACTGTAAACAGAAAATTCTTTACCCGATTCAGGTTGTACTAATATCGGAGCTTTAGTCAACAAAGTCTTCAACTGATCAAAATTGTTCTGACATCTTTCAGACCACTCAAACTTCACATCTTTCTGGAGCAACTTTTTCAAAGGAGTTGCAATCATCGAGAAACCTTTTACAAATATTCTATAATAACCAGCGAGTCCTAAAAAACTACGGACTCCAGATACATTCCTCGGAGGTTTCCAGTCCAGAATAGCTGAAATTTTGCTCGGATCAACCCGGATACCAGAGGCTGATACAATATGACCCAAGAAATCAACTTCTCGTAACCAGGATTCACATTTACTAAACTTTGCATACATACAATTGTTTATTTCGTAGAGTTTTTAGCACTACTCTCAGATGCTCGGCATGCTCAGATTCATCACGTGAATAAATCAATAAATCATCAATGAATACAGCAACAAATTGATTTAGATACAGTTTGAAAATTCTATTCATTAAATCCATAAATACAGCAGGTGCATTTGTTAATCCAAAAGGCATAACTAAAAATTCATAATGCCCATACCTAGTTCTGAAAGCAGTTTTCGGAAGGTTAGAGTCTTTTATCCGCAACTGATAGTAACCCGATCTCAGATCTATCTTTGAAAATACAGTAGCACCTTTCAACTGATCGAATAAGTCATCAATTCTGGGCAGAGGATATTTATTCTTTATAGTCACTTTGTTAAGCTAAAGATAATCAATACACATACTCATTGTGCCATCTTTCTTTTTCACAAACAGAATAGGAGCACCTCATGGTGAAAAACTCGGTCTAGCAAACCCTCGATCAGTCAATTCTTGCAACTGAGATTTTAATTCCTTTAACTCGATCGGAGCCATTCTATACAGAGCTATCGATATTGGAGTAGTAATAGGTACTAATTCAATGCCAAACTCAACTTCTCGCATCGGAGGCAAACCCGGTAGTTCTTTAGGAAACACATCAGAAAATTCACAGACAACGAGCACTAATTCAACTTTCCTATCATCCACTTTCGAGTCTAACACATAAGCTAAGTAGGCTTCACAGCCTTTCTTCACATATTTCAGTGCTTTCATTACATATATCACAACTGGTAGTCCATTCAGATCACTAGACTTAATTTGAATTATCTCATCATTCTTACACCTTAGATCAATGACTTTTCGTTTGCAATTCACAATAACATCGTGCAGAGTTAACCAATCCATTCCCAAAATTATATCAAATTCGTCAAAAGGCAAAAGCATCAGATCAGCAGGAAAGTAGACATCTCGAATCATTAACGGGCAATTCTTGCAGACTTTATCAACCAAGATACTTTTGCCTAAGGGGTTCGATACTCTAATTACAAATTCAGTAGACTCTACAGGTAAAGTCTTACTGTGTACTAAATTCATACATATATAAGAATGCATTGATCCAGGGTCTGTCAATGCAATCACAGAAGTATCATAAAAAGTAAAAGTACTAGTAATCACGTCTAGAGACGAGGCTTCGTCACGAGCTCTGATAGCATAGGCTCTGGCAGGTGCTCTGGCCTCAAATCTAACAGCAGTATCCCTAGTAGCTCTTTGACCATCGCTAACATTTCCCGTATTCCTAGAAGGTTTACCTCTAGCTGAGGTGTTGCTCGGTCTCAGATTCTATACATTCTCTTGCTCAGCAAGTTCAGAACAATCTCTTACAAAATGGTCCAAAGATCCATATCGGAAACAGGCTTGGTCATTCAATCTACAATTTCTCGGATGTCTTTTACCACAGTGTTTACATTCAGGTATCTCAGATCGGACATTCTCGACACTTGCAATAGAAATATAGGGACTCTGAAGTTCGAATGCGATCTAGCTCGATCTCGATTCAAATGTCCTACATCAGCCTTTGAACTGCTATAATTATACTTGAATTTCTTTGACACAGACTAAAATGATCTATTCGTAGATCTCTTTCTAACATCCCTGACTTAAGAATTAGTTTTTCTTTTCTCTTTACCTAATTCTTCAGCTTTATAAGCTCGCTCAACGAGTACTACCATTTCTTTAATCTCTAAAATCCCCACTAACAGAAGGATATCTTCGTTTAGTCCATCTTCAAACCTTTTGCACATTATTGCTTCATTCGATACACATTCCTGAGCATGCTGGCTTAATCTCACAAATTCACGTCCGTATTCAGTAACAGACATACGACCTTGTTTAAGCTTGAGAAACTCTTTACGTTTCTAATCAATAAATCTCTGACTAATGTATTTCTTCCAGAATTCAGCTTGGAAAAAATCCCAAGTAACCTATTCACTCAGAACCACAGATATTAAAGTTTTCCACCAATGATACATTGTATCTCTCAGAAGTGAAACGACACATTTAACACAGTCCTCAAGATTCAGAGACATTTCATCAAACACTTATATTGTATTCTCTAACTAGAATTCGGCTCTTTCAGCATCATCATTCCTTGTAGCTCAGAATTCTTCAGCCCCATACTTTCTAATCTTATTAACTGGTGGTCTAGTCAATTGTACCGGATTCACTCGTGGCATATCAGAAGTTTGAAGAGGATTAACCGGGGGTGGAGGTTGTTGTACAGTCGGATTGGTTCTAATATATTAGGTGAACCATTCATTCATCATCTGATAGAAGGCTTGCTTACCTCACCATCACGGCTACTCGTATCCAGTCTAGAATCAGCTTGCACAGTCCCTTGCGTGGGAGCTGGTGCATTACTTTCTACATCGTTAGCTACAGCTCTATCAAGATCCATTCGCTATATAAAAGCACATTTCAATGTCAGGGGTCATCACACCATCACAGATTCAGATATATGGCATGTATAGCTAGACTCACATACACAATGGTAGTCCTAGAACCAACTAAATCATAGCTCTGATACCAATAAATTGTAACGCCCTTATCCGGTATCCGTCGCCGGAATAGATAAGGGGCATTACCAGGAAAACAGAACATTTCAAACCAATTCAGAATCACAGATATCATATAACATCATTTCATAAGCAATCATCTCTTAAGATGGTCTACGAGACCTAAAATGTACTTATAAGAAAGGTCTGGACTAAAACGAACACATTCAGAATCTTCAGAACTTAACCAAATCTTTCAAAACTGTTAAAGTCACATGCCCGTGTGACTAAGCCGTGTGACACACACGGGCACTAGACACGCCCATATGATCCAACCATGCCAAAAAGATGTCCTATACTGACTTTTCACACGGCCAACAGACACGACCGTGTGCCATGGCCATGTGGTACTTAGCTAGCTACTGACTTAAGCCCACGGCCATATGACACGCCCGTGTCCCCTGACCGTGTAGCACAATGCAGGCTTGGTTTAAGCCAACTTGTCACTCCTATATGAATCTTTCCTACTAGCAATGTTAAACAACATTCATACAATAATTTTTAGCCAATTCCATGCTCAAAACATGCTTCATTACAACTAAATCATCATCATCATTCAATAACCCATTCAAAACCATATGAAAACTTAACACATTCATACCATTTGCTAGCTAACTCTCATGGCCTAACATATATTTACAAATCAAAACTTAATACATAGACCTTCTAGCCTATACATGCCATACTTTAAAATATTTACACTTTCAAAAAGTACCAAAATGAGTTCGATAGTGTGGTGACGATCCTCTACAATCCCCGAGCCTTCAGTAGCTACGATAACTGTAAAACAGGCAGAAATCACACAGAGTAAGCTACAAAGAGCTTGGTAAGCCAAATACAATTAGTCTAACTACTAAAGCATATAACTACAATTCAACCATAAAGATTTATAGCCATTTCATAGAATAATTCATAAGCTTAACCGTGGTCCTTTGTTTGCATTTATGTCATGCTTCATTTCCAAACTCCATACATATTTCACAGAGACAGAGTCTTTCATATTCAAAATTTTAGTACGATTCATACGTACCTATATAAGTTATACATTTCATATGCTCATTCTCATATTTCTTACTCTATCATCAGACGGTTCAGAAACGATACAGATACTCGTAAACAAGTACAATGCCGACGTCCCGGACGTGGTTTTATATGTAATTCAATATTGATGCCTTTGTCCTAGACAGGGCCTTACACAAAATCAGATACGATGCCGATGTCCAGACATGTTCTTATACATAAAACTCAATTGAGGCCTGTGTCTCAGACACGGTCTTACAGATAGATGTCAATATTCCTTTAGAAGTATACAAAGCTTTTAGGATACTAACAAATTATTAGACTTTACTCGAAAGATATTCATCAGGTTCTCAAGGCCATCCAATACAGATTACAATTTATATATGTGGAAATTAGTAAATTTAACATATAATTGTAATTTGACTTACCTTGGATGGATTTCGGATGAAACGAGTCAACTATTCAACTATTTTGGACTTCCCTCGATCTAAGTTAGATTTTTTTTTGTTCTTGATCTATTACAATTCAAATTCAACCATTCAACCATTCATTTCATTCAAAATAATCCATTAACACATATTTAGAGCACTTTTCATTTTAGCCCTTACATTTTCACACTTTGACAATTTAGTCCTTTTTCCACAAAATCACAAATATGCAAAATTCACCAAGACTATAGCTTGGCCGAATATACATGGCTTCCATACCAGCCCAAATAACATATTTAATTCACAATTTAGTCCTTCAAAACCTTATTTTCACAAATTAGCCCAAATAGTTCTATTTCATCAAAATTCAAAGACAAAATTTATAAATCATCTACCAAGCCTTTATAATTCATCCAAAAACATTACAAAACTCATTATGTCAACAATGGCATTTCATGAAATCTTTAACAGAAATAGAAATTTGGACATGGTTTTTGAAAAACATGAAGCAACGATCACCGAAACGTAAAAATTATCAAAAACCGAACAAATTTCATACCTCGATTTAGCTACCAAATTGCCAAATGTACAAAAACTTCAAACCCTTCTTTCTTTTGCTGATTTTCGGCTAACATGCATGAAAATATGGCTACCTTTTGTTTTGTTTTTATTTTAATTAACATTATTTCAACTTTTACCAATTTGCCCATGGCATATACCATTAAATTTCTACCAACTAATGTCCATCATTGTCTACCATTAATATAAATGGTAAATTTGACATGTAGGGACCTTTATTTTAAAAGCCAAGCCAAATAGGTGCTTTAACATCTAGCACATAACTTTTGCACTTTAAACAATTAAATCCTTTTTCATAATTAAGCAAAGAAACAGACAAATTAAATCACAAAAATTTCGCAGATAGAAATTTTCATATCACAAACACAAAAAATAATATTAAAATATTTTTTAGACTCAAATTTGTGGTCCCGAAACCACTATTTCGACTAGGGTCAAAACTAGACTGTTATAGATGAGGTCTGGTGTGATTTCCTCATCTGCCTTTTCTTTGATTTATGAGACTCAATGTCAGCTTTTCTCTTCTCTTTGGCCAAGCCTTCGGCCTTGCAAGCTCTCTCGACAAGTACCACAAGCTCCCTCAACTCTAAAATACCAACTAATAAACGAATGTCTTTGTTCAGACCATCTTCAAACCTCTTGCACATAATGGCTTCTGTAGATACGCACTCTCGCGCATATTTGCTGAGCCTCACAAACTTACGGTCGTTCTCAGTCACAGTCATACGTCCTTGCTTTAGCTCAAGGAATTCTTTCCTCTTTTGATCTATGAACCTTTGACTAATATACTTTTTACGGAACTCCTCCTGAAAGAAATCCCAAGTTACTCACTCTCTTGGTACCACTGACATAAGGGTATTCTACCATTGATAGGCCGAATCTCGTAGGAGTGACACTATACACTTCATGCACTCTTCTGACATGCACGATAATTCGTCAAATACCCTAATGGTATTTTCCAACCAAAACTCGGCCCTCTCTGGATCATCATCAACATTTGCCCAAAATTCCTCGGCCCCATACTTACGGATTCTATCTAATGGAGGTTTCTCTCTTCTAGCCATTTCTGCTCCTTGAGGAGCTATATGAATGGGTTGAGGAATTGGGGGAGATGGGGGAGGTGGAGTATTCGGATTTGTACGAATAAACTCTGAGTACCAAGCGTTCATCATATAGATGTAAGCTTCTCTAGCCCCTCCGCCTTGACTCATTGTCACGACCCACTATCCACGGGTGCAGTCCCTTCAGCGGGAGTGGGCGTATTATTTTCCACGTCATCTGCCGTAGCCACGCCAGGATCCATTTACTATTTATATAAAAACACAATTTATCTCGTTAGTAATCATGACACTATTAATAAACAATTATGACATGTATAGCTAGACTCGTACTCACGCTAGATTAGTCCTAGAATCGATTAAATCATAGCTCTGATACCACTAAATGCAATACCCCTTACTCGAGTCTGAGGCTAGGACTGGGCATGAGGCATTCCTAGACTTAAAACAGGGCACACGCCCGTGTGGCAGGGCAACACGGCTATGTTGCCCTATTGACCTGACGTGCCAAGGGCCCGTGTGGTTCAGATGGCCTAAGCATAAGGGGACACGCCCGCAGCCCGAGCCTGTGTGAATTAAATTCCAAATTTGAACCTATAGAGGTTTTCACACGGCCTAACACATGCCCGTGTCCATGGCTCGTGTCCCTCACACGGCCATGACACACCCATGTCTTAGCCCGTGTCTAAAAACCTTGACATTCTATTCTGATGTCAGCAATAATTTAGGGCCACATGGCCAAGGCACATGCCTGTGGCCATAGGCCGTGTCCTCCACACGGCTGAGACACATGACCGTGTCTCTGCCCGTGTATTTACTACCATGCATACTGACTTGCAAATTTAAGGTGTAGGGGACATACGGTTGAACAACACGCACATGGTGTTGACTGTGTATCACACGTGGCCTAGACACATGTCCATGTGTCTACTCGTGTGGATGATATAAGGCTATCTACCAAGCCTCTTGCCATCCAGAAACATAATTTATCATACCAATTCTATCACAATAAGATTTCTCAACCAAGCAACCTTATCTAAGGTTTATACAAATTTCACAAATGCTTGAACAACCAATTTATGCACTTTGCTATCCATATGCCAAAATTCACATGTTTAACCATACCAACAATTTCACATTCAAGAAAGACCTTCTTGTATTCATAAAACAACTTTCAATATTGGCCATTTTCATGGCCTTATATAAAATGAGTCAAATACTAAAGTAAGCCAACACATTTGGCCCCAAAACAATATGACACCAAAATAAAATTAAAAACACTATACATGCCATAATCAAAATAAAAGAACTAACTATACCGAGTGCTTCAAATAATAGTGTGACTGATTTCTTTGATGTAGGCGATGATCCACGAGCTACTTTGGCGGCACTATGAGAACATGGAAAGGAAGAGGAGTAAGCATAAAGCTTAGTAAGTTGCATGTAAATAAACATCAACTAATTATCATATCATAGTATGCTCATAACAATTTCATAGCTTGTTCTGGAATGCAATAATTAAACATAAGCACAACTTACTCATCACCATCCAATACAATTCGTATAGCATGTATTGAGTCCACATCTCAGACATTTCAAGTAGGTACCTGTACCACACACCGCATGGTCATAACTTCTCTTGTCTCGATAATAATCACAAATCTTCCATTGAACTATTTGAATACTACAGGATACTCAATAACTGTAAACATGGGATAAGATGCCGATGCCATGTCCCAGACATGGTCTTAAGTTGGCTAGTACATTAAAGTTGATGCTGTGTCCCAGACAGGTCTTACACTGACTTTCATATATCGAGGCCAATGCCATGTCCCAGACAGGTTTTACACTGGCTCTCATCTATCGGTGTCGATGCCATGTCCCAGACAGGTCTTACACTGACATGCAACAAGCTAATGCCATGTCCCATACAGGTCTCTTGTATATCTTGAGGCTGATGCATGTCCTAGACATGTCTTACACTTGCTCTCGTCTCAATGCTGATGTATTTCCCAGACATGTCTTAAACTTGCTCTCATAATGTGGCTGATGCATGTCCCAGACATGTCTTACACTGGCTCACATACCACCCAATGTCATGGTACAAATATCCAAGTCTATTCCAAATGTTCAATTAGAAGTCTTTACTAGATTAATTTCTCGACATGCATTCTCATAATCACAATCAAAAAATTTATGTACTATCAATTCATTCATACATCATAGCAATATAGTTGCATTATTAACATAAAACTTACCTCGGATTACAAAATGTAAGCGACTAGATGATTTAATCTACTTGCTTGGCCTTCCACTGGTCTAGGTTCGAATTTTGTATTTCTTGATCTAAAATAATAAGAATTCACTCATTTAATTACTGAATAAATTTATACAATCAAAAACTCACATTTTGGCAAAATGATCATTTTTCCTCTAAACTCGAAAATCAATTTTTATCGAATTTCTTTGAAAATTAAGCCTAGATGAACCATTTTTACTCTTATAGTGACCCAAAATTCCCATTATTTCACAAAATTACTATCTATTTTACAAACTTTACAAAATGGTCTATTAGGGTTTTCAAGAGAAGTTCTTTCACAAAAGTTGTTTACAACACAACTAAGATTCATTTTCTTTCATAAAAACTCAGCAAGCATCATAAATCCTTTCATGGCAAATCCCTAGGCTATCATCCATTTTGCAAAATGGTCCCCCCATTAGCTAGCTCATGCCATAAGAGTTCCAAAAGTACAAAAATTATAAAAAATAACCTTCAAATTGACTTACTTGCAAGAGGATAGCTTGGCTGAAATTTTAAAGCTCTAAGAAACCTTATTTTGCTGAGAATTTCGATGAAGAAGAAGGGGTGAAAGGGATGATATCATTCTTTTTCTATTTTATTTCTTTTTAGTCAATTTAGCCACCATATTTTCACCTAATATGGACTTTTCTATCCCTTTGTCTCTTATGGCCAGCCACCTCTCTCAAAAGGGTCTATTTGCCCTTTAAATACCTCCATAATATGATTCGAATTCAATCTACACCTTTAGCTAACAAAACAAAATTTTTTCACTTTATGCGATTTAGTCTTTTTTCGCAATTAAGCTCACAAACTCTAAAATTAGTTCACCAAAATTTTCATAGACTAATATAATAATACTATGACACCAAAATAATAATAAAAATAATTCTTCAACCTCGAATTGTTGGTCCCAAAACCACTATTCTGACTAAGCCCAAAATCGGGTTGTGTGACAGCCCTAAAGTGACCCTAGTCGGAAAGCGGTTTCGGGACCGCTAAACTGAGTCACCAAATTATTTGAATATAATGATTATTGTCTAAAATATGTGAATATGAATGTGTGAAAGTTTTAAGCTTCGATTTAGTCAATTGCATGTTAATTTAGCTAATAGGACTTATGTGTGACACTTTTGAAATGTGATGGGTCGATCTATAAGGATCTATTAGTGCATGAGATTAAAAGGGTGGACTTGCATGTCAATTTTCCCCTTAATTAGTAAGTGGCCGGCCATGACAAGGAGGGTGGACAAAATGTTATGGGCAAAACATGTCATAAACATGTTATGTTAATGCTTATGTTAGGAATAATAAAATAAAGAACATGGGCAATAAAATATTAGTGTTAGTAAGAGGAGAAACAAAAAAAAAATGTGTGTGGTTGCCCCCTTCATTGCCGTGAATTGAAAGAAGAAAAAAAAAAAGCTTCATTCTTTGGTTCTTCTTAGCCGAATTGAAGAAAGGAAGAAGAGAGGTTTCAGTCACCTTGAGCTTAAGGGGAGGTTAGTATATTGTGTTAGATTTTTAAATTTTAAACTTGTTTCTAGTTAATTAGCTAATTTCTTACACAACCCATGGCAAAAATTTTGAAATCTTGGTGATGGCTTGAACATTCGGTTTTAGTTATTAAAGGATGAGATTAGGTTATAATCTTTATGTTTTATGAAGAATTATTGAAGAGAAGGGTTTAAGTAGTCAAATTATAAATTTTAATGCTCATGAGTACAATGGCCAAACATAGATTTGTCTAAAGAATTGAACAAATGCCGTGTGAGTGATTGAAATGAATGAGTTGGAGGTTGGATCATGTTAAGATTTGGCCTTGTACATAAACATTAAGAGTTTGATGTTTTTGTGATTTTTGGAAGGTAAATAAGGTTATACACAAGATGAATACTAAGATTTTGGTTGACTTGTTTTCAGTGAGGTTCGGCCAAGGACCTTATGTGCAAGTTTATTCGGTTTAAGTAGAGTAAACGTGACGGGTAGATATGGAGTAATGTGTATATTGGTTTGGCTGCTAAGCAAGGAAATAATTGTTGGTAACATAGTATCTATGCACTTATGAATATATATATATATATATATATATATATATATATATATGGTATTTTAAGTATAATTGTTCATTGATAAGGTTGGTTAATAGTTCAAGTAAGGATTACTATATTTGATATGTACACAAATTGAGGCAATAGGCTCGGCAATTAGCTTAAGACATACGGGTAATATCATATGTCCGATCATAGTTAAACATTGGATAATTGTGATTCTTTGGCTACAATGTTTGAATATCGCCATGGGGAGAATATATGATCGGTTGCCTAATATTAGTTCGAAATGAATCTAAATAAATAGATATTTGTATATAGTAAAGTTGGATAAGTAATTTAATAAATTTATTTGTTTATTAAGCTCAAGAGCTTAGAGGATCAAAGTTGGATAAGGGAAAGGAAAAAGTGATCGAATAGTCGCCAAATCGTTCGACCACATCCGAGGTAAGTTTTGAGTAATGAAACTTAGATTATGATTCGATTAGATTATGTTATAAGCAAATCAAAATCATGCCCTTTGTATGTAGCTTTTGAGCTGAAAATGATAATGCTTGATAAGTGACTTGTGTTTGAATTCTAGTTACGAAAATGAAATATTGATGTGTCATGATTTATTGATATGTGCATGGATATTCAGATTGATAACGGGCTAAGCCCAAGGCATTTGTGCGAGTTACTATATCGGGCTAAGTCCGAAGGCATTTGTGCGAAGTTACTATAACGGGCCAAGTCCCGAAGGCAATTGTGCGAGTTACTATAACCGGGCTAAGTCCCGAAGGCAATTGTGTGAGTTACTATAACCGTTTTAAGTCCCGAAGGCATTTGAGCGAGTAGCTATATCTGCTAAATCCCGAAGGTACTTGGTTTGGGAATGAGCGGTCTTACTGTAATAATTTCAATTAATACGCTCGTAAAATCCCAACGATAAGGTACGTTTCGTATATGCATTGGAGTAGTGATTTCGTTTAAATATTATCCGCTCAGTGGATTAGTGAGCTTTCGGGCCTTTGGTTAAGTTGATCCCTTATGTATGAATATAAGGGTTGGAAATGTGAAGTAGGACTGATTTTTGAGAATATGTGTATATGAAATCATCCGTTTAGTTATATGAATGCTATACTTCAGTTGTGCCTAATTTTATTGCTCAAAACTTACTAAGCATTAAATGCTTACTTCGTTCTTTGAATCTCTATTTTATAGATTTTGGTTCGTCAGCTATCGGACTCGGGATTGTCGAAGTCGAAGTCGTCCACATTATCAAAGCCCTTTTGGTACACTTTTGGTTGAACTCTGAAAATGGCATGTATAGGGATACCCTTTTTGTTGTTGGTCATGTACCATTTGGTTTTGTATAAATTTGGATAGCCATGCGAAAATGGCTTATATACACTTTGAGCATAGCATTATAATCGTCTTGTATGTTGTTCATTGAGAGGTATGGAAATGTTTGGTAACGATTAGCCATTGGGAATGGTTAATTATGATTATTTTGATGCTATGTATGACAAACTCTAGTTGATTCATGGAAAACCATGAAATAGGTAAGGTTTACCTTAAAAACAAATGCTGACAGCAGCAGTGGTGTGGATTTGAAAAATCACTAAAAATAGTAAGAATGGAATTAAATAGTGAATAAATTATGTAATTGAACTTTGATGAATCTATTTTCATAGGGAAGTAATGAAACGATCATATGAACAGTATTTTATGAGATTTTAAAGTTTTCGTGAAACAGGGCCAGAGCGGTTTCTGGGTTCCCTATTTGGACTTAGGAAATTCATTATAAATTAACCAGGAATAGTTAGAGGTCATGCCACATATGTATAGATTCTTTTTCGAGTCTAGTTTCTTTAGAAACAACCAGCATAAGTATTGAAGCCCTGTACAGAGAGATATATAAGTCGTAATGCATAAAGGTCAGAGTAGTCGAACCCTGAAATAGGGGAGACTTTAACTAATAAACTGTACTAATTGGCCTGACCAAAAATTCTAGAAAAAAATTTTTAGATGAATATATGAGTGTAGTTTCAGGGAAAATTTACAAAACTGATTTTCGAGTTTTGAAACTTAAGATATGATTTTTAAGGTGACAGTGACGCAGTTAGCTAGCTAGTCTGGAAATTTTTAAATGGACTGTAAAAATAAGGGAATTAAGTCTGTTAACCCCTCATGTCTGACTCCGGCAACGGTCTCAGTGCACGGGGTGTTACAATTTTATTGGTATCAGAGCTACGGTTTAGTCGATTCTAGGACTACCGTAATACGTTTGGGTCTAGCTATTCATGCCATTTTGTGATTATTTGATAGTGTGGTGATTTCGACATTTGCAAATGTGTTTATTTATAGTAATGGATCCCGATCCCGACCGAAGCGGTGGTGATGATCTTGAGAGTGTAGCGCTGTCCGCACAAGGGACAAATACCATGACTCTCAACCTATTGCTAGCAATCCGAATGATGAGGTAGGCAAGCTTTTTATAGCGTGATGAATGATTGGTTTAACCAATACATTCGAACTAATACTACTGTTCCACAACCTCCATTCCCGACTAATACCACCCTCGCACCTACAATACCCGTGAATCGACCAAATAAGGTCAAATAAGCCCCAGTTGATGTAATTCAAAACACGGGCTATGAATTTAAAGCTACCGACAATGATGATGCCGAGCAAGCTGAATTTTGGTTGGACAACACTATTCGAATACTCGATGAGCTATCTTGCACACCGATGAGTGCCTAAAGTGTACTATCTCCTTGCTACGTGATTACGCCTACTATTGGTGGAATACATTGATTTCTGTTGTGCCCGAGAGCAAGTAACTTGGGAGTTTTTCAAAACCGAAGTTTGAAAGAAGTATATCATCGAGATTCATTGACCAAAATGGAAGGAATTTCTTGAACTTAAACAAGGTTCCATGTTGGTTCTTGACTATGAACGAAAGTTTGTAAGGCTTAGCCAGACGCCGAGAATGCATTTCTTGAAGTCGTAATGTGTAAACGTTTGAGGATGGATGAATGATGATATAAAGTCGTATGTTGGCATTTTAGAAACCGAGAATTTGTAGTACTTGTCGAGCGAGCTTGCAAAGCCGAGGAGCTCAAGACGGAGAAAAGAAAAGCGATATGGGAGCAAAGGAGTTTCAGAAGAGGTCTTGGGAGGCCCTTTCAACGATCATCGAAGAAATTTAGAGATGATTTGGGCGATCTAGAGACACTTCGGGTTTTCTAGACGATATCGTGATCGACCCCTATGAGTGCACGGGTCACTTGGTCGCCGATGTTGGAAATGATCGTCGAGACGAGCGAGTGTCGATTGTGGTAAATGGAATTCGGGAGTTGTAGATTCCATGACCGCTCTGTTACAAGTGCGGATCGTTGACCACTTTATTAAAGATTGCCCGAGGTTGTCGAGCAGAATGTAAATTAGAGTGGGAAACCCGGTGCTACTATCGCTTTCGGGGTAGACCATCTAGGAATACGGGCAATGCTAGTGGCGGTCAGAGAGGATCTAGAGATACTACAACCAGATCTGAGGCTCGTGCTCCTGCTAGAGCTTATGCTATTCACAAGCACGCGAGGATGCTTCTTCGCCGAGATGTTATTACGGTACTTTTACTCTCTTTGATACAAATGTGATTGCTTTGATTGACCCCGGTTCTACTCATTCTTATATATGTGAAACCTTAGCATCCAAAGAAGACTCTCACCGTTGAGTCTACCGAGTTTGTAATTCGGTGTCAAATCCTTTGGGTCGTTACGTGCTTGTCGACAAAGTGTGTAAGAAATGTCCCTTAGAAATCGAGGTTCTGTTTTCCGGTGATTTGATGCTTTTACCGCTTGACAAATTTGATGTTATCCTCGGTATGGATTGGTTGATCGTACATGATGCAATTGTAAATTGCAAAAGAAAACCATCGATCCGAGGTGTGTAAATAACGAGATAATCCGAGTTGAGTCTCATCGACTTGAATAGGTTGCCATTGTAATATCATCAATGTTGGCTCGTAAATATGTAAGAAAGGGTGCGAAGCATACCTTGCATATGTACTTGATGACAAAGAGTTAGAAAAGAAGCTGAATCTGTGCGGTGGTTTGTGAATACCGGATGTTTTTCCGAAGAATTACGGGTTTACCACTGTTCGGAGGTAGAGTTTGGCATCGAGCTTGTACCTAGGACTACATTGATTTCGATAGCTCCGTATCGTATGGCACCAACGAAATTAAAGGAATTGAAAGCTCAGTTGCAAGAGTTGACGGATAGAGGTTTCGCTCGACCAAGTTTCTCACCTTGGGGTGCACCAGTATTGTTTGTGAAAAAGAAGGACGGAATCATGAGGCTGTGCATCGACTATCGTCAGCTGAATAAGGTGACAATAAAGAATAAATATCCGATACCGCACATTGATGATTTTTTTGATTAACTAAAGGGAGCCTTAGTGTTTTCAAAGATAGATTTGAGATCGGGTTATTATCAGTTGCAAATTCGAGATTCGGATATACCCAAAACTGCTTTCAGAACGAGATACGGTCACTACGAGTTCTTAGTGATGCCGTTTGGGCTCACTAATGCCCCTGCGGTATTTATGGATTTGATGAATCGGATCTTTAGACCATATTTGGATCGGTTTGTAGTTGTATTTATTGATGACATCTTGGTTTACTCAAGAGATGAAACCGAGAATGCTGAACACCTGAGATTAGTGTTGCGATTTTACGAGATAAGCGGTTATATGCTAAGTTCGATGAAGTGTGAGTTCGGTTAAGAGAGGTTAGCTTCACGGGTCACGTGGTATCTCGCATCGGGCATTCGAGTCGATCCGAGCAAAATTTTAGCCGATTTAACGGAAGCCTCAGAAATATTATTGAAGTTCGACTTTTTGGGACTTGTCGGTTACTACCGACGGTTTGTAAAGGTTTCTCGATGATAGCCACACTAATAATGAAGCTACTTCGAAAGATGTTAAGTTTGAATGGACGGAAAGGTGTCGAAAAGTTTTGATCAATTGAAAACCCATTTGACTAAGCTCCAAGATTAGTGCGGCCCGAATCGTGCAAGGAGTTCGTCATTTACAAGTGATGCATCCTTACTTGGGTTGGGTTGTGTATTGATGCAAGAAGGTCGAGTTGTAGCTTACGCGTCGAGGCAAGCTGAAGCCACATGAGAAAAATTATCCAACCCATGATCTCGAATTAGCTGCCATCGTATTCGCTTTGAAAATATGGCGACATTACTTATTTGGTGAGAAGTGCCATGTATTTTTGGATCACAAAAGTCTCAAATATTTGATGACTCAAAGAGACTTGAATCTGCGACAAAGGCGTTGGCTTGAGTTGTTGAAAGATTATGAGCTTGTCATTGATTATCACCCGGGAAAGGCTAATGTGGTTGCGGATGCCTTAAGTCGGAAATCACCGCTTGCTTTTACTGAGCGATGAATGTACACTTGTGCGTTTCTACCCGACAATGTGTCAAGAGTGAATTAAAAGCCAAACCATTATTGATTCATCAAATTCGTGAAGCTCAGAAAATCGATGATGAATTGGTTGCAAAACGGGCTGAATGTGTTTCGAACATGGAATCAGAGTTTCAAATTGACGATGACGATTGTTTGAGGTTCAGAAGTCGTTTGTGTGTCCCAAGAAATTCAGAACTTATTACGATGATTCTGAATGAAGCTCATTGTAGCCGAATGTCAATTCACCTGGGGAGTACGAAAATGTACAACGACCTGAGACGTCAGTTTTGGTGGCATGGTATGAAATGAGACATTTCCGATTTTGTTTCGAAGTGTTTAATATGTCAGCAAGTGAAGGCGGAACATCAAGTGCCCACGGGCTTACTCCAGCCGATCATGGTACCTGAATGGAAATGGGATCGAGTCACGATGGATTTTGTGTCTGGGTTGCCATTGTCGACAAGTAAGAAAGATGCGATTTGGGTTGTTGTTGATAGACTGACTAAGTCAGCTCATTTTATTCCCGTACGTACGGATTTGTCATTGGATAAACTAGCTGAGTTGTATGTTTCTCAGATTGTGAGATTACACGGGGTGCCCATTTCTATTGTGTCGGATAGAGATCCGAGATTCACCTCGCGATTTTAGAAGAAATTGCAAGAAGCTTTGGGTACCAAGTTGCATTTTAGCACCGCTTTTCATCCCCAAACCGATGGTCAATCCGAGCGGATAATTCAGATACTCGAGGATATGTTGAGATGCTGCATCCTTCAGTTTAGTGGTTCATGGGAACGGTATCTACCTTTGATTGAGTTTGCTTACAACAATAGTTTTCAGTCAAGCATTAAGATGGCGCCTTACGAGGCTTTGTACGGTCGAAAATGCCGTACACCATTGTTTTGGACCGAGCTCGGTGAAAGAAAAATTTTCGGAGTTTATTTGATTAAAGATCTTTGAGCGAAAGTAAAATAATTCGTGAAAGTCCAAGGCAAGATCGGATCTTCGAAGTCGACGCGGATTTGAAACGAAAGGACATTGAGTATCGTGGGAGATAAAGTGTTTCTTAAAGTTTCACCTTGGAAAAAGATACTCAGATTTGGGCGTAAGGGCAAGTTGAGTCCGAGATTCATTGGGCCGTATGAAATCTCCGAACGAGTTGGTCCAGTTGCATATAGGTTGCTTTTACCCCCTGAACTCGAAAGGATCCATAACGTTTTTCATGTTTCGATGCTTCGACATTACGGATCTGATCCTTCGCACATAATAAGTCCCTCTGAGGTTGAAATTCAAGCCGATATGAGTTATGAAGAAGAACCAATTCGTATCCTAGCTCGTGAAGTGAAAGAGTTGCGAAACAAAAAGGTTCCTTTAGTAAAAGTGTTATGGCTCAAACACGGGATGGAAGAAGCTACTTGGGAACCCGAGAACTCTATGAAAGAATGATACCGAAACCTGTTTACCGGTAAGATTTTCGGGGACGAAAATTTCTTAAGTGGGCGAAAGTTGTGACAGCCCTAAAGTGACCCTAGTCGGAAAGCGGTTTCGGGACCGCTAAACCGAGTCACCAAATTATTTGAATATAATGATTATTGTCTAAAATATGTGAATATGAATGTGTGAAAGTTTTAAGCTTCGATTTAGTCAATTGCATGTGAATTTAGCTAATAGGACTTATGTGTGACACTTTTGAAATGTGATGGGTTGATCTATAAGGATCTATTAGTGCATGAGATCAAAGGGTGGACTTGCATGTCAATTTCCCCTTAATTAGTAAGTGGCGGCCATGACAAGGAGGGTGGACAAAATGTTATGGGCAAAACATGTCATAAACATGTTATGTTAATGCTTATGTTAGGAATAATAAAATAAAGAACATGGGCAATAAAATATTAGTGTTAGTAGGAGGAGAAACAAAAAAAAAGTGTGTGGTTGCCCCCTTCATTGCCGTGAATTGAAAGAAGAAAAAAAAGAGCTTCATTCTTTGGTTCTTCTTGGCGAATTGAAGAAAGGAAGAAGAGAGGTTTCGGTCACCTTGAGCTTAAGGGAGGTTAGTATGTTGTGTTAGATTCTTAAATTTTAAACTTGTTTCTAGTTAATTAGCTAATTTCTTACACAACCCATGGCAAAAATTTCAAATCTTGGTGATGGCTTGAGCATTCGGTTTTAGTTATTAAAGGATGAGATTGGGTTATAATCTTTATGTTTTATGAAGAATTGTTGAAGAGAAGGGTTTATGTAGTCAAATTATAAATTTTAATGCTCATGAGTACAATGGCCAAACATAGATTTGTCTAAAGAATTGAACAAATGCCGTGTGAGTGATTGAAATGAATGAGTTGGAGGTTGGATCATGTTAAGATTCGGCCTTGTAAATAAACATTAACAGTTTGATGTTTTTGTGATTTTTGGAAGGTAAATAAGGTTATACACAAGATGAATACTAAGATTTTGGTTGACTTGTTTTTAGTGAGGTTCGGCCAAGGACCTTATGTGCAAGTTTATTCGGTTTAAGTAGAGTAAACGTGACGGGTAGATATGGAGTAATGTGTATATTGGTTCGGCTGCTAAGCAAGGAAATAATTGTTGGTAACATAGTATCTATGCACTTATGAATATATATATATATATATATATATGGTATTTTAAGTATAATTGTTCATTGATAAGGTTGGTTAATAGTTCAAGTAAGGATTACTATATTTGATATGTACACAAATTGAGGCAATAGGTTCGGCAATTAGCTTAAGACATATGGGTAATATCATATGTCCGATCATAGTTAAACATTCGATAATTGTGATTCTTTGGCTACAATGTTTGAATATCGCCATGGGGAGAATATATGATCGGTTGCCTAATATTAGTTCGAAATGAATCTAAATAAATAGATATTTGTATATAGTAAAGTTGGATAAGTAATTGAATAAATTTATTTGTTTATTAAGCTCAAGAGCTTAGAGGATCAAAGTTGGATAAGGGAAAGGAAAAAGCGATCGAATAGCCGCCGAAATCGTTCGACCACATCCGAGGTAAGTTTTGAGTAATGAAACTTAGATTATGATTCGATTAGATTATGTTATAAGCAAATCAAAATCATGCCCTTTGTATGTAGCTTTTGAGCTGAAAATGATAATGCTTGATAAGTGACTTGTGTTTGAATTCTAGTTACGAAAATGAAATATTGATGTGTCATGATTTATTGATATGTGCATGGATATTCGGATTGATAATCGGGCTAAGCTCAAGGCATTTGTGCGAGTTACTATATCCGGCTAAGTCCCAAGGCATTTGTGCGAAGTTACTATAACCGCCAAGTCCCAAGGCAATTGTGCGAGTTACTATAACAGGCTAAGTCCCAAGGCAATTCATGAGTTACTACAACCGGCTAAGTCCCGAAGGCATTTGAGCGAGTAGCTATATCCGTCTAAACCCGAAGGTACTTGGTTTGGGAATGAGCGATCTTGCTGTAATAATTTCAATTAATACGCCAGTAAAATCCCAACGATAAGGTACGTTCAGATATGCATTGGAGTAGTGATTTCGTTTAAATATTATCCGCTCATCGATTAGTGAGCTTTGCCTTTGGTTAAGTTGATCCCTTATGTATGAATATAAGGGTTGGAAATGTGAAGTAGGACTGATTTTTGAGAATATGTGTATATGAAATCATCCGCTTAGTTATATGAATGCTATACTTGATTGTGCCTAATTTTATTGCTCAAAACTTACTAAGCATTAAATGCTTACTCCGTTCTTTGAATCTCTGTTTTATAGATTTTGGTTCGTCAGCTATCGGACTCGGGATTGTCGAAGTCGAAGTTGTCCACACTATCAAAGCCCTTTTGGTACACTTTTGGTTGAACTTTGAAAATGGCATGTATAGGACTACCCTTTTTGTTGTTGGTCATGTACCATTTGGTTTTGTATAAATTTGGATAGCCATGCGAAAATGGCTTATATACACTTTGAGCATAGCATTATAATCGTCTTGTATGTTGTTCATTGAGAGGTATGGAAATGTTTGGTAACGATTAGCCATTGGGAATGGTTAATTATGATTATTTTGATGCTATGTATGACAAACTCTAGTTGATTCATGGAAAACCATGAAATAGGTAAGGTTTACCTTAAAAACAAATGCTGACAGCAGCAGTGGTGTGGATTTGAAAAATCACTAAAAATAGTAAGAATGGAATTAAATAGTGAATAAATTATGTAATTGAACTTTGATGAATCTATTTTCATAGGGAAGTAATGAAACGATCATATGAACAGTATTTTATGAGATTTTAAAGTTTTCGTGAAACAGGGCCAGAGCGGTTTCTAGATTCCCTGTTCGGACTTAGGAAATTCATTATAAATTAACCAGAGATAGTTAGAAGTCATGCCATATATGTATAGATTCCTTTTCGAGTCTAGTTTCTTTAGAAACAAACAGCATAAGTAATGAAGCCCTGTACAGGGAGATATATAAGTCGTAATACATGAAGGTCAGAGCAGTCTAACCCTGAAACAGGGGAGATTTTAACTAATAAACTGTACTAATTGGCCAGACCAAAAATTCTAGAAAAAAATTATAGATGGATATATGAGTCTAGTTTCAGGGAAAATTTACAAAACTGATTTTCGAGTTTTGGAACTCAAGATATGATTTTTAAGGTGACAGTGACGCAGTTAGCCAGCTAGTCTGGAAATTTTTAAATGGACTGTAAAAATAAGGGAATTAAGTCTGTTAACCCCTCGTGTCCGACTCCGGCAATGGTCTCGGGTATGGGGTGTTACAGGTTGTTACAATAGAAGTCTCTCAAGATTTTGTAAAGGAAAATTTGTTAAGAGTATATAGGTTCCTAAAGGATTTATTACTACTAAAGATAATGATATCCTTTCAAAATGGATACCTAAAGGGACTAAAATTATAGGAACTAATGCTTATTGACCCAAAAGGATTTTGGTACAAAGAATCAAGACTTAATTCTATTTTGTAGGAAAAGAAGTATTTCTTCAAGGTGGGTTTTCAAGCAAAAACTCATGCTACCTTGATAGTGGATGCTCAAGGCACATGACTAGTGACAAGAGCCATTTTATCGAGTTGAAACCAAAAAGTGGAGGAGAAGTTACTTTTGGTGACAAATCTAAATGACTCATTGTAGTAATTGACTCTATTAGTAAAAACTCTTCAATTTTTGTTGAAAATGTTTTATATGTCAACGGTCTTAAGCATAATCTTTTGAGTATTAGTCAATTATGTGATAAAGGTCTCAATTTCATATTGTCATTGACATTGTGTCTAATAAGATTATGCTTGTTGGTCATAGAATAGGAAATATATACATGGTGCATTTAAAAAACTTGCATGATTGAAATCTTTTCTTCTTGATTAAAAATGAAGATACTTCTTTATTGTGGCATAGCAAATTAGGATATGCTAGTATGAACATATTGTATAAATTGGCTAAATATGACATAGTAAGAGGATTGCCAAAAATTGATTTGAACTTAGATAAAATTTGTGATGCATGTATTAAAAGAATTAAATATAATAAAGTTTCTTTTAAACCTATTAATGATGTATCTACAAGTAGAGTTCTACAATTGATTCACGTAGATCTTTTTTGGACCAATTAGGGCTACTAGCTTGAGTGGAAAACAATATGCTTTTGTGCTTGTAAATGATTATTTTAGATTTACTTGGGTTCTTTTCTTAAGTACTAAAGATGAAGCTTTAGAAAAATTCATCACATTTTCAAAAACTAATTAAAATGAAAAAGATTACTCTGTCACTAGTGTTAGAAGTGACCATAGAATTAAATTTCAAAAATTTGGTTTTTATAATTTTTCCAACTCAAATGGTATTAATCATAATTTTTCTACACCTAGAACCCCTCAACAAAATGGAGTTGTTGAGAGGAAAATAGAACTTTAGAAGAAATGGCTAACATTAGATTTTTGTCCCCCTTAAGGAATTTTGTCCCCGAAATTTCTTACCAATGAATAGATTCGGGTATTGTCATTTCATTGATTCCTTTATTTACCATGGAGCTTCTTCAACTCCATGTCGATTCCATAAGATATTCACTAACGGTACTATTTTGTTTCGAAGTTCTTTTACTTCACATGCTAAAACTTTGACCTGTTCTTCAGAATATGATAAGTCATGTTGTATTTAACTCTCATAAGGTGTGATTATATATGAAGGATCTGGCTTGTACTATAACACCCTTATCCCATTTTCGTTGCCCAAATAGGATACAAGATATTACTAGTCAAGTTGGAATAATTAATAAGAATTTATATTCAATATTCAATTCAACTTCATAATCACAAATAATATTCAATATGAAAGAGACCATTCAATTCGGGCCTTAAATTGAGCTTTCAAAACTCTAAAGAAAAGTTATAGACATTTAGGGACCAATTTGGAACAAATTAGAACATTTAGGAAGAAACTAAAAATTTTCAAGTCAGGGGTCACATGGTTGTGTGTCTAGGCTGTGTGACAGAGCCCAGCCTGTGTGGCTCTAACATGGCCATGTGGCTATCCCACACGCCTGTGTGCATTGTAACACCCCACACTCGGCCTGGACGTTATGGCCGAATTTGGCAATGTCACATTGAAGTGTTTTTCATAAAGCATGACATCGTTTGCAAAGCCCAATCTTTATTAAGCCTTATTGTGTGATCTAGAATATGGTTTTAAAACTTGCACCACTATCAAAAGTATTTACTTTGAAACATTATTAATTTCAAAATCTTGTTTGTAAAGGAAGCTTTTTAAATCAGTTGCGTACTAGCGTTTACTTCTAAAACGTTATTTTCTTATGGTAGCTCTTAAACTGTTTAAGTATTCGTGGTATTTTGGTAAATCATGCATATCTTTTGAAAACCCGCATCCTACTACTAGCAAATATAAATCAAAATAAATAAAACCCCAAAATTGAAGATTAAAAATTATAGAGGCCTTATTACATAAAAATACCCAAATAAAACTACTTATAAATTAAAAGTAAAATATGAAAGCGTAAGCTATTCTGTGGGCACCTTCGAGTCCCTCGCAGCACCGATCCTCCTAAGGGTTACCTGCGCAAATACGTAGAAAGGTGAGTTTATGAAAACTCAGTGTGTAATCCCTTAATAAACAGACAGTCAAACATACATTGAACAAATACAGTCTGGGCGTAAGCCCATATCAGTAATAGTGGCAATATCAATTTGGGCTTTAGCCCATCTCAACATAGAAATGGTCATGTATTCGGGCATTGGCCCATTACAGTAATAGTAAACAGTGCAGTAACAGTAAACAGTATGCAAGTTTTACCCATCCAACCTCTACACTTCATCTCTGTCCAACCCTACACTCCATGTGGGGATATAATCAACCCACCCATCCCTACACACCAGAATTAGGACCGATTGTGACACTAAATAGTATTTGCAGTAGAGCTGCCAGTATAATAGGCTTAAAGCCATCAGTGATTTGCAGTAGAGCTGCTAGTATAGTACACTTCCTCCAATCATATATAAACCCATCCCCATGCAATGCATCATACAGTGATGTCATGTCATATCATAGAATCATACATGTATCGATTACAGTTTTAATAGCGAGCTAAAATACAATCATACATGTACATATATATAAATACCTCACATAGGGGCAAAACAGTGAATTTACCATGTAGAGGCATTTCAGTCTTTTTACCACATAAGGGAAAAATAGTCATTTCATCAACTTGGGGTCTAGGTATACCTACTGACCCAATAGTAGGTTCATAATCATCTCGGACGACCCGTGCAACCTTAACAATCAAACAGTAGAAATGGGCCCGAAGCTCATAACATGGCCCATGTGGGCCCACACGCCTGTGTGGCCTAAAAAGTCCAAAAAAATGGCCTTGGCCGTGTAAACTACACAGCCTGGCCCAACAATCTCTACAATTCCGTGTGGTTTACTTGTGGGCCCACATGGCCTATTTCAGCCTAATGTGGCCCAAAACGGCCTAAGCCCATGAAATCGCTCATGGTGGCCTTTACGGTCAAACACCCACATTTTACACGTTTGGATTACCACACGAGCAGTCATACTTTTTCGACTTTTTTCGACCTACGTTTATAGCAGTGTGGTTACACACCTGGTTGCGGAAACGTGCGAACTAGCCTACGTGTACTCCAACCTATTACAACAGAAGCTTTGGTTAAATACCTAACAAATGAGTTGAAAGGAACCCTAGCCAATACTTTTTCAAGAGATTACCTACTACTCGCATTGATCCACACTAACACCATTGCAAGAGTTCACTTACAACCCTTAAAGACTACCTGCATTCCAATCATATCTTGTTACTATTACTGTAACAACCCGATTTTGGGGCTAGTTGGAATAGTGGTCTCAGGACCACGAATCCGAGGTTAGAGAAATTATTTTATTATTATTTTGAAGTTATAGCATGTTTTTAAGAGTGCATGAAAAATTTGGTGAAGTAATTTTTGCGTTTGTGAGCTCAATTGAGAAAAAGAACTAAATCGTATAAAGTGCAAAAGTCATAAATTGATAGCTAAGGGTGTGAAATTTGCCATGTATCATAAATTCGGGGTCTTTAAAATGAAATTAGGCCATTAAATAGGTGATGGCCGGCCATGGGACAAGAAATTAAAATAGTTAAGCATTAGGTGAAGTTTGGTGATTTATTTTGACCAAAATAAAATAAATAAAGGAAATATAATATCATCCCTTTTTCATCTTATTTATCCATCGAAAATCAGCCATTGAAGGGGGTTTGATAGTTTAAAAATTTTTACAACTTTTAATCCTCACAAGTAAGTGATTTTGATAGTTTTTCTTGATGATTTTTACATTTTTGAGACCCTTGAAGCATGAGCTTTCAAATGAGGGTACTATTTTGCAAAATGATTAAGAGTTTATGTGACAGCCCTAAATTGACCCTAGTCGGAAAGTGGTTTTGGGACCACTAAACCGAGTCACAAAAAATAATTAACCGTCAAAATTGATGCTCATTATATGTACATATGCATGTGTGAAAATTTCATGTTTGGATTTTGTTAATTATAAGTGAATTTTATCAAATAGGACTTATGTGAGAAAATTTAAAAATGTGCTAGGTAAATGTAAGGTGGCCTATTAATACATGTGGGAAAGTGGTTGTCCTTGCATGTCAAATTAGCCAAAATAGAGCATGATGGCCGGCCATGCTATGAGTGGAAACATGTTGCCAAAATGTTTAGTTAATGGTTATGTTAGAAAGAATAAAGTAATGAAAAAAAAAAGAAATATGATGAAAACAAAGAAAAGAAAAAAAAAAGTGTCCATCCTTTCATTTTTTCTTTGCTTGGCCGAATGTCCTAAGAAGAAAGGGGGGGGAGCTTGAGAAAATCAGCCATGGGAGTTTGCTAGACCAAGGTATGTTTGATGTTATCCATGAGGTTCATGCATGTTTTTAGTTGTTAGTTTGAGCTCTACTTAACCCATGGTCTAAATCTTTGCTATGAGATGGGGATGATATTCGGCCATGGGTGTTGTCTTTTTGTTGATGTTTGATGTTGATGTTGTGGTGATGAGGCATGAAAATGAGTTAAGTTTCGGCTATGGTGGATTTGTGTTGATGTTATTTGCTTGCTAAGTGTCAAGCTTTGTAATGATATATGTGTATGGTGCATTTGATGTTGTGAACGGAAGTAGAGGAAAAGTAAAAGAAATTTATGTAGAAATGTGATATATGTGGATTTATAGGATGTTACAAATAGATGTGAAGCTATGCTAGAAGAGAAAAGAAAATTCGGCCAAGTGTTCATGGGAGGAAACTATGTGTTTGAAAGAATAAAAATGATACCATAATTGATAGTAGAGGTATTCGGCCATTTAATCAAGTGTATAGGTGATGTTAGATCAATTTTAGCACATTCGGCTATGTAAGTATACCCATTTATGATATTGCCTTTGATTGTATAAAATCGACTAAAATGGGTAGTTAGTAAGGGTGGTTACCTAATATACGAATATGTATATGTATATGTGTGATTGGATTTTTGATAGCATGGTAATTGCATAAGGCTATTAGCCGAATAGCCAAGAACATAAGGTAGCAAGATAAAAATTTTACCATGTCGTTCCGAATGTCATAAGATCATTAAAATGTGGATACCAATGTATGTACCAAAGCGGTTGAATGAGTTCCTTTATTTGTTTAAGCTCAAGATCCTAAAGGAGAGGCGTCCAACAAAGGGAAATCGAAGGTCATCGAGTAGCCGACTTGGAATTATTTGCCCAACACGAGGTAAGTCATTAAGCATATATTTGGTATTGATTAAATGATCGAAATACCTATGCAAAAGTGTTTAATGAGATGAAATGTATACAAATGTATGTGTATGGAAAGATGATATTGTTGAATGTAAAAAGGGGTAGTGAAATGTGTAGAGAGTTTGGTTCGGCACTAAGTGTGCGGGCAATAAGTGAGTACGGTGACGAGGTTGGCAATAAGTGTGCAAGCTTGAAATGTATGGCACTAAGTGTGCGAGCTCAACTTTATGTGGCACTATGTGTGCCGATTGGGAGGTTGAAGCATGAGGGATTCTCTATTGCACTAAGTGTGCGATTTACTATGGCACTATGTGTGCGATTTACCATGGCACTATGTGTGCGATTTACCATGGCACTATGTGTGCGAACAAAATAAGCACGATGTGTGCATCATTCGGTTGTTGATATAAATTGTGCATGAACGAGGTAAGTGATTGAACTACTAACTAAATTTCGAAATGGATTTTGTGCGGTGAATGCATAAATTCATCTAGTGCATCGTGTGTCCCAAATTGAGGAAATGGATCTAAATCGATTGGGCTGGCTTGGCCTTTGATTTGATTGAAGAACTTGGCATGAGATCGAACCAAAAATATAAGAGATTTTAGAATAGTTTGTTATGGTTGGAAAAATTGATTTTGTATTATTGTTTTTCCCTTATGAGTATTATTGTTGGACGGTAGAGTAATGCTTATGACTTACTGAGTTATGTACTCATTTGGTGTGCTTACTTGTTGCTTTTTAGGTTCTTGATCCATTTTGTGTGTTCGGGACTGTCGTCGAAGTCATCACACCGGCTAGCAACTTTTGGTATTTTCTTCTTAGTTGGTCTAGGAGAACATTTCGGCATGTATAGGTTATTATGTTTGTTTGAAATTTGGTATGTAACCTTTTAGCCATGCGAAAATGGCATAAATGTTCGGTTTTGGATGAGGAATAGTTGAGGTTTAATTGATCATTAGGCCATATGCCATGGCTGATTATTTTCGGTGTTATACTCTTGACATGGTTATTCATAATCATTTTTGGTAAATGTATGACAAACCTTAGTTGATCCATGGAGGATCATGGAATAGGTAAAGTTTACCTTAAAATAGATGCTGGCAGCAGCAGTGATGTGGATGTGAAAAATCACTAAAAATAGTAGGAATGGAATTAAATAGTGAATAAATTATGTAATTGAACCTTGATGAACCTACTTTCATATGGAAGAAACGAATCGATCATATGAGTCGGATTTTAAGAGATATTCAGGATTTCGCGAAACAGGGCCAGAACGGTTTCTGGATCCGCTGTTCCGACTTTGAAAATTCACTAAAAATCAACCAGAGAGAATTAGAATTTATGCTCTACATGTACAGATTTCTTTGTGAGTCTAATTTCATTAGAAACAAACAGCATAAGTTTTGGAGCCCTGTACAGGAAGATATCCAAGTCGTGACGTACAAAGGTCAGTGTAGTCGAACCCTGAAACAGGGGAGACTTTAACTAATAAACTGTACTAATTGGCTTGACCAAAAATTCTAGAAAAAAATGTGTAGCTGGAGTTATGAGTCTAGTTTCAGGAAACATTTACGGAACTGGTTTTAGAGTTCTGGAACTCGAGATATGATTTTTAAGGTGACAGTAACGCAGTTAGCCAGCTTGTCTGGAAATGTTAAATTGGTCTGTGTGACAAGTGAAATTTAGTCTGTGAACCCCTCGTGTCAGACTCCGGCGACGGTATCGGGTACGGGGTGTTACAGTTTAGGGTTTTGCCATGAAAATATTTTTAATGTTTGCTAAGTTTTTAATGGAGAAAATGAGTCTTGGGTGTCTAATAAACAACTTTTGTGAAAGGTGTTAGCATGGAAACACCTAAAAGGACTATTTTGCATAGCATGGAAACACCTAAAAGGACTATTTTGCATAGATGATAAATGTGTGATATAGTGGGAATTTGGATTTTCTATAAGATTAAAAAGGGTTCAACTAGACTTAAGATAAGAAGAAATTCGATAAAAATTAATTTTCTAGCCTAGGGACAAAATGGTCATTTTGTCAAAGTCTAGGGGCAAAATGGTTGTTTTACCAAAGATATGAATTTTCGATTGCCTAATTTTAATTAGTGACTAAATAAGTACAATTTTCTATTATAGATAAAGAAATACCGAATCCGAATCTAGATTGGGGGAAAGCCAAGTAAATTGACTAAATCGACTAGTCGCCACATTTTATAATTCGAGGTAAGTTGCATGTATATAGTACAACTACATTAATAATGTATGTATTTGAATTGTATTGAAATTATTATAGTATAAATTGCTTGATTTTGGAAATGAGAAAATCTGATGGGAATAGAGATATTAGAATTCTCGATTGAACCTTAGGAAATAAATCGAATATTCATGCCATGACGTTTGGGTCACTCGTGTGAGCTAGTGCAAGACATGTCTGGGACATGCATCGGCCACATTATGAGAGCCAGTGTAAGACCATGTTTGGGATATGGCATCAGCATTGAGATGAGTGCTAGTGCAAGACATATCTGGGACATGCATCGGCCTTGAGACGTAAGCCAGTGTAGGACATGTCTGGGACATGCATCGACTATGAGATCTGTCAATGTAAGACCATGTCTGGGACATGGCATCGGCACCTGACCCCATGTTCAAGGCTAAATAAGTATCCGATAATGTTCCAAATGGTTCAATAGTGAAAGTATGATTTCAAGTTAACAAGGAGAGTATAACCGTTTGTGAGTGGTATAGGTACCTATATGGTATGTATGAGATGTGAGCTCAATATATGCTATATGAGGTGTATTGAATATTGATGAGTAAGTTTTGATTATGCCACTTGTGTATTATGATACTTGTTGATGAATGGTAAAGTTAGTTGTATATTTATTTATGTGCAACTTACTAAGCTTTATGCTTACTCCCTCTCATTTTTCATTTTCACATAGTGCTGCCTATCTAGCTCAAGGACCAAAGGAAGTCAAAGATATTGATCACACTATCAATCGAAGCATTCGGTATAGTTTGATTTATATTTCTGAATATGGCATGTATACGGCTTAGACTTTACTATTTTTGTGTCATTGAAAACTGGCCAAATGTGTTGGCTTGGGTTGGAAACCCTTCATTTTGTATTAAGCTTTGAATGATGTAAAATATTCATTTTGATATATGCAAATGAAGTTACTCTCAGGAATGAGTAATTGCTTAATTGATATGTAGTCTATTGTGGCAGATTGGTTTAAATAAGTTATTCTTGTATTGGTTTGGTTGCTTTCGTCTAGGTTGTGTGAGTAAGGCTGGCAAGGAGGCTTAGTAAATCGTCCACACGGGTTGACACACGGGCATGTGTCTAGGCCATGTGTGACACACGGTCTGCCCCATGGGCATGTGGTCCGGCTGTGTGTCCCTTGCACGTAAACATTTCAAGTCAGTATGCATGGTAGTAAACACACAGCAGAGACATGGCTGCGTGTCTCAGCCGTGTGATGGACAAGGCCTAGTACACGGGCGTGTGCCTTAGCATTTTGGGGATGCTGACGTCAGAAACAGAATGTCCATGTTTTTGCACACGAACTAGGACACGACCGTGTCATTTTTGTGTGAAGGACAGGAGATAGGGACACCGGTGTGTGCCAGGTCGTGTGAAAACCCCTGTAGGTGTGCGTATAGAATTAATTCCACACAGGTTGAAGACATGGGCATGTCCCTATATTCCTTAGACCGTGTGAGCCACATGGGCCATCAACACGACCATGTTGAAATGGCCATACGGACGTGTTGCCCTTCTACATGGCGTATGCCTTGTTTCACAGTTAAATTTTCTATTGATGGTTTAAGGACCCGGGTTGATCCCGAATAGTTTTCAATAGTTGATTTGGGGCTCATAGGCCCATAATAAGAATTTTAAAGTAGAAATTGAAAAAAAAAATTCTAAATTGGACCAAGTCTTGCTAACTTGGGGAATGTTTGTGTGCATGAGATCGAGTTAGGTAATGCCTCGTATTTCGCTCCAACGTGGGTTACGGGTATAGGGTGTTGCAATTACCATACTCTCAAGTCATTGAACCAAGTGTATAGTAACTTACCGAAAGTGTAAACTTAGAATAGGGGATAGAAGTGATCGGCCTACCCCCAAAAGCATACACTTGAATCGAAGCTCAAGATGTAATAATCGCACCCTGCGAGCCTAAACAAAGATGGTAACAAAGGCAGGATGTTCGGCTATAAGCCAAGGATTCAACGGCCAGAAGGAAACACCACAACAACAAGGGAGAAATATCCCAAAAATTGAAAGAGGAGAGGGAAAGAGGAGTAGAAGTATATGACACAAGTATTAAAGTGTAAGGAGAGGGAGATGTCGATACCTGAAAGAGTAGAGAAGAGAAGAGGAGTCCAAGATCACTTGCCAAAACTGAAAACAAAAGAAAATAGAGAGGGGTGATGAGGTATTCAGCCAAGGTAACAAGGTGGATGGGAAAAAAATTGAGAAGGAGAAGGGGAGAGAACCGACCAAGGCAAAAGATGTAAAAGAGGGAAAAACTGTGAAAATGCAAACCCGAATAAACACTGCCCTAAGTTTTCCAAGCACAATTCGGCTCCTAAAGAAGAGAAAATGACCCTAAAATGCTCACTTGAGTCGAAAAGGAGAATCAACCTACCAAAGCAGAATTCTGAGTGGCTTAGCTTACCATTTCGGCACCAACTCTTTCACATTTCAAATTCCACATTTTCCTCCCTTAATTCTCTCCTAAAATCTCTCCACCATAATCTCTTCAACCACCAATTCAAATTCCACAATAACTCTACAGTATTTCGGTCAAACTTTACTACCCTTAAGACATAGGCAGCAAAATAAAACCCCCATTGCGTAAACCAGGACTCGAACTTCAGACCTCAGACACTAGCAACACGCCACTTATCCCCTGGGCCAGCAAGCTCTTTTCTGTCATGTTTTTCCCTTATTTACTTAAAAGCCTACTGCCTAGACACATTGCTTATTCCTTAAAAAACAAAACTTTTTGTACTTGCTCAGGCTTGAACCCAGGACTTCTCAGACTCTTCCCAGGACACTTAACCACTGAAGTAGACATGCATTTGTGTCACATTCTTACACAAGTAAATATTTATGAGCAGCTTCCTAACTGTTCCCATACTCAAGACCTAATACTTCTAGGCCCAAAATTCGGGGCGTTACATGCATGGACCTTGTAACTCTTTGATTTGGATCATACGGCCGTGTGAAAACTACACCAATATTTTTTTAAACACGCTTTGGGGACATGCCCGTGCAAGTTGCCCATGTGCTTCACATGGCAATGTGGCAGCCCGTGTCTCAGGTCATGTGTACACAAAAATGACCAATTCCTTGCTCAAATTTCACCTTTTCTCTTGGGTACCTAAATACATTCACTTACACAATTTCACAGGTTAAAAACCATCTCTAAACACACTCAAAATGCTAATAAATTTAACATATATGTCAAACCAATGTGCCCTCATTGACCACCACATAATGTTTCATGACATTTCAACTTCAAGATCACATATACAAAGTATAGTTGTTAATCAACAAACCCTAATTCACTTCATCCCATATCCACATCTAATGTCAATGTTATCTTATTCAAGATTAATACTTAACTTAAGGTATACAAACATGCTTCATTTGTTACCATCAAATAGCACAATGTATACTAGGATTTAATATCAACATACAAAAGAAATCCTAGTACATGCCATATATACCAACTAAAACAAAATCTACCAAGGATCTCTTGAATAATGTGATCTTTGGTGTCGATCTGATCTTCTAAGCCTTCAAAATGTAACTTAAAAAATGAACCAAATACATGTAAGCTTGGATATAGCTTATTAAGTTCGTTTTATAAATGAGAAACGTTTCCAATCAGTCATAAAAATTGATTTAGAACAACCATATATAGAGATTTATATAGTATGCAACCTTGATCACCGTTTAACAATCAATACAATAGCTTAGTATATTCGATGGATAATACTCTATTGACCTTACCTGGAGTATCAGTAAACAACTCTCAGTTGAGCTTTATTCAGTGTATCAATAGATAATGCTCAGTTAAGTAACACTCAGATAATCAGTGAGCTTTTACTCTTTTGAGTAGCATACATTATATTTCACTAGGGTTGCTTGTTTAAGCAACAATTCAATATATTCAGTATTTCATTTTCATTCCAAGTTACCATAAATATTAGATATAACATTTAATAGGACTATATTTACAGAGAATATAAAAATCATCAGTGGTTTGAGTAAGTATACGACTTACTACACTAATTTGAGGAATTTTCCAAAGTACATGGCCTATTCTGCAATTTTTCCTTTCCCACGATCATCCTCACGTTCTCGATCTAACACAATAGTTACATTCAATTAACTAATTCAACAGTAAAAATAAATTTATTATTGCAATTAAGTCCTTTTTGACAATTTACACATTTTCCTACAATTTTTCACCTTTAGTCAATCTAGTCCTTAAGCCCTAGTCATGTAAATTAACCATTTTTCTTTAAACCCAATTTCAAAAAACATTCCATGGTCTTATAATAGTCCTTATCTAATATTATTTTACACTAAATAAAAATAATTTTATCATTTTATCAAATTAGTTCTTAAACGTTAAAGTCACTAAAAATCACTTTACAAAATAGTCCACCTAAACAATAAAGTTTCATATTCCATCATAAATTCAAGAAATAACTCAACTCATCAATGGAAACATTTATAAAATTTAAAATTTTCACAAATTAGTCCTCGGAATAGCTAGATTAAGCTAGATTAAGCTAATATGAGTTCAGAAACATAAAAATTACTAGAAATGAGCATCAAAAGACTTACTAATTAATGCTTCAATTTAAAAACCATGAAATCCCTAGGTTTCCTTTGTTGTGCCGTGAAGAAGATGGGGAGAATGAAAACAAAATCTCATCTTTCTTTAGTTTTATTTAATATATATAATATGGTTATTTTGTAATTTTTCTTTCTTAATTAAGCTTTACTTAATCCATGTTGAAGCCTAATTAAGCCATCCAATTATACATTTCATCATATAGTTCCACTACCTAAATTCCCATGGGCTATATTATTCATTTACCCCCTTTAATTTAACTACTCAACTTTTGTAATTTTACGATTCAATCCTTCTTACTTATTAAACTATCTAAATGATAAAATTCTTTAACCAAAATTTAATATGACCCTAAAGACCTCATAAATATATTAATTAAATAATATTTACAAATTATTACATCGAAATTATGGTCTTGAAATTGCTATTTCTAACACGACTAAAAATCGGGTTGTTGCATGTATCGTCTCAACATCGGAACATGAAAGAGATTATGAATCTTATCAAGTTCTAGGGGCAAAGATAACCTGTAAGCTACAAGGATAACTCTATCTGTAACCTTATACGAACTAATGAATCTCAAACTTAATTTTCCCTTTCTGCCAAATCGGAGTATTTTCTTCTAAGGGGACACTTTTAGGAATACTCGATCTCCAACGATAAGCTCTATGTCCTTGCTTTTTAGATTTGCTTATGACTTTTGACGATAAACAATCATGGATTATTCGTACCTTATCCTCTATTTCCTGTATCAAGTCACTACCAACAAGCTTAGATTCGCTCAACTCTAACTAATACAATGGTGTTCTACATTTTCTTCTGTATAAAGCCTCAAATGATGCCACTTTAATGCTAGATTGATAACCGTTATTATATGAAAATTCCACCAATGGTAAATATGTTTCCCAACTACCTTCAAACTCAAGAATACAACACCATAATATATCCTCTAGAATCTGAATTACTCGCTCTGATTGCCCAACGATCTGTGGATGATACGCTGTACTGAAATTAAGTTTAGTACCCAAAGCCTCATGGAGTTTGCTCTAAAATCTTGAGGTAAATCTTGGATCTCTATCAGGGATAATAGATAAAGGTACTCCGTGCAATCTAACAATATCTGATAGTATAATTCCGCTAACTTCTCAAGCGAATAGTCAGTACAGACTGGTATGAAATTAGCTAATTTAGTCAATTTATCCACAATAACCTAGATCAAGCCTTTCTCTCTCAAAGCCACAGGTAGTCCAGATATAAAATCCATCATAATTCATTCTCATTTCCATTTTGGAATAGTAATAGGTTGTAGTAATCCTAAGGGCACCAAGTGTTCAGCTTTTACCTGTTGGCAAATCAAACATCTAGTCACGAATTCAGAAATCTCACATTTCATCCCTGACCACCAGTACATTCTCTTTAGGTCATTATACATCTTAATACTACTCAGATGGATAGAGTATGTACTACTATGAGCCTTTGATAAAATTCCCATTTTAACCCTGGATTATTCGGTACGCATAGTCTATTACAGAAATACATCATACCATTACCTCCAAGAGTGAATCCTATAGTCAAAACACTCTAGATATGTTCTCGTTTAGTTTCCAACTTTGGATCTTCAATTTGCAAATCTCACGTCCACTGAAGAAATAACGGTCTAGTCTTAAGTTAAGCTACAACAAAACCATCACTTTCCAAAGCTAAATATGCATTTATAGCTCTTAAAGTGAATAGTGATTTTTGATTTAAAGCATCTGCAGTTACATTAGCTTTCCCAGGGTGATAATCAATCACAAGATCATAGTCTTTCAATAACTCTAACCACTGTTGATGTCTGAGATTCAATTCTTTTTTAGTCATTAAATACTTCAGACTTTTATGGTCTATAAATATGTAACACTTTTTACTGTAAAGGTAGTGACGCTAAATCTTCAGGGCAAAAACAATAGCATCTAACTCCAAGTTGTGTGTCAGGTAGTTTCTTTCATAAGACTTTAACTGTCGAGAAGCATATGCAATTACCTTTCCATTTTCCATCAACACGTGTCCTAATCCACTAAGTAACACATCATTGTAAACAACAAATTCATTCCCAGATTTAGGTAATGTCAGTACCAGAGCTTCTGTCAACATTTTTCAGTCTGTCAAAACTCTGCTAACATTCATCTGACCAAACAAATTGAATATTCTTATGTGTCATCGATAAGGCTATTATAGAGAAGTTTTGAACAAAACATCGATACTATCCTACTAATCCCAAAAAACTTCATACCTCTAAAACATTCTTTGATGTTTTCCAGTTGGTAATAGCTGAGATCTTACCCAGGTCAACACGTATCCCCTTCGTAAAAACTACATATCCTAGAAATCCAACTTTCCTAAGCCAGAATTTACACTTGCTGAATTTTGCATACAACTGCTTATCGCGCAAAATCTACAATACAGTTGTCAAATGTTGAGCATGTTCGGATTCCAGCTTGGAGTAAATTAGTATATCATCTATAAATAAAACCACAAAGCTATCCATCTGAGGTTGAAAAATGCGGTTCATCAGAGCTATAAAAGCAGTAGGGGCATCAGTTAATCCGAATGGCATCATTAAAAATTCATAATGACTATATTAGGTTCTAAATGAAGTCTTCATAACATCACAATCTTTTACCCGCATCTAGTAATATCCCAATCTGAGGTCTATTTTAGAAAACACAGTTGCACCCTTCAGCTGATCAAACAACTCATCAATACAGGGTAGTGGATATTTGTTTTTCACTGTTGCTTTATTCAATTGCTGGTAGTCTATACACAATCTCGACATACTATATTTCTTTTTCACAAACAATACTGGAGCACCCCAAGGAGACACACTCAGATGGATGATACCTTTGTCTGATAATTCTTGCAACTATGCTTTAAGTTCTTTCAACTCAGTTGGTGTCATTCTATACAGTGAAACCGATATTGGTACAGTTCTAGGTATCAATTCAAATAGCAAATTCTACTTCATGTTCTGGTGGTAAACCTAATAGTTCTCCAGGAAATACGTCTGTAAATTCATTGACAATAAGTACTTGATCCAACTTTGACCCAGGATCCTAAGTATTCGGTATATAAGCTAGAAATGCTTCACAACCCCTATAAATTATTTTCTATACGGTAATCATCGAAACGACTCTAGTAACACTGTTTAATCTGTCTGATTCAGCTATAATTAGCTCACTTGTAAGGCATTTCAAATTGATTCATTTCTGTCTACAATTAACCACTGCATCATGTAACAATAGCCAATTCATACCTAATACTATATCAAACTCATAGAAAGGTATCACCATCAGATCAGTGGGAAACTCACAGCCCTGGACTTTCAGTGGACACTTATGAAAAATTAAATTAACTATTACATTGTGACCCAGTGGATTTGTGACTTGAATATCAAATTTAGTGGATTCAACCAGTAAAGTTTATCAGTGGCCGATGCAATGCAAATATATGAATGGGTTGATCCAGGATCAACCAAAGCATATACAGTAACATAAAGAAGATAAAGTATACCTGTAACAATAGCAGGAGCGGTAGCATCCTCTTTGGCCCATATAGTACAGGTCCGAGCATGTGCTATAAACTCTAATCTTGTGGTGGTGTCTCTAGCATCAGTATGATTCATTCCTGTATTACTGGTCTGACCAGGGCCTTTTTATGGCATAGATGGGGGTTTTACACTCCGATCATCTTTTTCTCCTAGTGGTGTTAGAAAATTTTGTACGAAATGTTTAGTTGTTTCGCACCTAAGACATGCACCCGCCTTATATCTACATTTTCCAGTATGAGGCTTACCACAAAGTCACATAATGGTCTCGGGACATTACAGATAGTAGACACACTATCAGCAGGTCAATTTTGGAACTTTGAATCAGGCTGTCTTAGTCTGCTTTTGGTTGAAAATTCTGATGATATAGTAACCTAGTTATCTTTTTCTTTTACTTTCTTCAGTGGCGACGCTGATATCATTCTAGGAAAGCTTATTTTATTAAAATCTTGTAACTTTCTTTCTCTCTGTCTCTTCTGATTAAGAATCTTCTCCATTTTCTGGGCCCGATCATATAATACCACAAACTATCATATATTCGTATGACCTATCATCATTTTAATTTCATCATTTAACCCATCTTCAAAACGGGTACACATTTCTTCTTTTGTCGACACAATCTCTCAAACATACTTGTTGATGTGTGTAAACTCTCTCTCATACTCAGCCACTGATTTATTTCCTTGTTTTAGTTCTAGAAACTCTATCTTTTTCTTGTCCAGATATCTCTTGCTGTTATATTTCTTTTTAAATTATGATTTGAAGAAATCCTAGTGAATATCATTTTTTAGGAACGCTATAGTTATTGTCGACTGCCAACTATAAGCTTCCTCTCTTAACAGTGATACAGCACACTTGAAATAATCACCAGGAGAACAGGCAGGCCATTTCATTAAAAACTCGTTAAGTGGTTTCGAGCCAATAATCAACCTTTGCAGGATCATCTTCAGATCTTTCCCGAAACTTTTGATCCCTAAAATTTCTAACTTTATCGACTGAGACTCGTCGATTCAATACAATTTTTGGAGGAGGTGGAGGCATCACAGGGGGTATAGTAGGAGGTATAACAGGTGGTAAAGTAGGAGGCAGTGGTTGTGGAGCCATTAGATTAGTCCGCATAAACTTTGAAAACCACTGTCCCATCAGTCGAAAAAATGTACCTTTAACCTCATTTTCAAATATTGGTAGGATTGATATACTATGGCTCGTACTAATATCAGTAGTCGGGACATTACTATCCACCTATTAGCTTCTTCATGTTCAGTGTCTGATGGCATCTTCTAAAATCTACAAGAAAATAGGGTTAGGCCAGATCAAGTTGAATCACAATCACAGGTTATATGACATGTACTTTTTAAGTTTTAAACACATTACACTCAGTCCAAGAATCAATTAAATTGTAGCTCTGATACCACTAAATGTAACACCATTATCCCGTGTCTGTTGCCAGAATAAGATACAAGATGTTACCAGTCAAGTTGGAACAGTTAATAACAATTTATATTCCATAATCAATTCAATTCCATAATCACAAGTAATATTCAATATGAAAGAGACTGTAACACCCCGTACCCGAGACCGTTGCCGGAGTCGAACACGAGGTGTTTACGGACTTATTTCATTTATTTTCACAATCCATTTTAAAAATTTCCAGACAAGCTGGCTAACAGCGTCACTGTTACCTTAAAAATCATATCTTGAGTTCCAAAACTCGAAAACCAATTTTGTAAATTATACCTGAAACTAGACTCATATATGCATCTACAAATTTTTTTCTAGAATTTTTGGTCGAGCCAATTAGTACAGTTTATTAGTTAAAGTCTCCACTGTTTTGGGGTTCGACTGTTCTGACCTTCATGCATTACGACTTATATATCTTCCTGTACAAGGCTTCATTACTTATGTCGTTTATTTCTAACGAAACCAGACTCAAAAATAAATCTATACATATATGGCATGACCTCTAATTATCTCTGGTTAATTTATAGTGAATTTTCAAAGTCAGATCAGGGGATCCAGAAATCGCTCTGGCCCTATTCCACGAAAACTTAAATATCTCTTAAAATACGACTCATATGATCATTTCGTTTCTTCCATATGAAATTAGATTCATCAAGGTTCGATTACATAATTTATTCACTATTTAATTCCATTCCTACTATTTTTAGTGATTTTTCAAATCCACACCACTGCTGCTGTCAACATCTGTTTTTAAGGTAAACTTTACCTATTTCATGGTTCTCCATGAATCAACTAGAATTTGTCATACAAAGCACCAAAATGATCATGATTAACCATTCCAATGGCTAATCGTTACCAAACATTTCCATTCCCCTCAATGAACAACATACAAAACGATTATAACGCTATGCTCAAAGTATATATATAAGCCATTTTCGCATGGCTATCCAAGTTTATACAAAACCAAAGGGTACATGACCAACAACAAAAGGGGTAGTCCTATACATGCCATTTTAGAGTTCAACCAAAAGTGTACCAAAAGGGCTTTGATAGTGTGGACAACTTCGACTTCGACAATCCCGAGTCCGATAGCTGACAAACCAAAATCTATAAAACAGAGAATCAAAGAAACGGAGTAAGCATTAAATGCTTAGTAAGTTTTGAGCAATGAAATTAGGCACAATTGAAGTATAGCATTCATATGACTAAACAGATAATTTCATATACACACATTCTCAAAATCATACCTACTTCACATTACCAACCCTTATACTCATACATAAGAGATCAACTTAACCAAAAGTCGGAAGCTCATTAGTCGACTGAGCGAATACTATTTAAAAGGAATCAACTAATCCAATGCATATACGAAACATACCTCATTGTTGGGATTTTACGAGCATATTAATTGAAATTATTACAGCAAGATCGCTTGTTCCCAAACCAAGTACCTTCGGGATTTAACCGGATATAGTTACTCGCTCAAATGCCTTCGGGACTTAGCCCGGAATTAGTCACTAGCACAAATGCCTTCGGGACTTAGCCCCGTTATCATCCGAATATTCATGCACATATCAGTAAATCATGACACATCTTTATTTCATTTTCATAACTAGAATTCAAACACAAGTCAATTATTAAGCATTCCCATTTTCGGCTCAATAGCCACATACAAACAGCATGATTTGGTTTGCTTTGTGACATGATCTCTATGCACATACGGCTACCCATCATACGATAGACTAATTAACTCAACATATAATTCAAGTAGAATCATTATATCACCGTATATTTGTTATGATTATACGTCATGACTTAATCAAATTGTAAACTAAGTTTCATTACTCGAAAACTTACCTCGGATGTTGTCAAACGATTTGACTGCTATTCGATCACTTTTTCCTTCCCTTTATCGGATTTAGTTCCCTTTGCTCTTGAGCTTAATTTAACAAATAAATTGATTTAATCATTTGAACATCAAAAGAGAAACTCAAGGTACTTAACCCATATATACATTAGACATTAGAGTCACATACATATGAAATCATGAATCAACTCAACATATTAGCCCACACTCTCTTTTAGCCGATTATCTAAGCCAAGATAAAAGCATCAATATGCTTGCCTCTAACCGAATACATGCAACACCAATCTACCTCATGTGGCGAATATGCATGTCTATGTTGAGGCCGATTATATGCCTAATACTTCCTACAAATATGGTTACTTGTATTGACTACATACCATTTTGTTTCAAGTTCAAAACTCGGCTAATACACATATATACACTAGTAATCAAACACTAACATTTGCACTTCACCTTACTACCAATTCTCATCTACTTCCTACCATGGCCGAATGCATCAAGGCGCTATGCCATTTCAATTTTGGTCATGGGTTAAACAAAGAACTTAATGTCTAACTCCAAAAATGCTAAAAATAAAATCCAAGAGTCATCAATCACCATCACATGTTTCACTACAAAGCTTCACACTTAGCATGCAAATGACATCAACACAAGTCCACCTTAGCCGAAACTTAGCTCATCTTCATGCCTCATCACCACAACATCAAACACCAACCAAGAAGACAACACCCATGGCCGAATATCATCTCCATCTCATAGCAAAGATTTAAACCATGGGCTAGGTAGAACTCAAGCTAACAACTAAAAATATGCATGAAACTCATGGAACAACATCAACATACCTTAGTCTAGTGAACCACCATAGCCGATTTTCTCCAAGCTCTTTCCTTCTTTTCTTTCTTCTATTCGCCAAGTTCAACAACATGAGAACTTTTTTCTCTTTTTTTTCTTCATCATTTTCCTTTTCATTATTTTATTACCATGCTCCTTATTTTATCATTTCTAACATAAAGCATTAACACAACATGTTTATGACACGTTTTACCCATCACATTTTGTCCACCCTCATTGTCATGGCCGGCCACTACTAATTAAGTGGGGAAATTGACATGCAAGTCCACCCTTTTGATTACATGCACTAATAGATCCTTATAGATTAACCTATCACATTTCAAAAGTGTCACACATAAGTCCTATTAACTAAATTCACATGCAATTAACTAAATCGAAGCCCAAAACTTTCACACATTCAAATTCACATATTTTAGACAATAATTATCATATTCAAATAATTTGGTGACTCGGTTTAGCGGTCCCGAAATCGCTTTCCGACTAGGGTCACTTTAGGGCTGTCACAGAGACCATTCAGTTTGGCTTTAAATCGAGCTTCTAAAGCTTTGAAAATAAATTATGGACAAAGGTCAATTGACATTGTGATAAAGGTCACAATGTCATATTTGAGTCTAATGAATGTAAAGTCATTGACATTGTGTCTAATAAGATTATGCTTGTTGGTCATAGAATAGGAAATACATGCATGGTGCATTTAAAAGACTAGCATGATTTAAACATTTTCTTTTCAAAATGAAAATACTTCTTTATTGTGGTATAGCAAATTGAGACATGCTAGTATGAACATATTGCATAAATTGGCTAAATATGACTTAGTAAGAGGATTGCCAAAAATTGATTTCAAGTTAGATAAAGTTTGTGATGCATGAGTTAAAGGCAAATATAATAGAGTTTCTTTTAAACCTATTAATGATGTATCTACAAGTAGAGTTCTACAATTGATTCACATTGATCTTTTTGGACCAATTAGGACTTCTAGATTGGATGGAAAACAATATGCTTTTGTGCTTGTAGGTGATTATTCTAGATTTACTTGGTTTCTTTTCTTAAGTAATAAAGATGAAGCTTTAGAAAACTTCATCACATTTTCAAAAACTAATCAAAATGAAAAAGATTACTTTGTCACTAGTGTTAGAAGTGACTATGGAATTGAATTTAAAAAACTTGGTTTTTATAATTTTTGCAACTCAAATGGTTTTACTCATAATTTTTGTAACTCAAATACTTGTAATTATGTTGCATTTATCTCATACATTGAGTTTGAAAATATATAAAAAAAAACATTAAATGATGAATATTGGATATTGGCTATTCAAGAAGAGTTAAATCAATTTGAGAGAAGTAAAGTATGAAACCTAGTTGAACGATCTTGTGATAAATATACTATAGGTACTAAATGAGTTTTTAGGAACAAGCTAGATAAGAGTGGTAACATAGTAAGGAACAAGGCTAGACTTGTAACAGCCCGATTTTGGGCCTAGTCAAAACAATGGTTTCGAAACCACTATTCTGAGGCCAGAAAAAATTATTTTGATGTTATTTTATGTGATATCGCATGTTTATAAGGGTGCTTGAAAATTTTGGTATATTAATTTTAGCGATTTCTAGTCCACTTTCAAAAAAGGACTAAATCGCGTAAAAGGTAAAAGTTGTATTTTGATGCCTAAAGGTGTTAAATTGATTTGTATCTTAAATTGGGGGTCTTTAAAGTGAAATTAGACCATTGAAAGTGTGATGGCCGGCCAAGGGAGACAAGATTGGTTAAAAAGCCAAAATTTATGGGATATTAGGTGACTTTTTGATAATAAAATAAAATAAAGAAAAAGTTGTCATTTTCTTTCACATTTCTTCTCTTTTTTCTGAAAATGGCAGCAACATGGGGGCTTGAGAGTTGAAAAATTTCAGCAACATATTTCCCTAGTAAGTGTTTTTAATGCCTTTTCTTGATAATTTTTACATTTTTGGAACTTCTAAAGCATGAGCTTTCAAAAGAGGGGACTATTTTGCAAAATGATTAAGAGTCTAGGGTTTGGCCATGAAATCATATGTGTTGTTTGCTGAGTTTTTATGGAAGAATATGGGTCTTGGTAGTGCTATAAACAACTTTTGTGAAAGAAGTTTGCAAGAAAACACCTAAAATGGGGTATTTTACAAAGTTGTAAAATAAGTTGTAAATGTGTGAAATAGTTGAAATTATGAGTTGCTATAGTTATGAAAATGGTTCATCTAGGCTTAAGGAGTAAATAAATTTAATAAAATCATTTTACGAGCCTAGGGGCAATTTGGTAATTTTGGCAAAGTATAAGGGCAAAATAAAAATTTTTGCCAAAATGTGTCATTGGACTAATTTGATTAGTATATTGTTTTAATAAGTTAAATGTGATGTTATAGATGATGAAAAACGAGATTCGGACTTAGAACGAGGAAAAACGAGAAATTGATGTTTAGGTCTCTTTTGCCAATTTGGTGTCATGGTAAGTTCGTATGATAATAATAACGCAAAGTTATGTTTGAATTACATTCCTTTTTAATGTTGCATATATTATATGATTTAACATATTGGACAGGTTGATGGAATGTTGTTTAATGTGTGGAATTATGACATGGAGAATATTATATGAAATGTAAGAAAATGACGATACAAGAAATGTGGTATACGAAATATGTGAAATTAAATTCTTTATTGTTACCATGTGATGTGTTTGATGATACATGCCTTAAATGTCAATTATTGCCATGAAAGTATGAATATGTTATGAACATGGTGAGATGCAATTACGAATAAGTATGACAGAGATACAAAGTATGAGAAAGGAAAATCCTTTTGAACCTTAGGAATAGTCTAGTGTACAAGTGACATATCACTAGGAAATTATAAATCCGAACTCGTTGAGTGGTCTGAGTTCATGATGGATGCGATGCATGTAACATCCAAGCTCATTGAGTGGTCTGAGTTCATTATGGATGTGTTACATGTTATGAGGTAGCCTTGGCTACATATATTACGCGCTTTTCAGTGATCTAGCTGCGTATATAGCACTTAGGTGCAATCTTCCGTGTATCCATTCGTATTCCAAGTGTTCAAAGGGAAATTCGAGGAAAGATTTGATAATGGTCCCAATGAGGTAAGTCATTGGTGAGTATGTACTTGAGCTATGTTACAAGTTGTACAAGTATGTACACTAAACTTATGAGTAATGCCTTGATATGTGATAATCTATGATGTATATAGTATTTGGTGAATACTATGAAAGTGACATGATTTGGACTAAGTCTTTGATACTTGATAACATTGAGATTATGGGTCCATGCTTTTGATGCATAGCTATGTGTTCATACCATGATGGATGAAATGATGTGGTATTAATTTGGTGAACAATAATTGTGAATGAGTAAATTAGCCTTGACAGTTTTGGGCTACTGTTGTGGTGTAACTTTGAAAATACACTAAAAATAGTGGAAAATGAGTTAGAGGCTGAATAAAATATGAAATTAAATATTATTGAGTTTAGGTTCATATAAAAGAAACCGTGTAAGCAAAAGAATTTCCTATAACTCGATATTTGAAGTTGTACCAGACACAGTCAAAACAATTTCAAAATCCTCTGTTCTGATTTGAGAAAATAATTATAAATTGTAAAAAACTATTTATGAGTTATAATTTATATTTTTACAACCATTACTGAGTCTAATTTCAAGAGAAATAGATGGGAACATTGTTCGAGTCCTATGCTATAAGATAATTAAACTTTAGTGCAGAAAGGTAAGAACTGTTAGACAGTGAATCAGTGGTAAATTTAAAGAATAAACTGTACTATTTGGATGAACCAAATATTCTTAAAATTGTATGGTAGAAAGGTACATGAGTCTAGTTTTAAGGAAAATTAGCAGAACTTAATTTCGAGTTTCGTAGCTCCAGATATAAATATTTAATTGACTGTTGTACAAGAAGACAGTTTATCATGAACTTGAGAATAGGTTGGGAACATTGATAAAAGCATGTTAATGAGTAGCTTATTGTTTTCATATGAACTTACTAAGCATAAAGCTTACCACCTTCCTTTCCCATGTTCTCTAGTGTTGCCAGGTTAGCTCGGGTTGGAGTTCGTCGGAGATATTATTACACTATCAAGCTATCGCCATTGGTGTAAGTGATTTCAAGTACCTTGAGTCTATGGCATGTGCAAGAGTTTAAATATTTGAGTGTGTGACATTTGTTTTAGCCAAATGTATTGATTTACATTAGCTATTGAGGTTGTAAACTTATTTATATATGGATGCATGTGCTATGGTCTTATGTGATGTGTTTAAAATGATTATGGAATGAATGTGGAAAAGATGTGAGTAAAATCTATGATATCTATTGCATGAGAAATTGACATGATCATAACATGTTTATGGATGTTTAAGTGCCAATGTATGCTTTGTTGTATGCTATTGTATAAGTGTGTGTGCGTATGTTGTGAGGGTGAAAAAATGGCTTGGAAAATAGCCTTGCATTTGTCTACACGAGTAGGCACACGAGCGTGTGCCATGGCCGTGTGACATTTTGGGGATGCTGACGTCAAAAACAAAATACCCAGGTTTTTGCACACGAGCTAAGATACGGGCGTGTCCTGGCCGTGTGAGGTACACGGGCCAATGACACGGGCGTGTGGAGTCTTAAAGCATGAAATTTCCATGTTTTTCTTGAATTCTCTGTTTAGTCCCGGACCACCCCAAATGTATGGTTTCGGCCTCGTAACCCGTTTAAGGGACAAAATGTTTGTGCAATGAAAAGTTTTAAATTGATCAAAATTTTACGGCCTGATTTTATGTCGTTAGTTGAGTTTAAGTCCAGTAACACCTCGAACCCTGTCCCAGCATTGGATATGGGCGAGGGGTGTTACATTTAGTGGTATCAGAGTATGGTTTAGTTGGTTCTCAGACTAACATAGCGTAAGTGAGTCTAGCTATACGTGCCATAGTATCACTGGTAATAGTGTGATATCTCCCGGCGCTAACGAAACTGTTTGCTAAGACAGGAAAGACTCCTAATCGAGCGAATCTTGATAACGATAAGAGTAATATTGAGATGATTGAATCATGCTCGCGATATGTCGAGTTTAGGAAAGGTATGAAATGAAATTCATGATTTTTACATGAATTAATACTCAATATGTGATAATCATAAGTTAAAGAATGTGGAAATGTGGAATGAAATGAAAGTTAAGTTGTGATAAGCTCTTTCATGCATGTTAGTATTCATACAATGTTATGTGCCAACTCTTTTGGCAAAGTGATTATGAAAAGAAAAATTTACTCGAAATGACATAATGTGTGTATAAGTGCTTCTATTGAATGATGTGTAATTAGTATGTACGTGTGATTGACATTTATGTTTAAATTTTTGAATTAAAGATGTCATAAATGTTATGATAGCATGAAAACTGAAATGAAAGATCAAAGAGTAGAACGTTGGAATTGAGAATGACTGTTCGATTATGAATTGACAGATAAGACCATGGTTGGACCATGGTAATGCATATGATATGTGCGCCAGTGTAAGACATGTCTGAGACATGCATCGACCACATTATGAGAGCTAGTGTAAGACCATGTCTGGAACATGGCATCGGCATTGAGACGAGTGCTAGTGTAAGACATGTCTGGGACATGAATCGGCCTTGGGACGTAAGCCAGTGTAAGACATATATGGCACATACATCGACTACGAGATGTGTCAGTGTAAGACCATGTTTGGGACATGGCGTTGGCATGGATATGTATGCTAATGTAAGACATGTTTGGGACATGCATCAGCCGCATCGTGAAAGCTAGTGTAAGACCATGTCTGGGACATGGCATCGGCTTGATATGTGTTAGTGTAAGACCTGTCTGGGACACGGCATCGACACAGTTGGACAAGAGCTAATACAAGACCATAGTTGGACTATGGCATCAAGTAAACGATGTACTCAAGACCGTAAGACGTTCTCTAATTTGATAAAGGTTGGTAAGTAAATTAAGGTTAAGTGTTGAAACTTGATTAGACATTAATGGTGATTCGAGTAAAAGAAATGAAAATTTGTATTGCGATAAATTCACTGATGTTTAGCTAGTATTCATATGAAATAAAGTTGCATGTGTTACTAAGATATGTGAAAGTGTGTTCATAACAAGTTGGAAATTTGATATGTTTGAATCAGATGTGCATGATACTGTGTTGTTGTTAAGTGTGTATATATGTGAGAGTCGAAAATTTAGAGGCTTTACAATCTTCACTCCCTTACTAGAATAGAGTTATATGACGAGATTCGCGAGAGAGTATAATATAAGCTTGCAAAAGTGGAACTAAAGAGTGCAATAATGGAATATTATGGGATTAGTGAGGACAGAATTAATCAGAGGAAGGATCTGAATATGACGGATTCAATTAAGTAAAAGTTATGGCTATCTTTCTCTTCTAAATATTCTGTATTTTCCTTTATTCTTGGGATTATGTATGGTTGTTCATTCCTAATGAAAATTTTTATCGTATGAAGATGCTAGCAACTATGATATTAGACGAAAGCTCTGTTGATCCGGTTAGTTATGATCAACATTTGTTATCTCTTCAGAATTCTTTTCTGATATGCCTGGAGGAAGTCGACGTTGAAAATTCAGGTGAGACCATTCTTATGTTTCTATTGACTATGGTTTTATATATATATGCGGGAAATAAATTATCTCTGTTATGATGGAATTCCAGAGCCCATAGACAGTAGTTTCCTTCTGGTTTTCTCTGAGGGATTTTCCAAATTTTCCTCATTATTTTCTTCGGGATTCTATTCTCGGATTTTTGGTATGGTATTATATCTGGAATTCTTTATCTTGGTTTTTCCTATCGTCCTTATTTTGAGAATTATCAAACCTGGCTTATCCTTAAGTGTATCTTTTGACTTGCGATAATAGTATCTATTATGATTATGCTTGTGGCTCGACTATGGAAGTGTGGGGATTCTAGTATTTCGATTTCTCTAATCTTCATGTAGAGAATTATTATCAGCAAAGGTAAATTAAGTTATATGCATTTAAGTTTATTCTTTTGTCCGGGAATAATGTTGCGCATTTACGAGTAAGTAAACGTGCAGTCAGAAATGGAAAAAATTGCATTCTTATAAGTATGATGTGGAAACATATTAGTTAGACTATTCTCATTCGAGAGATGTAGTTATAAGTAAAGTTGTTCTGATTGATAAAGAGATCACATTCATGAAGTTTGAATCGTTTGATACATGTTAGTAAAGTTTCTAAATAGTTGAAGACCTGGTTTCTGGTTTCTGTTACTATTATTTCAGAGTAAGATTTGAGTACCTAGAAAATCTAGGTTATGCAGTGAATTGTGTAGACAGTTCACAATAGCATCTTGTCTGTTCTCCCAAAAGATGTTGAATTCTCTTCAGGGTTAAGCCGAATATCCTATGTATTTGAGATTATTATGGTCAGTGATGACATTGAAAAGAAAATGAGAAAAGACTGATTGAATTTCGTATCGAGATATCTCTCACCTCCGGGAAGAAGGAGAGATACCAATTGGTTTGTGTTAGGTTGATGACGAAGTTCGCATGATTATTTTAGTGTGTACAAATATATTATTTGACAGATGTGATTGAGTTATATGTCTCTGAGTTCATAGTTCCAAGAATGTCAGCCTCTAGTATTTTTAATTGAGCTCCGAGGTTTATACCGCAATTATTGAAAGGAAGAGAATCCTAAGTATGAGATTGATATGAATTATAAATTATGAGAAAAAGGAGAAAGTGATTCATGAAAGTTGAAATCAACTTCTTCTGGTAAGATTTTCGGGGACAAAAATCCCTAAGGGGGAGAATTGTAACAGCCCTATTTTAGGCCTAGTCAAAACAGTGGTTTTGGAACCACTATTCCGAGGCCAGAGAAAATTATTTTGATGTTATTTTATGTGATATAGCATGTTTATAAAGGTGCACGAAAATTTTGGTATATTAATTTTAGCGATTTCTAGTCCAATTTTGAAAAAGGACTAAATCGCGTAAAAGGTAAAAGTGGTGTTTTGATGCCTAAAGGTGTTAAATTGCCTTGTATCTTAAATTGGGAGTCTTTAAAGTGAAATTAAACCATTGAAAGTGTGATGTCCGGCCAAGGGAGACAAGATTGGTCAAAAAGCTAAAATTTATGGGATATTAGGTGACTTTTTGGTAAAAAATAAAATAAAGAAAAAGTTGTCATTTTCTTTCACTTTTCTTCTTCTCTTTCATCGAAAATGGAAGCAACAGGGGTTTGAGAGCTGAAAATTTTCAGCAACATATTTCCCTAGTAAGTAAGTGTTTTTAATGCCTTTTCTTAATATTTTTTACATTTTTGGAACCCCTAAAGCATGAGCTTCCAAAAGAGGGGAATATTTTCCAAAATGATTAAGAGTCTAGGGTTTTGCCATGAAAGCATATATGTTTTTTGCTTAGTTTTTATGGAAGAATATGAGTCTTGGTAGTGTTATAAACAACTTTTGTGAAAGAAGTTTTCATGAAAACACATAAAATGGGGTATTTTGCAAAGTTGCAAAACAAGTTGTAAGTGTGTGAAATAGTTGAAATTATGAGTTGCTATAGTTATGAAAATGGTTCATCTAGGCTTAAGGAGTAAATAAATTGAATAAAAATCATTTTACGAGCCTAGGGGCAATTTGGTAATTTTGGCAAAGTATAGGGGCAAAATCAAAATTTTTTCCAAAATGTGTCATTGGACTAATTTGACTAGTATATTTTTTTAATAAGTTAAATTTGATGTTATAGATGATGAAAAATGAGATTCGGGCCTAGAACGAGGAAAAACGAGAAATTGATGTTTAGGCCTCTTTTACCAATTTGGTGTCAAGGTAAGTTCGTATAATAATAATAATGCAAAGTTATGTTTGAATTACATTCTTTGTTAATTTTACATATATTATATGATTTAACATATTGGAAAGTTTGATGGAATGTTGTTTAATGTGTGGAATTATGACATGGAGAATATTATATGAAATGTAAGAAAATGACGATACATGAAATGTGGTATACGAAATATGTGAAATTAAATGCTTTATTGTTACCATGTGATGTGTTTGATGATACATGCCTTAAATGTCAATTATTGCCATGAAAGTATGAATATGTTATGAACATGGTGAGATGCCATTACGAGTAAGTATGACAGAGGTACAAAGTATGAGAAAGGAAAATCTTGTTTGAACCTTAGGAATTGTCAAGGGTACAAGTGACATATCACTAGGAAATTATAAATCTAAACTCGTTGAGTGGTCTGAGTTCATGATGGATGCGATGTATGTAACATCTGAGCTCATTGAGTGATCCGAGTTCGTTATGGATGTGTTACATGTTATGAGGTAGCCTTGGCTACATATATTACGCACTATTGAGTGATCTAACTACGTATGTAGCACTTACGTGCAATCTTTTGTGTATCCATTCGTATTCCAAGTGTTCAACGGGAAATCTGAAGAAAGATTTGATAATGGTCCCAATGAGGTAAGTCATTGGTGAGTATGTACTTGAGTTATGTTACAAGTTGTACAAGTATGTACACTAAACTTATAAGTAATGCCTTGATATGTGATAATCTATGATGTATATAGTATTTGGTGAATACTATGAAAATTGCATGATTTGGACTAAGTCTTTGATACTTGATGACATTGAGATTATGGGTCCATGTAACACCCTGATTTTGGGCCTTGAGTTTGGGATCGGTTAGAAGGCCACTTGAATAAAAGAAAGGTGTTTAAATATTTTATAATTGTGTGTTTAGTTTAATTGTTAAATTATTTAGGAAAGGCTGGTAGTGTGTAAAAACTCCTGGGTTCGATCCAGGGCTTTAGCAAAATTTTGCATTATTTTTTCTAAAGAACCCTAAGCATTAGGTGGAAGGCTTATTAATAAGGTCTGGTAAAATCTGACATAAGGAAGCATGTAGCCTAGTGGCAAAAGCCGTGGGTAGTAAGCAGGAGGTCCAGGGTTCAAGTCCTGGCCTTGGCGAATTTTTTTTATTGCGCATAAGATTAGTAGGGAAGCTAGCGTTTAGGCTTTATAAATAAGTTAGGTGGAAATTCGACAAAATGGATGCACTTGGCCCAGTGGTTTGATGGCCTTAGGAGTAAGGAGATGTGCTGGGTTCAAATCACAATATGAGCGGCAGAAAAACTTTATAATTAATTGGGGAAGAGAAACGTCACAAAAGAGCTTGTGGCTTGGTGGCAAGGGACGTATAGCACAGCCAAGAGATCAAGGGTTCGAAATTGAATGGTAGCTAATATTTTTAGGATAACCAGGTTGCGGGTTAATAGGCCTTAAAAATAGTTAGGGATGGAATATGGCACAAGAGCGCTTGCGGTGCAGTGGCGTGAAGCATGCTATGGTTATGAGAGGGAGCAGGTTCGAATCCCAGACCTGGCAAAGGTTAAATTTTTATTCTTTAAGAAAACTGAGGCTTAGGCATATAAGCCTTATAATTAATTTTTATAAAAATTAGAGAATTTGAAGGGAAATTATCTTGACGAGTTTAAGTCGATTGAGGAGTGTAGGTGTATTATTTATTTATTTATTTATTTTGTATAAATATGTGTGTCGTATGGGCGAGTAAGGGCATTTGTTGTTTTTGTGTGCTTCAGTTGCATATCACCTCTTCTTTTCTTTATGCCAAATTCTTGATCTTTTCTTCCCTATTTTAATCGAATCAATCTCTTCCCTCTTCAACTTAGCCGACTGTTTCGTTTTCATTTAAAAGTCGATTCATATACTTTGGGGGTTTGATTTCTTACAGGAAAACAATCTCGCAATCAGTAAGTGAATTAGATCTTCTTCGGCTTTTGTTAAATATTTCTAAGTTCTTTCATTTCTACACTCTTAAAAGCCGATTCTTCTTTATTTTTTCAAAAACTTTCATTAACCTACAGTTTCTCCATTTATTTCTCTTTTTCCCTCTCATTCAAGAGTGTGATCACTGATGGAGAAAGGGGGTTCTAGCAGAGAGGTTGGGATAGAGGCTCCCAAGTTTGAGCGACGTAAGGTGTCAGCTGTTAGGGACTTTCCGCCTGGATGCGGAAGGGGGACTACGTCAGATTCCAAGTCACATAGGCAGATTGCAGTCGATCAATTTAGTCAAGGTTCAGACGATTATGAATACTTAGTACTCCAGGTGATAAGGTGTGTACTTCTACCCTATGATAACTTGATATAAAGCCGAAGGTATGTACACACACTGCACATACAAGTAGATCGGCAAAAGTCGACATGCTGAAAAGCTGAAAAGTTAAAATGCCGAAATGCCGAAAGGTTGGCTACGGTAGTCTTGCGAGTGTGAGAACACTCTTGAGAAGGGAACCGATAGGTTGTCTGAGGCCCCATGGGAGATTCCATGGACTTGGGCTGTGAATTGGCCAACTGGGCCAGAGTAGGCTTTGTGACAGCCCAAAATTGACCCTAGTCGGGATGTGGTTTCGGGACCACAAAACCGAGTCACAAAAATAATTAGGTGTTATATTCTGTGCTTATTGTATGTGGAATTTGTATGTGTAAATATTTCGTGCCTTGATTTTATTAATTAGGTGCTAATTTATAAGAAATGACCCATGTGATAGGACTTGAAAATGTGATAGGTGAAATTTTAAGTGGCCAAATAATGCATGAAGTAAAGACATGAGGATTTGCATGTCAATTTAGCCAAACTATAGGAAGTGGCCGCCATGGTAATGAAGATAGACAAAATGTGATGGGTAAAGAATATAATAAACATGTTGTGATAACATGTTGTGGGAGGAACAATAAAATATGAGGGAGTGGGAAGAGAAACCAAGGTTGTTTCATCCTTGCCCTCCCCCCATTGTGCCTTAACTAGAAAAAAAAAAGAAGAAAAGTGTTCATCCTCCTTAGCTTGGCGAAACTCAAAGGAAGAAGGGGAGATAGCCAATCGGTCACCCTTAAGCTTGGAACAAGGTAAGTGATTTCATGTTAGTTCTTGAAATATTAGCATACATTAAGCTAGTTACTAAGTTTCCTACTTAGCCTTGTCAAAATCTTGATTGTGTGGTGATAGTGGGTAATCGGCCATGGAAGAAATGGAGGAAAATGATTGTTGTCTTGTGTTTTAAGGAGAAATGGTGGATGGGTGAAAGAAACAAGTTTTTTTTTTTGTTTCTTCTTGGCCGATTCTAAGGGAGCAACCATTCGGTTTCTAAGCTATAAATAAAGTGAGAAATTCTTGTAAATTCTTGAAACGTTAGATGAAATTGAGCTAGTTACCAAGTTCTCTAGGTAACCCATGCTAGAAATTGTGATTTTGGGTTGACTAGGATTTTCGGCCATAGTGGTCATTGAGGATTAAGGTTTATGTTTCATGCTAAACTTGATGAATCTTGGTGTATGGGTGTTTGAACTAAACTAATGATCAAATAGATACACAAATACAAAGTAAGAAGAATCGGCTATTGTATGTAATACTATTGCCGAATGTGAAAATACTATACTTGAGTAATGAATGTGGTTGGAGTTGGTATCTGAAAGGAATGCTTAAATGTGTTTGTTTAAAGAAGAAATTGATGAAGAATGTATGTGAACCTAGCAAGTGTATTCGGCTTAGTACCTTATAATGTGAAAACCTTGGAATTTATTTTTGATTTCGTGTATGTATGACCAAGAACAATCGGCCTTATAATGGCATTTTGGTTTAAAAGTCGATTGATAGTTTATAATAAAATGAGTTGATATGAGATGCTGAATGTGATTAACAAGAAAACATTATTGAGAAAAATATTGAATACTTCTACTTGCATTCGTTAAGCTCAAGAGCAAAGGGGAGCTAAATCCGATAAAGGGAAGGAAAAAGTGATCGAATAGCCGTTGAAGCCGTTCGACAGCATCCGGGGTAAGTCCTCAAGAAATGACCCTACTCGATTTATGTGAAATGAAATATGGATGTGTAATGATTATTGATTTATGTGTGTATGAGCAATTGAATGATACCCGAGCTAAGTCCCGAAGGCGATTATGCTAGTGATATATTTGTGTTTGAGCCTTAGTAACGAAAATGAAACATGGATGTGTAATGATTATTGATGTATGTGTGTGCATGAGCAATTGAAAGATATCCAGGCTAAGTCTCGAAGACATTTATGCTAGTAATTATATCCGGGTTAAGACCCGAAGGCAATTGTGCTAGTGACTACATCCGGGCTAAGACCCGAAGGCATTCGTGCAAGTTGTTAAATCCGGGCTAAGACCCGAAGGCATTTGTGCAAGTCGTTCTATCCGGGCTAAGACCCGAAGGCATTCGTGCATGTGGTTATATCCGGTTGTATTCCGAAGAAGCTTGGGCTGGAGGTGAGCGTTGGTTGCTGTAATAAATTAAATTAGTACGCTCGAAAAGCCCAAAGAATAAGGTATGTTTATATGTGCATTGGAAAAGTCGATATGTTTGAGTAACATTCGCTCAATCGACTAACGAGTTTTCAGCTATTGAATTGGTTGATATCTTGTGAAAGTATATAATGATGAAGTGTGAAGTAAGTATGATTATGTGAATGTGTATTAATGAAATGATTCATTTGGCTATGTGAATGTAATGCTTTAGTTAAAGCTGATTTTATTGCTTGAGACTTACTAAGCATAAAAATGCTTACTCCGTTGCTTTGGCTCTGTTTTATAGATTTTGCTCGGTAGCAATCGGATTCGGGATCATTAAAGTCGAAGTCATCTACACTATCAAAGCCTCCATTTTGGTATAATTTTGGTTGAACTTTGAAATGGCATGTATAGGACTACCCTAATGTTGAAGGTCATGTACCTTTCGGTTTGTGTAAGCTTGGATAGCCATGCGAAAATGGCTTATATCGTTTTAGTATGATTCTATAATCGTTTGTATGATGATCATTATGGGGTATGGAATTGTTTGAAAGGATTAGCCATTGGAATGGTTAATCATGATCACACTTTGTGCTATGTATGCAAAAAGGGCCAATTGAATCGTGGAAATCATGAAATAGGTAATGGTTACCTTGAAAACAGATGCTGGCAGCAGCAGTGGTGTGGTTTTGAAAAATCACCAAAATTTGTAGGAATGGTATTAAATAGTGAATAAGTTATTTAAATGAACCTTGATGAGTCTACTTTCATATGAAAGAAACGAAACGGTCATAGGAGTTACATGTTAAGAGATATTAAAGCTATTGTGAGACAGGGCCAGAACGGTTTCTGGGTCCCCTGTCGCAACTTTAAAAATTTACTATAAATTATCCAGAAAGAATTAGGAGTCATGCCTTATATGTACAGATTCCATTTTGAGTCTAGTTTCATTAGAAACAAACGGCACCAGTATTAAAGCCCTGTACAGAGAGATATTCAAGTTGTAACGCGCGAAGGTCAGAGCAGTCGATCCCTGTAACATAGGTGACTTTAACTAATAAACTGTACCAATTGGCCTGACCAAAAATTTTAGAAATAAATCCATGGATGGATATATGAGTCTAAATTCAGGGAAAATTTACGGAATCAGTTTCCGAGTTTTGAAACTCGAGATATGATTTTTAAGGCTACAGTGACGCAGATTTCCAGCTTGTCTGGAAATGTCAAATTGGTGGGTGAAATATGTGGATTTGGCTTGTTAACCCCTCGTGTCCGACACCGGTGATGGTCTCGGGTTCGGGGTGTTACAATTTTATTGGTATCAGAGCTACGGTTTAGTCGATTCTAGGACTACCGTAATATGTTTGGGGTCTAGCTATACATGCCATTAAGTGATAAATTGATAGTGTGGAGATTTCTGACAATTTGAATTTGTGTTTGTTTATAGCAATGGATCCCGATCCCAACCGAGCAATAGCTGATGATGTGGAGAGTGTGGCGCCTGCTCCCGCGCAAGGGACAGCGCCGGCGGACTCTCAACCTATGGCCAGCAATCCGAATGATGAGGCTAGGCAAGCCTTTTATAGTGTGATGAATGATTGGTTCAACCAATACATTCGAACTAACATGGCTGTTCCACAACCTCCATTTCCGACTAATGCAACCCCCGTACCTACAATACCTCCGGTAACTAACCAAATAAGGTCAAGTAAGCCCCCAGTCGACAGAATTCGTAAACATGGGGCCACTGAATTTAAGGCTACGGATAGCGACGATGCCGAGCAAGCTGAATTTTGGTTGGACAACACTATCCGGGTGCTCGATGAGCTATCTTGTACACCCGATGAATGCTTAAAGTGTACCATCTCCTTGCTACGCGATTCCGCCTACTATTGGTGGAGTACTCTGACTTCTGTGGTGCCTAGGGAGCAAGTGACTTGGGAATTCTTTCAAACCGAGTTCCGAAAAAAGTACATCAGCCAGAGATTCATCGACCAAAAGCGAAGGGAATTTCTTGATCTTAAGTAAGGCTCTATGTCAGTTACCGACTACGAACGAAAATTTGTGAGGCTTAGCCGGTACGCGCGAGAATGCATTTCGTCCGAAGCTATTATGTGTAAACGCTTCGAGGATGGGCTGAATGATGATATAAGGATGTTCGTTGGCATTCTCGAGATACGAGAGTTCGTAGTACTTGTTGAGCGAGCTTGTAAAGCCGAAGAGCTTAGAAAGGAGAAACAAAAAGTTGATGTGGGAACTGGAGAATTTCGAAAAAGGTCCTCGGGAAAGTCTCTTCAACAGGCATCGAAGAGATTTCGAGAAGATGTGAGCCGGTCTAGAGGCGCTTCGGGTCTTTTTAGACGAGATCGTGATCGACCCCCGATGGGTATACGAAGCACTTCGGTCTCCGGTGTTGGGAATGATCGATGAAACTGAATGGAGTGTTAGTATTGTGGTAAATGGCACTCGGGGAGTTGTAGATCCCATGACCGCTCCTGTTACAAGTGCGGGTCAGCCGGCCACTTTATTAAAGATTGCCCGAGATTGTTTGAACAAAATGCGAATCAAAGTGGGAACCCGGGTGCTACCACAACTCGAGGTAGGCCACCTAGAAATATGGGCAATGCTAGTGGCGGTCAGAGAGGATCTAGAGATGCTACCATCAGATTTGAGGCTCGTGCTCCTGCTAGGACTTATGCTATCGCCAAGACGCGAGGATCTTGCCTCACCGGATGTCATTACCGGTACTTTCACTCTTTTCGATACTAATGTGATTGCTTTGATTGACCTGGTTCTACTCATTCTTATATATGTGAAACCTTAGCATCCAAGAAGACTTTGCCTATTGAGTCTCTCGAGTTTGTAATTCGGTGTCAAACCCTTGGGTCATTACGTGCTTGTCAACAAAGTGTGCAAGAAAAGTCCCCTAGTGTTCGAGGTTCTTGTTTTCCGGCGGACTTGATGCTTTTGCCGTTCGACGAATTCGACGTTATTCTTGGTTTGGATTGGTTGACCATGCACGATGCGGTTGTAAATTGCAAAAGCAAGACTATCGATCTGAGGTGCGCGAATAACGAGATAATTCGGGTTGAGTCTACGGACTTAAAGGATTGCCACCGTAATATCGCAATGTTGGCTCGTAAATACGTAAGAAAGGGTGTGAAGCATACCTTGCGTATGTGCTCGATGACAAGGAGTCAGAAAAGAAACTCGAATCTGTGCCCGTGGTTTGTGAATACCCGGATGTTTTCCCTGAAGAATTGCCGGGTTTACTACCTGTTCGGGAAATAGAATTTGGCATCAAATTGGTACCTGGTACCACTCCAATTTCGATAGCTCCGTATCGTATGGCACCAACGGAATTAAAGGAGTTGAAAGCTCAGTTACAAGAATTGGTGGATAGAGGTTTTGCTCGCCCGAGTTTTTCGCCTTGGGGTGCGCCAGTGTTGTTTGTGAAAAAGAAGGATGGAACCATGAGGCTGTGCATCGACTATCGTCAGCTTAATAAAGCGACGATAAAGAACAAATATCCGTTACCGCGTATCGACGATTTGTTCGATCAATTGAAGGGAGCCTCAGTGTTCTTGAAAATAGATTTGAGATCGGGCTATTATCAGTTGAGAATTCGAGATTCGGACGTACCCAAGACTGCCTTCAGAACGAGATATGGTCACTACGAGTTTCTAGTGATGCCGTTTGGACATACTAATGCCCCTGCGGTATTTATGGATTTGATGAATCGGATCTTCAGACCATATTTAGATCGGTTCGTAGTTGTATTCATTGATGACATCTTGGTCTATTCAAGAAATGAGACCGAACATTTGAACACCGAGGTTAGTCTTTGCAAATTCTACGGGATAAGCAATTATATGCTAAGTTCAGCAAGTGTGAGTTCGGTTAAGAGAGGTTAGCTTCTTGGGGCATGTGATATCTCTGATCGGGCATTCGAGTCGACCGAACAAAATTTCAGCCATACTTAACTGGAAGCCTCGAGAAATATTACCGAGGTTCGAGCTTTTTGGGGCTTGTCGGTTATTACCGACGATTTGTAAAGGTTTCTCAACGATAGCCACGCCAATGACGGCTACTCCAAAAGATGTTAAGTTCGAATGGACGGAGAAATGTCGGAAGAGTTTCGATCAACTGAAAACTTATTTGGTGAAGCCCCAATTCTAGTGCAACCCGAATCTGCAATGAGTTTGTCATCTATAGTGACGCCTCCTACTTGGGTTAGGTTGTGTATTGATGCAAGAAGGTCGAGTTGTGGCCTATGCGTCGAGGTAATTAAAGCCACATGAGAAAAATTATCGACCCATGATCTCGAATTGGTCGCCATCGTATTCTCCTTAAAGATTTGGCGACATTACTTATTTGGTGAGAGGTGCCATGTGTACTCGGATCACAAAAGTCTCAAATATTTGATGACCCAAAGAGACTTAAATCTGCGACAAAGACGTTGGCTCGAGCTGTTAAAGGATTATGAGCTGGTCATTGACTATCACCCGGGAAAGGCGAATGTGGTTGCGGATGCCTTGAGTCGTAAATCATTATTCGCTTTACGAGCGATGAATGTGCACTTGTCCGTTCGATCCGACAACGTGTTAGTAGCTGAATTGAAAGCCAAACCATTGTTGATACATCAAATTTGTGAAGCTCAGAAGGTCGACGATGAGTTGGTTGCAAAACGGGCCGAGTGTGTTCCGAACAAGGAATCGGAGTTTCAGATCAATGATGGCGATTGTTTAAGGTTCAGGAGTCATCTGTGTGTTCCAAAGAATTCGGAACTTATTTCGATAATACTGAACGAAGCCCATTGTAGCCGAATGGCGATCCACCCGGGGAGTACGAAGATGTACAACGATTTGAAACGTTGATTTTGGTGGTATGGTATGAAACGAGACATCTCCGACTTTGTTTCGAGGTGTTTAATATGTCAACAAGTGAAAGCGGAACATCAAGTGCCTTCAGGATTACTTCAGCCGATCACGATACCCGAGTGGAAATGGGATCGAGTCACAATGGACTTTGTATCCGGACTGCCATTGTCAGTGAGTAAGAAGGATGCGATTTGGGTCGTTGTAGATAGATTGACTAAGTCGGCTCACTTTGTCCCCGACGCACGGACTTTTCAATGGACAAACTAGCCGAATCAGACGCTTCTCGATTGTGAGATTGCACGGGTGCCTATTTCTATCGTGTCGGATAGAGATCCGAGATTTACCTCGCGATTTTGGAAAAAGTTGCAAGAAGCTTTGGGTACCAAGTTGCATTTCAAGATCGCCTTTCACCCCCAAACCGATGGTCAATCCGAGCGGATAATTCAGATACTTGAGGATATGTTGAGATGTTGCATCCTCGAGTTCAGTGGTTCATGGGAACGGTATTTGCCGTTGATTGAATTCGCTTACAACAATAGCTTTCAATCAAGTATTAAGATGGCACCCTACGAGGCTTTGTACGGTCGTAAATGCCGTACACCATTGTTTTGGACTAGCTCGGTGAAAGCAAAATTTTCGGGGTGGATTTGATTAGAGATGCTGAACAGAAAGTGAAAGTAATCCGTGAAAGTCTGAAGATAGCCTCCGATCGTCAGAAGTCGTACGCGGATCTGAAGCGTAAAGACATCGAGCATCAGGTGGGAGATAAAGTGTTTCTCAAGGTTTCACCTTGGAAAAAGATACTCGATTCGGTAGTAAGGGCAAGTTGAGCCCGAGGTTCATTGGGCCATATGAGATATCCGAGCGAGTCGGTCCAGTTGCATATCGTTTGATTTTGCCCCCTGAACTCGAAAAGATTCACGATGTCTTTCATGTTTCGATGCTTCGACGCTATCCATCGCACGTGATTAGTCCAACAGAGGTTGAAATTCAAGCCAATATGAGTTATGAAGAAGAACCGATTCATATCCTAGCACGTGAAGTGAAAAAGTTGCGAAACAAGCGAATTCCGCTAGTGAAAGTGTTATGGCTCAAACATGGGATAGAAGAAGCTACTTGGGAACCCGAGAACTCTATGAAAGAGCGGTACCCAAACCTATTTACCGGTAAGATTTTCGGGGACGAAAATTTCTTAAGTGGGGGAGAGTTGTGACAGCCCAAAATTGACCCTAGTCGGGATGTGGTTTCGGGACCACAAAACCGAGTCACAAAAATAAATAGGTGTTATATTCTGTGCTTATTTTATGTGTAAATATTTCGTGCCTTGATTTTATTAATTAGGTGCTAATTTATAAGAAAGGACCCATGTGATAGGACTTGAAAATGTGATAGGTGAAATTTCAAGTGGCCAAATAATGCATGAAGTAAAGACATGAGGGATTTGCATGTCAATTTAGCCAAACTATAGGAAGTGGCCGGCCATGGTAATGAAGATAGACAAAATGTGATGGGTAAAGAATATAATAAACATGTTGTGATAACATGTTGTGGGAGGAACAATAAAATATGAGGGAGTGGGAAGAGAAACCAAGGTTGTTTCATCCTTGCCCCCCATTGTCCCGTAACTAGAAAAAAAAAAGAAGAAAAGTGTTCATCCTCCTTAGCTTGGTGAAACTCAAAGGAAGAAGGGAGATAGCCAATCGGTCACCCTTAAGCTTGGAACAAGGTAAGTGATTTCATGTTAGTTCTTGAAATATTAGCATACATTAAGCTAGTTACTAAGTTTCCTACTTAGCCTTGTCAAAATCTTGATTGTGTGGTGATAGTGGGTAATCGGCCATGGAAGAAATGGAGGAAAATGATTGTTGTCTTGTGTTTTAAGGAGAAATGGTGGATGGGTGAAAGAAACAAGTTTTTGTTTTGTTTCTTCTTGGCGATTCTAAGGGAGCAACCATTCGGTTTCTAAGCTATAAATAAAGTGAGAAATTCTTGTAAATTCTTGAAACGTTAGATGAAATTGAGCTAGTTACCAAGTTCTCTAGGTAACCCATGCTAGAAATTGTGATTTTGGGTTGACTAGGATTTTCTACCATAGTGGTCATTGAGGATTAAGGTTTATGTTTCATGCTAAACTTGATGAATCTTGGTGTATGGGTGTTTGAACTAAACTAATGATCAAATAGATGCACAAATACAAAGTAAGAAGAATCGGCTATTGTATGTAATACTATTGCCGAATGTGAAAATACTATACTTGAGTAATGAATGTGGTTGGAGTTGGTAATACGAAAGGAATGCTTAAATGTGTTTGTTTAAAGAAGAAATTGATGAAGAATGTATGTGAACCTAGCAAGTGTATTCGGCTTAGTACCTTATAATGTGAAAACCTTGGAATTTATTTTTGATTTCGTGTATGTATGACCAAGAACAATCGGCCTTATAATGGCGTTTTGGTTTAAAAGTCGATTGATAGTTTATAATAAAATGAGTTGATATGAGATGCTGAATGTGATTAACAAGAAAACATTATTGAGAAAAATATTGAATACTTCTACTTGCATTCGTTAAGCTCAAGAGCAAAGGGAGCTAAATCCGATAAAGGGAAGGAAAAGTGATCGAATAGCCGTTGAAGCCATTCGACAAAGATCCGAGGTAAGTCCTCAAGAAATGACCCTACTCGAATTATGTGAAATGAAATATGGATGTGTAATGATTATTGATTTATGTGTATGAGCAATTGAATGATACCGGGCTAAGTCCCGGCGATTATGCTAGTGATATGTTTGTGTTTGAGCCTTAGTAACGAAAATGAAACATGGATGTGTAATGATTATTGATGTATGTATGTGCATGAGCAATTGAATGATATCCGGCTAAGTCTCAAGACATTTATGCTAGTAATTATATCCGGTTAAGACCCAAAGGCAATTGTGCTAGTGACTACATCCGGCTAAGACCAAGGCATTCGTGCAAGTTGTTAAATCCGGCTAAGACCAAGGCATTTGTGCAAGTCGTTCTATCCGGCTAAGACCAAGGCATTCGTGCATGTGGTTATATCCGGTTGTATTCAAGAAGCTTGGGCTGGAGGTGGCGTTGGTTGCTGTAATAAATTAAATTAGTACGCTCGAAAAGCCCAAAGAATAAGGTATGTTTATATGTGCATTGGAAAAGTCGATATGTTTGAGTAACATTCGCTCAATCGACTAACGAGTTTTCAGCTATTGAATTGGTTGATATCTTGTGAAAGTATATAATGATGAAGTGTGAAGTAAGTATGATTATGTGAATGTGTATTAATGAAATGATTCATTTGGCTATGTGAATGTAATGCTTTAGTTAAAGCTGATTTTATTGCTTGAGACTTACTAAGCATAAAAATGCTTACTCCGTTGCTTTGGCTCTCTGTTTTATAGATTTTGCTCGGTAGCAATCGGATTCGGGATCATTAAAGTCGAAGTCATCTACACTATCAAAGCCTCCATTTTGGTATAAGTTTGGTTGAACTTTGAAATGGCATTTATAGGACTACCCTAATGTTGAAGGTCATGTACCTTTCGGTTTTGTGTAAGCTTGGATAGCCATGCGAAAATGGCTTATATACGTTTTTAGTATGATTCTATAATCGTTTGTATGATGATCATTATGGGGTATGGAATTGTTTGAAAGGATTAGCCATTGGAATGGTTAATCATGATCACACTTTGTGCTATGTATGCAAAAAGGGCCAATTGAATCGTGGAAATCATGAAATAGGTAATGGTTACCTTGAAAACAGATGCTGGCAGCAGCAGTGGTGTGGTTTTGAAAAATCACCAAAATTTTTAGGAATGGTATTAAATAGTGAATAAGTTATGTAAATGAACCTTGATGAGTCTACTTTCATATGAAAGAAACAAAACGGTCATAGGAGTTACATGTTAAGAGATATTAAAGCTATTGTGAGACAGGGCCAGAACGGTTTCTGGGTCCCCTGTCGTAACTTTAAAAATTTACTATAAATTATCCAGAAAGAATTAGGAGTCATGCCTTATATGTACAGATTCCATTTTGAGTCTAGTTTCATTAGAAACAAACGGCACCAGTATTAAAGCCCTGTACAGAGAGATATTCAAGTTGTAATGCGCGAAGGTCAGAGCAGTCGATCCCTGTAACATAGGTGACTTTAACTAATAAACTGTACCAATTGGCCCGACCAAAAATTTTAGAAATAAATCCATGGATGGATATATGAGTCTAAATTCAGGGAAAATTTACGGAATCAGTTTCCGAGTTTTGAAACTCGAGATATGATTTTTAAGGCGACAGTGACGCAGATTTCCAGCTTGTCTGGAAATGTCAAATTGGTGGGTGAAATATGTGGATTTGGCTTGTTAACCCCTCGTGTCCGACACCGGCGATGGTCTCGGGTTCGGGGTGTTACAGGCTTAATGGGCCTGATGGGCTATTAGGCTTATAGTAGGCAAAAATTGATATTTGATGCTATGTGATGGGAAATTGTATGCAAGCATGAATATGAATGTGATTTGGGCCTGATGGGCCATATAAATGTGATTTGGGCCTGATGGGCCATATAAATGCAAATTGGGCCTAATCGGCCATACAATTGTGATTGGGCCTGGTGGGCCAGATATAGGTATGTGGATTTGACTGGGCTTTGTAAGGGGTTTTGGGCCTAGTATATGATGACTACATAAAACTTAATTAATTTATTGCGACTATGGACAAGTCATAGGGTTAAGGTGTGGCAACAGGTATATGCATGTCTAGGATTGGATCTAAGGAGAGCTTGGTACTTAAGCGGTCTTAATGACTCACCTCCTCTTCTCTGGAATCCTACCTGGTGCATAGTTTTCGTTCATCTTAGCTCACGAGATTTCTTAACAGGCCAAGGTAAGTAAAAACTGTAATAAAAGGAAAAATTACCGAAATGCCCCTAAAGGCGAAAATGATCGAAATACCCCTAGGTGTTGAATGTAATTTTTATGGATGTGACATGCATATCTGCTGCATACATATGATATTCTGCTTAGGTTGCATATGGGTTGGGTATTACAGAACGGAGGAAGTATATGAGGATCTCATGGTTGCTTGACAATCGTGGATCCACCGACGTCTTTTAAGCCCAATGTGTAAATGAAGGTAGTTTCGCAACTGGACTACCATGGATGTGTATCGGTTGGGTGGGTCGATATTTATATCCCCACATGGTGTGTCGGGGGACGGACCCAGTGTGTAGCAGATGGATTATTGGGATGGGATTGCACTGCATTGCATTGCATTGCATGTATGATATTGTTGTGATATTATTGCGATGTGGGCTTCGGCCCAACCGAGGCTAATTTGGGCTAAGGCCCAGAGACGACCCCCCCTTGAATTGGGCTCTGGCCCAAAGTGACTAACGATTACTTTATACTCGTTGAAGGTTGTACACACTGAGTTTTCGAAACTCACCCCCCCTCATTCTAAACTTTTCAACTGATCCTCAGTAGGCGGTTCGACGGATGGAGGGACTTGGAGGTGGCCAACTAGCATAAAAAGTTTAGACTTAGTCATTATGTAATTTTTAATATATTGACTTTAAATTATTTCTATTTGATTTGGGTTGTAACAAGGTCTTTCCTCTGGTTATTGTTTCAAAATTAGAATTATTATCATTTTTATGCTTTACATTCATTAGAAGTAGGACGTGGTTTCCTAAACCATAACTATTTTTTTTTAAATACTACGTTTCCACAACTCAATTTTCAAATGACGAGTCTTCATAAAATCATATGTTCTAAAGCTTCCGCAATTAAAAAGAGATTTTACAAAGTAATTAAGGTTTTTCATTTTAAGGAAGTGTTTCCAATGAAAACAAGGTTTTCGCTAAAACACTTCAATGTGACATGCCAAATTCGGCCATAATGTCCGGGCTGGGTTTGGGGTGTTACAGTCCATGCTTTTGATGCATAGCTATGTGTTCTTACCATGATGGATGAAATGATGTGGTATTAATTTGGTGAACAATAATTGTGAATGAGTAAATTAGCCTTGACAGTTTTGGGCTACTGCTGTGGTGTAACTTTGAAAATACACTAAAAATTTTGGAAAATGAGTTAGAGGCTGAAAAAAATATGGAATTAAATCTTATTGAGTCTAGTTTTATATAAAAGAAACCGTGTAAGTAACAGAATTTCCTATAATGAGATATTTGAAGTTGTGTGAGACACAGTCAGTACAATTTTGAAATCCTCTGTTCTGATTTGAGAAAATCATTATCAATTGTAAAAAAATATTTATGAGTTATAATTTATATTTTTAGAATCCTTATTGAGTATATTTTCAGTAGAAATAGATGGGAACATTGTTCGAATCCTGTGCTATGAGATAATTAAACTTTAGTACAGAAGGGTTGGAACTGTCAGACAGTGAATCAGTGGTAAATTTAAGGAATAAACTGTAATATTTGGCTAAACCAAAAATTCTGGAAATTGTATGGTAGAAAGGTACATGAGTCTAGTTTTAATGAAATTTAACGAAACTTAATTTAGAGTTTCGTAGCTCTAGATATAAATATTTTATTGACTGGTATGTCTAGTCAGATGTTTGAATGGAAATGTGTTGATTATGAGTTGAAACTCATAAAGGTATGACATTTTGTTATTGATAATGTTATAATTATATGAGCATATGAGTTATAATATTTGGATTATGAGTACTATATGAAATGTTTTGATCGCGGATTAGTGATTTGAGTTGGCATGTGAACTATGTGTTAAGTACAAAAGCGATTAAAAGCAAATGTTTATTAAATGTTTTGAGAATGTGAAATTAGAAATAAACTGACTATTTGTGATAGTATGTGTTAAGTGCAAGTATGAGAGAGCTAAATTTGAGGCTTTACTACCCTCACCCCCTTATTAGTAAAATGTTATAATGAAATTTGTAAGATTTGGGTGAATAAGCTCACGGGTGTGGAGTTACAGAGGTCCGTGTTTGAAAGATTATTAATGTAGTCAGAAAAGAGAATGAATCAGTAAATGAAGATAGTACTAAAGAAGATATTGAAAAGTTCTGAAGACTATTCAAATTATGCAAAGTCACTGTTAACGAAGAAGTTGAATTTGATGAAATAAAAGTATTCAAGTATGATATCTAAAGAAAGTTATTAACTGAAAGTTCTTTTGAATTGATTTCTGTTATTGATGGGATAATATGGACTTAATGATGACAAAATTAGACAATTGAATAAGGTTTGAATTATATTGATGGCTGAGTGCAGTGGTTATAGTCGGCCAGTTACTATGACTTTTTTTGGACATTTTATGTGTACATTTATGTTTAGAAGTATATGTGACTGTTTAGTTTCAGAAAGAATTCTTCTCGCATGAGAACATTAGCTAAACATACTAATAGATGAAGGTATGGTTGGTCTGTTTGGATTATGTTCGATATTGCTATGTCCATATTTGGTATTTATTCCCTTGAGTGAATATGAACATCGACGGTAAAGTTTGTATGAGGCTAATACTTTGTTTCTACTGGTTATTGTTCTGATGAATATACATGAAGATTATATTGCTTCTGTTATTGTGGATTTAAATATTTATGAGTGACATTGTTCTTTCTGGATCTTATATGGGATATTATCGGAATTAATATCATTCTATATGGGTTGTAACTTTCTGATATTCTGTGTAGCTTCAGACCTTGAAATTTCACTATTCTGATTTTCTTATGATTCCATGTGATTATCTGCAAGAGATCTCTATTCGACAGAAAAGACTATGTCTATTATGATTATAATTTTTGGTTCGAAATGTGAAAGTATAGTGGTACCATCATTAGAGTTATAGAAGTTGTGTTTCTACATTGATTGCTATTTAAACCATATTTGATTTTCTTCTGGGTTCAGATGCTTTAATAACAGCCAGGATATTATCTATTGTTACGGGTAAGACGTCAGTCTTATTATGACATTATGATTTCTATTTGGTGATTGTGACATCTGTATAGTGATATGTCTGGGTTATCCTGTTAAACAAGAAGAAAAGATTTCTTCGAAAAGACTTATTCAGTGGTTTAGTCTGATTTGAATTATTTGATTAAATTTAATTGAGTTATATATGTTTGAATCTATCCACCGTATTGGAAATGAACTTTGAACGTACATTTGTGAATTGAAGGACAATTTGGAAGAAGAATTTGTATTCTTGAAGATTTAATACAAAATTATATCTATTGGAACAATTTTATATGAGAAATGTTGTGGTAAATTAAAGTTAGTTCGAATGTTGAAGCTATCTTTTGCACGAAGACATTATCAACCGAAATGTCAGTTTTGGTTCCAACTGAGTTGAATAAAGAGTTATGTGATATATATATGATCACCATAAGAGTTTAAAATGTTTAATGTCAGAGAAAGATTCGAACTTGGCAAAGCAAAGTTAGCTCGAATCGTCAAAAAACTTTTGAGTCTATAAGTGATTCTTATCCGAGGAAAATGATTATAGTTTCAGATGTTTTGAATGGGAAAATTTTGTGTGCTTCTTGAGTGATGAATAATTGATTGATCTTATCAGGTAATGAACAGTTTTTAGATGAATTAGAGGTTATATAAATGTTTATTTAGTGAAGTTGTGAAACTCAGAAATGTGTCAGTGAATTATAAGTTAAAAAGGGGTTCAGCGTAAATTAATTTCTTATTCAAAACCTCAGATATGGTATCGATGATTATTTATTATTTTGTGATAGAGAGTGTATATTGAAAAGCATTACGAACAACTGTTACAAGAAACTCTTAGTGGTAGTTTATTTGTTCATATGGGATTTAATAAGATGCACAACAGTCCGAGATATTATTTCAATGATTAAGTGTGAAATGTGATATTTCTGACTTTGTTGATTATAGAAATAGAGCGTGGATGAATTCTTTATTAGAATTATCCTTATTATTGAAAAAGATAGAGTTATTCGAAACATTGTTAACCGTCTGAAGAAATCTCTCGGTACGTATAGATTTTCTCTTTTGATAAAATAGTTGAGTTATCCATTCCTATGATGGTAAGTTTGCTTATGGTGCCAGTCATTATTGTTTCGGATTAAGAACTGAAACTCATATAATAATTCTGAGGGAAATTACAGTTATCTGTGTGTATGAGATTGCATTGAAATCGAGAAATGTAAATCAAATTCTTGGAATATTTATGTATCACGGTGTTTTAGAGTTTCAAAGTAACTAAGAAAGATTATTGCTGTTTGATAAACTGTCAGGTGAGTATAAAAATGACATTGTATGAGGTATTGTATGGTGATAGTTACCTAACTCAGTTGTTTCAGGATTAAGCTTTGTGAGTAAATGATTCATGAGATTAAAGAGATATGAAATCCAAAGCTATGTGTGAATTTGAATTATATTGTGTGGAAGCAAATTCTTAATATACTTTCTGGTAAGATTTTCGGGGACGAAAATCCCTAAAGGAGGGAGAGTTGTAACAGCCCAGTTCAGACCCTAGTCGGAATAGTGGTTTCGAAACCACAAATCCAAGTCAAAAAATATTTTAATATTATTTTTCATGCTTAAAGTATGTGAATTGATTTGTGTGAAATTTTCGTTTGAAAATTTCATCGTTTGAGTACCGATTTGTGAAAAAGGACTTAATCACGTAGAATGAAAAAGTGGCAATCTAATTGTTAAAGCACTAAATTGCTATGGTTTATTAATTGCTAAGTCCTTATAACGGAATTATGCCACTATTATGGTTGATGGACAGTAATGGACATTAGTTATATGGTTTCATAATTAAATTACAAAGGTTAATTTTGTAATTGGTATAATAATTAGTAATAAATAAAACAAATCAATAAGATAGTGGTGTTCATCTTTTCATGGCCGATTGTTGAGTAGAAAAGAAGCCATGGATGAAGCCTTTAAGTTCGGCACCTAGGGAGCTTAATTCGGGTATGTGTTTTGCTCGGTTTTTAATGATTTTTATGTTTTTGAGATTGTTGCTTCGTGTTTTATCAAGCTCATGTCTCAAGTTCTGATTTTTTAATGATTTCGAGTTATGCCATTGATGAAATTGTGAGTTTTGTAATGTTAATTGATGAATATGAAAGCTTGATGATAGACAAATATATTTTGTATTGGGATTTTTGATGAATTTGAGTATTTGGGGCTAATTTGTAAATTTTGTAAATTGATGGGTCAAAATGTGAAATAAATGAAAGTAATGGATTGCTAGAGACCTTAGTGAAATTCGGCCAAGCATGGGTGTGGTCAAATTTTGAATATTTTGTGTTTTGTGAAATAGGGACTAAATTGCAAAAAATATGAAAAGTTAGGGGCAAAAGTGTAATTAGCCCATTTATATGTTTTTGGATGAATTTGATTGAATATATGATTAAATAAGTTGAATTTGTATTGAATTAGATCTTGAAATGAGGAAATTGGTTTTGGATTGAGGAAAGTCGAAATTTATCGAATAGTCGTTCCGATCCGTCCGTGTTAGTACAAGGTAAGTTCATAAGTAAATAAATGTTATTAAATTGAAATGTATGTGCATTATATGTGCTGAATTAAGTTGTAAAGGAATATGATTGTGAAGTTGAAGTATGTAAAATGTGAATTGAATTTAAGGCACTAAGTGTGCAATAAATGAAATAGCTACGATTATTAAAATGGCACTGAGTGTGTGAGATTATAACAACATTAGCTGAGTAAATGACACTATGTGTGCGATACCGATATAAGTTCAGTTTAATGTAATGGCACTAAGTGTGCGATACAATTATAGCTTCAGCTAATTATTTGGCACTAAGTGTGCGATACAATTATAGCTTCGAAGAATTAATTGGCACTAAGTGTGCGAGTTCGTTGAATGTTCAAGGACGATTGAATGAATTAGTGTTTCAAGCATTGAAGTGACAAATTTGATAGATAAGAACGTAATGGTACAGGTATGTACGGAACTTATGTGGTTGATAATGTTAAGTATGAAGTAGATGAAAAATTATGTAAATGAATGATGAAATGAGTTGGATTGGATATCATTATTAATGCTATTTAAAATATTAAAAATGTGGGTTGAAAGTATGATATGGCTTTGAATAAGGGTGAGTAATATGATGTGTTATATATACTCGTTATATGAAATTGTGGTCTTATGTTTCGGATATGAGATTTATGAAACATGAAACATCGTTTTGATGTATGATTGCTTGGTTCGAAAACTTGAACAGATAATGAAATCAAAATGGTTGAGTTGGCTATATGATTCATGTACGTGAATTTAGTTTATGTGAATAAGGAAATTATGAATGTTCGAGTTTGGAAGTGTTTATAAAGAAGTTGATATAAATTTATGTATGATTTGTAATAAATGACCATGGTTTGGTCGGTGATGAAATGAATATGTGTGAGCTTGATTTATATGAATGAGCTAACGGTTGTTAGTCGAGTTTGAAAGCATGGGTATACGTTTATTAATAAATAAGTTAAGTGAATTATTTAATGTGATTATATGAATTTACAAGTACAATGAAGGTATAAGTGATTGAGATTTGTAAATTTTGGTTTAGTGATATTGGTTTATAAATATCATTGAAATGATTTAATTGCTTATGACTTACTAAGCTTTCAAAGCTTACTCCATGTATTTTCCTATGTTTATAGATTTTTTAGAGATCTGCTCTGGTTGGAAGTCGATGGAGACGTCATCACACTATCCAGTTATCATTTCGGTAATTAATTTTTTGAGATTTGGTTATGTGGCATGTATAGGCTAGAAGTATGTGAATATGTTTGGTGATGTATATATCTAGCCATGTGATTTGGCTTGATTCTGGTTGTGTATATGAATGAGTTCTTGGTATGATATATGTGATACAATATAATATATATGATGATTTTTGAATGGCTATAGAAATTGGTCATTTTGGTAAGTATTAGTATATGTTTATTTGAGAAAGTGGTAAGTTTTGATCATGAGATTGAATGTTGTAAAATTTAAGTATTGAAACATATGTATTGGTATGATTTTGGTATAGATTTGGGATGTTTTGGTTGGTGAATTGAGAATGGAATTTGTTGATAATATAATGGCATGATTATTACATGTTTGGAGTTGAATTTGGTTGAAAATTTTGCATATATGATGTTTGATTTTGGAATTGCAGGGAGGACCCAAATGGGTGGTATATTAGCCTTATAAATGGCCTATTTTTTGCCCACATGAGCAGAGACACGGGCGTGTGTCTCTACCATGTTGCTCGAGGGCCATTTACAAATAAGCCTGGGCAGACCACACAGTCGTGCACACACGGGCTTGTGCTAGGCCGTGTGGCCAAGTCAGTTTTGACCACGGGTTAGACAAACGGGCGTGTCTTGTGGCCGTGTGGATAAGTCAGTATGCATGCCTTGTTTTGCCATAGCCTAGACACATAGGCGTGTCTAATGCCGTGTGAGGCACACGGCCTGTTCACACGGGCGTGTGACCTTTATAACTTAAAAGAATTGTTAAGTTTTAGAAAAATTTTGTATGTGTTCGGTTTAGTCCCGACCTCTTCCTAATGCATGTTTATGGTCTCATTGACCTGATAAAGGTACTTAATATTGATGTTTGACTATGATATGACGATGCATGACTTTTGATTGTGAAATGTTTCGATATGTCTGGTAATTCCTCTTAACCCTAGTCCGACGATGGATATGGGTTAGGGGTGTTACAGATGGTTCAGTTGTAGCAGAGTTAAGAGCTAGGTAGATGTTCCTCCCAGAAATTTGTAAAGCTTAGAGTAACGACAATGATTTACAAGTTAAGAGAACTCAGTGTGAGTCGGGTTCTGAGTCTGATTTTCGGATTGATGCTAATGGTTGCTTGATGTTTCGAGGTACGATTTGCTTGCCTAAAGATACTGAGTTGATTCATAAGATTTTGCAGGAGGCATACAATGTTCGTTTGTCAGTGCACCCTGGTAGTACGAAAATGTATAACAACTTGAAGAAATTATATTGGTGGAATGGAATAAAGAGAGATATTTTCGAGTTTGTTACGAAGTGCCTAATTTGTCAACAAGTGAAAGCTGAGCACTAAGTACCATCAGGATTGCTACAGCCTATCATGGTTCCCAAGTGGAAATGGGACCGAATTACCATGGATTTTGTATCAGGCTTACCTTTGACACTAAGTAAGAAAGATGCGGTGTGGGTCGTAGTTGATCGATTGACGAAGTCCGCTTATTTTATACTGGTATGTACTGACTACTCACATGATAAATTGGCTGAGTTATATATTTTTGAAATTGTAAGACTTCACAGAATACCCTTATTGATCCACAAACCTTGGAAGAAGCCTTGGATAGAGCTCGGGCACGAAGCCTTGGGCACGAGATTGAATTTTAGTACCGCCTTCCATCCATAAACTGACGGCCAATCTGAGAGAGTGATTCAAACCTTGGAAGACATGTTGAGATGTTGTGTTCTAGAATTCCAAGGTAGTTGGGAAAAGTACTTACATTTGATTGAGTTTTCCTACAACAACAGTTTTCAGACGAGCCTAAAAATGGCACCTTATGAGGCACTGTATGGCCGGAAGTGTCGACCTCCCTTGTATTGGATAGAGCTCAAGAAAAATAAATTGCACAGGATTGACTTGGTTAAGGAAACCGAAGACAAAGTAAAAGTAATTAAAGATTGTTTGAGAGCGATATCGGATAGACAAAATTCTTACATTGATTTAAAAAAGGAAAGGAATTGAGTATCAAGTGAGCGATAAAGTATTTTTGAAAGTATCCCCGTGGAGAAAGGTTCTGAGGTTCAGTAGGAAAGGCAAGTTAAGTCCTTGTTTCATAGGACCTTATGAAATCACCGAAAGGATAGGACCGGTAGCTTATCGGTTGGCCTTACCACCTAAATTGGAAAAGATCCATGATGTATTCCACGTGTCTATGTTGCGCTTTTATAGATCAGACCCCTCACATGTGATTTCATCGACAGAGGTTGGGATTCAACCAGGCATGACTTATGATGAAGAGCAGATCAAGATTTTGGCTCGGGAAGTCAAACATTTGAGAAACAAGAATATCACCTTAGGGAAGGTGTTATGGAATAGGCATGGATTAGAGGAGGCTACGTAGGAGCCCAAGGAGGAGATGAGAAACCAATACCCGCACTTGTTTACCGGTAAGATTTTCTGTAATAGCCTGATTTTGGGCCTAGTCAGAACAGTGATTTTGAGACCACTAATCCGAGGCCAGAGAAAGTATTTTATTATTATTTTAAGATTATAACATGTTTATATTAGTGCATGAAAAATTTGGTGAATAAATTTTAGGGTTTATGAGCTTAATTACGAAAAAGAACTAAATCGCATAAAGTGCAAAAGTCCTATTTTGATAGCTAAGGGTGTCAAATAGCTAGACAACCTTAATTTGAGGTCTTTAAAGGGCAACTAGACCCTTTAGAATAGCATGACCACCCATAGGGACAAGGAAATAGAAAAGTCAAAGAAATTAGGTGGGTTGGTGACTTAAGTGAATAGATTGAATAAAATAAAAATTTACCTTCATCCTCTTTACTCTTTCTTTATTCCCATTGAAATATCAACCATTAGTGGGGCTTGGGAAGCTTGAAAGTTTCAGTAACTTATCCTTCTCTCAAGTAAGTGATTTTGATAGTTTTCTTAATGATTTTGACATTTTTGGACTCCTTGAAGCATGAGCTTTCAAACGAGGGGACCATTTTGCAAAATGGTTGAAAGTTTAGGGTTTTACCATGAGATTTTTCATGTAGTTTTCTGAAATTTTATGAAATAATATGAGTATTAGTTGTGTAATAAACAATTTTTGTGAAGAAGTTTTCATGGAAACCCTAACTAAGGACCATTTTGCATAAATTGTAAAATAAGTGATAAATGTATGAAATACTGGAAATTTTGGATTGCTATAAGAGTAAAAAGGGTTCGACTAGGCTTATGATATGAATAAATTCGATAAAAATCAATTTTCGAGCATAGGGGTAAAATGGACATTTTGTAAAAGTCTAGGGGTAAAATGGTTATTTTGCCCAATATTGAATTTTCGAGTGTCTAGATTAAGGTGCTGACAAAATGAGTGAATTTTATTATTATAGATCAAGAAATTCAAAATCTGAATCTAGACCGGGGAACGCCAAGCAAGTAGATTAGACCGACTAATAGCCATATTTTGTAATCCGAGTTAAGTTGTATGTAAATAATACAACTACATTGTTATTATATATTTTTGGATTGCTATAGCATGAATTGCTTGATTGTGGAATTGAAAATGTATGATGATAACTGAGATAGTGGAATCTCCCATTTGAACCATAGAAAATAAATTGGATATTCATGCCATGACCTATGGGTTATTATAAGCCAATGTAAGACCGTGTCTGGGACATGGCATCGGCATTGAGATGAGAGCTAGTGTAAGATATGTCTGGGACATGCATCGGCCTCGAGACGTAAGCCAGTGTAATAAATGTCTGGGACATGCATCGGCTACGAGATGTGTAAGTGTAAGAGCATGTCTGGGACATGGCATCGACACAGATATGTGAGAGCTAGTGTAAGACCATATCTGGGACATGGCGTCGGCCTCGATGATGATAGTCAGTGTAAGACCATGTCTGGGACATGGCATCAACTTGAGATATGAGCCAGTGTAAGACCATGTCTGGGACATGGCATTGACATTTTACCCCATGTTTAAGGCTTATTGATTATCCGGTAGTGTTCCAAATGGTTCAACGATGAGAGTTATGGTTTAAGTTAATAAGAGAAGTATAACCTTGTTGTGAGTGGTACAGGTACCGATTTAGTATGTATGAGATGTGAGCGCAAAATATGCTATATGATTTGTAATGGATAGTGATGAGTAAGTTGTGCTTATGCCTTCTCTTGTATTATGAGCATGATGATGAATGGTAGAATTGTTCTTATATTTATTTGTATGCAACTTACTAAGCCTTGTGCTTACTTCATCTCCTTTCCATTTTCTTATAGTGCCGCCTAAATAGCTCGAGGACCAACGGACGTCGAAGCCAACGATCACACTATCAGCCGAAGCACTCGGTATAGTTATAGGGCTTAGGCTTTAATGTTTTGTGTCATTGGGAATTGGCCAAATGTGTTGGCTTGGGCTAAAACCCTTTATTTTGTATAAAGCCTTGAATGAGAGCTAATATTCATTTTGTTATATATACATAAAAGATGCTATTTTCATGGATGAGTATATTGCATATGAGAAATTATTGTGGTTGTTTTAGTTACGTGGATCATTCTTGTATTGGTGTTGATTGATTTTGTGTAGGTTATGTGAGTAAAGGTGAGACAGAGGCTTGGTAGATAGTCTTATATTTTCCCACACGAGTAGACACACGGGCGTGTGTCTAGGCCGTGTATGACAAACGGTATGCCCCACGAGCGTGCGATCCAGTCGTGTGTCCTTTGCATGTAAAATTTGCAAGTCAGTATGCATGGTAGTAAACACACGGGCAGATACACGACTGTGTGTCTCAGCCATGTGAAGGATACGGCCTAGCACACGTGCATGTGCCTTGGCCGTGTGACCCCTTAAGAATTGCTGACGTCAGAAACAGAATGTCCAGGTCTTTGCACAGGGCTAAGACACGGACGTGTCATGGCCGTGTGAGGGACACAGGAGTGTGCCAGGCTGTGTGAAAACCCCTGTAGATTCGAAAGTAAAATTAATTCCACACGGGTAAAGGACACTGGCGTGTCCCTAAATGCCTAGGCCGTGTGAGCCACATGGTTTTTTATGGTTTTGTGGTTTTTATGCTTAGGCCGGGTAAACTGAAATTATTTTCTGGTTTTTATGAGGTCCATGATATATATGCATGCCTGTGTGAAAATATCGATGAGAAATTTTACCGATAAGGTGTCCAATTGAGTTATCAGGACTAAATTGCAATAAGTGAAAAACATGTGTTCTAGTTGATTTAAAAGCTTAATTATGATGAGATTTGAAATTTGAAGTCCTTATTTAGTAATTATACCATTATATGTCATTATGGACAAAAATGGACATAGGAGGGATAAAATATCAAAGTTTTAATAGAAGGGCATTTTGGTCCATTGGTTATTAAAAGAATTAAAAGGGGAAAATAGTCAAAATTTGTGTTCATTTTCACCCCCTTGGCTGAATATCATAACGGAGCCATAACTAGGGTTTCTTTCATCTTCAAGCTTAAAAGTAAGTGCATCCTAGCCCTGTTTTTAATGTTTTTTATATTTTTGAAATTCTCGTAGCTCGATTTAGCTATTTCTCCCTTAATTTGAGCGAGGGTTCATGTTAAAAAATATACCCATGAATGACATGCTTGTGCTTTGATGTCTGATGGAAAAATATAGAGGTTTAATGTGTGATAAACAACTTTTACTACGTGGTTCTTCGTGGAATTGATAAAAAGGACCTAATTGTAAAAGTTGTAGAAACTATGTAAATGTGTAAATAAATGAAAAATGTGGGTTAGTATAGGAGAGAAAATTATTCGGCTAGGCTTGAATAATGAGAAAATGGGTACTTTTCTGTAACACCCCTTACCCGTACCCGAGGCCGGGATAAGGTACGAGGAGTTACCGGACAAACATACAAACATTAAACTAAAATACGGGCCATAAAATTTCATTCATATTTCAAAATGTTCATTTACTTACACATAGTCCCTTACTTGAGTCTACGGAGCCCAAAACATACTTTAGAAAGGGTTCGGGACTAAACCGAGAACTTACAAAAATCTTGGAAATTTCATACTTTAAGGCTCCACACGCCCGTGTCCCAAAGTCGTATTCCATACAGGTGAGACATGTGGTCGTGTCTCTGCTATGTAGAATATACCTAGGCTATTTTCCAAGCTTTGGTCAACCTTAATCTCTTACACACTTATACAAAATCAAAAGCATATAACATGGTATTCATTTAATGATTAAACATTCTCAATTAAACCACAAACATAGCATTTGTATGCCATCATACATGTGTCTCTCATACTCATTTTACCTTGTCTATTATAGTACCACTTATACATTTATACCAAGATTATCATCTTACCAAGTATCTTCAGCTTAATCATCAAGAATTCATATTTAAAGCTAATCATATCTTTATAAAATACCACAATTTAGATGCGCAGAATAACATGTTTGCCTGAACATTTCAATTCAACTCCATGCCCAACAAGCATTACATTGACACTAGTCATATATATATACATGTCATGATACATATTATTCTCTTTCTGTTTTGTTATAAACACATATCATTTATTTCATTATATCAATATTTCATATACCATAGTTTCCATGTATTCCGCATATATTTATTTTCCTCCTCCTCCTCTCCATTCCACATCCTTAATGTATATAGCATTCTTGTAAGTACGATTTCACAATTTACTAATAAATGCTCACATCAAACTGTCCACACGAGTATAGTCACTTACTTATTTATACTTCGAGCTACAAAGCTCCAAATTAAGATCCGTAAATCTCCCTTGAAACTATACTCACATATATTTCCACCATAAAATTTTCATAATTTTTGGTTCAGCCAATTAGTCTGATTTATTCATTAAAATTTTCCTATTTCACTTTCGACAGATTCGACCTCTCTTCACTAAAATTAATTATCTCACAAGATGAACTCGGATAATGTTCTTGTTGATTTATCTTGAAAGTAGACTCATTAGGGATTTTAAAAATATAAGTTTTACCCTCTAATTATTTTTCTCCAAATTTTTGTGATTTTCCAAAGTCAGAACAGGGGATCACATAATCATTCTGAATCAGTCTCACGAAAACATAAATATCTCAAAATATAGAACTCCTTTTCTTGCTCTGTTTCTTTTATATGAAAATAGACTTATTAAGATTTAATTTGATATCCCATTTAGTCTCTGATTCAATTTATAATATTTTTTGGTGATTTTTCAAAATCACGTCACTGCTACTGTCCAAAACAGTTTTATTGCTAATTCACTCTTTCACACTTTCTTTGTATTAAGCTCATTTTAACATACATATCACAAATCTTTTTCACCACATTTCATACATCACAAGTATAGGCCCATGATCATAAGATCACCATAAAATCATCCTCATGTATAACTTACTTGTTTATAATCTTACCACATCCTGGTCACTTAATGAACACATCATTCACATAACCAAGTTCCTGCACTTATTCATCACAACACTCACAAAGCAATACATAGAGAGTCTCCCGTTGAACACTTCGGAATATAATTCGGATACATGGAAAGTTTGCACATAAGTGCCACGTATGTAGCCAAACTATCTGGTACGCATAGTAGCCTGCACTTAGTACTACACACGTGATCAAAGTTATCGGTTACGCATAGTAGCCTGCACTTAGTACTACACACGTGACCTAACTATCTGATACACGTAGTAGCCTGCACTTAGTACTACACACGTGATCAAAGTTATCGGGTACGCATTGTAGCTTGCACTTAGTACTACACATGCAACCTAGCTACATATATCTCGTAGCTCTCTTGTCTACACGGTGTACACATAGTATCACCCATGCGACCTAGCTACATCGTAATGTCTTGTAGCTCTCTTATACACATGATGTGCACTTAGCACCATACATGTGACCTAGCTACATACTATCTGTATCATCCAATCTTTCTGAAGGTTCAACCGGGATTTCTCTCTCATTTCCAACAATTTCACCAATCAAGTAATTATCCACAAACATATTTCCAATATTATTATAAAATATCATAATACAAGTAATATTGATGTATTACTTACATATAAACTTACATCTCATTTAATATCAAGGCAATAACATTAAATTACACATTACCTTATTAAAAATCATATGAACTTACAATTTCCCATAATATCCATAATCATAGAAATCACATTTATGTATGATAATTCAATGAACTTCATGTACCATAGACATATTTTAAATCAATTCATAAACTTGGCACCATAATCATTTAATTTAACATAATTCAATTAATTCACTAAATTTAACTTTAAAATATAAATTACAGCATTATTGGTGTATTATTATCATACCAACTTACATACTTTCAATACCCGAAAATCATAGTAAATATATCAATTTTACATTGAAACATGCATAAATTAATGCTTATTATAAATATGAACTTACCTCGATACTAAAATGGCCATTTAACCAACTTTCCTAATTTTTGATTTTTCTCTCATTCTAGGTTCAAATCTCGTTTTTCGAGATCTAAAACATCAAATTTTACTTATTTAATTAATGTAATATTCAAAACAGTCTTTAACTCAAACTTTGGCAAATTTACAATTTTGCCCCTAAACTTTTGTATATTTACACTTTTGCCCCTAGGCTCGGGAATTAAAATTTATCCCTTATTCTTATGTTTTATGACATGCTGATCACTTTCTCTTCTATGGCAACATCAAATTCTCACTCTAGCATATACTTATGACTATTAGGTATTTTTACCGATTAAGCCCTTTTACTCGTTTTCACTCAAAACCGAGTACCACAAGTTGTCTAACATAATTTAAAACCTCATATTCTATCATAAAACATCAAAATAAACACATTTCACCTATGGGTATTTTTCCAAATATGAACCCTAGCTTAAATTATTGCTAGAATAAGCTTAATCAAATTACCGGGATTCCAAAAACGTAAAGAACTTGAAAAACGAGATTAGAACGGACTTAATATTGAGCTTGGAAAGCTTGAAAACCCTAGCCATGGCTTCCCCCATGCTAATTTCGGCCTCCTGAAAAAGAGGAGTCAATTTTGGCTTTATTTTTCCTTTTTATTTCTTTTAATTACCAATTGACCAAAATGCCCTTCCTTACTAAACTTTCAAAAATTCCATCCATGTCCAATTTTTTTCCATCACATAGAAATGGGTCAAATTTCTATTTAATACCTCATAATTAATATTTCAAAGCAATTTCATACTAGAAACTTCTAGAATGCAAGTTTTACAACTTATTCAATTTAGTCCCTAACTTCAAATTGAGCACTTTATGCATAGAATTTCTTCACGAAATTTTCACACAATCATGCAATCATATCATAGACCTCAAAATAATCATAAAATAATTATTTCTATCTCAGATTTTGTGGTCCCGAAACCTCTGTTCCAACTAGACCCAATTTTGGGCTATTTCAACTCTCCCCCCTTTAGAGATTTTCGTCCTCAAAAATCTTACCGGAGTGAGGTTTAGTATCTTTCTCATAATTTCCAGCATTACTAACTAATTGTTTTCAAGACGATACTTTCAGAAACACTCTGTTATCAATTTGAATCCCAAGATAACTCAGTCAACTCTGATATTTCTCTAACTCTATCCTTCACTTGTCAACCATTCTCAGTCTCTGGTCATATATATAATTATTTTATCACTGAACTCTTTGATTCCACACTTAAGAACTTAGTCAACATGATTCTCATGAAATTCCGTTATATACACCTCATCGGTAAGGGGTAAGGTCGTACAGTCTCTAACTCGATTCTAACATATATCTATATGACACATTTTTTTCATTATCCACATATGTCATTATAATCATACTATCCACTTCAGACAATTTATTATTCATATTTGTCTTACATAAAATTTCCAATTATCTCATTCAAATAAGTGCACTCACTCATACATTGTGACAGCCCTAAATTGACCCTAGTCAGAAAGTGGTTTTGGGACCACAAGACCGAGCCATAAAAATAATTAACCATTATATTTGATGCTTATTATATGTATATAGGCATGTGTGAAAATTTCATGTTTGAATTTTGTTAATTGTAAGTGAATTTTGCTAAATAGGACTTGTGTGAGAAAATTTAGAAATGTGCTAGGCAAATGTTAAAGTGGCCTATTGATGCATGCTAGAAAATGTTGTCCTTGCATGTCAAAATACCCAAAACTTGGGATGGTGGCCGGCCATGCTATGGGTAAAAAGGTATTATAAACATGCTATGTTAGTGTTTCATGGGAGGAATGATAAAATAAGGAGCATGGTAATAAAATAATGAAAAGGAAAATGATGAAGAAAAAGTTCTCATGTTGTTCAACTTGGCCGAATAGAAGAAAGAAAAAGAAGGAAAGAGCTTGGAGAAAATCGGCTATGGTGGTTCACTAGACTAAGGTATGTTGATGTTGTTCCATGAGATTCATGCATATTTTTAGTTGTTAGCTTGAGTTCTACCTAACCCATGGTTTAAATCTTTGCTATGAGATGGAGATGATATTCGGCCATGGGTGTTGTCTTCTTGGTTGGTGTTTGATGTTGTGGTGATGAGGCATGAAGATGAGTTAAGTTTCGCTAAGGTGGACTTGTGTTGATGTCATTTGCATGCTAAGTGTGAAGCTTTGTAATGATACATGTGATGGTGATTGATGACTCTTGGATTTTCTTTTAGCATTTTTGAGTTAGACATTAAGTTCTTTGTTTAACCCATGACCAAAATTGAAATGGTATGGTGTCTTGATGCATTCGGCCATGGTAGGAAGTAGATGAGAATTGGTAGTAAGGTGAAGTGCAAATGTTAGTATTTGATTACTAGTGTATGTATGTGTATTAGCGAGTTTTGAACTTGAAACAAAATGGTATGTAGTCAATACAAGTACCCATATTTGTAGGAAGTATTAAGCATATAATCGGCCTCAACATTGACATGCATATTCGCCACATGAGGTAGATTGGTGTTGCATGTATTCGGTTAGAGGCAAGCATATTGATGCTTTTATCTTGGCTTAGATAATCGGCTAAAGAGAGTGTGGGCTAATATGTTGAGTTGATTCATGATTTCATATATATGTGACTCTAATGTCTAATGTATATATGGGTTAAGTACCTTGAGTTTCTCTTTTAATGTTCAAATGATTAAATCAAGTTATTGTTAAATTAAGCTCAAGAGCAAAGGGAACTAAATCCGATAAAGGGAAGGAAAAGTGATCGAATAGTCATTTAAATCGCCGACAACATCCGAGGTAAGTTTTCTAGTAATGAAACTTAGTTTACGATTTGATTAAGTCATGACGTATAATCATAACAAATATACGGTGATATAATGATTCTACTTGAATTATATGTCGAGTTAATTAGTCTATACGTATGATGGGTAGCCGTATGTGCATAGAGATCATGTCATAAAGCAAACCATATCATGCTGTTTGTATGTGGCTATTGAGCCGAAAATGGGAATGCTTAATAGTTGACTTGTGTTTGAATTCTAGTTATGAAAATGAAATAAAGATGTGTCATGATTTACTGATATGTGCATGAATATTCGGATGATAATAGGGCTAAGTCCCGAAGGCATTTGTGCTAGTGACTAATTCCGGGCTAAGTCCCGAAGGCATTTGTGCTAGTGACTAATTCCGGGCTAAGTCCCGAAGGCATTTGTGCGAGTTACTAATTCCGGGCTAAGTCCCGAAGGCATTTGTGCGAGTTACTATATCTGGGCTAAGTCCCGAAGGCATTTGTGCGAACTACTATATCCGGGCTAAGTCCCGAAGGCATTTGAGCGAGTAGCTATATCCGGTTAAATCCCGAAGGTACTTGGTTTGGGAATGAGCGATCTTGCTGTAATAATTTCAATTAATATGCTCGTAAAATCACAAGATGAGGTATGTTTCGTATATGCATTGGATTAGTTGATTCCTTTTAAATAGTATTCGCTCAGTCGATTAATGAGCTTCTGGCTTTTGGTTAAGTTGATCTCTTACGTATGAGTATAAGGGTTGGTAATGTGAAGTAGGTATGATTTTGAGAATGTGTGTATATGAAATTATCTGTTTAGTCATATGAATGCTATACTTCAATTGTGCCTAATTTCATTGCTCAAAACTTACTAAGCATTAAATGCTTATTCCGTTTCTTTGATTCTCTGTTTTATAGATTTTGGTTCGTTAGCTATCGGACTCGGGATTGTCAAAGTCGAAGTCGTCCACACTATCAAAGCCCTTGTGGTACTCTTTTAGTTGAACTCTGCTAATGGCATGTATAGGACTGCCCTTGTGTTATTAGTCAAGTACTTTGGTGTTGTATATATTTGGATAGCCATGCGAAAATGGCTTATATATTTTGAGCATAGTGTTATAATCATTTTGTATGTATATGGTTATTGAGAGGTGTGGATATGCTTGGCAATGATTGGCCATTGGAATGGTTAATCATGATCATATTTTGTGCTATACATGCTAAAGGGCTAGTTGAATCATGGAAACTATGAAATAGGTAAAGTCTACCTTAAAGGCAGATGCTGACAGCAGTAGTGATGTAAATTTGAAAAATCACTAAAAATAGTAGGAATGGAATTAAATAGTGAATAAATGATGTAATCCAACTTTGATGAATCTAATTTCATATGGAAGAATCGAAACGATCATATGTGTCGTATTTTAAGAGATATTTAAGTTTTCGTGGAACAGGGACAGAGCGATTTCTGGATCCCCTGATCTGACTTTGGAAATTCACTATAAATTAAAAAGAGATAATTATAAGTCATTCTATATATTTCTAGATTCCTTTTTGAGTCTAGTTTCCTTAGAAATAAACGGCATAAGTATTGAAGCCCTGTACAGGGAGATATATAAGTTGTAATGCGTAAAGGTCAGAGCAGTCGAACCCTGAAACAGGGGAGACTTTAACTAATAAACTGTACTAATTGGCCTGATTAAAAATTCTAGAAAAAAATTTTTAGATGGATATATGAGTCTAGTTTCAGGGAAAATTTACGGAATCAGTTTTTGAGCTTCGGAACTCGAGATATGATTTTTAAATTGACTGTGATGCAGTTAGCCAGTTTGTCTGGAAAAAAAAATAAACTGTGTAAGTCAATGAAAAAAGTCCGTAAATACCTTGTGTTCGACTCCGGCAACGGTCTCGGGTACGGGGTGTTACAATTTTATTGGTATCAGAGCCACGATTTAGTCGATTCTAGGACTACCGTAATACATTTTGGTCTAGCTATACATGCCATTTTGCGATTATTTGATAGTGTGGTGATTTCTGACATTTGAAAATGTGTTTATTTATAGTAATCGATCCCGATCCCAACCGAGCGGTAGCTGATGATCTTGAGAGTGTAGCACCTGCCCCCGTGCAAGGGACAGCGCCGGCGGACTCTCAACCTATTGCTAGTAATCCGAACAATGACGCTAGACAAGCTTTTTATAACGTGATGAATGATTGGTTCAACCAATACATTCGAACTAATACGGCTGTTCCACAACCCCCATTCCCGACTAATACAACCCTCGCACCTGCAATGCCTCCGGTCACTGACCAAATAAGGTCTAATAAGCCCCCAGTTGACAGAATCCGAAAACACGGGGCTACTGAATTTAAAGCTACAGACAGCGATGACGCCGAGCAAGCTGAATTTTGGATGGATAACACTATTCGGGTACTTGATGAACTATCTTGCACACCCGATGAATGCTTAAAGTGTACTATCTCCATGCTACGTGATTCTGCCTACTATTGGTGGAATACGTTGATTTGTTGTGCCAGAGAGCAAGTAACTTGGGAGTTTTTCCAAACCGAGTTTGAAAGAAGTATATCGATCGAGATTCATTGACCAAAAACGGAAGGAATTTCTTGAACTTAAACAAGGTTCCATGTCGATTCATCGACTATGAACGAAAAATTGTGAGGCTTAGCCAGACGCACGAGAATGCATTTCTTGAAGTCGTGATGTGTAAACGTTTCAAGATGGACTAAATGATGATATAAAGTCGTATGTTGGCATTTTAGAAATCCAAGAATTTGTGGTACTTGTCGAGCGAGCTTGCAAAGCCGAGGAGCTCAGTAAGGAGAAAAGGAAAGCTGATATGGGAACAAAGGAGTTTCGTAAGAGATCTTTGGGAAAGCCCTTCCAACAGTCATCGAAGAAATTTAGAGATGACTTAGGCCGGTCTAGAGACACTTCAGGTTTTTCTAGACGAGATCGTGGATCGACCCACGTGAGTACACGAGTCACTTGATCGCCGGTGTTGGAAACGATCGTCGAGACGTAACGGAGTGCCAGTATTGTGGTAAATGGCATTCGGGGAGTTGTAGATTCCATGACCACTCCTGTTATAAATGCGGATCAGCTGACCATTTTATCAAGGATTGCCCGAGACTGTCTGAACAAAATGTAAATCAGAGTGGGAAACCAGGTGCTACTACTGCTCGGGGTAGATCGTCTAGAAACACGGGCAATGCTAGTGGCGGTCAGAGAGGATCTAGAGATGCTACAACTAGATCTGAGGCTCGTGCGCCTGCTAGAGCTTATGCTATACGTGCACGCGAGGATGCTTCTTCGCCTGATGTTATTACCGGTACTTTCACTCTCTTTGATACTAATGTGATTGCTTTGATTGACCCTGGTTCTACTCATTCTTATATATATGAAACCTTAGCAACCAGTAAGACTTTACCTGTTGAGTCTACTGAGTTCGTAATTCGGGTGTCAAATCCCTTGGGTCGTTATGTGCTTGTCGACAAAGTGTGTAAGAAATGTCCCTTAGAAATCAGAGGTTCCTGCTTTCTGGCCAATTTGATGCTTTTACCGTTTGATGAATTTGATGTTATCCTCGGTATGGATTGGCTAACCGTTCACAATGCAGTTGTAAAATTGCAAAAGAAAAACTATCGATTTGAGGTGTGCAAATAATGAGATGATTCGAGTTGAGTCTACTGACTTGAATGGGTCGCCAGCTGTAATATCATCGATGTTGGCTCAGAAATATGTAAGAAAGGGGTGCGAAGCATACCTTGCGTATGTACTTGATGACAAATAGTTAGAAAAGAAGCCTGAATCTGTACTGGTGGTTTGTGAATATCTGGATGTTTTTCCCGAAGAATTACCGGGTTTACCACCTGTTCGGGAGGTAGAGTTTGGTATTGAGCTTGTACCTGGGACTACACCGATTTCGATAGCTCCGTATCGTATGGCACCAACAGAATTAAAGGACATTGAGTATCAGGTGGGAGATAAAGTGTTTCTTAAAGTTTCACCTTGGAAAAAGATACTCAGATTTGGGCGTAAGGGCAAATTGAGTCCGAGGTTCGTCAGGCCATATGAAATATCCAAACGAGTCGGTCCAGTTGCGTATAGATTGATTTTTCCCCTTGAACTTGAAAAGATTCACGACGTCTTTCATGTTTCGATGCTTCGACGTTATAGATCTGATCCATCGCACATAATTAATCCATCAGAGGTTGAAATTCAACCCGATATGAGTTATGAAGAAGAACCGATTCGTATCCTGGCTCGTGAAGTGAAAGAGTTACGAAACAAAAAGGTTCCTTTAGTAAAAGTGTTGTGGCTCAAACACGGGATGGAAGAAGCTACTTGGGAGACCGAGAACTCTATGAAAGAACGATACCCAAACCTATTTACCGGTAAGATTTTTGGGGACGAAAATTTCTTAAGTGGGGGAGAGTTGTGACAGCCCTAAATTGACCCTAGTCAGAAAGTGGTTTTGGGACCACAAGACCGAGCCATAAAAATAATTAACCATTATATTTGATGCTTATTATATGTATATAGGCATGTGTGAAAATTTCATGTTTGAATTTTGTTAATTGTAAGTGAATTTTGCTAAATAGGACTTGTGTGAGAAAATTTAGAAATGTGCTAGGCAAATGTTAAAGTGGCCTATTGATGCATGCTAGAAAATGTTGTCCTTGCATGTCAAAATACCCAAAACTTGGGATGGTGGCGGCCATGCTATGGGTAAAAGGTATTATAAACATGCTATGTTAGTGTTTCATGGGAGGAATGATAAAATAAGGAGCATGGTAATAAAATAATGAAAAGGAAAATGATGAAGAAAAAGTTCTCATGTTGTTCAACTTGGCGAATAGAAGAAAGAAAAAGAAGGAAAGAGCTTGGAGAAAATCGGCTATGGTGGTTCACTAGACTAAGGTATGTTGATGTTGTTCCATGAGATTCATGCATATTTTAGTTGTTAGCTTGAGTTCTACCTAGCCCATGGTTTAAATCTTTGCTATGAGATGGAGATGATATTCGGCCATGGGTGTTGTCTTCTTGGTTGGTGTTTGATGTTGTGGTGATGAGGCATGAAGATGAGTTAAGTTTCGGCTAAGGTGGACTTGTGTTGATGTCATTTGCATGCTAAGTGTGAAGCTTTGTAATGATACATGTGATGGTGATTGATGACTCTTGGATTTTCTTTTTAGCATTTTTGAGTTAGACATTAAGTTCTTTGTTTAACCCATGACCAAAATTGAAATGGTATGGTGTCTTGATGCATTCGGCCATGGTAGGAAGTAGATGAGAATTGGTAGTAAGGTGAAGTGCAAATGTTAGTATTTGATTACTAGTGTATATATGTGTATTAGCCGAGTTTTGAACTTGAAACAAAATGGTATGTAGTCAATACAAGTACCCATATTTGTAGGAAGTATTAAGCATATAATCGGCCTCAACATAGACATGCATATTCGGCCACATGAGGTAGATTGGTGTTGCATGTATTCGGTTAGAGGCAAGCATATTGATGCTTTTATCTTGGCTTAGATAATCGGCTAAAAGAGAGTGTGGGCTAATATGTTGAGTTGATTCATGATTTCATATATATGTGACTCTAATGTCTAATGTATATATGGGTTAAGTACCTTGAGTTTCTCTTTTTGATGTTCAAATGATTAAATCAATTTATTGTTAAATTAAGCTCAAGAGCAAAGGGGAACTAAATCCGATAAAGGGAAGGAAAAAGTGATCGAATAGCCGTCAAAATCGCTCGACAACATCCGAGGTAAGTTTTCTAGTAATGAAACTTAGTTTACGATTTGATTAAGTCATGACGTATAATCATAACAAATATACGATGATATAATGATTCTACTTGAATTATATGTTGAGTTAATTAGTCTATACGTATGATGGGTAGCCGTATGTGCATAGAGATCATGTCATAAAGCAAACCAAATCATGCTGTTTGTATGTGGCTATTGAGCCGAAAATGGGAATGCTTAATAGTTGACTTGTGTTTGAATTCTAGTTATGAAAATGAAATAAAGATGTGTCATGATATACTGATATGTGCATGAATATTCGGATGATAACAGGGCTAAGTCCCGAAGGCATTTGTGCTAGTGACTAATTCCGGGCTAAGTCCCGAAGGCATTTGTGCTAGTGACTAATTCCGGGCTAAGTGCCGAAGGCATTTGTGCGAGTTACTAATTCCAGGCTAAGTCTAGAAGGCATTTGTGCGAGTTACTATATCCGGGCTAAGTCCCGAAGGCATTTGTGCGAACTACTATATCCAGGCTAAGTCCCAAAGACATTTGAGCGAGTACCTATATCCGGTTAAATCCCAAAGGTACTTGGTTTGGGAATGAGCGATCTTGCTGTAATAATTTCAATTAATATGCTCGTAAAATCCCACGATGAGGTATGTTTCGTATATGCATTGGATTAGTTGATTCCTTTTAAATAGTATTCGCTCAGTCGATTAATGAGCTTCCGGCTTTTGGTTAAGTTGATCTCTTATGTATGAGTATAAGGGTTGGTAATGTGAAGTAGGTATGATTTTGAGAATGTGTGTATATGAAATTATCCGTTTAGTCATATGAATGCTATACTTCAATTGTGCCTAATTTCATTGCTCAAAACTTACTAAGCATTAAATGCTTATTCCGTTTCTTTGATTCTCTGTTTTATAGATTTTGGTTCGTCAGCTATCGGACTCGGGATTGTCAAAGTCGAAGTCGTCCACACTATCAAAGCCCTTGTGGTACTCTTTTAGTTGAACTCTGCTAATGGCATGTATAGGACGCCTTGTGTTATTAGTCAAGTACTTTGGTGTTGTATATATTTGGATAGCCATGCGAAAATGGCTTATATATTTTGAGCATAGTGTTATAATCATTTTGTATGTATATGGTTATTGAGAGGTGTGGATATGCTTGGCAATGATTGGCCATTGGAATGGTTAATCATGATCATATTTTGTGCTATACATGCTAAAGGGCTAGTTGAATCATGGAAACTATGAAATAGGTAAAGTCTACCTTAAAGGCAGATGCTGACAGCAGCAGTGATGTAAATTTGAAAAATCACTAAAAATAGTAGGAATGGAATTAAATAGTGAATAAATGATTTAATCGAACCTTGATGAATCTACTTTCATATGGAAGAATCGAAACGATCATATGAGTCGTATTTTAAGAGATATTTAAGTTTTCGTGGAACAGGGCCAGAGCGATTTCTGGATCCCCTGATCTGACTTTGGAAATTCACTATAAATTAACCAGAGATAATTAGAAGTCATTCCATATATGTATAGATTCCTTTTTGAGTCTAGTTTCCTTAGAAACAAATGGCATAAGTATTGAAGTCATGTACAGGAAGAGATATAAGTCGTAATGCATGAAGGTCAGAGCAGTCGAACCCTGAAACATGGGAGACTTTAACTAATAAACTGTACTAATTGGCCCGATTAAAAATTCTAGAAAAAAATTTGTAGATGGATATATGAGTCTAGTTTCAGGGAATATTTACGGAATCTGTTTCCAAGCTTCGGAACTCGAGATATGATTTTTAAAGTGACTGTGATGTAGTTAGCCAGTTTGTCTGGAAAAAAAAATAAACTGTGTAAGTCAATGAAATAAGTCCGTAAATACCTCGTGTTCGACTCCGGCAACGGTCTCGGGTACGGGGTGTTACATACATTCTATGAATTTTGAATAACTTTAATCATCACAATTACTAATTAATTTAGTCAAGCATGCAATAGCATATGAAGGCCAAACAAATATGAATAAATATATCACTATATAAACTTTCATCTCACATATTATCACATATACATATATCACGAATTCTTATTCATACCTTTCCGAGTTTAACACATCATAGCTACACTTTATTCAAATACTTCAATATTACTATCAAATGGTCAGATGTAGCTCGGTTGGAGAATACTTCATTTTAAACAAAATGGTCCTCGTTAGTGTCGAGAAACATCACACTATCACATATTTGTGGCATGTATAACTAAACTCTCACACTTGCTATGTTAGTCTGAGAATTGACTAAACCATAACTCTGATACCACTAAATTAACACCCCTTACCCATACCCGAGGCCGGGATAAGGTACGAGGCGTTACCAGACAAACATACAAACATTAAACTAAAATACAGGCCATAAAATTTCATTCATATTTCAAAACGTTCATTTACTTACACATAGTCCCTTATTTGAGTCAACGGAGCCCAAAACATACTTTAGAAAGGGTTCGGGACTAAACCGAGAACTTACGAAAATCTTGGAAATTTCATACTTTAAGGCTCTACACGTCCGTGTCCCAAAGACGTATTCCATACACGGCTAAGACACATGGTCGTGTCTCTACCTGTGTAGAATATACCTAGGCTATTTTCCAAGCTTTGGTCAACCTTAATCTCTTTCACACTTATACAAAATCAAAAGCATATAACATGGTATTCATTTAATGATTAAACATTCTCAATTAAACCACAAACATAGCATTTGTATGTCATCATACATGTGTCTCTCATACTTATTTTACTTTGTCTATTATAGTACCACTTATACATTTATACCAATATTATCATCTTACCAGGTATCTTTAGCTTAATCATCAAGCATTCATATTTAAAGCTAGATCATATCTTTATAAAATACCACAATTTAGATGCGCAGAATAACATGTTTACCTGAAACATTTCAATTCACCTCCATACCCAACAAGCATTACATTGAGACTAGTCATATATATATATATATACATGGCATGATACATATTATTCTCTTTCTGTTTTCTTATAAACACATCATTTATTTCATTATATCAATATTTCATATACCATAGCTTCCATGTATTCCACATATATTTATTTTCCTCCTCCTCCACTCCATTCCACATCCTTAATGTATATAGCATTCTTGTAAGTACGATTTCAAAATTTACTAATAAATGCTCACATCAAACTATCCACACGAGTCATAGTTACTTACTTAATTATAATTCGAGCTAAAGAGCTTCAAATTAAGATCCGTAAATTTTCCCTAAAACTAGACTCACATATATTTCCACCATAAAATTTTCATAATTTTTGATTCAGCCAATTAGTACAGTTTATTCATTAAAATTTCCCCTATTTCACTTTCTGATAGTTCTGACCTCTCTTCACTAAAAATTAATTATCTCACAGTACAGAACTCGGATAATGTTTTTGTTTATTCAGCTTGAAAGTAGACTTATTAGGGATTTTAAAAATATCAGTTTGAGCCTCTAATTATTTTTATCCAATTTTTTGTAATTTTCCAAAGTCAGAACCGGGGATCACGTAATCATTCTAAACCAGTCTCAAAAAACATTAATATCTCAAAATATAGAACTCCTTTGCTTGCTCTGTTTCTTTTATATAAAAATAGACTTATTAAGATTTAATTTGATATCTCATTCAGTCTCTGATTCAATTTCTACTATTTTTTGGTGATTTTTCAAAATCACGTCACTGTTACTGTCCAAAACAGTTTTATTGCTAATTCACTCTTTCACACTTTCTTTGTATTAAGCTCATTTTAACATACATATCACAAATCATTTTCACCACATTTCATACATCACAAGTATAGGCCCATGATCACAAGATCACCATAAAATCATCCTCATGTATAACTTACTTGTTTATAATCTTACCACATCCTGGTCACTTAATGAACACATCATTCACATAACCAAGTTCCTGCACTTATTCATCACAACACTCACAAAGCAATACATAGAGAGTCTCCCGTTGAACACTTTGGAATATAATTTGGATACATGGAAAGCTTGCACATAAGTGCCACGTATGTAGCCAAACTATCTAGTACGCATAGTAGCCTGCACTTAGTACTACACACGTGATCAAAGTTATCGGGTACGCATAGTAGCCTGCACTTAGTACTACACATGCAACCTAGCTACATATATCCCGTAGCTCTCTTGTCTACATGGTGTACACATAGTATCACCCATGCGACCTAGCTACATCATAATGTCTTGTAGCTCTCTTGTACACATGATGTACACTTAGCACCATACATGTGACCTAGCTACATACTATCTGTATTATCCAATCTTTTCGAAGGTTCAACCGGGATTTCTCTATCTTTTCCAACAATTTCACCAATCAAGTAATTATCCACGAACATATTTCCAATATTATTATAAAATATCATAATACAAGTAATATTGATGTATTACTTACATATAAACTTACATCTCATTTAATATCAAGGCAATAACATTAAATTACACATTGCCTTATTAAAAATCTTATGAACTTACAATTTCCCATAATATCCATAATCATAGAAATCACATTTATGTATGATAATTCAATGCACTTCATGTACCATAGACATATTTTAAATCAATTCATAAACTTGGCACCATAATCATTTAATTTAACATAATTCAATTAATTCACTAAATTTAACTTTAAAATATAAATTACAGCATTATTGTTGTATTATTATCATACCAACTTACATACTTTCAATACCCCGGAAATCATAGTAAATATATCAATTTTACATTGAAACATGCATAAATTAATGCTTATTATAAATATGAACTTACCTCGATACTAAAACGGCCATTTAACCAACTTTCCCAATTTTTGATTTTTCTCTCATTCTAGGTTCAAATCTCGTTTTACGAGATCTAAAACATCATATTTTACTTATTTAATTAATATACTATTCAAAACAGTCCTTAACTCAAACTTTGGAAAATTTACAATTTTTCCCCTAAACTTTTGCATATTTACACTTTTTCCCCTAGGCTCAGGAATTAAATTCATCCCTTATTCTTATGTTTTATGACATGTTGATCACTTTTCTCTTGTATGGCAACATCAAATTCTCACTCTAACATATACTTATGACTATTAGGTATTTTTACCGATTAAGCCCTTTTACTCGTTTTCACTCAAAACCGAGTACCACAAGTTGTCTAACATAATTTAAAACCTCATATTATATCATAGAACATCAAAATAAGCACATTTCACCTATGGGTATTTTTCCAAATATGAACCCTAGCTTAAATTATTGCTAGAATAAGCTTAATCAAATTACCGGGATTCCAAAAACGTAAAGAACTTGAAAAACGGGGTTAGAACGGACTTACTATTGAGCTTGGAAAGCTTGAAAACCCTAGCCATGGCTTCCCCCATGCTAATTTCGGCCTCCATGAAAAAGATGAGTCAATTTTGGCTTTATTTTCCCTTTTTATTTCTTTTAATTACCAATTGACCAAAATGCTCTTCCTTACTAAACTTTCAAAAATTTCATCCATGTCCAATTTTTTTCCATCACTTAGAAATTGGTCAAATTGCTATTTAAGACCTCCTAATTAATATTTCAAAGCAATGTCATACTAGAAACTTCTAGAATGCAAGTTTTGCAACTTATTCAATTTAGTCCCTAACTTCAAATTGAGCACTTTATGCATAGAATTTCTTCACGAAATTTTCACACAATCATGCAATCATATCATAGACCTCAAATAATCATAAAATAATTATTTCTATCTCGAATTTTGTGGTCCTGAAACCTCTGTTCCAACTAGACCCAATTTTAGGCTATTACATTTTCGTTTTATGAGCCAAGGAGCAATTTCGTAATTTTGTGAAATTTTAGTGGTAAAATTTAAATTTCTCCATATCATGATTTTTGGACTGAATTGAATAGTGCGTGTATTAAATGAGCTAAATGTGCTATTATAGATCAAGAGGGACGAGGGATAGACATTGACCGAGGAAAAGGCAAGGTTGTGGATTAAATCACAAATTTGTCATATTTTGCATCGAGGTAAGTTGTGTGTAAGTAATTCAACAATTCCTTTATTATGCGTTTAATAATTGACATTCTATGATATATGTGTAATATCTCGAATTAGGGCCTAATCAGAACAGTGGTTTCGGGACCACAAATTTGACATAGTAAAATTTGTTTTTATTATATTTTTATGGTCTACAATTTCACGGGATGATTTTGTGAAAATTTTGTTTGAAAATTTTGACCTTTGGGCACTCAATTTGGTCAAAAGGACTAAATTCTAAAAAATGAAAAAGTTAAGTTCTACATGTTAGAGGTGTCAAATTGTTATGAAATTTTAAATTGGAGGCCTTTAAATGGTAATTAGACCATTGGATAATTAGTTTGACAAAAATGGACATAAAATGGGTGAAATAGAATATTTTTAAGTTAGGGACATTTTGGTAATTTAGTAATTAAAATCCAATTTTTGTCCATCTTCTACCCCATGGCTGAAACTTGCATGGAGAAGACATTTCTATGGTTTTTCAAGCTTCCAAGTTCGATTGTGAATCCGTTCTAGCCTCGTTTTTAATGATTTTTACGTTTTTGAAATCCTCGTAACAAGATCTACTCATTTCTACCCAAATTTTGAGCTAGGCTTTGTGTTTAAAAATTTACCCATGGATTAAATGCATGTTTTTTGATGTCTAATCGTAGAAAATGAATGCTCGGTGTGTAATAAACGACTTTTACTAAGTGATTTTCGGTGAAATTGTCAAAAAGGACCATTTTGCAAAAGTTACAAAATTTGTCATAAAAGTGTGATTTAGTGGAAATTAAGGGCTGCTATAGTTATGAAAATGATTTGGATAGGCTTAAAATGCAAGGAAATTGGATAAAAATCATTTTACGAGCCTTGGGGAAAAAGTGCAAATATGTGAAAGTTTAGGGGTCAAAATACAAATTTTTAAAAATATGATTTTTGGACCCATATGAATAATGTGACTAATTAGTAAGCTAAATGTGATATTATAGATCAAGGAAAATGAGATTCGGGCATAGATTGGAAATGAATGAGATTATTGATTAAATCGGAATATATAGCCGTGCTCGCATTCGAGGTAAGTTCGTATGTCAATAATAATGCAATAATATCATTGTTTATGCTTGAACTTAAATTGATATGTTAACATTATGTGGTGAATATTTATATAGTTGGTATGATGATTGTATTATGTGACAAATGCCTAAATGTTATTATGAACAATGCTATGATTATTTCATGAATATGAGAATGGTGAATTTGTAAGCATGGATGATATTACAGTTGTTATCCACGATGATACAAAAAAGTACGATGAAGATTCTATGTGCAATGAGAGAAAAAAACCCCGTTTGAATCTTAGGAATAGTTTAGGATGCAAGTGACATGTCACTAGGAAGTTAGAAATCTGAGCTCGTTGAGCGGTCTGAGTTCGTGATGTATGTCAGAATCCAAACTTGTTGAGTGGTCCAAGTTCATGATCTATGTGGCATTCGAGATCGTTGAGAGGTCCGAGTTCATAATGGATACGATACATGTAACATCCGAGCTCGTTGAGAGGTCTAAGTTCATTATGGATGTATACATGTTATGAGGTAGCTTTGGCTACGTATGTATATGTGGCACTTAGGTGCAAGTTTCCGCGTATCCAATAGTATTCTAGTGTTCAATAGGTAATGCAATGAATGTGATTAAAGTCTCGAGGAGGGCATGTTAAGGAGGTATGGTTATATGATACACTACGATGAGTACAGGTACGTATGCTAAACTTATGAATAATGCCTCGGTAAAGATCAATTTATGATGAGCAAGTATATATGTGTACATGATAAGTAAGCCAAAAGGGTTTGAATGATGAATAATCTTTATGGTTATGTTATTATGTCTTTGTGAAATTGAACATGAAATCCATGAAATGGTAAGTTCATGATTAGTTGAAAATGAACTTATGATAGTTACCATTATATTGCATTAAGACAGTGTTGAGGAATTAGCAGTTTTGTAACTTTGAAGATCCACCAAAATTTGTGGAAATTAATTTAGAGACTGAAAAGATATGAGATTAAATCTTATTGAATCTAGTTTCACATAGAAGAAACGGTGTAAGCAAAAGAGTTTCATATTATGATATATTTGAACTTTTGTGAGACAGAGTCAGAGTGATTTCTGGCTCCTCTGTCTCAAATTTGGAAAATCACTAAAAATTGTACAAAAATTATTATGGTCTAGGATTTATATGACTAAATCCTTAATTAGTATATTTTCAATAGAAATAAACAGGAACATTATCGAAATCCGTACTATGAGATAATCGATTTTTAGAAAAGAAAGGTCGAAGCTGTCAAGCAGCAGCATAGGGGTAAATTTAAAGAATAAACTATACTTATTGGATAGACTAAAAATTCTATAAATTTTATGGTAAAAAGATATATGAGTCTAGTTTCAAGGAAAATTTACGGATCTTAATTTTAAGTTTTGTAGCTCCAGATATAAATAATTTAGTAACTATGACTCGAGAAAACAACATGACCAAAAAATAAGTAAAAGTGTAATTATGATTATATTTCCATGGAATCATGTTTATAATTTGCTTATTATTTTCATATAGACTTACTAAGCTTTAAGATTACTCACTCCTTTCCATTTCTTTAGTGTTAACAGGTTAGCTCGGGGTTAGAGATCGTTGGAAGCAACCTCACACTATCAAGCTACCTCCTTTAGAGTATTGATGAATCTTAATGTCTTCAAGTGAGTTGCATGTATAGGGACTTAGTTTTATGATAGATGTAACACCCCTTACCCGTTACCGTCACCGGAACAGGATACAAGGTATTACCAGAACATAACACATACCATTAAACATAACCGAAATATAAATATGTCATCCAATTTGATAGTGCATCGTATAATATATGTCTTGAACAATATTAGCCAACTTTAATGGCTTGTACAAATTAGCTGGTCGAGTACTGTAACTAATATTTTAAACCTAGACAAATATGACACGTAACAAAATAATTAAGCCTACTATACATGCCATAATTCAAAACGTTTAGTTCAAATACCCTAAAGTATGATAGTGCGGGTAGATCTTCACGATCCTTAACTCTGAGCAAGCAAGAAGAACACTATAAGACAAAGAGAGAAACAAAGTAAGCTTATAGCTTAGTAAGTAAGTATGTAAATACTAATTAAAAAATCTAACATGTTTACACAACAATTCAAGTATATCTACTTTAACTTCACTATTCATTCCATTTTGATTAAGCTGTCTCTGCTGCGTCATATTCACTAAATAAATCATAACTTGAGTTACAAAACTCGAAATTCAAATCCATAAAATTTCCCTGAATCTAGACTCATAAAGCTTTTTGTTAATTTTTTTCTATAATTTTTGGTTCAGCCGATTAGTACAGTTTATTAGTTAAAGTTTCCCCTGCTACACAGCTCGACTAATCTGACCTCTGTTCACTACAAATTTAATTTCTCTCAGTACACAATTCAAACAACCCTGAAGTCTGTTTCATTTAAACCTAGTCTCAATAAGGAATTTAGGCATGTAAACTATATTTCTTAATTTGCTTTGTACAATTTTTAATGATTTTTCAAAGTTGGAACAGGGGATCACGTATTCATCCTGAGCAAGTCACATACAATTGTAAATATCTCAAAATATAGAATTCTTTTGCTTGCTATGTTTCTTTTATATGAAAGTAGACTCATTAAACTTTAATTTCACATCTCATTCAACCTCTAATTATATTCCTCCTATTTTTGGTGATTTTTCAAAATCACGTCACTGCTACCATCTAAAAATAGTTTTAATGCTAATTTCACTCTTTCACACATTCTTTATGCTAACCTCATTTTATCTTATATATGTATATACCACAAATCATTTTCACCACATTTCATTCACCATAAGTGTAGGTCCAAACCACAATATCACCACAAAACCATCCCGTTGAACAATTCGGATCAATCCTCGATATTTAATGGTTTGAAAGACACACCCCACCATCATACTTCGTTTAGTTCGGCTCTTTTGTACACATGGTGAACACTTAGTACCACTCATGCGACCTAACCGATTTGTCTCGTAGCTCTCTTGTCTACATGGTGTCCTTCACTTGGAATCACGCATGCGACCTAGCTACATTTATCTTTCACGTAGCTCTCTTGTCTACATGGTGTCCTTCACTTGGAATCACGCATGCGACCTAGCTACATTTATCTTTCACGTAGCTCTCTTGTCTACATGGGATACATCTCGTATCACACATGTGACCTAGCTACTACAGGTGTCTCGTAGCTTTCTTGTACACATGATGTGCACTCAGCATCATACATGTGACCTAGCTACGCTCCCTCTATTTCATTCGATCTCTCCGAATGTTCAACCGGGATCTCTCTCTATATTTATTTCCATTCTTCCAATAGTCGATTTATATTTTAACATCAGCTAGTATATTTATATAATAGGCTGAAATATAAGAATGTACATGAAATTATTGTAATATTTACATACAAACTTACCTTGGTGCAAAATGTGGAAATTTTGCAATTTAGTCCAAAACTTTTTCCTTCCCAGCTCGAGATTAATTCCACGTCTTTCTTGATCTATAATAACACATTTAGCTCATTTAATACTCATACTATTTATTTCAATCCAAAATCACATCATGGAAAAATTACATTTTTGCCCCTAACTTTTCAAAATTACAATTTTGCCCCTAGGCTCGGAATTTAATTTCAGCCCTTATTCTTATATTTTATAATATGCTGAACATTTTCTCTTCTACAACAACATCAAATTCTCACTCTATCATATAGTTATGAACAATAGGTATTTTTACCGATTATCTTGCTTTTACTCGTTTTCACTTAAAACCGAGTAGCACAAGTTATTTAACATAATTTAAAACATCATATTCTATCATAAAACATCAAAATACACAAATTTCACCTATGGGTATTTTTCCAAATGTGAACCCTAGGTTAAATTATTACTAGCATAACCTTAATCGAGCTTCCGGATTCCAAAAACGTAAAGAACATTAAAAGCGGGCTTGGAATCACTTACTATGGAGCTTGAAAATTGAAGAAACCCTAGCTATGGAGAGAGGAGAATTCGCAGCAACTAAGGAGGATGATGATCAATTTTGTGTTATTTTTCCCATTTTATTTCATTTAATATCCAAATGACCAAAATGCCCTCCTTACTAAACTTTCAAAAATTCCTTCCATGTCCTAATTTTGTCCATGAACTTAAAATTGGTCAAATTGCTATTTAAGACCTCCTAATTAATATTCCAAAACAATTTCATACTAAAACTTCGGGATGCAAATTTTGCAACTTATTCGATTTAGTCCCTACTTTCAATTTAAGCACTTTAGGCATAGAATTTCATCACGAAATTTTCACACAATCATGCAATCATATCATAAACCCCAAAATAATTATAAAACAATTATTTCTATCTCGGATTTGTGGTCACGAAACCACTATTCCGATTAGGCCCTAATTCGGGTTGTCACAATTCTCCCCCCCTTTTGAGATTTTCGTCCCCGAAAATCTTACCGGTAAAGAGGTTTGGGTCTGTTTTCTCATAGCTTCCTCGGGTTCCCACGTAGCCTCTTCTATCCCATGTCGTGCCACAATACTTTCACTAAAGCTATACTTTTATTTCTTAACTGTTTAACCTCTCGAGCCAAAATCTTTATTGGTTTCTCCTCATAGGTCATATCCGATCGAATCTCAATTTCATTGGGAAATCACATGTGAAGGATCGAACGATAACGTCATAACATTGATACATGAAACACGTTATGAATTCTTTCTAACTCTGCGGTAAGGCCAACCGATATGCCATCTGGTCCAATTCTCTCAAGAATCTCGACGGCCCAATAAAACGCGGACTCAACTTGCCTTTTCGACTAAATCTCGAATCTTTTTCCATGGTGACACCTTCAAGAACACTTTATCACCCACGAAATTCAATCTCTTTTCTTTTAAATCGCATATGACTTTTGTCGATCTGAAGCGACTTTCAAGCAATCCCGAATTACTTTTATTTTCTCTTGGTTTCTTTAACTAGATCAACTCCATGAATCTGTTTCTCACTAAGCTCGGTCCAATATAAAGGAGTTCGACACTTACGACCATACAAGGCTTCAGACGGTGCCATTTGTATACTTGATTGATAAGCTGTTATTGTAGGCAAACTCAATCAAAGATAGATATTTCTCCCAACTACCTCCAAATTCTAAAACACAACATCTAAGCATATCTTCGAGTACCGGATTACTCTTTCCGTTTGACCATCTGTTTGTGGATGAAATGCGGTACTAAAGTTCAATTTTGTACCCAAAGCTTCTTGTAACTTTTTCCAAAATCTCGAGGTAAATCTTGGATCTCTATCGATATTATAGACATAGGTACTCGTGCAACTTCACAATTTCAGCAATATATAATTCGCTAATTTATCAAGTGAGTAATCAGACGTCTTGGTATAAAGTGGGCTGACTTTGTTAATCTATCAACCACTACCCAAACAACATCCTTCTTTTAGGAGTTAAAGGCAAACCGGTTACAAAATCCATGGTAATCTTGTCCCATTTCCACTCGAGCACCATTACGGTTGAAGTAATCCTCAAGGCACTTGATGTTCAGCTTTTACTTGTTGATGATCAAACACTTGGTTACAAATTCGAAATGTCCTTTTCATACCGCCACCAATCTGACTTCTTTAAATCATTATACATTTTTGTGCTACCAGGATGAACGATAAACAGACCATTGTGCGCCTCATGTAATATTTTCGAATCAATTTATCGTTTTTCAAGACACATATCCTGTCTCGAAACATCAAGCAGTCATCTGGTCCAACTCGAAAATCGAGTCGTAACTCGATTAGCATTGAGTTCTCTTGATTCGCAACTCACTATCATTCTTTTGAGCATCACAAATCAACTGGAGAAATAACGGTTTAGCTCTCATCTCGCTAAGATTGACCCATCATCGACAATGCTAACCCGTGTTCATGGCTCTCAAAGTAAAAAGAAATTTTCGCTCAAGGCGCCAAGAACTACATTTGCTTTTCCGGATGATAATCAATCACTAAATCATAATCCTTTAATAATTCAAGCCATCTTATTGTCGCAGATTCAGATCCTTTTGATTCATCAAGTACTTCAAACATTTGTGATCAAAAAATTCGGCATTTTTCACCGTACAAATAATGTCGCCAAATCTTCAAGGCAAAAACAACAATGCCGCCCAAATCATGTGTAGGATAGTTCTTCTCATGCGGTTTTAACTGTCTCAAGCATAAGCTACCACTTTACCCTCTTGCATCAACACACATCCAAGGCACATCAATGATGCATCACTATAAATTACTGAACTCCTTTCCGACTCGGGCTGTACTAAAATTGGTGCTTCAATCAATCGTGCTTTCAATTTTTCAAAACTTTGTTGACATTTATCAGTCCATTCAAACTTAAAATTCTTTTGCAACAACTTAGTCATAGGAGAGGCAATCATCGAAAATCCTTCAACAAAACGTCTATAATACCCGCTAAGCCTAAAAAGCTTCTAACCTCGGATACATTCTTGGCGGTTTCAATCAACGATCGCAGAAATCTTGCTTGGATCCACCGAATACCATCACCGAGACTATATGCCCCAAAATCCGACTTCACGAAGCCGAACTCACTTTTACTAAACTTGGCAAACAGTTTCTTTTCTCTCAAGATCTCGCAATATAGTTCTCAAGTGTTCGGCATGTTCAAACTCATCTCGAGAATAAATTAAAATGTCATCTATAAACACTACTACAAACTTATCCAAATATGGCCTAAGATCCGATTCATTAAGTCCATAAATATAGTGGAGCATTTGTTGTCGAAAGGCATCACAAGAAACTCATAATGTCCATACCTTGTCCTAAAGGCGGTTTTCGCACATCGACTCCTTAACTCTCATGGTAGTAACCGGACCTCAAATCAATCTTTGAAAACTCTTGTGGCCCCTTTAACCGATCGAATAAATCATCAATCCTAAAGAACGGTACTTGTTCTTTATAGTCACCTTATTGTCGACGGTAATCAATGCAAAGTCTCATTGAACCATCCTTCTTCTTTACGAATAATACAGAGCACCCAGGAGAGAAACTCGGTCTCACAAATCCCTTGTCTGTTAACTCCTGAATCGAGCCTTCAATTCTTTTAATTCAATGAGCCATTCTATATGGAGCAATCGAGATCGGTGCGATGCAAGCAACAAATCAATGGCAAAATCTATCTCTCTTCGGAGGCAACCTGGCAATTCCTCGGAAATACATCCGAAACTCACAGACTATCAGATCGATTCAAATTTCAGTTGAGGCAACTCAATATTCATTACATAAGCGAGATAAGCTTCACACCCTTTTCTCATGTATTTCTATGCGGACATGTGCGAAATCACCATAGGCAATTTATTTGATTCATCTGTTTCAACCCACAGAATTTCTCCATTTTCACATTTCAACTCTAGTGTCTTTTGTTTACAATCTACCTTAGCATCATACAATGTTAACCAGTCCATTCCCAAGATAACGTCAAACTCACCAAATGGTAACAACATCAAGTTGGCCGGAAAACAGTGACCTTGAATCATTAATGGGCAATTCTTGCAAACCTTGTCAACTAGCACATATTGGCCTAAGGGGTTCGACACTTTAATCGTAAACTCAGTAAATTCAACAGCAACTTTTATTGGATACTAAATTCATGCAAATATAGGAATGAGTGGACCCGGGATCAATCAATGCAATAACAATAGTATCATAGAGAGAAAAGGTACCAAGAATAACATCGGAGATGATGCATCTTCTCGGCACGTATAGCATAAGCTCTAGCAGTGCTCTAGCTTCGATCTTGCCGTTAAATCTTTCATCACGCTTTTACTACTAGTCCCACCTCCCGTATTTCTCGGTGGTCTACCTTTACTAGCGGTGGTATTCATCTAGCACTCAAATCTTTCTTCTTTAACTTTCTCCGGACAATCTCTAATAAAATGCTCATGAGAATCGCACTGAAACAAGCTCGCTCGGTCCCCAACACTCACCATAATGTTGCTCGCCACATTGTCGACACTCGGGCTTTCTAGGTCGCACATTACCCACACTTGCCATCAAGTAGCTTGAGCTTTAGACCCGAATATGCTATACCACGATCTCTGTGAATCCCCAATTGAAACTGTCATTCGAGGGTTTGTCTCTTTGGACCTCTTTGGTTGAGATTGAAATGGCTTGCTTATCTGTCTTTTTCGACATCTCGGCCTCAATAGCGCTTTTCTTCTTTCTTTGTTCAATTCTTGACTTTAAGAGCTCGATCAACCAATACTACAAATTCTTTCAACTCCAAAATTCCTACAAGCACTTTAATGTCCTCATTCAGCCCATCTTCAAATCTTCTACACATAATGGCCTCGGTGGACACACATTCTCGGGCATACTTGTCGAGTCTTACAAATTGCGTTCATACTCGCTACATGACATTTTCCCCGCTTCAATTCAAGGAACTCCTTCCGCTTTTGATCAATAAATCACTGACTTATGTATTTCTTTCTAAATTCTTCTGGAAGAAATCCCAAGTAACTTTTCTTTTGGCACCACTGCAACCAAAGTCTTCCACCGGTGGTAAGTCAATCTCTCAAAAGTGATACAAGACACTTTAAGCATTCCTCGGGTGTACATGAGAGCTCATCAAATACACGGGTAGAATTTTCAAGCCGAATTCCGCTTTCTCGGGATCATCATCGACCTTTGCTCTAAACTCTTGGCCCTTGTTTTCGAATCTTGTCAACCGGAGGCTTGTTCATTCTTACCAAATCTATACCTTGAGCAACACAGAATCATCCGAGGTATAGGAGGGGTGGAGGAGGTTGAGCATTTGGATTTGCTCGAATAAATTCAAGATACCAATTGTTCATCATTTGGAGAAAGGCATCCCGAGCCTCATCTCCTTGTCTCAATGTCTCAGTCTACTTTCCACAGCGCGGTCCCTTGTACGGAGCCAAGACATTACAAAGATCATCACCGCAGTTCCTTCAGGATCCATTACTATATTAAAACAAAACACAGCTTTAGAATAATCAGAGTCACCACACTATCACAATATTTTTATGGCATGTATAGCTAGACTTTTACACACACTTTATTAGTCCGAGAACCGACTAAACCATAGCTCGATACCACTAAATGTAACACCCTTACCCGCTATCACACCGAACAGGATACAAGGTATTACCGAACATAACACATACCATTAAACATAACCGAAATATAAATATGTCATCCAATTTGATAGTGCATCGTATAATATATGTCTTGAACAATATTAGCCAACTTTAATGGCTTGTACAAATTAGCTGGTCGAGTAATTGTAACTAATATTTTAAACCTAGACAAATATGACACGTAACAAAATAATTAAGCCTACTATACATGCCATAATTCAAAACGTTTAGTTCAAATACCCTAAAGTATGATAGTGCGGGTAGATCTTCACGATCCTTAACTCCCGAGCAAGTCAAGAACACTATAAGACAAAAGAGAGAAACAAAGTAAGCTTATAGCTTAGTAAGTAAGTATGTAAATACTAATTAAAAAAAATCTAACATGTTTACACAACAATTCAAGTATATCTACTTTAACTTCACTATTCATTCCATTTTGATTAAGCTGTCTCTGCTGCGTCATATTCACTAAATAAATCATAACTCGAGTTAAAAAACTCGAAATTCAAATCCGTAAAATTTCACTGAATCTAGACTCATAAAGCTTTTTGATAATTTTTTTATATAATTTTTGGTTCAGCCGATTAGTACAGTTTATTAGTTAAAGTTTACCCTATTACACAGCTCGACTGATCTGACCTCTGTTCACTACAAATTGAATTTCTCTCAGTACACAATTCAAATAACCCTGAAGTCTGTTTCATTTAAACCTAGTCTCAATAAGGAATTTAGGCATGTAAACTATATTTCTTAATTTGCTTTGTACAATTTTTAATGATTTTTCAAAGTTGGAACAGGGGATCACGTATTCATCCTGAGCAAGTCACATACAATTGTAAATATCTCAAAATATAGAATTCTTTTGCTTGATCTGTTTCTTTTATATGAAAGTAGACTCATTAAACTTTAATTTCACATCTCATTCAACCTCTAATTATATTCCTCCTATTTTTGGTTATTTTTCAAAATCACGTCACTGCTACCATCTAAAAACAGTTTTAATGCTAATTTCACTCTTTCACACATTCTTTATGCTAACCTCATTTTATCTTATATATGTATATACCACAAATCATTTTCACCATATTTCATTCACCATAAGTGTAGGTCCAAACCACAATATCACCACAAAACCATCCCGTTGAACAATTCGGATCAATCCTCGATATTTAATGGTTTCAAAGACACACCCCACCATCATACTTCGTTTAGTTCGGCTCTTTTGTACACATGGTGAACACTTAGTACCACTCATGCGACCTAACCGATTTGTCTCAGTAGCTCTCTTGTCTACATGGTGTCCTTCACTTGGAATCACGCATGCGACCTAGCTACATTTATCTTTCACGTAGCTCTCTTGTCTACATGGTGTCCTTCACTTGGAATCACGCATGCACCTAGCTACATTTATCTTTCACGTAGCTCTCTTGTCTACATGGGATACATCTCGTATCACACATGTGACCTAGCTACTACAGGTGTCTCGTAGCTTTCTTGTACACATGATGTGCACTCAGCATCATACATGTGACCTAGCTACGCCCTCTATTTCATTCGATCTCTCCAATGTTCAACCGGATCTCTCTCTATATTTATTTCCATTCTTCCAATAGTCGATTTATATTTTAACATCAGCTAGTATATTTATATAATAGGCTGAAATATAAGAATGTACATGAAATTATTGTAATATTTACATACAAACTTACCTTGGTGCAAAATGTGGAAATTTTGCAATTTAGTCCAAAACTTTTTCCTTCCCCGCTCGAGATTAATTCGCGTCTTTCTTGATCTATAATAACACATTTAGCTCATTTAATACTCATACTATTTATTTCAATCCAAAAATCACATCATGGAAAAATTACATTTTGCCCCTAACTTTTCAAAATTACAATTTTGCCCCTAGGCTCTGGAATTTAATTTCAGCCCTTATTCTTATATTTTATAATATGCTGAACATTTTCTCTTCTACAACAACATCAAATTCTCACTCTATCATATAGTTATGAACAATAGGTATTTTTACCGATTATGCTGCTTTTACTCGCTTTCACTTAAAACCGAGTAGCACAAGTTATTTAACATAATTTAAAACCTCATATTCTATCATAAAACATCAAAATACACAAATTTCACCTATGGGTATTTTTCCAAATGTGAACCCTAGGTTAAATTATTACTAGCATAAGCTTAATCGAGCTTCCGGATTCCAAAAACGTAAAGAACATTAAAAGCGGGCTTGGAATCACTTACTATGGAGCTTGAAAATTGAAGAAACCCTAGCTATGGAGAGAGGGAGAATTCGGCAGCAACTAAGGAGGATGATGATTAATTTTGTGTTATTTTTCCCATTTTATTTCATTTAATATCCAAATGACCAAAATGCCCCTCCTTACTAAACTTTCAAAAATTCCTTCCATGTCCTAATTTTGTCCATGAACTTAAAATTGGTCAAATTGCTATTTAAGACCTCCTAATTAATATTCCAAAACAATTTCATACTAAAACTTCGGGATGCAAATTTTGCAACTTATTCGATTTAGTCCCTACTTTCAATTTAAGCACTTTAGGCATAGAATTTCATCACGAAATTTTCACACAATCATGCAATCATATCATAAACCCCAAAATAATTATAAAACAATTATTTCTATCTCGGATTTGTGGTCACGAAACCACTATTCCGATTAGGCCCTAATTCGGGTTGTCACAATAGATGCTGTTATGATTAGCCATATGTATTGGCTTATATTGATTCATTGTATATAGCCATGAGATGTAGCTTGTAATGATTGTGGCTTGTAGGCCTAATTATCCATGATAAGTTCTAATACTTGTGATGCGATGATGTGTTTATGCTTGTGGGATATGTATGGTTGGTATTATGACATATATGCATGATGGGTGCTTATTGACCTATCAAAATGGTCATAGCCAAGTAGTAAATGTATAATATGGAAATAAGTTGATAATGTTTGAACATGAATACTTGATGTTGATTGAAGCTACTTGATAAATTGATGGTTATGAAAGTTTGGTAAAAATGGTCATCAAATGATAAGGTCAAGGAATATAGAATTGTTGTGTCTAGATTTGATATTATATAAGTACGTGTAATAAGTGGATGATAGCATGTTAAAGTTAAGAATATACCTTAGTGAAGTATGTTAAATCATTAAAATGATGCAATGATGTATATCTTTGATGTGTGTAAAGATGTGAGGGATTAATGGTAACAAAAGGCTTGGAAAATAGCCTAAGTACTAGTCACACGAGCCGAGACACGGTTATGTGTCTCAACCGTGTGGAGGACACGGCTTAGAACATGGGCGTGTGGCCTGACTGTATGTTTAAATTTGTTTTGCTGACGTCATAAATAGAAAGTTACACGACCTGAGGACACGAGCGTGTCCCTGTGTCCACACTAGCGTGTGACCCTGTTTCAGGAAAATTTTTCTAAGTTTACCCAAAACTTTCTAAAGTTCTTGATTTAGTCCCAAACTGCATTTAATGCATGTTTAGAGCCTCGGTAGCTCGTGTAAGGGACATTATGCATGTGATTGAATGTTTTTAATTTAAATGAAAATTTATGGCCAGGTTTTGCATGTTTGTGAATGTTTAAGTTCAGTAACGCCTCAAACCCTGTCTCGGCGTCAGATACGGGTAAGGTGTGTTACAATATGTATGTATGCCCTAATGAAATTCACTTGTGATGATTTAATGAAAGTTTGGTGATAGCTTTATATCTCGGAAGTCCCGGGTGACCCTGAAGAATGCTTAGGATTCAGAAATCATGACACCATGGTTAATGAGATCCCGTGTAAGACCATGTCTGGGACATGGCATCGGCATCCAAGATGAGAGCTAGTGTAAGACCATATCTGGGACATGGCATCAATGTTGATATGTGGCCAGTGTAGGACCATGTTTGGGACATAGAGTCGGCGTTGATATGTGTGCCAGTGTAAGACCATATCTGGGATATGGCATCGGCATCGGTATGTGATTTCATGTAAGACCATATCTGGGATATGGCATTGATATGAGATTTCGTGTAAGATCATGTCTGGGACATGGCATCGATATGAGGTCCCGTATAAGACCATGTTTGGGACATGGCATTGGCATCGACATGAGACTTCATATAAGACCATATCTAAGATATGGCATCGGTATGGAGACCCATATAAGACCATGTTAGGGACATGGCTTTGGCATTTTATGTGGTATGTGATTATTCCAAATGCCCTTTAGTATTCCGAGTAATTCAACAGGCCATTCAAGATTATGATTAAGAATGTGGGGTAGAACGAGTAATAATGCATGGTACAAGTATGCACATAAACCTCATGAGTTTTGGACTCTATTCATGTTGGGAAATTTGGTACGGGTATGAAAGAGTAAGATAAGCATGATGTTCAAATACATTTGTTATTAATTTGCAATATGTTCATTACGTGTAATATAATAATGTGGTGGCAATTGATAATATGTGTGATCCATGAGTTTCATGATCTAAGTTGTTTATTATTTGCACACGACTTACTAAGCTATATGCATACCCCTCTCTCTTTTCCTTTTTCTTTTAGCATCGGCAAGCTAGCTTGGGGATCGTAGACGTCGGAGCTCGAGTCACACTATCAACAAATCTTTTGGGGTATAACTGGCTTATTACATTTAAGTATGGCATGTATAGGGGACTTAGTATTTTATTATATGTTTCATATTTGTTAGCCAAAGTGATGGCTCATTTTAGTATATTATTCCATTTTGTATATGGCCTTGAAATATGGCTCACATTGATTATGGGGTTAAAATCCCTAAATATTGATACATGCATTGAAATGTGTTACTATTCTTGTGGTGTGTGCCTAATTGGTTATTAACAATGGATGATGAAATGTGGAATTTATGCTTGATGGATAAAGTGTGTTAATTGGCATGGTCATAATATGAATAAAGGCAAAGTGATGGATTGAATAAACCTAACAAGTCATGGAGTCCTAATTAGGTATACTTGATATAAATTTATCATGCATGAGTTAAAGTTATGGATGTCTAAGTAGTCTATTTATGCCATGATAATCACCATTATCACATGAGTGTGTGTATGGGTTGTTGAGGGTGACAAGAGGGCTTGGAAAATAGCCTCAAAGTTGTCCACAGGCATGTGTTTAGGACATGTGTGACACATGGCTAGACCCATAGGCGTGTTGTTCGGTCGTGTGTCCCTTGCACCCAAATTGTTTTAAGTCAGTAAGCATGGTAATAAACACACGGGCAGAGACATGGCCGTGTGTCTCAGCCGTGTGGAGGACACGGCCTTAGGACATGGACGTGTGTAACACCCCTCACCCGTATCCAACGTCGGGACAGGGTTCGAGGCATTACCGGACTTAAACATTCACAACATGCAAAACCGGGCCACAAAATTTCACCAAAAATTAAAACATCTCGAACACATGCATATCTTCCCTTATATAGGTCTTCAAAACCTATAACATGCATTGGGGTGGTTCGGAACTAAACCAAGAACTTTGAAAATCTTTGGGCAACTTAACTAATTTTCTTGCTTCGGAGAGTCACATGCCCGTGTGGTCAATTTCAAGGCTATTTTCCAAGCCAATTGTCACCCTTAATTACCTACATACACTTATACATTTTCATAGCAATTGACATGACATATTTGAGTAATTATATATTCACAATCAAGACACAAGCATGGCATTCTTACAACAACACATAACATATTACCAGCCATGCATGGCAAACAAGCATATGCACATCACCAATATCAGACATAACATGAACAACTAGATTTATAAGTCAGAATCATTATCTCACTAAAGGCCAATATATTTGGCCAAATTATAATAACAAATGTTATAAAACTAGGTCCCTATACATGCCACTCACTTGATAATTCTAGCATATGTGTTTATACTGTCAAGGTGTTGGCTTGATAGTGTGATGCTGCCTCTGACAATCTCCAACCCCGAGTTAACCTGGCAACACTAAAAGAAATGGAAAGGAGGGGGTAAGCTTTACGCTTAGTAAGCTCGCATGAAAATAATAAGCAATTTACTAACATGCTTTCCATAGTAAAACTATCCCAATTGTACATTTACACATGTTCTAGTTAAGCTATTTTCTTGAGTCATAGTCACTAAATCATTTATATCTGGAGCTATAGAACTCCAAATTAAGATCTATAAATTTTTCTAGAAACTAGACTCATACTATTTTCCACCATAAAATTTTTAGAATTTTTGGTCCAGCCAATAAGTAAATTTTATTATTTAAAGTCTCCCCTGTTTTGCTGTTTGACAGCTTCAACCACCCTTCACTAAAATTTAATTATCTTTTCTACCAAATTCAAATGAGGTTCTAATTTCTTTCTTCTCAAAATAAATTTAATAAGGAATCCAACCATATAAATTATGTTTCTTAACTATTTTTTTACAATTTTTAATAATTTTTACAATTCAAAACAAGGGATCACGAAATCAGTCTGAACCAGTCTTACAAAAATATAAATCTATCAAAATAAAAAAATCCTTTGTTTGTTCTATTTATTTTATATGAAAATAGATTGAATAAGATTTAATTCCATTTCTCATTCCACTTCTATTTCAACTTCTACTATTTTTGGTGATTTTTCAAAGTCACTCCCCTGCTGTTGTTTTAGACTGTTTATCCCAAATTTCATTCTTTCACTAAAATTTCTTATTATCAACTTTCAAGATAATACTTATCCATATTCATCTTATCAAAAATTCAATCACTTATCCAACTCATAATTCAAAACTCATATATTCATATTTCGATATTATCCCGCTTTTTTTCACGTTAAATTTCATTTAGCAAACTTGTTTCTCCCGGTGAACACTTCGGAAAGTAACAATATCCGATGGTTTTAGCACATAGCTCCACACTATTGGGCTAACATGTAATTGTGGCATACGCACTTAGCACTACTTTTTAGATTAACATGTATAACCGTGGCATATCCACTTAGCACCACGTTACATGTTTAACCGTGGTATATCCACTTAGCACCGCGTTAATGAATCAATATATGTAACCATGGCATATCCACTTAGCACCACATTACATGTTTAACCATGGTATATCCACTTAGCACCACGTTAATGAATCAATATATGTAACCGTGGCATATCCACTTAGCACCACGTTATATGTATCAATATGTGTAATCGTGGTATATCCACTTAGCACCACGTTACACATTTAACCGTGGTATATCCACTTAGTACCACGTTACACGTATAACCGTGGTATATCCACTTAGCACCACGTTAATGAATCAATATATGTAACCGTGGCATATCCACTTAGCACCACGTTACATGTATCAATACATGTAATCATGGTATATCCACTTAGCACCACGTTACACGTACACATTTTTTTCATTTCGAAGGTTCAACCGAGATTTCTTCATTTAATCTCAGTTCATCAACCACAAATCACCGTTTGTGTCCATTAATTGAGCAATACTATAACTTATTTCATTTGCACTCTCTTCACAAGTCCATTTTATTTCACATGTCAAACATGTACTCATGAGTTTCGAGTACGTACCTGTGCTATTTCTTAGCATAACCACTCATGCAAACAGGACAATCATATGCAAGATCTCATATTTTCGGTAATCAACCATTTCTTTTAAATATCATATTCCATCAAATTTCTATTTACATCAAATTCAATACAATTATAACAAATTATATTTCATGTATATCAATAATAACATGAATAATAGGCTTATTAAATCACGCGAACTTACCTCGGATCCAGAAATGGCAATTTGCATTTTAGTCTATAACCTTGTATTTTCCCGATTTAAGCCCAAATCTTGATTTCCTTGATCTATAATATGACATTTAGCCTACTAATTAGTCACACTATTCATATGGGTCTAAAAATAATATTTTTATAAATTTTCATTTTGACCCCTAAACTTTTGCATATTTGCACTTTTGCCCCAAGGTTCGAAAATTAAACTTCTTCCTATTTTCTTATGTTTTATGACATGCTGATCATTTTTCTCTTCTATAGAAACATCAAATTCTCACTCTAGCATGTACTTATGAACATTAGGTATTTTTACCGATTATGTCGTTTTACTCGTTTTCACGTAAAATCGCTTAGCAAAAGTTTTTTAACACAATTTCAAGCTTCATATTCTACCATTAAACATTAGAATACATGCATATCATTCATGGGTAAATTTTTAAACATAAATCCTAGCTCAAAATAATGGTAGAAATGAGCAGATCATGTTACCGGGATTTCAAAAATACATAGAACATTAAAAAAGGAACTCAGAATCACTTACTAATAAGCTTGGAAGCTTGGCCAAACCCTAACCATAGCTGCTCTTGGTACATTCTGCTGTAGCAAGAAGAAAGGGACATATTTGGGGTTTAAAACTTGTCTTTTAATTCATTTTACCCCTGAATAACCAAAATCTTTCAAATTTTACCCAACCAAGGCCATTTTTGTCCAACAAGTTATACAATGGTTTAATTATCATTTAAGGACCTCAAATTTAAAATTTCATTACAATTAGACACCTCTAACATGTAAAACTCAACTTTTACACTTTTTACAATTAAGTCCTTTTTACTAAATTGAGTGCCCAAATGTCGAAATTTTCGAACGGAATTTTCACGAAATTATTATATGAAATCGTAGACCATAAAAATATAATAAAAATGAAATTTTTCTCATCGAATTTGTGGTCCTGAAACCACTATTCCGACTAAGCCCAAAATCGAGATGTTACAACGTGTGCCCAGGACGTGTAAGTCTACACCTTAAATGCGAAAATTAAATTCACCACACGGCCTAGCACACGGGCGTGTGACTTGGTCGTGTGATCTTAAATTGATGCTGCCATCATAAATAGAGAGTTACACGGCCTGGAGACATGGGCGTGTCGAGGGCACACGGGTGTGTCCTTGTTCCATACGGGTAAAGGGACGAGTTATTCCCAAACCACCCACGATGTATGCTTTGGGCCTTGTAGGCCCGAAATAGGGACGATTTGCATGTGTATGTACTCTTTTGTATTGAAAATAAATTTTATGGCTCTGTTCTGTATGTATGTTTACGTTTTAGTCGGCAATGCCATGTATCAGTCCCGACGTTGAACACGGGTAAGGGGTGTTACAGATTAACTCTTATCAAAATTAGCAAAGTTATATATTGTGGAAATTGTTAAACTACACGGAGTACCAGTTTCAATTATATCAGATTGAGACCCTCATTTAATTTCAAGGTTTTTAAAGAAACTACACAAAGCGTTTGGAAAAAAAATTGATTTTGGCACAATATTCCACCCACAAACCGATGGATAATCTACAAAAACTATTTAAATTCTAGAAGATTTGTTAAGAAGTTGTGTCATTGAATTCTGAGGCATTTGGGAAGAATTTTTTACCACTTGTTGAATTTGCTTATAACAACAACAGTTTCCAAGCAAGCATTCAGATGCCATTATACGGGGCACTATATGGGAGAAAATTTCGAACACCCTTATGTTGGACGAAATTGAAAGAAAGAAAAATAATGGGTCCTGAATTGGTATAAGAAAATAAAGATAAAATTTTTCTAATTCAAGAAAGATTAAAAATGACCTTAGATCGAAAAAGGTCATATGACGATCTAAAGAGAAATTATATTGAATTCAATGTCAGGGAACAAGTTTTCATAAAAGTCTTGCCTTGGAAAAAAATTCTAAGGTTCGATAGAAAAAGAAAACTAACACCTCGTTTTATTAGACCTTATTGAGTGCAGAAGCAGATTGACCCAGTGGCTTACGAACTTGAACTATCTTTGAGTTAGATTGAATCCATAATGTGTTCCGTGTTTAAATGTTATGAAACTATCGTTCTGATCCTTCCCATATCATTCCCATTGATGAAATTGAGCTCTGACCAAAGGTATCTTTTGAAGAGGAACCGATTAGAATAATAGATAGAAAGGTTAAAACTTTTAGAAACAAATTCCTCTAGTTAAGGTATTGTGGCAAAACCTTGGAACCAAAGAAGCAACTTGGGATCTTGAAGTGTTGATTCCTCAACAATATCTTTATTTGTTCGAAAACCAGGTAAGTTAAAATTCAGGGACGATTTTTTTTAAGGGAAGGAGATTCGTCATATCCTAAAAATAGGCATAGAAGAAATAGGAATAAAATTTAGATTTTTATTTTTTTTAAGCATAAAGTAAGAGAATTTAGAATGCCTTAAAAATTATTTTGATAAGAAAATTGACTAGAATGAGCATGTTGGTTTAGTAGTAAAGCCTTAGCTTCCCTTTAGTTCCCAGGTTGAAAACCTATTGTGCATCTTTTAGCTAAAACATTTTATTTTCTTATTTTTAAATTATAAAAGTGTTGAATTTTCAGACTAGCCCAGCTAATTTTTTTTTTAATTTAGTCCTTAATTTAAAATATCCCTAATTCTACATGAATTCCTAAAACCTATTTCAATTATGGAAAGAGAGTTTTATAAATAGTCAATCTTTTCAAGCCCTAAAATCTTTTCCTAAGAGAATTTTTCAAGAAAAACTTTCAAAGTTCTTCATTTTTTCACCAATTTTCAACCGAAGATTTCAAATATTTTCAAAATCATCCCTCTCCTTCTAGTAGACCGTTGATTTCCTCTTCCAAACTAAGGTTTTTGTGTTTCCAAATCAGGTGTGGGATCTAAACTTAAATCATTGTGTATAATTAATTGTTGAATTAGGAAGTAAGTAATCTATTATGCGAAACCTATTGTTTGAACCCCTTTTGAGGAATATATGTCTGATCCCTTAGTGTATAGGTGAACCCTGCATGTTATTTATGAAAACCCTTAAAGCATGAAAACCCCCTGTATGTGAACCCTTATATGAAATCCCCTATATGCCAACCCTTATAAGCAAACCCCAAAATGTGAACTCCCTATAAGTGAACCCCTTGTATGCAAGCCCATATATGCGAAACCCTATATGTGTGAACCTTTATATAAACTATTATATATGCGAACCTATATACTAAATCTTATAGGATTTAATATGCGATCTCTTAGTATATACATGTGAACCTTATTTGTTATTACATACGAACCCTATATGTTGATAAATACAAACTTATGTATTTCTATATGCGAACCGTAGGTGTTTAGTATGTGAACCAATATGTTTATTTATGAAAATTGTACATGTTTATTATGCGAATCCCATATATGTGTATATGCAAACCCTACATATTGTAGTATGTCAATCCTATCTAATTCTACTATGCAAACCTTACATGTTTTATATGTGAACCCTATATGTATGTCTATGTGAACCCTAGAAGGAATGTACAAACGCTACATATTGTAGTATGCGAATCCTATCTATTTCCACTATGTAAACCTTACATGTTATGTGACAGACCGATTTTGGGGCTAGCCGGAACAGTAGTTACAGAACCACTATTCCAAAGCTGTAAAAATTATTTTAATATTATTTTTTGTGTGATGACATGGTTATAAAGGTGCATGAAAAATTTGGTGAATTAATTTTAGCGATCGAGAGCTTAATGCGAAAAAGGACTAAATTGCATAAAGTGCAAAAGTCCTATTTTGATAGTTAAGGGTGTCAAACAGCTAGAGAACCAAAATTGGGGGTCTTTAAAGGGCAAATAGACTCTAAAAAGAGTGCTTGGGTGGCCATGGGGACAAGAATGTTCAAAAAGTCAAATTAGGTGGGTTTTGGTAGCTTATTTTACTAAAATAGAGATAAAATAAAAGAAAGATGATATCATCCCTTTTCACCATTTCTTCTCCACCGAAAATTCAGCCATTGTTGGGGTTTGAAAGCTTGAAAATTTTAGCAGCTTGTAACCCTCTCAAGTAAGTGATTTTGATGGTCTTTCTTGATGATTTTTGTATTTTTAGAACCCTTGTTGCATAAGCTTTCAAATGAGGGGACTATTTTGTAAAATGGTTGAAAGTCTAGGGTTTTACCTTGAGAGTGTTCATGTTTTTTTTCCTGAAATTTTATGGAAGAAAATGAATCATGGTTGTGAAATAAACAACTTTTGTGAAGGAACTTCTCATGAAGACCCTAATAGGACCATTTGTAAAGTTTGTAAAATAGATAATAATGTTGTGAAATATTAGGAATTTGGGGTTTTCATAAGAGAAATAAATGGTCGGTTAGGCTTCGCTAACAAGGAAATTCGATAAAAATTGATTTTTGGGTTTTAGGGTAAAATGGTCATTTTTTGAAGTCGAGGGGCAAAATGATCATTTTTCCCAATTATGAATTGTTGAGTAACTAGATCGATAAAATAATTAAACTTGTGAATTTTTATCATTTTAGATCAAGAATTACACAATCCAGGGCTAAACTGGGGAGAAACAAAGTTAGCGGACTAAAATCGACTAGTCACCTACATTTTGATTACTAAGGTAAGTTGTATGTAAATAATACAACTACATTGTTATTATGTGTTTGAATTGATATAGCATAAATTTCTTGTTTGTGGAAATGATTATGTATGATGAATATTGAGATAGTAGAACTCCTGTTTGAACCTTAGGAAATAAATCGGATATTCATGCCATGACATTCGAGTTATTTGTGTGCCAGTGTAAGACATGTATGGGACATGCATCGGCCACATTGTGAGAGCCAGTGTAAGACCATGCCTGGGATATGGCATCGGCATTAGAACCTATATTTGAGGCTTAATGAATATCCGATAGCATCCCAAATGGTTCAAAGGTGAGAGTTACAGTTTAAGTTAAACGAGGAAAGTATAACTATGTTGTGATTGGTACAGGTACCTATTTGAAATGTATGAGATGTGAGATCAATATATGCTGTGTGAATTGTATTGGATAGTGATGAGTAAGTTGTGCTTATGCCTACTTTATTACTATGAGTATGATGATGAATGGTAAAGTTGTTGTTATATTTATTGCATGCAACTTACTAAGATTTATGCTTACTCCCTCTCCTTTCCATTTTCTTATAGTGTCGCCTAATTAGCTCAAGGACCATCAGACGTCGGAGGCATCGATCACACTATCACTAGCAGCACTTGGTATATTTAGATCTTTTGTTTTGATTATGGCATGGATAGGACCCTGACTTTTGAGTTTTGTGTCATTGTTAATTGGCCAAATGTGTTGGCTTACTTTAGCATTTGATTCATTTTGTAAAATGCCATGAAAAATGGCTAATATTGAAAGTTATTATGTGAATGCAAGCCTGTCTGTCATGAATGTGAATTTGTTGGCATGGTTGAATATATGTAATGTATATAGGTCTTAACTATGGTTGTTTGGTAGAAAACTCATATTAAGTAAATCTTTGATATGTTGGTTGATGTTAGATTGTGTTTCAGGGTGGCAAAGGCTTGGTAGATAACCTTATATTGTCCTCACGGGTAGACACACGAGTGTGTGTCTAGGCCGTATGAGACACACGGTCAGCCCCATGGGCGTGTTGTTCAACCATGTGTCCCCTGCAAGTAAAATTTACAAGTCAAAATGCATGGTAGTAAACACACGGGCAGAGGCACGACCGTGTGTCTCAGCCGTGTAGAGGATACAGCCTCTAGCCATGAGCGTGTGCCTTGGCCGTGTGCCTCAAATTGGGTGCTGACGTCAGAAACAGAATGTCAAAGTTTTTAGACACGGGCGTGTCATGGACATGTGAGGGACAGGGGCCATAGACACGGGCGTGTGCTAGGCCGTGTGAAAACCCCTGTAGGTTTGAATTTATAATTTAATTCACACGGGCATAGGACACAGGCGTATCCCTAGATGTTAGGCCATATGTGTCACACTAGCCATCAGCACAACCATGTTATAATGACCACACGGACGTGTTGCCCTTCCACACGGGCGTGTGCCCTATTTCAAGAGTTATTTTTATTTAGTCGGTTTAAGGACCCAGTTTGTTCCAAATGGTTTCGAATGAAAGTTTAAGGCCTTGTAGGCCCACATTAAGGAGTTTAAACAAAGTTTGAAAGAGCTTTAAATTTGATCAAGTCTTGGTGACTCAGAAATGATTGTATGCATGTGATTAAGTATGGTAATGCCTCGTGCCCATCTTGGCCTCGGGCTAGGGTAAGAGGTGTTACATGTTTTATATGTGAACCCTATATGTATATTCATGTGAACCCTAGGAGGAATGTACATGCCAACCTTATATGCTGTAACAAACGAACCCCATTTATACAAACTCTGTAGTATATATTTATGAAAATCGTAGTAGGAATGAACATGCCAACCTTTCATACTATAATATGCGAGCCATATATGTGTGAACCCTATTGGTATGAACCTTACATGTCGAACCCTACTTGTGAACTTGTATGTAGGCATGTTATTTCGTATGTAGATACTATATATGTGAAAATGTTTTTAATACATGCCATTAAATGATAGTATGAAAAGTTAAATGTAGCATCGATTGATGATAAAAAGCATGACATGCTAAGTATATGTGCATAATTACATGAAATTGTGTATGGAGGACGGAGGAGATCCGTAGAAGAAAGTGGTAATTTAAGTCCACACTGAAAGTCAATACTGCACAAAGTAGGCGGCAGTGTCATCAAAACCAGATAAATCGAGATGATAGTTTAAAAAGAATATCAAAACCGGGCAACCTAAATGATAAGTTATTGTAGTAAAATTCATCATCACAAATGACAAATGAACAGTCATCGTTATTGGGAAATTCGGGATGGTCCGTTATTGACATGTGTTTTGGAGTGTCGAGCAATGCTCGAGGGAGAATAGGATGGACGAGTGGGAATTTAAAACTATAATTGCATTGCATCATGAAATTATTCTATACATGCATTGATTTACTAAATGATCCCTACATCATGCTTAATTTGCTATATTTTAAAATTTGAACTCTTTATCGTTTGTACAATTATATATAATGGTTTAAAATTAGACTCACACTTAGTTGTCATAAGCTCACTCCCTCTTTTCTTACCTCTTAGGTAACATAAAGAACTAAAATGCAAAATGGTGTCAGAGAAGCCTCGAACTAGCATATCGTTTTTCTTTTATTATTATTTTAAATTTTCCATTAAAATTCCTTAATTATTTTTGAGGTTTCTAATTATTAATTATTTCTTGCCTTTTATCTCTTAGGTAAGGAATTATTTAGCTTATTAATTCTAAACATGATAATTTATACTTTGATAATTGCATACTATTTGGTTTAGATAACTATTATCCATAATAAAATTTTTCTTTGCTTTGCAAAAATACTTAAAGGTTTTGAAAAGTCTTTTAAAACCTAAATCGTTTTTCTCAAAAGTTCACATTAATAAATTTTATGATTGAATTACTAAGTAAAGCTGATTTAATTAATAAATGTTTTTCTTAAAAAGAAAAGAGTGATTTTTATACAATTCAACTCAACCAAGAGAATGATTGTACAAGATCACTTCAGTGATCAAATGTAACTCCTTTGACTTAGCCGAAACTCTTAGACCGGGTTAGGGGTGTTTCAAAAACCATGCAATCTAACCTTTTAAAAATAAAAATAGAAAGGAAAAAAAATGTTTAGATGATGAAAATATTAGAATATGTATGTGTGTATGTTCAAATATTAAAATAGTGTTATGAGATTTTTTAGGCAAAAACTCTATTTATTTTAAGAGAAAATTGATATAAAATAATATTTAAATTGATTCTAACGTTAAATTTTAATTATATGCATATTGTAGAGAGTAATTGAACCATTAGTAATATTTAAACTAAATTGTTTTGGGTGTATGCTCGAACGATTCGAATCAAACCCAAAACTAGAAATAGTTTTCTTTACTTTCAGTGTGAAAACAAAATCACTTCTTAATAGAAACCGACAGAATTGTTATTCCGAAAAATAAATTTAATACTTGAGAATAAACTGCCACTATTTTTAGACAGGGTAACAATATCTTAGAGTTATTTTTTTAGCCCTACCTATGTCATCTATTTAAAGGGAGAAGAAGTTAAACCCTTGTTAAATTGTAGAAGTCTATTTCAAATAGAAAAACAAACTCCTAGTCTAACTAGAAGTACAATGGGCGACAACCTTAGTTAATAATACTAGGGTTTGTTGTACCTCCTTGTTAACATGAGGGACATTTGGGCCTCTCTCATATCAGGTCCAATTATAGGTATTTCATGAACTTTTAACCTAGTACTTTATAATTCGATCCAACCTGAAATTTTTTCTATTTATCAAAATAAACATCTCGATTAATTTTCCAATTAAATAATCTCATCAACCCAATTCTAATCCCGTTAAAATCATGGTGTTTTTACTATAAAAGAATCTATGATAAAATATATTTAATATTTCTACATTCAATGGTTTACTATGACCAAATGATTTATTTCCATTTTCGAATTTCATTTAACTTGAAAACCGTAAATTCATTTCCAAGTCATTTTCATTTTGGAGAAAACCACATTCATTTCGAAATGGTTCCATTTCTCCATTTTTGCTTCTCCATTTTCACCATTTATATATATTTTTATTCATTTGATTCAACATGCAATTCATTTCTGGTTTCAACAAGCTAGCGGAGGGACTGATTGGACATATGCAATTAGGGCTCAAATGATTTATGGTTAAGTTTTAGCATCTCGCCTATTAATTATAAACTCATTTATTCATGAAGTCATTCCACTATAGTATCATGACTGAGCTCTCCCCAACGACATACCATTACGAAAGAATCTCGATCAGTGCTCGTCCAATGACCTAGTCATAAATGTGTTACCCTCATAAGATATCCTTAATCTTTTTGGGATAAATCTGTTCTCCCAATATGATCCTATTTTATCTCATGGTAACTATTATATCTTTCTTCATGAAAAGTAAATTACTATAAAATAATAATCAAGTTATTCATCACAAAGTCGAACGACCCGTGGTCATGTTTACTTTTCATCAACCATTTACTGGCAATGAGAGGATATCATTTTCCCATGTCTCGGGCTATGAATTCCACTATTGTGAATGTCGCTACTTATTGTAGAAGTCGTATACCCAATGCACCAGCTTTGTTCCTTATTTATTTGAACTTAGACTTTTACTTACATCAAAGTATACGAGTTACACATACATAGTCTTCATCCATTCAAGATTTAGGCACGTCACACTATGAACGTCACAAGTGAATAAATCCATAAACATATTTAGGATCTATTCTTCTTGGCTCTAGTCTAATGTACTGTCAATCTAATCAGTCACATCTATGTCTCTATTTTCTGGGAGTCATCCTCTCTGATGTCCAAGATAATGCATCTCCCTAATTAAACTTGATATACAAAATATTAGTCTTTCAATCGATTTTCTCATTTCTAATTAGACTAAGGACATGTTTAGGTTCATATACTAATATAAGCTGTCTTTCCGTATTACGATTCAATCATGTAATATTGCTTAGTATTAGTTTAAATATTAGACAACTAGTGAGCCAATATTTTCTTCTATTTTGCTTTGCATTCAAAAACCACATGAGGGAAATTATACAATGTATATTAATGTTATCCATGAGTTGTTTTATTAACTAATCTGTTTGAAAAAATTACAAGTTTACAAACGAATATACTACACACAGAGTACTAGATCCAATGGAAGGTTGGTCATATAAGAACATACTATGTTTGCTTGAATATGGAACATCCTCAATTAGAAGATGAGAATGGATGATGTCGATTAGTAACTGGAGGTGGCAAGAAGGGATGATGCTTGAATCATTATGATATGCTATATTTTTGGAAATGTGAGACAAGGAAGTGCAAATAGGGTAGTTTTTTCCATTTTAAGGTCCTAAAAATGGAGAGCGGATTAGAAAATATAGAGTAAAGAGAGGAATTTGGTCTCGTGTATGTTGGAACCCATTTGGAAAGGGAATCTCATACTTTGAATTTTTTAAGTTAAATTAGATATGGAAAGGTTTAACCCTTTTGATGGTGAATAATTGGATTGAATGTGCTATCTTTTATGATGCACATTGTGATTTTTTGAAAAGGGACGCTTAATTGGAAACTTAATTGGAATTTGATTTTTTCTTGTAATAAGATGGTCTGTTTTTGGAAAGTGTATTTTTTATGATATATTATTTCTTCTTAATATGTTATTTCATTGGTTTCACTTGGATAAGGGTGACATATTTGGTAATTCCTTTAATTTCTTGGTTATTTGGTCCTTTGATGTTTTGGTTTCTTTATTTAAAATTACTATCTATTTTTATTTAGCCTTTGTGCTAGTTACGTACAAGGGTACTTTCACTTTTTCTGCTTTGGTTTTGCTAAATCCTTTTTTCTTTGCACATTGCTATTATTAATTTTTCTTGTCCTTTCTCTATAGTTGATTTCCTACATAATATGTTTAGCAAGCTTTCTTTCAAGGAGTAAGAAGGCATTATGGTAGAAAATGTCATCCAGGTGGTAGAAGCTTTAGTGAAGAGGGCGAACCTATGGGTGGCGAGAAAGCTTTTTGCTCCTATAACGATCTACAATGAGGTGTTTTTTTAGGTTTTCAAAAATGTCGATGCACAAATAAACTTATGGTTTTCTCTATACTTGGTCCAAACATTTTTCTATTTACGTTTGCCAAAATGAATGATAAGGAGAAAATCTTTAAAATAGGGTTGTGGAATTTTGATCAGCATATGCCAGTCCTCAAGGACTTTGAAGTCACTTTTTGTCCAAATTATTATAATTTCTCATTGGTGGCCTTTTGGGTGTGTATTTACGATGTATCGATAGGATGATGAACTCAAGAAATAGTTGTTTGAATTAGACAAGTATTGGGTGATATCGATGTGATCAATTAGAATGAATCATGTGGGGGCTGTACGGAGTACTTCTGTATGTGAGTACACATTAATATCACCAAGCCTATTAGGCGTGTGATTTTAATTGGACTGAAAGATGATGGGTTCAAACACTATGCTTTGTTCAGATATGAATGGTTAACAACATTTTGTTATATATGTGGTCTAATTGGCCACTAGGTGGATTCTTGTGTTGTGCCAAATGGCTCTTGCGATGAAAATGGTGAGGCTTTCCAATATTGAGATTACATGAATGTCCCTTTATTGAAAATATCTTCTAGGGTCATCTGTTACCAAAGGAAACAAGGGGTGGAACTTTTTCCAAAAGAGTATTTGGGTGGTTCAACTGTAAAGAATGGTGATAGGAGAGAGGGAAGGACCCATTATGAATTCTTAAGGGGAGCCAATTTCACTTTGGATATCTCTTGTAAGGGGAAGGAAAAAAATCTCCGAGATGGAAAGAAAATAGGTGCAAGGTTGATTTGTTCGGTGAAAAAGCCTCGTGTTGTGACAATGGAAAATAAAGGATCTACCAAATAGGGTAGTCATAATTTTGCACCCAAAGTGATGGAAGCTGATGATCAACCTCACTGTCAGCGATGAGAATTTTATGTTGGAATTGCTAAAGGCTTGGGAACCCTCGGACAATTCGTGCTCTTAAAAGGCTTATAGCCTCAAAGAACCCACAATTAATTTTTTTTGTGAAACTAGGTTGTTGGATAGTGAGGTTGAAAGCATAAAACATCAATGTTTGATTCATGGTTGTATCCTTTTTAATTCTAATAATAGATCTAATGACTTTCTACTTTTATAAGGTCTTAATTTTTCAATAAATTTACTTTCTTACTCTCGTAATCATATTGATTTTGACATTGAGGTAAACGGTGTGTTTCATTTTGGTTTACAACTTTCTATGATTATATCATCTCTTCTCAAAGGGCCCACTCTTGGAATTTAATTAAATCACTGCAATTGGCTTCAAATAAACCATGCCTTATGGGTGGAGATTTTAATGAGATTCCTAAAGGATAAGAAAAACAAGGTGGTAGAAGGAGGCTTCGAACCCAAATGGATACTTTTGGTGATGCTCTCAATGAAGTAGATCTAGTGGACATCAAGCCCAACTTAAAGGGTTCACATAGACTAATAAAAATGGTAATACAAGATTGGTTAAAGAAAGGTTGGACCGATTTGTGGCCTCTTTGGATTGGATAGGATCTTTTCCTAAAATTTGTTGTAACAACCCGATTTTGGGGCTAATTGGAAAAGTGGTTTCGGGACCATAAATCCAAGGCTGAGAAATTATTTTTATTATTTTAATATTATTTTATGTGTTATAGTATGATTTTATGAGTGCATGAAAATTTTGATGAACACATTTTAGCGATTGTAAGCTTAATCACGAAAAAGGACTAAATCACATAAAGGGTAAAAGTTCTATTTTACTTGATAGATAGACCAAATAGCTAGAGAACCAAAATTGTGGGGCTTTAAAGGGCAAATAGACCCTTTTTAGGAGAGTGGCCTGCCATAGGGGGCAAGAGAGGTCAAAGGTCAATATTAGGTGTGTTTGGTGACTTAATTGATTAAAATAAAAATAAAAGAAAGAGAAAAAGATATCATCTTCTTCTCATTTCCTTCCCAACTGAAAATATCAGCAAATTGAGGGTTTTTGGAAGCTTGAAATTGTAGCGACTCTCCATCTTTGAAAGTAAGTGATTTAGATAACCTTACTTGGTAATTTTTATATTTTTGGAGCCCCTGAAGCTTAATTTAGCTATTGAGGGGACTATTTTGCAAAAAGATTGAAAATATAGGGTTTTTTCATGAAAGCTTTTGAGATGTTTGCTGAAATATTATGAAAGAAAATGAGTTATGGTGGTTAAATGAACAATTTTTGTGAAGTAGTTTTCATGAAAACACCTAAAGGGACCATTTTGTAAAGTTTATAAAATAGGTTGTAAATGTGTGAAATAATTGGAATTGTGGGTTGTTTCTAGTATAAAACTAATTCGGCTAGGCTTAATTAGTAAGAAAATTTGATGAAAATCGATTTACGAACCTAGGGGTAAAATCATAATTTTTCAAAAGCCTAGGGGTGAAATGGTCATTTTGCCAAAATGTGGTCTATATTATGTCTTAATTAATGTGATGATTGAACTAGTGAAATTTTTATCAATTTAGATAAAGAAAAACGAGGAACGGACCTTGACTAGGGAAAAGACAAGGTGTACGAGGACTAGACTCATTTTTACAAATTTTGTACCGAGGTAAGTTCAAATGTAAATAGTGCAATGAGAATAATGTATAAATACTTAAAGGTTGCATGAATTGTAATTCCCACCCTTGAAGGTAAGTTACAATATTTTGTCATTATGCGGGATTATGTGTTAACTCTTTTATCATGAAATATGTGATTGCTTAAGTGACCGAGTTTGTCGAAGGTAAGTCTACGAGAAAAGTCCCGTTTGAACTTTAGGAATAGACTAGGATATAATGTGACATGTCACTAGGAACTATGTGGTTATGAACTCATTTGTATATGTGATGTGAGATTAGATAAATCTGGGCGCTAGTCAAGTACGTCCTACTAGTGGTTAGGTAGCCCGGCATGTGTTGCAGGTACATGTCAGCTTGTGTGAGCAGCCCGTGTAGTTACATTTTAACTGTCAGCTTATGTGAGCAGGCCTGTGATTAGCTTGAGAACGAGCAAGATGTGATGTGTTAAATAAAGTAGCATGTGGCCACATATGGTGTGTTATGCGTATGTTTTCTGAGTATCCAATGATATTCCTAGTGTTCAATGGGTAAGTCAGTAGTTATTTAATGACTAAGTCAATGATGGGAATTATGCAATTGTGTTACAAGTTAGTACAGGTATGTACATAAAACTCTTGAGTAAAGATTTCAATATGTTAAGTACTTATGGTAAGAGTGTGTATAAGAAAGTTAAGCTTATGAAGCTTTGTTTTATTTTAACTATTGAGTCATGTTGTTTATTATATGCATGTTAGCTTACAAAGATTTATGCTTACTCCCTTCGTTTCCATTTTCTTATAGTGCCGTCAAGCTAGTATTGGGGATCAAAAGGCGTCGGAGGCATTGATCACACTATCACCTGAAGCTTTGGTATAGCTAGTTCAAATGTTTTGATTTTTGGCATGTATAGCGACTCGAATCTTTAGTTTAGTGTCTTGTTAGTTTAGCCACAAACGTTTGTTTATATGATGGATGTGATATTCATTTTGTCTAGGCCATTAAATTTGGCTAATGTTAATTGTTATTACATGCATTTGATGCAAGTTTCTAATAGTTGTGGCTGATTTGGTTATATACATGTTATGCTTGTACTGGTTTGGTTGATCTTGTGTAGGTTAATGTAAGTAAGGGTGGCAAAGAGGCTTGGTAAATAGCCTTATTTTTGTCCATACGGGTAGACACACGAGCGTGTGTGACCCACAGCCAGCCCAATGGGCGTGTTGTCCTGCCGTGTGTCCCCTGCACGTAAAAAATTTCAAGTCAGTATGCATGGTAGTAAACACACGGGTAGAGACACGACCATGTGTCTCATCCGTGTGGAGGACAAGGCCTCGAGCCATGGGCGTGTGCCTCAACCGTGTGCCCCTAATTAGATGCTGACGTTAGAAATAGAATGTCAATGTTAGAATTTAGATACTCGGGCGTTAGAAATAGTATGTTTTCCGAGCCATGGACGTTAAATAAGGTAGCATGTGGCCACATATGTCAACCGTGGGCCATGGACACGGGCGTGTGTCAGGCTATGTGAAAACCCTTGTAGGTTAGAATTTAGAATTTAATTTACATGAGCTCTGGACACGGGCGTCTCCCATCATGCTTAGGCCATGTGAACCATATGGGCCTTTAGTACGACCATGTCCTAATGGCCACACGGGCGTGTTGCCCTTCCACACGGACGTGTGCCCTGTTTCTAAGGTCATCTTTCTAGAGTTTGTTAAAGGACCTGAATTGGTCCTGAATGGATTCCGATGGATGTTGGGGTCTCGTGAGTCCATGTTAATAAAGTTTAGACATGTTCCGAAAAAGTTTTAAATATTACCAAGTCTTGATGACTCAGAAACGTTTGACTACATGTGCTTTAGAGTTGTAGCGCTTCGTATTCCATCCCAGCGTAGGGTACAGGTGTGGGGTGTTACATTTGTTTCAAATGAGCCACATATTACATTAGATCATTTCCCAAATTTTTTAGACACGGAAGGTTTGAGTTAGAAGATTGAAAGACAAAGAGGAAAAGGCCACTTTCATTTCAAGGAGTTGGGGATCAAAATTGGATTGCAGAGAAGTTGTAGGAGATACTTGGACTCTTTTAGTGGTTTGAATCCTCTTAAAAAATAGGATAAAGTAGGCCTTAGGTTTGATACTTGGCAATATAATAAATTTAATGCCTCCAAAAATAGAATGGCTTTTTATCTCGTCATTTACGAGGCCTGACCTGCCATAATTTGATATGTCAAATTAGGCTCTCTTGAACAGTTGATGACTTTGTTCTCAAGAAATTTGCAAGTGTTTTCAATGTTTTTTTAGCTTCTATTTTTATGGTATTTTTTCTTACATTTTGATCCTTTTAAGACCCGAATTGACAAGACAATGTTAGTGGGAGTCTAATTGTTTATTTAAGTGTGTGTAGGAACACAAAGTATGTCAAGGATCAAACCCAAGAGAGATCGTGCAATAAAGTGACTAATAAGTCTAGCTAGCTAATCACTAAGCATTAAATAGTACAATAGACATGTCACACTTGCAGTCAAGCCGCTTTAATTTCTGATAATTTTGTGTTGATTCTCTGCATGGTGTACGCCATGGCGTGATCAGGGCCCTAACAGATAAACCTTGATAAGATAAAAATGCATGACAATTGCATGATTATAGGCATGAACTTGGGGGCCTTATGGATGTCGATGAAAAATATTAGAGATGACGATCTTGCATTGATTGGTTAAAGAATGGGAATCGAAATACAAGGTTCTTTCATATAAGAGCCAATATTCATTGGAAAAGGAATTGGATCATAAAGTTGAAAAGCCACTTAGTGTAACATCCCGAATTAGGACCTAGTCGGAACAGTGGTTTCGAGACCACAAATCTGAATTAGAAATAATTATTTTATAATTATTATAAGTTCTATGATATGTTTATATGATTGTGTAAAATTTTCATGAAGAAATTATATGTGAGAAGTGTTTAATTTGGCTTTAGGGACTAAATTGCGTAAAGTGCGAAAGTTGCATTCTAATAGTTATAGAATTTTTAGTGGAAGTTAACCTATTAATAGGTTAGTGGAAGATACTATTAATAGGTTAGTGGAAGATATTTGTTTGGTATTATTGAAATTAGTTAGAAATTAAAAGGGTAAATTGGTAATTAAGTTAAAAAGGTATAATAAGACAAAAATGCAAAAAGTTATCATCTTTTTGTTTCTTTCTTCCACCGAAATGAAGAAAAATAGGCATCCATGGATGAGCATGATATTCGGCCAAGCTTCTATGGCTCATCTTGGTACGATTTTTGTCTTGTTTTTAATTATTTTTATGTTTTCGGAGTTGTGGTAACGGGATTTAGCTATCCCGTACCTTCGTTTTCAAAACTGTTAAAGTTTGTGAATTTTTCCATTTTTGATAAAATGTGTATTTTGATAATTGATGATAGAAAATGCATCCTTATTGTTAGATAAACAACATTTGTAAAGTGATTTTTGATAAAAATGTCGATTAAGGACTAAGTTGAGAAATGTGTTAAATTGTGTGATAATAGTGTGAATATGTGAAATATGTGGGCTGCTGTAAGTAAGATAAATATTCGGCTAGGCTTGGGTTGGGATAAAATTGAATGAATTTTATTTTTCAATCCTAGGGACTAATTTACAAATAAGTGAAAGTTTAGGGGAAAAATTATAAATTTACCAAAGTATGATTTTTGGGTCAACTTGAATACCGTGAGTAATAAATAAGCTATATTTGAAATTTTATATCAAGAAAATCGAGATTCGGGCTTAAATAGAGAAAGTACGTGGTTAAGGACAAAAAGAGAATAATTAGTTGTTTTTGCATTCGAGGTAAGTTCGTGTGATAATAATAATGCAATGTCTTATTTGAGTTGAAATGCTTAATTATTATTGTATAAATTGGTATGATTTGTTACAGATATACTCGACGAGGAATCGACAAATGAGTCGTATGATAAAATTGGTAAGACAATAATGTTATTGTTATTTGTGATTGAAATCTGAATTGATATGATAATTTGGATGTGTTGAATTATATGTTTGTCGTACTATGTACGTGATGGTGTTTGCTTAATGAAATTATATTTTATGCTATGCATATGCAATGACCTAAAACATATGTTTATGATGTTTGATGACATTGTAATAAATGGTAACTTGGTGTTAAAGAGTGATATTACATGGAATATGCATGACGAGATTTGATGTGGTAAAACTCCCGGTTGAACCGTAGGAATAGATCGGATATCCATGCCATGATACTAGAGTTATGTGTGAGCTAGTGTAAGACCATGTTTGGAACATGGCATCGGCATTGTTATGAGAGCTAGTGTAAAACCATGTTTGGAACATGGCATCGGCATTGTTATGAGAGCTATTGTAAAACCATGTCTGGGACATGGCATCGGCCTCAATATGCTAGCCAGTGTAAGACCATATTTGGAACATGACATCGGCATTGTTATGAGAGCTAGTGTAAGACTATGTCTAAGACATGGCATCTGCCTCAATATGCAAGCCAGTGTAAGACCATATTTGGAACATGGCATCGGCATTGTTATGTGAGCTAGTGTAAGACCGTGTCTGGGACATGCCATCGACATTGATGTATGAGAGCCAGTGTAAGACCATGTCCGGGACATGGTATTGGCATTTTACCCTTTTTGTATGAGGCTTGTCGGGAATCATTTAGTATTCCAACTGGTTAAACAGGTTAATTAAAGATTGTGTCATGATTGAGAAAATTTATGATTATGTTGCAAGTGGTATAGGTATGTATGCAAAACTCATGAGAAATGATTTCGGTTTATGATGCACCTTTGGTAAGGATGTAAATAAGTAAGTCATGCCCATGAGAATGATTTTGTGATGACCTTGTGATTATGGGTCTATGCTTATGATGTATAAATATGTATTTTTACCATGGTGGTTGAAATGATTTGTAAAGGTGATATAAACTTAGTTATCATTATTTTACACTAAAATAGTTTTGGACAGCAGCAGTAGTTTGACTTTGAAAATCCACCAAAAATTATGGAAATTCATTTAGAGGTTGAATAAAATATGAAATTAAATCTTATCGAGTCTAGTTTCACATAGAGGAAACGGTGTAAGCAAAAGAATTTCATGTTATGAGATATTTGGATTTTTGTGAGGCAGGGCTGGAGTGATTTCAGGTTCCCTTGTATTAACTTTGGAAAATCATTAAAAATTGTATGAAAATATTTATGGGTTAGAATTCATGTGACTAAATCCTTAATGAGTCTATTTTCAAGAGAAATAAACAGGAACATTATCCGAACCCCATACTGTGAGATAATTAATTTTAGTAAAGAAAGGTCAAAGCTGTCAAACAACAGAACAAGGGTAAATTTGAAGAATAACCTGTACTTATTGGCTAATCCATAAATCCTAAAAATTTTATAGTAGAAATATATATGAGTCTATTTTCAAATTCTTTTAACAGATCTTAATTTAGAATTCTATAGCTCAATTTATGAATAATTTAGTGACTATGACCCGCATAGACAGTTTGGCTGAAATATGAATAAATAGTGGAAATATGTGCAATTATTATTGTGTTACTTTGAGAACATATAGTGAAAATATGGAAAAAAACAGTCAATAAATCTCTTATTATTTTCATATGGACTTACTAAGTTATATAGTTTACCCCTTCCTTTTTCCTCATTTTATAAGATTACTAAGCTAGCTCGGGTTGGAGATCGTCGGAGATTCTATCACACTATCCAGCTATTGAAGGGTATAAATGATTTCAAGCACTTTAATTCTATGGCATGTATAGGGACTTAGTCAATTGGGTATGTGTCATTTGATTTGGCCAAATGTATTGGCTCATAATGGAATAGGATTCATTTTGTATATGGCTATGAAATGTGGCTCATATTGGTTATTGGGTTGTAAACCTATTCATATATGCATGCGTGTGCTAAAGGTTTCATATGGTATGGTCATGTGTGTTTGGTATGGATGAATTGTGAATGTGCCCTAGATTACTTGATAGTTTTAAAGTGACTAAATTGGCCCGTGGATAGACCTTAGCATGAGTATGAAGTGTATCCATTGAAGTATGGTGCCTTATGCATGAATAAATTGATATGGAATTGCCGCGAAAAGTTCCATTGAAGTTATGTTTAAGTAAGTGCTAAAGAGGGTGCCAAATGGCTTGGTAAATAGCCATTTTCTAGGCCACATGGGCAGAGACACGGTCGTGTGTCTCATTCGTGTGAAGGACACGGTCTAGCACACGGGCGTGTGACTTGGCCGTGTGACTCTATATCATTGCTGATGTCATAAACAGAGAGTTACACAGGCTGGGGACACTGGTGTGTCCCATGCCACATGGGCGTGTGACTCTCCAAAACTAGAAAATTTTCTAAGTGCTGTAAAAAGTTTGTAAGTTCTCGGTTTAGTCCCAAACCACCTCGATGTATGTTTTGGGCCATGTAAGCCCATATAAGGGACATTATGAATATGAATGAATGTTTTTTTTTAATTTGAATGAATTTTTTTATGGCCCGGTTTTACATAGTTGTGTATGTTTAAGTTCGATAATGTCTCGTACCCTGTCCCGCCCTCGGACTTGGGTAAGGGGTGTTACACTTAGACAATTTCGTATCTTCACAATCGAGCATGGAAAGGACGATTATGGACTATTTCAGTGGGTTTTTTGGTTCTTGTGTTCAAACTATTAATATATCTTTGCTTGACTACATTGAAAATTGCATGAATGTGTCTATGAATGCTCAACTTGATAAGTCATTTGAGGCTATATAGATCTTAGTATCTTTGAAACAAATGAACTATAAAAAAGCTCCTTAGTTTGATGGTCTGAATGGTTTTTTTAAGACTGGATGTGATTGGAAAAAAATTATCCACTTGTGCATAGATTTGTTGAATAGTAATATAGATATGGCTGAGATTAATCAAAAAGTTATTGTCTTGATCCTAAAAGTGGCCCAACTAGATGATCTGTTTAAATTTGGACCCATTAGCCTCTGTAATTTTGTCTACAAGTTGGTTTTAAAAACACTGGCTAACTAGTTGAAAGTTATTCTCCCAGTGTACATAAATGCGAATCAAAGTGATTTTGAAACAGAAAAAACGATACAAGATAATGCAATTATGGCTCATTAAATTATCCACTACCTTCAGAGTCTTAAGAACAATCCAAAAAAAGGATGTGCCCTAAAGCCTGACATGAGTAAAGCTTATGATAAAGTGGAATGAGGTTTTTTTTAGGCTATTATGACACTTATGGGATTCTCTAATAATTAGACCGCTTAATTATGAGATATGTTTTAATAGTGTCATATTGTATTCTTTCGTCTAGAAATAGGGTTGCAATAGGGTGACCTATTATCCCCTTATTTGTTCCTCTTATGCATGAAAGGTTTATCGATGTTGCCTACAAGGGCTCAAGTTAAAAGATTGGATACAGGAATTTGAGTTAGCCAATTGGGGCCAAAAGTGAATCATCTTTTCTTTGCATATGATAGTTTGTTTTTTCTTCGAAATAAAAAAGAGGAGGCTATTGCTGTAAAAGACATTCTGGTGTTTTTTGAGAGGAACTCGGGGTAGAAGATTAATCTGGAGAAATTTCCAATCTATTTTAGCCCCAATACTCATATTGGGGCTAAAAGTCTTCTTAGTTCCATTTTAGAAATTTGTGTGATTGAGGGTCTTGATTCCTATTTGGGTCTACCCTTAGTAGTTGATGAAAATAAAACCAATGCCTTTAAATGGGTGGTGGACCTAACTTTTAAGCGTTCTTAGAGTTGGATGAAACATCTTTCTGATAGTGGTAAGGAGATTTTTATTAAATCAATATTACAAGCTATTCCAACTTATACTCTTGAGTATTTTTCTATTATCAAAAGGTATTATGGATGATATCACTAAAGCAAATGGGAATTTTTTGTAAGTAAAAGCGAGACCAAATAAGGGTTGGGTGATGTTAGACTAGAAACAAATGAGAAAACCCAAAGGTATGGACAGCTTGGATTCAGGGATATTCAACTGTTTATATTGCCTTACTTGGGCAACAATTATGGAGACTGTTGCACCATAAAGATACTCTTTGTTTCAAAGTTCTTTTTGCTAAATACTTTCCTTCAAGTGATATCTTCTTAAGACGAAATGTCGATAAACCCTCTTTCATTTGAAAGGGTTTTATGAAAGCTTTGATGTTTCATTCTAGCTTCTATTGAAGGATAGGGAATGTGTAGCACCCTATACTCAGCCTAGTCACCAAGCCCAAATATAGGATGTCACACTATCGTCTCATGTCACATGCATCAAGTAGAAAGCCCATTCTAAACAAAACGTCCATTATTTTATTGTTCATGAAGGTTTTAAGCCATTCAAACTTGATAGTTATCATTATTTCATGCAAATCTTACAATAATTAGTCTTATAAACATTTTAAAACAAGCATAAGGTCCATTTAGAAAAGTTTCCAAAACATGTCCATACGTATCAATATTGACACTAGGATATCGATAATTTCTCTAAGTGGTATCGATACCACCTGGAAAAATGATACCAAACTTGCATTCTGTTTCTCGATTAAAAACCCAAATCTCAAAAATTATCAATAACTGTTGTAACACCCTTAACCCATATCCGTCATCGAAACAAGATTTCAGAGCATAACATTTTAAAATATTTTATGTGAATTACTATTCATTAACCGTGATCATTTAAAACGTCTTTTAATTGGACCCTCAAGGCCTAATATGAGCATTAGAATCGAGTCGAGACTTAATCGGGAGCTTTAAGAATTTTTTGCGGCATTTCAAAAATTTTCCAAGTTGCAGGGCTCACACGCCCGTGTGGTCCAAGGGACACGCCCGTGCTGCAAGTCGTGTTCGACCTCGTGTAACTCTCTAACTTGTGCACACGGCTATGCCATACACCCGTGTGCTAGTTCGTGTGATCAATTAATTCATTTCAAAAGTAGGTGCAGGTTTCACATGGCCAAGACACACGGCCGTGTTCTAGGTCGTGTAGCACACATGGCTAAGACAGACGCCCATGTCTCTACCGATGTGCTCAATTTTGAGCATTCTGTTTCTTGAATTTAAGGTGCAAGGGACACAAGGCCTAACTACATGCCTATGTACTTAGCCGTGTGTCACACATGGTCTACACGCATGCTCGTGTATTTGCCCGTGTGGATAAAATAAAGCCTTTCCTAGCTTCATTTCTCACCCAAAATCACACCCATGACTTGCACTTGAATCACACATCCAAGTACCAACCATTTCAAGCATTCAAATCAAGCAAATTCCATCATTTATCATGGCATATCATTTCATGGATACATGTCTATAATCTTACCTTAGTTAAGTCCTCAAGTTAGACATAGTTTGATCAACTACTTAACATGTGTAGCTACCATAGTTTGACATTACAAGTATATTAAAACAAACCATCACTAGCCATTCTAATGGCTTGATTACAAGCATCATTTGCATTTACATGCAAATATGACCAATATATCCTATACATACTATTGTAACCATAATTGCTTTATCATATTGTACCGACATGGGCCAATAGATAGTGTGAGTGATCTCTGCCAAGTTTCCAATCAAATGAGCTTCTGATTTACTCTAAAATAGCGAAATAAAACTAAGTAAGCATAAAATGCTTAGTAAGTTTGTATAACATGGTACTTAACTTACAATTCATTCTATTTTGAGGTAACTATGTAAGGCATATTCAATCAATTTGACCTCAAGCCCTACACACATCCTCATTGCCCTTGTTAGTCATATATTCCATAATAACATCAAAACTTATATGGGCTTAACAACAATCAAGTTTCCATGCATATATGCTTTCCACAACATGTATTCATTTAACATGTATAAATCATCTCTTTATATTACAAGTATAATTTCATAATAGTTCATTTTGAGTTCAGATCATTTCATATCAAAACTTTACTCATATTACTCGGAATATCAAGGTCACGATTAGTACACTCAAGGTGTACAAGTCCATTTTCAAGAATGAACACGTATTCATAAAAATTCAGCATTTTTCTTCAATTTCATAACTTTACATTTTAGTCCCTAAATCATGTTTTCATCAAACATCACTTTGTAAAAGTTGTTTATCTATCAACAACCTTTCATTTTTTACCATAAATTTCTAATTTTTAGCATATACATCTATGACTTAATTTTCATACTTTGATAAATTCTCAAATTGATCCCCCAAATTGATAGATTATGTAACATCCTAATTTTCGGGTTTTTCGCGATTCTTGATATTTTAAGTAAATTTCTAAAATTTGGTATGTGATTATAGAATTCATAATTTGGGTATGTAAATGGGCTTATGGAAGGCCCATGAGTTGGCCAAAACCCGGTTGAATTTTTAAATTTTGGACTTAAGAGTTAGGGGTTCTGGCTAGGTGCCCTTATATTAAGTTGTGGGTAAAATGTATCACAAAAAGAGCCTTGGTTAAGTGGCAAGGGTGACGCCACTAAGCTCCTAAAAAGGTGGCGTGTGGAGCATAGAGGAAGGCCTGGGTTCGATTCCCTGTGTTGGCAAATAAGAGTATTTATTTTTATGTGCAGGAAGGGTAACTGTTGGAACCTAAGTGGATTTTGTAAGAGGAGAGTTGGATCAAGTTAAATGCATAAATTAAGGAGGGATAAGGGGAGAGATTTTAGGGATTTTAGAGAAGGATAGAGCTTAGCCGTTTGGAAGGGGTTAGAGAGGGGAATTCGGCAGGAGGGTATTAGGTTAGTAATTTCGGCATTAGGGTCTTAGCTGTGTCGTTTTCTCTTCTGTATTAGTTTTCTCTTCTTATTTTCTTCCCTAGCCGAATCTACCATCTTCCCTCTCATCTTTTCTCCCGTTTCTTTTTGCAAAAACAGCCCATTATTTTCCTCCACTCATTTATTATTTCCTTCCCTTATCTCTATTTCTGCCGAAGTGCCGTAAAAAGCCGAAATCAGTGAAGATAGGGGGTGCCGATTCTCTGTGACCAGTAACCTTTTCTTTCCTTTTCAATAGTTGGCATTCGATTCCTTTACCTTTTAGGCATCCGGATTCAAGAGGAGAAAGACTGTGGTAAGTGTTCAAACTCTAAACAATTCCTAGTGTAACTTTGGCCAAAAGCCGAAACCCCAAATTTAGGGAGATGGCCGAATGTGGGCATAGGCTTTATGGGGTCTTCTTTTAATATTTTTTTTGGTTTATTTATTGAAGGAGCAGCAAGGTGTAGTGTTGATTTGGAGTAGCTTGGATCACCGGAGTAGTTAGACCTAGTCATCAATCGCGACAAAGGTAAGGTGCCTAAGGCCATTATGGATGGTGGCCGAATGTGTAAGTGTTAATATTGGATAGCTCTTGATTTGGTTTAATTATTGCGAGCTGATCTATTTAACAAATGATTATAGGAGAAATCGTAGGAGATCTCACGAGGAATATCACAAATCAGGTGTGTAAACGAACCCTTTCATAGCTTAAAGCGATAAATGCCGAAAAGCCGAAATGCCGAAATTCTGGCATTTCGAGGACTCGTGAGCAAGCGAACACTCATTAGTTAGTTAGATTCGTTGAGATGATAATCAGGAACATTGGAAACGGTAAGTACGTGATTTTTGGGCATTCACGGTAAGTTGGGCCTCGAGGGGCTGCATTAGGGCCCAATAGGCTTTCGGGCCCATTTGGGTAAAATTGGTAAAATATGAAAACTAGTTAAATTGCGCATCGAGACTGATAAAACCATTATGGAATATAGACTAAATGGGCCTAGATGATAAAATCGGCTAAGTAGGGCCCATTAGGGGTTTTTGGCCCAATAACTCGTTTTCGCTAAAAATGGGCCAGAATCACTGTTTGCACCCATGAATTGTTTGTAACTGTTAATGAACATGGAAACCCTAATTTTTGGTAAAATTACAAGATTACCCTTATAATATGAGAATGACCGTTTTGCCCTTAGGTAAAAATGACCATTATACCCTAGGGTTTATATATGAACTTAATGCATGGGGTTTTGATAAACATGATATGTATGATATGCACATGACATGTATGATATGCACATGATATGTATGATATGCACATGAGATGTTCATAAATGCATTGGGTTGGGTTTTTATATGGATGGAGGAAATGCAAAAGGGCTTATGCCTCAGTTATTAAAAGGGCTTTTGCCCCAGTTATCAAAAGGGCTTTTGCCCCAGTTATCAAAAGGGCTTATGCCCCAGTTATCAAAAGGGCTTTGCCCGATTATTAAAAGAGGCTAGGCCTCGGTTATATGATAAAGCAACTATCTTTGCCGGTGGAGAGTTATGGCGGGGTGGGTCGAGTTAATCCCACATGGTGTGTTGGTTGGTACGGTGGAGAGTAGCGGATGGTGGGTTGAGTAGTCTCCCAAATGGGTTGCATTATTTCATTTGACATTACATGTGATATTGAAATGGGCCTACAGGCCATACCGTTTATAGTAAAGGCTTCGGCCCAGTAATATGAAATATGAAAAGGCTTCGGCCCAGTGTTATGAATTATGAAATATGAAAAGGGCTATGGTCCAGTACATGTTTGAGATTGGTTTTGGGCTTAGACTCAACAGGCTGCTATTGTTTTGGGCTCTGAAGGGGGCTTGTTGCACGCTGAGTTTCCAAACTCACCCCCTTTCCTTAACCTTGCAGGTAAGCCTTGATGTGGGGACTTGGGCCGGAGGGGATTCAGAGTAGCCACGGTGATTGTCTTTGGACTTTTAAATAAGTGTTGGTTTTCATTAGTTTTCCTTTAATTATTATTTATTTTTGGGTTGTAATAAGGCCATTTTAACTTTCCTTTTATTTCTTTTCGGGATTATTTTAATTTTAACAACTTTAAAATTGGTTGATAATTATTCAAATGGGCTAGACTTAGGATGTGTTTTCAAAACGATACTTGTTTCCAAAAAGTTCAACCCCACGATTAATCAATTTATCAAAGTCGTTCACTTAAACAAATTTAAACTCGATATAACAAAGTGTGGCTATGGTTGTGGGCATGTCTAGGATTGGATCCAATCAAAGAGCTTGGTACTTAAGCAGCCTTCATGGCTCACCTCCTCTGTCTCGGATACCTACCTGGTGCCTAGCTTCCATACACTTTGTTAACTCAACAAAACATATGGTTTTTAAAACACTAAAACGAAACTCGAATTTTTAACTCCAATGTGGCACGTTAGATTTGGCCATAATGTCTAGGCCGGGTTTGGGGTGTTACATTTAGTGGTATCAGAGCCTGGTTGCAACAACTCGGCTGTGGACCGGGTCCAAAAAAGTTTTTGGAAACTTAGGCCTAAGAAGGGTATTTTTGGAAAATGGTTTTTGAAAAGTTCATTTTAAAGATGTTTTGCGGAGAATATAGGTAAAAAAAGGTACCAGTTTTTCTGTTTTAAATCAAGAGTTCAAAATAGAGGGAGTTTTCAAATCAAAGTTTTCAAATTTCTATTTTCGATGATCAAAAACATGGTTTTTAAGTTCTAAATGGATTGGAGAAAGAAGTGGCGCACCGAATCCCCGACACCAAGTCTGTAAGTACATTTTTGTTCTTTGCGATATATGATATTATGAATAGTGCTGAGACCCTACTATGATACTTTAGCTAGGGTAGAGCTGTAACCGGTAGGAATGGGACTGTAGCTAGACTACGATGATACGAAAACAACCCTTGAACTGCTATATCTTCATAAGACATTTTCTTAATAAACAGTGGAATGTTATACTAATTTCATAAAACTCGTAAACAGAAAATTCGATATGAGTACAAGAGGAGCTCGTGGACGAGGCCGCGGACGTGGTCGCGGAAGGGTGCAAGCTGAATCTTCATCCTCAGGGCATAGGCCAGCTGAGGAGCCATCTGTGCCACAAGCAACGGAGACTGGGTCTTATGATCGGGCTGCGGGGGATGACGCTTTATCCCAAGCCATGTTAAGGGTTTTAGAAAGAGTGGCTGGAGCTAGTACTGGGACGGTGAATAGGGGGTCTATATCGGAGCGACTCCGGGCCAATGGAGCAGAAGTATTTAGGGGTGTATCTGGAGTAGCCCCAAATGTGGCAGAATATTGGCTAGAGGCAATAGAATGATCATGGACGATCTAGACGCTCGATGGAGCAAAAGTTGAAAGGAGCGTGTCATTTGCTACGGGACGAGGCATACCGTTGGTGGATCACCGTAAGAGAGAGTACCCCAATTGAGCAAGTAACACGGGAATTGTTCAAAAGCGCTTTTAAAGGGAGGTATGTTGGAGCAAGCTATGTGGATGCTCGCGGAAGGAATTCTTGAATCGACTCAAGGTGATAAGACCGTAGTGAGTATGAGGCGTAATTTTTAGGGTGAGTCGATATGCTAGTGGTATAGTGGCAACCGAATATGAGCGATGTCCGCTTTGAGGATGGTCTCCGCGATGAGCTTAGGATATTGATAGCTCCACAGAGGGAGCGTGGTTTTGCTGCATTAGTAGAAAAGGCTAAGATAGCCGAGGAGGTGAAGCTGACTGAGCGAAAGAATCGTGAGAAGGATCGACCCATATTCAAGAGGGATTTTAGACCCTCAAGTGCATGAATCGAAATGTTAAAAGAGCAAGGATGGAGGAACCAATGAGAGCAAGTGCATAGAATACTTATAGACCGCAGCTTGCGAGGGACTGTGGTAAGGTGCATATGGGGAGTCTTTGAAACGAATGGAACATGTTTTCAATGTGGGTCTAAGGAGCATAAGTTCGAGAGAGTGTCCTCGGAGGACAGCTCAGAGCTAGAGAGAGCAAAGGGATGTCCAACCACGGCGAGGAGGACCACCACCACCGAGGGTCGTGTGCAAGGTAGAGGTGGCAATGGTAATGGACGAGGATGTGGGGCACTGGCGAGGTCTTGGACATCTTGAGGCTCGACAACTGCGTTGGTTTATGCCGCACGAAGTCGTGAGGAGGGTGACGCCCCGATGTTATAACGAGTCGTTCTTCATCCATAACATGCCTTACACTGCTTTGATTGATGTGGGTTCTACCCACTCGTATGTTGCTTGTGATGTATCTGGGGCTTTGGATGTGCTTCCTGAGAAGACTGTGAGTGGGGTATCAGTGATAAGTCCATTGGGACATTCGATTAAGGTAGATAAAATTTTTAGGGCAGTACCATTAGTGACACAAGATAAAATCTTTGAAGGAGATTTGATGGAGCTGCCATTTGGGGATTTTGATCTTATCTTAGGAATGGACTGGTTAACTAAGCACAAGGCGACGTTGGATTGTGCTGCAAAGAGGATGGTACTAAGAACTGCCGAAGATGAGGAGATAATGGTCATAGGGGAACGAAAGGATTATTTGTCCAATGTTGTTTCGGCTTTAAGAGCCGAGAAGTTGATTCGGAAAGGTTGTGAGGCGTACTTGGCCCTTGTAAGTCAAACGGGACTTGAGGAGATAACGGTGGAGTCGGTTAGGACTATTAAAGAATTTCAGGATGTATTCCCAGATGAACTTCCTGGATTACCCCCGAACAGAGAAGTCGAGTTTGGAATCAACTTACTACCTGGAGCAGCTCCTGTGTCCATTGCGCCTTATCGGATGGCACCAAAGGAGTTGGTAGAATTAAAAGCTCAGATTCAAGAGCTGTTGGATAGAGGGTTTATAAGACCAAGTGTTTCTCCGTGGGGTGTACCGGTACTATTCGTAAAGAAGAAAGATGGGACAATGCGAATGTGTATTGACTATCGGCAGTTGAATAAGCTGACTATCAAGAACAAGTATCCGTTACCAAGAATCAATGATCTGTTCGACCAATTAAAAGGAGCCTCGGTGTTTTCTAAGATCGATCTTCGGTCGGGATATCATCAATTAAGAGTTAAAGAGGGGGATATTTATAAGACGGCGTTTAGGACTCGATACGGTCATTACGAGTTTCTGGTAATGCCATTTGGGTTGACTAATGCACCGGCAGCATTCATGGATTTGATGAATCGGGTGTTTCAACCATACTTGGATCGGTTCGTAGTCGTTTTTATTGACGATATCTTGGTGTATTCGGAAACGAAGGAGAAGCATGATGAGCATCTTCGTGTAGTGCTGGAAGTGTTGAGGGAGAAGCAACTTTATGCAAAGTTTAGTAAGTGCGAGTTTTGGCTGAAGGAAGTTACCTTCTTGGGGCATGTTGTGTCTGCCGAGGGGATCAGGGTAGACCCTCGAAAGATTGAAGCAATTTTGGAATGGAAGCCACTGAAGTCGGTAACGGAGATTCGAAGTTTTCTGGGGTTGGCAGGTTATTATCAGAGATTCGTGGAAGGATTTTACGTGTTGGCAAGACCGATAATCTAAACTTATAAGGAAGGGAGCACCTTTTGTTTGGACAAATAAGCGAAGAGGCTTTTGAGAGGTTGAAGAAGGTTTTGACTAAGCGCCAATTTTGATTCAGCCAGAGTCTGGTAAGGATTTCACTGTGTACAGCGATGCGTCACATGTAGGTTTGGGCTGCGTTTTGATGCAAGAGGGTAAAGTGGTCGCTTATGCTTCACGACAACTTAAGCCGCATGAGATGAACTACCCTACTCATGACTTGGAATTGGCAGTGTAATCTTTGCACTTAAGATATGGAGGCATTACGTATGGAGAGAAATGCATCATCTATCTGATCACAAGAGTCTTAAGTACTTGCGACTCAAAAGGAGCTGAATCTTAGGCAGCGAAGGTGGATAGAGTTGTTAAAGGACTATGACTGTTCGATCGAGTATCATCTAGGTAAGGCGAATGTCGTGGCTGATGCGCTAAGTCGAAGGGTCGTGGCAGAATTAAAGGCGATGTTTGCTCATCTAAGTTTGTATGACGACGGAAGTTTGTTGGCGAGTTACAAGTGAGACCGACTTGGGTAGAAACAGATTAAGAAGCAAGCAGTTGGAGGATGAGTCGTTGGTTTCTCGGTTTGAAGAAGTTGAAAAGGGGAGAATCGACTTTGGGTTAAATAGTGAAGGAGTTCTTTGTTTTCGAGGAGAATTTGTATGTCAAGAACTCCGATTTGAGATTGATGATTTTGAAAGAGGCACATAACGGACCTTGTGCTATGCATCCGGAGGGAATAAGTTATATCGAGACTTGCGAGAGATGTCTTGGTGGCCGGATTAAAATGAGAGGTGACCGAATTTGTAGGAAGATGTTTGACATGTCAACAAGTAAAGGCCGAGCATCAACTACCTTCGGGATTGTTACAGCCAGTAAAGATACCACTTTGGAAGTGGGAAAGGGTAACTATGGACTTTGTGAGTGGGTTGCCGTTGACACCTTCTAAGAAGGATTCAGTTTGGGTGATTGTGGATAGACTCACGAAATCTGCTCATTTCATACCTGTCCGAACCGATTACTCACTTCAGAAGTTGGCCAAATTGTATGTGGCGAAAATAATACGGTTGCATGGTGTGCCAGTATCGATAATTTCAGACCCAGACCCAAGGTTTACATCTCGGTTTTGGCAGAGGTTACATGAGGCATTGGGAACGCGGTTGGATTTCAGTACGGCTTTTCACCCTCAGTCGGATGGGCAGTCAGAGAGGGTTATTCAGATTTTAGAGGATATGTTGAGGGGTTGTGCTATTGAATTTAGAGGCAGCTGGGAGGACCATTTGCCATTGGCAGAGTTCGCGTATAACAACAGTTACCAAGCAAGTATTCAGATGGCTCCATATGAGGCACTATATGGGCGAAGGTGTCGTTCGCCTACTTGTTGGGCAGAATTGGGGGAAAGGCAAATACTTGGACCAGAGTTGGTAGCAGATACTGAAGACAAGATTAAGGTGATCAGAAAGCGGTTAAAAGAGGCGGCGGATCGACAAAAGTCTTATGCCGATCTGAAGCGTAAGGATATTGAATATGCGGTAGGGGACATGGTCTTTTTGAAAGTTTCGCCTTGGAAGAAGATTTTGAGATTGGGTAAGAAGGGTAAGTTGAGCCCACGGTTTATTGGGCCTTACCGAATCATCAAGCGGATAGGGCCGGTGGCTTATCAGCTAGAGTTACCTCCAGAACTGGATCACATTCACGATGTCTTCCATGTGTCCATGCTAAGGCGATATCGTTCTGACCCAACTCATATCGTGCGATTGCGTAAATTGAGGTACAATCGGATTTGACCTTTGAAGAGGAACCTGTGCAAATACTTGATCGTGATGTCAAGGTGTTGAGAAGGAGGTCAGTCCCGTTGGTGAAGGTACTATGGAGGAACCATGGCAAGGAAGAAGCTACCTGGGAGACCGAAGAGGCAATGCGTCAGCAGTACCCTCAACTGTTTGGATCAGGTAAATTTCGAGGCCGAAATTTCTTTAAGGAGGGTAGAGTTGTAACATCCTGATTTTCGGGTTTTTCGTGATTCTTGATATTTTAAGTAAATTTCTAAAATTTGGTATGTGATTATAGAATTCATAATTTGGGTATGTAAATGGGCTTATGGAAGGCCCATGAGTTGGCCAAAACCGGGTTGAGTTTTTAAATTTTGGACTTAGGAGTTAGGGGTTCTGGCTAGGTGCCCTTATATTAAGTTGTGGGTAAAATGTATCACAAAAAGAGCCTTGGTTAAGTGGCAAGGGTGACGCCACTAAGCTCCTAAAAAGGTGGCGTGTGGAGCATAGAGGAAGGCACAGGTTCGATTCCTGTGTTGGCAAATAAGAGTATTTATTTTTATGTGCGGGAAGGGTAACTGTTGGAACCTAAGTGGATTTCGTAAGAGGAGAGTTGGATCAAGTCAAATGCATAAATTAAGGAGGGATAAGGGAGAGATTTTAGGATTTGAGAGAAGGATAGAGCTTAGCCGTTTGGAAGGGGTTAGAGAGGGAATTCGGCGGGGAGGGTATTAGGTTAGTAATTTGGCATTAGGGTCTTAGGCGTGTCGTTTTCTCTTCAGTATTAGTTTTCTTCTTATTTTCTTCCCTAGCCGAATCTACCATCTTCCCTCTCATCTTTTCTCCCGTTTCTTTTTCAAAAACAGCCCATTATTTTCCTCCACTCATTTATTATTTCCTTCCTTATCTCTATTTCTACAAGTGCATAAAAGTCAAATCAGTGAAGATAGGGGGTGCCGATTCTCTGTAACCAGCAACCTTTTCTTTCCTTTTCAATAGTTGGCGTTCGATTCCTTTACCATTTAGGCATCCGGATTCAAGAGGAGAAAGACTGTGGTAAGTGTTCAAACTCTAAACAATTCCTAGTGTAACTTTGGCCAAAAGTCGAAACCCCAAATTTAGGGAGATGGCCGAATGTGGGCATAGACTTTATGGGGTCTTCTTTTAATATTTTTTTTTGGTTTATTTATTAAAGGAGCAGCAAGGTGTAGTGTTGATTTGGAGTAGCTTGGATCACCGGAGTAGTTAGACCTAGTCATCAATCGCGACAAAGGTAAGGTGCCTAAGGCCATTATGGATGGTGGCCGAATGTGTAAGTGTTAATATTGGATAGCTCTTGATTTGGTTCAATTATTGCGAGCTGATCTATTTAACAAATGATTATAGGAGAAATCGTGTAGGAGATCTCGTCGAGGAATATCACAAATCAGGTGTGTAAACGAACCCTTTCATAGCTTAAAACGATAAATGCCGAAAAGCCGAAATGCCGAAATGCCGAAATGCCGAAATTCTGGCATTTCGAGGACTCGTGAGCAAGCGAACGCTCATTAGTTAGTTAGATTCGTTGAGATGATAATCGGGAACATTGGAAACGGTAAGTACGTGATTTTTGGGCATTCACGGTAAGTTGGGCCTCGAGGGGTTGCATTAGGGCCCAACAGGCTTTCGGGCCCATTTGGGTAAAATTGGTAAAATATGAAAACTAGTTAAATTGCGCATCGAGACTGATAAAACCATTATGGAATATAGACTAAATGGGCCTAAATGATAAAATCGGCTAAGTAGGGCCCATTAGGGGTTTTTGGCCCAATAACTCGTTTTTGCTAAAAATGGGCCAGAATCACTGTTTGCACCCATGAATTGTTTGTAACTGTTAATGAACATGGAAACCCTATTTTTTGGTAAAATTACAAGATTACCCTTATAATATGAGAATGACCGTTTTGCCCTTAGGTAAAAATGACCATTATACCCTAGGGTTTATATATGAACTTAATGCATGGGGTTTTGATAAACATGATATGTATGATATGCACATGACATGTATGATATGCACATGATATGTATGATATGCACATGAGATGTTCATAAATGCATTGGGTTGGGTTTTTATATGGATGGAGGAAGTGCAAAAGGGCTTATGCCTCAGTTATTAAAAGGGCTTTTGCCCCAGTTATTAAAAGGGCTTTTGCCCCAGTTATTAAAAGGGCTTGTGCCCCAGTTATCAAAAGGGCTTATGCCCCAGTTATCAAAAGGGCTTTGCCCCAGTTATTAAAAGAGGCTAGGCCTCCAGTTATATGATAAAGCAGCTATGCTGCCAGTGGAGAGTTATGGCGGGGTGGGTCGAGTTAATCCCCACATGGTGTGTTGGTTGGTACGGGTGGAGAGTAGCGGATGGTGGGTTGAGTAGTCTCCCCAAATGGGTTGCATTATTTCATTTGACATTACATGTGATATTGAAATGGGCCTACGGGCCATACCGTTTACAGTAAAGGCTTCGGCCCAGTAATATGAAATATGAAAAGGCTTCGGCCCAGTGTTATGAATTATGAAATATGAAAAGGGCTATAGTCCAGTACATGTTTGAGATTGGTTTTGGGCTTAGACCCAACAGGCTGCTATTGTTTTGGGCTCTGAAAGGGGCTTGTTGCACACTGAGTTTCCAAACTCACCCCCTTTCCTTAACCTTGCAGGTGAGCCTTGATGTGGGGACTTGGGCCGGAGGGGATTCAGAGTAGCCACGGTGATTGTCTTTGGACTTTTAAATAAGTGTTGGTTTTCATTAGTTTTCCTTTAATTATTATTTATTTTTGGGTTGTAATAAGGCCATTTTAACTTTCCTTTTATTTCTTTTCGGGATTATTTTAATTTTAACAACTTTAAAATTGGTTGATAATTATTCAAATGGGCTAAACTTAGGACGTGTTTGCAAAACGATACTTGTTTCCAAAAAGTTCAACACCACGATTAATCGATTTATCAAAGTCGTTCACTTAAACAAATTTAAACTCGATATAACAAAGTGTGGCTATGGTTGTGGGCATGTCAGGATTGGATCCAATCAAAGAGCTTGGTACTTAAGCGACCTTCATGGCTCACCTCCTCATCTCGGATACCTACCGGTGCCTAGCTTCCATACACTTTGTTAACTCAACAAAACATATGGTTTTTAAAACACTAAAACGAAACTCGAATTTTTAACTCCAATGTGGCACGTCAGATTTGGCCATAATGTCTAGGCCGGGTTTGGGGTGTTACAGATTAAGCTATCCCGATCTCAAAAATATCAAAATTACTAAAACCGAGCCAAGAAAACTTACCCAATTTGGCCATGAAAGTTTTTTCTCTCTCTCTTATGGTTTTCATGTATTTTTGGGGAAGAAGATGAGAAAAATAAGATGATATTTCTTTTTATCATCTTTTAATTAATTAAATTATTTCACTTTCCAATTTAGTCCTTGCCATTTTTCTAAGTCACCAAAATATCTACGGATAAGTCACAAAAATATCTACATACTTTCTTTAATGGTCTAATTACCATATAAAGACCTCAAGTTTTGAATCCATAGCTATTTAATCCTTATAGCTACTAGAATTCAACTTTTACATTTTATGTGATTTGGTCCTACTCGAAATTAAGCACATAATCAATAAAATTTTCTTATCAAAATTTTCACATGACATTTCTATCATATTTTGGACCATATAATAAAATAAAAATAAATTTTATTTTCGGCTCGGATTTGTGGTCCAAAAACCACTGTTCCATTTTCACTAAAATTGGGCTATTACACCTATCATGAAATATCGATACTTTAGCCCTGAGTATCGATACTCGAGCAAAGGTTTCGATACCAAATCTCTATTATGACTTCCTGCACATTTTAAGCACAGAGGTATCAATTTTTAAATCCCAATTATCGATACCACTGCTCCAGACCTAAAAAATATAGCATACATATGCAATTAATTCATTCCAAATGAGTTTCTAAGCATCATGCATCAATTACTTCAACAAGTAATCATCCAAAGGCCATTTTAGCAGTTCAAAATCCCAAAATCAAATCTGAGCAAGTAACGTCAAACCATTTTCATTGTTCATGAAACTTAGCATATTACTAACATGTAATTCTTATAAACCAAATAAAAAACCAGCAAGATGTCTAAAAAAAACATGGCTCTAACAAGTCTACCATATTGCCTTTTCCCTAAAATGTAAATAAATAAAGAAAATCTATGGAATGACACAAATTGGCTTGGATCACCTCTCAGAAAACCACACCGCTCACACCGGTACGCGGCTAATCTACAATAGGTAAAGAAAGGAGTGGGTGAGCTTAACAAGCTCAGTGAATGATTAGAATAACCATGTCACCAACATATTATCATGCATCCTCAAGTCAACAATTTATATGTACAAGTACAATAGTTCTATGTCAGCTGTCGTAGGGTACCTATCCATGCATTATCTACTACTTCATCTATATATCATTTACATACTCATGCAACATATATCATGTAACACACATATTTAATCATACATATTTCACATTTCACACAAGTCACATATAATGATAAATTGGAAATATAACACATACTCCATTAAGCATAAAACATGTTCCACACAATTACATATAAGATGATATATTAGCACTTGAGTTATGAAACATATAGTAAGCTCTACCATTACACATTGGATACACGAATCTCCAATCACACCAAATGACTCATAGAGTCACACATGTCCCAAAAGTGAAGCATATAACTAATACTCTCCTTATTTCCTCTCACATGTCCCATTGAATGGAGCTTAACTCACATTCCCTTATCCTTCCAAACATGTCCCAGGGCCTCAATGCCCAAAATCACTGTACATATAGGTGAGTACCCAGAATCATATGGCATGCCAACTATATCCAATAGTTTCAAGATCACAATGCCAAAATATCCGAAAAACAATCACATATCACTTACCAATTATTCGTGCACTATCACTGCATGTTACCATCTTTTGCAAAATATTATCACTGTCATAAAACATATATATATCATGTATACATTTGCATCTTTCACAACAATTACCATATCCATATATCACATGTTTGAGCTTCTCATCACCATGCACAATTTCATAATTATATAAGCACAAAACCACAAAATGAATATAGATACAAGAAAACTTACACTTGGAATTTAGAGTAGGGGTTTAGGCTACTACTAAATTCCCAAATAACATATGACTCATGTCTACGAGTAATGATTCCAAACACTCACGACTATGCTTTCTTCGAGAAGTCAAAAGCTCAAACTAGCTCTTTCTTTAACTTGTAGAAGGCTCTAATGAATCTGAGACTTTACACAGAATAACCATATAATATTCACAATTAGATAGTAGCCAATGACTCACTTAAACAAACTAAAACATCAACCTATTCTAAGTTCTCATGTAACCAAAACCTTTAACATAACAAACTTAGAATGCTCATAACTTGGTCTACGCTTAACCTTTCCTCCTAAAATGAATTCCATTAATCTAATCAATCATCTAAGCCTAATTTTCAACCCTTAAACCTCTAAAAACTACCCAATTCCATTAATCTAATCAATCATCAAAGTTTTTCAACATCTTTTTGGCAATTTTCACAAAATTCATTAAAACGTAATAAATCATTAACAAAAATTTAAGGTAAGTTTAGAAACCTTATAATCATGACAAAAAAAGTTAAAAAACACATCGAAACCATGTTTTTACTCAAAATACCAAAATCCACCATTAATCTCCCAATTTTCAGCTTTTACTAAAAACTTCGATTCAATGGCTAATACTTCAATTTTGAGGACTAGATATAATGAATAATCAAAAGAATTTGAAACATTACCTTTGATGGAAGATTGAATGAGTTTTGATGCAAATCCCAAAAATCGACATTTGGAGAGGATGATGAAATCTATGGAGTTTTTGAATATTTTTCTTGGAGTTTAAGAAAGGTTTAATGCTTGGGAATGATAGGAATTCAAAGTATTATGGTTTGAGAATAAAAAAATCAATTGTAACAGTGAGGGAAAATCAAGGGATGACAACTTCAAAGAGAATGGAAAAAGCTATTGTAATTATGCTCAGAGTCGGGGGTTTTTAGGTTAGGTAAATTTTGGTAAAATTGCAACATAAATGCTCATAGTTTTAAATATGTTAGAAATCAGTCCTTTTTTAAAATTAAGGGTTTGCAAAGCACATTTTTAAAAATTAATTTAACAACTAAGATGTTATAGTCAAATATAATTTTACCACGCTACAAAATTCTGAAAACTCTAAGGGTAAAATTCTTAAAATATCCCTAAAACTCGTAGGCCATATTTTGGGGTGTTACAGAATGGATGTAAGGCTAAGATTTGGATGGATAGATGAGGGGTAAGTTTATAAATGGTCTAGATATAAGTCATTGTGATACCATTCCCCATTATGCTAAGGTATCCTAATTTCTAATAGAAGGAAAAAGATGGAATGGCATATTAACTTGATCTTTTTGCAATGATGAGATGGTCTCTCAATTCTTCATCTGCCTATTGAAAAGAAAATAGAGAAAACCAGTTGGTTTTGGGGCACGCCCTCTATAATATTTATATTATGCGTTCGGGGTATAATTGGTTACTTCTTCATACAGTTGGAATAAGACCTCATAGGGTCTTTGGGAAGTGAAAATCCTTCCAAAAATTTCACTATTTGGGTAGAGACTTGGTCATGGAATCCTTCTTATGGCTAACAGATGTGTTTCGTTCTCCCAAGGGGTGGATCTGAGTTGTCTTAAATGTATGGTCCCAAAAGAGGATGTTATGCATCCTGTTAGTGATTGCTCAAATTTGAGATAGGCTTTAACCTTGAGTAATATTCATCATGATTTGCTTCGTATGTATTTTTGCGGTGTGATCAATTGGCTCGAGACGATTATGTGAAAGATGGAAAAAAGAACTTTCACTAGTTTTCTTGTGCTCCTTTGGCAGATGTAGGAAGTAAGGAACTTATTCATGATTTAAGTGTGAGTTTCCTCTTTGCAGTATGTGGTTTTTAAAGCTCACTTTATCCATCATGATTTTTAGGTGCATAACCTTCTTTATGCGTCGTTGTTACCTTGACATCGAGTTGTGGTCCAATGGCCTTCGCCTTGTGAAGATAGGTCAAAATTATTGTTGATGTGGCATGGAATATGGAGTTGAGATCTGTTTTATGTGGTGCCATTATTCGTGATCATAAGGGAATGGCTCTAGCTTGTTTTTCTTGTTTGTTCACCGAGGCTTTTGATGCTCCTTCAACTGAGGCTCTTGATTTGGCTTGTGCTACTCAGAAGGCTCTTGAGAAGGGCTTTTCCAGAGTCTGGGCCTTAGCCCATAAACAGTAGCAGTATGAGCCTAAGCCCTAATTCAGTCTCGACATATACTAGGCCAAAGCCTTTTCATAAATCATATCACTGGGCCGAAGGCTTTTCATAAATCATATCACTAGCTGAAGCCTTTACTGTAAGCGGTATGGGCCATAGGCCTATTTCAATATGACATGTAATATCAATGAATGTATGCAAGCCCACTTGGGGAGACTACTTAACCCACCATCCGCTACTCTCCACCCGTACCAACCAACACACCATGTGGGGAATAACTCAACCCACCCAACCAAACTCTCCATTGGCAGCATAGTTGCTTTATCATATAACTGGAGGCCTAGCCTCTTTTAATAATTGGGGCAAAGCCCTTTCTGATAAACTGGGGTAGAGCCCTTTTCGGTAAACTTGGGCAGAGTCCTTTTAGCACTTCCTCCATCAATACAACCCATATGCCATGCAATATGTCATGTATGCAGAATGTCATGGCCATATTTGAATCAAACAATCACAGTCAAGTTATTCATATCACCAACATATATTCACAATCAAATCCGTCAACCACACAGTCTAAGTCAGTCACTTGCCCACAAGGGCAAAACAGTCATTTTTCATATTATAAGGGTATTTTCATAATTTTACCAAAAATCAGGGTTTTCCATGTTTATTACAATTATCAATATTTTTCAGTGTTTAAACAATGATCTTTAACCCACTTTATCAAATTCGGGCTTTTGGGCCCAAAACCCCTAATGGGCCCTACGAATGCTAATTTAGCCCACTAAGCCTGCTTAATACAAATTTTACAACAGTACTAACAGTGTTAACATGCAACTTTTCCAGATTCCATTTTCTATTAGTTTTAACCAAATGGGCCTGAAAGCCCATTGGGCCCGATTCCAGCCCATTGAGGCCCAACTTACCCTCGTGCACAAAATTGTGCTCTTACCTGCTCCATCGATCCAAACACCGATCATATCGTATCTATCGCATCTTTAAGCAAAGGCAAAATCACAAGTTCCCGAAATGCCAGAATTTTAGCATTTCGACTTTTCGGCGAATATTAATCTAAGTTACTGCGGGGGTTATTACACACCTGTTATGGGTTGAAGTTGAAACATTTCCAAAATCAATAACCTACGATAACCACCGCCTATCACTCAAACTTAACTAATCCAATATCAATATATGTAAATCCTAAGCACATCAGTCATACGAAACATAAGGGCATATTCGTCATTTTACCATACAGGGGTATTACGGTCATTTTACCCTACAGTGGCTTTATGGTCTTTTTATCTATTAGGGGTATTTTAGTCATTTCATCCTACAAGGGTGTTTTGGTAAATATACAAACCAAGGGTATTTCAGTAATTTTGTAAACCAATGGTATTTCTATAATTTTTAGAAAGTCAAGGGTATTTCTATAATTTTGTAAATCAGGGGTATTTTGGTAATTTTACAAATTGAGGATATTTCGGTAATTTTACAAACTAGTGGTATTTTGGTAATTTTACAAACTAGGGGTATTTTTGTAATTCTACCCTATAGGGGTATTTCAGTAATTTCACAATCGAGGGTAAAACGGTAATTTCACAATCAACAGTAAAATAGTAATTCTGTAAATCAAGGGTAAAACAGTAATTCTATAAATCGAAGGTAAAACGGTAATTCTGTAAATCGAGGGTAAAACGGTAATTATGTAAATCGGGGGTACTTTGGTAATTTTACAAGTCGAAGGTATTTCAATAATTGGTAAACTAGAGTATTCTAAACATGGATAACAATACTAATGGCCCTAAAGCCCATTCTCGGCCCAAATGGGCCCACAAGCTCGTGTGGCCCTTTTAGCCCAAATCTAGCCACAAATATGAGATTCACCTAGCCTAGTTCAATATTTACTACACAATCAAACAACTTATCTAATTGGGCCTGTAGGCCCATTAGGCCCATATAGCCCCTTTCGGCCCATCGCGGCCCGAAGTAGTCATCCTACAGCTAGAGTAGTGAGAAATACGGACCTGATAGGAGACTGGAGTTAATCCATGCTCCGAGCACTCTTAGCCGATGCCCAACCCAAACGAGCACGCTATACAGCGAAAGGGATCAGCCAAGAAAGGTACATCCACTCTCCTCATGATTCTCTCTATTTAAAGCCAGCTTCGCATCCCCTCTTATGTTAGCTTTCCGATGTGGGATCCTTCCAACATCAGAGTTTAAATTCAACACCAACTCTTGCTGCCCCCTGTTAGCAAAATAAATGCTCCTTGCTTGCTATGGGATTCGAACCCATTCCTCCCCTCGATGCTCCACACGCTACTTGCCACTAAGCCACAAGGCTTTTTGTGTCATATTTTATCCCCAATTAATTATAAGGTCTAAAGCCCAAAGTCCAGGTTCCCTTAAAAAAAAAACCAAAATAAATTGCAAGAGCCAAGGCTTGAACCTAAGCTCTCATCCAACCTTAATAACGCCTCAACCACTAGACTACAAGCTTCCTTGTGTCATTTATTTAACACAATAATTTAAAAGCCCTCAACCAAGCATCCAGATTTTTTTTTTACCAAAATTTTTGCTAAAGCCCAAGTTTAAACCCAAGATTTCTCTAACACTTCTCAGGACCATTAACCACCAAAGCGGACATTTAATTGTGTTATTTCATTGCACAATTAAATACCTATATACAACCTCCTTACAGACCCGCACTCAAGGCTCAATACTTCTAGGCCGAAATTCGGGGTGTTACAATTCTACCCTCCTTAAAGAAATTTCGTCCTCGAAATTTTCCACTCTCAGACTACACCACATTTCCGCTGCGCACTCTGATACTAATAATACTAACATACACCCAAAACATTTAACCATCAGAGCGGATAGATTTCACATGCAAACAATTTCTACATTTTCAGAACGCATACAAAATAAATACTAAATATAAATTCAAGCGTTACAATTTACTCTAACTAGAGAGTTCCAGTATTGTGCTACTATCTATAGTAGTTTCTCAATATAGCATTTCAATCTATAACAGTAAACAGAGTTAGAGAACTTACAGATTTGGTGCCGGAGACTCGGTGTGCCACACCTCCAGTAACATCTTTTTAGAAGAAGTCAAGTTTCGTTGAGAGATTTCAAAACAAAATTTTAGAAAAACCCTTTTCAAACCCCAATTTTAAAAAAGAACAGAAAAGGAAAAAAATAACAATAATTTTCTGCTACCCATACCACAGCCGAGTTTTGTAACCTGGCTCTGATACCACTAAATGTAACACCCCAAACCCGGCCTAGACGTTATGGCCGAATCTGGTGGGTCACATCAAACCATTTTTCAAATTTGATCTTTCCGGTGAAAATCCATTACTGAATTTAAATTTATTATTAAACCACAGTTCCCATCAAAACGTTTACCAATTTGTTTGCCTTTGGTATATTACGTCATTTAAAATCGCGGAAGCATTTTGAAAACTTTGTTGTTGGAAGCTCGTATTCCTAAGAAAAATCATGTCGTTTTGAAATCTCGAGTTTTCCTAAACTAGCAGTTTAGTATAAGAAATCACAATCCAAATTAAAACTTAAAACCCCCCAACGACCTTATTATATAAAAAAACCCAAAACGAAATCTAATTGCAATTAAAAGAAACAGAAATAGTAGTGTGGCCATCTCCGAGTCCCTTGCAGCTTCAAACCATCTAAGCTTAGGGATTACCTACACAGTTAGAAACGGGGTGAGTTTACGAAAACTCAGTGTGTAATCCCAAACAACAAACAAACAGTGAATAACACAGTGTCAATACAATCTGGGCCAAAGCCCTATTCAAGAATAAGATAGATCGGGCCTTAGCCCTTAAACGAGAGTGAGATGGGCCTAAGCCCTAATTCAGTCTCGACATATACTGGGCCGAAGCCTTTTCATAAATCATATCACTGGGTCGAAGCCTTTTCATAAATCATATCACTGGTTGAAGCCTTTACTGTAAGCGGTATGACCCATAGGCCTATTTGAATATCACATGTAATATCAATGAATGTATGCAAGCCCATTTGGGGAGACTACTCAACCCACCATCCACTACTCTCCACCAGTACCAACCAACACACCATGTGGGGAATAACTCAACCCACCCAACCAAACTCTCCATTGGCAAAGATAGTCGCTTTATCATATAACCGAGGCCTAGCCTCTTTTAATAATCGGGCAAAGCCCTTTTCGATAAACCGGGGTAGAGCCCTTTACGGTGGCCGGGGCGAGCCCTTTAGCACTTCCTCCATCAATATAACCCATATCCCATGCAATATGTCATGTATGCGAATGTCATGGCCATATTTGAATCAAACAATCACAGTCAAGTCATTCATATCTCCAACATATATTCACAATCAAATCCATCAACCACACGGTCCAATTAAGTTACCACTTGCCCACAAGGGCAAAACAATCATTTTCATATTATAAGGGTATTTTCGTAATTTTACCAAAAATTAGGGTTTTCCATGTTCATTACAATTATCAATATTTTTGAGTGTTTAAACAATGATCTTTAACCCACTTTATCAAATTCAGGCTTTTGGGCCCAAAACCCCTAATGGGCCCTACGAATGCTGATTTAGCCCACTAAGCCTGCTTAATCCAAATTTTACAACAGTACTAACCGTGTTAACATGCAACTTTTTCAGATTCCATTTTCTATCAGTTTTAACCAAATGGGCCTGAAAGCCCATTGGGCCCGATTCTAGCCCATTGAGGCCCAACTTACGCTCGTGCAAAAAATTACGCTCTTACCTGCTCCATCGATCCAAACACCGATCATATTGTATCTATCGCATCTTTAAGCATAGGCAAAATCACAAGTTCCCGAAATGCCAAAATTTTAGCATTTCGGCTTTTCGGTGAATATTAGTCTAAGCTACTGCGAGGGTTATTACACACCTGTTATAGGTTGAAGTTGAAACGTTTCCAAAATCAATCACCTACGATAACCACCACCTATCACTCAAACTTAACTAATCCAATATCAATATATGTAAATCCTAAGCACATCAGTCATACGGAACATAATAGCATATTCGTCATTTTACCATGCAGGAGTATTACAGTCACTTTACCCTACAGGGGCTTTACGGTCTTTTTACCTATTAGGGGTATTTTAGTCATTTCATCCTACAAGGGTGTTTTGGTAAATCTACAAACCAAGGGTATTTCAGTAATTTTGTAAAACAATGGTATTTCTATAATTTTTAGAAAGTTAAGGGTATTTCTATAATTTTGTAAATTAGGGGTATTTTGGTAATTTTACGAATTGAAGATATTTCGGTAATTTCACAAACCAGTGGTATTTTGGTAATTTTACAAACTAGGGGTATTTTGGTAATTCTACCCTATAGGGGTATTTCAGTAATTTCACAATCGAGGGTAAAACGGTAATTTCACAATCGAGGGTAAAACGGTAATTTCACAATCGAGGGTAAAATAGTAATTCTATAAATCAAAGGTAAAACAGTAATTCTATAAATCGAGGGTAAAACGGTAATTTTGTAAATTGAGGGTAAAACGGTAATTATGTAAATCGGGGGTACTTTGGAAATTTTACAAGTCGAGGGTATTTCAATAATTGGTAAACTAGAGTATTCTAAACATGGATAACAATACTAATGGCCCTAAAGCCCATTCTCAGCCCAAATGGGCCTACACGCTCGTGTGGCCCTTTTAGCCCAAATCTAGCCACAAATATGAGATTCACCTAGCCTAGTCCAATATTTACTACACAATCAAACAACTTATCCAATTGGGCCCATAGGCCCATTAGGCCCACATAGCCCCTTTCGGCCCATCGCAACCCGAAGTAGCCATCCTACAGCTAGAGTAGTGAGAAATACACACCTGATAGGAGACTGGAGTTAATCTACGCTCCGAGCACTCTTAGCCGATGCCCAACCCAAACGAGCATGCCATACAGCGAAAGGGATCAGCCAAGAAAGGTACCTCCACTATCCTCATGGTTCTCTCTATTTAAAGCCAGCTTCGCATCCCCTCTTATGTTAGCTTCCCGATGTGGGATCCTTCCAACATCAGAGTTTAAATTCAACACCAACTCTTGCCGCCCCTTGTTAGCAAAATAAATGCTCCTTGCTTGCCATGGGATTCGAACCCATGCCTCCCCTCGATTCTCCACACGCTACTTGCCACTAAGCCACAAGGCTTTTTGTGTCATATTTTATCCCCAATTAATTATAAGGTTTAAAGGCCAAAGTCCAGGTTCCCTTAAAAAAAAAACCAAAATAAATTGCAAGAGCCAAGGCTTGAACCCAAGCTCCCATACAACCTTAATGACGCCTCAACCACTAGACTACAAGCTTCCTTGTGTCATTTATTTAACACAATAATTTAAAAACCCTCAACCAAGCATCCAGATTTTTTTTTAACCAAAATTTTTGCTAAACCCCAAGTTTGAACCCAAGATTTCTCTAACACTTCTCAGGACCATTAACCACCAAAGCGGACATTTAATTGTGTTATTTCATTGCACAATTAAATACCTATATACAACCTCCTTACGGACCCGCACTCAAGGCCCAATACTTCTAGGCCCAAATTCGGGGTGTTACAATTCTACCCTCCTTAAAGAAATTTCGTCCTCGAAATTTTCCACTCTCAGACTACACCACCACATTTCCGCTGCGCACTCTGATACTAATAATACTAACATACACCCAAAACATTTATCCATCAGAGCAGATAGATTTCACATGCAAACAATTTCTACATTTTTAGAACGCACACCAAATAAATACTAAATATAAATTCAAGCGTTACAATTTACTCTAACTAGAGAGTTCCAGTATTGTGCTACTATCTATAGTAGTTTCTCAATATAGCATTTCAATCTATAACAGTAAATAGAGTTAGAGAACTTACAGATTTGGAGCCGGAGACTCGGTGTGCCACACCTCCAGTAACATCTTTCAAGAAATAAGTCAAGTTTCATTGAGAGATTTCAAAACAAAATTTTAGAAAAACCCTTTTCAAACCCCAATTTTAAAAAGAATGTAAAAGGAAAAAATAACAATAATTTTTGCTACCCATACCACGTACCGAAGTTTTGTAACTCGGCTCGATACCACTAAATGTAACACCCCAAACCCGCCTAGACGTTATGGTTTAATCAAAAGGCCACATCAAACCATTTTTCAAATTTGATCTTTCCGGTGAAAATCCATTACTAAATCTAAATTTATTATTAAACCACAGTTCCCATCAAAACGTTTACCAATTTGTTTGCCTTTGGTATATTACGTCATTTAAAATCGCGGAAGTATTTTGAAAACTTTGTTGTTGGAAGCTCGTATTCCTTAGAAAAATCATGTCGTTTTGAAATCTCGAGTTTTCCTAAACTAGCAGTTTAGTATAAGAAATCACAATCCAAATTAAAACTTAAACCCGCCAACGGCCTTATTACATAAAAAAACCCAAAACGAAATCTAATTGCAATTAAAAGAAAGTAAATGAGTGTGGCCATCTCCGAGTCCCTTGCGACTTCAAACCATCTAAGCTTAGGGATTACCTACACATTAGAAACGGGTGAGTTTACGAAAACTCATGTGTAATCCCAAACAACAAACAAACAAATGAATAACACAAGTGTCAAAACAATCGGGCCAAAGCCCTATTCAAGAATAAGACACCGGGCCTTAGCCCTTAAACAAGAGTGATGATGGGCCTAAGCCCTAATTGATCTCGACATATCGGGTCAAGCCTTTTCATAAATCATATCACTGGGTGAAGCCTTTTCATAAATCATATCACGTGTCGAAGCCTTTATCAGAAGCGGTATGGCCCATAAGCCTATTTGAATATCACATGTAATATCAATGAATGTATGCAAGCCCATTTGGGAGACTACTCAACCCACCATCCGTTACTCTCCACCAAGACCAACCAACACACCATGTGGGAATAACTCAACCCACCCAACCAAACTCTCCAATCGGCAAAGATAGTCGCTTTATCATATAACTGGAGGCCTAGCCTCTTTTAATAACTGGGCAAAGCCCTTTCGATAAACCGGGCGAGCCCTTTTTTAAACTAGGCGAGCCCTTTAGCACTTCCTCCATCAATATAACCCATATCCCATGCAATATGTCATGTATGCAGAATGTCATGGCCATATTTGAATCAAACAATCACAGTCAAGTCATTCATATCACCAACATATATTCACAATCAAATCTGTCAACCACACAGTCCAAGCCAATCACTTGCCCACAAGTGCAAAACAATCATTTTTCATATTATAAGGGTATTTTCGTAATTTTACCAAAAATTAGGGTTTTCCATGTTCATTACAATTATCAATATTTTTAAGTGTTTAAACAATGATCTTTAACCCACTTTATCAAATTCTGGCTTTTGGGCCCAAAACCCCTAATGGGCCCTACGAATGCTGATTTAGCCCACTAAGCCTGCTTAATCCAAATTTTACAACAGTACTAACCGTGTTAACATGTAATTTTTTCAGATTCCATTTTCTATCAATTTTAACCAAATGGGCCTGAAAGCCCATTGGGCCCGATTCTAGCCCATTGAGGCCCAACTTACGCTCGTGCACAAAATTACGCTCTTACCTGCTCCATCGATCCAAACACCGATCATATCATATCTATCGCATCTTTAAGAAAAGGCAAAATCACAAGTTCCCGAAATGCCGAAATTTTAACATTTCGGCTTTTCGGTGAATATTAATCTAAGCTACTGCGAGGGTTATGACACACCTGTTATAGGTTGAAGTTGAAACGTTTCCAAAATCAATCACCTACGATAACCACCACCTATCACTCAAACTTAACTAATCCAATATCAATATATGTAAATCCTAAGCACATCAGTCATACGGAACATAATGGCATATTCGTCATTTTACCATGCAGGGGTATTACGGTCACTTTACCCTACAGGGGCTTTACGGTCTTTTTACCTATAAGGGGTATTTTAGTCATTTCATCCTACAAGGGTGTTTTAGTAAATCTACAAACTAAGGGTATTTCAGTAATTTTGTAAACCAATGGTATTTTTATAATTTTTAGAAAGTCAAGGGTATTTATGTAATTTTGTAAATTAGGGGTATTTTGGTAATTTTACAAATTGAGGATATTTCGGTAATTTTACAAACTAGTGGTATTTTGGTAATTTTATAAACTAGGGGTATTTTTGGTAATTCTACCCTATAGGGGTATTTCAGTAATTTCACAATTGAGGGTAAAACGGTAATTTCATAATCGAGGGTAAAACAGTAATTCTATAAATCAAGGGTAAAACAGTAATTCTATAAATCGAGGGTAAAACGGTAATTCTGTAAATCGAGGGTAAAATGGTAATTATGTAAATCGGGGGTACTTTGATAATTTTACAAGTCGAGGGTATTTCAATAATTGGTAAACTAGAGTATTTTAAACATGGATAACAATACTAATGGCCCTAAAGCCCATTCTCGGCCCAAATGGGCCCACACACTCGTGTGGCCCTTTTAGCCCAAATCTAGCCACAAATATGAGATTCACCTAGCCTAGTCCAATATTTACTACACAATCAAACAACTTATCCAATTGGGCCCGTAGGCCCATTAGGCCCACATAGCCCCTTTCAGCCCATCGCGGCCCGAAGTAGCCATCCTACAGCTAGAGTAGTGAGAAATACACACCTGATAGGAGACTGGAGTTAATCCACGCTCCGAGCACTCTTAGCCGACGCCCAACCCAAACGAGCACGCCATACAGCGAAAGGGATCAGCCAAGAAAGGTACCTCCACTCTCCCCATGGTTCTCTCTATTTAAAGCCAGCTTCGCATCCTGTCTTATATTAGCTTCCCGATGTGGGATCCTTCCAACATCAAAGTTTAAATTCAACACCAACTCTTGCTGCCCCCTGTTAGCAAAATAAATGCTCCTTGCTTGCCTTGGGATTCGAACCCATGCCTTCCCTCAGATGCTCCACACGCTACTTGCCACTAAGCCACAAGGCTTTTTGTGTCATATTTTATCCTCAATTAATTATAAGGTCTAAAGGCCAAAGTCCAGGTTCCCTTAAAAAAAAAAACCAAAATAAATTGCAAGAGCCAAGGCTTGAACTCAAGCTCCCATACAACTTTAATGACGCCACAACCACTAGACTACAAGCTTCCTTGTGTCATTTATTTAACACAATAATTTAAAAGCCCTCAACCAAGCATCCAGATTTTTTTTTACCAAAATTTTTGCTAAACCCCAAGTTTGAACCCAAGATTTCTCTAACACTTCTCGGGGCCATTAACCACCAAAGCGGACATTTAATTGTGTTATTTCATTGCACAATTAAATACCTATATACAACCTCCTTACGGACCCGCACTCAAGGTCCAATACTTCTAGGCCCAAATTCGAGGTGTTACAATTCTACCCTCCTTAAAGAAATTTCGTCCTCGAAATTTTCCACTCTCAGACTACACCACCACATTTCACAAGACTCGATACTAATAATACTAACATACACCCAAAACATTTATCCATCAGAGCGGATAGATTTCACATGCAAACAATTTCTACATTTCCAGAACGCACACCTAATAAATACTAAATCTAAATTCAAGAGGTACAATTTACTCTAACTAGAGAGTTCCAGTATTGTGCTACTATCTATAGTGGTTTCTCAATATAGCATTTCAATCTATAACAGTAAACAGAGTTAGAGAACTCACAGATTTGGTGCCGGAGACTCGGTGTGCCACACCTCCAGTAACATCTTTTTAGAAAGAAGTCAAGTTTCGTTGAGAGATTTCAAAACAAAATTTTAGAAAAACCCTTTTCAAACCCCAATTTTAAAAAAGAACAGAAAAGGAAAAAATAACAATAATTTTCTGCTACCCATACCACAGTCGAGTTTTGTAACCTGGCTCTGATACCACTAAATGTAACACCCCAAACCTGGATTAGACGTTATGGCCGAATCTGGTGCGTCACATCAAACCATTTTTCAAATTTGATCTTTCCGGTGAAAATCCATTACTGAATCTAAATTTATTATTAAACCACAGTGCCCATCTAAACGTTTACCAATTTGTTTTCCTTTGGTATATTACGTCATTTAAAATCGTGGAAGCATTTTGAAAACTTTATTGTTGGAAGCTCGTATTTATTAGAAAAATCATGCCATTTTGAAATCTCGAGTTTTCCTAGACTAGCAATTTAGTATAAGAAATGACAATCCAAATTAAAACTTAAAACCCACCAACGACCTTATTACATAAAAAAAAACCCAAAACAAAATCTAATTACAATTAAAAAAAATAGAAACAGTAGTGTGGCCATCTCCGAGTCCCTCGCAGCTCCAAACCACCTAAGCTTAGGGATTACCTGCACAGTTAGAAACGGGGTGAGTTTACGAAAACTCAGTGTGTAATTCCAAACAACAAACAAACAGTGAATAACACAGTGTCAATACAATCTGGGCCAAAGCCCTATTTAGTAACAGTACAGCCTGGGCCTTAGCCCTTAAACAGTAGCAGTATGGGCCTAAGCCCTAATTCAGTCTCGACATATACTGGGCCGAAGCCTTTTCATAAATCATATCACTAGGCCGAAGCCTTTTCATAAATCATATCACTGGACGAAGCCTTTACTGTAAGCGGTATGGCCCATAGGCCTATTTCAATATCACATGTAATATCAATGAATGTATGCAAGCCCATTTGGGGAGACTACTCAACCCACCATCCGCTACTCTCCATCTGTACCAACCAACACACCATGTGAGGAATAACTCAACCCACCCAACCAAACTCTCCACTGGCAGCATAGCTGCTTTATCATATAACTGGAGGCCTGGCCTCTTTTAATAACTGGGGGAAAGCCCTTTCTGATAAACTGGGGCAGAGACCTTTTCGATAAACAGGGGCAAAGCCCTTTTAGCGTTTCCTCCATCAATATAACCTATATCCCATGCAATATGTCATGTATGCAGAATGTCATGGCCATATTTGAATCAAACAATCACAGTCAAGTCATTCATATCACTAACATATATTCACAATTAATAGGCCTTTAAAGCTCAAAATTATAGTTTCAAGGGTCTAATATCATAAATTGGGCTTGAAAAGGCTCAAACGATCTAAAGAAATAGTGCCTATATCACATTAGATTTTTATGTCTCCTAGGATTTCGTCTCAAGAAAGTTACTAAGTCAATTCTAAAGTTATAAACCTTCATGCATGTCTAATCTCAAAAGAAACTAAGTTTTCATGGCAAACATTACCTAAGACTAAGATCATACAATCATTCCATTCTTCATGATAACATACAATCACTCAGATAAAATCATCATTCATGCTCACATACAAGCTATCTCATTAACAAAGAATTTCTCTAAACATTCATTTATTAAAACATACTCATGAAAGAAATGATTGAAACATACTTGAAAATTTTTAAAAATTTTGAGTAATTATTTGCCTTACCCCCCTTTAAAAAGAAGTAATGTCCTCATTGCAAGAACAAAGTAATGAATGAAAACTAAACACCAGGTAGCGTTAAAAAGAAAGAGAGGTGAGTCATAGACTGCTTAAATACCAAGTCTTTCCTCATAATCCAATCCTAAACATGTTCATTCCCATTACCACATCACTTAGTCTTTATCTTTTAAAAGAAGCATTTATTCATGCTCTCTATATTTTATTTTGCAGAAATTAGATCCTAGTTACTAAAGAAACAAATTCCTAAAGACCTAAAATAAATGAATAAAAAGACAAGAATCCCTCTTTTTATTTTCCTGACTCATTCCCCTTGTCTTCTTTAGCTCCTTCTCCCCTTGTATAATCAGTATCTTCAGTCCATGTCTCAAAGATAACATTTGGGAACTTAGGAACAAAAGTGTTAAAGATATTCTTAAAAGTATTTTGAATCGAATCATCTCTAATTTTTACATATTTCTAGTAAGTTTGTTGTTGATTGTGCATGAACTTGCACATACCCATCAACATTGACAACTCTGATTTCCTTGAAGTACTTGCAACAATTGGCATGGGAGTTGTATATTCAGGTTCAACACTTAGCTTGACTAGTTCATCTTCTGGTTCAACCCTTGGTTCAGAGTTTCCAGATCTTTCAACTGGTTTAGGACTGTTTGGTTCCTTATCAGATTTTTCTTCTTTAGTAGTTGTAACTGATTCAGTTTTAGTTTCATTTGTTAACTCCTCATTATCTGGCTAAGTTGGTTCTTCTTGCTCACTTTGACTCAGCTCATGCACCTTCTCTACTAACCTTTCAAGATCATGACTTGTAATGCACCCTTGGACATATTGCCCCTTCAAATTTGCTTGTGTTTTAACACGGGCACTTAAGCAAAGTGAAGTGATTAATGATGGGAAATAAACACTTCCTCTTTTCTTTTTAGCATAGTCATAAATCTCCTTGAGAATAATTTTCCCAACATTAATGGACTTTTCTGTCAAGATGGCATATAACAAGATCATTCGTTCCATCGAGATGGTGGAACTATGTAAGATAGGCATAAAACTTTAGAGAACAAAATAAAACCATACCTTTGCTACTGGTTTTAGGTATTCCCTTCGGCAATAATGGCTTCCATACTTTCTTATAATCCATTGGGATCCTAGAATTGTCACAACATCAAGTACTTGTGGAAGAAAATCCAATTTATGTTGTTCATCATAGGGTAGTACTCATCTTCTTCAACATCAGGTAAGTTAAACAAATCATTGATGGACTTAGAAGTAAGAGGTACCTTTTTCTTCCAAACGATGACCTCAGAGCATCTTGTGTGGTCAAACTTGCATAGAACTCTCGAACTAGTTCATCATCAGGAAGCAAACGAGCACCACAAAATTGTTCCCACTTGAGAGCATTTATTGTCTTTCTAACTGGCACAGGGACAACCATCAAATCATTACTCTTTAAGTTAAAACCTTTTTTCGGCATCATAGGTTGATACTTGAAAATTGAATCAAATCTCTCTTTCACTTCTTCATCGATCACAATCGAGTTTTCAAGAGTAGTCTTCGATGATCTAGTTCTTTTGCGAGACAGGGTATTTTCTCAAAAATTCGTCAAAGTTCTGCTTACAGGGGAAGAAGAGAAATTGAAAAGTGGGTAGGATTTTCTCCAGTGAACCTTGCGACAGTGAAGAAGTTGTGGCAGTAAAAGCAACGTGCGACAGGAATGGTGGTGTGTAGTGACAATAGCAGCTACATGCAGCAACGACATTGATGCTCTGACGATTCTCTTGCAATGACACTAGGTGGTTTCGACAAAAGAAAAGAAATGGACTAGGGGTTTCTTTCGGGATTTGAGGCTAGCAGTGCAAGAAGGAAGTTTAGGGATTTTTAGGGTTAAACAAATTACTTTAAGGGATATAAAAATTAGTAGAATGAAGAAGGGTTTATATAGGGAAAACTAAAGCAACATGTAGCAAAAATTTAGCTACATTAAGGTTACTTGGGCGGCAAGTAATGGAAGTGGCGGCAATAGGTGTGGATTTTTCCCTTCTATCTGTTGTCTTGGGCCTCAAATTCAGACTAGATTTACAAACTTATTCAACAAAGAGAAACTAATTAGTACTTGGGCCAAATTTGACCCCGTTTATTAATATAAACATTTTAAATTAAACAAAATAAATTAAACTAGAAAAAAACATTTAAAATCTTAATTAGAAAATTTCTTCTTAACAAATTACATTAAATTAATTCCCAGGAAAGGTTGGAGGGGTCACAGCGGTCCCACTTAAGTTTCAATCTCCTTATACAAAATTAATTAAATGTACTAAATTAAGAAAATAAATTCTAATTATTTATTTGTTTACAAAAAAAGTTTATGAAAAATCAAGGGTCTGTTAATTTGAACGAGGATTCAACTAGCTCAACGTCACCATCCCAATAATGTTTGAGAGGTTGACCATTGACTTTAAACGTACCTCCGTAATGGTCGTATAATTCAACAGCTCCTTAAGGATAAACTCGATAGATGGTATAAGGTCTTTTCCATCTGGATTTCAACTTCTCAGGAAAAAACTTTAGCCTTGAATTAAACAACAAAACCTTCTGACCTTCTTTAAACTTGTGAGGTCGTATATGACTATCATGCCATCTTTTTATCTTTCTTTATACATTTTGGCATTCTCATAGGAAAACAACCTCAGCTCTTCCAACTCATTCAATTGTAACATCCTTCTCTCACTGGCTTGCTTAAGATGAAAATTCAACTTCTTCAAAGCCCAGTGAGCTCTATTCTCCAACTCTAATGGCAAATGAGATGCCTTCCCGAAAACCAATTGATAAGGATTCATTCTTAACGGCGTCTTAAATGTTGTTCGATAGGCCCATAATGCATCATCAAGCCTTCAAGACCAATCTTTTCTGCTAGGGCGTACTACCTTTTCCAGGATACCTTTGATTTCAAGGTTTACTCTTTCAACTTGCCCATTGGACTGGGGGTGATAAGCAATAGCAATCTTGTGCTTCACATCATATTTGTAAGCAACCACTTAAGCCAGTTGTTCACAAAATGAGAACCTTCATCACTAAAAATAGCTCTTGGTGTCCCAAATCGTGTAAACACATGCTTATGTAAGAATCGTATGACTACCTTAGCATCATTTGTAAGGTACGCTTCAACTTCAACCCACTTGGATACATAGTCCACAGCAACTAAGATGTATTTGTTCCTATACAAAGAAGGAAACAGGCCTAAAAGTTCAATGCCCAATACGTCGAATAATTCAATCTCCAAAATAGTTGTTAAGAGCATTTTATTCCTCCTTGATATGTTTCCGCTTATTTTATCATCTATCATAGTTCTTCACATAGGCATAAGCATCTTTAAATAATGTAGGCCAAAAGAAATATGCTTGTAAAACCTTAGCTGCAGTACGTGCATCACCAAAATGTCCCCCACATGGAGATGAATGGCCATGACATAAGATCTCAGCAATCTCACTTTCAGCTACACATTTTCAGATTATATTATCTGTACATTGTTTAAACAAGAATGGGTTTTCCTAGAAATAATACCGACTATCATGAAGGAATTTCTTTCTTTGTTAGTATGTCATTTCTTGAGGAATTATTCCGCATGCAAGATTATTGGAAAAATCAGTAAACCAAGGCGTTTCATGAATTCGACTCACCTCAAATAAGTGTTCATCTTGGAAATTCTTGTTGATAGGCACATGTGATCGAGTTACCTCATCTTGCCCCAACCTCAACAGATGATCAGCTACTTAATTTTCAACACCTTTTCTGTCTTGGATCTCAAGGTTAAATTCTTGGAGTAATAGTATCCAATGAATTAGCCTCGGTTTCGCATCTTTCTTCGTGAGCAAGTATTTAATGGCCGCATGGTGTGTAAATATTGTAACTTCGGTACCTATAAGATATGAATGGAATTTTCAAAAGCAAAGACTATAGCAAATAGTTCATTTTCAGTTGTCGTATAATTGAGTTGGGCTCCCGTCAAGGTTCTACTTGCTTAGTAAATGGGGTGGAACACTTTATTTTTTTCTTTGACCCATCACAGCTCCAATAGCATAATCACTTGCATCACACATTAACTCAAAAGGTCTACTCTGTAACACCCCGTACCCGAGTCCATTACCGGAGTCGAACACAAGGTGCACACAGACTTAACTTAATTATTTTCACTGTCCATTTAAAAATTTCTAGACAAGCTGGTTACTGCATCACTGTTGCCTTAAAAATCATATCTTGAGTTTCAAAACTCGAAAATCAGTTTCGTAATTTTTCCATGAAACTAGACTCATATGTCCATCTACATATTTTTTTCTAAAATTTATGGTCGAGCCAATTAATACATTTTATTAGTTAAATTCTCCCCTGCTCTGGGGTTCGACTACACTGACCTTCATGCATTACGACTTGGATATCTCCTTGTACAGGGATTCAATACTGATGCAGTTTGTTTCTATAGAAAGTAGACTAAAAGAGGAATCTATACATATATGGCCTGACTCCTAATTATCTCTGGTTAATTTATAATAAATTTCCAAAGTCGGAATAGGGAATCCAGAAACTGTTCTGGCCCTGCTTCACGAAAACCTAAATATCTCTTAACATACAACTCATATGACCTTTTTCGTTTCTTCCATATGAAAGTAGATTCATCAAGGTTCATTTACATAATTTATTCACTATTTAATTCCATTCCTACTATTTTTAGTGATTTTTCACATCCACATCGCTGCTGCTGTCAGCATCTGCCTTTAAGGTAGACTTTACCTATTTCATAGTTTTCATGATTCAATTAGCCCTTTTTGCATACATAGCACAAAGTATAATCATGATTAACCATTCCAATGGCTAATCGTTTCCAAACATTCCCATACCTCTTAGTGATCAACATACAAAACGATTATAGTACTATGCTAAAACGTATATAAGCCATTTTCGCATGGCTATCCAAATTTACACAAAATCCATGGGTACATGACCAACAACAAAAGGGTAGTCCTATACATGCCATATCCGAGTTCAACTAAAAGAGTACCAAAAGGGCTTTGATAGTGTGGATGACTTCGACTTTGATGATCTCGAATCCGATGGCTAACGAACAAAATCTAGAAAACAAAGAGCCAAAGCAACGGGGTAAGCATTTTAATACTTAGTAAGTCTCAAGTAATGAAATCAGCTTTGACTAAAGTATTACATTCACATAGCTAAATGAATCACTTTATTGATACACATTCTCATAATCATACTTACTCCACACTTCATCAAAATATACACACACAAGGTATCAACCTATCTAAGAGCCGAAAGTTCGTTAGTCGATTGAACGAATACTATTTAAAACGAATCAACTTTTCCGATGCACATGCAACCATACCTTATCGTTTGGGTTTTTCGGCGTATTAATTAAAATTATTGTAGCACAAATCGCTACCTTCAAACCCAAGTTTCTTGGATTTAGCGGATATAACCACACGCCTAATTGCCTTGGTCTTAACCGGACATAGCAACTCGTACAAATGCCTTCGGGTCTTAGCCCGGATATAACAACTCGCACAAATGCCTTCGGGTCTTAGCCCGGATATAACAACTCGCACAAATGCCTTCGGGTCTTAGCCCAGATATCATTCAAATGCTCATACACACATATATCAATATTCATGACACATCCATATTTCATTTCCGTTACTAAGGCTCAAACACAAATCATTTATCAAACCTTTCCAATTTCGGCTCAATAGCCACACACAAAGAGCATGATTTCAATTGGCTTTATAACATAGGCTCTATGCACATTCGGCTATCCGCCATAATATGACAAATCATTTCAATATAAATCAAGTAGGGTCATTACTCGAAGACTTACCTCGGATGTTGTCAAACGATTTTGACTGACTATTCGCTCACTTTTTCCTTCCCTTATCCAACTTTGGTCCTCTAAGCTCTTGAGCTTAATTCAAACAAATAGAGCTTATTTAATAATTTATTAATTTAGCAATCCGATTAAATACATTTATATTATACAATTAGCGCGAATAGCTTTATTGACTAGTTATTCAAGCATTATACATGTGCTCTACTCATGCACCACCGAATAATAGGACTAGCTTAATACCTTGCATTTTCAATTCATAGACATCATTTCGTTCCTCGTAACATACATTTTGTCCCTAACCATCATAAGAGCGCAAGGCATCACTTACAATGCCAATTCGATTAAGTCTACCATCATAGCATTATCATATTTATGCACTTGGTAAGTTATGTTTGAACACATTCGGCACTAGGTGTCCAAACCAATGTTCCTCGAACATTAAACTCAATTTATAACCCATTCAAAATTCCTTAGCAACAAGCATTTAACAACAATGTACTTAACCAATTCCTTAAGCACACATTCGACAACATATATATATATATATATTATATGTCAATGACTAAAACACTTAGGCCGATTCTTTCCATTTTGTATCTATGCACCTATTTGATCATTAGTTTAGTTTAAACACCCTTACACCAAGATTCATCCAATTTAACATGAAACACAAACCTAAATCCTCAATAGCTACCATGGCCGAAAGTTCTAGTCATCCCAAAATCAAAATTCTTAGCATAGGCTACCTAGAGGATTTGATGACTAGTTCAAATCTCAAACCATTTAACATACTTATCAAAATATATAACATTACCACCATTTTTCTTTAACCTCTACCATGGCCGAATGTTCATATCACCATCCATTTTAAAGATTTCGACATGGTTAAGTAAGGGACTTAGAATCTAGCTTAAAACCATGCTAAGATTTTAAAGGACTAGCTTGAGTTTCTTACCTTAATGAAGGCCTACCATGGCCGAATGGCTCCTCCTCTTCCTCTCTTAGAATCGGCCAAGAAGAAAACATGAGAAAGACTCCTTTGTTTCTTTTCTCTTTTCCTTATTTTATTTACTTATGTTATAAAATATAAGCTACTAACTAATAATTAATACATATTATGTGCTTATAAGCCCATCATGGCCGGCCACTACTTATGATATATGGGAAATTTGACATGCAAACCCCTCATTTTTTGCATGCATGATCAACTAGTCATCACACATTTCCCCATCATACTTTCAAAGTTTACTACTAGGTCCTTTCTAGTGAAATTCACATTTATAACTCTAAATCAAAACATCAAAAATGTCACACATGAGTTAACACATATTATAGGCATCAAAATAAATTTTAAATTATTTTTATGCCTCGGTTTTGTGGTCCCGAAACCACATTCCGACTAGGGTCGTTTTAAGGCTGTCACAACTCTCCCCCACTTTAGAAATTTTCGTCCCCGAAAATCTTACCGGTAAATAGGTTTGGGTATCGCTCTTTCGTAGAGTTCTCGGGTTCCCAAGTAGCTTGTTCTATCCCGTGTTTGAGCCATAACACTTTCACTAGCGGAACCCTTTTGTTTCGCAACTCTTTCACTTCACGTGCTAGGATACGAATCGGTTCTTCTTCATAACTCATATTGGCTTGAATTTCAACCTCTGATGGACTAATTACGTGTGACGGATCAGATCTATAACGTCGAAGCATCGAAACATGAAAGACATCGTGAATCTTTTCGAGTTTAGGGGGCAAAATCAAACGATACGCAATTGGACCGACTCGTTCGGATACTTCATATGGCCCGATGAACCTCGGACTCAATTTGCCTTTACGGCCAAATCTGAGTATCTTTTTCCAAGGAGAAACTTTAAGAAACACTTTATTTCCCACCTGATACTCAATGTCTTTTCGTTTCAGATCCGCGTACGACTTCTGACGATCGGAGGCTATCTTTAGACTTTCATGGATTACTTTTACTTTCTGTTCAGCATCTTTAATCAAATCCACTCCGAAAATTTTACTTTCACCGAGCTCGGTCCAAAACAATGGTGTACAACATTTACGCCCGTACAAAGCCTCGTAAGGTGCCATCTTAATACTTGATTGAAAACTATTATTGTAGGCGAATTCAATCAAAGGTAAATACCGTTCCCATGAACCACTAAACTCAAGGATGCAACATCTTAACATATCCTCAAGTATCTGAATTATCCGCTCGGATTGACCATCGGTTTGTGGATGGAAAGCGGTGCTAAAATGCAGCTTGGTACCCAAAGCTTCTTGCAATTTCTTCCAAAATCGCGAGGTGAATCTCGGATCTCTATCCGACACAATAGAAATCGGTACCCCGTGTAATCTCACAATCTGAGAAACATACAATTCAGCTAGTTTATCCAATGAAAAATCCGTGCGTACGGGGATAAAGTGAGCCGACTTAGTCAGTCTATCGACAACGACCCAAATCGCATCTTTCTTACTTGCCGACATTGGTAACCCAGATACAAAATCCATCGTGACTCGTTCCCATTTCCATTCAGGTATCATGATCGGCTGAAGTAAACCCGTTGGCACTTGATGTTCCACCTTCACTTGCTGACATATTAAACACTTCGATACAAAATCGGAAATGTCTCGTTTCATGCCACGCCACCAAAACTGGCGTCTCAGATCGTTGTACATTTTCATACTCCCCGGGTGAATTGACATTCGGCTACAATGAGCTTCGTTCAGAATCATCGAAATGAGTTCTGAATTTCTTGGAACACACAACTGATTTCTGTACCTCAAACAATCGTCATCATCAATTTGAAACTCTGATTCCACATTCGAAACACATTCAGCCCATTTTGCAACCAACTCATCGTCGGCTTTCTGAGCTTCATAAATTTGATGAATCAATAATGGTTTGGCCTTTAATTTGGCCACTAACACATTGTCGGGTAGAACAGACAAGTGTACATTCATTGCTCGTAAAGCAAACAGTGATTTACGACTTAAGGCATCCACAACCACATTAGCCTTTCCCGGGTGATAGTCAATGACAAGCTCATAATCCTTCAACAACTCGAGCCAACGTCCTTGTCGCAGATTTAAGTCTCTTTGAGTCATCAAATATTTGAGACTTTTGTGATCCGAAAATACATGGCACTTCTCACCAAATAAGTAATGTCGCCATATTTTCAAGGCGAATACGATGGCAGCTAATTCAAGATCATGGGTCGGATAATTTTTCTCATGTGGCTTTAATTGTCTCGATGCATAAGCCACAACTCGACCTTCTTGCATCAATACGCAACCTAACCCAAGTAGGGAGGCATCACTATAAATGACAAACTCTTTGCCGGATTCGGGCTGCACTAATACTGGAGCTTCCGTCAAATGAGTTTTCAATTGATCGAAACTTTTTTGACACTTTTCTGTCCATTCAAACTTGACATCTTTCTGAAGCAGTTTCGTCATGGGTGTGGCTATCATCGAGAATCCTTTTACAAACCATCGGTAGTAACTGGCAAGTCCCAAAAAGCTCCGAACCTCAGTAATATTTCTCGGAGGCTTCCAGTTAAGTATGGCTGAAATTTTGCTCGGGTCGACTCGAATACCCGATGCAGATACCACATGACCCAAGAAACTAACCTCTCTTAACCAGAACTCACACTTGCTGAACTTAGCATATAACTGCTTATCCCGTAAAATTTGCAACACTAATCTCAGGTGCTAAGCATGTTCGGTCTCATCTCTTGAATAGGCCAAGATGTCGTCAATGAACACAACTACGAACCGGTCCAAATACTGTCTGAAGATCCGATTCATCAAATCCATAAATACCGCAGGGGCATTAGTGAGCCCAAACAAGCATCACTAAGAACTCGTAGTGGCCGTATCTCGTTCGAAAGCGGTTTGGGTATATCCGAATCTCGAATTCAGAATCTGGTAATACCACGATCTCAAATCTATCTTTGAAAACACCGAGGCTCCCTTTAGTTGATCAAACAAGTCATCAATACGCTGTAACGGATATTTATTCTTTATCGTCACTTTATTCGGTGACGATAGTCAATGCACAACCTCATGGTTCCGTCCTTCTTTTCACAAACAATCTGGTGCACCCTAAGGTGAGAAACTTGGTCGGCGAAACCTCTATCCGTCAACTCTTGCAACTGAGCTTTTAATTCCTTTAACTCGGTTGGTGCCATACGATACGGAGCTATCGAAATTGGTGTATTCGGTACAAGCTCAATACCAAACTCTACTTCCGAGCAGTGGTAAACCCGGTAATTCTTCGAAAAACATCCGGGTATTCACAAACCACCGGCACAGATTCGGGTTTCTTTTCCAATTCCTTGTCATCAAGTACATACGCAAGGTATGCTTCGCACCCCTTCCTTAAATATTTCTGGGCCAACATTGCTGATATTACAGCTGGCAACCCTTTTAAGTCCGTAGACTCAACTCGGATTATCTCGTTATTCGCGCACCTCAAATCAATAGTCTTGCTTTTTTAATTCACAATCACATCGTGCATGGTCAACCAATCCAAACCAAGAATAACATCAAATTCATCGAACGGCAAAAGCATCAAGTCCGTCGGAAAATAGGAACCTCGAATTACTAGGGGGCATTTCTTACACACTTTGTCAACAAGCACGTAACGACCCAAGAGATTTGACACCCGAATTACGAACTCAGTAGACTCAATAGGTAGAGTCTTACTGGATGCTAAGGTTTCGCATATATAAGAATGAGTAGAACCAGGGTCAATCAAAGCAATCACATTAGTATCAAAGAGGGTGAAAGTACCGGTAATAACATCTAGCGAGGAAGCATCCTCGCGTGCGCGTATGGCATAAGCTCTAGCAGGAGCGCGAGCCTCGGATCTGGTCGTAGCATCTCTAGATCCTCTCTGACCACCACTAGCATTGCCCGTATTCCTAGATGGTCTACCCCGAGCAGTGGTAACACCAGGTTTCCCACTCTGATTTTCGTTCTGTTCAGACAGTCTCGGGCAATCTTTGATAAAGTGGTCGGCTGACCCGTACTTGTAACAGGAGCGGTCATGGAATCTACAACTCCCTGAGTGCCATTTACCGCAATATCGACATTCCGTTCTGTCCCGACGATCATTTCCAACACTGGCGACTGAAGTGACTCGTGTGCTCACAGGGGGTCGATTGCGATCTCACCTAGAGAAACCCGAAGTGTCCCTAGACCGGCCTAAGTCATCTCTAAATTTCTTCGATGACTGTGGGAAGGGCTTCCCCGAAGACCTCTTACAAAACTCCTTTGCTCCCATATCAGCTTTTCTTTTCTCATACTTAGCTCCTCGGCTTTACAAGCTCGCTCAACAAGTACCACAAATTCTCGGATTTCCAAGATGCCAACATACAGCTTTATATCATCATTTAGTCCATCCTCGAAACGTTTACACATCACAGCTTCTGAAGAAATGCATTCTCGTGCGTACCGGCTAAGCCTCACAAATTTTCGTTCATAGTCGGTAACCGACATGAAACCTTGTTTGAGTTCAAGAAATTCCTTCCGTTTTTGGTCAATGAATCTCTGACTGATATACTTCTTTCGAAACTCGGTTTGGAAGAACTCCCAAGTTACTTGTTCTCTAGGCACAACAGAAGTCAACGTATTCCACCAATAGTAGGCAGAATCACCTAGCAAGGAGATAGTACACTTTAGGCACTCATCAGGTGTGCAAGATAGTTCATCGAGTACCCGAATAGTGTTGTCCAACCAAAATTCAGCTTGCTCGGCATCATCACTATCCGTAGCCTTAAATTCAGTAGTCTCTGTGTTTTCGGATTCTATCAACTGGGGCTTATTTGACCTTATTTGGTCGATTCGGAGGCATTGTAGGTCGGGGTGGTATTTGCCGGAATGGAGGTTGTGGAACAACAGATTAGTTCGAATGTATTGGTTGAACCAATCATTCATCACGCTATAAAAAGCTTGTCTAGCTTCATCATTCGGGTTACTAGCATTAGGTTGAGAGTTCGCCAAGACTCGTCCCTTGTGCGAGAGCAGCGCTACACTCTCAAGATCATCACTACCTTCGGTCGGGATCGGGATCCATTACTATAAATAAACACATTTGCAAATGTCGAAATCACCACACTATCAAATAATCACAAAATGGCATGTATAGCTAGACCCATACGTATTACGGTAGTCCTAGAATCGACTAAACCGTAGCTCTGATACCAATAAAATTGTAACACCCGTACTGAGTCGGTTACACGAGTCGAACACAAGGTGCACAGACTTAACTTAATTATTTTCACAGTCCATTTAAAATTTCCAGACAATTTGGTTCTTGCATCACTTTGTCGCCTTAAAAATCATATCTTGAGTTTCAAAACTCGAAAATCAGTTTTGTAATTTTTCCATGAAACTAGACGCATATGTCCATCTACAGATTTTTGTATAGAATTTTTGGTTGAGCCAATTAGTACAGTTTATTAGTTAAATTCTCCCCTGCTCTGGGGTTCGACTACACTGACCTTCATGCATTACGACTTGGATATCTCTCTGTACAGGGCTTCAATACTGATGTCGATTATTTCTATAGAAACTAGACTCAAAGAGGAATCTATAAATATATGGCATGACTCCTAATTATCTCTGGTTAATTTATAATAACTTTCCAAATTCGGAACAGGGAATCCAGAAACCGTTCTGGCCCTACTTCACAAAAACCTAAATATCTCTTAACATACAACTCATATGACCGTTTCGTTTCTTCCATATGAAAGTAGATTCATCAAGGTTCATTTACATAATTTATTCAATATTTAATTCCATTCCTACTATTTTTAGTGATTTGTCACATCCACATCGCTGCTGCTGTCAGCATCTGCCTTTAAGGTAGACTTTACCTATTTCATAGTTTCCATGATTCAATTAGCCCTTTTTGCATACATAGCACAAAGTATAATCATGATTAACCATTCCAATGGCTAATCGTTTCCAAACATTCCCATACCTCTTAGTGATCAACATACAAAACGATTATAGTACTATGCTAAAAGCATATATAAGCCATTTTCGCATGGCTATCCAAATTTACACAAAATCCATGGGTACATGACCAACAACAAAAAGGGTAGTCCTATACATGCCATATCCGAGTTCAACTAAAAGAGTACCAAAAGGGCTTTGATAGTGTGGATGACTTCGACTTTGATGATCCCGAATCCGATGGCTAACGAACAAAATCTAGAAAACAAAGAGCCAAAGCAACGGGTAAGCATTTTAATGCTTAGTAAGTCTCAAGTAATGAAATCAGCTTTGACTAAAGTATTACATTCACATAGCTAAATGAATCACTTTATTGATACACATTCTCATAATCATACTTACTTCACACTTCATCAACATATACACACACAAGGTATCAACTTATCTAAGAGCCGAAAGTTCGTTAGTCGATTGAACGAATACTATTTAAAACGAATCAACTTTTCCGATGCACATGCAAACATACCTTATCGTTTGGGTTTTTCGAGCGTATTAATTAAAATTATTGTAGCACAAATCGCTTACCTTCAAACCCAAGTTTCTTCGATTTAGCGGATATAACCACACGCCTAATTGCCTCGGGTCTTAACCGGACATAGCAACTCGCACAAATGCCTTGGTCTTAGCCTCGATATAACAACTCGCACAAATGCCTTTGGTCTTAGCCCGGATATAACAACTCGCACAAATGCCTTCGGGTCTTAGCCCGGATATCACTCAAATGCTCATGCACACATATATCAATATTCATGACACATCCATATTTCATTTCCGTTACTAAGGCTCAAACACGAATCATTTATCAAACCTTTCCAATTTCGGCTCAATAGCCACACACAAAGAGCATGATTTCAATTGGCTTTATAACATAGGCTCTATGCACATTTGGCTATCCGCCATAATATGACAAATCATTTCAATATAAATCAAGTAGGGTCATTACTCGAAGACTTACCTCGGATGTTGTCGAACGATTTTGACGGCTATTCGCTCACTTTTTCCTTCCCCTTATCCAACTTTGGTCCTCTAAGCTCTTGAGCTTAATTCAAACAAATAGAGCTTATTTAATAATTTATTAATTTAGCAATCCGATTAAATACATTTATATTATACAATTAGGCGCGAATAGCTTTATTGACTAGTTATTCAAGCATTATACATGTGCTCTACTCATGCACCACCGAATAATAGGACTAGCTTAATACCTTGCATTTTCAAATTCATAGACATCATTTCGTTCCTCAGAACATACATTTTGTCCCTAACCATCATAAGAGCGCAAGGCATCACTTACAATGCCGAATTCCGATTAAGTCTACCATCATAGCATTATCATATTTATGCACTTGGTAAGTTGCGTTTGAACACATTCGGCACTAGGTGTCCAAACCAATGTTCCTCGAACATTAAACTCAATTTATAACCCATTCAAAATTCCTTAGCAACAAGCATTTAACAACAATGTACTTAACCAATTCCTTAAGCACACATTCGGCAACATATATATATATATATATTATATGTCAATGACTAAAACACTTAGGCCGATTCTTTCCATTTTGTATCTATGCACCTATTTGATCATTAGTTTAGTTTAAACACCCTTACACCAAGATTCATCCAATTTAACATGAAACACAAACCTAAATCCTCAATAGCTACCATGGCCGAAAGTTCTAGTCATCCCAAAATCAAAATTCTTAGCATAGGCTACCTAGAGGATTTGATGACTAGTTCAAATCTCAAACCATTTAACATACTTATCAAAATATATAACATTACCACCATTTTTCTTTAACCTCTACCATGGCCGAATGTTCATATCACCATCCATTTCAAAGATTTCGGCATGGTTAAGTAAGGGACTTAGAATCTAGCTTAAAACCATGCTAAGATTTTAAAGGACTAGCTTGAGTTTCTTACCTTAATGAAGGCCTACCATGGCCGAATGGCTCCTCCTCTTCCCCTCTTAGAATCGGCCAAGAAGAAAACATAAGAAAGACTCCTTTGTTTCTTTTCTCTTTTCCTTATTTTATTTACTTATGTTATAAAATATAAGCTACTAACTAATAATTAATACATATTATGTGCATATAAGCCCATCATGGCCGGCCACTACTTATGATATATGGGAAATTTGACATGCAAACCCCTCATTTTTTGCATGTATGATCAACTAGTCATCACACATTTCCCCATCATACTTTCAAAGTTTACTACTAGGTCCTTTCTAGTGAAATTCACATTTATAACTCTAAATCAAAACATCAAAAATGCCACACATGAGTTAACACATATTATAGGCATCAAAATAAATTTTAAATTATTTTTATGCCTCGGTTTTGTGGTCTCGAAACTACATTCCGACTAGGGTCGTTTTAAGGCTGTCACATACTCCAATTGGGTGTAATGATTATTGGGGTTGAGATTAACCGTTTTTTTAGCTCTTCAAAAGCTTCTAAACATGCTTTGTTAAAATCAAACACTGCATCTTTCTCTAACAACAAACATAATGGTTTATAAATTTTTGAAAAATCTTTGATAAACCTTCGGTAAAAATGGGTATGACCTAAGAAACTTCTAACTCCTTTCACATTCATTGGGACCGGTAATCTTTCAATTACATCCACCTTTTCTTTGTCGACTTCAATTCTTTTCTTTGAAATTCTATGCCCTAAAAAAATCCCTTCTTTAACCATAAAATGACATTTCTCCCAATTAATGACAAGATTCGTCTTTTTGGATCTCTTCAGTACCTTAGCCAAATTACTCAAACAAATATCATAAGTGTTACCAAAAATAGAAAAATCATCCATGAAAATCTCAACAAAATTTTCAACCATATTAGTGAATATTGCCATCATGCATCGTTGAAGGTTGCAGGTGCATTGCATAAGCCAAAAGGCATTCGCCTAAAAGCAAACTTACCCTACGGACAAGTAAATTTTGTTTTATGTTGGTCTTCCGGAGCTACAACTATTTGGTTATATCCCAAAAAATCATCTAAAAAACAATAGAATTCATTACCTGCCAATCAATCTAACATCTGATCCATAAAAGGCAATGGAAAATGGTCCTTCTAAGTGGCTTTATTTAGCTTTCTGTAGTCAACACAAATTCTGTAACCAGTACCAGTTCTTGTTGGGATCAATTCGTTACTCATTCTCAACAATTGTAATTCCACCTTTCATAACTGAACACTCTTTTGTCAGATCGGGAAATTTCATCGTTTTAAGAATATTAAAAGTTACCTGGTCATCTTGAACTCGCATGGTGAGTTCGCCTTTCTACACATCAATTAACGTTCTTCACATGGCTAGAAAAGGTCCATCTCGTTTTGTCTTTGAGCTGTTCATTCACGTCTTCTTTGTCTGAAAGTTCGCTCAATTTCAGGTTCTACTGGGAGTAAATCGATAATCTGATCTATGCTTATAAACACCTGAAAAGAAAATCACAATATTAAAAAAAATAAGTTAGTAATATTAGAAATAACCAAATTGAAAATAAATAATTTCACAAAAAATAACTATGGAAATAGTTGACAATCCCCGGCAACGGCACCAAAAACTTGTAACACTTGGGTTTGTGCAAGTGTACACAATTGTTATTAAGCAATAAGAAAGTATCGAGTTATCGTCTCCACAGGGATTGTATTTGTGCTAAGTCAATTAATTTGTAAAATTATATTAACAATTTGATAAATAAAAACAATATAATTGAGAAGTGATGATTAAAATATATTAAACTAAATGCAATGATCCCTGATGTGATTTATCCTAACATGCAACTACATGAATGAAATAGATTTTAGTAGAATTAACACAATAAGCAACAATTATAACATAAATAAGCTAGGACAATTACTTTAATTAAACTCAAATTATTATCAACATGCTTATCAATATTTGGAAAAACATTCCATGGCAACTCAATCTTTCATGAGTTTGGAAGCCACATTAGGTCCTTTCGGAATCCTTTACTTAGTAAATATGCATTTTACTGATCCTTATTTACTAAGGGTTTCTTAGTATTCGTGCGAGGTAACAAGGACATGTTAGGTTTGAAACAATTTAATCACACAAATCTAAAAACTATGCAGATAACAGAGCCTGGTTAGGGTTGTTATGTAACCTACAATTTAATCAGGTTTGGATCTAAATTGAACATGCACATATCAATTATGTGTCCATTAGCCGTCGTCTGGTTAGAATCGCTCAGCTAATTCAGGTGCATTTAAATCACGTATGAACAACATACAAACTTGATTTTAATTGAAAACATGATCGATTGAGGCAAAAACATTATAAGCATGAATCAAATAAAGATTATTCAATAAAAATAATCATCCTAGCTTAAATAAAATTAGGCTATCATTGTTGTAAACAAGAACAGTAAACACATAACAAAAATTCTTGAACTAAGTTAAAGAAAAGAAAGATTAAACCCAAATAAAAGTGGCTATCACCCAAGACTCTAACTGGCGAGGGCTCCTTCGTTCCTTTGCTTCGCTCCTTTGCTGATAGCTCTCCAAGGTGGTCGACCAAGGGCTCTTTAAAAGGCCAATTTGCTAAAAATCTTTATGCAAAGATGATGATAGGCGTGAGGGATAGGAGAGTTGAGAGAGGAGAGAATGATGAATGAGTAAGGGATGATTGAGGGATGAGGGATGATTAGAAAAGTAAGAAATGGGGTCTTATTTATAGGTGAGGCAAGGGAGCTAGTTTGCTAAAAATAAGAGTGTAATTAAACCAAAATTTAATTTATGAACATCCACATGCAGCCGAGTTTTGGGTTGACTTGGTCCTCCATTTGGATGGTTTTGTAATCAACATAAAGCTCTCAGACCTGTCCAGCAATAGTAGATAATTTAGAGGACCAAAGAATGTAGTTTAACCACTTTAATTAATCAATTTACTTAATTAATTAAAACTCAATTTATTAATGAAACATATTAAATTAAATTATCAAATAGAACTTTATATTTTATTATTTAATCTAATCATGCATGGCCCACTTTATAACTTGAAAATATAATATGCTCAAATTAATATAAAAGAAGGCCATTTTCTGCATGAACACTATATAATAAAGCATAAAATCACATTTTAATAATTTCAATGTCCCAATTTCATATTTTCATATATTTCATTAATTTATTAAGCAATTACATGGTTTTAACAACAAATTTAAGTAAAAAGGTGAGGGGTTATATAGAAAAAATCCTATATATTTTTAGTTTACATCTGTGTACGTAATCCCCAAACTTGACAGATCGGTGCAGCGGAGGACTCGACGGTGGCCACACGTAAATTTTTGATTGTTTTCTGTTAATGATCAGATTTTATTACTTATTTGGGGGTTTGATGTAACTTTTGGACTTTAGACTGTCTGGTTTTAAGTTTTTGGTTTCTTAAATTATTTTACGATTTACTTACTGCTAGGCATGATAAAACTCGGTTTTCACTAAGATAAAACGGTTTTCCCAAAATAATTTTTTTCCAAAGCTTCCGTTAAAAAGACATGATTTTTGATATAACGAAGAACATGCGTTTTACTTCGAACTAAGATAAAGGCTAATTAACTAGAACAGTTTTAACTCGACAAACTCGTTTTTGACTTCCATTGCATGTGGCCTCGCCAGATTCGGCCATAACGTCTAGGCCAAGTTTGGGGTATTACACTTAGTCCAAAGATATATATTTAAAAATAAAGAACGAGTGAACTAACATTTGCAAAATAATCACTAAAGTATCTTAAAATACCAAATAAACATTAAGGTGCAATCACCTAATTGCATAGAATTAAAGCATGATGTATATGAATCATAGAAGATCATAAAATATGTAAAAACTGAACATTTATGTAAAATAAAGTCTAATTAAGCATATTCAAAGGCATTCAAAACTTTGTATACTAGACAATATTAGTCAAGATAGATTAATCACGCAACCATTGACTTCTCTTAACTAATTGCATATAGGAGCCATATAAATATACTTTTACAATCAATTTTAAGTCATAAAACATTTTGGAAACAAAAAAGTGAAAATTCAATTGCACACAAAATTAAGGAAAGGTAGTAATACCTAGTTCTCTCCTAAGTGTCCAAAATCTTTCCTTATCTAAAAGTTTTGTAAAAATATCAGCTAATTGATGCAAAGTGTCTACATACTCTAGAATAATATCACCTCTTTGGGCATGGTCTCTAATGAAATGATGTTTTATCTAAATATGCTTAGTTCTAGAATGTTGGATGAGATTTTTAATGAGACAAATAGCACTAGTATTGTCACACTTGATAAGAATAGTATCTATATCAACTTCATAGTCCTTAAGTTGTTGTTTCATCCATAAAACTTAAGCACAATAACTACCAGTGGAAACATATTCTGCTTCAGTATTGGACAACACTATTTTATTTATTTGAAAACCATTATATGAGCATGTTGCCTAGTAATTGACATGCATTGGAGGTGCTTTTCCTATCTAGTTTGCAACCTCCAAAATTCGCATCCGAGAAAGCATGCAAGCTATATGAAGAATCTCTAGGATGCCAAAGGCCTAAATTAGGAGTGTTTCTAAGGTACCTAAAGAGTCTCTTAATGGCTTGTAAATGTGATTTCTTAGGACATGATTGATATCTAGCACACAAGAAAACACTAAACATAATATCTGATCTACTTGCAATAATATAAAGCAAAGAACCAATCATTGACCTATATAACTTTAAATTTACACATTTACCTTCCTCATCTTTGTCAAGCTTTGTAGAAGGGATCATTAGTGTACCTTGTGGTTTAAGATTGTCCATCCTAAACTTCTTAAGAATTTCCTCTAACAATCTGATTTTTAGTGGTGTCAGAAACAGTGGTTTCGAAACCATAATTCTGACGTAATAATTCATACATATTATCCAATTAATATTTACAAGAGCTATAAGGTCGTATTAAATTTTTGTTAGGAAATTTTATCGTTTATATAGTTTAATAAGTAAAAAGGACAAAATCGTAAAAACTAAAAAAGTTGAGTAGTTAAATTAAAAGGGATAAAAGGGTAATATAACCCATAGGAATTTAGTTAGTGGAATTGAATGATGATTTCCATAAGTGGATGGCTTAATTAGGCTTAAACATAGATTAATTAAAGTTAATTAAGAAAGTTGTCATAATTACAAAAAAATTCCATAGTGTATATATTAAATTAAACTAAAGAAAGATGATATTTTTGCAATCTTACCATCTTCCTCATGGCATAGCCAAGAAAACCTAGGGTTTTCACATTTTTTCAATTGAAGTTTCAATTGGTGAGTGATTTGATGCCCGTTTTTAGTATTTTTTATGTTTTTAAACTAGTATTAGCTTAATCTAGCTTTTTTGAGGACTAATTTGTGAAATTGCTAAATAATATAAATGTTGCCATTGATGAGTTGAGTTATTCTGTGAAGTTTATGAAGGATTATGAAGTTTTATTGTATGGGTAGACCATTTTGAAAAGTAATTTTTAGTGATTTTAATATTTAAAGACAAATGATAAAATGATAAAACTATTTGTATTTAGTGTGAAAATCTAGTAGATAAGGACTGTTAAAAGACCATGGAATGTTTAGTTGAAACTGGGTTTAAAAAAATGGTTAATTTACATGTTTAGGGCATAAGGACTTGATCGAGTAAAGGTGAAAAATTGTTGGTTGTAACGCCCCAAAAACTTAAATTTTTCTTTTTACGAATGTGTGCCATAACTGTATGTCTACTTCAGTGGTTAAGTTTCCTGGGTGTGTGTCGGAGGTCCCAAGTTCAAGCCATAACTTGGGTAAATTTTGGTATTTTTATAAATAAATCCCAATCTTTGGTTGATAGGCTTTTAAATAAAAGATGGTAAGTAATTAATAGAATGGGTTTGCTGGTTTGGTGGTTAAGTGGAGTGTTAATATGTTGGGGTCCTGTGTTCAAATCCCTGAGCGAGTATGGATGATTTTTTTGCTCTAAATTTTGGCTAGAGTTATGTAAAATTGGGTTTCTGAGTAGTTGGAGGTTAGTGGGAGTAGTGGTGAGATAATTATGGGATTTTGAGATTCTATCAAAATTTTTTTGCTAATTTTAGTTCATCCAAAAATTTCTATTCTCTCTTCCCCAAAATTTCTTTCATTGTTCTGACGTTTATTCACCCTTTTTGCTACCGAATTTTCACCTATCCCTCCCTCTTTTCTTTTTCGTTTACCTTGCTAAGTGAAAAACCTAATTTTTGGTGCAACGTTTTATCGTGCTGGTTCAGTAAGTGGTGCTTTTCCTTAGTTCTGTCGTATTTTGATTAAGTGATTAACATGAAGGTTCTTCTTACTCTCATTTAGGTAATGTTCAAAGGTTGTAAATAGATATTCCAGTGGGTAGTGACGGCTAGTTATCGTTTCCGTCGTGGTGAGTTTTTTGGATCATTATTGGATTAGTTTCTCGAGTTTTTCATTTGGGGGTTTTGATTAAATGATTAATCAAATGATTAATTAAGTGTTATATTTGTCAAATGTAGGTTTTTGAAGGCTCGGGTTACTTTTCACAGTGAATCGACACCAGGTGTGTACCCGAAACGTAGAAAATGGGATTTGGCAAAAAGCCAAAAAAGCTTTCTGTCGATGCCACATGGGCGTGTGATCGCCCGTGTGGTAGGCCGTGTGATGAAACACGGGCGTGTGATCGACAAGCTAGGTTATGCATGCATGACACGACTGTCTGATGGCCAGGTAGGCCGTGTGTGACACACAGGCTAGACCGATTTGAGCCGTGTGAGCCACACGTACGTGTGGAATTCTAGGCCAGGCCTTGTGATCCATACAGCCAAGGCCAATTTGGGTCGTGTGGGCCACATGGGCGTGTGAGCCCATGTTTCTGAAAAGTTTCTTATGGTAGCACGGGTCACCCAAGTCGACTATGAACCTACTATAGGGTCGGTAAACACTACTTAGACCCCTTAATTGTGTGAACTATTTGTATGATATTTGAACTGAGCATGTATGCTAATCTGAATGTATGGACTGTAACTGCATAATAGCATGTCATCTTTTGTATGTTGCATTGAATCGGGGTGGGTTATAATTATTTAGAGGAAGTGTCTGAATGGCTATCAAGCCTGTTATCTGAAAGCTCTACTGCAAATTTCTGATTATGTGCCGCATTTCAGTACAGCATGGTGTGTAGGGATGGGTGGATTGATTTAATCCCCACATGGTGTGTAAGGATGGACAGAGATGGTGTGTAGAGGCTGGTGGGTAGGATTCTGATTTTCTGCTACTACATACTATATCTGAGATGGGCCAAGGCCCTAATATATATTTGGAACTGTATCTGATTGGGCTAAGGCCCAACCTGAATTTGTAATGGGCTTAGGCCCAGCCTGTATTTGGCGGTATTTTGATGTGCTCTGTATGCATGTTTTTCTATGGGGATTACACACTAAGTTTGCAAAAACTCACCCTTTCTGTTTAATCTGTACGGGTAATCCCTAGACTTGACAGATCAGTGCAGTGGAGAACTTGAGGGTGGCCACACGTAAATTTTAGACTGTTCCGTAAATTTTTAGATTTTATTACTTATTTAGGGGTTTGATGTAGCTTATGGACCTTGGATTGTCTGGCTTTAAATTTTCAGTTTCTTTGATGTTTTTATGATTTATTACTGCTAGTCATGATAAAACTCAGTTTTCAGTAAGATCAAACGGTTTTTCTAAATAAGTGTTTTCTAAAGCTTCCACTAAAAAGATATGATTTTAGGCATAACGAATAACACGCGTTTTACTTCAAATTAAAATAAAGGCAAAATTAACTGGAGCGATTTTAACATGACAAACTCGTTTTCAAATTCTATTCCATGTGACATCACCAGATTTGGTCATAACATCTAGGCCGAGTTTGGGGTGTTACATGGGTAATTGTGTAAATTGTCAAAAAGGATTTAATTGCAATAAATGATTTATTTTTACTATTGAATTAGTTAATTGAATGAAACTATTGTGTTAGATTGAGAACATGTGGATGATCGCTAGAAAGTGAAAAGATTGAGAACATGTGGATGATCGCTAGAAAGTGAAAATTACCAAGTAGTCCCTGTACTTCAAAAAATTCTTCAAATTTGTCCAGTAAGTTTGTATACTTACTTAAACCACTAATGACTTTTATATTTTATGTAAATGTAGTCATATTAAATATTATATCAAATATTTATGTTATCTTGGAGTAAAAATGAAAAAAATGAATATACTAAATCGTTGCTTAAACGAGTAACCCTACTGAAATATATTGTATGTTACTCAAATGAGTAAAAGCTCACTGGTTTTCAAACTGTTACTCATTTGAGTGTTACCTACTGATATATTGAATAAAGCTCAACCGAGTGATATCTATTGATGTAACCCTAAAATTTGGCCTAGACGTTATGGCCAAATCTGGCGATGACACATGAATGGGTTTTAAAAACAACTAACACGATAAAACTATTTTGAATCTGCTAACTCTATTTGCGTAGAATTATTATCAAACGTTCATCCCTGTTTAATTAACATGCCTTAAAAGTGTTGAAAAGTGGAAGCTTATGAAAAACCATTGTAATTAAGTAAAATTATTCGTGGTTTTAGAAAATATTTGCTTTTGGTAAAACCCAGTTTTTATCGAGTTTTGCAGTTATAAGATCATAAACACGGTAAAAATCTGAATTTAAGAAAAACAATCCATAAAGTCCCAATTACAAAAGAAATACCCAACAAATTAAAACAAAACCATAAAACAAAAGTGAAACAATTTTAAAAGAGTGGTCACCATTGAGTCCACCGCTGCACCGATCCACCTAACTCTGTGGATTACCTGTAGAAAACAAACAGAAGAAAGGGTGAGTTTACGTAAACTCACTGTCTAACCCCTCAGAATTAAGCATGCACACATACAGAATAATAGATATCAATTAGATACAGTCTTGAGCCTAAGCCCATTACATATTCAGATATAGATTTGGGCCTTAGCCTATCTTAGATACAGATATGCAGTTAGATACAGAAATCAGGATCTTACCCCCAGCCTCTACACACCATCTCCGACCATCCTTACACACCATGTAGGGTTTAGAACACCCACCTAGCCGTACACACCATGCTGTACTGATACGACATGTATCAGATATAATGCAACTGAGCTACCAGATAATAGACATTAACGCCTCTCAGAACACTTCCTCCAATATACATATCATCCCCAACCCCAAAACAGATGCAGTAAATGCAGAATCAGACTTACAAAATAACCATACTTACATGCTTAATTATAGATAAAGATTTATGAAACAAGTCAGTCGAATATGCATGATAATAACATGCTCAGAACTTGATATCAGTCATACAGATCATACAAACTAGGGTCTAATTACCCCCTTATCGATTCTACAGTAGGCTCACAGTCGTTTGGGATGACCAATGTAACCCTCGGAAAGATTTCGGATAAGTGGGCTCACACGCCTATGTGGCTAGCCTGTGTGGGCCCACATGCTCGGGTGGCCCACACGACCTGATTGGCTATGACCGTGTGGATCACACGGCCTGGCCCAAATACCACACGCCCGTGTGGCATGCCCGCATGGGCCCATACACCCGTGTGGCCCACACACCCAATTTGGAGTAGCCCATGTAGCCCACACGGCCACACCCTGGCCATCATACGGACATGTCTTATGCACGGCCTGGCCTTCATCGATCACATGGTCGTGTTGTCACACACAGCCTACCACACGGGTGACCACACGCTTGTGTGGCGTTGACAGTGGCCTTTTTTGATTTTTTTCAAAAGCTTGATTTCTACGTTTCGGGTACACACCTGGTATCGATTCGAAGCAAAACCACTCCCAGGCTTTCCCAAAGCCTAAAATCAACACAAAAACACTCACAATTAGACTTCATATCTGATTAAATCGAAACTACGAAACCAAAATACATTCGACACTTAGATTATCACCCTATTTGATTACAATAAAGCGAGGAGAGAGCCCCGTTCTTCGATATTCAATGCTTTCAAAACCCAACAATCAGACTAATGAGAACAAAGCATTATCTTAAGAAAGGAACTACATGGAATCCACACTTAAATTGAGAAGTAAAACTTACCACAATAACCACCTCACGAGCTAAAAGCACCCAAAAACTTAATCAGGTAAATGCAAAAGGGGAAGACAAAAAAGGAAAATTTGACAGAATGATAAAGAACAGAATTGACGTGATTCTTCTTGCCAGAGAGAGAAAATTTGAAAAAGGAAAGATGATAAAATTAAAATAAAATCCAAAGGTTATCAGGAATCCCTCAATTATCTCCACTAACCCACTCTTCAGAATTCCAACTGCACTAAAACACTTATGCAGTAACGGGCAAAAATAAATTCCTATGCTTGTGCAGGGACTTGAACACCTAACCATCAGCAAACTAACACTCCACTTATCCATCAGACCATTAGGCCTATTCCGTTAAGATTTTACAAACAAT